>NC_138498.1:115365782-117822067 GCF_964252035.2 Podarcis erhardii | reverse complement strand
GGCAGGTGGTGGGCAGCTAGCCGACGGTGAGGCAGCCTGCGGGAAAGTCAAGGAGAAGGCGTCCCCGGATGAAGAGGCCGCCGACACGGAGAAGTGCCGCCGGCGGTTCCGGCACTTTGGCTACCGGGAGGCTGAGGGCCCCCGCGAGGTCTGCAGCCGCCTCTGGTTCCTGTGCTACCAGTGGCTGAAGCCTGAGAGGCGCACCAAGGAGCAGATCCTGGAGCTGCTGATTCTGGAGCAGTTCCTGGCCATCCTGCCGCCGGAAGTGCAGAGCTGGGTGAAGGATCGCGACCCGGAGACCTGCGCCCAGGCGGTGGCCCTGGCAGAGGACTTCATGCTGAGGCAGGAAGAGGAGCCCCTGGGAGCAGGCGGCGAAGTCCCCCAGCCTCTTGGAACAGGAGAGAAGGGTTTTGGGGCGCTGTTGCCTTTGCAACATATGGAGAAAGTGGTATGGATCAGCCTTTCCCCTCTGCTCTGCCTCTCCACCCCCCCAACTTCCCCTCTTCTTCTCATTTTCCCTGCCCGGACTTCCCTTCTGCTCCAAACCGAAATTGTCTGTTACCTAGACTAGGATTTTTCAAATCTTCTACTCCCAGGCCTCAGTTGATGGGCCTGGAGATTTCTGGGATAGATCTTAGAAATAAATGGTGACGGATGGAGACAGACAGAGTTGGGTATAATCAGCGGGGAAGGAATCGGATCATTTTCTCCTGCTAACCCCTCTTTGCCAGTTGCTAAATGCCTTGCCAAAGGATCTTCCTTCGCCGTGTATGCACATTCACAGCACATCCACCTGCCCCCTCCACAAAGAATCATGGGAACTGCAGTTAGTGCTGGGAATTATTTGCCACTCACAGAGCTTCAAGCAACAGTTCCCAGGATCCTTGGAGGAGGAAGTGTGCTCTAAACCTACACAGCCCTTGCGGCAAGGAGTTCCGTAGCTCTGGGAAGTGTTGTGACTCCAGGTTGGTGGCTAGTACAGTGGTACCTCTAGACGCAAACGGGATCCATTCTGGAGCCCCGTTCGTATCCTGAAGCGAACGCAACCCGCATCTGTGCGTGCGTGGGTTGCGATTTGCCGCATCTGCGCATGTGCGTGATATCGTTTTGAGCGTCTGCGCATGCATGAGCGACGAAATCTTGAAGTAACGCGTTCCACTACTTCCGGGTCGCTGCGGACCACAACCCGAAAACGTTAAACCTGAAGCTACTTTAATCCGAGGTATTACCTCTTGTGGGCGCATGTGCCACAGTTTTAACCAATCCAGCCATGTGGATATTGAGAGAGTGCGGATTCCTGAGG
The DNA here is from genome assembly GCF_964252035.2 of Podarcis erhardii. Classification (NCBI taxonomy): domain Eukaryota; kingdom Metazoa; phylum Chordata; class Lepidosauria; order Squamata; family Lacertidae; genus Podarcis; species Podarcis erhardii. Next base: position 117,820,764 of record NC_138498.1, on the reverse strand, counting down.
TCAAGCTATCCTAGTCCACAAACAGCTGAAACTAGCAATAATAATAATTTATTATTTATACCCCGCCCATCTGGCTGAGTTTCCCCAGCCACTCTGGGCGGCTCCCAATCAGTATTAAGAACAATACAGCATTACATATTAAAAACATCCCTGAACAGGGCTGCCTTAAGATGTCTTCTGAACGTCAGGTAATTCTTTATCTCTTTGACATCTGATGGGAGGGCGTTCCACAGGGCGGGCGCCACTACCGAGAAGGCCCTCTGTCTGGTTCCCTGTAGCCTCACTTCTCGCAATGAGGGAACCGCCAGAAGGCCCTCGGCGCTGGATCTCAGTGTCCGGGCTGAACGATGGGGGTGGAGACGCTCCTTCAGGTATACAGGACCGAGGCCGTTTAGGGCTTTAAAGGTCAGCACCAACACTTTGAATCGTGCTCGGAAACGTACTGGGAGCCAATGCAGATCTCTCAGAACCGGTGTTATGTGGTCCCGGCGGCCACTCCCAGTCACCAGTCTAGCTGCCGCATTCTGGATTAATTGCAGTTTCCGGGTCACCTTCAAAGGTAGCCCCACGTAGAGCGCATTGCAGTAGTCCAAGCGTGAGATAACTAGAGCATGCACCACTCTGGCGAGACAGTCCGCGGGGAGGTAGGGTCTTAGCCTGCGTACCAGGTGGAGCTGGTAGACAGCTGCCCTGGACACAGAGTTAATCTGCGCCTCCATGGACAGCTGTGAGTCCAAAATGACTCCCAGGCTGCGCACCTGGTCCTTCAGGGGCACCGTTACCCCATTCAGGACCAGGGAATCCTCCACACCTGCCCGCCTCCTGTCCCCCAAAAACAGTACTTCTGTCTTGTCAGGATTCAACCTCAATCTGTTAGCCGCCATCCAACCTCCAACCGCCTCCAGGCACTCACACAGGACCTTCACCACCTTCACTGGTTCTGATTTAAAGGAGAGGTAGAGCTGGGTATCATCCGCATACTGATGAACACCCAGTCCAAACCCCCTGATGATCTCTCCCAGTGGCTTCATATAGATATTAAAAAGCATGGGGGAGAGGACAGAACCCTGAGGCACCCCACAAGTGAGAGCCCAGGGGTCTGAACACTCACCCCCCCCACCACCTTCTGGACACGGCCCAGGAGGAAGGAGCGGAACCACTGTATAACAGTGCCCCCAGCTCCCAGCCCCTCTAGACGGTCCAGAAGGATGTTATGGTCGATGGTGTCAAAGGCCGCTGAGAGATCCAGCAGAACTAGGAAACAGCTCTCACCTTTGTCCCTAGCCCGCCGGAGATCATCAACCAGCGCGACCAAGGCAGTTTCAGTCCCATGGTGAGGCCTGAATCCCGATTGGAAGGGATTAGCAAACTAAGGGGAGGAGTTGTATTTGCCAACTAAAGAGGAGTGGCAGGTTAAACTGTTTGAGTACATAGAATTAGTGATTATGACAAAAAAGGTCAGGGACCGATCAACCCAAAAGTTGAAAAAAGAATGGAACATCTACAGACTATATCTAAAAGAACATTGCCCCCACATCAAATCTTTAATATGCTTTGATTAACTCTTGTAATAACTCAAGTTAAAAGGAATATAAACAACATGTAATATTGTTTAAGTTTATTGGAAAAACAGATGCAGTTAACAAGGAGCTAAAAGAACCACGCAGAGGAGGGCGGAAGTCATCAGGCGGAGAAGAAATGTATTTTTATCGTTTTCTTTTCAAGATATTTTGTCTTGTTTGGTATTGGTGGTGGGCTGCTTGTTAATAGTTTGTGTTTTAGTGTTGCAAGTGTATTGGATGTACTGTGTATAAACCAATAAAGAATGAAGTCAGGGGGGTGGATTCCTGAGGCCAAGCTATACTGTGTCCAGTTCTGGGCACCACAGTTCAAGAAGGACACTGACAAACTGGAACGTGTCCAGAGGAGGGCAACCAAAATGGTCAAAGGCCTGGAAACGATGCCTTATGAGGAACGGCTAAGGGAGCTGGGCATGTTTAGCCTGGAGAAGAGGAGGTTAAGGGGTGATATGATAGCCATGTTCATGATGGTGTTTCCTGCTTGGCAGGGGGTTGGACTCGATGGCCCTTGTGGTCTCTTCCAACTCTATGATTCTATGATTCTATTCTATTCTATGATTCTATCCTAGTCCATGAACAGCTGAAACTAGCAAACCAAGAAGGGATTGTATTTGCCAACCCCAGTTACCTATCTCACTGCCTATTTCAGACCAGCTGAAGGTAGACCCCATGTTTAATGCATTGCTGTTATCCATTTGTGATTATGGCAATACCTTATCTTCCTCAGGCGTTCGGTTCCAAGAGCTATGTGTGTACATGAAAATACAGAAAATATTTCTATACAGAGCAGGTGTAATGAGGGAAACAGAGAGCACCCTCAATGCTCCCAAAGCCACTGCGCTCCTAACAGGACAGGTGTTGCCCAGAAAGCAAGACTGAGAGCTGAAAAGCTCTTTTTTGCACCAGGTCTACTTGGGGTTACTGGTGTGAAAAGAGCTTAAACAGCCTCGGTCCAATATACCTGAAGGGGGGTCTCCACCTCCTTCATTCTGCCCGGACACTGAGGTGCAGTGCCGAGGGCCTTCTGGCGGTTCCCTCGCTGCGAGAAGCCAAGTTACAAGGAACCAGGCAGAGGGCCTTCTCGGTAGCGGCACCCGCCCTGTGGAACGCCCTCCCACCAGATGTCAAAGAGAAAAATAACTACCAAACTTTTAGAAAACATCTAAAGGCAGCCCTGTTTAGGGAAGCTTTTAATGTTTAATAGGTTATTGTATTTTAGTGTTTTGTTGGAAGCCGCCCAGAGTGGCTGGGGAAACCCAGCCAGATGGGCGGGGTATAAATAATAAATTATTCTTATTCTTATTCTTATTCTTATTATTAAACTCTCAGCCTTGCTTGCCAGGCAATGCCCTCTCAGCATACCAGCTCTGGGAGTGCTGGAGATGCTCTTGCTAGATCTCGCAGGACAACTTGACTTCCCGCGAGATCTTGCGAGAGCATCCCCGGCAATCCCAGAGCCAATATGCTGAGCAGGCCTTACCTGAGAACCAAGCTTAAAATCTCTCTTCGCACCCAATCCCCTTGAGTTGCACAGTTTCAGCCGTATACTGTTTGGTTTCGCACAAGTCATTTGAGCGTAAAATGAGGCGCTGCCATATTCTGCCCTGGCTATGCCCTTTGTGTTGTTCCAGGTGTCTGGGCTTCTGGCGGAGGTCTGCCTGTATTCTTCCAAAGCGAGAGGCACCTTCAAAACGGACGAGCAGGAGAGCGGCAGAGATGCTTCTTTGCAGGGTAAGTGTTTGTGGCGCCTCAGTGGCTCTCGCTGCTGCCACCTTTCCCAGAATGCCTTACTCTGAAGGAAGACCCACACGCCTTGACCCTTTCTCAGAGCCAGGCCAGGAGGCAGGGGATGAGAAGCGCTGGCTGCTGCTGTTCCTGCGGCTGCTATGACGGCAAAAAGGAATAAAATGTAAACGATGTGAGGAAGAAGAGAGAGAGGGCAGCAGCTCCCACTGCCCACCTGAGCCTGCACAAACTCTTATTGCCACGACGGTGTTGGCCTGAAACAGGGTGTGTGGCCTGCCCCTGTTGCTCTATCTGGCTAACACACAACTTTTTCTTTTCTTCTATTTTTTTAAGACGTAATTTTTTATTGATTTCCAAATTTACCGTATTTTTCGCCCTATAGGATGCACTTTTTCCCCTCCCAAAATGAAGGGGAAATGTGTGTGCGTCCTATGGGGCGAATGCAGGATTTTGCTGAAGCCTGGAGAGCGAAGGGGGTCAGTGCACACCGACCCCTCTCGCTCTCCAGGCTTCAGGAAGCTATCCGCTAGCCTGGGAGAGCTTGCCTGGACCCAGAAGCTTGGGGTGCGCTGAGCTCCGCACGCCCCAAGCTTCGGAATTAGCGCAGCGCTCCGCTAGCCTTGGGAGAGCCGCGCGAAGTTGCATGGCTTTCCCAAGGCTAGCGGAGACCTTGCCGGCACCCAGAAACTTGGGGCGCTGAACTCCACACGCCCCAAGCTTCGGGATTAGTGCAGAGCACCTTGGGGGGGGGGGAAATATTTTTTCCCCTTTATTTCCCCCCAAAAAAACTAGGTGCGTCCTATGGGGCGAAAAATACGGTACTTCTATTTCAGTGTACAATTTTTCTAAAATTTTGACTTCCCACCTTTACGCTCATGATGGTTTTATTCCTGTCTTATACCTGCTGCTTTGTTTGACATACTTTAATCTAATACAATTATCATGTCTTCCACTTATCATTGTTTTCTTTTTAATTTTTCTTTCTTTCTTTCTTTTATTTATTTATACCCCGCCCTTCCCGGTTCAGAAAACCGGGCTCAGGGCGGCTAACAACAAATTTAAAACACTTGATTGTAATACAACATAGAAGCAGCATGCAATACAGTATAAAAGCATGAATAACAATAAAATTCAAAGTTCAAAAATCAATTTGGGGGAAATCCATCCAATAAACATTAGATAGTCACCAGGGCTAGCTGGCTGAATTAGTCCTACTTGGGGCAGCGAGGAGGCCAGGGGAGAATTAGCTGTGGGGTCTCAGAGCGGGTAATCTCCATAAAAGGGGGAGGGGGAGGGAAGAGAAGGGAAATAAAAGATCAGGATGAATTCAAATTAAAGGCCAGGCAGAATAACTCTGTCTTACAGGCCCGGCGGAAGGAGGCTAAATCCTGCAGGGCCCTGGTCTCGTGGGGCAGAGCATTCCACCAGGTCGGAGCCATCACTGAGAAGGCCCTGGCCCTGGTGGAGGATAGTCTGACTTCCTTAGGGCCCGGGACCTCTAAACTATGGTTATTCATGGACCTTAAGGTCCTCTGCGGGGCATACCAGGAGAGGCGGTCCCATAAATATATTTTTATTAAGTTTTACATAAGAAATTTAAATTCTAACAAATCATTCACCTCTTCATTAGGATTCCCTGAATCTTTTGACTTCCCTCTGGCCTTCCGTGGTTCCCCCCAACTGCTTATCTTATTTTCTCTAATTTGTTTTAAAAAAGCAGTAATAATTTTTTCCATGGTTTTTCGTACATTACAAGCATTGCTCAAACCCTGCCAAAGTTTTTAGTTGTTTACAGTGTTCTCTTAAGTACATTATCATTTTTTCCCATTCCTTCTTAAAATTCTTCTCTTCCTGGTTTCTGATTTTCCCAGTCAATTTTGCCATTTTGGCATAGTCCATCATCTTCATCAGCCATTCCTCATATTCCACTTATCACTGTTTTCAATCTGCTGCTCATAATTCGAACCCTGCCCATGTTTTCATTTGAAGAAGAAGAAGAAGAGTTTGGATTTGATATCCCGCCTTTCACTCCCTTTCAGGAGTCTCAAAGCGGCTAACATTCTCCTTTCCCTTCCTCCCCCACAACAAACACTCTGTGAGGTGAGTGGGGCTGAGAGACTTCAAAGAAGTGTGACTTGCCCAAGGTCACCCAGCAGCTGCAGGTGGAAGAGCGGAGATGCGAACCCGGTTCCCCAGATTACGATACTACCCCTCTTAACCACTACACCACACTGGCTCTCTCACATTTGACTCTGTTTTATTTTCTTTTTATTGATGCAGATCTTCCAGCAGATAATTTGCCAGAGAGGGAGGCCTCGGCCGTTTTGCCCCAGGAAATCCCGAGGCAAGAGGATCCGTTGCGAGACTGCGGGAGGGACTTTGGTGCTGGTTTGGACGTGGCTGAGCGCGAAGACTCGCCCCCTGGCCTGAAGGCTCACAAATGCTCCGAATGCGGGAAACGGTTCCATCAGATTTCCCACCTTAACAGGCACCTGAGAATCCACACCGGCGAGAAACCGTACAAGTGCCTGGACTGCGGGAAAAGTTTCACGCAGGGCTCCTGCCTGCTGGGTCACCAGAGGATCCACACGGGCGAGAAAGCCTACTCGTGCTCCTACTGCGACAAAAGCTTCATTTGGAGCTCAGGGCTCCACCAGCACGAGAAGATCCATCTGGGCGAGAAACCTTACAAGTGCTTGGAGTGCGGGAAGAGCTTCCACCGGAGCTCCGCTCTCACCGACCACGTGAGGTCCCACACCGGGGAGAAGCCGTACACCTGTTCCGACTGCGGGAAAGGCTTCAGCCAGCACTCCAACCTCATTGTGCACCGGCGGGTCCACACTGGGGAGAAGCCATACACCTGCTCTGTTTGCGGGAAAAGCTTCACCCGCACGGCGTTGCTCATGGCGCACCTCAGGATCCACACAGGAGAAAAACCCTACAAATGCTTGATCTGCGAGAGGAGCTTCAGGGAGAGGCCAGCTCTTACGAAACATAAGAAGGTCCACATGAGAGAGAATTTGTAGCGCGTCTGGACTTCTGGAGAAACCTCTGCGTTGGCTCTCCTTTCTGGGCATAAAGTAGCTTTTTGCATCCCTCAGCTGTTTCACACATGGCCACACCATCAAGTTAAAAGTGGTCTTACACCGCTTGAACAGCCACGGCTTCCCTCAAAGAATCCTGGGAACTGTAGTTTGTTAAGGGTGCTTGGAATTGAAGCTCGGTGCCGGGAGTTGTTAGCTGTGTCCTGACCACTCTCAGCACCCCATAACAAGCCGCAGTTCCCAGGATTCCTTGGAGGAAGCAGTGTAAGAGAGTTTTAAATGGGTGGTGTGGATGTGACCTTAGAAACGGCTGATAGGTCAGAGCTGCTGTGATGTCATGGAATGGTTTCTGATCAGTCGGGGAAACTGTCACTAATTGTACTTTAAGTGCAAAGGGAAGGGAAGAGTAAGGCCAACATAACTAGGTGGGGAAAACCAAGAAACCATTGGATGCTGGAAAATAAGTTTTTGAGAATTGTTTGTTGTTGTTTCAGGGGTGGGGGTGGGACTTGAGGGGCGAAGAGCCAAAATGTGAGTGAGGCCAAACATGTGATGTCTGAACACTGAATTTCACATAATAGCTTTCAGCTCGCCAGCTGCATCTGAAGCTGCAGGTGCCATGTACAAAATATTTGACAGAAAGTGGTACCCAGCAAACTCGCACGCTGAAGAGAACAACCTTCTGATGTTGGAAATCCCAGTGCAGAAGAGGCTGGCCTGCTCCTGAGTCCTTCTTGCCTGTTTTTCCATTTACAGGGTTTTTCTTCCCTACTGATTTTTTCCAGTGTTACAATTCTATCCAAACTCAGGGACTCTGAAGAGCTGCTCAGAAACACCTGTCACACAAAATAAAGTTGGGAGTGGTTGGTTGTTGTTGTTTTTGAGTGAGTAGAGGAAAGCAGTTCATTGTGGAAATGTTTGTAATGGGTTCAGGCATATTGCTGATCGCCGCCTTCTTTTAAGGATGCTGTGCTGAATATTGAACCATGAAGGTTTGGTGGGGTAGAGGAACATACCTCTAGGTCAGTGATGGCCAAACTTGGCCCTCCAGCTGTTTTGGGACTACAATTCCCATCATTCCTGACCACTGGTCCTGTCAGCGAGGGATGATGGAAGTTGTAGTCCCAAAACAGCTGGAGGGCCAAGTTTGGCCATCACTGCTCTAGGTGGATACAGTGGTGCCTCGCAAGACGGAAAACCCGCTAGTCGAAAGGGTTTTCCGTTTTGGAGGCACTTCGCAAAACGAATTTCCCTATGGGGTTGCTTCGCAAGACGAAAAAATCTTGTGTCCCCCCACGGTTTTTTTCCGCTTTTTCCGCCCTTTTCCTAAGCCGCTAAGCCGCTTAACAGCTGATCCGCTGATAAGCCGCTTAACAGCTGATCGCTAGAAGCCGCTAGACCGCTGTAGCGCTAATCCGCTAAGCTGTCAATGGGCTTGCTTTGCAAGACGAAAAAACCGCTAGATGAAGAGAATCGCGGAATGGATTCTTTTCGTCTAGCGAGGCACCACTGTAGCTTGCAGTCAAAGTTTTTTTAATCAATACATCTATCACATACACCTGATCCAGGATTGGTGTCCAGGATTGGCATTATTGGACACAAAGCCCACATCCTTGCAATAAGTCCCACTGCCAGCCCTCAGCTCCCTCCCTGCTGAGAACCTCCTGGTCATCTTCACGTCATCTTCAAACATGCCGTGCACATTCAAAATTTAGGAGATGGCTGCGGGTTTTAGGCTTTTAGTGTTTTAGAAATAAGGAGCGGAGGGCCGATAGAGAGAGGCATGATTATACATAAAATGTGTGCATGGTTTGGAGAGAATGTCAGGAAACAGTATACCAGGCCAGGAGATTCCCCCGGCTGTTGTTTGTTCAGTAAAGGAGCAGAGTAGCGGAACATGGGATTCAAAAAAAACACAGCAGGCAAGAAAAACCATTAGTACAAGTTTACTGGTTTTTTACCATTCAGTACCAGATCCCTGGCATGGCAATCTTGGCTTGTGTAGAACAAAATCCAGTTTCTGCATAAAAATACACCACACAAATGCAAAAATGTAAAATGAACAGAGGAGTAGAGTGAAAGAATGAGAGAGAGAAAATGCTCCCGGTGGTCAATTGATACAGCTTATCCCGGGAGTGAACGGCCTTGGACAGAAATAACACAAGTCAGTGCACACAACAACATCTGTGCTGTCTCCGCCTTCTAAAAGACCAGAGAACCTTTAAACATTAGAACGTACCAGAAGGCTTCTGTTAGTTTCTATACAGAGAGAACTTCTTTTTTCCCTTCTCGTAATACTAGAGCCCAGCGGGTTCATCCATTGAAGCCGAATGTCAGAAGAGTCCGAAGAGATTAATAATAATAATAATAATAATAATAATAATAGTTTATTACTTATACCCCACTTATTACTTATTATTAGAAGAGTCCGAAGAGATTAATAATAATAATAATAATAATAATAATAATAATAATAATAGTTTATTACTTATACCCCACTTATTACTTATTATTACTTATACCAGTTGGCCAGGCCTCCTCACCTACTCTGGGTGGCTTCTAACAGGATATTGTTGTTGTTTAGTCGTTGAGTCATGTCCGACTCTTCGTGACCCCATGGACCACAGCACACCAGGCACTCCTGTCTTCCACTGCCTCCCAGTTTGGTCAAACTCATGCTGGTAGCTTTAAGAACACTATCCAACCATCTCATCCTGTGTCGTCCCCTTCTCCTTGTGCCCTCCATCTTTCCCAACATCAGGGTCTTTTCCAGGGAGTCTTCTCTTCTCATGAGGTAGCCAAAGTATTGGAGCCTCAGCTTCACGATCTGTCCTTCCAGTGAGCACTCAGGGCTGATTTCCTTCAGAATGGAGAGGTTGGATCTTCTTGCAGTCCATGGGACTCTCAAGAGTCTCCTCCAGCACCAGAATTCAAAAGCATCAATTCTTTGGCAATCAGCCTTCTTTATGGTCCAGCTCTCATTTCCAACCATCACAACTGGGAAAACCATAGCTTTAACAATACGGATCTTTGTTGGCAAGGTGATGTCTCTGCTTTTTAAGATGCTGTCTAGGTTTGTCATTGCTTTTCTCCCAAGAAACAGGCGTCTTTTGATTTTGTGACTGCTGTCACCATCTGCAGTGATCATGGAGCCCAAGAAAGTAAAATCTCTCACTGCCTCCATTTCTTCCCCAGGATATTAAAAACATAAAAGATCAAACATTAAAAACGTCCCTAAACAGGGCTGCCTTCAGAGGAAGGAAATAGCTTATTCACACATTTGCTCCCACAATATTGCATTGCAGGGGGCGGGGCTGGATGACCCTCTGGGTCCCTTGGGACTGTACGATTCTGATTCTATGATTGTAAGATGGCCGACAAACATGGATGGCTTTAAAAGAAGATTCGACAAATTCATGGAGGAATGGAGTCTGTGCCTATCAATGCCTGTGTTCTCCCTCCACTGTCAGAGTCCATACAGTACAACAACAAAAACAACAAATGTTTATTCGACTTTACGCCCATCATGAAACACAACACAACAAAACAAATCAAATAAAACAGCGGAGTCGTACAAACCACAAGTAGTATAACACAGTTCACAACTCACAAGGACGGATATTAGCCCTTCATAAAAAGTTTAAGATTAAGATTAAAAAAATTTGGCACTACACTAAAACCAATATCTGATGTCATTATAGATAATTCTTATAACTATCAATAATCAGCTAACATTCCGTTCCGTCTCTTGTACGAGAGGACGGCTGTTAGGAATTTAGCAACCTGTGGGACGCAGGTGGCGCTGTGGGTTAAAGCCTCAGCACCTAGGACTTGCCGATCGAAAGGTCGGCGGTTCGAATCCCTGCGGCGGGGTGCGCTCCCGCTGCTCGGTCCCAGCGCCTGCCAACCTAGCAGTTCGAAAGCACCTCCGGGTGCAAGTAGATAAATAGGGACCGCTTACCAGCGGGAAGGTAAACGGCGTTTCCGTGTGCGGCTCTGGCTCGCCAGAGCAGCGATGTCACGCTGGCCACGTGACCCGGAAGTGTCTCCGGACAGCGCTGGCCCCTGGCCTCTTGAGTGAGATGGGCGCACAACCCCAGAGTCTGTCAAGACTGGCCCGTACGGGCAGGGGTACCTTTACCTTTACCTTTTAGGGTAATATAAGGATCCACATCTTGAAGAACCCAGGCAAGCTGTAAGTCTACTGGTTTGTCAGCCATAGGCTGGATTATGGAGTTTAGTATACTAGCACGGGCTGAACTGTACAAAGGGCAGATAAACATAACATGATGTAGAGATTAAGATGTTTTCATTTCACAAGCACACATTGAAGGGACTTGGCCCTTAGTGAATCTATGTCTCAGCACGTTCATTGGAAAGACATTGAACCTAGCTCTAATGAAGGCATATCGGTGAGACGCGGCCATAAGCGATGTTAAGTAGGACGGAGCGCGGTAGATAGGGGTTATGCCGAAAATTAACGGCAAGCAGGCTCCACCACCAGCTACAAAATTTTGGTATAGCTCCGCATCATCCAGCCTTTGATTTATACACCTTTTTGCCACATTTAGATCCATCCAGTATATACTCCCAAATTCCTGGGAATCGCATGTGGGGAGTCCTGCTGCGCTCACATCCTGCTTTCCAGTTGGCAACTGTGAAACAGGATGCTGGTCTCTCCAACCTTAAACTTAATCCAGCAGGGTTTATACTGACATGGAAGTAAACCTTGCAGAGCAGATTAAGGCTTTTGCCCTCTCTTGCCACCTTTCATCCTGTCCACGATGGGGGGGGGGGGAGGATCAGAATCCACCCCTCCCTAACCCATTCATCCTGTCTTCAGCCATAGCAGATGTGCATGGATGCCATGTTGGCACCTGTCTGTCTCAAGAGACAATGGAGTGTGCCTCTGGGGGTGAAGTTAAAACTGCTGTGATAGTGACCTCCATGGGGTAGTGTGTCTGGAGGTCCTGAGCTGCCCAGACAACAAGGTCTCCCATCTCAGCCTCACTCATTGGTCCAAAGGAAAGCAAGACGTTTGCCACCAGCTTGGCTGCAGGAGTTGCCAGAAAGACATGTTTCCGAGCACAATTCAAAGTGTTGGGGCTGACCTTTAAAGCCCTAAACGGCCTCGGTCCAGTATACCTGAAGGAGCGTCTCCACCTCCATTGTTCAGCCCGGACACTAAGGTCCAGCGCCGAGGGCCTTCTGGCAGTTCCCTCGCTGCAAGAAGTCAAGTTACAGGGAACCAGGCAGAGGGCCTTCTCAGTAGTGGCACCTGCCCTGTGGAACGCCCTCCCACCAGATGTCAAAGAGAAAAATAACTACAGTGGTGCCCCGCAAGACGAATTCCTCGCAAGACGAAAAACCCGCTAGACGAAAGGGTTTTCCGTTTTGGAGGTGCTTCGCAAAACAAATTTCCTATGGGCTTGCTTCGCAAGACGAAAATGTCTTGCGAGTTCCTGCGGGTTTTTTCCCCTTCCCCCCCCCCTTTTTCTAAGCCGCTAAGCCGCTTATCAGCTTATCCGCTAAGCTGATAAGCTGCTAAAAGCTGCTAAAAGCCGCTAATCCGCTAATAGCGCTAATCCGCTAATCCGTCAATGGGCTTGCTTCGCAAGACGAAAAAACCGCTAGACGAAGAGAATCGCGGAACGGATTCTTTTCGTCTTGCGAGGCACCACTGTACCAAACTTTTAGAAGACATCTGAAGGCAGCCCTGTTTAGGGAAGCTTTTAATGTTTAATAGGTTATTGTATTTTAGTGTTCTGTTGGAAGCTGCCCAGAGTGGCTGGGGAAACCCAGCCAGATGGGTGAGGTATAAATAATAAATTATTATTATTATTACAAGGTGCCATCTAACCGTCTTAGGGACGCTGCTCGGGATTTGTGTAGGGTTTACTCCTGAGCCCTTTCTTCTCCCCAAGATAACCTGCATGGCAGTAAAAGTTAACATTTCCAGGGGGTGAGAGATCTGAAGGATGTGTTTGGTGGAAGTGGAATGAGCATCATTTGAACCTTTCTGGAGAGATTTGAAGAGTTTTATTAGTTAATATATATAGTTTCCAGCAATGCTCCTCCCACCCCAGTAACACAGCTTCAGAAGGGGTAGATTCTGCTGCTGCTGTTGTGAACATCTGAATACGGTGGTACCTCGGGTTACATACGCTTCAGGTTACAGACTCCACTAACCCAGAAATAGTACCTCGGGTTGAGAACTTTGCTTCAGGATGAGAACAGAAATCATGCAGCGGCAGCAGGAGGCCCCATTAGCTAAAGTGGTGCTTCAGGTTAAGAACAGACCTCCAGAACGAATTAAGTACTTAACCCGAGGTACCACTGTAATAGGATTGTATCCCCATCTCTTTCTTTTTCCTCTGGGCTGCTACCTGTGTGCTGTTTCATGGCAGGGCTGCAATCACTACCAAATAGCCTTGGGCCTCTCCTTTCCTAAACGTTTCTCCTTTCCTAAACATTTCCTGAAAAGCCTTCAGCATTGACTGAATCTTCCAGCCTTGCTCTGCTACCAGAATGAAATCTGAAGGTTGCAGTCCCATACTCACTTGCCTTGGAGTAAAACTGCTGGACTGCTTTCTGAGTAAATAGGTATAGAAAGGGTAGAGGAGCCTTTTTTGTCGAGGAAAAGTAGCAATGACTACCATCGTAGATCTCCTGCTCTGCAGGGTAAGACCTGAACCAATGTATTCAAATTACAGGAAAGATACAGTGGTACCTCGCAAGACGAATGCCTCGTAAGACGAAAAACCCGCAAGACGAAAGAGTTTTTCGTTTTTTGAGGTGCTTTGCAAGACGAATTTCCCTATGGGCTTGCTTCGCAAGACGAAAACGTCTTGCAAGTTTGTTTCCTTTTTCTTAAAACCGTTAATACCCAGGGTGCATTGCTTGAAGAGGTGCAGTTGCGACTGGTGTGGTAGCCTTTTTTGAGGTTTTCCAAAACTTCTTTTGCAGCCATTTGGTAAGTTAAACTTTTAAAACTTTTGGGGGGGGGGTTGGATTGGGGTGTTTTCTAGGAGGTTTGGTGCTTTTGAATTTTTTGGATGTGAAGCACTGATTATTTTTGGGGGGGGGGGGTTGCGAAGGTAGGAGCTGGGCTGCCATGGGGCCCAAGAAGACTGCTGCTGCAGAGGCCGGCGAGAGGAAGAAGGAGAAGAACTAAGGGACATTTGCCAGAAGTGGAAAGATGTGCAGGCTTTTGCATAGCGGCACCACCCTGACAAGGACCTGACATGTGACCTTGTGAACACTTTTGATACGAGGGTCATGTCGCCGTTCAGGGAGGTGCTGAAAAGGCGGATGAAGCAGCAGACCATGGACAAGTTCTTCAGCAAGAAGCAAAGAGTGGAAGAGGAACCTTTTTCGAGTTGTCTCCCAGAGTCTTAGAAAATGTATAAAATTCCTTCCAGTAGCACCTTAAAGACCAACTAAGTTAGTTCTTGGTATGAGCTTTCGTGTGCATGCACACGAAAGCTCATACCAAGAACTAACTTAGTTGGACTTTAAGGTGCTACTGGAAGGAATTTTTTTTGTTTTGACTATGGCAGACCAACACGGCTACCTATCTGTAATTAGAAAATGTATGTACAGTTCTGTACACTTTGGTGATTTTTAAACTTTTTTTGACCATAAGAACGCATTGATTTTCAATGCATTCCTATGAGAATCTGTGCTTCGCAAGACGAAAAATTCGCAAGACGAAAAAACTCGCAGAACGAATTAATTTCGTCTTGCGAGGTACCACTGTATTCTGACAAAACACCAGGAAGAACTTTCTGACGGTTAGAGCTGTTTTGACAGTGCAACGGTGTCCTTCGGGAAGTGATGGACTTTCCTTCCTGGGAGGTTTATAAGCAGAGGCCATCTGTCATAATAATAAAGATTTTTTAAAGTGTTGATTGTCATCTGTCTTGGATGCTTTAGTTGAAATTCCTGCATTGCAGGGAGTTGGACTAGATGACCCTCGGGTTCCCGGCCAACTTACAATTAATTGATTCTAACTTTAGGTAAGGGACGCGGGTGGCGCTGTGGGTTAAACCACAGAGTATAGGACTTGCTGATCAGAAGGTCAGCGGTTTGAATCCCCGCGACGGGGTGAGCTCCCCTTGCTTGGTCCCTGCTCCTGCCAACCTAGCAGTTCGAAAGCACGTCAAAGTGCAAGTAGATAAATAGGTACCGCTCTGGCGGGAAGGTAAACGGCGTTTCTGTGCGCTGCTCTGGTTCGCAAGAAACAGCTTATTCATGCTGGCCACAGGTGCCGCTCGGGGCGCCTTGGAAGATGGCCGACAATACCATCTCTCCGGCTCACACAAGGTAATTTAGGGGCTGATTATGGGAGTATATCAGCCTCCCGTTTTCTTCCCAAGGGATGGGAAGATGCTGCCTCGCCCACGGTTGCCCATAAATCACCCCCAAGTTCAAAAGAAGTAGGGGGTGGGGGCACCGGACGGAAAGCCCTCAAGTGAGTTCTGGATCTCCCGGAAGCTTCTTCCAAGAGCGAAACTAGCTGCATTGCTTAAGATAAAATAATTGGAGGAAGTAAATGCACGTTTCGAGCGAAGTAAAGGGTGTATTATCTGCTAATTAAATCTACCACTGAGAAGACAAGAGTGATGGGATGGAATGAACAGAAGATTACATCAAAGAATTACAGCTATGTCGGTATGTTGAAATGGAACGGAAAGGGGGGGGGGCTTTCTTTTTCAATATGATTTACCTGACAACCCCTCCCCTAGAAGAACCGTCACATGATTGATAGCAAGTGAGATTGGAAATAAACTGTGTGGAAATAAAAATATTAACTAAAGGCTTTGTTTTGTGGAAGACTTGGAAAGAACGAAAGGCTTTCCGGTGGCGCAGTTATTATTGGGATCCACCATTATGAGACAGACTTTGTTGCGAGATTTACAGTCAAAGCGGGAGGCGAGCCACTGTTTTGCTATCATGTTTGGATTGTATATCTGAATGGACAAAAACTCCCCTGGAAAGACTGATTTATGGTGCAACTGGTCTGGGAAAATTAAGGAGCAGACGCTTATACTGTATTTCATTGGAACTGACGAAAATGGCACCAGCCGCTTGAACAGGACTTTTGGATCAGCGTGCGAAGAATTACGGGAGAGCATTACAAAAGTTCACACAGAAAAATAAATAATGCTTGCTTCAACTCGCCTGTGGAAACAACTTGGATGTTATTAAGAAGAAAAACGATAACAACAAGGAGATGGGAAGATGGGACTTGTGAATATCAAAGCAGCAGAAATATGAGATGATTAGACCCTTACTGAACTCGAAGCATGGGTACCCCCCAACAAAAATTTAAAATTCGGCTAAATATTTGGAGTTTAAATTCTATAGCTTAAATTCTCTTGATGCTTGTTTTTTTGAGAAGGGCCTCTTACGGTCACAAAGCAATGATTTTCAGGGCAGCTCCATAACACTGATTGTGCCCTCACACTGCCCCTTTTTGTGTGGGGATTTGGATCCAGAAAAGGAGCAGACAGGGTAAGGTTAAGCAGAATCCCACACCCCCCCCCCCCGGGGTCACCCTTAGGTGTGCTCAGCCTTCACCTGCTTCCTGACTTCACCTTGCATGAGAAAGAAGGATGGAGCTGCAGGAAACAGGAAGGGGTCCTTCAACCAGCCAGGACATCTCACCATCACAGACAGATCCAGTCTCCTGCTGTGGAGTCAAGAGTGGCCCAGGGATGGCAGAGAGGGGAGGGGAAGGGGCCAGGGACAGAAGGAATGGCAGGGCTCCAGATGCTCCCTTGGACCCCTCCCCTGACACCAAGGGGAGCTCCTCTTCTGGGGCTGAAAGCATTGGGGTGGTTTGATTTTATCAGTATTGCAAGGAAGCATAGAAGGAAAGGTAAAGAACACCTATATGGTTTATTAAAGTATCTGTGATTTTCCCCCTGTGTGAGTTCGTTGATGTCTTCTAAGTCTCCCATTTGCACTGAAGCTCTTTCCACATTCAATACATTGAAATGGTTTCTCCCCTGTGTGAGTTCGTTGGTGTCTTCTAAGTGATCCACTATCACTGAAGCTTTTTCCACATTCAATACATTTAAATGGTTTTTCCCCTGTGTGAGTTTGTTGGTGTATTCTAAGTGCTCCACTTTGACTGAAGCTCTTTCCACAATCCACACATTTTAATGGTTTCTCCCCTGTGTGAGTTCGTTGGTGTATTCTAAGTGATCCACTTGTATTGAAGCTCTTTCCACATTCAATACATTGAAATGGTTTCTCCCCTGTGTGAGTTCGTTGGTGTCTTCTAAGTGAACCACTATCACTGAAGCTCTTTCCACATTCAATACATTTAAATGGTTTTTCCCCTGTGTGAGTTCGTTGGTGTATTCTAAGTGCTCCACTTATGCTAAAACTCTTTCCACATTCAATACATCTAAATGGTTTTTCCCCTGTGTGAGTTCGTTGGTGTATTCTAAGTGATCCATTTTCACGGCAGCTCTTTCCACATTCAATACATTGAAACGGTTTCTCCCCTGTGTGAGTTTGTTGGTGTCTTCTAAGTGATCCACTATCACTGAAGCTCTTTCCACATTCAATACATTTAAATGGTTTTCCCCCTGTGTGAGTTTGTTGGTGTATTCTAAGTTTCCCACTTGTACTGAAGCTCTTTCCACATTCAATACATTTAAATGGTTTTTCCCCTGTGTGAGTTTGTTGGTGTATTCTAAGTTTCCCACTTGTACTGAAGCTCTTTCCACATTCAACACATATAAATGGTTTCTCCCCTGTATGAGTTTGTTGGTGTATTCTAAGTGTATCATTTCGAGTGAAGCTCTTTCCACATTCAATACATCTAAATGGTTTCTCCCCCGTGTGAGTTTGTTGGTGTATTCTAAGTGCTCTGCTTATGCTAAAACTCTTTCCACATTCAATGCATCTAAATGGTTTCTCCCCTGTATGAATTCGTTGGTGTACTCTAAGTGTTTGACTTTCATTGAAGCTCTTTTCACATTCAATGCATTTAAATGGTTTCTCCCCTGTGTGAGTTCGCTGGTGTATTCTAAGTTTCCCAGTTGTACTGAAGCTCTTTCCACATTCAATACATTCAAATGGTTTCTCCCCTGTGTGAGTTCGTTGGTGTATTCTAAGTTTCCCAGTTGTACTGAAGCTCTTTCCACATTCAACACATTTAAATGGTTTCTCCCCTGTGTGAGTTCGTTGGTGTCTTCTAAGTGTTTGACTTTCATTGAAGCTCTTTTCACATTCAATGCATTTAAATGGTTTCTCCCCTGTGTGAGTTCGTTGGTGTACTCTAAGTGATCCACTTGTACTGAAGCTCTTTCCACATTCAATACATTGAAATGGTTTCTCCCCTGTGTGAGTTCGTTGGTGTCTTCTAAGTGATCCACTTGTACTGAAGCTCTTTCCACATTCAACACATATAAATGGTTTCTCCCCTGTGTGAGTTCGTTGGTGTATTCTAAGTTTTCCACTTTCACTGAAGCTCTTTCCACATGCCGTACATTCAAATAGTTTCTCTCCTTTGTGACTTTTTTGTTGTATCCTCAATTTCTTTGTTTCCCCCCATAAATTCACATGTGGCTTCATAGAATTCTGACTTTCATCTTCCTCACCTGTTTGGGAGTCTGGGAGGAAAGAGAATCCTGTTAGACTTTCAAGAAAGACAAAAAGGGAACTGAACACATGTCAATCCCAATCTGTACCTTCTCTCATTGTAACACCTTCATTCTCCAATATCCTCTCGAGGTTCCAAATTTTACGAAAGCTGATGAGATAGTGGCAAGAGCAACACATGATCACTCCATTCACACTTAATAAACCACCATCGTTTTATAATACAGATCTATGGTGGAACTGGCTTATTAGACACATCTCTATTTCTCTTTCTGAAGTGAAGAAATGATCTCAGGCTCAAGTAACAGTATTTCCCTTGTGAAATAAATAAAACTTAAGTGCTACATGTAACTGTAAAAATATTGCAATATATTGGAAGCTAAGAAGAGCCTGCTGGATCAGGCAAAGGCCCACCTAGTCCAGCATCCTCTTCTCACAGAGGCCAACCAGATGCCTGTGGGAAACTGGCAAGCAGGATTGGAGCACAAGAGTCTTCTCTGCCTTCCTCTGCTTTCCAGAAACTAGTATTAAGAAGCGTTATTGCCTAGACCGCGAGGGCAGAGCAGAGACATCAGTCTTATCCTTTTCTTCAAGCTATCCATGTTGCTGTCCGTCACTCTCTCCTGTAGGATGGATTCCATAGATGAACTACGCTTCTGTTGATTCATCTTTTGCAGCCCTTAAAGGCAGATAAATATACAGCGGTGCCCCGCAAGACGAATGCCTCGCTAAACGAAAAACCCGCAAGACGAAAGGGTTTTCCGATTTTTTAGCGGCTTCGCAAGACGAATTTCCCTATGGGCTTGCTTTGCAAGATGAAAGCCCATAGGGAAATCTCCGGGGACAGCGGGGAAGTGCAGCGCGCCTTCTCCTCTGTTCCCGGACCTGTCCTAAGGCTTGCGGTGGGAGGTCCGGGAACAGAGGACAAGGCGCGAAGGGCTTCTCCTCTGTTCCCGGGGCTTGCGGTGGGAGGAGGGTTTTTCCTCCCCACCGCCAACATTCAGAACAGCATTCTGAATGTTGGCGGTGGGGAGGAAAGCCCTCCTCCCACCGCAAGCCTTCAGGCCAGGTCCGGGAACAGAGGGGAAGGTGCGCAACGCTTCTCCTCTGTTCCCGGGGCTTGCGGTGGGAGGAAGGTTTTCCTCCCCACCGCCAACATTCAGAAGGCTGTTCTGAAGGCTGGCGGTGGGAAGAAAGGCCCTTCTCCCCCGCCAGCCTTCAGAAGAGTTCCCCGAGGGCTTTCCAAGCTGCGAATGTCTGCCCCGTGCGAGGGGTGCTCTGCTTAAGAGCGCCCCTCGCGCGGGGCAGAAGGCTGCTATCCGCAGCTTGGAGAGCCCTCTGGACCTCTTCTGAAGGCTGGCGGGGGGGAAAGTCTTTGTCCCCCCTGCCTGCCTTCCCGGGGGCTTTTAAATCGCCCCGGGACAGCGGAGAATTCATCCGCTGTCCCAGGGCGATTTTAAAATGCTGGGGGACGCCAGCGAAGCCTTTGCTGCCGCCTGCCAGCATTTTAAGATCGCCCCGGGACTTTCGCCCCCCCGCCGGCCTTCAGAAGAGGTCGGGGGACAGACTGTCCCCGGACCTGGTTTGAAGGCGGTTTCCATAGGAACGCATTGATTGATTTTCAATGCATTCCTATGGGAAACCGTACTTCGCAAGACGAAAAACTCACAAGACGAAAAGACTTGCGGAACAAATTAATTTCGTCTTGCGAGGCACCACTGTATTATGGCCTAAGCTTTTGTGGGCTGCAGTCTGACAAAGTGGACTCTTGACCAGGAAAGCTGGTGCCACTATAAACTTCTGAGTCTCTTTGTTGGCTTTGTGTACTTATTTTGAAATTTGCACCAAGGTTGTACCACAGTATCTCCATGGAAGCTTAGGGACGGACAAAATGACAGGGTGTCAGCTCCGTGAATCTCAAGCCTCTCGTGGCTCCGCTGACAGAGCCTGAGAACGCAAGAGATGTGATTCAGTTGGGATGTGAAGCAGGGGAGGAGCAGCCAAGCTGCAGCAGGAGGAAAGAAGAAAGAGCAGGAAGAGGGGGTGCCGGCGGGGGGGGGGCACAGACTGTTATCTCCAGTTTGAGGTCTGACACAGAGACCCTGGAAATAGCCTGTCCAAAAAATCGTAGGCTCGTGAGAATGTGCGAGAAGAGGGGAAAAGAAAGCGAAAGTGGGGGCTTCTTTGCTGGAGGACTTGGCAACTGCAAGCTGGAATGAACAGGCCGAGGACTGAGCTCCACAGTGATTTGTGAGTTTGAGCAATAAACCTGAGATAATTACTACTGGAGTTGCCTCGCGTCTGTGCGGGAGAACCAAGGGGCGCTAAAATTATTATCCCACTCACTCACTCTCACAAACAACCCCAGTCTGTAAGATTGGCAAGTTTACACAATTTGCTTATAATACCAGACACTCTTGGACTTTATATGCCCAATCCTAAGTGTAGAGCCTCCAGCCACAGGAATTGTGTATCATGATAACGGGTCCTTTGTCCCTTAACCCCACCAAACTGGGGAGGTGCATGCATTTATTGTGTTTTGATGCTAGTGGAATGTATCATTCTGACCCTGTCTATAAAAAATAAGAGTAATAGAAACAATTTAAATATATTAATTATAAATAATTATGGGAAGCATTTCCATTCCCCTTCACCCATTTTTCAGGATTGGTGTGCAACATCATTATCATCAATTATTCCTGCCATGGAAATAACACCTAAGGTTTCAAAGCCTGGAGGAAGAAAATCTGCCCCCACTACTTTAGGAAAAGGATTCAAGAAACAAAAGAGCTGCTTCGGAGAAGGCCTCACCCCTTCCTTCTTCCTGTCAGGAACTTCCTTCCATTTGTCTCCTCTCCATCTTATCCTCTTTCTCCCTCTGCCATCCATCTATCCCTGTCCCCATCTCCTCTTCCCTGGAACTCACCAGATTTATCCAAGGGTCCTGGGAGGGAATGCTCAGAGGTTCTGTGGAGGGATGCGGGAGACAGCCTGACCAGGTCACCCATCCATCTTCCTCCTTCCATCCTGGCCAGGGTTGCAGGTTCAGCTTCCTGAGGAGCGCAGAATCCAGAGCAAGTTGCAGCTTCCTGGGAGGGGGGGAAGAAGAAGAAGCCAAGGGAGTCTGAGAGCCCCTGCAGGGATTCTCCTGCCCAAGACATTCTGCTGCCCTGGAGAAGCCCCAACTGGGCACCCCCTTCCCAAGAGCCTCCACCCATTTTCAAACACCTTTGGCAATTCTTTTCACCTGCCTGTCCCGCCTTCCTTCCTAAGGCTGGCATGGTGTGCACATTAGTGGCCTGAGAGTAGACCCCATAGAACTTAAGAGTTAATCTGCAAAGAACTGCTCTGAATACATGGGTGGCCCTTGCATGGAGAAGAAGGAAGCCCCTTGCTTGCATCTGGACCCCCTGGGAGAGGCGGTGGATCCGCCCACTGCTCCCTCTGCCCTCGCTGCCTCCTCCTCTGCCCTCCTGCCCTGCAAACACCCTTTGCTCTTGTTTCTCAGGGGAGAGAGACGGCTGGTGGAAAGAGCCTTCAAACCCATCCGTTTCCTCCTCTGCTCCCCCTCCTGTCCTTTTGGGAAACAGGAACTTCGTTCAGGAGTAAACAACTTAGATGGCAAGTTTGCAAGATAAGCACTTTAAAGCACTGCTTGTTCCTACTATGTGTGGGTCTGTGTGTGTTTGGACGTAGAGGACAACATACATGTTTACACCACATGATTCCGAAAAGAGGGCAATTCTTTAAAACCGAAGGCCATTTCTACAAAATGGAAGACTTCTGAAGGCCGCCTTTTACAGGGAAATTTTTGACAGTTTTTATTTTGTTGGAAGCTACCCAGATGGGCAGAGGCAACCCAGTCAGATAGGGAGGATGCAAATAATAATAATAATAATAATAATAATAATAATAATAATAATAGTTTCCTAAGCCTGTCCTGGGACGCGGGTGGTGCTGTGGGTTAAACCACACAGCCTAGGACTTGCCAGTAAGAAGGTTGGCGGTTCGAATCCCCGCGACCGGGTGAGGTGAGCTCCCGTTGCTCGGCCCCTGCTCCTGCCAACCTAACAGTTCAAAAGCACGTCAAAGTGCAAGTAGGTAAATAGGTACCGCTCCGGCGGGAAGGTAAACGGCGTTCCCGTGCGCTGCTATGGTTTGCCAGAAGTGGCTTAGTCATGCTGGCCACATGACCCGGAAGGTGTATGCCGGCTCCCTCGGCCAATAAAGCGAGATGAGTACCACAACCCCAGAGTTGGTGACGACTGGACCTAATGGTCAGGGGTCCTTTACCTTTTTAAGCCTGTCCTGCTAGGCATGCTGATCAGAGACTCTGTCCAAACAACCCCTTTGAACGCAACAGGGCTTCCTATTTTTACTGCTATCATTGGGATCAGTCAAACCACGAAGCCACTGATCAGCCAGAGTTTCCTGTTTTCACCAAGCACAGTTTGAAGTTAGCTTAATATCCCAGCTTGTTCCAAAGCTGGCAGCTGTAGTTTCCTGGTTTGGGCAAAATGGAAAGTTTGTTAGTTATGGCTCATAAGAGAGTGCCTGGTTTCATCACAGTTCACCCTCAGGGCCGGCCCAATCTTGAGGTAAGGTGGGACAATTAGGTCAGGAGGCAGATGCAGGGAGATATGGGACCAGCACGTTCCCAGCTCCCCTGTTTGTTTGCCTTGCTGCCAGTGCAGGAGCACAGCTGGTAAATTTGTGCAACTACCCATGCAGAGTCCTTCTCTTTTCCCCTCTCTCACTAAAGGTTGGGTGGGGGTCCTTCCTGGAGTGATGCATTCTGGTTGTGGGGGTCAGGAGACTGGGGTGGTGGCGGCTAGAGTTTTTGGTTTTAATCTTGAGTCAACTTAGGTTTTATCGTAACTTTGCTGCAGCAACGCATTAAAAACTGTTCCTATTTGTAACCCAGCTTTTCAGGCTGTGATTCAGTCATCTGAACATGGACATTATCTTAATAAATCTTGCAACAACCTTGCAAGGTAGGCCAGTGTTATTCTCTTTGCACTGCACATGGGATTGCTGAGGATGCAAGACGTGCAAAGATTTTTATCTCAGTGGGGAGAAAAGAGCATTTTGGAAATGGAGGCAATTTAGAGGAGGAAAACGGGGGTTGGTGGAAGATCACCTCTTCTGACACAGCTTCTGCTCTGATGAAACTCAGAGTCACCTGCAGCTGTTTAGGTAAAGTAAGACTAGCAGGAGATATGATCGCAAACCTGCCATGTAAGGTTTGGTCTAGCAAACCTTTTTAAAGTGGATTAGAGAGAAAGTGCAGGGAGGAGGAATATTCACCACCAAAGGTAAGCAGAACCTCCATGTCTAGAGGCACTGGACCTGTGACCTCCAGGTGCTGGAAACCCAGGTGAGAGGAATCATAGAATCATAGAATTGGAAGAGACCACAAGGGCCATCGAGTCCAACCCCTTGCCAAGCAGGAAACACCATCAGAGCACTTGTGACATATGGTTGTCAAGCCTCTGCTTAAAGACCTCCAAAGAAGGAGACTCCACCACACTCCTTGGCAGCAAATTCCACTGTCAAACAGCTCTTACTGTCAGGAAATTCTTCCTAATGTTTAGGTGGAATCTTCTTTCCTGCAGTTTGGATCCATTGCTCCGTGTCCGCTTCTCTGGAGCAGCAGAAAACAACCTTTCTCCCTCCTCTATGTGACACCCTTTTATATATTTGAACATGGCTATCATATCACCCCTTAAACTCCTCTTCTCCAGGCTAAACATGCCCAGCTCCCTTAGCCGTTCCTCATAAGGCATCGTTTCCAGGCCTTTGACCATTTTGGTTGCCCTCCTCTGGACACGTTCCAGTTTGTCAGTGTCCTTCTTGAACTGTGGCGCCCAGAACTGGACACAGTACTCCAGGTGAGGTCTGACCAGAGCAGAATACAGTGGCACTATTACTTCCCTTGATCTAGATGCTATACTCCTATTGATGCAGCCCAGAATTGCATTGGCTTTTTTAGCTGCCGCGTCACACTGTTGGCTCATGCCAAGTTTGTGGTCAACCAAGATTCCTAGATCCTTTTCACATGTACTGCTCTCAAGCCAGGTGTCACCCATCTTGTATTTGTGCCTCTCATTTTTTTTGCCCAAGTGCAATACTTTGCATTTCTCCCTGTTAAAATTCATCTTGTTTGTTTTGGCCCAGTTCTCCAATCTGTCAAGGTCGTTTTGAAGTGTGATCCTGTCCTCTGGGGTGTTAGCCACCCCTCCCAGTTTGGTGTCATCTGCAAATTTGATCAGGATGCCCTTGAGTCCATCATCCAAGTCATTGATAAAGATGTTGAATAAGACTGGGCCCAAGACAGAACCCTGTGGCACCCCACTAGTCACTCTTCTCCAGGATGAAGAGGAACCATTGATGAGCACCCTTTGGGTTCGGTCAGTCAGCCAGTTACAAATCCACTGAGTGGTAGCAAAGTCAAGACCACATTTTACCAGCTTCTTTACAAGAAGGAGGGCACTTACCTTTCCCAGAAGCCCCTCAGTGTCTGGGAGCAGGGTCTGGTCTGCTCCCCCTACTCTCCCACTGAGCCACCGACTGGCATCCGCAGCTCCCCTGAAAGGGAGGACACCATCCCCAGAGTGGGGAGAACTGGGAGCCTGTGGGGTTTCCCACCCTGAACGAGGGGGCTGCATCGTCTTCAGGAAATCCTGCTTCTCAGCATCCCAGTGCTGCTGCGGCTGCCCCTCCTCTGGCTCCTGCTTAATTTGAAATAAATCTGCCCGAGGCAGAAGATCCCTGATGGCCCCAACTTGGCCGGCAGGAGGTTTCTTTCCTTTGCACTCCAGTCTTTTCCTTTGAATGGATCTCCTGGGTCCCTGCTCTTCCATTTTTACACCACCCTGCTGGAAAAGAATTAGACACAAAGTAAAATAAAACCCAAGAATAAAAACAAAAGCACATTTTAACCATTAGCCAGTTTTTGAAATATATTATTACTCTTCCTATTTCTGATGTTCAGGCTGTGAATGACAATCATTATGTCACCCAAATGACTCCACCCAGGGACGAGGGGAAGTTATTCAAAGACTGGGGAAAACATCAAGGTTTATGGAAGTACAAATAATATTGGGGGGGGGGGACCAAGGCAGAGGGAGGGAAATCCAAAAACAACCCATTGAGAGGACTGAGCATGTTCAGTGGACAGGGAATGCTGATCCTGGCTGCAACTTCTAGCATGTTGGAAAGGCAGCAACAGATCTTCGTATATGATTAAGGCTGCGACAGACCCACCTAACACTTAAAGTACATGACTTCACCCAAGAAATCCTGCCAGCTGCAGTTTGTTAGGGGTGTTGAGAACTCTAGCAATAAACTACAGGTCCTGTGGTTCTCTGGGGGAAGCCACATGCTTTAAATGTATGGTATCTGCACAGTCTAAGAAACAAACAGACAAAAGGAATATTGAACAACAAAATCAAACAACCCACTCCAAAATATTTTATATTTGATGGTCACAAACTCTCTTTACTGAAGACATTCTAACTTGCAGTCCACTGGCTGCATATGGCTTGCCTAGCCTCAGGGTGTGTCCTGCTAGTCCCTGCCGTTTCCATCTCCTGATCTGATCATAGGATGAAGATCTCTGTCTGTTCTGGAGAGAAAGATGCCTAAGGGCCCTTAGAGAGATCTTTTCAACTCCAATTTCACCACAAAGCAGCACAGTGCTGAAATGGGGCAAAAGGAAAATAAATGATCCCTCTGGCTGCTCTTTAAAGAGGATTTCTAAAGAACAATCTGAAGGGTCTTTTTCCCACAGATCTCCTTGCTAATTCAGAAGGGTCTTCTTGTGCTCTTATTTCTCCTCCCCCCAGGACTGGGGTTGGAAGGTCTAAACATACTGATTGTGTTTGCAAGACTTGTATGTATGCTAGATGGCATGTCTGGTGAGTTTGTGCAGCACCTCTGGCGTGTGTGCATGTGACTTTATGGTCTGCATCTCTTTTCTGTGTGCGCATGCATGTGCATACATTGGCCTCAAAGCTCACTGGAATGTGGCCTCCAGAATTAATGCAGCTTTAAGCCCATAAATGTTTCGTTCCTCCTGTTCTATCGGAAAGAACAATCAAATCTAAGACTATCAGGAGGAGAGAACTCCTGGATCTACAGAGTTTATGTTCTCAACATCCTATGGACACAAACTGCAATGAGATTTCTCTCAATTAGATTTTTTTTCTTAAAAATATGAAGCAGATAACAGATTTGGGTGGCATGCGTATCTATGGCAAGAGAAGAAAAAAGGTTATAAATCGTTTGAAAACCATTTCTTCCGGAAATCGTTAATTGAAGTATGGGGCAGATATAAAAATCTATTAGAAATGGGGGTTCCACATTGGTTATCCCCATTAGAAGTTATGGGAGTCAAGAAAATTAATATGAGGAGTAATTGGATTACTTACGGAGATTTAGTGGTAAAAGAAGGAGAGAAATGGAGATTGAAGCCATACGAGCAAGTAAAAGAACATGTATTTGATTGGCTGCACTACTACCAGATAAATGATATGTTTAAAAAGGATGTGAAAGAAAAAGGGTATAAAGAAAATGATTCGAAATTTCAAACGGAAACTGTTAACAATGATTGTAAGATAATCTCAAAAATGTATAAAATATTATTGGAATGGCACACGATGGATGAGGAAGTTAAATCTGTAATGATTCACTGGGCCAGAGATTTAGGGTATAGTATTGATATGGAAGACTGGCAAAAAATATGGAATGAAAATCTGAAGTTTACAGCATGTACTATGTTAAAAGAAAATGTTATGAAAATGGTATACAGATGGTATATAACACCAGTTAAATTGGCAACAATGTATAAAACCTGTAACAAATGTTGGAAATGTAAAGAGAAAGAGGGTACTTTTATTCATATGTGGTGGGAGTGTAAGAAAGTGAAGGGGTTCTGGGAAATGATATATAATGAATTAAAGAAAATGCTGAAATATAGCTTTGTAAAGAAACCAGAAACCTTCCTACTGGGAATAACTAGAAATGAAATAAATAAGAGGGACTGTAAACTCTTTCAGTACGCAATAACAGCAGCGAGAACATTGATGGCCCAAAAATGGAAACAAGAAGAATTACCGACTTTGGAAGAATGGAGAAAAAAACTAACAGATTACGCAGAACTAGATAAATTAACTGGAAAAATCAGACTTCAAAGAGACCACAAGTTCCTAGAGGAACAAACAACGCTAGTGTGTTTTAAAGAAGCTTTGTGAAAAAAAATAAGGAATATTGCAAGAATGTAAACGAGGATAGAAAGATTTTACTTGAAGGCGATACTATAATTAAGGAATGTGAAGGTAGAAATTTAATTACGGATGATTGTCAGAGGAGCTGAGGGAGGTTCAAAAAGTCAAAATATGTGATTTTGAAAATGGTATGATTGGAGATATTGTGAAAATTTTAATAAAATTTATTATAAAAAAAATTAGAAATATGAAGCAGTATAGAAATGAAATGAGTAATAATCTGAAGAAGTATCTGAAGAAGTGTGCATGCACATGAAAGCTTATACCAAGAACTAACTTAGTTGGTCTTTAAGGTGCTACTGGAAGGATTTTTTTTTGTTTTGACTATGGCAGACCAACACGGCTACCTATCTGTAACTGGAAATCTGAACATGAATAGCTAATTTCAATTTCGCCTTCCTCAGTCTTTTACAATACTGTCTTCAGCGTTTTTATTATCATTAATTCATTTCCATATGCCACACATCTTAAGAATCCTCCTTCTGCATTCTCTAAACTGTCACCCACTTCAACCCTCAGCCTTCATCTGAAAACTCTGCAGCCTTACTGAGGAAGGTGGAAATAAAACAATTAATGAAACAGGCTTAAGCCTGTCTCACTGATTTACACGCAGACACAAGAGGTCACTAGCTTTGACAGCTTCGGAAAAGATCAGGTGCCTTCTCCGGGAAATAGATCTATTAGCTGTTTTATTAGCCGTGACAGATCAACAGAGCCTCCATGTGTAGGCACAGTGGACCTTGATTTGGGGAAGACAAAAGAAGCCATTTCCTTGCGAAATGAATCTGATGGACATCATTACTACAAGAGAAAAGAGAGCGTTCAAAGGCGATCTGACCAATTCACGAAGGAGGGCGATAGGTTCATCAATGGCACTGGCAGAGGAAGGGGGGCAGGAGTAGTGGCCTGCAAAGGGTGTCAGGGGGCTGCAGGGTGAGAGGGACACCTCCCTGTTGCACTTCCCCCCTGCCTCCCCTTCCCTCTCCGCCGTGGGGAGGACCGTGGAAGAGGACGGGGCTCCCTGCAGAGGGACAGGGAGAGGGGCGGCAAAAGCCCCAGCTACGCCGCTGATCCGTGAGCGACTCTATGCATCGTCCACCGGGAAGCAGCAGCTGCCTTGGAGCCCTCATTCTGCCCCTTGAGCTCAGGACTGAAGGGAGCAGCTCCCCAGGGGCTCCGGCAGGGTCCGGGCCAGCCTGAGCCAGAGATGTGGGCCCCTGTGCCCTCCTGCAGATGCCCTGCCCCTCCGCTGCGCCCCTTCCCCTTCCTGCCCCCTTGGGGGGGGGCGCCCTGCAGCCTCTGGCTCCACTCGGGGCCTGATCCTGCCAGGCCCACCTGCTCTCCCCCTCCTGCACCTCGGACTCCTCGCTCCGTCCCTGCAGCGGAATCCGGCTCCTCTCCGGGGAAACTCGCCAGGCCACGGGGCCGCTGCTCCTCCGCTCTCCTCGGCGGGGACAGGAAAGGGCAGCCGCTCTCGAGTCCCCCTGGCTGGCCCCGTTTCCTGCCTCTCTGGGCATCGGAGCTCGCTGGCTGTGGGGTGGGCCCTGGGGGGCTGCGAGGCTGGATGCGCCCCCTTGCGCTGTCCCTCAAAATTTATTGTATCATTGGAATCTACCTGGCATCTTATATGCTATCCAGAATGTTGCACAAATAAGTCTCCTTGTGATCCGATGTGCAGTCACTGGTTTCCTCATCAGTAAATATTTTCAGAACGCTGGGACGATGCCACCCTGCAGCCATAGCTGTCAACTTTCAGATTTGAAAATAAGGGATCAGCTGACTCGAAAATAAGGGATCAGCAGCCTCACCTGTCCGTGGGACAGTCTACAGGATATCTAACAGGATAGGAGCGGGAAATGGCGCTGGAATAAAGGAATTTCCCGCAAAAAAAGGGAAGGTTGACAGCTATGCCTGCAGCCCGAATGTGTAGCTGGAGGAGACAGTCCAGTTCCCAGCTCTGCTGGTTGGGATCATGCAATCACTTAGCTCCAGCAACCGACCTTTCCAAACCCTCCAACATTTCTCTCATGAAAATAGGAACATCCCTTTCCATAAATATAATTTTCCTATTTATACACCACACATCTTATTACGCTGCCCCAGCCACTCTGGGCAGTTTCCAACATATATAAAAAACATAATAAAACATTAAACATTAAACAACTTTCCTATAGAGGATTGCCTTCAGAGGGCTGGGGGTTGGATAACTCCATTCTCTAATTCTAAACAGTGGCACTTGGAGGGTTTCTCTTTCCCTGCTTTTTCATTCACTGCCTCTGGTCTCCTGCATCCATTTAGCAGAGGAGGAGAGTGGTTTTGGCCTTATACTTCTCCACCCCCCACCCCACCCCCAATATAACCAAAAACACCAGGAGACACACACTCACCATTTTGGAGTGAGGACCAAAAAAAAATAAAATCGTTTTATTATTTTATTACTTATTTTTGCAGTTCAATCTACCGTATCTTTAAATTTTATTGTTTATAGTCTGTGGCCACCACAATACGAGCACAAATCACACAGCTGCAAAACAAAAGACATTGCATGCACCAGACCAGGATAAATCTATAGCGTCCAAAATTTATTTTCACGGTTGTTTCAATGGGAAGGATATAGGGCAGCAGAGTCCAGGTGGTGAGGTCCAGATTAGTGTTTCTATCTTCCTTGACTGTCTGCCCTGCTGGCTGAAGCTGATGGGAACTGGACAACAACATCTGGGGACACCTCAGTGGTTATTCTGTGTTATACAGAATCTACAAAGGATTAAGGCACTGATCCAGAAGAGAATGAACTGAGAAGAGACCCCACTGAATTATCTTGGAGCAACTGTAACTGTAGTGTGTCAGTGTGATCTGTCTGAAGTGAAACAGAGGAAGACCACTATATAATAATAACAATTTATTATTTATATCCTGCCCATCTGGCTGAGTTTCCCCAGCCACTCTGGGCGGCTCCCAATCAAGTGTTAAAAACAGTACAGCATTAATATTAAAAACACTTTGAAGTGTGCTCGGAAACGTACTGGGAGCCAATGCAGATCTCTCAGGACCGGTGTTATGTGGTCCTGGCGGCCACTAAATGTTAATAAGCAGAAACCTGTGCAGAAACAGAGACAATACTGCTCATGTGAAAGAAAAATGTTTCGTAAGAAACTATAAGAGAATTCAAGTGAGAACGTGCCCGTGTTTGAATAAGCAGAAGATTGTACAGTGGTACCTCGGGTTACATACACTTCAGGTTACAGACGCCTCTTCTATTCTTCTCAGTTATATGATTATGAAAGTAAAGCTCTTTTGAATAGCAAGAGTCTGGCCACTGTATAGTCTGTAAAAAGGAGCTATCACCTAGAATAGCTATTTGGCTTCCTAGCTATAAGCTACTCTGTTACTTTGGATATCATAAAAATTCACAGACAGACAGACTTTAATGTTGTATACAGTGTAAGGCTGGGGAATTGAGAGGTGGGGAGAGCGAGCGGGGGGAGGGGTAGTACACTTTCATTATTTTACGAAGTTCATATGCAAGGTGTTTGTGTCAGTGTGACATGGGTAGCTTCTCTTCCTTTTCATTTATTAGTTTTCTTTGGCAGTGAGAAAGATTGGGGGCCCCACGGCACAGTTGGTCCTAAGCTTCTTCAAAATTGCATGACTTATTTGCAACTGCTGTTGCTGCTGCTTCTCCTAGCCATCTCCAGCAAGAACACACTGGCTTCTCAAGTTTAAGCTTCCTTCCGTGAGAGCTCTGCAGCTTATGCCTCCAGCGATGAGTTATGAGGAAAGATCCAGCCTCCTCTGAGGCTTCTGTCAGAGCAGAACCTCTTGCCTAAGTCTAAGAGAAACTTACCTTTATAGTATTTTTTTTACAATGCATTCAAGCACAGCATTATATGTACATTAAACTTATAGCACTTGTTCCCTTCCAAGTAACAATGACACTTACAAGCAGGTTGTCACTTTCTTTTTCAATGTCTGCTTCGTATGCCCCAATGTTCTCTCTCTTTCCCCTCAAATGCTCCAGGCGACCACAGATGAGTGTCTAAAGAGAAACCAAAAGCTCAGAGTTTGGGGGTGGGGTGAAGCCTTGAACATCAGGTTGCCTCCTAGTGCCTGGGGGGCAAGCTATTAGATTTCTATTTGGTAAGTGTTGTAGGAGTTTTAAGGTTTTTTAGCTGTATATTTAAAAAACAAGGCTCTTGTCAGTCTACATCCCAATCCCGAAGAAGGGCAGTGCCAAATAATGTTCCAACTTCCGCACAATTGCGCTCATTTCACACGCTAGGAAGGTTATGCTTAAAATTCTACAAGGCAGGCTTAAGCAGTATGTGGACTGAGAACTCCCAGAAGTGCAAGCTGGATTTCGAAGGGGCAGAGGAACCAGAAACCAAATTGCAAACATGCTGGATTATGGAGAAAGATAGAGAGTTGATGAAAAACATCTACTTCTGCTTCATTGACTACACAAAAGCATTTGACTGTGTCGACCTCAGCAAACTATGGCAAGTTCTTAAAGAAATGGGAGTGCCTGATCACCTCATCTGTCTCCTGTGTGTTACGGAAAAATCTAGGTGTGAGGCTGCTCAGTCACCCAGCTCGTCGGGCGGAGCCTGCGGGTCCCTTGAGGAATAAAGGAAGGAGTCCAGCCATCAACTGGAGCAAATAGCTGTAAACCAAAGTTTATTGCGCAACAGGTTGAAAGAGGAATTTTGAGCATGGGGTGACAAAGACTTTTAAAACTTCCCGACGATATCCCAGAATACCGTTTCTAGAGCATCATTGCTATATCATTGTTACAACACTGACATGTCACAAAAGGGGAGGGGTAGACAGGGGTTACACTAGTCTAACCTTGGCAAACATGACCAGACAAGTCCTTGGTACAAGATTAGCATAAGCATGCCCATGTCAGTGTTGGTTTCTGCTCTCTTCACTGTGCAGCGAAAGTGCTTGTCACGAGACAGGTGTTTACATTTCACAGTCTGTACTGTTGGGTTTTCCCACGGGAAAGGGAGACTGGATGTGACGTACACTGGTTTCCTGTTTTTTTCACTGTTCTTTGCAGTTCAGTGTGTGATTCTCTCCGTGCTTTAGAGGAGAGATGACGCTTTCTCTGCTCCGGCAGAGGGAAGATATTTTTCTGTAAATTACTAGCTTTGAAGAGTAAATAAAGTAATATATAGAGCATGTTGGCACGTACTTTTCATCATTCCGCTGTGCACTGGACACTGCTTATCTCCAACATTTGGTTCCGGGCCCAGAAAAACGCAGTGTTTTGAGAATGGACTCCAGAAGTCGGGCTCCTGGCAAAGGAACAAAGGAGCAAAGAGACGAAGTGCCGGCAAAGAGACGGAACAGCAGCAGAGGGACGGACCGCACGCTATCATCTCTGCGCGTCAAAATGATTGATGAAGGTATGTGCTACTGCTCCGGGAAGCCTGCCAGCTTCTAATTAATGGCTTTATGGCTGGACTTTGAACTTTTATAGCCGGTTTTGCCGTGGCACAGGCAGAAGGCTAAAAGGGACACTATGCTGGGGGAAATCGAAAGTAAAGTGCTGTTGAAGCTGCAGCATGACGCAGCATGAATTTAGGGCAGCATAGAGAAAGCACTTGGGGACTTTCGCTTTTGAACTTGCCTTTGGAATGCGGTTTGAAGCTGCTGCAGATAAGCAAAGCAGTTAAGCAGAAAGGCACAGGTTCTCAGGCAGAGGCTGTTTTGAATTTGCTTTTGGATTGAAACAGCTGTACAAAGACGCAGCATGTATAAAGCAGCCTGATTTAAAGCAGCAAAGATGACGCTAAAGGCTAATGCCAAAGTCATGATGGCCCTTCAGGATGCTTGTGGGATTCCTAAGCTCAATAGGAAGAACTATGCGGACTGGGTTCTCTATGCAGAGGCTATTCTGCGGAAAGAGGGTCTGTTTAAGGTTATTACAGAGACCCCCCCAGCTCCAGTTACAGATGAATGGAAAGCTATGGATTCCAAGGCAAGGGGAACTCTTACGTTGATAGTATCCCCAGAAGAGCTCTGTCTGTTGCGTGATAAGACCTCAGCCAGAGAAATTTGGGACGCTTTGAGAGAGGCTCACTTGAGGACAGAAGCTGGGTCCACAATGTTTTACTTTAACAAGCTGCATAATATGGCTCTTGCTGAAGGTGGAGATGTGCGTATACATCTGATGGAGATGCAGAATCTGAGACATGAGCTGCAACAGAGAGGACTCAACTTTCCAGAGGAAGTGTATTCCTTTATGATACTACAATCTTTGGGTTCAGGTTGGGAGTCTGTTGCGACTCAGACTGCTGTACAGCCAACTGCTCAGCTAACAGTGGACTATGTTACTGCCGTGATTCTGAATGAAGCGGATCGCCGTGGTGCTAGCTGCATCAACAAGGGGGAGACTTCACAGACGTCATCCCATAGTGCAGTGGAACCACCAGATGGCGCCAAAGCTTTGAAGGCAGTGAAATGCTACTCGTGTGGACGTCTAGGCCATATGAAGAGGGAATGCAGATATCCCAGGGCCAAGACAGAGCAGCGCAGCGGAAGCTCATCGCGTGGAAAAGGCCGAGGCAAAGGCAAAGGTCCGGTGTCCAGGACAACACAGCACAAGGCAATGGTCTCACGCTTCGCTCCAAAAGTTGCAGAGGTCCAGAAGACGTCTAGATCTTTCTTCGTGGTTGATTCAGCAGCGACCCACCACATGTGCAACGATAAGCGACTGTTCGTGTCTTTTACACCGCAGGAAGGTGCGATTCATCAGGCGGATGACCACACCATCCCCAGTAAAGGCTATGGAACTGTTGTTCTTCACAGTTTGGACTTATCGATACAGAATGTGCTTTATGTGCCGGATGCCAAACATAATCTGCTCAGCGTTGGACAGCTGAATGAGCGGAAAATTGACGTTTCCTTTAAGAACAAAAGGTGCATCATCACAAAGAAAAATGATTATGTATTGTATGCTGAATATGTTGATCGTTTATATGTTTTGTATTATGATGATGTTGTGCAGGATGACACTTGTTGCATTGCAGGTTCTAACAAAGGTTTGCATGCAGAATGTATTCATGCTTTTCATCGAAAATTTGGTCATTTGAATTTTGAGGCAGTATCTAAAATGCCTGCCTTGGTAGAAGGTATGACTATTAAACCCTGCAGGTACCACATGAAGTGCAAGGCATGCGCAGCAAACAAGGTGAAAATGGCTGCGAAAGGTAAGGTGTCTAGTAAGCAAGCTACAGAACCATACCAGGTTGTTCATGCTGATTTGGTTGGACCACTAGCGCCCTCTTTGGGTGGAAACAGGTACTTCATGGTTCTCATTGATGCATTTTCCAGGTATATTTATGTGTACAATCTCAAGCAGAAATCAGAGGCTTTTCCTAGGTTCAAGGAATTCTGTGCTTGGTTGGAAAATGTGCATGGTAATAAGGTAAAGACTCTTTTCAGTGATCGCGGGGGAGAATTCACTTCTCAGCAGTTTGAAGCTTTTCTGTCTGAGAAAGGAATTCAACATGATTTGTCTAGTCCTCGCTCGCCATGGCAGAATGGACTTGCGGAACGAGCAAATCAGACATTGCTTCAAGGGTTAAAAACCTTGCTGCATGATGCTAATCTTCCAGAGAGTTATTGGGCCGAAGCTCTCTCATGTTTCACTTACAGTTATAATCGCAGGTTATCTTCAGCGATTGGTTGTACCCCCTATGAGAAGATGTTTGGCAAGAAGCCATACATCAAACACATGAAAATTTTTGGTTCTGACATGTGGGTTCACTCACCACAAAACTCCAAGTTAGACAAGCGTGGATTGCATGGTATCTTTCTAGGTTATCAGAAAGGGTCTTACAGAGTCATGATGACTGACTCTAAGCAAATTAAGCTCACAAGAAGTGTTGAGTACAATGCCAAGTGGGGGGAGAATGTGGGAATTTTCCAATGTTATCCTGATGACAGTGATGAGACTGAGGATAGTCAAAAGCAACCACAACAACCCACACCCACTGATGAAGGTTCTGATTCTGAGTCTGAAACTGAATCAGGTGATTCAGAGGATTTCAAGAGTGCGAAAGCCTCTGTGCGACCCTCTGAAAGCTCTGATCGAGAATTGGAGGAACCATTGTTCACAATAGGTCACTTTTCTCCTAAGAAGGAAGAGGAGAGTGTTGAAGACTTAAGGCTAATTCGCAGGTCACAAAGAGCCACAAAAGGCAGACCTCCAAAGAGATTTGCTGATGAGTTTGCTAAGATAGCAGTAACAGCTGTTAAAAGCTCCAAGAAGGTTTTTGAACCTTCAAGTTTCCAAGAAATCCAGGATTTGGATTCAAAGGAAGCTGAGCCATGGTTAAATGCCATGAAGGCTGAGCTTGATTCCTTGGAAAGGAACAAAACATGGGAACTTGTTCCAGTAGTTCCAGGAATGAAATTGCTTGGAAGCAAATGGGTCTTCAAAGCGAAGACTGATCAAAATGGCAAGATAGTCAGACACAAAGCCAGACTGGTAGCCAGAGGTTTTGCACAGGTACCAGGTGAAGACTATCACGAGACCTACTCACCCACAGTGAGGTATGAGAGCATTAGGCTTATGCTCAAGCTAGCTGCAGAGGAAAATCTACACATTAGTCACCATGATGTGAATACAGCTTTTCTGTACGGATCTCTAGATGAATCACTTTATATGCTTCCACCTGATGGCGTACAGGTAAAACAGGGATTTGTTTGTGCTCTGAAAAAGTCCCTTTATGGTCTCAAACAAAGTGCACGGTGTTGGCACACAAAACTCACTGAAGTATTGTTTTCTCTAGGTTTTCAGCAAGGGAAATCTGATCCATGTGTATTTGTCAAAGAGGAGGGGCAAAAGAAACTGTATTGTTTGTTTTATGTTGATGATCTTTTATTCTTTTGGGAAGATGTCACAATGTACAATAACGCCCTAGCTCAACTGAAAGAACACTTTGACATGAAAGATCTTGGTGAGGTAAACAACTACCTATCTCTAGAAATAGAGAGAGATCAAGATGGTAACATTCTAGTACACCAGTCACGGAAAATTGCTGATGTGTTAAGCAAACTGAACCTGATGGATGCTAACCCTGTAGACACACCGATGATAACAGGTTATCAGGTAGATGACACTGAAGAAGCATTTTCTGACACTACACTGTACAGAAGTGTGCTAGGCAAGCTAAACTTCATTGCCAGATGTTCAAGACCAGACATTGCTGTTAGCTGTAATTTGCTAAGCAGACAAGTCAACAATCCTACTGTTAAGGATTGGAAAGCTCTGAAACGCATAGCGCGGTATTTAAAAGGCACTATGCATTACAGACAGATTTAACAATAAGAAGTCTGGTGGTCTTGAGATATTTGCAGATGCAAGTTTTGGAAGTGACACTACAGACAGGAAAAGCACGTCTGGAGTTTGCTATATGTACAATCAGGGTCTATTTGATTGGTCATGCAAGAAGCAAACAACAGTTAGCTTAAGTACTTGTGAAGCTGAACTGAATGCACTGTCTTATTCACTTAAGGATTGTGAATGGTTGTTACAATTGTGCAAAGACATGAAAATTCCTGTCAAATGTCCAATCCAGGTTTACCAGGACAACAAAGCATGTTTGGCTTTGCTGAATTCTGAAGGTTGTAAGCAAAGCACGAAGCACTTACAATTGAAGGTGCAACATGCTAGGGAACGTATTCAGAAGGGACTCGTAACGGTGTCCTATATGCCAGGTAATGAAATTCCTGCTGATGTATTGTCCAAGATTGTATCAAGGGATCAACACTGTACCTATGTACAGAAGTTGGGTTTGTACTGATATTGTACGAACACGCTGCCCAGTGGTGTTCACAGAAAGGGGGAGGATGTTGGTTTCTGCTCTCTTCACTGTGCAGCGAAAGTGCTTGTCACGAGACAGGTGTTTACATTTCACAGTCTGTACTGTTGGGTTTTCCCACGGGAAAGGGAGACTGGATGTGACGTACACTGGTTTCCTGTTTTTTTCACTGTTCTTTGCAGTTCAGTGTGTGATTCTCTCCGTGCTTTAGAGGAGAGATGACGCTTTCTCTGCTCCGGCAGAGGGAAGATGTTTTTCTGTAAATTACTAGCTTTGAAGAGTAAATAAAGTAATATATAGAGCATGTTGGCACGTACTTTTCATCATTCCGCTGTGCACTGGACACTGCTTATCTCCAACAGTCAGGGCAAGACTCAGGTATAAGATTAGCATAGGCAAACACCACTGAAGCCCCATCACCCAAAGTACAATAGAACTTCCTTTGCATGTCTGGCCCCTTGGCAAGTTTGGTGATGGGATTAGGCTTTCCTTGGCTCAGCTCAGCAATTGTCACCCCTGGACACTTCCTGGAGTCCTTTTTCAAGGGGAAAATAGCTTTGGAATGGAGGAAACTGGCAAAGGTGCCTGCTTCTTGGGAGAAAAGCAATGACAAACCTAGACAGCATCTTAAAAGGCAGAGACATCACCTTGCCAACAAAGGTCCATATAGTAAAAGCTATGTTTTTCCCAGTAGTGATGTATGGAAGTGAGAGCCGGACCATAAAGAAGGCTGATCACTGAAGAATTGATTCTTTTGAATTATGATGCTGGAGGAGACTCTTGAGAGTCCCATGGACTTCAAGAAGATCAAACCTCTCCATTCTGAAGGAAATCAGGCCTGAGTGCTCAGTGGAAGGACAGATCGTGAAGCTGAGGCTCCAATACTTTGGCCACCTCATGAGAAGAGAAGACTCCCTGGAAAAAACCCTGATGCTGGGAAAGATGGAGGGCACAAGGAGAAGGGGAACGCAGAGGACTAGATGGTTGGACAGTGTTCTCAAAGCTACCAGCATGAGTTTGACCAAGCTGCGGGAGGCAGTGGAAGATAGGAGTGCCTGGTGTGATCTGGTCCATGGGGTCACGAAGAGTCGTAAACGACTAAATAACTAAACAACAACAAACTTGCCAAATGAACCTTATATTGGCCCGTTTGACAAGACCAGCTGCCATGTTTGAGTTGTTATTTTTTGGGAGGGAGACTTAAGCATCATTTTGGGAGGCAGCAAACGGTGAGCTTTAAGAACTGTGGAGTCTGTTATCTGTCACATGAGAAACAAGGCCTGATTCCCGCCCCCACCCCTTAATCCTCTCTAGGTATTTGCTGATCCATCAACCCAGATGGAACTAAAAATATTCCTAGTTCCCCGAATTCCTGTCAAAACTGTCCCAAGGTGGTGTCAACCATAAATTTTCTCTACTATTTTGATCACATCTGACAAATTGATTCAAATAAATATTCATAAGCATGGAAATGAAAATGCTCCCCTAAGTTTCCTTGGTTGTCCACTTCCAATCTCAGCTCTTGGCAGACTGTTTCTGAACTGGGAGGCATTGGCTGGTTCCTGTCACCTGACAGCCGGAGGTTTCCAGAGAGAGAGTGCAGAGTGCTGAGGAACCAGATGCTGAAACTTCAGCTAGAGTTCAACAACACAGGTGCTTGCTATATGCAATTTGGAGACAAAGAATCCTTTATTTTCAGTCAGATTCAGAATTATTTCCTGTCTTCTTATCTATGAATTACATTTCTGTTCCACACTCCCCTCATCAAGCCCACCACAAGATATATTGCTTTCACGCACACAGCAACCCTGCGAGGGAGGTTTTGCATAAAGATGGTGACCAGCTTTAAGTCGCCCAATCGGCTTCACGACTGAGGAGAGATTTGAAATGTCCCCGGCATTTGTGGACCCAGATCCTTGGACTCCAGCTCCCATGAGCCCCAGCCAGCGTGGCCAACGGCTAAAGAAGACGTGAGTTGCAGTATCACATCATCTGGAGGGGCCACAGGTTACCCAACAGGTCTGTTTTCAGGGCCTTGACCTTCTCCAGGCACAGCTGCCCTTGGAACTCCCTTGTACTGGATGTGCTTTGTCCTGTGGTGCCTCTGCAGGTTAGCCTTCTTCAAGACGGAGAGGGCCTCACCACAAATGAGGCACACGGGCATGCCTTTCAGCTCCACAAAGAAATAGTCGTGTGTCCATCTTTTTTGAAAATGCGGCACTCCAAATCGATCTTCCTCTTCTTGTGGAATCATTGATTGTGTCCAGAAACAGATAATTAGGCAGACGGAGCTGTTCTCATATGGGAGTCCTATGCTGCCTATAGCCAGCCCTGGTCAGCAAAGTGTCTGCAGCTCTTTGAGCCATTGAAGTTTCTGAGCTCTTTTTAAAGGCAGCCCCATGCAGTGTGTGTTAAAGTAACTCCTACGCAATGTGGCACCAGACTGCTTTCTTTTTTTGTAATTATCTGTTTGTTTTAAATTCTATAGCTTAAATTCTATTGATGCTTGTTTTTTTGAGAAGGGCCTCTTACAGTCACAAAGCAATGATTTTCAGTGCAGCTCCATAACACTAATTGCGCCCTCACACTGCCCCTATACGGTTTATTAAAGTATCTGTGATTTTTCCCCTGTGTGAGTTTGTTGATGTCTTCTAAATGCTCCATAGTGACTGTAGCTCTTTCCACATTCAATACATTTTAATGGTTTCTCCCCTGTATGAGTTCGTTGGTGTATTCTAAGTGATCCACTTGTACTGAAGCTCTTTCCACATTCAATACATTTTAATGGTTTCTCCCCTGTGTGAGTTCGTTGGTGCCTTCTAAGTGTATCATTTCGATTGAAGCTCTTTCCACATTCAACACATTTAAATGGTTTCTCCCCTGTATGAGTTCGTTGGTGCATTCTAAGTGCTCCGCTTATGCTAAAACTCTTTCCACATTCAATACATCTAAATGGTTTCTCCCCTGTGTGAGTTCGTTGGTGTATTCCAAGGTCTCCACTATTACGGAAGCTCTTTCCACACTCAAAACATTCAAATGGTTTCTCCCCTGTGTGAGTTCGTTGGTGTCTTCTAAGTGTTTGACTTTCATTGAAGCTCTTTTCACATTGAATGCATTTAAATGGTTTCTCCCCTGTGTGAGTTCTTTGGTGTATTCTAAGTTTTCCACTTCGACTGAAGCTCTTTCCACATGCCGTACATTCAAATGGCTTCTCCCCTGTATGATTTTGTTTGTGTCTTCTAAGTGTATCATTTCGACTGAAGCTCTTTCCACATTCAACACATTTAAATGGTTTCTCCCCTGTATGAGTTCGTTGGTGCAATCTAAGTGTTCTGCTTATGCTAAAACTCTTTCCACATTCAATACATCTAAATGGTTTCTCCCCTGTGTGAGTTCGTTGGTGTATTCCAAGGTCTCCACTATTACGGAAGCTCTTTCCACACTCAAAACATTCAAATGGTTTCTCCCCTGTGTGAGTTTGTTGGTGTCTTCTAAGTGCTACACTTTCACTGAAGCTCTTTCCACACTCAAAACATTCAAATGGTTTCTCCCCTGTGTGAATTCTTTGGTGTATTCTAAGTTTTCCACTTTGACTGAAGCTCTTTCCACATGCCGTACATTCAAATAGTTTCTCCCCTGTATGAGTTTGTTGGTGTCTTCTAGGTGCTCCAGTTTCACTGAAGCCCTTTCCACATTCAATACATTTAAATGGTTTCTCCCCTATATGAGTTCGTTGGTGTCTTCTAAGTGCTCCACTTTGAGTGAAGCTTTTTCCACATTCAATACATTTAAATGGTTTCTCCCATGTATGAGTTCGTTGGTGTATTCTAAGTGTATCATTTCGACTGAAGCTTTTTCCACATTCCGTACATTCAAATAGTTTCTCTCCTTTGTGACTTTTTTGTTGTATCCTCAATTTCTTTGTTTTCCCCCATAAATTCACATGTGGCTCCATAGAATTCTGACTTTCATCTTCCTCACCTGTTTGGGAGTCTGGGAGGAAAGAGAATCCTGTTAGACTTTCATGAAAGACAAAAAGGGAACTGAACAGATGTCAATTCCAATCTGCACCTTCTCTCGTTTTAACACCTTCATTCTTCACTATCCTCTCTAGGTTCCAAATTTTACGAAAGCTGATGAGATAGTGGCAAGAGCAACACATGATCACTCCATTCAAACTTAATAAAGCACCATCGTTTTATAATACAGATCTATGGTGGAATTGGCTTATTAGACACATCTATTTTTTCTTTCTGAAGTGAAGAAATGATCTCAGGCTCGAGTAACAGTGTCTCCTTTGTGAAATAAATAAAACTTAAGTGCTACATGTAACTGTAAAAATATTGCAATATATTGGAACCTAAGAAGAGCCTGCTGGATCAGGCAAAGGCCCACCTAGTCCAGCATCCTCTTCTCACAGAGGCCAACAAGATGCCTGTGGGAAACCGGCAAGCAGGACTGGAGCACAAGAGTCTTCTCTGCCTTCCTGTGCTTTCCAGAAACTAGTATCAAGAAGCATTATTGCCTAGGACCGCGAGGGCAGAGCAGGGACGTCAGTCTTATCCTTTTTTTCAAGCTATCCAAGTTGCTGACCATCACTGTCTCCTGTAGGATAGATTCCATAGATGAACTACGCTTCTGTTTATTCATCTTTTGCAGCCCTTATAAGCAGATAAATGTATTATGGCCTAAGCTTTTGTGGGCTGCAGTCTGACAAAGTGGACTCTTGACCAGGAAAGCTGGTGCCACTATAAACCTCTGAGTCTCTTTGTTGGCTTTGTGTACTTATTTTGAAATTTGCACCAAGGTTGTACCACAGTATCTCCATGGAAGCTTAGGGACGGACAAAATTACAGGGTGTCAGCTCTGTGAATCTCAAGCCTCTCGTGCCTCCGCTGACAGAGCCTGAGAACGCAAGAGATGTGAATCGGTTGGAATGTGAAGCAGGAGAGGAGCAGCCAAGCTGCAGCAGGAGGAAAGAACAAAGAGCAGGAAGAGGGGGTGCCGACGGGGGGGGGGGACAGACTGTTATCTCCAGTTTGAGCTCTGACACAGAGACCCTGGAAACAGCCTGTCCAAAAAATCATAGGCTCGAGAGAATCTGCGAGAAGAGGGGAAAAGAAAGCGAAAGTGGGGGCTTCTTTGCTGGAGGACTCGGCAACTGCAAGCTGGGATGAACAGGCCGAAGACCGAGCTCCACAGTGATTTGTGAGTTTGAGCAATAAACCTGAGATAATTACTACTGGAGTTGTCTCG
This sequence comes from Podarcis erhardii, assembly GCF_964252035.2. NCBI lineage: Eukaryota > Metazoa > Chordata > Lepidosauria > Squamata > Lacertidae > Podarcis > Podarcis erhardii. Next base: position 117,778,399 of record NC_138498.1, on the reverse strand, counting down.
CGTCTGTGCGTGAGAAACAAGCCATTACACAGGGGCGCTATAAATTATAATCCCACTCCCTCCCTCCCTTCCTCCCTTTCACAAACAACCCCAGTCTGTAAGATTGGCAAGTTTACACAGTTTGTTTATCAAACCAGCCACTCTTGGACTTTATATGCCCAATCCTAAGTGCACAGCCTCCATCCACAGGAATTGTGTATCATGATAACTGGTCCTTTGTCCCTTAACCCCACCAAACTGGGAAGGTGCATGCATTTATTGTGTTTTGATGCTGGTGGAATGTATCATTCTGACCCTGTCTATAAAAAATAAGAGTAATAGAAACAATTTAAATACATTAATTATAAATAATTATGTGAAGCATTTCATTCCCCTTCACCGATTTTTCAGGATTGGTGTGCAACATCATTATCATCAATTATTCTTGCCATTGAAATAACACCTAAGATTTCAAAGCCTGGAGGAAGAAAATCTGCCCCCACTACTTTAGGAAAAGGATTCAAGTAACAAAGAGCTGCTTTGGAGAAGGCCTCACCCCTTCCTTCTTCCTGCCAGGAACTTCCATTTGTCTCCTTTCCATCTTTTCCTCTTTCTCCCTCCACCATCTATCCCTGTCCCCATCTCCTCTCCCCTGGAACTCACCAGATTTCTCCAAGGGTCCTGGGAGGGAATGCTCAGAGGTTGTGGGGAGGGATGCGGGAGACAGCCTGACCAGGTCAACCGTCCATCTTCCTCCTTCCATCCTGGCCAGGGTTGCAGGTTCAGTCTCAGCTAGGTTTGCAGGTTCAGCTTCCTGAGGAGCGCAGAATCCAGAGCAAGTTGCAGCTTCCTGGGAGGGAGGGAAGAAGAAGAAGCCAAGGGAGTCTGAGAGCCCCTGCAGGGATTCTCCTGCCCAAGACATTCTGCTGCCCCTGGAGAAGCCCCAATTGGGCACCCCCTAGCGGAAAAAACCGCTAATTGTATCCTTAAATTCTTCAGAGCACAAGGGGGTTTCTTCATTCCCGCAGCTCTAAAATTATACAAGGCCAAAACTTTGGCACAACTGCTCTATGGTTCCTTTTTGGCTCCACCTTCCTCTGCTTTCTCCCCCCTTGAGAGAGTTCAATCTAGACTTCTTAGAGCTCTCCTCCAAGTCCCCAGATGTGTCTCAAACGCATGGGTTAGATTGGAAACGGGGATGATGAGAGTGGAGGCTAGCATCTGCCTAACATCAATTTACAAATGGCTGGCATTGAACCTGCTCCCCCGAGGTATAGCCCCATTGATCCTCTGTGACCAATTCCAGTCGGGCTGGCAGACTGCAGTCCTGAACACCCTCCGGAAACTGGGTTTTGCCCTTCAAGCCCTTCTAAGTCTGGGCTTGGGCCAGGCAAAAGCTACGTTCAGGCAAAGAATATTAGACACCGAGAGACAGCAGGACTGTGCAAGGTGCCCCAACTATAGAATTGGAGAAATCGAGAGAGATATAGCCGCACTGGCAGCATATCTCTTCTTTCTCGTATCTAGGGATGCAAGAAGGGCCTTTACACTCGCCAGAGGCTCGGCTCTTCCCTCGCTGGTCCTGGATGAAGCCTTTAGAAGGGTCCCGTATGCTCAGAGACTTTGCACCTGTCCATTGGGAGAGATAGGAAGCCCAGAACACTTGTTCTTTAAATGTCCCTTTTATGAAGAGGCACGTAGTAAGATCATGGATCCCCTACTGGAGAGGATAGCCGACCTCCCGCAAAAGCAAAAATTTGACCTTTTGCTGTTAGGCAAAGATCAAAAGATGACCTGGATGGTCGCCAGATTTTGTGTACATTTCTGTAGGTGCAGACCATCGCCCAACTCAAAATAGTCTGACATGAAAAGCCCCAAACACGGTTCCATGGGTGACTCTGAGACAACTCCCTGGGACAGTTTATTGTTGTACATTGTTTCTAAATTTAGCGTTGAACATTGTTTTAATTGTCTGTTTTAACCATATTTGCACAGCAGTTTCTAATGTTGTGAGTGTCCTCTATTTAAGAGGCTTCTACTCTGCAGTCTCTTATAGTTGTTTTAACTGCGAGTCTTTTAGTTCTTATGCTCTTACAGTTGTTTTAACTGTGTGTCTTTGTTTTTAGTTCTTATCTGTTTTAATTATCAGGTTTTTTTAATCCATCCATTATCCGTGTTTAATGTTGTATTTTATTTAGATGTTTTATCCTATGCCTGTTTCCATGTCCTAATTTGTTCTAACAATTATTGGTTAAAAAAATCCTAACTGCTATTTTATCTATATGCTTTTTTAATCCTGGCCTGTGACCGTAATAAAGTTCATTCACAAGCGGGCACCCCCTTCCTAAGAGCCCCCACCCATTTTCAAACACCTTTGCCAATTCCTTTCACCTGCCTGTCCCACCTCCCTTCCTAAGGCTGGCACGGTATGCACATTAGTGGCCTGAGAGGAGATCAATTGGAACCTAAGAGTTAATCTGCCAAGGACTGCTCTGAATACATGGGTGGCCCTTGCATGGAGAAGAAGGAAGCCCCTTGCTTGCATCTGAACCCCCTGGGAGAGGCGGTGGATCCGCCCACTGCTCCCTCTGCCCTCGCTGCCTCCTCCTCTGTCCTCCTGCCCTGCAAACACCCTTTGCTCTTGTTCCTCAGGTTAGAGAGGCAGCTGATGGAAAGAGCCTTCAAACCCATCCATTTCCTCCTCTGCTCCCCCTCCTGTCCTTTTGGGAAACAGGAGTAAACAACTTAGATGGCAAGTTCTCAAGATAAGCACATTGGAGCACTGCTTGCTCCCACTATGTGTGTGTTTGGACCTAGAGGACAACTTGCATGTTTACACCACGTGATTCCTTAAAGAGGGCAATTCTTTAAAACTGAAGGCCATTTCTACAAAATGGAAGACTTCCGAAGGCAGCCTTTTACAAGGAAATTTTTGATGTTTTTTATTTTGTTGGAAGCTACCCAGATGGGCAGAGGCAACCCAGTCAGATAGGCAGGATGCAAGTAATAATAATCGGCGGTTTGCATCCCTGCGATGGGGTGAGCTCCCGTTCCTCGGTCCCTGCTCCTGCCAACCTAGCAGTACAATAGCACGTCAAAGTGCAAGTAGATAAATAGGTACCGCTTTGGCAGGAAGGTAAACGGCATTTCTGTGCGCTGCTCTGGTTCGCAAGAAGTGGTTTAGTCATGCTGGCCACATGTCCCGGAAGGTGTACGCCGGCTCCCTCGGCCAATAAAGCAAGATAAGCGCTGCAACCCCAGAGTTGGTGACGACTGGACCTAATGGTCAGGGGTCCCTTTACCTTTTTAAGCCTGTCCTGCTAGGCATGCTGATCAGAGACTCTATCCAAACAACCCCTTCGAACGCAACAGGGCTTCCTATTTTTACTGCTATCAGTGGGATCAGTCAAACCACGAAGCCACTGATCAACCAGAGTTTCCTGTTTTGACCAAGCACAGTTTGAAGTTAGCTTAATATCCCAGCTTATTCCAAAGCAGACAGCTGTAGTTTCCTGGTTTGGGCAAAATGGAAAGTTTGTTAGTTATGGCTCATAAGAGACTGCCTGGTTTCATCACAGTTCACCCTCAGGGCTGGCCAAATCATGAAGTAAGCTGGGACAATTAGGTCAGGAGGCAGATGCAGGGAGAGATGGGAAGAGCACGTTCCCAGCTCCCCTGTTTGTTAGCCTTGCTGCCAGTGCAAGACCACAGCTGGTAAATTTGTGCAACTACCCATGCGGAGTCCTTCTCTTTTCCCCTCTCTCACTAAAGGTTGGGTGGGGGTCCTTCCTGGAGTGATGCATTCTGGCTGTGGGGGCCAGGAGACTGTGGTGGCGGCTAGAATTTTTAGTTTTAAACTTGGGTCAACTTAGGCTTTAGCATAACTTTGCTGCAGCAATGCATTAAAAACTGTTCCTATTTTTAACCCAGCTTTTCAGGCTGTGATTTAGTCATCTGAACCTGGCCATTATCTTAATAAATCTTGCAGCAACCTTGCAAGGTAGGCCAGTGTTACTCTATTTGAACTGCACATGGCAGTGCTGAGGCTGCAAGACGTGCCAAGATTTCTACCCCAGTGGGGAGCAAAAAGAGCATTTTGGAAATGGAGGAAATTTAGAGGAGGAAAATGGAGGTTGGTGGAAGGACCCCTCTTCTGACGTAGCTTCTGCTCTGATGAAATTCCGAGTCCCCTGTGGTTGCTTTATTAAAGTAACAACATCAGGAGATATGATCGCAAACCTCCCATGTGTAAGAAAGTTTGGTCTAGCAAGCCTTTTTAAAATGGATTAGAGAGAAAGAGCAGGGAGGAGGAATATTCACCACCAAAGGTAAACAGAACCTCCATGTCGAGAGGCAGTGGACCTGTGACCTCCAGGTGCTGGAAACCCAGGTGAGAGGAGGGCACTTACCTTTCTCAGAAGCCCCTCAGTGTCTGGGAGCAGGGTCTGGTCTGTCCCCCCTGCTCTCCCACTGGGCCACCGACTGGCATCCGCAGCTCCCCTGAAGGAGAGGACACCATCCCCGGAGTGGGGAGAACTGGGAGCCTGTGGGATTTCCCACTTTGAACGAGGGGGCTGCATCGTCTTCAGGAAATCCTGCTTCTGGGCCTCCCAGTGCTGCTGCGGCTGCCCCTCCTCTGGCTCCTGCTTAATCTGACATAAATCTGCCCGAGGCAGAAGATCCCTGATGGTCCCAACTTGGCCGGTAGGAGGTTTCTTTCCTTTGCACTCCAGTCTCTCCCTTTGAATGGGTCTCCTGGGTCCCTGCTCTTCCATTTTTATGCCACCCTGCTAGAAAAGAAATAAACACAAAGTAAAATAAAACCCAAGAATAAAAACAAAAGCACATTTTTTAACCATTTGCCAGTTTTTGAAATATATTATTACTCTTTCTATTTCTAATGTTCAGGATGTGAATGACAATCTTTATGTCACCCAAACAACTCCACCCAAGGACGAGGGGAAGTTATCCAAAGACTGGGGGAAACGGTTTATGGAAGTACAAATAATATTTTTTTGGGGGGGGGGGGACCAAGGCAGAGGGAGGGAAATCCAAAAACAACCCATTGAGAGGACTGAGCATGTTCAGTGGACAGGGAATGCTGATCCTGGCTGCAACTTCTAGCATGTTGGAAAGGCAGCAACAGATCTTCGTATATGATTAAGGCTGTGACAGACCCACCTAACACTTAAAGTACATGGCTTCACCCAAGAAATCCTGCCAGCTGCAGTTTGTTAGGGGTGTTGAGAACTCTAGCAATAAACTACAGGTCCTGTGGTTCTCTGGGGGAAGCCACATGCTTTAAATGTATGGTATCTGCACAGTCTAAGAAACAAACAGACAAAAGGAATATTGAACAACAAAATCAAACAACCCACTCCAAAATATTTTATATTTGATGGTCACAAACTCTCTTTACTGAAGACATTCTAACTTGCAGTCCACTGGCTGCATATGGCTTGCCTAGCCTCAGGGTGTGTCCTGCTAGTCCCTGCCGTTTCCATCTCCTGATCTGATCATAGGATGAAGATCTCTGTCTGTCCTGGAGAGAAAGATGCCTAAGGGGCCCTTAGAGAGATCTTTTCAACTCCAATTTCAGCACAAACCAGCACAGTGCTGAAATGGGGCAAAAGGAAAATAAATGATCCCTCTGGCTGCTCTTTAAAGAGGATTTCTAAAGAACAATCAGAAGGGTCTTTTTCCCACAGATCTCATTGCTAATTCAGCAGGGCCTTCTTGTGCTCTTATTTCTCCTCCCCCCAAGACTGGGGTTGGAAGGTCTAAACATACTGATTGTGTTTGCAAGACTTGTATGTATGCTAGATGGCGTGTCTGTGAGTGTGTGCAGCACCTCTGGCGTGTGTGCATGTGACTTTATGGTCTGCATCTCTTTTCTGTGTGCGCATGCATGTGCATACATTGGCCTCAAAGCTCACTGGAATGTGGCCTCCAGAATTAATGCAGCTTTAAGCCCATAAATGTTTCGTTCCTCCTGTTCTATCGGAAAGAACAATCAAATCTAAGTCTATCAGGAGGAGAGAACTCCTGGATCTACAGAGTTAATGTTCTCAACATCCTATGGACACAAACTGCAATGAGATTTCTCTCAATTAGATTTTTTTTCTTAAAAATATGAAGCAGATAACAGATTTGGGTGGCATGCGTATCTATGGCAAGAGAAGAAAAAAGGTTATAAATCGTTTGAAAACCATTTCTTCCGGAAATCGTTAATTGAAGTATGGGGCAGATATAAAAATCTATTAGAAATGGGGGTTCCACATTGGTTATCCCCATTAGAGGTTATGGGAGTCAAGAAAATTAATATGAGGAGTAATTGGATTACTTACGGAGATTTAGTGGTAAAAGAAGGAGAGAAATGGAGATTGAAGCCATACGAGCAAGTAAAAGAACATGTATTTGATTGGCTGCACTACTACCAGATAAATGATATGTTTAAAAAGGATGTGAAAGAAAAAGGGTATAAAGAAAAAGATTCGAAATTTCAAACGGAAACTGTTAACAATGATTGTAAAATAATCTCAAAAATGTATAAAATATTATTGGAATGGCACACGATGGATGAGGAAGTTAAATCTGTAATGATTCACTGGGCCAGAGATTTAGGGTATAGTATTGATATGGAAGACTGGCAAAAAATATGGAATGAAAATCTGAAGTTTACAGCATGTACTATGTTAAAAGAAAATGTTATGAAAATGGTATACAGATGGTATATAACACCAGTTAAATTGGCAAAAATGTATAAAACCTGTAACAAATGTTGGAAATGTAAAGAGAAAGAGGGTACTTTTATTCATATGTGGTGGGAGTGTAAGAAAGTGAAGGGGTTCAGGGAAATGATATATAATGAATTAAAGAAAATGCTGAAATATAGCTTTGTAAAGAAACCAGAAACCTTCCTACTGGGAATAACTAGAAATGAAATAAATAAGAGGGACTGTAAACTCTTTCAGTACGCAATAACAGCAGCGAGAACATTGATGGCCCAAAAATGGAAACAAGAAGAATTACCGACTTTGGAAGAATGGAGAAAAAAACTAACAGATTACGCAGAACTAGATAAATTAACTGGAAAAATCAGACTTCAAAGAGACCACAAGTTCCTAGAGGAACAAACAACGCTAGTGTGTTTTAAAGAAGCTTTGTGAAAAAAAATAAGGAATATTGCAAGAATGTAAACGAGGATAGAAAGATTTTACTTGAAGGCGATACTATAATTAAGGAATGTGAAGGTAGAAATTTAATTACGGATGATTGTCAGAGGAGCTGAGGGAGGTTCAAAAAGTCAAAATATGTGATTTTGAAAATGGTATGATTGGAGATATTGTGAAAATTTTAATAAAATTTATTATAAAAAAAATTAGAAATATGAAGCAGTATAGAAATGAAATGAGTAATAATCTGAAGAAGTATCTGAAGAAGTGTGCATGCACATGAAAGCTTATACCAAGAACTAACTTAGTTGGTCTTTAAGGTGCTACTGGAAGGATTTTGTTTTGTTTTGACTATGGCAGACCAACACGGCTACCTATCTGTAACTGGAAATCTGAACATGAATAGCTAATTTCAATTTCGCCTTCCTCAGTCTTTTACAATACTGTCTTCAGCGTTTTTATTATCATTAATTCATTTCCATATGCCACACATCTTAAGAATCCTCCTTCTGCATTCTCTAAACTGTCACCCACTTCAACCCTCAGCCTTCATCTGAAAACTCTGCAGCCTTACTGAGGAAGGTGGAAATAAAACAATTAATGAAACAGGCTTAAGCCTGTCTCACTGATTTACACGCAGACACAAGAGGTCACTAGCTTTGACAGCTTCGGAAAAGATCAGGTGCCTTCTCCGGGAAATAGATCTATTAGCTGTTTTATTAGCCGTGACAGATCAACAGAGCCTCCATGTGTAGGCACAGTGGACCTTGATTTGGGGAAGACAAAAGAAGCCATTTCCTTGCGAAATGAATCTGATGGACATCATTACTACAAGAGAAAAGAGAGCGTTCAAAGGCGATCTGACCAATTCACGAAGGAGGGCGATAGGTTCATCAATGGCACTGGCAGAGGAAGGGGGGCAGGAGTAGTGGCCTGCAAAGGGTGTCAGGGGGCTGCAGGGTGAGAGGGACACCTCCCTGTTGCACTTCCCCCCTGCCTCCCCTTCCCTCTCCGCCGTGGGGAGGACCGTGGAAGAGGACAGGGCTCCCTGCTGAGGGACAGGGAGAGGGGCGGCAAAAGCCCCAGCTACGCCGCTGATCCGTGAGCGACTCTATGCATCGTCCACCGGGAAGCAGCAGCTGCCTTGGAGCCCTCATTCTGCCCCTTGAGCTCAGGACTGAAGGGAGCAGCTCCCCAGGGGCTCCGGCAGGGTCCGGGCCAGCCTGAGCCAGAGATGTGGGCCCCTGTGCCCTCCTGCAGATGCCCTGCCCCTCCGCTGCGCCCCTTCCCCTTCCTGCCCCCTTGGGGGGGGGGGGCGCCCTGCAGCCCCTGACTCCACTCGGGGCCTGATCCTGCCAGGCCCACCTGCTCTCCCCCTCCTGCCTCCTGCACCTCGGACTCCTCGCTCCGTCCCTGCAGCGGAATCCGGCTCCTCTCCGGGGAAACTCGCCAGGCCACGGGGCCGCTGCTCCTCCGCTCTCCTCGGCGGGGACAGGAAAGGGCAGCCGCTCTCGAGTCCCCCTGGCTGGCCCCCTTTCCTGCCTCTCTGGGCATCGGAGCTCGCTGGCTGTGGGTTGGGCCCGGGGGGGCTGCGAGGCTGGATGCGCCCCCTTGCGCTGTCCCTCAACATTTATTGTATCATTGGAATCTACCTGGCATCTTCTCGGATATCCAGAATGTTGCACAAATAAGTCTCCTTGTGATCTGATGTGCAGTCAATGGTCTCCTTATCAGCAAATATTTTCAGAAAGCTGGGACGATGCCACCCTGCAGCCATAGCTGTCAATTTTCAGATTTGAAAATAAGGGATCGGCAGCCTCACCTGTCCCGGGGACAGTCTACGGGATATCTAACAATCCGGGACAGCATTGGGAAATGGCACTGGAATAAGGGAATTTTCGGCAAAAGAAGGGAAGGTTGACAGCTATGCCTGCAGCCCGAATGTGTAGCTGGAGGAGGCAGTCCAGTTCCCAGCTCTGCTGGTTGGGATCATGCAATCACTTAGCTCCAGCAACCGACCCAATCTGATGAAAATAGGGACCTCCCATTCCATAACTATAATTTTACTATTTATACACCACACATCTTATTACGTTGCCCTAGCCACTCTGGGAAGTTTCCAACATGTATAAAAACATAATAAAACATTAAACATTTAAAAACTTTCCTTTTTTAAAAAAACAATTTTTATTAATTTTTCAACACGAATATACAATCTTATCCTAATTTTCTCAAATTTAACTCTGTTTAGACTTCCTTCCTAAAAAACCTTCCTATACAGGATTGCCTTCAGAGGGCCCGTGGGTTGGATAACTCCATTCCCTCCAGCATTTCTTCAATGAAAATAGGGAGACCCTAAGGAAAAGCGGGACATTCTGGGATCAAATCAGAAACCAGGACAGCTTCTCTAAATCAGGGACATCCCTGGAAAATAGTGGCACTTGGAGGGTTTCTCTTTCCCTGCTTTTTCATTCGCTGCCTCTGGTCTCCTGCATCCATTTAGCAGAGGAGGGGAGCAGTTTTCGCCTTCATACTTCTCCACCCCCACCCCCAATATAACCAAAAGCACAATATAACCAAAAACACACACACCATTTGGGAGTGAGGACCAAAAAAATAATAATCATTTTATTATTTTATTACTTATTTTTTGCAGTTCAATCTACTGTATCTATAAATTTTATTGTTTATAGCCAATGGCCACCACTATACAAGCACAAATCATGCAGCTGCAAAACAAAAGACACTGCATGCACCAGACCAGGCTAAATCTATAGCGTCCAAAATTTATTTTCACATTTGTTTCAATGGGAAGGATATAGGGCAGCAGAGTCCAGGTGGTGAGGTCCAGATTACAGCTTCCATCATCCTTGACTGTCATCCCAGCTGGCTGAAGCTGATGGGAACTGGACACCAACATCTGGGGACACCTCAATGGCTATGCTCTGATATACAGAATCTACAAAAGATTAAGGCACTGATCCAGAAGACAATGAACTGTGAATAGCAAGTGTAGCTAGGAGGAGAATGCATTGGCAGCAGGGTTTGGAAGCTGTTCCCTGACACAAATCCCCTTATTTCCTCCTCTGGAGATCTGAGGTCTACAAAGCAATAGGTTGTTTTATTCAGAATAAGCTCACTGACATCAATGGAGCTATCATCATAATCATCTCCTCTATGGGTGCCGCTAAGTGCCCTCTGTCTTTGAGCTTTTTGCTCTCCTAGTTTTAAGGCTCGCTGGTTTCTCTAAGTCTGGGGAAAGTGCTAAGGATGATGGTTTAATTTCCATAAATGAGAATGTTTTAAGATGGAGTTTCCTTTGACAGTAGCCCTCATGTGTGTTAGTCACATGAGGGAGACATTCCATTCTGTTGAGACTGTTATTCCAGTAACTGTTGTTTTTAACTGCTTTTCTGTTCTTTTCTCTCTCTGTGCATGAGGGAGAAGTGCTGCTGAGAGAGATGTCTCAGGATACTATTGTGTGTCAGTGTGATCTGTCTGAAGTGAAACAGTGGAAGATCACTAAATGCTGATCAAAATTACTGCTCAAAAGTTCAAAAACAGAATTACTGCTGAGGTGAAAGTAAAAACCTTTTGTAAGAAACTGTAAGACAATTCAAGTGAGAACATGCCCGTGTTTGAATAAGCATGAGATTGTAAATATATTTTTCTCAGTTATATGTTTATGAAAGTAAGGTTCTTTTGAATACCAAGAGTCTGGACATTGTAGTCTGTAAAAAGGAACTATCACCTAGAACAGCTATTTTGCTTCTTAGCTATAAGCTACTCTGTTACTTTGGATATCATCAAAATTCACACACAGACAGACTATAATGTTGCATACAGTATAAGGTTGGGGAGTTGAGAAGTGGGGATGGGGGGGGGGAGTAAACTTTCATTATTTTACAGAGTGCATATCCAAAGTTTTTGTGTCGGTGACACATGCATAGGTTCTCCTTCTATTCATTCATTTTCATTGGCAGTGAGAAAGATCGGGCCCCCAGGGCATAGTTGGTTGCCTTCACTTGACTGCAGTGAAGGGAGAACCAATTGGAGGAACAGATTGTTGCAATTCTTGGAAAGGGATGGAAAAGAGCACGGCTACATCACGGTTTGGTCTTTCAAGTACTTGTTGTTAAATACAGTGGTACCTCTGTATTTACGTACTTAATTTGTTCCAGAGGTCCGTTCTTAACCTGAAACTGTTCTTAACCTGAAGCACCACTTTGGCTAATGGGGCCTCCCGCTGCTACTGTGCCGCCGCCACACGATTTCTGTTCTCATCCTGAAGCAAAGTTCTTAACCCGAGGTACTATTTCTGGGTTAGCGGAGTCTGTAACCTGAAGCGTATGTAACCTGAAGCGTATGTACCACTGTACTCTGTGAGTTGAGTGAGGCTGAGAGACTCCAGAGAAGTGTGACTAGCCCAAGGTCACCCAGCAGCTGCATGTGGAGGAGCGGGGACACAAACCTGGTTCACCACATTACAAGACTACCACTCTGTTACGGAAGGGGGGGGGGGCATGTCTTCTTCACCTTCTTCTTCGCTACAATATATCAATTTATTTCCAATTGTCAAAAGGGACTAAAATCTATAAAATTCATAGAAAATCAGCGTGCCAGTTTGCTCAATTACTCTAGGACTCCATCACATCTCCCCTGTCCAGCATAATCCCTCAAGCAAAGTGTCAAGACCTTAATCCTTTCAAATTGTTCTGATCAGCCTTTCCTCCAGACAATGTCAGGTGGCAGACTATGCATATTTGAGACCATTGTCTTTTCATCCCCAGGAAGTGTTTATCTGTGCATATCTCCAGCTCTGCATATTCCCCCCTCCCTCCTCCATATGTTAATCTGTGCAACCCCTACCTTACTGAACTGCTGATCTGTGTAACCCCACCTTTCTGTGATGTATTCATGACGTGTTTTGCACTGTATTCTGGGACATGGAGGGAGTTTCAAAAACTCATGTCACCCCTTTCTCACTGTTCAATCTCGCCTTGAACCTGTTGCGCAATAAACTTGGATCTTCTGCAGTTTGCTCCTGTCTCCGGCTGAGCTCATTTTCCTCCGCAGGGACCCACGGACTTGGTCCGATGAGCTGGGTGGCAGAGTAGCCTCGCACCCAGATTTTTGCCGTAACAGTTGGCGCCCACAACGTGGGGCATGCGGTTCTCCCGCGTTGCTGACCGGGGGCCCCGAAATCTTCAGCCGGCACCAGGCCATTTTGCCTGGGAAGATCCTTTGGACCCCCGGCCATCTTCCGGGCGGTAATCGAAAGCCCCAGGAGTTCAGCCGGGGAGCAAAGAGGGATCCAGCCGGCTTATCATCATAGAAGGCACGTGAGTATAAGGAAAAGGAAAAATCCAGTGCACTGGTGGGAAAGGGGTGGAAATCTCCTGGCAACTGAATTCTCTGCCCTCCTCTCTATCGCTCCTTCTCGCCTGTCTCTTGGTCCAATTGGTGAGAGAGACCGTGGACTGCTGCTCGACCCGAAAGGGGGGTTCTGAGCTCTATCTCTTTCTCTAAAAACCCTCCAGCCAGCCGCACCAATTGGGAGTCCGAAAGTAAGACGGAGAGACCCGACTTGAAAGATAGCCGACTCTCCGCAATGGGTATCCCAGTTGAAAGCAAGGGGCTGGAGTTCTTCTTCCGAACTTCCCGAGCGCCCTTACGGAGGGGGCAGGAAGGGGTCTTGCTTTCTGTATCAATCCCAGCCGCACTGGTCGGTGCCACGTAACACGTGTATCGTGCGTGAGCCCGCTTCCAAAAGCAAGGGGGATTTTCGGTTCAAAACTCTATCCAGGGATCACCCGATCTGGCACCGCATGGCGCGGGCGTTCAGTAGGGCCCCTTTTCCTGAGATTGACGATAGGTAGGAGGTTGCCAGGAGGGATAGCCCATGAGGAATTGGGCGGGATCGGCAGAGTGGAAAAGGACCCCAGGTTATTGACTAAGGAAATAGGAAGGAATACCGGATAGCTAGAGCTCTTTAAAAACCCTCTAAGGAAGTTGCCAAGCGACTAAAGACCCCTCTTTACTATAAATCCCGTATTAAGTATATCAATCTCCTAGATATACCAATCCTTACCACCCTTTCTCTTCCCTCTTTCTGTCTAGACACGCGTAAAACATAAAATGGGTACCCAGGCTTCCAAACGCGAGCGGGCTCACTCTGGGAAGAAGGCTTCTAGAAAGCCATCTCAGTCTCAGAAGGACCCTGACTCTCCTCTCCAATTTGTCATCACGTATTGGAAGACGATTCCTGGCCACAAATTATTATCGAAGCAAAATTAGAGAACCTCTGTTCTGAAATCTGGCCCGCCAGCACCGCCTCCGCCAAGCCCGAATTGCGTTGGCCGGCTGGTTAACTGGTGGTGTTTGAAGAGGCAAGGAGGCAAGGAGGTTAACTGGTGGTGTTTGAAGAGGCAAGGAGGTGTTTGAAGAGGCAAGGAGGCTGTTTTAACTATGCTTTATAAGAGATCCTCTCCCTCTTAGGAAAAATGTTCACTTCAATCTTCCTTTAAAGATAATTTCTCTAGGAACTTAAAGGAAGCAAACTCACTCAAACTAATCTCAAGATCTGCTAAAGGGTTCTGTATAAAGTTGGGAATTTTTATTTTCCTCTTCCTTAGTACATGATAGGAGCACTGATTGTGCTCTCTTCCCCAGTAGTGCCTGTGTACATAAGTATGTGTGTGTAGTACAAATCTTGCTGTGAAATCTTGCTGTGAACCCTTTATTTTGGAGGGTTGGACTAGATGACCCCAGGGACCCTTTCAACCCTCCCAATTTGTGGCTGTGTGGAAGGACATGTGTCCGCAAGCATTGCAGGGTAATTCTTAAATTCTGGTGTGGTGATGGAGTTGAAATTCAGCCTAGCTCTTTAGTTTTAAAAAGGTGAGAGGTGAAGCTGTGATGTTTTGAAGCACAACTGGTAATATCAAGCATTTGAGTGATTACAGTGTTTATCATTTTGTCTACTATTTAAAAATCAGACAAATACATATGGGCCTTGACCAATCCTGTAAATAAAGGGGCAGGAAAATTTTTGTCTGCAAATGGTAAGGCCGAAAACTTAGAATGTTAAAAATATAAATATATATATATATATAAAATAAATCCTATGAATTCTGACTCTCTGGCCATTTTTTTTCCCATATATAAGGGCGTGGCATTGTTCCGCGAATGGCCAGAGGGATATTAGCCCTTTACTGTACATAAAGGAAGCAGTCTCTTTGCTTGGGCTGAAATTACTAGCTTTTGTTGGTGAATACTTCAATTGCTGAGTTTCTCTTTTTTGTTTTAAATCTAACCCTCTTTTAAAATCTTCTCCTTACTCTTCCCTTATTCAAATTCTAATTTTGCCAAAAGATGCAACATTTCAATAGTAAAAAGATTTGCTGAGACATGAACTCCGCACATGCACAGAGACTAGATCAGCTTAAAAAAAAAAAAAAAGATAGGAAAAGGAGAGAGAGAGAGAGGAAGGAGGGGGAACTGTAGAGGGGGGGAGAGGAGGTTTATGTAAAACTTGGAACCATTGAGAGAACTCACCCTTAATGTGTCCCAAGTTTGAAATCTTAACATGCCAAATTCTTTTCACAGGTAAATATCAAAGAATTCCACCTCTCAATGGGATTTAAATCACAGACTTACTTTGTGTGCATTTTAGGAACAGCATTTCCTGACAGGCTTCTCACATGAAATAATTTTCCCTTTTAACAGGATATGTGAACCCCGATAACAAAGTGTTTGTCCCTTTTTCTCCCACAACAACTTTCTTTCTGTTCTGTGAAATCCCTGCTGTATTAACTTTCTTTCTGTTCTGTGAAATCCCTGCTGTATTAGTGACTTCCATCTCTTCGTGGCTTTGACACTTTTAAAGTTACAAATAATCTGTTTCCATTTATTTAATCCGTTTTTCCATGATGTCTATGAAATTAATCGAAGCATCACCAAACATTGTTTGTGGAATGGTATTTGTTTACCTTTTGCCTGAGCATTTCTTATTAATTCTGTCATTTTGGCTAGTTCAAGGTACTTGCAGAACTTTAAATTGCCATTAAGTCATTTTCCAGTATTTTGCTATTAACATTCTAGCCGATGTTGTCACATCAAGAAACACTCTTTTATTTTCATTGTTACTTCAGATTTCTTAAAATTGTGTGTCTTAGCATTTATTTATTTTTCGTTCCTCATAGGTCACTGTGTGTGTGTGTTTGTGTTTTATTATTATTTTAACCTTGTATTTTTTTTACAGTTCTCTTTCTCTCCAAAGTGAAGGAAAGCAAACAAACTTAGCAGATAATAACAGTAATTATATGGAAATGTGATAATAATATTGGAATGAATGAAATGCTTAATCCGCTAAGGTTTTTATTATTTGCAGCTTCCCAAGTAAATTGAAGGACATCCTTTTGCCCCTTCCCCTTACTAACTCCTGTCTTTTAAGTCTCCAAAACCCTGCCCCTTACAGGACGTCACTTCTACAGATGTGTTACTACAGACCTATGATGAAAAAGCTTCGCCACCACCTGCAACAGCAGAAGACACAAAAGTTTCAAAGTGGCCACAGCTATCTCTTTCAAAGGATATAGACTGCGGGGGGGAGTGGGGCTGACAAAGGGGGGTGGAGTTGAATTACAAGGACATTTTCTGACTTTTGAACCTCAAGATACATAAAATATCCCAATTGTCTCAAGATATGCAACTGATATTTAATTAGTTTGTTTTGTATTATGTGTTATTACGTAGGAATGTTGAAATGTGTCTGACAGTGTGTCATTTCCACAAATGGGGGGGCTATTTTGTGGCTATTTTTGTGTGTAAGTGTTTTATGTCTAATGTCTTATTCCTTACACCCCAGTGGAGGATCCTCATACATTTTATACCTTTTAACAGATCAGGCTATTATGTAGTCCAATGTTTAGACTTAGATAAATTTATTACCATATTTCGTTGTTTCACCTGGCACTCTGCCAACTTCCCTACCCATTTTAAAAAATGTGCTAAAACCCACTTTACCAAGGAGAAGCTTCAGGACGGTGTATATGCTTTGGTTTAGCCGGAATAATCCCTTATAGAGTTAAATTGACTTATTTGGAGAAATGCCCCTTAAGAATGGTTTTGCTTTAATAGATTGGTTGAAAAGTTGAGAACCATGGGGCAAGATAAATTCAAATTGGACTCAGTTTGAATTGGGCAAGTGTATCCAGGCTGCAATTAGCTTTTGGTCCTTAAAGTGCAAGTGAGCAACTTCCCATGACTGCAAGACCTGAGCCTACAGTAATAAAACCCCCATAGGAAGCCAAGGCAAGGACATTTCCCTCAGGACGTGTCCAAACCTGTGGCAGCTGTGGTGAGTGCCAGGCAACATGGTTAATATGAAAGCCCTAAGTGGATTCACCAGGGATTGCCACTACTGTGAGACCACAGAAAAGCTACCGTGACACCTGAGAACACAAAAATGGCGGGGGACAAAGCAAACTGCATTTTTTTCAGTCAGTAGTGGACCTTCCTGCTAAATGTAAAGCATAGACCACTATTGAACAAAATACAACAGGTGTCCTTTTATGCGATATCCTATATCCGGCTATCTGCACTACTATACTTGCAAATGGCCTTAGGAGGCATGATTTGCAAGTCCCCTTCAGGTTTGCACAAACCCACACATCTAGTACGATAGATACAAAGTTATTATTTAGTGCATATCTATATAACATACACATACATTGTATTGGTCCGTGTTGCTCCCTCCTTTGTTGCCCTGCTCAACCCACCTCCTTTTCCATTAGGGCCTATTCCCACTCACACGGCACCCCTACCTTCACCGAGATTTAGGGTGCGGAGAAAAGATTTGCAAGTTCTTACAGAACTTTAATGCAAATCTATCTCCGAATGGGGGACTGTTACGGAAGGGGGGGGGCATGTCTTCTTCACCTTCTTCTTCGCTACAATATATCAATTTATTTCCAATTGTCAAAAGGGACTAAAATCTATAAAATTCATAGAAAATCAGCGTGCCAGTTTGCTCAATTACTCTAGGACTCCATCACATCTCCCCTGTCCAGCATAATCCCTCAAGCAAAGTGTCAAGACCTTAATCCTTTCAAATTGTTCTGATCAGCCTTTCCTCCAGACAATGTCAGGTGGCAGACTATGCATATTTGAGACCATTGTCTTTTCATCCCCAGGAAGTGTTTATCTGTGCATATCTCCAGCTCTGCATATTCCCCCCTCCCTCCTCCATATGTTAATCTGTGCAACCCCTACCTTACTGAACTGCTGATCTGTGTAACCCCACCTTTCTGTGATGTATTCATGACGTGTTTTGCACTGTATTCTGGGACATGGAGGGAGTTTCAAAAACTCATGTCACCCCTTTCTCACTGTTCAATCTCGCCTTGAACCTGTTGCGCAATAAACTTGGATCTTCTGCAGTTTGCTCCTGTCTCCGGCTGAGCTCATTTTCCTCCGCAGGGACCCACGGACTTGGTCCGATGAGCTGGGTGGCAGAGTAGCCTCGCACCCAGATTTTTGCCGTAACAACTCTTAACCACTACACCACACTGGCTGGAAAAAGGGGAAGTTCTTTTCTTGGCATTAAGTTGTGAAAAATAAAGCAATAAATTTTAAAAAACAACCCTTCTTTCAATGCTTTCTTTTTAAAGCAAAAAAAGAGGTAGTGCCATAGTTTGAACAGTTTTGCCTTGTATGGGAAGGATATATCTGAGATACAAATGCACACACAACGCTCTCCCCTCCATCCAGGCAAGGAGGAGGCATTGTCAGGAGTTTAAAGGGACATCCCGGCTGGCTAAGGTGCGAAGCAGAGCCATGGAAGGGGGTGGGGTGGATTCTGAGGACCACAGACCACATGTGCAATTGGCCCCCCCAGGTATGAATTTCTCCACCCTTGGCACCACATAACACCAGTCTTGAAAGATCTACATTGGCTCCCAGTACGTTTCTGAGCACAATTCAAAGTGTTGGTGCTGACCTTTAGAAAGCCCTAAACGGCCTCGATCCAGTATACCTGAAGGAGCATCTCCACCCTCATTGTTCTGCCCAAACACTGAGGTCCACGCTGAGGGCATTCTGGTGATTCCCTCCCTGTGAGAAGCCAAGTTACAGGGAACCAGGCAGAGGGCCTTCTCGGTAGTGGCACCCGCCCTGTGGAACACCCTCCCACCAGATGTCAAAGAGAAAAACAACTAACAGACTTTTAGAAGACATCTGAAGGCAGCCCTGTTTAGGATGCTTTTAATGTTTAACAGACTATTGTATTTTAATATTTTGTTGGAAGCTGCCCAGAGTGGCTGGGGAAACCCAGCCAGATGGGCGGGGTATAAATAATAAATTATTATTATAAATTATTAAGTGCAAATCAGGTAAGTGCAAAGAGAACTGTTTCAACCCAACTGTAGTGCATATGTAATACAGCCATACCTTGAATGTCAAACGCCTTGCAACTCAAATGTTTCAGAAGTCGTATGTCTGACACAGCTTCTGATTGAGTGCAGGAAGCTCCTGCAGTCAATCGGAAGCCGTGCCTTGGTTCTCGTACGGTTCCAGGAATCAAACGGACTCCCAGAATGGATTAAATTTGAGAACCAAGGTACGACTGTACAGGGATCAGGATCAGTGTGTTTGCAACTTCAGCTGAAAGTATTTTTCACAACTTTTTTTAACAGTAAAAACTTTTAATTAGTTCTATTTGACAAGAACATTGACAGCCACCAACAATTATGTGGATTTGTTTGCTAAAAAGGACAGATGTAAACAAAGCTCGGAGCTAAACAGGTAACTTCACAAATGAACCTTATATTTTCCTGCTTGACTAGACCAGCTGCCATGTTTGGGTTGTTTTGTTTTGGTTTTTTGAAAGGAAAAAAAAAGGCTCAAGCATCATTTTGACAGGCAGCAAACTTTCACCCTTAAGAACTATGGAATCTCTTATCTGCCACACAAGAAACAAGGCCTAATTCCACCCCCACCCCACCAACACACACCTTAATCCTCTCTAGCTATTTGCTGGTCCATCAACCCTGATGGACCTAGAAATATTCCCAGTTCCCCTAATTGCTGTCAAAACTATCCCAAGGTGGTGTCAAGCAGATATTTCCCCTAATATTTCCACACCTCAGACGATCTGATCCAAATCAACATTCATAAGCATGGAAACCGAATATGTTGATGCTTGCCCAAGTTTCCCAGATTGGCAACTTGCAATCCCAGTTCCTGGCAGTCTGTTTCTGAACTGTGCGTGCAGGTCCATTTTCAGTGCCTTGACCTTCTACTCGCGCAGCTGCCCTTGGAACTCCTCGTACTGGATGTGCTTCGTCCTGTAGTGCCTCTGCAGGTTGGCCTTCTTCAGGATGGAAAGGGCCTCACCACAAATGAGGCACACGGGCATGCCTTTCAGCTCCAAAAAAGAAATAGTCTTGTGTCCATTTCTTATTGAAAATGCGGCACTCCAAATCTATCTTCCTCTTCTTGTGCGACGGCATTGCAACCAAATGATCTAACAAAGAAACAGGTGGAGCGGTTAACTGGATTTCTTCCAGGGTGAGGGGAGTGATGATATAATTATAATCAAGAGAAAATACTGGAAACGAAGGCTCCACAACCACCATCTTGTGCTTCAGTCCCCTTCAGCCTTATTAGTGGGAGAGGAAGCCCTGCTGATGACATCCTTCCATGGCAGGATTAGAAACTCAGATATCTATCAGTTAATTGCTAAATGGCACCTTAAACCTAGGCTACGATCGCCACAATGGAATGTTGAAGTGCCGTTTCTTATTTTTGGCAATGAAATTATCATTATCATTATTCATTTCATTTCTATACCGCTTTATATTTTAAAGAAAAAGCCTCAAAGCGCTTCACAACACATCAAATAAAACAAAAAATAAAAAATAAAAACCAATTCAAGCTTCAAGGAAAATATTTCAGATCCTTCTTCTCCCCCTCTCCTCGTGTGGGTTCTCCCGTGTGTCAGGAGAGAGGGGCTACCTGGCTGAAGCTCTACCTGCAGTCAGGGCAATGGGAAGGTTTCTCTCACCTGTGTGGATTCTGACCCCCAAGCTCTCCCTGCATTCAGAGCACCTGTATGGCTTCTTCCCCATGTGGATCCTTTTGTGTGAAGGGAGCAACGATTTCCAGCCAAAGCTCTTCCTGCCCTCGGAGCACCAGTACAGCTTCTCTCCTGGGAAAGCCCCCTTGCACACAGTGAGCTCCTCAAGGCTTTCCCACACAGGCTGCAGTGATTGGGGTCAGGGCCATAGTTAGGGGACAGCGAGGAAAGCCCCCACTAGGGGCGCAGGTGAGGAGGGCCCCCCAAAAGCAGCTAAAAAATATGTCAGTAATATGTCCATAAATAAAAATTTCGATGATCGCCTGATAAGAAAAAGTTTTAAATAGAGGGTATTTATATGTTACCCGAGGGCCCTGCAACACAGCCGCTCAGAACACAAAAGGGATTGGGGTGTGGAGGGGGGTGTCGCCCAGAAGAGAAGCGGCTCTGGCCCAGCAGAAGCCCCCCCACCCCTCCCTCTCGGCAGCCTGACCAAGAGGGCAAGTTGAGGTTGAGGGCAGTGCGCAACGTGAGGGAAGGCAAGAGGGTGCATGGGTCTCTCTCTGTGTGTGAGAGTGGGTATCCAAGTGGAGGGATGGTGGAGGGAGCCAGCCCAGCACCAGGCTTCAGAGGTTCCTTTCGTTAGTGGAATGAGAGGGTTGCTGCCTCTGCCGCTGCTGCCGCCATCACAACACATGAAGGCAGCAAAGGCAGCAGCTGGCAATTTATTGTATATAGGCTCTACCACTCGAGCTGTGGGGGTTCGGATTGGTGAACACCGATCATGTATTAATAATGCTAATTTGGAGGCACCTCTGGTAGAACATTTTGTTTCTCATAATCATTCAGATACAGATCTATTATTTACAGTTTTATGGGTGAATCAGAAGGCAATTGGCATCAGAAAAGATTATGAGTGACAGTTACGGCAGCAAGAAACACGGTTTCTTTTCATGTTTCAAACCATTTATCCAGGGGGTCTCAACTCTAAGTTAGACTTTAATTGTTTCAAATTTCATTTCACTGGTCAACAACAATTTTGTTGTCTGTGTTTTTTCAGTTGATTTAGGACGAATCTGATGCACTGAATCCAAAAATCACATTGGTTTTGCTCAATCAGGTCAAGTTTTTGAGCTATGGCCACATGTCATTTTTTTACGTTTTTGTTCACATGTACGCTTGTGTGGGGGACGCGGGTGGCGCTGTGGGTAAAAGCCTCAGCGCCTAGGGCTTGCCGATCGAAAGGTCAGCGGTTCGAATCCCCGTAGCGGGGTGCGCTCCCGCTGTTCGGTCCCAGCGCCTGCCAACCTAGCAGTTCGAAAGCACCCCCTGGTGCAAGTAGATAAATAGGGACCGCTTACTGGCGGGAAGGTAAACAGCGTTTCCGTTTGCTGCGCTGGCTTGCCAGATGCAGCTTTGTCACGCTGGCCACGTGACCTGGAAGTGTCTCCGGACAGCGCTGGCCCCCGGCCTCTTGAGTGAGATGGGCGCACAACCCCAGAGTCTGTCAAGACTGGCCCGTACAGGCAGGGGTACCTTTACCTTTACCTTACGCTTGTGTGGAGCATTTTAGAAGAAGTTGGTGGGGGTAAAATGCCATGTTGAATAATTGTTTTGATTGGAAATGATTGTTTTAATGACAAGAAGTATTCAGGTCCGATAGTTCTGGGAGATTATGTCGAAAAGGGATCAGTTTGAAGTCATAAAACCTTGAAATCTTTCATAAATTGGTGCGGCAAAGCATAAAGTTGGGGGATCAAAACTAAGTTAATGGGGCAGCCGCCCCATGAAGTATCCTGATCTTCAATCAGCACGTCGTCCTGTAGCTCATTGTGATGAAATTCTAGTGCCCATCTTCGGAGAACTTCCTGACATTAGTGACGAAGATGCCTCCAGTGTTGAAGGACATGAAGAAGAAGAAGTGGTTATTGAAGATGATGCTCCACATCCATTTTCCCAAAAGGAGCTGAATTATCTAGTTCACGACCTCAGCTTGTCAAAAGACTCTGCCGGACTGTTGGCATCCAGATTGAAGGGAAAAAACCTCCTCTCTGACAGTGCTCGCATCAGCTTCTTCCGCAACAGGCATCAAGAGTACCTCCGTTTTTTCTTGGAAGAGAAGGACTTAGTGTACCGTGCAGATATTGCGTGGCTTCTGCTCAAGCTTGGAGTGCCACAGTACGAACCCAAAGATTGGAGACTGTTCATTGACAGCAGCAAGCGATCACTGAAATGTGTTCTGCTACACAATGGCAACCAGTTTGCCTCTATACCCCTGGCTCACTCGAATACACTGAAGGAGAACTATGAAGCGGTGAAGTATGTGCTGGAGAAAATTGGTTATGATCAGCATAAGTGGTTTATTTGTGTTGACCTGAAGATGGTGAACTTTTTGTTGGGATAACAGTCTGGCTTCACCAAGTACCCGTGTTTTCTGTGCATGTGGGATAGTAGGGACCGTGCTCAGCATTACACGGCCTGTGCGGGAGGAATTGGTGCCTTGCAAAGAAAGGAACGTCATCAATGACCCTCTGGTGGACAGAGACAGAATACTCTTCCCACCGCTGCACATCAAGCTCGGCTTAATCAAGCAGTTCACCAAGGCTCTGGACAAGGATGGTGACTGCTTCACTTACTTGTGCCAGGCGTTTCCAGGATTGACCATGGAGAAGTTGAAAGCTGACATCTTTGACGGTCCTCAGATCCATCAGCTCATCCGAGATCCAGAGTTCGGAAACTCAATGAACAAAGTGGAACTGGAAGCGTGGAAGGCATTTGTTCTGGTAGTGATGAACTTTCTTGGCAACAATAAGGCCAGAAACTACGCAGAACTTGTCAACAACATGCTGACTGCTTTCAGAAACCTGGGCTGCAACATGAACGTCAAGATGCACTACCTATTTTCACATATGGACCGGTTTCCTGAGAACCTGGGTTCCATGAGTGATGAGCAGGGGGAGAGACTCCATCAGGACATGAAAGAGATGGAGACCAGGTATCAGGGTCGCTGGGACGCAGTCATGATGGCTGACTACTGTTGGACTCTGAAGAGAGACCTCCCTGCCGCTGAGCATTCCTGGAGTTCCAAGAAACGGAAGTTGAAGCCCTGAAGTTTGAAAAATGGTGAAGCAACATGCAATTTACGTGAACTTACCTTTATCAATGCCCACCATTCAGTTTACAGTAAACTTGACCTGATGGAGAAAAACGAATGCCATTTCCTGATTCAGCAGCGTAAAAATACCCTAAATCAGTTGTAGAAATCTAGACAACATTCAAAAAGTATTTTGTCTGTAACTTTACACTGCTCCTTTAATCCCAGACTCCTTGTATTTGTATTGTTACTTTGCACTGTACCTTTAAACTCAACCTCCTTGTTATTAGCACCACCTGGAGTTGGCTTTATATGTTTTTCAAAATATATTGTTAGTAGCAGTGACTACATTATTACATGAGCACTGTTCCATAGCATTTGGTATTTTCATTTACATACATTCCTTCGAAATAAGATGGGGTATGTACTCTTTTTCATTACTGTTTGTATTCTAGTTTATAATTTTTGTAAAGTGGTATGTCATGCAGCTCATCGTCTGCAAAACTTTATTTTCAGTTTATGAAGCAATTCTATATCCTCCCACCACGCTGACAAGAATTCCACAAAACAGTAGTCAATATCCGGAATCACTGTTCAGTGTTGGACATCATATTTGCTGAACACACAAAGCTTCACAGCTTGTCTTTCATCCTACAAAGTCTGGTTCCTCACTTCATTGAAAGATTTCCACAGACTTTGAGACTAAAGATTTCATTTTGTACTTGTTATGGTTTGAAGGAATGCTGTAAAGCTTGTCCATTGTGTATATACATGGTAATCGTGCTGCCTAGACATTGCTGACGTGAGCTTAGGGGCGACAGCGGCCACAGTGCTGAAAAGTCCAAATAAATGGGCAGTCGCAGATCATGAATCTGACTTTCCTCCAACTTCCAAACCAAAACAGGAGGAAAAAAGCTTTCAGGTTTGAAAGTGGCATGTTAGTCAGGTTTGCTAAAACAAAACTAAGCCAAAATTTAGCTTAGTAAGTGTGAGGCAAAATACAGGGCAGTAAAACAAGGAACAGGGTGGTGAATCCAGGGCAGGACCCTTGTTGGGTCGAATTGCAGCTATAAAGATGAATGTATTGCCGAAGATGTTATTTTTGTTTCAGACCCTACAGATCGTGGACAGAGTGGAGTGTTTTGGGAAATGGCAGAAAGATATTTCTAAGTTTGTCTGGCAGGGCAAAAAGCCCCAAATAAAATTTAAAATACTAACAGATGCTAAAGAGAGAGGGGGGTTTGCCCTGCCAGATTTAAGATTATATTATGAAGCTGCG
Organism: Podarcis erhardii; assembly: GCF_964252035.2. Taxonomy (NCBI): domain Eukaryota; kingdom Metazoa; phylum Chordata; class Lepidosauria; order Squamata; family Lacertidae; genus Podarcis; species Podarcis erhardii. Next base: position 117,753,794 of record NC_138498.1, on the reverse strand, counting down.
GCTTTCTGCTGGATGAAAGATTGGTTGCTCCTCGAGAACACTGATGTTCTAGATCTGGAAGGGTACTGTCAGGGTTTTAGGGAGAGAGGAGACAGAGAGCGAGGGCGAGGAGGAAGAGGACGACAACGAGCCGAGGTTGTCCCAAAGTCCGTCTAGCGAATCAGAGGATTCCCAGAAGGGAGCCCCCCTGGTCAGGCCAAGGGGCAATAGAGAGGGAATCAGTCAGAGAGAGGGGAACGAAGAGGGAATCCCCAGTGGGAGTGGCAAAGCGGGACCAGCTCCCCCGTCGGAACGGAGTAGAGGGGGGGGAGTTGCCAGTGTGTCAGAAAGAGCAGGACAGGAAGGAGGAAGGGGGAGGAGTTCGGAGCAAGACGTCCTGCCTGAAAGGGAGGAGTGTAGTACCGAGAGCAGCGTAACTGTAGAAAGGAAGGTCAGAGGCAACGTACGCGCGCCAAGTTCAAATATAGAGGCGCGTGGAAATGAGGAGAGCTCTGAGGAGGAGCCTGGTGCCAAAGCACGAAGGAGGGGGGAGCAGGCGGGAGAAGACTCAGCCTCTGGGGAGTCCCGGAAAGAGGGAAGACAGGGGGGCAGGAAGACCCTGCGGAAAAGGAAAGAGAGGAAAAGGTGGAGCAGTACAAGCCTCTTAAATTGGTGCAGGGGAGGGACGGACTCAGAGGGGACTTCTAACATCTAAGGGTAACAGATGCGGAGCCACGGAGTTTGGATGTAATGACGACAACGATCTTCAATAAAACCTTTTGTATATAGCTTGGACTGGACTTTGGTCTCTTGTGAGCTGGGACCCAGGGTGGCTCTGACAGAAAGTCCCCTCCAAAGAACGCAAAATTTTTTTTTTGCAAAGCTCACGAACGGTGACAGCCATGACTGCGGAGGAGCAGTTGACAGCGCTGCGAACTACAGTTTCCGAACTCACTGCTGCAGTCCTTGCGTCTCAGAAGAAGCATGACGAAATGGAGAAGCGCTGCCAGGACCTGCAAACAAGGTGGGAACGTGCAAGCAGGGAAGGGTTCCCAGGGTCCAGATCAGAGGGGATTGGACTTGGACGGAGGGGGGGCAGCCTAGTCACCCACTTCGATGGGAACCTGAAGCACTACCCCAGTTTCAGAGCAGACGTTTTGTATGCATTGCACTTGCTTCGTCATGACTTTAAAGATGAGGAGGAGAAAGTGGGGTTTATTGTTTCTCACTTGCATGGGCCGGCCAGAGACTGGTTGCGCAATTTGTGGCGTGAAGATGGCCCTGCCCGCCGCGATGCAGATGAATTCATTAAAGCGATGGATGCCTGCTTCCAGTCTACTGTAGATGTGGATCTTGCACGCAGGGAAATTTTTGGATTGCGGCAAGGCAAAGCCACTGTGCGTCAGTACCATTCTAGATTTTTTGCTTTACTGACTGCGCTAAGCTGGGAGAAGGATTGTGCACCTGTGAGGGATTTGTTCTGGGAGGGGCTCAGCGGTCCCATTAAGGATGAACTTGCCAGGGGAGACAGACCCCAGACCCTGGAGGAGCTTGTGCAGAGGGCTTTGGCGATTGGGATACGGCACGAGGGACGTCCTTGGCACACTGAGGAAGAACGTCAGGTGCGTCCACCAGCGAGGACGTCTTCTTTCATCCCCAGGGAGTTCAGTCAGTCACATCCTTCGCCACTGGGAAGGCAGGGGGAGGAGCCCATGGAACTTGGTGGTGCTAAGGCTCAAGCAACAGCCAGAGCCCCAGCTTCCGGTGCAGTGAAGGCAAAGCCTCCTAGAGGGACCAGGAAGTGTTACATTTGCGACAGTGCACAGCACATGGCGAAAGAGTGTCCCCAGAGGCTGCAGAAACACACTGCAGCTTTAGCAACTGTTGCAGCAGAAATGATGCAAGCAGAGCAACCTCAGGGAAACGACAGTGCCTGGCTGGAAGCAGAGCTGCTGGGGCTCAGCCAGGCGAATCTGTAGAGCAGTCCCCAGCGCTTTTGCAACGCACAGACCCTTTACCACCCAAGCCAGCGGTGCAGCTCACTGCAACACTTCAGTTGCCGAATGGAACCACCCTGGAAGTCCCCATCACGATTGATTCTGGGAGCAACGCAGATTTTGTGGGGACGCACTTTGTCAAGCAGCATCGCATAGCGCTTCTGCCAGCGACAACGCCTCTGGACGTAGTCACGGTGGATGGCAGGAAATTGCTAGGAGGACAAGTTGTGCAACAGACGCCTCCCATGGTGATGAGGATTGGAAATCATCGAGAAGTCATCAGCTTCAATGTCACCCGCCTTTCAGACACGCCTATAGTATTAGGCATGAGTTGGCTGGAGAGACACAGTCCTGCTGTAGCGTGGTACCAACGGCAGATCACCTTTTGCTCATCGTACTGTGCTCAACATTGCATCCAGTCCAGCCAGGAGGAGGGAGCTGAGCAGCAGTTGCAACTTGGCATGGTGCAGGCAGTACCCCGCAAGTACGAGGGGTTCCTGGAGGTTTTCTGCGAGAAGGAAGCTGACCAGTTGCCGCCCCACAGGCCTTATGATTGTGCCATCGACCTGGTGCCAGGGGCGCAGTTGCCGACTGCAAAGCTGTATTCCATGTCTGAGGACGAGATGCAAGAACTCAGGGAGTTCATAGAGCACAATTTGAAGCGCGGATTCATCCGAGAATCGAAAGCGGTGGGGGGCAGTCCTGTTTTCTTTGTAAAGAAGAAAGACACGCCCCAGAAAAGACTCATTGTGGACTATCGATTCATAAACAGTAAGACCAAACCCAAGGCCTTCCCCATGCCCAAGATAGATGATCTCCTGGCAACCGTAAGGAAGGGGAAGATCTTCACCAAATTGGATCTGCGTGGAGCGTATAACCTCATACGCATCCGGGAGGGCGATGAGTGGAAGACGGCCATGTTCACGCCTCTGGGCACGTACGAATACAGAGTTATGCCATTTGGTCTCCAAAATGGATCTCACGTCTTCCAAGCATTTATGCATCACGTGCTAGCGGGACTTCTCTACAAGAAATGCGTGTGTTTCCTCGACGACATCCTGATCTTTTCGGAAACGGAGGAGGCCCATGAGAAGGACGTAAAGGAAGTCCTGCAGAGACTACGGGAGAACAAGCTCTACGCCAAGTTAGAGAAGTGCCAGTTTGATGTGACGGACGTGGATTTCCTAGGCTACAAGCTGTCCGACAAGGGGCTGGCCATGGACAGCGCCAAGGTCCGCGCGGTGTTGGACTGGAAGAGCCCTCGCAATCGGAAGTCCAAAGATTCATCGGCTTCGCCAACTTCTACCGCAAATTCATCAGAGGTTTTGCAAAGGAGACGGCAGCGATCACGGACACTCTCAGTTCCAAGAAAAAGAGGTTCGTGTGGACGGAACAGGCGGAGCGCTCTTTTCAGAAGCTTAAAAGCCTTTTCGCCTCCGAGGAGCAGCTGCTGCACGTGAATCCAGGCAAGCCCATACGACTAGAGACCGACGCGTCAGACAGAGCGGTTGGAGCTGTACTCCTGCAAGAAGATCCACATGGAAACTGGAGACCCGGTGCCTTTTACTCCAGAAAGCTCAGCAAAGCGGAGCAAAACTACACCATATGGGACAGGGAGCTGTTAGCCATTCACGCAGCTTTCAAAGCGTGGCGACACTTCCTCATAGGAGCCAAGCACACAGTACAGGTCCGCACGGATCACAAGAACCTAGAGTATTGGCGCACGGCGAAGCTCCAAAGCCAGAGGCACATGCGCTGGGCGGAATTCTTCGCGGATTTCGACTTTCGGATAGAGTACGTCCCAGGAGATTCCAACGTTATAGCCGATGCGCTATCCAGGAAACTGCAATATCTCGATGAAGCGGCGCCTGTAGCAGCCAAGCACATTTTCGCACCGCAGGCGTGGTCGTGTGCTGCCGCCACAGTAGATCTGGACGCGGTGCGACGCGCGTTGCAAGTGGATCAGTTCGCACAGTCCAAGATGGAGGAATTGCGCAGAGGTGTGCAGAGTGGCGAAGAGTTCCAACTACGCGACGGGCTGCTAACTCGCAAAGGTGCCCTCTACGTGCCAAGCGACGAGCTTCGCGCAAAGGTTCTGCAGCAGTTGCACGACGCCCCCAGTGCGGGCCACTTCGGTAAGGAGAAGACAATAGAACTGGTGGCAAGAGACTTTTGGTGGCCCCGGATGCGTGGAGAGGTAGCGGATTACGTCGCCAGGTGTGACACTTGTCAGAGGTTCAAGCCAGTACACCAGAAGCCAGCGGGGCTGTTGGAACCGCTGGAAACGCCACAGCAACCGTGGGAGAGGGTAGCTCTGGACTTCGTTACTGACCTGCCCAGCTCCAGGGGGAAGACGGCGGTACTGGTGGTTGTGGACCTGTTCACCAAGATGGCGCACTTCATTCCATGCGCAAAGGTGGCGACGGCGGAACAGACTGCCAAACTCTTCATCGATCACGTGTTCAAGGTGCATGGGCTGCCGCAGTCCATCCTGTCCGACAGGGGGCGCCAGTTTGTTTCCAATTTTTGGCAGAAGCTTTTAGGTATCCTGAACGTCAAGATCAACCTCACGTCGGCGAGACACCCACAAACCAACGGCCAAGCTGAGAGGGTCAACGCGATCATGCAGCAGTACCTGAGATGTTACGCCAACCAGCGACCAGCAGTTTGGGTGGACTACCTGCCGATGGCAGAGTTTGCCTATAACAACACGAAGCACGCGTCCACGGGGGTGACGCCGTTTTTCGCGAACAATGGTCGTCACCCCAGAACCTTCCCGGGGTTCGTGGCACCGGGAGAGGGGGTGCCACAAGGAGCCGACCAGTTTGCAGCGGAGCTGCAGGAGGTGCACGAAGAGTTGCGGAGACATTTAGAGCTGGCCAAGCAAGCATATAAGGTGCAGGCTGACAAAAACAGGAGAGAGGGAGAGGAGATCCAGGTGGGGGACTGGGTGTGGTTAGCGGCCCAAGCGATGCCAGCCAAGTCGTTGGCCAAGAAGAAGCTGGGGCACAGGCAGTTAGGGCCGTACCAGGTGGAGGCTAAAATCAACCCTGTAGCCTTTCGACTAGCCCTCCCCGAAGGTTCCAGAGTGCACCCGGTCTTTCATAGATCGGTGCTCACTCCCTACAAGGCACCGCACAGGTTTCAGGAGTCTGACACAGTCACGCAACAACACACTAAGTCACAGGAGAGGGAGAGGGCGCCTAGGGCCGAACCACTCAACGAGGTCACAGAGATCCTGGACTCGAGATGGGGGCAAGAGGGAGTAGAATATTTTCTAGTCAGAGAGGGTGCCCCAGTCAGTGCCAATGGTTGGGTGCCGGGCTACGCCTTAGACGAACCTCTTTTAAAAGACGAGTTCCATGCCCTTTTCCCTCATAGACCCATGCCAGCCGAGTACTTTGATGACTGGCTCTTTACGCCCACATGTTCAGGCAGCACTTTCCACGGCTTTTCTTCAGCTGAAGAAAGGTCGCCGGACTCCAACTCGCCCAGGGGATCGTGTTCGGGGGTGGACACAGAACCCTCTTATTGGTGGGACGAGCAACCAGAGGAGGACTGGCGCAGGAAATGGCTGACGGGACCTTGGCAGGCAGCACCGGACCAGGTACCAATGGAGGAGGGAGAAGAGAACACCTTGGGTCAAGAACCCGAATTCGAACACTCGTACAACGAACTGCAAACAGAGGAGATGGAGGTGCAGAATCTGTATCCTGCGTCCGCCTCCGAAGAGCGGCAGCTTCCACAACCTGCACCCGATGAGCGGAAGGGGGGAAGGGGGGGCTTCGAGGGGGGGATGGATGTCAGGGTTTTAGGGAGAGAGGAGACAGAGAGCGAGGGCGAGGAGGAAGAGGACGACAACGAGCCGAGGTTGTCCCAAAGTCCGTCTAGCGAATCAGAGGATTCCCAGAAGGGAGCCCCCCTGGTCAGGCCAAGGGGCAATAGAGAGGGAATCAGTCAGAGAGAGGGGAACGAAGAGGGAATCCCCAGTGGGAGTGGCAAAGCGGGACCAGCTCCCCCGTCGGAACGGAGTAGAGGGGGGGGAGTTGCCAGTGTGTCAGAAAGAGCAGGACAGGAAGGAGGAAGGGGGAGGAGTTCGGAGCAAGACGTCCTGCCTGAAAGGGAGGAGTGTAGTACCGAGAGCAGCGTAACTGTAGAAAGGAAGGTCAGAGGCAACGTACGCGCGCCAAGTTCAAATATAGAGGCGCGCGGAAATGAGGAGAGCTCTGAGGAGGAGCCTGGTGCCAAAGCACGAAGGAGGGGGGAGCAGGCGGGAGAAGACTCAGCCTCTGGGGAGTCCCGGAAAGAGGGAAGACAGGGGGGCAGGAAGACCCTGCGGAAAAGGAAAGAGAGGAAAAGGTGGAGCAGTACAAGCCTCTTAAATTGGTGCAGGGGAGGGACGGACTCAGAGGGGACTTCTAACATCTAAGGGTAACAGATGCGGAGCCACGGAGTTTGGATGTAATGACGACAACGATCTTCAATAAAACCTTTTGTATATAGCTTGGACTGGACTTTGGTCTCTTGTGAGCTGGGACCCAGGGTGGCTCTGACAGGTACGATAATGCTTTTGGATGGCATGCATATTTGTGGTATGACAAGGTAAAGGTTCATAAAAAGTTCAAGAACCATATTGTCAGGAAACCTATATTTATGGTCTGGACAAAATATAAGGACTTATTAGAAGGTAAGACCCCGAGGTGGTTATCACCAGTGGAGGCTAAGGCCAGAAAAAGACTTAATATGGAGGTTGGATGGCCAAAATATTGTGAAATAATAGAGAAAACTGGAGACGTTTGGAGGTTGCAGAGTTTTGAAAAATTAAAGAATAGTGTGCAAGATTGGTTTCATTATGCTCAAATTCAAGAGGTTTTTAAGTTGGACAAAAGAACAGGATTCCAGGTGGAAAAATCGAAATTAGAGACAGAACTGTTAGAACCTAAGACCAAAGTACTTTCGAGAATGGATAACTTGCTGCTTAAATGGAATACTCAGGATGAGACTGTCAAATCAGCCATGATAAAATGGGCTCAGGATATTGGGTACAACATTATGTTCGAAGACTGGGAAAGGTTATGGACCACTGGAATGAAATTTACGGCATGTAATGCCCTGAAAGAGAATATTATGAAAATGATATATAGGTGGTACATGACCCCAGTCAAACTTGCAAAAATTTACCATCGATCTGATAATAAATGTTGGAAGTGTAAGGAGGCTGAAGGGACATTCTTTCACCTTTGGTGGACTTGTCCAAAAGTGAAGGTTTTCTGGGAAATGATCTATAACGAGTTAAAAAAGGTGTTTAGATACACAGTTCCTAAGAAACCAGAAGCCTTCCTCCTGGGCATTGTGGACCAAAAGGTGTTAAAGAAGGATAGAACATTTTTTATGTATGCAACTACAGCAGCAAGAATACTTATTGCAAAATACTGGAAGTTACAAGATCTCCCCACGCTGGAAGAGTGGCAGACGCAGTTGATGGACTATATGGAACTGGCTGAAATGACTGGCAGAATCCGAGATTTGGGAGAAGAGACAATGGAAGAGGACTGGAAAAAATGTAAGGACTATTTACAAAAGCATTTTAAGTTGTATGAATGTTAAGAATCTGCATGACTTGGAAATTTTTGCTCCTGCAACTAGATTGAGAAAATAGAAGGTTAAATTATAAGTAAGAAAAAGATGAAATTTAAAGTTATTATATGTTTTTGTTTAAGGTATAAATATTTGACAAAAGGTACTTTAAATTTAAAAGTTAAATATTCTGAAAGATATAAATAAGACATGAAACAAGGTAATAATTTACTGATTATATTTATTGTAAAGAATGCAGGGTGAGGGAAATGTGGGGAAGTCAGATGGTGACTCAAAAAGGTGTTTTGAAAGTTGGATTATTATTTTCTTTCTTCTTTTTCTTTTTTTCTTTGGTATATTCTTTTTCCTTTTTCTGTAAACTGAAAATACAATAAAATATTATGTTAAAAAAAAAAAAAATCCAGGGCAGGGCAGGGAGGGGCGTTGGTGGACAGTTGGTTTTCTCTTTCCACCTGGTACTGAAGTGACTTCAAAACAATCCATTCCAATCTCCCGCAGCCTCACAGGATGCCCCCCCCCCTGGAATTTGTCACACATGCATGCACGAACCCAGATACTCATGAATCTGTCAGTCTGTCTGTGCTTGGCTACCCAGAGTTTAATGCAGGACTTTTCACACACACACACACACACACACACACACACACCCTTTCAAACACAGGTCCTTGGAGAGGATCCCTAATTTGGCAGAGAGAGAGGGGGGAGAGATAGATCTGAAATACTGGACAAAACAATCAATACAGGACATGGCATTTTTGAATTAGGCAAAGCAGGACTTTATAGGTGATAATCAGCACATTGTGTCCAGAAACAGACAATTAGGCAGACGGAGCTGTTCTCATATGGGAGTCCTATGCTGCCTATAGCCAGCCCTGGTCAGTAATGTGTCTGCAGCTCTTTCAGCCAGTTGAACTTTCTGAGCTCTTTTCAAAGGCAGCCCCAGGTAGAGTGTGTTAAACTAACTCCTACGCAATGTGGCGCCAGACTGCTCTCTTTTTTTGTAATTATCTGTTTGTTTTAAATTCTGTAGCTTAAATTCTCTTGATGCTTGTTTTTTTGAGAAGGGCCTCTTACGGTCACAAAGCAATGATTTTCAGGGCAGCTCCATAACACTGATTGTGCCCTCACAAAGCCCCTTTTTGTGTGGGGATTTGGATCCAGAAAAGGAGCAGACAGGGAAAGGTTAAGCAGAATCCCACCCCACCCCCCCGGGGTCACCCTTAGGTGTGCTGAGCCTTCGCCTGCTTCATGACTCCACCTTGCATGAGAAAGAAGGATGGAGCTGCAGGAAACAGGAAGTGGTCCTTCAACCGGCCAGGACATCTCACCATCACAGACAGATCCAGTCTCCTGCTGGGGAGTCAAGAGTGGCCCTGGGATGGCAGAGAGAGGAGGGGAAGGGCCCAGCGACAGAAGGAATGGCAGGGCTCCAGATGCTCCCTTGGACCCCTTCCTTGACACCAAGGGGAGCTCCTCTTCTGGGGCTGAAAGCATTGCCGTGGAGGTTTCATTTTTGTCATGATTGCAAGGGAAGAAGGGAAGGTTAACCCCCCCCCCCCAACACAAAGAACTGAATGAAAAAAGCCCTGTCTGAGCGATTAGCTGCTGGACAGCATAATGTGGGGTTTAGCTGTGATGCTCACCTGTCTCCCTGGAGGAGTCTTTTCTTGGGGTCAGGGAGCAACATGAAGTTCCCAGGTTACATTTCCTTCTGGTCAGCTATTCCAGCTCTTGTCTCCTCCCCATTTCTTTATGGAGGGGCAAAGGCTATGCACTTTGTATAGATGCAACTATAACCAACAACTGGCGTCTTCTGGGTGCACTGAGCTTCCCCCCTTCCGCCTTCTCTCCTCCAGATATAATACAGATTCCCTCAGCATCGTGCCCCACCTTCCAGAAGGCAAATATATATGGTTGTTTATTTAGGACATATTTATCAGCAGTGATAAATATGACATTAATTGGTTACTGAACAACAGCTTCAATGCTGTCAACATGAGCTTTGTCTGAGGTTTCAGACATATACATTTTGTTCAAGAAAGATGCAGAAAATACTTTTCCTTTTTGATTCTGGGCACTTGACTTCTCCCATCCTGCTACCATCATGGCAGACATTTGGGGGTGAGATCCAGGGCCACCTCAGCAGCAGCAGCAACAACAGATGGAGCCCCCACAAATATTTGTCACATCTTGAAGGGGTTTTTTATTAAAAACAAACAAAAGGCTTTTCCTTAGGCTCTCATAGCCCTGAAATTAGCTCTTGAAAAAGAGAGGGTTGCCAAATAGCATGGCCCCCAAGAATGAAAACAAACACTTCCAAATTCTTTTTTGCACCCCCAGAGACAGGGCTCAGCAACCTTTTAAAGCCGAGGGCCAGATCACTGTCCTCAAACCTCGCCGCGGGACGGAGTATGCGTGCGCATTCTTTCATTACTACACGATCCAAAGATTAAACCAAAAAATAAGGTCCCAGTTCTGCACCGCAGCATATCTGTCCCGTTCTGAGAGACCCTCCCAGGGTTCTGGGGTGTATGAAGCCTTGATTCCCTGTTTTTAACTCCGCTACCGAATGCAGCGAGCGGTTCCTTCTGCAAGACGCGTGTTCTCCGCTCTCCTGTATTGGAGGGGGAGACGCTTTTGGAAGCAGAGTTAAAAACAGGTAATCAAGGCTTCATACACCCCAGAACCCGGGGAGGGTGTCTCAGAACGGAACCACTCGCTGCGGCGGCAGGAGCAGTGAGCCAGTTGAGGGCCGGAGAGGGGCTGCCTTAAATGGCGGCTGTTGAGCAACCACGCTGGCACAAACAAAGCCCAGGCCCTTTCCTCTCGGCTCTAGGAGGAGGGAGGGAGGAGGAAAGAACTCTGCAACCAATCATTTTTTTTTTTTTATAATAATTTTATTAAGTTTTCACAACATAAACATAACCACATAAACATAACAAGAGAAAATAACAATACAACATAGAAAAAGAAAAAACACAGATCATACAAACTTGAAAACTTCCCCATACCTCTCCTGTTCTGCACCCTTATTTCACAATTCTCTCTAGCAACCCTTCAGTCAATTTTTACATATCACCTCCTTAAAACTTCTTCCCTATGGTTTGTAATTTACAGCTGTAAATCTTTATTTCTTACCCCTCGACATCTTTTCAGTCCTTAATTTGACAACAATTCTCAAGATTCACTTTAAATTTCTTCCAGTCCTCCTCCACCGCCTCCTTCCTCTGGTCACAGATTCTGCCGGTCATCTCTGCCAGTCCCATATATTCAATCACCTTCGTTTGCCATTCTTCCAGTGTGGGTAGTTCTTGCAACTTCCAATACTTTGCTAGTAGTATTCTTGCTGCTGTAGTGGCGTACATAAAAAAAGTCCTATCCTTCTTTGGTACCAATTGGCCCACCATACCCAAGAGAAAGGCCTCTGGTTTCTTAGGAAATGTCCACTTAAGGACTTTCTTAATTTCATTATAGATCATTTCCCAGTAGGCCTTAATCTTTGGGCAGGTCCACCAAAGGTGATAGAAGGTTCCTTCAGACTCTTTACATTTCCAACATTTATTGTCAGGCAGATGATAGATCTTAGCCAGCTTGACTGGGGTCATGTACCACCTATAGATCATTTTCATTATGTTTTCTTTCAAGGCAGAACATGCCGTAAATTTCATACCGGTGGTCCATAACTGTTCCCAGTCAGCGAACATAATATCATGACCTACATCTTGCGCCCACTTAATCATTGCTGATTTTACCGTTTCATCCTGTACATTCCATTTCAGCAGTAGATTATACATTCTAGAAAGATTCTTAGTATTGGAATCTAGTAGCTCTGTTTCTAACTTAGACCTCTCACTCTGAAAGCCTATCTTCCTGTCTTGCTTAAATACTTCATTTATCTGATGATAATGCAACCAGTCTCGGACTTTTGACTTTAGCTTCTCGTAGCTCTTAAGTTTATATTTATCACCATCATGTTCCAAAATTTCCGAGTATTTTAACCAGTCGGAGTCCATGTTAAGTCTTTTAACTGCCTTTGCTTCCATTGGTGATAACCATCTGGGGGTTTTACTTTCTAATAAATCCTTATATCTAATCCAAACATTATACAGCGCCTTTCTGACAATATGGTTTTTGAAACTCTTGTGTACTTTTACCTTGTCATACCATAAATACGCATGCCAACCAAAATTATTGTCATATCCTTCTAGATCCAAGATATCTGTGTCCTCAAGAAGTAGCCATGATTTCAGCCAGCAGAAAGCTGCTGCCTCGTAGTAAAGCCTTAAGTCCGGCAGGGCAAAACCCCCTCTATCTTTCGCATCTGTTAAAATCTTAAATTTAATTCTTGGCTTTTTGCCCTGCCAGACAAATTTAGAAATATCTTTCTGCCATCTTCTGAGGCACTCCACCTTGTCCAGAATTTGTAATGTTTGAAACAAAAACAGCACTCTTGGCAATACATTCATTTTGATAACAGCAATACGGCCTAGCAAGGAAAGTTTCAGCCTCGACCATGTGTCTAGATCTTTTTTAACTTCTGTCCAACATTTTTCATAATTGTCCTTAAATAAATTAGTATTTTTTGATGTCACATCCACCCCCAGATATTTCACTTTCTTTACTATTTCCAAACCAGTTACACTCTGAAATCTATCTTTCTCTTCCAATGTCAAATTTTTCCCCAACACTTTCGTTTTTTGCTTATTCAGTTTAAACCCTGCCACTTGACCAAAAACTTCAATTAGTTCTAATACTCTTTTAGTACTTTCATCTGGCTGTTGCAGTGTTAACACCAGATCATCTGCATATGCCCTTAATTTATAGGATTTCACTCCGACCTGAATCCCTTTGACCAGCGGGTCCGCTCGAATCATATTTAATAAAACCTCCAGGACCGATATAAAAAGAAGGGGGGATATCGGGCATCCCTGTCGTGTCCCTTTTTCTATAGAGATTTCGTCCATAACCATACCATTCACTATCAGTTTAGCTTTTTGTTCAGAATATATCGCACCAATACCGTTTTCAAATCCCTGGCCTACCCCCATCCCATGGAGATTCTTCCTCATAAAACTCCAACAAATATTGTCAAAGGCTTTCTCCGCGTCCACAAAGATCAAAACTGCTTTTCTGTTAATCTCTCTTTCCAACAATTCCAAAATGTCTAAAATGTTCCTCACATTACTCGAGATATGTCTTCCTGGGAGAAAGCCTGCTTGGTCCTTATGAATCTCCCCTACTAAAATTCCTTTAAATCTTTTTGCCAAAATGTCTGCAAAAATTTTGTAATCCACGTTTAGTAAGGATATAGGCCGGTAGTTTTTAACCTGGTTTTTTCCAGTCTCTGTCTTCGGTATAAGTGAGATGAATGCCTCTTTCCACGATTCAGGAGCTCTTTTCCCTTCTAGAATTTGATTACAAACCTCTTTTAACGGTTGGATTAACCAGTCTTTTAACATTTTATAATATCTTGCCGTTAAACCGTCTGGTCCTGGTGATTTCCCCACTTTCATATTCTGAATGGCACCCTCTATTTCTTGTTCTGTTATTCTCCCATTTAGGATCCTTCTACTTTGTTCTGGAATTCTTGATAGTCCATATTTTCCAATAAATTCCTCTATCTTTTGTTCATCTATTGGTCCTTGAGTATACAATTTCTTGAAGAAACTCTGAAAACAATTGCTTATTTCATTTGGTCTGGTAATAATTTTCCCCTCTTCTTCAAGGGATGTCACGGTGTTCAAACAACTTGGTGCAGTCGGTGGAAGAGCTACCCAGTAACAAAAATGTCTCTGCAACTCTTCAGCTGGAACTGTAATGGTTTGAACCACCCTCGAAAAAGGGGCCAAGTATTTCATCTATTAAAGAAGGAACATCTAGATGTAATCTGTCTACAAGAAACTCACATTGCCAGGATACATAGAAAACTTTTAACAAATAAGAGATTAGGACAAGAATTTATTTCATCAGATAGAGTTAAGAAAAGAGGAGTTGTGATCTATGTCAAGGAAAAATTTGAACCAAAACTGATCTTTAAGGATGACCAAGGAAGATACCTGGCAGTGGAAATTCAAATTTATGGAGAAAAGATTTTGATTGTTGGAGTTTATGCACCAAATGAGGGGAAGGCTGAATTCTTCAAGAAGTTGCACGAGACTTTAATGGACTTTTTGGATTTTAAAATTATAATGATGGGTGATATGAATGGAGTCGTCTCCACAAACATGGACAAGGCCCAAAGACAAACAATATCTAATGATGGAAGACTACCAAAGACATTCTTTGAACTGACTGACACTATGGACCTGATTGACATTTGGAGAACTAGGAACCCTCTGGAAAGGGAGGGGACCTTCTTCTCTGAAGCAAAAATGACATGGACTAGAATTGATCAAATATGGACTTCTAGTAATCTGGCATCAAAAGTTAAAAAAATAGAAATCTGCCCAAAGACCTGTTCTGACCACAATGCTGTCAAGATGGAAATGAAACTGACAACAGCTGGAACCTTTAGATGGAGAATGAATGACACCCTCTTTGGAGATGAGGAAATTTGCAAAAAGGCCCAAAAAACACTTAAAGATTACTTCGAGATTAACATGAGATCAGACACCGAAAAAAGAGTTATTTGGGATGCAAGTAAAGCCGTGATGCGTGGCTTCCTAATACAACAGAATTCAATAAAGAGGAAAAAACAGAATGAGAAGAAAGAGAAAATTTGGAATCTAATAAAAGAAGGGGAGAAGAAATTGAGATCTAAGCCAAAATCTCAAGAGATATTAAGAGAAATAAAATTCTATTAAACACAATATATGGAATTGATGAATCAGGAAATAGAATGGAAAATTAAACAAATGAGACAAAAGACTTTTGAGTCCGCAGATAAATGTGGGAAGCTACTGTCTTGGCAATTGAAAAAGAGGCAAAAATTGAATACAGTGACATCACTCGAAGTAGATGGGAAGTCTATTAATAAACCAAATGAGATAAGTAATTGTTTTCAAAGTTTCTTCAAGAAATTATACAAACAAGGGCCAAAAAACGAACAGGAGATAGAAGAATTTATTGGAAAATATGGCTTACCAAAAATCTCTGAAAATAATAGAAGGAGTTTGAATGAGAAAATTACAGATCAAGAAATAGAGAGCGCCATTCAGGATATGCAGCTGGGAAAATCACCAGGACCAGATGGACTAACCGCGAGATACTATAAAGTACTGAAGGATTGGTTAATACAACCATTGAAAGAAGTTTGCACTCAAATTTTGGAAGGGAAAAAGGCTCCCGAATCGTGGAAGGAAGCATTCATCTCACTTATACCGAAGACAGAAACTGAGAAACATCAAGTTAAGAATTACCGCCCTATATCACTCTTGAATGTGGATTATAAAATCTTTGCAGACATTTTAGCAAAAAGATTCAAAAAAGTTTTGTTAGAGGAGATTCACAGGGACCAAACTGGCTTTCTACCAGGCAGGCAATTGTCAGACAATGTGAGGAATATTATAGACATTTTAGAACTTCTGGAAACTGACATAAATAGAAAAGCTGTTTTGATTTTTGTGGATGCAGAGAAAGCCTTTGACAACATTTGTTGGAGCTTTATGAAGAGGAATCTCCAAGGGATGGGGGTAGGCAAGAACTTTGAAAATGGTATAAGTGCAATTTACTCTGAGCAAAAGGCCAAACTAATTGTAAATGGTATGGTTATGGACGAAATTCCAATAGAGAAAGGGACACGACAGGGATGCCCAATTTCCCCTCTATTGTTTATATCGGTACTGGAGGTTTTCCTAAATATGATTAGAAGAGACCAGCTGGTTAAAGGTATACAGGTCGGAACTAAACATTATAAGCTAAGAGCATTTGCAGATGATCTAGTCTTGACATTACAACAGCCAGAAACCAGTACAAAAAGAGTTCTGGAACTTATTGAAATATTTGGTCAGGTAGCAGGATTTAAATTAAATAAACATAAGACAAAGGTGTTGGAAAAAAATCTTACGGTGGGGGAAAAAGATAGTTTTCAAAGAGAAACTGGTTTGGAAATTACTAAAAAGGTAAAATATCTGGGGGTGAATTTAACATCTAAGAATGTGAACCTATTTAAAGACAATTATGAGAAATGCTGGGCCGAAGTGAAGAAAGATTTCGATATATGGTCAAGATTGAGAATTTCCTTGTTAGGCCGAATTGCTGTTATCAAGATGAATGTATTGCCGAGATTGTTGTTTCTGTTCCAGACATTGCAAATTCTAGATAAGATGGACTGTTTCAAGAAGTGGCAGAAAGACATATCTAAATTTGTCTGGCAGGGCAAAAAACCCAGAATAAAATTTAAGATTTTGACTGATGCAAAGGATAGAGGGGGCTTTGCCCTGCCGGACTTAAAACTTTATTATGAAGCAGCAGCTTTTTGCTGGCTGAAACCATGGCTACTTCTTGAGAATACAGACATTCTGGACCTGGAAGGTTATGATAATAGTTTTGGTTGGCATGCATATTTATGGTATGATAAGGTAAAGGTACATAGAAATTTTAAAAACCATATTGTTAGGAAAGCATTGTATAATGTATGGAATCGATATAAAGATTTGCTTGAAAGTAAAACCCCCAGGTGGTTGTCACCAATGGAAGCCAAGGCGGTAAAAAGACTGAACATGGATACAGATTGGCCAAAATATTGTGAAATTATAGAATATGATGGTGAAAAGTTGAAACTACAGAGTTTTGAGAAATTGAAACCTAAAGTCCGAGATTGGTTACATTATTTCCAGATCAATGAAACTTTTAAGCAGGACAGAAAATTAGGATTTCAGAAGGAGAGGTCAAAGTTAGAAACAGAATTGCTAGAACCCAATACTAAGAATTTGTCTAGAATGTATAATCTGCTGCTAAAATGGAATACACAGGATGAAACGGTTAAATCAGCCATGATTAAGTGGGCACAGGATATTGGTCATGATATTATGTTAGCTGACTGGGAGCAGTTATGGACCACAGGTATTAAATTTACGGCATGCAGTGCCCTGAAAGAGAACATAATGAAAATGATCTATAGGTGGTACATGACCCCAGTCAAGCTTGCAAAGATATATCATTTGCCCAATAACAATTGTTGGAAGTGTAATGAATGTGAAGGAACTTTTTATCACCTTTGGTGGACCTGCCCAAAGATTAAGGCCTACTGGGAAATGATCTATAATGAAATTAAGAAAATCCTTAAGTGGACATTTGTAAAGAAACCGGAGGCTTTTCTCCTGGGCATGGTCGGCCAATTGGTACCAAAGAAAGATAGGACCTTTTTTATGTATGCAACAACAGCAGCAAGAATCCTTTTGGCGAAGTATTGGAAGACTAAAGAATTACCTACTCTGGAAGAATGGCAGACCAAGGTGACTGAATTTATGGGACTGGCAGAGATGACCGGCAGAATCCGTGACCAGAGGAAAGAGACAGTGGAGGAGGACTGGAAAAAATTTAAAATCTATCTTAAAAATTGTTGTAAAATTTCGGAATGTTAAGATGTCAAGGGATTGGATACAAAGAATTACAGCTATAAATTGAAATTTATAAAATAGAATTTTTTTTTAAAGAGAATTAAATATAAAAATGGGATGAAGAATTGCTAAAAATTTTAAAATATGGATGCAGTGAAGGGGAGGTATGGGGAAGTCGTGTTATGTTTATTTGTTTTTTGTTTATGTTGTAAAATCAATAAAAATTACTTTAAAAAAAAAAAAAAACAACAACAAGGGATGTCACGGTGTTCAGTTTTTGTCTTTTTTTCAATTGCCATGCTAGCAGTTTCCCGCATTTATCTGCTGATTCAAAGGTCTTTTGTTTCATCTGTCTTATTTTCCATTCTATTTCCTGATTCATCAGTTCCATATATTGCATCTGATAGTATTTTATTTCTCTCAAAATTTGTTGTGACTTTGGATTAGATCTCAATTTTTTCTCTGCTTCTTTCATCTTATCTAGTATTTTCTCTTCCTTCTCCTTTTGCCTTTTCTGAGAACTCTGCAACCAATCAGAGGGAAACAATGCTGCTGGCACCAATCAAAGGCTGGCCCCCTTCCTCCGCAGGGCGGGGGAGAAGCCAGAAGGGAGGGAGGAGGCGCCGCCGTCAGGAAGAGGAAACGAGAGAGAAATGGTGCAGCCCAAACTATATGAATCAGAACCATGAGGCGATTTCTGGACCTTCCGTGGGCCGGATCCAGAACCCATTCGGGCCGGAACCAGCCCGTGGCCCTTAGGTTGCTGACCTCTGTCCAGAGACTTCACAACCATCTTCACTTCCTAGGAACTCTGGGAACTGTAGTTCTGGGAGGAACCTCTCAGAGGTTTCTGAGCCTCCTCAGCCAACTACAATTCCCAGAAAAGCTCGACCAAGGCCTTTAGCCACAGCCCTGACCAAATAACGGAGCTCTCTCTTCTCTCCCTCTCCACCTCCCACATTCACAACAAATCAGTCTCCCACTCCTCAGTCCCTTTCACTAACCTCCCCTAGCCCTAATTCTTCCACATTCATTTAAAACATTTCTGTGAACTAAGGAACACAAAAAACACCCTCACTGGTCACCTTCCACAGGTCAAAAGCCAATGCAGAAAATATTTAATAAAAACAGCTCTAAACAGGTACACAAGAGCACAGAAAAAAGGAGATGAGTTTCAAAAGCAATACCAAATGAACATTTAACACAGGGACCTTTCATTCAGCTGGAAAATGCTATCAGTAAAAAAGGTTTTCAATGGGTTATGCAAAGTTCAAGTAATGAGCGCCTGGAATACTGATCTACAAGACAAGGGCAGCCCATCATTTTGGCAGTGAAAGGCGGACCTGAAAACTAAACAGATTCAACACACACCTTGAGCATTCCAGATTCACACTCCCTCCCTGTTTATCTAGGAAAAAGTTGCCACTTATTTTGTACATTTAGTATATATGACCTTCATTACTTTTATACATACATATGTGTATACAAATTTAAGTACAAACACTAAAACATCATTCCATGCATTTACATCTGATTTCCCCCTTTATGAGTTTCTTGGTGTAAGTAGTGAACCCTGAGTGGAAAACTCCATACATTTATATCATTTCCCTAGTGTGAATTTGCTAATGAATATTAAGGTCTCCACTCCCTCTGAAGTCCTTTCCACATTCAATAAACTCGTAGTTTTCATTGTGTGTGAGTTAGCTGATGTCTTCTAAGGTGTCCACTTTGACTGAAGCTCTTTCCACACCGCATACATTTAAATGGTTTCTCTCCCATGTGAGTTCGTTGATGTATTCTAAGTGTTCCACTACGACTGAAGCTCTTTCCACATTCAATACATTTAAATGGTTTCTCCCCTGTGTGAGTTCGTTGATGTCTTCTAAGATTTTCACTTCTACTGAAGCTCTTTCCACATTCAATACATTTAAATGGTTTCTCCCCCGTGTGAATTTGTTCATGTACTTTAAGTGCTCCGTTATGAAAGAAGCTCTTTCCACACTGCATACATTTAAATGGTTTCTCTCCCGTGTGAGTTCGTTGATGTATTCTAAGTGTTTCACTACGACTGAAACTATTTCCACATTCAATACATTTAAATGGTTTTTCTCCTGTGTGAGTTCCTTGATGTATTCTAAGGTGTCCATTTTGAATGAAGCTCTTTCCACATTCAATACATTTAAATGGTTTTTCTCCTGTGTGAGTTCCTTGATGTATTCTAAGGTGTCCATTTTGAATGAAGCTCTTTCCACATTCAATACATTTAAATGGTTTTTCTCCTGTGTGAGTTCGTTGGTGTATTCTTAGTGCATCATTTCGACTGAAGCTCTTTCCACATTCAATACATTTAAATGGTTTCTCCCCCGTATGAGTTCGTTGATGTATTCTAAGTGTTCCACTTTTGCTGAAACTCTTTCCACATTCAATACATTTAAAAGGTTTCTTCCCCGTGTGAGTTCGTTGGTGTATTCTTAGTGCATCATTTTGACTGAAGCTCTTTCCACATTCAATACATTTAAATGGTTTCTCCCCTGTGTGAGTTCGTTGGTGTATTCTAAGTTTTCCACTTCGACTGAAGCTCTTTCCACATTCCGTACATTCAAATAGTCTCTCTCCTTTGTGAGTTTGTTGTTGTATCCTCAATTTCTTTGTCCTTTCGCATAAATTCACAGGTGGCTCCATAGAATTCTGACTTTCATCTTCCTCACCTGTTTGGGAGTCTGGGAGGAAAGAGAATCCTGTTAGACTTTCAAGAAAGACAAAAAGGGAACTGAACACCTGTCAATTCCAGTCTGCACCTTCTCTCATTGTAACACCTTCATTCTCCACTATCCTCTCGAGGTTCCAAATTTTACGGAAGCTAATAATGGCAAGATAATGGCAAGAGCAATACATGATCACTCCATTCACACTTACTAAGGCATCTTCATTTTATAATACAGATCTATGCTGGAACTGGTTTATTAGACACATCTCTATTTCTCTTTCTCAAGTGAATGATCTCAGGCTAAAGTAACAGTATTTCCCTTGTGAAATAAATAAAACTTAAGTGCTACATGTAACTGTAAAAATATGGCACTATGTTGTAACTTAAGAAGAGCCTGCTGGATCAGGCAAAGGCCCACCTAGTCCAGCATCCTCTTCTCACAGAGGCCAACCAGATGCCTGTGGGAAACCGGCAAGCAGGACTGGAGCACAAGAGCCTTCTCTGCCTTCCTGTGCTTTCCAGAAACTAGTATTAAGAAGCATTATTGCCTAGACCGCGAGGGCAGAGCAGAGACGTCAGTCTTATCCTTTTTTTCAAGCTATCCAAGTTGCTGGCCATCACTGTCTCCTGTACGATAGATTCCATAAATGAACTATGCTTCTGTTTATTCATCTTTTGCAGCCCTTAAAGGCTGATAAATGTATTATTTCCTAAGCTTCTGTGGGCTGCAGTCTGACAAAGTGGACTCTTGACCAGGAAAGCTGGTGCCACTATAAACCTCTGAGTCTCTTTGTTGGCTTTGTGTACTTATTTTGAAATTTGCACCAAGGTTGTACCACAGTATCTCCATGGAAGCTTAGGGACGGACAAAATTACAGGGTGTCAGCTCCATGAATCTCAAGCCTCTCGTGGCTCCGCTGACAGAGCCTGAGAACGCAAGAGATGGGATTCAGTTGGAATGTGAAGCAGGGGAGGAGCAGCCAAGCTGCAGCAGGAGCAAAGAACAAAGAGCAGGGAGGGGGGGTGCCGACGGGGGGGGGGGACAGACTGTTATCTCCAATTTGAGGTCTGACACAGAGACCCTGGAAACAGCCTGTCCAAAAAATCGTAGGCTCGAGAGAATCTGCGAGAAGAGGGGAAACCCAGTCTGTAAGATTGGCAAGTTTACACAATTTGCTTATAATACCAGACACTCTTGGACTTTATATGCCCAATCCTAAGTGTAGAGCCTCCAGCCACAGGAATTGTGTATCATGATAATGGGTCCTTTGTCCCTTAACCCCACCAAACTGGGGAGGTGCATGCATTTATTGTGTTTTGGTGCTGGTGGAATGTATCATTCTGACTCTGTCTATAAAAAATAAAGGTAATAGAAACCACTTAAATACATTAATTATAAATAATTATGGGAAACATTTCCATTCCCCTTCACCCATTGTTCAGGATTGGTGTGCAACATCATTATCATCAATTATTCCTGCCATGGAAATAACACCTAAGATTTCAAAGCCTGGAGGAAGAAAATCTGCCCCCACTACTTTAGGAAAAGGATTCAAGAAACAAAAGAGCTGCTTCGGAGAAGGCCTCACCCGTTCCTTCTTCCTGTCAGGAACTTCCTTCCATTTGTCTCCTCTCCATCTTTTCCTCTTTCTCCCTCCACCATCCATCTATCCCTGTCCCCATCTCCTCTTTCCTGGAACTCACCAGATTTCTCCAAGGGTCCTGGGAGGGAATGCTCAGAGGTTGTGGGGAGGGATGCGGGAGACAGCCTGACCAGGTCAACCGTCCATCTTCCTCCTTCCATCCTGGCCAGGGTTGCAGGTTCAGTCTCAGCTAGGTTTGCAGGTTCAGCTTCCTGAGGAGCGCAGAAGCCAGAGCAAGTTGCAGCTTCCTGGGAGGGAGGGAAGAAGAAGCCAAGGGAGTCTGAGAGCCCCTGCAGGGATTCTCCTGCCCAAGACATTCTGCTGCCCTGGAGAAGCCCCAACTGGGCACCCCCTTCCCAAGAGCCTCCACCCATTTTCAAACACCTTTGGCAATTCCTTTCACCTGCCTGTCCTGCCTTCCTTCCTAAGGCTGGCATGGTGTGCACATTAGTGGCCTGAGAGGAGATCCCTTGGAACTTAAGAGTTAATCTGCAAAGGACTGCTCTGAATACATGGGTGGCCCTTGCATGGAGAAGGAAGCCCCTTGCTTGCATCTGGACCCCCTGGGAGAGGCGGTGGATCCGCCCACTGCTCCCTCTGCCCTCGCTGCCTCCTCCTCTGCCCTCCTGCCCTGCAAACACCCTTTGCTCTTGTTCCTCAGGGGAGAGAGGCAGAAAGAGCCTTCAAACCCATCCCTTTCCTCCTCTGCAGCCCAGTGAGAGGGGAAGGAACTGCAGTGCGTGGTTCACTGCAGATACACACATGGTAAACACTGGGATTGTGAATGAACACGTCCTCCGCCTTCCAGTGGGAGTGGGGGGGTTAAAAGCGGTGAGGAGACCCCCCCCTTCAGGTCCTTTTGGGAAACAGGAGTTTTGGCCAGGAGTAAACAACTTACATGGCAAGTTCACAAGAGAAGCACTTTGGAGCACTGCTTGCTCATACTGTGGGTGTTCTGTGTGTGTTTGAACCTAGAGGACAACATACACATTTACACCACGTGATTTCTTAAAGAGGGCACTTCTTTAAAACCTATTTTTACTGCTATTCTTTCCAATTCTATACTGCCCTTCCTCCAAAGATCACAGGGCAGCTTACAATAGAAAAACAAAGAGATGCATAGCAGAGTAGGAAATAAAAACGACAACCCTCCCCCACCCCCAATGCAGTTGTGAAGTCTATAGATTGTTTAATGAGCCAAACGCCTGGGAGAAGAGCAATGCTTTCACTTGGTGCCTAAGGGGTCTGCGTAAAAGGCGGATCTACACGGATCCTCATGGATCCTCCACTTTTTAAAAAATAATTCCAACGAATGCAATGTCAAATCACACCTAGAAGGCACGCCTACAAACTGGACTATAAAAAAGGTGGATCCAACACTTTGCCGCGCTGCAGCCCCACAAAAACATGGATCCGAGGCACGGATCCTCATGAATTCATATGATATTTATATTGAAACAAAATAAAAACACCATGCTACTGTAGACCACATCTTAGTCTGTAGGAGGAACCAAAAAAATCACGCATCCACTGTTTCGTAGTGCCGCAACGGCGCAAAAACATGGTTAAAAAACACGGATCCTCATGAATCCTAATGATTTTTGCACTAGATCAGCCCAAACTCACTGTCAAATTACACATCATGTCCAGGGGCACAGCATCCACCACAGAAATCACGGGTCCATGGCTTCCTGGCCATACCGTGGCCCAAAAACGTGGTTTTGAAGCACGGATCCTCATGGATCCTCATGCTTTTTGCATTGGGCCAACCGAAACTCACCGTCAAATCACACATAATGTCCGGAGGCACAGCTTACACCACAAAAAACTCGGATTCATGGCTTCCTGGCCACTCCATGGCCCAAAAACGTGGTTTCGAAGCACGGATCCTCATGGATCCTCACGATTTTTGCATTGGGCCAAACCAAATTCACTGTCAAATCATACATCATGTCCGAGGGCACAGCCTGCACCACAAAAATCATGGATCCACGGCTTCCTGGCCATACCATGGCCCAAAAACGTGGTTTTCAATCACGGATCCTCATGGATCCTCACACTTTTTGCACTAGATCAGCCCAAAGTCATCCGTCAAATCACACATGATTTCCAGGGGCACAGCTTACACCACACAAAACTCAGATCCACCGCTTCCTGGTCATACCACTGCCCAAAAATGTGGTTTTGAAGCACGGATCCTCATGGATCCTTATGCTTTTCACATTGGGCCAACCCAAACTCACTGTCAAATCACATATCATGGCCAGGGGCACAGCATCCACCACAAAAATCACGGATCCACGGCTTCCTGGCCATACGGTGGCCCAAAAACGTGGTTTTGAAGCACGGATCCTCGTGGATCCTCACGCTTTTTGCATTGGGCCAACCCAAACTCACTGTCAAATCACATATCATGTCCAGGGGCACATCCTGTACCACACAAAACTAGGATCCACGGCTTCCTGGTCATACCACAGCCCAAAAACGTGGTTCTGAAGCACGGATCCTCATGTATCCTCACACCTTTTGCACTAGATCAGCCCAAAGTCACAGTCAAATCACACATCATTCCCAGGGGCACAGCTTACACCACAAAAAACTTGGATCCACGGCTTCCTGGCCACTCCATGGCCCGAAAACGTGGTTTCGAAGCACGGATCCTCACGCTTTTTGCATTGGGCCAACCCAAACTCACTGTCAAATCACACATCATGTCCAGGGGCACAGCCTGCACCACAAAAGACTAGGATCCACGGTTATCTGGCAATGCCATGGCCCAAAAACGTGGTTTTGAAGGTCGGATCCTCACGGATCCTAACAATTTTTTCATTGGGCCAACCAAAACTCACCATCAAATCACATATCATAAGGAGGGGCACAGCCTACACCACAAAAAACTCGGATCCATGGTTATCTGGCAACGCCATGGCCCAAAAACGTGGTTCCGAAGCACGGATCCTCATGGATCCTCATTATTTTTGCACAAGATCAGCCCAAAGTCACCATCAGATCAAACATCATGTCCAGGGGCACAGCCTGCACCACACAAAACTAGGATCCACAGCTTCCTGGTCATACCACAGCCCAAAAACGTGGTTTTGAAGCACGGATCCTCATGGATCCTCACACTTTTCTCATTGGACCAACCCAAACTCACCGTCAAATCACACATCATGGCCAGGGGCACAGCCTGCACCACAAAAATCACGGATCCATGGCTTCCTGGCGACGCTGTGGACCAAAAACGTGGTTTTGAAGCACGGATCCTCACACTTTTTGCACTGGGCCACCCCTAAAGCACTGTCAAATCACACTTCATGCCATGGGCAAAGCCTGCACCACCAAAAATTCGGATCCACGGGTTCCTGGCCATACCGTGGCCCAAAAACGTGGTTTCGAAGCATGGATCCTCATGCATTTTCCAGTGGGCCAACCTAAACTCACCGTCAAATCACACATCATGGCCAGGGTCACAGCCTGCACCACAAAAATCATGAGTTGCACTACAAAAATCCCAAAAATGCACTGTTAATGTCACCACTGCAATATTATTATTAGAGCCGATAGGAGAATATATGACTACCGTATTTTACGCTCTATAGGACACACTTTTTCCCCTCCAAAAATTAAGGGGAAATGTGTGTGCGTCCTATGGAGCGAATGCAGGCTCCTTGGCTTCAGCGATAGCAACACGAAACCTCCGAAGCACAGAGGGAACGCTCCCTCCGCACTCCAGAGGCTACGCGTTGCTTTCGCTGAAGCCTGGAGAGCGAGAGGGGTCGGTGCGGGATAGCCGCCTGAAACCTTTGGAGCACAGCGCAAGTTCCCGCTGCGCTCCGAAGTCTTGTGGATAGGCGCCTGAAGCCTGGAGAATGAGAGGGGTTGGTGTACACAGATCCCTCTTGCTCTCCAGGCTTTGCTTCGCTGGAGAGGCGCTGCACAGTTTTTCCTCTCTGCGCAGCGCCCCTTCACAGTGAAGAACAGCACCTGGAAATTTTTGACGCTGCTAAACCTCAAGAATATCCAAGGCAGAGATTGTGATGATCTTACCTGTGAATGTAAATTATCAAACCAACTAGATGGAGCCCACCAAAGTAACCATGAAAAACAATTACCTGTCTTGCGTCAATTCAGCTACAAATGGTTTTGGGACAAAAGTTGGTTGCTTTGCGGGGGTGGTAATTATAAATGGAGGTTTAACTGCAAGTTTTCTTGCCAACAGATTTTGTCAGTGCAAACTTAGAAATAGGGGGTTTCCAACGTGGTGCCCATGGGCACCATGGTGCCTGCTGACAGCTTTCCTAGAGTCCACCACGTGTTTTTAGAAAAAGAACACGATTAGTGGTGAATTGTGCCCAGCATGACTTCAGATTGTTCATAGTACATTTGATTGACTGCAGGGGCATACGAAGGGGCAGCGGGGTGATGGTGCCCCGGGGTGCCATGCTGGGGGGAGAATGACAGTACGGTCGCTGTACTAGCTGCCGCTTGTGCGGCGTCCATGTGGGCTGCTGCTCTTGCGGCAACTGTACAGGCAGCCCCTCTCACAGCGACCGTATGGGCCATACGGGCAGCCTCTCTCCTGGCGACCATAGAGGCTGCCGCACGCGCGGTGTCCATACAGGCTGCCATGCATGCACAGTCCGTACAGGACTTGTTACCATATTATAGCTGCCACAAAATCTATCGGCATGCCACCAGAACCAGGGAAGCGTTGCCAGTTGCAGCTCACACAGTTGAAGTGAAATAAAAGACAGAAGAGTAGATCGGGAAGAAAGTTCCCCAGACTGCAGGAAAAGATAACAGTAGCTCCAGCATCTGATTCAGTGCAGGCTGCTGAGGGGTTTGACTCCTTAAGATCACCAACTGACTATGAGACACCTGGAAAGCACTCAGCCTCGGATGACCTCCACTCCAAAAAGTGGGAAAGAGGATTTAACAGTGACCAATATTGATTCTTTTGATAGCAGCCCCATATTCTCAACACAAAGTGAGAAGTGTTTGGACAAATCACTGATTTGTACATCAGTTCCCCCATGGCACAACTGTACCTTCCCCACACTCAGTCTACAAACCATGGGACTTGTGGGTTCAGTTGGCAACATCTGTGTGTATGACTATGACATAAACACACTGAAAGGATCAAACTGGATAAATGATTGCATAATAGATGCCTTTCTTGCCTCCAGGGTGATCATGGCCAAAGAGCTAGGTCACGATGGAACCATTTTCCCACTTACCGTACTTGCCACTTCATGCAGATATGTCAAAGATTGCCAGTGCAAGTTCTGAAGAACTGTTTGAGATTTGGAGTGCTAAGGAAAGATGTTTTGATTATTCCAGTAAATGACAGAGAAGTCCACTGGATACTGATAGTAATAATTTTTAAAAAGAAGACCATGCTCTATCTAGATTCCAAACATGGATTGAATCACTCTGTGATTGATGCAATAACATCCTTCTTAGCATGTCTGTATGAGATGGATTCAAAATATCCCTATAGTTTTGCAGCTGGTCATTTTTTGCACCAACTGATATACCCAGGCAAGGTAATTCCAGTGACTACGGTCCTTTCACATGTACCATTGCCCATCTGATTGCTTCTGCTGCCCAATTACAGTTCATACAAAAGGATATGGCTGCCATTAGACCCTGGATTGCAAAAGAAATAATACAGTACTGTGGGAAAACCTATTTTGAAGGACAAGACAAATATTTTCAAGTGGAAATTGATGCTGTTCCTCCCAAGAAGAGACAAATCTTGAACGAGAGTTACATTACTGTGTCTCGATCATGCCCAGAGGGATGGAAGGATACACTAACCTATTGCTCAGATATTTTACCTTCCTTGTTTGAACGCTGCCGGTCACTATGTTTCTTGAAGGAAGGGTGCAGGAGGCCCAGTGGTGACCTTACTATGGTTTACTGTGAAGGAAACTGCAAGGACTGGTACCACTGCTTTCGCATAGGCATTGATTCAAAAGATATTCCAGAGGTTTTCGTGTGTCCAGACTGTCAATCCACTGTGGCCAAATAGATTTTGAAACTGCGAACTGTCATATTCCATAGGTTGGTATAATACAGCAAAATCCAAACATATAGTTTTCATCATCGTGGCAGGGTTGGTCCTTTTCCATAGAATTCTTATTTATGGAGTTAGTTTTTATATCCTGCTTTTCTCTACTTGAAGGAGTCTCAAAGTGGCTAAAAATCTCCTTTCCCTTCCACCCCCACAACAGACACCTTATGTGGTAGGTGGGGCTGAGAGAGTTCAGAGACCTTGGGCCAGTCACACTGTTTAGGGCTTTAAAGATTAGCACCAAAACATTTAACCTGATTCGATACTCCACCTGGAGCCAATCCAGCTGATGAACAACCAACTGAATGTGGGCTCTCCACAAAGTCCAAGTAAGAACTCATGCATCTGCATTTTAGACCATATGGAGTTTCTGGAGCAGTCTCAAGGGTAGCCCTACATCTCTCTCTCTCTCTCTCTCTCTCACTCTCTATCACATTTATACCCTGCACTCCCCGGCTCAGGTGTACAGCAAGTTAAAGTAGTCTAGTCTGCATGTGACTACTGCATGGATCACCATGGGTAGGTTGGAAAGGGACAGGTACAGTACTGATTGCCTAACCTGACATAGATTCAAAAATTCCAGTTTGGCTACATTTGTGACCAATGCCTCCATAAAGACAGAAGCATCCAGGATCACAAAGGGACTCCTGATGGCAGCTACAGGTGACTATTGCGCCCCATGAAGAGCTGGGAGCTGGCAAACCGAACTGAAATCATTCTGGCCCAGCCATTGGGCGCCCATCTTTAATGGATAGAGATTAAGCCGACTCCATTTCCTCCATCCCAGCACACCCACCTAAAAATTGGCCAATATATCCAGGGTAGCATCTGACCAGGGCCATGAAGCAGTAGCTCCATGATGTTTGTGGTCAGATCTGTGGTTATGTACAATATATTTGAATAAAGGGTGAATTTGGGGTTCCCTGTCCATGAGGATCCATGCTTCAAAACCACGTTTTTGGGCCACGGTATGGCCAGGAAGCCGTGGATCCGTGATTTTTGTGGTGGATACTGTGCCCCTGGCCATGATGTTTGATCTGATGATGACTTTGGGCTGATCTTGTGCAAAAATCATGAGGATCCATGAGGATCCATGCTTCAAAACCATGTTTTTGGGCCACGGTATGGCCAGGAAGCCGTGGATCCGTGATTTTTGTGGTGGATACTGTGCCCATGGCCATGATGTTTGATCTGATGGAGACTTTGGGCTGATCTTGTGCAAAAATCATGAGGATCCATGAGG
Source organism: Podarcis erhardii (assembly GCF_964252035.2). Lineage (NCBI taxonomy): Eukaryota > Metazoa > Chordata > Lepidosauria > Squamata > Lacertidae > Podarcis > Podarcis erhardii. The sequence continues at coordinate 117,725,048 of NC_138498.1, read as the reverse complement.
ATCCATGCTTCGGAACCACGTTTTTGGGCCACGGTATGGCCAGGCAGGCGTGGATCCGTGATTTTTGTGGTGCAGGCTGTGGCCATGGCCATGATGTTTGATCTGATGGTGACTTTGGGCTGATCTTGTGCAAAAATCATGAGGATCCATGCTTTGGAACCACGTTTTTGGGCCACGGTATGGCCAGGCAGGCGTGGATCTGAGTTTTTTATGGTGCAGGCTGTGCCCATGGACATGATGTGTGATTTGACAGTGAATTTGGGGTGGCCCAATGCAAAAAGCGTTAGGATCCATGAGGATCTGTGGTTTGGAACCACGTTTTTCGACCACGGTATGGCCAGGAAGCCGTGGATCCATGATTTTTGTGTTGCATGCTGTGCCCCTGGCCATGATGTTTGATCTGATGATGACTTTGGGCTGATCTTGTGCAAAAATCATGAGGATCCATGAGGATCCATGCTTCAAAACCATGTTTTTGGGCCACGGTATGGCCAGGAAGCCATGGATCCGTGATTTTTGTGGTGGATGCTGTGCCCATGGCCATGATGTTTGATCTGATGGTGATTATGGGCTGGTCTTGTGCAAAACTCACGAGGATCCATGAGGATCCATGCTTCGGAACCACTTTTTGGGCCACGGTATGGCCAGGCAGGCATGAATCCAAGTTTTTTGTGGTGCAGGCAGTGCCCCTGGACATGATGTGTGATTTGACAGTGACTTTGGGCTGATCTAGTGCAAAAAGTGTGATGATCCATGAGGATCCGTGCTTCAAAACCACCTTTTTGGGCCACAGTATGGCCAGAAAGCCGTGGATCTGAGTTTTTTGTGGTGTAAGCTGTGCCCCTGGGAATGATGTGTGATTTGACGGTGAGTTTCGGTTGGCCCAATGCAAAAAGTGTGAGGATCCATAAGGATCCGTGCTTGAAAACCACGTTTTTGGGCCACGGTATGGCCAGGAAGCCGTGGATCCATTATTTTTGTGGTGCAGATTGTGCCCCTGGGAATGATGTGTGATTTGACGGTGAGTTTGTAGTGGCCCAATGCAAAAAGCGTGAAGATCCATGAGGATCCGTGGTTCGGAACCACGTTTTTGGGCCACGGTATGGCCAGGAAGCCGTGGATCCCTGATTTTTGTGTTGTATGCTGTGCTGCTGGCCGTGATGTTTGATCTGATGGTGACTTTGGGGTGATCTAGTGCAAAAATCATGAGGATCCATGCTTCAGAACCACGTTTTTGGGCCACGGTATGGCCAGGCAGGCGTGGATCCAAGTTTTTTGTGGTGTAGGCTGTGCCCCTCGTTATGATATGTGATTTGACGGTGAGTTTGGATTGGCCCGATGCAAAAAGCGTGAGGATCCATGAAGATCCGTGCTGCAAAACCATGTTTTTGGGCCACGGTTTCGCCAGGAAGCCGTGGATCCGTGATTTTTGTGGTGGATGCTCTGCTCATGGCCATGATCTTTCATCTGATGGTGACTTTGGACTGATCTAGTGGAAAAATCATGAGGATCCATGAGGATCCGTGTTTTTTAACCATGTTTTTGCACCCGTGCGCCCCCCGAAACAGTGGATGCGTGATTTTTTTGATGCTTTCTACAGAGTAAGACCTGGTCTACAGTATCATGGTGGTTTTATTTAATTTGAATGAAAAAATCATATGAATTCACGAGGATCCGTGTAGATCCGCCTTTTACCTTTTTCCGTGCCGGGGTAAGGAAGGAAGGAAGGAAGGAAGCCGGACACTGAGGCTGGGGTATAAATATTAAAATTAAAATTAATACTATTATTAAGGCGATCCTGGCCAGCAATGCCCACCCCTCTCCCCTTTCCCACCTCCTCGCCTGCAACTCCCTTTGCACCAGATCCCTGCAGGCTGAAGCTTCTCCCCCCCCCCCTCCCCTCCAGGCCCCCTTTAAGAGAACAGCTCCCTTCCCTCCCTTCTCTTCTCCCCGCCCGGATCTTGTGCAGGGCCGCCTCTCCCCGTCCCGGAGCTTCTCATCCTGGACCCCCTCGCAAGGCCCCTTCCCTCCTTCCCCGCCATTGCCTTTGCACTCACCCGACATCCCGGGCAGCGGGGGCGGGAATGGGAGCCCCCGCGTGGGAGGCAGGGAGTGAGGGCGCTTAATTAGGAGGCTTGATTAGGAAGAAGCCCCCTCCTCCGCCTCCGCACAACGCAGCCCCGCTTCCCGCCTCCTCCCCCCTTTGCAAGCCCCAATTTTATCTCTGCTGGTGAAGCCGGAAGTGGAGGCAACTCGGAGGAGGAAGGAGAAGTTTGTTTCCACGCTCAGTCTCTTGTCTGTTATTTGATAAATGGGGGGAGGAAAACCTTGTAGCACCCAAGCAAAGGGGAGACGAGGGAGGGAACGTGTGCATAGGGAATATAAGCTCATTCTTTGCCCCAGCTGGACTGTGCCTGCTTTGGCTCTCAGCTCTTGCAAGAATATATTGTCCTCACTGCTTCACCAGTTTTGCTCAGATTGCTTTTTAAGGAGGAAGTTCAAGGGTCTTGTTATAGGAAAATCCTTGGGCTCACCTGGATTACCAAACAAAGACGCCAGCCAGGAATATAGGAGCAAAACAGCAGCCAGGAGCCCTGATCTTTATTTTTAAAAAACTGTTGCAACAGGACTTCCACCCACCACCAGGAAGGAAGCCCAGAGCAAAGGATGGCTCCCACTTTGTTCAGTTTTACAGAGATACCCACAACACCCCTAAAATTACATCATGGATACATTACAAATTACATCACAAATTGGGAGGGTCTGGAGACAGAAACCTGAGCATCAGGGCTTGCCCCCCCCCCTTCCACTGACCTCCACCATACACTCATCAAGTGATGCAAAAGAGATATTTACATGTCCCTGTTTCCCAGCCATGTTAATCACACCCTTTTGTCTTGATCTGGGTTTGCTATTGTTTCTGGAATGGCTACCTGTCCCGCACTCAGGTATCAGGATGCCAGAGATTATATCACTCAGGCAGAGGGGCTGCTGAGTACATGGGCTCACACTTTAGAGATTATGGCTGCCCTCACTCATGTCCCAAGCTCCTCCCTTGGCAGCCATTTCCTTCCTGAAGAGAAGAACGTTGGAATGTGTAAATCCGACACTCAAGTTATTCTATATGAATTTCTGAAGATTTCCCAGTGAGCCAGTGCATAGATGCATTTATCAGGGAATTGTTATGTGCAGCAGAGGCCCTTTGAATAGGTAGGAAAAACTGTAATGAAGTGTTTTGTGGGGACATTTGCAGAAGTGATTGTGTTGATTTTGGTAGTCAGTGTGTGTGTGTGTAATTAAATTGTATTGATATAATTTGGAATGACTAATATGATAACGATTGGTTTGTTAAATGGAAACTTAATAAAAATTATTTTGTTAAAAAAAAATAGTCATGCTGGCCACATGACCCGGAAGCTGTACGCCAGCTCCCTCGGCCAGTAAAGCGAGATGAGCGCCGCAACCCCAGAGTTGGCCATAACTGGACCTAATGGTCAGGGGTCCCTTTACCTTTACCTTATTCCATTGTGATCCTGGATTTATCCCATGTCTCACCGAACTGTTGATATTGCCACATTTGAATTTACTGATATGTGGTGCGGCAAATTGGGGTGGGCGTGTTTTTAAATGTCGGGCATCTTTATAATTATTCAGTTCTACAAAGCTATAATGCCAGTTACAGATAGGTAGCCGTGTTGGTCTGCCATGGTCAAAACAAAACAAAATCCTTCCAGTAGCACCTTAAAGACCAACTAAGTTAGTTCTTGGTATGAGCTTTCGTGAGCTGTGTATCTGAAGAAGTGTGCATGCACACGAAAGCTCATACCAAGAACTAACTTAGTTGGTCTTTAAGGTGCTACTGGAAGGAAAGCTATAATGTTCATTGTGAGCTGCTTTGGGACAGAGGTTCTTGCGGGAAAGTGGCATTTGAAAAAATTAAACTAAGCTGTGGTAAACCTGCTGTTGGGACTCAACAGGCCTTTGGGTTTCCTGATGTTCTTAGGTGCTTCTTTCATCCCTGCAGGATTTAATTACTGAATGATAGGGAAAGGACGTTCGCAATAAGGTCTTGCCATCTGCAATGAGACACGACTGTGGCCCGGCGCCCTCCCCTTCCTTTCGCACCAGATAAAAAGCACGCACATCCCCTAATATTCCTCGTTGCCAACTAATAATGGCAGTAAATGCCAAGAAACTGGAGATCTCTAAAAGCAGACAGGTGACCTTATTTTATTGTTCAGCCATTTGCTCCTCCATGGATGCCCAGGGAGACGGTACTCCCCACCCTCTAAGCCAATGTATACATCATCATCATTATTTATTATTTGTACTCCGCCCATGTGACTGGGTTGCCCCAGCCACTCTGGGCGGCCTCCAACAGAATATAAAAATACAATGAAACTTCAGATATTAAAAACTTCCCGATACGGAGCTGCCTTCAGATTTCTCCGGAAAGTCGTGCAGTTGTTTATCTTTCTGACCTCTGAGGGGAGGGCATTCCACAGGGCAGGGGCCACTACTGAGAAGGCCCAATGCTTGGTTCCCTATAGCTTCACTTTTCACAGTGACGGAACCGCCTGAAGGCCCTCCACGGAGCTGGACCTCCATGCCCAGGCTGAACGACGCGAGTGGAGATGCTCCTTCAGGTATACGGGGCCGATGGCTTCTTGAATGCGAGAGGAGGCTTGACTTCTGAGTGAAGCCCTTTCCACACTCTAGGCACTTGTATGGCTTCACCCCAGTGTGGGTTCTCTCGTGCTTGAGAAGGTTGGAGCGATGGCTGAAGCTCTTCTCGCAGATCGAGCACTGAAACGGTTTCTCCCTTGTGTGCGTCCTGTGGTGAACGACAAAGGCCGACTTGTCCCGGAAGCTTTTGGGACAGTCCGGGCACTGGAAGGGTTTTTCTCCCGTGTGGATCTTCTCGTGCTGAACCAGGCCGGCGTTCTGAGAGAAGCATTTCCCACACTCGGCACACTTGTACGGCTTCTCGCCCGTGTGGGCTCGCTTGTGTTTCATGAGGGACGAGCTTTCGACAAAGCTCTTATCGCACACCGTACACTTGTAGGGCTTCTCTCCCGTGTGGAGCCTCTCGTGCGTGAGGAGGTTCGTGCGATGACGGAAACGCTTGCCACACCCTGAGCACGGGTACGGTTTCTCCTCGGTGTGGATTCTCCTGTGCACGACAAAAGCCGACCTGTTCCTGAAGCTTTTGGGACAGTCGGGACACTGGTGCGGTTTCTCGCCCGTGTGGATTCTCTGGTGTCGGTTAAGGTCAAATCTCTGCCGGAAGCTTTTCCCACAGTCTGGGCAATGGTAGGGCCTCTCTCCCGTGTGGATTCTCAGATGAGCCGAAAGCCCGCTGTGCCCTCTGAAGCTCTGTCCACAATCTGGGCAAACGAAGGGCTTCTCTTGCCTGTGGGTTCTCTCATGTGCCGTAAGATGCGACTGCTGGCTGAAGTTCTTCCCGCAATCTGAGCAACTGAAGCGGTTCTCCCCGGTGTGGATTCTCTGATGGGCAACCAGGACATTCCTACTGCAGAAGCTCTTCCCACAGTCGGAGCAGATGTAGGGTTTCTCTCCTGAGTGCATTCTCTGGTGTTCGGTGAGCTCCGCCTTGCAGCGAAAGGATTTTCCGCACTCAGCGCATGTCTCACCCTTGAGGAACCTTTGCTGGACTGGCATGGCAGGGAGCTGGAAAGGAACGGATTTGCCTTCTTCATTATGGGGGTGAGTTTCCTGCTCGTTTTCGGATGCTTCTCCCCAGTAAGGATAACGGGAAACTGTCTGTTCTGCTCTGCCTGGCAGCATCCAACGTGGTTCAGCTCCTTCAGAATTGACTGGCAGATTCTTCTTCCAACATGCCCTCTCATTGTCTGTTGGGAAAAAAACAGAGATTTCCCTTCACCAGGAAGAAAGGATGGCTTGGATCAGATTACACAGCAAAGAAGGGGTTTGGGGCCCAGTTATTTGAAGGGCCACCTGCAGAAACCCACACAAGCCCTAAGAGTGGCCTCAAACATCCTGCTTGCTAGTGCATCTATAAGGTCAGTTAGATTACCTGGCTGTGAGTCTTGAAGGCTGCTCCCTGCAAAGTCCTTTCCACCAGACCTAGGGGGCGAGGCCCACACTCACTAGCTCTACTAAAGAGGCTCCTGGTGAGAACCAGAGGGGCATCGCTATGCCTGACAACAAACCCTAACAGTTGAATTCTTTTGCTCCATCTTTTTGTGCCTGCCAAACAGCCGTGCCATGCTTATGATAATATTTTATTCTCTTGTTAATTACTTTACTTTACTAGTAATGTGTTTTTTAAAAATGTTTAAGTTTTTATTTTGTTAACTTTGTTTGTGTCAAATATGTATTCTGTACTTCACCTCCTTTGTAATGTTTCATTTTATTATCTTTAAGATCATATTTTAGTTTTCTGTTAATTATGTTGCTTTGGCTGTGTACTCTATATTTGACTTTCTTCAAATTGTTTTATTGATGTTTTAATATTCTGTAAACTGCTTTGAGATTTTTCTTAAAAATATCAAGCTGTATAGAAATGAAATAAATCACAATGTTAACCATAATAATTGGTGTGCACTAGATCTGTGGGCAGAGCCTTTTTTGTGGTGGCCCCTCATTTGCACAACCTGCTCCGTAAGAGAACTCCCTCCAGCCAAAGACTCCTTACCCAGCCAAGGGGCATCAGCAGCCGAATCCTCCACTTTGGTGAGCGGCCACTCACCAGAGTCTGACAGAGCCCCGTCAGCCTCAGGGGAATCATCCGCTTTCTCCTTGAAGGGCCAGAGGACCTGAAACAGCAGAAAGAACAAGACAAAGAAATGGGTGCGAATCGCCTGAGATTCAAGGGTGGGGAACCTCTGGGGCTTCTCCAGACGCTACAGGGCTCTAATTCCCATCAGCCCCCAGCCAGCATGGCCAGGGGTCAGGGGAGTGGGAGTCCAGCAACATCTGGAGGGCCAAAGACTCCCTGCCTTTGACTGGGTCAGGCCATTGGCCCATCTTTCACAGTATTGCCTACACTGACTGGCAGCAGCTTTCCAGAACCTCAAGGAGACCTTCTTCAGGCAAAGGCTGTCCTCTGCGCTGTCTTTGAAGGGGGATGCATTAAACCAGCTGGGGCAGGATGTGGCAGCCCATCTCAAGACAGGGACTGGAGCACAGGAATACATCACTCCTGTGTCCACATAGCTTCTCTCCAACCAACACTGACTGCCTGTTCACAGCAGTGGAAGCTGGTCCGTTAGGGCAGAGAGTGCGCTGCCCACCATCCTTAGTCTTCCCCCAGCAAGTGGCGTTCTAAGGTACACTGCCTCAGAACCTGGAGGTTCTACTTTGCCAATGAAGCCAACCCCTGCTGATTCGGCCAGATTCCATTTTCGAACCATCTAGGGCAAGCATAGGCAAACTCGGCCCTCCAGATGTTTTTGATCTTCAACTCCCATGATCCCTAGCTAGCAGGACCACTGGGTCAAGGATGATGGGAATTGTAGTCCCAAGACATCTGGAGGGCCCAGTTTGCCTATATCTGATCTAAAGGAACAGTCAGTCCAATGCATATTTACAGTCAGCAAAAACTGCCCCAATGGCTAGTCCTCTGGGCTCCTTGCCACTGTTCCTTTTGTTCTTCCCAAGACTGCTCTCCTGCCCTCTCACCTGTTGTATTTCGTGCTCGTTCTCTTGCTGCCTCTCCAGGAAATCCTCCGCCAGGCCGACTGCCTGACCGCAAGTCTCCGGCCCGCCTTCCCTGACCCAGTTCTGCATCTCCGGGGGCAGGACGGCCAGGAACTGCTCCAGGATCACCAGCTCCACGATCTGCTCCTTGGTGCGCCTCTCCGGCTGCAGCCACCGGTGGCAGAGCCTCCACAGCATCCCACAGAGATCTCGCGGCCCCTCGGCCTCCTGGTAGAGGAACTGCCTGAAGCACAGGCGCTCCACCTCCTGGCTGGGAGCCTCCTTCTTCACTTCCCCACGATCCAGGGCCAAAATGCTGTGGGTGGGCGGGGGGATGTCTCCTCCAGGGCTGGGCAGGTGGCGGATCACCCTGCCTCGCCCAATGTCTGGTCGCCCCTCAAAGGAAGCCTGAGCGTCCCTTGGGCCATTGCTGGCCAGCTGCAGGTTTCCTGGTTCAGACTGCGGAGACTGCACAGCCTTCAGGAGCCCCTGACACTGAGCTCCCCAGCACTCCTCCTGAGGCCCTTCCTCTGGTTCCTGCTTAATGTGCTCTGTTATGGTCCCTTCCCACAATTCCTTGAGGCTCTCTGAGCGGACGGCCAAGGGGCCTGTTCCTGCAGCCTCCTCTGGTTCAGACTCCGATGCCTCCTCCTGGGCCTCCGTCTTCACTGTGTCCTCCAGCAGGGCATCTCGGGGGACAGCCCAGACAGCTGCATTCCTGCGTTCGGATGCCATCACCCCTCTTAACTCCGGGGTTTGGCAGGGATCACTCACACACTGCTATCCCATGTTTCTCGGTGATGTCAACTGCCAGGTCCAGGGTTGTTTATAAGGCCTGGTGCCTCTGCAAGGAAAAAGAATCAGTGGGAGCTGCAGCAAAAAGTTGCATCGTAGAACACTCCTGTTCAGGATACTCCATTCCATTCTCTGCCCCCATGTTTTTCCATCCCACCAATCATCAGTCCGTATTCCGTGAAAAACTGAGCATGCTCAGTCCTCTGGGAACTGTAGCTGTGAGGGGAATAGGGGGGTCTCCTAACAATCTCAGCACCCTTAACAAACTACAGTTCCCAGGATTCTTTGGGGGAAGCCATGACAGTTTAAAGTGGAATTACTTTGTGCTAAATGCATAGTGCGGACGTCACCCTGATTACAGCCCTTTCACTCAAGAGTGCAGTCCTGGTTTCCCACTGTGCTTTCTCACATTCAGAAGCTGTTCCTTTCATTTTTGCAGGGTTGTTGCTACTATTTCTAATCAGCTGGCAATCAAGGATCCTTAGAGACACTTAGTGATGTACTGCAAATCCCCCCCCCCAATCTGACTTCTGGCCACCCCTGCCATAATGTCCCTGAAGACATATCAAGCAAGAGATAGGCAAGACATAGCCATGATGAAGAATAGTCCTTGATAGACTTTATGTTTAAAGGGGGTGGAGAGAGAGAAATCCACGGAGGATGTTCCAAAACTCATCGCAGCTCCGTGGAACCTGCATGTTCAGGAGCAGTTTACCTGCAAAGTGCTGGAGGCAGAGAGCAGCAGGAGGTTGGCTGCTGCCTTGCCGCCTCTGAGCCTCCCAGAGAGGTCTGGCTGGGAGCAGGAGGCTGGTCCGGGAGGGGTCTGTCTGATCCAGCAGATCCCTAAAGCACACCTTCCTATTCCAGGCCGGCTCTCCGCTCCTCCTGCCTCAAGGCGCTTCTCACTTACCGGATTCCCTCCCCGGAGCTGAAAAACCTCTTTTTCCAGCCTCTACTTTGCAGCAAAGAAAAGCACCATAGAGTCGCGAAGGGGGAGAAAAGGAAGAGGAGGGCCTTCAGTAGTCAGAACAATTTCCGTCCGCAGTGCCGCTCTGGAAATCCCGACTCTCTCAGCTTAACCCTTCGTGACAACTAGAGCGCCGAGGGGCTTTCCTTTGTATTTTTGAATACCCTTCGCCTGTGCCAAATTGGAAGCATGTTGGTCTGACAGTGCAAATAAAAACCTAAGCGTGCATGCATTTTAGGGGCTGTTGTTCGGTGGCAGAGCATATGTTTGACATGAAGAAGGTCCCCTTGGTATCGGCCACTGAAAAGGCGAAAGGAAGGACCTTTCTGTGCTGGAGACCCGAGAGAGCCGCTGCCAGCCCGTGCAGGCAATACTGGCCTTGGTGAACGAATAGGCTAACCTCTGGTACGGAGCAGCTTCGCGGGCAAACATCTTGCTAGCTGTGCGCATACAAAAAAGAGAGTTAGCAGAGTCAGGCCAAAGGCCCATCGAGTCCAGCATCCTTTTCCCACAGTGGCCAGCTAGATGCCTGTGGGAAACCAGCAACCAGGATCTGGCCTCAAGATCTTTCCTGTGGCTTCCAGCAATTGGGACCTCTTACTCTGTGGAGTTTGGGCACAGAGGCGAGATTTGAACTGAGGGCTTCGCCCTGAGCTCCTCCATTGCAAAGATTTGATGTGCTAATTATAGAATTTATTTCTCACCTTTATTTCTTCAATAAGTGGTGCTCATGGTTCTCCCTCTTCATTTGATCCCCACTACAACCTTGCAAGGTAGGCTAGGCGGAGAGGCAGTTGCCAGTCCAGTTTCCTGGCCCAGGAGGGATCTGAACTCAGGTCTCCCCCGGTCCTAATCCAGCACCCTTAAATACTACATAACATTGGCTCTTGTGTGTAGACATCATACATTAAAAGCAAATCTCTTCCCCCCACCCCGAAAAAAACAGAAACATAAGAACTGTAGTGTAAGGGTGCTGGGTGCAGGGCAAACTACAGTTCCCAATATAGAACTGGGGTTTGCCTCGTTGCAATTCGGCTTACGGGTTAAAGTGTGCGAGTTTGCAGCCCTAGAAAAGCGAATTGGCAGGAAGGAAAAGATCTGCAATGGGGCTGAAGTCATTTCCTGCCCCTCCTCTTTTAGGGAGAGGGTTGTGTGTGTTTTTTTAGGGGTGTTGCTGTTCGTTGAATTGTTTGGTGGTGGAGATCAGCGCCTGCGGAGCCTGTTTGCTCAAAGAGGATTTAGGAGAGAAGAGCCGAGACGGGGAAGCAGGAAGGCAAAAGTGGGGTTTTCCATGGAATAATATGCAAAGGATGATGGCTAGGAAGATTTCTTAGTTTGTGGATCCGGAACAGCAGGATATTGCAAGCAAGCAAGCAAGCAAGCAAGCTGTGCAATCAGTGATTTATCCTGCTTGTCTTTTTATATAAAATGTTCTTACTTCTGTTCAAGCTATAAAAAGGTTTTATCCTGTTTTTCAAGATCCTCAAAGGTTTTGTGTTGCCGATAGGGCTGCATTGTCTTCTTCTTCTTCTTCTTCTTCTTCTTCTTCTTCTTCTTCTTCTTCTTCTTCTTCTTCCCAGGCACCCCCAAGATCTGAGGAGAGCGGGTCGGGGGTTGCAAACTTGCGAAAGGTGCACTTATTTCTTGACCCCTCACACGTGTATTTTTGGAACCCACCCAGTTTCGGTGTCCGAAACCTGTTTAAATTGTTTTTAATTCTGGATTTTAAACGGTTGTAACCCATAGCTGTCAACGTTTCCCTTTTTTTAAAGGGAAATTCCCTTATTCTGAATAGGATTCCACACAAGAAAAGGGAAAAGTTGACAGCTAAGTTGTAACCTGTCCTGCTACTGAAGGGATGGCAATAAACCACCACCACCACAATAATCCTAATAATAATATTATTATAAGTAACAAATGTTTTTCGCCGTTTTTAATTTATGAATTTACTTTTTTTCTAAGCTGCCTTGAGACCTGCCGGTGAAGGGTGGGCAATACATGGGCGATGTGAAGCTCAAGAGCAGCAGGGACACTTAATCCATGGCGCTGCCTATCCGGCTTCTGATGACACACACTTCCCTTCCCAACCTAGGAAAGGAAGAACCCCCAAAACACACCATTTTTAAGGACCATGCGCCAAGATGGTGCTTTTTGCATATGGGTTGGCTTTAAACCTGTTCCAAACTGCCTCATTGAACTTGGCAAGGCTGAGGGCACCCCCTGGTCAAGATGGCCCATTTCTCATAGAATTGTATTGTTGGAGGGGACCCCAGAGGTCATCCAGCCCAACCCCCTGCAATGCAGGAATCCTGCCCACAGCCATCCCTGGGTGGGCTTGAACCAACAGCCTTCTGGTTAACAGCCAGGCGCACTGACCCATTGCCCCACCTCTTACCTCTCTTGGGATCCTTAACCGTTTCAGGTGTCGGTGCTGTTGATGGATTGGGCCGCTACCTTCCCCGAGGCAGAGGATGCTCCTTCAGACAGTGCACAGAGGCTCATGTCCCAGGGAGTCAAGCAGGAGGATGGCCAAGATTCACTGGGTAAGGTGAACGTAGAATCGTAGAGCTGGAAGGGACCCTGGGGTCATCTAGTCCAACCCCCTACAATGCAGGAATCTCAGCTAAAGCATGCGAGACAGATGGCCATTCAGCCTGTGCTTAAAAACCTCCAATGTGTACTTGAGCAGAGAGAAAATGAGGAGAACCTTTGGGGAGGAGAAGCTGAGTGGTGGAACATCTAGGCCCCAAAGTATTATTATTATTACTACTGTGGTACCTCAGGTTACAGACGCTTCAGGTTACAGACTCCGCTTACCCAGAAATAGTACCTCGGGTTAAGAACTTTGCTTCAGGATGAGAACAGAAATCATTCTCCGGCGGCGCGGCAGCAGCAGCATGAGGCCCCATTAGCTAAAGTGGTACCTCAGGTTAAGAACAGTTTCAGATTAAGAACGGACCTCCAGAACAAATTAAGTTCTTAACCGGAGGTACCATTGTAGTCTTAATCTAAGGGTCACTGGCCTGAGCACCATGTTGGGCAAAAGGTTCCTGCATTGTAGAGATCTGGACTAGATGACCCTTGTCTACCCCCATCATACAGCCTGGACACTTGAGGTCCAGCGCTGAGGGCCTTCTGGCGGTTCCCTCATTGCGAGAAGTGAGGTTACAGGGAACCAGACAGAGGCCCTTCTCGGTAGTGGCGCCCGCCCTGTGGAACGCTCTCCCTCCAGATGTGATGGAAGTAAAGCAGCTGTCTTGTCTTTAAAAGACATCTGAAGGCAGCCCTGTTTAGGGAAGTTTTTAATATTTAATGGTGTACAGTGGTACCTCACAAGACAAATGCCTTGCAAGACGAAAAATGCGCAAGACGAAAGAGTTTTCCATTTTTTGAGTCGTTCCGCAAGACGAATTTCCCTATGGGCTTGCTTCGCAAGACGAAACGTTAAAGCTGCTAAGCCGTTAATAGCCGCTAAGCCGCTAATAGCCGCTAAGCCGTTAAGCCGTTAATAGCCACTAAGCCACTAATAGCCGTGCTTCGCAAGACGAAAAAACCGCAAGACGAAGAGACTCACGGAACGGATTAATTTCGTCTTGCGAGGCACCACTATATTGTTTTAAGACTTGATTGGGAGCCGCCCAGAGTGACTGGGGAAACTCAGCCAGATGGGCGGGGTATAAATAATAAATAATTATTATTATTATTATTATTATTATTATTATTATTATTATTATTACTGGGCCGAGGCCCTGATTATCTGTCAATAGGGAATGCTTGCTTCTTCTTTTGGGGACTGATGAAATAATGTTCCAGTTAACTGGTGTCTCTTCCCCTTGGCTCTCATTTCTTTCTCGGCTCCAGTAGGAGGACGCTGGGAGAGGGAAAACGAAGGCGAACCAGGAGGAGCGTCTACAAAAATGGAAGATCTAGACATGGATGTCAGCACCAGTACTCAAGATGAAGCCACAAGGCAGAAAGGCAGGCAAACGCCCACCAGAGATAAGCGCGGGAGTCCGTCCAATGCCAGCAAAGATGGGGAGGCCCACAAAACCCCAGCCCAAGTAGATGTGCAGGAGGAAAAGAGAAGGAACAAGTGCCCTGTGTGCGGGAAGATGTTTTGTTCTAAGTCACGCCTTAACGTACACCAGAGAATCCACACCGAGAAGAGGCCCTATCAGTGCTTTGAGTGCGGGAAGAGTTTCAGGCAGAGCGGGCATCTCTCTCAGCACCAGAGAATGCACACGGGAGAAAAACGCTACAAGTGCTTGGAGTGCGGGAAGAGCTTCAGCCAGAGCACCTATTTTATCCTCCACAAAATAACCCACACGGGAGAGAAGCCGTTTACGTGCCTGGAGTGTGGCAAGAGCTTCAGTCACAGCAGGCGGCTGACCATCCACCGCACCATCCACACAGGGGAACGGCCGTACAAGTGCCAGGAGTGCGGGCAGAGCTTCAGCCAGAGCACACACCTTACCTCTCACCAGAGAATCCACACCGGGGAGAAACCGTACAAGTGCCAGGAGTGCGGGAAATGCTTCAATCAGAGCACGCACCTCACTTTGCATCGAAGGATCCACACCGGAGAGAAACCTTACCAGTGTCTGGAGTGTGGGAAGTCCTTCAGCCAGAGACCGCACCTTACTTTGCACCGGAGAATCCACACAGAGGAGAAGATGTACAAATGCTCGGAGTGCGGGAAGAGCTTCCATCGGAGCGACCACCTGACCTCGCACCTGAGAGTGCACACGGGGGAGAAGCCGTACCAGTGCTCACAGTGCGGGAAGAGCTTTAGCCGAAGCGCAATCCTGACGAAGCATCAGATAACCCACAAAGGTGGAGAAACTCCGGTGGGAACAGATGAAGGCTCCGCCTGAGCATTTCCTGGGGTCCCTGGAAATTCTGGCCGGTTGTGACGCACTGCTGTTCCAGTTGTGGTGCCGCTCCAGAGAGAGGGTTGACGTGTGATTACACTGTGCAGTGGTACCTCGGGTTACAGATGCTTCAGCTTACAGATGCTTCAGGTTACAGACTCCGCTAACCCAGAAATAGTACCTTGGGTTAAGAACTTTACCTCAGGATGAGAACAGAAATCACATGGTGGCGGCAGGAGGCCCCATTAGCTAAAGTGTTACCTCAGGTTAAGAATAGTTTCAGGTTGGACTAAGTAAAAATGGATTGTTAATTGGTGAAAGAAGAGAATGTAAAATTACAGTATATTAAGATAAATTATTAGGATAAAAACAAAGATGGAAAGGATTTGCTGAAATATCTAACTGAACTAGAATACAAAAAAGGGAGGTGTGAGGAGGTCAAGGAAACAAGCAAATGAAAGATAAGTTATGGGAAGGTTTGATTTGTTTTTTTAATTTTTTTGTTTTTATTTATTGTGATGTATTGTTTTTTGCTTAATTTGGTGTTTTTTCTCTTTTCCTTTTGTAACCTTTAAAACTTTAATATTTTTTTTTTTTTAAGTATAGTTTCAGGTTAAGAACAGACCTCTGGAACGAATTAAGTTCTTAACCCGAGGTACCGCTGTACAGCAGCACAATCCACAGGATTCCTGGATCAAATGGAATGTGCTTCAAACGTCATTCACATGCTCTTTACGCTAGAGTTGGAGAAACCCAGAGCTCTCCTCTGGATCAAGTCCCCTTAAGCCCCAGGCAGCATGGCTGATGGTCAGGAATTATACAGCTTCTGAGAGCTCACAGGCTTCCCTATCCGTACTGCAGATCAGCGGTTCCCAAATTTTTTTCAGGCCATTGTTTTGATAAACTTGTGCCCAGTGCCCCATCCCATACCCTTTCAAAAGCATTATTTGGAATAGCAGTTTGCACAACTCCCTTAAGAGATTAACACAATAAAATTCGAAACAGCAACAATTAAGTGCACATTGATTTAAAATCCAATTAAAATGACTTAGTTTAATTTATTTTAACAAACTAGTGAACTTGATCCGTTTTGTTGTAGGTTTTTGAACAGGTTGGATGGCTGTCTGTCGTGGATGCTTCAGCTGTGATTCCTGCACAGCAGGGGGTTGGTCTAGATGACCCCTGGGGTCCCTTCCAATTCTCCTGTTGCCTCTTAGCCCCCAGCTAGGAAATCCCCCCTCTCCAGGGGGTGGTACTGCCCATTGTGGAAACCACTGATCTCAATTAAAGAACTCACATAGGTGGAAAATCCTGTAAAATGAAAATTGTATGCTCACAGAGCACATTCCCAGCCACGCTCTTTATTAGCCTTTTTCAGTCTAGTGCCCTCCAGATAATTCAGGCTATTTTGCTGCCTCTTTCTCTGCAAAAAATCATCTGGAGTTTGAGGGATCCTTTCCTCCTCTCTGTCCCAGTTGGTAGCTTCTATTTTTTTAAAAAAAACACACCACCAAAGGGGTTTGTAGATAAGCAGCTAGGGTACTTCTTTCAAGTAGATGATCTGGTGGAAGTAAAATGTCTAAACCTGCCTTATTTCATCCTTTGTTTGTCAAATCATTCCAGTTTTATTAGTTTCAGACTAAGACCTGACAGATCTGGGTTCACTTAGCCAAGAAAGGGAGGCAAATATTGGCAGCCTACATCCCAGGGTTTTTCTTACGAATAACACAATCACAGTTGTTCAAGACCCTGGAAGTCAGTTCTTGTCGCACCAGGGAATGTATATTCTTCAAATGATTTTTTTTAAGAACTAGGAAGCAAATCCTGCTATTTGTTATTATTCATTTGTACATGGTTGGTGATATTAATAAAGAAATGAGCCTGTCTTGGGTAGTAAAATGCATGACTGGAAAGCTTGGAGTGGGGGAAAGAGAACTGTTACGATGGGATTAGGGTGGGAGAAATGGTACTCGCCTTGCGCAACCAGCTTCCTGTATTTGCAATAGGATGGTAGTTATCATACACTTCTAGTCCCAGGGAGCATTTATTCAGGAGAGAAGTGAACCAGGCAAAGGGCATTCTCAGCTGTGGCACCCTCCCTGTGGAACGCCCTCCCGTCAGATGTCAAGGAAATAAACAACTGTCTGACTTTTAGAAGACATCTGAAGGCAGCCCTGTTTAGGGAAGTTTTTAATGTTTGACATTTTATTGTGTTTTTATACAGTGGTACCTCGGGTTACATACGCTTCAGGTTACAGACTCCGCTAACCCAGAAATAGTACCTCGGGTTAAGAACTTTGCTTCAGGATGAGAACAGAAATTGTGCTACGGCGGCAGCAGGAGGCCCCATTAGCTAAAGTGGTGCTTCAGGTTAAGAACAGACCTCCGGAACGAATTAAGTACTTAACCCAAGGTACCACTGTATTATTAAAAGTATTATTATTATTAGGCCACATAGGTGCTCCTGTCAAGGTGGCTGGCACATACACATTCACAGAAGGACATGTTCATTGCTCCATCAGCCTCCCGATCAATCTTGGGTAACTTGGACAAGCCACAAAGGGCAATGTTCAATTCACAATACAGCCACACATGCCAACTGATACAACACAAACTTGCGCCACGTTCAACAGTAAGTCAGAAAGTGAGAGAAGCCTGCAGGAGGTCAATGGTCCATCAAGTTAGGTTTCCTGTTCTCAGGGTGTCCAAGCAGATGACTCAATTCCGCAGGTCGCTGCGCCGTTCCCAAGATAAAATCACAATATAAAAACACAAAGAAAAAATAAAAATAAGAACAGCCCATAACCTCCCTTCCCATGATGCAGCAAGTGTGTGAGGAACAGGAAGCGAAGGCTTCACTCCACAAGAGGCACTGTGGCTTGGCTGAGTCTAGGAATCTACTCCTGGTTTTTTTAATCCTGTATGATAGAGATAGGGATGCGGGTGGTGCTGTGGGTTAAACCACACAGCCTAGGACTTGCCAATCAGAAGGTTGGCAGTTCGAATCCCCACTCAGTTTGAATCCCCATGACGGGGTGAGCTCCCGTTGCTGGGTCCCTGCTCCTGCCAACCTAGCAGTTCAAAAGCACATCAAAGTGCAAGTAGATAAATAGGTACCACTCCAGCAGGAAGATAAACGGCGTTTCCGTGCGCTGCTCTGGTTCGCCACAAGCGGCTTAGTCATGCTGGCCACATGACCCGGAAGCTGTACGCCAGTTCCCTCAGCCAATAAAGCGAGATGAGCGCCGCAACCCCCGAGTCGGCCACGACTGGACCTAATGGTCAGGGGCCCCTTTACCTTTACCTATGATAGAGATGGGAAACTTCCAGCCTTTGAGCCAGATGTGGTCCTCCAGGACACTCTATGTGACCCTTGGGGACATGTCCCTCACCAGCCTTGCTCCCCCCTCCCCTCAGGAGCCTTTGCCCGACTGGAGAGTCCTATCGCTCAACTGTCCCAATTTGTCTGGGACATCTCTGAATTACAGAAGCCATCGCGGCTTCTGATTGGATCCCAGAATGTCCCGTTTTTTTGGTCCCACTCTCGCCTTGCACCTGTGCACCAGACCACCTCCTTTGCGTCACGTGGCCTGAGCGCGCAGGCTTCCAGAACGTTCAGCTTCGTTGGATGACAAGTTTCCAGTGCTTTCTGTACACTGGGCAAAACTGTACATGCCTCTAGCCTGTTCCCTCTTCTTCACCTTTCCCCTCAACCAAAAGACCCCAGTGTTGCAACCTTTCCACATAGGGGAGTTGCTTCCCTTATTCATTGTTCCCCTTTTCTGGTAAGGTGTGATTGATGCCAGAAGCTTTTTCCACAGACGGCATTTATATGATGAGTCTTGTTTCTGAGTCAACATGTACAGGATTATCCTGTTAGAAAATTTAAGCAAAGTCTGGAGAGACATCTGTCAAGAGATGCTGTAGTTGCATCCCTTATTGAGCTAGGCTGGATTGGAAAAGACCTTATTTACTATTATTTAATTTCTAAACTGCTTTATTGCTTTTTTAAAAACCCCTCTAAAAATTTAAATTATTGATAAAACCAAAATTCAAAAGATTAAAATCAATTTTTTTTTTGTTTTTTAAAAAAGATAAAACACAGGTAACTTCTACATGTCTGGCTATGCTTGCCTCACAAAAATGTTTCAAGCAGGTGCCGAAAAGAATACAGCAAAATTGCCTGCCTGGTGTCAAAAGTGTAAATGCTGCCATGTTAAAACATTTCTTACAAAAGCAGAATGGGTATTACTGTATGTGGCACCCGTAACAAGTGCTGGTTTTGCAGAATGAAGCGGTCAAATATGGTAAGGCGATCCGGAAAGCAAACTGGTCCCGAGGTGTTAAGGGCCGAATAGCAACACCTTGAACTTGGCCTGTTTGCAAATGGGAAGATCTCTGAGCGGAGGCATCATATGCAGTCAGGGTCTCACTCCTGTCAGTAACTGAGCGGACGCATTTTGTGCTAGCCGCAGCTTCTGGATCAAGCGCAAAGGAGACCCCACATGGAAGGCAACACAGTAGTCCAGTGGGGGATGGGATTTGTGTTTCAAAACGTCTGCAGGGCACCGGGTTGCCGAAGACTAGCCTGGACCACCTACAAGCTCCCTTACATCTCTCAAACTCTATTATTTCAATCATTTAAATTTCCGTGGCTTTCTCTTGCTGGAGGCATGATATTCAAGGCATAAACCTTTGTGCAGGTGCAGGGAGCAGTGTTAGAAATTCCCCAGGCGCGTTTTGCTACTGGTGAGGGTCCAATTGCAACTGCGTGAAGGTTTGTGGGCACCAGGTTGGCGACCACAGTTTAAAAATCTCCGCCTTAGTCCATCTTCAGTACCATTTCCATTGTGTGTTTCTCCTTGCATACTGAGGCCAATGAATTGTAAGAGCAAGCTACAGTCAAGCAATGTAGTTGAGATCATAGAAATTTGGCACCTAGCTTATACGCTGAGTTTCTAACACTGGCCAGGAGCCTTTGGTGTGCCCGATGTCGCTGGACTACATCTCCCATCTGCCCCCAATGGCAGAGTATGATGGGAGTTGTAGTTCAGCAACATCTGGAGGGTGGACAGGTTTCCTGTGCCTGGCCTACAGCTCTGCTCAGTTGGCTGTACGGAGAACATACTCCATTCCAGAAGCCTGTTTGGCTTCCGAAAAATTTGACAACTGAGGCGTGGCTTCTGATTGGTTGAAGGAGCTTCCTGCACTCAAGCCGAAGCCGCGTTGGACGTTCGGCTTCCGAAAAATGTTCAAAAAACGGAGCATTTACTTCCAGGTTTTCGGCGTTCGGGAGTCGAAACGTTTGAAAACAAAGCTGTTCAGGAACTGAGGTTTGACTGTATTTGTGTTTTATTCATTCAACAAAAGTTGTACAGTGGTGCCCCGCAAGACAAACGCCTCGCAAGACGGAAAACCCGCTAGACGAAAGGGTTTTCCGTTCTGGAGGCGCTTCGCAAAACGAATTTCCCTATGGGCTTGCTTCGCAAGACGAAATGTCTTGCGAGTTCCTGCGGGTTTTTTCCCCTTTCCCCCCTCTTTTCCTAAGCCCTAAGCCGCTTATCAGCTGATCTGCTGATAAGCCGCTTATCAGCTGATCCGCTAAAAGCCGCTAATAGCGCTAATCCGCTAAGCTGTCAATGGGCTTGCTTCGCAAGACGAAAAAAAACGCTATACGAAGAGCCTCACGGAACGGATTAATTTCGTCTTGCGAGGCACCACTGTATACCACTTGACTGCAAATGAAACCCCTTTACAAAGCAGATGAAATATGCATCAAAACTGCCCGTAGAAACCAATGTTAATAGCAAGTTTATATAAAAAGGTGACTGGAGCCAAGAGTTTAAAAAGTATACATTCTAAACTAGTACTCCAGATTAAAACGCACATCAATTTTACATGTCCAGGTAGGATTCCCTAAACACAAAATTTTTTAGCAGGCGCTGAAAAGGCACCTGCCGAATGTGAATGAGGAGGGAGTTCCAAAGTGCAAAAGCTGCCACACCAAAAGTGTAGAATGGGCATTATGGGTCTCCTAGCGACTCTCAGCACCCTTTTCTAAAAAAACTACACTTCCCAGGATTCTTTGCATGAAGTCATGACTGCTTGAAGAGCTCCAGTACTGCTTGAAATGTATAGTACAGATTGGGCCTAAGTCCACTGCAAAGGATTTTTAGACCCTAAAGAGAGGAGAAGGGAAGGGAATGAACCCAGGGAACAGCTGGTTATGGGCATTTATTATGGAAGCCAGAGAACAGAAGGACAACTGGAAAGGAACTTTCTGGATAAGCAAGACTTTATTTACTGACTGGCAGCCTCATACACAGGCAATTCTCTGGAATCCTAAGGGCTGTATCCAGCAAAGTCCTACTCAGAGTAGACCCACTGAAATTAATGGACCTAAGTTAGTCATGCCCATTCACTTCAATCGGTCTACTCTGAGTAGGACCAACACTGGATACAACCCTAAGTAACAACGACCACAACAAAATCACTGCAGTTTTTGAAATCAGTGTTGTTCTGAAGGGTCCAGTCAGCCATCTTGATTCAAAATGGCATCCAGCTGTATCCAAACACGGAAGAAAACCTGTGTGTTGAACTCAGGGACAGTAACTGGAAATTAGGTCACAATTATCTTAAGAGGTGTCCAAAAATGCACATTAAACAGACAAACAAGATTCCAAAATATACAGTGGATGTTTTAATCCAGGAATGGGGAGCCTATGACCTTCTGGAAGTTGTTGGATTCCAGCTCCCATCAAGCCCTGCCAGCATGGCCAATGGTCAGGGATGATGGGAATTGGAGTCCAGCAACATATTGATGCTTCAAGTGCCATCTATAAGATCCCCAGCTGCTCCAGTGTGGTGTAGTGGTTAAGAGCGGTAGTCTTGTAATCTGGGGAACCGGGTTCGTGTCTCCGCTCCTCCACCTGCAGCTGCTGGGTGACCTTGGGCCAGTCACACTTCTCTGAAGTCTCTCAGCCCCACTCACCACACAGAGTGTTTGTTGTGGGGGAGGAAGGGAAAGGAGAATGTTAACCGCTTTGAGACTCCTGAAGGGGAGTGAAAGGCGGGATATCAAATCCAAACTCTTCTTCTTCTTCTTCCTGAAATCACCTTCTTGCGGCAAGTTCATACATGCATTGTTCACCCCTCATTAAGTGAACATGCCAAGGGATCACACAAAATCCACTTTTCCAGGGGAGGGGATCGCACATCACTGCCCATATGTTGGGTTTTTTTTACTTTTTTATGTGTTTTATTATATTTTTATACCCCACCTTGCAAGGATTTCCCCTTACCTTGTGAGGGAGGCTAGGCTGAGATCTTAAGTGCTGCTTAGGACTTTGGGGCAGGGTACTTAAGTGGTGTTGAACTAACTGGAAACGCCGACCCAAGCGCTATCAAATTCAATATATTTATGACTGAACAAAGGCCAAGGAGGTCCAACTCAGTCATGTTTGACTTCAAATTGAGGAAACTTACAAAAAACTAAGGAATTTGTATAAAGAATTTTGAAAAGGAAAGCCAAAGGGGTCAAATCTCTGTCCCAAAGTGGGGCGGCACCAAAACCTCAATAACGGAAGCTCAGGTAGAACGCATATCCTAAATTGGAAAGGTGCCACCAGAGCCAAGAGGATGCCAGCATGGTTAATGAGCAGAGTCAAGGAAGCTGGGGTGGAGGAAAGAGAATACAAGGAGCACATTGCTTTAAACGTAAAGAACAATAATATACACAGGAAGTGTAAATGACCAGCAGACTTTGAAAAGCTGGTATCAGGGGATCAAGTTAATCAATTTTGATGAATTAAACTAAATTATTGCACGGGGTTGGACTGGATGACCCTCAGGGTCCCCTCCAACGCTACGAAATAGTTCTAACTAGATTTAGAATATATGTGCAATTAATTGTTCCTGTTTTGAATGTGATTGTGTTATCTTCCTTAGCGGGTTGTGGAAACCGCTATTCTGAATAATGCTTTTCATAGGGTAGGGGGCGAACTTATGGAACCAAGAGGGCAGTGACCCGAAAAAGTTTGGGAACCACTGCACGAGCCCAAAGTCCCCCTAAGGAAGCCTTATGGCTGAGTGGGGATTTGATCCCGGCGGTCGTATTCAATGCTAGTCCTACTCAGAGTAGACACACTGACGTTAACGGACATGACTGATGTAGGTTCTTTCGTTTCAATGGGTCCGCTCAGGCTGGGAGTGAGTTGACTACAACCTCGGATATTCACAGTCTTAGCCGGATGCTCAAACCACGACACCAGAGTCCATTGTGCATAGAAGTGAGTCGTTGGGGCCTGTAGGTCTTGGGGCCTACTGAAGCCTCAAAACCGTTGCTCAGTTCAAAACATGGCTTCTGTTAAAAATCAGTTGCCGTGGGGGGACCTGTGGAATCTGCCCGGAATGAATCCGCTTATGCCTGTTCAGACTAGAGGCTCCCGTAAAACCTTTGCCACAGTCGGAGCATTTGTACGGTTTCTCTCCCGTGTGGATTCTCTGGTGCGTCACCAGCTTAGGCCTCCGGCTGAAGCCTTTCCCGCAAACCGAGCACAGGAACGGCTTCTCTCCGGTGTGGGCTCTCTCGTGGACGCGGAGGTGCGACCTCCGGCTGAAGCCTTTCCCGCACTCGGGGCACTTATGGGGCCTCTCTCCCGTGTGGGTTCTCCTGTGCAAGATCAGGTTTGACTGCTGGCTGAAGCTCTTCCCGCACTCTAAGCAGGTATAAGGCCTCTCCCCTGTGTGGGTCCGGTGGTGCTTAATAAGGTTTGCTCTCTGAGCGAAGCTCTTCCCACACTCCGAGCAGATGTAGGGCCTCTCGTCGCTGTGGGTCCTGCGGTGCCTGCTCAGGCTCGAGCAGTCGCTGAAGCTGGTCCCGCAGTCTGGGCATTTGTAGGGTTTCTCCCCCGTGTGTATTCTCTGATGACTGACAAGGTCGGCTTTCCGGCTGAACCTCTTCCCACAATCCGAGCACTCGTAAGGTTTCTCTTCCAAGTGCATTCTCCAATCTTCACCATGATCGCTTCTGCAAAGCTGCCCACACTCGATGCAAGAGATCCGTCCCTCGCCTTTGAAGATTCTCTGGGGGTTGGTTGTTCCATTGAATTGTTTGCAACAGCCTTGAGGACAATGAACCGAGCTTTCATTCTCGGGTCCACTTCCCATACGGCTCTCAGAGGCTTCCCAAAGATCAGGATGGGGGGAAATGTGCTGGTCGCAGCTCCCTGACGATATCCAATATGGCTGCACGTCTCCAGAAACTTCTGTATGGGTCTTCTCCTTCCTCAGATTACTTTCTAGAATACAAAGGGAGAGAATGCAGAAACTAAATGATTCCCTGAACAGTGGAAAAGGGATCCTCAAATCACATTTTAATAAAACAACAGGAGACCTGAATAAAGAAGATATCTTTGGATCCTCATGTAGAACTTTATTGAAGTCCAAATCAAATACTAAGAACAATACACCCAAGGCCTGAAACAAAGATATATCTGTTTGAGAACGGGGATTATTTACCAGAGATATATATGATGACATACATATAAATGCAAAGAATTAAAATGAGCAGAAAAGGTATATTATAGGTGTTATTCAACTAGATTCTATGCAGAGCAGAGCCACTGAAATTAACAGAACAAACTTAGTCATGTCCATTCATGTCAATGGGTCTATTCTGAGCAAGATGAATCCTACCTATGGCCCAGATTCAATGCTCTCTTGTCCACCGATGTAACGGCAAGAATAACGGTTGCACAATATGGCATCCAGCAAAACAGTTGTGCAACTAGAAGTATCAGCGGCTACGGCAATCAGTTTTGAAACCAGCTGTGAGAACCGTGGCCTTCTCTTGTGCAAGCACAACTCGTAGACCTCTGGGGGACCTTTAACTCAGTGTGATGTTGAATGTCACCCTTGTTCTGTTCAAACTAAGGCCCGGGGGCCGGATCCGGCCCAATCGCCTTCTAAATCCGGCCCATGGACAGTCCGGAAATCCGCGTGTTTTTACATGAGTAAAATGTGCCCTTTTATTTAAAATGCATCTCTGGATTATTTGTGGGGCATAGGAATTCGTTAATTCTCCCCCCCCCAATATAGTCCGGCCCCCCCACAAGGTCTGAGGGACAGTGGACCGGCCCCCTGTTGAAAAAGTTTGCTGACCCCTGATCTATTTCATACGTAGCGAAGAATCCAGCTCCCATCAGCCCCCACAGCCATGAGAATGTAACAAGAGATCAGCTGCAGGATCCTGCCAATGGCCCACCTAGTCCAGCAGTTCTGACAGTGGCCAACCATGCCTGGGGGAAACTCGCAAGCAGGATTTGAGCCCAAGAGCTCTCTCTCCTCCTGCGGTTCCCACTGCCTCCACCAGAGCATAGCCAGCAAGACCCACAATCAGGGATGATAAGAGGTGCAGCCCCCTTGAGTCACAGAATCATAGAGTTCAAAGGGACCTTCCAGAGTGTCGGGCTGGGCGATATCCGGTTTTCAACATGACAATATATCACTGGCTAAACATCACGATATTCAGATATAGCACAACGTCTGGATTAAGGATGGAGCTGCTTTTCAACTTTGTGAGATATCACCAGCTAAACATTGTGATATACAGTCGTATCTCAGCTCCTGAACGCCTTGGGAGTTGAACGTTCCAGCTCCTGAATGATCAAAAACCGGAAGTGATTGTTCCGGTTTTTTTAACGTTCTTCCGGAAGCCGAACGTCTGACGGGGCTTCCGCAGCTTCAGGTTGGCTGCAGGAGCTTCCTGCAGCCAATCAGAAGCTGCGCTTTGGAAGTCAAACGTTTCGGAAGTCAAATGGACTTCCGGAACGGGTTCTGTTCGACTTCCAAGGTACGACTGTACTGTTATATCACAACGTCTGAAATGAGGATGGTGACGGTTTTCCCCACATTGCGATTTTTGCATAGCATGCGCGCACACATGTATCATGATTCGCAATACATTGCCAGGTCAAAAACTATGAAACTGATAAGACAATATGGAATTCAAACCATTTTGGGGGCGATATTCGATAAAGCGCCCAGCCCTACAGCATGTGCAGAATTCAGCAAGCAGCAAAATTGGGGGGGGGGGGAGGGAGACATATTCCTACCAGAACCGTATGCCAGATTCATCAAACGTCTTTTGATGAAGCCCCTAATTGGAAACTCTGACTCCAATAACAGAAAAGGTCTTACCCTGTATTGTAACATCCAAGTCCTCCTCTTGTTTGATCTCCTTCAGGGCTGGCGTCTGGCACAAGTCCAGGGGTTCCACTTCTGCCGTAGGAAGACAATCTGGCTTATCCCTGGATGACCTCATTACCTGAAACAGCATTTCGTTGACATATATATATTTAGTTAAGGGGAAAGGCAAGTTAGGCAGGGGAACGTAACAGAGGAGCAGAGAAAGCAGGTAAGAGAAGTGTTTTTCTCCCTGTGTCTCGTACCACTAGAACTCATGGGCTTCCTCCTAGATCAGTGGTTCTCAAACTTTTTTCTCTGGGCCACACTTTTCAGAATAAAAATGTGCTCACACACCGCACCACATTTTTCTGTTGATAAGAAATACATTGGAAAACGTTGCTAGGATTGTCCTCAGTATCACTTGATGCTCTTGGTCTCATTCTGAACCTATGCATATTCAGCAAATGCATATTCAGCAAATTATATATATATATATATATGAATGAGAGAAGAGCCTGATGGATCGGACCAGAGATCCATTTAGCCCAGGATCCTGTTCTCATGGGGCCAACAAGCTGCCTCACGAGCAGGATCTGAGCACAAGAGCCCTTTCCCCTTCTGTTTCTCGCAACTGGTGTTCAGAAGCCTCACTGCCTTCCACTGTGGCGGTCAAGCACAGCCATCATAGCTAATGGCCATTGAGAGCCTTCTCTTCAATGAATGCGTCTAGTCCTCTTTTAAAGTCATCTAGGTTGGTGGCCATTGCTGCTTCTTGTGGCAGTGAATTCCACAGTTTAACTCTTTCTTTTGTCTGTTCTGAAAATTCCAACATTCAGCCCATGAGTTTTGGCATTATGAGAGAGGTCAGGAAACTTTGCCGCTGAGCCCTGGCCCTTCCATCTTGATGAGTGATCTGAAGAAGAAGAAGAGGAGGAGTTTGGATTTGATATCCCGCCTTATCACTACCCAAAGGAGTCTCAAAGCGGCTAACAACCTCCTTTCCCTTCCTCCCCCACAACAAACACTCTGTGAGGTGAGTGGGGCTGAGAGACTTCAGAGAAGTGTGACTGGCCCAAGGTCACCCAGCAGCTGCATGTGGAGGAGCGGGGAATCGAACCCATTTCACCAGAATACAAGTCCACCACTCTTAACCACTATACCACACTGGCTAATCCTGCACAGAGAAGGACAAAGCCATTACTCAGTGTTCTTGAGCCCCCAAAGTGGCTTACAGTTAAATAATCCCCAGACTACAACTCCCATCATAAAATGCCTATTGGTCACACTGGCTGCAGCTGATGGGAGTTGAAGTCTGGCAAAGATCTGGAAGGTCACCACGGTTTCCCATCCCTGGAATAAACAAAATAAAGCAAGGCTGAACGAGGACCACTCAGCTATCAAACCCAGCTACCTCCTTCTTTTCTTCCTCCTCATCCTGCCGCTGCCTCATCAGGAAATCTTCCGCCAAGGCCACCGCCTGGGAGCAAGTCTCTGGGTCCCAGGCCCTGATCCTGCTCTGGATTTCTTTTGGGAGGAGGGCCAGGAACTGCTCCAAGACCACCATCTCTACAATCTCCTCCTTAGTGCGCCTTTCAGGCTTCAACCACCGGTGGCAAAGTTCGCGGAGCCTCTGGCACACGTCCCGCGGCCCCTCCGCTTCACGGCAGCAGAAATGTCTGAAGCGCAGCCGCAGAGTATCCTCTGCGACCGTCTCGCCCTCCGGGACCTCTTCCTTCACTGTTCCACCGCCTGCCCCATCTTGGGGCAGCAGGGTTTTGTGCGACTCCTCCGAGCAGAGGCCTGGCGGGAGTTTGGTGGCCCTTTGTCCTCCAGCTGCGTCCCTAAGGCAACTGTCCTGTGGCGGCTGAGAGCGGCCCCCATCCAAATGAGGGGACTCAAGCGCCTTCACAAAGCCCTGCAGTTGAGCTTCCCAGCTCCGCTGCACCTCTTCGTTGCCTTCCCGGTTGGCCTGTGGCGGAACGGTTCTTTCCCAGAATCCTCTAGTGCCCCCTTCCTGGATCTCAAGAACCAGACTCTGCTCCGTCTCTGGGTCCGGCTCCTCAACTTTAATTGTAGTCCAGGGGGCAGACTTTAACTTTACACCCAGTGTCGATACATCGCCCCGCTCTACTGCCATTTTCCACTGCCGCCTGACCTGCAGTGGCCAGTTGTTTTCAGAGAAGTCCACAGGTAGAGAAGGTGGCTTATACAGACAGAATTTAGGAATCTGGGTTAAGGAAAGGGGGCTTCTCCCTAATGCAAGGGAAAGACAACAAAGACACATTAGACAAAACCTACAGCCTCGGGCCCCATCTGAACTAAACACTTAAGGCAGTATAGGAAGAATTTTGGGAAGTGGTTTGTTAATGGCGCTAAGTATTGTTATGAGAAACCCTCTCATGGATCTACAATTCCCGGAATGGCTTAACAATCAATCCCTCTTCCCAAAGAATGCTTGACAATGGAGGGAGAACATTGCCACTGTGGCTAGGAGACATCAATGGTCTTATCCTCTATTAATTTACCTGATCCTTTTTTTAAAGGTATCTGTATTTCAGTGGGCAACATTACACCTTAGAAGGAAGGTTTTCTCTTTTCTCATTGCTACAAGTCAATTCAGAATCACTTTTAAAAGCTGGGGAAGCCAGAAATTGCAGGGCAAGCTACACTGCCTGGCATTACTTTTTCTACACAGCTATGAAAAGTGCTGGAGCCCCACAAGCTGCACCTGCTGAACTTCTTCCTTCTGCACAACCATTAATGGTGCAGGAGCCCTGAACGCTACACTTGCTGAACTTCTAAGCAGCTATGACTCGGGTGTTCTCAGCATAGTGATGGCATTTTGCCACAGAATAATGCTGTAAAGTTGACTTCCATTTTAACATATCACTTTATTTTACAATGTATATTTTAAACTGCTAATTTATTGATAGTTTGTTTATTTTATTTTTAAGATCAACTTGTTTTTAAATCTGACTTTTATTGATATTTTTTAATGTCTATTTTATTTTAAGCAAGGTGCTTGGCAGTTTTTAAGATTTAAGCCGCTTACAAATCTCATTAAAATAAATTAATGTTGTAGGAGCCCTGAGAGCTGCACCTGCTAAACGGCTGCCTTCATGCAGCGCTATGATCAGTTTTATCAGAAGAGTGACGGTATTTTGCAAAGCCGACTTGTATCTTAGCAGATAACTTTATTTATTTATATTTTGCATTTAAAAAGCAAAAGCAAAACTGACTTTTATGCCATCAAATGCCAACAGTGTCCTTCAGCTCTCTATATTGGACAAACAGGCCAAACCTTACGCCAAAGAATAAATGGACATAAATCTGACATCAGGAATCACAAGACAGAGAAACCAGTAGGAGAACACTTCAATCTCCCAGGACATTCTATACAAGATCTCAAAGTAGCTGTTCTATTACAAAGGAATTTCAGAAATAGACTGGAAAGAGAAGCTGCTGAATTGCAACTTATTACCAAACTTAAAACCATGGAGAGACCTGGTCTGAACAAAGACCTTGGATTCTTATCTCATTATACATGACAAAGCCATTTTTCACCTTTTCACCCCTTGCTTTTTCCTGTAAGACCTATTGCAGTCGTTAAGAGTCGTCAACAGGCTCATCACAGCTATCTGCCAATCACCCATTCCCACCACCCCTCTGAGTAATACCCCTCCCCACCTTCTCACTATATAGAAGGGTCTGGTGACTTCTGTTTCAGTGTATCTGAAGAAGTGTGCATGCACACGAAAGCTCATACCTAGAACTAACTTAGTTGGTCTTTAAGGTGCTACTGGAAGGAATTTTTTTATTTTGTTCTGACTTTTACCAGTACTTTTTAAATGTACGTTTTATTTTAAGTGAGGTGCTTGGGATTTTTTTTTTTTTAAAGAGATTTAAGGAGTTCACAAATCCCAATAAAAAATGATTAAAAATGTTAAAGGTGCACCTGGCAGCTGCACCTGTTGAACAACCATTAAAGGTCCCCCTGCAACAACCATTCCGGGCGCAGGATCTCCTGCGCTCTTTCCGCACCTGGGCACCCTGGTATCCTATGGGGCGCGGCGGGGGGGGGGGCTTTGAGACCTTTCCCTTCCCCACGGAAGGGGGTCGCGGCGAAGGACTGAACCCGAAGAAGCAGCTGCTTGCAGAAGAGCAGCCCGGAGCCGCCTCCCTCCTCCGCTCCTCTGAACCCGCCGGGAAGAGGCTCCCGGAGTCCGCCAAAGTCCGCCTCCCCACGGTGGGCGGGACAGGAAGTCCCCGCGCCGCCGCCGCCGCCTCCTCCTTCTCCCCGGCACGTGCGGGTGGAGGGCCCGGGGGCGGGAGGACTGTCCGCTCTAGCACTCCGACCTCGCTGCGCTTAACCCTGAGAGAGCCGCTCCGAAGCAGGGCGGAGCTGCCTTCTGCCTTCCCTCTGGGTGTTTGGGTGCTTGTGCCTGAGAAAGAGTGTGTGTTGTGTGTTTGTGTGCTGTGCTGTGCAGCAGGAGGAAGAGAGCTTGTTGGTTTCATGATAAAGCTCAACCTGCATGGAAAGGAGGAAAGCTCTGTATTATTATTATTATTATTAATTATCAGGCAAAAACGTTCCCTCTTAAGAAGGCCTTTGATCTGATTGACATCCTATACCCTTTTAAAATGTGGGGTTTTTTGGGGGGGGTGTTATTAGGTTGTTGTTTTTATTTTGATTATATATATGGAACTGGCAGAAATGACTGGCAGAATCCGAGACCAAGGTGAAGAGTTGGTGGAAGAAGATTGGAAAAAAATTAAAGTTTATTTACAGAAATATTGCAAAATTAAGGAATGTTAGAAGGATGTTGGAATGAAGTAATGTGGTTTTAGCAGAAATGATATAAAGGATTAGGTAAAAATCGATTTTTTTAATTGGAGAAAGACGAGAAAGTAAAATTACAGTATATTAAGATAAATTATTAGGATAAAAACAAAGCTAGAAAGGATTTGCTGAAATATCTGATTGAACTAGAATACAAAAAAGGGAGGTGTGAGGAGGTCAAGGAAATAAGCAAAGGAAAGAAAGTTATGTAAAAGTTTGAGCTGTTTGTATTTTTGTATTGTATTTTGTGTATCTTTTTTATTTTCCTTTTTTGTTTTTTTAAATTTTCTCTTTGTAATCTTTAAAATTTGAATAAATATTATTTTTAAAAAAATATATTGATTATATATACGTACAGTGGTACCTCGGATTACATACGCTTCGGGTTACAGACTCCGCTAACCCAGAAATAGTACCTCGGGTTAAGAACTTTGCTTCAGGATGAGAACAGAAATCGCGTAGCAGCCGCACGGCAGGAGGCCCCATTAGCTAAAGTGGTGCTTCAGGTTAAGAACAGTTTCAGGTTAAGAATGGACCTTAATGCCTTAAGTACTTAACCCGAGGTACCACTGTGTTGTGGTTTTTATGTTGATCTTTTCTGTGAACTGCCCTGAGACCTCCGGGTATAGGGCGGTATATAAATTAGATAAATATCATCATCATCACCATCATCCTTCAGAGGAGCCTTCACCTGGATCAGGCCAGTGGCCCATCTCGTCCAACTTGCTGTGCTCACAGTGGCCATACCAGATGCGCTTTCTGCAGACCATAGAATAATAGACTTGGAAGAGACCCCAAGGGTCATCTAGTCCAACCCCCTGCAATGCAGGAATCTCAGAGAAAGCATCCATGACGGTTGGCCATCCAACCTCTGCTTTAAACACCTCCAAGGAAGTAGAGGCCACAACCTCTCAAGGGAGCCCCTTCCACTGTCAAGCAGCTCTCACATTCAGAAAGTTCTTCCTGGTGTTTAGTCGGAATCTCCTTTCTTGTAACCTGAAGCTATTGGTTCGGCTCTCACCCTGTGAAGCAGGAGAAAACTTTCTGACAGCGGAATGGACTCCCTCAGAAGGTGACGGACTGAAATTTTTAAACAGAGGCTCATCGGTCAGGGATGCATTAGTTGTGATTCCTGCACTATTTTTTTTTGTGTGGGGGGTTCAACTAGATGACCTCTGGGGATCCCTTCCAAGTCTGTTGTTGTTTAGTCATTTAGTCGTGTCTGACTCTTCGTGACCCCCTGGACCAGAGCACGCCAGGCAGTCCTGTCTTCCACTGC
Source organism: Podarcis erhardii (assembly GCF_964252035.2). Classification (NCBI taxonomy): domain Eukaryota; kingdom Metazoa; phylum Chordata; class Lepidosauria; order Squamata; family Lacertidae; genus Podarcis; species Podarcis erhardii. The sequence continues at coordinate 117,693,426 of NC_138498.1, read as the reverse complement.
CTCCCGCAGTTTGGTCAAACTCATGCTGGTAGCTTCGAGAACACTGTCCAACCATCTCGTCCTCTGTCGTCCCCTTCTCCTTGGGCCCTCCATCTTTCCCAACATCAGGGTCTTTTCCAGGGAGTCTTCTCTTCTCATGAGGTGGCCAAAGTATTGGAGCCTCAGCTTCAGGATCTGTCCTTCCAGTGAGCACTCAGGGCTGATTTCCTTAAGAATGGATACATTTGATCTTCTTGCAGTCCATGGGACTCTCAAGAGTCTCCTCCAGCACCAGAATTCAAAAGCATCCAAATGAATCCATAATTCATCAGCCTTCTTTATGGTCCAGCTCTCACTTCCATACATCGCTACTGGGGAAACCATAGCTTTTACTATGCGGACCTTTGTTGGCAAGGTGATGTCTCTGCTTTTTAAGATGCTGTCTAGTTTTGTCTTCCAAGTCTACGATTCTACCATTCTGTATGGCAGCTTTTGATTTTCCTCACTCGGAGTATAAAAAGCAAAGAGTCCCTCTAACGGGGGGGGGGGTGGTGGAAAACATTGCACACCCTGGCCTGTGAAACAACCTTCCGAGGTTACTACAGGCTCCCCCGGAAGGTTGTGGCCTCTTCTCCCTTGAAGGCTTTTAAGCAGAGGTTGGATGGCCCTCTGTCAGGGATGCTTTCTCTGAGATTCCTGCATTGGGGGGGGGGGGTTGGTCTAGATCAGTGTTTCCCAAGCTTGGGCCTCTGGTTGTTTTCGGACTACAACTCCCACCATCCCTAGCTAGCAGCAGCAATGGTCAGGGATGATGGGAATTGTAGTACAGAAACAGTTGGGAGACCCAAGCTTGGGAAACGCTGGTCTAGATGACTCTAGGGTTCCCTTCCAACTTTACGATTTTATACCTCGTGCGGCCACCAGGGGGCCCCGGAGGTTGCGCTGGGAAAGACAGGAAAGGGGATCCGGTCCTGCCTTAAAGGATCGGCTCTGCAAGGGGCTGCCTGGGCTTCCCATGCATTTTATTTTGCACGGCTTGCGGGGCGCGGCTGTCTCCGTGGGGGAGCCTTGCTGCAGCCCCTGGTAAGTTTCACAACTGAAGGGTGTGCATTTTGGGGTGCGGGTGGGTGTGTATCTGAGATCGGGTTTGCAAAAAGAACGGGGAGGATGCCAGCAATGTGGCCTGTTTATTTCTGTGTCCAGAGGTAAGATCCGAGGCCCTGGAATTGGATACAAGAAGCTTGATGTCCTTGTTGCCATTTTTAATCTCCACGGGTCTGTGGAGCGAAGGAACTCACAAGCAAACTGATCTGCGGGTGCCTTGATATTAATTTTAATTTTTACCTGCTCAGGGCTACGTTCCTAAGGAATAGGGGTGCACAGACAGGACTGCAGTCCAGCCCTTTTCTTTTTAATAAATGCCAATCCACTCGAGATATTTCTCTTTTTTAAAGCCAATTGACTTCAGATTTATTGCCTTTTTATATTTTTTATTGCCAGAGGCAGATGTTCAATAGGGTGAAAAAGAAATCAAGAAACCAGGCTGTATGGAACGGTCTGGGGTCTGCTGCATTTGGGAACAAAGGCCATCAGAAAAGACAAAGGCATGAAAAAGGCTGTCAGAGAGATTCCGTGAGAAAACATTTCTCATATATTGCCTCTAATGTCTTCTGCACCTGGGGGAGAGATCCCATCTGAGAGAGTTTTCGGATCCAGACCTTTATAAATAAATATAAATAGTTATGTCATCCAGGCACATTTCTTTCTTACAGGGATGGGGGGGGGGTTTGACCCCTGGCCCCTCCAGAGGTTGTGGGGCTCCCAACTCCCATCGGCCCCCAGGCTGCGCAGCCTAGTGGTCAGGGGGAGATGGGAGTTGTAGTTCAACAGCATCTGGCAGGTGCTAGATTGTCAGTTTTTCTGGACTGGAGTGGTTGTCAGGCGCCCAAAGTGTTGTTTCTGTTGTTGTTATGGTTATGATTACATGCCTAGTTACCTCGTTTCCTCTCCTCGGTTTTTGATCACAGTATATTAAAGCCCTGTGTATGTCGTGGATTAAAACGGGCCTGGCTAAGCACTACCTGGTGTTGGACTTCAACTCCCATCAGCCCCTGCAGCCAGTTTGGCCAACAGCAGGGGCTGATGGGAGTTGGAGTCCAGCACCGCCTGGAGGGCCACACAGACACCTTCATCCATGGTCCAGGAGCAACACTTCCGCTTTGGGTTTAAGAGGGCCCAGGGCTTCCAGTTTCATGAATGGGAAGGAGACTGCTGAGTCTTAATCAGCAAAACCAGTTGCATATTATTATTATTATTATTATTAATGCAATTTGTATACTGCCCTCCATCCGCAGACATCAGGGCAGTTCACAGCATAGCAGCGGCGTAGCGTGGGTTGTCAGCACCCGGGGCAAGGCAAGTAATTTGCGCCCCTAACCTGCCGCCGCTGCCAGCTTCTTCTTGCTGCTGCCATGGGGCTCTGCTACAGCCTGCGCCCGAGGCTCTTCGGCGACTCCGGAGGCAGCAAGCGCGCCCCCCCCCCCCCGATGTTGCGCCCGGTGCGGCCGGCCCCCCCTGCACCCCCCACGCTACGCCACCGCAGCATAGAGGCCTGTAGTAGGAATGCCAGCCCTGTAGCCTGACTCCCGAGTCCTGCCTGGTTCATGTCTTTTTGCTCCTACATGGAGTTTAGGGGCAGAGCATCATCATTATTATTTGTTTATTTTGCTTTCAGATCAAAGTTTTACAGTCACATATCCAATATACAACATAAAAACAAGATTCCAAAGAATCTCCCAGACTTTCCTCCTCCTCTTTGTGAGTCCTATTGTTAGCCATTTCCTCCTGCATCTTTCACGATAATCCAAATCTTTTACATCTCCGTTATGTCCAAAATTCACCATTAAACTACAAGTGTTATTCCAGTCCTACTAACAGTTCCAACAGTTTTTAAGAGAAATTATAAATTTCCCCCATCCCTTATTATTCTTCCTGATTTCTGATTCTTCCGGTCATTTTTGCCAATTTGGCATAATCCACCAACTTAATCTGCCAATCCCTGGCATCTCCCATTAAATCAGGGACAGAGTACCTGTGACGCTCCAGAAGTTGCTGGACTCCAAGTCCCATCAGCCACTGTAGCCAACAGTGAGGGATGATGGGAGTTGTAGTCTAATATAATGGCAGATTCCAAAGTGCAGCGTCCCTTCATGGCCATAGCCACTCCCCCTTACAGCCACTCTCCTCCTAAACTGATACAACCTTCATATACAGTAATCGTTTAATTATGTGAACCGCCCTGATATCTATGGGTATAGGGCAGTATAGAAATTTTGATTTTAATAAAAATAATGCCATAATAATTAGGAATGCACTGTGACACTTGGTGCAGCTTTCTGTGTTTTGCCTTTTGGCTAGATCCACTATTTTACCTGTGCACATACCTGGGCAGATTATTGGGAGTGCTCCCATATAGAATCATAAAAATGTAGCGTTGAATGGACTCCCCCATGGTCATCAACCCCCTGCAGAGCAGGGATCTCAAGTATCTGTGGCAGATGGCCCTCCAACCTCTGCTTTAAAAAGAACCTCTGAGGAAGGAGAGTCCGCCAGTGTGGTGTAGTGGTTAAGAGCGGTAGCCTCGTAATCTGGGGAACCGGGTTCGCGTCTCCGCTCCTCCACATGCAGCTGCTGGGTGACCTTGGGCCAGTCACACTTCTCTGAAGTCTCTCAGCCCCACTCACCTCACAGAGTGTTTGTTGTCGGGGAGGAAGGGAAAGGAGAATGTTAGCCGCTTTGAGACTCCTTAAAGGGGAGTGATAAAGCGGGATATCCAATCCAAACTCTTCTTCTTCTTCTTCTTTCGGAGTGACTTAAATTGTGTGTTCTGTGAAGTTCCATTGTACATAAAAGAACTTGTAGCTTCTCTCGAACCCAAAGCTCCTTGTGTTTTCAGTCTTTGGAGCAGGCAGGGGCTAAAAGTTGCATTCGGGGGGTCTCCCTTTGACGTTTTGTTATATAGGGGCAGCCACCGTAAGGTCACTAACGGGCTGCCCTGGTCAGTTGACGTGTTCTGTGGCTTTCTAGATATTGCCATTTCTGATGTCAGAGTTATTGTGCCCTTGTCCTCTTCTTTTGTGTTGGGACTGGCCTTCTTGTTTTAAAAGGTAAAGGGACCCCTGACCGTTAGGTCCAGTCGTGGACGACTCTGGGGTTGCGGCGCTCATCTCGCTTTACTGGCCAAGGGAGCCGGCGTACAGTTTCCGGGTCATGTGGCCAGCATGACTAAGCTGCTTCTGGCGAACCAGAGCAGCGCACGGAAACGCCGTTTACCTTCCCGCCAGAGCGGTAACTATTTATCTACTTGCACTTTGAGGTGTTTTTGAACTGCTAGGTTGGCAGGAGCAGGGACCGAACAACGGGAGCTCACCCCGTCGCGGGGATTCGAACCGCCGACCTTCTGATCGGCAATCCCTAGGCTCTGTGGTTTAACCCACAGCGCCACCCTCTTCTTTCTTTCTTTTTGTCCTCTTCTTTCGTGTAGGGACTGGCCTTCCTGTTTTACGTAGAGGCAAATGACAACATACGCCGGCTTCGCTGGAATGTCTCTGAAGCAAGATTCTCAGCTTGTTTCTCTTTTCCCAAAGACACTATAAGATGGCGCTGGACTCCAAAACAGGTAAGACTCTGGCTGTGACAAGGATGGGGGATCTTTATCACCCGAGGGCCACATTCCCTTTCAGGGGCCACATCCCAGTGGTGGGTGAAGCATATAATACCATTAAAACTGCCCCCCTGCATCTGAGCTGAAGAGGGAATATCTGAATGGCACCGGTGAACTAATAATTCACCGTTGACTGAAACAAGGATGCAAAGCCTGCATGGTCCTCCAGATATTTTGGTTGGACTACAACTCCCATCATTCCTCTCTGCTGGCTATGTTGGCTGGAGCCAATGGGAGTTGTAGTCTAGCAATTTGTGGAGGGCCACAGGTTCCTTCTCACTCCTACTGGAATGGGAAACAATTCAAGCTTTGGAATGCAACTTAGTAATAGTCATCTTTCTTCTTGGGTGATCACTCTTAGCCAAGCAAGATTGTTTTCCATGAACACGGTCTTAACGGTGTGTCCATAAGTGACTGTGGAGGCCAATTCTGGATCCGCACGTCCTTCCACAGTGGGGTTTCCGGGCGGGAGTTGATCATGGTGAGGGTTTGCCAAGCGTGCCTTCCTCTTAGCGCACTTCTCCCTTGCGTCCTGAGTTCAAGTGTCTTCAGAGCCCATGACACCTTTGGTAAAGGCTGTTCTCCAATTGGAGTGCTCACAGGCCAATGTTTCCCAGTTGTTGGTGTTTATACTACATTTTTTTAGATTTGCCTTGAGAGAGTTTTTAACTGCTTTTGTTGACTGCTAGCATTGCGCTTCCATTTTAAAGTTTGGAATATAGTTGCTTTGGAAGACGATAATCCAAACATGACCTTCTGGCGGTTCCCTCATTGCGAGAAGCAAAGCTACAGGGAGCCAGGCAGGAGGGCCTTCTCAGTAGTGGCGCCCGCCCTGTGGAACGCCCTTCCAGCAGATGTCAAAGCGATAAACAACTACCTGACATTTAGAAGACATCTTAAGGCAGCCCTGTTCAGGGAAGTTTTTAACGTGTGATTTTACTGTATTTTTGGTTTCTATGGAAGCCGCCCAGAGTGGCTGGGGAGGCCCAGCCAGATGGGCGGGGTATAAATAATAAATTATTATTATTATTATTATGACAAGTCCAACAAAGTTGTTGTTTTTGTATATAAAACACACAGTAGTCGTTTTTTGTATATAAAGCAAACAAAAAAAATTCCCAGGACTTAATGCAATATATTTTTTGTCCACAAAAAATTGTTGTGCCCAAAGAATTAAATGAAAACTTCTCTAAGGCAATTCCTTTGATTGGATCAATTTCTCTTGCTGGTAAAAGGATGCAAGCTTTCGGATTTCACAGATTAGTTTCATTTGGCTGAAGAGATTGGCAATTTAAATTCTCAGCTATATGAATAATAAAGGGTGCTATTAATACTACTACTACTGCTACCAGCCTTTTAGAAGACATCTGAAGGCAGCCCTGTTCAGGGAAGCTTTTAATGTTTGACAGACTATTTGACAGACTATGTTTGACAGACTATTTTAATATTTTGTTGGAAGCCGCCCAGAGTGGTTGGGGAAACCCAGTCAGATGGGCGGGGTATAAATAATAAATTATTATTATTATTATTATTATTATTATTATTATCATCATTACTAGTAAAGGTAAAGAGACCCATTAGGTCCTGCCATGGTTGACTCTGGGGTTGCGGCGCTCATCTCGCTTTATTGGCCGAGGGAGCCGGCGTACAGCTTCCGGGTCATGTGGCCAGCATGACTAAGCCGCTTCTGGCGAACCAGAGCAGCGCACGGAAACGCTGTTTACCTTCCCGCTGGAAGGTATTTATCTACTTGCACTTGAGGTGTTTTTGAACTGCTAGGTTGGCAGGAGCTGGGACCGAGCAACAGGAGCTCACCCCGTCGTGGGGATTCGAATCACCGACCTTCTGATACGGCAAGTCCTAGGCTCTGTGATTTAGACCACAGCGCCACCCACGTCCCTATCACTACCAGTACTACTATTAATAAAATTTGTATACTGCCCTATACCTGTAGATCTCAGTTAACCTATGGAACTCTCTGTCACAGGAGGCAGGAATGGCCACCAACCTGTGTGGCTTTGAGAGGATTAGACAAATTGCTCTTGTACTCATGTCCTGCTTGAGGACTTGGCCAGTGTGAGAACAGGAGGCTGGACTAGACCGACCACAGACCTGATCCAGCCAATAGGGTGTTACCTTCTTAAGAAGAAGAGATTCATTTTTTAAAAAAATCTTGTTGTCGTAGGTTGTGCTTCCATGACGGAGAGTGAGGAGATTTCCTTGCACCTCGAGCTCTCCGAACCCGGAGCCTCACCTGACAGAGCCAAAGAGAGCATTTCCACGTCTCATGTTCCGGAAGAAGCATCTGTAGATCTCGCAGGTAACCCCATGGATCAGTGGAGGAGTGTATCCCAAGAGGGACTCTTGGCGGATGTCGGTGAATCGGAAAACGTGCAGGCGCTTGGGAAGGCTGGCAGACGCAAGCTGCGCATCGGGGAAAGTGCAGAGCCCGTCTCCCATCGCCTTAGACGTCAAAGAATCTACAAGCCAGAGAAAACCCACAGATGCACGCACTGCGGGAAGCACTTTGGCTGGAGGGCGAACCTTTTGGGTGAGAAAACCCAGGCGAGGGCGACATGCTCAAGCTGCGGAGAGCTGATGTGTCAGAGCACGCAGCTCCCAGTAACCAGGAAAATGCGTAAGAGGGAGAAAGCGCATCAATGCACCGCCTGCAAGCAGGTCTTTGCGGGGAGCTCAGAACTGGCCGTGCATAAGAAAGTCCACCAAGCAGAAAAGCCATACAAATGCCTGGATTGCGAGAAGCGCTTTTGCTCCAAGGCGAACATGCTCCGGCACCACCAGATCCATACCGGACAGAAACCGTATCAGTGCTTTGTTTGCGGGAACACCTTCCGGCAGCAGGAGCAGCTCGTTGCGCATGAGAGAACGCACACGGGCGAGACACCCTTCCACTGTGTGGTGTGCGGGAAAGACTTCAACAGGAAGTCAGTCTTCCTGACACATCAGAGAATCCACACGGGCGAGAGGCCGTACAAATGCTCCTTCTGCAACAAGCGGTTCATCCGCAGGGCCTACCACGCCATCCACGAGAGAATCCACGCCCGGGAGAAGCGCTACAAGTGCTCCGAGTGCGGGCAGAGCTTTAACTGGAATTCGGAGTTCATCGAGCACTTGAGGACCCACACCGGAGGGAAGCCCTACAAGTGCCTGGGCTGCGAGAAGCGTTTCGGCTGGCACTCGGACCTTATCAGACACCAGAGAATCCACACGGGCGAACGGCCCTACAAGTGCGCCCACTGCCGGAGGGGCTTCGTCCAGAGGGCGCAGCTCCTCTTGCACGAGAGGACCCACACTGGCGAAAGGCCCTACAAGTGCTCCTATTGTGGGAAAAGCTTCAGCCGAAGCTCCGTCCTCATCAGGCACCTGCTGCTGCACACCGGGGAGAAGCCGTACAACTGCCTGGACTGCGGGAAGAGCTTCTGCGAGAGGGCCCAGCTGGTTTCCCACGAGGTGACGCACGCCGAGGAGAAGCCCTACAAGTGCGCCGACTGCGGGAAAAGCTTCAGCTGGAAATCGGCCTTCACTCGGCACCGGAGGATCCACACGGGAGAGAAACCCCACAAGTGCCCCGATTGCGGGAAGAGCTTCATTCGAACCACCCACCTTGCCACCCACTTAAGAACCCACGGGCGGGAGGCAGACAGCGATGCTTTAATCGGGGAGGACATTTTAAATGAAGGTGGCGGCTTAATGTAGAATGAAGAATCCCTGCGAGGAGCAGTGGCTGAGACACGAGGGCAAAATAGGGGGATGTCCCGCCAACCTCCCAACTACCCGACTCCCAGTCCAGGGGGTGGTAGCACTGTCTGTGAGCTTCCTCTTTATAGTCTCCATGTTTCCCTGGAAGAATTCGGCAGGGAAGATGGCAGGACAGAACTAGAATTAGTTGGCTCTGCCTGACATTGGCTCTCTGGCGCCACCTACTGTCAGGCTTCCACCAGGCTCAACAGTCACCATCCACGACTGCATACAGACGGGTAGCTATCTCAACGTTCGAAGCTTTGGGCTGGCATAGCAGAGCGCGACCCAAAAGCCCTCTGAACGAATCGTACCTCAGCCGCGAGTTTGGTAGTTGGCCAAGCGCCCAGTTTTAAGAGCCTCGACGTCCCCATCTAAACACTCGTGTGAAGAATTCTGGGAACTGTAGTTTGTTAAGGGTGATGAGAGACATTGGGAGACACACACACACACACACACACACACACACACACACACACACACCCCGGCCGCCTATTTCCCTCACAGCGCTTACAATTCCCAGGCCGATTTTCAGTCCTTCTTCCCAGGGCGTTGTAGCTTTCTGAGGGAGAATAGAGGGGATCTCCCAATACTCTTTACAGTTCCTGGGGTTCTTCAGGAGAAGCCATGGCTGTTTAAAGTGTACAATGCTGCTTTAAGTGTATCGTGCAGGTGGGGCCGCACTGAGAGAAGTAGTATCAGTGGTATGCTGATATGGCAAGGGAGAATGAACCAGGGTTGGGGGGCAGAGAAGTATGGGGTGGCTGAGCTGGGGTGGCAGGGCAAAAATTCACTGCAGCCCATCAAAGAAGATTCCACCTAAACATTAGGAAGAACTTCCTGACAGTAAGAGTTGTTCGACAGTGGAATTTGCTGCCAAGGAGTGTGGTGGAGTCTCCTTCTTTGGAGGTCTTTAAGCAGAGGCTTGACAACCATATGTCAGGAGTGCTCTGATGGTGTTTCCTGCTTGGCAGGGGGTTGGACTTGATGGCCCTTGTGGTCTCTTCCAACTCTATGATTCTATGATTCTATTTTATGATTCTAAAAGGAAACTCCACACGAATCTTCAGGCCCAGAAGAGGAGCCATCGTTGCTGTTGCAGCAGACGGAGATTCACATCTAGTTCCCAAGATTTGGTCTTATGAGGCAAAGGCGCTAGTCCTCAACATAAGAATGTGATGTATACATCTCACTGTTATTATTTTGTTGGTTATTTTCTTCTGTTTCCTTGTGTCCAATGCAGTCTTTTCTTCTCTTGAGCTCATCTTTTACATTGCTTGATAAAGCTACTTGGTTTACCTCAAGTTCTTTCCTTTCTCACTCTGCCCCATTAACAGGGCTGGGATACAAAGAACATGTAGGTTTTATGCTGAGTGTAAATGTCACGGACGTGTGCTTGGAGTGTATCTGACACACAGACAACTTTCTTCTTAGGATCAGGACCAAGGAAAATCTGCTGGTATATTTTATTAGTTGAACTCAGATTTGCACAGCACTGATTGGCCAGTACTTGTGTCAGTCCTGAATTTTCAGAGTTGGGCTGTTGCACAGCATTGACTGTCACTCATGAAACCACAAACTCTCCCTTACTGGAACAGACTAAAAATCATTTAATCTGGGATAATTATTATTATTATTATTATTATTATTATTATTCAATCAAAACATTTCCAGTCAACTGATCTAACCATTGGATGAACTTAATGTTGCACCCCTAACTGAAACACACACAAACATTAAATAAAACAGATTATGTATTACAGCGTTCTTAAACCAAGGCGTGCTTTCCCATAGCAGCGGGGGAATCAATTTACAAATGGAACACACTCAACAGGAAGCGAAACGTGTTCTTATTCCAAGGCAAAGTTCACAAACCAAAACACCTACTTCCGGGTTTGCAGCATTCTTCATCCAAGTTGTTCATAAACTAAACTCTTCTTAAACCAAGGTACCACTGTATAAAAGTGTTTTAAAACAATCAAAAACAAAAGCGATCACGGCAGCAAGCCAAGTGGATTACAGAAACTGAGAGCGTGTAACACGGGCAGGAATTCAACAGGTGCTGCAGCAATAGGTGTAAGCTTGCCTTTTGAATTTCTCCATCCTGTGGTGCATCTGTTAAGAGACAGCTAGGGATATTAATACTACCTGCCAGGTTTCAATATAAACTTCCTTGACTGTGGACAATCAGAACAAGAGATGTGGTAAAGCTTGATGTATCCTAAATGAGAGCAGAACGAAAGGAGGCTAGTAATGCCCACCTCAAATAAGAGCATCAGAATGCCAAATTATTCTCTGGCTGAAATTAAAAATTTGTGCCAGAGAAGAATTTCAAGATTAACTTGCCTTCCAGCTATTCAACACAGGACAGATCTGAAGGGAAGGGATGTACCGTATTTTTCGCTCTATAGGACGCACTTTTCCCCTCCAAAAATGAAGGGGAAATGTATGTGCGGCCTATGGAGCAAATGGAGAGCGAGAGGGGTAGGTGAGCACCGACCCCTCTCGCTCTCCAGGCTTCAGGGATAGCTGCCTGAAGCCTTTGGAGCGCAGCGGGAACTCGCGCTGCGCTCCAAAGGCTTCGCAACCTTGCCGCCGCTCCCGGACCCGTTCTGGGGGCTGGGGTCGGGGGAAGCTCAGGCTTCCCCCGCCCCAGCCCCGCGGCTAAAAAGGAAGCCAAGACAGTGAGCGGCATCCATCCCGCTCGCTGTCTTGGCTTCTTTGCTCTTTAGGGCTGGGGTGGGGGAAAATAATTTTTTCCCCTTTATTTCCCCCCAAAAAAACTAGGTGCGCCCTATGGAGCGAAAAATACGGTATCTGAAGGAATGCCTGCTCTGGATGCAGAAAATCCCAAATTCAAACCTAGGCATCTCCAGTTTAGGTCTGGCAAGGAGCTGCTGCCAGTCAGTGTAGGCCATATTGAGCTAGATGGGCCAGTGGCCTGACTCAGTATAAGGCAGATTACTACGAAGCTTCCTATCTCCCCAAGAGTTCCTCTGGAACCACTCCTAGCCACACAAAATGGAAATTTATTATTGGCAGGTTTTATGTGGAGAGGAAATTTGGAATGGGGTGTTTGGTACAGGCGGGTAGACACTTGAATTTTGATTTTCTTGGCATTGTGGCTCTGAGCCAAGACTGTTCAGAGGCAAAGACCAAAAGCAGCACAGAGAGGGACTTGCTTCCTGGTCCTTCGCAGGTAGTCCCCCTTTCGCCGTAGGATCCTGCACAGTCTCCTGGGAACTGCTGCCATCAGGATTCTTCCGTAAAGCCTGAAGGTCACTCCTTGCCCAAGTCGCTGCCCTTCCAAACCTCACCAGCTGCCACTGGCATAGCATGAGTTTCCCAGGTGCCGACACAGCGTCTAGATGCGGGGTTGCGACTCCCATAATCTCCAACTGGGAGTTGTACAGTGGTGCCTCGCAAGACGAAATTAATCCGTTCCGTGAGGCTCTTCGTATAGCGGTTTTTTCGTCTTGCGAAGCAAGCCCATTGACAGCTTAGCGGATTAGCGCTATTAGCGGTTTAGCGGCTTTTAGCGGATCAGCTGATAAGCGGCTTATCAGCGGATCAGCTGATAAGCGGCTTAGGGCTTAGGAAAAGGGGGGGAAGGGGGGGAAACCCGCAGGAACTCGCAAGACATTTTCGTCTTGCGAAGCATGCCCATAGGGAAGTTCGTTTTGCGAAGCGCCTCCAAAACGGAAAACCCTTTCGTCTAGCGGGTTTTCCGTCTTGCGAGGCGTTCGTCTTGCGGGGCACCACTGTAGTTCAGTAATGACTGGAAGCCCGTGGGCTAGTCCCCACAGCTACTCTTCATTAATTTACAGCAAGTGTTAAATCGGTTTCATCCACAGATGGGATCTTGACTAAAAATGAGGCACCCAACACATCCCACCCAATGATGGTTTCCCAAATTGTGGCTGGGTTTGGCGTTGTGCTTTTAAAGAGACTCAGGTTCAAATCCCCACCCCTACCTCAGCTATGAAGCTCGCTGGGTGACATTTTGTGAGGTAAGTCACCCTCATCTACCTCGAAGGATTGTTGGAAGGATAAAATGGTGGGGGAGCCTTTAAATCAGAGCTTTCCAAACAGTGTGTCGTGACATGTTAGTGCACCAACTGCAATGTGAAGGTCTGTCACGCGAATGCTCCCGGGGGCTAGAAAAGGATTAGTTTAACCTCTGGTTTGCTAGTAAAACTGAATTAAATGGGACCCCTGACCATTAGGTCCAGTCGTGGCCGACTCTGGGGTTGCGGCGCTCATCTCACTTTATTGGCTGAGGGAGCCAATGTACAGCTTCCGGGTCATGTGGCAGGCATGACTAAGCCGCTTCTGGCGAACAGGAGCAGCGCACGGAAACACTGTTTACCTTCCCGCCGGAGCGGTACCTATTGATCTGCTTGCACTTTGACGTGCTTTCAAACTGCTAGCTTGGCAGGAGCAGGGACCAAGCAATGGGAGCTCATCCCGTTGCGGGGATTCGAACAACCTACCTTCTGATCGGCAAGTCCTATGCTCTGTGGTTTAACCCACAGCGCCACCCGCATCCCTAAAACTGAATTACTGTGTCACAAAATGATGCATGTCTAAAAAGTGTGTCACCAACATGAAAAGTTTGGAAAGCTCCGTTTTAAATTCTTTGGAAAAAGAATGTGTGTACATCTTATCTACATAGACCAAGAGTCTTGACTTAAGTAATATTTTTTTTAACCATTAATACAGGGAAGCCCCCTCCAGATGGAGCTCCGACACCCATCAGGCACAGCCAGAAAGGTTAGGGATGCTGAGAGTTGTAGTCCGACGGTGTGGCAGCAAGACAACCAGCGTGGAAACATCCTGCTTTTGCAAAGATCATTTTATTCAGCTTTAGAAATAAAGCAGAAAAAGAGGCAGAAAGGTATTCAAAACAAAGTGTATTTGTATTCAAAGCAAAGCTAGAGATGAAGAGAGAGCAAAAGCGAACAATACCATTTTATAAAATAAAACAAAAATCAGCAAAAAGGGATTAAAAAGAGCTACGCGCAGGCAGTCGGTTTGTTTGTTTGTTAGGGCTGTTCAGTAACTTCTCCCCTTTCTTGCTAGCAGCGTCCAATTTTTCAGGGGAAATTCATGGCCTTAAATAAACCCTAGAATGCAACACAGGAATCTGTGGCCCTCCAAACATGGTCTACAACTCCCATTATCCATGACCATTTTCCATGCAGGCCGGGAATGGGAGCTGAGAGTTCAAAAACATACTGAAGGCTGCAAGCTCCCTGTGTCTTGCGTACACCAGTGAAGATTCTGGTGGTGTAGATATAGATCAGGGCTAGGGATCCTGTGGCCCTCCAGTGGTTGTGGGACTAGAAATCCCATCACCCTCCGACCCATGGTGGCTGCAGGGCTGATGGGAGTTTGAGTCAAACGTCCTCTGGAGGGTCACAGCTTCACCTCCTATATTGCTGGCAGGAATGAAATGTGTGATTCTTCCTTCTGCGGTTATTTTTTTTAGGCAACCACACAACTTTCAGAACGCAGATTCCTATATTTCGGATCTAGCACAGTGGTAAAGGGTCCCCGTCAGATGCCACACTCTGAAGAGGCCTTTCCCGAATACTGGCATAGTTATGTGTTTATCTGAAATAAGTGACAGAAACATCACACGCAGAGGGGCATTACTTATTTAAAAGTGCACCTGTGCTTTCCTCTATAATCTTTTTCCAGTATCTGAAGCATGTGGGTGCCAGACTTCTAAATCCACTCTTCCTGGCTTGAAAGCTTGTTCATATAAAGGGAGAATCCGACACTGAATTTCTACTTTCAAACGAGGCATCTGGGCCATCAGATAATGGTACCCACATCTGAAAAAGGGACTACTTCTGCACCAAGTCAATCTAAGTCAAGATTTGTTGAACCGGTGGTAGAGATCCTCACCCCCCAGCTGAGCAGCTCAGGAGTGGGGTGAAGGGGGGGAATGACCCTTCCTGTGAGGCTTTCAATAGCCCTTTAGGGCCTTCTAAGGCCAAGATGAGGAAATGGTACCCTGCTGTTGGACTACAACACCCAGCATCCCTGGGTCACCCTTGTGGGGTCTGATGGGAGATGCAGTTCATCAACATCTGGAGAGCCAAAGGTTGCCTCAGGAAGCACAGCAATGGTCAGGGATGATCGGAGTCCAACAAAATCTGGAGGGCACCAGGCTGGGGAATGTTGCTGAGGAGAATTATTTGTTGGAAAAACTCTTTGTCCCTTTCACAGAAACTCCCATGATTCTTTGGGCTAGCGCCCAATTGTCTAAAACCGGTGCGAGGAACTACAACTCCCACCGTCCCAGTAAGCATGGCCAGTAGCCAGGGGATTGTAGTTCAGCAACACCCAAAGGTTCCTTGAACCTGGTATGAGGTGTTGACAGTCTCCCGAGGCAGAAATGGCAAAAACGGTTGTCCTCCCAGGTGTTACTGGACTACAACTGCCATCATGCCCAGCTGCTCTGCAGGCTGGTGTTGATGGGAGATGGAGTCCAACACCATATTTAAGGCCAGAGGTTCCCCATCTCTGCTCTAAGGCCTTGTCTCCACAAAGAACTGAATGAGGTGGCAAGAGTCCTGAAGTGTAAAATGGGGCTGTAACCGAACCGCGTTTTAAAAAATGATTTCTCACTTAACAAACTCCCTTGCAAGAAGTCCCTTGCTAGAACTCCCTTGCTAGACTCTTCCCCTCCCCCTTATCTGCTAGCTTTCTCCTTTCAACCAAACATATCTATGTGATTCAAAAGGGGGGCAGGAGTGGTGTGGGACCCTTTTCTGGATTCTACCACCGCATCCTGCTACATCTCTAAACTATAGTCCAATTCTGTGCCCATTCCAGCAGTTTGGAGATGTTTGAAAAATGTATGTGAGACAGGATAAAAGTGCCCCAGCAAAAAGCCTACCCTCAGCGTGACAAAGAGGAGACGGTTCACAGACGCACATATATATATATATATATATATATACATATAAATAAATAATATCACATACACCACTAGTTGAGACTGCTACCCAAGCCAGATGCTAAACAAGACAAAAAATTGAATTCATTTCCTACAATCAAAACGTAATTCATCTAAAAAAGAAAGCCAGTTTTGCTTCTGTTCCTGGTCCATTCCTATTATGATGCCACGGTTCCAACCCATTTCTCAGGGTAAAATGGCCGGCATGGATTCAAATCCTTTGCCGTGTGCCAACACATGGACCGGCACCTCGGCCGGCTCAGATTGGCAGTCAGTGCTATTCCCATTCTCGACCCCAGCTTGGGTCCACCTTGTCCTGATGGGCAGTTCTTCATAAACTTATTCTGCGGAAAGCAAAGCCCGGGCGAAATTCATTTGCCAAATCCAAGCAACGTTGCAGTCCGGTTAGGGCTTGACAGCAAGGGGGTTATCTAGGCCAAGCCACAGCATGAATCAATGCTAAAATGGCTGTCCAATTGCCACGCCAAACCCTCCTCACCAGATAAAAACAAAATGAGGCAAGGGTTGAGGGGGAGACTAATGGGGTAGGCCTCAAACCATGTCACCATCCCTCCTTCCTATGCATAATCTCCTCCCCCTCCCACCCCATGCTTTCCTCGCCCTGTGGTCTGAAAATGTCCATTGTTTTGCCACAAGGAGGGAACCGTTAGGCATTTGGGCCTTTTCCTGCTTCCTGGGAGGCCGATGGAGAACATGGTGGGCTGTTACTAGGCAACAGCCTCACACCTCTATAGCGCCCCTTCCTTACCAAGCCCAACATGGAGAAGGGAGAGCCGTAGGGCCAGAAAAAAGAGGAGAAGGAAAGGGAAGGAAGCAGTTAGCCCAAAATGGAGGGGAGGGCCGCCCCATCCTTTTCACAGCCATGTTTGGAGAAGGCAACCGTGTCCACCGGTCTTTCTTCAGTGACCAGACCAGAGTTCACCCTCAGCTGTGGCAGTTCTTTGATGCCATCCTTTCACCTGAAAGAGGGTGCAAGATGTCACCGGCCAAGAGGAAAGGAAAAAACGCTTCTCATATCTTCGCCTCACTTCCGTCTTCTCCTCCTTCTCCTTCTGCCCCCTCTAGGTAGGCCTCTCCGGAGGCTTGTGCGAGGTCGGCCATCAGGCCCAGGTTGACGCACTCGGGGCATTTCTCCGGGCTCTCGGCGGCCGACGAGAAGATCTTCCCGCAGTCCGCGCATATGAAAGAGTTCAGGCCCAGGTGGCAACGCTGGTGCCGGATGAGGGCCGCCTTGGCCTTGAAGCAGCTCCCGCACTCGGGGCAGACGTAGGGCTTCTCGCTGGTGTGGGTCCGCTCGTGGGCGATGAGCTGGGAGCTCTCGCGGAAGCACTTCCCGCAGCCCAGGCACATGTAGGGCTTCTCGCCGGTGTGGGAGCGCTCGTGCGCCACCAGGCTGGAGCGCTGGATGAAGCCCTTGCCGCACTGCAGGCAGATGTAGGGCTTCTCGCCGGTGTGGGTCCGCTCATGCTTGCTGAGGCTGGAGCGCACGCTGAAGCTCTTCTCGCAGTAGAGGCACTGGTAGGGCTTCTCGCCCGTGTGGGTCCGCTCGTGGGCGACGAGCTCCGAGGTCCAGTTGAAGCCCTTGCCGCACTCCAGGCACTTGTGGGGCTTCTCGCCCGTGTGGGTCCGGATGTGGGCCATGAGGTGCGAGTTCTGGCTGAAGCTCTTCCCGCACTCGGAGCAGGTGTAGGGCTTCTCGCCGGTGTGGATGCTCTGGTGGCGGATGAGGTCGGCGCTCAGGCTGAAGCCCTTGCCGCACTCCAGGCACTTGTAGGGCTTCTCGCCCCGGTGGCTCTTCTCGTGCAGAACAAGTGTGGCCTTCTGGCTGAAGCTCTTCCCGCACTCCAGGCAGGTGTACGGCTTCTCCCCGGTGTGGCTGCGCTCGTGGATGATGAGGCTGGAGCGCTGGTTGTAGCTCTTCTCGCACAAGAGGCACTTGTAGGGCTTCTCGCCGGTGTGGGTCCGCTCGTGCAGCTGCAGGTGGGAGCTCTGGCTGAAGCGCTTGTCGCAGTGGGAGCACTTGAAGGGCTTCTCGCCCGTGTGCGTCCGCCCGTGCGTGTTCAGCGTCGACCGCTTGCCAAAGCTCTTCCCGCACTCGTTGCACTTGTAGGGCTTCTCGGCCGGCAGGGGTTTCTCGGTGCCAGGGCTCAGGCCCACCACCCCATAGCCCTTTGAGACCTCCGGGAGGCCCTTCTTCTGCAAGAAGCTCTGCTGTACGGCAAATTCACTGAAGTCGAAGAAGCCCCTGCCGAAAGGGATGGAAATTGGTCCCCGGCTGTCCAGAGAGTGGGCCTCGGATGCTCCGGCCTGGCCGTCCCCCTGGGGGAAGCTGACCTCGTCTCCCCCCCACATCATCCGGTTCAGCTGCAGCCGCTCCGAGCTCCCCAGAGAAGGCTCCCCTTCCTTGCTGTGGCTTAACCAGCCAGCTGCAGAGACGAGAATGTCAAGACAGGAAGAGAATTCATCAAAAGGAGCAGCAGCAGCAGCAGATTTGGCTAAGCAAAGGTAGATATTATTGCAGGCGCCGTTTGGAAACAAGGTTCTATTCCTCATGGGTTGTATTTCAGACCCACTGAAATTTACAAAAGCGGCTAAGTATGAGGTCCACTCATTTCAGCAGATCTACTCCTGCTGCAAAGATAGAACTGAAATCAAGCTGGCAACTTACTCTCGTTCAGCCCAGACACTGAGGTCCAGCTCCGAGGGCCTTCTGGCGGTTCCCTCCCTGTGAGAAGTGAGGCTACTGGGAACCAGGCAGAGGGCCTTCTCGGTAGTGGCACCTGCCCTGTGGAACACCCTCCAGATCTGAAGGAAATAAGCAGCTATCCTATCTTTAAAAGACATCTGAACGCAGCCCTGTTTAGGGAAGTTTTTAATGTTTGATTGTGTTTTTAATATTCTGTTGGGAGCCGCCCAGAGTGGCTGGGGAAACCCAGCCAGATGGGTGGGGTATAAATAGTAATTATCCATCTGAACTAATCATTATAAGAACTGCAGCTTCAAGGAACGGGTGCAGTTGCTTTTTTCCTCCCCCCCTCCCCATCACTTTCCCCACATGTGTTGTGTTTTTCGGATTGAGGGCCGACCCTCTTATGACTGATCTTTCCAAGTCACTCTTGAGCATTTTCGACTAAAGAGTGGAGCAAAAATGCTCAAATAAAAGAGGAAGCAAATTAGGCAGCTCACTGCAAAGAGAGATCTAAGCAGCTAAGGGGCATGCATTTAAAGGACACCCACCCTGGGATCTCTTGTTCCCCCTTCAGAGCTAAAAATCCCCAAACCCTTAACAAACAAAGGTCATTCTGCCCAACGCTGAGTGGAAGATGCAGACCTTTGAGTCTCAGCATCATCTCCTGGAAGGCAGGGCTGTTCTGACAGAGATCACCGTATTTCCGTTTGAGCTCCTCAAGTCTCTGCACCAGCGTGTCCTCTTCTTCCCTGAGGATTATGAGGCAGTGGGAGGGAGGGGTGGGGGAATACGTAAACAGAAAATGAACCATGTAAATAGCTTTAAGTTTGAACAGCAAAAAAAAAAAAAAAGACTCTACATTAATAGAAAGCCTCATTAATGCACAAGAGGCCCTGGGTTCGTACCCCTATCAAGACCTTCAGCACAAAATACCTCAGAGATGTGTTTTAATTTTCCGTTCCTTGCAGGAAAGATGGGCAACAGGGGTAAGGCTGGATTTCCATTGCCCCAGCAAGCATGGCTAGAGATGGTGGCAAACTGAGATTCCAGCAACATCTGGAAGGTTGTAGGTCGTTCTTATCTCACGACTCGACCATGATTTCCCAGGCCTCAACGCCCTATGCTGGCTCTTAATGGACATGGCTACTGTAGGCCCATTAATTTCACTTCCCAGGATTCTTTGGGGGAAGCCGTGGCTGTGTAAATTGGCACATTACTGCTTTGAATGTATGGTACGGATGGGGCTTCTGATGTACACAAGTATGATGATTCCTAGCCCCACCTCTGGGGAAAAAGCCCCAAAGCAGGTGGATTCTTACCTGATTTCAATGCTTCCTGAATCCTACAAAGGAAAAGTGTTGGCAGAGGGGGAGAGAGAGGGAGAGAGAGAGAGAGAGAGAGAGAGAGAGAGAGAGAGAAAGGCACAATCCATGAGCTGTACAGGGAAAAATTGTTCATTTTCTTACAAAATATGAGAGCCCAGCAAGAACAACAGGCAGCAGGTTGTTGGCCTCTGTCCCAAGGGGCAATGGAGAGCACCTCCAGGGGTGAAGTCAGGCTGCAGTACCAAAGTGACCTTCCCGGGGCACGAGCCTGTACGGAGGTCCTGGGTGAAAAATTTAGATTGTTCTCTTGCACTTCTTTTTAATGTTCGTTTGGAAAAAGGAGCTAATAAAAATGGACAGCAGCTGTGGAACTCACAGACACTGGACAGTTACTGCAAATGTAACACATTTTCTTTACCTTTTTAAAACTATATAGATAATATATAAATATTAGAGAGGTTGAGAAAGTGCCGGGGGCACCAGTCACAAAATGGCCGCCACGGTGGCGTGGTGTAACACTGCTGAGCAAAAAAGAAAAAGAAACAGGACCTCAAGATGATGTGGGCATGCCCCCCAATCAATGGGGGAAGAGGCACCCACATCAACCCCCGCCAGTCAGAGGGAGAAGCTCTTTGCACCTCTCCTCTGTTCAGCGCAGAAGGGAAGGAGCCCAGTCCAATGAAATGTGGGAGTTTTTCATTTAGGAGAAGCTGAGGCAGTGCAACAGGAATTTGGCAAGAAGAGCAAAGGGTCTCCTGTACATTGTGGATTTTTCAGGGGATATTTACAAAGGCCTTTTGCAGGTGCCACTGCTGGAGGTACTGGCAGGCATGCTGGCATCCTTGGGCAGTATGCTGGCAATCACTGCAATTTATGATAGCCGGCTTGGCTCCGTGGTTTGGGTCAATAAGGAATCTGTCCACCTGTGTCAACTATTGAGTCTGCTTACCCTACACTGAACTCCACCCCCAAAAAAACCTTACCACTATCTCCTCACTGCTGTTTCCTTCTTCTCCATCCTCTTCCTTCTTCTCTTTCCTCAGGTCCATCGCTTCGGAATCCGGCAACACCTTCCAATGAATAAAATTACTAAGATCAACAGAAACCAACAGCCGCTGCTTCCTCCTTTTGAGTATTTCATTTTTAAAGAAATTTGCAGCTCCAGTTACTATGAAGATTAAGAATTCGTGTGGCCAGACACTCTCCTAGCGTCTCTCTTCAAGTTTCATCCCAACCTAGCCACAAAATCTATCCACATTTCCAGCCACTTCAGCTGTGATATACAGTTGTACCTTGGATCCCGAATGCCATGGTACTCGGACGTTGTGGCTCCCAAACGCCGCAAACCTGGAAGTGAATGTTCCAGTTTGTGAACATTCTTTGGAAGTCAAACGTCTGGCGGGGCTTCCAATTGGCTGCAGGAGCTTCCTGCTTTGGTTTCTGAACGTTTTGGAAGTCAAACAGACTTCCAGATCGGATTCCATTCGACTTCCAAGGTATGACTGTATACGTGTTGGTACTAACATGTAAGACCCTCATACAGCTCAGGACCACTTTACTTGGAAGACTGCCTTATCCCTTTACACCCAAGTAGATCATGCTGCAGTCTGCAGGAATGTTTTTATCCTAAAATTCCCAAAGGCCTCAGGAGTAACCTGGCACAGGGCTTTCAGCGTGGCAACTCCTGTTCTGTGGAATAGCACTCTGGTCGAGATACAGTGGTACCTCGCAAGACGAAATTAATTCGTTCCGCGAGTCTTTTCGTCTTGCGAGTCTTTTCGTCTTGCGAAGCACGGTCAAGTTGCAACTGCACCTCTTCAAGCGGTTTTAAGAAAAAGGAAACAAACTCGCAAGACGTTTTCGTCTTGCGAAGCAAGCCCATAGGGAAATTCGTCTTGCGAAGCAACTCAAAAAACGAAAAACTCTTTCGTCTTGCGAGTTTTTTGTCTTCCGAGGCATTCGTCTTGCGAGGTACCACTGTACAACAAGCACCTACTTCCTGGAAGTGATCAAATCTCATTTTGGTTCCAACAGTCTTTCCCGGCTGACTAAATGGGTCTTCACCACAAGCGGCCACTTGTTAGGGCTTTAAGTTTAAAAAGCATTTGTTGTATTCTCTTCCACGCAAATGGCCTTGGGATCCTGGTTTAGCAGATTAAAAATTATTGTGCCATCAAACTGATGGCCCATAGCAGTGATATGTGCAGAAGCCTTAACAGGGATTGAACTGATTGTATCATGGCTTATTCCTGCAACCGCTTGCCAGTTGCCAAGCCCAATTCAAGGCGTCAACACTGACAAACAAAAATCCCAACCCCCCTGCCCCCTCTCCCCAGTGGACACTTGAAAATTCCTGGTGGTCTTGAAAGGACTACTAAATAATTTTTCCTCCTTTATTTCCAGGAAAATATTTCTGCCTGTATTTCCAGGAACATTTAGCCACAACCCTAAAGAAAAACCACCCCTCTGGCTGATACGTAGTACCTCATTGCTGTTTCTGCATTCCTCTTCCGTAGCATCCTCGATCATCAGTTCGTCGCTGCTGCTGTCCCCTTTAACCTTCTCGCTTACGAAGTCTAATGGATCACTGAGACTCTCCTCCAATTTCTCGTGCTGAAAATGGGGGGTGGGAAGGAAAAAGAATGAAACCTTTAGGATCTGATTTGGAATAACATTCCTGATCACCACAGCAGTTTCTGTGGTTTAAAAAGGTTTCAGCAAGCAACAGCAGTTGGGTCATCATGGAGTGTTCCCTTATGAATCCGGCTTACATTATTCTGTCTGCCATTTGTGCAAGCGTCGGTCACAGGCTCCACCTTCTCTGACAGAAACCATGGTTTACTGGGCACGTGGCTGAATTACTAGTTAGAAATCAGTCCTGGTTTCATAACTGGGGATTAAATCAGTTTCCTGGTATGGGTGTAACAGGAAACCATGGTTTATATAATCCACAGGCCAGCACCTCAACTCGATGTACATGTACCTCGGCATCTTGCAGTAGATGTACTTTGAGTAGTTTGGAAATCAGACACAAGCTGGCTGATAAGCCCAGAAAAATGGTCCACTGTCTGAAACAAACCACCAGATAGAACCACTCACACCTCAGACCAGTTTTATGGGTTTTTTTCTTTCTTTTTACAGTATTATTACATTTAACAGCTTACACAAGGGATGAGGAACTTTCCAGATGTAGCTAGGCTAGGTTTTATCTCCTACTTCACAGATGTGGAACCTGTTGCCCTTCAGAAGTTCCTGGACTACAAGTCCCATCGTCCATGGCCGTGCTAGCTGGGTGGCTGATGGGAGTCCAACAGCATCCGAAGGGCCTATAGGCATCGTTTACTGGTTTAACTGGTTGTTAGGCTTATGTTCCGATTTCTAAAGTTCCCTCTATACTGCAAGAGTTGATAAATCATAAGCAACTTCTGCAAGAATTCTGATGAAACAGTTTGCTACCCTCAGACCAAATAATTTTAGCAACGACTTAATAAAACGACATCAAATGCAAACAACTGCTATTTTTATAAAGCGTTTCTGGACAGAAGTTACGTGGACGCATTATCAAATCCTAAATTACACAAGAATGTGCTTGGCTCACATCTGAGCATGCCAAAAATATCAACGCTAAAAATAGCATCTGCTGTGAAGACAACTAAGTAATCTATAAAGCCCTATTCTAGGCTTTCTTTTTAAAGGAGGAGAAGAGACATAACTGCCTTGGTTCAAGATGGGGAAGTGGTGGAGAACCAGTCTGGTATGGCCGTCTGCCTTGCCTCTGAAGGACGTCACAAATAGGAAGATATCTTTCATTACC
This sequence comes from Podarcis erhardii, assembly GCF_964252035.2. Lineage (NCBI taxonomy): Eukaryota > Metazoa > Chordata > Lepidosauria > Squamata > Lacertidae > Podarcis > Podarcis erhardii. The sequence continues at coordinate 117,670,146 of NC_138498.1, read as the reverse complement.
ATTCCAAGAAGCTGAATTGTGCCTAACTGGGGTGAGGAAAACCAGCTACAGGTCCTTTTCCAGTTATCTCTGGAACCAGCCACATTGGTGCAAAGAAGCGTTTGAAATTCTCCAGGTGCATTTTGCACCTGGTTATTGGCCACTTGCAACCAAATAAAGATTCCCGGGTGCCAGGATAGCGCCTGACGTCTCCACCATCTGGAGGTGCATGCCTGGGGATCATTGGATCTTGAGCGTTTTCACATCCTGTAGAATTATATCTGCTATATTTTATCTGCACAATTGGGATGAATTTCAGGAAGGCAAACGTTGCATTGAAAAATACAACTGTTGAGCCGCCTGGCCCAGAAATGGCACCTAGGCGTTCTGTTTTGGCAACTGTAACCCTGGTTTTTAAGGAGCCGTTTGACGCCTAGCTTATATATTTGAGTTTTCTAATGTGGCAAGACCACCTGGGAGAATTTTACCCTTATGATTTCTATATAATCATATAGCCATATATAGCCATATATCCTAATGATGATTTTTATATATCCATGTATCCTAATGAGGTTTGAATGGCTAAAGCTTCAGCAGAACTAAAGTGCTTAGATCTTAAAAATCCAAAAGTTGCCCTCTGCCCTGCTACTGTGCTTGAAGGAAAGAATAAATCTGATGTTTTGGCATTTTTCTATAGGGATCTTTCTCCAGACAGCTTCTCAGGCTCACAAGATGGGGCTGAGCTAGGTAAAAGTAAAGGGACCCCTGACCATTAGGTCCAGTCGTGACCAACTCTGAGTTAGGGAACAGGAAAAAACAGCCAGCCACAATGCAATGTTCTAAGTCAATAACAGATGGTGGGGGTTATTCAAGTTGCAACGGTCAAATAGGTTTATTTTCCTCTTTATTGCTGAAAATTAGGGTAAAGGGCAAATTGACGCAGCATCAGAGGAAAGCAGAAGTATTCTTTACATGGGCAGAGGAAGAGCTTGTGCACGTTCATCAGGTATAAAACCCCAATGCACAGGGGCTTCGGCGCCCAGGCTCTGGAAACTATTCCACTGGGTCTTTATTGCTCAGCAATAAACTTTGCCTTCTTTTTCTCCACTGATGCATCTGTCGATTCCTGGGCACAATTTGAGTGGGCCACAGGTATTCCATATATACAGTGGTGCCTCGCAAGACGAAAATAATTCGTTCCGCGAGTCGCTTCGTCTTGCGGAGCGCGGATTCCCCGGGTATTAACGAAAAAGGAAGCAAACTCGCAAGACGTTTTTGTCTTGCGAAGCAAGCCCATAGGGAAATTCGTCTTGCGAAGCACCTCGAAAAACGGAAAACCCTTTCGTCTAGTGAGTTTTTCGTCTTGCGAGGCATTCGTCTTGCGGGGCACCACTGTACTTGCAACACTAACACTGGTGCAGAGGTGGGAATATTTGCCAGAGTTACAGAAAGCTGCCTCATACCGAATCAGGACATTGGGCCAGCCACCTCAGGACTGTCTACACTTAAATGGCAGTGTCTCAGGCCGGGAACATTTCCAGTTCTTTTTGGAGATGTTGAGGATTGAACCCAGGAACGTACAAGAGATGTTCTGCCAACTGAACTACACCCCCTCCTCATGAAGGCTTTCAGATCTTTTTCTTGCCTTTTGGCACCCTAACATCACAGAGATAATCTCCTAATTTTTTGTGTGCAGCACGCCAAGGGCATACGGAGCCCTAGAAAAACAGGAGAGGATGTTCCTAACCTTTAACTCCTCAGTAGCAACTGATGCTTCAACTTTCTCCTCAGTCAGCATCTTCTTGCTGTCCGCTGGCTTCTCAGGCTGAGCTTCATGGTCTCCTCTCTTTTGCTTAAGGAGCGTGAGGCGTTCCTTCGGCACCACCTGAAGAAAGAGAAACGTTACCTGATTTGCTTCAAGATGCCAGGAACTGAACCTGGACGTTTCTACCTTTGAAACATTTGCTCTGTGCTACGGCTTCTTCCCAACTGATTAAAAGGCCACGAATTATGTGGCAAGGCCTTAAATCATGGGTAGGCAAACTAAGGCCCAGGGGCCGCATCTGGCCCAATCGCCTTCTCAATCTGGCCCACGGACGGTCTGGGAATTAGCATGTTTCTACATGAGTAGAATGTGTCCTTTTATTTAAAATGCATATCTGAGTTATTTGTGGGGCATAGAAATTCATTCATTTTTTTTCTTTTCTTTTCAAAATATAGTCCGGCCCCCCACAAGGTCTGAGGGACAGTGGACTGGCCCCCTGCTGAAAAAGTTTGCTGACCCCTGTGGCTTAAATCATGTGCATGTATTAAAAGTCACTATGAGATCTTCCATCTTTATCGAGGGGAATACTAACCTCTTCTTTCCTATAACTGTAATACAGTGGTGCCTCGCAAGACAAAAAGAATCCGTTCCACGAGTCTCTTCGTCTAGCGATTTTTTCGTCTTGCGAAGCAAGCCCATTGACGGCTTAGCGGATTAGCGCTATTAGCGGCTTAGCGGATAAGCGGCTTAGAAAAAGGGGGGAGAAAGGGGAAAAAAACCGCAGGAACTCGCAAGACATTTTCGTCTTGCGAAGCAAGCCCATAGGAAATTCGTTTTGCGAAGCGCCTCCAAAACGGAAAACTCTTTCGTCTAGCGAGTTTTCCGTCTTGCGAGGCATTCGTCTTGCGGGGCACCACTGTAGACTGAGTGGTGCATTTCTAATAATCTCAATAACTTATTTCCAAAAATAAGTTCCCCTCTGGCATCCTATTACCGCCCTTACTGTCTGTATGCTCATATATATCTTTTATGTGAACCATCCTGAGACCTCTTGGTATAGGGCGGTATACAAACTCAATTAATAATAATAATAATAACAAGACCAACCCCCAGAGTACGTGTTCAATATCAAACACTATTTTGCTTGCCATGTAGCCATCTGTCTATTGATGTTTACTTTTATTATTTTACCCCGTTTTTTATTTTTATAAAGTTGTAAGCCGCAGTGGTGTGTTTGTATGATACAATGGTATATAAATATTTTTTATAAAGAAAATAATAAACTGGGGTGAGAGAAAGCTGACAGTTATCCCTTCCTTCCTCCGAAAAGCTCAGGGACCATTCTGTCCTCACCCATTCTCTCCCCACAACCACCATGCAGTTTTGACCTGCTCAGAACTTAAGCACTACAGAAAAGAAGATAAAATGAGGCCAACGGCATAAAAGCCATACAAAAATAAAAGTATTGTTATGAATATTACTACAAATCTAAAATATTGGTTTGAAGCAGAGTTGAGAAATTAAATCATAATTACCAGAATCAGCAAAGCTAGAATTGTACAAGGAAAAGGGATGAGAGATGCTCAAACGAAGGGATATTTGTAGCCATTTTTTTCTTTGGAAGGAGACTCCCCCCGCCATTATCAAAGAAAAGCAAGATTACATTCCACAGATATCCAACCACATGAAAGGATTTGATAAGGGCAACCAAAATGGTCAAAGGCCTGGAAACGATGCCTTATGAGGAACGGCTAAGGGAGCTGGGCATGTTTAGCTTGGAGAACAGGAGGTTAAGGGGTGGTATGATAGCCATGTTCAAATATATAAAAGGATGTCACATAGAGGAGGGAGAAAGGTTGTTTTCTGCTGCTCCAGAGAAGCGGACACGGAGTAATGGTTCCAAACTACAAGAAAGAAGATTCCACCTAAACATTAGGAGGAACTTCCTGACAGTAAGAGCTGCTCGACAGTGGAATTTGCTGCCAAGGAGTGTGGTGGAGTCTCCTTCTTTGGAGGTCTTTAAGCAGAGGCTTGACAACCATATGTCAGGAGTGCTCTGATGGTGTTTCCTGCTTGGCAGGCGCTTGGACTCGATGGCCCTTGTGGTCTCTTCCAACTCTAGGATTCTATGATAAATCGTATGCCCAAAATACATGCATTGCAACTTCTGCAACAATTTTGATTCAACATAGCTTACTATCATTAAAGCAAAACCATTTCAGCAACATCTAATAAAACTATATCAAACAGCAAACAACTGTTGTTTTTAAAAAGTGTATCCGGACAGAAGTTACGTAAGACATATAACCCAAACCAAGAATGTGCTTGGCTCGCATCTGGGCATACTAAAAGCACCAGTGCTAAAAACAGCATTTGCTGTGAACACAACGTGTTTGACTAATCTAGAAGACTGATTAAGTTGGACCAATTCAAAGTTTTATTTTTATAACAGGAGACGTTAAACACGTTGTTTCAAGATAAGGAACAGGGAGTAGTGATGTACTGGTCTGGGATGCAGGTCTGGCCAGTCTCCAAAGGACATTACAAAAATAGAAACATGTATTTTATTCCTGTTTTAATAAATTTAATTGTACTTGATTGGGATAAGGGCCAACCCTTGCTGCATTTTAAAATATTATCATCATTTAATTTCTATACCACTTAATATATTAAAAATATCTCTAAGTGGTATACAGAAAACTGAAACAACAGCAGACAGCTTAAATAAAATATTGCAAAAATATGGTTACATATAAAAATGTTACCTTAATACAAAGTTACTATATATATCTCAATTCATTTTCCTTCTGACACACCAGGTTATCTCCCAGGGTCCAAAAAGGCTCTCAGCTTACCCACAAAAGTCTCAACTTGCTTTTTATGGGCCCAAGGTGGATGGTACTTCCTCAGGCATTATTAATACTTACTAATGGCTTCACTCATAAAAACAGCTCAAAGCAACTTACAGACACAAAAAAAGAAATATCAAAAACAATTACAATAAACACAGTCAATAAAAACAAATGCACACCTTCTGTACAAATAATCACAGGGCCTAGCAGACCCTGCCCTAGAAAAGCCACAAATACTTAAAAACCTTTCAGACTTAGGGTCAAAAACCCAGCTGAGGAGAATTTTTTTTTTTGTCTGGAGTCTAAAACTCGACAAAGAGGGCTGCAGGCCAGAGTCCCTGAGGGGAGGATTCCCCAAACTGGGAGCCACCACTGAAAAGGCCTGTTTCTCGTGTTTCCATCTTGCAGATTTCCCACATGGATGATGATGCCAGGGTTTGCAGGAAGGTTCAAATGGAGAGAGGCAGTCCTCAAGGTCTTCTCTTCTTCTTCTTTGGCAATCACTCATAGCCAAGTAAGATTGTCTTCCATGAATATGGCTTTAACAGTGAATCTGTAAGTGACTGCGGAGGCCAGTTCTGGATCCACACGTCCTTCCACAGTGGGGACAAAGGTTTCAGGGTGGGAGTTGATCACGGTGTGGATTTGCCAAGCATGCCTTCCTCTTAGCACGTTTCTCCCTTTCATCCTGAGTTCGAGCGTCTTCAAAGCCCATGACACTTTTGGTAAAGGCTGTTCTCCAATTAGAGCGCTTGCAGGCCAGTGTTTCCCAGTTGTCGGTGTTTATACTACATTTTTAAAGACTTTTCTTCAGAGAGTCTTTGAACCTCTTTTGTTGACCACCAGCATTACGCTTTCCATTTCTGAGTTCAGATTAGAGTAGTTGCTTTGGAAGACGATAATCAGGCATCCGCACAACATGACCTGTCCAGCGAAGTTGATGTTGAAGAATCATTGCCTCAACACTGGTGATCTTTGCTTCTTCCAGTACACTGGCATTAGTTCACCTGTCTTCCCAAGTGATATGCAAAAAAATTTCAGAGACACCGTTGATGGAATCTTTCGAGGAGTTGGAGATGGTGTTTATAGGTGGTCCATGTTTCACAAGCGTACAGTAAGGCTGGTGGTAGAATAGCTTTGTAAACAAGCATTTTGGTTTCCCTGCGAATGTCCCGGTCGAGGTACAGTGGTGCCCCGCAAGACGAATGCCTCGCAAGACGAAAAACTCGCTAGACAAAAGAGTTTTCCGTGTTTCGAGGTGCTTCGCAAGACGAATTTCCCTATGGGCTTGCTTTGCAAGACGAAAACGTCTTGTGGGTTTGCTTCTTTTTTTGTAAAACCGTTAATACCCGGGGAATCTGTGCTCCGCAAGACGAAAAAATCGCAAGACGAAGCAACTCACAGAACGAATTATTTCCGTCTTGCGAGGCACCACTGTATTGGGATCCTGATCCACATAAGGCTTTATGGGTCAAAACCAGCACTTTGAAACTAACTGGTAGCCGGTGCAGTTGGGCCAGGATTGGCATTGTGTGCCCAGACCAACTTGCCACCTGGCTGCCAGGATCTGAACCAGGTGCAGTTTGTGAACCACCAAGAAACATTTAAACATTTCAGCGTAGTATAGCATCAAAATGATTTTATTTATTTGCAGAGTATGTCCAGATATTTTTTTCAAAATGCGAGCAACAGCATCGAGTGATGCTGCAAGCTCATGACTCATTGAGTTTGTATACATACTTAAGGTACGAGGCTCGTTTATAATTCATGTTGCTATGTGGATGCATTGTTTTACACTTTCTAAGTGTCGCACGATTACATTATAAAGTACAGTAATTTTATTCGACATTATAAATCAAGCGCTGCAAGGTGTTGTTTCTTTTTTGCTTTCCAAAGTAAGGTCAAAGGTAAAGGGACCCCTGACCATTAGCTCTAGTTGTGGCCGACTCTGGGGTTGCGGTGCTCATCTCGCTTTACTGGCTGAGGGAGTTTCCAGGTCATTTGGCCAGCATGACTGAAGCCGCTTCTGGAGAACCAGAGCAGCACACAGAAACAGGTACCTGCCGGAGCGGTACCTATTTATCTACTTGCACTTTGCCGTGCTTTCGAACTGCTAGGTTGGCAGGAGCAGGGACCGAGTAACGGGAGCTCACCCCGTCGCGGGAATTCGAACCGCCAACCTTCTGATCAGCAAGTCCTACGCTCTGTGTTTTAACCCACAGCGCCACCCACGTCCCTTTGCTTTCCAAAGTATTTCTTATCAAATAAAAAAGTGGTGTGGTCTGAGCACATTTTTTATTCTGAAAATGTGGCCTGGAGAAAAAAGTTTGAAGAACCACTGTTTTAGAACATAAGAAAGCTCAGCTATTGGATAAAGTTCGGCACCCTTTTCTCACGGCAGCCAATCAGATGCTCTTTTTATTTTTTAAAAAAATGCTTAAGAGATTTCAGGGATTGAACCCGGGACAAAGCAAGCATTCTCCCATTGAGCTACAGCCTGTCCTCAGATAATTAGGAACAAAGGGAGCTGCCATATATTGAATCAGACTTTTGGTCCATCTAGTTCAGTAATGTCAACACAGACTGGCAGATTTCCAGAGTGTCAAGCAGGAGACCGCCACCACCTTCCCCAGTCCTACCAGTTGGGATAGCTCAGCCGGTACAGCAGGAGACTCTTATCTCAGGGTTGTGAGTTCGAGTTCCACATTGGGCAAAAGATTGCAGGGGGTTGGACTAGATGACCCTCGGGTCCCTTCCAATTCTATGATTCTACCTGGAAATGCCACTGGTGTTTGGACCTGGGTCCTTCTGCATAAAAAGCAGGTTCTCTGCCACTAATTTTCCTTCCTTCCCCATAAAAAGTGGGAGCAGAACCTCAGATTTGTATTGATTTTTTTAAAAAATTGATTTCTTTTTTGCAGGCAGATGCTCCCCCGCCTTGCCTTGGCTACACCCATGCATCTGTGGTTTGAACCTGCAAACTCCTCCATTCAAAAGCAACGCTCTAATCCAGACCAATTAATACAGCTTTTTAAATTTTTTTAAAGTTAATGATCTTTGTTGAATGTGGACATTTGCACGCTCCCCTTTCCTCCCTGATAATTCCTACCTGAATTTTCTCTTCTGCACCCTTTTCAACTCCGGTGTCCATGGTAAAGCTGGGGTGATGGCGGAAATTTTGTGCTCCTAGTGGGGGAGGGGAAGAGGAGAGGAAAAGAAAAGAAAAGAAAAGGGAGTTTTAATTATTATTTTTTTAAATGATGGAAAGGGAAAGCGGGGTGCGGTGGGAGAGAAAAAGCAAGCAAGCAACCCGGATCTCTCTCTCTAGGGGCGCAGAAAAGTCGTGAGTTCAAGTTTGCAGCGCTACCAAGGCTCCATCGTAGAACATTTGCTTCTCCATCTCCTTCCGCATCAGGAGATAAATCAGGAGGAGCAATCGCTTCGGTCGAGAGCGCTAGGCCCCACGTGCTGCAGCGCCGAGCCCCTGAGCGCGTGCAGAGTGCAAATCGTAGCACCACCCAGCTCTCCCCGGGAAGCAAGCACAATCTAACTTCAACCCCCCCCCCAAAAAAATATATATATATATATTTCAGGGAAAAGAAAAGGTGGCTGCGGGCGGAGGCGGAAGGAGTTTATTACTATTATTGTTATTATTATTATTAAAAAATGCTTTAGAGCATGTGCAAAAAGTCTTTCCTTCCCGCCCCCCCCGCACCCAACCTACGGAAACGGATGGCGAAGCGCAGCCAAGCTCGTCTGAAGGGGCCGAGAAGTCCCTCCGGCAGGCGGAGGGTGATGCAACAGGGAAGGCCAGGCTCCTTCTGAGCATGTGCAAAGCGCGCCCCGCTACCCTTTCCTGCAAGGCTCGCCCACCCACCAGCCCGCCCCCTCCCACACCCACCTAGGGCAGGGGGCGGGGGAAGGCGGAAATCGTTGAAGAGAATGCCTCTGAGCATGTGCAAAGTGCACCCCTCTCTTCTTCCCCCGCCCGCAGGCTAGAAGATCCTTTCTTGTGCAGGAAAGCGGGAGGGAAAAAGCAATAATAGAAATATAAATATAATACTACTAATTCTGCAAATCTGCCGGAGCAGCTCCAGCGGAGCCTAGCTTCTCTAATCCCCGAGTCTTTGGGAGGAACGTCTGCATTGCTAACTTAAACCGGTTAGCCACCCACTCGCTTCCCCTCCCGCGGAACCCTGGGAGTTGTAGGGCGGCGGGCCCGGCGCGGCCATTCTCCGCGCGGCCTCCGGGACTACAACTCCCAGGGTTCCTTGCGAGGCGATGGACGCGCCGAGCTTTGCAAAGGGATCGGAGCAGAAGCGCCTGGAGCAGAGACCAGTTTTGCAGAGGAGAGTCAGTGGGGGATCAAACCTTCAAAGCAGGGGGCTTTTGTTTCCATTTATAGTTTCTTTACTTCTTGTCCGTCTCCTCGCCCCGCATCTGGAGTTGGGTTTCTTTTCAGGAAACCGGTTTGAAACCGGGTTAAAGGGGCGCCGTGTAGACGCGGCTTCGCGCCGCTCAAGGAAAGGAGACCTCTTCCCCCGCTGCCTGTCTCCCGCGCCCCTCGGGGTCCAGGGATCCGGGACGGGCGGAGGAGAGGAATCCGTGGCTTCTGCTTCCCCTCCGCCAGGACTACCCAGGGCCATAGCTGTCAACGTTTTCCCTTTTTGTTAAAGGGAAATTCCCTTATTCCCAATAGGATTCCTCGCGAGAAAAGGGAAAAGTTGACAGCTATGCCCAGGGCCCTCCTGTGGCCATGGAGAGCTCATCATCATTATCATCGCATTTGTATACCGGCCTGTGGTCTTTGTCCATGGAGTTTTCTTGGCAGGGATACTGGAGTGGCTTGCCGGTTCCTCCTCCAGGTGGATCACGTTTGATCAAAACTCTCCACTATGACCTGTCCATCTTGGGTGGCCCTGCACAGCATAGCTCATAGCTTCTCTGAGTTATTCAAGCCCCTTCGCCACGGCAAGGCAGTGATCCATGAAGGGCTCACTGGAAGGACAGATCGTGAAGCTGAGGTTCCAGTACTTTGGCCACCTCATGAGAAGAGAAGACTCCCTGGAAAAGACCCTGATGTTGGGAAAGATGGAGGGCACAAGGAGAAGGGGACGACAGAGGACGAGATGGTTGGACAGTGTTCTCGAAGCTACCAGCATGAGTTTGACCAAACTGCGGGAGGCAGTGGAAGACAGGAGGGCCTGGCATGCTCTGGTCCAGGGGGTCACGAAGAGTCGGACACGACTAAACAACAACAACAACTTCATCCATAGAACTCAGGGGGTTCACAACATGAAATTACAATACAAATAACTCCATGCTAAATAATAAATAATAAACATAAGAACAAAAACAAACCAATAATCCCTCTCCCGTAATCCATTTAAGGGCGTTGGATGTCAATCAGCCAAAGGCCTGGAAGAAAAGGAATACTTTCTCCTGGTGCCTAAAGGTGTGTAATGAAGGTGCCAGGAGAACATTCCCGGGGGAGAGTAGCCAACCATCCGGTTGTGGCTGTATATGTTGAGTGCAAGAATTAAGAGCAAAGCAAATAAAGAGTTGTCAACTTTTTCTTTCTTCTCTGGAGGGGGGCTCCTCTGCCTTTTGCAGCCATGTGACAGGCAGAAGTTGTTACTATTATTTATCGCTTCTTTATGCTGTGAACCACTCTGAAATCTTCGGGTGAATGGTGGTATGATTTCTAAAATAATAATAATACAGTCAAACCTCAGTTGTGGAATGTAATCCGTTCCAGAAGCCCGTTTGGATTCCAAAACGTTCGACAACGGAATCGTGGCTTCCTATTGGTCGCAAGAGCTTCCAGCACTCAGCGGAAGCGACATCGGACGTTCGGCTTCCAAAAAACATTCGAAAACTGGAATGTTTACTTCCAGGTTTTGGGCATCTGGGAGCTGAATCGTCCGAAAACAGAGCCGTTCAGGAGCCGAGGTTTGACTGTCATAAATCCCTGAGAGATGTTAGGAGACTCCTCTCTGAGCTACAAATCTCAGAGTTCCCTTTAAAGAGGGGTTGGGAACTTTGGGAACTGTAGCTTGGAGAGAGGGAATAGACTCTCAGCACCCATAACAAATGACAGTTCTCAGGATTCTATGGGGTGGAGGTAGCTATGGCTGTTATAATGGCATCACAGTGCTTTAAATGTATGGTGTGGATGTGTCCTAGAATCATAGAATCATAGAGTTGGAAGAGACCACAAGGGCCATCAAGTCCAACCCCCTGCCAAGCAGGAAACACCATCAGAGCACTCCTGACATATGGTTGTCAAGCCTCTGCTTAAAGACCTCCAAAGAAGGAGACTCCACCACACTCCTTGGCAGCAAATTCCACTGTCAAACAGCTCTCACTGACAGGAAGTTCTTCCTAATGTTTAGGTGGAGTCTTCTTCCTTGTAGTTTGGAACCATTGCTCTGTGTCCGCTTCTCTGGAGCAGCAGAAAACAACTTTTCTCCCTCCTCTATGTGACATCCTTTTATATATATGAACATGGCTATCATATCACCCCTTAACCTCCTCTTCTCCAGGCTAAACATGCCCGGCTCCCTTAGCCATTCCTCATAAGGCATCGTTTCCAGGCCTTTGACCATTTTGGTTGCCCTCCTCTGGACACGTTCCAGTTTGTCAGTGTCCTTCTTGAACTGTGGTGCCCAGAACTGGACACAGTACTCCAGGTGAGGTCTGACCAGAGCAGAATACAGTGGCACTATTACTCCCCTCGATCTAGATGCTATACTCCTATTGATACAGCCCAGAATTGCATTGGCTTTTTTAGCTGCTGCGTCACACTGTTGGCTCATGTCAAGTTTGTGGTCAACCAAGACTCCTAGATCCTTTTCACATGTACTGCTCTCAAGCCAGGTGTCACCCATCTTGTATTTGTGCCTCTCATTTTTTTGCCCAAGTGCAATACTTTACATTTCTCCCTGTTAAAATTCATCTTGTTTGTTTTGGCCCAGTTCTCTAATCTGTCAAGGTCGTTTTGAAGTGTGATCCTGTCCTCTGGGGTGTTAGCCACCCCTCCCAGTTTGGTGTCATCTGCAAATTTGATCAGGATGCCCTTGAGTCCATCATCCAAGTCCTCAGGCCCTGAAACAAGTATTGCTTTATAGAATCATAGAATTGTACAGCTGTCATTTAGTCCAACCCCTTGCAATGCAAAAATCTTTTGCCCCAAGTGAGGCTCAAACCCATGACCCTGAGATGCTCTACCAAAAAAGCCATCACAATGTTGCAAGTATATAAGGAATACCTGGTGCCCACTCAAAATGTGTCCAAGAATCGACAGACGCAGCAGTCGAGAAAAAGAAAGCAAAGTTTATTGCTGAGCAATAAAAACCCAGTGGAATTGTTTCCAGAGCCTAGACGCCGAAACCCCTGTGCATTGGGGTTTTATACCTGAGTACAAACAGCATAAGGGACGTGGGTGGTGCTGTGGGTTAAACCACAGAGCCTAGGACTTGCCGATCAGAAGGTTGGCAGTTCGAATCCCCGCGACAGGGTGAGCTCCCGTTGCTTGGTCCCTGCTCCTGCCAACCTAGCAGTTCGAAAGCACGTCAAAAGTGCAAGTAGATAAATAGGTACCGCTCCGGCAGGAAGGTAAACAGCGTTTCCGTGCGCTGCTCTGGTTCGCCAGAAGTGGCTTAGTCATGCTGGCCACGTGTCCCGGAAGCTGTACGCCGGCTCCCTCGGCCAGTAAAGCGAGATGAGCGCCACAACCCCAGAGTTGGCCACGACTGGACCTAATGGTCAGGGGTCCCTTTACCTTTACCTTTACCTTTACAAACAGCATAAAACATGACATAGTCGTATGTTGCAGCAAAAATCAAACCAATGAGCGCGCACAAGCTCTTCTTCTGACCATGTAAAGAATACTTCTGCTTTTCTCAAATGGTGTGTCAATTTTCAGCAATAAAGAGGAAAAGAAATCTATTTGACCATTGAAGCTTGAATAACCCCCACCATCTGTTATCGACTTAGAACACTGCATTGTGGCTGCTCTTTCCTATACCACTCCCCCACCCCATCTCGTGAACATGAGAAGCAGTCTGGCAAAGGTTTCCTATAGAAAAATGCCAGCACACCAGATTTATTGTTTCCTTCAAGCACAGTAGCAGGGCAGAGAGAAAGAGGGCAAAGGGGAAACTTTGGTTTCTTGAGATTTAAGCACTTTTAGCTCTGCTGAAGCCTCAGTGATTTTAAACATCATTAGGACACTATGGCAAGTTATTAAAGAAACGGGAGTGCCTGATCACCTCATCTGTCTCCTGAGAAATCTCTATGTGGGACAAGAAACTCCAGTCAGAACTGGATTTGGAACAACTGACTGGTTCAAAGTTGGGAAAGGAGTATGACAAGGCTCTTGAGAGTCCCATGGACTGCAAGAGGATAAAACCTCTCAATTCTTAAATAAATCCCTGAGAGCTCACTGGAAGGACAGATCGAGAAGCTGAGGCTCCAATACTTTGGCCACCTCATGAGAAGAGAAGACTCCCTGGAAAAGACCCTGATGTTGGGAAAGATGGAGGGCACAAGGAGAAGGGGACGACAGAGGGCGAGATGGTTGGACAGTGTTCTCAAAGCTACCAGCATGAGTTTGACCAAACTGCGAGAGGCAGTGGAAGACAGGAGTGCCTGGCATGCCGAAGCCCTGCTTCGGCAGGGCTGAAAAAAAAAAGAAAAAGGAGTGCCTGGCATGCTGTGGTCCATGGGGTCACAAAGAGTCGGACACGACTAAACGACTAAACAACAACAACAAGGATACATGGATATATAAAAATCATCTCTAGGATATATGGTTATATATGGATATATGATTATATAGAAATCATGAGGGTAAAATTCTTCCAGGTGGTCTTGCCACAACAGGATGATTTAGATCTTCCTTCTTCTCCATGGCTATGACACACACACACACACACACACACATGTATGTGAGTATACCAGTGGTTTTTAACTGAAGTTTTGTTATTTATTTTCAACTGCTGCGGAGCCATTTTAACCACAGCTTCCTGCTTCGGATGAAAACGGGAACCTGGTGAAGACTCCCTGCTTGGCTCGCTTCCTTGAAGGGCCTGTGTCTGCGCACAAAAGTCTCCTTCACATCCCGGCTTATTAAGTCCTGATGCCATTTGCCCAAACTCTAAAAAAATGGGGTTCTGTTTCAAAGCTATAGCTTGCCGCAATACGAACTCACCCTTGCCTTGCCACAAGTCAGTCACCTTCCTCTCAGCACGCTGGGTAGCTTGGCATCAGGTTTGTGCAGTGGGAGACGGCCTTCACATGCTTTATTTCCACACTGTACGAGGACAGGAGCTAAGTAAGATTTGCTTTCCTGCTCATGTCACTGTAGGCTCCTCCCCTTGTTGATGGGCGGAGCCTGAGAGGGATTGCTTTGTTTTTTGAATTACAAGATGCATACTGTGGCTCTTTACAACAGCGTACATTTAAAACATCCCTCCAAAAAAAAGAATAAACTATATTTTATTCTTCAGAGCTACAATTCCTAGCAGCCTTATAAAACTATATATACAGTGGTACCTCGCAAGACGAATGCCTCGCAAGACGAAAAACGCGCAAGACGAAAGAGTTTTCCGTTTTTTGAGTCGTTCCGCAAGACGAATTTCCCTATGGGCTTGCTTCGCAAGATGAAACGTCTTGCGAGTTCTTGCGAGTTCGTTTCCTTTTTCTTAAAGCTGCTAAGCCGCTAATAGCTGCTAAGCCGCTAAGCTGTTAATAGCCGCTAAGCTGCTAATAGCCGTGCTTCGCAAGATGAAAAAACCGCAAGACGAAGAGACTCGCGGAACGGATTAATTTCGTCTTGCGAGGCACCACTGTACACACACGAATGCCTTGGGAGTCAAACATTCTGGCCCCCGAACAATCGAAAACCGGAAGTAAGTTGTTATGTACTGAGTTGAATAGGATCCAAAATGCAGCAGTCTGATTGGTCCTAGAATAGGATTCAGAATGCAGCAGTCTGATTGGTCCTAGAACAATGCAGTAGTCTCATTGGTCTGCAGGAGCCACCCAATCCAGCTCCAGATGGAAGTGAATTCCAGAATTAGCCAGTCACATGCAGCCCATTGTGTAAATAATGTATATAAAGCAGATATTGTGGGGAAACAATTCATTCCTCCTCACCACTATGAGCTGTATAAAGAGCATGAAATCACTTTGCGACACTGAGTATATTTCATAAGTGTTCCGGTTTTTGAACTTTTTTTGGAAGCCAAATGTCCAGCGTGGCTTCTGCTATTGTTTCCAGTGCTCCTGTACAATTGGAAACTAATAAGAAGCTGTGCCTTGGTTTCCGAACGTTTTGGAATTCGAATGGACTTCTGGAACAGATTCCGTTCGACTTCTGAGGTACGACGGTATATTAAAAAAAATACAGTTCCCAGGATTCAGGGGGAGGGGTGTCCTGATTTAAATGTATGGTATATATATAACCTTAACAAAGGTAGTGTTGGAGGTCAAGGAGGAGCAGATTCTGTGGTGCTAAAGTGACAGATAATTGCCTTCCCTGTGTATCCTGTAACAGAGAAAATATATAACTTGTTTTGATTTTTTTAATGCTCCTTCTAAAAAAAAATTATATTGGGAAATAATCTATAATGAATTGAAAAAAATGTTTAAAAGTATTTTTCAAAAAAAAAAAAAGACACACACACAAAAAAACCTAGAGTACTTTCTGTTGGGGATAATTCAGAATGAAATTCCCAGGTGTCAAAAAAGGTTATTTATGTATGCTACTACTGTGGCCTGTGCTTTGTTAGCCCAAAAATGGAAAACAAGTGAGGTCCCAACTACTGTATAGAAGAATGGCAACTTAAGATGACAGAATGTGCGCAAATTGCAAATTTAACATATAGAATTAGAGAACAAGAAGAACATACGTTTAGATAAGATTGGAAAACGTTTCTTGAATACCGTATTTTTCGCCCTATAGGACGCACTTTTTCCCCTCCAAAAATGAAGGGGAAATCTGTGTGCGTCCTATGGGGCGAATGCAGGCTTTCGCTGAAGCCTGGAGAGCGAGAGGCATCAGTGCGCACCGACCCCTCTCGCTCTTCAGGCTTCAGGAAGCTATCCGCAAGCCTTGCGAGCCCGGGTGAGGTCCCGCCAGGCTCGCAAGGCTTGCAGGCAGCAGCCTGTTCTGGGGGCTGGGGTTGGGGGAAGCTCGGGCTTCCCCCGTGCCTGCCCCGTGCCTGAGGGGGAAATATTTTTTTTTCTTTATTTTCCCCCCCCAAAAAAACTAGGTGCGTCCTATGGGGCGGTGTGTCCTATGGGGCGAAAAATACGGTATATGGAGGGAAATTGTGCATGGCTGAAAACGTTGGCAGCTTTAAGATAAATTCAGCAGTGTAAATGAGGTTTGATGGATGTATTAATGGAATATTGAATGGTTTAGTTTTTGTAAAATACAGTGGTACCTCAGGTTAAGTACTTAATTCGTTCCGGAGGTCCATTCTTAACCTGAAACTTTTCTTAACCTGAAGCACCACTTTAGCTAATGGGGCCTCCTGCTGCCGCCGCGCCGCTGGAGCCCGATTTCTGTTCTTATCCTGAAGCAAAGTTCTTAACCTGAAGCACTATTTCTGGGTTAGCGGAGTCTGTAACCTGAAGCATCTGTAACCTGAAGTGTATGTAACCTGAGGTACCACTGCATGCAGGGATTTATGATATCTAAAATGAACCATGGGAAGAGAAGAAGGGAAGTCATTGATATCTTCAGGATGTTAAAAGAGTATTTTAAATTGTATAACAGAAAATTTAATAAAAGCTCTATTAAAAAAAGGAGAGTTGTGATTACTGAATGCTAGCAGAAACGTTTATGCTGGCTTGGTCATGTTCACAGAATGGGAGATGGCGGGAGCCCCCAGAATGTGCTCTACAGAGAGCTGGCTATAGCACCAGGCCCATTGGCAGACCCTTGCCAACAACCACAAGGCCTGGAAACAGGCAGTTGTACATCCATAGCATGGAGAAAGGAGGGAGGAACGCAGAGAGAGAATTGCCATGGTGTGTCTGCAGCAGCGCATTGGGACACCTTCATCTGCCCCAGCTGCAACGAAACATGTCTCTCCTGCATCAGTCTCTACAGCCACAGCTGGGGCTGCAACCTTCCAGAAGCTGGACTTCACTCCCAAAGATGCACTCCTCCATTGTCTCCCGCTGAGACAGATGGAGCTAGCAACTAGCATAAATCCAAGAGGAAATTCAGCCACTTTTATGTTTTGTTAAAATTGCAGATGAGTGTTGTTAGCTGGGGCTTTTATCCATGCCAGTCTCTGTTGGATTTTATTCCTAGATTTTATTATTGCAAGACTAGGTCTTGATTTTGTCTGTTTCACTGTGTTTGTCAGCTAGAGAATATTTGTTGGTAATGAATTCACAAGCTAAATCGATAAATATGAATTTGTCTGTTTTACAGTTGCTTTCAACAATTTTTATTTTAAAAACAAAGTACATCAGCTGACCTTGGATTATTGATTGATTGATTTTTTGCTGGTGTTAAGTGGTGGCATTTTTTTGGGGGGGTAATAGTTTTAACTAATTAACATCCCGATCTTAATTTTAAAACCTCCCAAGTCAATTAAAAACCAAACCAGGAGCAGTTCTGTCCCTGCCATGGACAGTCTCTAATCTGCTTTCTCTGTAGCGAACTTGACGCTAGGAGCTGCCAACTTTCCCCTCTGCTCCTGTGCCCTTTGCAGCGCTTGACTCAAACAGCACCTTAAAAAAACAACAAGAAGAAAAACGCTTTTTAAAAAAGACAGATAAAACCACCAGAAAAAGACTTCACCCTGGAAAACATGGTGTTAGGGGTTTGCCAACTTCCACCCCTCCCTCTGCTCCTGTGCCCTTTTGCAGCAGACTGACACAAATAAATGAAGCTGCGGGATGGGGAGGAGGACATTTCCTCCATCACTACTTCGTGTCCGGAAAAATTGTGGGAAGAGGGTGGCAGAATGGAGGGAGAAATGCGAAGTCTGGCAGGACCCAGGACCCTTCGTTGCTCCCCTCGCGCGGCCGCTGTTTCCGGGGGGTTTGTTTTCCCTGAAACACTCGAAAGGGTTAAAATCTGGGCTTCCCGGGAGCAATGCAGAAACGCGAGAAGCGGGTGGGGGTGTCAGTGGGGATTCCCCCCCACAAAGAAAGACCGCTTCCTCTTCTTGCAGGGAGTTTTGCTTCTGAATGGCTGCGGGAGAGGTAAGTCTGTCTTTTTTTTTTAAAAAAAATGATATATATTTTTCCTCCCCAAAAAGGTCTTTGTGCAAAAGAAAGATGGAGATCCAGAAATGGAGACATCAGAGGAGGGTGAGTGGCAGAAAGCTGCAGCCCACCACGACACCCCCCCCAAAAAAAACCCAGTAAGGGGGGTGTCCAGGTCTCTGACTGCATGGGGGTCCCCTTCCTTGGAAGGAGGGCTGATAATCTGGGACCTTAAAGGAACAATATCCCGAAAGATCGGAGAAGTGTCGCTTCCAGGCAGATTTGAGCAAGCCACACGTTTTATGGGAACGTGGAAATCTGCCTCATATAGAGTCATAGGATCGCAGAGGCGCAGGGGGTGTGCAGAATTTTGGCCTCGCAAAGAGCGCTGCTGAAATTTGAAAGGCCAACATCTGCCTCTGTCTGGGAATCCAAGCTGTTGCCGCTATTATTTTTATTTTTTACTACTGTTGCTATTATTATTATTATTTAAAAATTGCATGGCTCCCTTCACCTGCAGATCTCGGAGCGGTTCACGACATAAAAATACAGTATAGTAGCACAAAATAAACGATAAAAACTGGAACTTCACTCCAAACCAATACCTCTCCTCTCCCCACCCCTGACACGAAAACATTTAAAAGGAGTATAAGATGCGGGTTGTCGTTATTAGCTTTGATAACACTAATGCTGGAGGCATGAGGGAGACACAAACGTCGTTGTCTGAACTTCCTTAACTCATCTTGAATCCAAGTAATCCTTGCCATATAATTATAAATAAATAAGATTGCCATGTAGGAAGGTGAAGTTGTGTATGTGTCACTTTTTGTTTTTCTTGTAGGAAGAGCTTCCCCATCGTGCAAACCAGGGCTGTGTGAGGACACAACTGCCTGTGATCCCCAAGCCGAGCCCATCCTGTCTACAAAACCAGAGGGTCAAGTCAATCGGCTTAGACCAGGAATCACTCCAAACTTGGGTGGTCACCTCTGCTTGCTCTGGAGCTGAAAATGGAGCAACCAAACCCTGCAAGTCCAGAACTAGAAGAGAGAACGGAAGCAGGAGGGGACCTACCCAAAGGCGTGAAGGGGAATCTGGAGTGGTCAGGCAAAGAAGAGCGGAAGGGGTTGCACCGTCCTGAGGAGTTCTTGAGGGCGTGGGGCAACCCAGTTCCTCTGGAAGACACACAGCGGGACAACGTCCGAGCTTTCCTCTCCTCCTTTGAGCAAATCGCCGAAGCCTGCCAATGGCCCAGAGGAGAATGGGTGGGCCGGCTCCGGCCTGCACTGAGCAGCTCTGCTGAACAGGCTTTGGGTAGACTGGAAGCCGCTGACAGGGAAGATTATGGGAAAGTGAAGGCCGCTGTCTTGCGGGAGGATGCTGTGACGATGGAGGCGCAGCGCCGGGACTTCAGGCAGTTCTGCTACCAGAAGGCCGGAGACCCCCAGAGGGTTTATAGGCAGCTGCGGGAGCTGTGCCACCGGTGGCTGAAGCCGAAGAGACGCACCAAGGAGCAGATCGTGGACCTGCTGGTCCTGGAGCAGTTCCTGGCCATCCTTCCTCAGGAGCTGCAGGGCTGGGTCAGGGAAGAGGGGCCAGAGAGCTGCGCCCAAGCTGTGGCCCTGGCGGAGGATTTCCTGAAAGCTGAGATGTGGAAGTGGCAGGTCAGAGCGCTTAATCCAATTTCTCCAGGGACTTCCGGATTGGGTTGTTGCCGTGTGCTGTGTGTGGGGCTGCCCTCAGAGACGACTAGCAGCCAGATCCCCGGGTAGGGTTTCCGCTGGTACTCACAGAACCCCTAAAACAGCTGCATTGGCTGCCAGGTTGTTTCTGGGGTTAATTTAAGGTGCTCATGCTTGTGTTTAAAGCAGTGCTTCTCAAAGTGGGCAGTACTGCCCCCTGGGAAAGGGGAGGGGGCATGACATGGGGGGGGCACTAAGAGGCAGTGGGGAGCTGGCGATGGAACTGACTACCAGACTTGGTAAAGCTGGCATCACTGGAACAAGTTCACCAGTTTTGTTGCACTCATTAAACTAAAATACCGTATTTTTCGCTCTATAACACGCACCTGACCATAACACGCACATAGTTTTTAGAGGAGGAAAATCCGTAGGCATGCCACCTGTAGGCATTCCCTCCATAACACACACAGATATTCCCCCTTACTTTTTAGGAGGAAAAAAGTGAGTGTTATGGTGCAAAAAATACGGTAGTTTCAACTGGATGCTGAATAAATGTGCAATTAATCATGAACTTTTTGGATTTTGCAGTGGTACCTCAGGTTAAGAACTTAATTCGTTCTGGAGGTCCGTTCTTAACCTGAAACAGTTCTTAACCTGAGCTAACACTTTAGCTAATGGGGCCTCCTGCTGCTGCCGCACCGCCAGAGCACGATTTCTGTTCTCATCCTGAAGCAAAGTTCTTAACCCAAGGTAATATTTCTGGGTTAGTGGATTCTGTAACCTGAAGCGTCTGTAACCCGAGGTACCACTGTATTATGCTGTTACCTTCCGTAGTGGGCTGTTCAGACCGCTGTTCTGAATAATGCTTTTTATAGGGTAGGGGGCAAGAGGTTGCATTTATTTATTTATTTTTTATAAATATTTATTAAGGTTTTTAAATATAAATGCACACATAATAAACGATCTTACTTCTATTACAACAATTTCATCACTTCTTTGGACTCCCTCACGTCTCCCGCTCCCATTTACATCGTTAAAATTTTTTTCCAAACAAATTATCAACTTGTTTACAATCTCATGTCCACTCATTCAAATATAATCTAGCACTTCTTCCAAAAAAATTTATATTTTCTTTAGTCTCACTTATCATCAAATTTAAATCTAGTTTAGTGGTGGCCAGTTTTTTATAATCCAGCATCCTTCTTAAGATTCAACCAAATTACAATGTTTTTGTAGATACATCTTGAATTTCTCCCAGTCTTCCTCCTCTTCTCCCAGATCACGGATTCTGCCGGTCATCTCGGCCAGTTGCATATAGTCCATCAGCTGCATCTGCCACTCTTCCAGTGTGGGTAGATCTTGAGTTTTCCAGTTTTTTGCAATGAGAATCCTTGCTGCCGTTGTTGCATACATAAAAAATGTTTGATCCTTCTTTAACACCTTCTGGCCGACAATACCCAGAAGGAAGGCCTCTGGTTTCTTTGTGAAGGTATACTTAAATACCTTTTTCAGCTCATTATATATCATTTCCCAGAAGGCCTTCACCTTAGGGCATGTCCACCAGAGGTGAAAGAATGTTCCTTCATTTTCTCTGCATTTCCAACATTTATTATCAGACGAATGGTATATTTTGGCAAGTTTAACTGGGGTCATGTACCATCTATATATCATTTTCATTACATTTTCCTTCAGAGCATTACATGCGGTGAAGTTCAGCCCAGTGGTCCACAACCTTTCCCAGTCCTCAAACATAATGTTATGCCCAATGTCCTGTGCCCATTTTATCATAGCCGATTTAACCATTTCGTCTTGTGTATTCCATTTTAGCAGCAAGTTATACATTCTAGATAGTACCTTGGTCTTTGGTTCTAACAATTCTGTTTCTAACTTCGATTTCTCCACCTGGAACCCTAACTTTTTGTCATTTTTAAAAACTTCTTTAATCTGAGCATAATGTAACCAGTCTCGCACCTTATCCTTCATTTTCTCCAAACTCTGCAATTTCCAATTGTCTCCATCTTTTTCTAATATTTCAAGAGGTTGCATTTATAGAACCGAAAGGGGCGATGCCCCCCCCCCAAAGTTTGGAAGTATGTGGGCTGCAGGAATCTGTCAAGGGAACCATTATTATTATTACCATCGATTTATTAATTGCCTCACTAAACCACCGTTTCAAGGCAATTGACACGCAATTGAAAACAGTTTTAAATCTCAAGAACAGCAAATACATTAAAAACCATCCCAAGTGGACCCTTGTGGTAAAGAGCTATTTATGCAGCCTGTTGGAGCAAAAATGTCTCCAGAAAGTGCAGAGAGTGCCTTTCACATCTCAACAGGAACGATATTTCATAGAAGAGGGGCAGCCACTCTCAAGGCCCTGCTCAGAGTCACTGTGTGAAAGGGCTTCTGAGATTTTTGGGATGTGCAGAAGAGACACACCCACAGACTGCAGGGATCTCGTGGTGTATGAGGCATAAGCCCCTCTCTGGTTTTTGGTATATGGGACCTTGAACTTGGCCCAGGAGCTGACTGGCAGCCTGTGAGAATTTAGCTAGCAGGGTGATCAGCGCTGGTGGTCGTTTGCCCCCACAAGCTTGTCGACTTTCTGCACCTTCTTTTGCACAAGCCATTCCGCTAGGGAAACTAGGATGCGGCTGAGGGACTTTGGCTTAGGGCAGCGTTGACTTCCTCTCTGTTTCAGATGCCATCTCAGGGGACAGCCACCAGGCCCCTTGAGACAGATGAGGCTTCACCAGACAACTCCCAGAGACAAAGCTACGTGGACACCACAGCACTGAAATGCGATGAGGACATGATTTTGCCGGGTAAGGCTTTATTTTTAAATGTTTACCGGATAAAACTCCATCAGGCATTGGGAGGAGGTCTTCCAGAGGACCTGTAAGCAGGTTCAAGATTTTGGCGGATTCTCCAGGGTGAGGGAATGTCGTAACTGCATATCATACACCCAGAAGATCTCCCTCTGTGTGTTGTTTCTTTCAACTTGGCACTTGAATGGGATGGGCATCCTGTTTTCCTGAGACTCTGAAGAGCCTTCCTTGTGTGGCGGAACGTTCTCCCCCTCTCCTCTCCCCAAATCTGTTCTGGGTTTCCCCCTGACCTTCCCTAGCAGATCTGGGTGGGCAGGAAGGGGAGGAAGGGGGCAAAGTCTCCTTGTGCTAGACCTAAACCTCGAGTTGGCATACGTTTCACTGAATGCCACCCAAGATGTGTATCTACTCCTGCTTGAAGCACCCCAGAAGCCAGAAAATAAGTCCGCAAAGGACCTGGCCAATTCCCGGTCTTGACTGGTGGCATCTCTCTCTTTTTTTTAAAAAAAAGATATTTATTAAAGTTTCAAAAAGTTTCAAAAAGGTTACAAAATAAGAAAAAAAAAGAAGAGAGAAAAAATACAAAGTAAAAACGATTAAAAACAAATCAATCTCTTCATGTCTTGTTTTTCATTTGCTTGTTTCTCTGACCTCCTCACACCTTCCTTTTTTTGTATTCCAATTCAGTTAGTTAATTCAGCAAATCCTTTCCCTCCTTGTTTTTATCTTAATCTTTTACCTTGATGTATTATAACTTTGCATTCTCACCTAATAACAATCCATTTTTACATATTCCTTTATAACATTGCTGCTAAAAACCACTTAACTTCATTCCAACATCATTCTAACATTCATTAATTTTGCAGTATTTATATAAGTAGTCTTTAAATTTCTTCCAATCTTCTTCCACCGACTCTTCTCCCTGGTCTCGTATTCTGCCAGTCATTTCCGCCAATTCCATATAGTCCATAACCTTCATCTACCATTCTTCCAGGGTGGGTAAATCTTGTGTCTTCCAATACTTTGCAATAAGTATTCTTGCTGCTGTTGTAGCATACATAAAGAAAGTTCTATCCTTCTTTGGCACCAATTGGCCGACCATGCCTAGGAGAAAGGCCTCTGGTTTTTTCAAGAAAGTATATTTAAATACCTTTTTCATTTCGTTATAAACCATCTCCCAGAAAGCCTTAGTCCTTGGGCACGTCCACCAAAGGTGAAAGAATGTACCTTCATTTTCTTTACTTTCCAACATTTATTATCGGGCAAATGATAGATTTTTGCAAGCTTGACTGGTGTCATGTACCACCTGTATATCATTTTCATAATATTCTCTCTTAAGGCATTACATGCCGTGAATTTCATACCTGTGGTCCATAACTGTTCCCAGTCAGCAAACATAATGTTGTGTCCAACATCTTGTGCCCATTTTATCATAGCTGATTTCACCGTTTCATCCTGAGTGTTCCATTTCAACAGCAAGTTATACATTCTTGACAGAATCTTAGTTTGGGGAATCTAACAGTTCTATTTCCAATTTTGATTTTTCCACCTGGAAGCCAATTTTCTTGTCCAAGTAAGCCTCCATTATTTGATAGTAATGAAGCCAGTCTCGCACTTTGTTTTTTAGTTTTTCAAAACTCTGCAGTTTTAATCTATCTCCCTCTTGTTCCAAAATCTCCCAATATTTCGGCCATTTGGCCTCCATATTGAGCTTTTTCAGAGCCTTTGCTTCCATCGGTGACAGCCACCTTGGGGTTTTATTTTCAAGTAAATCTTTGTATCTTATCCAAACATTGAACAATGCTCTCCTGACAATATGGTTTTTAAATGCTTTATGTGCTTTGACCTTATCATACCACAAATATGCATGCCACCCAAATACATTATTAAAACCTTCTAAATCCAAAATGACAGACTGGTGGCATCTCTCAGGGGGTCTTGCAGCAGAGGACTTTTGCCATCATCTGCTACTTGACTGCTTTTTAACTGGAGGTGCCAGGGAGGGAGAGTGGGATCTTCATGCAATGCTTGTGTCCTGTCCCTGAGCCAGTCGTCTTCCTCTCTTCTGTCCCTCACAGCCAACGGAACGACGCTCCAAATTCACCCCTGTTCCTTGCTTCCTCCTGAGGGACTGGAAGTGGCCGAAGCTGGGCTGACTGAGGTAAGTGGACATCTCACTTAGCGGCAGGCCTGGGGTGTTCCCTTGAGCAGGGCGAATGTAAACGATGAGCTAAGGATCAGAGCACACCTGAGCATTTGTCTCAACCATTTCTATACCGCTTGATTGCCATTGCTTCTAAGCAGTGTGCAAAGTATTCCATACAGTACAACGAGAAAGAGTGGAAATTATAAAATAAGCCTGCTAGAATAATAATAGTAATAATAATAATAATAATAATAATAATAATAATAATAATAATAATAATGTCTTCAGTAAGTTCAATAGGGAGAAGGGCCTGTCTGACCGCAACCTGGAAGGGAGTTCCATAAAATTGGGCCCACAATGGAGTGCTTTATATCCCACCTTTATGTCAAGGAGCTCCAGGTTCCCCTCTTCTTCTTATAATCCCCAGAACAACCACCCTGTGAGGTGGGCTAGGCAGAGCCTGTGACTGGCTCAAGGTCACCAGTGAGCTTCAGGCCCGAGTGGGGATTTGAACCCTGGCCTCCCAGGTCCTGGTCCCACACTCTAACTCTAACCACTACACCAGACTGCCTCTCAGTAGCTGCTTAGGGATGGGACTGGGGGCTGCGATTTTACATGGCTTGGCATTGCGAAATCAGGAGTAGGAGCATGTGTGAGGTCTTGGGCGTCCATATTTAAATGGCGTTTTCTAGGATGGCAGAACCTGAGTGGGGGATGTTTGGCTGTTTCAGGGCCCAGCGAGCGCCAAGGAGAAGGAGGGGCCTTTCGGCAAGGAGGAGGCATCCTTGACACAGCCAGGCCAGAAGACGATGTTCTGGCAAGTCAAAGAGGAGAACTGTGGCATTGTGGGCTCTCTGGGTAAGGAATGGCGTTTCAGCGTAGGGAATCTATGGTCCTCCAGGTGGGGCTGAGCCACATCTCCCATCAGCCCCAGCAAGCGTGGCTGATGGCCAAGGATGATGGGATTTGTAGTTCAGCAACATCTGAGGGTCGAAGGTTCCCCATAGCTGGCCTAGTGCTTCAGCCCTAATTATGTTTACTCAGAAGTAAGTCCTGGGGGTGCTTACTCCCACGTAAGTGGGGTGAGGATTGCAGCAAACCCCAGAAACATTTCAGGCTGCAATCCTAGGCGTATTTCCAAGGGGTCAGCCCCACTGGGGAGACGGCAGCACTTTCTTTTCATACTCAACTCTACCAGGGCCCATTGGCTACGATTCAAGCATGCGCCGTACAGTGGAATCTCCTGTTTACTTAGAGGCAAGTCTTGTGTCTCCAGTGAGTCTTACTGCCCAATAAACAAAGTTTGGGAGTGCAGCTTAGGTTTCTTCCCTTTGAAATTAGTGGGATTTAAAAGATGCTTAATTTTGGCTAGGTTGTGTCCCATAAACAATAAAAATGTGTCCTTTGGGTGAATGTATGTATCCACGTACGTACATATGTGTGTACTGAATGATTTAAATGCACTCTGCTGGGATACTGTTTATGAAAACAATCTGTTAATTTTTCTTTTTAATTCTTACATAAGGAGATAAAAATGCAACAACTTAGTCCATAAATCTATACCCACTGAAAACCACAAACCAAAATAAATATCACTACTTCATAAGCCCTGTTCTGCATGTCAATCAACTAAGAAATAAATACGAGTTATAGCACAGCAGTATATAACTGTTTAATTTTCTGTGGTTTTTTTCATATTTATCTCTTGCTTTTGTTTTTTTTTTAAGAAGGGGGATGAAAATGTTGAAAAGAAATGTGTCCATTGTCCAGAAAGACTAAATTCCAGGAATATTATTTGGATCCAGATTCTGCAAATAATAATCATTCTCTCTCTTTCCTCCCATCCCCAGACGGGCTTCTGATTCCCAAACTAGACCTTTCCTTCCAATCGGAAAAAGGAGAAAAGATGTTCTTGCAGGAACCAGAGCCAGGTAAAGGAGGCTGGTGAAATCTGCTGGGTGATGCTTGCAGTTTAAGAAGAGCTCTGGGTGCTGCTGACCCCTGACCTTCTTCGGCAGCTGCCGGGGGCCACTGTGCTATGGCAAGGGCCACAGCCGATACCTCCCCGACTGCTCCCCCCCCAGGCTAAAAAATACCTTTAAAGATTCAGGACTGACATGAGAAAGGACTTCTTCACACGCTGCATCGTTAAACAGTGGGATTTGCTGCCACAAAAGAGAACTGTGGCCACGAATTTGGCTGGCCTTAGGACAAGTTCATGGAGGATGACCCTGTTTCTCACCTGTGCTGGGGGGGGGACGGGGGGGGGAGATGCCTCTGAATGCCCATTGCTGAGAATCACAAGTGGGGAGGGTGTTGTCGGCCCCCGGAAGAAGAGGATGTTGGGCTCCATGGGCCTTTGGCTGCTCCAGCAGAGCTCTTTTTCCATACTTATAACCCAAAGTTAGAGAGACTCCCTTCATTTTTTTTAAAAAAATAATATTTACTAGGGTTTTAAAGGTTACAAATAAAACAGAAAAACACCAAATTAAACAAAAAACAAAACAATGCATCACATTAAAAAAAATACCATACAAGTAAGAAAAAAAAGAGAAACAAGAAAAAGATCAAAGAGAGAAGAAAAACAAAAGCAAAAAACATATCAAACCTTCACATAGTATATCTTTCATTTGCTTGATTCCTTGACCTCCTCCCACCTCCCTTTTTTGTATTCTAGTTCAATTAAGTATTTCATCAAATCCTTTCCCTCTTTTTCTCCTTAAAATTAATATATCTATTTAAACTTAAACTCTTAAAACATTTCCACTAGGGTCATAAGAATTTCAATCCACGATTTTTCTCTCCCTCATTAAATTTTACAAGATTTCCAAATAAAAACTTTAAATTCCCAATCTTCTTCCACCGTCTCCTCTCCCTGGTCTCGGCCTCTGCCGTCCCTTCTGTCAACTCCAAAAAGTCCATCAACCTGGAGATCTTATATCCGAGGCTCTTAACTCTCCTTCACGTCCCTTCTGCCGGTCTTCTTCATAATCTTTAGTGCTAAAAAGCAGATCTCGGGGGAGCTCTATCCCAACAATGCCTTTATTCCTTCTTAATAGGGCAGCCAGATTTCCATAGTTAAAGCTAGGATCCATAAAGCGTTCCAAATCTTGTTTCAAAGATCCTCCAAATCCAAATGTCCCAAAAGCTCCAATCTCCTCTTGACCTAGCTCCATATCCCAAAAGTCAATTGATCCCTACATTAGGGAATCTCTCCAGCTTTCCTTTTCCAGACCAGGCCAGGCTCCAATCTTCAAAATCTGGCTTTTCCTAGTTTCAGTCATAAAGGGCCTCAATTTGTAATCCTCAATTTGCATCAGCAAGGTCAAGGCTCCCCCCTGTATTACTCTAGGCTCGACCACAGCAACTTTCTCCTTCTCCTTCTCAACGATTTGTTCAGTCATGATAAATTCCTGTGCCGGATACTTGACAACTTCTGTGTTGATACCCACTTTTGATCCCAAGATGACAACATTAGTGGCCATAGCATCTATCTGTTTATAAAGCTTTTCCAGCAAATAATTTGTCTTATAAAGTGCAGACACTAAATCTTCCCTAACCAACATTCTTGGGATGTTCAAGGTCAAATTCTGATTTCTCACAGTCCTTATCTTGCAGCTGGGTGACTCTACTCCACTCTTGTAACAGTTTCAAAAACTCAGTCCTTTCCAACACAGTTCCAAAGGTGAAAAATAGTATCAGTGAAAAGGTGAAAAATAGTATCAGTTTTCAGTTACTTTGTCCGCAGAAGCGGACAATAGAAACAGTATCTTTCTCTTGTAGCTAGCTGTCAAATATGTACTGTTCACTGTCAATGGACTTTTTCCTTTTTTTTCTTTTCTTTTTGCAGCCCATTCCCAGGTTCAGAGATGTGGTAGTTTAATTTTCCACTCTCTCCTGCAGGCACACTTGGTCAAAGTTTCCACCCTCTTCCCCTGCTTCCAAGGGAGGGTTTTATAGTCTCAATCAATGGAAATTTGATCCTTTACATAAAGCTTTCCGAAACCTTAGCTTACGAATACTTTGCTTCAGTCTATTCACAAGAAGGGGAGGCGGACTTCCTGTTTTGAGCCTTCCCCGTTCGATGCCAAATTGAAGTATTTAGAGATCCAATTTTCCGATCTTCTCACGGGTTGTTGTTTAAAATCCAATTGTCCACAGGAAAAAGTCAGCGCTCTCCGGCAGCAGCAATGCGGCTTCACTCCGTGAAAGAAGCGGTCGATTCAAAGCACCGCGCCGCTCACCCCACGTTGCTCCGGATTCCCGATACCGGGTCTCCCCGTGAGTAGGGGGGGCGCAAAAGGTTCCAGCCGAATCCCAAGTTCACAGGCTCTTCCGCCTGTGATTTCCAAGGGTCTCCGCCTTCGCCGTGGCGGTTCAGACCCAGCTTTCCACGGAGCGAGTTCCTCCCGAACGGAGGAGCTCCGCCATTGCCAGAGGCACTAACCCGGAAGTGATAGAGATACTCCCTTCAGGAATCTGTGGCAGGAGTAGACAGTGATAATCAGGATCCCCTGATAAGTGTAATTGTTCAGTGTAGATTTCTTAAGTTTCCTGATAATGCAGAAGTTCACCCCCCAAAATTATCTGTGGAACAAACAGCCATTTTTGCTCACTTGGCCAAGTCATCAGGGGGTTGTGAAGAGAGGACAGTCATCCTTAGTATTGCCTTTCTCTGCAAAAAAAGAAGAAAAGTTTGGGGCATGTTAAATCCATGTCTAATTAAAAGAGCAGCGACTGTCTCTGTGGAGTCTGGATAAGGGGCTCTGGTGATCAGTCACATGTCACTTACGAATGAAGAACCCATGAAGGATTTGAAGTCCTGTTTTATTAAAGGGGCGAATGCTAAGGTGTAATTCAGTTAATAAAACAGGTCTCCCTTAATTTTTTGTTAAAGGGTAGCAGGGACTATGGATCCAACATCTGGGATGTTTTCTTGGTTCTGATCATAGTTGGCAGAAGTTGTAAAGTAGCTTTTTACACACACAAACACCTAGTATGTTGTGGTACCATTTTCATTCATAGGCTTCCTTGATATTTTTGAATTGGAAAAAAAAATCTGCAGCTCTAAATCCACAGGAGTTCTGGTTTAGTCCCCTCGACTTGATTTTAGTCCTCTCGACTTGATTCCGTGAAGAAAACTCCTAAAAGTCTGCTTGCTAATTTTAACTTAATTCATTTTTAGCCTGCTGGCAAAGAACTTGAGATTGAAACAGCCCCTTCCAGTCTTGCCCACCTGGTGCCCTCTGTCCATTTAAGACTACAACTCCCATCATCCCTGGCCAGCACATCTCCAGGTATGGCTAGCAATGCCCTTGCCTGAAGACCCTGCAGAGCCACTGCCAGTCAGTGGAGGAAATGCTGACCTCAATGGACCAGTGGTCCTATGGGATGAGACCTTCTGCCCGCAATGCACATGCTTTGCCACTGGAGACAGAGCCTTTTACATGGTGGCACCCGAGTTATGGGGCTCTTTCCCAAGATATGATTGCTTGGTACTATCTTGATTATTATTATTAATTAATATTAAACCTGGAGGGCTTTAACAGAATAAAGGTAAAGATAAAGGTACCCCTGCCCGTACGGGCCAGTCTTGACAGACTCTAGGGTTGTGCGCTCATCTCACTCTAGAGGCATGGGAGCCAGCGCTGTCCGCAGACACTTCCGGGTCACGTGGCCAGTGTGACGAAGCTGCTCTGGCGAACCGGCACCAGCGCAGCACACAGAAACGCCGTTTACCTTCCCGCTATAAAGCGGTACCTATTTATCTACTTGCACCCGGAGGTGCTTTCGAACTGGTAGGTGGGCAGGAGCTGGGACCGAACGACGGGAGCTCACCCCGCCACGGGGATTCGAACCGCCGACCATGCGATCGGCAAGTCCTAGGCGCTGAGGTTTTACCCACAGCGCCACCCGCGTCCCTTTTTAACAGAATACTGTTTCTGAATATCCGTTGCTGGAGATTCTAGAAGGGGAGGGCTCTTCTGCTCAGATCTTGCGTATGGGTTTCCCTTGGGCATCTAGTTTCAATAATTTTTTTTAAAAAAATGTTTTTCGTTTCACCACCACTTGCAGGTAAAAGGAGAGAGATCAAGATGGAGAGTTCCCACCCAGGGGAAGCTGTGCCAGAGGAAATGTCCCAGGGGAATGTTCCTTTTTTAGCTGCGATTGCAGAGCAAAAGCAGGAGTCCAAAGGGTACCAGGAAACAAAGGAATACAGCAATCTCCCAGAAGTTCCCGTTAGCGAAAACACAACACAGTTTGGAGTGGAAAAGCCCTTCTCCTCATATCACGGGAGGAACAACCAGCACAGTTTGGGTCTGGGTACGCTAAATGCAGAAGAAGGTCCTTACGAATGCCCCGTGCGTGGGGAGAGCTTCCAGCGAGGATCCGCCCTGGCTGAACACCAGAGGAGGCACTTGGGAGAGGAACTGTGCGAAGGGTCTGAGGGCGAGAAGCCCTTTCCCCAGCGAGAAATCTGGGGGCGCCATCAGAGCGGCCTCATGGAAGAGAAACCATACGAGTGTCCCGAGTGCAGGAAGGGGTTCAGTTACAGAGCGACTCTGATGCGGCATCGACGGATCCACACCCAGGAGAAACCGCACAAGTGCTCCCACTGTGGGAAGAGCTTCAGCCAGAGGACCAATTTGGTGAGTCACCTGCGAATCCACACCGGAGAGAGGCCGTATCAATGCTCCCAGTGCGGGAAAGGCTTCCGGTGGCAACTCCATTTGAAGAGGCACCAGAAGATCCACACGGGAGAGAAACCTCACGAATGCCCGGACTGCGGGAAAAGCTTTTCCCGGAGAGATACTTTACTCAATCACCGGAGGACTCACACAGGGGAGAAGCCGTACGAGTGCCCCGATTGCGGGAGAAACTTCAACCACCCGTGCAACTTAATTGAACACCAGAAGACGCACACAGGGGAGAAACCGCATGAATGTCCCGAGTGTGGGAAAAACTTCTCCCGGCGCGATACGCTGATCAAGCACCAGAGAACCCACACAGGGGAGAAGCCTTATGAATGCCCCGAGTGTGGGAAAAGTTTCCATCATCCTTGCCGGTTGATTGACCACCAGAAGATTCACACGGGAGAGAAGCCTCACGAATGCCCTGAGTGCGGGAAGAACTTTTCTCGGCGAGATACGCTGATCAAACACCAAAGGACCCATGCGGAGGAGAAGCCTTATGAATGTCCTGAGTGTGGGAAAAGCTTCATTCAGAAGAAGGCATTCATCAGACACCAGATAATTCATTTAGGGAATACGTCCAGCTAATATTCTTGAAAATGCCACATTCCACAGAAAGAAGAGGGAGAAGTGTTGGTTACATCCTGATTTGCAGTGGAGAAGCCAAACCTTATCTATGTCACGAGACATAGGCAGATGACAACAGAGAAACCTAGGGAAAATAGGCTGAAATAAGTAAATTGGTTCAGCAGGACGGTTAAAGTAATAATAGATTAAAAATAGAAATCGGATGAATGTTTTCTGTTATCAGAAAAAGATTTTTTTAAAAGGAGGAGAAACATTTGATGTCATAGGTATTATTCTAGAAGATATATATGATCTGAGTAGAAAAACAATGGGGTTCAAGGATGGAGTGGGAGGAAAGTTTATTTTGAAGAGTCTGTGTTGCACCAACTGCAGCTGATAACAAAATGGATTGTGTTTTGTTGGTGAATAGCTATTTTTTAAAAAAATACCCCAGCCCAAGTTAATTCGTTAAGTCCCAAAATATTCTAGACTCCATTATGAAGTATCTCAACTTGATGGTTCCCAACCAAGGCCAGGGACACATCACAAGGGCAGCTACAGACCCACAATGAGAACAGCTCCCAGTGACAGTGTACAGATGTGGAAGTGTGAACTCCACAAATGAGAGAAATAGGATGCCACTCTCTTTTTACATACTTGGCAGGGAAAATAAGGAGACCCTTGCTGGATCAAGTGAAAGGTCTATTTAGTCCCCGGATAGTGGTACATTATGGACTGGCCAAAGAAAGTGGAATTCCCTCACATAAGAGGCAGGGAAGGCCAACAACTTGGCTGGCTTTAAAAGAAGACTAGACACATTCAGGAATGGCTACGTGGGGCCTCCACTGTCAAAGGCAGCAGTGTTCCAGTTGAGTTCCAGTTGTGGGGAATCCCTGGGGGGGGTGGAGAAAGATAGAGTAGGAGTGTTGCCCTCAGGTCCTCTTCGGGGCTTCCCACTGGGGCACCTGATCGGCCACTGGGAGAAGAGGAATCTGGACTAGATGGGCCTCTGGATTGCCATTGCCTTGTCAAGAAGACCATTTAATGTAAGAGGAGACCGTTTTCTGTTCAACTCTTATGACGCCATCTTGGTTTTGTGGTTGTAACATCGTGACTGGTCTGTATCATTCATGTTCCTCTCTGGGGCTCTAAATGGGGTCTTGTTCTGAGTGTGACTTTTGGATATGAACTTGTCGGACTCCTTATTAATTGCTTTTCACTTAACATAGGGATTAGTTGGGTTTTCAGAAAGTTAAACGAATAGTATAAAGAAGGTCATGAGCCTTACTTCAAAAATGCAGAAGAGCTGAAGCTCAGGGAAACAGTGTCTGCTTGGCATGGAAAAGCTTCCAGGTTCAATCCCTTGCATCTCCCATTTCGGACTGGGAAAGGTGCCGGTCTGAAATCCAGGAGAGCCACAGCCACGCAGTGTAGACACGGCAGAGCAAGATGTCCCTGCATCTAAAGCACCAAGGCAGCACGATGACACACACACACACACACACACACACACACACACACACACACACACACAGAACCCAGTGCATGGCAGCTCCAAGATTGACTTTCTGTTCCCACAGTTCAAGGAGGCTGGAGCTGAGAGATGTTGTGTTGTGTTTGAGAGGCCTGCTCCTTCCTGATTTGTTTTCCGGCTGCCTCAAGAAACCAGTTACAGTGGTACCTCTGGTTACGAACTTAATTCATTCTGGAGGTCCGTTCTTAAGCTGAAACCGTTTTTATCCTGAGGTGTGCTTTCACCAATGCGGCCTCTGGCGCGCGATTTTTGCTCGCATTCCAGGGGCCTCCCACTGCTGCCGCGCTGCGATTTCTGTTCTCATCCTGAAGCAAAGTTCTTAACCCAAGGTCCTATTTCAGGGTTAGAGGAATCTGTAACCTGAAGTGTCTTTAACCTGAGGTACCACTGTATCATGTTCCACCTACTGAGCTGGGGACAAATTCATGGAGCACTAGGCTGTTATTAGCTCTTCAGCAAAATGGCTATGCTCCGCCTCCACAGTTCAGAGGCAGAAGGCAGAGCCAGTGTGGTGCGGTGGTTAAGAGCGGTGGACTTGTAATCTGGGTGAACCGGGTTCGCTTCCCCGCTCCTCCACATGTAGCTGCTTGGGCTAGTCACACTTCTCTGAAGTCTCTCAGCCTCACTCACCTCACAGAGTGTTTGTTGTGGGGGAGGAAGGGAAAGGAGATTGTTAGCCGCTTTGAGACTCCTTAGTGTAGTGATAAAGTGGGGTATCAAATCCAAACTCCTCTTCTTCTAAATCTCAGTTGCTGGATGCCGCGGCTGGGAAGGCTGGTTTTGCTCTCTGGTCATGCTTGCAGGTTTTCCACAGGTATCTGGGTGGCCCCTCTTGGGCGCTGGACCAAATGGGCTGCTTTGGTGTCCTTCAACAGGGTGAGCAAAGACTTGCAGGGGAAATTATGATGACACACAAACGTTGCCATCATCATATAGGGCAGGGATGTCCAACAGGTCGATCGCGATCTAGATACCCGGGATGTTTTGGTAGATTGTGGTCGACTGCTGGATCCCTTTCCTTAGCGCTGGTAAAATATAATCCTGCCCTGCCCCCTCGTCCCACCCTCCATTGTTGCACAATTTGCAGAATGGAGTTTACTCAGTGAGGCTGTTTGTTTCCTTAGCGATCTGTCAGTGGCTGTTCCCCTTTCTCCATCCTCCTCCCTAAAAAAAGCTCAACAACTTCTCTCTGAACCCTACTGTGAGTAGATCACAGTCTCTTGGGAGTTGGCCACCCCTGATATATGAGGTGGAACAAGGGGAGGCGGCTCTCAGGCAGGTGGGGGGGGGAGAGATGTCTTTTTTCCAACATCTGCCACCACCCTGTGGGAAATGCATGGAAGGGAGAACAGGCTGCACCGGTCAGTAATCAGCGGACCTGATAGGGGAGCCAGAGTGAGTCCTGCCTGGTCTTTGAGAGAGGTCAGTTCCACAGGCATGTGGTGTTCCAGCTCTTAGTATCCCAGGAGAGAAATCAGATGCACCTGGTGGCGAAATGACGCTCCTTGGGGGAGCACTGTATATTTGGGGTGGGGCTCAGGAACACAGGGAAGGTGCCCTGCGTAATGTATGGGGCAGCACAGCCCATGGGGCCCCCTCTGGAAGCTGCCGGACTGCAACTCCCATCCTCTCTGTCCCCTGGCCATGCTGGATGGGTTGGAGGGAAGTTGAAGTCCAGCACTATCAAGAGGACACCCCATTTGATGCCCCCGATAGACAGAATCCAGCCTGTGAAGAAGGAACGTTAATGCATCCACTCAAAACACATTTAACTGAGCAGAAGCCCCACTCAAGGTTTACTTCTGACAATGTGTGGAGATGGTGAGGCTGTATTTGCAGAGGGCATTTGAAGATGATGCCCTGTTCAATTTCTTTTTCTTTTTCTTCCTGTCTTAGGTCTCCAGAGCAAGGAGCTATCCTGCCTGACGTGGGGGAAGGGGTTCATTTTATACTCCTCTATTAATCCAATTATGCTGCATAAAGTATTGTGGGGAGAGGCAGGTTTCCTAGAATTGCAGAGTTGTGAGGGACCCTGAGGGTCATCTAGTCCCACCCCCTGCAGTGCAGGAAACATTTGCCCAACATGGGGCTAAGACCCACAACCCTGGGATCAAGAGTCTCGTTCTCTGCCAAATCAGACACCTCAAATAGAAAAGAAGATTGAAGGTGATAAAATTTATTAGGACTCCTAAAAGTGTGACTGTCTCTCTAAGAAGTGAGCTGCAGAGGGAATTTTGGGAAAAGGAAAGAAAATGAAAAGAAGAGCAACCCATTTTTCTTTTGTTATTTCTGCTGATTTTGACTGGAATGAATCCTCTCAAAGGGCCCTTGGAAAACTGCCCAACCGGCTCTTGGCGGGTAAATGTTTTTTATGTCAGTCACTCTGGTCTGGAGAGAAACTCCTGCTGGGCCTGAGAGGCAGATTTAGTCTCCTCAGGAGATCCTGAGGTGGGCTTTGTTATCCAATAGACGAAAGAAAGGGAGGAGGGTCTCTCCAGAGAACGAGGCTCCTGAGAACGTGTAGAGTTCGGCTCCT
The DNA here is from genome assembly GCF_964252035.2 of Podarcis erhardii. Lineage (NCBI taxonomy): Eukaryota > Metazoa > Chordata > Lepidosauria > Squamata > Lacertidae > Podarcis > Podarcis erhardii. The sequence goes on along the minus strand of NC_138498.1, from coordinate 117,634,332 downwards.
GAGTCGGTGTCAGAAAAAGACACACGTCCCCCATCATAGTCCAGAGTCACCCGGATCCTCCTGGGCTTCTCCCTCAGGGACAGAGGAGAGGAAACAGGGGAGGTGCAGGCCCAGTATTCCCCTCCCCTCTTCCCCACAGCCCAGATCCCTTCCTCAGGACTGAAGTCAAAGACCCCCTTTCTCTCCACAGACTTCCTGGCAACTCCCACATCCCACCACCCCCCACTTTCCACAGTGACTTCCCAGAAATGTCTGCCTGCTGTGAATCCCTCACATCCCAACACACAATGCCGCTTGTTGAATCTCTCAGGATTGTCAGGCAGGGCTTGCTCTTCGTCTCCATATATCACACTTTTCCCATCCTCGGACAGGATGAGTTCAGGATGGGCTGTGTCTGGATCCAGAGCGACATTTTCTGTTGGGGAGAAGATGAGGGAAAGAGAAGATTAGGCAGAGTCAGCTGAGAGGCAGAAATGGACATCCTGATAAATAAATAAAAAACACCCCAAAAATCCACAGATTCCCTTTCAGACCAAGGGGATTTCTTTGCATCGCATGCTAGACTGAGACGACTCCTTGCAGACTCCTCAGAATAAATATCTTCCTTGATGGTTTTTAAATCAGTTTTCTTCACTTTCTAATACAGTGGTGCCACGCAAGACGAAATTAATCCGTTCCGCGAGTCTCTTCGTCTTGCTGTTTTTTCGTCTTGCGAAGCACGGCTATTAGCGGATTAGAAAAAGGAAAAAGAAAAAAGAAAAAACTCGCAAGAACTCGCAAGACGTTTTCATCTTGCGAAGCAAGCCCATAGGGAAATTCGTCTTGCGAAGCACCTCAAAAACGGAAAAACTCTTTCGTCTAGCGAGTTTTTCGTCTTGCGAGGCATTCGTCTTGCGGGGCACCACTGTATCCGATGTGTATTGTGCCTGCCCTCCTCTCATTCCAGGCATTTTCTAAGAGGAAAAACCACCCAGGAAACCTTTTACTCATCTCTTCTGTGTTATCCAAAGGGAAAGGGGGGAGAATTGGAGGAGGCAGGAGAGGAGAGAAACTGATTTCCTCTGACCATCTCTGTGGGAATTGGCCTTTGGGGAGCTCTGGGTTGGGCTGGGAGATGAGGACCCCCCATAGTAGTAGTAGTAGTAATAATAATAATAATAATAATAATAATAATAATATTTCCATACTACCCTTCATCCATAGGTCTCAGGGTGGTTCACAGCATAAAACTACAACATGAAAACACATATAGGCCTCCCCTCACGGGGATCACGTTCTGGGCCCTCGTGCCCACAAGTGAAAATCATGTTAAGTGGGGAGCCTGTTTATTTCTGCTCTCCATCTCTCTCAGCTACTTGGTCTTTCCTGTGCCTTTCTCCCTACCATTTTGGAAGTTTAGGCCTTGTCGCCAGGGAAGAAGGGGCAGGTGGCAGGGCAATTTTACAAAGGACTGCTTATTCCATTCTTCTCCTTTGGATTTAATATACACCATAAGACTAGTTCCCTGGGGGAAAGGGGGGATAACTCAAAAAATTACCAGTCAGGGGCTAAGACAGTCATGATAGGTAAGTGTAGAGTTGCCATTATTTTGAAGATCAAAAAAGAGGACACATTTGCTAACTTCTACTCTTAACCATGGATCGCTATGACGACACTCATTTTAAAACCCCCTACTCTTTGTAGGCTTTCAAAGCTGTGATATACTGATATACTGCTAATAGCAATGTTCTTAACTTTCAACTTCAACAAACAAATAATAATAATAATAATAATAATAATAATAATAATAATAATAATACTACATATTGCTCCCTCGCTTGCCACATGAAAGTGTTTGGGCTTATGTTTACATATTTTTAATTTTCTTTTTAAAAAAATATTAATGTTGCAATACATATATGAAATCTTTACATAATGATACATATACATTATATTTGTAAATTCGCATTTTTACATTTCATTATGTACCAACACTTATCCATTTCTTGTTTCTTGCCCTGTGTCTTCCCTCCACCCGTGTGTGACTTCCTTATTATTTTGTAACTTTAGAATTGAGATTCTATTTTAATTAAACATTTAATGTTATATATCTGCTTAACTTAACTTTGTGAAATCAGTCTACACATATCAATAAATTCTTGTTGGAGCATCTTTTGGTCATGTATTCAACACATTTCCAGTGAACTTTCAACAACAAAAGAATAATAAGAATACATAATACATATTGCTCCCTTGCTTGCCACATTTGGGTATTTGGGCTCATGTTCACATCTTTGTGAACGCAAGTGTACACAGAACAATTTATTAAACTGTTAAACATGTACATATGGACTCCTTAAGGGCAGGGGGATGTTAACTCTTGCCCTCCCAGACTCCTCCAAGATCTTGTAGCTGAGCCAGCGTCCTTTTAGTTCAGCCACAAGAGAAGGGTTTTATACAGGATGTGGCCTGCTTAAGATGCTGCTCTGTTGCGATTCTTTGCTCAAGGCTAGCTTAGCTGGGTGCCTTAGATCTGAGTCTAATGCACTAGAAATTTTGTCATGGGTTACTGTAAACCAAATCAAACAACTTGAGACATTTTGCCAAATTTGAAAAATCCGCCCAGGGGAGAAATTTTAATCATGAAAATAGAGGACCTGTCTGAGAAAAAGAGGACATGTGGCAACCAGGCCTGAAAAAGATCACATGGAAAAGCAACCCAACTCTCTCTAGGCAGGAATGAAACTCTTCCCTCCTCCAGCTGATCCTTCTGGGCAGTTTCTCTCCCCGCCTTCTGCACCTTCAAGTCCACCCTCTCTGCCTTTGTGGTACAAACAACAGGGGCGAGAGTCAGGCTGTACAGAAGAGACTCTTGACCCCCATGAAATACTAGTCCCCCCTCCTGTGAATTGGGGTCTCCATGTGAAATTTACCTTCCTGAAGATTTCTGAATGACTGAACATCTGAGGAGGCAAAAAGACAGGCTTAACAGGCTACAATGCAGTAGCTAAAAGATAAATCTTATTTTACAAAACATCACCATAACATAGCACCTGTTGTTTCCTTATTTCGAGGAAAAGATTAAATCATAGAGCACATAATTGCAAAGACGACAGCTGTAGGCCTAAGTAGTGATGTTGTCCAAAAGATTATTCTTGAGAATGTAATATCACTAGGCCTAAGGAATTAAAACAACTAACGTTTAGCTGTAATTCCTGCATTGCAGGCGGTTGGACTAGATGATCCTTGGGATCGTTTCAAACTTTGCTATTCCATGATTTCATGGAAAAATCAGAAATGGTATACCATACTAGAAAATGGTGGAATATAATCATTCAAAATCCACAAATGAAACAGGGATCTGAACTTAAAATTAAGGGGGAAAACAGAATAATAGTTTATAGGCAGGAAAGGAACTCACAACGGGTGTGCAGGTTCTTCAGAGGGACAATCTCCGCCCCCAATCCAAGCCTTCAAACTCCCTCCCAGTTCATTAATGGGGCAGACAAAGAACCCAAACACCACTAGAGGACTGTTACCAAGAGTTATGTCATTGATGGGGGTCCCAAAGTCTGCAGCACAGATGGTTCAATACCCGTGAAATATCAGTCCCCATCCCTCCTGTGAAAAAATTGTTCTTCCCATGTAAATTTACCTTTCTGAATCGGTTTTTTATATAACAGAGCATCTGAGGAAGCAAAAAGATATCAAGTCTAAGGGCAACACTCTTCCACCGGAAATCAATCTCCATGCAAAAGTAACATTTCAAAATATAGCATCCTTAAATTCAAGTACAATTATTAAATATTAATTAAATTATACACAAAATAATTAATACCAAGAAAATCATAGGAAGAATCTAAGAAAATAACTAAAGCTTTAAAACTCAGCAATCATAAAGCAAGCTTACAAATAGCAGAATAAAAATATTCAGCACGAATCCTGCTGGTCTCTTAACGAATCCTGCTGGTCTCTTAACTTTGTCCCTAAAATTGGGCTCTACATACTTGGACTGGAGGGGAGACATAGCAATAGGAATCCCGTAAAAGGAGGCAGAGGGGAGATGGAGGCAGCCTTAACATCTTCCCAAATAAATGTGGTGGGGGGAATCATTAAAGCCAAAATTGTGAAACATAAGGAGAATCAAAGTTTGATGAGGAAGGATTGGCAGAGCTCTCAGGCAAAAGGAAACCCTTCCTCACAAACCTTCTACAAATCTTTAAGGTTCTTCACAAGCATAATTGTGCCCTTTGGGGCTCCTGTGCTCTTGCTTCCACTCTCAATGGGGGAACTCTCAGGACATCTTGAAGGCTGAAGCCCTAGATATGGCAGCTGCAGGGGGACATCTGAGGAGGAGACGGCTCAGGCCTTGGCTCCACAGCTGAGAAAGAAGCCTGAGCAGGAGGCAGAGGGGGAACTGGGAGCTTCTTAATAACCTTTGACTCCATTCAGAGCAGGAGAACCTCCAAAAGGACAACCCCAGATTGTGCAGATAGGGAACCACAAGGAAAAGGAGGTTTCATATAACTGTAAACAGAAGCACATGGCAGGAAAAAATCCTGACTTTGCTCTACACTCTGGTTCAGGCTTTCTTTACAGGATCCAGCGTCACAATATACATGGGCCATTCTGGGCAACAGGAAATGAAGGCTGGAGCACCAAGAAGGAAGGTATCCTGGGTTACTCAATTCCATGCAATAAGAGTGTGGTATGTTCAATGATGATATTCACTGGAAGTGATGATATTCCAGCTGAACTATTTAAAATTTTAAAAGATGATGCTGTTAAGGTGCTACACTTAATATGGCAGCAAGTTTGGAAAACTCAGCAGTGGCCAGAGGATTGCAGAAGATCAGTCTACATCCCAATCCCAAAGAAGGGCAGTGCCAAAGAATGCTCCAACTACCGCACAATTGCACTCATTTCACACGCTAGCAAGGTTATGCTTAAAATTCTACAAGGCAGGCTTCAGCAGTATGTGGACCGAGAACTCCCAGAAGTGCAAGCTGGATTTCGAAGGGGCAGAGGAACCAGAGACCAAATTGCAAACATGCACTGGATTATGGAGAAAGCTAGAGAGTTCCAGAAAGACATCTACTTCTGCTTCATTGACTAGGCAAAAGCCTTTGACTGTGTCGACCACAGCAAACTATGGCACGTTCTTAAAGAAATGGGAGTGCCTGATCACCTCATCTGTCTCCTGAGAAATCTCCATGTGGGACAAGAAGCTACAGTTGGAACTGGATATGGAACAACTGATTGGTTCAAAATTGGGAAAGGAGTACGACAAGGCTGTATATTTTCTCCCTGCTTATTTAACTTATATGCAGAATTCATCATGTGAAAGGCTGGGCTGGATGAATCCCTAGCCGGAATTAAGATTGCTGGAAGAAATATCAACAACCTCAGACATGCAGATGACACAACCTTGATGGCAGAAAGTGAGGAGGAATTAAAGAACCTTTTAATGAGGGAGAAAGAGGAGAGTGCAAAATATGGTCTGAAGCTCAACATCAAAAAAACGAAGATCATGGTCACTGGTCCCATCACCTCCTGGCAAAGAGAAGGGGAAGAAATGGAGGCAATGAGAGATTTTACTTTCTGGGCTCCATGATCACTGCAGATGGTGACAGCAGCCACAAAATTAAAAGACGCCTGCTTCTTGGGAGGAAAGCAATGACAAACAGAGACAGCATCTTAAAAATTAGAGACATCACCTTGCCAACAAAGGTTCGTATAGTTAAAGCTATGGTTTTCCCAGTAGTGATGTATGGAAGTGAGAGCTGGACCATAAAGAAGGCTGATCGCCAAAGAATTGATGCTTTTGAATTATGTTGCTGGAGGAGACTCTTGAGAGTCCCATGGACTGCAAGAAGATCAAACGTATCCATTCTTAAGGAAATCAGCCCTGAGTGCTCACTGGAAGGACAGATCCTGAAGTGGAGGCTCCAATACTTTGGCCACCTCATGAGAAGAGAAGACTCCTTGGAAAAGACCCTGATGTTGGGAACAATGGAGGGCACAAGGAGAAGGGGACGACAGAGGACGAGATGGTTGGACAGTGTTCTCAAAGCTACCAGCATGAGTTTGACCAAACTGCGGGAGGCAGTGGAAGACAGGAGTGCCTGGCGTGCTCTGGTCCATGGAGTCACAAAGAGTCGGACACGACTAAACGACTAAACAACAACATGTTCAGTTCTGAAAAAGTAATAGAATTCCCAGTGTGAAATCATGGCAGCCATTTTTCACTACCTTTCCATTGTTTCATTGTATCCTCAACAAGGTGATTTAGATCACAGGATTCCAAGAACCTTTTCCTTAGCTCTGGAGGGAAAGCCAGTGGCTTCTCTGGACTCTCTCTTTCCTCATACCTGGTGAAAAGAAAAGCAATGAATGGCCCCATTGTGGCACTGTCTCCCAAATTCTTGCAGGAGAGAGATCTCAATAACCTGAACAAAGTTGAAGTTCATTTCGCAACAGGTAATTTTCAGGATTCGGCTTCATCTCTTGACACCCACCTCCAAGCCCTGGTCAGTGGCTTTGTAAGGATGCTAAACAGCACAAGGGACAAGATGTAACCCCAAGCGACACCACCGGAGGGCTCCCATGGCTTCCAACAATGCTGCCCCCTAACAAGTTTCTGGGAAGGTCCCAGGACTTAAGAACCAAACCCCTGAGGTGGAATGCCTGCAACCCCTCCCTCCCTGAGCTTCTCCAGAGGATGTGAGTGATGTCCAAAGCTGCCAAGAGTTGGGTGGCTGCTACTTGGACAAGATGCTACTTGGACATTGAAATTTGTTGGTACATCCTAAGCTCTTCCCAAGCATCTTTGGCACTTTCTCTTCTAGATGTTTGAAATTACTAAAAAGTCCATGAACAGAAAGTGCAAGAGAAAGAAAAGAGCCCCATCCCTTTGTGAAGTGATGTAGGGAGGGAGGGAGGAGGCAGTTGACCTTGAACCTTGGAGGGAGAATCAGGGGGCTACAAGTTCAGAAGAGGGGCCCCTGCTTTTACCTGTGAGGTGCTGCAGGGAGTGAGTCCTACAGTCTCCCCCCTGCAGCCCCTGGAGGGCCATGTCTGAGGTTCTTGCATCTCAGCTTCAAAGATGATGCTAATGGAAATGAGCCAGATCCACTTACCTCTGCAAGGTCCTTCTCACATCCTAGAGGGGAAAAGGAGAAGGGAATTCACTGCACACCACAGGCCACACTAGGCCACACTAGGAAGACCCCTCAGATGTCAGTCTGCCTGGCACATGCCAAGGTTTTGGGGAGGGATGGAGGAATTACCCAGTTTTGGTTTCTCACAGGTTTTATTTTTCCAGTCTGAAATTATTTATTGTTCCGATTTCAAGTTCTCCCCATTTCCATATTTTAATAACTTTAATCCAGTTTGCATTGTGCTATTCAGACAAACGTAAGCCTACAGGATCATCCTGCCAGGGCACTGTCCCAGTCCCCAAATTTCAAATTCTATTTTCCATCTGGAAATAAAAAAAATGCACCTGCAGCATAAAATGCCTCCAAAGGGGTAATAAAACAACTCCGTGTTTCTTTGGGGTCACCCACACTTCTGCTTTTCCTGTGCCCAGAAAACACGAGTCCAAGTGGTTTTGCCTTTGCCCTGCCGCTTTCCCTCAGGAAAAACCTGCTCCTTAGAGCAAAATCAAAGCAAATGTCAGTCTGGAGAAAACCTGGCTGAGGTTTGCTCTAATTCAGCAGTAAACAGCGGGTTTTCCTGGAGGAAAGGGGTGGGACAAGCAGCAGTCTGGATGAGTCCCTCTGTCTTGCTCTTTGGTCACTGTGACTGAGCACCATTTGGGGCCGATCTGTATCCATGGGGAAGGGGATCAACCCAGAAGTTTTGGAGGAAACGGGAAGAGAAGCTTGGTCAAGAGACTGGCTCATGTCGGAAGGAGGCCTGAACGCATCCTAGATGAAGCCCAGCACAGCTGAAAGGCATTCGAAGACTAAGCAACAGCAAAGAGCAGAAGATCAGCTCCTGTTCCATCAAAAATTTCTAGTCTACATTCAGGTCAGTTAAGCTTCCCAGGTCTCTTGGGTGTTCCTGTCCATTACAAACTAGAGGCTCCATCATCTCAGCCCCTGCACTCCTTGCATACATGAAAGGGGCAGCCTTCTCCTGGAGCCTTGGGCTGTTCCTGCCACCATCTTACCTGCAGGAATTCACTCGCTGGCTGCTGACTCTTCTCCTCCATCTCCTGGATGATCCTCTCAAGAGAGGAGAGTTTCCTGGAGAGTCTGGCCAGCTGCTCATCCCTTCTCCCTGCAATCTCCTTCTCCACCTCTTCCACGTGAGTCAGCAGATGTTTTTCTTGTTCTTCCAGGAACCGGCGCAGTTCTCTGAACTTTTCCACAATCTTCAGCCTCTCCGTTTCTGTTAATTTCTGCAAGAAAAGAAGGGGTCTGAGTGTGGAAGGTGATCAGCCTTCAAAACACCAGGAAGAGAACTATGAGAATTCCACAGGGAGGACACTTCTGATTTTTCAGAGACAGGAAACCTTCAGTAGCTAAAGAAGTAAACCTTTATTTTGAGGGGAGGCCCTCTCCATTGCTGTTCCTGTTGACTTCTATTTTGCAGAGGGATACAGCCTAAAGGAAGGAGCATTTGTTTTCTAGCCATGGATATGTGGGATGTAAAAACATATTGCAGTCAAATACAACATTCCTACAATGCACATGCTGAGGAATGCTTTGTATCACTCAGGAGAAAACTTGCTAATTCCCCCATGAGCTGAGACGGACTTCCTTTGCATGTGACTTAATGTGAGTGTGGCCTGTTCTTGGGAGAGGAGTGTTGGAATTCTGCCTCGGTCAGAGGGATGTGCCAGTCTCCAGGCACCGGCTGAATTCCTTTTGACCTCCCTCCTGCGACTCCTGGCAGGAAAACAGATGAGGTCCGTATCGGCGATTTTTCCCAGACTGTGAGAAAAACACACCATTGCTTCTCCCTCTCCCTGCTATCCCCAGGGAGGGGAAACAGACACAGACAGAAACGTATCTACATGTCTTTATTTCTGTCTTTAGCAGCCATACAGATAAAGATGTCTGCACTCTTCACAAACAACAGCAGAGAGAGTATGTAACTCCACCCATGTACATCCTGTACAGGTCATATGACACACACTGAGCTAACATCCGGTGCTCAATACTAAGAATGGACTGCCCCTTTCTTGCCATGGCAACAGTCACAAACATCCTGTCTGGCTTTCCAGCCACCAGCAGCTGGCTTAGCTGCTACTTGCTTCTGCTGCATTGCTTCTTTATGGTAACAAGGAGCACACGGCCTCCATGTTCTGCTCTGTGTCTTCTCCATTGTGTGTTCCTAAGAGTTAGGAGAAGTGACTGCTCAGTCCCGGTCACTTGAGACTATTTCCCTTATGGGTTACTATTTCCCTTATGGGTTATATAGACAATTTCCCTTATATGTTGTTCTGTAAATTAAGTCTGCCTTCAGGAATCTCACTGTGAACTGGATGATTGTAAGTAAACTAGTTTTATGATAACTTTAATCAGATGGTTGTGTCTATTCTTTTAGGAGGGATATAAAAAAGGGAAACCAGGAATCCTAAATAGTGAGGCTCAGATGAGCCTGCAACTAGCCAACCGCTGTGTCATTTAAAAGGTGGAATGTTTAACAACTCTGCTAAGTTATAGAACTTGCTGGCGAAAGTTATGAAGGATGTAATAAAATAATATATCTTCTCCTGCCTCCCTAAACATCCCCACAGGATATTCCCTGCATGATTTGGGGCATGGCATAACCAGAGTTCATAGTTGTCCAGAGAACGTCCGTGGACATAAAACACCCTCAGTTTAGACTAGGACCATGGAGGTGTAGGAAGGCCGCAGAAACAGAGGAGGATGAGGAGAAAGTGCAGAGTTTATCCCCATAGCTCCCTGAATTTCCTAAAGATGAACAATAACGCACCTTTAGAAAGACAACTCTTTAGTAATATTGATGGTAAATCAGGATTTGAATTGACCTACTTCCACCCTCTCAGCTCACAATTCCTCAGGCTTGTCCTTGACTGCTATTCACATAATAAATGACAATGGGAAATACAGTGGTACCTTGAGTTATAAACACCTCAGGTTACAAATACTTTTTTTTTTTTTAAATAATTTTTATTGGTTTTACAACATAAACAAAATACAAACAAACAGACATAACACGACTTCCCCAAACCTCTCCTTCACTGCATCCTTGTTTTAAAATTTTTTAGCAATCCTTCATCAATTTTTATAATTAGTTCTCTTTAAATTTTTCTTAAGCTTAAATTTTAATAGCTGTAATTCTTTATATCAAATCCCTAGACATCTTAACATTCCGAAATTTTACAACAGTTTTTAAGATAAATTTTGAATTTTTTCCAGTCCTCTTCCACTGTCTCTCTCCTCTGGTCACGGATTCTGCCAGTCATCTCTGCCAGTCCCATAAATTCAGTCACCTTGGTCTGCCATTCTTCCAGAGTAGGTAGTTCTTTAGTCTTCCAATACTTTGCCAACAGGATTCTTGCTGCTGTTGTTGCATACATAAAAAATGTTCTATCTTTCTTTGGAATCATTTGGCCTACCATGCCCAAGAGAAAGGCCTCCGGTTTCTTTACAAATGTCCACTTAAGGATTTTCTTAATTTCATTATAGATCATTTCCCAGTAAGCCTTAATCTTCGGGCATGTCCACCAAAGATGATAAAAAGTTCCTTCGGATTCATTACATTTCCAGCAGTTGTTATTGGGCAGATGATATATCTTTGCAAGCTTGACTGGGGTCATGTACCACCTATAGATCATTTTCATTATATTCTCTTTTAAGGCACTGCATGCCGTAAACTTAATGCCTGTGGTCCATAACTGCTCCCAGTCAGCAAACATAATATCATGGCCAATGTCTTGTGCCCACTTAATCATAGCTGATTTGACCGTTTCATCCTGTGTATTCCATTTTAGCAGCAGATTGTACATTCTAGACAGGTTCTTAGTATTGGGTTCTAGCAATTCTGTTTCTAATTTTGACCTCTCCTTCTGAAATCCTAGTTTCCTGTCCTGCTTGAAGGTCTCATTAATCTGGTAATAATGTAACCAGTCTCGGACTTTAGGTTTCAATTTCTCAAAACTCTGTAATTTCATCTTTTCGCCATCATATTCTATAATTTCACAATATTTTGGCCAATCTGACTCCATGTTAAGTTTTTTTACCGCTTTAGCTTCCATTGGTGACAGCCACCTGGGGGTTTTACTTTCCAGCAAATCTTTATATCGATTCCATACATTATACAATACTTTCCTGACAATATGGTTTTTAAAGGTTCTATGAACCTTTACCTTGTCATACCATAAATATGCATGCCAACCAAAGTTATTGTCGTACCCTTCCAGATCTAAAATATCTGTATTCTCAAGAAGTAGCCATTGTTTCAGCCAGCAGAAAGCTGCTGCTTCATAGTAAAGTCTTAAGTCCGGCAGGGCAAAACCCCCTCTATCCTTTGCATCAGTCAAAATCTTAAATTTTATTCTGGGCTTTTTGCCCTGCCAGACAAATTTAGATATATCTTTCTGCCACTTCTTAAAACAGTCCATCTTATCTAGAATTTGCAATGTCTGGAACAAAAACAACAATCTCGGCAGTACATTCATCTTAATAACAGCAATTCGGCCTAACAAGGAAAGTCTCAGCCTGGACCATATATCAAGATCTTTCTTCACTTCCAACCAACATTTCTCATAATTGTCTTTAAATAGGTTCACATTCTTGGATGTTAAATTTACCCCCAGATATTTCACTTTTTTTGCAATTTCCAAACCAGTTTCCCTTTGGAAACTATCTTTTTCCCCCATCGTTAAGGTTTTTTCCAACACCTTTGTCTTATGTTTATTTAATTTAAAACCTGCTACTTGACCAAATATTTCAATTAATTCTAAGACTCTTTTCGTACTGGCTTCTGGCTGTTGCAATGTCAAAACTAGGTCATCTGCAAATGCTCTTAACTTATAATGTTTAGTTCCGACCTGTATTCCTTTAACCAGCTGGTCCCTTCTAATCATATTCAACAAAACCTCCAGTACCGATATAAACAATAGGGGGGATATCGGGCATCCCTGTCGTGTCCCTTTCTCAATTGGGATCTCGTCCATAACTACACCATTCACAATTAGTTTAGCTTTTTGCTCAGAGTATATTGCACCTATACCGTTTTCAAAGTTTTGGCCTACCCCCATCCCTTGGAGATTCCTCTTCATAAAACTCCAGCAAATATTGTCAAAGGCTTTCTCTGCATCCACAAAAATCAACACAGCTTTTCTGTTTATGTCAGTTTCCAAAAGTTCCAAAATGTCTATAATGTTCCTCACATTGTCTGACATTTGTCTGCCTGGCAGAAAGCCTGTTTGGTAGGTTACAAATACTTCAGGTTACAAATTCCACTAACTTGGAAGAGTTACCTTGAGTTGAGAACTTTGCCCCAGGATGAGATTTTAAATCGTGTGCCGGCAGCGCAACAGCAGCAAGAGGCCCCATTAGTGAAAGCACGCCTCTAGTTAAGAACAGTTTCAGGTTAAGAACGGACCTCCAGAACAAATTAAGTTCATAACTAAAGCTACCGGCCGTAAACTCAAATTAGCTGCATTCAAAAGTGAATTTACCTAAGTTGCTATTGCTGAAAAATTATGGAGACCAAAACAGAGCAATCCTTTGAAATTCACACCTCTGAATTGCTCAAGGTTGACGCAGCCAGGTCAATTTTGTTCACAAACAATGTATTTATGAGGGTAAAGTACATATAAAAGTATTTATACAAGGAAGTAGCTACCCTAACATCTGATTCATTTTCAGAATAATAAATGAATAAACAAACTGATATGGAAAAAGGAGAATGGGGAGAAGCTGAAATGGGCACATTTCCCCATCCCTCCTCAGTCCTGACTCTATTCTTCAAGTGCTTGTTCCCTCCCCAGTAACAACAGAGACACTTACCAGGAGGTCTTTGCTTTCCTTGTCCAGGGCTGCTTGATAGGCCAGAATTTCCTCTCTCTCTTTCCTCAGAATCTGCAGGCGGCAACAGATCTCTCTCTAAAGAGAAAAGGAAGAACTCAGGTTTGATAGAGACACACAGAGAGATGAATATTACACTGGCTTCTTGTGCCCAGTGGTCTTGCTATAATAGCAAAGTAGTTTACTGGAGGAAATAAGAGTCTAGAGGTTTTCAACCTTTTTGGGTCCCTGGCTCCCTTGACCAACTACCTTCTTTCTGCGGTGTCCCTGTGGGGCTCAGGATCCCAGTTAGGTCCCCCCTTGCTTGCGGAGCTTGCAGCCCCTCACCCTTTCTCGAACACCCTCCCTTGTGGAGGGCTCTCTCAGCCTCCTCTCCCCTTTCCTTAGGAGTCCTCCTCTTGGTCTCTGAGCTGCCCCCAAAGAGATGCCTCCTCACACTGCCTCACAGGGGCCTGGGACTTGTCTGTCCCTTCCCACCAGCAAGGGCCCCTCACCAGTTTCCTTCCTTCCTCGGAGGCCGCCTCAGCTCCTGGCAGCCAAGACCCCCTGGCCAGCCCCAGAGGCACCATTCGCCAGCGGAGCTTGTAGCCAGGGCTGCTGCAACAAAGAGCTGGAGGGACAGAGGCCAGTGTTGCCAGCAGGATCCCTGAGCATCATTCAAGGCACCCCAGGTGCCACAGCACACGGGCTGAAAAGCACGGCAGAACTGGGGTGGGAAAGTTTTCTAGTCTGGAGAGGAGCAAAGGCAGCCATGCTCACTCCTTGGAACTTCTCTGAGGAGAGTTCTAGCCTGACTTCCCATCTTGAGCTCCCAGGGAGATGTGGGAAGAGGAGGAGGAGGAGGAGGAAGGGGTGAGGCAGGATCCAACCTGGGATGTATCAGTCTAGCATCAAAGAGATAGAGAGGTCAGCCCAAGAGGCTAGAGAGACAGGGATAGAGCAGCGCTTCTCAAAACTTCACCCATTCCAAACCCCTCTTCTGCAAGTCTAGGGCTTTCTCCCCCCCCTTCCTCTTGACCCCACTGCTTTGCCGCTTAATTGGGTCAGATGGCAATTCAGGTTTTCTGCTGTTTGTCAGTTCTTTTCTCTGCACTAGCCAGAGCCCATGTGTGCTTGGACCACCAGGGGAGATTTAAGAGCTTCTTCCATTTCTGGGCCAAAGAAGTTCTTGCTGGGCCAGAATCCACCTAAGTAGCTCCTTCGGTCAGAAGATTGCTGTCTGGTCATCCCGCAAGTTCAAAAGGACCAGCTTCATTTCATTATCATTACTATTTCATGGCATTATTGACCTTGCTTAGCACAGGAGCATTTTTGTAGCTCTGTAGTAGGCATGAATATTTTTAAAGGATTAAAAGGCATTTTTAAAAGTTTCTTCTGAAGCAGAAGTCCTTTGCCTTTTGGGATGGGAGGAGATCCTCAGAGCCCCCACAGCACCCCAGAATAAGCATGCTCCCCACCAGTAGGTGCTTCCACCCCCCCACTCCTAAATCTGCTTCAAACAGATACTTTGGGGGGGGATCCTGCACCATCTGGTCAATTCCTGGCCACTGCCCCCCCCCCCCGTAACTGATCCCTTGCTGCTCTCTGTTTTGCAGGGCATTGAGGACGCATCCTGCTAGCCAAAGGAGACATGTACCGGTACTTAGTTGTGTACGTGCAATTTACATTTGCGTGTTGAGACCCCACAGCCACCCCCTTGTTGGGAAATAACTCACACAAGGACACAGATATTAGGTTTATGTTACTGGGCAAATTTTGGCCACAACTTTGTTGAATTACAGAATCTGAGCGGCATTGGCTTAGGTATTGATTGGCCCTGACTATATCTGACTCCTGCCCGCTGTGCAGGAAGTCCAGTAAGGGTAAGCCGCCAGTAGGGGGAGCCCTGTTGAAGCGAACCACCTCAATTTCCTCCTGGTGTTTCCGTGGGGGTCGTGTCAAGGTCCCAGCCCCCAAACGGGCTTCGGACAAGATCAAGACTCCCGTATTCCTTTAACGGAATACCCTTAAGCATGGAGGGGCAGGTGATGACCACACCTCCCCTCCCCCCCACAAGGTCAAACAATGCCTAACCGCAACCCTAACAAAGCTGTGACGATTGCTACGAGGTAGGCAAAAACCAAGTGGCCAGTGCCAAGTTGCCAAGTGGAAAAATTCCTACCAGGCCCCTCGGACAACCAAGGCGACCAACCAAAGTCCATAGCAAGGCTAGTGCCTAATCTGCGAGTAGGGAGGGAGGGCGGGTGATTGAGGAAGCGAGCCAAAGAGGAAGTCCTCTGGCTGCTCCTTGGTTTAAAGAGCCCCGGGCACAGGATTGGCGGGCCGGGCTCTGGCATGGCCGGAATCCCCCAGGCAACGGGGACAAAGTCCACAACTCCTGGCGGATTTGTAGTGTTCTAAATATTTACAGAGCAACCTGCTGCAGGATGTGAATGAGGTTAACCCTTTCTGGCAGAGAGAAAGACTTCAACTCCCTCATCCCAGCCATGCCAGGAGCCCTCAGGCTTCCCCTGGGCTGCTTTTTACATAATAAACAACCACCAATTCATGCCATGCCTACTTTGGACCTGAGAATTAAAAAGGAAACCTCCCAAGAAGAATCTACAGCTATTTCTCCCCCTCAAGATCCAGGGATCTCCTACCTTGTATTCCTCGGAAGCCTCCTTCAGAGGAATCACCTTGTGATTTTCATGTTCCTTGGATCTGTCACACACCAGGCAGATGGGGGCTTCGTGGACTTTGCAGAAGAGCTTCAGGGGCTCCTGGTGCTCCTCGCAGACTCCTCCTTTCCCTCCTTCCTCCTTTCCCTCTTGAAGGCTGAGATTCTGGGCTATTTCTGCCACATTAGCCAGTTGCCGGTTGGAGACGAGGCTCCTTCTCTGGACTCTTTCTCTGCACTGAGGGCAGGAAGCCTCTGCCTCCGATTCCCCCCAGCACTGGATCAAGCAGGATCGGCAGAAATTGTGCCCACACTCTGGGATGGTCACTGGATCCTTGAAGTATTCCAGGCAGATGGAGCAAGTGGCTTCATCGCGGAGACGCTGGATGTGACCCCCTGCAACAGCCATGGCTCCCTCGTGCAAAAGTCCCAGGTACGTTTTGTTTTCTGCGTTTTCAGCTACCAGGAGTTTCCCTTCCTGGAAATGACTCAGAAACTCAGTCACCACATGATCTTTTTTTAAAAAAAATGTCCCCAGGTCTTTGCATTTGGTGAATGTTTTCTCAAGTGGCAGCGAATGCTTCTGGACTGCTTCCCCTGCTTTTGATTACACACAAACACACAAACCTAGTAAGTTGTGGTATCCATATTGTAACATTTTCATTCATAGGCTTTGTGATAGGAAAAAACTGCTCCTTTCCCCTTATGGGGTACCCTAGAGCCCGTATAGAGTCCTTATGTAGGTTCACTATTGATAGGAGAAAAATAACAGAGGCCAACCAGAGAATATTGAGAAGCAAAGCAGCTAGTAAGCATGATGTTTATTACAGCTGTTGCAACAGGGTGCTCACCCCCCACCCCCCACGCAGGAGGGAGGAGGAAACCAGAACATTGGTATGCAAGCCCTTATATAGACTTTTGAAATTGCCACCCTGTAGCTCAAGTCCACCCCTCAATGCATGATACATACATCACTGAAGGGGCGGTCTACAGCAGAAATCCGGGATACCTGATAATGGTCACTGGTTGCATTACCTGGTCAATCTGGCCATTCTTTTTGATGGTAAATATTCAGTTCCCAAATCCAGTTCACAGGCTCACCCTGTTCATCCACAGGTACGCCCTTAAGACAGGATTTGTGAGCGAAGAGACAATGGGGAGGTTTTCCGTTTTCACATTTCTATTTCCTCAATCCATCATATTATCCTTTTCTGCTTCCTCCCCCTTCCCCCTCCTTCCCCACTCCATTTCCTCCACATTATACAATTTACATTAATCTTTCATTCTACAACCTTCTCTAATCATCTATATATTCTTATTATCTTTTTTTTACTAATTTTTCTTCCATCCAGTACTTCACATTTTAATCTAGGCATATTAGCATATCTTTTTTGAGCAATATTTTGCAACATATTAATCAAAACATTTCCACTCCTTTTAAAATTTTTGATTCGACTGATTTCTTATTATAGCATTTTGCCAGAATTAAATATTCATTTAGTTTACAAATCCATTCCTCCTTTGTGGCTATGGTTTTTGACTTCCACTTAGTAGCAATCACTATTCTAGCAGCTGTACTTACATATAGAAAAATTCTTCTCTCCCCCCCCCCCCCCGTGGTATCTCATCATCTATCAATCCAAGGAGATATGTCTCTGGTTTCTTTGTTATTGATATTTTCAACATCTTCTTTAGTTCTTTGTGTACTACTATCCAAAATTTCTTAATTTCCTCACACCTCCACCACATATGTATAGTTGTTCCTATTGGGAGGTTTTCCATTTTCCTTCTTCCTTGCAGAGAAACATTTGAGGTCAATTTGGGAGTCAAAATGGCTGCCGGAATGTTCTCCTGCACTATTTCAGACATGTGGTTTATATACTTATGTATGTGCTTGTCTTGTACAGTTATTAATATTTATTTTATATATCTATATATATCTATATATATAACCTTAGAATTCCTATAACAGGCTTCCTTGTCATTGTTGAATTGGAGTTGATTCCATGAAGAGAACTCCTAAAAATCTGGTTGCTAAGTTTGACTCAATCACTTTTTAGCATCATGGCAAAGACCTTCAGATTGAAAAGGACACTTTCAGCATTGTTTCCCTGGAATCCTCTGTTTGCTTCATGCTACAACTCCCATCATCCCTGGCCAGGACATCTGCAGGTATGGCTAGGAAGGCCCCCTTCCTGGAGACCCTGCAGAGCAGCTGCCAGTCAGTGGAGGCAATATTGACCTCGATGGACCAATGGGCTGGCCTGGCAGAAGGCACCATCTGTGGTGCGGCAGACAAGTTATGGAGCTCCTTTCCTAGATAGGAATGCCTGGTGCATTATCTTGGCTATTACTATTAATCAATATTACTCCACATTGTGAAGTCTTCCTATATTCGTGATGAAGTGTGGTCCCTTGCAATGGCTGAAAAACCTGGGGGGCTTTAACAGAGGATTAGATAAAATTCCTTGAGGATAAGACTTTGGATGGTTATATGCCCTGCCTGTGTGGTTGGAAGCAGGAATCCTCCTGAATAGCGGTTGCTGGAGACTCTAGAAGGGGAGGGGTCTTGTGCTCAGGTCCTGCTTATGGGATTCCCACACATATGTTTAAAAAATATTTTCAGTTTCACCATCACCTGGAGGTAGAAGGAGAGAGATCAAGGTGGAGAATTCCCACCCAGGGAAGCTGTGCCAGAGGGGATATCCCTGAGGAACCTTCCTTTGTTAGCTGAGATTCCAGATCAAAAGCATGAGTCCAAAGGACACCAGGGAGCAAATGAACACAGCCATCTCCCAGAAGTCCAGTTCCCTTTAGTGGAAGCCCAATGCACTTTGGAGCAGAAAGCCCCTCTCCTCAAATCATGGGAGGAACGACCAGCAGAGTTTGGGGCTGGGAAGGCTGAACGGCAAAGAGCACCCTTACGAATGCCCCGTGTGTGGGGAGAGCTTCCAGTGAGGATCCGCCCTGGCTGAACACTAGAGGAGGCACATGGGAGAGGAACTGTGCGAAGGGTCTGAGGGAGAGAAGCCCCTTCCCCAGCGAGAGATCTGGGTGCGCCATCAGAGCGGCTCATGGAAGAGAAACCATACGAGTGTCCCGAGTGTGAGAAGAGGTTCAGTTGCATCGGAGGATACATACTGAGCAGAAAGCGCACAATTGCTCTCACTGTGGGAAAAGCTTTTCTAGAGAGATTCAGTGGTACCTCGGGTTAAGAACTTAATTCATTCTTGAGGTCTGTTCTTGACCTGAAACTGTTCTTAACCTGAGGTACCACTTTAGCTAATGGGGCCTTCCGCTGCCGCCGTGCGATTTCTGTTCTCATGAAGCAAAGTTCTTAACCCGAGGTACTATTTCTGGGTTAGCGGAGTCTGTAACCTGAAGCGTTTGTAACCAGAAGCATCTGTAACCCGAGGTACCACTGTACATTACTGAGTCCCCAGAGGGACCCGGACATGGGGGAAGCCATGCAAAGGACCCCAATTGGGGGAGAATCTCCAAGATCTGTGCAACTTAAGAGAACACCCGAAAATGAGGCCTTTGGAATTTGAACAGAGAAAACGTAGAAAAGAATGCAAACTGCTTGCTTCACTGGGCGAGAGAAGCAGCTCCCAGTTGCTTAGCATTTTAACAGCAATTTAAAACAACTTCCTGTCACCAAAATAAGGTGGGTCCCATGGAATGCAAGAAGATCCAACCGATCCATTCTGAAGGAAATCAGCCCTGAGTGCTCACTGGAAGGACAGATCCTGAAGCTGAGGCTCCAATACTTTGGCCACCTCATGAGAAGAGAAGACTCCCCGGAAAAGACCCTGATGTTGGGAAAGATTGAGGGCACAAGGAGAAGGGGACGAGATGGTTGGACAGTGTTCTCAAAGCTACTAACATGAGTTTGATCAAACTGCGGGAGGCAGTGGAAGACAGGAGTGCCTGGCGTGCTCTGGTCCAGGGGGTCACGAAGAGTCGGACACAACTCTGGACCCCTGGACCAGTTGCTGTTCCTGATACCAGTCAACCTCACAGAGCTGTTTTGGGGATGAAAAGTGGGGTGAGGGGGGAATAAGCCATTTCACCAGCACTAGAGACCCAGGTTGCTAGCACCTCCTCACAACACCTTGCCATAATTTAAACTGCATTTCCGACAGTCATAGCAGTTCGTTTCTCTTCTCTACCCATCACTACAGTTTGAAAACTTGCTGGTTGCAGCAATGCTTGATTTAGTGACTGTGCTTCTCCAACCACTTTTTTTGAACATACAGTAAGCATCTATTTGCGGTGCAATAAGAATGCAGTTTCACAGATAAATGAAAAACAAGCTAAAATAAGTGACATAAAAGGAAAGGGGAATGGGGAGGGAGGAGGAAAGGAAAATGTATTTATGAGGGTAAAGTACAGATCAAAATATTTATGCAAGGAGGTAGCTACCCTAACATCTGATTCATAACAGACTGATGTGGAAAAAGGAGAAATATGGAGAAGCTGAAACGGGCAGATTTCTCCATCCCTCCTCAGTCCTGACTCTCCTCTTCTTCTTCTTCTTCTTCTTCTTCTTCCTCTTCCTCTTCCTCTTCCTCTTCCTCTTCCTCTTCCTCTTCCTCTTCCTCTTCTTCTCTATTGAATTTATATACTGCCCTATACCTGGAGGTCTCAAGTGCTTGTTCCCTCACTAGTAACAACAGAGACACTTACCAGGAGGTCTTTGCATTCCTTGTCCAGATCTGCTTGATAGGCCAGAATTTCCTCTCTCTCTTTCCTCAGAATCTCCAGGCGGCGACAGATCTCTCCCTAAAGAGAAAAGGAAAAACTCAGCTTTGATTGAGACACACAGAGAGATGAAAATCATATTGGCTTTTTGCGCCCAGTGGCCTTGCTAGAATAGCAAAGTAATTTACTGGCGGAAATAAAAGTACAGAGGTTTTCAGCCTTTTTGGCTCCATGGATCAGCTACATTATTTCTGCAGCACCCCTGTGGGGCTCAGGATCCCGGTTAGGTTCCCCCCTTCACTGAAGAGCTGGCAGCCCTTCACCTTTCTCAAACACCCTCCCTTGCGGAGTGATCTCTCATCCTCCTCTCCTTTCCTTGGAAGTCCCAACCTGACTTCTCACCTTGAGGTCTCAGGGAGAAGTGGGAAGAGGAGGAGGAGGAAGGGCTAAGGCAGGATCCAACCTGGGATGTATCACTCTAGCATCAAAGAGATAGTGAGGTGAGCCCAAGAGGTGAGAGATGCAGGGATAGAGCAGCGCTTCTCAAAACTTCACCCATTCCAAACCCCTCTTCTGCAAGCCTAGGGCTTTCCCACACTTCTTCTTGACCCCACTGCTTTGCCGCTAAATTGGGGCAGACGGCAATTCTGGTTTTTTGCTACTTGGCTTTTATTTTCTCTGCAGTAGCCAGACCCCCAAGTGTGCTTGGGCCACCAGGGGAGATTTAAGTACTGCAGCTTCTTCCATTTCTGGGCCAAAGAAGTTCTTGCTGTGGCCAGAATCCACCCAAGTAGCTCCTTTGATCACAAGATTGCTGTCTGGTCCTCCCGCCAATTCAAAGGGACCAGCTTTTTTTCCACTATTATTACTATTTCGTCGCATTAGTAGCACTGCATGGCACAGGAGCATTTTTGCACCACTGTAGTAGAACAAGTGATTTTTTAAAAAAGGGATTAAAAGGCTTTATATATAGTATATAATTGCACAGGTCCAATTCCAAGTTGCCATGAAAAAGTCATCTTTCCCCCTGGTCTTTGCAGATGCTACTCTGAACCATGGAGTCCTTTGCCATTTGGGGTGGGAGGAGATCCTCAGCCCCCCCCCACTGAAACCTCATTGCACATGCTCCACAGCACCCCCAGAATAAGCCACCAGTAGGTGCTTCCACTCCCCACTCCCAAATCTGCTTCCAACAGATACTTGGGGGGTGGGATCCTGACCATCTGGTCAATTCCTAGCTAACAGTCCCCTCCCCCCCCCAGCTGATCCTTTGCTGCTCTCTGTTTTGCAGGGCATTGAGGAGGCATTGTCCATTAAACTTTAATTAGTTTAATGTTAAGTAAACGTCCAGTGTGCTTCCAACGCCATAAGTCTTATCACAGCAGAGAATTTCATGCAGCGGCTGAAGGAGGCAGGAGAGTCAGTACCTTTCAATGAAGAATCCTGGAGCAAGCACATTGGAACTCAGGGAAAAAACTTTATTCACAAAAGAAAAACCCTGGCGATAAAGCACACATGCTTTTATCTCCGGCATAAAGAAAACTTTACTCTAAACTTAACTCATATCAGCAAACACACCCTTGGCCCCAAACTGAGTCTGCGAGTCAGGTCAAAGGGGGAAGAAGAGAGACACACACACACACACACACACACACACACACACACACACGGGTGAACTGACTCTTTATACAAACTAACTCACATTCCTGGATGCTTAATGACTTCCAGCTGCTCAGTGATTAGAGCGACTTGTTACCTCTTAACCCTTTAGTACCAACACCCCCTCTCGCTCGTAACACTGAGCTGTACCAACCTTAATTCAAATTTAAACCTGAACAGAAATATTTATGAGATTCCAGACTCAAAGCTTTTGTAAAACCGTCTGCGAGATTTTCTTTGCTTGGACAATACTTTAGTTCAATTAAACCTTGTTTTACACTTTGGCATACATTTTGATAACGGAGATCCAAGTGTTTTGTGTGTGCCTTGAATTGACCTGATTTAGCTAGTTTAATACAAGGTTGATTGTCTTCCCACACTCTGATAGGTAGGGAACCTTCTCCAAACAATTCTTGTACCAGTTGCTTATAAAATTCCAGTTCTCTACATACATCTGATAATGCATTGAACTCAGATTCAGTTGAACTTAAAGCTATAAGTGATTGCTTTCTTGATCTCCAACCAATTAGTGCATTTCCAAATTTTATCGCCATTCCTGACACTGATTTTCTATCTGGTCCAGCATCTGCCCAACTGCTGTTGGCCCAACATTCAAGTTGTGTGCTGCCCTCTGCTGATAGTTTTAAGCGAAACCTTTTGGTAGTTTGGAGATACCTTAAAACTCTTTTTACTCCTTGCCAAGCATGCATTGATGGTTTTTCAGCTTGTCTGCACAGCATGTTGACAGCATATGTTATATCGGGCCGAGTCCACTGTGCAATGTGGAGTAGACTGCCTATCGCTGACTGGTAAACCCCGGGATTACTGAACTCTGTCTGTTGCTCGACTTGAGCATTCTTTGTGTAACTTAACTCCATTGGGGTTTTAACACCAGCACAGTTGTCCATTTTATTTTTTTATTTTTAATAGATATTTATTGAGATTTTACAAAACAAATTTTACAAAACAGAAACATACGTGAGACAAGAATACAACAAAAGCAGATATATCAAAAAAGAAAAAGGAAAAAAAGAGACAGTGAAAACATTTAAGAAATAAACAAATATTAAATCCAATTTTCAACTTCATAATTCTATAACCCTCTTTCTTGACTTCCTCACATCTCCCTTTTTTGTGTTCCCCTTTACACAATCAAGTTCAGCAAATTCTAACCCTCTTTCAAACCTCATTTATTATTATAAGTTTCAACCTATTATGTCTCCAATTTTTCTCCTGTTTTCACATCAAAATTTACCTATTCTTTATAACTTAATCCCTTATGCCACTTTATATGCATTTGACATAATATTACTCTGGTCTTTCCCCCCCTTTTCTTTTTAATCATCTTTGCATACTCCTTTTAACCATGTCACTAATGCCAAATTATCTTTATATCCAACATCATTTTAACATTCAAACAATTTACAATGCTTCTGTAGATAGTCTTTGAACTTCTTCCAGTCCTCTTCCACCGACTCTTCTCCCAGGTCTCGGATTCTGCCGGTCATTTCTGCCATCTCCATATAGTCTATTACTTGCATCTGCCATTCTTCCAGGGTGGGCAAATCTTGTGTCTTCCAATGCTTTGCGATGAGTATTCTTGCTGCTGTTGTTGCATACATAAAAAACGTTCTGTCTTTCTTTGGCACCAGTTGGCTGACAATGCCCAGGAGGAAGGCCTCTGGTTTCTTAAGGAAGGTATATTTAAATACCTTTTTCAGTTCATTATAGATCATTTCCCAGAAAGCCTTGACCTTTGGGCACGTCCACCAAAGGTGAAAGAATGTTCCCTCAGTTTCTTTACATTTCCAACATTTATTATCAGGCAAATGATAAATTTTTGCAAGCTTGACCAGGGTCATGTACCACCTATAAATCATTCTCATAATATTCTCTCTTAGGGCATTACATGCCGTAAATTTCATACCGGTGGTCCACAACTTTTCCCAGTCAGCAAACATGATGTTATGACCAATGTCTTGTGCCCATTTAATCATAGCTGATTTAACCGTTTCATCCTGTGTGTTCCATTTTAACAGCAAGTTATACATTCTTGACAGTATCTTAGTTTTCGGTTCTAACAGTTCTGTTTCAAATTTTGATTTTTCCACCTGGAAGCCTATTTTTTTGTCCAATTTATAGGCCTCTCTAATTTGATAATAGTGCAACCAATCTCACACTTTATCTTTTAATTTCTCAAAACTCTGCAATTTCAATATATCTCCTTCTTGTTCTAATATCTCCCAATATTTCGGCCACTTGGCCTCCATATTGAGTCTTTTCAGAGCCTTAGCTTCCAAAGGTGACAGCCACCTTGGGGTCTTGGTTTCCAATAGGTCTTTGTATCTTGTCCAGACATTGAACACCGCTTTCCTGACAATATGATTTTTTAATGCTCTGTGGGCTTTAACCCACAGCGTTATTAAAACCTTCTAAATCCAAAATGTCAGTGTTCTCAAGAAGCAGCCAATCTTTCAGCCAGCAGAATGCTGCTGATTCATAGTAAAGCTTAATGGCTGGCAGGGCAAACCCACCTCTTTCCTTTAACTTTACTCTAAGCTTAACTCATATCAGCAAACACGCCCTTGACCCCAAACTGAGTCTGCAAGTCAGGTCAAAGGGGGAAGAAGAGAGAGACACACAGGGGTGAACTGACTCTTTATACAAACTAACTCACATTCCTGGATGCTTAATGACTTCCAGCTGCTCAGTGATTAGAGCGACTTGTTAACTCTTAACCCTTTAGTACCAACAGGCATCCTGGTCACCAAAGGAGACATGTACTTAGTTGTTTATGTGCAATTTACATTTCTACTGTTCTAAATATGTACAAAGCAACCTGCTGGGGGATGTGGCTGAGGTTAACCCTTTCTCTCCCTGCCAAGGTCCCAGTTCAAATCTTTGAAGCTGCTGTGAGTATTTCAAGATCCCCTTGTCCCCCTGGCAGAGAGAAAGACTTCAACTCCCCCCTCCAGCCATCCCAGGAGCCCTCAGGCTTCCCCTGGGCTGCTTCCCAGGTGATAAACAACGGCCAATCAATGCCATGCCTACTTTGGACTTCAGAATTACAAAGAAAACCTCCCAGGAAGAATCCACAGCTATTTACTTCTCCCCCTCCAGATCCAGAGATCTCCTACCTTGTATTCCTCCAAAGCCTCTTCCAGAGGAATCACCTTGTGATTTTCATGTTCCTTCGATCTGTCACACACCAGGCAGATGGGGGCTTCGTGGGCTTTGCAGAAGAGCTTGAGGGGCTCCTGGTGATCCTCGCAGATTCTCCCTTTCCCTCCTTCCTCCTTTCCCTCCTGGAGGCTGAGATTCTTGGCTATTTCTGCCACATTAGCCAGTTGCCGATTGGAGACGAGGCTCCTTCTCTGGACTCTTTCTCTGCACTGAGGGCAGGAAGCCTCTGCCTCCGATTCCCCCCAGAACAGGACCAAGCAGGATCGGCAGAAGTTGTGCCCACACTCTGGGATGGTCACTGGATCCTTGAAGTAATCAATCCTTGAAGAACTCCTAAAAATCTGGTAGCTAGTTCTAACTTTATCCCCTTTTAGCATGCTGTCAAAGAACTTCAGATTGGAACAGACGCTTTTAGCCTTGCCAACGCGGTGCCCTCTGTTTGCTTAAGACTACAGCTCCCATCATCCCTGGCCAGGACATCTGCAGGTATGGTTGGGAAGACCTTGCAGAGCCACTGCCAGTCAGTGGAGGCAAGACTGACCTCAATGGACCTGGCAGAAGGCACCATCTGCATGGTGGCTCCCCAGTTATGGAGTTCCTTCCCTAGATGTGAATGCCTGGTGAGACTTGGCTATTATTACTAATCGATATTACTACACAGTGTAAAGTCTTCCTATATTCCTAATAAAGTGTGGTGCCTTCCAATGGCTGAAAAACCTGGAGGGCTTTAACAGGGGATTAGATACAATTCCTGGAGGATAAGACTTTGGTAGGGGACTCGGGTGGCGCTGTGGGTTAAACCACAGGGTCTAAGGCTTGCCGATCAGAAGGTTGGTGGTTTGAATCCCTGCGACGGGGTGAGCTCCCATTTCTCGGTCCCAGCTCCTGCCAACCTAGCAGTTCGAAAGCACGTCAAAGTGCAAGTAGATAAATAGGTACTGCTCCGGCGGGAAGGTAAACGGCATTTCCGTGTGCTGCTCTGGTTCACCAGAAGCAGCTTAGTCATGCTGGCCTCATGACCCGGAAGCTGTACGCCGGCTCCCTCGGCCAGTAAAGCGAGATGAGCGCCGCAACCCCAGAGTCGGCCACGACAGGATCTAATGGTCAGGGGTCCCTTTACCTTAAGACTTTGGATGGTTATATGCTCTGCCTCTGTGGCTGGAAGTGGTAATCCTCCTGAATAGCTGTTGCTGGAGACTCCAGGAGGGGCTCTTATTCCCAGGTCCTGCTTAGGGGTTTCCCACACACATAATGTTTAACAAATGTTTTTGGTTTCACCTGCAGGTAAAAGGAGAGAGATCAAGATGGAGATTTCCCACCCCGGGAAAGCTGTGCCTGAGGGAATATCCCTGAGGAACATTCCTTTGTTAGCTGAGATTGCAGAGCAAAAGCATGAGTCCAAAGGACACCAGGGAGCAAATGAACGCAGCCATCACCCAGAAGTCCAGTTCCCTTTAGTGAAAGCCCAGTGCACTTTGGAGCAGAAAAGCCCAAAGGAGGACGGCCAGCACAGTTTGTGTCTGAGGAGGCTGAATGCTGAAGAACATCCTCATGAATGCTCCATGTGTGGGGAGAGCTTCCAGCGAGGATCCGCCCTGGCTGAGCGGCAGAGGATGCACATGGGAGAGGAAGCGTATGAATAGTCTGAGGACGAGAAACCCTTTCCCCAGTGAGAGATCTGGGTGGGCCATCAGAGAGGCCTCATGGAAGAGAAACCACACAAGTGCTCCCACTGTGGGGACAGCTTCAGCCAGAGGACCAGTTTGGAGAGTCACCTGCAAATCCACACGGGAGAGAGGCCTCACAAATTCTAGGACTGTGGGAAAAGCTTTTCCCGGAGAGATACATTACTCAAACACCGGAGAACCCACACAGGGGAGAAGCCGGACGAGTGCCATGATTGTGGGAGAAACTTCAACCACACATGCAACTAAATTGAACATCGGAAGACACACACAGGGGAGAAACCCCAGCGAGTGTGGGGCAAGTTTCCATCATCCTTGTAGGTTGATGGACCATCAGAACATCCACACAGGAGAGAAGCCTCACAAATGCCCTGAGTGCAGGAAAAACTTTTCTCAGTGAAAACAAAATAAAAAAATTCCTTCCAGTAGCACCTTAAATTACTCAGAAGGGTGGTGGGAATGGGTGATTGGCAGATAATTCTGCCAATTAAAACCCATTCCCAATTAAAACCCATTCCCACCACCCTTCTGAGTAATACCCCTCCCCACCTTCTCACTATATAGAAGGGTCTGGTGACTTCTGTTTCAGTGTATCTGAAGAAGTGTGCATGCACACGAAAGCTCATATCTAGAACTAACTTAGTTGGTCTTTAAGGTGCTACTGGAAGGAATTTTTTTATTTTGTTTTGACTATGGCAGACCAACACGGCTACCTATCTGTAACTTTTCTCAGTGAGATACGCTGATCAAACACCAAAGGACCCACGCGGAGGAGAAACCTTATGAATGCCTTGAGTGTGGAAAAAGCTTCATTCAGAAGAAGGGATTAATCGGACACCAGATAATTCATTTAGGGAATACGTCCAGCTAATATTCTTGAAAAGTGCCACATTCCACAGAAAAAAGAGGGAGAAATGTTGTTTACAACCTGATTTGCAGTGGAGAACCCACACCTTATCTATGTCACAAGACTTGGCGATGGCCAATTGTTGTTATTTCAAGAAAGTTCTCTGTTGAGGCTTCCTGCCCCAGAAGGGGACAAACAAAACTGCCCACCCCCTGCTCTGGTCCCCACGATGGATGGAGGCAGGAACACATTATCTCCACATTGCAGATTCTCATAGCACTAGAAGTCATGGCCCCCATACAAAGCTGACTGTTGGGAGATCCAGGACAGAAAAAAGCATTTCGTTGTGGAGCACGTAAATGAACCATGGAACTCACTGCCACTGGAGGCAGAGATGGCAGCCAACTTAAAATCATAGAATTGCAGAGCTGAACGGTACAACAAGGGTCACCTAGTCCAGATCTCTGCAATGCAGGAATCTTTTGCCCAACATGGTGCTCAAGCCAGTGACCTTTAAATTAAGACTATTGTGCTCCACCCATTGAGCTGGGGAGAAGACAAGGGGACAAATTCATGGAGCACTAGGCCGTGAAGCACAATGGCTCTGCTCTGCCTCCACAGTCCAGAAACAGAAGGCTTCTAAATCTCAGGTGCTGGAAACTGCAAGGAGGAGGGAGGCTGGTTTTACACACTGGTCCCGCTTGCAGGTTTCCCAAGGGCGTCTGGGGGGCCCCTCTTGGGCCCTGGACCAAATGGGCCACTTTTTGTGTCCTCCCACGGGGTGCGTGGAAGCTCACAGGGAAACTTACGATGACACACAAACATTGCCTACATCATATAGGGGATGGAGCAAGGGGAGGTGGCCCTCAGGCAGGTGGGAGGGGGGGAAGGTGTCTTTATTTTGACATGTGCCACCACCCCGTGGGAAACGCAGGAAAAGGAGAGCAGGCTGCACAGGTCAGTAGTCGGCGGCCCTGATAGTGGATCCAGGGAGAATCCTGCCAGATCTTTGAGGAGTCAATTCCACAGGCATTTGTTGTTCTAGCTCTTAGTATCCCAGGAGAGAAATCAGATGTACCTGGTGCTGAAAAGACGTTCCTTGGAGGAGCATCAACCCTAAACACATTAACTGGGCAGAATCCCCACTCAATGCAATGAGCTTTATTTCTGGCAACGTGTGGAGATGGGGAGGCTGTATTTGCAGAGGGCATTTGAAGCTGACACCCTGTTCAATTTCTTTTTTATTTTCTTCCCATCTGAGGTCTCCAGAGTAAGGAGCTATCCTGCCTGACGTGGGGGACGGGGTTCATTTTTTACTCCTTTATAAATCCAATGATGCATGCATTTTCACAGCTACATAAGATATTGTGGGGAGAGGAAGGTTTCGTTGAATTGCAGGGTTGCAAGTGTCCCTGAGAGTCATCTAGTCCCACCCCCTGCAGTGCAGGAAACCTTTGCCGAACGTGGGGCTCCAACCCACAACCCTGGGATTAAGAGTCTTCTGCTCTGCCAAATCAGACATCTCAAAAGGAAAACAAGACTCAAGGTGAGGAAAAGATGATTTATTGGGACTGTTAAAAGTGTGACTGTCTCTTTAAGAAGAAGTGAGCTGCAGAGGGATTTCTGGAGAAAGGAAGGAAAATGAATCTTCTCAAAGAAGCCCTTGAAAAACTGCCCAAGGCTCTCCTGGTGGGTAAATGGTTTTTATGTCAGTCACTCTGGTCTGGAGAGAAACTCCTGCTGGGCCTGAGAGGCAGATTTAGTCTTCTCAGGAGATACTGAGGTGGGTTTTATAATTTCCCCACAGATTAAAGAAAGGGAGGAGGGTCTCTCCAGAGAACGAGGCTCCTGAGAACGTGTAGAGTTCGGCTCCTGAGTCAGCAGCATAAAAAGACACACGTCCCCCTTCATAGTCCAGAGTCACCCGGATCCTCCTGGGCTCCTCACTCAGGGACAGAAGAGAGTCATCAGGGGAGGTGCAGGCAAAGTACTCCCCTCCCCTCTTCCCCACAGCCCAGACCCCTCTCTCAGGCCTTAAGGGGAAGATGCCCTTTCTCTTCACAGACTTCCTGGCGACCCCCAAAGCCCACCATTCCCCACTTCCCACAGTGACTTCCCAGAAATGTCTGCCTGCTGTGAATCCCTCACGTCCCAACACAGAAGGCCAGGCATTGAATCTCTCAGGATTATCAGGCAGGGCTTGAGGTTTGTCTCCCTTTCTCACACTTTTCCGATCCTCGGACAGGATGAGGTAGGGATGGGCTGTGTCTGGATCCAGAGTGACATTTGCTGTTGGGGAGAAGATGAGGGAAAGGGAAGATCAGGCAGAGTCAGCGGAGAGAGAGAGATGAACATCCTAATCTAAGAAACACCCGAAAACCCAGATTCCCTCTCATATCAAGGGGATTTCTTTGCATCGCATGCTAGACTGAGACTCCTCCTTGCAGACTCTCATCAGAATAAATATCTTCCTTGATGGTTTTTAAATCAGTTTTCTTCACTTTCTTATATCCGATGTGTATTGTTCCTGCCCTCCTCTCAACCCAGGCATTTTCTAAGGGGAAAAACCACCCAGGAAACCTTTTACTCATCTCTTCTGTGTTATCTAAGGGGAAAGAGGAGAACTGGAGGAGGCAGGAGAGGAGAGAAGCTGCTTTCCTCTGACCATCTCTGTGGGAATTGGCCTTTGGGGACCTCTGGTTGGGATGCAGGATGAGGACCCCACTGTAGTAGTAGTAGTAGTAGTAATAATAATAATAATAATAATAATAATGTCACATTTGCCTACTGCCTACTGTCCATAGGTCTCAGGGTGGTTCACAGCATAAAAATACATCATAAAACCGCATATAGGCCTCCCCTCACTTTCGCGGGGATCACATTCTGGGCCCTTGTGCCCACAAGTGAAAATGGTGTTAAGTGCGGAGCCTGTTTATTCCTGCTCTCCATCTTTCTCACCCACTTGCCCTCTCCTTGCCTTCCTCCCCAACATCTTGGAGGTTTAGGCGTTGCTGCCAAGGAAGAGGAGGAAGATGGCAGGGCAATTTTACAAAGGACTGCTTATTCCATGCTTTTCTCTTGGATTTAATATATACCATAAGACTATTTCCCTGGAGGAAAGGGGGAATAACTCAAAAAATTACCAGTTAGGGTCTTAGACCTCCCAGTCTCCTTCTCCAAGATCTTGTAGCTGAGCCAGCATCCTTTTAGTTCAGCCCCAAGAGAAGGGTTTTATACAGGATGTGGCCTGCTTAAGATGCTGCTCTGTTGCGATTCTCTGCTCTAGGCTAGCTTAGCTGGGTGCCTTAGATCTGAGTCTAATGCACTAGAAATTTTTTCACAGGTTACTGTAAGCCAAACCAAGCAACTTGAGACATTTTGCCAAATTTTAAAAATCCGCCCAGGGGAGAAATTTTAATCATGAAAATAGAGGACCTGTCTGAGAAAAAGGTCACATGGAAAAGCAACCCAACTCTCTCTAGGCAGGAATGAAACTCTTCCCTCTTATCTGAACCTTCTGGGCAGTTTCTCTCCCCCCCCCCTTCTGCACCTTCAAGGCCACCCTCTCTGCCTTGGTGGTACAAACAGCAGGGCCAGAGTCAAGCTGTACAGAAGAGACTCTTGACCCCCATGAAATACTAGTCCCCCCCTCCTGTGAATTGGGGTCTCCATGTGAAATTTACCTCTCTGAAGATTTCTGAATGACTGAACATCTGAGGAGGCAAAAAGACAGGCTTAACAGGCTACAATGCAGTAGCTAAAAAATAATATTTTTTTTACAAAACATCACCAAATCATAGCATCTGTTGTTTCCTTATTTCAAGCAAAAAATGAAATCATGCAAAGATGACAACTGTAGGCCTAAGTAGTGGTGTTAATTATTCTCCAAAATATAATTCTTGAGAATGTAATATCACTAGGCTTAAGGAATTAAAACAACTGATGTGTTTAGCTGTGACTCCTGCATTGCAGGGGGTTGGACTAGATGATCCTTGGGATCCTTTCAAACTTCGCTATTCCATGATTATATGGAAAAATCAGAAATGGTAAACCATACTAGAAAATGGCGGAATACAATCATTCAAAATCCACAAATGAAATGGGGATCTGAACTGGATGGATGAAGAAATGTTTAACATCTGCCCCAAGTAAA
Organism: Podarcis erhardii; assembly: GCF_964252035.2. Lineage (NCBI taxonomy): Eukaryota > Metazoa > Chordata > Lepidosauria > Squamata > Lacertidae > Podarcis > Podarcis erhardii. The sequence continues at coordinate 117,602,450 of NC_138498.1, read as the reverse complement.
CTGGTGGGGAAAAGCTGTTGAAACTGGAATTTCCAAGTATGCTGACAAACCAAATTGCAGAGGAAGAATCGGCAGAGCTTTACCCTGTAATTCCAAGGGTCTCGTGCAATGGGAAGCCTATCCTCATGGAATGGGGCTGATCTCAAAAGAACTGTGGGAACTCTCAGGCGATGGGGATGGCTGAAGCACGAGAAATGGCTGGTGAGGTTGAAACTCTGAGGAAAAGGCGGCTCAGGCCTTGCTCTGCTGCTGGGAGACCAGCCTGGCAGGAGGTGGAGGAGGGACTGGGTGCTTGCGGGTGCCCTTTTTAACACACTTCACGAGGGGGAAATCCTAGCAAATTTTGAGAAGCCCCAAAACCTCTCCAGATTGTGCAGAGGAAAAATAAAATGAAAGGGAGATTCCCTATACATAAGAACTCGATACGATGGACATTGGACTGACCCTGCAGGATCCTTCTTAATGGCTTTTTAAATATATCGTAAGGCTCTGAGGCTTTTCCCCACAATCAAGCAGTATATAAATTTTATGAAGGAAAGCAAAATCTATAAAATTAAGGGAGAAACCAGGATAATAGTCTATTGGCGGGAAAGGAACTCAGACTGGTGTGCAGGTTCAACACAGAACAGACGGTATGCAGAACAGGCGGTTCAACACCCATGAAATATCAGTCTCCATCCCTCCTGTCAAATTGTTCCTCCCCTGGAAATTTACCTTTCTGAATCTGAAGCTGTTTTCTGTATAACACAGCATCTGAGGAAGCAAAAAGATATAAAGTGTAAGGGCAACACTCTTCCACCAAAAATAAATCTCCATACAAAAGTAACACTTCATAACGTGGCATCCTTAAATTCAAGTACAATTATTAAATATTAATTAAATTGTACAAAAAATAATTAAAAAGAAGAAAGTCATAGGAAGAATCTATGAAAATAACTAAAGCTTTAAAACTCAGCAATCATAAAGCAAGCTTACAAATAGCAGAATAAAAATATTCAGCATGAATCCTGCTGGTCTCTGAACTTTGTCCCTAAATTGGGCTCTACATTCTTGGACTGGAGGGGAGGCAGAGCAATAGGAATCCCGTAAAAGGAGGCAGAGGGGAGATGGAGGCAGCCTTAACATCTTCCCCAAGTAAAGTGGTGGGTGGAATCATTAAAACCAAAATTGTGAAACATAAGGAGAAGCGAAGTTTGATGAGGAAGAATTGGCAGAGCTCTCAGGCAAAAGTAAGTCCTTCCTCACAAACCTTCTACAAATCTTTAAGGTTCTTCACAAGCATAATCGTGCCCTTTGGGGCTCATGTGCTCTTGCTTCCACTCTCAATGTGGGAACTCTCAGGAGATCTTGAAGGCTGAAGCCCTAGATATGGCAGCTGCAGGGGGACGTCTGAGGAGGAGACGGCTCAGGCAATGAGAAGTCCTCCCTCATGAAATCGGGCTGATCTCTTAAGAACTGTGGGAACTCTGAGGAGATTGGGATGGCTGAAGCACGAGAAATGGCTGGTGAGGTTGAAACTCTGAGGCTCAGGCCTTGGCTCCACGGCTGAGAAACAAGCCTGAGCAGGAGGCAGAGGGGGAACTGGGGGCTTCTTAATGCCCTTTGACTCCATTCAGAGCAGGAGAACCTCCAAAAGGACAACCCCAGATTGTGCAGACAGGGAACCACAAGGAAAAGGAGGTTTCGTATAACTGTAAACAGAAGCACATGAGAGGAAAAAATCCTGACTTTGCTCTACACTCTGGTTCAGGCTTTCTTTACAGGATCCAGCGTCACAATATACATGGGCCATTCTCGGCGACAGGAAATGAAGGCTGGAGCACCAAGATGGAAGGGATCCTGGAGTTACTAAATTCCATGCAATAAGAGCCTGGCATGTTCAGTTCTGAAGTAACAGAATTCCCAGTGTGAAATCCTGGCAGCTGTTTTTCATTACCTTCCCATTGTTTCATTGTATCCTCCACAAGGTGATTTATATCACAGGATTCCAAGATCCTGCTCCTTAGCTCTGGAGGGAAAGCCAGTGGCTTCTCTGGACTCTCTCTTTCCTCATACCTGATGAAAAGAAAAACAATTAATGGCCCCATCTCCCTAATTCTTGCAGGGGATCTCAATAACATGAACAAAGTGGAAGTTCATTTCCCACCAGGTAATTTTCAGGATTCAGCTTCATCTCTTGACACCCACCTCCAAGCCCTGGTCGGTGGCTTCGTAAGGATGCTAAACAGCACAAGGGACAAGACGTAACCCCAGGTGACACCACCGGAGGGCCCCCATGGCTTCAAACTATGCTGCCCCCTAACAACTTTCTGGGAAGGTGCCAGGACTTAAGAACCAAACCCCTGAGGTGGAATGCCTGCAACCCCTCCCTCCCTGAGCTTCTCCAGAGGATGTGAGGGATGTCCAAAGCTGCCAAGAGTTGGGTGGCTGCTACTTGGACAAGATGCTACTTGGACATTGAAATCTGTTGGTACATCCTGAGCTCTTCCCAAGCATCTTTGGCACTTTCTCTTCTATATATTTGAAATCTCCACCAAGTCAATGAGCAGAAAGAGCAAGAGAAAGAAAAGAGCCCCCATCCCTTTGTGAAGTGATGTGGGGAGGGAGGGAGGAGGCAGTTGACCTTGATCCTTGGAGGGAGAATTGGGGAGCTACAAGTTCAGAAGAGGGGGCCCTGCTTTTACCTGTGAGGTGCTGCAGGGAATGAGTCCTACAGTCTCCCCCCTGCAGCCCCTCGAGGGCCATGTCTGAGGTTCTTGCATCTCAGCTTCAAAGAGTGATGCTAATGGAAATGAGCCAGATCCACTTACCTCTCCAAGGTCCTTCTCACATCCTAGAGGGAAAAGGAGAAGAGAATTCACTGCACACCACAGGCCACACTAGGAAGACCCCCTCAGACCCTGCCCCTCGGATGTCAGTCTGCCTGGCACATGCCAAGGTTTTGGGTAGGGATGGTGGAATCAGCCAGTTTGGGTTTCTCACAGCTTTTATTTTTCCAATCTGAAATTATTAATTGTTCCGATTTCAAGTTCTCCACATATCCATATTTTAATAACTTTAATCCAGTTTGCATTGCGCAATTCAGACATACATAAGCCTACAGGATAATCCTGCCAGGGCACTGTCCCAGCCCCCAAATTTAAAACTCTACTGACATATAACTATGGGACAAGGATAACTGTTATGAATGGGAACCCTTTACAAAGTATCTGAAGACGCAACAAAGCGAACTGGACTCCTTGGCAGGTTTTGAATAAACTTTCAGAAAAATTTTATTGATAAGAATCAGCTAAATAGTTTGAGGATCTATACAACTCTGTAACATGGAGAAAACAGCAGTCTGAGAGAAACCAAAGACTGGAACTGAGGGAAGTCAGGGGGTGGAGGCAGATGGGCTTTGTGTTGGAGGGGGGGAAATGGGGGGGAAACAAGGATGATATGTTTTTGGATAATATGTCTTGTTTTAATTTTGAATAAAAAAATTTAAAAAAAATTAAAAAATTAAAAAATTCAAATTCTATTTTCCATCTGGAAGTAAAAAAAAGCACCTGCAGCATAAAATGCCTCCAAAGGGGTAATAAAACAACTCTGTGTATCTTTGGGCTCGCCCACACTTCTCCCTTTCCTGTGCCCAGAAAACATAGGTCCAAGTGGTTTTGCCTTTGCCCTGCCGCTTTCCCTCAGGAAAAACCTGCTCCTTAGTGCAACATCCAAGCAAACATCAATCTGGAGAAAACCTGGCTGAGGTTTGCTCTAATTCAGCAGTAAACAGCGGGTTTTCCTGAAGGAAAGGGGTGGGACAAGCAGCAGTCTGGATGAGTCCTTCTGTCTTGCTCTCTGGTCACTGTGACTGAGCACCATTCTGGGCCGATCTGTATCCATGGGGAAGGGGAACAACCCAGAAGTTGTGGAGGAAACGGGAAGAGAAGCTTGGTCAACAGACTGGCTCATGTCGGAAGGAGGCCTGAACGCATCCTAGACGAAGCCCCCCACAGCTGAAAGGCATTCAGAGACAAAGCATCAGCAAAGAGCAGAAGATCAGCTCCCTTTCCATCAAGAACACAGAAGAATCTCTAGTCTGCATTCAGGTGAGTTCAGCATCCCAGGTCTCTCTGGTCTTCCTGTCCATTACAAACCTGACCAGAGGCTCCATCAACTCAGCCCCTGCACTCCTTGCATGCATGAAAGGGGCAGCCTTCTCCTGGAGCCTTGGGCTGTTCCTGCCACCATCTTACCTGCAGGAGTTCACTCGCTGGCTGCTGACTCTTCTCCTCCATCTCCTGGATGATCCTCTCAAGAGAGGAGAGTTTCCTGGAGAGTCTGACCAGCTGCTCATCCCTTCTCCCTGCAATCTCCTTCTCTACCTCTTCTACGTGATTCAGCAGACGTTTTTCTTGTCCTTCCAGGAACTGGCGCAGTTCTCTGAACTTCTCCACGGTCTTCAGCCTCTCCGTTTCTGTTAATTTCTGCAAGAAAAGAGGAGGTCTGAGTGTGGAAGGTGATCAGCCCTCAAAACATCAGGAAAAGAATGGTGAGACTTCCACAGGGAAGACACTTCTGATTTTTCATAGACATGAAACCTCCAGTTACTAAAGAAGTAAACCTTTATTTTGACGGGAGACCCTCTCCATTGCTGTTTCTGTTGACTTCTATTTTGCAGAGAACTACAGCCTAAAGGAAGGAGCATTTTCTTTCTAGCCATGGATATGTCCGTTCACCCTTTAAAGCCCACATCTTCAGTGGCTGCATGGACTGGGTGTTGGGAGCACCTTCACTGACCCTTCACAGGAACAGGTCCTGGTGCAGTCGACTCACATTTGCTATTGTGAGCACCTCAATAGTAGCAGGGTAATAGAAGCAAAACAATGGAGGTGGTTTTTTTGCATAATTAATTTTATTACTACTGGTTAAACTAAACAAAAGAACATAACAGACATGCATGAGAGAGTCAGCTCTCATACTGCCACCTAGTCTCTAGACAGATCAAAGGAAAACCAGCACAGTGCTTCTGCCCCCTCCTTTCTCTGAGACAGAAAGTAAAACAAATATGATCTGAACAAAAAAAAATTCCTTCCAGTAGCACCTTAAAGACCAACTAAGTCAGTTCTTGGTATGAGCTTTCGTGTGCATGCACACTTCTTCAAATATGATCTGGTGATCTTTACAATGGGAGGGATGAAAATACTGACAGGATATGTGGGATGTAAAAAAAGTACATTTAGAAAGGCAACTCTTTAGTAATATTGATGGTAAATCAGGATTTGAATTGACCTGTTTCCACCCTCTCAGCTCACAAGTCCTCAGGCTTCTCCTTCACTGCTATTCATATAATAAACGACAATGGGAAATAAACTCAATTTAGCTGCATTCAAAAGTGAATTTACTTAATCTGCTCTTGCTGAAAAATTATGGGGACCAAAACAGAGCAATCCTTTGAAATTCACACCTCTGAATTGTTCAAGGTTGACCCAGCCAGGTAATGTTCACAAAAAATGTATTTATGAGGGTAAAGTACATTTCAAAATATTGATACAAGGAAGTAGCTACCCTAAGATCTGATTCATTTTCAGAATAATAAATGAATAAACAAACTGATATGGAAAAAGGAGAAATGGGGAGAAGCTGAAATGGGCAGATTTCCCCATCCCTCCTCAGTCCTGACTTGATTTTTCAAATGCTTGTTCCCTCACTAGTAACAACAGAGACCCTTACCAGGAGGTCTTTGCTTTCCTTGTCCAGGGCTGCTTGATGGGCCAGAATTTCCTCTCTCTCTTTCCTCAGAATCTCCAGGTGGTGACAGATCTCTTCCTAAAGAGAAAAGGGGAAACTCAGGTTTGATAGAGACACACAGAGAGATGAATATTACACTGGTTTCTTGAGCCCGGTGGCCTTGCTATAATAGCAAAGTAGTTTACTGGAGTCTAGCAGTTTTCAACCTTTTTGGGTGCATGACTCCCTCAACCAACTACCTTTTTTCTGCAGCACCCCTGTCAGGATCAGAGTTAGGTCCCCCCTTGCTTGCGGAGCTTGCAGCCCCTCACCCTTTCTCAAACACCCTCCCTTGCGGAGGGCTATCTCAGCCTCCTCTCCCCTCTCTGGGTCTCTGAGCTGCCCCAAAGAGAGGTGCCTCCTCACGCTGCCCCACAGGGACTTGTCTGTCCCTTCCCACCAGCAAGGGCCCCTCGCCAGTTTCCTTGCTTCCTCCGAGGCCGCCTCAGCTCCTGGCACCCAAGACCCCCTGGCCAGCCCCAGAGGCACCATTTGCCAGTGGAACTTGTAGCCAGGGCTGCTGCAACAAAGAGTTGGAGGGACAGAGGCCAGTGTTGCCAGCGGGATCCCTGAGCATCATTCAAGGCACCCCAGGTGCCACAACACACGGGCTGAAAAGCACGGCAGAACTGGGATGGGAAAGTTATCTAGTCTGGAGAAGAGCAAAGGCAGCCATGCTTGCTCCTTTGAACTTCTCTGAAGAGACTTCCAGCCTGACTTCTCATCTTGAGGTCCCAGGGACAAAAGGAGGAGAAGGAGGAGGAGGGGGTGAGGCAGGATCCAACCTGTGATGTATCAGTCTAGCATCAAAGAGATAGAGAGGTCAGCCCAAGAGGCGAGAGAGACAGGGATAGAGCAGCGCTTCTCAAAACTTCACCCATTCCAAACCCCTCTTCTGCAAGCCTAGGGCTTTCCCACCCTTCCTCTTGACCCCACTGCTCTGCCACTTAATTGGGGCAGATGGCAATTCAGGTTTTCTGCTACTTGTCAGTTATTTTCTCTGCAGTTTAAGTGCTGCAGCTTCTTCCATTTCTGGGCCAAATAAGTTCTTGCTGGGCCAGAATCCACCTAAGTAGCTCCTGCGATCAGAGGATTGCTGTCTGGTCATTCTGTAAATTCAAAAGGGGCAGCTTCATTTCGTTATTACTACTAATATGTGGCATTATTGACATTGCATGGCACAGGAGTATTTACTTAGTTGTGTATGTGCAATTTACATTTGTAGTGTTCTTAATATGTACAAAGCAACCTTGCTGGGGGATTTGGATGATGTTAACCCTTTCACTCTCTCCCATGGTACTAAATCTTTGAAGCTGCTGTGATTATTTCAAGGGAGATCCCTTTGTCCCCCTGGCAGAGAGAAAGACTTCATCCTCCTCCTCCCAGCCATCCCAGGAGCCCTCAGGCACCCCCTTGACTGCTTTAGCTTAATAAACAACCACCTACTCATGCCATGCTTAATTGGGATCTGAGAATTAAAAAGAAGAATCTACAGCTATTTCTCCCCCTCAAGATCCAGGGATCTCCTACCTTGTATTCCTCCAAAGCCTCCTTCAGAGGAATCACCTTGTGATTTTCATGTATCCTGGATCTGTCACACACCACACAGATGGGGGCTTCGTGGACTTTGCAGAAGAGCTTGAGGGGTTCCTGATGCTCCTCGCAGACTCCTCCTTTTCTTTCTTCTTCTTTCCTTCCTTGAACGCTGAGATTCTTAATTAATTGTAAGAGGTTTGCCAGTTGCCGGTTGGGGATGAGATTATTTTGCTGGACTGTTTCTCTGCACTGAGGGCAGGAAGCCTCTGCCTCTGATTCCTCCCAGCACTGGACCAAGCAGGACCGGCAGAAGTTGTGCCCACACTCTGGGATGATCACTGGATCCTTAAAATACTCCATGCAGATGGAGCAAGTGGCTACATCAGAAAGATTCTGGATGTGACCCCCTGCAGCAGCCATGGCTCGCTCGCACCAAAGATCCGAATTAAGTTTCACTTTCTCCGTTTTCAGCTACTGGGAGTTTCCTTTCCTGGAAATAACTCAGAAACTCAGTGACCACGTGATCTTTTTTCTTTTCTTTTCTTTTTTAAATATCCCCAGGTCTTTGCATTTAGTGAATGTTTTCTCAAGTAGCAGCGAATGCTTCTGAATTGCTTCCCCTGCTTTTGATTACACACAAACACACACACCTAGTAACTTGTGGTAGTCATATTGTAACATTTTCATTCATAGGCTTTGTGATAGGGAAAAACTGCTCCTTTTCCCTTTATGGGGTACCCTAGAGCCCGTATGGAGTCCTTATGTAGGTTCACTATCCGTAGGAGAAAAATAACAAAGGCCAACCAGAGAATATTGAGAAGCAAAACAGCTAGTAAGCATGATCTTTATTAAAGCTCAAGTCCACCCCTATAGATCATACATACATCAATGAAGGGGCAGTCTGCCAGGATACCTGATAATGGTCACTGGTTGCATTACCTGGTCAATCTGGCCATTCTTTTTGATAGGTAAATACTCAGTTCCTGAATCCAAGTCACAGGCTCATCCTGGACAGCAGGATTTGATTCCGTGAAGAGAACTCCTAAAAATCTGGTTGCTAATCTTGGCTTAATCCGTTTTTAGCATCGTGGCAAAGAACTTCAGATTGAAAAGGACGCTTTCAGCATTGCCTACCTGGAGCCCACTGTTTGCTTCAGACTACAACTCCCATCATCCCTGGCCAGGACATCTCCAGGTATGGTTGGGAAGGGCCCCTGCCTGGAGACCCAGCAGAGCAGCTGCCAGTCAGTGGAGGCAATACGGACCTCAATGGGCCAATGGCCTGGCAGAAGGCACCATCTGTGGTGCGGCAGGCAACTTATGGAGCTCCTTCCCTAGATAGGAATGCCTGGTGAATTATCTTGGCAATTATTATTCATCAATATTACTACACGTGATCACTGAGTCATTTCCAGGAAGGGAAACTCCCAGTGGCTGAAAACAGGAGAAAGCAAAAGTTAACTTGGCTCTTTGGGGTGTGGGAGCTATGGTTGCTATTGTGGGTCACATCCAGCGTCTCCGTGATGAAGCCACTTGCTCCATCTACCTGGAATATTTTAAGGATCTAGTGACTATCCCAGAGTGTGGGCACAACTTCTGCCGATCCTGCCTGATCCAGTGCTGGGGGGAATCGGGAAAAAGGTAAAACGTGGATCTACATGGATCCTCATGGATCCTCCACTTTTTTAAAAAATAACTCCAACAAATCTAGTGTCAAAGCACATCTGGAAGCCACGCCTACAGACTAGACTATAAAAAAACGTGGATCCAACATTTTGCCGCGCTGCAGCACCACAGAAACATGGATCCAAGGCATGGATCCTCATGAATTCCTATGGTTTTTATATTGAAAGAAAATAAAACCACCATGATACTCTAGACTACATCTTAGTCTGTACCCCAAAAATAATGCACCCACTGTTTTGTGGGGCTGCAATGGCCAAAAACATGGTAGCAAAGCACGGATTCTCAGGGATCCTCAGGGTTTTTGCATCGGGCTACCCCTAACTCTCTTGGGAGAAGGGCAATGACAGGCCTAGACAGCATCTTGAGAAGTAGAGACATCACCTTGCCAACAAAGGTCCGTATAGTTAAAGCTATGGTTTTCCCAGTAGTGATGTATGGAAGTGAGAGCTGGACCATAAAGAAGGCTGATCGCCGAAGAATTCATGCTTTTGAGTTATGGTGCTGGAGGAGACTCTTGAGAGTCCCATGGACTGCAAGAAGATCAAACCTCTCCATTCTGAAGGAAATCAGCCCTTCCGGAGGCGGCGCAAAATGGCAATGATGGTCCTCTTTACTCTGTGAAGAGGGGCTCCGCGAAAAAGGGTCGTCCGCTGCGGCAAAGCGGAGACCCATTAAGAAAAACCACAGGCAGAGCGAGCCTGTGGCCGTGGGACTCGGCGGGCGCCAAAAGCCCCCCCAGAAACGAAGAAGGAGCCTCGTAAGGAGCTCCGGAACGTGAAAGGGGGAGCGGCGCTGTGAGTTCATCGCTCTTTTCGTGGATGCGAAGCCGCGCTGCTGCTGCCGATGAGCGCTGACCTTTCTTCTTGAAAACATCTGAATTGGCTGCAACATACCCGTGAGTAAGGGGTACCAAATATGGACTAAATACTTGGAATTTGGCTGAAAACGGGAGGCGAGTAACAGGAAGTCCGTCTTCCGATCCTGCTAATCAGATCAAAGCAACGGCACTGAAGGGTGCGGAAGCGCTTAAAAGGGATTGTAAAAGTAGACCAAGGGTGCATTGATAGACTTTTTATTTAAAAGACAAGAGGGAAATTGTGGATTTTTGACTTTGGAACTTTCTTCTCTTTGTTGAGCTACGTGGAATTAAAAGGGACAACCAAGTTGTCGGACTGCCAGTGTGCAAAAGAGAACTGTCAAACTGCTGATATTGTTGGAGTTTAAATCGCTATATGTTACAGAGACTGAGATACTAACATTTAAACATTGTTGCTGGGACCTCTCTTGACACCTTGTGGCTTTATTTTTAAGAAAGAGAAAGCCTGGGGAACCTTCCTTTTGTGCTCTGGAATTACAAAGATTTATTGTGGAGAATATAGGAACTTCAATGGCGGAAAAGAGTTCTCTCCTTCCTTGAAACTTTGAAATATCCCCCCTAGAGGATTGTGGAGACATAGAAGCCTGGGAATTGTATTTTATTGAGAACTTTTGTGGCTTATTTGTTTTGACTCTGGTTTCATCTTTCTCATGGAATAAGAGACAATTTGACCTTGAACAGAGGCAGCTGTGGAATGAGTGGCCCAGGGAAAACAAGAGCAGCCAAAGCTAAGGAAAAAGAAAAGAAACCGGTGCAACTCGTTCAAACAACCTTAACTCATCAACGTAGATCATCTGTTCCTACTGTGCTGACAGCACAGGAGGAGGAAGTTGAACAGTCTGCTGTAGAAGATATGGCAACTGGAGGATCTGAAACAGTCCTGAAACAAATTTTGGAACAATTGGCAATTTTAAATCAAAAAGTGGACAATCAATCATTAAAAATTGATCAAGCTACATCCTCTATTAGTAGATTATCTGATCAGGTTTCTCAGCATACTCAGGCAATTGAGAATTTGCAAGGAGCTACGGCTGAAAATTATAAACTAGCTGTGGCAGCCAATCAAAAAGCAGAAGAAGTGAGTAAAAAGGTTGATGAGATTAAGGGGAAAGTAAGGCCTCTGAAAAGACAGGTAGGGGAACAACAAGCCTATTTGTCACTGGTTGAACTGAAAAGTAAGGAGAATAATCTCAGATTAAGGGCCATCCCAGAATCGGAGTTAGGTAATCTAGAGGGATTTTTGACACTTTTGTTTTCCAGATTCTGGGGAATTGAGGAAGATAAGGACTTTAAAATTGTGACGGCTTTCAGACTGGGAAGATCGGTAAAGAAAGACAAAGCCAGAGACTGTTTGGTTATTCTGAGATCAAGAGAGGAAAGAGACAAGATACTAGGCCTACACTTTAAAAAATCTTTGGAGATAGAAGGTAAAAAGGCTGAAATTTATAGAGACATACCCAAACATCTTTTGGATCTCAGGACCACTTACATAGATTTGACCAAATTGTTGAGACACAACGCAATTCCTTATAGGTGGGAGTTTCCGCAAGGTTTATCATTTACATACAAAGGAAGGAAAGTAAGAATTAAAACACCTGAAGATCAGCAGAAGTTCCTATACGACCACGAGGAGGACCTCCAAAAAGGAGCTGCAGCTTCTTGGCCACCACCACTACCGGGACCACCACCAAAACCTACACCTACTGGATCTGGACCAGCATTACCACCTCCGGGATCGGAGGAAAACCTAGATACCCCATTGTAGGACCCACCAATTGAACCAGGATGTCTCTGCAACTTCTTAGTTGGAATATAAACGGCGGAAATTCTCCGGAAAAAAGAAGAAAAGTATTTCATATTTTGAAAAAAGAACAATTGGACATTATTTGCTTGCAAGAAACACATGTGACAAGGCTCCATAGAAAAGTGCTAATTAATAAGAGATTAGGCCAAGAATTTATTTCTTCGGACAAAGTTAAGAAAAGAGGTGTGGTGATATATGCAAAGGAGAGCCTGTCACCGAAATTTTTATTTAAAGATGAATATGGCAGAATTTTGGCGATTGAAATTCAGACACAAGGAGAAAAATTTTTGATATTAGGAATATATGCCCCGAATGAAGGAAAATCGGAATTCTTCAGGAAGCTGCATGAGACTATGCTGGACTATTTAGATTACAACAACATCATTATGTTGGGTGATATGAATGGGGTTGTATCTGTAAATATGGATAAGTCGCAAAGTGCCAACATAACGAAAGATGGCAGACTACCTAAAACTTTTTTTGAAATGACTGACAATATGGACTTAATTGATATATGGAGGGTTAAGAATCCCCTAGGAAAAGAAGGAACATTCTTTTCTGAAGCTCATCTGACATGGACACGAATCGACCAAGTATGGATAACTAGAGGACTGGCACCCAAGACTAGAAAGGTGGAAATCTGCCCAAAAACCTGCTCTGACCACAATGCTTTGAAAGTGGAACTGAGACTAAACACAACCGGATCCTTCAGATGGAAAATGAATGACACTTTATTAAGAGACGAGAAGATTGTGAAGAAGGCCCAAAAAACTTTAAAGGACTACTTTGAGATAAACCTAAACACCAACGTGGAAAAAAGAACAATCTGGGATGCAAGTAAAGCAGTAATGAGAGGGTTTCTAATACAACAAAATACGATTAAGAAAAAGCTCTGGAATGAAAAGAAGGAGAAGATACTGGAAAAAATAAGAGAAGGAGAGAAAAAATTAAGATCCAGGCCTAAGTCGAAGGATGTGCTGAGAGAAGTGAAATTTTTCCAAGCACAATATTCGAAACTGATAAACCAAGAGGTGGAATGGAAAATTAAACAGATGAAACAAAGATCCTTTGAATCAGCAAATAAGTGTGGGAAACTGCTTGCATGGCAGTTGAAAAAGAGACAAAAGCTTAATACAGTAACAAACCTAGAGATTGATGGGAGAATGGTTCAGAAACCCGATGAAATTAGAAAATGCTTCCAGAGATATTTCAAAGAACTTTATTCACAAGGGCCGCAGAAAGATTCCGAGGTGGACCAATTTCTTGAAACTAACGGATTACAAAAAATACCTCAGGAAATGAGAACAACTCTGAATTGTAACATCACACAGCAAGAAATGGAAAGTGCCATTCAGAACCTTCAAGTAGGCAAATCTCCAGGCCCTGATGGACTTACCTCCAAATATTATAAGGTTTTGAAGGACCTTTGTTGGAGGTCTGCAACCAGATTATGGAGGGGAGGAAGGCACCGGAAACGTGGAAAGAAGCTTTCATCACATTGATACCTAAACTAGAAACTGAAAAAACTCAGCTTAGGAACTACCGTCCCATCTCACTCCTAAATGTGGATTACAAAATTTTTGCTGACATTTTGGCAAGTAGATTAAAAAAAGTTCTTAATGAAGTGATTCATAAGGACCAGGCCGGCTTTCTCCCTGGTAGGCATTTGTTTGATAACACAAGAAATATTATTGACATTTTGGAACTTCTACAAACAAATCTTAATACTAGAGCGGTTTTAATTTTTATTGATGCGGAGAAAGCTTTTGACAATATCTCTTGGATGTTTATGAAGAAAAATTTGCAAGGGATGGGAGTGGGGCGGGGGTTTGAAAATGGAATAGAAGCAATTTATTCAGAACAAAAAGCTAAATTGATAGTAAACAATGTGGTGACAGAGGAGTTTAAAATTGAAAAAGGGACACGGCAGGGGTGCCCCCTATCCCCCCTATTGTTCATTTCAGTCCTGGAGGTGCTATTGAACATGATTAGAAAGGACCGGTCAGTACAAGGAATTGAGGTCGGAGTGAAACAATATAAATTGAAAGCACTTGCAGATGACTTGGTATTAACGTTACAGGAGCCAGTCTCTAGTACTAAAAGAGTGTTAGAACTAATATCTGACTTTGGTCGGGTGGCGGGGTTTAAGTTGAATAAGCAAAAAACTAAGGTTCTAGCAAAAAATCTGACAACTACAGAAACAGATGAGTTTCAGAAAGAAACAGAATTAAATGTGGTTAAAAAAGTAAAATATCTAGGGGTGTATCTGACCTCCAAAAATTTGAATTTGTTTAAAGATAATTATGAGAAATGTTGGTCAGAAATCAAAAGAGATTTGGAAACATGGTCAAGATTGAAACTTTCCTTGTTGGGCCGAATAGCAGCTATAAAGATGAATGTATTGCCAAAAATGTTATTTTTGTTTCAGGCCCTACAGATCGTGGACAAGGTGGAATGTTTTGGAAAGTGGCAGAAGGATATTTCCAAGTTTGTTTGGCAGGGCAAAAAGCCCCGAATAAAGTTTAAAATACTAACTGATTCGAAAGAAAGAGGGGGATTTGCCCTGCCAGACTTGAGGTTATATTATGAATCTGCAGCCTTCTGCTGGTTGAAAGATTGGATTTTACTCGAGAACACTGATGTCCTAGATCTGGAAGGGTTTGATAATGCTTTTGGGTGGCATGCATATTTGTGGTATGACAAGGTTAAAGTGCATAAATTGTTTAAAAACCATATTGTCAGAAGAGCAATTTTGATGGTCTGGACAAAATATAAAGACTTATTGGAGAGTAAGACCCCGAGGTGGCTCTCGCCGATGGAGGCCAAGGCTCGCAAGAGACTTAACATGGAGGCCTACTGGCCTAAATATTGGGAAATAATTGAAAAAATTGGAGACAATTGGAGGTTGCAGAGCTTGGAAAAATTAAAAGACAAGGTGCGAGATTGGTTGCACTATGCACATATTCAGGAGGTTTTTAAAGTGGATAAGAAGGTTGGATTCCAGGTGGAAAAATCAAAACTAGAGACGGAACTGTTAGAGCCAAAAAACAAACTACTCTCGAGAATGTATAACTTGTTGCTTAAATGGAACACTCAGGATGAGACAGTCAAATCCGCCATGATAAAATGGGCACAGGATGTGGGGCATAACATTATGTTTGCAGACTGGGAAAGGTTATGGAACACCGGAATGAAATTTACGGCATGTAGTGCCTTGAAAGAAAATATTATGAAAATGTTATACCGGTGGTACATGACCCCAGTCAAGCTTGCTAAGATATACCACCTGTCTGATAATAAATGTTGGAAGTGTAAGGAGGCGGAAGGGACATTTTTTTCATCTCTGGTGGACATGTCCGAAAGTGAAGACCTTCTGGGAGATGATTTATAATGAGCTAAAAAAGGTATTTAGATATACCTTACCTAAGAAACCGGAGGCCTTCCTTCTGGGCATTGTAGACCAGAGTGTGTTAAAGAAGGATAGAACCTTTTTTATGTATGCTACAACTGCAGCAAGGATCCTGATTGCGAGGCACTGGAAGACACAAGATTTACCTACCCTGGAGGAATGGCAGACGCAGTTGATGGACTATATGGAACTGGCCGAAATGACTGGCAAAATCCGAGACTTGGGAGAAGAAACAATTGAGGAGGATTGGAAAAAAATTAAGGACTATTTGAAAAAACATTATAAGCTGTATGAATGTTGAAAAATGCACCTTTTAGGAAATGTTTAGCTTCAGCAATTGCAAATCAATGAAAGGGAAATTAAGGTACAGTGGTGCCCCGCAAGACGAACGCCTCGCAAGACGGAAAACCCGCTAGACGAAAGGGTTTTCCGTTTTGGAGGCGCTTCGCAAGACGAATTTCCCTATGGGCTTGCTTCGCAAGACGACAGCCCATAGGGAAATCTCCGGGATAGTGGGGAAGCGCAGCTCGTCTTCCCCGCTGTCCTCGGACCTCCTCCGAAGCCTGGCGGCGGGGCGGGGACACCTCCTCCCGCCGCCGGGCTTCGGAAGGATGCCCCGATGCCGGGCGGCGGGGCGGGAAATCCTCCCTCCGCCGTCCGGCATCGGAACGATGTCCCGAAGCCGGGCGGCGGGGCGGGAACGCCTCCCCCCGCCGCCCGGCATCGGAACGATGTCCCGAAGCCGAGCGGCGGGGCGGGAACGCCTCCCCCCGCCGCCCGGCATCGGAACGATGTCCCGAAGCCGGGCGGCGGGGCGGGAACGCCTCCCCCCGCCGCCCGGCATCGGAACGATGCCCCGATGCCGGGCGGCGAGGCGGGAACGCCTCCCCCCCCGCCGCCCGGCATCGGAACGATGTCCCGAAGCCTAGGGGCGGGGCGGGAAAGTCTCCCCCCGCCGCCCGGCATCGGAACGATGCCCCGAAGCCGAGGGGCGGGGCGGGAAAGTCTCCCCCCGCCGCCCGGCATCGGAACGATGTCCCGAAGCCGGGCGGCGGGCCGCGAAGCCTGGGCGCGCTGGCAACTCTCCGCAAGGAGCGCTCCCGCTGCTTGCGGAGAGGTCCGCGAAGCCTGTCCTGGACCTCTTCTGAAGGCAGGCGGGGGGCAAAAGTCTTTGTCCCCCCTGCTTGCCTTCCCAGGGGCTTTTAAATCGCCCCGGACAGCGGAGAAGTCCTCCGCTGTCCCGGGCGATTTTATGCCGCCCGCCAGAAGAGGTCGGGGGAAGGCGGTTTCCATAGGAACGCATTAATTGATTTTCAATGCATTCCTATGGAAAACCGTGCATCGCAAGACGAAAAACTCGCAAGACGAAGAGACTTGCGGAACGAATTAATTTCGTCTTGCGAGGCACCACTGTACAAGAAGTCAGAGGTATAATAATGAAACAACTTTATTGTGGTTAAATGAAAATGTACAAGATTTGGGTTACAACATCTTTGAAATTAGGTAACACGATAAACTGAAAGATACAATAAGTTTTGAAACAAGTTAACAAATTGCTGACGTTCTGTATTACAGAGAATGCAGGGTTTGGAAGATGTGGGGAAGTCCACTAGGGGGGAAAAAAAAGAAAGAAAGGAATATGGAAATTTGTAATTTTTTACATTTTATTTCTTATATCTATTCTTTAATTTCTTTTTTCTGTATTTCATAAATCTAATAAAAATATTATTTAAAAAAAAAAAATGAAGGAAATCAGCCCTGAGTGCTCACTGGAAGGACAGATAGTGAAGCTGAGGCTCCAGTACTTTGGCCACCTCATGAGAAGAGAAGACTCCCTGGAGAAGACCCTGATTTTGGGAAAGATGGAGGGCACAAGGGGAAGGGGGCGACAGAGGACGAGATGGTTGGATAGTGTTTTCGAGGTTACCAGCATGAGTCTGACCAAGCTGCGGGGGGCAGTGGAGGACAGGAGTGCCTGGCGTTCTCTGGTCCATGGGGTCACGAAGAGTCGGACACGACTAAACGACTAAACAACAACAACCCCTAACTCACCATCAAATCACATATCATGGCCATGGGCACAGCCTGCCCCACAAAAATCACAAATCCATGGCTTCCTGGCGACACCATGGCCCCCAAATAGAAGCTTTGTGTGTATATGATAAAGATATATAGTAAAAGAAATCTTGTCTGTCTGATCTAGAAATGAAATCATTTTTTAAAATAATTTTTGCTTTAGATTTTTATAATCATCTTTGGTATTTCTCTTATAGCAAACTACCTAGAATGGGAAATAATATTTAGTACACTAACCTTTGTTTAACTCTTAATAAATGTCAGCTTGCTGAGTTATTTTGTACCATTGTGATTCAATGTTATATTGTGCTCAGTACTTTGTGGGATTTGATAATCTTTATAGCTTTTTAAAATTTCTTTGGACAACCATGTTTTGGGGCTGCAGTGTCGCCAGGAAGCCGTGGATCTGTGATTTTTGTGGTGCAGGCTGTACTGGGAGGTTTTCTTTTTAATTCTCAGGTCCAAAGTAGGCATGGCATTAATTGGTCGTTGTTTATTATGTAAAAGCAGCCCAGGGGGAGCCTGAGGGCTCCTGGGATGACAGGGAGGAGGGAGTTGAAGAGGTGCTTTTAAGGGGCAGGGAGTGGTCCAGGTTCCCTCCCATTTGTGATCTTAAACTGGGTGGCCAAATTCTGATTCCCATGCAGTTTGAAGGCTTGTAGCATCCCCTGCTTCATGGTCTAGTCTCTTCTTCACCTTCTTCTTTAGTGATCACTCGTAACCGAGTAATGAACACAGTCTTAACAGTGAGTCCGTAAGTGACTGTGGAGGCCAATTCTTGATCCCCACGTCCTTCCACAGTGAGAACTTAGGTTTCCAGGTGGGAGTTGATCACGGTGAGGGTTTGTCAAACATGCCTGCCTCTTAGCACGTTTCTCCCTTGTCTTCAAAGCCCATGACACCTTTGGTGCTCTCGCAGGCCAGTGTTTCCCAATTGTTGGTGTTTATACAACATTTTAAGGATGCAGGTGGTGCTGTGGGTTAAGCCACAGAGCCTAGGACTTGCCGATCAGAAGGTCGGCGGTTCGAATCCCTGTGACGGGGTGAGCTCCCATTGCTCAGTCCCTGCTCTTGCCAACCTAGCAGTTCGAAAGCACATCAAGTGCAAGTAGATAAATAGGTACCGCTCCGACGGGAAGGTAAACGGCGTTTCCGTGCGCTGCTCTGGTTCGCCAGAAACGGCTTAGTCATGCTGGCCACATGACCCGCAAGCTGTACGCCAGCTCCCTTGGCCAGTAAAGCGAGATGAGCACCGCAACCCCAGAATCGGCCACGACTGGACCTAATGCTCAGGGGTTCTTTACCTTTAATAATAATAATAATAATAATAATAATAATAATAATAATAATACCCTGCCCATCTGACTGGGTTGCCCCAGCCACTCTGAGCAGCTTCTAACATATATAAAATATTAAACATTAAAAAACTTCCCTATGCAAAACTGCCATCAGATGTCTTCTAAAGGTTGTATAGTTACTTATCTCCTTGGCTCTGGGGTCTCCCTACTCTCCAACATTTCTCTGAGAAAAAGAGGGATGTCCCAGGGAAAAGCGGAACATTCTGGGTTCAAATCCAAAACTGGGATGGCTTCTGTAAATCCAGGTCTGTTCCTGGAAAATATGGACACTTGGAGGGTCCCTAAGACTACACTGCTGCTTCTTGCGCAAGAGGGCCCCTTCAGATGGCAATAGAGCAATAACACAATAGAGCCATGCAAATGCCCCGATTGGGGGAGAATCTCCAACCACCCGTGTAACTTAAGAGAACACCAGAAAATGAGGCCTTTGTGATTTGAGCAGAGAAAATGAAGAAAAAAATGCAAACTGCTTGCTCCACTGGGCGAGAGAAGCAGCTCCCAGTTGCTTAGCATTTGAATAAATTAAATTTGGAGTGCATCTTGGAGGATAAAGCTCCCCACTTATTCTTATTCTTGCTATGAATCAGCCCTTTACCCCCTGGATACAACCATTAAAGACAATAATTAAAAGCAATTTAAAACAACTTACTGTCACCAAAATAAGGTGGGTCCTAACAATATGTGCAAGCAGGTAAATGCATAACTTTTCAACCGGCCCTCGTTGACTTTGGGCGGCAGAGAGGGGGAGACAACCAGATGCCTAGAAACTTGGGCTTGGGGAGAGTTGGGTTCAAGTCCCTTTTTTAGCTTTAGGAATTCAGAGTCCCATAATAATGGTTATGATTCAATGGGCCAAAGACTTTGGACATAATATTCAATTTGATGATTGGATAAAACTGGGGAAGGATGGGATGAGATTTACTGCATGTACTACAATAAAAGAAAATGTTATGAAAATGATATACAGATGGTATGTAACACCAGTTAAATTAAGCAAGATGGATAAGGTGAGCAACAAATGTTGGAAATGTAAGGAGAAAGAAGGGACATTTTATCATATGTGGTGGGAATGTAAAAAAGTGAAGTTTTTTTGGGAAATTATATATAATGAGTTAAAGAAAATGTTGAAATATACATTTGTTAAAAAACCAGAAGCATTTCTACTAGGAATATTAGGTTGTGAAATAAAAAGGAAGGATGAGAAAGTATTTTTATATGCAGTAACAGCAGCTAGAAATCTGATGGCCCAGAAGTGGAAACAAGAAGAAATGCCTACGATTGAAGAATGGCGAATGAAATTAATGGAATACGCAGAACTGGACAGATTAACAGGGAGGATTTGGAACCGACGAGACCAAAGATTCACTGAGGACTGGAATAAATTTACAGAATATATTTAAAAAATTTGTGATAATTATATAACGTTTGTAAGTTTTCAGGAAGCTCTGTAAGAAGGTTTGGTAGAAATATTGCTTAAATAATATGGTAAGATAATATTTATATAGTGCAATATTAAATTAAGAAATGTGAAGATAAGTGATAATTATCAGACAGGTTGATGGAAGTATAAAAGAAAATAAGATATGTGATGAGAATTTGATGTTTAATTGTACATAAATTTTTATTGGAAAATTAATAAATATATATATGAATTCAGAGTCCCCTGGACCAGTTGCTGTTCCTGATACCAGTCAACCTCACAGAGCTGTTTTGGGGATGAAAAGTGGGGTGAGGGGGGAATAAGCCATTTCACCAGCACTAGGGACACAATATTGGAACAAGAAGGAGATAAATTGAAATTGCAGAGCTTTGAGAAATTAAAAGATAATGTGCGAGACTGGCTTCATTATCATCAGATAATGGAGGCTTATAAATTGGACAGAAAAATTGGCTTTCAGGTGGAAAAATCAAAATTGGAAACAGAACTATTAGAACCAAAAACTAAGACTTTGTCAAAGATGTATAACTTGCTGTTGAAATGGAATACTCAAGATGAAACGGTTAAATCAGCTATGATCAAGTGGGCACAAGATATTGGTCATAACATTATGTTTGCTGACTGGGAACAGTTGTGGACCACCAGCATTAAATTCATGGCATGTAATGCCTTGAAAGAAAACATTATGAAAATGATATATAGGTGGTACATGACCCCAGTCAAGCTAGCAAAAATATATCACCTGTCAGATAATAAGTGTTGGAAATGTAAGGAAACTGAAGGAACGTTCACACTGGAAGAATGGCAGATGCAGCTGATGGACTATATGCAACTGGCCGAGATGACTGGCAGAATCCGAGACCTGGGGAAGAGAGGGTTGAAGAAGACTGGAAGAAATTTAAGATTTATTTACAAAAATATTGTAATTTGGTTGAATGTTAAGAAGGATGCTAGATCATTAATAACTGTCCACCACTAAATTAGATTTGAATTTGATGATAAGTGAGACTAAGGAAAATATAAACCTTTTGGAGAACTGCTAGATTGTATTTAAATGAGCGGATATAAGATTGTAAACAAGATGATAATTTGCTTGAAAAAACTTTTTAACGATGTAAGTGGGAGCGGGAGACGTGAGGGAGTCCAAAAGAAGTGATGAAACTATGTTATGATATAAGTAATGTTGTTTATTATTTATGCATTTGTATTCAAAAATTTTAATAAATATTTATTAAAAAAAATAAAATAAATAAATTCACGGCATGTAATGCCTTAAGAGAGAATATTATGAAAATGATATATAGGTGGTATATGACCCCAGTCAAGCTTGCAAAAATCTATCATTTGCCCGATAATAAATGTTGGAAATGTAAAGAAACTGAAGGAACATTCTTTCACCTTTGGTGGACGTGCCCAAGGATTAAGGCTTTCTGGGAAATGATTTATAATGAATTGAAAAAGGTATTTAAATATACCTTCTTGAAGAAACCAGAGGCCTTTCTCCTGGGCATGGTTGGCCAATTGGTGCCAAAGAAGGATAGAACTTTCTTTATGTATGCAACTACAGCAGCAAGAATACTCATCGCGAAGTATTGGAAGACACAAGATTTACCCACTCTGGAAGAATGGCAGATGAAGGTGATAGACTACATGGGACTGGCAGAAATGACCGGCAGAATCCGAGACCAGGGAAAAGAGTCGGCGGAAGAAGACTGGAAGAAATTTAAGGACTATTTACAGAAATATTGTAAAATTAATGAATGTTAGAATGATGTTGGACAGAAATTAAGTGGTTTCCAGCTGTAATGCTTAAGAGAATATGAAAAAAAGGTTTAGAAATAAGTAAAAACTAATGGTGAGGATTTGCTGAGCTAATAATCTGAATTGGAATACAAAAAAGGGAGGTATGAGGAGGTCTGGGAAATAAGTTAAAAGAAAATAAGTAATGGAAATTCTATGTGTTTTTAATTGTTTTTATTTTTGCATTTTTGTTATTTTTTCTTTTTATTTTTACATTGTATTATTTATGAAAATGTTAATAAATATTCTATTAAAAAAAAAAAAGAAAACGCAGGGAAAGGAGAGTAGGCTGCACAGGTCAGTAGTCAGAAGCCCTGATAGGGGAGCAGCCCGATCTTTGAGAGGGGTCAATTCCACAGGAATGTGTTGTTCCAGCTGTTAGTATCCAAGGAGAGAAATCAGATGCACCTGGTGCCGAAATGACGCTCCTTGGGGGAGCACTGTGTATTTGGGGTGGGGCTGAGGAACACAGGGAAGGTGTCCTGCGTAATGTATGGGGCAGCACAGCCTATGGGGCCCTTTCCAGAGGCTGCCGGACTGCAATTCCTATCCTCTCTGACCCCTGGCCATGCTGGATGGGTTGGAGGGGAGTTGGAGTCCAGCATTATCAAGAGGACACCCCATTTGATGCCCCCGATAGACAGAATCCAGTCTGTAAATAAGGAACGTTAATGCATCCACTCAAAACACATTTAACTGAGCAGAAGCCCCACTCAGTGCAATAAGGTTTACTTCTGACTGTTGTAATCTTCAAGCCAAGTCAGAGGAATGTGCCACTCTCCAGGCACCCGGCTTAGATTACTTGTTGACCTCCCTGTCAGCGACTCCCGGCAGGAGACAGGCGGGGTCTCTATCGGCGATCCTCCTCAAACGTGAGAAGAACACACCACTCTTCCCTCCTCCCTGTCTTCCCCAGGAGGGGGAAAGAGACAGACAGAAATGTATTTACATGCCTTTATTTCTGTCTATGCAGCAGTACAGAGAAACATGTCTGCACTCTCCAAACAACAACAGCAGAGAGAGAAACTCCACCCCTGTACTTCCAGTACATGTCAGGTGACATTCTGAGCTAACATCCGGTGCTCAGTACAGTGAATAGACTGTCCCTTTGCTCCCACGGTACAGCCCCAAACATCAACATCCTGTTTGGCTTTCCAGCCAGCTGCAGCTCGCTGCATTGCTCCTTTTTCGTAACACTGAAGGAGCTGTTTCTACAGAGGGCATTTGAAGATGATGCCCTGTTCAATTTCCTTTTCTTTCTCTTCCCGTCTGAGGTCTCCAGAGCAAGGAGCTATCCTGCGTGACATGGGTGAAGGAGTTCATTTTTTACTCCTTTATAAAGCCAATGATGCCTGCATTTTCACAGCTGCATAAGCTATGGCGGTAAAGGAAGGTTTCCTAGAATTGCAGAGTTGTGAGGGGCCCTGGGGGTCATCTAGTCTCACCCCCTGCAGTGCAGGAAACCTTTGGCCAATGTGGCGCTCAGACCCACAACCCTGGGATTAAGAGTCTCGTCCTCTGCCAAATCAGACATCTCAAAAGGAAAACAAGGTTGAAGGTGAGAAAATTTATTAGTGTGACTGTCTCTTTAAGAAGTAAGCTGCAGAGGGAATTCCTGGAAAAGGAAGGAAAATGCAAAGCAAGAGCAACCCATTTTTCTTTTGTTATTTCTGCTGATTTTGACTGGAATGAATCCTCTCAAAGGGCCCTTGGAAAACTGCCCAATGTGCTCTTGGCGGGTAAATGGTTTTTATGTCAGTCACTCTGGTCTGGAGAGAAACTCCTGCTGGGCCTGAGAGGCAGATTTAGTCTCCTCAGGAGATAATGAGGTGGGTTTTATTTTCCCACAGAAGAAAGAAAGGGAGGAGGGTCTCTCCAGAGAACGAGGCTCCTGAGAACGTGTAGAGTTCGGCTCCTGAGTCAGCGTCAGAAAAAGACACACGTCCCCCTTCATAGTCCAGAGTCACCTGGATCCTCCTGGGCTCCTCACTTGGGGACAGAGGAGAGTCATCTGGGGGGGTGCAGGCCGAGTATTCCCCTCCCGACTTCTCCACAACCCAGACCCCTCTCTCAGGCCCAAAGGAGAAGTATCCCTGTCTCTCCACAGACTTCCTGGCAACCCCCAAAGCCCACCATTCCCCACTTTCCACAGTGACTTCCCAGAAATGTCTGCCTGCTGTGAATCCCTCACGTCCCAACACACAATGCCAGTCGCTGAATCTCTCAGGATTATCAGGCAGGGCTTGAAGTTTGTCTCCCAATCTCACGCTTTTCCCATCCTTGGACAGGATGAGTTCGGGATGGGCTGTGTCTGGATCCAGAGTGACATTTGCTGTTGGGGAGAAGATGAGGGAAAGAGAAGAATAGGCAGAGTCAGCTGAGAGACAGAAACGGACATCCTGATGAATAAATAAAAAACACCACCAAAACCCAGATTCCCTCTCATATCAAGGGGATTTCTTTGCATCGCATGCTAGACTGAGACTCCTCCTTGCAGACTCTCATCAGAATAAATATATTCCTTGAGGGTTTTAAAATCAGTTTTCTTCACTTTCTTATATTCAGTGTATATTGTGCCTGCCCTCCTCTCAACCCAGGCATTTTCTAAGGGGAAAAACCACCCAGGAAACCTTTTACTCATCTCTTCTGTGTTATCTAAGGGGAAAGAGGAGAACTGGAGGAGGCAGGAGAGGAGAGAAGCTGCTTTCCTTTGACAATCTCTGTGGGAATTGGCCTTTGGGGAGCTCTGGGTTGGGCTGGGAGATGAGGACCCCCCGTAATAATAATAATAATAATAATAATAATAATAATAATAATAATAATAATTGCATACTACCCTTCATCCATAGGTCTCAGGGTGGTTCACAGCATAAAAATACAACATAAAACCACATATAGGCCTCCCCTCACTTTCGCGGGGGTCACGTTCTGGGCCGTCATGCCCACAAGTGAAAATGGTGTTAAGTGGGGAGCCTGTTTATTCCTGGTCTCCATCTCTCTCACCCACTTGGTCTCTCCTTGCCTTCCTCTCTACCATCTTGGAAGTTTAGGCCTTGACACCAGGGAAGAAGAGGCAGATGGAAGGGCAATTTTACAAAGGACTGCTTATTCCATGCTTCTCTCTTGGATTTAATATATACCATAAGACTAGTTCCCTGGGAGAAGGAGGAATAACTCAAAAAGTTACCAGTCAGGGGCTAAGACAGTCATGACAGGCAATTGTAGGGTTGCCATATTTTGAAACGCAAAGAAGAAGACACGTTTGCCAACTTCTACTCTTAACCATGGATCTTAACTTTCAACAACAAAAGAATAATAATAATAATAATAATAATAATAATAATAATAATAATGCAAATTGCTTCCTCACTTGCCACATGAAAGTATTTGGGCTCATGTTCACATCTTTGTGAACGCAAGTGTGCACAGAACAATTTATTAAACTGTTAAACATGTACATATGGACTCTCCTTAAGGGCAGGGGGGTGTTAACTCTTCCCCTCCCAGATTCCTTCTCCAAGATCTTGTAGCTGAGCCAGTGTCCTTTTAGTTCAGTCACAAGAGAAGGGTTTTATACAGGATGTGGCTAGCTTAAGATGCTGCTCTGTTGCAATTCTCTGCTCTAGACTAGCTTAGCTGGGTGCCTTAGATCTGAGTCTAATGCACTAGAAATTTTTTCACGGGTTACTGTAAACCAAACCAAACAACTTGAGACATTTTGCCAAATTTGAAAAACCCGCCCAGGGGAGAAATTTTAATCATGAAAATAGAGGACCTGTCCGAGAAAAAGAGGACATGTGGCAACCAGTCCTGAAAAAGGTCACATGGAAAAGCAACCCAACTCTCTCTAGGCAACCCAACTCTCTCTAGGCAGGAATGAAACTCTTCCCTCTTTTATCTGATCCTTCTGGGCAGTTTCTCTCCCTGCCTTCTGCACCTTCAAGTCCACCCTCTCTGCCTTTGTGGTACAAACAGCAGGGCCAGAGTCAAGCTGTACAGAAGAGACTCTTGACCCCCATGAAATACTAGTCCCCCCCTCCTGTGAATTGGGGTCTCCATGTGAAATTTACCTCTCTGAAGATTTCTGAATGACTGAACATCTGAGGAGGCAAAAAGACAGGCTTAACAGGCTACAATGCAGTAGCTAAAACAAAACAAAACAAAAATATTTCTTACGAAACATCACCACATCATAGCACCTGTTGTTTCCTTATTTCAAGCAAAAGATAAAATCATGCAAAGACGACAGCTGTAGGCCTAAGTAGTGATGTTAAATATTCTCCAAAAGATTATTCTTGAGAATGTAATATCACTAGGCCTAAGGAATGTGTTTAGCAGTAATTCCTGCATTGCAGGGGGTTTGACTAGATGATCTTTGGGATCCTTTCAGACTCTGCTATTCCATGATTTCATGGGGAAACCAGAAATAGTAAACCATACTAGGAAATGGCGGAATACAATCATTCAAAATCCACAAATGAAATGGGGATCTGAACTGGATGGATGAAGAAAGGTTTAACATCTGCCCCAAGTAAACTGGTGGGGAAAAGCTGTTGAAACTGGAATTTCCAAGTATGTTAGCAAACCAAATTGCAGAGGAAGAATCAGCAGAACTTTGCCATGTAATTCCAAGGGTCTCGTGCAATGAGAAGTCCTCACTCATGAAATCGGGCTGATCTCTTAAGAACTGTGGGAACTCTGAGGAGATTGGGATGGCTGAAGCACGAGAAATGGCTGGTGAGGTTGAAACTCTGAGGCTCAGGCCTTGGCTCCATGGCTGAGAAACAAGCCTGAGCAGGAGGCAGAGGGGGAACTGGGGGCTTCTTAATGCCCTTTGACTCCATTCAGAGCAGGAGAACCTCCAAAAGGACAACCCCAGATTGTGCAGACAGGGAACCACAAGGAAAAGGAGGTTTTGTATAGCTGTAAACAGATGCATATGGGAGGAAAAAATCCTGACTTTGCTCTACACTCTGGTTCAGGCTTTCTTTACAGGATCCAGCATCACAATATACATGGGCCATTCTGGGGGACAGGAAATGAAGGCTGGAGCCCCAAGAAGGAAGGGATCCTGGGGTTACTCAATTCCATGCAATAAGAGCCTGGCATGTTCAGTTCTGAAGAAGTAGCAGAATTCCCAGTGTGAAATCCTGGCAGCCATTTTTCATTACCTTTCCATTGTTTCATTGTATCCTCCACAAGGTGATGTAGATCATAGGATTCCAAGATCCTGTTCCTCAGCTCTGGAGGGAAAGCCAGTGGCTTCTCTGGACTCTCTCTTTTCTCATACCTGGTGAAAAGAAAAACAATTAATGGCCCCATCTCCCTAATTATTGCAGGACATCTCAGTAACATGAACAAAGTGGAAGTTTATTTCCCAACAGGTTTATTTCCACCACAGATGAGACCTCAGTCCAAAACCCCTGAGGACAGCTGTCAGTGGTTTTGTAAGGATGCTAAAGGTACAAGATGTAACCCCAAACGACACCACCAGAGGACTCCCATGGCTTCCAACGATGCTGCCCCATAACAACTCTCTGGTAAGATCCCAAGAAGGAAGAACCAACCCCTGAGGTGGAATACCTGCAATCCCTCCCTCCCTCCCTGAGCTTCTCCAGAGGATGTGAGTGATGTCCAAAGCTGCAAAGTGGTCAAGGAAAACAACCTACACCCTCCCTTCACCCCCTCTCTCACCCAGGAAGGGCACAACTCCATGTGCCATGGGATTCTCCCTCCAGAGGTAGGAAACAACTGGACTTTCACCCCCCACTCAAGACCACCTTCAGTCTCTCACAGTGGAAACGCTCCCAAGAAAAATAACCCACCCATTCTAGACCAACAGACCTTCCTTCCCTCAGTGCCTCAAAGGGGCTGAGTTTCCAGAGTTGGGGGGCTTCTAGTTGCATATAGAAATCTATTGGTACATCATAAACTCTTCCCAAGTATCTTTGGCACTTTCTCTTCTAGATGTTTGAAATTACCAAAAAGTCCATGAACAGAAAGTGCAAGAGAAAGAAAAGAGCCCCCATCCCTTTGTGAAGTGATGTGGGGAGGGAGGGAGGAGGCAGTTGACCTTGAACTTTGGAGGGAGAATTGGGGGGCCACAAGTTCAGAAGAGGGGGCTCTACTTTTACCTGTGAGGTGCTGCAGGGAGTGAGTCCTCCAGTCTCTCCCCTGCAGCCCCTGGAGGGCCATGTCTGAGGTTCTTGCATCTCAGCTTCAAAGAGTGATGCTAATGGAAATGAGCCAGATCCACTTACCTCTGCAAGGTCCTTCTCACATCCTAGAGGGGAAAAGAGAAGGGAATTCACTGCACACCACAGGCCACACTAGGAAGACCCCCTCAGACCCTGCCCCTCGGATGTCAGTCTGCCTGGCACACGCCAAGGTTTTGGGTAGGGATGGCGGAATCAGCCAGTTTGGGTTTCTCACAGCTTTTATTTTTCCATTCTGAAATTATTAACTTTTACAATATCAAGTTCTCCACATTTCCACATCAGTTTGAAATTATTTTTTAAAATCCTTATGAAAATCCACCAGCATTTTAGGAAAATTTCACATTTGTGGGTTCAATAGAAGATTCTCATGTCTTAGATTATAATTTATTAATTTTAATCCAGTTTGCATTGTGCAATTCAGATGTAAGTAAGCCTACAGGATAATCCTGCCAGGGCACTGACAAACTGGAACGTGTCCAGAGGAGGGCAACCAAAATGGTCAAAGACCTGGAAACGATGCCTTATGAAGAACGGCTAAGGGAGCTGGGCATGTTTAGCCTGGAGAAGAGGAGCTTAAGGGGTGATATGATAGCCATGTTCAAATATATAAAAGGATGTCACATAGAGGAGGGAGAAAGGTTGTTTTCTGCTGCTCCAGAGAAGCGGACACGGAGCAATGGATCCAAACTACAAGAAAGAAGATTCCACCTAAACATGAGGAAGAACTTCCTGACAGTAAGAGCTGTTCGACAGTGGAATTTGCTGCCTAGGAGTGTGGTGGAGTCTCCTTCTTTGGAGGTCTTTAAGCAGAGGCTTGACAACCATATGTCAGGAGTGCTCTGATGGTGTTTCCTGCTTGGCAGGGGGTTGGACTCGATGGCCCTTGTGGTCTCTTCCAACTCTATGATTCTATGATTCTATGAACTGTCTTCCATAGATGTCCCCAAATTTCAAATTATGTTTTACGTCTGGAAGTAAAAAAAGCACCTGCAGCATAAAATGCCTCCAAAGGGGTAATAAAACAGCTCAGTGTTTCTTTGGGCTCATCCTCACTTCTCCCTTTCCTGTGCCCAGAAAAGTTTGCCCTGCCACTTTCCCTTGGGAAAAACCTGCTCCTTAGTACAACATCAAAGCAAATGTCAATCCAGAGAAAACCTGGCTGAGGTTTGCTCTGATTCAGCAGTAAACAGTGGGTTTTCCTGGAGAAAAGGGGTGGGACAAGCAGCAGTCTGGATGAGCCCCTCTGTCTTGCTCTTTGGTCACTGTGACTGAGAACCATTTTGGGCCGATCTGTATCCATGGAGAAGGGGATCAACCCAGAAGTTGTGGAGGAAACGGGAAGAGAAGCTTGGTCAAGAGACTGGCTCATGTCGGAAGGAGGCCTGAACGCATTCTCAGCGAAGCCCAGCACAGGGCAGGAAGGAAGCATTGCTAAGCTGGAAGGCATTCAGAGACAAATCATCAGCAAAGGGCAGAAAATCACCTCCCTTTCCATCAAGAACACAGACGAATCTCTAGTCTGCATTCAGGTGAGATAAGCATCCCAGGTCTCTCTGGTCTTCCTGTCCATTACAAACCTGACCAGAGGCTCCATCAACTCAGCCCCTGCACTCCTTGCATACATGAAAGGGGCAGCCTTCTCCTGGAGCCTTGGGCTGTTCCTGCCACCATCTTACCTGCAGGACTTCACTCGCTGGCTGCTGACTCTTCTCCTCCATCTCCTGGATGATCCTCTCAAGAGAGGAGTTTCCTGGAGAGTCTGGCCAGCTGCTCATCCCTTCTCCCTGCAATCTCCTTCTCTACCTCTTCCACGTGAGTCAACAGACGTTTCTCTTGTTCTTCCAGGAACTGGCACAGTTCTCTGAACTTCTCCACAGTCTTCAGCCTCTCTGTTTCTGTTAATTTCTGCAAGAAAAGAGGAGGTCTGAGTGTGGAAGGTGCTCAGCCCTCAAAACATCAGGAAGAGAATAGTGAGAATTCCACAGGGAGGACACTTCTGATTTTTGAGAGACATGAAACCTCCAGTGGCTAAAGAAGTAAACATTTATTTTGAGGGGCGGCTCTCTCCATTATTCTTTCTATTTACTTCTATTTTGCAGAGAGCTACAGCGTAAAGGAAGGAGCATTTTTTCTAGCCATGGATGTTCCCTGCATGTTTTGGGGCATGGTATAACCAGAGTTCTAAGTTGTTCAGAGAACATCCAGGGACATAAAACACACCTAGATTTAGGCTGGTATCATTTAGGTGTGGGAAGAAACAGAGGAGGAGGAGGAGGAGGAGGAGGAGGAGGAGGAGGACAAAGTGCAGAGTTCATCCCCATAGCTCCCTTGTTTTCTGTAAAGGTTCAAAATGGCCTGAGTTTCCTAAAGATGAAGGAGAGCACACATTTAGAAAGACAATTCCTTAGTAATATTTATGGTAAATCAGGATTTGAATTGACCTACTTCCACCCTCTCATCTCACAAGTTCTCAGGCTTCTCCTTATTATATTATTCATATAATAAACGACAATGGGAAATAAATTCTATTTAGCTGCATTCAAACGTGAACTTACATAATTCACAACTGCTGAAAAAATAAATTAATAAACAAAATAATATTGAAAAAAAGAGAAATGCGGAGAAGCTGAAATGGGCAGATTTCCCCACCCTCCTCAGTCCTGACTCGACTCTTCCAGTGCTTGTTCCCTCCCTAGTAACAACAAGAGACACTTACAAGGAGGTCTTTGCTTTCCTTGTCCAGGGCTGCTTGATGGGCCAGAATTTCCTCTCTCTCTTTCCTCAGAATCTCCAGGTGGTGACAGATCTCTTCCTAAAGAGAAAAGGGGAAACTCAGGTTTGATTGAGACACACAGAGAGGAGGTGAATAGTATGCTGGCTTCTTGCGCCCAGGGGCTTGCTATAATAGCCAAGTAGTTTACTGGAGGAAATAAAAGTCCAGAGGTTTTCAACCTTTTTGGGTCCAGCTACCTTTTTTCTGTGGCATCCCTGTGGGGCTCTGGGACCCAGTTAGGTCACCCCTTCCTTACAGACTTCTACCTAGTCTTTGCAGATGCTTCTCAGGGATATCAAGGGAGATCCCTTTGTCCCCCGGCAGAGAAAAAGACTTGAACTCCCTCCTCCCAGTAATCCCAGGAGCCCTCAGGCTTCCCCTTGGCTGCTTTTTACATAATAAACAAGGATTAATTCATGCCATGCCTACTTTGGACCTGAGAATTAAAAAGAAAACCTCCCAAGAAGAATCCACAGCTATTTCTCCCCCTCAAGATCCAGGGATCTCCTACCTTGTATTCCTCGGAAGCCTCCTCCAGAGGAATCACCTTGTGATTTTCATGTTCCTTTGATTTGTCACACACCAGGCAGATGGGGGCTTCATGGACTTTGCAAAAGAGCTTCAGGGGCTCCTGGTGCTCCTCGCAGACTCCTCCTTTCCTTCCTTCCTCTTTTCCCTCTTGAAGGCTGAGATTCACGATTAATTCTACCACGTTAGCCAGTTGCCTGTTGGAGACGAGGCTCATCCTCTGGACTCTTTCTCTGCACTGAGGGCAGGAAGCCTCTGCCTCCGATTCCCCCCAGCACTGGATCAAGCAGGATCGGCAGAAGTTGTGCCCACACTCTGGGATGGTCACTGGATCCTTGAAGTAATCCAGGCAGATGGAGCAAGTGGCTTCATCATGGAGACGCTGGATGTGACCCCCTGCAGCAGCCATGGCTCCCTCGCACCGAAGATCCGAGTTAAGTTTCACTTTCTCAGTTTTCAGCTACTGGGAGTTTCCCTTCCTGGAAATGACTCATTGATCACGTGCTGTTTATTTAATTTTTATTTTTTAAATGTCTCCAGGGCTTTGCAATCGCTGAATGTTTTCTCAAGGAGCAGCAAATGCTTTTGGATTGTGTTGTAAGAACTTTGAGTTGAATAAACGTTTCTTTTCCTCTGTATCAATAAGGGAATAAATATTTGCTATCAGTAAAGTCTCCCCACTTGTCTGCCCCCCTTCATTGCTCCCTGTAATGCTCAAAACCACGGTAGAGTCGGCTGTATTGCTTCCTTTTCCAGCCCCCGTGAGATATTACAATTGTGTTCAGCGTCTCTGTACTAATGTTATTTCTTTAATGTTACTTTTACGTTGTCTCCCTACTGAATGTAACTTTGTAGGATGACACACAAATGAGGCCAACATCATATAGGGGAAGGTGGAAGGGGAGGTGGCGCTCAGGCAGGTGGGGTGTGTGTCTTTATTCCATCATGTGCCACCACCCCATGGAAAACGCAGGAAAAGGAGAGCAGGTTGCCAGATCTTTGAGAGAGGTCAATTCCACAGGCATGTGTTGTTCTAGCTCTTAGTATCCCAGGACAAAAATCAGATGCACCTGCTGTCGAAATGACCCTCCTTGGGGGAGCACTGGGGTACGAAGGGGGGGCGGGGGCGTGCCATTCCAGGTACCATTTAGGGAAAGGGTACCATCACGGCTGCTCCCCTGGGATGTGGGGACCTGTGCTGCACGCTGCGCAACCCCGGGACGCGGGCCACGCCCCAGCCTGTTCTCCACTCCAGGGGCTGCAGCTGCTTGTTCTGCCACTGTGGGGTAGCACTGTATATTTGGGGTGGGGCTGAGGAGCAAAGGGAAGGTGCCATGCGAAATGTATAGGGTAGCACAGCCCATGGGGCCCCTTCCGGAAGCTGCTCGACTGTAACTCCCATCCTCTGTGTCCCCTGGCCATGCTGGATAAATCAGAGGGGAACTGGAGTCCAGCACTATCCAGAGGACACCCTATTTGATGCCCCCGATAGACAGAATCCAGCCTGTGAATAAGGAACATAAATGCATCCACTCAAAACACATTTAACTGAGCAGAAGCCCCACTCAATGCAAGAAGGCTTACTTCTGACGTGTGGAGATGGCGAGGCTGTATTTGCAGAGGGCATTTGAAGCTGATGCCCTGCTCAATTTCTTTTTCATTTTCTTCCCATCTGAGGTCCCCTGAGCAAGGAGCTATCCTAACTAACGTAGGTGAAGGGGTTCATTTTTTTAGTCCTCTATTAATCCAATAATGTAGGCATTTTCACAGCTGCATAAGATATTGTGGGGAGAGGAAGGTTTCCTAGAATTGCAGAGTTGCGAGGGGTCCTGAGGGTCCTCTAGTCTCACCCCATGCAGTGCAGGAAACCTTTGCCCAACGTGGGGCTCAGACCCACAACCCTGGGATTAAGAGTCTCGTGCTCTGCCAAATCAGACCTCTCAAAAGGAAAACAAGATTGAAGGTGAGGAAAAGATTATTTATTGGGACTGTTAAAAGTGTGAATGTCTCTGGAAGAAGCTCCAGAGGGAATTATCGGAAAAGGAAGGAAAGGTCCCCATGAAAAACTGCCCAACGTGCTCTTGGCTGGTAAATGTTTTTTATACCAGTCACTCTGGTCTGGAGAGAAACTCCTGCTGGGCCTGAGAGGCAGATTTAGTCTCCTCAGGAGATACTGAGGTGGGTTTTATAATTTTCCCACAGAAGAAAGAAAGGGAGGAGGGTCTCTCCAGAGAACGAGGCTCCTGAGAACGTGTAGAGTTCGGCTCCTGAGTCATAATGCATATGGCTCCCTCGCTTGCCACATGAAACTATTTGGGCTCATGTTCCCATCTTGCTGAACATAAGTGTGCACAGAACAATTTATTAAACTGTTAAACATGTACATATGGACTCTCCTTAAGGGCAGGGGGATGTTAACTCTTGCCCTCCTGGACTCCTCCTCCAAGAGGAGGGGAGACACTGCAGAAAAGGCCCATTCTTGTGTTGCCACCCTCTGGGCCTCTTGAGGAGGCGGCACACAAAGAATGGCCTCAACAGCTTCCTCCACAAATTTCATTGCTTAGATATTTTTATGTCCATTTAGTTTGGAAATATCATCACAATCAATCCCTTCTAGTTCCTACCACCTTGGACCATTGAAAGTCCTCAGTGAATTTGGCCACCTCATTTTCACCCAGAAACCCAGATAATTTCTGAATAGCGGATTCCTTCTTTTTAAATTTTAATCTTCTTAGTTGTTTACCACAAATAAGAAATAAGGCCAATCAAAATCCACAGCCCAGAGCTCTCTAAAATTTGGTGCTCCCACGGACACAGTTGGGATTCCATTCCTAGCCAATGAATATTTGTTTCCTTTCATTTACTTCTTTATTTATTGCTAGTGCTTAATGAAGATAGATAACAGCAATCGAGTGATGGAGGCTTTTGAGGGGAAAGATTATTTATTGGGAATGTTCAGGTGTTTCCTTTTCTTAAAAAACTCCGCTGCAGAGAAAATGCCGGGAAAGGAAAGGGAAAAGAACCAATTTTTGTTTGTTTTGTTGCTTGTGCCGATTGTGACT
Source organism: Podarcis erhardii (assembly GCF_964252035.2). Lineage (NCBI taxonomy): Eukaryota > Metazoa > Chordata > Lepidosauria > Squamata > Lacertidae > Podarcis > Podarcis erhardii. The sequence continues at coordinate 117,568,116 of NC_138498.1, read as the reverse complement.
AGAACGAATCCTCTCAAAGGGTCCCAGAAAAGCTGCCAAAAAATGCTCTGGGGGGGGGGGATGCTGGTTTTATATCAGTCATTCTGGTCAGGAGAGAAACTTCTGCTGGGCCTGTGAGGCAAATATAGTGTCTTCAGGAGATACTGAGCTGAGTTTTACCTCCACCCAGACAAAAGAATGGGAGGAGGGTCTCTCCAGAGAACGAGGCTCCTGAGAACGTGTAGAGTTCGGCTCCTGAGTCAGCGTCAAAAAATGACACACGTCCCCCTTCATAGTCCAGAGTCACCCGGATCCTCCTGGGCTTCTCCCTCAGGGACAGCGGAGGGTCATCAGGGGAGGTGCAGGCCCAGTACTTGCTTTCAGACTTCTCCACAGCCCAGATTCCTCCCTCAGGACTGAAGGGAAGAAAGCTCCTTCTCTTCACAGACTTCCTGGCAACCCCCACAGTCCACCATCCCTCGCTTCCCACAGTGACCTCCCAGAAATGTCTGCCTGCTGTGAATCCCTCACGTCCCAACACAGAAGTAGAATTGTTGAATCTCTCAGGATTGTCGGGCAGGGCTTGACGTTTGTCTCCCAGTCTCACGCTTTTCCGATCCTCAGACAGGATGAGCCTGAAATAGGCTGTGTCTGGATCCAGAGTGACATTTGCTGTTGGGGGGAAGATGAGGGAAAGAGAAGATTAGGCAGAATCAGCCGAGAGTCAAGAGACGGACATCCTGATCCAAGAAACAGTTCAGGAACCAGACTCCCTCTCATAAAAACAGGACTTATTTGCATTGCATTTAGGGTTAGGGCCCTCCTCTCCTTCTTCCAGACTCTCATCAGAATAAACTTTGAATAAAAACCATACTTGTTATTTTTATATTCAATATACAGCGGTGCCTCCGCTGTATATTGTATCCGCTGTATCGCGGAACGAAATTAATCCGTTCCGCGAGTCTCTTCGTCTTTCGTCTTGCGAAAGGACGGCTATTAGCGGCTTAGCGGCTTTAAGAAAAAGGAAAAGAACTCGCAAGAACTCGCAAGACGTTTCGTCTTGTGAAGCAAGCCCATAGCCCACCTCTCCAAGTCCTTTTTTATCTCTTTGCATACGTGCTCATAGTTATTCTTAAATAGGTCTATATTTTTCGGGGTTATCCATATTCCTAGATATTTTACCTTTTTGGCCACTTCTATTTCTGTTTGTTGTTGTAATTCCTCGATTGCCTTCGAATCTAAATTCTTCACCATTATTTTAGTCTTCCTTTTGTTTAACTTAAAACCAGCCACCTTACCAAATTGTTCCAGTTCTTCCAGTATCTCTTTTATTGAGTTCAGCGGGTCTTCTGTTGTTATTACTAAATCGTCTGCGAATGCTTTAACTTTATATTCATTTTGACCGATTCTAATCCCTTTTATTTTCTTATTTTGTCTTATTGAGTTCAGGAGTACTTCCAGTACTATTATAAATAGCAACGGGGAGAGTGGGCAGCCTTGTCTTGTACCCTTCTCTACCGTTATTTCTTCTGACACCACGTTGTTTATAATTAATTTGGCCTTTTGCTCCGTATAGATTGCCTTTATTCCATTGAAGAAGTTCATACCAACCTCCATATATTCTAACTGTTTTAGTAAAAAGTCCCAAACTATATTATCGAATGCTTTCTCTGCATCCACGAACATCATTATGGCTTGCTTATCATACCTGGCAGACAAGTATTCTATGGAATTTATTATATTTCTAATATTATCTCTCATTTGCCTGCCAGGCAGAAAGCCCGCCTGGTCTCCATGGATATATTCTAACCATATGTTTTTAACTCTACTTGCCAATATTCCTGCGAAAATTTTATAATCGACGTTTAACAGCGAGATCGGCCTGTAGTTCTTAACTTGCGACAGATCTGAGTCTTGTTTTGGGATTAAAGTAATGAAGGCATCCTTCCAAGTATCTGGTATTTCTTTTTCTTTCAAAATATTATTCATTACTTCTCTCAGTGGTGCCAGTACAGTATTTTCCATTTCTTTATAGTAACTTGCCGTGAAGCCATCTGGGCCCGGAGCTTTCCCTCTTTTTAAATCTTTAATTGCTGATTTTATTTCTTCTGTCTCTATTGGGGTGTTTAATTGCTCTTTTTTCTCTATTGGAATCTTCTGAACCTGTTTATCTTTCAAGAATCTTTCTATTTTTCTCTGGTTAAATCTCTCTCTATTTTTGTATAATCCTCTATAATAATCCAGAAAACCTTTCCTTATTTCCTTGGGGTTAGTTATTTCTTCTCCGTTCGCTACAATTTTATTTATTGTGCTTTGTTCCTTTCTTTTCTTGGTTTGCCATGCCAAAAGCTTCCCTGACTTATTCGCAAACTCAAACGTTCTTTGTCTTATTTTTTTTATGTTCCATTCTACTTCCCTATTTACATGGAAGTGAAAGCTGGACCATAAAGAAGGCTGACCGCCAAAGAATTGATGCTTTTGAATTATGGTGCTGGAGGAGACTCTTGAGAGTCCCATGGAGTGCAAGAAGATCCAACCTCTCCATTCTTAAGGAAATCAGCCCTGAGTGCTCACTGGAAGGACAGATCCTGAAGCTGAGGCTCCAATACTTTGGCCACCTCATGAGAAGACTCCCTGGAAAAGACCCTGATGTTGGGAAAGATGGAGGGCAGAAGGAGAAGGGGACAACAGAGGACGAGATGGTTGGACAGTGTTCTCAAAGCTACCAGCATGAGTTTGACCAAACTGCGGGAGGCAGTGGAAGACAGGAGTGCCTGGCGTGCTCTGGTCCAGGGGGTCACGAACAACAACTACACAGGCCCAGACAGAGAACCTCCTGCCCTTTTGCTTGGGCACTGTCTTGCCAAATGTCCTGGTTTGCCACATGCAAAGCAACGGTGAGTCTCTCTGCGGCGTCTGCCTCCATCCATCCATGCAGCTTCAGGAGTCACCCTCCCTGCTGAGCCCAGCTGCATTGGTTCAGGAGCATCTTCCTGTCTGTGTGTACTGCCAACTCTCTTTCCTGGCATGCTAGGAATGTGGCTTCTCACAAACATTGGCCGCCCTTGCCCCCTCTTCTCCAACGCCCTCTGCTGCTGTCTCACGCCAATTTGCAGAGAAGCTCGTACTAAATCATCCAAAGATTCAAGGGGCGCCATTCTCGACAATTCATCCAAGATAGAGTCATTCAACCCCGCTCGGTACAAAGCGGCCAAAGGCGGGCTGTCTGCCTGCCACCCAAGCTTCTGCACCAACAAGCTGAACGAAGTCCAATAAGTAGAGACTGAGTCACTGCCCTGACGTAGGTTCAGTAGTTCCTGCTTATCCATAGCATTCTGCAGGGGGTTTTGGAACATACTATCCATCATTTCCAAAAACTCCTCCAGGTTTGAGAGTGCGCTGTGCTGGCTTGCCATAAGAGGAATAGTCCATAATTTAGCGTTCCCTTCCAGCAAACTGATTAGATAAGCGACTCTCTCTTTATCAGTCTCAAATTCTCCCGAGTATAAGTCTAGAATATAAAGCGCTACCGTTTTAAAAGCTAGATATTCATCAGGTTCTCCGGAGTATGGTGATGGATTAGCCACATGCGTCTTACTTGCTCTGAGAGTCCTCTCTGCCTCTCGGTGCAATCTCTGTTCTTCCAGGGCTCCTGCTAATGTATCTAATTGTGATTCCAGCTGCCAGCTGTATTGCCAGAGTTCATTCAGGGGGTCTCTTGGCTCCACTGCCCCAGCCCCCACTGGGTCTTGACCTTCCATTGCCGCTCTCTGCTGTCCTTCTGTGTGAGAGAGATTGTAGTCGAGTCAAGCTGTCAGGTTTAGTACAGTATGTCTCTCTCACACACAACACAGCATGCTGACAGTTTTATTACTTTCAGATTTATTCAGCAATTACAGGGTTTCAGCAGTCCATGTTTCCTTGGGTCATCCATCACTGTCGGAGTCAGATGACTCGACTAGATTCCTTTTCCGGCGAAGGCAAGATACTCTCCACCTTTCCTCCCCGCCTCCTTCCGGTCTTACGCTGTTCTTCTAATCTACTCTTTCTCCTGCTTTTCGGAGATTCTGGCACTGTTAGCCCCTCCTCATCTGGAGTCAAGTCTAACCCCCCCCTCCTTTCTCCTGCTCTTTCAGCTCTGTGTTGCTTTCAGAATTGACAGGCAGCGTTCCAGAGCGAGAGAGGCTTATCTCACTTTCACTGTGTGAAGGAATCAAGTATCTACTCCTCTCTGGCTCTCCCCCCTCCTCTCGGTCTGTCAGAAAGGAACACAGGATAAGGGTGTGTGTGATCTCCATCATTCCTCCTCCTCTTCCCTCTTGCCCTTATCAGTCCAGTCCCTGACAGGGGATGGGAGTCAGAAACTGGCGAGAGCCACTGCCTTTCTGCACTGACTGGAGGCTTCCTGGCGGCACCCGTTTAGCTCCTGCTGGAAAGAGGATTCTGGGCAAGATGGACTCTTCTTCTGACCCAACAGGGCTCTTGCAAAGTGCTTTGATCACATGGAAAAGTAACCAAACTCTCTCTAGGAAGGAAATAACTCTTCCCTCCTTAGTCTACACCTTCTCACCCTGTTTGCACCTTCGAGTCCACCTTCCCTGCCTTTGTTGTACATAGGAAGAACTCAAACAGCAGGGATAGACTCAAGTGCTGGGTCGCTTGAAATTCTGCAGCACAGGCACTTTCACCCCCTTGAAACACCACCACCACCCCATGAATTTGGGACTCCATGTGAAATTTACCTTTCTGAGGTTTTCCGAATGACAGAACCTCTGAGGAAGCAAAAAGATATAATGTTTAAGGGCTACACAGCTATATCTAAAATAGAAATAATCTTTACAAAACAATGCTTCATAACTTATCCGTGGTTTCCTTATTTCAAGCAAAAGATTAAATCATAGAACAAATTACTAATGAGAAAACTGTATGACTAAGAAATTCAAACAGCCAACTTGTCTACCTGCTATTCCCTGCATTGCAGGAATCTGGACTAGATGACCCCTGGAAACCTTTAAAACTCTTAAAACTATTCTGATTCCGTGTGAAAATCAGAAATGGTAAACCGTACTGGAAAATGGCAGAATAAAATTATTCAGAATCCATGAATGAAATGGGGATATATACTGGATGGCAGTGCAATTTCCATCTTTTAAAAGGTTAACATCTGCCTGAAGTAAACAGGTGGGAAAAGGCTATTTAAAGCCAGAAATTTTAGACATGCTGACACTATTGCTGATGGTTCCAAAGTCTAAGAACAGACAGTTCAGCACCCATGAAACACCAGTCCCCCATCCCTCCTGTTCCTTCCCTGGAAATTTACCTTCCTGAAGCTGTTCTCTGAGGAACAGAGCATCTGAGGAAGCAAAAAGATATAAGTGTAAGGGCGACTCTCTTCCACCTGAAATAAATCTCCATACAAAAATAATGCTTCATAATGTAGCATTATTATAATTTAAGGAAAAGATTAAGTAGTAGAAAAATATAATTAAAAACAAGAATATCTTAGGAAGAATCTATGAAAATAACTAAAGCTTTAAAACACAGCAATAATAAAGCAAGCTTACAAATAGCAGAAGAAAAACATTCACAATATATCCTGCTGGTCTCTGAATTTTGTCCCTAAATTGGGCTCTACATTGGAGGACTGGAGGGGAGGCAGAGCAAGAGGAATCCCAAAAAAGGATGCAGAGGGGAGATTGAGGCAGCCTTAACATCTTCCCCAAGTAAAGTGGTGGGGGGAATCATTAAAGCCAAAATTGTGAAACATAAGGAGAAGCGAAGTTTGATGAGGAAGGATTGGCAAAAGGAAGTCCTTCCTCACAAACCTTCTCTACAAATCTTTAAGGTTCTTCACAAGCATAATTGTGCCCTTTGGGGCTCATGTGCTCTTGCTTCCATCCTCAATGTGGGAACTCTCAGGAGATCTTGAAGGCTGAAGCTCTAGATCTGGCAGCTGCAGGGGGACGTCTGAGGAGGAGACGGCTCAGGCCTTGGCTCCACGGCTGAGAAAGAAGCCTGAGCAGGAGGCAGAGGGGGAACTGGGGGCTTCTTAATGCCCTTTGACTCCATTCAGAGCAGGAGAACCTCCAAAAGGAAAACCCCAGATTGTGTAGTCAGATAACCAAAAGGAAAAGGAGGTTGTGTATAATTGTAAACAGATACATACTGAATGAAAGAACCCTGATTTTGATATGCACTTTGATATGCCTTTTCTTCTTCTTCTTAATTGTGACAGACACCATTTCTCTTCTCCAAACCCCAATGCACCAGAATGACAATGTATATGGGGAATTCTGGGGGAAATAAAATAATGTCTGCACCAACAAGGAAGGAAGGTATCCTGGTGATACCCAGGTCTGTGGTGAGAACAAAATACAAAACAGTAAGAGCCTGGCGTGCCCAGCTTTGGACTATAGGCAATGACTGTTTTGCACAGGGGTTGTGTTCTTGACTCCTGCCCCTGCCCCTTTTCCAGTCACTTCCGGGTTGCGGTGATGCACATGGTCACGGTCGCACGTAAATTAGTTGTTGCCCAATATAAAACCCTTTCAGCCATTTTTCATTACCTTTGAACTGCTTCATGACATCCTCCAGGAGAGGGTTTATATCACAGAATTCTGAGATTCTCCCCTTCAGCTCTGGAGGGAAAGCCAGTGGATTCACCAACGTCTCTCTTTTCTCATACCTGGTGAAAAGAAACACAATGTGAGTCTGTTCAAATCCACAATTCCACAAAAAGGAAGTGAGAGAGAGGAAGAGAGCTGCAGACAGGCAGGCACAGCAGGGAAAGATTTTTCTTCTGCAGTACGGACTCCAAAGACAGACATTTCAGGACCAGAACAGCAAGCGCAGGCCTCTGAGTCTCCCTGCTTATATTTACTCAAAGAAGAAGCACCAGCATGTGATATCAGGGGGCATGAATTCTCTGAGTGCTTGATGACAGGACAGCATCTTTCTCTAGATGTCCCCAGAGAAGGCGTAGAGAAGAAAAATATGGCTGCTGCTGTTCATATACGTGAAATGTTCCTTATAACCTCTCTCCTGAACCTGAGCAACACATTGAAGTTACAAATTACAGGATCAGGAACAAAGGTACACCGCTAACTCTCTTTCTTGTGAGATTCCCTTCGCTTGGGGATATATCACACTTGGTTAAGTGGTGAAGACAGCGCTGCAGAGCAACTGTAGTAAATTTCCCTTGTTTCGTGTGCAAGGAGAAAAGCTTTCCCTTAGAGTAAATTCAAAGCATTTGTTTCTTGAGCTTGGTGATACCTTGTTTTAATATGTAGATAACCTCTGCTCTAGAACCAAATGATCTCAAGAGGATGAGGCAGACCTTCCACAAATATATAAGCAAACCAAGTTATTGGTCAAAAGTCCATCCAGGCCAATACAAAACGACATTATACAATTTAAATAAGTAAAACAAAATTAGCAGGGGAAATGGCAGTACTTCATTTGGAAACCACCTCTGCCTGAAAGGCCCCATCATGGCACAGTCTCCAAAATTTTCCATGCAACTTCAATACAGTGGTACCTCTGGTTACATACGCTTCAGGTTACAGACTCCGCTAACCCAGAAATATTACCTCGGGTTAAGAACTTTGCTTCAGGATGAGAACAGAAATTGTGCTCCAGCGGTGCGGCAGCAGCGGGAGGCCCCATTAGCTAAAGTGGTGCTTCAGGTTAAGAACAGTTTCAGGTTAAGAACGAACCTCCAGAACGAATCAAGTATGTAACCAGAGGTACCACTGTAAAATGAAAAACCCTTGCAGCAGAAAAGTATTTTCCCAAGAGGTCATTCATGACCTGCTCAGCAGGATAGCCTGTGATCGTATCCAGGAGAAGTTTGAGCAGCAATTCCAAGGGACTCTGTGCAAGGGACAACAGAAAACCAACTCCAGGACCCCTAAACCCCCACAGATCCTGGTGTATTTCAGAGGTAGAAATCCTATTATTCCCCCCCCCCGTGGTCTTATGTGACTTTTCCCAGCCTTATGGAGTGATGCTAATGGAAATGAGCAGGATCCACTTACCTCTGCAAGGTGCTTCTTACATCCTAGAGGGAAAAGAGAATGGAAATCACTGCACACCACAGGCCACACTAGGAAGACCCCCTCAGACCCTGCAATGGAGGAACACTCTGGCCCTCTGAGGAACGGCTAAATCAGACAATTTTCTGCAACTGTGTGACTTGTACACATTACAGTGGTACCTCGCGAGACGAATGCCTTGCAAGACGAAAAACGCGCAAGACGAAAGAGTTTTCCATTTTTTGAGTCATTCCGCAAGACGAATTTCCCTATGGGCTTGCTTCGCAAGACGAAACGTCTTGAGAGTTCTTGCAAGTTTACTTCCTTTTTCTTAAATCCGCTAAGCCGTTAATAGCCGCTAAGCCGCTAATAGCCGTGCTTCGCAAGACGAAAAACCGCAAGATGAAGAGACTCGCAGAACGGATTAATTTCGTCTTGCAAGGCACCACTGTACTTGGCTGGAGAGCTGCCTTGGAAAGTCCATAGAAGTGCAAACGTTGATGGAAGGTTGTGACTCAGTTTGTGTATCGATGTATAAAGAGCAAATGAGGCAGGTTCACCTTTAAGTGTGGGTTCAGTGGAATTCCCCCACCCCCTTGGGATGTCAAAAAAAGTGTGTTCAATGCTGGAGCTCACACCTGTTTTGATTCATTTTACTTTTGGTAAGCTCTGAGGCATGGTTAGGCAAACTAAGGCCCGGGGGCTGGATGCGGCCCAATTGCCTTCTAAATCTGGCCCGCGGATGGCCCGGGAATCAGCATGTTTTTACATGAGTAGAATGTGTCCAGTGTGGTGTAGTGGTTAAGAGCGGTAGACTCCTAATCTGGGGAACCGGGTTCGCGTCTCCGCTCCTCCACATGCAGCTGCTGGGTGACCTTGGGCTAGTCACACTTCTTGAAGTCTCTCAGCCCCACTCACCTCACAGAGTGTTTGTTGTGGGGGAGGACAGGAAAGGAGAATGTGAGCCGCTTTGAGACTCCTTAAAGGGAGTGAAAGGCGGAATATCAAATCCAAACTCCTCCTCTTCTTCTTCTTCTTCTTCTTTAAAATGCATCTCTAGGTTATTTGTGGGGCCTGCCTAGTGTTTTTACATGAGCAGAATGTGTTCTTTTATTTAAAATGCATCTCTGGGCTATTTGTGGGGCCTGCCTGGTGTTTTTACATGAGTAGAATGTGTCCTTTTATTTAAAATGCATCTCTGGGTTATTTGTGAGGCATAGGAATTCGTCTGTCCTCCCCAAATATAGTCCACCCCCCCACAAGGTCTGAAGGACAGCGGACCAGCCCCCTGCTGAAAAAGTTTGCTGACCCCTGCTCTGAGGTGGCCAAAACAGCTTCTGGGAAGCCCACTACAGGGCATGAAGACAGCACTGCCAAACTAGAAGGCATTAGGAGGCAAACTATTAGCCAGGAGGAAAAACAACACTTGGTTCCATCAATACCGCAGAAGAATCTCTAGTTTGCATTAAGGTAAGGAAAACATCCCGGGTCTCTTGGTGCACCTGTGCGTAACAGACTGGACTAGAGACTCCATCCACTAAGGTCTTTTACTACTTGCATAAATCAAAGAGGCACATAAATTTCTGCAGACTTGTCCTTGGGCTGTTCCTGCCACCATCTTACCTGCAGGAGTTCGTGTGCTGGCTGCAGACACTTCTCCTCCATTTCCTGGACCACGCTTTCAAGATGGGCGAGTTCTCTGGAAAGCCTGGCCAGTTGCTCATTCCTTTTCCTTGCAACCTCCTTCTCCACCTCTTCTATATGATCCAGATGGTGTTTTTCTTGTTCTTTGAGAAACTGCTGCAGTTGTCTGAACTTCTCCACTGTCTTCTGCCTCCCGGTTTCTGTTAATTTCTGCAAGAAGCAGGCGGAAAAGAAGAGACCAGAATCTGAAATACGGCCAGTCTTCATGACATCAGGAGGGAAATTATGAGATGTCCGCAGGAAGTGCACTTTCGATGACTTTTCATAGACATGAAATAAACTTCCAGTGGCTAAAGAAGCAGGGGAGGCAGGGATGAACACATTCTATTTGCCACCTCCATTTTTGTTGCCTTCCATTTTGTGGGAAGCAACAGCCCTAAAGCATGGAACATTTTTCTAGACATGGAGGTTCCCTGCATCATTTCATATTTGGCATATTCAAGGTTCTAAGATGTTCAGAGAGCCTCCATGGGCACAAAATACTCCTCACTTCTGAACTGTGGCCTTCATGAGGACAAAGACAACAACAACAAAAATGGAGGAGGAGGAGGGGGTGGCAGAGCTAGCATGCTCATGCCCACCACTCCCCTATTTAAGGTAAAGGTAAATGTAAAGGACCCCTGGACAGTTACGTCCAGTCAAATTAGACCATGGGGTGCAGTGCTCATTTCCGCTTCAGGCCGAGAGAGCCGGCATTTGTCCACAAACAGCTTTCCGGGTCATGTGGCCAGCATGACTAAACTGCTCCTGGCACAACCGGACACCATGACGGAAACCAGAGCACACGGAAATGCCGTTTACCTTCCCGCCAGAGCGGTACCTATTTATCTACTGACACTGGCATGCTTTCAAACTGCTAGGTTGGCAGGAGCTGGGACAGAGGAATGGGAGCTCACTCCGTCAGGTGGATTTAAACTGCTGGCCTTGTGATCGGCAAGCCCAAGAGGCTCAGTGGTTTAGACCAAAATATCACCTGCATTCACCTCCCCAATTTACTTTAAAGATTCACTATGGCCTGCGTCTCGGACAGATGAACAAGCGGGCACATTCAGAAACATATTTCATTAACAATTTTTATAGTAATTGCCTCAAGCAATCTATGTTCTGTAGAGCTGGGCTGCCAAATGGGAAAGAAATTCAATTCAGTTTGCATTCAAAACACAGCAATCCCCTGAAATTCACACTTCTCCAAGTTTTGCAAGGTTACCCCAGCCAGGTAGTGTCTACAGAAATGCATATATTGGGGGGGGGAGTGAAGTATGAATAAAGATGTATTTATTAATATAAACAACAGAGAGAATTGAATAAAATTAGGCAGTGCTTTTTCTGGGGGTACGGATACCCCTAAACATTTTGTGAATCTAAGTTTTGCTTCATTGAGGGGCAGTATTTTAATATGAATAGGAAAATGAGAGTACCCCTAAACATATATTTTTTTAGAAAAAAGCACTGATATTAGGGAAGATTGTCTTGCAAAATTTTAAATATAGGGAAATTGCAGATGAAAATATTTATATATGGAGAAATCCACCCTAAAATCTGATTAATTTTCAGCATTTTTTTTAAAAAAAACAAGCTAACAAACTAACTAATGTGGGAAAATGAGAAATGGAAAGACACCGAAATGGACAAATTTGCCAATCCCTACTCAGTCCTGACTTGATTCATAAAGTACTTGCTCCCTGCCTAATAATAATAGTGATAATTACAAGCAGGTCTTGGCTTTCCTTGTCCAGGTCTGCTTGACAGGCCATAATTTTCTCTTTCTCTTTCATCAGAATCTCCAGGCGGCTGCAAATCAGTCCCTAAAGAGAAAAGAAAAAAACTCAGGTTAGATAGAGAGATAGAGGAGGAGAGAGGCATTGACTATTTTGCTGATTTCTAGTTTCTGAAGGCCTTGCACGTAATGGTTTGTAGCTTTGTAGTCTCCCCCCCCCCCCTTCTATTTTATCAATTCTTTTTGAGAAGATATAAAATGCAACAGTTAATGTTTGCATTTTTAAAATAATTATAAATGAAGAAGCCTTGATAATAAAAAAATGAGTATTTTGGGGGGGGGGCTTTTTAGCAGTCTTTGCCAATCTGCTGCCATCCAGAAGTTTTTATTGTTATTTTTATTAACATAAAATAAAAAAATACAGACAAAAGAATAAACAAAAATAATAACAGTTACAAAACAGTGCAGAGGTTGTACACACAGATCCCACTTCCCAAACACAACTAGATCCCTGGAAATCATTCATGATGCGAGCGTTTGCATAATGAGGGTATGCTTTCCATTATTTCCTATGGAATTACTTCTAATGTGGGATCTGTCTGCTTTCTCTCCCCCCCCCCTCCATATTTTTTCCTGAAATGGCTGCAGCCAATCAGCAAAAAAGACACAAAGTAAAACAACTGATTTGTCTGATCTCTCCTGCTCTGTGATTTGTCCAATCTCATTTCCCCACCTCTGTGGTTTCTGCCACTAAAAGGCTGCTACCAACCAGCAAAACACATGTGGAGTTTAGAGCAGTGTTCGAAATTTGCCAGGTGTCAGGCATATTTTGCACCTGGCCACTTGCGACCAAGATGCCTGGGTGCCAGGATGGCACCTGATGTATGGAGGTTGCATGCCTGGGGATCCTTGGATCTTGACTGTTTTCACACACTAGCAACACGTCCTGCAGAATTATATCCATTATATTTTATCTGCAAAATCAGAATGAATTTCAGAAACCAAAAAGTATTATTGACAATTACGACTTTTGAGCTGCCTGGCCCCAAAATGGCAACTAGGCATTCCGTTTTGGTGACTGTGACCCTGGTTTAAGGAGCCGTTTGGCGCCTAGCTTATATACCTGGGTTTCTAACACTGGTTTAAGCACTTTCTCTTCCTGGCATTGTGGCAACATCCCGTAAATCTCCGAAGCTGCTGTTTGCATTTCAAGGGAAGCTCCTTTTGGTACCCTGGCAAAGAGAGAAAAATCCAAACTCCTTCCTCCCAGCCAGCCCTCAGGCTTCTCCTCAGCTGCTTTTTACATAATATAACCTTAGAAGACATCTGAAGGCAGCCCTGTATAGCGAAGCTTTTAAAGGTGTATTCTTTGAATATGTTTTTATATATGTTGGAAGCTGCCCAGAGTGGCTGGGGCAATCTACGAAGATGGACGGGGTAGTACTAATACTATTACTAATTATTATTATTAACAATAAGTATGGAAACTGCATTCAGGCAATTAATACCATGCATAATTCAGGTATAAGAGTTAAAGAAAATTATCATATGTGGTGGGATTGTAGTAAAATGAAATTTTTTTGGGAAATGATATATAATGAGTTGAAGAAAATGTTCCAATTAACATTTGTAAAAAAAGCCTGAAACTTTCTTGTTAGGGATTGTAGGAAAAGACCTGCCAAGGAAATTAAACAACATCTTCATGTATGCAACAACGGCGGCAAGAGTCTTAATAGCACAAGGATGGAAGAATGAGGAAATCCCAACTAAAGAACTGGGGCAAGAGAAATTGATGGACTACACAGAATTGGCGAAATTGACACATAAACTCCGTGACAAGGATAACTGTGACTTTAAAGAAGAATTGGAACCTTTTACGAAGTATTTAAAGAAACAACAAAAGGAACTTGACTCCTTGGCAGGTTTTGAATAAACACTAAAAAAGAATTATTGGTAACATACAGATAGATAAACTGAGGCTCTTTACAATTTTATAAAATGCAGAGAATAACATGTGCTAAGACAGTGTTTCCCAACCGGTGTTCCGCGGCACACTAGTGTGCCGCGAGACGTTGCCTGGTGTGCCGTGGGAGGGAGGCGGGCGAGTCCGGCGGCGAGAGGCGGGGCGGCGGCGGCATCTCCTGCTGGATGCAAATCCAAACATGGCGGGCGCCTCCCTCGCTCCTTTGTAGGCGGACCATCGAGAGAGAAAGAAAAGGAGGCGAAAGAGCGAGAGAAGGCGCCTGCGCGGAAAGAGGAGCGAGCAGTGCGCCTGCGCGCCGCGGCGCCCGAGTGCAGTGAAATTCCGTGAAGAGGGGAGGGGGGGCTGGAAAAGAGAGAAAGGAAAGATTTTTCATTTAAAAAAAAAAAAAAAAAAAGGAAGAGGGAAAGAAGAGAAAAAGCGGCAGAAGCTGAGGGGAAGGTTTCCGTGAGCGAGAGAGAGAGAGAAACGCGGGGCTGGCGGGACCCCTCCTCTTCCGCCACGCGTCGCCCGCCACCGCCTCAGAATCTCCTCAGGAGCGGCGGCGGCTGGCGGCGGGGTCGGCTCGAGCGCTAGCCGGCTGGCTCTAGCCCGGCAAGAGGAGGAGGAGGAGGAGGAGCACGCCGTCGCTTCCACAGCGGCCGCCCCACACTCCCCTCCCCGGGCACCGGCGGGGAGAATGACGGAGCTCCAGTCCGCGCTGCTACTGCGGAGACAGCTGGCAGGTCGGTCCGTCCGTCGGTCGGGGCAAAACACACCACAGCGCAGGCAGAGGCAGGCAGGCCCGTCTCTCCCTGCCCCCCCTCGGACCTGGCCGGCCTGGGGTTTGCACCCCAAACATTCATGTCCACCCCAGCTACACAAGCCACACCTTGCTCTCAGTTCGATCTGTCAAATAACTCACCTATCATTCACATAAAGAACCTAGTCTATCCTCAAACGTCAGAATGTACCTCCTCTCTAGCTTCCCCCACTTCATCTAGGCACTTTCAGCCCTTACTTAACCCACCCCAGCCTGCTTACTCTTCCTTCATTTGCTATAAAAACTAAATACAGAGAGAGACTGAGAGCTGTTGACGAAGAGCTACGTGTGTGTCTTTCTTCGATTCCAGCCAGAATATCAGCTTTGTGTTCAGCCAAACAGGCCCAGGTTGCGCACTGAATAAAGTATTTTATAATTTTTCATATTTCTGTTTACTTACTATTTCATAATAAAGTAATTATAAAATACTTTCTTTGTGTTTATTTTATTCCTATTAAAGAGAGTTACTTTATATATAGTCAATATAGGCACAGAGTTATTTTTTTAAACATTTTCTAATGGTGGTGTGCCTCGAGATTTTTTTCATGAAACAAGTGTGCCTTTGCCCAAAAAAGGTTGGGAAACACTGTGCTAAGAAACCAGAGAGAGGAGCCGAAGGAAGTCTGGGGGGCGGTTTCTTTTTTAGGGGGGGAGGGGGGAAACGGGGGGGGGATTGTGGATGATGTATTTTTGACAAATTGTTATGTTGAAATCCCTAATAAAAAATATTTTTTAAAAAAAAGTTAAAGAAAATTGCTGAAAAAGAATCCACAGCTATCCCTCTGCTCCCCACCCTTTAAGATCCTACCTTGTATTTCTCGAAAGCCTCCTCCAGAGGAATCACCTTGTGATTTTCATGCATCTTGGATTTATCACACACCACACAGATAGGGCTTTCATGGTCCTCGCAGAAGAGGTTCAGGGGCTCCTGGTGCTTCTCACAGACTCTCCCCTTCCGTCCTTCCTCCTCCTCCTCCTCCTTTTCCAGACTGAGCTTCTTGATCAATTCCACAAGGTGAGCCAGTTGCCTGTTTGGGATGAGATTCCTTTTCTGGACTGTCTGTCTGCATTGAGGGCAGGAGGCCTGCCTGCCTCTCTCCCCACAACACTGGACCAGGCAGGACCGGCAGAAGTTGTGCCCGCACTCTGCAGTGGTCACTGGATCCTTGAAATACTCCAGGCAGATGGAGCAAGTGGCTTCGTCGCAGAGATCTTGCACGGGACTCCCTGCAGCAGCAGCAGCAGCAGCCATGGCTCCCTCGCGCCAAAGAAAAAGTCAAATTTCACCTCTTCTGTTTTCAGCCGCTGGGTTTTCCCCTTCCTGCAAAGGACTCCGGAACTCAATGCCCACGTGGCTTCTTTATTTTCTTTTCAGCTCCGACAGACCTCTGCTTAATGTTTTCTGGAGCAGCTTTTATAGTCTCTTCGTTGCTTTGCAGAGAGGGGGGTGTGGGAAAGAGATGTACACTGCCCCAAGAAGGCAATGTGTAAATAATGTTAAAAACAAATCAACTTAAGCATTGTGGAGAGACAGGCTCTGTTGAAAGAAAATCCATCTTCCAGCTCTACAATTCTGTTATGTACTGAGTTGAATAGGATCCAAAAGGCAGCAGTCTGATTGGTCCACAGGAGCCACCCAATCCAGCTCCAGGTGGAAGTGAATCCGCAACCTGATTGGCCTACAGGTGAATCCTGGAATTAGCCAATCATGTGGGGCCCATTGTGTAAATAATGTATATAAAGCAGACATTCTGGGGGAATTCCATTCCTCCTCACCACTATGAGCTGAATAAAGAACATGAAATCCACTCTCAACTCCGAGGATATTTCAAATTCCCCCTAGAGTCCGTCTTTGCCTGAGAGTTTGTTGCCAGAGCTGGAGAGATGACAAGCCAGAGTGGTGCATGCTCCGGTTATCTCCCGCTTGGACTACTGCAATGCGCTCTACGTGGGGCTACCTTTGCAGGTGACCCAGAAACTACAACTAATCCAGAATGCGGCAGCTGGACTGGTGACTGGGAGCAGCCGCTGGGGCGATATAACACCTGTCCTAAAATATCTTCAGTGGCTTCTAGTGCATTTCTGAGCACAATTCAAAGTGCTGGTGCTGACCTTTAAAGCCCTAAATGGCCTTGGCCCTGCCTGAAGGAGCGTCTACACCCCCATGATTCAGCTCTGACACAGGTCCTTTTCCAAGGGTCTTCTGCTGTTTCCCCCACTGACAGAAGCGAAGTTACAGGGAACAAGGCAGAGAGCCATATCGGTAGTGGCGCCCTCTCTGTGGAACGCCCTCCCTTTAGAGGGATCTGATCAATCCCTTCAGATGTCAAGGAGATAAAGAACTGCAGTGGTACCTCGGGTTAAGCACTTAATTTGTTCTGGAGGTCCGTTCTTAACCTGAAACTGTTCTTAACCTGAAGCACCACTTTAGCTAATGGGGCCTCCTCCTGCCACCGCCCCGCAAGAGCACGATTTCTGTTCTCATCCCAAAGCAAAGTTCTTAACCCGAGATACAATTTCTGGGTTAGAGGAGTCTGTAACCTGAAGTGTCTGTAACCTGAAGCGTATGTAACCCGAGGTACCACTGTATACAACTTTTAGAAGACAACTGAAGGCAGCCCTGTATCATGAAGTTTTTAATGTTTGATGTTTTACTATGTTTTATATATGTTGCAAGCCGCCCAGAGTGGCTGATGGGTGGGTTATAAATAATAAAATTATTACTATTATTACTAAAGCAGTGTAGTGCAGAGGGAGCGTGTTGGGCAACTAAGAACACATGTTTCCACACTAGTTATCTGATTTCAACCTTTTGTATATTTCTTTATTGTATGGTTTTATGTCCACTTTGATTTCTAAAATAAACTTCCATTCTAATTTTTTGGGGGAAATGCAGGCATTGATTTGCACCACTGACAATCAGTTATGAGACTTCCAGCCCATCTCTTGCTCAGGCAAGTTCTTTGACCGCAGCTAAGCGCCACAAGCTATGAAGAGGTTAAAGCAACAGAGGTCCGAATCCTAGAGCGGCCCAAGTAGATGTCAAAGGAAGATGATGCGCAGGGGCGGCCGGAAGGGAGACGCTGCTTTCCGGTTCCCTCCCTCCCTCTCTTGACTGGCACCTGAGAATGACGTAGCTGGCGGCCGGTTCTCTGCGAGGGAAATGAGAGAGCAGGTGAGTGGAAGGTGGGAAGAAGCGGAGAGTCTGCCCAGGTCCGCTTCTGTTTTCGTTTAATTTAATTTTTTAATTGCTCCTTCTTCTGAGCTTGGGGAGGTCTCATAAGACAAGAGGACCAGGGCGACGGAGGCATCGCCATCCCTTGGGTCAGCTGCTGGGAAAAGTTGCAAGCTGGCCCTCCCATTAAGCAGAATGAATTGGGGAACTGGTTTGGAATGGCCAGGTTTGGGTGCTGTGCCTTTTGTTGCTGATAGCTCCGTTGGTGAGAGCATGGTGCTGATAACCTCGAGGTTTGGGTTCAAGTCCCCATATGGGGCACCTGCATCTCCCTGCGTTGCAGGGGGTTGGGCTGGATGACCCCCACGGGTCCCCTCCCACCGCACGGTTAGACTTCCCAGCTGCAGGGTGCTATTTTCCGCCCTGCAAAATGTCTTAGGCCAGCGCTGCTTCTGGGCTGCTGAGATCCCCCACCCGCTCCCAATCTTATGTATGGCCTTATTTGCACTATACATTTAAAGCAGTCTCATACCACTTTCAGCAGTCGCTGCTTCCTCCATAAAATCCTGGGGAGCGCCATTTGTTAAGGGAACTGAGAATTGTTAAGAGACACATGCCCACATTCCTCTCCAATTCCAAGAGTGTCTTCTCAATTCAGCCGTTTTCTAAGGGACTCTGGGATTGTTTTAAAGTGTTTCAGAGGCTGTAGCAAGCTATCCTGGCTGTTTACATCACCTTGGCTTGTGAACACAGGAGGGGAATTAAGTATCATGATGTGCCTTTAGTATTTTTGTCTGTAGGCTCCTTGGGAATTAAAATAGATTTTTGGAGATGCGGAAATAGCAGACCCAATTAATATGGGGTATTCAGAGATCATCAAGATCACAAAGAACTTGCATATGGGAGTGAATTCAGCACAGACTGGAACAAAGGACAATAATCAGCTCTTCCCTCTGGGGGCAGGAAACTGCAAACTCCCCTCTGTCACCTGGAAAGTACTCATGGGGAGGGGGAAAGGGGGAACCAGCCAGGTGACAAGACACTCAGGTTACCACCACAACTCCTCCCTCAACCCCTCCTTTCTGTGATGTATCTGAGGGGTGGTCTTAGGTTACACCCCTTCTGTGATGTATGTATGATGTTTCTGGGGGTGGTCTTGATCTACAGGGTGGCAATTTCAAAAGTCTTTATAAGGCCTTGCACACCATTTTTCTGGGTCCCTCCTCTCTCCTGCGGGTGAGCGGAGAACCCTGTTGCAACAGACCAATAAAGGCCAAGCCAACAGGCTGCTGTTTTGCTCCAAGTTATCCTGGTTGGTGTCTTTGTTTTTGTCCAAGGGAGCCCTCGGATTTTTCCGTTAACAGTCCTATAGACTTTCTCTCTTATTTTCCCCTCCGCTCCCCCCTCAGTAGGTGAAGTTTGGTCGTATTAGCTTCAAGGACAGTCAGATTCTGCTGGTTGTTGAAAGATGCAGAAGGTTTGCAGTCTCATTTGAAGAGTCCAGCTGGATGAATATCTTTAGCTGAAGGACAAGGATATTAGCAAGGGCGCTGAGGCATCCCTAAAGGGTTGATAGTGAAAGAGACAGCAGAGAAGAGGCGCTACAAGGCCTCTACAAGGCCTGTGGGAAGAAAAAGCCTGTGACGCAAGAGATTGTGGCTGGTGCTAAAGCTGGTCATGGAACCCGAAATCAAAATGGAGCAGAGCTGGAACCCTGAATTTGGAGAGCAAAGATCAATTTGTCCAAAAACTGGGAGGCTCAAGGAAGTTCTCCTTGTGGAAGCCCAACAAAATGTGAAACAGGAGCCAAACGATGAGCCATCAAGGAACTGGGACGCCCAGTTGCAGGAGTTTTTGAAGATGCTACAAGATTCCCATTCTGGAGAGGGAAACCCACAAGTGCCTGAGACAAAGGATTGGGACAATCCCAAAGTATTCGAGGTTACTTCTGAGGGAGTGACAGGTGACCACAGCTGGCCCAGAGCATTGTGGGCTTCCCAAATCCAGCCACGTCTTGCTGGGGAAGCCCAAGAGGACCATGAGACCAATCTGGGTGCCACTCCCAGTGGGAAGGAGAAGGCAAGAACTCCGTCTGGAGATGGTGCCGAGATGGAGAGGCAGCGCCGGTGTTTTCGTGAGCTCTGCTACGAAGAGGCCGATGGGCCTTTCAAGCTTTGCAGGCAGCTCCAGGAGTGTTGCCATCAGTGGCTGAAGCCAGAGAGACACACCAAGGAGCAGATCCTGGAGCTGGTGACCCTGGAGCAGTTCCTGGCTGTCCTGCCACTGGAGATGCAGAGCTGGGTGAGAGAACGTAACCCAGGGAGCTGTGCCTGGGCAGTGGCCCTGGCGGAGGAATTCCTTCGGAGTCAGAAGGAGGTCAACAGCTGGGAAGTGGAGGTAAGGTGATGTTTCCAAAATTGTGTCACATCCACAGCATACATTTGATGCACGTGTGGATCCTATGGCTTCCTCCAAAGTGTCTTGGGAACTGTAGTTTATTAAGGGTGCTGGGTGTTGTAGCTCTGTGAGGGGTAAACTACATTTCCGAGAACTCAGTGGGGAGAAGCCATGTGCTTTAAATGTGTACTGCAGGCATCACAAGCATGCCTGAATTGGGTTTCAAAAATGGTGCCCTTGAACCACTCTTGGGTCTTGAGTTGCTATGACTATTATTATCATTATTATTATCATCATTATTAAAACTTATTATCAGTCTGTTTTTTTGCCAATGCAACCCAAAGCGGCGTACAACAATGTTTGTAAGCACAAAGCCCCAATTGGGCACCCAGCCACCTTGACAAAGCCAGTGTCAAGGCAGGAGTGGGGAGCAAGTCAGCAGGAACTCACAAAGTGTCAGTGAAATTCACTCTTTATTCAAAGAAACAAAGCAGCTCAGGCCTAGTGATCACAGCAATTCTTCCCAGTCCATCTTGACCCAATGAGGCAGTTGTGAGGAACCTGAGACTCCTTCCTCTTGTCTCCCTTTGCTCCACCCTCTTCATTCCCCTTTGTGTTCTGGGAGACTAGGGGGCTCATATTATGTCCTTACATTCTTGTGACAGATTGTGATAATATCAAGTCCTTGGAATAAGTAACATTTATCGCCAACCTCTAAACACAATTTTGCCTGCACTGTGACTTGGTTTTGAACTGACTCTTCTCCCCTCCATCTTCCCCACTGGCAGATCACAGGGATGTCAGAAAAGGAGCTTGTAAATCCCTGCAAGGCAGAACAGGATCTGCCGGGCACGGTGAAGATGCAGCTTTCCACAAGGCCCCAGCAGGGGGACAAGCAGAGTGTGAGCTTATTGGGTGAGTTCCTCTGGGGTCTGTCTCTTCGAATATCTCAGGACTCCTGAATTTCCAGTTTTGTTGCTTTCCCCCACCTAAAATGGAAGGCTTGTCTTCCCAGGTCACCTTCAAGCTCTGTGGGTTTGGGGGCCTAAAACTGTCCACACAACTGGCCATTGCCTGCTAAGTAGTGGTCCTGCTCAATTATGGGGCAGATCAATCATTTTTGCAAAGGGGGCAGAAGCACAGAGAGGGAAGCTTGTCAGTCTAGACCAGGGGTGGGTTCTGAGCTTCCCTGTTTGGCCGACAGGTCCATTTTTAAAATTGCATCTGTAATTCAAAAAAATTCAGTAGCTATATATGCAATTCAGAAACACACAGATCGATAGATTTAGAACTGGAAAATGTGCAAAAGGAACTTCTAAAATGATCACCTCCTCTAGAATAAAAGGTTCCATATTTGTTAGAAATTGATCTCTTATTGTGGTGACACCTAGACGTTGGAACTCCCTGTCTGTTGACATCAGGCAGGCATACCCTTTTTGACTCCTGTTAAAACATTTTTTGTTTATAGACAACCCTAGTAAGATATTAGAATGCTGATGTGTTTTTGGTTTATTGCTGGTTTTAATTTTCTGAGCATTTTAATTGTTTTTAGTGCAATCTTACTGTTTTTAAGACTGTTTTGGGGTTCTCTAAAATCAAATGGCTTATAATTTTTGGGGACTATTTAATTTGGTGGGGAAATAGAGCTGTCTACATGGGGGCTGCCCCTCTACGTGGGGCTGCCCTTGAAGCTGTCCCAGAAACTCCAGCGGATGCAGAATGCTGCAGCGAGGCTCCTCACAGGGTCTCTGCCATGGGAGCAGAGTGCTTTTCTAGTGCTCTTCCAGCTGCACTGGCTTCCGGTGGACTACAGGGTCAGATTTAAGGTGCTGGTTTTGACCTTTAAAGCCATTTCACGGCCTAGGACCCTCGTACCTACGGGACCGCCTCTCCTGGTATGCCCCACGGAGAGCCTCAACGTCCATAAATAGCAACACCCTAGTGGTCCTGGGCCCTAAGTAAGTTAGATTAGCTTCAACCAGAGCCCAGCGCCTTTTCAACTCTGGCTCCGGCCTGGTGGAACGCTCTGTCTCCTGAGACCAGGGCCCTGCAGGATCTGATTTATTTCTGCAGGGCGTGTAAGACAGAGTTGTTCCGCCTGGCCTTTGGCTTGGAGCCAGTTTGATTCCCTCCCCCTCTTTCTTTTTTCTTTTCCTTTCTCCTCCTGCGATGAGACTACATTTTAATATTTTAATGTTTCAATATTTTAATGTTGTATTTTAATTTTGTTTTTAAGTTGTATTCATTCAACTTATTTTTATTATTGCTTGTTAGCTGCCCTGAGCCCGGCCTTGGCTGGGGAGGGCGGGGTATAAATAAAAAAATATTATTATTATTATATTATTATTACATTTAGGCATGGAATGGAGAAAGGGATTAGGGACCAAAAAAAGTCCACATTCTCATAATACTTTGTATCACAAGTGGTAGAAGATTAATGAGAGACAAATGGGAAGCACTTCTTCACAAAGAGCAAAGCTGGAGCCAGTACTGTTTTTCTAGAAAAAGAGGCGCTGGAACTCACCATGAACACTTCCCTTGTTCTCTTATAATGGCAATGCTACCCACCTGAGAGGAGCCAGAACCTTTGCAATAAGTATTCTTGCTGCTGTTGTGGCATACCTAAAGAAAGTTCTGTCCTTCTTTGACACCAACTGGCCGACCATGCCCAGGAGAAAGGCCTCTGGTTTCTTCAGAAAGGTATATTTAAAATACCTTTTTCATTTCATTATAGATCATCTCCCAGAAAGTCTTAATCCTTGGGCACGTCCACCAGAGGTGAAAGAATGCACCTTCGGTCTCTTTACATTTCCAACATTTATTATCGGGCAGATGATAGATTTTTGCAAGCTTGACTGGTGTCATGTACCACCTGTAGATCATTTTCATTAAATTCTCTCTTAAGGCATTACATGCCGTAAACTTCATACCTGTGGTCCATAACTGTTCCCAGTCAGCCATCATATTATGTCCAACGTCTTGTGCCCATTTAATCATAACAGATTTCACCGTTTCATCCTGTGTATTCCATTTCAACAGCAAGTTATACATTCTTGACAAATTCTTAATTTTAGGATCTAGCAGTTCTGTTTCCAATTTTGATTTTTCCACCTGGAAGCCAATTTTTTTGTCCAAATTATATGCCTCCATTATCTGGTAATAATGAAGCCAATCTCGCACTCTATTTTTTTGTTTTTCAAAACTCTGCAATTCTAATCTGTCTCCCTCTTGTTCCAAAATTTCCCAATATTTTGGCCATTTGGCCTCCATATTGAGCTTTTTCTGAGCCTTCGCTTCCATTGGTGACAGCCACCTTGGGGTTTTATTTTCAAGCAAGTCCTTATATCTTATCCAAACATTAAACAGTGCATTTCTGACAATATGGTTTTTAAAAGCTTTATGTGCTTTGACCTTATCATACCACAAATATGCATGCCACTCAAAAACATTGTTAAAACCTTCTAAATCCAACACGTCAGTGTTCTCAAGAAGCATCCATTCTCTCAGCCAACAAAATGCGGCTGATTCATAATAAAGTTTTAAGTCCGGCAGGGCAAATCCACCTCTTTCTTTAGCATCAGTTAATATCTTGAATTTTATTCGAGGCTTCTTGCTCTGCCAGACAAATCTCGAAATATCTCTCTGCCACTTCTTGAAACACTCCATTTTATCCAAAATTTGCAATGTTTGAAACAAAAGTAACATCCTTGGCAATACATTCATCTTTATCGCAGCAATTCGGCCTAGCAATGATAGCTTCAGGTTTGACCATATTTCTAAATCCTTTTTCACTTCCATCCAACATTTTTCATAATTATCCTTAAATAAGTTCACATTCTTAGCAGTCATGTTAACCCCTAGGTATTTCACTTTCTTAACCAGTGTTAGTGCTGTCTCCTGCTGAAACCTTTCTCTCTCCATGACTGTTAATTTTTTCTCTAAGACTTTAGTTTTCATCTTATTCAACTTAAAACCCGCTACCTGGCCAAATTCTTGAATAAGTTCCAGTACTCTCTTAGTACTAGATTCTGCCTCCTGTAATGTCAATACCAAATCATCAGCAAATGCTTTCAGTTTGTACTGTTTGGCTCCAACTTGTATACCTTTAACTGTTTGGTCCCTTCTAATCATATTTAAAAGCACCTCCAGGACCGATATAAAAAGCAATGGAGAGATTGGGCAACCTTGTCGTGTTCCTTTCTCTATCTTAAATTCTCTATCTTAAATTCTCTATCTTAAATTCTCAGGTATCTGAAGAAGTGTGCATGCACACGAAAGCTCATACCTAGAACTAACTTAGTTGGTCTTTAAGGTGCTACTGGAAGGAATTTTTTTATTTTGTTTTAAATTCTCCCGTCACTACATTGTTCATAATTAATTTAGCCTTTTGTTCTGAATAAATTGCACCTATACCATTTTCAAAACCTTGACCAACCCCCATCCCCTGTAAATTTTTCTTCATAAAACTCCAAGAAATATTGTCAAAGGCTTTCTCCGCGTCCACAAATATCAAAACTGCTTTAGTATTGATATTCACTTGTAACTTTTCTAAAATGTTAATTATATTCCTCGTGTTGTCAGACAAATGTCTGCCCAGGAGAAAGCCCGCTTGATCTTTATGAATTTCTTCTACTAGTACCTTTTTTAATCTTTTGGCCAAAATATCTGCAAAAAATTTATAATCCACATTAAGCAAAGATATGGGGCGGTAGTTCTTAAGTTGTGTCTTCTCAGACTCATGTTTTCGGTATAAGTGTAATATAAGCTTCCTTCCACGACTCTGGTGCCCTTTTCCCTTCCAATATTCCATTACAAACTTCCTTTAATGGCTGTATTATCAATTCTTTCAGTGATCTATAGTATCTTGAAGTCAAACCATCCGGTCCTGGAGATTTACCCAATTGCATATTCTGGATGGCCCCTTCTACCTCCTGCTCCATTATTTTGTAATTCAACATTAGCTTATTTTCTTGAGACATTTTTTTGTAATCCATTTATTTTCAAGAAGCGATCAATGTCCATTTGTTTCTGGGTTTCCTGTGTATATAGTTGATTCTGTTTTTCTTCCAGCAGGGGACGGGCGATTGAGTGAAAGCAAGAGGCAGAAGCGCTTGCGAGAAAGTCCTGAACAAACAGAGCAGCGGAAGACAACCTTAAAAGCAAGCCAAGAGAAGGATTTCCTGTACCAGGAAGAAGCTGATAAGAACCAGTGTAGGGCAGAGACACAGAAGAGAAAAGACACAGAGAAGATAGCAGATCCAATTATTATCCAAAAGGGTGTTTGCAAAGATGCCGCCAAGCAGCATAAAGAGAATGACATGGAATCTGACACGGGTGGGGAAATCTGTGGTCAAAAGGCTCATGGGAGTACAGACGGGGCTATTCCCACGGAGGAGACGCCATACAAGTGTTGGCAATGCGGTCGGAGCTTCAGCAGCAGCTCAGACCTTTTGATACATGAGCGAAGCCACGTAGGTGAGAAACTGTATAAATGCTCCCACTGTGGAAAGAAAGAGACAATCCAGACTGGCCAGACTGCGCATAAATGTTCCCACTGCGGGAAAAACTTTCACTGGATCCCTCAAGTAAAAGCCCGTGGGAGAGAAGAACGTTATTCCTGCACAGAATGCGATAAAAGCTACTCCTCCAAGTCGGTCCTCCTCAAACACCAGCAACTCCACAGAGGCGAGAAACCTTATAAATGCTGCTTTTGCCCGGAATCCTACATAAACTGGTGGGAGCTCAAAGCTCATCGGCAAACTCACCGAGGCGACACACCACATAAGCCATATAAATGTTCGCATTGCGGGAAGTTCTTCCTTTGGAACTCACAGTTTCTGTCCCGCGAGAGTAGCCACACAGCCTTCTGCTGCTACTGCGGGAAAGGCTTCATAAAAAACTCGGAGCTCGTTGAACATGAGAAGACCCACACGGCAGAGGAGCCGTTCGCGTGTTTTATCTGCGGGGAAAACTTTGGAGTCAGTGCTGAACTGCTTGCCCATGTGCGGAAGCACAGAGAGAACACGCTTCAATGCTCGGTTTGTGGAGGTCTTCAAGAACAGTTTGTAAGCCCGTGAACTAGAAGTTATGGGTGACAGCCAATCACTGCCTCCCCCTTGCACAACGTACTTCTCTTGGTGTTGTATATTTTAGCCATCAAAGGCCTCATTTAAAAATATTAAAATTGTAATGTTTTAAAATTCCTCGTGAATATGAAGGGCGTGCGTGAACCTGTGCTTGGTCAGATTTCAGAGGCATTACAGGCGACGACCGATTTAGCGGCGTCTGATTTCGCAGGCGTGCATGGCACCAAAACCAGAAGTAGCCCCCAAAGGTCATAAAGTTGTCACAAAAGGGGGGATGGACAGGGCAGAGTAGGTTTATGTATTTGAGCGTCCAGAACATAACCCCCCCCCCAAAAAAAAAACCGAAAGCAGAGGAGAGGAAAGGAGTTTTGTGCCCAGTTCCCACATGCGGGTTTCTCACAAGAGTCCTGTCAGCTCCTGCGAGAACAGGGTGCTTGTGGGACTTAGGCCTCTGGACACCAGGCAGGTACCTTTGCCGCTTTCATTTTGGCACCTGCTGAAAAGCATTTTGTCCAGACGTGTAGACGTTGGAGAGTTTTAACTTCTTCTCAATTTACTGCTGATTTAATTTTTTTTAAAGGTTTCTAATTACTTGTTTTTAACTACTTTTAACCGATCTGTTTAATATTTCTTGTAAACTGCTTAGAGGTTCTGTTTTTACAATCAAGCGATACATTTTGTCATATAAGGCAATAACAAGGCTGGGGTAGATAGACCAGGGACTGTTCCAAAAGGCTCCTATTAACCTTGTTGTGCCACCTACATGCACACCAGCCACTTCATGTGCTGGAGTTCCCCAGAAAACTAAGGAAACCAAGCCTTATGAGGAATGGTTGAAGGAGCTGGGTATGTTAACCTGGAGGAGACTGAGAGGAGATAGGATAGCCATCTTCAAATATCTCAAGGGCTGTCATATGGAATAAGGAGCAAGCTGGTTTTCTCCAGCTCTGGATGATTAGGACTCAAACCAACGGCTTCGTGTTACGAGGAAGGAGATTCCGACTAAACATCAGGAAGAGCTGTTTGACAGTGGAATGGTCTCCCTCGGGAGGTGGTGGACTCTGGGCGGCACATGTGCTGTGTCCAGTTGGTGTCCATGATGGTGGCACCCGCCCTTATTCTGGTAGGAAGTGCTTGGTGGGGGCCAAAAAATGAGGGGGCGAGGAGAGGCCGTTGAGTTGGAACGAGGACTCTTGGGGGGTAGCGGCGGAAACACAAGGGCCAAAGGGCCAGCTGCAGGGTGGTGGGGACGAGGCTGAGTAGGGAGACCCTCTCAAAGGAAAGGAAGAGAATAGCAGGAAGGCCATTGCGGCAGAGGAGGCACAACTTCTGATTCCCTTGGACACCCCCCCCCCCATTTTTTTAAAAAAGTACCGTACATTTATCTTCTGACCCCATTACTAGTGACACCTCTCCTGTTATAGAATTACTGGACATGCCCCCACCTCTTTCCCTTTCAATGCCCTTCAACTTTCATGCTCTTATACAGCATGTTTCTTTTCAACCATTTAAAAAACATCTTTGCAGTCCATTAACACCCCCACCACCATAGAGAGAGGCAGTGTGGTCCAGTGTGTAGCACAAGGACTTGGGAGATGCAGATTCAAATCCCGCCCCCCAACAGCCACAAAGTCCATTGAGTGCTACCTCACAAGGTAGCCCTAAAGGGGGGGAAATGAGGACAGGAAAAACCACGGACCTACTTTATCTCCCTAGAGAAAATGTGACGTATAAATAAAAAACGTTGGCATGTGGGTAACCCTACTGAGACGTGTTAACAATGACCTTTGAGTGTTGTAAAATGTTTTCAGATATTTAAACTGCTTTTAAATAGCTTAAATATGTTTTGTTTTGTTTTGTTTTGTGTTCCTTGGCTACTCATTGGTTTGCCACCCTGGGCTCTTTTGGGAGGAAGAAGGGTGGGAATATAATAAAGAAATCAATTGATATTTATTAAGGATTGGAAAATTACTGTGGGGTTTTTGCATGAAAGAGACAGTCAACATGCAATATCTGGACCTGAAGATTGAAAATAATACTGGCTTATAGAAAATAGAATGATTGGATGTCAATTTGAGTGAATGTTTTGAACAAGTTGTTATATTTACTTGACAGAGAATCAGAAGTCTTTCCATCTTTTTCTATTTCTCCCATTTTCTTTTCTTTTTCTTCTGTTTATTTTTTCCCTTCTCCCTGCTCCTATTTCTTTTTAGATTAGATTTTTAAAAATATTTCTTTTATTCAGGTATAAGAATATACTTTGCACTGTGTATAAACTTTTGTATATCTTTGGATGAGTATCAATAAAAATAAAATGTGGAAAAAAGGAACCAGTAGTGTTGTCCATAATCTGCCCAGCCCCATATGTTACTCTTAGGTGGATTTGTAGCTGGTTGAGTGACAGACCCCAAAGAGTACTCATTAATGGTTCCTCATCCTGGAAAAAAGTGACAAGTGGGGTGGTGCAGGGTCCTGGGCCCGTTGTTTTCCAACGTCTTTATAAACAACTTGGGTGAAGGTATTTGAAGGGATGCTAATTACATTTGCAGGTAACACCAAACTGGGAGAAATAGTTAATGCCACAGAATACTATTATATCTGGATTCAGGATGACATTAACAGATTGGAGAACGGGGCCCCAGTACAGTGGTACCTCAGGTTAAGAACTTAATTCGTTCTGGAGATCCGTTCTTAACCTGAAAGCGTTCTTAACCTGAGGTACCACTTTAGCTAATGGGGCCTCCCACTGCCACCATGCCACCGCCGTGCGACTTCTTAACCCGAGGTACTATTTCTGGGTTAGCGGAGTCTGTAACCTGAAGCATCTGTAGCCCGAGGTACCACTGTAACAGAATGAATTTCCATATGGACAAATGTCTGGTTCTACACTTAGGCAGGAATAGCGCAAATTTAAGATGGAGGACTCCTGACTTGCCAGTAGTAAATGTGGCAAGGATCTAGGAGTCCTAGCAAACAAACATGAGTCAACAGTGTGATGCAGCAGCACAAAAATCTAATCCTACACAGCCACACAAGTGTGCAGTCTTTTGGAACAGTTTTCTGACATGTCCCTTATCTTAAATGGTATGAAAGGACCCATGCAGGAGAGAAGCCACACAAATGCTTCTGGGGGAGTTCCTACCTTGCATTGCATGAGAGATTTCACACAGGTTCCCAGACTGCGGGAGAAGGTTTGATAGGAATTCCAGCCTTCTCATCCATATGAGAAGACACACAAGGCTGCCTAGTTCCATAGAAGAACTATGGAGAAAGAACTGGAAATTTACAGCCTGTGAAGAATGCTGGATGGAAGTGAAAAAGGATTTAGAAATATGGTCAAATTTGAAGTTATCATTGCTAGGCCAAATTGCTGTGATAAAAATGAATGTATTGCCAAGGATGCTGTTTTTGTTTCAAACATTGCAAATTTTGGATAAAATGGATTGTTTCAAGGAGTGGCAGAGAGATATTTCTAGATTTGTCTGGCAGGGCAAGAAGCCTCGAATAAAATTTAAGATATTAACTGATGCTAAAGAAAGAGGTGGATTTGCCCTGCCAGACCTTAGGCTTTATTATGAATCAGCCGCATTTTGTTGGCTGAGAGAATGGCTGCTTCTTGAAAACACTGACATTCTGGACCTAGAAGGTTTTAATAATGTATTTGGGTGGCATGCATATTTGTGGTATGATAATGTCAAAGCACATAAAGCGTTTAAAAACCATATTATCAGGAAAGCACTGTTTAATGTCTGGATAAGATATAAGGATTTGCTTGAAAACAAAACTCTAAGGTGGTTGTCACCAATGGAAGCGAAGGCTCAGAAAAAGCTCAATATGGAGGCCAAATGGCCGAAATATTGGGAAATTTTGGAACAAGAGGTAGATAGATTAAAACTGCAGAGTTTTGAAAAACTAATAATGATTGGCTTCATTATTACCAAATAATGGAGGCTTACAATTTGGACAAGAAAATTGGCTTCCAGGTGGAAAAATCAAAATTGGAAACAGAACTGTTAGATCCCAAAATTAAGAACTTGTCAAGAATGTATAACTTGCTGTTGAAATGGAACACTCAGGATGAAACGGTGAAATCTGTTATGATTAAATGGGCACAAGATGTTGGACATAACATGATGATGGCTGACTGGGAACAGTTATGGACCACAGGTATGAAATTTACGGCATGTAATGCCTTAAGAGAGAATTTAATGAAAATGATCTACAGGTGGTACGTGACACCAGTCAAGCTTGCAAAAATCTATCATTTGCCCGATAATAAATGTTGGAAATGCAAAGAGACAGAAGTTACATTCTTTCACCTTTGGTGGACGTGCCCAAGGATTAAGGCTTTCTGGGAGATGGTTTATAACGAAATGAAAAAGGCATTTAAATATACCTTCCTGAAGAAACCAGAGGCCTTTCTCCTGGGCATGGTCGGCCAATTGGTGCCTAAGAAGTATAGAACTTTTTTAATGTATGAACTGGGGTCCTGGGCCTTTTCTGACCTCACAGAGTGATGCTAATGGAAATGAGCAAGAGCCACTTACCTCTGCAAGGTGCTTCTCACATCCTAGAGGGGAAAAGAGGAAAGACATCATTGCACACCACAGGCCACACTAGGAAGACCCTTCAAACCCTGGAATGGATATGCCTGGCTCCCTGATGTCAGTCTGCCTGGCATAAGCCAAAGTTTTGGGTAGGAATGGCTGAATCAGTCAGTTTTGGTTTTCTCAGTTTTTAATTTTCCAGTCTTAAGTTCAGTTATTCACATTTCCACATTCATCAGCAATATAGTGTGAACTTTCTCCTTTTATGTAATTCTCTCCCCCCCCCCCCCATTTACACATTTTATAAAGCAATTTTCTATAATTTGATTAATTGCTGCACATATTACCTGGCTGGAGAACTGCACTGGAAAATCCAGAGAATTGCAAATGTTGATGGGTGGCTGTGATTCAGTCTGCTTCTTGAGCACAAAGGGCAAATGAGGCAGATTCATCTTGAAGTGTGGGCTCAGTGGAATCCCCTCCCATACCTGGTTTTCAGTTTTAACTTCTTCATGTGCACCCAGTTTTGTGTGCTAAAAAACTCCCTCCTAACACACATTTCATTGTGCCGTTCATACATCAGTAAGCCTTCTAGGACACTGTCCCTAATAGGAAAAACTCACAATTTAAATCACTAGTCAGTAAGACTTGATTTAAATCTTCTTCTTCTTCTTTTTTTTTTTTTTACAAAAGGACTCATTCTTGCTGGTATAATCTTAATATTTACAACCAGATGAAGGTTTTGTTTCTGGAATAATAAATTTTACAGTTATATCAAAAAATACTGATTTGGTTGTACTATTAGAAATACATAGACAATTATGAAATTATTGTGAGGTTTAATAAATTAACTGTTTATATTTGAACAACTTTTCTGCTGTACTCTATTGAAAGGAGAAAAATAATCATTTCCTTAATAACAATTTAAACCATTTATTTAACTAAAGCAATAACATTACAGCATATGCATCAATGTTTGTTAACTGATGTGGTTAAACTTATTTTTTTAAGAAACGTAGATTGAGTTTAAGCTCATATGAAAAACTTTTTTAAAAATCCTTATTTCCTGTTGAAATGGAAAACTATATTTAGAATGATTTTTCCTCCAAAAGCATTTTATTTTAAAAATCCAATTTAGATCAAGGAAATCCGATTTAAATCAAAGAAATCCAATCTCTCTCTCTCTCTCTCTCTATATACACACACACACACACACACACACACACACACACACACTACACACACACACACACACACACACACACACACACACACACACACAGAGTGGTACCTCGGGTTAAGTACTTAATTCATTCTGGAGGTCCGTACTTAACCTGAAACTGTTCTTAACCTGAAGCACCACTTTAGCTAATGGGGCCTCCTGCTGCCGCTGCGCGGCCGGAGCCCGATTTCTGTTCTCATCCCGAAGCAAAGTTCTTAACCCGAGGTACTATTTCTGGGTTAGCGGAGTCTGTAACCTGAAGCGTATGTAACCCGAGGTACCACTGTAGACAACTTTTAGAAGACATCTGAAGGCAGCCCTGTATCAGGAAGTTTTTAATGTTTTATATTTTACTATGTTTTATATATGTTGTAAGCCGCCCAGAGTGGCTGATGGGTGGGTTATAAATAATAAAATTATTACTATTATTACTAAAGCAGTGTAGTGCAGAGGGAGCGTGTTGGGCAACTAAGAACACATGTTTCCACACTAGTTATCTGATTTCTGATTTCAGCCTTTTGTACATTTTTTTTTATTGTATGGTTTTATGTCCACTTTGATTTCTAAAATAAACTTCCATTCTAATTTTTTGGGGGAAATGCAGGCATTGATTTGCACCATTGACAATCAGTTATGAGACTTCCAGCCCATCTCTTGCTCAGGCAAGTTCTTTGACCGCGGCTAAGCGCCACAAGCTATGAAGGGGTTAAAGCAACAGAGGCCCGAATCCTAGAGCGGCCCAAGTAGATGTCAAAGGAAGATGATGCGCAGGGGCGGCCGGAAGGGAGACGCTGCTTTCCGGTTCCCTCCCTCCCTCCCTTGACTGGCACCTGAGAATGACGTAGCTGGCGGCCGGTTCTCTGCGCGGGAAGTGAGAGAGCAGGTGAGTGGAAGGTGGGAAGAAGCGGAGAGTCTGCCCAGGTCCGCTTCTGTTTTCGTTTAATTTGATTTTTTAATTGCTCCTTCTTCTGAGCTTGGGGAGGTCTCATAAGACAAGAGGACCAGGGCGACGGAGGCATCGCCATCCCTTGGGTCAGCTGCTGGGAAAAGTTGCAAGCTGGCCCTCCCATTAAGCAGAATCAATTGGGGAACTGGTTTGGAATGGCCAGGTTTGGGTGCTGTGCCTTTTGTTGCTGATGGCTCCGTTGGTGAGAGCATGGTGCTGATAACCTCGAGGTTTGGGTTCAAGTCCCCATATGGGGCACCTGCATCTCCCTGCGTTGCAGGGGGTTGGGCTGGATGACCCCCACGGGTCCCCTCCCACCGCACGGTTAGACTTCCCAGCTGCAGGGTGCTATTTTCCGCCCTGCAAAATGTCTTAGGCCAGCGCTGCTTCTGGGCTGCTGAGATCCCCCACCCGCTCCCAATCTTATGTATGGCCTTATTTGCACTATACATTTAAAGCAGTCTCATACCACTTTCAGCAGTCGCTGCTTCCTCCATAAAATCCTGGGGAGCGCCATTTGTTAAGGGAACTGAGAATTGTTAAGAGACACATGCCCACATTCCCCTCCAATTCCAAGAGTGTCTTCTCAATTCAGCCGTTTTCTAAGGGACTCTGGGATTGTTTTAAAGTGTTTCAGAGGCTGTAGCAAGCTATCCTGGCTGTTTACATCACCTTGGCTTGTGAGCACAGGAGGGGAATTAAGTATCATGATGTGCCTTTAGTATTTTTGTCTGTAGGCTCCTTGGGAATTAAAATAGATTTTTGGAGGTGCGGAAATAGCAGACCCAATTAATATGGGGTATTCAGAGATTCCGAGAGGTTTTAGTCTTCAGTCCTGTTGCAGGAACCCCCCCCCCCAATCATTCAGTTTGTACAAACTTCACACACACACACTACATACGCTACGCTTCTGTTATAAATTCATAGAAAACCATACATCGGATTTGCACTGTTCCACTTTTATTTTACTCCATGAAGGAAGGACTACAAAATGGGGAAGGTTTGATACAGGGCAGCCATAATCCCTTGAGCATACCAGCACATACACAGGAGCCCTGCCCAGTTGCTATGCCAACCCTGATGGTCCTAGACAGAAGACCATCAAGATCACAAAGAACTTGCATATGGGAGTGGATTCAGCACAGACTGGAACAAAGGACAATAATCAGCTCTTCCCTCTGGGGGCAGGGGTCTTAGGTTACACCCCTTCTGTGATGTATGTATGATGTTTCTGGGGGTGGTCTTGATCTACAGGGTGGCAATTTCAAAAGTCTTTATAAGGCCTTGCACACCATTTTTCTGGGTCCCTCCTCTCTCCTGCGGGTGAGGGGAGCACCCTGTTGCAACAGACCAATAAAGGCCAAGCCTACAGGCTGCTGTTTTGCTCCAAGTTGGTTGGTGTCTTTGTTTTTGTCCAAGGGAGCCCTCGGATTTTTCCGTTAACAGTCCTATAGACTTTCTGTCTTATTTTCCCCTCCGCTCCCCCCTCATTAGGTGAAGTTTGGTCGTATTAGCTTCAAGGACAGTCAGATTCTGCCGGTTGTTGAAAGATCCAGATGGTTTGCAGTCTCATTTGAAGAGTCCAGCTGGATGAATATCTTTAGCTGAAGGACAAGGATATTAGCAAGGGCGCTGAGGCATCCCTAAAGGGTTGATAGTGAAAGAGAGAGCAGAGAAGAGGCACAACAAGGCCAGTCCCTGTGGGAAGACAAAAGCTGTGACGCAAGAGATTGTGGCTGGTGCTAAAGCTGGTCATGGAACCCGAAATCAAAATGGAGCAGAGCTGGAGCCCTGAATTTGGAGAGCAAAGGTCAATTTGTCCAAAAACTGGGAGGCTCAAGGAAGTTCTCCTTGTGGAAGCCCAACAAAATGTGAAACAGGAGCCAAACGATGAGCCGTCAAGGAACTGGGACGCCCAGTTGCAGGAGTTTTTGGAGATGCTACAGGATTCCCATTCTGGAGAGGGAAACCCACAAGTGCCTGAGACAAGGGATTGGGAGGTTACTTCTGAGGAAGTGACAGGTGACCACAGCTGGCCCAGAGCATTGTGGGCTTCCCAAATCCAGCCACGTCTTGCTGGGGAAGCCCAAGAGGACCATGAGACCAATCTGGGTGCCACTCCCAGTGGGAAGGAGAAGGCAAGAACTCCGTCTGGAGATGGTGCCGAGATGGAGAGGCAGCGCCGGTGTTTTCGTGAGCTCTGCTACGAAGAGGCCGATGGGCCTTTCAAGCTTTGCAGGCAGCTCCAGGAGTGTTGCCATCAGTGGCTGAAGCCAGAGAGACACACCAAGGAGCAGATCCTGGAGCTGGTGACCCTGGAGCAGTTCCTGGCTGTGCTGCCACTGAAGATGCAGAGCTGGGTGAGAAAACGTAACCCAGGGAACTGTGCCTGGGCAGTGACCCTGGCGGAGGAATTCCTTCGGAGTCAGAAGGAGGTCAACAGCTGGGAAGTGCAGGTAAGATGATGTTTCCAAAATTGTGTCACATCCACAGCATACATTTGATGCACGTGTGGATCCTATGGCTTCCTCCAAAGTGTCTTGGGAACTGTAGCTTATTAAGGGTGCTGGGTGTTGTAGCTCTGTGAGGGGTAAACTACATTTCCGAGAACTCAATGGGGAGAAGCCATGTGCTTTAAATGTGTACTGCAGGCATCACAAGCATGCCTGAATTGGGTTTCAAAAATGTGCCCTTGAACCACTCTTGGGTCTTGAGTTGCTATGACTATTATTATCATTATTATTATCATCATTATTAAAACTTATTATCAGTCTGTTTTTTTGCCAGTGCAACCCAAGGGGTGTACAACAATGTTCGTAAGCACAAAGCCCCAATTGGGCACCCAGCCACCTTGACAAAGCCAGTGTCAAGGCAGGAGTGGGGAGCAAGTCAGCAGGAACTCACAAAGTGTCAGTGAAATTCACTCTTTATTCAAAGAAACAAAGCAGCTCAGGCCTAGTGCTCACAGCAATTCTTCCCAGTCCATCTTGACCCAATGAGGCAGTTGTGAGGAACCTGAGACTCCTTCCTCTTGTCTCCCTTTGCTCCACCCTCTTCATTCCCCTTTGTGTTCTGGGAGACTAGGGGGCTCATATTATGTCCTTACATTCTTGTGACAGATTGTGATAATATCAAGTCCTTGGAATAAGTAACATTTATCGCCAACCTCTAAACACAATTTTGCCTGCACTGTGACTTGGTTTTGAACTGACTCTTCTCCCCTCCATCTTCTCCACTGGCAGATCACAGGGATGTCAGAAAAGGAGCTTGTAAATCCCTGCAAGGCAGAACAGGATCTGCCGGGCACGGTGAAGATGCAGCTTTCCACAAGGCCCCAGCAGGGGGACAAGCAGAGTGTGAGCTTATTGGGTGAGTTCCTCTGGGGTCTGTCTCTTCGAATATCTCAGGACTCCTGAATTTCCAGTTTTGTTGCTTTCCCCCACCTAAAATGGAAGGCTTGTCTTCCCAGGTCACCTTCAAGCTCTGTGGGTTTGGGGGCCTAAAACTGTCCACACAACTGGCCATTGCCTGCTAAGTAGTGGTCCTGCTCAATTATGGGGCAGATTAATCATTTTTGCAAAGGGGGCAGAAGCACAGAGAGGGAAGCTTGTCAGTCTAGACCAGGGGTGGGTTCTGAGCTTCCCTGTTTGGCCGACAGGTCCATTTTTAAAATTGCATCTGTAATTCAAAAAAATTCAGTACCTATATATGCAATTCAGAAACACACAGATCGATAGATTTAGAACTGGAAAATGTGCAAAAGGAACTTCAAAAATGATCACCTCCTCTAGAATAAAAGGTTCCATATTTGTTAGAAATTGATCTCTTATTGTGGTGACACCTAGACGTTGGAACTCCCTGTCTGTTGACATCAGGCCGGCATACCCTTTTTGACTCCTGTTAAAACATTTTTTGTTTATAGACAACCCTAGTAAGATATTAGAATGCTGATGTGTTTTTGGTTTATTGCTGGTTTTAATTTTCTGAGCATTTTAATTGTTTTTAGTGCAATCTTACTGTTTTATTATTATTTTTAAAACTGTTTTGGGGTTCTCTAAAATCAAACGGCTTATAAATTTTGGGGACAATTTAATTTGGTGGGGAAAACATAGTACAGTGGTACCTCGCAAGACGAATGCCTCGTAAGACAAAAAACTCGCAAGACGAAAGAGTTTTTCGTTTTTTGAGTTGCTTCGCGAGACGAATTTCCCTATGGGCTTGCTTCGCAAGACGAAAACGTCTTGCAAGTTTGTTTCCTTTTTCTTAAAACCGTTAATACCCAGGGTGCATTGCTTGAAGAGGTGCAGTTGCAACCTGACTTCGAGGAGCAACTCATAGCACGTGGTGTGGTAGCCTTTTTTGAGGTTTTTGAAGACTTTGGTGATTTTTGAAGCTTTTCCAAAACTTCTTTTGCAGCCATTTGGTAAGTTAAACTTTTAAAACTTTTTTGGGGGGTTTTGGATTTTGGGTTGGGGTGTTTGGAATTCAAGGACTTGGTGTTGGGGAGGGGTTTGCAAGAATCTGGAAGCTTGTGTGGTTTTTTTCTGCATTTTTATGATTTTTTTTGTGACCATTGGGGCACTCTGCTGTTGTTAAAAAAAAGATTTCTGGGTTTGGATTTCTGTGTGGTGGGTGGCTGGGAGAATAGTTGAGAAGGGGTTTGCAAGAATCTGGAAGCTTGTGTGTTTTCTAGGAGGTTTGATGCTTTTGAATTTTTTGGATGTGAAGCACTGATTTTTTTGGGGGGGGTTTGCGAAGGTAGGAGCTGTGCTGCCATGGGGCCCAAGAAGACTGCTGCTGCAGAGGCCGGCGAGAGGAAGAAGGAGAAGATGACGCTGGAAATGAAGAAGGAGATCATCCGGAAGCACGACGGTGGAATGCGTGTGACAGACCTCTCCAGGGTGTACGGGAGGAATCCATCGACCATCGCGACCATCCTGAAGATGAGGGAGAAGATCCTTGCGACTGATGCAGCCAAGGGAGTCTCCAGGATCGTGAAGAACCGCCCAGCTGTTCTGGAGGAGGTGGAGAAGTTGCTGCTCATCTGGTTAGAAGAGAAGCAGCGTGCAGGGGACACAGTGACTGAGGCCGTCATTTGTAAGAAGGCCAAGGCCTTGCACGCAGACCTCGTCTGGCAACAGCCAGGAACCTCAGGCGAGCCAGAAGTCTTCAAGGCAAGCAGAGGCTGGTTTGACCGGTTCAAGATGAGATCTGGAATCCACAGCGTGGTCAGGTATGGAGAGGCTGCCAGTTCTGATGTTTCTGCGGCTGAAGACTTTGCAGCGGAGTTCCTGGAGGTTGTGACGACGGAGGGCTACGTTCCACAGCAGGTCTTCAACTGCGACGAGACTGGGCTGTTTTGGAAGAGGATGCCCAAAAGGACTTTCATCACTCAGGAGGAGGCCAAGTTGCCTGACCACAAGCCCATGAAGGACCGTCTGACCCTGCTCTTCTGTGCCAACGCAAGCGGCGACCTGAAGATCAAGCCCCTGCTGGTGTACCACACGGAGAACCCACGGGCCTTCAAGAAACACAACGTCGACAAGGAGCAGCTGAGTGTCATGTGGCGATCCAACAGTAAGGCATGGGTCACACGTGTGCTGTTTGTGGACTGGGTCAATCTTGCTTTTGGCCCTGCTGTCAAACAGTACCTGCTGGACAACGACTTGCCGCTGAAGGCTTTGCTTCTGATGGACAATGCTCCTGCTCATCCTAAAGGCCTTGAGGAGGACTTGTTGAAGGAGTTCAGCTTCATCAGCATCATGTTCCTGCCGCCTAACACCACGCCACTGCTCCAGCCGATGGATCAGCAGCTCATCGCCAATTTCAAAAAACTCTACACCAAGGAGCTTTTCAGGCGATGCTTCGAGGTGACTGATTGCACCAACATCACCCTGTGGGAATTCTGGAAGGACCACTTCGACATCGTCACCTGCTTGAAGATGATCACCACGGCCTGGGACGGGATCAACCAGAGAAATTTGAATTGCGCTTGGCGCAGCCTGTGGCCGGACTGTGTGGCACCAAGTGACTTTGATGCACCAGAGTCAACAGTGGTGCAGGACATTGTTTCCTTGGGGAGGGCCATGGGCCTGGAGGTCACAGAGGAGGACGTCAGCGAGCTGGTGAAGGAGCACGACCACGAGCTGACCACCCAGGAACTGGTCGAACTGCAGGCAGAGGCTGCGCAGGAACAGGCCTCGCTGGAAGAGAAGGAAACAACTGAGGAACGGCTGTCCTTCAAAGAACTGAGGGACATTTGCCAGAAGTGGAAAGATGTGCAGGCTTTTGCACAGCAGCACCACCCTGACAAGGACCTGACACGTGACCTTGCGAAAATTTTTGATTCGAGGGTCATGTCGTCTTTCAGGGAGGTGCTGAAAAGGCGGAAGAAGCAGCAGACCATGGACAGGTGCTTCAGCAAGAAGCAAAGAGTGGAAGAGGAACCTTCTTCGAGTTGTCCCCCAGAGTCTTAGAAAATGTATGTACAGTACTGTACACTTTCGTGATTTTTAAATGCTTTTCTGTCATGTTTAGAAACTTGAATTATTGTTCCTTATTATTGTATCTCAAGGGCTGTCGTGTGGAATATGGAGCAAGCTGGTTTTCTCCAGCTCTGGATGATTAGGACTCAAACCAACGGCTTCGTGTTACGAGGAAGGAGATTCCGACTAAACATCAGGAAGAGCTTTCTGATGGTAAGAGCTGTTTGACAGCGGAATGGTCTCCCTCAGGTGGTGGTGGACTCTGGGCTGCACATGTGCTGTTTCCAGTTGGTGTCAGGATGGTGGCACCCGCCCTTATTCTGGTAGGAAGTGCTTGGTGGCGGCCAAAAAATGAGGGGGCGAGGAGAGACATTTGAGTTGGAACGAAGACTCTTGGGGGGACAGCCACAAAGTCCATTGAGTGCTACCTCACAAGGTAGCCCTAAAGGGGAAATGAGGACAGGAAAAACCACGGACCTACTTTATCTCCCTAGAGAAAATGTGAGGTATAAATGTTACAATAAATAAAAAATGTTGGCATGTGGGTAACCCGACTGAGAGGTGTTAACAATGACCTTTGGGTCTTGTAAAATGTTTTTAGATATTTAAACTGCTTTTAAATAGCTTAAATATGTTTTGTTTTGTTTTGTTTTGTGTTCCTTGGCTACTCATTGGTTTGCCACCCTGGGCTCTTTTGGGAGGAAGAAGGGTGGGAATTTAATAAAAAAATCAATTGAAATTTATTAAGGATTGGAAAATTACTGTGGGGTTTTTGCGTGAAAGAGACAGTCAACATGCAATATCTGGATCTGAAGATTGAAAATAATATTGGCTTATAGAAAATAGAATGATTGGGTGTCAAGTTGAGTGAATGCTTTGAACAAGTTGTTATATTTACTTGACAGAGAATCAGAAGTCTTTCCATCTTTTTCTATTTCTCCCATTTTCTTTTCTTTTTCTTCTGTTTATTTTTTCCCTTCTCCCTGCTCCTATTTCTTTTTAGATTAGATTTTAAAAAATATTTCTTTTATTCAGGTATAAGTATATACTTTGCACTGTGTATGAACTTTTGTATATCTTTGGATGAGTATCAATAAAAATAAAATGTGGAAAAAAGGAACCAGTAGTGTTGTCCATAATCTGCCCAGCCCCATATGTTACTCTTAGGTGGATTTGTAGCTGGTTGAGTGACAGACCCCAAAGAGTACTCATTAATGGTTCCTCATCCTGGAAAAAAGTGACAAGTGGGGTGCTGCAGGGTCCTGGGCCCGTTGTTTTCCAACGTCTTTATAAACAACTTGGGTGAAGGTATTTGAAGGGATGCTGATTACATTTGCAGGTAACACCAAACTGGGAGAAATAGTTAATGCCACAGAATACTATTATATTTGGATTCAGGATGACATTAACAGATTGGAGAACGGGGCCCCAGTACAGTGGTACCTCAGGTTAAGAACTTAATTCGTTCTGGAGGTCCGTTCTTAACCTGAAACTGTTCTTAACCTGAGGTACCACTTTAGCTAATGGGGCCTCCCACTGCCACCATGCCACCGCCGTGCGACTTCTTAACCCGAGGTACTATTTCCGGGTTAGCGGAGTCTGTAACCTGAAGCATCTGTAGCCCGAGGTACCACTGTAACAGAATGAATTTCCATATGGACAAATGTCTGGTTCTACACTTAGGCAGGAATAGCGCAAATTTAAGATGGAGGACTCCTGACTTGCCAGTAGTAAATGTGGAAAGGATCTAGGAGTCCTAGCAAACAACAAGCTTAACATGAGTCAACAGTGTGATGCAGCAGCACCAAAATCTAATCCTACACAGCCACACAAGTGTGCAGTCTTTTGGAACAGTTTTCTGACATGTCCCTTTTCTTAAATGGTATGAAAGGACCCATGCAGGAGAGAAGCCACACAAATGCTCCCACTGCAACAAATGCTTCTGGGGGAGTTCCTACCTTGCATTGCATGAGAGATTTCACACAGGTTCCCAGACTGCGGGAGAAGGTTTGATAGGAATTCCAGCCTTCTCATCCATATGAGAAGACACACAAGGCTGCCTAGTTCCATAGAAGAACTATGGAGAAAGAACTGGAAATTTACAGCCTGTGAAGTATTGAGGGAAAATCTAATCAAGATGTTTTATAGATGGTACTTAACACCTACCAAAATAGCTAAAATGTATAAGACAAAAACAAATCTGTGCTAGAGGTGTGGTAAAACAGAGGGGACACTTATACATGTTTGGTGGACCTGTGAAAAAATCAAAAGCTTCTGGAATATAGTATATGATGAGCTTAAAAAATGTTTCAGTATAACTATGAAAAATACAGAAGCTTTTCTACTAGGGATAACAGACACAGGTATAGCAAGAGAAGATCAGAAAATATTCCTCTATGCCACAGGAGCGGCAAGGATCCTCATTGCTAAAAACTGGAAAAAAGAGATTGTGCCAACTAAAAAGGAATGGCAAGACAAACTGTTAAGAGTATATTGAACTGGCAGAGATTAACAGAGATCACACTAGACAAAGAGTTTCAAAAAGCATGGGGAAAATGCAGAGAATACTTCACAAAACAGTGCCCTAAAATACCTACCTGGACTTGTTTCGATTAATGTCTGCAGGAGACTTTGTGGATATTTAAGTTATAATTAGAAAAATCTTAATAATTATTCATAAAGGAAACAACTTATAAGAAGTAAATAAGGAGGCCAGATACAGGATAAAGGAAGTCTTTTGTTTGGTTGCTTGTATTGTTGTATGTTATGTTTATTGTATTTCAGTACTGGGGGAGTGAGGGTTTATGTTACGTTGT
Source organism: Podarcis erhardii (assembly GCF_964252035.2). Lineage (NCBI taxonomy): Eukaryota > Metazoa > Chordata > Lepidosauria > Squamata > Lacertidae > Podarcis > Podarcis erhardii. The sequence goes on along the minus strand of NC_138498.1, from coordinate 117,526,226 downwards.
AAATAAAATTTCCAATAAAAATTAAAAGATATATATGAGAATACACACAAGGCTGAAAATGTTCATGCTGTGGGAAAAGTTTTACCTCAAACTCCATTCTCCTTTGACACCAGGAAATTCACATGAGAGCGGATGGAGATAAAGTTGTTGCACTGGACAGGAAGATTAATATTCTTCATATTTAGTGATATTAACAATTGAAGAGCCCCCTTTGGGACTTTTGCGTGGAAAGGAAATGAACGAATTAGAGATATCTGAGGCTGAAGATTGGGGAAACATGGCCTAGCAGTTTTTCTGAAAAGGCAAAACTGACCAGAAGGCTTAGGAACCAAGAAGACAAGAGTTTTAAGAAAGAATGGGAAAGATTTATAATTTATTTAAGGATTTTCACAACACTTGTAATGTAACAAATACGTTGGATAACTTGGATAGACTCAAAATATAGACAAGGAAATAATATGCAGCTGAAAATGATGACAATAGGACCCATGGGGAGGATGGTGGGAAGTCTTGAAATTCAGAGAAATCTCTAAATTTGAGTGTATTTGATAATGTTATATAACTGTATACTTGTAAAACCAAATAAAAACCATTTTTTTTAGAAGAAGAAGATTTGAACTGCCAACCATCTGATCAGCAAGCCCAAGAGGCTCAGTGAAATGCCCCCCGCATTACAAAACATTTAACGAATGAAAACAAACCAATAATCCGCACTCCCACAACACATTTAAAAGGGCATTGGAAAACAATCAGCCAAAGGCCTGTTTGAAGATAAATTCAGTGAATTTCTATTGAGGTATTATTTATTGGAACTCTTATAGTGTTACTGTCTGCTGCCGGGGGAGGGGAGTCTACCATTTTTGTCTCTTTTGCTGCTTCTGCAGATCATTACTGGAATGAATTCTCTCAAAGGGCAACCCAAAAACTGCTATTGTGAGGTAAATGTTGGTTTTTATACTTGTCATTCCGGTCTGGAAAGAAACTCCCAACTGGGCCTGAGAGGCAGATTTAGTCTCCTCAGGAGATCCTGAGGTGGGTTTTATAATTTTCCCACAGAAGAAAGAAAGGGAGGAGGGTCTCTCCAGAGAACGAGGCTCCTGAGAACGTGTAGAGTTCGGCTCCTGAGTCAGCAGCATAAAAAGACACACGTCCCCCTTCATAGTCCAGAGTCACCCGGATCCTCCTGGGCTTCTCCCTCAGGGACAGAAGAGAAGGAAAATGGGATGTCCAGGCCAAGTACTCCCCTCCCAACTTCTCCACAGCCCAGATCCCTCCCTCAGGACCTAAGAAGAAGCCGCCCTTTCTCTCCACAGACTTCCTGGCGACCCCCAAAGCCCACCATCCCCCACTTTCCACAGTCACTTCCCAGAAATGGCTGCCTGCTGTGAATCCCTCACGTCCCAACACACAACGCCAGTTGCTGAATCTCTCGGGATTATCAGGCAGGGCTTGAGGTTTGTCTCCCAATCTCACGCTTTTCCCATCCTCTGACAGGATGAGGCCGGGATGGGCTGTGTCTGGATCCAGAGTGACATTTGCTGTTGGGGGGAAGATGAGGGAAAGAGAAGAGAGGATACGAGGAAGTCAGTCATCAATGCGGTGAAAGTTGGATATTTGAAGAGATAATCTTTTTATTTTCTTTTTTTCTCTTCAGTGTTTATTGTCTTTTGTGGTGTGGTATGTTTCCCCCCTCTCTTTTTTGTGTATTTTGTTATGTTATTTTTGTGATAAATGTTGAAAAGCAAAAATAATAATAATAAATTGAACAAAAAGAAATGGTTAGAATTGGGGAGAGCGTCAGGGCAGACCCACCAGGAGAAGTTCTTAACCTGAAGCACTATTTCTGGGTTAGCAGAGTCTGTAACCTGAAGCGTATGTAACCTGAAGCGTCTGTAACCTGAGGTACCACAGTGTGTGTGTGTGTGTGTGTGTGTGTGTGTGTGTGTGTATATATATATATATATATATAAAATATTATGTTATATATTATATACAGACACACACACACACACACACACACACACACACACACACACATATATATTCATTTGTATGCACCCTGGGAAATGGTGATGTCTCAGGGGACCAGTTTGAGTCTAGGGGTTGGGAATCTACTCTGTTGTTGTTTTTCAGTTTCTCTTTCTTTCCCAGCATTTTTGTTTTTTAATCTCCTCCCTTCCCTCATGTTGCTCTTTCTCCTTGGTTGCTCAGCATCCTGTACTATCAGTGGTGCAGCTGCAGCAGGCAACACTTTCGTTTTGCTCCCTCCTTGGCTCCTGGGAGCTGAAGACCTTGCGAAAGTGGGCTTTTCTGCTCAAGGTTGGGTGGATTGACACAGGAAAGGCTGGTCTTCAGCTGGAGGGTGGGAACCAAGGCACAGCACAGTTTCTGTAGTGTAGTGGTTATCACGTTCGCCTCACACGCGAAAGGTCCCTGGTTCGAAACCAGGCAGAAACAGTTTTATTCTTTATTTGCTGAGCTTGTTTTCAGTTGCTCCTCTAGATGGTGCTCACAGCATCCAACAGCAAGAAGACAAAGAAAATATAATACAATTGAATAAGCAATTATTATTTAGTGCAGAAACAAGCCTGCTGACCAAAAGTAAGATTCATGTGAATTGTTCCACTCACTTGTACCTGTGGCCCCACCCACCACTGGCAAGGATGACCTTCAAACCATCCTAAATATCTTCACAGAAGCTTGTGGAAAACTTGGCCTATCACTCAAAATCCAAAAAAACCCAAATACTGCACCAACAAGCACAAAACAACCCCTCTCAATGGTCTAACGTTGGAAAGCTCCCTTCCACAAGGGAGGGCCGACATTGATGCTGAAATCCAGCATCGCCTGAGCCCTGCAAGTGCAGCTTTCTCACAGAGTGTTTGAGGACCGGGACATTCTCAGAGAAACCAAAATGCTTGTTTACAAAGCTATTATGCTACCAACTTTACTGTACGCTTGTGAAACATGGGCCACTTACAAACTCCATCTCCAACTTCTCAAAAGATTACATCAACGGTGTCTCCGAAAAATTTTACACATCACTTGGGAAGACAGGTGTACTAATGCCAGTGTACTGGAAGAAGCAAAGATCCCCAGTGTTGAAGCAATGATTCTTCAGCATCAACTTTGTAGGACTGGTCATGTTGTTCAGATGCCTTACTATCATCTTCCAAAGCAACTACTCTTATTCCGAACTTAAAAATGGAAAGTGTAATGCTGGTGGTCAACAAAGGAGGTTTAAAGAGTCTCTCAAGGCAAGTCTTTAAAAATGTATAAAACCAACAGTTGGGAAACAATGGCCTGCGAGTGCTCCAGTTGGAGAACAGTCTTTACCAAAGGTGTCATGGATTTTGAAGACACTCGAACTCAGAACGAAAGGGAGAAACACGCTAAGAGGAAGGCATGCTTGGCAAATTCTCACCATAATCAACTTATGCCCAGAAACCTATGTCTGCACTGCGGAAGGATGTGTGGATCCAGAACTGGCCTCCGGTGTCACTTACGGACACACCATTAAGACTGTGTTCATGGAAGACAATCTTACTTGGCTGCAAATGATCGCCAAAGAAAAATAAGAAGAAGATAGAAGAGGGGGGGTATCTTCCTGCATTTGTTGAACAAAGCAAATTCTCATTTTAAAAAAGTGATTAAAAGTGTGTCAACCAACCCAAGTTGGTCATCTTGAATGGGCATCTTAAGAAGTGTGTGTGTGTGTGTGTGTGTGGGAGGGGGAGGGAGGGAGAGAGAGAGAGAGAGCCTTAAAGCAGAGTCACCCCAAATGCAATCACTACGAAAGGAACACACTTTTTGCAAACTTAAAGTAACTGCAGGCTCTTTAAGGTACCCATCGCTCAGCTCCTTTGACTGTTAGCGAGACGCAGCTCTCAGCAGCCCAGCCGCGCGCACTCGAAGGGGTTAAGGCCACGGAGCTCTGAATCCTAGAGCGGTCACGTGAGCGGAGGAGATGCCAAAATGAAGGCTCTTTCTTTCCGGTCCTCTCCCTGAGATAAGAGAAGCTTCTTTCATTCTCTGCTCGGTCTCTGCAGCTTGGGAAGGACTGAGGGGGTTGCAAATCCCCAACGAGTGAAATGCAGAGGACTAGAAAGACAGGTGAGCGAGAGAGGCACTGGGGAGAGAGTGCAGTGTTTTGCCAGGTGGCTTTTATTTCTGTTTTTTAAAATTGCCCTTTCTTCTTTTGCAATCTTGGTTACCTGGAAGCCCTGCTATAGGACAAAAATTCATACGAGGGAGATTTTTTTTTTTGTATATGCGCAGCTGCAAAGGAGCAATACAACTTAAAACATAAATAAAATACTTTGGAAACATTGTAAAGCACGAATAGTATCTAAACAGCATCTAAAGAGATTTTAAAACAATAGCATGTCCTCACAGCTAATGCAGTTCCTGGCAAGCTTTACTCATCAGATGCCTGGGGTATCAGGAATGTTTTAAAATTCCTTCTGAAAGTTACTGATTTGTGGTGGGGGAGAGATGCACCTCACCAGGGAGAGCATTCCAAAAGGAGGGACGTATCACTGAGAAGGCTGGATGACATGGATGTTTTGGGAGAATGTTAGACTAGGAGGGCCATTGGCCTCATCCAGCAGCTGCGTGTTTGTCTTTCCTGGTGCTACTATCTGAATTATGAGATGCTGGGGATTGAACCCAAGATCTTCTTCATGCAAGGAATGCGCTCTAGCACTGCGCTCTAGCTGCTCCCCATGATCGATAGAGGCTGCAGGGAAGTGTCCTGGTCTACAGCACCTGCAGTGCTCCCTGTACTTATAACTGCCATTATCAGAAATGTACCATGAAGGTTTCCATCACCTTGATTCTGAGCACAGCAGGTTAATGGAAGTGGCTGGGAGGGGAAGGTAACACATAACGTATATTTAGTATTTTTGTAGGAGTGGGAAGGTTGTTTGCTTGAAAATCGGATCAGAATTTTGGGGGTTGAGGAAGAAACTAACTGCATGACTGCATTGCATTCATTAAGAGATTCCCATGCATTCTCACCCGCATTACAGTAGGTTGTCTTATTTTCCTTCTATGTACATTTCTTCCATAGTGGCAGAAGGCTACTATAAAGAACACTTGACTCCCTCAAGTTGCTGATAAGTTCAGATGCTTTGCTGTGTCACTTTGAGCTGATGGATCTTCAAGGATTTAGCAAGAGTGCTGAGGCATCCCTCAAGGGTTGGTGCTGAAAGAGAGAGCATCAAATAGCACAACAAGGACAGTCCCACAGGAGGAGACAACTGTGACGCAAGAGACAGTGACTGGTGGATCTCTGCTAAAGCACGGCATGGAACCTGAAATCAAAATGGAGGAGCAGAACGTGGCAGGTCCTGACCCAGGAGAGGGAAGGGGAGGGCAGGCTCCTCCAGAAATGACCAAGGAAGCTCTCTTTGAGAAAACTGAGCAAAATGTGAAACAGGAACCAGATGAAGGGCCATCAAGGAATTGGGATGCCCAGTTGCAGGAGTTCCTCAATACACTACAGGCCACATATTCAGAAGGGGGAAACCCACAAGTACCTGAGCTGAGGCAATGGTGTGGTCCTAAAACATCTCAATTACTCTCCCAAAGAAAACTGGATCCCCAAAAGTGGCCCAGATCTTTGTGTGCTTCCCAAATCCAGCCACAACTCATTGGGGAAGCGCAAGAGGACCATGAGACCGATCTGGATGCAGCTTGCAGTGGGAAGCAGAAGGCAAGAACTCTGTCTGGGGATGCTGCCGGGGTGGAGAGGCAGCGCCGGTGTTTTCGTGAGCTCTACTATGAAGAGGCTGATGGGCCTCGCAAGCTTTGCAGGCAGCTCCAGGCGCTTTGCCATCAGTGGCTGAAGCCAGAGAGACACACCAAGGAGCAGATCCTGGAACTGGTGACCCTGGAGCAGTTCCTGGCTGTCCTGCCACTGGAGATGCAGAGCTGGGTGAGGGAACGTAACCCAGACAGCTGTGCCCAAGCAGTGACCCTGGCGGAGGAATTCCTTCTGAGGCAGAATGAGGCCAACAGCTGGGGAAAGCAGGTGAGACAACTTTTCTAAACTGGTGTCCTTGAGTCACTCTTGGGTCTTCTTGTGTTCACAACCACAAAACCCTAATTGTGCACCCAGCAGCCCTGACAAGCCAGTGGCTTGGTTGCCAGCAAGAAGGAGCTATTTTAGTTTTGTGAGAATGCGTTGGAACTGGGGGATGAGAAGTAGTCTGGTATTGCTGCTCAGTAGCTGGAGGAGAGTAAGTAGGACAGGTCCCATAATCTCTGATGAAATACAGTTTAATAGAATCCTAGAATTGTAGAGTTGGAAGCAACTCTAGGGGGCATCTAATCCAACCCCTTGCAATTGTTTCCATCATGCATTTGGGTTCTGAGGACGTGTTCTCTGCCTGATGCTTTAGATGAGATCCCTGAATTGTTAGGGGTTGAACTAGATTACCCTCAGGGATCCTTCCAACTCTACAATTCTGTAAGTTATCCCAGAACTACAGGCGGTCTGGCAGCGGTTTTTAATCATTATAAGTTGCTCTTAAATGTTCTCCCTCTCTGTCTCTTTTCTACACAAGAGGTGGGATAATAGAAGTCCTTGTAAGACTTAAATATGCCTGCCTGAAACATTTTGCCTGCCTCTTTAAACTGATTCTCTTATCCTCACCTCTCCAGATCACAGAAGAAGAGTTTGTCAATCTCCCCAAGGCAAACCAGTCTCCCCAGAACACGACAGAGATGCTGCTTTTCACACAGGCTGAACAGGAGGCTGATGGCAGTGTGAACATATTGAGTAAGTCTCTCTGGGGACGGTCTCCCTGAGCACTGTGGGGTTCCCAAAGCAAGTTAGTCTCTGGCTTTCTCACTTTGCCTCATCTAAAATGATGGACTTGTCTTCCCATATCGAAATCACAACCCACAGGCCTGAGGACCATTGTAGAAATGTATACTTGCTAAAACTGTCCACAGATGGACTGAGCATTGGTCATTGCCCAATCTGGCCTTTGTTAAATTAAGGGCCTATTTCTTCTGTAGGGAACAGGAGATAAAAGTGTGGAGAAGGTGGCTTGTCACCCTAACTGAGAATGATGCACTTGGACTAAGAGCGAGTCAATTTTGAACAGCATTGTAACACCTAGTTAGCTTCGTGGCTGAGTGGGGATTTCATCTGGATCTTCCCAGTCCTGGCCTAGGATTTTAACCATGATGCCAACCCACAAAAGCAGGCGTCCTGATGATCTGGGCAGATGAGGAGGAATGGTGGGGACCTCCACTTGAAGAGGTGTCTGGGCAGGAGGAGGATGGTGATACTGTGGACCCAGATTCGTGGTGCTGGTGAACAGGACACACCCCAGAAGAAGAAGCAAAGAGTTGGTGGATGAGGAACTGGAGCAAGCTAGCAGATGCTCTAGTCCTGAACAGAGAGACAGGACTCAGATGTGGGAGAAACAGTACAGCAGAAAGTGGATACTACATCACTCGAAAGCCTGGTAGAACCCCCTCCTTCTCCGAGGACCAGGCGATCCCTTCATATCTTAGAGCTGAAGGCTAAACAGAGACAGAAATATTCTGTCACCATAGGCAGCCAGGAGGGGTTTAGAAGCTGTAAGGGGGTGGAATGGGCACTCTCAGTAACGTCTCAAGACTGAAGGCAGCATAATCCATAGTCTCTCTGTGTATTCTACTGAATTAAATTAAAGAACTATCAGAAGTTCTCTGTGTCTCTGATTTCACTGGCAGCTAGCCTGGGAATCGTGACATTCCTGATGGTTCATGCAATCTGGGTTTCTGAGGCCTTCTTACACAAAGAAGGGGTAGATTTCTATAGTGGAACATTGAATGGGGCAGGAGGAGTTACCCATTTCCCAAGGACACCACAGAGCAGATGGAAAGAGATAAGCTATAATAATAATAATAATAATAATAATAATAATAATAATAATAATTTTATTTGTTTATTTGCCCCAGCCACTCTGGATGACTTGCAACAAATATAAAAAGATAATACATAAAACATTAAAAAGCTTCCCCCTACTGGTCTACCTTCAGATGTCTTCTAAACGTTATATAGTTACTCATCTCCTTGAAATCTGATGGGAAGGCATTGAAGGTGCTTTGTGCTTTGTTACCTACTTCCTTAATTTTAGCGCAATGCCTGATTTCTGTCTGGCTTTCTTCCAGAAGGTAGTGGGTGGCTCAGGAAAAGCGAGGATCAGAATCCTTTGCTGGAGAGACCTGAGCAACTGGAGCGACTGAAGACATCACTGAAAACAGCCACAGAGAAGGATTTCCTGCATCAGCATGAAGCTAATGGGAACCAACATGTAGCGGAAAGGCAGAATGGAAACAACAAAGAAAATGGAATGGATCCATTTGTTCTCCAACAAAGTGTTTGCAAAGGTGCCAATGAACCCATTATCCAGCAGGATAAGGAGGAGGCAAAATATGACAAATTTGGGGAAAACTTTGTGGGAAGGTCACTCCTTACTACGCATGAGAGTGTTGATGCAGAGGAGAAGCCATACCAGTGTTGGCACTGTGGGAAAAGCTTTAGTAGCAGCTCGGATCTTGTGACGCATGAGAGGACCCATGTGGGTGAGAAACTGTACAAATGTTCCCACTGCGGCGAAAGTGAGAGAACCCACACAGGACAGAAGCCACATAAGTGCTCGCACTGTGGAAATACCTTTGGCTGGAACTCTCAAGAGGGGCTTCTCGCAGGAGAGAAGCCTTACACATGTTCTGAGTGTGGGAAAAGCTGCAGTCAGAGATCAGACCTCCTTAAACACCAGAGAACCCACACTGGCGAGAAACCTTACAAATGCTCAGCGTGTGGGAAAAACTTTAGAAACAGCTCAGGCCTCAAAGTACATCAGAGAATCCACACAGGTGAGAAGCCATATAAATGTTCGCACTGTGGGAAGTGCTTCAGTTGGAGCTCACACTTCATATCTCATGAGAGGATCCACACAGGGGTGTGCTCCTACTGTGGGAAAAGCTTTGGCCAGAAATCCGAACTCATTGAACATGAGAAGACCCACACAGCAGATGAGTTGTTTGCGTGTTATGCCTGTGGGAAAACTTTTGAAGTCAGTTTGGAACTGGTGGCACACGTGCGAACCCACAAAGAGAAGCCGTTTGAATGCTCAGTCTGTGGGAAAACCTTCAGAAACAGTTTGCAGCGCATCGCGCATCAAAAGGTCCACACAGGAGAGAAGCAGCATAAATGTTCCCACTGTGGGAAAAGCTTTAGCCAGAGACAGAGCCTTATTATTCATGAGAGAATCCATACAGGAGAGAAGCCGCACAAGTGCTTAGTCTGTGGGAAAAATTTCCGAAATGTCCCAAACCTTAAATCGCATGAGAGGACCCACACAGGAGAAAAACCATACAAATGCTCCCACTGCGACAAATGCTTCCGGTGGAGTTCCCACCTTGTATTGCACGAGAGAATTCACACGGGAGAGAAGCCCTACAGATGCGCAGACTGCGGGAGAACCTTTGACAGGAGGTCGAACCTTCTTGTCCATGTGAGAATCCACACAGGGCAGAGGCCATACATCTGTTCAGACTGTGGGAAAAGTTTCACCTCAAGCTCTGTTCTTCTTCGACATCAGAAAATTCACGTGGGAGAGGATGTTTGTAGGTGCTCTGAATGTGGGAAAACATTTAGGCAGCGGTCAGACCAGGCAGAGAAGGCGTCAAAATGTTCCGAGTGCGTCAGAAGCAATTACTTCAGCTCGGATCTTGTCAAACGGACACGGACTTGTGTGGATGAAAAGCCATTCAAATGTTCGGTCTGTGGAAAAACTTTTAGGAACAGCTCACACCTCCTTACTCATCAGAGCGTCCACACAGGAGTTCAACCGTATCAGTGTTCAGACTGTGGGCGAAACATCGTCAGGCGGCCCAATCTCCTAGCGCCCATAAGTGACCAGGCAGGACAGAAACCCTATAAATGTTCCAGCTGCAAGGAAGGTTTCAACTAGAGATCAGTTCTCATGAGAACTTGGAAAAAAATTGATATGGAATCTGCTTCTTTTCACCTCTCTTGCCTTTTTCTTTCTTTCTGTACCTTTAAAAACTAAATATACCTTGTTGGGGGCCATAGAAGCTGGTGGCTTTAAATAAATAATACTCCATTAGGAGAGAAACCAGGTTTGTAGATAGCATATATGCTCTGCAGACTATGGAAACAGTTTCATCCAAGGGATGACCTTAAAGAATTAGTTTTGTTTTTATTGGCAATCACAAGGATGCAAATTGGTGGGAAACTTATGGCCCTTTAAATGTGTTTGGACTACAGTTCCCATCAACCCCAGCCAGGATGGCCAATGGTGAGGCAGTTTTAGTCCAGAAAGTTCTGGGAAGCCACAGATTCCCCGTCCGCACTATTAACAAAGGCAAAGCCTCCCCATTTAATCACATTGATTTTTCTAGAATTGGGATGTTATTGCTATGGGGAAAATACTCCTTCATATCCCAGATACAGCAACTCTGGCAGATTCTATTAAGAACTGGGCTTTGCAAATTCATATATACTATTACATTTTTTAATATTTTAGGATCCATTAGTGTACCATTTCACTTAGAGATTTCAGGAAGCCTTCTCCAATACCCTTTCCTAAGGCCTAGGAACTTGCTCCTTGAAACAAGCAGACGAAAAAAAGAGCAAAGCTGTGATTGTCGGAATAATGTTTTACTGATAACCATCATCATGTGAGTTGTCTGAACTTGTACAAAATGGCAGCATTCAGACACCCCTGTTCTTCCATCCTCTCTCTCTTTTTCATCAGTTGCCATAAGCATTGTTGGGCTGATTTTGCCTTCAAGCATGGATGTGATTTACACTATAACGATACTATGTGAAACAGAATGATTAAAAAGCAGGCATGTGATGTATGAGGTCTAAAAGGCTAGCTCCAGAAAAAGCTTTTGCTCTCACAAGGACGACTGTTAGGACGGTGGAAGCCAAAGTTGCTTGTGGGGGTAATTCTTTTACACAACTGTTTATCAATTCTTTTTCCCCATCCCTGGTAAAGAGGCTGGCACTCAAAGACCCCCGTGTTTGAAGTGCATTGGGATGCATATCCAGGCACCCAAAATGTCGCCATGGGGAGTGCGCCTGTCTGGTATCCCATCCAGCCATGCCCCTTTTCCAGGATACTCTATTACATCTCTTCCCACTCCCAGTTTTCCACTTTTCACCTGCAATGGAATATCTTGTACCCTTTCCATGCTGCTTTTGGGGTTCCCCCGCCCCAATGTTTTTGTCTGCTTCTTCCCCTGAACTTGCCGACACGTCCCTCTTGTGCAAAGATGGCATTGTTTTGGCTACATAAGGATTTGCACTTGGAGAGTGAGCTCCCTATTGGTGTATAGAATTTGAATAAACTTGTCTTTTGCACCTATTGCATTTTGTCTCCCTTTTCCTGCTTTTTGGTGCTGCACTTTGAATGTGTTTTGTCCAGCAGAAGACGGACAGGAGGGTTCTCTCTAAGCCAGCACCTCCCTTGTCTTAACAACAGAAAGGAACAAGGCAGTTGTGCAGCCACTGCAATTTCCTTCCTTTAGGCTTGATTACTTTCCTTTGAAACTGTTGCCCCTGCAATCTTTCCTTGGTGTGAATGGGAGGGTCCCTGCAGCTGTTTAGAGAAGGGCTGTAGCTCAGTGGTATAACATCTGTTTTGCATGTAGAAGGTGCCTGGTTCAATCCCTGGTACATTATTGAGTTATATTGCTGCTGTAACTTGAATTTATTTTTTTTTATATAATTGTAGAAGGGACAACGTGGATCATCTTGGACAACCCCCAGCCGTGCAGGAATCTTCCTCAACGTGGGACTGGAACCCACAGCTCTGAGATTAAAAGTCTAATGCTCTACTGACTGAGCTAAACTGCTTCTATTAAGAAAAAATAAAAAATATCCAGCAGCAGTAGAACAAATGAAGTGTAAAAACAGAATAGACTGCAAGCAGTAGCATCTGTTGCTGATATTAACAGCCCAGGAAGAATACTCCAACTTTACCTCAGATTGTATAAATCGCCTTTTACTAACGATTTCTGCAGGGAGGAGCATTTATAAGTTTCTAACTGATTTTTTTCACATCCTGCTTCAGTAGGACTGGGGGTAAAAACAGTCCAGGAAGAACTGAGTAAATGAAAAACATATAATGAAGGTGCCAAAATGACCTGTCCAGTGTTAATACAGGGGTGTGTGGCCTGAGGGGTGCAGTCCCTTTTGTTTGCGGGAGGGTGAAGAGGGGATTTCAAAAAATGCTTTAAGTAAAAGTATCTCCAGCCTTCTGTCTCTTGTCTTATTGTATGCCTTCATAATCCAGCTCTCCCAAGCTGCTCTTTGGGTTCCATTTGTTGTAAGCGTCGCCCGTAGCAATGGGGCCTACAGGCATTCCAGAAGCCAGACCCCTTACCAGCTTGCCTTCCCTTTGGCCTTGGTGGTAGAGGAGGGTGAAAACTCAGGATGGTGGCGGCTGGACTTGCTTGGTCTGTGGTGATCATTTCCCATTAAGCAACCAGTCATGTTGAGAAAATAGTGTTACTCAAGTTGATGTTGGGGCTGCCAGCTCTCAACCCCACGCACCCCACCAGCAGTTCTGCATCGGAGACAAAATTTCAACAGGTGAATAAGGTTGCTGCCCACAGGCAATCCTGGAAAACAGCTTTTCTTCAGGATTCCAACCAAGTCGGCTTCTGGGTGTAGATATCAACCATTAAACAGAAAAGAAGATGTGAATCTATTCCAAGGCTTGTTTTGAGATTGGGGGTGGGGGTGGAGAGGGCGTTATTCCAGCTTGTAGCTTTTTCCCAAAACTTACTCCTGTTTCTTTTATAGTAGCCAGAGAAGAACAGTGCACAAAGCACTTCTGTCTCTTGACAGCTGTTTATTGTGCTGCCTTTCCTCCAGAGAGCTTAGTACTGCGAGCATTGTGCTTCACTCACCTCCAATTTTAATTAATTAATTAGAACATTTTATAAGCCTTTCATCAGAAGGCTGCCAAGGTGGGAAATGCATCCAAATTAAAACAAATATTAAAAACCTCCAATGAAGGAGAGTCTGTTCCACTGTCTAACAGCTCTTACTGTCAGAAAGTTCTTTCTGATGCTTGGTTGGAATCTAAGGAAACCATTGGTTTGAGTTCTACCCTTTGGAGCAGGAGAGAACAAGCTTGCTCCATCTGACAGCCATGTGACATCCCTTGAGATATTTAAAGATGGCTAGCCTATCTCCTCTCAGTCTCCTCTTTTCCAGGCTAAACATACCCAGCTCCTTCAACCCTTCCTCATCAGGCTTGGTTTCCAGATCCTTGATCATCTTGGTCGCCCTCCTTTGCACACTTTCCAACTTATCAATATCCTCCTTAAATTGTGGTGCCCAGAACTGGACACAGTATTCCAGGTGTGGTCTGACCAAGGCAGAGTAGAATGGTACTATAACTTCCTTTAAAAAGGATGCGGGTGGCACTGTGGGTTAAACCACAGAGCCTAGGACTTGTCAATCAGAAGGTCGGCGGTTCGAATCCCCGCAACGGGATGAGCTCCCGTTGCTCAGTCCCTGCTCCTGCCAACCTAGCAGTTTGAAAGCACGTCGAAGTGCAAGTAGATAAATAGGTACCACTCCAGCGGGAAGGTAAACGGTGTTTCCGTGCGCTGCTCTGGTTCGCCAGAAGCAGCTTAGTCATGCTGGCCACATGACCCGGAAGCTGTATAAATAAAGTGAGATGAGTGCCGCAACCCCAGAGTTGGCCACGATTGGACCTAATGGTCAGGGGTCCCTTTACCTTTACAGTGGTACTTCGGGTTAAGTACTTAATTCGTTCCAGAGGTCCTGAAACTGTTCTTAACCTGAAACACCATTTTAGCTAATGGGGCCTCCTGCTGCCAGAGCACAATTTCTGTTCTCATCCTGAAGCAAAGTTCTTAACTGGAGGTACTATTTCTGGGTTAGCAGAGTCTGTAACCTGAAGCGTATGTAACCTGAGGTACCACTGTATAACTTCCTTTGGGTTTTGTTTTGTTTTGTTTTGTTTTGTTTTGTTTTGTTTTGTTTTGTTTTGTTTTTTGTGGAGAAGGAGAAAATATGCTTAAGGGTTTTTCCCTACACACAAAACAGCCCCCTCTCTACAGGCTCTAGCTCAGGCATAGGCAAACTCGACCCTCCAGACGCTTTGGGACCACAATTCCCATCATCCCTGACCACTGGTCCTGTTAGCTAGGGATGATGGGAGCACTGTATAACTTCCTTTGATCTGGGTGCTGCAGCCTAGAATAGCATTAGCTCTTTTTGCTGCTGCATCACACTGTTGATGCAGCTGGTGGTCCACTAAGACCCCTACTAGCAAGCCAGATGTCTCCCCATCTTATATTGGTTCCCTACTGCAGAAAAGGTGAAATCTGCATTCATGGTTCCGCCCTCTTTCGCCTCTGGCCCCGCCCACTGCTGCTTTGTGCCCCGACTCAGCTCAAGCGAATATAACCCTTAGGCTGAAAAGGGTTCCCCTCTCTTGCTTTAGCGTCTCCTACGCTTCGCCTAAAGGGGGTGGGGGGTGGTTAAATGCACCGAGATGTCTTTCCTAGAGAGACCCAGCAAGGCACAACAGATGCAAAAACTCGGAGGACTGCTCTTCCGGCTTCCTCTCCTTGCAGCTGCATCTCTTTTAACTTCTGCATATATATGTATATTTCTTTCTAGTCTGGAAACAGCTGCAAGATCGCCAGATTGCAGATCGCCAGAAGAGTGCAATGCAACGGCTGCAAAGGGAAGGTGAGCTCAACGGAAGGAGGGAAATAATTCAGAGAAAGCGGAATGTTTGGGTAGGGGGTGGACTGCAGAAAATCCATGCTTGCAGAGAGGGAGCTTTGCAAAATAGAGGCACTTTAAAGCCACTTTCCCCCGCCAGATCAGAAGGCGCTCCCTTTCACTGGCACCAGCGGGGTATAGGGAGGTATACAAAGTTAATAAGTTGTTGTTGTTGTTTCAGTGGGGCCAGGATCAAAGCTGTAGGGGTGGTGAGGAAAAGGAAGAGAGGCTCTGGGTGCGATGCTTGTTGCAACCAGCCATTTCCAAGGGGGGTTGCAAGCAGCAGGGACATTGGAAGCTGCTGTGCACTGAGTCAGACCACTGGTCCAGTTAGCTCAGTCGTGTCTGCACACTGACAGGCAGCAGCTTCCAGGGATCTGGAACCAAAATGGTCAAAGGCCTGGAAACGATGCCTTATGAGGAACGGCTAAGGGAGCTGGGCATGTTTGGCCTGGAGAAGAGGAGGTTAAGGGGTGATATGATAGCCATGTTCAAATATATAAAAGGATGTCACATAGAGGAGGGAGAAAGGTTGTTTTCTGCTGCTCCAGAGAAGCGGACACGGAGCAATGGTTCCAAACTACAAGAAAGAAGATTCCACCTAAACATTAGGAAGAACTTCCTGACAGTAAGAGCTGTTTGACAGTGGAATTGCCTGCCAAGGAGTGTGGTGGAGTCTCCTTCTTTGGAGGTCTTTAAGCAGAGACTTGACAACCATATGTCAGCAGTGCTCTGATGGTGTTTCCTGCTTGGCAGGGGGTTGGACTCGATGGCCCTTGTGGTCTCTTCCAACTCTAGGATTCTAGGATTCTATCTCTCCCATTCCTACCCGGAGATACTTGGGGGGTAGAATCTGGAACCTTCTGGGTGCAAAGCAGAGGCTCTGCCACTGAGCTATGGCCTTTCCCAAACAGAAAACGTTGTTTATGAATAAACAACGTGGGGTGGGGTGGTTGGGCAAGAACTGAGTTCCCTTACCTTTTCAAAATTAAATAATTGGGGTTTTTTGGCTGGGAGGAGCTGAAATCGATATCCACCCAATGCCTGAGTAAAAGAAATACCACCTATATATGTAATAAATAAAGTTGTGGCCATTTCTAATCCAGATCACTGTCTGCTTGAGTTTATTAATCAGATCTTATATTTTGGCCCACCACCTGGGTTGTGTGTGCCTGTGGCACTGCGACTAAATAAATAAATAATCAAACAAACTTTGTGGTTAACTCCCCCATAAAAAAGCACTGATTATTAGTAAGGACATAAAAAGAGCCCTGATCCAGCAGAACTTCACGTTCTTATTTCTTCATGAGGCCTGTTGCCATCACACTTTGCTTGCAGGCACCCTGTATGTATGTGTCAGGCACCTGAGTGAAAAGGATGCTGAACTACCCAGACTTTTGGTCTGATCCATCAGGGCTCGTCTTGCAGGGTGGAGGCTGCCCCAGTCGAAAAAGATGGATCATTTACTGCACCTGCTTCTCTTTGACAATCTCCACAGACAGGCAATATCAATGGCTGCTAGCTCTGGGGGGCTATGTTATCAGTCCACTGTCAGAGGCAATGTTTGCCAGCTGCTGGGAGTCGATACAGTACTAGATGGACCATTGACCCAGTCCAGAAGGCTTGTCTTATGTTCTTACGGTCTCCCCCGACAGGGCATATGATTGCTAGATTGCTGTCCTTGTTACTAGATAAATAGTTACCTGATGGGGGGGCTGATAAACCTTCCTCCGCAACAGATTGCTTTCAACACCTTTGGGAGGAAGGTGGTGAAATGAGGTCAAAGATTTTGTTGTTGTTGTGACATTGATTGTTAATTCGCAGGGCAGAAAGAAATAAAAACAGAGAAGCAGGACTCCGATGGATCTGAAAAGGGGGACAGGCCAGAGGGGGGCGAAACAGACCTTCATGTCACCCAGGTGGGGACCAGCACAGAGCTTCTGGCTGGGACGGCTCCAAAGCCAATTAAGCAGGAACCTGAAGAGGAGCTGCAGCCATGCTGGGAGGCCCAGTGGCAGGAGTTCCTGAAGACCATGCAGGCCCCTTGCTTAGGATGGAGACCCTCACAGCTGTCTCTGCTCCACTCAGGGGAAGACCCCAAGGAATTCCGGGCCTCGTCTTGGCCAAGAAGAGGGTATGCCACCCCAATTCTCCCCAGCCTTCCTAGAGAAGCCCTCCAGAAGGCCCATGAAAGCAGCCCAGACCCCCCTGCAAGAGTAAAAGAAGAGATGATGGAGGAGGACGAGCCCATTGGCCTGGAGACTCGGTGCCAGTGCTTCCGGCGGTTCTGCTACTGGGAGGCCGAGGGTCCCCGCGAGGTGTGCAGGCGGCTCCAGGGGCTTTGCCGCCAGTGGCTGAGGCCCGAGAGGCACAGCAAGGAGCAGATCCTAGAACTGGTGACCCTGGAGCAGTTCCTAGCTGTCCTGCCCCAGGAAATGCAGAGCTGGGTCAGGGAAGGCTGCCCACAGACCTGTGCCCAGGCGGTGGCCCTGGCGGAGGATTTCCTGCTGAGGCTGGAGAGGAGAGAAGAACCGGTGAGTGCATTCTGCTTGGACTCAGTCCTGAGGACTTATGCAGGAAATGCATCCTGCTCTTGGGTGTAATTACAGTGGTGCCCCGCAAGACGAACGCCTCGCAAGACGGAAAACCCGCTAGACGAAAGGGTTTTCCGTTTTGGAGGCACTTCGCTAAACGAATTTCTCTATGGGGTTGCTTCGCAAGACGAAGAAATCTTGCGAGTTCCCGCGAGTTTTTTTCGCTTTTTTCCCCCCTTTCCTAAGCCGCTAAGCCGCTTATCAGCTGTTCCGCTGATAAGCCGCCTCTCAGCTGATCACTAAAAGCCGCTAGACCGCTAATAGCGCTAATCCGCTAAGCCGTCAATGGGCTTGCTTCGCAAGACGAAAAAACCGCTAGACGAAGAGAATCGCGGAACGGATTAATTTCGTCTTGCGAGGCACCACTGTAATCTCTCTATCAGGTTGCACATCATTCCTCTCTGTGCCATTGTGCAGGTGGGGAGTAGTTAAATCAGGGGGAAACTGAATCATAGCTCCTTGAGGTATGATTTTCATCAGATCTCAAGGACCACGTCTCCCCATATGAAGCAACCTGGACCCTACGATCATCATCAGAGGCCCTTCTTTGTGTGTTTCCTCTGCAAGAGGTCCGCAGTGTGACAACATAAGAACAGGCCTTTTCTGTGGTGCCTCCCCATTTGTGGGATGCTCTCCCCAGGGCGCCTCGCCTGGTGCCTCCATTACACACAGACAAAAAAACAGTCCTCTTTTCCCAGGCCTTTGACTAATTAAACAATCTATAGCCTTTTAAACTGTAGGGGGGGATTGGTTTTGTTTGTTATTATGGTGTGCATTCGTATATTTTTATACTATAAACCACCCTGTGATTTTCAGATGGGCAGTACAGAAATTTAATAAATCACCATCCCTCATGGTTGGCATGTGCTGGCTGGGGCTGATGGGAATTGGAATCCAATCAGGAGGACCAGGGATTCCTCACCCCTGAGTTAAAGGAGCCTTCCATGTGCAGAGGCAGTCTATCTTTGTAATACCAGGTTGCTGGGATAAACAGTAGAGGCAGGTGAAGTTTTTAATACGCCTTTTGTTTAAAGGGGACATTTGGTTGCCTGCTTTGCTTATTATTATTATTATTATTATTTACATTATTATCCCATCTTGCCTCCCAGGAGCTCATGGTGGTTTACATAGTCCTCCTCACAACAACCTTGTGAGGTGGTGTAGTAAACGTAGGTGTAGCGGTATCCCACCGCTGCCACCATGTAGTAAAGTTCAGGTGTAGCGGCATCCCGCCGCTGCCACCATGTAGTAAATGTTTGCCCCCAACCGCTTGCCCCTCCCTCACCTGTCTCTGCTCTCCGGCCAGACCAGGTCTCCCAGGGCAAGGTTGGCAGGCACATTACTTTTTGCAAAACAGAACGAAATCGACCCGGTAGGGCTGCCACCACTCCCTCTATTCCAGGGGACCCAGAATCACAACCCAGGGAGAAGGCTGTGACCCGTTATCACTGGCTATCCCCACTCTACAAGTTGTATCCACAAACTTGCAGACAGAAATTCTTTTTTTTTTTTTTAAATAATTTTTATTAATTTTCATAAAACAGAAAACACAAAATTAAACAAACAAACAAATAATACATGACTTCCCCATGCCTCCCCTTCCCTGCACCCCTGTGTCCAAAATTTTTAGCAATCCTTCATTCCTTTTCAAAATTTGATTTCCTTCATGATTTTCTTAACTTAAATATTTCCAACTATAATTCTCTAATTCTTAACCCTTGACATTTTATCAGTCCGAAATTTTGCAACAGTTCTTAAGATATGATTTAAATTTTTTCCAATCCTCTTCCACCGTCTCCTTCCTCTGATCACGGATTCTGCCGGTCATCTCTGCCAGTCCCATAAATTCAGTCACCTTCGTCTGCCATTCTTCCAGAGTAGGTAGTTCTTGCATCTTCCAATACTTTGCTAGGAGTATTCTTGCTGCTGTAGTTGCATACATAAAAAAGATCTTATCTTTTTTTGGTACCAATTGGCCGACCATGCCCAAGAGAAAAGCCTCCGGTTTTTTTACAAATGTCCACTTAAGGACTTTCTTAATTTCATTATAGATCATTTCCCAGTAGGCTTTAACCTTTGGGCAGGTCCACCAAAGATGATAAAAAGTTCCTTCACATTCATTACATTTCCAGCATTTGTTACTGGGCAAATGATATATCTTTGCAAGCTTGACTGGAGTCATGTACCATCTATAGATCATTTTCATTATGTTTTCTTTCAAGGCACTACATGCCGTAAATTTAAGTCCTGTGGTCCATAACTGTGCCCAGTCAGCAAACATAATATCATGACCTAAGTCTTGTGCCCATTTAATCATTGCTGATTTAACTGTTTCATCCTGTGTATTCCATTTCAGCAACAAGTTATACATTTTAGACAAATTCTTAGTATTGGTCTCTAACAGTTCTGTTTCCAATTTCGACCTCTCTTTCTGAAATCCTAGTTTCTTGTCCTGCTTAAAAGTTTCATTTATCTGATAGTAATGTAACCAGTCTCGAACTTTGGATTTTAATTTCTCAAAGCTCTGTAATTTAACTTTTTCACCATCATATTCTATAATTTCACTGTATTTTGGCCAATTAGAGTCCATGTTAAGTTTTTTTACCGCTCTAGCTTCCATTGGTGACAACCATCTGGGTGTTTTATTTTCCAACAAATCCTTATATCGATTCCAAACATTATATAAAGCTTTCCTGACAATATGATTTTTAAAACCTTTGTATATCTTTGCCTTGTCATACCATAGATATGCATGCCAGCCAAAATTGTTATCATACCCTTCCAAGTCTAAAATATCTGTGTCTTCAAGAAGTAGCCATTGCTTCAACCAGCAAAAAGCTGCTGCTTCATAATAAAGTCTTAAGTCCGGCAGCGCAAAACCCCCCCTTTCTTTTGCATCAGTTAAAATCTTAAATTTTATTCTGGGTTTTTTGCCCTGCCAGACAAATTTAGATATATCTTTCTGCCACTTCTTGAAACAATCCATCTTGTCTATAATTTGCAATGTCTGAAACAGAAACAACAATCTCGGCAATACATTCATCTTAATAACAGCAATTCGGCCTAACAAGGATAATCTCAATCTAGACCATGTGTCAAGATCTTTCTTCACTTCTAACCAACATTTCTCATAATTGTCTTTAAACAGGTTCATATTTTTGGATGTTAAATTCACCCCCAGATATTTCACCTTTTTTGTTATCTCCAAACCAGTTTCCCTTTGAAAGCTATCTTTTTCCCCCATCGTTAGATTTTTTTCCAGTACCTTTGTCTTTTGCTTATTTAGTTTAAAACCAGCCACTTGACCAAATATTTCAATTAATTCTAAAACTCTTTTTGTACTGACTTCTGGCTGTTGTAATGTCAAAACTAGGTCGTCTGCAAATGCTCTTAACTTATATTGTTTAGCTCCGAGGTGTATTCCTTCAACCAGCTGATCCCTTCTAATCATATTCAACAACACCTCCAGGACCGATATGAATAATAGAGGGGATATTGGGCAACCCTGTCGTGTCCCTTTTTCTATTGAGATTTCATCCATAACAACACCATTCACAATTAATTTAGCTTTTTGCTCTGAATATATTGCACCTATACCGTTTTCAAAACTTTGGCCTACCCCCATCCCATGGAGATTCTTCCTCATAAAACTCCAAGAAATATTGTCAAAGGCTTTCTCCGCGTCCACAAAAATCAATACTGCTTTTCTATTTAAATCAGTCTCCAATAGTTCCAAAATGTCTATAATATTCCTTACATTCTCTGACATATGTCTCCCTGGGAGAAAGCCTGTTTGGTCTTTCTGAATCTCCTCTACCAACACTTTTTTAAATCTTTTTGCTAAAATGTCTGCAAAAATTTTATAATCCACATTTAAGAGTGATATAGGGCGGTAGTTCTTAACTTGATGTTTCTCAGTTTCTGTCTTCGGTATAAGTGAAATGAATGCTTCTTTCCACGATTCGGGAGCCTTTTTCCCCTCCAAGATTTGGTTACACACTTCTTTCAATGGTTGTATTAACCATTCCTTCATTGCTTTATAGTATCTCGCCGTCAGTCCATCTGGCCCTGGTGATTTTCCCAATTGCATATTCTGGATGGCACCCTCAATTTCCTGGTTCGTGATTTTTTCATTTAAAGTCCTTTTATTTTTTTCCGAGATCTTTGATAATCCATATTTTTTAATAAATTCTTCTATCTCTTGCTCGTCTTTCGGCCCTTGTGCGTATAATTTCTTGAAGAAACTTTGGAAACAATTACTGATTTCATTTGGTTTATTTACAAATTTCCCCTCTACTTCAAGGGACGTCACAGTATTCAACTTTTGCCTCTTTTTCAATTGCCATGACAGCAATTTCCCACATTTGTCTGCTGATTCAAAAGTTTTTTGCCTCATTTGTTTTATTTTCCATTCTATTTCTTGGTTCATCAGTTCCATGTATTGGGTCTGGTAATATTTTATTTCTCTTAAAATCTCCTGGGATTTTGGTTTTGACCTCAGTTTCTTCTCTCCTTCTTTCATTTGATTCCAGATTTTTTCTTTCTTCTCGTTTTGTTGTTTCCTTTTTATCGAATTTTGTTGAATTAGAAAACCACGCATGACAGCCTTACTTGCGTCCCATATTATTCTTCTTTCCAGATCTGTTCTAAGGTTTATTTCAAAGTAGTCTTTCAGAGTTTTTTGGGCCTTTTTTAAAATTTCTTCATCTCTAAAAAGGGTGTCATTCATTCTCCATCTAAAAGTTCCAGCTGTTGTCAATTTCATTTCCATCTTTACTGCATTATGATCAGAGCAGGTTTTTGGGCAGATTTCTATATTTTTAACCCTTGGTGCCAGATTGCTAGAGATCCATATTTGGTCAATCCTGGTCCATGTCATTTTAGCTTCAGAGAAGAAGGTCCCCTCCCTTTCCAGAGGGTTCCTTGTTCTCCAAATGTCAATCAAGTCCATTGTGTCAGTCAGTTCAAAAAAGGTCTTTGGTAGTCTCCCATCCTTAGAGATTACTTGTCTTTGAGCTTTGTCCATATTTGTGGAGACGACTCCATTCATATCGCCCATCATTATTATTTTATGGTCCATAAAGTCCGTTAATGTCTCATGCAACTTCTTGAAAAATTCAGCCTTCCCCTCATTAGGTGCATAAATTCCTACAATCAAAATTTTTTCTCCTTGTATTTGAATTTCCACTGCCAGAAACCTTCCTTGTTCATCTTTAAAAATCATTTTTGGTTCCCATTTTTCCTTAACATAGATCACGACTCCTCTTTTCTTAACTTTATCTGAGGAAATAAATTCCAGTCCTAATCTTTTATTTATCAAGAGTTTTCTATGTATTCTGGCAATGTGAGTTTCTTGCAGACATATTATGTCCAGTTGCTCTTTCTTTAATATATGAAAGACTTGGGTCCTTTTTCGGGGATGGTTCAGGCAGACAGAAATTCTACGGTATAGCGTAACCAAGCGTAAAGCTAGGACTTAGCTATTCCCCCGGGAAGGCACACAAAACTAAAACAGTTTCTCTTTTAAAAGGTTTATTTTAAAATGACATAAGTAAACATGCTAAAAGAAGCAGGCACATCTTTTGAAAATTACAGATAAGAAAATAAAGACGTTGCATAGTCTCACTAACTTCTATACTCACAAAGTCAAACACAAATAGGATAGTCAGAGTCCTTTTCAAGAATCCGCAAATTGAAGGCTTTTGTAGATCTCCATTTCAAAAGACGAAACGACGGCTATTAGGTGGGACATCACAGCCGGGCATCTTTGCGGATTGCAGTGAGCAATGGCATAGAGCAACTTCTCAGACAATCCTCTGATCTTTTATTCACAATTCGCACTTGGCGTGCACCTCCCCACCTCAGAAGGAGGATGGGGAATCCCCAACATAGAAGCATATTACAATGCCAACCAAATACGCCATATAATCCCATATATACTAGAAGATGAGACAAAACAATGGGTACACCTAGAGAGGGACACAATTGAAAACACCTGCACCACAACATACCCACTCCTCCCAAACAAACTAAAGAAAATTCCCACAACACTTAACAGGTACACACAGACCATGCTCAAAGCATGGAAAACACAAATAGGCAAACTATCCCCAACCCCATCCCCACTAATCCCCCTGGCGTACCACCCATTATTCTACCATGCAGCACAAAACCTCCAGACAAAAACCTGGCGAACCAAAGGCTTATATCGCCTAATAGACTTTTATAAAATAACAAACCCTTGTCAACACAAGAAATACAAGACAAACTAGAAGACACCCAAATGACCTGGTTAACACAACACCAACTACATGCCTTCTTAAACAACCCAACAGTAAAATCAGCAGCAACTAGGCCCCTGACAACCTTCGAAAACCTCCTCCTAACAACAAAGGGAAACGGTAAAGGGACGGTATCCGCAATATACAAAATACTACTCCAAAATCCCGCAAATCCCCTAGACACAATCAAAAAACAATGGGAGAATGACATAGGCTATGAGATTAACCCCACTCAATGGACCAGAATGTGGTCTAAACCCCCCTTTAAATCCATATCAACGAAAAGAAAAGAACTCACACTGAAACTCACCTACAGGTGGTACCTAACACCAAGGAAACTAGCGCTAATACACCCAGGAACCTCACCAAAATGCTGGAGAGGGTGCACCTCCACAGGCACATACCTCCACATGTGGTGGGAGTGTCCCAAAATTCAACTATTCTGGACAACAGCCATACAAGAAATATGTAAAATAACTAAGCAAGTAATAGACATCACCCCAGAATTGGCCCTACTAAACATCTTCCAAGACAACAATGCCCATTTACACCACAAAGAACTCATAACCCACCTGCTCTCAGCAGCCAGAAACATCATAACCAGACACTGGAGAGACCTGTCAGGAGTAAGCATGGACCAATGGTACCAAATAGTATGGGAAACAGCCCTACTAGAAAAATTAACTAATAAACTGAAACTGACACGGGGACAAACAGAAGAAGACGCCTTCACCCCGGTATGGCTCCCCTTTATCACATACACAGCCCAACAGGACAATGACAATAATCCACCAACAGCATACAAATCAATATGGCTAACCTGATCCAAAACACCCACCCACCTCACTCACACACGAAAACAAAGATCACCACAGCCAATCACAAGCAAACAATCACACCCTAAGCCAACCCCAACCTCTCTCACCACCAAAGGAACACAAGTGAACAACACAAGCAACGCTGACACCAAACTACATACATTAAGCATAATAGAAACACCGCCACCCGACCCCACCCCCATCCATCCTCCCTCTCCCCAACCCCCCTTTCTTTTTTCTTTCTGTTTTCTTCTCCCCCTAATGCCTCAACAAATGAAACGGATTTGTAAAAATGTTACATGGAAGAAGAAGGGGAAAAAAAAAATACGAGGCACTACACTTCTGTAAAACAAGAAAATCCTTAATAAAAAAAAAGAAAGATCTGTAAAAAAAAAAAAAATCGCACTTGGCGTCATAACTCTCAAGCCAATCATAAGTCTTAATTAATATTTGAATTCACCAATGACTGGCTTGCTAGTCAATCAATCTACCCCTTGGCAGCTGGGTCAATTTAGAATCCAGAACTCAAATCAAAGGGTTTCCTCCCTTCCGCGGAAACTTTGCAGATACACATTCCCAAGCAATTCAAGGACAGATAACATCATTGGGGGGGATATTCACACTCTTAGACCCAGGTGTCAGCCCTTTCATTAAATCAAGGCTTCCTTCATCCCAATAAAACTTTCACGCCAAGGAGCCTGCTAGTCTGGAGTTTAAAGATACACAACCTCTTTCCCAGGGTCCTTGTGGCCGATGAGATTCCCACAAGGCTTCACTCCTTTCACTTGACCAAAGAATAATTTCTAAACAGTACCAACTTTACTACAGGTGGGTTTGGGTGAGAGTAAGCAACTGGCCCAAGCTCACCCAATGAGCTTCATGGCTGAGTGGGGATTTGAACTCTTGTCTCACAGGTCCTAGTCCAACCCAAACGTTACACCACAACAACTCATCGATACATATGAGATACAGTGGTACCTCGGGTTACAAACGCTTCAGGTTACATATGCTTCAGGTTACAGACTCCGCTAACCCAGAAATAGTACCTCGAGTTAAGAACTTTGCTTCAGGGTGAGAACAGAAATCGTGTGGTGGCGGTGCAGCGGCAGCAGGAGGCCCCATTAGCTAAAGTGGTGCTTCAAGTTAAGAACAGTTTCAGGTTAAGAACGGACCTCCAGAACGAATTAAGTACTTAACCTGAGGTACCACTATAGTTATCTGCTATATAGATAAGCCTTTCCCAACCTGTGGTTCTCGAGACGGCAACTCTTGCAGGTTCTACTCCACTACTGCTCCCATCGCCTTCGGCCTGGCTGGGGCTAATGGGAGTTGGCCTGATCTAGCAGGGCTGTTTTCTGAATGGTATCCCCTGTTCAGTTTCAGGAGCTGGAGCCTTTTGAGCGGGTGATTGTTAATTCCCCCAAGGCAGAACAGGACCCGTCGGACACCGAAGAGTTGCAGCTCCCCATGGCGGTTGAGCAGGACAGTGATGGGGAGACGAACTTGCTCAGTAAGTGTTGCTGGAAGAGGAGAGCCTGGGCTGATCGAACGGGTTCATATTGGTACCAGATCTGAGGAAGAGAGAGGCATTCTCTTAGGAAGGGCCCATTTTTCAGGGGATGGGGATGAACACCTATCTTCTCATGCCAAGAATACTTCTCCAGTGGGTGGAGGGATCGTGGTAGTGGGCGATTTGATCATTAGGAATATATAGATCATGCTGCATTTGCAAGAAATCTATATTTTAACACACACTTAGGAACGCACTGTCAACAGACGTCAGGCAGGTGCCTTTACTCCTTTCAGTGCCAGCTAAAAACATGGTTGAGGCAAGCCTATGAAGACATGTTGAACGTTGATGTGCGTTTTAACCTGTTTTTTAACTCATTGTTGATTTCAGTTATTTTTGATGGTTTTAAATTGTTGTTTTAAACTCTCTTCTTCCTGATAGTTTCATTGTTTTATTCTTTTTGTAAGCCTCTTTGTGTCGGACTTGCGTTCGACCGAGCGACTCCTCTGGTCGAGTCCTCCGACGTGATTAACGACCTGAGCCTTTGATGAGGCTCCAGGCACGTTCCCCCATTACGCAGAGTATACAGCAACAGGGAAGGACGAGAAATATGAGCTACATTGCAAAAGAGTTGCACTTTGAGGGTCCCCCCCTCGCAATCAAGTGGTTATATACAGTTTATGAAATAAATTGATAAAATATTGAAGACAGATATACTGACTTTTTCTACCCCCTGCCTAAATTTTAGCCTTCTTTCATGCCACCCCCTGCCACTGCTCCATGTTTTTTTCAAAATGGAAAAACTTCAAATTCTTTAAACCAGTGGTTCCAAAACTTTTTCAGGCAATCACCCCCTTGATTCCATAAACTCATATGACTCCAATGTTCCCTACCCTATAAAAAGCATCCTTCAGAATAGTGGTTTGCACAAGCCACAGAAAAGACAGTAGCACAATAAGGTTCTAAACAGCAACAATCAATTGCACATTTATTCAAAATCCAGTTAAAACTATTTCATAGAATCATAGAATCATAGAGTTGGAAGAGACCACAAGGGCCATCTAGTCCAACCCCCCTGTTTAATTACTTCAACAAAATGGATGAACTTGATCCAGTAATCTCAGCTTTTCAAAGTCTGATAGACACCTCCAGGGCCGGAACAGCCATCGACTTGCCTCTTAGTACCCTCCCCAGCACTGCCCACATTGGGAACTATTCCTTTACACCCACATTCTTGTCCTCTCTTTGTTTTATTAGGTGATGGGCAGCTTAGTGAGAATGAGGAGGAGAATCGTCAGCTGGAGAGATGTGAGCAGGCTGAAGCAAGTTGGGCGCCCAGAGAAAAAGCCCAGGGGGAATTTACCCAGGATTCTCTGTTTGTTTCTGGAACTGAGAAGAATCTTCATGTAGAAAGACCCAAGGGAGTGGAACTTAGTGAGATCTCCTTGGAAAAGGGCAGTGGGGCTTTGTTCCAGGTGTCTGAAGGGCCCGCAAGTCGGCAGGGGGTGAAGAAGCACCAGGAAGACCCTCTGGGAAACACCCTGAGGAAAGGCTTTGACTGTAGAGAAGATGATGTTCTACGCTTCAACAAAAACCCCTCCGAAGGGAGAATCCCCAATGAGACGCCTGAGAAGGCAGAGTGCAGGAAAGGCTTCTCCCAGAGCCCCGACGTATCTCGTCCGGAGAAGGCGCCGTCGTACGAGTGCTCCTACTGCGGGAAGAGGTGGCCTTGCCAGTCCCAGCTGCGCCGGCACGTGAAGATCCACACGGGGGAGCGGCCCCACAAATGCACGGACTGCGGGAAAAGCTTCAGCACCAGCTCCAACCTCAGCCAGCACAAGCGGGTCCACACTGGGGAACGGCCATACAGCTGCAAAGACTGTGGGAAAAGCTACCGGCGCCGAGCGTCGCTGCTCCAGCATGAGCGGGAGACCTGCCGGAAGGGTAGCCACTTAAACGCCCCGGCACTGGGTTACGTGGTCCTGGGCAACTGCACTTTGCTGTGCATGAAAAAGTCGGGGCAGGGCGGGAGGAACCGCGTGATCGCGCCCAAGGGAGGGGAGGCCCCCCTAGCCGCTCAGCCCTTAAATACGTTAACAGGATATGTGCCGGAAAGTAGCCATCCCAATGATTAGAGCGCAAGGGGGCGGGGGCAGGGGCAGGACGGAGAAATCCTTCGAAGAGTGTGGTTGAAGCTTTATTTGGGAATCGACAGCGGCAGGAAACGCACCCTTTGTGGTGCTGACCTCCTGTGGCAGCTCAGTGTGTAGAAACCTGTCCTAGCTAAAGAGTTTGGCCTATAGAGGAAGGGCGAGAGCAACCAAGGAGCGTAACTCTGCGAGGCACTGAAAAGATGGTTTGTTGGGCCTGACGCATTGCTGAGTGGGAACGATTTGCCATTGCTTTTAATGCAAATATGCTGGCCCTGATAACATCATACGTCAGGAATGCACTGAAAATGTGGTTGGGACTTCTGCTCCCCATCAGCCCTAACCAAAATGGCCAGATGGGAGCTGCTGGTCCAGCAACATGTAGAAGGCACCACATTGGCGACTCCCACCACACGTTTTCGAAAAGCAAGATCTGCCACATCAAGCAGAACACGCTAGCCATGTATGGGTGGCCTGCCAGGCACTTAACAAGCAGCCTTGGTTTTGCAGGCCCCAGCAGGCCACCGTACATGGGCTGTGTAACATCTGGGCTCACTCAGCTGATGGGCGAGGAATGTGTGTCACGTGTTGTGCGGGCTTCAAATGCAGTATGCGACAGGAGTGGGTCTGGAAGTGTGTTCGGATTGCGAAAATACCGCGAAACCTTGGTCAATGAGCACAAGTCTTACCTACATGCAGGAACTATATAAATATTCTGTTTGAGAGAAACATCAGCTGTTGCATTTGTCTTTTATTCAATATCAGAAAATAAACCCTGGGAGGTCAACCAAAAGGGAGACTGTCATTGGGAAAGTGAAATTCTGTCATTTAATTCCTTAAGAGGAGGATGTGGGGGCGGGTCTTAAAAAAAGGTTTGAGATTTCATCAGCTCAAGTTGGATGTCAAGTTGTAATCCTTCACACTACAGTGAAATCTCCTAATATTTGAGTTATGAGATAGAGGTGATTCCGAGCTTCAATAATGATCAGCAACTCCATCAGGGATAGGAAAACCTTTGCCCCTCCTGATGTTGCCGAGCTACAACATCCCTCATCTCCGTAAGCATCCTTGCAGGTAGACTGAACAGCTATACCAAGACTGGATCAAAACCTTCAGTGGCATTTCTCAGCCTTTTTAGTTAACTGCCAATTATTTGTTTGGCTGGGACTGGCTTTGTACAGCAGCAGCTATACACACCCATAGCTTGTGTTAGAAAAAAGTTGATAGGATCCACAGACTTTCCACCACTTCCACCCCTGGACAGCCCATGGGGGGTTGCTCGTAGCATTTCAGGAAGTCATGTTCTTCCATTTATAAAATGTATTGTTTTGATATAATGTGGTTGTACTGTTGTGTTGTATAATATGGGTTTCAAGCTTCCAGTACTCATTCCCTAGTATAGAAAAAGACCACACGTTTGGTAACTTAAAAATGGTTTACTTACAAATTCTCCAAAGGTTAGGTTCATGTGCTTTTCCATACAGCATTCAGAAAAGGTTGCACAGGCAGTAAATGTGGCTTCGTTACAGTGGCGGAAGTTCTTAAAATATTGGTATGGGAGCTCAAGTGGGGCTTGTTGGAGCTATGTGATCTGAGCTTGGAACAACCAGCTGAGTTTCTCAGGTAAATTGAGGGTACAACAATAGGCTTGATTACCTTCTTCCCAAGGTGAGGGAGAGGGACCTAGACTAAGCCTGGCAGAACAACTTACTCTGTGGTATAACTTTGTGTATTAATTAGACTTGGTTATCCCACAGAAGGCTGATCGCCGAAGAATTGATGCTTTTGAATTCTGGTGCTGGAGGAGACTCTTGAGAGTCCCATGGACTGCAAGAAGATCAAACCTCTCCATTCTGAAGGAAATCAGCCCTGAGTGCTCACTGGAAGGACAGATCCTGAAGCTGAGGCTCCAATACTTTGGCCACCTCATGAGTAGAGAAGACTCCCTGGAAAAGACCCTGATGTTGGGAAAGATGGAGGGCACAAGGAGAAGGGGACGACAGAGGACGAGATGGTTGGACAGTGTTCTCGAAGCTACCAGCATGAATCTGAGCAAACTGTGGAAGACAGGAGTGCCTGGCATGCTCTGGTCCATGGGGTCACGAAGAGTCGGACACGACTAAACAACAACAACAATCCCACATGAATGGTCATCCTCGCAAAAAGAATAAAGAAAATCCTTGCGGAATCCAAACATGGCATGAGTGAGGTTCGATTACAGTCTTTTCCCACTGACATTTAGTTTTCCCCATACACAGCATCGAGGCTAGCCCATTAGGGCCAATAGGTCACTGCTGCATCAAATGGTTTTCGGCCAGCCCAGTCTGGCCTGCCTTCTTACTTGCCTCCAGTCCAGGGGGTAGCCTCATTGAGCTTCCTTCATTAAGCTTCCTGCTTAGCCTCAATTTTGCCTTTGTGGAATTCAGCACAGAAGAGGATGGGAAGAAAACCAGAACAGTTGGCTGTGTCTCTCCACCTCTACCTGCTCTTGATTCTGGCTCCACCTACAGTTGTCCCCCATGCCACCTTCCTGTAAGAAAGGCAAGACTTCCCCAGACATTTTTCCTTCCTACAGCCAAATGTCTGTGACTGGCTAAAGATCACCAGATGGGCTTCAGTCTAGCTACTGTCAAACTCTGACTCCCATCAGCACCATCAACAGTGTTGACCCAACTCTATAGTCATTCAGAGACTCTAATGGCTTGGGATCCTAAATTAAAGGACAGGAAAGGTTCCTCCTGTGAATTTTTAAGTGAGCTGCTCTTAGGATCCAACCCAGTCCTCCAT
The DNA here is from genome assembly GCF_964252035.2 of Podarcis erhardii. Lineage (NCBI taxonomy): Eukaryota > Metazoa > Chordata > Lepidosauria > Squamata > Lacertidae > Podarcis > Podarcis erhardii. The sequence goes on along the minus strand of NC_138498.1, from coordinate 117,495,277 downwards.
CCCTGCTGACCACTGATGCTTGCTCTCTCTTGGCTTTCAAGATGGCTTCTGGTGGTAACTGTGCTATTTCAATAGCAGCAGCTGGCAAGAGCAGAATCCCATCGCCAGCATTGCTGCAGCTTACTAGAAGAGGGGAGACAGCAGTGATGTCAACGAGGTGCAAACACGCCGGCAGGGGCACTGGATTTGTTCTAACAATGCATCTGCACCACTTGCCACACTCACTAAGCTACTGAGATGCCGGTAACAGGACAGATAAGCACCGCTTGACCACTCCTGCCCTTTCTGCTGACCACTGAAATGCCCAGTCTCATTCCCTTGGCTTTGGAGACAACCCAAGGTTGTATGGCTCTGCCATTTCAAAGCTGCCTTATCAGTCTACAAGGGAAAGCTTTTTAAAGAGAAATGAAACAGCAGCAACAACTGAACAATGAGGTCCTCTGCATGCTTCATCCTTCGTCCACGACCAGTTTCTGCAACGGTGTAGCACTAAAACCCAGACATGTCTGGCACAAGTTCTTTCCACGTTTAGTTTGCAACAGTTTGAGGGCATTTTAATGCATTAATTCTTATTCCAAGCGAAAATAAACATTGCAATCTCTGGGTTTTCTTACAACCCAGCAAAGGTTATGATGATTAATTCCTCCCAGGAGTTTAAAAAGTCTGTGACTGGGCTGGTGAAGGATTCTCCCATTGTCACAGTTGATCCATGAAGGTAAGCACTCTGATTTGTGCAAGCTATTTTCTAGTGGGGAAAAGCTAAGTTGCGTCTCAAGTATGGGTCCTCATGTGCCTCAGTAGGTACACTCTGTGATAGAAGCTCTTTCCACACTCTGGGCATTGTTGCTGCTTTTCGCCATTGTGGGTGCTCTGGTGTCTACGAAGGTTGGCGCTCTGGCGGAAGGATTTCCCACACTCAGAGCAGTGGTACGGTCTTTCTTCCATGTGGATTTTCTTGTGTGCATTGAGATGCGCCTGCTGGTAAAAGCCCTTTCCGCAGTCCGAGCATTCGTATGGTTTCTCTCCCGTGTGCATCCTCTGATGCCTGATAAGGTACGCTCTCTGATAGAAGTGTTCTCCACACTCAAGGCATATATGTGGCTTTTCACCATTGTGGATACTCTGATGTCTACAAAGGTCAGAGCTCTGGCGGAAGGATTTCCCACACTCGAAACAATGGTAAGCTACCTCTTCCGTGTGGATTTTCTTGTGTGCATTAAGGTGGGCTTGCTGGTAGAAGCTCTTCCCACAGTCTGCACATTCGTACGGTTTCTCCCCTGCATGGGTCCTCTCATGCTTGACGAGGTATTCTCTCTGACAGAAGGCTTCACCGCACTCGGCACATTTGTGCGTTTTTTCACCTTTGTGAATCTTCTGGTGCCGAGAGCGGTCGTTGCTCTGACGGAAAGATTTCCCGCAGTCTGCGCATTCGTAGGGCTTCTCCCCTGTGTGGGTTCTCTCGTGGGAAATAAGGTGCGACCTCTGACTGAAGTTTTTCCCACAGTACGAGCATCTGTATGGCTTCTCTCCGGTGTGCAGCCTCTTATGTTTACAAAGCACACCCCGCCGGCTGAAAGATTTGCCGCAGTACAAGCACTTATGAGGTTTCTCTCCTGTGTGGGTTCTCTCGTGTTCTTTAAGGCTCCCAGTCCCCGTGAAGCATTTCCCACAATAGGAGCACCGGTATGGCTTTTCTCCTGTGTGCACTCTCTGATGGCTACAAAGCCCGGTCCTCCGATTGAAAGATTTCCCACAGTCCAAGCATTTGTAGGGTTTCTCACCCGTATGGGTTCGTTCATGGACTCGAAGGTACGGTTTCTGGTGGAAACCCCGCCCACAATCTGAGCATTTGTACGGCTTGTCAACTATTTCCAGTGCCTGGTTCTTAAGGGCGACAGAAGTCTGGCTGAAGCTGACCGCACAGTTGATGCCTGCCTCCTTAATCTTCTGCTGGTTGACTCCTGCTTGGAAAGTGCTTTTGCTGAATTCTTCTTTGCCTTCCCCAACGTAAGAGGCTTCCTTCACTTTTGTTCCTGGATCACTTCCCATGTGGCTTTGTGGTGCCTGTGGCCATCTGCACACCTCTTCCAATTCAGGAAGCAGGAATACATTCCCCTTGGATATTCCCAAGGGCGCCCCACTGAATTCCACTTGCTCATGTGGTGCCCACTGCACACTCTTTTGTCCAGCTTTGTGGTCCTGCTTGTTGGCCCCTGAAATGGAGAGAATCTCAGCATAAGCACAACCAGCATGTGGAACTCAACGCTACAAGATACACCTAATCGGCTTATGGCATCTGTTAGGGCGAGATGGGGCAATGGGTGCAAACAAAGAGCCAAGCTACACCAATCAGGAGACTCATGGGACACAACACAAGGGAATGGGCATCCCTGGTTCAAGCCCAGGTTCACCCATCCCTGCTCTGAGGCTAGAATGGAAACCAAGGAGACTGGCTGGCCTGCTCATTCATTCACATGGACTCATTCGTTGCCCACAGTAAGCACCTGAGTTAATAAATACAAGGCAGAACAGAAGACCTCAGAATGAATCTGATACAATTAAAAATTTTATTGAGTAATTTATTGGTTGTATTTACAGTCGTACCTCAGCTCTCGAACGCCTTGGGAACTGGACGTTCTGGCTCTCGAACGATTGAAAACCGGAAGTCAGTGTACCGGTTTTCGAGCGTTCTTTTGGAAACCGAACAGCCGACAGGGCTTCCGCAGCTTCCGACTGGCTGCAGGAGCTTAGAAGCCATGCTTTGGTTTCTGAACATTTCGGAACGGATTCCGTTCGACTTCCGAGATACGACTGTATTTCCCACTTTTTCCCCAAGGAGCTCAATGTGGCATAAATGATTCTAATTTGTTGTTTAGTCGTTTAGTCGTGTCCAACTCTTCGTGACCCCATGGACCAGAGCACGCCATGATTCTCATACTTCTCATTTAATCCCTGAAACAACTCTGTGAAGCTAAGAGGCAGTGGTTGGTCCTAGTCATCCAGTGAGCTTATTGGCTGAATGTGGATTTGAACCCTGGTCTCTCAGATTCTAGTCTGACACCCTAACCACTACACCACACTCGCTCTTGCAACCTCTCATCACCTAACTGGGCTCATTCTGCTTATTAACCTTGCTGTTAGGAAGAACTTTCTGATGGTAGGAGCTGTTTGTCAGTGGAAACAAACTGCTTTGGGAGGTTATAGACTCACCTTCCTTGAAGGTTTCTAAGCAGAGGTTGGGTGGCCATCTGACAGGGAGTCAGCATTGAAGGGGGTTGGACTAGATGGCCCTTGGGTCCCAACTCAACAATTCTATGATTTTATTAGTTAGCACACACTTTGGAAGCTGTTTGAGCACTGAATACTTGCTGTTGGGCACTCTTCAAAGTTAAAGCAATCACAGTGAGACTTTAGATGTGGAAAATAAAGAAAGCTACGTTTAGTACAGGAAATGCGTATTGCATAGTAAAGAGTTCCTGGTTCTAGCAAACTAAATTGGAGATGCAAAAGGAGCCAGACTCGCTCTTTTGCTCTCTATGGGACAGATAAAGACGAAAGGAAGCTTTCTCCCCATGTAAACCACACCAGTCTTCATATAAGCTGAGCTGAATCCCAACTCCTCCTCCAGAACTTACTGAACAAGATGGCTGCACCAGCACCCTCCGTCTGGGCCTCCGTGGCAAGCTGCATCTTCACCGCATCTGACAGGCTGTGCTCAGCATCAGAGGGATCAACAACCACCCCTTCCAAAGCCTTGGACAGCTGGAAATAAGAGCAGGTGTACAATTATCTTATGAGAAACAGGAACTGGGGCCTGGTTATATCAAGGATTGTCCTTTTCTTTTCATAGTCACGACCCAACACACAGAAATTCAGCAGACGAAAGGCTTCCTGCTGCTTCATCACAGGTCCACATACCTATATCTGGCCCTTGGAACCCTCCCAGGGCCACATTTGCTCTCCCCTGACCGCCTCCTTCCCTGTCCTTACTTCACACCCTTATTGTGGATTTTTGGCTTTCTGGAATGTGTCTTTGACCTCTGATAATGTCTCTTGCTGGTCTGGATGGAGCCTGCAAAGGGTTGTGTGAATATCCATAGAACCTAGCTTACTGTAAAATAAGGGTGAAATTTGCATTCATTGCTTCAGCCAGCTTTGCTTCTGTGGAACCATTCAGAAATTGTGCCCCTGCAAATGTTGTTCCAGGAAGCATGAGCCAGAATGAGGGATGATAGGAACTGTAGTCCACTAACATCTGGAGGACAACTGGTTCTCTATCCCTACAGCAACTGCTGAAGGCCCATCGCTCAGTAGCAGAGATTTAGGTAAAGGTAAAGGGACCCCTGACCATTAGGTCCAGTCATGACCCACTCTGGGGTTGCAGCGCTCATCTCGCTTTATTGGCCGAGGGAGCCGGCGTACAGCTTCCGGGTCATGTGGCCAACATGACGGAGCCACTTCTGGCGAACCTGAGCAGCGCAAGGAAACGCCGTTTACCTTCCCGCCGGAGTGGTACCTATTTATCTACTTGCACTTTGACGTGCTTTCAAACTGCTAGGTTGGCAGGAGCAGGGACCGAGCAAGGGGAGCTCACCCCGTCGTGGGGATTCAAACCACCAACCTTCTGATCGGCAAGTCCTAGGCTCTGTGGTTTAACCCACAGCGCCACCCGCATCCCTGAGATTTAGGTACTCACCTGCTTTTCAATTCTCTGAGCCCTCCGTAGTCCCAGCAGGAAATCCTCTGCCAGGGCCACCGCCTGGGCGCAGGTCTGCGGGCAGCCATCCCTGACCCAGCTCTGCATTTCCTGGGGCAGGACAGCTAGGAACTGCTCCAGGGTCACCAGTTCTAGGATCTGCTCCTTGGTGTGTCTCTCCGGCTTCAGCCACTGGCGGCAAAACCCCTGGAGCCGCCTGCACACCTCGCGGGGCCCCTTGGCCTCCCAGTAGCAGAACTGCCGGAAGCACTGACACCGAGTCTCCAGGCTAGTGGGCTCTTCCTCTTCCAGAATCTCTTCTTTCACTTTTGCAGGAGAATCTGGGCTGCTTTCATCAGCTTTCTTGGAGGCTTCTCTAGGAAGGCTGGGGGGAATCGGGGTGGCACTCTCTCCTCTCGGCCACAAGCCAGCCTCCTTGAAGGAGGAGGCTAGGAATTCCTTTGGGCCTCCCCCCGAGTGGGGTGGAGACAGCTGTGGGGCTCTCCACCCTAAATAGGGGGTCTGCATGGTTTTCAAGAACTCCTGCCACTGGGCCTCCCAGCACGGCTGCAGCCCCTCCTCGGGTTCCTGCTTAATTGGCTTTGGGGCCATCCCAGCCAGAAGCTTCTTTTGGGTCCCACTCTGGGCAGCGTGAAAATTTTCCCCTCTGGGCTCTAACCTCTCCTCTTCCTCAGGTGCTTCTGGGTAACGTTCTTCCAATTTCGTCCTCCTTTGCACTGCAAAAGGAAATTCACATGCATAAGTAGAAAAATAGGGCAGTGCAGTGGCATAGCGTGGGTTGTCAGCACCCGGGGCAAGGCAAGTAATTTGCGCCCCCTAACCCATGGATTTGCGCCCCCTAACCCGTGGATTTGCACCCCCTAACCCTAACCCCCAGTTGCGCCCGGTGTGGCTGGCCCCCCCTGCACCCCCCACGCTACGCCACTGGGGCAGTGCCAAGCAAATATAACCTCCACTCAACATTTGTTGGTCAAAAAACATTGAGATTGCCAAGATGGTACCCATGGGCATTGGTGCACACACCAGTACTCCCCCTGTGGTGCCCATAAAAGTGCTCAGTACATACACCCTCACACCCCACCAGGGCCATAGCTGGGGGTGGTGAGGAAGCCACCTGCCAGGGGCGCAGGAGAGGGGTCCCCCCACAAAATCGGCTAAACTATATGTCCATAAATATGTCTATAAATAAAAATATTGATTATTGCCTCATAAGAAAAGGTTTAAAATAGAGGCTCTTTATATTATATGTGGGGCACTGTTTTCCCCTATTTTTTTCTGTGCCACATTCCTAGGGGGCGCAATCTGGATGGATCTGTCAGGGGCACAAGATCAGCTAGCTACAGCTCTGCAACCCACAAAGCCCCAGTACGATACACACTTTTGTGGAATCAGTAGGAAAACAAGATTCTCGCACCACAGTTCAAGAAGGACACTGACAAACTGGAACGTGTCCAGAGGAGGGCAACCAAAATGGTCAAAGGCCTGGAAACGATGCCTTATGAGGAACGGCTAAGGGAGCTGGGCATGTTTAGCCTGGAGAAGAGGAGGTTAAGGGGGGATATGATAGCCATGTTCAAATATATAAAAGGATGTCACATAGAGGAGGGAGAAAGGTTGTTTTCTGCTGCTCCAGAGAAGCGGACACGGAGCAATGGATCCAAACTAGAAGAAAGAAGATTCCACCTAAACATTAGGAAGAACTTCCTGACAGTAAGAGTTGTTCGACAGTGGAATTTGCTGCCAAGGAGTGTGGTGGAGTCTCCTTCTTTGGAGGTCTTTAAGCAAAGGCTTGACAACCATATGTCAGAAGTGCTCTGATGGTGTTTCCTGCTTGGCAGGGGGTTGGACTCGATGGCCCTTGTGGTCTCTTCCAACTCTAGGATTCTATGATTCTATGATTTCAGGAGCCGGCAATGAGTAAGAAGCAATTAATAATGGCTGCCATACTGAGGGCTGTTAGGAGAGCCCTATTCCCCCTCACAGAGCAGCAACTCCCAGAGATCCTAAAAATTTCCTGAATTTGTTTGATCTCATTGAGGGGCAGTATTTCAATATGAGTAGGAAAATGAGAGTACCCCTAAACTTTTTTGGGGGGAAGCACTGACTGTAGCTCTGTGAGGGGAATTGACGGGTTGCCTAACAACACTCAGCAGCTTTAGCAAGCTACATTTCCCAGAATTCTTTGAGGGTAGCCATGACTATTAAAGTGGTATAATACTGCTGTAAAAGTAAGGTGCAAATGTGGCAACAATCAAAGTGCACTGCTCTACAAATTATTGGAGAACCAAACTGAGGGCTTGTCCGCACTTCTGCTTGTCCCGCTATTTTCCCACTCTTTACTGCTGAATCAGAGCAAATGTCCATCGCATTCTCCGCAGGTCAACGTCTGCTCTGATGCAGCGGCAAAAAGCAGGTTTCCCGGGGGAATGAGGTGGAGCAAACGGAAAACCACTTAGGCCTGTGCTTTCTAGGCATGGGACCAGCCCAAAGCTTGCAATTGCTGCTGACTCAGTTCTTTTCCGACCTAGGGTTCAAGAGGGGCACATTCTGGCCTGTGCAGCATCCGCCGAGGCAAGGTTTGGGGCCCCTGAGACCTGCCAGATGCTGTTGGACTTCAATTCCCATCAGCCACAGCCAGCATGGGCAACGGCCATGGAGGATGGGAGTTGTAGTCCAGCAATCTCTCAGAGGCCCACAAGTTTCTCTACCCTTATGCTAAGCTCTGGAAACCCTGACAACAGTGAGAAGATTTATTGCTCTTTGAAGAGGCCTCCAAGGCCCAGCCCTCTCACCTTGTGAAAAGGCAAAGCCTAGGGGGGCGGTTCTGGGGGGCTGAAGACACTCCCCTGAGGGCTAGAATAGGGGCTACCGTTGCCTGCCAGGCAGCTACCTGGAGGAGGCCTTGAAGAAAAAGAGCTGTTGTCCTGTTGCCACAGCAACCAGAGGACATTCCAACATGGCTTCCCGGATGTCATGCCTATGCCCTGACTTGGCGCCAGGCATGAAGGTGTTTGGAGGGCAAATCAAGCACTTCATAGGCTGGGGATTTGCAGAGCAGGCGAGGCCCCCTGAATCCAGGCCTGAGGATCCCCTTTAAGGGGCTTTTCTGTGTTGATACCTAAGGAAAGACCCCTGGAACTGTCAGCCACTATCTCAGTCCTTGACAGCACCAACGTCAAAAGTTTCAGGTCCGGACTGAATTAGCAATGACGATGCCATATGCACCTACAGATCCAGAGGGGCCTACTCATGAGTAAGCAATCGTTGACAGGCCTCCACAGCCAGAAGCAGTGGGCAGGGACAGGTCATTGGGAGCATCATCATCATCATCGGGAGATGATGCTGGGCTCTCAGATCTGGGGCAGCAACTTGGGACATCGCTGGCAATAAAGGCACTATAATTATACACACTATACACACATAAGGCATTACACACTGAGGGGTGGGGGCTCAAGCCAAACGTGGCACTCCTGCTGAAAAAGTTCCCAATTCAAATTAAAATGCATGGGCATTCAGAAATGCAGACACCTTGAAGGCATTGAAGAATTGGTGGCTGCCACCACCAAGCTTTCTGCTTTTAATTCCACCCTCCCATTTATTTATACACCACCCTTCGGCAAAACACCAGGGCAGCATACAGCAGAATTTTATTTTATTTTATTTTTTAAAAAACCTTTAAAAATACTTTCTGTCTGTCTTGCAGCTCTTGGGGAAGACTCAAAGCTTGGTGGTAAAGCAATTAAAATCCTTGACATTTCCAGGTAAGATGGGAGAGAGACTCCTAGCTCTCAGCCCCTGGAGAGCTGCTGAAAGTCCGTGTGACAATATAGTGCAAAATCACTCAAAGGCGGCTTCTGATGTTCCTAAATCCCTAGGAAGAGCACTTTTCGCAGAGATCACGTTGTGAGACGTTTGTGGGGAAGGGTTTTAGTTCAGTGAGAAAGCTTTGCATGCGGAGGATCCCAGGTTTGGTCTGCAGGCTGAGCTGGCAGAGAAACACCCACACCCCGGCTTAACCCCCAGAGAGCGGCTGCCGGCCAGTGCAGGCAATACTGAGCTCTATGGACCAATGTGATCTGACTACGTTTCTGCAGGCGGAGAGGGGTGGGCGGTGGCCAGCCTATTGAAAAGGGAGGGATCAACCCTGCTGCCTTCATCTCTCTTCTTCCAGCCATGGATTTCTGCTATTCCGCCACCCACCCACCCCTTTCCTTGCAGACAGATCTCCCCTTCTCTGACCCACCTGCTCCTTGGGGCTTCTGCATGGCGCGCCTGCACGCATCTGAAGCATTTGCAGCCGCCCAGCCGCTCAGTCAGATCTCGGGCTATCAGATCCCAAAAGCCAGTTTTCCAGGAGTGATGAAAGGGGTGCGAAGAGGGACAAGAAGCAGGAAGGAGCGTCTGCAGTTGAAATTCCTGGGTCTCTCTCTAGGAAGTCTCGCTCTGTACGTTTAACCCCTTGAGCAAGGGGACACTATGCAGTATTTTCAGGGGGGGGGGAGGAGACCCACTAACTTACAGATGAAATGCATAATCAAAAAAAGAGGAAACCTTTTTGCATAAAATGCGCGCGTGCTTCTTTGCGGAGATGCGCGTTTCGAAACAATTGCAACAATTTAAGCAGAAATATAATCGTGGCAACTGTTGTGGGCTATGCAGCCAAAGCCTGTGAATGATGTAGCAACTTCCCCGCAGATCCACACCATACATTTTCATTTATTTTACTTTTTATTTCTATCCCAATGCAGACCCCTAAGTGACCCTATTGAAACCAGCACTGAAAACACAGCAAAACATTTCAACGCATCCCCCCCCCAAAAGAAAAAATGAATTCCCCCAAAGAGTCTTGGGAACTGTAGTTCTTTAAGGGCGCTAGGAATTGTAGCACTGTAGAGATAGACTACAGTTCCCAGGGGGTGAAGTCATGTGTGTTAGATGCGTTTCAAGTGCATAGTGTTAATCTCCCCTCCATCCTGGCTCTGCCATTTTAGGGTTTTTTTCCATCTCCAACCCAGACTTGATGGGGAGATTCCATCAAATAAAGAACTGTTCTCCTTAAAGTAGGGCACATGGCCATCCCAGGTCGTTGTCACTGTGGTGGCAAACCTGTGTCTAGACTGCAGCACTTCAGATTTGGGGGGCGGGGGGGGGCACACATGGTTGAATGCAAAACCATGAAGGGATTATATCCTGTAGGTAGGTAGGTAGGTTGAGTACTTTGGCTCAGCTAACAGTGTAGACAAAATATATTCTATAAAAAGATAAAGCATGAACAATTAAAAGTCAAAACATCAAAGAGTTTTTCAAAAGTACAGTGGTACCTCGGGTTAAGTACTTAATTTGTTCCGGAGGTCCGTACTTAACCTGAAACTGTTCTTAACCTGAAGCACCACTTTAGCTAAAGGGGCCTCCTGCTGTCACTGCACTGCCGGAGCACGATTTCTGTTCTCATCCTGAAGCAAAGTTCTTAACTTGAAGCACTATTTCTGGGTTAGCAGAGTCTGTAACCTGAAGCATCTTTAACCTGAAGTGTATGTAACCCGAAGTACCCCTGTAACCATAAAAATATCAGAACTGACTGATTTGTAAAAATGTTACATGGGGGAAAAAATATGAGAGAGACATTGCACACACTTTTGTAAATCAAGAAAATCTTTAATAATAAAAAAAAAAAGAACTTGTTATGTAGTGAAGTTTCACCCTGGGCCAGCAGGGGGATACTGTATATAGTTTTCACTCAGGTCCGCGTCAGTTATTTTAGGCGGGAACTCTGGGCTGTTGTTGTTACAATGTTGACAGCCGGCTGCCTATAAAAGCAGGCCGGCTGAGCTGTTTGCAGTCAGTTCTATTCCAGCTTACGAAATAAAGAGCTAGTTGGAGAAATCGCTGTGTCGTCGGCTATGTCAACTCACAACTTAACACTGGCGACGAGGATGGGATTGATGGACATCAGAGCACAGCCAGATGCGGCCAGCCTCTGAACTGAGCTGAATCACTGAGCTGAATCACAGAGCGAAATCACTGAGCGAAATCACTGGACAGAACCAATTCAGAGCTGACTGTTCTGGCTAGAGCACTGTGTTCCATCCATCGCCCTTCACGCCGGCATCGGAATCATGGCTTCACTTGTGCCTCTACCGCCGTTTGCGCCAGCCTCTGAATCATGGGATTCCTACCTCGCTCGGTTCGACTGCTACCTCCAAGCCAACGAGCTGACAGCAGTATCAAAGGATCGGAAGCGGGGCCTATTCCTCAGCCTCTGTGGGCCTGAGGTGTTTGAGACGGCCCGAGCATTGGTTGCGCCCGAAGCAGTCCAGGCAACACCATGGGACACGATCCAAGAGAAGCTCCGCAACCACTACGCACCAAAGCCGTCCAAGATTGCTGCCCGCCATGCGTTCTACCACCGGAACCAGGCAGAGGGGGAGTCAATCAACAACTACACCACCGCCCTGCGACAGGCTGCAATGCACTGTGAGTTCCGAGACTTAGACGATGCCCTGATGGATCGAATCGTCTGCGGGGTCCGGGACATCCATCTGCAACGGCGTCTCCTCGCCAAGCCAGACCTCACGCTGCAGAAAGCCATTGAGGAGGCTGTGGCCTCAGAAGCTGCTGAACGCTCCGCCCAGGAGATCCGCAAGTGCAGCAGCCCGTGTCTTGCTAGGGAGCCAGTTCCGGTGCATCATGAAGAGGCCAGCAGTGATGAGGCATCCTCCAGTGAAGGCGATGACGTGCACCAGACAAAGCGGGAGCACAGGAAGTTCCAACAGAAGTCCAAGGGCCAACCGGAATGTGCCGGCTGCGGAGGCAACCATTCCCGTGCCAAGTGTCGATTCAGAGACGCCATCTGTAGGAAGTGTTCCAGAAGGGGCCACATCGCTAAGGTCTGCCGATCGGCTCCGTCTGACACCCCCCCTTCATCGACTCGCAAGTCCAAGCCTTCCCTCCAGTCTGCCAAGGAAAGTTGTTTCGCTCTCACCAACTGCCGCTGCCCGTCTGGAACCACGATTGGCCAAACCGACTCGCCTACGCGACGCAAGCTGAACGTCACGGTGCTCATTGAAGGAGCTCCATGTGACATGGAGATCGACACCGGGTCTGCCCTGTCCATCGTGTCGTGGAGCACCATCAAAAGACTGGTACCCAGAGTGTCCAAAAGGCAACTCGACTCTCACCGCGTACACCTGAGAGACTACCAGGGAAACGACATTCCCGTGGTAGGCGTTGGCCGGTTCCGGATTGCCTTCAAGGATTTTTCGGGCCTGCTCCGGTTGGTGGTGGTCGAAGGTCAACGGCCAAGCCTCCTAGGGCTAGACTGGTTTGATGCCCTCGGCCTGGAAGTCACCGGCATCAACTGCATCTCTAACGCAGAGACTGAGGGTCTGGTCAAAGACTTTGCCGAGGTTTTTGACGGCACCTTGGGGCAATATACAGGTACGCCCATCTCCTTTAGCCTTGATCCACAAGTCGCCCCCATCAAGCTAAAGCCACGCCGGGTTCCCTTTGCTCTCAAGGCTAAGGTGGACGAACAACTGGACAAACTGATCGCCCAAGGAGCTTTGGAGCCGGTTGACCACGCCAAGTCTGAAACCCCCATCATCACGCCTGTCAAGCCAGATGGGTCGGTGAGAATCTGCGCTGACTACAAGTGCACGATCAACAAGGCACTTCAGCAGCACGCTTATCCGGTTCCTGTTGTCCAACACCTGCTGCATTCCCTGGGTGAGGGTAAGGTCTTCGCTAAGCTGGACCTTGCCCAAGCCTATCAACAACTGCCCGTCGATGATGCCACTGCTGAAGCCCAGACGATCGTCACCCACCGGGGGGCATTCCGTTGCCGCCGGTTGCAGTTCGGGGTGAGTGTGGCTCCTGGCATCTTCCAAAGCCTTATGGAGCGTCTCCTGCAAGGGCTTCCGGGCGTGGTACCATATTTTGATGACGTCTTGGTGTCTGCAGACTCACACCAGCAGCTGTTCGAGCGCCTCCGTGCCGTGCTGACCAGGTTCCAAGAGGCCGGGCTCAAGGTAAAGAGGGAGAAGTGCCAGATCGCCGTTCCACAGGTAGAGTTCCTGGGCTATCTTATCGATGCCTCCGGCCTTCACCCGACCACATCCAAGATCCGCGCTATCCAGCAGGCCCCCACCCCAAAGAACAAGACGGAGTTGCAGGCATTCCTGGGGCTGCTGAACTTTTATAACATGTTCCTGCCCCACAAAGCCACAGTGGCTGAGCCTCTTCACCGACTCCTTAGTACAAAGACGCCTTGGGCCTGGGGTCATCGGGAGACGGCGGCCTTCAACGCGGTTAAGGCTCTCCTTTCATCAGACAGTGTGCTGGTACAGTACAGTGAATCCAGGCCGCTGGTCCTTGCCTGCGACGCCTCACCTTTTGGCATCGGTGCTGTCCTTAGTCACCGTTTTCCAGATGGAAGAGAAGCACCACTCGCCTACTTTTCCAGGACACTATCTCTGACGGAACGGAATTACAGCCAGCTCGACAAGGAGGCATTGGCACTTGTGGCTGGAGTGAAGAGGTTCCATGAATACCTCTATGGCAGGACTTTTGACCTCATCACTGACCACAAGCCACTCCTGGGCCTCCTCGCCGGTGATCGTCCAACTCCACCGGTCCTCTCGCCACGCATGCTGCGATGGACTGTTTTCCTGGCTGCCTACCACTACCGGCTCATCCATCGCCTGGGGAAATCGATGGGCCATGCCGACGCCCTCAGCCGTTGCCCTCTTCCAGCATTTGTGGAAGACCCGGCTCCAGCTTCATCGCTCCTTCTGATTGAGGATCTTCCGGCAGCGCCTGTATCAGCTGCCACTGTGGCCTCCGCGTCTGCCCAGGATCGCACCATCAGCCGGGTGCTCAACTGGGTGTGGAGGGGGTGGCCACAAGGGCCTTTTGCATCAGAGTTCCAGCCCTTCGCAACCAGACAACATGAACTCTCAGCTCATCGCGGCTGTCTGCTGTGGGGAGACCGCGTCGTGATTCCCCAGGGACTCCGTCAGCGCGTCCTGGAGGCTCTGCACGTTGGCCACCCGGGAATTGTCAAAATGAAGGCGTTGGCTCGGTGTTACGTCTGGTGGCCTAATATGGACGATGCCATCACTGCCTGGGTGTCCGCCTGTCAAGCGTGCCAAGAGTCGAGGCCTGCACCACCGGCAGCTAAGGGACACACCTGGGAGACGCCAAAGACACCCTGGTTGAGGGTGCACATTGATCTGGCTGGCCCCTTTCACGGCCGGACCTTTATGGTAGTGGTGGATGCCTATTCCAAATGGCTGGAGGTCGCCCTGATGCCCTCCACCACTACCGAAGCTGTCATCCGGGTGCTGCGAGGCCTGTTTGCAACGCATGGGTGTCCTGATGTCCTTGTCTCTGACAACGGACCACAGTTCACGTCAGGCACGTTTGAGCGGTATCTTTTGGGACTGGGCATCCGCCATGCCCTAACGGCACCCTTTCATCCATCCAGCAATGGGCAAGCGGAAAGAATGGTGCGCTCGACAAAAGAGGCACTGGCGCGCCTGGACCGGGGAGACTGGCATGAGCGGGTCGCCGAATACTTGTTCGTGCAACACATCACCCCTCATGCGGCCACTGGGAGGAGTCCTGCTGAACTGCTTATGGGCCGCCGCCTCAGGTCACCGCTCGACCGGCTACACCCGGACTTTGCCGTGGCTGAACCCCCAGGCTGTGCCAACGCGCCACGGTCATTTGTCCCAGGAAACCAGGTCTTTGCCCGGAACTATGTGGGGGACATTCCTTGGGTGCCAGCCACAGTAGTGGGAGTCACTGGACCTCGCTCGTACCAGGTGGCACTCGAAGACGGACGCTTGTGGCGACGGCACATAGACCAGCTTAGGCGCAGGGTTGGGGACTTGGACACTACCGAGGTGCCCCCAACTGCGCTTGCGGCTCCAGAAGAGACACGTACAGACGGCGAGGCCCCACCTACACCTCCCTCGCAAACTGCCAGTGTGGAGCCGAACCAAGCCGCTTCAGAGGGTCTGCCAGACTTACCACAGACTCAGACCACTCCACTTGCGGAGGCTCCACCCACAGCAGCGGATCCAGGGGAGTTGGTTCCAACGCCACCTAGGGTCGCACCACAGCCTCAGCAAGAACTGTGTGGCCCTCCGGACTTGGCTACCAGTCCCCGGCGGCCTGGCAGAGTTTCCAAGCGCCCAACTTATTTAAAGGACTATGTTGTTGGACATGTATCACTGTTGGTCTAAGTATGGGAAATGTAACCAATATGCTTTTGTGCCTAATTGAACCATTACGCGTAGTGCTGTATATAAGGAAACCATTACGATTGTAACTAACGCCTTATCTCGGTGGGGAGGGGTGTTATGTAGTGAAGTTTCACCCTGGGCCAGCAGGGGGATACTGTATATAGTTTTCACTCAGGTCCGCGTCAGTTATTTTAGGCGGGAACTCTGGGCTGTTGTTGTTACAATGTTGACAGCCGGCTGCCTATAAAAGCAGGCCGGCTGAGCTGTTTGCAGTCAGTTCTATTCCAGCTTACGAAATAAAGAGCTAGTTGGAGAAATCGCTGTGTCGTCGGCTATGTCAACCCACAACTTAACAGAACTGCCCCACACTTTAGCAGTACTAACATTTATTAAAGTGCAAGGCAACAGGAACAAAACAAATTCCTTCCAGTAGCACCTTAAAAGACCAACTAAGTCAGTTCTTGGTATGAGCTTTCGTGTGCATGCACACTTCTTCAGATACACTGAAACAGAAGTTTCCAGACCCTTCTATATAGTGAGAAGGTGGGGAGGGGTATTACTCAGAAGGGTGGTGGGAATGGGTGATAGGCAGATAGCTGTGATGAGCCTGTTGACGACTCTTAACGACTGCAATAGGTCTTACAGGAAAAAGCAAGGGGTGAAAAGGTGAAAAATGGCTTTGTCATGTATAATGAGATAAGAATCCAAGGTCTTTGTTCAGACCAGGTTTCTCCATGGTTTTAAGTTTGGTGATAAGTTGTAATTCAGCAGCTTCTCTTTCCAGTCTATTTCTGAAATTCCTTTGTAGTAAAACAGCTACTTTGAGATCTTGTATAGAATGTCCTGGGAGATTGAAGTGTTCTCCTACTGGTTTCTCTGTCTTGTGATTCCTGATGTCCGATTTATGTCCGTTTATTCTTTGGCGTAAGGTCTGGCCTGTTTGTCCAATATAGAGAGCTGAAGGACACTGTTGGCATTTTATGGCATACACAATGTTAGACGATGAGCAATTAAATAAAGTAGCTGTACATCACTACTAGCTACTTGCTACAATAGCCATGGTGTCCCTCCCACTGTAAGGGACGCGGGTGGCGCTGTGGGTTAAACCACAGAGCCTAGGACTTGCCGATCAGAAGGTCGGCAGTTTGAAAGCACGTCAAAGTGCAAGTAGATAAATAGGTACCGCTCTGGCAGGAAGGTAAATGGCGTTTCCGTGCACTGCTCTGGTTCGCCAGAAGCGGCTTAGTCATGCTGGCCACATGACCCGGAAACTGTACGCCAGCTCCCTCGGCCAATAAAGCAAGATGAGCGCCACAACCCCAGAGTCTGTCACAACTGAACCTAATGGTCAGGGGTCCCTTTACCTTTACCTTTACCTTTACCTTTACCTTTACCTCCCACTGTAGTTGTGTTATTATGCCTTTTATTATATTTTTATTACTATGCTCTGTATAGTGTTTTCTCAATGTTGTACATTTTTCCATCTCCGCCAAGCTAAGCAGTTGGCTCCTTACCTCTCTCACCCTGACCTAGCCACTTTGATCCACGCGACGGCCACCTCCAGACTGAATTATTGTAACTCGCTCTACGTGGGGCTGCCCTTGAGACTGACCCAGAAACTCCAGCGGGTGCAGAATGCTGCAGCGAGACTCCTTACGGGGTCCTCACTGCGAGATTACATTCACCCGGTGCTATACCAGCTGCACTGGCTCCCAGTGGAGTACAGGATCAGGTTTAAGGTGCTGGTTTTAACCTTTAAAGCCCTATACAGCCTAGGACCCTCGTACCTACGGGACCGCCTCTCTTGGTATGTCCCACAGAGAAACTTACGGTCTTCAAATAAAAACATCTTGAAGGTCCCAGGCCACAGAGAAGTTAGGCTGGCCTCAACTAGAGCCAGGGCTTTATCGGCTGTGGCTCCGATCTGGTGGAACACTCTGTCACAAGAGACTAGGGCCCTGCGGGACTTGACATCTTTCCGCAGTGCCTGCAAGACAGAGCTGTTCCACCAGGCCTTTGGCCAGGGCACAGCCTGACTCCCTCCCTCGGCAATCTTCGCGGAGCTCTGGCCCAATGGTTGCCAGTGGTTTAATTTGAATTAATTTTATAAGGAATAATTTTAGAGTGTTGTGTTGTGTTGTACTGTTGTACTGTTTTATTGTTGTTAGCTGCCCTGAGCCCGGCCTCGGTTGGGGAGGGCAGGATATAAATAAAATTTATTATTATTATTACACTGCCCTGGGATTGATAGAGGAAATAATAATAATAATAATAATAATAATAATAATAATAGACTTTAAAATGTTCTTTGTATGTTCATAAGGGACCACTATAATTGTGGGTTGCAGGCAGGAGGCCACTGAAGCAGATGCAACAGCACCAGGTATATAGAACCAGAGTCAGCCCCCTTCAAAGGTACCTTCTGCTGGGTCCAAGGAGTCTATGCAGGTCAGGCTGAGAGATAATAACAGGCCCAAGCTCACCTTGTAGCACCCTGCTTGTGGTTAACGCTTAGCTGGAATGAAATATTCAACGCAGCAATAGAGAAATTAAAATAGTAATTTATTTGTCAGACAAATAAATAAGAGGCACAGTGGTACATGGTTACCAAGCTCTGGCCTGGCCTCCTGCCATTCTGGCCAGCACTTATATTCCCTTAATCCAGCCCCCTTTGCTCCTCCTGTGGCTGCCTCTGTCCAATCAGCCTGGTTGAAATTCCTATTGGCTGTTTGCTAGAACCAATCACAAAAGATACACCCACAAAAGATACACCCACTTCCTTGCCCTTATAAGGGAGACAAAGAGCTATATATATGACATATAAGTAATAATATATCTTACATGGAATCTTAATTACCAGCTCACCTCTTGCCCTCCTTGCCCTATTGCCTTCTAAAACAAATGTTTAATCTTACATTTTTATGTTCAACAGATGTCAAGGATCTTGAGTTTCACATCAACATTGAAAGATTTCCTTCATTTAATGTTTCTAAACAAAATGCCTGACAACTATATATCAAGACTGCTTAGATGGCGTCTTCTGTCTGGCAGGGGGGGGGGGCTGGTGGCTGACTTAATTTCAGGATAAATACAACTCTTACAACCATATGAAATAAGAATCTAGCATTCCTTAAATCCTTTGCATAATTACATTTAAGCCAATATATTTAAGCTAATATATTTCATACATTTATCATAGGTAGCCTCTTAAAAGAATAAAGCTTTTCAAAGTAAAAAGGAAGAAACTCAGTAAAACACAACTTTTAAAAGAAGCCTCTTCAGTTTGCACCCCTCCTTTCACAGCCAGCTAGATGCTTCTCCATTGCTCTTGGCCTTTGAACCTTAGAAAGAAGATCTGGCTCATTTTACTGGGAGGCACATTGGTATTATCTTCCCCATTCCTAATGGTGTTTTCTCAGCCTTGGGGCAGCATATGTAATTCTCCCTTTTTATGACTTTGAGAATTGTTTTTCTACTATAAATCAATGGGGCCCCCTTGTCTTAGGAGAATGGCCAAGGTTTTCTCTGCCTGGCATGAAACATTTGAAAATCCTTTTTAAGCTCATTTTTAAATACAAGCCTTGATTGAAATATATAGAAGCTTTGATAAAAATGCAGGCTTATGGTTAGGTGCCTCATTCCCCCCTTTCAAGCTCAAGGACCTTCATCCCAAGTGTCCTTGATAGCTTGACCTTCATCATATTCCTGAGGTAAAGCTCTGTATAGGGCCATGATATGAGGTAGAGTTTCATTTGAAACCATCTTGCTAATTGTACTTCTAAAACATGAAATGATACATGGCATCATACATAAAACCAATACTACTACTGTCAAGAAAAACAAGCAAGACAATAGTATCCCTTTGAGTCCTGTGACATTAGGTAACCAATTGGTGAGCCATCCCATATCCCATCCTTCCCATGTTTGTACTGGGACATGTGCTATATTCTCCATCTTTGTGGCCAACACACGGATTGCCTCACCATTATCAGAAATGTTAAAGCAACAGGCATTCCCTGTCAAGTTCAAGACTCCACATAGGCCTCCTTGCCTGGCAAGTACATAATCCATTCCCAATTTCAGCTGCAAAATGGCGGCTCTACTTTCATCCAACTGTTGTGCAATAAGTCTCAAACTCTGGGCCGTTGCATTGGTTACAAGTTCCACTACTGCTTGCAATCGAATTATTCTGTTTAGATTATAAATAGGATCCCGTGCCCCTTGTATGAGCTCACCAGGATTCCAGGAGGCAGGATCATAATAGGCTATAATGCGCTCTGGCGGCCAATCATCAGTACCGCTCCAACTTTGGGTACTTCCTCCTGCTATATGAGAAATATCAGCATTCCTTCGTGTTCGCCTGGCCGAACTAGTGGGCATAATCCACATTGGTGGTAATACCCAACCCAAGAAACAAGTCCCACTCCATTTGGAAGGGAGTTTCTTGTATGCCCATTCTCCACATATCCACCACAACCATCGGGTCTGAGGTTTTTGGTACGGGGAATACAGAAGGCGAAATACCAAAAGGGGTAGAGAGTTCACAGTGCAGTATGTTAGATTGCCTTTTTCTGTCACAGTTATGTTCCACACCACTTTCCATGCGTGAATAAAAGGAGGTGCACAGGGCAAGGTATTCCGAGTTCGATAGGTAGTACCGTGTGCCCAGGTATGACTATTCTTCTTATAATCCCAAGTATAGTGACAATGAGAAGAGCCTATCATGGGAGAATCAGCTGCATCTGATGATTTATGTACACAGAATTCCCCTTGTACAGGTATAACTCGTAATGGTTTAGTTGAGTTCCATCCGGGGAAATTCTGTATTTCAGTTTGGTGTGGCATTTCGCTTACCATACCAATGGCATCTAATGGTATCGGTAATAAGGGCATACCTCCCTCTGAATCATCTGGCCCAAGAGAGCAAACAAGGCAATTGGTCCTATTTGCAACATTAGCTACCATTTCAGCTAAACCTACCCACATATTGTGGTCATGGCTGAATCCATATTTAGCCAATTTGGTCAGATTCAAGGACCCTTCCCCTTCCCAAGGGATCAGGATTAATAATAAAATCATGTTGATGTCTAGTATATGCATTCCTTCCACAAAAGATTACCTTATTGTGATAGCAAATAATTATTAGCCCCAATATAATTCCCCCAGTGACAGAAATGGGGAACCACCAAGACCAAAACATATATCCCGAGGATCCCCAATGAGTAATATCTCTGATAATTGTTCCACAAGGGGGCAGTCAATCAATTGTATTAGAGAATCTTTCCGTTCACAGTCGCTGGTTCAGACGCTCCTCAAGCTTCAGGCGTGCGCAGGTCAGCCAGCTTCCAGGTTGTGGCTGCAGCAGGCCGGTCGTCAAATGTTGCCCGTGACCTAGCCCGTTCCCGGTAGGGCTAGATACAGGGGTTTTTGGAGAGAGTTAGTTTTAAAGGATTAGAGGGGTCACCTTTGCACGTCCAACTGCCTTCGGACTTCTTCAAACGAGAGTGATGAATCCAGGGGGTCACCTCAGCTACCTTCACCGCTGTTGGAGTAGAGAGCAAGACGGTGTAAGGTCCACGCCACTTAGGTGCAAGTGGATCACGTTTCCACTCTTTCACCCATACGCTATCGCCAGCCTGGAACTGATGAATCGGCTCGGCAATGCTGCACGGCGTGCGTTCGAGGGCCCACCTGTTAAGAGAAACAAAAACACGGGAGAGAGATTGCACTTGTCCCTGTGTCACATGATCTTCTATTTGTTTAAGGTCAGCTGGAATATCCTGAACAAAGGAGGGCGGTCTCCCATACAGGAGCTCAAAAGGTGACAACTTAAGTCTTTTTGTGGGTGCACACCGAACACGAAACAGTGTTATGGGTAACACATCTACCCATCCCAATCCCGTTTCCTGGGTTAATTTTGCCAATTGGGTTTTCAGAGTCCGATTCATTCTTTCAGTTTTCCCTGAACTCTGAGGCCTATATGCTGTATGCAGTCTCCATTTTACTTGTAGGACTCGACATACTTCTTGTACTACTTGATCAATGAACGCTGGCCCATTATCACTTCCAATGCATCTAGGTAATCCAAACCTTGGGATCAATTCAGTGAGGAGTCTTTTAGTTACCTCTCGTGCCTTTTCAGTTCGGGTGGGAAAAGCTTCAACCCATCCGGTAAGAGTATCTACAAACACAAGGAGATACTTGAATCCCTTAGAAGGGACCAGCTCTGTGAAGTCCACAATTAGGCTTTCCATGGGGACGTATCCCACATGCTGAATTCCAGGAGGTTGTACCGGTCCCTGCCTGGGATTGTTTTTAGCACAAAGAACACATTTCTGTGAAATGCAAGTTGCTAATTGTGATAGATTAATAATATACAACTTCCGACTGAGACTCTCTCTAGTTGCAGTACCGCCAAGGTGAGTAGATTCATGATAATTTCTTACAATTGTGCCTGCCAGATGATGAGGTACATAAATCCTATTGTCCGGCAGGATCATCCAACCGTCCTTCACAACCGCTCTTTCCTGTTCAGCCCACTTCCTCTCTTCTGGGGTATAGTGAGGTTTAACTTCTTCTGGAACTACCTCTGGTATGAGGGCTGCTATTAATCCTCCCACAGGCTTTTGGGCTGCCTCTCGGGCTGCTTTGTCAGCAGCATGATTTCCTCTGGTTATTGGATCCCTTCCTCGTCCATGACCTTTGCAGTGCATTACAGCAATCTGTTCTGGAGCCCATACTGCTTCTAACAGGATTTCTACTTCAGGTCCATATTTCAAAGCCTTCCCGTGGGCTCCGATTAGACCTCTTTCTTTCCATAGAGCTCCATGTGCATGCAGGGTTAAGAAGGCATATTTTGAATCAGTATAGATGTTTGCCTTACATCCGGCTGCCAATTGCAGAGCTCTAGTTAAACCTATAAGTTCAGCCTTTTGTGCTGAGGTGCCAGCAGGCAAAGCCTCAGCTTCCACAACTTCCTCATTGGTGACCACAGCATATCCTGCTCGTCTGGCACCTTCATGCAGGTAACTGCTACCATCCGTATAATATACAACATCTGGATTTTTCAATGGCTCATCTTTCAGATCAGGTCTACTGGAATAAACTTCATCCATTACTTGGAGACAATCATGTGATTCCTCATCATCTACCTCTGGTAGGGGCAGCAAAGTCGCTGGATTGAGCATATTCACTACTCGTAGATGAATCCTGGGATTTTCACACAATAGGCCTTGGTATCTAGCCATCCTTGGGTTCGTTAGCCAATAACTACCCTTATATTCCATGAGTGTCAGAACAGCATGAGGTACATTCACATACATCGTCTGGCCAAAGGTAAATTTATCAGCTTCTTTGACAAGGCTCGCAGTGGCCGCTACTGCCCTTAGGCATGGAGGCCATCCTTTTGCTACTGAGTCCAAATGTTTAGACAAATAAGCTACTGGACGGTTCCAACTTCCTAATCTCTGGGTCAGGACTGCCGCTGCAATCCCATTCTGTTCATGTACATACAGCTGAAAGGGTTTTTCCGAATTAGGCAATCCAAGGGCTGGTGCCTCCATAAGTCGTTGTTTGATAACTAAAAAGGCTTGTTGCTGCTCAGGTCCCCATACGAATGGGTCCTTTTCTGCACCTCGAGTGCTTTCATGTAAGGGCTTGGCCAGACTACTGAAATCAGGTATCCATAGTCTACAAAACCCTGCTGTTCCCAGGAATCCCCTAAGTTGTTTTCTTGTGGTAGGTTCCTTGATAAGGCAAATAGCTTCTTTCCTCTCTGGTCTCAATGCTCGTTGTTGGTGTGAGATGTCAAAGCCCAAATATTTGACCTTTTCTAAACATAACTGTGCCTTTTTCTGGGAAACTCGGTAGCCAGCTTCCCAGAGCAAGTGGAGCAGTTCCTCTGTCCCTTCTTTACAGGTATCAAAATCCTTTGCAGCTAGTATAAGATCATCCACATATTGCAGAACCACCTTTTCTCCCGGTGTTGAGGGGTAACTTGTTAGATCCCTCGCCAAGGCAGTGCCAAATAAAGTTGGGGAATTTTTAAATCCCTGGGGCAATCTTGTCCAGGTTAGCTGGCCTTTTGTTCCTGTCAAAGGGTCTTCCCACTGGAAGGCAAATATAGGTTGGCTCTGTGGTGCCAGCCGGCAACAGAAGAATGCATCTTTCAAGTCCAATACAGTAAAAAATGTTGCTTCTGGTGGGATCAAACTCAGCAAGGTATATGGGTTTGGTACATTTGGGTGCAAGGTCTCGATAGCCTGGTTTACGAGCCTCAAGTCCTGCACTGGCCTATATTCATCTGTCCCAGGTTTTCGAACAGGCAAAAGGGGTGTGTTCCATTCTGATTGGCAAGGCTTAAGCAGACCATATTTTAATAGGCGGTCCAAATGTTTCTGGATGCCCTCTGCTGCTCGCCGGGGTAAGGGATATTGCTTTACAGATACAGGGGTAGCCATAGGTTTTAGGGTTACTACAATTGGAGCTATATTCTTAGCCATTCCTGGTGGGCTATTTTCGGCCCATACTCCTGGTGGCACCTGTAGAGTTCGGAGGAGCTTGTTTAATTCTGTATCCAATGTGGGTTGGACTTGCAAGGCTGACATTAGGCGCCATGATTGTTCCTTAGGTACTGAGAGGGTAATTATTCCTGCTGCTTTTGATGGCAGTTTCATTTCTGGACCTCGAGGAGTGAAAGTGATTTGGGCCTGCAATTTGGACAGCATATCTCTGCCTAAGAGAGGTATTGGACACTCAGGTATATACAAAAACTGATGGGTTAAACGATGTCCCCCAATCTGGCATTCCAAAGGTTGGAGGAAAGACCTCTTAGCTGACTGTCCAGTGGCACTTTTAATGATTACACTTTTGGATGCCTTTTTCTGCAATAGTTCTGGGAGTACTGAGTATTCAGCCCCAGTATCAATCATAAAATCTATTAAATGGCTTCCTAATTGAATCGTGACCGTGGGCTCCTGGAAGCCTAACTTTATGGAGTCCGGTCGTTCCTAGTCTTGAGTAAAATCCTCTTCTGCCAGTCCAATGAAATTGTCTCTACTCCGTCCCTGTCCTGGTCTCTGATATCTTCCATCTCGGATCATTCCCCGTCCCCGTCCCTGGTTTCTTGGGCCGGAGCCTGGACCTGGGCCTGGGCCTGGGCCTGGGCGTACTTCTTCCAACCTCAGGGGTTCAGGACACTCCCGCTTCCAGTGACCCTCCTTCTTGCAATTTGCACATTGATTCCTTCCCAGTGGTGGATTCCTTCCTCGCCCTCGCCCTCCATTTAAGGGGCGGTGGTCTTGCTTCACTGCTGTGGCTAGCATCACCATCTTTTCCTTCTGCCACTTCTTCTTCTCTTGCTTCTCAGCCTCATCCCTATTCCGATAAACTCGGCGTGCAATGGCCATAATTTGGCTCATCAGCATCCCTTCCCATCCTTCTGATTTCTGAATTTTCTTACGAATGTCAGAAGCGCACTGGGCCACAAATGTAGCAGTAATCATTCTGCTGTTTTCAGGGGCTTCAGGGTCAAAAGGAGTCCATATACGATAGGCTTCCTGCAGCCTCTCTAAAAAGTCTCCCGGACTCTCATTTGGTTTTTGTTCTACTTCTGAGACTTTAGACATATTAGTGGGCTTCTGGCATGCCCTACGGATACCTTGCACAAGTGTCTGGCGGTAGGTGGTAAGTCTGGCCAGGTGAATTGCATTGTTTGGATCCCAATTAGGATCTTCCAAGGGAAAGTTATCTTGGAGATGACGGTCAATATTATAAATATTTCCCACTCTGGCCTGCTCACGCAAATATATCTGTGCCTTTTCAATTATGTCTCTCCTTTCCTCAGTGGTGAACAGAGTATTTAGGAGCTGGCGACAATCTGTCCAAGTAGGGCTATGAGTATTTACTATTGAAGTCACCAAGTCCATCATAGCCTGAGGTTTTTCTGCAAAAGATGGGGTGTGTGTTTTCCAATTCATCAGATCTGTAGTTGTGAATGGAATATATTGCAGGGTCGAAGTTCGAGGTGGCCGTGGTCCGGGTTGCCCATTAACCAGCGCAGGCTCCTCAAGTGCATCAAATACTCTTCTAAGAGGGGCTACTACGTGATCTTTCTCTTCACTTTGCTCTAGGGGCCTCAAATCATAGGGGATGGTATCTGTCGCAAGGCGTTCTTTTAGCAGCTTTATACGCCTGGCTGTATTGCTTGCTGACCGAGCAAGGTCTCCCTGTAACTTCTGTAATATTTCTCTGGGACTTGGATGTACAGGGGTTTGGGGTGGGCAATCAGTTGTTCCACTAAAGGAGACTGTAGATGGAGGTCTATTAGGGGTCACAGGTGGAATAACCACTTCTGCTTGGGCTTTATTATAGGACTCCAATGCCTCCTGAAGATATTTATCATAATCTATCAAGGAATCAAACTCTGTGACTCCACTCCCATTATTCATTCCAGTTTCTTGCCTTGGGGTTACAACTGGTGGAGTGTTTGGATTAAGCTCCCTTCGATGTGGAGCATAGGGTGGAGGTGGAAGCACCTCTTCCTCTGGCCCCTCAAAAATGGGTTTGAGTTTATTTGGCAAGATTCCTTTCCTAGCTTCGGCTTTTACAGCCAATAATTTGCATCGTTTGACTTTGCATTCCCTTATCCATGGAGGATTTTTATTTAATGTGCTCAGCCAGGAATCTATATATGGAAATTGTTCTGGGCACCCTCCAGTTTCTTTGGCGATATCAGTCCAAAGTTTGCTTACTAAATTTATATCAAAAGTTCCCTGAGATGGCCATCCAGTAATTTGTTTTGGCCATTCTAGTTCACATAACGTTCTCAAGCGCTCTGGCGTCATTTTGACTCCATATGCCCCTGAGAAGGCTTTCTTAAAATTATTTAACATACACTCAAGAGGTGTATTTTCCCCCTTTGAACCCCCAACTCCCATTGTATGGCCCTGTGAAGTATCCACTCAGTCACTCACAGACGCGCTTTGTGGGTTTCCTTGCCTAGATGGAGTCGCCTCACTAGGAACCGAAGTACTGCCCACTCCACACTCGGGTCAGCTACAGATTGCTCTGTACTTTCTCACACATACAATGCGCTGGATACTTCACCACACTCTACCTCCCAATTTTTCCCTTTCCCTACACCAGACCACCATCTGATGTACCCAACCACCTAGCGTACTCAGTTTCCCCTTACTGAGACGCAGAAGTTTGATCAAGACTTCTCTTCCTCCTAATTAATTGGAGGGCCAAAAATCCCTTTGTGCACTTACCCTTGGTTGGTTCCCTGTTTCCCCCGGTCCGTCGCCGCCAGTGAGCAGGGTATCAGACAGACGAGTCTTCTGCGTTCCCCCTGGAAAAATTTACCAGTGCGCGCTTTGGGTAAGCAGTTGTCCTCTCTCTTGTACCCTGCCCAGTAGGGCAAAGGGGCTGCGTTCCAGCAGACCACTTATCCGAGTCACAGGGCACCATAAAATGTAGCACCCTGCTTGTGGTTAACGCTTAGCTGGAATGAAATATTCAACGCAGCAATAGAGAAATTAAAATAGTAATTTATTTGTCAGACAAATAAATAAGAGGCACAGTGGTACATGGTTACCAAGCTCTGGCCTGGCCTCCTGCCATTCTGGCCAGCACTTATATTCCCTTAATCCAGCCCCCTTTGCTCCTCCTGTGGCTGCCTCTGTCCAATCAGCCTGGTTGAAATTCCTATTGGCTGTTTGCTAGAACCAATCACAAAAGATACACCCACAAAAGATACACCCACTTCCTTGCCCTTATAAGGGAGACAAAGAGCTATATATATGACATATAAGTAATAATATATCTTACATGGAATCTTAATTACCAGCTCACCTCTTGCCCTCCTTGCCCTATTGCCTTCTAAAACAAATGTTTAATCTTACATTTTTATGTTCAACAGATGTCAAGGATCTTGAGTTTCACATCAACATTGAAAGATTTCCTTCATTTAATGTTTCTAAACAAAATGCCTGACAACTATATATCAAGACTGCTTAGATGGCGTCTTCTGTCTGGCAGGGGGGGGGGGCTGGTGGCTGACTTAATTTCAGGATAAATACAACTCTTACAACCATATGAAATAAGAATCTAGCATTCCTTAAATCCTTTGCATAATTACATTTAAGCCAATATATTTAAGCTAATATATTTCATACATTTATCATAGGTAGCCTCTTAAAAGAATAAAGCTTTTCAAAGTAAAAAGGAAGAAACTCAGTAAAACACAACTTTTAAAAGAAGCCTCTTCAGTTTGCACCCCTCCTTTCACAGCCAGCTAGATGCTTCTCCATTGCTCTTGGCCTTTGAACCTTAGAAAGAAGATCTGGCTCATTTTACTGGGAGGCACATTGGTATTATCTTCCCCATTCCTAATGGTGTTTTCTCAGCCTTGGGGCAGCATATGTAATTCTCCCTTTTTATGACTTTGAGAATTGTTTTTCTACTATAAATCAATGGGGCCCCCTTGTCTTAGGAGAATGGCCAAGGTTTTCTCTGCCTGGCATGAAACATTTGAAAATCCTTTTTAAGCTCATTTTTAAATACAAGCCTTGATTGAAATATATAGAAGCTTTGATAAAAATGCAGGCTTATGGTTAGGTGCCTCAACCTGGTGATCTTCACCTTTC
Organism: Podarcis erhardii; assembly: GCF_964252035.2. Taxonomy (NCBI): domain Eukaryota; kingdom Metazoa; phylum Chordata; class Lepidosauria; order Squamata; family Lacertidae; genus Podarcis; species Podarcis erhardii. The sequence continues at coordinate 117,467,666 of NC_138498.1, read as the reverse complement.
CGCTTCTCAGTTATGAAGACAGAAGCTGATGAGCCTTTGCACCTTTTAAACTGTTTGCGCAAAAGTCAGGATTCCAGTAGTTGGAAGTGTAATCCCTGGGTTGGTTTGCTGTACCTGGGCAGAACCGTACCTGTTGAATATCCGCCTTTGCATGCAGCTGCTTAAAGGTACAAGAATGGCAAGCTTGCTCAGCATTAGCATGAACAAAAGAGTAATCACAGTTTAAGATTGGCATGTTTGTTACAAAGCAGTTGTGTACTGGGATCCTCTTCAGTCAGAGGGCTGAATTTTTATCCTGGAGTGGGAAAGTGATATACATAAGGAAGTGGAACCGGGTTAAGTAGTGGGGACAAAAGACAAGAGGGGAAGCCCAGATATGTGACAATTTAGGCAAATAGATAAAGATCCTTATCTGGATCTTTGAGACTGTTGGGAGCCCTGGAGCAATTCCAAAAACAGGAACTTCTTGCTTAGGAAGTTCCCTGGATTGCTATGTTGTACAGCAGCCTTCACTAGCCTTACCCCAACTCTCAGCAGCCCAGGAAAGCACAGCCTCTCTGCTCTCTGTCTATAGATTAAACGGCAGAATTAAAGGTGCTAGCCCCTGTGACTTATTTTGGGTACAAACCCAGCTCATAGCCCAACACTTCAGATACTATTGCACAAAATTGCTATTTCCGGTCTGCTTGCATAGAAATGCAAACTATGAGGCAGGGATGATGGGAGCTAAGAATCCAACATCTGGTGAGCTGCAAGTTCCTGAGGCTGTATATGCCAGTGCTATTTTTCTAGAAAAAGAGGTACCAGAACGCCTCCCTTGTTCTTTATAATGGCAGTGGAGCCCACCTGAGTTCTGGCTGAAAAAAAGCCCTGGTGACCCGGAAGCTGTACGCCAGCTCCCTTGGCCAGTAAAGCGAGATGAGCACCGCAATCCCAGAGTCGGTCACGACTGGACCTAATGGTCAGGGGTCCCTTTACCTTTAAGCACCATACATTTAAAGCTCCCCCTCCCAAAGAATCATGGGAACTGTAGTTTACCTGTGTGAGTTCCTGTGTGAGTGCCTGGAGGCGGTTGGAGGATGGATGGCGGCTAATGGATTGAGGCTGAATCCTGACAAGACAGAAGTACTGTTTTGGGGGGACAGGGGGCGGGCTGGTGTGGAGGAGTCCCTGGTCCTGAATGGGGTAACTGTGCTCCTGAAGGACCAGGTGTGCAGCCTGGGAGTCATTTTGGACTCACAGCTGTCCATGGAGGCGCAGGTCAATTCTGTGTCCAGGGCAGCTGTCTACCAGCTCCATCTGGTACGCAGACCGAGACCCTACCTGCCCACGGACTGTCTCGCCAGAGTGGTGCATGCTCTAGTTATCTCCCGCTTGAACCACTGCGATGCGCTCTATGTGGGGCTACCTTTGAAGGTGACCCGGAAACTGCAACTAATCCAGAATGCGGCAGCTAGACTGGTGACTGGGAGCAGCCGCCGAGACCATATAACACCGGTCTTGAAAGACCTACATTGGCTCCCAGTACGTTTCCGAGCACAATTCAAAGTGTTGGTGCTGAGCTTTAAAGCACTAAATGGCCTTGGCCCAGTATACCTGAAGGAGCGTCTCCACCCCCATCATTCTGCCTGGACACTGAGGGCCTTCTGGCGGTTCCCTCATTGCGAGAAGCAAAGCTACAGGGAACCAGGCAGAGGGCCTTCTTGGCAGTGGCGCCCGCCCTGTGGAACTTCCTTCCAGCAGATGTCAAAGCGATAAACAACTACCTGACATTTAGAAGACATCTGAAGGCGGCCATGTTCAGGGAAGTTTTTAATGTGACATTTTATTGTATTTTTGGTCTTTGTTGGAAGCCGCCCAGAGTGGCTGGGGAAACCCAGCCAGATGGGCGGAGTACAAATATATTATTATTATTATTATTATTATTATTATTATTATTATTATTATCTGTCACAGAACTACAGTTCCCATTGCTCTTAAGCTACAGTTCCTGGGATTATTTGGGGAAAACATCCTTTAAATGGCTGGTGCATTGACAGCAGACCTGCTACCTCACAACAGGTTCTCAGTGGACAGGTACCCTCTGTTCCCAAAGATACTGGACAAACTCTCTCTTTTGTTTCTGCTTCTTGCGCCTTCCCAAGTATCAAGCTCTGTTTCACAGCCAGTGCCCCAGACCAGGCACCAGTAGCCATTCAGAAATATTAGCATTCTTTTGTGAAACCCAGGGAAGTTGATCCAGAATGCTTTAAAGACAAAACACTTTTTTGCTTGCATCTGGAATGCTATCCCCAGGGGAAACCGCTGGGGCGCCAATGTTGTCAGCTTTTAAGCACCAGACTGGGACATTTTATTTAACCATCCCTTTGGTAGTTAAGGTCTGCCTCTTCATCTTTTAGTGGAGTCGGGTTAGGAATTGTCTTTCTTGGTTCTAATAATAATAATAAATTTATTATTTGTACCCCGCCCATCTGGCTGGATTTCCCCAGCCATTCTGGGCGGCTTGCAACAAAAGATTAAAAATACATTAAAACATAAGTCATTAAAAACTTCCCTAAACAGGGTTAAACTGAAGACAAAAACTTCAAGAAAGAATGGGAAAAAATTATAATTTATTTAGGAGACCACTGCAAGCAGATGAAAACATTAGCAGGATTTTAATAACACTTGTAATGTAACAATATGGACAATATGGAAAAATACAAAATATGGATTACGAAATAATATGCAGCTGAAAATGTTAACAATAAGACCCTTGAAGGGGATGGTGGGAAGTCCATAGATTCAGAGAAATCTCTCAAAGTAGATATGTATTTGGCATTGTTATAACTTTACACTTTACTCCGTTGAGAAAGCCTGAGCACGCTTTGCAGAAGTTAAGCAACCGCTCTCAGCTTAGCAGTGGTGCCTGCCGTGCTGCCAACCTGAAATTTGTTCTTTTCTCACCCCCCCCGGATAATCTTTATTTGTTTTTTAATTACATACTGCACATACACATATTGCATTACATTTTACATTCATACTTGCTCCTAGGAGCTGACTTCCCTCCTTCCTTCTTCTGGCTTTTTTTATACCGTCTCTAAATTTTTCGCATTTCCCTTACCCATTTTGTATATTGTTATTCTTCTTCCACATTTGTCCGTAAAATATCTGTAAACAAATAAATCCTTCTATAACATACGATTCTTGTTGTCTGTCTATTTCTACTTCCATTTCCATCTACTATTTATTACATTGGTCACATTGTATATTTTACTACTTCTTATTGTTATTATTGTCCAGTAAAATTCTTTGTAGTTCCCATTATGAGGTTTGTTTCAATTCTACTGGTTTCACTATTTCACCTTATCTTATAATTATGTATGACATAATTTCCTTTTTTAAAAAATAATATTTATTCCAATTTTGAAAATTACAAAAAAGACAATCCAAGAAAAAGAAGAAAAAAAAGAAAAAAGAAAAAGAAAAAACACACAAATCCAACCTTTACATAACTTTCTTTGCTTATTTCCTTGACCTCCTCACACCTCCCTTTTTTGTATTCTAGTTCAATTAGATATTTCAGCAAATCCTTTCCATCCTTGTTATTATCCTAAAAAAAAAAATTATATTGATATACTATATTTTTACATTCTCCTCTTTCACTAATTACCAATCCATTTTTACTTAATCCTTTATATCATTTCTGCTAAGACCACAAAACTTCATTCCAACATCCTTCTAACATTCCTTAATTTTACAGTATTTCTGTAAATAAACTTTAAATTTCTTCCAATCTTCTTCCACCAACTCTTCTCCTTGGTCTCAGATTCTGCCAGTCATTTCCGCCAGTTCCATATAGTCCATCACCTTCATCTGCCATTCTTCCCGGGTGGGTAGATCTTGTGTAATTATGTATGACATAATTTCCCCCCCATTCTTTTTGAAATGTTTCATCGCCCTGTTGTGGAATTTCCCCCGGTCAACCTGCATTCTGTGCATCGCGGGCAGGCAGGCATTCAACCGGTGCAGCTTCTCCTGCGCAAAATTAAGACACGGCGGGGAAGGTGGACGCGGACCGGATTAGTCATCCGATGCCCCCCCCCGTTGCATCCTCCCGGCCCCCCCCCGCCGGTGCTTCTGGGGGGCGGCGATTTTAAGAGGAGGAGGCGCTGGGCTGAGAGGGGTTAAATGCACCGAGCTCTTCTTTCTAGATAGGCGCGGCCGGCTGCAGAAAAGGAGCCGGGAGGAGGTCGGCTGCTTCCCCCAGCCCGGTCTCTCCTTCCAGGAGGTGCATTTCCAAAGCCGCCCATCACCACCCGCTCTCTACCTCTATGCATTTATTTTTGCAAAAAGAAAGAAAAGAAATGAAGGGGGTGGGGGAGAGCCGCGCCTACCCGCAGGACTAGCGCCATGCAAAGCCTTCCTGGATCAGGTGAGTGCAAACCAAGGAGGGCTGGCCTGGGACGAAGCATCCTTGGCTGGAAAGATGAAGGCAGAGGCGTCTCCCGCCTCCGAAATAAAGGATTCTCACCTGTGGCAGGTCAGAGAAACAAGCGGGCGGCTTGTTCCCAGCAAGAGATCTCAGCCTGTTTAGTGGGGAGAAGGGAAATGCTACCAGCACTGAGGATATTTGGGGGGGGGGGGACATGGTACTATTTGGCTTTTGTAGTTTTCCCCAGGGAATTCCAGATGAAGGAAATATGGGATACCCGGAGGAGAGAGAGCCCTGCTGGATATGTTCCCCTCTCACCCCAGTATCCTGTTTCTCATAAGACAGGCTTGTCGGTCCAGGGAGGGCTCACAGGAGCCAACTCCTGGGGGCTGTGGGAGCTTCAGCCCCCACAATAAAATATTTGAGGGGGCTGTTCCCCTCCAAAGTTGATGGATTGCCATTCAAATGTTGTGCGTGCACCTCATCAGGGCTTACCTGCACACCTCTCCCCCAATATTTGGCACCCCGGGGAAGGCTGGTGTGCTTCTCACTCCTGCTTGCACCTGGGTTCGAATTCTGTGCAAGCCCACAAGAAGCGGAATGTCTCCCTCTATGCATGCAAAAGCTCCCTGGTATTCCCAGGTAGGGCTGGGGAAAGAGCTCTGTTTAAAACCCCTGGAGAGAGGCTGCCAGTCGGTGCAGGCAGTACTGAGCTAAGTAGGCCAGAGGGTCTGACTCAGTATTAGGCAGCTTGCAATCTTCTTCTCCCATGACTTGCTCTCCGCTCTAGCATGGAGAAATCACAGCTGCACTGCCTTGAGCTCTTGAGGTTTTGCTTAGCTATTGCAGCTGCTTTTGATTTGATGAGCTACTTCCCAAAAGGTGAAGAGATGCCTAATTCTTCTTTAAGGCCTGCCACTGCTACCCCTTGTGAAAGTGAACCCCGTAAATCAGTGGTTCTCAAACTTTTTTCTCTGGGCTACACTTTCAGAATAAAAATGTGTTCACAATTTTGTTTTATTGATAATAAATACATGGGGTGGGTGGGACTCCTAGCAGAGATTAATTTATAGAAGTATCACTTGATGCTCTTGCTCTTGTTTTGAAAATATTTCTATCTGTATTCTGCAAACAATAAGCATTATTTTGATACCGTGTTTATCACACCGAAATGTTCAGATGTTTATTTGATTGTCCTTGATTCTTCCCACTCCATTTCCTGCCACACCCTTTGAAAACCACTGTCAGCAAAGTTATGTGGTTTTAGCAGTAATGTTATAAAGGAGTATTTAAAGATGGATTGTTAACAGGTGAGAATGTAAAGTTATAATATATTAAGATAAACTATTAAGATAAAAGCAAAAATGGAAAGGATTTGCTGAAATAACTAATTGAACTAGAATACAAAAAAGGGAGGTGCGAGGAGGTCAGGGAAACAAGTAAATGAAAGTCAAGATATGGAAAGGTTGATTTGTTTTTAATTGTTTTTTACCTTTTTGTGTTTTGTATTTTCCCCTTCTTTTTCTTTTCTTTTTTATTATTGTAACTTTTTTGAAATCTTAATAAATATTATTAAAAAAAACAACCACTGTCAGCAAAAATAATATGTTTATAAAAAGCGAAAAAACTCCCAAGAATGATCAGTGAGCTTTTGAATCTGCCAGGTTGACTGTTAAGCGAATGAACGAATGAATGAATGACTATGAGAATGAATGACTATGAAAAGGGATGGCTAGGCTCTGCCTCTGCTGCCAAAGGCAATATGCCTTGGGAACCACGGGTGGGGTGACTTGGGTCTTGCCTGCAGGGCTCCCACTGAGGAATCTGGTCTGCCACTGTGAGGAAGTATGCTGTAGTAGAAGGGCCATTGACACGATCCAGCAGGACTCTGCTTATGTTCTAGAGCAGGGTTTCCCAAACTTGGGTCTCCAGCTCTTGCTGGACTACAACTCCCATGATCCCTAGATGGCAGGATCAGTGGTCAGGGATGGTGGGAATTGTAGTCCAAAAACAGATGGAGACCCAAGTTTGGGAAATGCTGTTCTAGAGGCAGCCTGCTTCTGAATACCAGCCACTGGGGAGCTTCAGCGGCTGTTGCCTTCCTGTTAGCTTGAGGGCCACTGGTGGAACCAGGATGTTGTCTGAGACGGGCCTTTGGTCTAACCCAGCAGAGCTTCTCTTCTTAAGTTCCCTGAATTAGGAGCTCCCATCATCCATCATGCATAATTATTATCATTTGAACTTGAACTGATTTTATAATGAAATGATTTTAGAATGTTGTATCATTTTACTGTTGTTAGCCGCTCTGAGCCCGGCTTCGGCTGGAGAGTGCAGGATGTAAATAAAAATTTAATATTATTATTATTATTATGACTCTACACTTTTCAATGCTTTATTTTGTTTGCAGCACAAGGAACGAAGATGGAGGAGCAGGACTCAGCGCAACCTGGGGAGAAGCCAGAGGAAGGTGGGCCGACCCCTCACGATATCCAGATCAGAACGGTCCGGGAATTCTGGACAGGGGTGCCTCCGGGAGCGATGGGGGAACCCCTGTGGCAGGAACTCTTGAAGATGATGCAGTCTCCTAATTTTGGGCTGAGAAACCCCCAGCTGATGGAGGAACGTTCCGTGTGGAACGACACTGCTGCTTTCCACCCCTCTTTCAAGGGGGCAACTGATGCTGGCCAGTGGCCTAGAGGAGAGCAGGCCCCAGATCCAGGGGGAGGCCTCCCCGAGGCCTACATGAGCCCAGAAGCCTCCGGGAAAGTGAAGGAAGAGATTCCAGACGAAGAAGACTTGGAGGCACGATGCCGGCACTTCCGGGAGTTCCGCTACAGGGAAGCGGAGACTCCCCGAGAAAATGGCCGGCAGCTCCTGGAGGTTTGCTGCCAGTGGCTGAGGCCCGAGAGACACACCAAGGAGCAGATGCTGGAGCTGGTGATCTTGGAGCAGTTCCTTGCCGTCTTGCCCCAAGGGATGCAGCGCTGGGTGCAGGAACGCAGCCCCGAGAATATGTCTCAGGCAATGGCACTGGCCGAAGGCTTCCCTCTCCCCTCTGAAGAGTGGGAGCAAAAGGTGAGGCGGTTTCAGCGGTGTGGCTGGTGCCCCTTTGGGACTGATAGGGCAGAAGGCAGGGAGCCTGACAGTAGGTGGCGCCACTTTCCAATGAAAGCCAGAGCCAACGAGTTGTGGGTTTGTCCCCCATCCTCTTTTTCCTCAGCAGGCACATATATTGGCTTGGTTCTCACTGGATGCTAAAAGAAACTGTGCCTTAGTGCGAGATCACATCCACGCCATACATTTAAATGCATATGTAGCACTCACCCCAAGAATCATGGGAACTAGGTTCCAAGTAACACAAAGGTGTTTACATTCCTCTGCACTTTATTACTGCAGTACATTATGAAAAGGCTCAGTTTCTCAAAGAAGGCATTATCTTGTCTATCCTCTGGGAAAACTATCTATGAGAAAATGGATAAGAAGGTCGGCGGTTCGAATCCCCGCGACAGGGTGAGCTCCCGTTGCTCGGTCCCTGCTCCTGCCAACCTAGCAGTTCGAAAGCACGTCAAAGTGCAAGTAGATAAATAGGTACTGCTCAGGCGGGAAGGTAAAACGGCGTTTCCGTGTGCTGCTCTGGTTCTCCAGAAGCGGCTTAGTCATGCTGGCTACATGACCCAGAAGCTGTACACCGGCTCCCTCGGCCAGTAAAGCGAGATGAGTGCCGCAACCCCAGAGTCTGTCACGACTGGACCTAATGGTCAAAGGTCCCTTTACCTTAATGTATGCTTAGCTTACCTATATGGTGAGAACCAGAGGGGGCAGAGTTCCAGTAGTGTCCAAACTTTTTTCAAAGAGGGCCAGATTTGATGAAGTGAAGGGCCGTGGGGGCTGACCATAGTTGTTGACCTTTTGGTAGACAGACAATCATTGAGAAGTGGAGCCTTTTTATAACATACTGGAGGAATAAGGGGCAGGAGAATGTAAACCTGTTTGTGTTACTTGGTACTTCGTGATATTAATTCACTGCATGTGATTTTGGTATGGAATTCTGTTCCTATATGTTTGGCTCTATATATCCCCTTTACTCCACATCTATTTCATTTTATTAAGCATCTGTTATTAGATTTTGTTGTGTTTTATTATAAATGAATATAAACGGGGGGGGGGATTTATGGGAACTGTTGTTTACCCCTCACAGAGCAGCAATTCCCAGGGCCCTTAACAAACTACCTTTCCCAGGATTCTTGGGGTGTGCTACAAATGTGTTTGGGGAAGAAGAGGGGAAATGTTAATCTATAAGCACAACTTTTTGGCAATGGATTAAATTTTGTCAAACTTCTATCTTAAAACTGTTAAAAAACTTCAGTGTGTCTTAATTAACTGCAAACATTTACTATATTCAATAAACGGCTTGCAGTTTGTTGAAAGTTTATCTTGTCTTTCTCTTGCCCCCTCCTTTAAATCTGACATTATGTCTCAACCTGGCCATTGAGACAAGACTCCAACATTCTTTAAAGTTGCAGTTCACACAGAATGATGCCGCAGAGCAGCCAATTTCCTGCGTCTTCTCGGTGGGGGTGGAGCCAGACGTGAAGACCTTTGAACTCTAGACATTATTATATCTGTAGCATTGACTGGGGGTTCCCCACAGCATCCCTGCAAAGCTCCCTAACCTGCCTGCCTCTCTTTCAGCCCCCAGGACCATTAAAGGAGGACTCTGTTGATTTCCCCTTATCGGAGCAGAACCCGTCAGACCTTCATCAGAACCTCCAAGTGGACGCCAAGCAAGAAGAGACGGGAGCAGCCTGCTTGCTGGGTGAGCCTTCTTGCAGGCATGGCAGCTGGGACCTGGGTTCTGCAGCACATGTCCCTGTCTGCTTCCTGTCACTAAGACCAATATCCGAGGCCTTGCTCTGTGCTAAACTACAGTGGTACCTCTGGTTACGTACTTAATTCGTTCCGGAGGTCCGTTCTTAACCTGAAACTGTTCTTAACCTGAAGCACCACTTTAGCTAATGGGGCCTCCCACTGCTGCTGCGCTGCCGCCGCAGGATTTCTGTTCTCATCCTGAAGCAAAGTTCTTAACCCAAGGTACTATTTCTGGGTTAGCGGAGTCTGTAACCTGAAGCGTATGTAACCCGAGGTACCACTGTACAGCAGTCATAATATCTTGTAGGGATGCTTATCAGCTTTAAAAAGGTGATTAGGCAAATTCAGGGAGGATACGGCTATCAATGGCTATGGTAGATGCTGACGGTTTTTGCAAAAAGACAAAAAACTCCCACAAAACTCTGTCCCCAGTTTGTACACGCAGAAATCACAGACTTGTGGAAATGAAAATCAAAGCACCCTTGATGATAGCACACACATCCCAGCACTCGGAAGCTAACTAACACCTGGAGTGTTAGCGCCAAGATGTTCCTGTTCTCATCAACACTTGTTTTATTTAAGGGTCTTCCATATATTTAGCCTTTGATGTCATTGTAACACGTTTTTATTTTGGGGGGGGGGGTTGCATTTCTGATCTCCCTGCTTAAAATTCCATGATACACAAAGCACACACTTCCAACTGTGTGAAACTTTTACTTAAATTTCAACATCACAATTCACGAGATTATTCAAAATGATTTGCGTGCTGAAGTATTTTCTTTCTTATTTGATAAAGTTCATCAAAGACTGCTGCATCGCTTATTCTTGCAATTTAAAATAAATTTAGCAGTTTCAAGTTGTGTGCTTTTCATTTTTTCTGCAAGACATCTGGCTTTTAAAACTGACACTAGCAGGTTTGGGGGGGGGAGTAGTTAACCTTGCCTAGGGCACAAAGTAGCCTACTACTGGTACAGACTAGACCCCATGATTTTTGGGGGGTGCACTTAGGGGGCTTTGGCAGCACTGACTACTGCTGGCAGCCCTGTTGCCTGGCCAGCCCTGTAGTTTCCTGCTTCCCCTCCCAGCAGACGTCTCCCACTTCCTCCCATTTCCTACAGCAAGGCAGGAGAGGGAGGAGGCAGAGGCAGTTGATTTTAAACGGCTGAAATATGTTTTTAGCTTATATTTAATTGTACTGCTTTATCAATTTGGTACTTGCTGCCCTGGGAACCTTTGTGGGGGAAATGTGGGCTAGAAACAAATTTTCCACCGGCAGAGTGACGACACCGTTGGACACGATTCATAATAGCAATAGACAATCCATAGAAGCAACTGTTGTTTCCCTCAGGGTGGACCATGTTTGATTGAAACCAAGATTCTCTTTCTGTTCCAGCAGGTGACCAGCAGGTGAAGGAAGATGAGGTGGAGACATTTCAGCTGGCAAAAAGACCCGAGCAATGTGAACTCAACGGGGTATTGCTGGATGGAGCAACCGGGATTATTTTTCAGGGACCAAACACACAAGAAACATTTGGAAACCAGCGGGTTCGAGAAAGCCCTTGTGGTGGCAGAGGTTCCCCTGAAGCTATGTCCTGTGAGAGAGAAACAGAGGGACCCGACCGCGGAGAAGGACGCAGCCAGAGCTCTGACCTCCCACAGAGGCGGCTGGCCCGCAGGCGAAAGAAAACGCACGTGTGCTCTGAATGTGGGAAAGCCTTTGACCGGCTCTCTGTCCTGGCGAACCACCTGACCATCCACACAGGAGAGAAGCCCTACCAGTGTGTGGACTGCGGCAAGGGCTTTGGCTATAAAGCGCTCCTTGTGAGGCACGGCCGGAGCCACGAAGGGCAGAAGCCGTACAAATGCTTGGCGTGCGGGAAGACGTTCAGCACCAGCACTATCCTCTCCGATCACGAGAGAATCCACACGGGAGAGAGGCCCTTCACCTGCGCCGACTGCGGGAAGTGCTTCATCAAGAGGGGCCACCTGATGAGGCACCAGCTGACCCATACGGGGGAGAAGCGCTACAAGTGCTCCGAGTGCGACAAGAGTTTTGGCGACAAGAGCCTCCTGACCACCCACAAGAGGTGGGTGCGCCGAGTGCGGGAAGAGCTTCAGCCAAGGATCGCACCTCGTCACTCACAAGAGAATCCACACCGGAGAGAAGCCGCACCAGTGCTCGCACTGCGGGAACAGCTTCAGCCGGCGCTACGACCTCCTCATCCACGAGAGGACGCACACGGGCGAGAAGCCCTACCCGTGCCCTGAGTGCGGGAAGAGCTTCCGCCAGAGCTCGCAGCTGTTCGTCCACGGGAGGATCCACATGGGAGGGAAGCCCTACCGATGCGCCGAATGCGGCAAGAGCTTCCGCTGGGAGAGCAGCATCAAGATGCACATGAAGAACCACGCCGGCGACCGGCCGTACGCCTGCTCCGAGTGCGGCAAGCGGTACGGCAAGTCCTCGCACCTGATCCGCCACAAGGCGACGCACACCGGCGAGAAGCCCTTCCAGTGCTCGCAGTGCGAGAAGAGCTTCACCCAGAGGTCCGTTCTTGACCTCCACGAACGGACGCACACGGGAGAGAGGCCCTTCAAGTGCGCCGAGTGCGGGAAGTGCTTCCGCTGGGAGAGCAACTACCAGATGCACGCCAAGAACCACACCCGGAAGAAGCCGTTTGAGTGCGCGGACTGCGGCGAGAGCTACGACAAGGAGTCTCAGCTCATCAAGCACCGCAGGAGCCACACAGGGGAGAAGCCCTTCAAGTGCAAGGAGTGCGGTCTGTGCTTCGACTGCATCTCCGCGCTGACGGGGCACCGCAAGGTCCACCGGAGCGAGAGGCCCTTCAAGTGCGCCGAGTGCGGCAGGAGCTACAACGAAGAGCCCGAGCTCCTCAAGCACCAGAGGGCCCACACGGCGGAGAAGCCGCACAAGTGCCCCGATTGTGACAAGAGTTTTGACTCTAGCTCTGCCCTGAGGGTGCACCGGCGCATGCACACCGGGGAGAAGCCCTACAAGTGCTCAGGCTGCGGGAAGAACTTCAGCCAGAGTTCAAACCTCCGGACGCACATGAGAATCCACACAGGAGAGAACGTGTGAGAGGCAGGCCTCCCAAGGATGTGGGGGGGGGGGGACACGGTGGCCGCTCAACTCCAGGAAGCTCTAGGGGGCCAAAGGTTCCCCATCTCTGATTTTGCAGGTATTTTTGCCTGGGTGGGTAATGTTAGGGATCGAGCTACATGATGCGGGTAGAACATAGTGAGGTGGGTTTAGAAGAGACATCGACATTTTTCATTCTTTCCTTTCTTTTTTATAAAAAAACAATAAATGTTTTAATTCCAAGTGTCTGTGTGTGGTTTTGTTTTATGCTCCTTTCTTATGATGGTGAGGCTTGGTGTTGGGGGGGGGGGCTAGCTCTCTTAATAATAATAATAACATTTTATTTATATCCCGCCCTCCCCAGCTGAAGCTGGGCTCAGAGCAGCTAACAACAATAAATGCAATGCCAAAGGTATTGGATTCAAATCCTGCACAAGTTGTTTTGTTTTGTTTCCAACCAAGTTCTACTCATGACCACGGCCATCAAGTTTGATGGGTTAACAACAACAACATATTATTATTACAGTGGTATCTCGGTTTTCGAACATCTCCATTGTCGAACGTTTCGGTTTTCAAATGCTGTAAACCCGGAAGTAAATGCTTTGGTTTTCGAACACGCCTCGCAAGTCAAACATGCCGCATTGCTTCCGTGTTGAGTTTTCCGTAGAGGCTTCTGTATTTTTTTGTTTTCAAATGTTTCGGAGCTCAAACGGTCTTCTGGAATGGATTACGTTCAGAAACCAAGGTACCACTGTATATGCCAGCCATCAGACTGGGTTGCCCCAGCCACTCTGAGCAGCGTCCCACAAATTATAAAAGCACAGTAAAACTTCAACCATTAAAAACATCCCTCAACAGAGTTGCCTTCAGATGTCTTCTAAAAGTCAGATAGCTGTTTATCTCCTTGACATCTGATGGGAGGACATTCCACAGGGTGGGTGCCACTACTGAAAAGGCCCTCTGCCTGGTTCCCTGTAACCTCACTTCTTGCAGTGAAGGAATCTGCAGAAGCCCCTCGGAGCTGGATCTCTACATCCAGGCTGAACAATGGGGGTGAAGACGCTTCTTCAGGTAAGCTGATCAGGACTAGGACTGGAGACCATGGGTTCTTAACCTGAAGTCCACAGATTGGCTTCACATGGTCTGTAAACTGGGAGAAAGGTAAAAGGAAAGATGTACATAAAATGTTTTTATGTGCATTTTTCTGGTGACAGGGCCCACAACTTTCATCCAAATCTCAAAGGAATCCATGACCCAAAAAAGGTTAAGAACCGCTGCCAGAAAAAAAAAGAAGAAGAGAAGTGTACTAAACAGAATGGATGGGTTTTTAAAATGCACTGACTTGTTCCAGATGGCTACAATGGGTTTCCAAATGGTTACTGGATTTCATACGCTCCAGAGGGTTGCTCAAAATGACTTAAATGGTTCTCCCATTCCTTAGTTAATCCCAACAACAACCCTGTGAGGTAGGTTGGGCGTGAGCTTCATGGCCAAGTGGGGATTTGAACCCTGGTCTCCCAGGTCGTAGTCTTGACACTACTACTATACCACACACCGTGTTGAATTTCTGCCTGCAATGCAAGTGCTTTCTTTTATCTCCCCACCTTCCTCAAAAACCCTCTGGGTGCCATGTGTGGTTCTCAGCTCCCCTGCCCTTTTTTAGCCTTCACAAGGCTGCTGTGAAGCAGGCTAGGGGCTGCTAGGCGGAGGGAGAGATTATTGTTAGACCAGTATCATCTGGTCAGCTTTAGTGTTATGGAGGGGGATGTCTTTTCAGCCTGGTACAAGCCACCACACAGAGATTGCAGTATCTCGGCTGGCATGCATGCAGTGGACTCGGTCAAAGGGCTGTCACATGGAAGATGGAGCGAGCTTGTTCAGGGACCAGAACCGTTGGGTTCAAGTTACGAGAAAGGAGATTCCAGCTGAACACTAGGAAGAACTTTCTGACAGTAAGAGCCCATTAGCTGATTCCAGCATCGCAGGGGGTTGGTCTAGATGACCGTTGGGGGTCCCTTCCAACTTGACAATCCTATGGAATTGTAGAATTAGTTAGAAGGGACCACAATTGTCATCAGGTAAAATCCCCAGCAACAGCAGGAATCCTTTGCCGAAGAGACTCCTGCTCTATCAACTGAGCTATCCAAGGTATTGTAGAGGTTTTGTTTCTATGATTCTAAGTTAATCGATTAATTCAGGTTCATTAGTTTCAGTGGGTCTACTCTGAGTAGGATTTAGTTGGCCTTTGTCTTGGCTCCCTGCTCCATAAGGAAAAGCCAGCTTTCCTGAAAAGAGACTGAACGGGTTAAATGCAGTTACAGATAGGTAGCCGTGTTGGTCTGCCATAGTCAAAACAAAATAATTTTTTTTTTCCTTCCAGTAGCACCTTAAAGACCAACTAAGTTAGTTCTAGGTATGAGCTTTCGTGAGCTGTGTATCTGAAGAAGTGTGCATGCACACGAAAGCTCATACCTAGAACTGACTTAGTTGGTCTTTAAGGTGCTACTGGAAGGGTTAAATGCAGAGAGTCTTCCTGCCTAGAGAGCTCCTGAAATGGGAAAAGGGAGCAATGTATGTCACTTTCCTGTCCCGCCCCCCCCCCTTTCCCCTTTCTCGGTAGGGGAACCCACCCCCCACAACACCCCACCACCACCAAAAAAGCTTCCCTTTTGCACATGCCAGCCTGCGATCAGAATCGTGCAAGGAGTGTTGCCCGGGGACTTCCTGCCCGCGTCCCCTGCTGGAAATCCTTGCAAGGGGAGGGTGAGTTCAAGGAGGTTGTGGGGGGCGGCGCGGCGGGGGGGGGGGAAGCATGATTCAGAAGAGGAGATCCCCAAGCAGGAGAAGCAGAGGAGAAATCGGGGGGGGGCAGGCGGGGAGCGGGGAACACCTGCCCCATGAAACAGCTAAGCACGTGGCTTGCCAGGATGCTTTCCTCTTTTGCACATTGTTGTAAAACAAATCCTGTTCTATGTATTTGGGTAATCTAGTTGCTTTTACACACACACACACACACACACACACACACACACACACACACACAGCCCCATTTGCGTTGCACATTTCAAGCAGTGTCATACTGCTCTCCCAGCTGTCATGGCTTTCCCCCACAGAGAATTGTGGGAGTTGTAGTTTGCGCTGTGGGTTAAAACCACAGAACCTAGGGCTTGCCGATCAGAAGGTCAGCGGTTCGAATCCTTGGTTCGAATCCTTGGTCCCAGCTCCTGCCAACCTAGCAGTTTGAAAGCACGTCAAAGTGCAAGTAGATAAATAGGTACCACTCCAGTGGGAAGGTAAACGGCTCCCTCGGCCAGTAAAGCGAGATGAGCGCCGCAACCCCAGAGTCGGCCACAACTGGACCTAATGGTCAGGGGCCCCTTTACCTTTAGTTTCCTAAGGGTGCTGAATGTTGCTGGGAGACCCCAGTCCCCCTCACACAAAACTACAGGGCGGCATATAAATTCATTAAATGAAATAAAATAAATAAACAACAGATAAGGAGAGATGGCGTAGGAGGGAGAGACTCACAAATGCAGAACACACGAAGTTCAAAGCTAATCTAAAAGGTTAAATGCAGTTAAAGCAGCACTATTAAAACAATGAAATTATACACCTGGGGGTCTCTAATTCGTATATCAACCCTAGGCCCAGTTTGAGCTAAAATGAGTTTGTAATGAGCTCCCCATTCACAGCAGTGGGGTTGGAGTTGGTCTTCATGGTCAAATGACTACTTTTAATGGTTTTCCATTGGTAACCACGTACATCAGACAAGGAGGCAAACCTTAACTGTGCCACTTTAGACAACAGATGAAGACTCACATGACTGAATGTTGCTCCATTAAAATATAGCAAGATTACCTGTATGTGGGAAAACTAGTATGTCAGGGAAAAATCTAGGCCAGAAGCTTCTTCCTGACCAGCTACTTTTCTATGTGCAATATATGTTTGTTTGTTTGTTTGTTTGTTTGTTTGTTTGTTTGTTTGTTTGTTTTGTGTGTGTGTGTGTGTGTGTGTCATGTGAGTTCACCTCCTCATTAGGAGACTCAGAAACAGTTTCACGACCCCCTCCGCCTCTTGTGAGAAGCAAGCTTTCATCCAAATTCACTTTAGCAGGATTTAGCCTTGGTGTTCCCTGGTTTCCATGGCAACCACAAACCAAGCAGCCTCTGAACAGATTACACAGATTATGCATGCATTGTGGGGATTAATGATCACATCTGTTGTAATCGAATGCCCTATTTCATATTCAGCTTCTCTTTTTAAAAAAGAATTATTAAAAAGTGAGGGTTAATAAAAGCTGGTTTTTAGTTGGTTTTGTATATAGTTAAATCTGTTACCTGTGGACGGACACACACACACAGTCCGAGCTAAACAGATTATGTTTGGGAGATAATTTTCATCACATTATTTATTTTATAAAAGGAACTGTTTACTGCCCCCACATAAAATATCAGGGAAATGTATATAGCAATATTTAAACATTTTTTAAAAAGCAGTATTATAGCTATATAAGTATCAGGGTTATTTAATTAGATATATATATGTGTGTGTGTGTTATTCTGCCAATGTTCAAAGAGGCATTTGATACTGAAAAACACCAGTCTCAGGCAAGGATTAGACAAAACATAAGCCAAAGTCAGATGAAATCATAAAACAAAATGCAACCCACAAAATGACTACAATTATCTATTTGTTATATAGCATTTTAAAATATACCTAATTTTTAATGGTTATCCATGGGGGTAATTCCATGAAAATGTCAACCTCTTAATCTTTTGCAAGTCTCAAAAGCTTTTTATATAAAAAGTGACTAATAAATCAATTTCTTTATAAATGTTTGTTAGTATATCACCAACTTGTATAAAAAATATCAAAGCGCTGTATAATAATATATACATATATATGTATGTGTGTGAGCAGCCAAGTACAATAAAACAAAACTCCATAAAAACAAAATAATATATCCATTAAAACAGGGGTCAGCAAACTTTTTCAGCAGGGGGCCGGCCCACTGTCCCTCAGACCTTGTCAGAGGCTATAGTCCAGGGGCCGGGCTATATTTTGAATTCCTATGCCCCACAAATAACCCAGAGATACATTTTAAATAAAAGCACACATTCTACTCATGTAAAAGCACGCTGATTCCTGGACCGTCCACAGGCCGGATTGAGAACGTGATTGGGCCGCATCCGGCCCCCAGGCCTTAGTTTGTCTACCCATGCATTAAAATGACTGGCTAATTAGCCTAGGCCTGTCAGCATAAAAAGTCTTAGTCTTCAAGGGATGCCTCAAAGGCAAAAACCTAACCCTCCCCGCTCCTGTATCCCCACCAAGCATACAATCCATTTCTTTCCTATAATGTACAGTTGATATGCATGATTTTAAACATTTTTTCAGAGCTTGATGATATGCTCTGTTCAAAACGATGTATTATATGTGAACCATGCAAGACAGGGCAACATTTATTTTAATATAATTCTTCTGTCAGAGCCCTCTCCAAGAAATAGGCAGCAGGCCAATGGTTCTGCCTCTACAGTCTGAGGCAGGCAGGATGCCTCTGAATGCCAGTGGCTGGGAATCACAAGTGGGGAAGAGTAGTGTTGTTGCACTCGGTTCCTTCTTGTGGGCTTCCCATCGGGCGGGTGGCGCTGTGGTACAAAACCACGGAGCCACTTGGGCTTGCCGATCGGAAGGTCAGCAATTCGAATCCCAACAACGGAGCGAGCTCCCGTTGCTCCTTGCCAGCTTCTGCCAACCTAGCAATTCGAAAGCACGCCAGTGCAAGTAGATCAAAAGGCACCGCTGTGGTGGGAAGGTCAACGGCATTTCCATGTGCTCTGGCACTCATCATGATGTCCCGTTGCGCCAGAAACAGTTTAGTCCTGGCCACATGACCCAGAAACTGTCT
This sequence comes from Podarcis erhardii, assembly GCF_964252035.2. Lineage (NCBI taxonomy): Eukaryota > Metazoa > Chordata > Lepidosauria > Squamata > Lacertidae > Podarcis > Podarcis erhardii. The sequence continues at coordinate 117,449,378 of NC_138498.1, read as the reverse complement.
GTGAACAAACACTGGCTCCCTCGGCCTTAAAGTGAGATGAGTGCCGAAACCCCGTAGCCGCCTTTGACAGGACTTAACCGTCCAGGGGTGCTTTACCTCTTACCTTACCAGGTCAGCCTGTGAGCTCACTGGGCCTTTGGTCCAGCAAATGGGCACTTCTTAAGGTCTTGTCTTAGCAAATGCAAGCTGGTTCTTTTAAAATGAGATCCAGAAGTAATACAAAACACAAGTGAGTGAGAAGATTAGCGATTTTATTCTACACAGCATGCAATATATACATACCAAGCAAGCACTTCTTTCTGCCACTTGAAAGCCCTCAAGAAGTGGCGAAGCGACTTCCCAGGTAGCCTTGATTTGCTGATCAGTCCATGCACGAGCCTCAAAGAACTTGGTCCAAAATCATCTGATTTATAGATAGCTAGCCTGTTAGCCTGCGTGGCTTGCCTGACTGGCTATGCGCAGATTACAGTGGACCTCAGGTTGTGAACGTGATCCGTGCGGGATGCACATTCGCAACCCGCAGCGCTCGCAACCGACGTTTGCACACGCGTGGGTTGTGATTCGGTGCTTCTGCGCATGTGCAAAGCGTGATTTAGCGCTTCTGCGCATGCATGAGCGCCAAAACCCAGAAGTAACCTGTTCTGGTACTTCTGGGTTTTGGTGGTCCGCAACCCAAAAAAACGCAACCAGAAACGTCTGTAAGCTGAGATATGACTGTATTTATTAGCCACCTCCCCCAATGCCTCACTTTCTTCAAACAATGTCCAACATCAAAAGAAAGTACCCAATAATATCACTTCCTTCCAACAGATTAGGGCATTAAAGGCTGTTCTCAGCCATCAAAGAGCTCAAAAAGAGATAGAGAGGGGAAAGCAAACAGAGGCAGGAAGGGTAACTGTTAGATCATTAACGCCTCAAAATACCATTTATCTTCCAGAGATTGCCCATATAGGTCTTACACTCCACCAGCTTCTCCTCAATTGTGGAAGAAATTTACAGGCTTCTCCCAGAAGCTTCTCTCCCTTTCTGACTCTTCCCAGCTAGGCCAAAGAGATGGATTCACCCCGGAGCTGAACACAGTCCCTTCCCTTGCCTTTTGGGACAAAGACCCTGTCGGGAAATGGTGGGAGCCAGCCCCTATAACGTGAAGCCCAGTCACCTGTCGTTTCATGAATTTTCAAATATATAAAACTTCACGAAACAACTGCTGAACGAAGGGTGCCGGTTTTCTGCACGATGAGCAAGAGCGCCGCCGAGAGGAAGAGAGAGAGCCGGGCGAGGCAAAGCGACGAGCAGAGACTTCTTGAGCGAGAGAAGGCGAGGAGAGCAATGAAGATGATCAGGGAAGACCGGAAGCTGGACAGCGCATACCAAAAGAAGCACAGGGAAGACTCTTGGAAGAGGATGCGCCTCATGAGGCAAAGGAGGAAAGATGCTGAGGAGGGGCTGAGGAAGGCAGGGTCCTCTCGGGCATCGCCGCTTACGCCACACCAAACATTTGGTAAAAGCTACAGATATGCATTTCCATGGCTCTTCCTGGGTTGAGTTTAATGTCATCCCTGGGTGTTTATCACTTTGGTTGTTGTTGGTGGCCAGGAGGCAGGTGGGGGAGCGAGTTTTATTTTTAATTTTATAATAATTTTTATTAATTTTCAGTTACAATAATCCAATACTTGCCTCATTATAACAATGCCAAATTATAATACAATTACTAATACCAATCATTCAGATAATTTAGGTGCCCCCCCCCTGCGTGCTAGAATTGGTGGTTTGATGGTTTACTTTATTTCTGCGTTCCAAAATCTTATTAATTTCAATTACACTCTGGTCAAAATACCAATCCCTTATGCAACAACTGCAATATTAACAACTTCCATTCGTATTTACACAATAAATTATAAAACTACAGGTGAGGCACTCAAATCTATATCCTTGTTCTTCCTGTGTGTGGCAATTACTCTGTCTGAGGGGGGGGGGGAGCGAGTTTTAAATTATGTTTTACAGATTGCTATTATGAATGTGTTTAATTTTTGTATTACTGTGCACTGCTTTATAAGAAATATTTAGTCAGACTGTTGGTCTGTTGAGCTCAGAATTGTCTTCAGTCGAATTCCATGTGCAAGGAAGGGTAAATGTGAAGAGAAACAAATGTGGCAGAAAGAGAGAGAAACCCCACCTCCTTTTGGGCCCCATCCAGTTTTGGCTTCCTTACTGAAGCCCTCCCTGCCCACTACCAGTACACAACCCTTGACAGACGACCACTGAGAGAATTCAACCCTTGCTAGGAAAAAACAAAAGGTTCCTCATCCGTGGTCTAAAGCTCTAACCATGGGAGTACAGTGGTATCTCAGTTCTCAAACGCAATCTGTTCTGGAAGACCGTTTGACTTCCGAAACGTTCGAAAACCGAAGCACAAAGGGCTGGCTACAAGTTCAGTTGGAAAAATTGAAAAACACACTGCAGAAACAATTTGACTTCTGAGGTGCGTTCTTCGAAAACGGAAGCAATTACGTACTTCCAGGTTTTCGGCGTTTGAAAATTGAAATGTTCGGCCTCCGAGACGCTTGAAAACTGAGGTACCACCGTACATAGTTCTGATGTGCCTGATCTAAGAAGTCTTTTATTTACAGGGCACTGGATACCACCAGAAGTCAAAATGGAGGACCAGGACTTTGAAGAGCCTGAAACAGGGGAGATGCCTGAGGCAGGAGGAAGGGACCTGCATGTTGTCCAGGTTGAGACCACTGAAGAGCTGTCAAGAAGGCTGTCTCCGTTCCCAGTAAAGGAGGAACCGGAGGACGGGTACTGTGAAACCCAGTGGCAAGGCTTCATGCAGCCGGCACAACCCCCTCACACGGAACATGACGATCCATGCTTGCTTGATCCTGAGTCTGGAGAGGGCCCTAGGGATTTGCTCATTCTGTCTGTGAATGGAGTGACAGACACCACTCAGTGGCCTCGGAGCGAGCTTACGAAGCGAACCCTGCCTGACTTTTCGAGAGGATCCCTCAAGGCCTGTGAGCATCGCGTGGATTCTCCCGCAAGAGTGAAAGAAGAGAGTCCAGACCTCAGCAGCTTGGAGGCCCGATGCCACCACTTCAGGCACTTCTGCTACCGAGAAGCCGAAGGACCTATGGGATTGTGGAGGCATCTCCAGGAGCTTTGCCACCAGTGGCTGAGGCCAGAGGAGCACACCAAGGAGCAGATCCTGGAGCTGGTGATCCTGGAGCAGTTCCTGGCCATCCTGCCCCCGGAGATGCAGAGCTGGGTTCAGGGGCATGGCCCAGAGACTTGCGCCCAGGCAGTGATTATGGCAGAGGATTTCCTGCTTGGGTCGCAGGAGCTTGAGGACCAGAAGCAGCAGGTGAGAACATCTATTTGTGAATCCTTCAAGGTGCCCAGAGACAATCTTTGCAGGGAGGCTGCGGAGGACACTTCCAGGTGCCTGCCATTTCAGTTTATAATTTTATTTCATTTCACTTTTGATTTGCATATGGTCTTTCTGTGTTACTTTACACAAGGCAGTTCAGGATACAAATTTTAGAGGAAACAAATGTTATTGTTTTTTCTTTGTTTGTACTCCCTATTTCATTTTGTAATACAATCGTGCCTTGGTTGTTGAACGCCTTGCGACTCAAACGTTTTGGCTCCTGAACACCACAAACCCAGAAGTGAGTGTCCCAGTTTGTGAACGTTTTTCAGAAGACAAATATCCAACGTGGCTTCTGCGGCTTCCGACTGAGTGTGGGAAGCTCCTGCAGCCAATCGTAAGCCGCTCCTTGGTTTTCAAACATTTTGGTAGTCAAATGGACTCCCAGAACGGATTCCATTTGAAAACCAAGGTCTGACTGTATCTTGCTTCTAAACTGTTAAACAATAAAAATAACAATACTGGCCTATTTTGCAGAGTTGTCAAAATCACACAAACCGCTTTCGGTGCTTTGCTTAACATGCTCTATAAATCCTTCATTTTTTTATTTTTAGGTTAACCTGATGTTTGAAGAGGCAGTTGCTAGCTCACCAGAGGCAGAGGAGGAGCCAACAGCACAACTTTGCACAGAAGGACTGCGGAAAGGCAAAAGTAGAGCCATCGTGTTGGGTAAAGATCTGTTCCTCAATGTGGTGTAGTGGTTAGAGTGCTGGACTACAACCTGGGAGAGCAGCGTTCAAATCCCCACCCGGCCATGAGAGCCAGTGTGGTGTAGTGGTTAAGAGCGGTAGCCTCGTAATCTGGGGAACTGGGTTCGCGTCTCCGCTCCTCATGCAGCTGCTGGGTGACTTTGGGCCAGTCACACTTCTCTGAAGTCTCTCAGCCCCACTCACCTCTCAGAGTGTTTGTTGTGGGGGAGGAAGGGAAAGGAGAATGTGAGCCGCTTTGAGACTCCTTAAAGGGAGTGAAAGGCGGGATATCAAATCCAAACTCTTCTTCTTCTTCTTCTTCATCATCACATAAGTCCCGAAGAAGAGCCTGGCTGGCTCAAGCCAAAGGCCCTCATAATTTAGCATCCTGTTCTCACAGGCATCAGCCAATCGCCTGCGAGAAGACCCCAAGCAGGACCTGAGCACAACTGCACCACTCTACGCTTGTGATTCCCAACAAACTGGTGTCTTGCCTCAGTACTGGACTAGATGAGAGCCAACAGACTGAAGCTCAATCCAGATAAGACTGAGGCTCTGTTGGTGGGTGGTTCCCTAGACCAGATGACTGGGAGGTTGTCTGCCCTTGATGGGGTTACACTTCCCCTGAAGGAGCAGGTTTGTACCCTGGGGTAGGTCCTAGATCCTTTGCTGTCGCTTGAAGCTCAGGTGGCCTCAGTGGCCTGGAGTGCCTTCCATCAGCTTCAGCTGGTGGTCCAGCTACACCCCTATCTGGACAGGGATAGCCTAACTACTGTTGTCTATGCTCTGGTGACCTCAAGGTTAGATTACTGCAATGCGTTATACGTAGGGCTGCCTCTGAAGATGGTTTGGAAACTTCAGCTAGTGCAGAATTCACTAGCCAGGTTGCTCACCGAAGCAAGATGCTTTGAGCATATTACACCAATCCTGGTCTGACTGCACTGGCTACCAATTACCGTATTTTTTGCTCTATAAGACTCACTTTTCCCCTCCTAAAAAGTAAGGGGGAAATGTGTGTGCGTCTTATGGAGCGAATGCAGGCTGCGCAGCTATCCCAGAAGCCAGAACAGCAAGAGGGATTGCTGCTTTCATTGCACAGCGATCCCTCTTGCTGTTCTGGCTTCTGAGATTCAGAATATTTTTTTTTCTTGTTTTCCTCCTCCAAAAACTAGGTGCGTCTTGTGGTCTGGTGCGTCTTATAGAGCGAAAAATACGGTGGTTTCTGGGCCCAAGTCAAAGTGCTGGCTTTAACCTACAAAGCCTTAAGCAGCTCAGGACCATAATACCTCAAGGACCGCCTCTTCTCATATGAACCTACGCAGATCCTGAGATCATCTTCTGAGGCTCTTCTCTGCAGTGGCTCCCCGTCTGTGGAATGGTCTCCCCAGAGAAGTTCACCTGGCGCCTTCATTATACACCTTTAGGCACCAGGCAAAAATACTCCTTTTTAACCAGGTCTTTGGTTGATCTGATTTACATCCTATGCCCTTTTAAAATGTGGTTTTTTGGGGGGGGGCACTATTGGGTTGTTGTTTTTATTTTTATTATGTATTTTGTGGTTTTATATCTTGATTTTATTCTGTGAACCGCCCTGAGACCCCCAGGTATAGGGCAGTATATAAATTCAATAAATAAATAAATGAATAAATAAAAATATACCACTTATATGCCAAAGTGGCTTCTAAGAGGTATACTGCCTCTGATAGAGAAGAGCACCTTGGGCAAGTCACTGCCGCTTTCTCCACCAGGGTGGCTAAACTGGTGACCACGGGTATCATGGTGACCACGGCGGCTCTCAGTCGTGCTGCAGGGCAGGTGTCCAGGACACTGAGCTTTCACTTTTAAAAAGCAAGTCTTTAACCCTAGTGGGAAGACCATCATGGGGCAAAGTGTGTAGGTACTTTCTAAGCAGCTTCTGTGAAATGAGACCCCAGCCATTTTATGTTATGCAACACCCTCCCCAGTTACAAAATTCGAAATGTGCCCACTAGTTCAAAAAGGTTGGGGACTCCTGTTCTGTGCTGTGCTGCTAATGTAAGTGTAAATTGACACACGGGATGCTTTCATGAGCACATGCCCCTCTGTCTCTTCCCAAAGATCCTTGCGTATAGAAAGCTACCACGTCAGAGGGAAGGCTAAGCTAGACCTCTTTTCCCTGACATGCTAGTTTTCTGTGTGCATTGCTTCCCCTCTCTGCATGGAGGAGCATTCCATTGTTTGAACCCTCCACCCGCCACCTGAAGTGAAACAGCCCAAACAGAGGCCGACCACTTTGGTGAGAATTAGATCTTTAGGATGAGAATTAGACCTTTAGTCAAAATGGTGCCTTGCAGATCTTGATGGACTATAAGTCCCACCATCCCATATCACTGACCATGCCTTCTAGGCCTGATGGCGGTTGGAGTCCGGCAGTGTAATATAATAAATAAATAATTTTTTATTTGTACCCCACCCTTCCCGGTTCAGAAAACCGGGCTCAGGGCGGTTAACAACCAATTTAAATCACTTAATTGATGCAACAAAAAACAGCATAAAATACAGTATAAAACGTGAATAACAATAAATTCAGAATTCAAAAATCAATTTAGGGGGGGAAATCCATCCATAAACATTAGATGATCACCAGGGCTAGCTGGCTAAATTATTCCTATTTGGGCCAGCGAGAGACCAGGGGAGAATTAGCTGTGGGATCCCAGAGCGGGTAATCTTCATAAAAGGGGGAGGGAAGGAAGGGGAATAAAAGATCAGGCTAAGTTCAAGTTGAAAGCTAGGCGGAATAGCTCTGTCTTACAGGCCCTGCGGAAGGAGATCAATTCCTGCAGGGCCCTGGTCTCATGGGACAGAGCATTCCACCAGGTCGGAGCCATCACTAAGAAGGCCCTGGCCCTGGTGGAGGATAATCTGACTTCCTTAGGGCCCGAGAGCTCTAAACTATGATTATTCATGGACCTTAAGGTTCTCTGCGGGGCAGACCAGGAGAGGTGGTCCCATAAATACAAGGGCCCTAAGCCACAAAGGGCTTTTAAGGTCAAAACCAGCACCTTAAACCTGACCCGATACTCGTTTGGAGCCAGTGCTGGTAAAGCACTGGAAGGAAGGCACAACATTGGCTACTCCTGGCTTGTGCTGATGTTTTAAGGGAGCTAGCAAATAAAACCCATTGCTTTCTCCTTTCCAGCTCAGGTGTGGCCCGAAGCGAAAAGGAAGATGCAGGACCGAGGACAAGCCAAATTGGGAGAAGATTTGGCAGTGCAAGAAGGAGACCTTCACATGGTCCGGATGGAGACCACAGTGGAGTTACTGGAAGGGGCAGCAGCACTGCAGCCAATTAAACTGGAGCCTGAGGAGGGGCAGCGAGAGCGCTGGGAAGCCCAGTTGCAGGACTTCCTTAGCACAATGCAGTCCCCTCCCTCAGGGTGGAAGAACCCACAGACCCCACCTGCCTCGGGGAAGCCTGCAGAGGAGGACAGCAGGGTCCTCTCATCGATGAGAAGGAGCGATGTCAGCCAGTGGCCCAAAGGACTGTGGGTCACCCAAAGGCAGACAGGCCTGAGCAGAGAAGCTCAGCAGGCTTCTGACAACGCAGACTCCTCCAAGAAAGCAGAAGAGGAGATGCTTCTCGACGAGGACGCTGTCAGCGTGGAGGCTCTGCGCCAGCGTTTCCGGCAGTTCCGCTGTCGGCAAGCTGAGAGGCCCCGAGACGTCTGCAAGAGGCTCTGGGAGGTTTGCCACGAGTGGCTGAAGCCGGAGAGGCGCTCGAAGGAGCAGATCTTGGATTTGCTGATCCTGGAGCAGTTTCTGAGCGTCCTCCCTGTAGAGATGGAGAGCTGGGTTAGGGAACGCCGTCCAGAGACTTGTGCCCAGGCGGTGGCCCTGGCGGAGGTCTTCCTCCTGAGGCCGCAGGAGCCCAAGAAACAGGAGCCCAAGGTGGGTGTGCCAGTCTTTGGGGTCATCCCAGCCACTTCCAGGAAAGGCTGTGGCTCAGTCATAGAGCATCTGCTTTGCCCGAAGAAGGCTCAATTCCTAGCTTGTCCAGTATAGCGTTGGCAAAGATCTCCCAGTGTGGCTTGGAGAGTAGGCTGCCTGGAGAGCCGTGGCCAATCAGTGTAGACGGTATTGAGCTAGATGGACCAATGGTCTGACTCATTATACGGCAGCATTGTATGTTCCCATCTTAATAGCATGCCCGCCTCTTTTACAAACTTTCCTCCTCAGATAGCCCCCAAATGGAGGAATGTTGTGTGGGAAGAGGGCAAGAGCTACTAGAGCACAAAGCAGCTTCCAAGTGCCTTATTTAGAACAGAATCTTACTTTACAAAGGTAAAATTTGTATTGGTTGCTCTGCCCACTTTTGCCTCTGGCCCACCACTGATCTCAGAAGGTTGCTCAGATGGGAATTTGAGCCCTTGGGGGTGAAAAAAATCCCCCAACCCTGACATAGCTTTTATTATTATTTATTATTAAGAAAAGTTTAACTGAACAATGTCAAATAAAAATAAAGCTATACAGTATTATATCATTGCAAGAGTTAACAGTTCCAGTTCCATATAAATGCTTATCTAATTACTATTATTACTATCCATATACATATATGTTTCTTTTTAAACTGCTATATTTTGTATAAATGCATTCCAAATGTCATTCTACTTGTCCATGCAAAGTCTATGTCCTTAAACAATCCATTCATAACTTGCACGTCTAGTCATATCTGTGGGATGTAAACACAGGAGCAGTCAATGACAACATTCCTAGAGTGTACATGTTAGAACATGGGGAGGGATGTCTGTCCAGCAAGCAGGTAAACTTCCTGGGGACGGACTTCCTCCGCATGTGACCAGAGGTGGGTGTGGCCTCACCTGTGCAGGTAATGATAAAAGCACAGGGCAGGCAGCCACTCTCTCTCTTGCCTCTTGCCTCTTGCCTCTTGCCTCTCTGCCATCTTCCTTCGATGAGGAAACATCTAAGGATGCCCTCTTGGCTCTCAGCCAAGAGAGGACAGTACTATCTTCCTATAAGTGCATGTTTCTAAGTGCATGTAACCTTTTTAAGCCTGCCTACCTTCTGGGATCATATTGTGAACAGAACGTGAGTAAACTCTTTTATACTTTTATAAAGACTGTGTCGTGTCTTGTATTTTAAGAGGGAACAAAGGGGAAATTACCAGAGTAATTATTATAGAGGTTCTAGCGAACCTGTGCAAGCGTTACCGTTGCGAACTTAAAGGGGAATGTCTATAAACTCTGCTGATATTTTGGGAACTTGTTAGTACAAGTTGGATAAGGATATAATTAGTCAATATATCCTCTCCTGCACCCCAGAACATTCCCACAAAGGGTTATTGGCCCCAGTATTGCATATTTCTGCGTATTTTTGAAGGATTGCATTGGATTGTGATTTTGAATTGAGTAGTATTTTTCTGAGTTAACTTCCTGGTAAGCACATGGTCCTTTGTTCCATTGTGCAGTGGGGATTAAGCAACCCCCCCCCTTCCCTCAGAGTTCACAGTGACCCAAGGCAGTGAAGAATTGTTTTGTATTTTGAGATTTTTGAGATTTTGATTTTGAAATTTTGAGAAATTTTGAAATTTTGAAGAATTTTGAAATTTTTGGATTTTAAGATGGCTAGAGCAGCTTTTGATAGTGATGCAAAGCTAGGAATGCCTGTGCTGAATGAACACAATTTCATACACTGGAAGCAGCGCTTGATAGCATGTTTAGATTATAAGCACATTTTGGAAGCTTTAAACCCTCAACCTACGGGATCGTCTGAGGAAGCTTTAGCCAAGATAAGTGCTTGGAAACGCATGAACAGCGAAGCTAGACACATAATTTTGAGTGGACTTCGCGATGAGCAGCTATCATTAATAAATAGTACAGATGATGCATCTCAAATCTTAAGAGATATTGAGCGCGTGTATGGAGAATCTAGCATAAACTGCTTCAGAAACTTGGTGTGTAAATTAACCAGAGTGAGGATGAATTCAAAAGAGGAATTCACAGAGCACATCAACAAGTTCACTGAGATTATTCAAAGAATTGATCTGACTCCCAAAGCTTTTGATGAAGATACAAAGATAGCATTTTTGTTGTCATCACTTGGACCACGCTTTAGCGCATTTGTAAGTTTGATGGATCATAGACAAGGTCTGACTTTTAAAGACTTGATTGGTTATTTAAAAGAAGAATGCAGAGATAGAGCTGAATCTCCAGTGAGAAATGCTAGAAGCAAAGACAGTAGTTATGCATCTAGGCAATGTACAAAGTCCAAAGAGATGCCTAAGAAAGTGATTTGTTTCAATTGTAACAAAGAAGGACACATTGCAAAGAATTGCAGGGCTCCTAAAGCCAAGAAACCCCACCCCTTTGAGCCAAAAGGAGAAAAGAAGGGGAAATGTGAATGCACATGGCTACTGCAAGAAAGGAATTTAACTGTCCAGAATCGTGAGAATAGACGTAATAAATGGATAATTGATTCAGGTGCCAGCTCACATTTTTCATATAAAAGGGACTATTTTAATGAGATAAATGATGAAGAAGGATCTGAAATTGAAATTGCAGATGGGAACATTGTTAAAGCAAAAGGTGCAGGTTCCATGAGTCTGAAATGCAATATAAACAATGAATGCATTGAGAACACAATCTCTAGAGTTTTGTATGTTCCAGAGCTGAGCTGCAATTTAATCAGCGTGTCCACTTTGGACAAGAAAGGTTTCCAGATCACATTTGGAAATGGAGAATGTAAAGTGACTAGAAATGGCAAAGTGTTTGCTCAAGCAGAGCTAATCAATGGTGTATATGAGCTTGATCTTTCAGAGAATCAGTCTGCAAAAGTGGCACATTCCAGCCAGAAGGATGAAGCAGATCTGGACCTATGGCACAGAAGGCTTGGACATAGAGACACCAACGTCATTCTGGATCTACAGAAAAGAGATCTTGTAAGAGGTTTGCAGGTAAAGCAGAGCAACAAAGCTCCAGCAAAGTGCATAAGCTGTATTACTGAGAAGGCTGTAAAACCTTCATTTCCACGTTGTGCAGAACAAAGAAGCAACAAAGTGCTTGACATAGTGCACACTGACATATGTGGACCCATGAATGTTCCCTCACTGGGAAAGAATAGATATATTTTAATATTTCTGGATGACTTTTCAAGATTTTGTGTTGTATATTTCCTCAAAGAGAAGAGTGAGACAGTGGACAAGCTCCAGGAATACATTGCCATGGTCAAGAATAAATTCCAAAGAGCTCCAGCTGTGCTAATGAGCGACAATGGAGGTGAGTACTGCTCAAATGAAATGCAGGCTCTCCTGGCCAAGGAAGGAATTGCACATGTAACCACAATTCCTTACACACCACAGCAGAATGCCATAGCTGAGAGAAAGTTTAGGTCCATTATGGACATGACAAGGTGCATGCTAAAGGATGCATGTTTGCCACAGAAGCTGTGGGCCGAAGGAGTGTACACATCGGTCTATTTGCAGAATAGACTGCCAACTAAAGGTGCAGAGCGCACACCATTTGAACTTTGGCATGGGAAAGCTCCCAATCTGTCGCACATACGTGTGTTTGGAAGTCCGTGTTACTTCCACGTGCCCAAGGAACACAGACACAAGCTTGACTCCAGGGCAAAAGCAGGTATCCTGGTGGGATACGCCTCTGGAGGCAAAGGATATAGAATTATGGACTTACAAACTGGTAAGACAAATGCATACCATGCGGTTTATTTTGATGAATATGGAAAAGTAGACACTAAGAACACTGTTGTGGATTCTTCCGATGAGTCAGAAAGGACTCAAGAATTTGTATATTTCCCTTTTGAGACTCCACAAAGTACTAATCTGCCTTCAAGTGTTACAGCGCCCCCTACAGGCGATGCACCAGAAGACGCAGAGGACCAGAACCCTGGCGGCACCAGAGACGAAGATGAGGACTCAGATGGGGACATGCCTGCGTTGGAGGAGGATGAGGAAGCTGATGCGGTCGCAGAACCAGAGGTCAGGCGCTCGTCCAGAACCAACAAAGGTGTCCCACCATTACGGTTGTCCTACTTTGCAGGGTCGGCGTTTCCACAAGAACCTTCCACTTGGGAAGAGATACAGGAGATGCCAGCTGCAGAAGCCAGTCTCTGGAGGAAGGCCGCGCAGGAGGAGATGGATGCACTGCATCAGAACAAGACCTGGACACTCACTGAGCTGCCTCCCGGTAAGAAGGCCATTGGCAGTAAATGGGTTTTCAAGGTTAAGAAGGGGTCAGAAGGAGAAGTGCAGCGCTACAAAGCTAGACTTGTAGCACAGGGATTTTCACAGCGTTTTGGTGAAGACTATGATGAAGTTTTTGCACCAACCGTGAGGTACAGCAGCGTAAGAATGCTTTTGAGCATTGCAGCCTCCAAGAAAATGAGAGTGAAACACATAGACATTGCTACCGCTTTTCTACACGGGCAGATTTCTGAAGAAATCTATATGAAACAACCTAAAGGTTTTGTGAAACCACATGAGGCACATTTAGTGTGCAAACTGCAGAAAGGACTTTATGGACTTAAACAGGCTGCTAGAGCCTGGAACCAGAAGTTGCATAAAATGCTGACGCAACTTGGGTACAAGCAAGGCGACGCTGACAAGTGCTTGTACAGTAAGTCAAATAATGGACAATTCTCATATATCTTAGCTTTTGTTGATGACCTGATTATTGCCACAGCAAGTGAGAAAGACTATACACAGATAGTAAAACACCTTAGCAAAGAGGTGGAGGTCAAGGAGCTAGGAGATGTCCAGTACTACCTCGGGATCCAGGTGGAAAGAGAAGAGGACGGCTCATTTCTTCTCAGCCAAAGACAGAAGATCCACGAGCTGATTGAGCACATGCAGATGCAAGACGCACATCCAGTTGCTACACCGATGGCTACTGACTTCCTGAAGAATCAGCAGGATTCGAAGCAGTTGCCAGACAACAATGACTACAGGTCGGCGATTGGTAAACTTTTGTATTTAGTTACCACATGTAGACCTGACTTAGCAAATGCTGTGGGGATTCTTAGCAGAAAAGTGAATTCTCCCACTGAGCATGATTGGGCAGGTGTAAAGAGGGTGGTGCGATATTTGAAGGGTACCATGAATTGTAAATTAAGGTTACCAGCCGTCAGAGACCCTAAGTTGGTTGGGTATACTGATGCGGATTGGGCTGGGGATAATGCTGATTATAAATCAACAAGTGGTCATGTTTTCATGTTTGGTGATGGACCTGTTTCATGGGGCAGTTATAAACAGAGCTGTGTAGCATTATCTTCCACAGAATCAGAATACGTTGCAGCAACAGAAGCCTGCAGAGAGATCGCCTGGCTTGATCAACTCATAAAGGACTTTGGGTTGGTGAGAAAAGGGCCTGTCAGCTTGCTAGAGGACAATCAAAGTTGCCTGAAGCTGACGCAGAGTGAGAAGTTCCTGGCCAGAACAAAACACATTGGGGTTAAATACCACTACATACGCCAGATGATCCAGGATGGACTTGTGGAACTATCCTACTGCAGCACCCAAGAGATGACTGCTGACATCCTGACGAAACCCCTACCAAGAGAGAGTTTCCAGAATCTACGTGTCAAACTGGGACTCTGGGTGGTTGAATAAAGTTGTTTATGTTTTGTGTATGTTGTATTGCCTGAGAAGGGGTATGTGGGATGTAAACACAGGAGCAGTCAATGACAACATTCCTAGAGTGTACATGTTAGAACATGGGGAGGGATGTCTGTCCAGCAAGCAGGTAAACTTCCTGGGGACGGACTTCCTCCGCATGTGACCAGAGGTGGGTGTGGCCTCACCTGTGCAGGTAATGATAAAAGCACAGGGCAGGCAGCCACTCTCTCTCTTGCCTCTTGCCTCTTGCCTCTTGCCTCTCTGCCATCTTCCTTCGATGAGGAAACATCTAAGGATGCCCTCTTGGCTCTCAGCCAAGAGAGGACAGTACTATCTTCCTATAAGTGCATGTTTCTAAGTGCATGTAACCTTTTTAAGCCTGCCTACCTTCTGGGATCATATTGTGAACAGAACGTGAGTAAACTCTTTTATACTTTTATAAAGACTGTGTCGTGTCTTGTATTTTAAGAGGGAACAAAGGGGAAATTACCAGAGTAATTATTATAGAGGTTCTAGCGAACCTGTGCAAGCGTTACCGTTGCGAACTTAAAGGGGAATGTCTATAAACTCTGCTGATATTTTGGGAACTTGTTAGTACAAGTTGGATAAGGATATAATTAGTCAATATATCCTCTCCTGCACCCCAGAACATTCCCACAATATCTTCAGTCTATTGATTAAATGGAGCTGTCCAGTTGTCAAATTCCATATAGCAGGCACGTTGTTCAAAAGAATAGATTCCTCTGAAAATTTTAACTTTTTCCGCAGGCATATTCATATCATCCATTATTAACTTAGCTTGATACAACTCACATTATGCTTCTATGTGCTGTATAAAGACCTCAAAGGTATTTCTCAATATCCCAATGTAATTGAATTTGAATGTCTGATTAGGGTAAAAAAAGCAGGCTTAATTGTTACATTCAGTCCATTTCAAAGCTTTACGTGGAAATTGTTTTTATTGTAATGTTTTCCGAGACATAATGGCAAAAAAGAACAAATTTCCCTTCCATTGTTCACATTTTAAGGGGCGGGAGGTCGGAGACACGAAAAGCTATTGACGTATTAATTTTAGCATGCTTGAAGAGCTCTTCAAATAAAGAGATGTACTTTTTAGGGAGAGTCCCCTGAAAAAAAAAAAGTACATTGCAGCTTCGATTGGTGTTGAATCCACCCCAAATGCCCAGTTTGCTTGGGATTGTGTTAGCCTAATGCAGCTTCCTGTATTTCCTGAGTCAGGCTGTTGGTTCGGACTGGAAGCAGCTTTGAAAATTTTCAGCCGGGGATCCTTTTCTCATCCTTGCCTGGAGATGTCGGGGATTGAACCCCCAACGTTTTGCATGCAAAGTAAATGCTCTACCGTTGAGTCCTTACTCATTCATTATGTTATTGCCTGATTGGGGGTGGGGGTGGGGGTGTTTCTAAAAGTGGGAAAGCAGCAGACAATTTAGTCGTTTTGTTTAGATATTTGTAATCACACCAAAGTCCATCTGACGTTGACCCTGGTTCCTGATTTGCACTGCGACTGCCACTTGATTTTCCCTCTAGGCCAGAGAAGGTCCTAGTCCCTTGTCATTTGCACTTTGTTTGTTCACTGAGCAATAGATGCCTATTTGAATTGCAGGTGCTGTTCCTACCAGAGGATGAGCTGAATTCTCTGGAGTCATCTGGAGCCCCTTCAGATTCCCCAAAGACGATCCAGAGGCTCCCCCTGGAGGCCAAAACAGAGGATGAGGTGGACATCAACTTATTAAGTAAGGGTTCTGGTGCCTGATTCATTAATGTTTCAACATTTCCGAGGTCATTAAACCATGGCTTTTGCACTTGTGCTGGGGAAGTAGGAGTGTGTGAGGAGGGGATGCTAAACCTTGTCCCCTTCAAACAGCAGCCCTTAAGTAGATTGCTTTCCTCCAGAGCTGCTGTTAGCTGCAGAGAAGGAAAACAAGTAAGGGCTTCAATTTGTAAACCTACATATTTTTCTCTCTGCAGCTAACAGCAGCTCCTGAGCGGTGAGGGGCGTGACCTGACTGGGGCTATGGCACAGAAGAAAAGTCTCCCACAGCTGTACATAGATAGATAGATAGATAGATAGATAGATAGATAGATAGATAGATAGATAGATGATAGATGATAGATAGATAGATGATAGATAAAAAGGTAAAGGTAAAGGGACCATTAGGTCCAGTCATGTCCGACTCTGGGGTTGCGGTGCTCATCTCGCTTTACTGGCCGAGGGAGCCGGCGTTCAGCTTCTGGGTCATGTGGCCAGCATGACTAAGCCGTTTCTGGCGAACCAGAGCAGCACACGGAAACGCCGTTTACCTTCCTACTGAAGTAGTACCTATTTATCTACTTGCACTTTGACGTGCTTTCGAACTGCTAGGTTGGCAGGAGATAGATAGATAGATAGATAGATAGATAGATAGATAGATAGATAGATAGATATGGTGGGAGTTTGAACATCATATAGTTTGGCCCCAAGGATGTGAGGTTCAAGTAGTAAGCCAGGAAGTCCCTAGTTTGCAGATCTCATAGAATCATAGAGTTGGACGGTACCCCCCCAAGGCTCATCTAGGAATCTCAGCTAAAGCATCTATGACAGATGGTCATGCAAGCTCTGTTTAAAAACTTCCAAGGAAAGAAAGTCCACATTTGCAGAGCTAGTTCCCATATCTCGGTGAAGGTCACTGGGTTGCCCCAGGCCAGCTGCTCTCTCTCAGTCACATAGGCACATCAGAAGTTGCCTTGTAACGAGTCAGCCCATTGGGGTCTCCAAGGCTGCAGACAGAAGACCCCTACTTGAAGAGGCCAAGGATTGGACTTTTACAGGGAACCAGGCAGAGGGCCTTCTCGGTAGTGGCACCCACCCTGTGGAACGCCCTCCCACCAGATGTCAAAGAGAACAACTACTACCAGACTTTGAGAAGACATCTGAAGGCAGCCCTGTTTAGGGAAGCTTTTAATGTTTGATGCATTACTGTATTTTAATATTTTGTTGGAAGCCGCCCAGAGTGGCTGGGGAAGCCCAGCCTGATGGGCGGGGTATAAATGAATAAATTATTATTATTATTATTATTATTATTATTAAACCCGAGCTCTTCTGCATGCAAAACATTTTTTTAAAAAAATATTTTGGAATGTTTTGGAGCAACTGAAAGCGCTTAAACATTCTTTAATAAAATTCACTCTTGGCTCGGAGACCAAAAGGAAAGTGGCCATGAATACCCACAGCCTCTTCCATGTCAGTAAAGGTCAAGGGACCCCTGACCATTAGGTCCAGTCGTGGCCGACTCTGGGGTTGCGGCGCTCATCTCGCTTTATTGGCCGAGGGAGCCGGCGTACAGCTTCCGGGTCACGTGGCCAGCATGACTAAGCCGCTTCTGGCGAACCAGAGCAGCACACGGAAATGCCGTTTACCTTCCCACTGGAGTGGTACCTATTTATCTACTTGCACTCTGATGTGCTTTCGAGCTGCTAGGTTGGCAGGAGCAGGGACCGAGCAACAGGAGCTCACCCTGTTGTGGGGATTTGAACCGCTGACCTTCTGATCGGCAAGTCCTAGGCTCTGTGGTTTAACCCACAGCGCCACCCGCATGAATACCACACCCTCTTCCATGTCAAAGCAAGATTAAATTTGGACTCTGGACAGCTCCCAGGGAGCTCTGCTAGCTGAACACAGGAAGAGGTTGGCTCAGCAAAGGCTTAGTCATCTGAAGCCTTCAAAAGCCTGACAGTACTTGAACTTTCCAGGTTACTGCTTCCATTAACCTTTACCTTTTACTATGTTAACTGTTGAAGTGCTGGACTAGGTTTCAACCTCTCCAATTCCGAGTTAATTGAAGCTATTCTGGGTTTGGGACAGACTGAGCGTTTATTTGAAGAACCATGATAGCAAATAAGGGGAGAGCCATAGCTAGATGGCAGTGCATCTACTTTGGGTGCAGAAGGTCCCAAGTTCAAAACTCAGCATCTCAAAGTAGTAGTAGTAGTAGTAGTAGTAGTAGTAGTAGTAATAATAATAATAATAATAATAATAATAATAATAATAATACAGTGGTGCCCCGCAAGACGAACGCCTCGCAAGACGGAAAACCCGCTAGACGAAAGGGTTTTCCGTTTTGGAGGCGCTTCGCAAGACGAATTTCCCTATGGGCTTGCTTCGCAAGACGACAGCCCATAGGGAAATCTCCGGGACAGTGGGGAAGCGCAGCTCGTCTTCCCCGCTGTCCTCGGACCTCCTCCGAAGCCTGGCGGCGGGGCGGGGACACCTCCTCCCGCCGCCGGGCTTCGGAAGGATGCCCCGATGCCGGGCGGCGAGGCGGGAACGCCTCCCCCCGCCGCCCGGCATCGGAACGATGTCCCGAAGCCGGGCAGCGGGGCGGGAAAGCCTCCCCCCGCCGCCCGGCTTCGGGGCGGGAAAGCCTCCCCCCGCCGCCCGGCTTCGGGGCAGGAACGCCTCCCCCTGCCGCCCGGCTTTGGGGCATCGTCCAGATGCCGGGCGGCGGGGCAGGAACGCCTCCCCCCGCCGCCCGGCTTCGGGGCATCGTCCCGAAGCCGGGCGGCGGGGCGGGAAAGTCTCCCCCCGCCGCCCGGCATCGGAACGATGTCCCGATGCCGGGCGGCGGGGCAGGAAAGTCTCCCCCCGCCGCCCGGCATCGGAACGATGCCCCGATGCCGGGCTGCGAGGCGAGAAAGTCTCCCCCCGCCGCCCGGCATCGGGGCAGGAAAGTCTCCCCCCGCCGCCCGGCATCGGAACGATGCCCCGATGCCGGGCGGCGAGGCAGGAAAGTCTCCCCCCGCCGCCCGGCATCGGAACGATGTCCCGAAGCCGGGCGGCGGGGCGGGAAAGTCTCCCCCCGCCGCCCGGCTTCGGGGCATCGTCCCGATGCCGGGCGGCGGGGCAGGAACGCCTCCCCCCGCCGCCCGGTTTCGGGGCATCGTCCCGATGCCGGGCGGCGGGGCGAGAAAGCCTCCCCCCGCCGCCTGGCATCGGAACGATGTCCCGAAGCCGGGCGGCGGGGCCGCGAAGCCTGGGCGCGCTGGCAACTCTCCGCAAGGAGCGCCCAGGCTTCGTCCCCCCTGCTTGCCTTCCCAGGGGCTTTTAAATCGCCCGGACAGCGGAGAAGTCCTCCGCTGTCCCGGGCGATTTTAAAATGCCGCCAGAAGAGGTCGGGGGAAGGCGGTTTCCATAGGAACGCATTAATTGATTTTCAGTGCATTCCTATGGAAAACCGTGCATCGCAAGACGAAAAACTCGCAAGACGAAGAGACTTGCGGAACGAATTAATTTCGTCTTGCGAGGCACCACTGTAATTTATTATTTGTACCCCGCCCATCTGGCTGGGTTTCCCCAGCCACTCTGGGTGGCTTCCACAAAGACCAAAAATACACTAATATGTCATTCAGTAAAAACGTCCCTGAACAGGGCTGCCTTAAGATGTTTTCTGAATGTCAGGTAGTTGTTTATCTCTTTGACATCTGATGGGAGGGCGTTCCACAGGGCGGGCGCCACTACCGAGAAGGCCCTCTGCCTGGTTCCCTGTAGCTTTGCTTCTCGCAATGAGGGAACCGCCAGAAGGCCCTCGGCGCTGGACCTCAGCGTCCGGGCAGAACGATGGGGGTGGAGATGCTTCTTCAGGTATACTGGGCCGAGGCCTTTTAGGGCTTTAAAGGTCAACACCAACACTTTGAATTGTGCTCAGAAACGTACTGGGAGCCAATGTAGGTCTTTCAAGACCGGTGTTATGTGGTCTCGGCGGCCGCCCCCAGTCACCAGTCTAGCTCCTGCATTCTGGATTAGTTGTAGTTTCCGGGTCACCTTCAAAGGTAGCCCCATGTAGAGCGCATTGCTGGCAAGACAGTCTGTGGACAGGTAGGGTCTCAGCCTGTGTACCAGGTGGAGCTGGTAGACAGCTGCCCTGGATACAGAATTGACCTGCGCCTCCATGGACAGCTGTGAGTCCAAGATGACCCCAAGTGAAACTTGGAATGTCCCCTGAATGAAACTTTGGAGAGCTGCCCCAGTCAGAGCAGATGGTTTCGCTCAGCAAAAGGCAGCTTCCTATGTAAAGAGAAGTCTGCCACAAATGTGACTTGAACGTTCTCATATCGCCAGTCCCCTCTTCCCACTTACTTCAACCTTCCATGATCCAAGCAGTTTCTTCCTGCCGTCTCCTCCAAACATAATTCGCCCCGCATCAATTTTGACATCCTTGCAGATCGATACATACAGATGAACGTGTGCTTCAACATGGAAACTCGAGAACTGCGGAAGAGGCTCCTGGCCAGGCAGCGCCAGAGACGCCACAGAGCGCGGCAGACCCCGGAGCAGCGGCTGCAGCGTCGGCGCGTCGAAGCCGAAAGGAATGCGCGGCGCCGGGCTACTGAATCCCCCGAACAAGCAGCGGTTCGCAGGCAAAAGGATGCACAGAGGAAGTTGCAAAAAAGGAAGTGCTCCCTTGATGCCCATCCTCTGGCTGTTCTTCAGACAGACTCTTGTGAGACCTTGGCGGGGGCAGAAGATGCCATGATCACCCCCAGCGTCCTTGCCATCCGAGAAGCCAGCGAAGTGGCTGAAAACAGCTGCAGTTCCCTGGCCCTTTCCACCTTTTGACATTGCACCAAATATTTATCTGGATGAACAGGGCTAGAGGAATCCCAGGCACTGGGTCGCCGGGGCACACAGATATTTGAAATACTTTTCTAGCTCTGTTGGAGAATGTATACACTCAGCCATAAGTTAACATTTGATTGTGTTGGAGGGATATCAGTTCTAGCGTCTTTTGTCGTGTTTTAACTGTGCTTAATTTATCTGTGTTTTAATTTATCTTTTGGAGTCTGTTACTTGCCCAAGAGCTGACATGAAATATACATGCATAATAAAAAGTTAATTTTTATTTATTATTCTGAAGTATTTGTCTGCAGAGTTTTTGGTTAGAACCATAGAATCATAGAGTTGGAAGAGACCACAAGGGTCATCGAGTTTTGGTTGAGCAAAATACCTCACCAGACGAGAATGAATCACTGGTATCGACTCACGTTGGCATCCGTCTTGTCTTGAGAGACAATGGACTGCACCTCTAGGGGTGATCTGCAGTTCACTGCACGGGGCAGTGGTCATCTGTACATGAGACAGTGCATGGAGCAACAGATATTTTGTAATGTAGAATTTAATGAGAAAAACAAAGGTTTCAACATCCCAACCTACAGTTCAATTCATATAAGTCGACTAAATTTTAAGTTGGGAGATAGTGCATTTACATTTCTAGCCCAACTTGCCTGCTCTAGACTGGCAATTGCTCTCTCTCTCTCTCTCTCTGTAAAACATGCTCCTCAGCCTGACTCCTTCCAGATGTTTTGGACTCCCAAGTCTCATCACCTTCCCTCTCCACTCAGCATTGCCGCAGATGATCAGGGGAGCTGGGGCCTAGCAACATCTGGCAGACTGCTGGTACCCCATCCCAGTCTGAGCTGTGCCATTCTGTTACAACGCGCCAGATTTCTTTATTTATTTCTCACTCAGTAGCTATGCACTTTGAACAAAAACCAGAAAAATACTGTGTTTCCTGTTAGCATCGTTTTTAAAAAGGCAGTATCAAAATTATTATAAACGAGAACAGAATATGCATTTCAGATCCCTACCACCATTGTGTTTCTGCATGCTCATACGCATGGAACGCCAGATGTCTCCAACATGGTCTTATAACAGGAGGGGGAACCCCAGGCCTGTGGGGTCAAATGTACTCTACTGTACAAAGGTAAGCGTCCCATCTCTCGTCCCATCGCACTTCTGCCTATGGCCAGTGGTGGCTGGCAATGCCAATTTAAGGGCAATTGAGAAGTTGCTCTAAATGGCAACAGAAGTTTTCCCCTTGCCCTCTTCATGCAGCACAGCCATGCTGGCCTAAGACTGATGGGAGCTGTGATCCAAAACATCTGGAGGGCACCAGCTTGGGGAAGGCCGCTCTAATGGGATGTGTTGTGGCATCACAGCAAGATTGGACAATACCTCTCCCTGATCTTGCCCACATGTGTAGCTGGCAGCGCTTCGTCTCTCCCCGCCCACTTGGGTACCTGCCGACCTCTGAAACTATCCGTGTGGTGGTGTGGCCTAAGACTGTAAGAAGAGCCCTGCTGAATCAGGTGGCATCAAGTCCGGCATCCTGCTCATAGTGGCCAACCATTTGCCCCAATGGAAAGCCCAAAAGTAGGACCCGAGAACAAGAGCCCTTTGCCCTTCTGTGGTTTCCAGCAACTGGTATTCAGAGGCATGGGCTGCCTCTGACAGTTAAGGTGGAAGGTAACATTGGAATATCTAGGGTGCACATACAGTTCAGATGACATACAGTGGAACCTCGGGTAATGTAAACTTCGGGTTACGAAAGCGGCAAACCCGGAAGTGTTTCGCCGTTCGCACATGCGCAGAAGCGGTCTACTGCCATGTGCGCATGTGCAGAAGCGGTCTCTCCGGTTGCAAAAACTTTGGGATACGGCTGGACCTCCGGAACAGATCCCGTTCGCAACTGGAGGTAACACTGTATTTAATTTCAGATTTTAAAAACCCTAGCACCACCTCCTGGTTAATTTTGTCCCAATGTTGAATAGGTCTTCTAAATGTTTTGCCGAAATCTGCTTCCGTGCACTTTCCGCCCAGTTCTTACCCTCTGGAGCCACAGAAAACAAGCCTGTTCCATATTCTGTGTGGTTATTTGAAGGCTGGTATAATCTCTCTCTTCCCACAATCTCTCTTCCAGGCTAAGCACACCCGGATGTTTCAGCTATTCCTGAAGGTGTCCTGATTTTCAGACCCCTCCTCTAGAGACATCTCACTTGGTCCATGCACGGCCCAGAAATACACAGTATTTCCGATGCGGCCTGAAATTCCTGTATTCCATGGGGCTGAACTAGATGACCCTCGGGGTCCCTTTGCCCTCTACAATTCTATGACCAATGTAGGTTAGAAATGGACCACACACTATCTGGGCACTGACCACACAAATTCAACCCAAGTACACATCCATATTTCAATATATAGTCCCATGTGAACGTTTGGTGATGCCGGAGGTAGGGAAGAAATGCCGAGTCAGTGAGAAAGCACTAAGTCTGCAGTCTCCCCCCTACCGTGCATTTGTAGGTCAGACCAAGGAGAGGTTTTGTCCAGTCAGGCCCAGTGAATTATACTGTGCTATGAAAGCACTGAATTGCACCTGAAGTGTTGCCCACCATCTTTACAATCGTAAGCTGTCTCTCCTCTATGGGTTCTCTTGTGCTTAATAAGCGACTTTTTATCAATGAAGCTTTTATCGCAGTCAGAACACTGGTATGGCTTCTCCCCTGTATGGATTCTCATATGTGAAACAAGGTTTCCTTTCTGACGGAAGCTTCTCCCGCATCCTGAGCATTTATACGGCTTCTCTCCTGTATGAACCCTTTTGTGATTCACAAGGAGGGAGCTAGTGTTGAAGCTTTTCCCACACTCAGGACATTCGTAGGGCTTCTCCCCTGTGTGGATTCTCACATGTTTAGTAAGGGATGATTTAACCCGGAAGCCTTTCCCACACACAGTACACTGGTAGGGCTTCTCTCCTGTGTGGGTTCTCTTGTGTGTGATAAGGTTTGATTTTGAATTGAAGCTTTGCCCACAGTCTGAGCACATGTAGGGCTTCTCCCCCGTGTGTAGCCTTTTATGCTCTATAAACTGAAAACTGGTGCTAAAGCTTTTCCCACAATCTCTGCATTCATAGGGCTTTTCCCCTGTGTGGATTCTCACATGTGAAACAAGGTTTCCCTTGTTGACAAAGCTTTTTTCACAGATGGAGCATTTGTAAGGTTTCTCCCCTGTGTGAGTTCTCACATGCATCATCAGCGAAGTGCAATGAGAGAAGCATTTGCCACACTGGGAACATTTATACGGCTTCTCCCCTGTGTGGATCCTCATGTGGGAAACGAGATTTCCTTTCTGGCTGAAGCTCTTCCCACAATCTGAGCACTGATAGGGTTTCTCTCCAGTGTGGGTCCTCTCGTGCGTGACAAGATGTGATTTCTTACCAAAGCTTTGCCCGCACTCAGAGCACTCGTAGGGGTTCTCTGCTGTGTGGGTTCTCTTGTGTGCAGTAAGGTTTGATTTCAGATGGAATCGCTGACTGCAGTCTGAACACATATATGGTTTCTCCTCTGTGTGTACTCTTATCTGATCAATAAACCCATAGCTCGTGCTAAAGCTTTTCCCACAATCTGTGCATTCGTATGGTTTATCTCCTGTGTGGATTCTCTCATGTGTATCCAAGTGGGTTCTGTCATGGAAAGTTTCCCAGCATGATGAGCATTTATATTGATGTTCCCCTCTCTCCACACTCTCGTCCTCAAGAAACTCAAAGCTCTGATGGAGGCTTTTTCCACAGTCTGTGCCCATATTTCCCCCTTTACTTATGAGGATTCCTTCTTGTAATGTACTTTCATTTAAACTGCTATCTCCATCTTCACAAAGGAAAGCTCCTTCTGTTGCCTTTTCAGGTTGTCCTTCTTGTCCCTGTTGACTTCCAGGCATCTCTTCAACCCCAGAACTTTTGCCGCTTTTGGCTGATAATAGGATGGCGAAGCTCACACCTTTCTAGTGAAAGATCTTCCTTCTGCTTGTCTAAGTCATCACCTTCTGGAATAAAACAGAAAACAGGAGACGATGCTTTACATTTAGATGTTTCCAATGATCGTATATTGATTTAAAAACAAGACTTTGGGCAGCCTCTTTACTCCTCTGTTTGCAGGAGCCAGCAAATAAGTCAGGATTTCTTTAACTCACTATAGTTTCCATTGCAACTGAACCAGGAAGCCATGATTAACAGCTTCACAACAAACCAAGATATTTAGCCAACTTCAAACAATGGGTTTATACCCTGGCTTGTTCTGAAACAGTTAACCACAGTTTCCTGGTTTGGACTAAATTGGAATAGCTATTGAGTTGAAGAGTTCCTGGTTTGTATACCTTTGTTTTTCTTTTAGAGTGCAATATCTGGAATTGGACGTTTCCTCCCCAAAGTTGTTGCTAAGAAAAATGACAAAAAACACGCCACAGGTTGGCAAAGCCTGCCCTAGAAGATGCATTTGTATCAGTTGTTTCTTTGTGATGTTTCATTACCTCCATGTTATCGCCCCACCCTTGTCTTTGCTCTCTTTATTTTATTATTTTATTTCAAGTATTCCTTTGCTGCTTTTCGGGAAAGCCTTCTGAAGGCAGCGTGCACGCGTGATTCAAAACCTAAAACAGAACTGAAATAATTAACTTTGCCATGACAAAACAAAAAAGCCACAGTCTAATGGTTTGAAAAGACAAATCCACAGTGGGTAAGGCTGTCAGCGGCTACTAGCCACGATCTCACATAGTAAGCTGCCTTATACAGTGGTACCTCGGGTTACATATGCTTCAGGTTACAGACTCTGCTAACCCAGAAATAGTACCTCGGGTTAAGAACTTTGCTTCAGGATGAGAACAGAAATCGTGCTTTGACGGCGCAGCGGCAGCAGGAGGCCCCATTAGCTAAAGTGGTGCTTCAGGTTAAGAACAGTTTCAGGTTAAGAACGAACTTCCAGAACAAATTAAGTACTTAACCCAAGGTACCACTGTACCGAGTCACATCCATCCAGCTCACTATTGTCAACACTGACAGGCAACAGCTTCCAGGTGTGCCAGCTTGAATAAAATATGGGGGGGGGGGTCAGGGACAGGTAACCCCCACCCCACATAATTGATTACACGACATGGCACACATGCACCATTTGAATGGCAATGCTCATCAACTTTAGGAGGGGGCCTTCAAATATTTTATGGAGGGGGGGGGCGGCTGAAGGGACCTCGGTCCCCAGGAGTTGGCTCCTAGAGCAGCTTCGCAGTTTCGGACAGAGCTGTTTCCCAGTCCCAGGGATTGGACCTGGGACCTTCTGACTGCAAAGCAGAGGCTCTAACCACTGAGCTGCAGCCCCTCCCCAAGAAAAGAAACACCTGCCTGGAAGCTCCCACAGAAGCTCCCTTCCAGCCCCCGGCTCCTCAGCAATCTGGTAGCCTGCGAGGCTCCACGGGGCTCTTTGTCTGCATTTGGCTGCTGCAGAAATGGGCTCCTCTGCTCCCCGCCGCCGCCGCCCAGCAGCTGTTTCCTCCTAGGCTTTCTGTCTCTCCTTCCTTGCTTTAGCTCACCTGCTCCACGCGGTCTTTTTTCTTTGCATTGCACCCGCAGCCAGGAATGCAACCGGCAACAGAGGCTCCAGACCTAAAGGCTTATTTCGCAGCCCAGTGCGAGGGAGGGAAGCGGGAGGCGGAAGAGGAAGATGCCCGGCGCTGTTTACTTATTTTTTTTCCCCAGCCTCTCTAGGATCCGCAACTCTGTGATGTTAACTCCTAGCCGTCTGGAAGAAAGTGTAAGTGTGCAAAATAATCCCCAGGGCTTGAGGGAACCTAAGGAGCTGCATACCCGTTTGCCTGAAAGGATTTATGCCAAAGAAGTTGCGCCACCGATGTGGAAAGAAGCCTCACCAGGCAACAGTGCCAATCCTGTGTATGGCGTTCATTCAACGTTGCCAGTGCTGCCAGTGACCTGGGTGCGAATCCAGGCTGGCATTTTCTCTGCTGACATGCAAAGGCGCAGGCAGCCAAAAGCTTGCAAGCGTCCTGTGAGGGTGGGATTCAAACCCTCAGCACAGTGCGCAGCAGATTAGCAGTCCACGGCCTTCACCACTTGACCATGCCATCGGGAACATGATCCCTGCAGCTGGGTGGCCTTGCATCTTTTCAGCTAAAGCCCAGATGTGCTAAAAAAATTGCATCACAGGGATCTCCACCCCTCTTGGCCTGAGGTTTTACTCAGCTAAGAGAAAAACAGTTATACAGTGGTGCCTCGCAAGACGAAATTAATTCGTTCCGCAAGTCTCTTCGTCTTGCGAGTTTTTCGTCTTGCGATGCACGGTTTTCCATAGGAATGCATTGAAAATCAATTAATGCGTTCCTATGGAAACCGCCTTCCCCCGACCTCTTCTGGCGGGCGGCATTTTAAAATCGCCCGGGACAGCGGAGGACTTCTCCGCTGTCCGGGCGATTTAAAAGCCCCTGGGAAGGCAAGCAGGGGGGACAAAGACTTTTGCCCCCCGCCTGCCTTCAGAAGAGGTCCAGGACAGGCTTCGCGGACCTCTCCGCAAGCAGCGGGAGCGCTCCTTGCGGAGAGTTGCCAGTGCGCCCAGGCTTCGCGGCCCCGCCGCCCGGCTTCGGGACATCGTTCCGATGCCAGGCGGCGGGGGGAGGCTTTCTCGCCCCGCCGCCCGGCATCGGGACGATGCCCCGAAGCCGGGCGGCGGGGGGAGGCGTTCCTGCCCCGCCGCCCGGCATCGGGACGATGCCCCGAAGCCGGGCGGCGGGGGGAGGCTTTCCCGCCCCGAAGCCGGGCGGCGGGGGAGGCGTTCCCGCCCCGCCGCTCGGCTTCGGGACATTGTTCCGATGCCGGGCGGCGGGGGGAGTCTTTCCCGCCCCGCCGCTCGGCTTCGGGACATCGTTCCGATGCCGGGCGGCGGGGGGAGGCGTTCCCGCCTCGCCGCCCGGCATCGGGGCATCCTTCCGAAGCCCGGCGGCGGGAGGAGGTGTCCCCGCCCCGCCGCCAGGCTTCGGAGGAGGTCCGAGGACAGCGGGGAAGACGAGCTGCGCTTCCCCACTGTCCCGGAGATTTCCCTATGGGCTGTCGTCTTGCGAAGCAAGCCCATAGGGAAATTCGTCTTGCGAAGCGCCTCCAAAACGGAAAACCCTTTCGTCTAGCGGGTTTTCCGTCTTGCGAGGCGTTCGTCTTGCGGGGCACCACTGTACAAGCCATTTCAGGTTCCTTTTCCCAGTGGCGTAGCATGGGGGGTGCAGGGGGGGCCGGCCGCACCGGGCGCAACATCTGGGGGAGGGCGCACTTGCCGCCTCCGGGGTCGCCGAAGAGCCTGGGCACAGGCTGTAGCAGAGCCCCATGTCTCGTGGAACCGACGAGCTGTGCGCGCGTCTGGGCTGAAGGCGTCCGGCAGGCAGCGGCTCTCAGCACTCGCCGCAGTCCCAGCGCGTCAGGGCTACGGAGGGCACGCCAGGCAGCCCCTCCTCACAGCCCCGCCACCACCGTGGCTACCTTACCGTAAATACCCCAGCCCAGGCAGCAGCAAGAAGAAGCTGGCAGCGGCAGCAGATTACGGGTTAGGGGCGCAAATTACTTGCCTTGCCCCAGGTTAGGGGGCGCAAATTACTTGCCTTGCCCCAGGTGCTGACAACCCATGCTACGCCGCGATAGAAGAAAAATGTCATCTGCTATTCTGCTGCTGCCTTTTGCTTCTGCACTGGACACAACATGCAAAAAGCTAGAGGTCCCTACACATTTTGGTCAGGGTGCTGAAAATCTCCTCTGGACCATCCAACCACACAGGAGGTTTTTCCTCGGCAGACATTGTGCCCAGGAAGGAGAAGGTCCTTATCGTCTGCACCAGTGGTGTAGAGGCATCATACGAGGTTCCCAATCTTGTGACCCGGGTTCGAGTCCCGGCTGGTGCATACCTTCCTGGTTGTTGTTTTTTCCTTTCAGAGAGTTGAAGACAGTTTCAGCCTGCTAGCTAGAAGTTTATGCCTTAAGACAGGGTTTCCCAAACCGGTGGTCCGCAAGCTTCATTCAGGTGTTCCACAGAGTGCTGTAAGGATACAACTAAAATTCTGGAATGAAGTAATGTGGTTTTAGCAGAAATGATATAAAAGATTAGGTTAAAATTGATTTTTTAATTGGTGAAAGACGAGAATGTAAAATTACAGTATATTAAGATAAATTATTAGGATAAAAACAAAGCTGGAAAGGATTTGCTGAAATATCTAATTGAACTAGAATACAAAAAAGGGAGGTGTGAGGAGGTCAAGGAAATAAGCAAAGGAAAGAAAGTTATGTAAAGGTTTGAGCTGATTTTTTTTCTAACTGTTTGTATTTTTTCTGTATTTTTTATTTTTCCTTTTTTTGTTTTTTCTAATTTTCTCTTTGTAATCTTTAAAATTTGAATAAATATTATTAATTTTTTTTTAAAAAAAGGATACAACTAAAAATAATTTAGCACAGCGTATTACAGCTGCTACAACAGGCAGGGAACGTATTAAGTGGTCCACCAAGACCCTCAGCAATTGTCAAGTGGTCCTTAGGGGGAAAATATCTGGGGACCACTGCTCTAGGACTTACAGCCAGTGGGGAAAAGGGCTAGCAAAGATGGAAACTGAACTGATTCAGCCACCTCATCATGGGCATAAAGTCTGCAAACGTCCCTGGGTGGGCTCGAACCACCAACCTTCTGGTTAACAGCCAGACGCGCTAACCGATTGCGCCACAGAGACCTGGAGAAAGGTGCCCCTCAATCTCTTATTATGCTTCCTTTGATGCCATGCAAAAGAAAGAAGTCCAGTTTTATGCTCTGCAAATAACAGCTGTGGGCCAGGCAAGCCCACAGGAGGTGTTCCTTTGGCAGGATCACTCGCCTAGAAGGAAAAAACCCACATCAGCTGCATCAGTGCTGTAGACCAGAGGCAACATGTGAGGTTCCCAATCTTTTGACCTGGGTCCGATTAATGGGAAAAAGGGATGATGAGATAGACTCCAAACCCACATGTGCAGAGGACAACAGATGTCTCATCCTGGACAAAGTGCCTGCAACCGTCCCTGGGTGGGCTCGAACCACCAACCTTCTGGTTAACAGCCAGACGCGCTAACCGATTGCGCCACAGAGACCTGGGCAGAGCTTCCCCTCAGTCTCTTTTATCCTGCAGTTTTGTTACCAGAACTGGATAGAAGACAAACGAACTGATGATGTGCGCTAGGCTCTTTCTTGCCCCATCCAGCAGAGTGGCGCAGCGGAAGCGTGCTGGGCCCATAACCCAGAGGTCGATGGATCGAAACCATCCTCTGCTAGGTACTTTTACTTTTGCCTTGGCAAAATGTGGGTGTGAGTGGAAATTATTTCCCTGCGGCTACTAAATAGGAAGCTAGGAAGCTGCTGTGCCCCCCTCCTTCTAGCAACAAGCCTGGGAAAAGGAATATTGTTGAAAAGGAGAGAGAGGTGACGTGCTAATATTGCTTTGCTGTAAGGCGTTAGCAGGATCCAAAGGCACACGCCTCCATTGTCTCCCGAGACAGGTGGATGTCAACCATCTGCAATAGCCCAGATGGGAAAGTCTGTTTCTTCTGTTTGTTGAATAAAAATAGCCACGGCAACTGGAGACAGTGGATTCTGGCATGATACTGCCTCATTACAGGTTGGGGAATCCAAATAAAGTCATTCCCTGACCAGATACCTAGCTGACAAATGATGCAATGATCCACAGCCAGCCACTTTCGCCCAAGCAGCCAGCAGAGTGGCGCAGCGGGAGCGTGCTGGGCCCATAACCCAGAGGTCGATGGATCGAAACCATCCTCTGCTAGTTGGCAGTGACTGCCTTTTGCTTTTTCCTTGGACAACCCACAAAAGAAATGGGGGAAAGGATCCCTTGTTGTTGCTGCTGAGTAGGACAGCACAACAACTCCCTCCTCTGGCAAAAGGCCTGGGAGAAAGGATCCTTACCGCCACTTTCCTCATTTCTTATTCTCTTCCAGCAAGAAAGCAGTTTTTCTCATATATATATATATATATATATATATATATATATATATATATATAATTATATATATATATATATATAATTTTTTATTAATTTCCAAATAAAATATATATATATATATATATAATTATATATATATATATAATTTTTTATTAATTTCCAAATAAAAAATACATAACACATCACATTTCAACTTTAACAAATTTTTCACTTTTGGACTTCCTTCAGCCTCTCTGATAATCATCCAAATTTAATTTTTAAATACACATTTCTTAAATTCACTATTGCCTTTCAATATACCCTTTGAAACCTGTTTTTCTTTTTTGCAATATTTCTTTGACTTTTACAGAGCTTCTTTAAATGCCACTAATGTTATTTCTCAGTTTTTCCTTCCCCTTACCTTGACAGGGGGTTCGAGGTGGATCCATCTTGGTTGGCTGCTGAGAAAAAGCTGTGTGCCTGCCTAGTTTATCATTTGAATCAGAATGTGAAAGTTGGAAGGGGTCCTGGAGGCCCTCTAGTCCAGCCTGATGCTGAATGCCAGATTGCAAGGGTGCAATAATAGCATGGATGCTGGAAACTGGAGATAGAGGCATGTGGTTGGGGCTTCTACTGCAGACTGAATGCTGCAAACCCCTAAATCTGGTGCTCAGATTGTATACAGCAGGCATGTCCAACAGGCACGTCTAGCAGTAGATCACTGGACGTCTGTGATAGATCACAGGCTCCCGAACCCTCCAAAACAGGGGTTTCCTTCCTAAAAAAAGGTCAACTACTTTGACCTGAACACCCAAAAAGGAGGTAGATCATTGCCAGTTTTTAATTCTGTGAGTAGATTGCCGTCTCTTGGGAGCTGGCTACCGCTAGTATATAGCTTCAATTAAAGCCATATATCCTAAAGACATCACAGTCTCCATTGAGCTTTGTTCAAAGGAAACTGAACCCTGGGTAAAACACTGCAACCTCTGGAATCTCTTGCCACTTGGAGACTGGGGTGTGTGCAACACTATCAAAGCATAGCGAGCACCTTACTAGCAGGTTGGACCAAAGCAATTGCAGCACTCCATCTTCCTTCGAGGTGATTCCTTCTGCCAGGCCTTTTGCCAGAGGAAGGAGTTGCTGTGCTGTCCTACCCAAAAAGGTCAAAGGAAGTCAACATTTGTATTTGTGATAATATTGAAATGTATGTTTAAATTTTATATTGGAAATTGGATAAAAATAATTTAAAAAACAAAAAGGGATCCCTTTTCTTTTGTGGGTTGTCCAAGGAAAAAGCAAAAGGCAGTCACGGCCAATTAGCAGAGGATGGTTTCGATCCATCGACCTCTGGGTTATGGGCCCAGCACGCTCCCGCTGCGCCACTCTGCTGGCTGGTTGGGAGAAAGTGGCTGGCTGTGGATCATTGCATCGTTTGTCTGGGAATGTTCAGGCCAAAAGAGGTTGAGGGGCAGTCTCTGTGGCATGATAGGTCTGTGCACCTGGATGTTACTTTGGAGGACAGCTGTGGCAACGCATCCCTCATAAAGCAGGTGACTGGTGAAGCGGATGGACTGCTAATCCATTGCACTGCAAACGTGGGTTTGAATCCCACCCTCCTCAGCTGTTTGCAGACTTTTGACTGCCTGCACTGTTTTTGCCCAGGGGTTTCAGGGCGGTTCACAGAAAATATCAACATAAAAACCACAATATTTAAAAGCAACATAAAAGCAACAACCCAATAACACCCCATCTCCCCCAAAGGGCCACATTTTTAAAAGGGCATAGGATGTCAATCGGATCAACCAAAGGCCTGGTTAAAAAGGAATGTTTTTGCCTGGAGCCTAAAAGTGTATAATGAAGGCACCAGGCGAACTTCCCTGGGGAGAGCATTCCATAGACAGGGAGCCACTGCAGAGAAGGCCCCTTCTCATGTTGCCACCCTCCAGACCTCACAAGGCACACAAAGGAGGGCCTCAGAAGATGATCTCAGGGTCCAGGTAGGAGCCATTTCAGAGGGGCAGACCAGCACTCCCCCCAAAAAGGGCTGCTTAGATACTGTACTCCTAAGGGGCTACTGAGGGTGGGCTTGAATCCCCATGTGTGCAGAGGACAGATTAGCGATTCACCACTCAGCCACCTCGTTGCAGGTAGAAGGCCAGCAGCCATCCCTGGGCGGGTTTGAACCACCAACCTTCTGGTTAACAGCCAGACATACTAACTGATTGCGCCACAGAGACCTGGGCAGGGCCGCTTATTGGCCTCTTGTTATGCTCGGTTCATTTTTTATCAAACCTGTGCTGTGGTGCCATCAGAGATATGCAAGGTGATCTCTGTCCTTCCATTCTTTCAAGCGATGACCACTGTATCCAACTGCCAATATATGGCTCTCTGCTCGTCAGATGTCCTAGCGACTGGCAGGTTTCCACTCCACTCTGTCCAGCCAAAGGAATGCACATGGTAGATAGTTAACTCTTATTTGTCAAAGCTGACACTTGACACTCTTTTCTACCTCTCTGAATACCCAGGCACACCAGTCTAGAGTCTAGGCAGTTATTCCCCAGAGCAGCTGCAGCAACAGGGGACCACTCCACGAATTTATGCATCTTCCCCCGATGGGCTGCACACACACAGGCAGAGACTGCGCCCGCGTGGAAACTGCCTCTGCTCATCCCTCTTCAATCCCCTCCTGGTTCTGGGAGACAGTTGTGCAGGAGAGGGTGGGGAAACAACTGGCCTTTAACTTTCCTGGTTTACTCTTCTTCCGCTTCTACTGACCGAGCCTGTGCTCCACTCTCCATCTCTGACACTTCCCCTGCCTCCAAATCTTACCTCCAGGCTGGCACAGTTCCCACAAATCACTGACCCCTTCCTCCGAGTGCCCCTCCTCCTGCAGCCCCTCTCCCCCGTCTCAGACTTGCCAATATTCTGCCAGTCCCTGCCTTTCCCTGCCAAGTGTTTCAACTCCATTGAGGAAACTCTGCTACTTGGCATGATGTCCAAAGGCCAAAGAGCCATTTATTAGCAGTTTAATACAGTGCTCGTCATTTGAAAGTATGGAGAGAAAGAAAACACATCAGATATCCCTGGTGGTCTAGTGGTTAGGATTCGGCGCTCTCACCGCCGCGGCCCGGGTTCGATTCCTGGTCAGGGAATTCTTTTGCAAGATGGCAGGAGGGTCATTCCAGCCAAATCTTTTTTATGTCAACAGTACTGAACCTTTTCCAGGAACTCATGCTCTTGCCAAGACCTATTGCCAAAGGAGGGAGAGTACCCTACTCAGGAGCAAGAAAATACCCTTCTCCTCAAATTTGGGGGTTGTCCAAGTCAAAGACAAAAGGCAGCCCTTGCCGCCTAGCAGAGGATGGTTTCGATCCATCGACCTCTGGGTTATGGGCCCAGCACGCTCCCGCTGCGCCACTCTGCTGGATGGGGCATGAATGTGTGTTTGTCAGGGACCAGGGGTCAATTCTTTTTCATCAAGTGAGGCGAGGAATCTGAACTCAAAGGGCTGGCAGGGGCAGCCCCAGAGGTGCTGCAGCCAGAAGGAGATGTGGAGCAAGTGCCCCACCCCATCCATCAGGAGCATGGGGCACTGCCATTCTCTGAGCATCAAGGACTCCAAGCCAAAAGGATTTTTTTTGGCCAGGGGGCAGGAACAAAGTCCACAGCTAAGGCAGAGTTTCTGTAGTGTAGTGGTTATCACGTTCGCCTCACACGCGAAAGGTCCCTGGTTCGAAACCAGGCAGAAACATGGTGCTCCACTTTTAATAATTTTTTGAGTAAAATATAGAAGAAATAACATCTAAAGCAAACATCTAAAGCAAACAACTACCCCAAACAAAACATAGACTGGATAGCTACTCACAACTTGAGCATTACAATGGAAGCCATTTTAAAGTCTCACAATAAAATCAATAGCAAATTACGCACCTCATATGTTGTTTGCCCATAATGCTTGGGTATCCTATCTGGCCACAGAGATTTTTTAGGGTCGGGTAGAATATGACCCAGTTGTGGGATCACATAATTTATGACAGAGCACCATGTACCATCAAATGTACTTTTCAGTCTGACTCCCCTCAAATGTCTGTTCCACCCATAACTTCTCCAACTCAGACTCCCCCATAAAAAACTTTGTTCCACCAGCCCTCACAGTGCTCATTGCTTGGAAGAATGGAGGAACAGAGATCACCTTGCACATCCCTGGTGGTCTAGTGGTCAGGATTCGGCGCTCTCACCGCCGCGGCCCGGGTTCAATTCCCAGTCAGGGAATTCTTTTGTCAGATGGAAAGAGGGTCATTCCGGCTGAATTTCTGCTGAAGACCTTCCAGGAACTCAGACCCTGAAGCCTCGTTTATTTTGGTCCCGCAGTTGTGGTGCCTGTCATGGACTACCTCAGAAGGTGGCTGACTCCCTTTTGTTGCAGGTTTTTTGAAGCGAGGTTGGAGAGCCACCTGTCAAGGAGTTGGACTAGGGTATCCTTGGGTTTCCTTCCAACTCTATGATTCTGTGTTCCCATGGACATTCATCTTGATTTGTTTGTGGAGAGGTTAGACAGCATTGCTTCAAGCAAATTGCAATTCCACACATCTCAGGGCATTTTCTTCATGCTGTCTTTATTTGCAAAAGATGCAGCTTGGGGAAAGGGGCTTTTTGTGCAATAAATCCATTTCAACT
The DNA here is from genome assembly GCF_964252035.2 of Podarcis erhardii. Lineage (NCBI taxonomy): Eukaryota > Metazoa > Chordata > Lepidosauria > Squamata > Lacertidae > Podarcis > Podarcis erhardii. Next base: position 117,414,354 of record NC_138498.1, on the reverse strand, counting down.
ACAATTGCTCACCCTGAATTTGGTATCCTGGCTAATTGGCCCTGCCTGTAGCCAAGAGAAGGTGCCATCCTCCTCTTTTTTGCCCCAAAAGAGCCAAATTGTGGGGGATGCCATCCAGACCTGACAATTTATCAGTGTTTATTTTGTCTGCTAGACCCAGAACATCATTCTTCCTGGAACTGGTTCCTCCTTGAACTTGAACTAGATCCTTTTCAAAATGAACTTTCCCAGCACCGAGCATAACAGGAGGCAGAGAAACAGCTCTGCCCAGGTCTCTGTGGCGCAATCGGTTAGCGCGTCTGGCTGTTAACCAGAAGGTTGGTGGTTCGAGCCCACCCAGGGACGGCTGAAGGAAATCTGCCTGCAATGAGGAGCCTGAGTGGTGAACTGCTAATCTGTTGCCCTCTGCACACATGAGGGATTAAGCCCCACCCTCAGTATCTCTAGGAGTTTAACACAATATCCAAGTAGCCCTTTTGTTGGGGTGTGCTGGTCTGCCTCTCTGAAAGTGATACCAAGGCCACACTCATTTTAAGAAAAGTAGGTTGGGGGGGGGTGTTATTGGGTTGTTACTTTTGTTTTGATTTTATGTATTCAATATCTTATGAGAACCGCCCTGAGACCTTCGGGTATAGGGTGGTATAGAAATAAAATAAATAAGAATAATAAATAAAAGGCAAAAAGCAGAGGAAGGAATGCACCAGCCACGATTCAAGCCAAGATCAGTAATGAGACCATTCCGGTCATCAGTCTTAACATCTAAAAGCGATGGCATGAAAGAACAAAGGATTGGGAGAGAGAAGGAAAGCAAACTGCCTCAAAAGTTCTGAGGGATGAAGTTTGTATAGTAACTAGCTCTAAACTGGCCGATGTGCCACTCCCAGCTAATTTCCTTCACCCAGGCAGAACCCACAGTGGGAGTATCCTGGGCCCATAACACAGAGCTCAAGAGACTGAAACCAACCAGCCACCCCTTGCGCTCCCCGCAGGGGCCAACACTGCCAGGCTTGGTGCCAGAAGAGGGAGGGGCTTTGGTGTCCTGTTCAGTTATTTCGCGGGGCCCTTCCCCCCTTCTTTTGTGAGGTGTACAAAGGAAAAGGAAAATACAACAACAGCAGAGGATGGTTTTGCTCTAGTGTGGTGAAGTGCTTGGCCACCACAGATTAGAGTATCAAATCAGGATCTGGGCCGACCACAGTTAAAATTCCTGACTGGACCATGAAACTCATGGGTTGACCAGGGCCAGTCACTGCCTCTCCCCCCACCCTATTAACTTTCAATGAGTGTGGCCTTGGTTTCCCTTCACTGGCAAAAACTCCCCATGGAAGAGGATGACCAAATGCTCCTTTTCAGCTTCCTAACAGAGTTGGAACTCTTCACAGCAAGTAAGGAAAACCTGCCATTTGGCAGGATGTCTGACTGGCAGAGCACCATTTCTTAGCAGTTTGATGTGGAGCTCGTCGCTTGAAAGAACCGAGGGACAGAGATCAGCTTGCACATCCCTGGTGGTCTAGTGGTCAGGATTCGGCGCTCTCACCGCCGCGGCCTGGGTTCGATTCCCGGTCAGGGAATTCTTTTGCAAGAAGGAAAAATGGTCATGTCAGATGAACTTCTGTTATACCACCAGTGTTGAACCCCTTCCAGGAACTCATACCCCTAAGGCCTCATTTATTTTGGTCCCACAGTTGCAGTGCCAGTCATGGACTACCTTGGAAGGTGGTCGATTCTCCTTTGTTGCAGGTTTTTTGAAGCTAGGTTGGAGGGCCACCTGTCAGGGGTTCTTTAGCTGTACTTCCTGCATTGAAGAGAATTGGGCTAGGTCAGTGTTGGCCAAACTTGGCCCTCCAGCTGTTTTGGGACTACAGTGCCCATCATCCCTGACCACTGGTCCTGTTACCTTGGGATGATGGGAGTTGTAGTCCCAAAACAGCTGGAGGGCCAAGTTTGGCCACCACTGTATGAGGAGATCCTTGGGGATCCTTTCTACGATTCAGTGTTTCTATGGACATTCACTTATCCTGATGCTGTCCTTATTTGCAAAAATAAAAATAAAAAAAATTCAGGTTGGGTTAAGGGACGTTTTGTCCAATAGATCCATTTCAACTACAATTACAGCAGTACCTCGGGTTACATACGCTTTAGGTTACCCAGAAATATTGCTTCAGGTTAAGAACTTTGCTTCAGGATGAGAACAGAAATCGTGCTCCGGTGGCGCGGCAGCAGCAGTGGGAGGCCCCATTAGCTAAAGTGGTGCTTCAGGTTAAGAACAGTTTCAGGTTAAGCACACACCTCCAGAATGAATTAAGTACTTACCCAAGGTACCACTGTACTTCCCTCCTTTGGTATCCTAGTAAATGGGCCCTGCCTATAGCCAAGAGAAGGTGCCATCCTCATCTCTTTTGCCCAAGAAGAGCCAAATGTGGGGGATGCCATCCAGACCTGACAATTTATCAGTGTTTATTTTGTCTGCTAGACCCAGAACATCATTCTTCCTGGAACTGGTTCCTCCTTGAACTTGAACTAGTTCCTTTTCAAAATGAACTTTCCCAGCACCGAGCATAACAGGAGGCAGAGAAACAGCTCTGCCCAGGTCTCTGTGGCGCAATCGGTTAGCGCGTCTGGCTGTTAACCAGAAGGTTGGTGGTTCGAGCCCACCCAGGGACGGCTGCTGGAAATCTGCCTGCAATGAGGAGCCAGAGTGGTGAATTGCTAATCTGTTGCCCTCTGCACACATGAGGGATTAAGCCCACCCTCAGTATCTCTAGGAGTTTAACACAATATCCAGGCAGCCCTTTTTGGGGGGTTCGATTTCCGGTCAAGGAATTCTTTTGTCAGATCAAAAGAGGGTCATTCCAGATAAATTTCTGCTGAACCCCTTCCAGGAACTCAGACCCTGAAGCCTCATTTATTTTGGTCCCACAGTTGCAATGCCAGTCATGGACTACCTTGGAAGGTGGTCGATTCTCTTTTGTTGCAGGTTTTTTGAAGCAAGGTTGGAGAGCCACCTGTCAGGGGTTCTTTAGCTGTACTTCCTGCATTGAAGAGAATTGTGCTAGGTCAGTGGTGGCCAAACTTGGCCCTCCAGCTGTTTTGGGACTCCAGTGCCCATCATCCCTGACCACTGTCCTGTTACCTAGGGATGATGGGCGTTGTAGTCCCAAAACAGCTGGAGGGCAAAGTTTGGCCACCACCGGACTAGGTGATCCTAGGGGATCCTTTCAACTCTATGATTCTATGTTTCTATGGACATTCATCTTGATTTGTTTGTGGAGAGCTTAGATGGCATGCTTCAAGCAAATGGCTATTCTACCCTTGTCGGGGCATTTTCCTTATTTGCAAAATAATAAAAATAAAAATAGAAAAATCCAGGTTGGGTTAAGGGGCTTTTTGTGCAATAGACCCATTTCAACTCCAATTGCTCACCCTGAATTTGGTATCCTGGCAAATTGGCCCTGCCTATAGCCAAGAGAAGATGCAATCCTCCTCTTTTTTGCCCAAGAAGAGTCAAATGTGGGGGGTGCCATCCAGACCTGACCATTTATTAGTGGTTATTTTGTCTGCTAGACATAGAACAGGCTTCCTCAACCTTGGCCCTCCAGATGTTTTGAGACTACAGTTCCCATCATCCCTGACCACTGGTCCTGCTAGCTAGGGATCATGGGGGGTGTAGGCCAAAAACTTCTGGAGGAGTTCACAGGGTTGTTCATGAAGATTAAATGTGGAGGAGGAAGATGCACACTATCTTGTCCTCCTCTTGGAAAGAAGGTGAATATTAAATGTAAGAAAAAACTAAATAAAAATTGCTTGGAATTTAGCAGTCTCACTGCTGTGGCCCCAGTCTAATTAATGCATGAATGGGTTATGACCATAGAGTAAGCTGTCCTGCCAGGCCTAGCTCACCCTTCAGTCTACCTGATGAACTCAGCATGTGAAGAGACTAAGCTGGTTGCTCCCCCTTAACTGCATGGCTCTCACAAGCCATTCTTGTGTTACTATACCCATAATTTAGGAACTTTTACCACTTTCTAAAACAGGTTTTGCTGCCTGTGTGACTTCTCAAACTGCTGCATTAGTGGCACCGAAGTTACCTCCCTGGGGCTTTAAATGCCAATAGCAACACCCTGAATTGGGCCCATAATCATTTGAAAGCCAGTGCTGATCTCTGAGATTGTTACCTGAGGGGGTGCTAACAAGAGAAGAGGCTTTTTTTGGTGTTGGACTCCCCACTTGTGAAATGGCCCCCCTCACCACCGCCAAGGTATGCTTGGCACCCTCTTTTTTGAAAGGTTTCAGGCATTTGGAGCTTATTTTAGCTGGGCGGGATCTGTAAGACTCACCTTTTGTCTCCGTATGTGGTTTTCTTTTTTTTTTTTTTTTTTGCTTTTACTGGTCATGTTTCTTTCAATTGGTTTTAATGTAAGTTGCTTTGGGTCACTTTTGTGAGGAAAGCAAATCATCATCATCATCACAATCTGGAAGCTATGAGGTCAGAAAGGGCTACCTTAAAAGGTCCGCCAGGATTCTCCTTCCCTGAGATGGGGATTATGGTCTGGTAGCTGACTGGTAGCTCAGTTTAAAATACCTACAACTTTGCTCAAAACAAAACAAATTCCTTCCAGTAGCACCTTAAAGACCAACTAAGTCAGTTCTTGGTATGAGCTTTCGTGTGCATGCACACTTCTTCAGATACAACTTTGCTAACCTATTTATAGGAGTCCCATCAAAATAAGTCTAAATCATTGATATTTAAAAGAAAAAAGGGGGGAAAAACTTTTAATAGAGTTTATATTTCCTTGGATACATATTTTAAATCTATTTAATCAGTATACTAATTGTTAAATTCCACTTTGACCGTTTTAATATTTATGTTAAAATTATGCTTAAATTCTGGTTTTACTATGCTGGCTGTTTAGCCGCAGTAAGAAGCATTCATTCGTAAGTGAACGCTTGAGATCTGGGAATCCCGTCCACGTACTGATTCTACCTTTCAACGAAGGACCAATGACTGAAGTTTGGCGCCCAGGTACCCGAATGAAAGGAAACGGAGCTTCTCCCTCTTAAGGCTGAGATGATGCTCTTAACGGGGGAAGGAATGGAACCTCGAGGGGCTCGTTAACCGCCGCTCCCCCCTCTCGGTGCTCCAAGGGTTAAAGGCAATGACGTCATGCCTCGTCTCCCTCCCCCGCCCAGGAATTCCGAAGTGGGAGGAGGCTTCCTTATCTCTTCGCGGGAAATCGGCCACGTGGGGTTCCTCAGCCGAGAGGAAGAGCCAAGGGGCAGCATTGGAGGTAACAGGGCGTGGGGGGGGGCATTTGGGTGAGGAGGAAGAGAGGAAGGAAAGGGCAACGCCTTTGCTTTTTTTGGTGTGTGTGTGTGGGGGGGGAGAACAGGGCGCCCACCCAGCTGCTTTCTCTTTTTTAATAAACATATCTATTTGGGTTTTTCAAATTAAAATTTTACAGTAACATGTCATCATACAAAGGTCCGTATAGTTCAAGCTATGGTTTTCCCAGTAGTGATGTATGGAAGTGAGAGCTGGACCATAAAGAAGGCTGATCGTGGAAGAATTGATGCTTTTGAATTATGGTGCTGGAGGAGACTCTTGAGAGTCCCATGGACTGCAAGAAGATCAAACCTCTCCATTCTGAAGAAAATCAGCCCTGAGTGCTCACTGGAGGGACAGATCGTGAAGCTGAGGATTCAATACTTTGGCCACCTCATGAGAAGAGAAGACTCCCTGGAAAAGATCCTGATGCTGGGAAAGATGGAGGGCACAAGGAGAAGGGGACGACAAAGGACGAGATGGTTGGACAGTGTTCTCGAAGCTACCAGCATGAGTTTGACCAAACTGTGGGAGGCAGTGGAAGACAGGAGTGCCTGGCAGGCTCTGGTCCATGGGGTCACGAAGAGTCGGACATGACTAAATGACTAAACAACAACAACATCAGCATATAATATAGAAACAAGATTCCACAGAATCTCCTGGTCTTTCCTCCTCCCCTTTGTGGGTCTTTCCTCCTCCCCTTTGTGGGTCCTATTGTTAGCCCTTTCCTCCTGCATCTTTTGTAATAATCCAAAACTTTTGCATCTCCGTTGTGTCCAAAATTCACCATTAAACTACAAGTGTTATTCCAATCCCACCACCCAGCTGCTTTCTCAATGCAAGACAAGGGCTGCTTTCCTTAATCCGGTTTCCTGGCTTCGCCTGCAGGATCCTCTTTGGCGCACCCCTTGGGCTCCAATTCAGTCGCTGTGAGGTTTTTGGGGAGGCGAGGGCGAAGCTTTGCTTCTTAGAGGAGGGGGGAGAACTTCTATGTCAGGGATAAAAAGAGGTTCTTTCCTCCAAGCAAGGAAGGCTCCGCTCTCTGCAATGCTGTACCTCCCCCCCCCCCTTTCCAAAGCCGGAGGAGAGCAGGTTGATCTACCAGGAGGTAAAGTAATCCAAACATATCTAGATGCAAAATAGAAAACAACTTTACATCGTGCACAGTAGTGTGGCGGTAACTTCAGAAGGGGTTATTTCATGATTGTCACAAACACAAACACACACCCTCCCCAGCCACACATCCCTGACCATAGCGGTCAACTTTTCCCTTTTCTTGCGAGGAATCCTATTCGGAATAAGGGAATTTCCCTTTAAAAAAGGGAAACGTTGACAGCTATGTCCCTGACCCAACCACAAAACTGGGCCTGTGGTTTTGTGATTGAGTCCGTTGACAGGTCTCTCCCTCTCTTCCCCCTCCCTCTGTTCCTTCACAGGGCTTACAAGCTGTTGACAGTGGAACAGAGACTACCTCATTTGAGGTTTTATGGCCATCTGTCATGGATGCTTCAGCTGAGATTTCTGCATTGCAGGGGGGTTGGACTTGATGACCCCGGGGTCCCTTTCCAACTCTACAATGATTCCAACTCTACAATGATTCTGTGGATGCTGCTTTTCAAAAGACAAGGATAAGAGCGCCTTTTTTCTTTTCGGCCACCCACTCGGTTCTCTAAGGGTTAAATGAGCTGAGCTTTGTTTCATAGAGCGGCAGGAAATGGTCTAATGGGGGGAGAAATAGAGGGGGCGCTTCCTTTTTGTCTTCCAACAAGAGAGAGGCTGGCAGACAGACTGAGCGGTTGCTCTGCGAGGTGGGTGCGCGTACAGGACGGGGAAACGCCGTTATTATTATTATTATTATTATTATTATTATTATTATTATTTAGACAACAACAATTATAATTGTTGTTATTTATTAATACCCCGCCTTTTCCCCTGACAGGTACTCAGCTGCAACACTGGAAGAGGGGTAGGAACCAAGAACTGAGGGGGTGGAGGGGAAGAGAGAGAGAAAGACCCTCACCCCAATTTCCTCTGGGAATTGCATGTAGGGCAGGCATCCCCAAACTCGTCCCTCCAGCTGTTTTGGGACTACAACGCCCATCACCCCTAGCTAACAGGACCAGGGTCAGGGATGCATAGCTGTCAACTTTCAGGTTTGAAAATAAGGGATCAGCAGCCTTGAAAATAAGGGATGAGCAGCCTCACCAGCCCCGGGGACAGTCCACGGGATATCTAACAATCCGGGATAGCAGCGGAATTTCCCGCAAAAAAAAGGGAAGGTTGACAGCTATGCAGGGATGATGGGAATTGTAGTCCCAAAACAGCTGGAGGGCCAAGTTTGGGGCTGCCTGATGTAGGGCTTCTGTCGGCAGGGTTTGTTTATTTAGTTTGCTGTTTCATTGCATTGGCACAGCTCCTTCCCTGCCCTTCCTCAAGGTGGCTTCCCTGGTTGTCTCTCTCCCCCAACTCCCCATTTCATCCGCATAACAACCCTGTGAGGTGGGTTAGGCGGCAAGAAGACGGCAGAAGGCCCAAGGTCAAGCCCAGCGGGGCCGAGCGGGGAATTCCAGCCATGGCCTCCCAGTCCCTAGTCCAACAGTGTCTAAGCACTTTGCCACCACTGGCTCTTGGAGGTGGACCAAAGAGGGTCTCCTCTGAACACCCAGTTGGGGTTCAAACCCCCTCCCCACCCAGGACATGGGGAGGGGGAGCTGCAGAAGAGAAAAGAGGCTCAGTCCTGGGGCGAGGGGAGAGCTCTGTTTAAAAGAGAGAGAGAAGGAAATGACCCCCCCCCCAACCTTAAGAACGCAAGTTTATCTGACTGCAAATTATTATTGTTCTTCTTGTTGATCTCAGTATTATATACCTTCACTTCACCCTGAGGTCCCAGGGTGGGTTACAACAACAAAAACCATTCAAAACAAAACCCTAGAAGTAACCTGGGTCCTGAAAATATACGGAAAGAAGATAATGTCCCAACCAGAGAAGAATGGCAGATTTAAGTTGATGGATTATGTGGAAGTGGCAAAAATGACCGGAAGAATCAGAAAGACCAAAATTCTAATAAAGAATGGGGAAAATTTATAATTTATCTTAAAAACCATTGCAAACTGTTAAAATTGTTAGTAGAATTGCAATAACACTTGTAGTTTAATGGTGAATTTTGGATTTAATGGAGATGTAAAAGATTGGGATTGTTATAAAAGATGCAAGAGGAAATGGCTAACGATAGGACCCACAAAGGGAAGGAGGGAAATCCAGGAGATTCTTTGGAATCTTGTTTTTATGGTATATATTGGATATGTGATTGTAAAACGGTAATTTTAGGCCAGATAATAGTTACTTAGAGGGCCCAATCAAAGAATCGGTGGTATACATAGAACAGCATAAAAGTTAACATCCTTCCACAATGGTTAATTGCTGTTTGTTTATAACTTTTTATGGTTTTTATTGAAAAGTTTTATGTTTTACTGATGTAAACCATTTTTATATATTGTTGGTTGTATAACGGTATATAAATATGTTTTATAAATAACCAAACAATACATAATTGTCAATAATTATGAAGCTGCATTTTAAATTGCATTTTAACCTGTATTTTTTTTCTTTTTTTCTTATTATGTTTTTACTGAAATTTTATTCAAGTTATCCACCCTGAGCCACAGCTGCTGCCTCACCAAAAGAGTGACTTGTAAAAGTGCAATTTCTGGACGTTGATGCTGTCAAGCAGGCGTGAAGGGGCAGGGAGATTCTGGGTCACAGTATAGTGATTCTCTGTTACCTGGTTTTATCTCCTTTTTAAAGACATCCAAGCTGGTGCCAGCTAGTACAACTTAAGACAGCAAATTCCACAAGTTAATGATGTATAGTACTGTATATGACAAAAACCCCTTTAAAGCTTGGGGTGTGTAAACAGCTCAAAAACAAAGTCCAGAGAATCTGTGCATCTATCATATCATGAGGGTTACTGGATCCCGGCTGAAATGGACAGCTAAAACATTTCTGAATAAGCAGGTATAAGAAATGGTATTTAGTGGTGAATATTGAAATACAAGAACTCAATGGAAATATAGAGTTCAGGAATATATTATTTCTGATTAGAGAATCTTTCCTTCTTTCTTTCAGTGGGTGGTGTACTTTGAGCCAGTGGCTGTGCATTTCACCAAGGTGGGTGAGATCGCCAAAATTCAGAGCAGAGATCTCTTCACAAGGAAGTCATGCCAGAAGACAATGAGAACATGGCATCTGTAGGTAAGAATGTCTTTTCCCCCTTGGATGGTATTGAAAATGAAGTTCTTAAATCACACCAGTGGGCAAGCGAGTGGTGACCAAACATGGCCCACAGAAGGCAGTGATTGCCACCAACCTAGATGGCTTTAAAAGAGGATTGAGCAAATTCATGGAGGAGAAGACTATCAATGGCCAGTAGCCATGATGGCTATGCTCTGCCTCCAAATTTGGAGGCGGCGGGTGGCGCTGTGGGTTAAACCACAGAGCCTAGGGCTTGCCGATCAGAAGGTTGGCGGTTCAAATCCCCGCGATGGGGTGAGCTCCCGTTGTTCGGTCCCTGCTCCTGCCAACCTAGCAGTTCAAAAGCACATCAAATTGCAAGTAGATAAATAGGTACCGCTCCAGCGGGAAGGTAAATGGCGTTTCCCTTTCACTGCTCTGGTTTGCCAGTATGCACACGAAAGCTCATACCTAGAACTAACTCAGTTGGTCTTTAAGGTGCTACTGGAAGGAATTTTTTTATTTTGTTTTGACCATGGCAGACCAACACGGCTACCTATCTGTAACTGGTTTGCCAGAAGCGGCTTAGTCCTGCTGGCCACAGGACCCGGAAGCTGTACACCGGCTCCCTCGGCCAGTAAAGCGAGATGAGCGCCGCAACCCCAGAGTCGGTCACGACTGGACCTAATGGTCAGGGGTCCCTTTACCTTTAGTGCTTATGAAAACCACTTCTGGAAACTGCAAGAGGAGAGGGTTCTCATTTGGTTACAGGTTCCCAACAGGCATCAGGTTGGCCACTGTGAGAACAGGACTCTGGACTAGATGGGCCACTGGCCTCATCCAGCAGGGCTCTTTCTATATCCTTGTGGCCCAGAGGCTAAAACCCTTTAATAAAGTTTTATTTTAAATGTATCAGCAGTGGACCAGTGAATGTAGCTCATGTTATGAAAAGACAATATTATGACAAATATTATGACAAATCTGAAGAATCATTAATTGTGCAGGCTGTTTATGTTAGCCTGTTGCAAGGATTTTAAAAGCTACCAGTGACCAACTCAAATAGGGTCCAAGAATTGACAGATGCAGCAATTGGAGAAAAAGAAAGTGAGGTTTATTGCTGAGCAATAATTGACCCAGTGGAATCCTTTCCAAAAGACTGGGCCTTGAGACCTATTGCCCAGGGGCTTTTATACCTGAGTACATACATCACAGATCATGACATAATGGGATACAATTGCGAACGGCAGCAAAATAAGCTAATAAGTGCATACAAGCCTTGCTCCTGACCGTACAAAGAGTTCTCTCCCAACTACTGCTTTTTAGTTTGAACACCAGTCCGACCTTTCCCCTAGATTTATTGCAAGAAATAGAAACTTAGGGCAAAGAGGAACTTGGGCTGTTGAGCTCCTACAGACCATCTGCTATAAGGGACATTCTGTGGTTTCCTGTTTCACTGTACAGACTTTGTCTGGACAAGGGGGGGAAATGTGCCAGCACATCAGATTTATCGCTTCCCTTGTTCGGTGAGATAGAGAGAGAACAAGGAGGTACTGGGACAAAGTTCATCTAAGACTTTGCAGATTTAAGCAATTTGCTAAACTAAGCAGAAGCTTTCACGATTCAAACATGGATTATAAAATCATTATAAAAATATCTGGTTATATATGAATATATTGAAAACTGATAACTGATTATATGGATAACTGATTATATGAAAAGCATAAGGGTAAAATTCCTCCAAGTTCTGCTTCAAGCCAGATTTAATATGTTTCCCTCGATGATAGTGAACGGAAGATATTTAGCTCTCCCAGAAACAGAGCGTCTCTGCAAATGTAGTAAACAGGAACCTGATATTTTGGAGCATATTTTCTTTTCTTGTGATTTTGGCATTTATGCCAGAAGACAATTATTAGAGGCCTTACAACTCAATAGGCTGATATCTACGCCACCAAGGGTTCAGGACCTGCCTTCGGACAGGAATGATCAAATTACTTTAATAGTGGCTGAATTTTTGAGTGCTGTCCATGTAGAAAGACTGCGTCATTATAAAGAGAATTAGTTGTTCTTAATTGATCGGGGATTCGGTAGTGCTGTACTGTATTGTTTATGCAAATTGATTTTCTCTGGAGTTAAAGATCTGACCGGGACAAACCTTGTTAAGTTGAGCTCATATTTTGCATAATTTGTATACGGTGTCTGTTTGATAATGTGTGGTTTGTTATTCCTAATAAAGGATAACTATTTGAGAGAGAAATCAAAAGTACATCATATGTAAATAAAACTTGGAGAATGTAAAATCTAAACAGCTTTTAAATAAGTAAGCCTAAAATGGTTATTGCATGACAGGATTCAAATAAGCAAGATTACACTTAAGTGAGTCTATGAGTGTGTGTTTTGTTCCAAGCAGAAGACCCAATCAAAATTGTAATGGTTATAAGGGGTTACTTGTGCGTAAGTTGCTGTTACTTTTGGCTAGATCGCCTGGCTAACCATGCCTCGGCTGACAGCCCTTCACTCCGTGGCCGTTCAGTCGCTTGCAGAATCCGTCAGTGGGCGTTTCTTGAACCTCTTCCAGCATAGAAGTTGTTTGACGCCAAGTCTCCGCCTACTTTCCCTGCGCGGGACTCTTCTGCGCAAGGAAGGAGTGGGCAGAGGCGTGCCCATGCTCTCTCCACTAGTCTCGGGCGAAGAGTCTTGGAGACCCCTCTCCGAATCCTCCATCTCCCTCCCTTCTCTACTGGTGTTGTGCTGAATTCCTTCCCCCCTGCTGGTCCCCTCTCCTGCATCGCTCGGGAGCCTTGCCTTCACCTCTCGCTCCAATGTCAGTTCCCTGACAAAAATTAATTCCAATTAGTGAAAGACTGACTATCCAGCTGCTCTCTCTCAAGGCAGAACTACACTGCTCAGGTTCCCTTCAGCATGCTGCAGGCAGAAACAAATGCAGTGCTGGCACTTTTTTCTGAGAGCAAATGGCAGAAAAGAACTGTTGACATGTGAGGGGAGAAAGCTGTCTCTTTGGAAAGGGAGAGAAGTAGCTCCCACATACATTGAGGAATGTAATGCCTTGATCATGCAGGCTCAGTGCAGTGTGGTGTTTCTGCTACAGAATATAGTATTTTTGACCTGTAATTGCCGCTTTGACATTTCCGTCTTTTTCCTTATTAGTTACTTTAGACATTCCTCACCTAATTTGCTAGTCATTCAGGCATTTCCCCTGTGGCTCTTTCCACTCAAAGGCCCTTTCAGACTTTTAAATATGGGACTTCCCAACTTGCTACTTGAGCCCTCTTCTCTGTGATTCTTCACTGGTGTGAGCTACATTTGGCAAACTGGGTGGTTCTGGGAGGAGTCACCAGCCCAGGCATCAGCATAACATTCAGGGACTCTTGAGGTCTTGTTGGAGCCCTGGACACATTCAGAATTATGAGAATGTGTTGTGAGCTTTAGTCACAAAAATGTCCCTGTGGGAGCGTGGCATAGCCTAAAATTGCTCTTTTGGCATGGCATAACACAAAATGTCTGCTGCGTCTAAAAGAGCAGAATAAGAGGTAGGATCATAGAACTGTGCTAATATAGAAAACTTTAATTAATTTATTTTTTAAAGGTTTGAACCTGATAAACAGAGCAGCCGGTTCCAGCAATCTCCTTTCCCAAACATTGCTAAGTCTCATCTGCTGTGTTGCCTGTTGCTGGTGAGGTGTTGTAGATTATAGCTAGAAAATAAATAAAACATAATTCGGAATTATTCCTGATGTCAAGTATTCCATGAATATACAGTCACACTCACATATAAACAGATGTCTTTATTGCTGGCTGGTAATCATACTCCTTCATTAGTTAGTTTGTTTATCCTATTCTTCAGCCAAAACAAAGACACTCAGAGTGGCCATACAGATGGCTAAAAGAAGTGAGTCAGTCCCTGCCTCAGATTTGCAATTTGAAAAGGCAAAAGGGAAATGGATTTGGAGGGAGGTAAAAATACGCAAATGAATGTCTAAATTCTTTTTTTTAAAAAAAATGGAACACAGAGCAGAACAGCTCTGCAGGGAGAAACCAGAGTAATTACTGGGAAACACTGTTATAGACAAGTGATTTATTTTCTGGACCAAAGTTCTTCTTCCATTCTGTTCTGTAACATCTTGTAGGTGATTGCCTCAGAACCTCAGTGCCTGGGAAACAGCTGAATAGCCGAATAACATTCACCCCCTTTCCTTTCTTCTTCCCAAGCAGGTGATGCGAAGGATAACAAGATTCATGAGGAGCCATCTTTGGATTCATTGAAAACTATCAAGCATGAAGTGGGGAAAAATACATTTGGAAACCAAAGGACATCAAAAAGGCAGGACAGAAAGCGGTCAAAGAATTGGAGGAAGAAATACTGTGCTTCTCCATGTTCAGATCACCCTCAACTTCCACCAGATACTGAAAGAGTGAAAAAGTGTCCAGTGTGCGGGAAAATGTTCAAAGACAAATCAACACTAAATAATCATCGCAGAACCCACACAGGGGAGAAACCCTATAAATGCATGCAATGTGGAAAGGGCTTCAGTGTGAGTGGTAACCTTACAATCCATCAAAGAACCCACACAGGAGAAAAACCATTTAAATGTATGGAATGTGGAAAAAGCTTCAGTGTCAGCTGTAACCTTACTAAACATCAAAGAACCCACACAGGAGAGAAACCGTATAAATGTACGGAGTGTGGAAAGTGCTTTAGTGATAGCGGAAGTCTCACTTCACATGAAAGGATCCACAGAGGGGAAAAACCTTATAAATGTATGGAATGTGGAAAAGGCTTTTGTGTGAGCAATAGCCTTATTGCACATCAAATAATCCACACTGGAGAGAAACCATATAAATGTATGGAGTGTGGAAAGTGCTTCAGCCAATGTGCAAACCTAAATACACATCAGAGAACCCACACAGGTGAGAAACCATATAAATGTAGGGAGTGTGGAAAGTGCTTCACCCAGAGCGTAAATCTAAAAACACATGAAAGAACTCACACAGGAGACAAACCATATAAATGCTTACTGTGTGGAAAGTGCTTCCATGGCAGTGGAAGCCTTACTAAACATAAAAAAATGCACACTATGGAGAAACCATATAAATGCATGGAATGTGGAAAAGGCTTCAGTGTGAGTGGTAGCCTTACTCTACATCAAAGAATCCACACTGGGGAGAAACCATATAAATGTATGGAGTGTGGAAAGTGCTTCAGCCAAAGTGCAAACCTTAAAACACACCAAACAACCCATACAGGAGAGAAACCTTATAAATGTGTGGAGTGTGGAAAGAGCTTCATTAACAGTGAAAAGCTTAGTTCACATCAAAGAACCCACACAGGGGAGAAGCCATTTAAATGCATGGAGTGTGGAAAATGTTTCAGCCAGAGTGCACATGTTAATACACATCAAAGAACTCACACAGGGGAGAAACCATATAAATGCTTAATGTGTGGGAAATGCTTCCATGATAGTGGAAACCTTACTAAACATCAAAGAACCCACACAGGGGAGAAACCTTATAAATGCATGATCTGTGGAAAGAGCTTTAGTGTGAGCAGCACCCTTACTTCACATCAGAGAACTCACACAGGAGAGAAACCATATAAATGCTTAGTGTGTGGGAAAAGCTTCAGTCAGAGTGGAAGTGTTACTACCCATCAAAGAACCCACACAAAGAAACAACTATATAAATGCATGGAGTTTGAACCAAGCTTCAATCTTGATTGAAAGCTTTCTTGGCAGCAAAAAATGTGAGAATAATATAAATGCCTAAGAGAGCCTTTCCCACCCTGGCTTCCCACAGAAGTTGTATTCCAACTCTAATATGACCCATGATCCATAAAGATCTTAGTATGGATCAAAAGAAATTGCATAAGAGAGACTATAAATCCCTGGGTAGTGGAAAGAGCACAGCAAAATGGTTATGAAATATTCAAAAAACACAGGGAAGAAATAATAACTGTATAAATTAAGAAAGATTTAGATAGCGTGGTTTCTTATTTTATGCAGGCAGGAGTGAAATTATTTAAATACATGCACTCTGAGAGCAGACTTGCTACGCAGGAAAGAACCCACACAAGGAGGAAGCCATATGGTATATGAAATGAATTTCACAGGGGACATCAATGAATCCACGTAAGGAAGAAACATCTGGAATGTGTGTGATGCAGAATCAACACAAATTTTAGACGTCAGAGAACCTACACAGATGAGAACCCACTGGCATGCTTATTTGACAAATTCTTTGATATCTTAGGATTTATTAAGATTATGCTTTTCTCTGTTTCCTGCAAATACAGTAGGTATTCCTCACTCATGCTTCTGGGGATTATCCCTTCCATCAGTGTGCCTACACTAGAATTTCCTCTTTGGATTACAGTTTTTATTTGTGCAGTAAGAAAGGTTGTCTATTGGGAACACACATTGCATGGTAAATGTCTTTGGAAAATGTCCCCTACACCCACATCCAAGGTTAATGGGGTGGATTAGAAAGAGAGGATGTGAAGAGTAGGAAATAATCAGTTGGTTGTAAAGTTGGACAGTGTAGATTAAATTAGCAGAAGATTTGAGTGGGCAGATTTGAGAAAGGAAGCAGTGAGACTAATAATGCGTTGCAGTAATTAATGGGGGAAGGAAATGTGTGACCAGTCTGTATTTGAGAGAGGGGACCAAGTGTATAAAAGCTCCAGTTATTAGATAGTGTAGAAGTAGTCAAAATATATATGGTGGCTGATTTTCCATCTTCCCTAGTTTTCTTATACTTGATCTATTTATTAGGTGCATTTCTGAGACCCACTGCACACTTTCCAACACTGGTTGAGATTCACTTAATCAATCCCATTAGCAGAAATCATGTGTAATGGGGGTGGTCCCACCCAAGCCCCCAAAATTGGCTGAAGCGGCAGTTCAGGAAAAAACCCAAAGTAGAGCATAGGGGGAGGGGGGGTGTTGCAACCAGCTTGCTGGAATGCTTCTGCAGATGAAACATTTGTAATGGTGCGTCACGGAACTCCATCCTTTGCAAATTGCATTTCCTGTCGAAGTTACTTTAGAGATTAGAGGTTGTTGGTGATTTGTGTTTGGTCCATTTTTAATGTAGCGGTTGAGATGTAATCAAGAAAATAGGATCAGTTGCACCTGAAAACTTCACTACTAACGTTTATGCTTTAAATACACAATAAATGATTCAAGTGGTGAATTGTGAAAGTTTGAAAGTGTATTCTTTTGAAAACAAGATCAGTGTGGTAATGAACAGCCAGAGTCTTGAGAAATTTCAGAAGCTAACCTAATTTCTCAACACTGGCCTTTCTGATTTCAGGTTGCCATCGCTTTATTCTTCTGTGTAAATGCTGACCTGTGGAATGCAGAGTGGTAATGGTGGCAGATGAGCAATTGGAAGATGAGCAAGGGAACAAACCTTTGATGATGCCGCTGACATTACTAGGTCCTGAAATAATGATGCCTTGAGTGATCACAAAGCTACTTTAATAAAAGGTCTTTCCTTTCTGATGAAGGGACGCGGGTGGCGCTGTGGTCTAAACCACTGAGCCTAGGGCTTGCCAATCAGAAGGTCGGAGGTTCAAATCCCCGCGACGGGGTGAGCTCCTGTTGCTCGGTCCCAGCTCCTGCCAACCTAGCAGTTCGAAAGCACGTCAGAGTGCAAGTAGATAAATAGGTAAATTTATCTGGCAGGAAGGTAAATGGCTGAGTTTTGTCATCTGGGCAGCCCAGGACCTCCATACGCACTGCCCAGGCTTGCTCGCTGGCTTGGTGCTCCTAGTGCAGCAGTTTGGCTTCACCTCCAGAGGCACACTCCATTGTCTCTCAAGACGGATGGATGCCAACAACAGATTATTAGTTTTTAAAAGTACTTATCTGAGGTGGTACATGACACCAGTCAAGCTTGCAAAAATATATCATTTGCCCAATAACAAGTGTTGGAAATGTAAAGAAAATGAAGGTACATTCTTTCACCTTTGGTGGACGTGCCCAAGGATTAAGGCTTTCTGGGAGATGATCTATAATGAATTGAAAAAAGTATTTAAGTATACCTTCTTGAAGAAACCAGAGGCCTTTCTCCTGGGCATGGTCGACCAATTGGTGCCAAAGAAGGATAGAACTTTCTTTATGTATGCCACAACAGCAGCAAGAATACTTATCGCAAAGTATTGGAAGACACAAGATTTACCTACCCTGGAAGAATGGCAGATGAAAGTAATGGACTATATGGAATTGGCAGAAATGACTGGCAGAATCCGAGACCAGGGAGAAGAGTCGGTGGAAGAAGATTGGAAGAAATTTAAAGACTATTTACAGAAACACTGTAAAATTATTGAATGTTAAAATGACGTTGGAATGAAATGAAGCGGTTTTAGTAATAAGGTTAAACAGGAATATGTAAAAATTGATTAAGAAATAAGATAAAACAAAGAGGGTAAGGATTTGCTGAATTAACTATCTGAACTGGAATACAAAAAAGGGAGGTGTGAGGAAGTCATGAAATGAACTCTAAGATATAGAAAGAGGGATTTACTTTTAATTGTTTTTATTTTTTCTGTAATTTGTATTTTTTGTTTTTTCTTTTCATCAATTTTGTAACCTTTTTTATTGAAATTTTAATAAATATTATTTTTAAAAAATAAAAATAAAAGTACTTATCTGAAAAAAAAAGCAGCCGGACAAAGCTTATGTCCTCAAAGTAGTGGAATTAGTTTAGGAGAGGGATTAACTTTCCACATTTGTGTATGAGACAAGGCAGTTAAGGCTAGGGTACAGGCATCCTGTTTTCCTGTCTCCCCTTCCAACCATAAGAAATAAACAATTCTCAAAGAGAGCTTTATTCATTCCCTCCACATCTCTTACTGACAGTAAGACAGGCTCTTGGATACCCCATAAGGGAAAAAGGGCAGATTTTGTTTACAACAGAATCACAGAATTGTAGAGTTGGGAGGGGCCCCCCAAGGGTCATCTAGTCCAACCCCGCACAATGCAGGAATCGCAGCTAAAGCATTTATGTCAGATGGCCATCCAACCGCTGCTTAAACACACCAAGTCCAGAGGGAGATTTTTTCCACTGTCAAACAGCTCTTACGTTGACCTTTTTCCTGTGCCAATCTTCTGGCCCTAATTTTTGCTGGCTGCCTCCTCCTGCAGTTTGCTCTGGGTGCTGGCAGACCTCCCATTCCCCAGCCAGAGCTACAATTCCCGGAGTACCCTGACTGTTAAAACCGCTCAGAATTGTGAAGGTTTGCAGAATGCGACGTGGGAGTGGAGAGAGAGAGAGAGAGAGCCCGGCGCTCCAAAGGTTAAACCAATTGAGTTGAGATTCCTAGAGAGGCAGGAGAGGGGGGGGGGAGTCCTGGGGAAAGAAATTGAAGTGGGCCAGGCAAGAGTAAAGCAAGCTCCTTGTTATGTTCCAGGAAAGGGACTGAGCCTCCTGAGATCCCTTGGCAAAGAGGTAAAGCCTCAGCGTTGGGTGAAAGATGCTTGGATCCTGTATGCCTCCCTCTGGCAACTGCTGCAGCCCAGCTGGTGTCAAATGCATGGCTCTGCTTTCCTTTGCACCACATCAGAGAGGCTTGGGGGGGGGGTCGTGTCCCCTGGGCACCCCAGGACCTCCAGAAACACGGCCCGGGCTTGCACCCCCCCCCCCACCAAGAGGCCACTTGGGTGCTGCAAAGACAGCAGAAACAACCCGGGAGGGGGCAGCCCAAATTGCAAGGAAGGGGGCAACCCCGCCACAGGTTTGCCCTCTGCAGCAAGGGGGGGTAGGTACTGGGGGGGGGCTGATGTGTCCAAATCCAAAGTGGGCCCCAAATATCTGCCTTCTTTCCATTGCAAGAGCCTCTTGAATGCTTCACCCAAGCAAGATTAGCTCAGTCCTCGCTGAAAGGGAGCTGAGGAGCCCTGCAGGCTGAGAGGGATGCAAAGCTCAGCTCAGGGACTGGGTGGGGGGGTGGGTGTTCTCATGGGCTGTCTGCAGTGAGCGAAGGTGGCAAAAAGCAAGCGGGGTGGACGTGATCCCTTCCAACTCTATGATTCTGTGGGTAATAATAATAATAATAATAATAATAATAATAATAATAATAATTTATTATTTATACCCCGTCCATCTGGCTGGGCTTCCCCAGCCATAGCTGTCAACGTTTCCCTTTTTTAAAGAGAAATTCCGAATAGGATTCCATATTCCAAATAGGATTCCTCGCAAGAAAAGGGAAAAGTTGACAGCTATGAACCTTCCCCCCCTCCAAAGCTCTGCAGGTTGTTTGGGTACCAGCTAAAAAAAAGGACTTCCTTCATTTAGCTTTCAAGTGTGTTTCTTTTTCAATTTCCACCTTGATGTCGTTTGCGCAAGGTAAAAACCAGAGGCAACTTAACCAAGAGCGCTTAGTGCTTCATTCGATTCAGTCAGCTTATTACAGTCATAGACCAGCATTTAACCCTGTAAGCTCTATAGTAATAGTAATGGTAATAATAACAATAATAATAATAAATTAAGCTGTAAGGGGTCAACTGGATACCTTTCCTTTGTTTTGGAATTTTTTGTTATTATTTTTAAATGTAAAAAAAATTTATTTGTTTATTATTTATATATTTACTATTTTAAAATATAAAAATAATGGCTATTGTAACGCATACCACAATACAGGAACTGCTGCCAAACATTCATTGTGAAAAGTAAGTACTGTGATGGTTCTGCTGTGTTTCGCAGTGCACAGCTGCTGCAGATGTGGCTTTTCGACCTTTGGCTTGTGCAAAGTGACTGAGAGATTTTGAGCTTTGTCATTCTGCATGGGTTGTGAGCCTCACCATAATAGATCACAAGTATTTTTTTTATTTTTGCTTCTTCAGTCATACTTAAACCAGTTGTAAAATGTGTCCTTGTGAGGGGCACCATGGATACGCCCAATGAGTTCTAGATACGCCCAATGAGTCCTAGGAACAGAAGTGTCTCCCTTCCCACCGAATTTAACAAACTACTACCCCCAAGAAACCTTGGGGAAAGCCATGTGCTTTGAATGTGTTTTAAATGTATGGTGTGGAGGTGACATCTTGCTTTGTTGTGTGTGTCTGAAAGGATTTGCCGCTTTCATTTTTTGGCACTGCAAGATATTAAGGTGAACCAGCTGAGAAGGGTGTATGATCTTCAAGGTCTCTCTCATGCACAATTAAAATAATAATATTTGCAGGGAGGCTTGTTACTGTGGTATGCATTTCTGTGCTTTTATGTCGTAAACCACCCTTTGATCAAGGGTAGTATAGAAATGTAAGAAATATTAATAATCAAATAAAAACTAGACACAAATCTCTTCAGTTATAGCACCCTTTCATTCTTTGCTGGGAACCATAGTAATGTTTTTTTATGTCCATGGGCGTTTATTTCTTAATAGAGAATTTTCTTTATTTTTTTCAGGGGCTAGAATCCTTTGAGGAGGCAGCTGTGTATTTCACCAAAGTGGAGTGAGATCTCCTCGATCCAGGCTAAAGAGCTCTTCAAGAAAGGCATGCCAGAGAATTGTGGGAATATGGCCACTCTGGGTAAGGATTCCTTTTCCTTGGTTGATACATATTTATGTTGGGAAAGATGGAGGGCACAAGGAGAAGGGGATGACAGAGGACGAGATGGGTGGACAGTGTTCTCAAAGCTACCAGCATGAGTTTGACCAAACTGAGGGGGGCAGTGGAAGACAGGACGGCCTGGCGTGCTCTGGTCCAGGGGGTCACGAAGAGTCGGACACGACTAAACAACAACATTATATTTCTATCCCACCTCTCCTCCAGGTGTACGTAGCTCTCCTCCTCCCTATTTTATCCTCACAGCAACCCTGTGATGTAGGTTATGCTTAGAGACAGCTACTGGCCCAAGATCACCCACTGTTGGTCCTTTTTGTGGTATTCCTCAGGGCCCTGTAGGGATGCCAGTGTGGAAATGGGAGGCTGAGCCATGTGCTCTGGACATGCCTTCCCTGCTACACTGTGTTAGACCTGGCCTTGGCTGTTGTCCCCCCCCACACACACTTCCACTTCTACTGAGGGAGAAATGATGCTTGCAATGTTAGCCATGAATGTGAGTGTAATGCTATATCCTCCTGCTGCAGCCTTTTCCCCCCAAACAATAGATGAGGTGGTAAACCTCAGGCTCTAGGAACTAAGTGGAATTTAATCCTCCCATTCACACACCCATTGCAAAAAGAAAAGGCAAATATCAATGCATGTAGAAAGCTAGCTATCAGGGAGCAAGTCTTACCAAGCTGTGTCCCTGACATGCTGGCTTTGTGTGTGTGAACAGATTCGTTGCTTTCTTTTATTTTCATTTTTGTGTGCCTTCCATAACGCGAGCACTTGCCCTGCAGCCTGAAATCACACTCTGAAATCACACACTGCCCAGGCCTCTTACAGCAACAAATTCCATAGTTGAATTACGTCTCCTGTGAAGAAGAACTTTCTCTTGCCATCCTGAATCTTCCAACATTCAGCTTCTTGGGCTGACCCAGAGTTATAGTATTATGATAAGGGGAGAAAATCACTCTTAATCTCTCTCTCTCCATCATGCATTATGTTATTTGCATCATATACCTGCTTTACTTGCCATTTTTCTTGCCTAGAAAGCTTGGTTCGTTGTCACATTTCCTCTCAGGAAAGTTGCACCACCCTCTCAGACGCTTTCAAGGTCCTTTATAAATATACAGAGTGCATATGTTGCTGGGGTTCTCATACACACAAACACCCTTATTATATTAAGTTGCAGAAATTGAGATCACAGTTGTATCACAGAAGAAGAAGAAAAACCCTCATCCACCATTTTTACACCTACTGAAATCAAGTAGGAAATGGACCAAAAGGAACTCAGGTTATTTTCTGAGACAGTAGCATATTCAAAAGGTGATACCGGTTTCAGGAAGGGGAGATTTTTGAGTTTTTAAAAATAGTCGCTGGTAATTGTTCTTGTTGAAATCCTTGGTTACTGTATTAATCTCTTTTTGGGATTTCTACCCCCCAAGCAGGTGATGAGCAAGACAGCGTGAATTATAGGAACCCATCTGTAGCGTCACTGGAAACAACCCAAGCTGAAGCCGGAACAGAGATATTTGGAAATCAAATGGAACAAAAGAGGCTCAAGGGAAACCATTCAAAGAATGTGAACATGCCCAGTGCTTCTCAGGATGCTGGCATCCACAAACCTCTGGCCACACAGGATCAGAAAGGAAAGAGAAGCGAAGATATTCTATTAGAGGAGGAAATATTAAAAAATGAACCACTATTAAATGGACACTGCAGAAAACAAACAGGAGAGAAGCCGTATAGATGTATGGAATGTGGGAAAAGCTTCAGCGTGAGCAGTAGTCTTGCTACACATCAAAGAACCCACACAGGCGAGAAACCATATACATGCCTGGAGTGTGGGAAAAGTTTCATTGACAGTGGGAGTCTTTGTGCACATGCAAGAACCCACACAGGAGAGAAACCATATAAATGCTTGGAATGTGGTAAATGCTTCAGTGTAAGTGGAAGTCTGGCTTCACATCAAAGAACCCATACAGGGGAGAAACCATATACATGCCTGGAATGTGGAAAAAGCTTCAGTGTGAGCGGTAGCCTTGCTTCACATCAAAGAATTCACACTGGGGAGAAGCCATATAAATGCATGGAGTGTGGAAAGAGCTTCACTGTAAGCAGTAGCCTTACTTTACATTTAAGGACCCACACAGGCGAGAAACCCTATGTATGCATGGAATGTGGGAAAAGCTTTAACAAAAGTGGAAACCTTAATACACACCGACAAACTCACATGGGCGAAAAGCCATATAAATGTTTGGAATGTGGAAAGACCTTCAGTCAACATCAACACCTTACTTCACACGAAAGAACCCACACAGGGGAAAAACCATATAAATGTATGGAGTGTGGAATGAGCTTCAGTGATGGTGGAAGTCTTACTGCTCACAAAAGAACCCACACAGGAGAAAAACCTTATAAATGCTTGGTATGTGAAAAGACTTTCAGTCAGTGCGGAAACCTTACTGCACATCAGAGAATCCACACAGGAGAGAAACCGTATCAATGTATGGAATGTGGGAAAAGTTTCAGTGTGAGTGGAAGCCTTTCTGCACATCAAAGAACCCACACAGGAGAGCAACCGTATAAATGTGTGGAGTGTGGAAGGAGCTTCAGCGTGAGCAGTAGTCTAACTTTACATCAAAGAACTCACACAGGTGAGAAACCCTATGAATGTAAGGAGTGTGGGAAGAGGTTTAGCAAAAGCAGAAATCTTAAAATACATCAGAAAACCCACACAATGAAGAAACCTACCTGAGGTCTGTTCCTCAGACTTTCAGACTAAACAAGCTAGGCCTTAGCAATTGTGTGGGCATACCTGGTACAGAAGCAGGATTCACAACACATAGCCCTTCACGGCCTAGGACCCTTGTACCTACGGGACTGCTTCTCCTGGTATGCCCCACAGAGGACCTTAAGGTCCATAAATAGCAACACCCTAGAGGTCCTGGGCCTAAGGTAGTCAGATTAGCCTCAACCAGAGCCAGGGCCTTTTCAACTCTGGCTCCGGCCTGGTGGAACACTCTGTCTCATAAGACCAGGGCCCTGCGGGATCTGATTTCTTTCCACAGGGCCTGTAAGACAGAGTTGTTCCGCCTGGCCTTCGGCTTGGAATCAACTTGATCCCCTCCCCCTCTTTCCTTTTTCCTTTCTCCTCCTGCGATGGAACTCCTATTTGGGGACTTCCCTGCTTTTTTCTGGCCCACGTAGGACCAGTCTGGAAAGTTAGCC
The DNA here is from genome assembly GCF_964252035.2 of Podarcis erhardii. NCBI lineage: Eukaryota > Metazoa > Chordata > Lepidosauria > Squamata > Lacertidae > Podarcis > Podarcis erhardii. Next base: position 117,390,006 of record NC_138498.1, on the reverse strand, counting down.
TTGGTGAAGACTTGACGTTTTCATCCCCAAAAAAGTTTTTGTTTTGAGTTTCCATTGAAATGAGGCTGTATTTTAATGTTTATAATATTGTATTTTAATCTTGTTTTTAAGTTGTATTTCAATCAATTTGTTTTTATATCGGGTGTTAGCTGCCCTGAGCCCGGTCTTGGCTGGGGAGGGCGGGGTATAAATAAAATTTTTTATTATTATTATTATTATACATACTGATGTGCAGGGAGAGGGGGCACCAAAGGCAACCAAGGCCCGAAAATAACTAGAACTGCCCAAAGAAGACCCATGATAAGCTTTTATCGCAACAAAGGCCCAGGAGAGACAGGTATTTCTGCTCCTTATGAGCCCTCCTTGTTACTTGCTAGGTGGCTGGGAGGGGGAGTATCCAATGTTGCTGAGGGCCACCAAAAAGGCCTGGAGGGCCACATGCTCTAGGTGATTCAGCTAGGTAGACATGCAACTAGATTATTCCCACTGGGTTTTCTGCCTTCTTAGCTCCATGAAGAAAGGTTAGAATCTACAAGAGAAAACCTGGTGAAACAAGTCAAGTCCTTTGTTAAAATAATTTGCCCTGATGGTCTCATCAGCATCTTGAAGAGTTAGGTAGCAAGATATGTCTTGGCGTAGTGACAACTGAAGATGCTTCCAGGAAGGGATAAGTACTTCACCACCCACCCCTCACCTGATTGCATGCCAAGTCATCCTAGGGGGCGTTTGTTTTTGCTGTGTGATGCTGGAAGCTAGAGACTGACCCTGGAAACCTAATGGGAAAGCAAGATCTAAGTGTTTGTGCTGTGAGCCCCTGCACCCTTTCTTAAGGCTGTATATATGTGCAAATAAAACCACATATCCTAAAGATAACCATCGTCTTTATTCCAAGGAATCGGGAGGATGGGTAAGCATTGGGATGCCTGGATTCTCTTGTAGCTCAGAGATTTGGGGGTGGAGGGCAACAAAAAATGTTCTGTGTATTTTACAACATTTCATTTCATTCATTATATGTGGAGAACAAAAGCTGCTGTTCTTTATTGTAAAAGAATAAATAAAAGGTTGCAAAAACACACAGAAAACAAAATTGAGAAGAGAGGGGAACATTACCTGGAGAAATATTTGCCTAATGGCAAAATTCAATGCATTTCTGGGTAATTTTATGCCAGAGGTTATTTTTGTTTCCCGAAGGGAAACAGTAAGTTGTAACTAGCAGAAATTTGGGGTCATTGTACAGGTGACAGTTTGTGAGAATGTCCTAGAAGAAGAGTTTGGATTTGATATCCCGCTTGATCACTACCCGAAGGAGTCTCAAAGCGGCTAATGTGCTATTTTCCCTTCCTCCCCCACAACAAACACTCTGTGAGGTGAGTGGGGCTGAGAGACTTCAAAGAAGTGTGACTAGCCCAAGGTCACCCAGCAGCTGCATGTGGAGGAGCAGAGACACGAACCCGGTTCCCCAGATTACGAGACTACCGCTCTTAACCACTACACCACACTGGCTCTACCACTGAGGACTTCCCTCAGTCACAGTCAGACCAATTGAGTTTTTGACATACCCCCTCCCTCTTCAGCTAACAAGTGATCAAGGGCTTCCAACTCTTTTGCAATATTGCCCCTCTCATCTGGGCCATTTGTGTGGCTTTGAGATCTTCTCATCAACACAAAGAAGCCTTTCTCTTCTGATCTTTCATATTTGTCAGAGTTGAAAATCCCTGTTCACAACAATATGTGATTGTCCTCATAGAATCACAGTTTGAAGGCTCCTAGGGGTCATCTAGCCCAACCCCTGCACTGCAGGAATCTCAGCTAAAGCATCCATGACAGATGGGCATCCAACCTCTGCTTAAAAACCTCCAAGGAGGGAGAGTCCACAACCTCTCAAGTGTTACGGCAAAATCTGGTTGCGAGGCTGCTTTGCCACCCAGCTCGTCGGACTAAGTCCGCGGGTCCCTGCGGAGGAAAATGAGCTCAGCCGGAGACAGGAGCAAGCTGCAGAGAATCCAAGTTTATTGCGCAACAGGTTCAAGGCGAGATTGAACAGCGAGAAAGGGGTGACATAAACTTTTGAAACTTCCCTCCATGTCCCAGAATACAGTGCAAAATACATCCCAGTTACATCATGAATACATTAAAGAGAGGTTGGGTTACACAGGATTAACATATGGAGGAGGGAGGGGGGAATATGCAGAGCTGGAGATATGCGCAGATAAGCACATCCTGAGTACCGGTGATGAGAAGACAATGGTCCATGTACTGGCATTGCCCGGAGGAAAGGCTTGGCAGAGTGATTTGACAGGATTAGGGTCTTGACACCTTGCTTGAGGGATTATGGAGGACAGGGGAGGTGTGATGGAGTCCTAGAGAAATTGAGCAAATTGGCATGTTGATTTTCTATGAATTTTATAGATTTTAGTCCCTTTTGACATTGACAATTGAAAATAGATTGATATATTGTAGCGAATAAGAAGGTGAAGAAGACATGCCACCCCCTTCCGTATCACAAGGGAGACTGTTCCAAGGTCCAACGGCTCTTTCTACCAGAAAATTATACCTGATGTTTAGTTGGAATTTCCTTTCTTGTAAGTTTGAGTCCTACCCTCCAGTGCAGGAGAAAACAAGCTTGTTCCCTCTTCCATGTGACAGCCCTTGAGATATTTGAAGGTGGCTATCATATCTCCTCTCCATGTCTTCTCCATGCTAAACGTACCCAGCTCCTTCAACCGTTCCTCATAAGGCTTGGTTTCCAGACCCTTGATCATCTTCGTTGTCCTCCTTTGTACACATTCCAGCTTGTCAACATCCTTCATAAATTGTGGTGCCCGGAACTGGATATAGGAAGATCTCCGAGGTTCCTTCCAGCTCTATTATTTTATGCCTTTGGATGAGGTTAGCTTTCCCTCCCTCCAAAACACACGTTTCCAGATCCTGCCCCCGGGCCTTAATTTGCCTATCCATGCTAGAGAATGAGATGGTGGTGGGGGGTGAGTGTTCAGACCCCTGGGCTCTCACTTGTGGGGTGCCTCAGGGTTCTGTCCTCTCCCCCATGCTTTTTAATATCTATATGAAGCCGCTGGGAGAGATCATCAGGGGGTTTGGACTGGGTGTTCATCAGTATGCAGATGACACCCAGCTCTACCTCTCCTTTAAATCAGAACCAGTGAAGGCAGTGAAGGTCCTGTGTGAGTGCCTGGAGGCGGTTGGAGGTTGGATGGCGGCTAACAGATTGAGGTTGAATCCTGACAAGACAGAAGTACTGTTTTTGGGGGACAGGAGGCGGGCAGGTGTGGAGGATTCCCTGGTCCTGAATGGGGTAACTGTGCCCCTGAAGGACCAGGTGCACAGCCTGGGAGTCATTTTGGACTCACAGCTGTCCATGGAGGCGCAGATTAACTCTGTGTCCAGGGCAGCTGTCTACCAGCTCCACCTGGTACGCAGGCTAAGACCCTACCTCCCCGCGGACTGTCTCGCCAGAGTGGTGCATGCTCTAGTTATCTCACGCTTGGACTACTGCAATGCGCTCTACGTGGGGCTACCTTTGAAGGTGACCCGGAAACTGCAATTAATCCAGAATGCGGCAGCTAGACTGGTGACTGGGAGTGGCCGCCGGGACCACATAACACCGGTTCTGAGAGATCTGCATTGGCTCCCAGTACGTTTCCGAGCACGATTCAAAGTGTTGGTGCTGACCTTTAAAGCCCTAAACGGCCTCGGTCCTGTATACCTGAAGGAGCGTCTCCACCCCCATCGTTCAGCCCGGACACTGAGATCCAGCGCCGAGGGCCTTCTGGCGGTTCCCTCATTGCGAGAAGTGAGGCTACAGGGAACCAGGCAGAGGGCCTTCTCGGTAGTGGCGCCCGCCCTGTGGAACGCCCTCCCATCAGATGTCAAAGAGATAAAGAATTACCTGACGTTCAGAAGACATCTTAAGGCAGCCCTGTTCAGGGATGTTTTTAATATGTAATGCTGTATTGTTTTTAATACTGATTGGGAGCCGCCCAGAGTGGCTGGGGAAACTCAGCCAGATGGGCGGGGTATAAATAATAAATTATTATTATTATTATTATATTATTCTAGTCCTCCAAGGGTTAAACCCACAGAGACCTGGTTCCTAGAGAGGCAGGAAATGTCATAAGGGGGACGATAATATCGGATGCACTTATATGGTGGTTGTTATTACATTATCGTTATGATTGTTATTCCCGGAAGGGAAAGAGGCTTCCTGGGATTCCTTCGTGCGGAAAGGAGAGCTTTGTGCGCGTAACGGGCCCGGCAGGAAGGTAAAGGCTGCCCCGCTTGCGAGGCCCTGCTATTTCGGGGAAGGGAAGCCCCTCGTCTCCATAGGGAGGAGGAAGGCGGTGGGAAAAATTCAGAAAAGGGCAATAAAAAACGAGCAAGGGCGGGGAACGACTCCCCCACCCTGCAAGGAGCAAAGCTCGCAGCTTTCGGGACTCCTTAGTTTAAAGAAAAATATTGCTATTGTTATTATATTTATTTCTATCTTGGCCTTTTCCAACATTGGGGAGGGGAGGAGTGGAATATCCATTAAAAGGCAATTAAGCACTAATTAAAATTACAGCTAAATAGAGAGGTGAGTAAGAAGTGACATGTTAAGAAAATTCTGCATGGCAGGGAGAAAGTGGCTAGGAAAAGGCTTTCCACCCCCCACCAAACCACTTTTCTCTTAAGTCCATGGAAGCAGATTCACGTGCAAACTGCAGAACGTTGAATGTTTATTATTACAGCCAAACGGCCAGCATACTAAAACCAAATTTCTGCATAGTTCTTTACAAAAACAATAGAAACAATCAAGGTGGAATTTAACAATCAATCTACTAAGTAAGTAGACTTTAAATGTGTATCCAAGGAAATAACTCCATTTTAAAAATGTAAAGAATAAGAAAAATTAACTATAAGCTGTAATGTTTTATAAGTGTTTGGGCAGCTGTGCAATCTTTTGCTTACTTGGACTTGCTATTGCACAAACTGTGGGACACTCCTACAGGAGGCAGCGATAGCCATGAACCTTAATGGCTTCAAAAGAGGATCAGATAAATTCATGGAGGGAGAGGGCTGTCATGGCTACTAGCCACGATGGCTCTATGTTCTGTCTCTACAGTTGGAGGGAGCAATGCTTCTGAAAATCAGTTTCTGGAGAGTGCTCTTGTACTCAAATCCAGCTTCTGTATTTCCCAGAAGAGGCATCTGGGTGGCCACTGTCAATCAATCAATCATTTTTTATTGTATATAACCAAAGGTCTTTACAATGGACAACAGAGAATAAAAGGAATCTTTCATCTAACTTTTTTGTGGGAAAAGTTCAGAGTAGAGCAAGGCACAAGTAAGGGATTTGTGTGTTGAAACCAACCAGGCTGTTGTTTTCTAAAACTACTGTCAAAAGGCAGAGACTAAATTGTTTTATTTATTTATTTATTTATTGAATTTAATTTATATCTTCCCCCTTCTTGCTGAAGGAGCCCAGGGTGGCAAATACGTCAACATTTCAAAAACAAAACTGGAAAACAGTTAAAGCGTTCTGAAGACAATTGCAATAAGAAACTTCTAAAAGCAGTTACAGTTAAAAACATGACTAAAAACATTTATTTCATCCAGTGTGCTTGAGATTGCCCGGAACAGTAGTCCTCACACAACAAAGGCCTGAGTAAACAGGAATGTTTTCAAATTCCTCCTGAAAGTTAATAGTGATGGAGACAGGTGCACTTCACTAGGGAGGTCATTCCACATCTGGGGAACCACCGCTGGAAAGGCCCTGTCACAGGGCAGCACCAACAGGGCAGCCCTTGGTTGCAGCAGCACCAGCAAAGCCTCACCTGCCAGTTGTAAGATCTGAGATGACTGGAAAGGCACTCTTTTAAGTACTTCGAGTCCTGAGCCATTTAGGGTTTTATGTGCTGGTACTGACACTTTGAATGGGATCCAGTAGCTCAAGTGCAGTGCTTTCAGGATTGGTATCACAAGGTCCCATTGGCTGCCCACTCACCAACCTAGCAGCCACATTCTGCACTTGCTGCAGCCTTCGGACCCTTCTTTCCAGTTATTTATATGGTCCAAAAATATGGGTCAGCTCAGAAGCATTAAAGCCGGGAAACCGGAATGAGTTTCCCAAAGGATGAAACTGTTCTCGTCCCCTTTCCTTCTCTACCCCGCCTGCAAATGGAGACATGAATGACACAATTTCACTGCTGCCCCTAGACCCAGACTCTTTTTCCTCACTTTTGTCTCCCCCACAGGCAGAACAATGGCATCAGGGCTGCAGTCTGGGCCATAACTTCCTTGTGGCACAGCGGAAGGAGCTGCCATGCACTCATCTCAGGTAGGAGAGGGATCCTTGTGGAGAGAGGTTGGGGACACCTTGGGGGTGTTAGATCTTCAAGGAATGTGCCTCTTTAGCTTTTGTTCTTAGGAGATGTCAAGTTGACCAAGTAAGGTTATGAACTCTGCAGTATCCCTTGCATGATGCCTTGAGTCCTGCAGGAAAAAAAATAAGAAGTGCACACAAACCCACCCGGTTAGTCCTTCCCCTTTCAAACTGGGAGCCCTGTTTAATACACAGATATTTTTGCATACATGGGGAGTACATTTCTGAGCATAGGCCATTATGGTGTGTTGTTCTTTTTCCCAGCAGTTGGTGTCCTTTGAAGCAGTGGCTGTGTATTTCAGCAAGGGGGAGTGGGGTCTCCTGGGTCCAAGCCAAAGAGCTCTCTACAAGGAAGTCATGCTGGAGAATTATGAGAGTGTGGCCTCTCCAGGTAAGGATGTTTCTTCATTTGTTGAGAGAGAAAAAATAAAGCCCCGCTGTCATGGTCAGACCACTTCCTGGTGAAGTTTGGGCTTCCATTTCCAATTTCCACTGGGAATGAGGGACCAGTTAGGATGGTCTTCCCCAAGAGACCTATGGAGTGCAATGGATTCCTGAATGCTTGGGGGATTTTTTCAGTGGTTAGAGCTGGTGACTAGCCATGGAATGGCATAATGCAGAGGAGCATTGATACGATCACTTCTGAGCAGCCTTTCCGATGCTGTGGAGTATCTCTGGCTACCTGGTATACTAGCCAAATGATGGCTACAACACAAATGGCAAAAGTCCCACTGCGGTTATGAGCTAGAGAACACAACAGCGTCTGCCGTGTAGCAGTGAAACTGTGAAGAGGACATACTTCGCTGCTTCCATTGCATCCTTCAGAAATTGCCTAACAATGCCCATCTCTTTTTCTTTGTAACATCCTAACTGGGAGTGACAGAAGGCCCTAGCCTGGAGTCTGGATACAGTGGTGGACTGGATTTGAACTAACAACAACAACAACAACAATAATAATAATTTATTATTTATACCCCGCCCATCAGGCTGAGCTTCCCCAGCCACTCTGGACGGCTTCCAATCAAGTGTTAAAAACAATACAGCATTAAATATTAAAAACTTCCCCAAAGAGGGCTGCCTTCAGATGTCTTCTAAAAGTCAGGTAGTTGTTTATTTCCTTGACATCCAATGGGAGGGCGTTCCACAGGGCAGGTGCCACTACCGAGAAGGCCCTCCGCCTGGTTCCCTGTAACCTCACTTCTCGCAATGAGGGAACCGCCAGAAGGCCCTCGGTGCTGGATCTCAGTGTCTGGGCTGAACGATGGGGGTGGAGACGCTCCTTCAGGTATACAGGACCGAGGCCGTTTAGGGCTCTAAAGGTCAGCACCAACACTTTGAATACCTCAGCTCATATATTTGGAAGGAAATTAATGAATGAGAGAATGCCTGAATATTTTGTCTGTTTCTTTGAAAGAAATTCCCAAACCAGACCTCATCTCCCGGCTGGAAGGAGGTGAAGAACCATTTGTCTGGATCTGTGAGGAAGGAGAGAGTTTGGCAGGTATGTGCTTCAGTTTGTGGTGGGACCTGGTCTTGTCTGGGTAGTCAGGCAGATTCCTTGATGATCTTGCTCTTTAAACTTGTCAGGGGTAATCAGTCTTTATGTCTAACGAAATCCTTGATTTTGGCTTTGAAGTCCTAACAACAATGGCTTTTTTCCTGTGTTTTTCTTCCTCCAAGGAGGTGATCAGTACAACAGCGAAAACTATAGTCAGCCAGCAGGAACGTGCAAGCAGAAAGCAGGAAAGGAGATGCTTGGAAATCCATCAGGACAAAAGAGACCTGAGGGAAATCAATCAAAGAATGGAAGGAAAGAGTCCTCTACTTCTCTGGGTGCTGGTGACCTTGAACTTCTGAACCCAGAATATCACCAAAGAAAGCAACCAAAAAAGTGTCCCATCTTTGGAGAAATGATCAAAGATAAATCAGTACTAAATAGATACCACAGAACCCCCACAGGGGTGAAACTATATGATTGCATGAAGTGTGGGAAGAGCTTTAGAGATAGGGGAACTCTCACTAGACACTGCAAAACCCACACAGGGGAGAAACCATACAAGTGCATGGAGTGTGGAAAGAGCTTTAGAGATAGAGGTAGTCTTACTGAACACAAAAGAACTCACACAGGGGAGAGACCATATAAATGCTTGGAATGTGGGAAAAGCTTCAGTGCAAATGGAAACCTTAAAGCACATAAAAGAATCCACACGGGGGAGAAACCATATAAGTGCATGGAGTGTGGAAAGAGCTTCAGAAACAGTGGAACTCTTAGTGAGCATGAAAGAACTCACACAGGGGAGAAACCATATAAATGCTTGGTATGTGGGAAAAGCTTCAGCGTGAGTGGGAGCCTTAAAACACACGAAAGAAAGCACACGGGGGAGAAACCATACATATGTATGGAATGTGGAAAGAGCTTCCGTGACAGTGGGAATCTTGTCATACATGCAAGAACCCACACAGGAATGAGACCATATAAATGCGAAGAGTGTGGAAAAAGTTTTAGTGTGAATGGAAGTCTTACTAAACATAAAAGAATCCACACAGGCGAGAAACCATATAAATGTATGGCATGTGGAAAGAGCTTCCGTGATGGTGGAACTCTTAGAAAACATGAAAGAACCCACATGAATGTATAGACTAGAAAAAGTTCAGCACTGGTGGAAGCCTTTATATACTTTGAGGGGGATTTCCCATCTAAGAGAAAAACCATATAAATGCAGAGTTTGTGGAAATACTTCTGTTCGGAGAAGCCTTGCTTCACATCAGAGAACCCCCATAGGGAAACCATAAAAATGCATGCCGCATTGAAAGAACTTGAGAAACAAATGTTTAATACACATTTTTTTTAAAAAAATGAGAGAAAGTTATCTAAGTTACATTTCTCACACCTGGGTTAGAAGCTAGGTTGTCATCTGAAGTGATATTCTCTTGACAGAATGGACGTATCTGGTGAGGCTACTGGTCCAGTGTTTGTTTATATAGTCCCATAGTACAGTGGTACCTCGGGTTAAGAACTTAATTCATTCTGGAGGTTCGTTCTTAACCTGAAACTGTTCTTAACCTGAGGTACCACTTTAGCTAATGGGGCCTTCCGCTGCCGCCGTGCCACGATTTCTGTTCTCATCCTGAAGTAAAGTTCTTAACCCAAGGTACTATTTCTGGGTTAGCAGAGTCTGTAACCTGAAGTGTCTGTAACCCGAGGTACCACTTGATTCTTATAAGCCCTTTAATTTAGACAGATATACAGTACTATAAACAGTAAAAAGCATTAAAGAGTCCTTCCAATCTTCCTAATCTCTTTTTCATTCTTCAAGTAAAATAAGGCAAGCCATATTTTGAATCCATGGCAAAAACTCACAAATTCAGTGTTGGCAAACCTTTCCTGCTCACTCCATTTGCTTGCTGAACTTCAGGTTGGCTACTAGATTTCTCTTTCTTCTGCAGCTTTTTGGAGCCCAGCTGACCGTCCACCCTCTCTTTGAGAGAGTTTGAATTTTTTAAATTTTTTTGCGACTTCCCTCTGATCCAGTCCTTTTGGATATGGGGCTTCAGGAATACTTTTGATCAGACTTAGCTTTTTGTAGTTTTTAGCATGAAATAAGAAGAGTGTCTCTGTGTGTATACATATATAATTTGCCCTCCCCATCTAAGCTCTTTGGATCCTAGATTCACCTCTTAAATCTCCAAAAATCCACAGAACCTTTCAAACGTCTGCTTACATAGGCCGTTAAAAAATTCATGTCTTAACATTTTTTAAAAAGTGACTGAATAGTGGAATTGTAGCAGGGCCACTGACCAGTTTGACCTGTTGGGAGTAATTTAGTAAATGAAATCATTACTAGTTTGTATACCATATGGCTTCTAATAGACATTTTATTCAATGCTTCAAAATTTCCTTCTATTTCAGTATAATTATTGTTCTCTTCATATTTTGTGTCTTATGTAATTCTTGTATCCTATTCCCCCCCCCCTTGCATTCACAGTTTCCCTTTCCCAGGATTCCTGTTTTGTGCAACGTGCATATTACTGTTTTTGATAATATTATTATGTAGATGTGCTTCATAAACTGAAATTCACTTATTTCCTGCTATTGTAGTTTAAATACATTATTCAAGCTGATTTCAGCTTCTGGTTAGAAACCTTCCTGTGGACCAGGGCAGATTAAGGATCTGACTGTCAGATGTCACCAAGCCTAATGGTGTTTCTGCTGACCACATGCGACACCTGAACTTGTATACAGGGGAGTGATATTTTGAGATCTTTGGCCCAGAGTCGTGACGTAACATGCTGTAGGAAGTTGCACTGTACATCTATACCGGTGTATTAGGGTGTGTTGAATTTTTCAACTTTCCAATTCAAAAAATGAGGGATGCTAAAAAGTTGTAACATGACTTGAGAATTCAAAAGATATTTTGGTTAAATTGATATAATTTGCTTGGTAAGCAAAATGTGTGTAAAATTGCATAGAAATCATTAAAAATGATTGCTAAGTACTTGCTATTATTATTATTATTATTATTATTATTATTATTAAGCTTTGCCTGACATTTTCAGAAATTAAAAATAAAATTCTTTGGGTTTCCAACAGCAGTTTATGTGCTTCTTTACCAAACGTAGACTCACCAAGCTAAATGTTGTCCAATCACAAAAAGAACAGGAGGCTTGAATTCCTTACAGCCAAAAACATTTTTAAAAGACCCATCACTGAAGGACTCTGCAAAAATTTATTGGGACCATGCAGTGATGGCATAAACATACCGTATTTTTTGCACCATAACACTCACTTTTTTCCTCCTAGAAAGGGGAAATGTCTGTGCGTGTTATGGAGCGAATGCCTGCGGGTGGCGGGGGGGGGGGGATCTGCTGCAGTCGTGAGCAGAGGATCCATGGTTCCCCTTCCTTCCCTCCTCCGTGATTACAAAGCATGGATCCACATGGATCCTCAGTATTTTTGCATTGGGCTACTCCAAGCTCACTGTCAGATCACATGTCTGTGGCCACAGCATGAACCACAAAAATCATATATCCACTATTTTGTTTAGAATATTTTTTTTCTTGTTTTCCTCCTCTAAAAACTATGTGCGTGTTATGGTCTGGTGCGTGTTATAGAGCGAAAAATACGGTAATTGATCCAAAGTGCAAAATCTAAGTTGTGATTGGGGGTGGGGGTGGAGATTGAATATATTTATGTAATATTGTAAGAGACAAGATATTTCTTCCCTTTATTTGTTATGGGTTTAACATGTTTTGAAAAAAAGGAGACAAATAATTATCATCATATTATATATTCATTTGTAATTCTGGGTTCAATTACCCTGAGTTGGAAAGCATAACTCCATCTATTTGGATAAGATTTCCCATATGCTGTGTGGCTGAACTGCTCCCTGGTTTGACGGATGCATAAATTTGATGTATAAATGCATCAGAAGCAACCACAACCCTTCAAAATTTGCTTTCCATCTGGAACGAAGAACGACGCGCGCGCACAGGGAGGAGCTGAGAGATGCAGCCCTGCGAGGGTTAAACAAACCGAGCTGTGGTTCCTAGAGAGGCAGGAAGTTTTGGAAGTGGGGGAAGACCGTCGCCGACGCACCTCCATTTGGATTTGGAGGAAAGAGGCTCGTCGTCGTCGGGATTCCCAGGCGAGGAGCGGCGGGCAGGAGACGAACGAGGCGGCGAGGTGCCAGGCGGCGGGCGGCGGTGGGAGACGCGGAGCTTGCATTTGGGGGGAAGGCTGGGGAGGGGAGTCGTCTGAATGTTTGAGGCTGATGCGCCCAAATCCAGCTGCAAAAGGAGGCGCCCCCCCCCAACAGCTGCACTTTGAAGCCTCTCTTCCCCCTTGTTCGGGGCGACCGTGGTTTTTACGCACGCGCGGGAAGGGAAAGGCCCTTGGGTGGTGGTGGGTTTGGAAAAAGGGGTTTTCCCTCTGTCACCCCCCCTCCACCCCCCCAAGCATAATCAACATTTATAAAATGTTGTGGCTGGGGAAACCCGGCCAGGTTGGGAGTTATAAGTAATTATTATTATTATTATTATTATTATTATTATTATTATTATTATTATTATTTAATTTATTATTATTATTATTATTATTAAGGAATTTATTATTATTATTATTATTAAGGAATTTATTATTATTATTAAGGAATTTATTATTATTATTATTAAGGAATTTATTATTATTATTATTATTATTAAGGAATTTATTATTATTATTATTATTATTAAGGAATTTATTATTATTATTAAGGAATTTATTATTATTATTATTATTATTAAGGAATTTATTATTATTATTAAGGAATTTATTATTATTAATATTAAGGAATTTATTATTATTATTATTATGTAATTTATTATTATTATTAAGTAATTTATTATTATTATTATTATTATTAATTTATTATTATTATTAAGTAATTTATTATTATTATTATTAAGTAATTTATTATTATTATTATTATTATTATTATTAAGTAATTTATTATTATTATTATTATTACTACTACTACTACTACTACTAAATGTTGATGCTCACAACCCCAGATACATGTTGTGAATAGCCTCAAATTAGATACCTATTCCCTCCCCACTCCGCCTGTGCTTTTGTATAAAAAAAAAGCTTCTTATGTTCCTTTGCACGTGGGAAAGTTTTCAATGTTTGCCTCTAGGCTTGAGGGAATGGGAAGGCTTTGTAGAAACAGGAGCGGATAGAATACGACATCAATATATTTGGATTGATTGAGGGTGTTTGTGTGTGTGAGAGAGAGACAAGAGAGTCCCAGGCGGGACAATATGGAATAAATTTAAAGGAGGGCGAAGTGAAATTCATTTTAATTATATGAAAAGCCGTGAAACCAAAGGGTGAAAGTTTTGCCCTCACCGTTCAGCTGAAATGTGAATAACTCCACTTCTCAGTTGCCCCTAGATTGGGGCTTTCCTTCCAGCCATGTCCCAGAGATGGCCTGGTTTACCCCTTCTTTCTCTCCCTCTCCCCCCATGACAGAGCAATGGCATCAGAGGCCCAATCCAGATCATCGCTTGCTGTAGCTGGAGTGGAAACTTCTGCCATGGACTCATCTCAGGTAAGAGGCAGGCTCCTTGTGGAGACAGGCAGGGCACAGCCTGGGTGTCTCCCTCCGTTGGGCTGCGAGGTTCACAGGAAATGTGTGCTGCCCCTTCTCTGTTGCTGCTACAAAATGTCTAGGTGACCCAACTTAAGCTATGAACTCTACAATGTCTCTTGCGTGATGTATACAGTCTTGCAGAAAAAAATTAAAGCTTTCCTAGCTGGATTTTGCAAAGCTCTCTGCCATCGGTGTCCACTTTGCATTACGTTTTGTACAACACCTCAGGATGTACAGTGGTACCTTGGTTCTCAAACTTAATCCATTCCAGAAGTCCGTTCCAAAACCAAAGCGTTCCAAAACCAAGGCGCGCTTTCCCACGGAAAGTAATGCAAAACGGATTAATCTGTTCCAGACTTTTAAAAACAACCCCTAAAACAGCAATTTAACATGAATTTTACTATCTAACGAGATCATTGATCCATAAAATAATAATAATAATAATAATAATAATAATAATAATAATAATAATAATAATAATAATAATTTATACCCCGCCCTCCCCAGCCAAGGCCGGGCTCAGATGAAAGCACTAATCGATGTACAGTGGTACCTCGCAAGACAAATGCCTCGTAAGACGAAAAACGCGCAAGACAAAAGGGTTTTTCGTTTTTTGAGTTGCTTCACAAGACAATTTTCCCTATGGGCTTGCTTCGCAAGATGAAAACGTCTTGCGAGTTTGTTTCCTTTTTCTTACAACCGTTAATACCCAGGGAATCCGCGCTCCACAAGACGAAAAAATCGCAAGACGAAACAACTCGCAGAACGAATTAATTTCGTCTTGCGAGGCACCACTGTACTGTACTATAAAATAAATAAGATTGTAGATGATATCATTTAAATCATTTTTTTCCCTTACCTGCACTGTTGATAGTCATTGTTTTGATGGGGGGCTTTTATTTCCACAGTCACACAATCAATCAGTCAATCAATCAGTAGCTGAACTAGGTTCCACACAGTCACAAAAACAAATTAACCAAAAAAGCCTCAAAAACAAAACACAAAATATATAACAAAAGCACCAAATTTAATCCATTCCGGAAGTCTGTTTCACTTCTGAAATGTTCTAAAACCAAGGCACAGCTTCTGATTGGTGCAGGCACCTTGGAAACAATAGCTGATTGCCACATCTGGCGTTTGGCTTCCGAAAAACGTTCAGAACCTGAAACACATACTTCTGGGTTTTCGGCGTTTGAGAACCAAGGTACCACTGTATGTAGAACGTGATGAATAAATAACATTATTAATAATAGCAAGAGCAATAAAGCTACCAGGTTAGCCCTTTTATTTTCACGCTGGGAGCCCAGTCAGATATACGTTTATTATTTTATCTACACAAGAGTTCATTTCTGAGTAGAGAATCTATCTTTTCCTTTCAGCGGCTGGTGTGCTTTGAGGAGGTGGCCGTGTATTTCAGCAAGGGGGAGTGGGATCTCCTGGGCCCCTGCCAGAGAGCTCTCTACGAGGAAGTGATGCTGGAAAATTACGCAAATGTAATGTTTCTGGGTAAGGATGTCTTGTCCCTTGGTTGACAAGTGCTGTTGCTAATGCATCTTACATGGATTTGGATCTAAGATAAATCCTGTTACAGACTGAGTTAACTCTGAGGCAGACAGCAGCGGAACAGAACAGACCTGCTGCTCTGACTGTTAGGACGGTTCATAACTGTACCAACTGCCATAACTGCCTCAGGCGCATGATGTCACAGAGCTCTAAAGACCATGTGAGCATTAACCCTTTCCTTAGCCTTTGGGATGCTTTCATTTCACAGTCTTCATGTATCGCTTTGGGGGCTTCCCAGAGGCCCCATAGATGGGAATGCTGGTCATAGATGGGAATGCTGGACACCGTGTTGAGAGGTGCCCAATATTTGAAGTTTCTGCTACTGCTACATTATCAGTGAACTGGACTTAATGAACACTGGGTGTTTGGTGGGTCCCACTGAGCCCAGTTGCCCCTGTCATACTCAACAAGAAGGGGATGCAATGGATTCATCCCCCGCTACATTTGGGAGGGGGTCAGAGCAGTGGGTGAATTTGAAATGCCTGAATATTTTGTGGTTATTAGACTGACTGCCTTGTTTCTTTGAAAGAAATTCCCCAATCAGACCTCTGGCTAGAGAAAGGGGAAGATCCGCTTCTGAGGGACTGTGAGGAAGCAGAGAGATTGACTCTGTGATGGGTCAGTTCTTGACTGGGTGTTCAGGGCATTCCTTAATTCTGTGTTTAAACTCCTGGTAGACATAACTTGTGGCTTCTTCCTTCCCACTGATGTAGATTTGACACAAGGTAAAGGTACCCCTGCCCGTACAGGCCAGTCGTGTCCTTTTTTTTTTTTTTTTTTTTTAAATAATTTTTATTGGGTTTTTACATTTTATAACAACAGACACACACACAAAGACAAAGACAAACAAACACACAAATACAATTACATACCCTAAGTTTCTTTACCCACTTTCATTGACTTCCCCCCACCCCCTCCTCTTACATCCCAATTCCAAAATTTATTCAGCAAGTTCTTACCTAACCTCTTAAAGATATTCACATTGCTTTTAAAAATTAAAATCTTTTGTTTATCTGTATTCAACTATCCAATTCTCTTATAATCATTAACTTCTTTTTTTTTTAAGGTCGATCTAACTTCCCCTTCACAAATTTTCCCTTTATTATATTAATTATAGGTCACATTGACCAAGTAAAACAAAACATAACATTTTATAATTCTATTCTCTCCCCCCCCTGCCCCGGTTTCTGTCCCTTCCTAGACAAATGTCCAGAAAACAAACAAAAAATATTTCTAGCCCGGATTCCTCACGTCCGAGGCGTCTGATTCTCTGTCAGTCCCTCTCTGCCAGCTATATTGGTAGTCCTCTTTGATGGTCCTAAGACCCCGAAGGAGTTCAGTCAGAGTCAGATCATATTTTCTTTCATTCAGAATGTTGAAGAGTGTTTGCTGCGAAAGACCATCTAGTTTTCCATACTCAAGAGAAAAGTCCCAATCATATTGCTTTGTTCTTTCTAGTTTTAATATTCCAAGTACTCCAGGGGCTTCTCTCTTCTTCTTTCTCATCTTTCGCAGGTCTGTAATCCAGAGGTCTTCTTGCTCATACTCTAACGTTGCAGATTTCTGGTTGATATTTTCCACTTGTAGTATCTGAACTCCTTCTTTTTTCTCTGTCAATTCCAAAGGCATCTCTTCCTGCTCAGCTGCAGAATTTTTATCGTACATCTCCTTTGTGCATTCAGCAGAGTTGTTTGTTTCAGGATTCAAGGTCATAAAAACTTTACTCAGAGCCATACTCTGCTCCTGCAGGATTCCCACGAGAAAAAACATTTTTTCTATCTCCGCCAGTAATTTTCCCTCTGCAGCCATTGTAATGTCACTAATTCCCCCTAGGGGGCTTTCAGTTATTTAGTAGTCCTTTTCCAATAATCTGTTACTTTGTTATTATCAATACTTTGTTTCCAATCGCCTCAGTCCAAATGTATCAGCTTTAATTCCAAGAGTTATTAAATAGCAAAATTCTTTACTTTGTCCGCCCGTTTGACAGCTTCTTTGACAGCTGTCAAACTCCTTTCACTTCTTCCTCCGGGACCCAAATAGGACACTCCCGGGTTTTTTGGGGGGGATACACACAAAGTTCCAAATTCCCTTTCTCTCCAGCACAAAAATCTTGTTCTATCAAATTTGTGAGAAACTTTTAAATCATCAAAACAGTATTCATTCCGCCTTAATTCTCCGTTCCTTGCTTTGAAACGTCTATAAGTAGAGGGGGTGCGGACTTCCCTTTAACACATCCCCCGATCGTGCCGAATTCACAGGATAAAATTTTTAAAGTCCAAATTCCACTACTCACGGGTCCTTTGTTATCCAGTCCAAATTTTGGGAAGAAAGTCAGCGCTCTCCGGCCATGGCTTGCGGCTTCGCTCTACTGAGGTAGCGGTCTACTCTCAGCACCACGCCACTCTCCGTACCCTCTCCGCAGCCTTTAAAAAGGCTCTTCGTGGGTCGGGGAGGGCGCTTAAGGTGCCCACCGAGTCACCAAGTCCGCAGGCTTCCGCGCCTGCGGTTTCTGAGGGTCCCCGTGTCGCCGGCACGGCAAGACCCGTCCTCAGCAGAGCCGATTCCCTCCGGAGCTCGGAGGGAATCCGCCATTAGCCGTTCGCGCTAACCCGGAAGTCCCCAGTCGTGTCCAACTCTAGGGTTATGCGCCCATCTCACTTAAAAGGCCAGGGGCCAGCGCTGTCCGGAGACACTTCTGGGTCACGTGGCCAGCGTGATGAAGCTGCTCTGGCGAGCCAGCACCAGCGCAGCACACGGAAACGCCGTTTACCTTCCCGCTATAAAGCGGTACCTATTTATCTACTTGCACTTAGGGGTGCTTTCGAACTGCTAGGTGGGCAGGAGCTGGGACTGAAAGACGGGAGCTCACCCCGCCGCGGGGATTCGAATCGCCGACCATACGATCGGCAAGCCCTAGGCGCTGAGGTTTTAGCCACAACGCCACCCGCGTCCCGGATTTGACACTAAGTCTCCCTTAATTAAAACTAGGGAACCATTGGCTCTCTAGATCAGGCATAGGCAAACTCAGCCCTCCAGATGTTTTGGGACTACAACTCCCATCATCCCTGACCACTGGTCCTGTTAGCTAGGAATGATGGGAGTTGTAGTCCCAAAACATCTGGAGGGCCAGGTTTGCCTATGTCTGCTCTAGATGTTGCAGAACTACAACCCCCATCAGCCCCAGCAAGTATGTCCAGTGGCTGGGGCCTGATGAAGCAAGGCTTCTTTTATGTTCTGCTCACCTTTCTTATGGGACAGTCTGATTCCCCTCCCTCTTTCAGTGTTTGGGTTCCATTTCCCCACTAGATCTCGGATTCCAGGGTTGAGTATTTGACACTCACACACAACCTTTTGAATTTCCTTGTCAGAGCAGCTAGCAAAAGCAGAGAACTGTTTTGCAAACAAAGGCACATCCCTTCACACCCTACCTTAAAACAGAGGTGAAGACCCTCTGGCACACAGGCCTAATTAGGCCAGCAAGGCCTCCCCATATGGCACACTGGTCTGCTTGGGTTAAACCATGCCCACCTTCCCTGCACCTGACAGTCAGTTGGTGAGTGGCACCTCCAAAGTGCTGTGTATAGGGGTTATTGTGATTTCAAGTGATTGACAGGTGAATGGCCCCATCCACCTGTCAAAGTTGGCCCATTGGGAGTAGGAGAGGTAAGTATTGGGGACCACTTCCCTATCCCTTCAGTGATAACCATTTTTATTTGCCCGTCTCATTCCCCATTTGCTGCACTGGAGTATCCCCTGTCTGCTTTGGACTATGTAACTGTGTTGTTTCTCACCATCCACTTTTTTAAAAAATTACAGCCTATTTAATAGAATCCATAGAACAGTTATCTTTTTTCAGTTCAGTGTGTCCCTTCTCCAAGCTTTTTTGCAGTTTCATTCCACCCCCACTCCCCACTTTACATAACCTTGTGGAACCCCATTTCATTGTTATATCAGATAATCCACACATGCACACACTTCTGTGTCTTGTTTAATCGATGGGAAATAAATAAGAAAGGCATTAATGCTGTTGAGTAACGGATTCAAAAGGTGACATAGGTTTTGGCAAGGTGTCCAGAGAAGGGATGGGACAACCTAGGAAATCAGAAAAAAGAAAAGGATAATTGGTCTTGATAACTCATGATGCTTTTAGCATTGAAGTCCTAACAGGAAATATATGTTTTCTTTTTATCTCCAAATAGCTAATCAGCGGGACAAGAGTTATAGTGAGCCACTGGAAGCAGGCCAGCATAAAGCAGGAGAAGAGATGTTTGGACATCAAAGGGGGGGAAATAGGCTAGAAGGATACCGATCGAAGAATGGGAGGAAGAATTTTTCTATTTCTCAAAGTGCAGATGACCATGAAGTCTCAAACCCAGAAGACCACAAAAGAAATCAACTGAAAAAGTGGATAGTGTATGGGGAAATATGCAAAGATAAATCTGTATTAAATAGACATTTCAGAACCCGCACAGGGCAGATCCTATATAAATGCACAGAATGTGGAAAGAGCTTCAACAAGAGAGGAAACTTCATTGTACATCAAAGAACCCACACAGGGGAGAAACCTTTTAAATGCACGGAGTGTGGGAAAAACCTCAGTGATAGGAGAAGTCTCATTGTACATCAAAGAATCCACACAGGGGAGAAACCGTATGAATGCCTGGAGTGTGGAAAGAGCTTCAGTGACAGAAGAAGTCTTTTTGTACATCAGAGAACCCACACAGGGGAGAAACCATATAAGTGCATGGAGTGTGGAAAGAGCTTCACTGTGCATCGTAGCCTTACTTCACATCAAAGAACCCACACAGGGGAGAAACCATATCAGTGTATGGAGTGTGGACACAGTTTTATTGACAGAGGGTATCTTGCTAGGCATCAAAGAAGACACACAGGAGAGAAACCATATAAATGTATGGAATGTGGAAAGGGCTTCATTGAAAGGGGACATCTTGCAAGGCATCAAAGAAATCACACAGGAGAGAAACCATATCAGTGCATGGAGTGTGGAAAAAGCTTCAGTGATTCACGAGCTTGTTCTAAACATCAAAGAACCCACACGGGGGAGAAGCCATATCAATGCAAGGAGTGTGGAAAAAGCTTCACTCATAATGGAAGCCTTAATGTACATTTGAGAACCCACACAGGGGAGAAACCATATGAATGTGTGGTATGTAGAAAGACCTTCACTCAGAGAGATCACCTTATTTCACATCAGAGAACCCACACAGGAGAGAAACCCTATAAATGCTTGGTGTGTGGAAATACCTTCACTCAGAGGAGTAACCTTATTTCACATCAAAGAACACACACAGGGGAGAAACCATATCAATGCATGGAGTGTGGAAAGAGCTTTAGTGATAGGAGAAGTCTTACTGTGCATCAAAACACCCACACAGGGCAGAAACCACATGAATGCACAGAGTGTGAAAAGAGCTTCAGTGATAGGAGAAGCCTTATTGTACATCAAAAAACTCACACAGGGGAAAAACCATATAAATGTATGGAGTGTGGAAAAGGTTTTTGTGAAAGAGTGTATCTTGTTAGACATGAAAGAAGGCACACAGGAGAGAAGCCGTATGAATGCTTGGTGTGCGCAAAGACCTTCACACAGAAAGGTCACCTTATTTCACACCAGAGAACCCACACAGGAGAGAAACCCTATAAATGTTTGGTGTGTGGAAAGGCCTTCACTCAAAGAAGTAACCTTATTTCACATCAAAGAATACACATAAGTGAGAAACCATAAAAATGCATGGAATGTCAGAACTCCAGCAAAAACAGAAACCTTACTATCATTCACAGAACCCACATAAGGAGGGAGAAACTTGTCCTAGTGCCATTTTCTTACCTAGCGGCCAATAGCTAGCACTCAGTCAGGATCAGGGGTATAGCTGGTATAAAAGCAGAATCCACAGCACTGATTCCGGAAAGGCACTGATGCCATGGAAGACCAATTAGTACCAGGAACTGGAAGAGAACCTGAAACTATGCCAAAAGTTCCCAATAGCATTGAAGGAATTGGACATTTTTTAACAAAATAAATAAATCTTGTATACAGTTCAGTTTGGAAATTTGGAGTTGTATCCATCACTGCTCATGCAACGGGACCTCGCCTTCCTCTCCCCAACTGCTCCTAACATCTACTGTGGAAGGTCCCTCAAACCTTTGGAGCAAATTTTGAGAGAGCCTGGGGTAAAGATGTGAAGTCCCAGAAAAAAACTTAGAAATTGGGGAGACATGACATAGGTTTGTTTCCTTATTTTTTGATGGGTCCCTCAGGTTTGGGGTTACATGAGACAAAAGGTACACTAGTTTTGTTTCCAATGTGGCAATATTAAATACACTCTCGAACCACACATTTTGGGTCCCCCCCCCATTGAATAAAGCACTGTAAACTGTGGGCAATTGTAATGGATTGTTTTAAAGTCATTTCTGCACCAAGCAAAGTAAATTTTAGGGCCCCAATTCCCCCCCTCCTGTCCCATATTTTGCCCTATAAGCGCCTGCCGTCACAATATTGCTGGGTGAAGCACTTTCGTCAGAAGGTGTCTCTGGTCTTACAGTGGTGCCCCGCAAGACGAATGCCTCGCAAGACGGAAAACCCGCTAGACGAAAGGGTTTTCCGTTTTGGAGGTGCTTCGCAAAACGAATTTCCTATGGGCTTGCTTCGCAAGACGAAAATGTCTTGCGAGTTCCTGCGGGTTTTTTTTCTTCCCCCCTTTTTCTAAGCCGCTAATCAGCTGATCCGATAAGCCGCTTAACAGCTGATCGGCTAAGCCACTTATCAGCTGATCCGCTAAGCCGCTTAACAGCTGACCCGCTAAGCCGCTAATAGCGCTAATGGGCTTGCTTTGCAAGACGAAAAAACCGCAAGACGAAGAGACTCGCGGAACGGATTCTTTTCGTCTTGCGAGGCACCACTGTATTCTAGATAAGGTTGCAGTCTCAAATATACAGTTAGGGCAGGGGGTAAAGGGACCCCTGACAGTTAAGTATAGTCATGAACAACTCTGGGGTTGCAGTGCTCAACTTGCTTTACAGGCCGAGGGAGCTGACGTTTGTCCACGGAGTTTTTCCGGGTCATGTGGCCAGCATGACTAAGCTGCTTCTGGCAAAACCAGAGCAGCGCACAGAAACACTTTACCTTCCTGCCGGAGCGGTATCTATTGATCTACTTCCACTTTGACGTGCTTTCGAACTGCTAGGTTGGCAGGAGCTGAGACCGAACAACGGGAGCTCACCCCGTTGCAAGGATTCGAACCGCGACCTTCTGATCGGCAAGCCCTAGGCTCTGTGGTTTAGACCACAGCGCCACCCGCGTCCCGTATAGGGCAGGGGGTGCTTGCTATTAAATCCAGCCTTACCTTTGGACACCAAAGTGGCTTCGTTGCATGACAGTTCAGGCTGCTTCCTCGGGAAAGAGATAGCCCAGCCAAATTCCGGTAACATTTTGTTTCGATTAATGCAGCAGTTTATTTATATGGAAAAGTGGTGTTCAAATTTAAATAAATAAATAAATGGCAGTAGATTGCCATTTCTACCAGTAGATCTTCCTGCTCCTGCTGGGGGGCGGACGGCGGACGTGGCATGACCAGCAGAATGTGTGTTTGGGGGAGTAAATACCACTGAATGCTTTTGGTAAGTGGATATAGCCAAAGTGGGCAGATAACCTTTTTAAAATAAAATAAATGAATTCTTTAAAATTATGCATTTATTTAAAATAGTGATCAATACCTTGCCTTTTTTACCATTTCTACTAGCAAAATTAAATTACAACAATTAAAAAATGTAGTTATGAAGAAAATACAATTGTCAAAACAGCTAAAATGCCAAAGGCAACAGTTAAGAATAAAAACCAGCAATGCAGTAACTAAACAACTTTACACTTTCCTCAGTTAAATTATTACTAAAATGTTACACATAAACCAAATTAATGCTAGGCTAATCAGTCAAAAATCCTGGGCAATAGAAGATTCTTTACAGCAGGAGAGGGAGGAAAATGGATAGAGAGAACTTGGAGACATCCAATGAACGTTGAACGATTTAGAAGGACCGATAAAAGTACACAGCCTATAGTTAAAATATGGAATGAGCTCCCACAAGAGGCAGACAGAAAAAA
Source organism: Podarcis erhardii (assembly GCF_964252035.2). Taxonomy (NCBI): domain Eukaryota; kingdom Metazoa; phylum Chordata; class Lepidosauria; order Squamata; family Lacertidae; genus Podarcis; species Podarcis erhardii. The sequence continues at coordinate 117,366,815 of NC_138498.1, read as the reverse complement.
GCACAGCAGAAAAACTTCGACTAGAACCTTTTCCCTCATTTCATTTTTTTGCCATGCCTTTTTAGATTGTAAATCTTGAAGGAAGGGCATGCTCACTTATTTATTTATTATTGATTTGTAAGCTTCTCTTGGAGATTTTCCTGCTGAATGAAGAGTGGCAACAATCGCTCTGAATGAATGAACCAAGCTCCCTCTGGGATGGGCTTGTTTTCTACTTACAGGGTCTTGTTAGAATGGAAATAAACATTTGAAAAGAAGCACTCCCTCTCTACCTGCACACCTGAGGGGATGCGTCCATCCTGTTACCTCAGGGACACATCACTTCCTCCCATCTCCATAGCATGTAGCTGGGAGGAATGTTTTTTTAAAAAAAGGAAAATAGGTCTGCCCCAATCACAAATGAAGAAGGGGGGACAGAGAGACCAATTTTTAGAGGAAAGGGGAAATGTGTATTTTGGGGAGACGGAAAGCTAACCTACCCCAAGGAATAGAATCAGAGCTGGAAAGAACCCCAGATATCTTCCTATATCCAGTTCTGGGCACCACAATTAAAGAAGGATGTTGGCAAGCTGGAATGTGTGCAAAGGACGGCAACCAAGATGATCAAGGGTCTGGAAACCAAGCCTTATGAGGACCAGTTAAAGGAACTAGATACGTTTAGCGTGAAGAAGAGAAAACTGAGAGGAGATATGATAGCCATCTTCAAATATCTCAAGGACTGTCACATGGAAGAGGGAGCAAGTTTGTTTTCTCCTGCACTGGAGGGTAGGACTCAAACCAATGGCTTCATTGCAGTGGTGTAGTGGTTAAGAGCAGTGGACTCGTAATCTGGTGAACCGGGTTTGCTTCCCCGCTCCTCCACATGCAGCTGCTGGGTGACCTTGGGCCAGTCGCACTTCTCTGAAGTCTCTCAGCCCCACTCACCTCACAGAGTGTTTGTTGTGGGGGAGGAAGGGAAAGGAGATTGTTAGCCACTTTGAGACTCCTTTGGGTAGTGATAAAGCGGGATATCAAGTCCAAACTCCTCCTCTTCTTCTTGGTGTTACAAGAGATTGCTACTAAACATCAGAAGAAAACTTTCTGACAGTAAGAGCTGTTCGACAGTAGAACGGACTCCCATGAGAGGTGGTGAACTCTCCTTCCTTGAGGTTTTTCAGCAGAGGTTGGATGGCCATCTGTCACAGATGCTTTAGCTGAGATTCCTGCATTGCAGGGGGTTGGACTAGATGACCCTTGGGTCTGCAAATGATTGATCCCTGATAGTCATCCAGCCATCTCCCAAAAACCCTGTCAGGGAACTGCCATCGGAGCCAAAGGAGGAGAGAGGGCTCCAGAGGGATGGCGGAGAGGGTCCCAGCAGGAAGAGGGACAGCCCATCTGCTGGGGAAGGAAATCAGCGTAGCACCAGTGGAGAAGGGGGGCAGATGGGGGAATCGGAGAGAAGGCTCCAGGACTCCTCACCAGAGACCAGCGGGGAGAACACAGGTCCTCCGCTGCCCACACCCTCTCTGCGCAGAAGACTTCCGCGCAGGGAGAGTAGGAGGAGGCTGGGCGTCAAAGAACTTCTTTGCTGGAAGAAGTTCAAGAAACGCCCACTGACGGATTCTGCCAGCGACTGAGACAGCCATGGATGGGTGGCTGTCTGGCCAGAAAGGGTTCACCCAGGTAACTCAGCCAGGTGTGGCGATGACTTACGCACGAGCAACCCCCTAGAACCATTACAAACCCCTAATGAAGGAGAGTCCACTACTGGTTGAAGGATTCTGGTCTGCAGTCAAACATCAACTTGTCTTATCTCCTCATATCCACACCACTCATTTAAAGTACTCTTATACCATTTAAAATAGTCATGGCTCCCTCCACATACACACACCTGGCAAAGTATCCTGGCATCTCTGTGTTAGGTGCTGAGAGTTGTTAGGCTAACAAATTGTGATTTCCTGGGTTCTTTGGACAAGTGGTTCTGTCATCATCACTCATTAGCACTGAAGGCGCAGGCATCTCTGTGATAAATCTCCCCACTGATTGGGGCATGGCACTGGGGAAGAGATAACCTGTTTTCCCCCCTCCTGTTTAATTAAATCATCTCTTGAAGCTGTCAGACATACATAGGAAGCATAGGCATGACACAAGTTCCTGTCCCCTCGTCCCATGTACCTGCCATACCACCCTTGGAAAATTTTGTCCTAAAAATTACCCAGGGTAATTTCAGACCATGGATCCAAAATTTATGGAGAGCCTCTTTCTTTACACAGTCATATAATATCCTCCTCCTTCTCCTCATTTCCCTCCTGAACAACCACCACAAGGCAATTTACATAGGTAAATGTAAAGGACCCCTTTACCAGTCAAAGACGACTATAGTGGTAACCTCGGGTTACAGACGCTTCAGGTTACCGACTCCGCTAACCCAGAAACAGTACCTCGGGTTAAGAACTTTGCTTCAGGATGAGAACAGAAATCGTGCTCCGGCAGTGCAGCGGCAGCAGGAGGCCCCATTAGCTAAAGTGGTACCTCAGGTTAAGAACAGTTTCAGGTTAAGAACGGACCTCCAGGACGAATTAAGTTCTTAACCCGAGGTACCGCTGTATGGGGTTGTAGTGCTCATTTCGCTTCAGGCCGAGGGAGCCGGCATTTGTCCACAGACAACTTTCTGGGTCATGTGACCAGCATGACTAAACCACTTCTGGTACAATGGAACACTATGATGGAAACCAGAGCGCACGGAAACGCCATTTACCTTCCCGCCACAGCGGTACCTATTTATCTACTTGCACTGGCGTACTTTCGAACTGCTAGGTTGGCAGGAGCTGGGACAGAGCAATGGGAGCTCATGCCACTGCAGGGATTCGAACCGCCAACCTGATCAGCAAGCCCAAGAGACTCAGTGGTTTAGATCACAGCGCCAGCCACGTCCTGCACATAAGATAGTTAACAAAGGATGCTGTAGCAACCTCACGTCATCTGCCATTCTAGGGTGGCCATAGGGGCTAAGCTCCAGTATCCTACAGGCCTAGCTGCACCACTAACTGGAATGTGGGGGGCGGGGCGGTGCAGGCGGGGGGGGGGAGCATTTAAATTTGGAGCAGATCCACACCATACATTTAAAGCACATTGCTTCCTCCAGAGAATCATGGGAACTGTAGTTTATTAAGGATGCTTGTAGCTCTGTGAGGGGGGAAATCCCAGAATGCTTGGTGGGGAAGTCTTCTGCTTTAAATGTGTGTTGTAAGTAAACAAACAAACCCCTGTGTGTTGGACAGGCTTTAAATCTATGGTGTGAATCTGCCCTTTTTTCACAGGGAATAGAAAGTGGAACCACTCACTGTTTCTTTCAAGATAAACAAGAAACTAGGAGATTTCATCACCACTCTCCCATGGCACATCTGCCCAAGTAATCTCCCATTCACAATACATTTCCTTAAGCACAATTAAGCTTTGGCCACTCTCTGAACGTTTCTACGGTTTGACTTCCTTGTCCATCCTGTGGCGTCAAGTGAAGCAGTAGCCTCGACAGAAACTTTCCCAGCAGTCTGAGCATCCAAGTTGTTTCTGTGTCGTTTCTCGTGGCTCATACATGCTGAGTTCAGTTTAAAGCTTTTGCCACAGTCCGAGCACTTAAAAGGTTTCTCTCCCGTGTGGATTCTCTGATGTGAAATGAGATGTGCTTTCTGGCTAAAGCCATGGCCACAGACAGAGCATTTGTATGGTTTGTCCTTCGTGTGGATCCTCTTGTGTACAATAAGGTGAGACATCTGGCTGAAACCTTTCGGGCAGTCTGGACATTTATACGGCCTTTCTCCTGTGTGGATTCTTTCATGTTTAATAAGGCTGGAGCTCAGACCAAAGCTTTTCCCACAATGCAAACATTTATGCAATTTCTCTCCTGTGTGGGTTTTCTGGTGCCTCCTGAGGTCAGGCCCCCGACGAAAGCTCTTCTCACAATTTGAACATTTGTAAGGTTTGATTCCTGTGTGGATTCCCCGGTGTGAAGCAAGGTGGGAGCTCCGATGGAAAGCTTTCCCACAGTCCAAGCATTCATATGGTTTCTCTCTGCGGTGAGTTCTCCTATGTATATTAAGGTGGGAACGCTGGCTGAAGATTTTTCCACAGTCCAAACACTGATACGGCTTCATTCCCGTGTGGGTTCTCTTATGCTTAAGAAGCAGTATACTCTGACTAAAAAGTTTCCCACATTTAGGGCATGCTTTTTGCCTCCTGTCCTTGCAGATCTCCTTCTGGGCAGTGGTTTGACCAATGTCCCCACCGTCATCCTGAGAAGGAATTGGTTTCTCCTGGCTAGTCTTTTGTGCAGCTTTCTGCTGCTTTTCTGATCTGTGCTGATGACAAGTTGCATCTTTCCTATCATGCCCCTGGAATATTTTTTCTTTGCACATTCTGAAAGAGGTGTCTTCTTTAGAATTTTCTGGCACCAGATTCTCCCTCAGAACATCTCCCTTAGAATGTCCAGTTTCCTTAGAATTTCTGGGAACTTGGTTTTTCATCAGAACACCTCTCCTAGAATTCCCAATTTCCTTAGCATTTCTCAGCACTAGATTTTTCTTCGGAATGTCTCCTGTAGAATGCCCAATTTCCTTAGGATTTCCAGGAAACAGATTCTCTCTTTGAACATCTCCCCTAGAACACTCAATTTCCTTAGAATTTTCTGGCACCAGATTCTCCCTCAGAACATCCCCCCTAGAATTCCCAATTTCCTTAGAATTTCTCAGCACTAGATTCTTCCTTTGAATATCTCTCCTAGAATGGTCAATTTCCTTAGAATTTCCAGGGACTTGATTTTTCCTCAGAACTTCTCCTCTAGAATGTCCAGTTTCCTTAGAAATTCTGGGAACTTGGTTTTTCCTCAGAACATCTCTCCTAGAATTCCCAATTTCCTTAGCATTTCTCAGCACTAGATTATTCTTTGGAATGTCTCCCATAGAATGCCCAATTTCCTTAGGATTTCCAGGAAATAGATTCTCCCTTAGAACATCTCCCCTAGAACATTCAATTTCCTTAGAAATTTCTGGCACCAGATTCTCCCTCAGAACATCCTCCCTAGAATCCCCAATTTCCTTAGAATTTCTCAGCACTAGATTCTTCCTTTGAATATATCTCCTAGAACGGTCAATTTCCTTAGAAGTTCTGGGAACTCGATTTTTCCTCAGAACATCTCTCCTAGAACTCCCAATTTCCTTAACATGTCTCAGATTTTTCTTTGGAATGTCTCCCCGAGAATGCCCGATTTCCTTAGAATTTCTGGGAACTCGATTTTTCCTCAGACCATCTCTCCTAGAACTCCCAATTTCCTTAACATTTCTCAGCACTAGATTTTTCTTTGGAATGTCTCCCCTAGAACACTGAATTTCCTTAGAATTTTCTGGCACCAGATTCTCCCCCAGAACATCCCCCCTAGAATCCCCAATTTCCTTTGAATTTCTCAGCACTAGATTATTCCTTTGAATATCTCTCCTAGAATGGTCAGTTTCCTTAGAATTTCTGAGAACTCGATTTTTCCTCAGAATTTCTCCTCTAGAACGTCCAGTTTCCTTAGAACTTCCGGGGACTTGATTTTTCCTCAGAACATCTCTCTTAGACTGCCCAATTTCCTTAGAATTTCCGGGGACTTGTTTTTTCCTCCTAAGAATGTATTCCTTAGACTTTTCAACCACCTTAGGATTTCCTGGCGCTACGTTCTTCCTTGCCTTTCTTACATTGCCTTTCTTAGGATTTTCATCTCCCTTAGCATTTTCCGCTGCTGGATTCTCCTCCTCCTTTTTCTCCTGCCCATCTTGCACTGCAATAAAGAGAGGAAAGACAGGTCAGTGAATACCTGAAGGACTGCAGCAGTTCCACATATGAACCTGCCTGGACCCTGAGACAGTCAGATGAGTGCCACTCAGAAAGGGGTTTGGAGAGTGAGGACAACAGGTCTTCTCTATAGTAGCCCCTAGTCTATGGAATGCTCTCTCCTGGCATCAACTCTGCCATAGTTTCTCTCAGCGGCTAGCCTATGGAAAGCTCACAATCAGAACCTGAAAGCACTCTCCTTAGTTGCAATTCCTAGCATTCAGAATTATACAATCACAAACGCTGGGGGCATATCCTAGCCGCCACTGCCAGTAGCCATTGCCAGTGCTGGTCTGTCTTATACTTCCTTTTCTCTCACCTGTTCTGGTGACTTCATGTTTGTTCCCTTTCTCAGAGCCCGGAGGGTGTAGACTCAGGGAGATCAGTTCGTCCCCTTCCTCCACCCAGGAGTTTCGATCCGAATTGGTGAGGGAAAGAACTGGGTGCAAAAGTGAAATCAGAAAGAAGAAAAACTCTCTTGTTAATTCAACTTGAAGGTTTTTTCCTGAACCATCCTAATAAAATTTAACAGCATGCCTTGAGTTGTTATTCCTGCATCATTTCGCTTTATGACACTTTCACATGGCCAAATTGGATGAATTCCTCTATTCATGTCAGTTTTTTCTAAGGTCAATAACTAAAATGATTTCGAAATTAGATGGTTGTTGGCTGATATACACACATTTGTTATTTATATGCAGTGGCAGCGAGAAACTATAAGATACTTTTAGAAGCAAAACAGTGCTGAGACTCCCAAGGTGATTTTAAAAAAATTTAACAGCACCAAAGCTGCAGCTAGACAAAGAAGCAGCTGTGTGAATAGAGAGTGAGGGGGGAAAAACATTTGGAAAAGATAAGCATGGTCTCAAGGTATGGTCTGAAGGCACTTGTAAATAAACAAAACCATGCAAACTTTCTTGAATCCCATAACACCAGGAGGGGATCAACTGGGTTCAATGATGCACACACTCCACACTCAAAATACAAGATACAGTGGTGCCCCACAAGACGAACGCCTCGCAAGAAGGAAAACCCGCTAGACGAAAGGGTTTTCCGTTTTGGAGGCGCTTCGCAAAACGAATTTCCCTATGGGCTTGCTTCGCAAGACGAAAATGTCTTGCAAGTTCCTGCGGGTTTCCCCCCCTTTTTTCCCCCTTTTCCTAAGCCACTAAGCCGCTTATCAGCTGATCCGCTGATAAGCCGCTTAACAGCTGATCGCTAAAAGCCGCTAAACCGCTAATAGCGCTAATCCGATAAGCTGTCAATGGGCTTGCTTCGCAAGATGAAAAAACTGCTAGACGAAGAGCCTCACGGAACGGATTAATTTCGTCTTGCGAGGCACCACTGTAAAGGAATTCTTACCCAAAGAGGTCACATTTTCATAGTTCTCCTGCATGACATCCCTGTATAAGGCTCTCTGAGGGGGGTCCAGGAGAGCCCATTCACCCTCAGTGAAATGCACAGCTATCTCCTCGAACGACACAGGCTCCTGAAACACAAAAGACAGTCAACAAAGATGAAGGAACACAGGGCCACTTCTGCCTCGCTTGTTGACACATGATGCCTCTTCCTTCCAATGACATGTGAAGCATCAAGGAAGACAGCACCTCTGAACAGATGCAGAGGCCTTTCAGCTTGTGGTCAAGCAGAACACTATGTATCACAATCATATTATCATGATTGCACCAGCTGCCATTTCATTACTGGTCCAAGTTCAAGGTGATACTATTGATTCGTTGTTGTTGTTGTTTAGTCGTTTAGTCTTCTCTTCTCATGAGGTGGCCAAAGTATTGGAGCCTCAGCTGCAGGATCTGTCCTGCCAGTGAGCACTCAGGGCTGATTTCCTTCAGAATGGAGAGGTTTGATTTTCTAGCAGTCCATGGGACTCTCAAGTCTCTCCTCCAGCACCATAATTTAAAAGCATCGATTTTATAAACTATTGGTTTATAAAATCTTAATGGCTCAGAACTAGGTAACTTAAGGGATCACCCTGTCCTTTATGTGCACAGCCTGGGAGTCAATTTGGACTCTCAGCTGTCCATGGAGGTGCAGGTCAATTCTGTGCCCAGGGCAGCTGTGTACCAGCTCTATCTGGTATGCAAGCTGAGACCCTACCTATCCGTGAACTGTCTCACAAGCATGCTCTGGTTATCTCCTGCTTGGACTACTGCAATGCGCTCTATGTGGGGCTACCTTTGAAGGTGACCCGGAAAGTACAACTAATCCAGAACGCGGCAGCTAGATGGGTGACTGGGAGCGGCCGCCGAGACCACATAACACTGGTCCTGAAAAAGACCTACATTGGCTCCCAGTACATTTCCGAGCACAATTCAAGGTGTTGATGCTGACCTTTAAAGCCCTAAACGGCCTTGGCCCAGTATACCTGAAGGAGCATCTCCACCCCCAATCGTTCTGCCCGGACACTGAGGTCCAGCTCCGAGGGCCTTCTGGCAGTTCCCTCATTGCGAGAAGTGAGGTTACAGAGAACCAGGCACCTGCCCTGTGGAACGCCCTCCCATCAGATGTCAAGGAAATAAACAACTATCTGATTTTTAGAAGACATCTGAAGGCAGCCCTGTTTAGGGAAGTTTTTAATGTTTGATGTTTTATTGCTTTTTAATAATAATTATTAATAATGTTGTGTTGGGAGCCGCCCAGAGTTGCTGGGAAAACCCAGCCAGATGGGTGGGGTATGTATGTATATATGTATGTATGTATGTATAAATAAATAAATAAATAAATAAAATTGTTGTTGTTGTTAGTCTCTCCCCTGCTGCCATTCATGGAGGTTAAGACAATCAATGGCTACTGGCCATGATTGCGATCGTCTGCTTCCATGGTCAAAGGTAGTAGATTTCTGAACACCAGCTGCTGGAAGTTGCAGGGGAGCTATTGTGCTCAAATCCTGCTTGGCGGCTTCCCATACTCAGCTGGTTGAGAACAAGACACGAGAGCAAACATATTTGCAAATCCCTTTACCTGAACCAGCTCTATTTTTCCTCCACATCTTCTGTGAAGATGTAGAAATCTGGAGTAGAACGATGACCTTCCTTGGCACCCTGGGGAAAGAGAGGGTGATTTTTCAGATGTCTGTTGCACATCATTGTCTGTTCATTCGATTCTCTACTCAGCAATACACCCACTTCAATGGTCTCTCAAGGCAGCTTGCACAGACAGAGGAGAATGAAGCCCATTAAAACAGCAACGTGAAACAGTACAATTAAAATATCATGGGGCAGAGAGGTTAGGAACCTTTTCTGAGCAATCTTTCAAGGGCCAGAAGCAAAGGTGAGTGGAGCGATAAAAGGAAATTTTTAACCTTTGTACACCAATGTGGTTTCCACACACACACAACTCTCTCTTTCTTCCATCTGAGCAAACAAGAAACATTGAAGGGCACATTCCAGCCAGGCAAGAACTCCCAAGGAGGGTGCAAAGCCAGGCCAGTCAGGGGTATGGCTAGGAAAGAGTTCCAAGAGCTGGAAAGCAAAGCCTGGACAGTCATGTTTGGTCTTTGGGGCCTGAGGTTCCCTACTGCTGCCATTGGGCAGGAAGAACCTAACCAGCAGGAAATCCAGTTCATGAAATAGCAGAAACAAGTATCAAAAGAAATACTATGGAATGGTGCTCTCCAAGCAGGTGCAGTCTCCTGTGACCATTTCCCCAGCCTTTTCCCTGAGATACTAACTTTCTATGTGCAGGGAGATTTTTTGACATTATGGAGCATTCTAGCTTGTGATTTCCCGCCACCAATACCTTTGTTTGCAACTAGCACAGTCTCCGGAAAGATGTTCCACATGCTCTTCATAGCAAATTTTAAGAATATATTCAATCCCCTCAATGAACAATAGTCAATCAAAAGCAAATGCAAAGCCATTGGCTTAACCCCTTATTCATTGACCCTTGGCAGATGCAATTTGATGTCATTTTAAAATCAATTTTCATTATGCATAATTGTTCTAAAGTGGCTGATTTTATTTTTGATTGCTCAATTTAAAGCGATCAGAATCCTGCTTGATTAAAAATAAAATGTACATTCGATAGCAATTGCTCGCACTCATCCATTCCTACCCTTATTTCTCCATCTCCCACTGTACTTTTGTCCACCGCTGATTTTCTATTGTAGGCTCCTTGAGGGCAGAGACCAGCCCACATTTATTCATCTTATTTATTTCATACAATTTATACACTGCTTGATTGTAAAAAAAAAACCTCAACAAGTTCAAAGCAATTTACAAAAAGATAAAATTGAGGAAAAAGCCACAGCCATGCTTTAAAACACGCAAAAGTTAAAAGTAGTAAAACAGATGAAAATTACCTCAACCTTCTAAGCATCTGGGAAGACTTGCCCAAACAGAAATGTTTTAGTAAAGGTAAAGGGACCCCTGACCATTAGGTCCAGTCGTGGCCGACTCTGGGGTTGCGGCGCTCATCTCGCTTTATTGGCCAAGAGAGCCGGCGTACAGCTTCCGGGTCATGTGGCCAGCATGACTAAGCTGCTTCTGGCAAACCAGAGCAGCGCACGGAAACGCCGTTTACCTTCCCACCGGAGCAGTACCTATTTATCTACTTGCACTTTGACGTGCTTTCGAACTGCTAGGTTGGCAGGAGCAGGGACCGAGCAACGGGAGCTCACCCCATCGCGGGGATTCGAACCGCCAACCTTCTGATCGGCAAGTCCTAGGCTCTGTGGTTTAACCCACAGCACCACCCGCATTTTAGCAGGTACCAAAAAGAGTACAGTTAAGGTACCTGCTTGATCTCAATAGGCAGCGAGTTCCAAAGAGCAGTTGCTGCCACACTAAACAATCAAGCTATAACAATGCAGAATGTGTATTATGAGGCACCTCTATTAGTGCCATTCCCCCTAATGAAGCAGTTGAGTTGGTGCATGTGGGATAATGCAATCTCGTAGGTAGACTGACTAGGTAGGTAAGGGCTTTATATGCTAACAGTAACATCTTGAACTTGGCTCAGTAGCAAATCAGCAACCAGGGCAGATCTCTGAGCGCAAGTGACAAGGCAATCCTGTCAGCAATCATGCTGCAGCATCCTGCACTAACTGCAGCTTCTGGCTAAAGTGTGAGGAAGGCCCCACAAAGAGCCCGTTGCAGTAATCCAGTCCTGAAGTAACCAATGCTGGAACTACAGTGGCAAGGCTTTCCCGCTCCAGGAATGGCCGCAACTATCAAACCAGCCCCAGTAGCTTAATAATAATAATAATAATAATAATAATAATAATAATAATAATAATAATAATTTTATTTATACCTCACCCTCCCCGGCCAGAACCAGGCTCAGGGCGGCTAACACCAATAAAATTACAATAAAACATAATAGGAAAGAAAAAAAGGAAAAAAACAAACAGTTAATGAAAATAGGGGTTAAAATATAATTTAAAATGCAGCCTCATTTTAGTAGTAGCCCATAAATCAAAACCATAAGGAGGAGGAAACATAAGGGTCAGACTGAGTCCAAACCAAAGGCCAGGCGGAACAGCTCTGTCTTGCAGGCCCTGCGGAAAAATGTCAAGTCCCACAGGGCCCTGGTCTCTTGTGACAGAGCGTTCCACCAAGTCAGGGCCAGTACTGAAAAGGCCCTGGCCCTAGTTGAGACCAATCTAACCACCTTGCGGCTCGGGACCTCCAAAGTGTTGTTATTTGTGGACCTTAAGGTCCTCTGCGGGCATACCAGGAGAGGTGGTTCCGTAGGTACGAGGGTCCTAGGCTGTGTAGGGGTTTAAAGGTCAAAACCAACACCTTAAATCCGTGTATCTGAAGAAGTGTGCATGCACACGAAAGCTCATACCTAGAACTAACTTAGTTTAAGGTGCTACTGGAAGGAATTTTTTTCTTTTATTTTGTTTTGACTATGGCAGACCAACACGGCTACCTATCTGTAACCTTAAACCTGACCCTGTACTCCACCTGGAGCCAGTGCAGCTGGTAAAGCACTGGATGAATGTGATCCCATGGCAAGGATCCCGTGAGGAGCCTCGCTGCAGCATTCTGCACCCGCTGAAGTTTCTGGGTCAGCTTCAAGGGCAGCCCCGCGTAGAGCAAGTTACAATAATCAAGCCTGGAGGTGACCGTCACATGGATCCCTGTGGCCAGATCAGGGCAAGAAAGGTAAGGGACCAACTGCTTGATATGGCGGAGATGGAAAAATGCCACCTGTCTTGGCATTTCTAGCTGCTAACGCTACCTGAACCTCCAGTTGACAGAGCTGAATCCGGTTTGATTATAGAAGTCTGGAAGGTGCTATTTACACTGACAGCAGACTGTTGGCTCTGAAGCTACTAAATTTATAATTTGAGGCTTAAATTCCACCCAGGAATTTAAAAAGCTGCCTCGTACCATCTCAAGACTAGATGCTCCTTCAAGCCTAGTACTGTCAAAATCTACAAGCCTTAGGCCATTTGGAAATATTCACGCTGCCTTACCAGATAAGAAAGATGGGTCTGCATCGTTCCCCAGCTGCAGCTGCAAAATCTCTGAGGAAAGAAAGAATGGGAAAGATAATACTCCCTTCCCCATGTTTGGTCCTTACCAATGGAACTTACAACAAAATTTTGCAGGGTGGATTGCTCTTGTTTCGAGTTTCAGCTAGGCCTTTTTCAGGATACTCCATTCCATTCCCCCTCCCCCAACAGCCAGTCAGCGTTCAGTGGCCACTGAGCATGCTCTATTTTCACTGGGATGTTTTGGAAAATTCCGTCTTCCCCTTAGGGCTCTTTTTCTAATGGCATCTTTACACTTCTGCAAACCTTGGGGTCCCACAGATTGACACTTAGAGAATTGCTTCTTATTGCCAAAACCTTAAAGGGGGAGAGCAGGGAGACATATATGTACGTAAGAGTCTGCCTAATTTTTGTATGTGCAGTCCTGGAGTGCATCTACTCAATGGGATCTCCTTCTCTCAAATCCATGTCACTTAATCCAGTTTGTTGTACATTAATGTCATTGTTCTTTACAGGCGGTGCAATACGAATGCTATTCTCAAGATGTTATATTCCGCTCATGCTGACCTGTAATCCTGAATCCGGTGACAGCCTTTCAGCAAGGCCCATTTAAAAATCTGTAAACATTCAGTTCCCTGTTTACGCAGCCGTAAGTCTACAAAATGCACGATGCAGTACAAGCGTAAGCAAAATGCATCTGTGAAAAAATATTTGAGGGCTACAAGTGCAAATGTCAAAAAGTATGAGCTCATGAGCAAAATCAGCAAAAATCCAAAAGTAGAGGCAGAATTACTTTGAGCCAAAAATGTGAATTTCAAGACAGAATTCCACCTGAAGATTTCAGACTCTCCAAGTGACCCTATTTTCCAGGGACAACGCTGATTTAGAGAAGCCATGCTGCTTTCTGAATGTTCCACTTTTCCTTAGGATGTCCCTATTTTCATTGGGAAAATGTTGGAGGGCAATCCTGTATAGGGAAGTTTTTTTTAATGTTTAATGTATTATTATGTTTTTATATATGTTGGAAACTGCCCAGGGTGCTGGGGCAACATAATAATATGTGTGAGGTATAAATAGTGAAATTATCATTACGGAACGGGACGTCCCTATTTTCACTGAAGAAATGTTGGAGGGTATGAGATTTCATAATCCTTTTCTTGAATTAATACCCTGTGTGGATATCAACTCTTTTAATTCAGACTCCAGCAGGCTGACCTCACCTTTAAATGCCAGTATCACCTCTTGCAATGCCATCTTCTTCTCTGAAAAATGCCTTATCCTCTGTTCCAGTTCCAGAAAACCGCTTTCAAACTCAGGAAATGCCCCATTCTTCCTGATGAAGAGACAGTAAGTGAATAATCGATCCCACTTACTGTTGTTGCAAAAGTTCTCCTGATTTATTGTCATCTTGTAATTAGCAACTTCCTGGAGCTGAACCCCTAAACCCCTTAAACCCTACTTTTCCTATACTGCTTTCCCATTCAATTTTGTCTCCCTGTGGCTGTTTTGATGCCAACTATTTCCTGCTTCATTCTTCTTGAGTGATCCCAACCAATCAGAGACCCCATAAAATGTGATCCAGCACTTGGGGCATACTAATTGTTTAGACAGGCAGCAGTGCTTCCTGGACTGGCTGTAGAAATATTTTGCAGTGAACCACCTTCCTCCTCAAAATCCCCAAAGGATGGGACCTTTTGATAATGATAAAGGAATTTAGGGAAACGGACACCTCACCCCCTGTTCTAGCTCCACGACTATCTACAGGCAGTTCCAAAGTAGTTTAACACATTGAAAGATAAATATTAGGCAAAACATACCTGCTTTCAGCTGTTCTGATGCTCTGCAGGAAAAAAGAGAAAGGGGAGAGAGAAGACATGAATCAGGCACCTGTATCATTCTGGTTAACCCCTTCCTGTAACTTTCCCCATAAAAATGAACATAGCTGGTTTTTTTATTCTCTTATTTTGATTTGTACCTATCTTCTAAAAACTTCAATAAAACAAATTATTTATTTTTAAAAAATAAATAGATACGTGGCTTCCAGTTTTAATTAATTAAGCACGCAACAAATAGTTCACCCTCTATTATTTTTTTCTATAGAGAGGGAGAGAGAAAAGGGAGGGGGACGTCACCACTGAGTCAATTAATCCAATATAGCTGCAACCCTATGCTCACTTCAATGGTGCTTGCATCTGAGAAGACACACAAAGAATTGCACTGTTTAAAACTTTTCATTTGTCCTTGGCACAGTGTGGCATAGTGGTTAGGGTGCCTGGGAGACAACGGCTCAATCCCCAATTGGCCATGAAGCTTGTTGGGTGAACTCAAGCCAGTTGCCATCTCTCAGCCTAAACCAAGTCAGAGGGTTGCTGTGAGGCTAAAACGAGGGGAGAACCACATGTGCCACCTTGGAGGAAAGTGGTATCCCATAATGACCAAACCCCTAAATGTTAATCACAGGGGGTACGCTAACAATTTATTTTTAATTTTTATATTTAAATCCTTGTTATATTCATATTGTCTCTTGTATTTTTGATAATTTTTATGATCTGTGATATTGTGTGTGTTGACGCTGGTCCGTGACCGTATTAATAAATTCATTCATTCACGTGTGCCACCTTGGAGGAAAGGCAGGATACAAATGTAATGGTGATAAATAAGACAGGAATTCCCCACCTTCACAAGTGGATTCTGGTTGCTTTCTCTGCTTTCATGAAATGTTGCTTGCTCAGAACCTTCCAAAACTCTCTCATCTCTCCTCCTAACAATGTCATTATCAAGCTTTTGCAACCTCCTCAACACGAGTTTTTCTTGGTCTTCGACAAACCTCCGCAGCTCTTCCCACTCCCGGATTATATTCTTCCTCTCAGCTTCGGTCTCCCTCTGCAATTCATAGGGGAAAGAGCATTGTGGCGTCACACTCTCCCTATTGGGCTTGACCAATTTGGGGCTATCAGTGTACTCACTAATACCACCTAAAGAACCTAAATATCCTCTCAAAAACCCCACAATACTGCTCGGTTTATACTTCACTGGCTTGGCCTCCACTACATTGAACACACTCCCTTAAATGTGACCCTGCTCCAATGGTTGCCAAGACTTGGACACTCTCTTCCTAATTTTGAGTAAAGAAGTCCCTGTGAGCAAGCACAACCTTAGCTGCTATAGGTTCCTCTCTTTTCCCCAATAATTTGTGGGATGGGGAGAAGAAATGCCATGCCATTTTGTGTTCCTGCCTTTTTTTCTGTTCTTTTATATGTGTTGGCCATTTTGTGCTATGCAGCAGCCATTTTGTGACAGGCACCTCCAACACCTTCTCAAAACCCCAAATGTGCCCACTGGCCCAGAAAGGTTGGCAACCACAGATTAGTCAAGCAAGCAAACCACTGAAAGCTTAGCCCAGCCTTATTGAGGGGAGGGGGTGATATTTTAATTTTATGAATATTTTTTTCAGGAACCAAAGAAAGGGAACCCCCCCTCCCCCTTTTGTTCTTCAATGAGGACTTCTGCAAAACTGAGGAGAGTGCTAAAATTCATTGAACCTCTTGAAGTTCCTGTGTATGTAGGCGGTTGGACTAGATGATCCTTGGAATCCCTCCCAACTCTAAATTTCTAAGATTCTAAGTTACACGAGTCTGGCAATGGCCAATTGGGGTTTCAAAAATCCAAAATGGCGACCATGAGCCTGACAGAGGTCCAAAAAGTCATCGTCCCCCTCCCCCGAAATCTGCTGCCACAAAGGGTGGAAATTGCCCCCTCCTGTGTGATGTTTCTTTGACCATACTCACACCATACTTTGAAAGCACTGAGATACCACTTTAAACCGTCATGGCTTCCCACAAAGAATTCTGGGAGCCAAAGTCTTTTAAAGGCGCTGAGAGTTGTTCTCACTGGGCTACAATTCTCAGAGTGGTTTAACAATCAATCCGTCTTCACAGGAAACTCTAAGAATTGGAGCTCTGTGAGGGGGAAAGTTGCTGTGCACATCACAGAGGGGTTGGGGATGTTTTCAGCTGATGCCCCTTGCCTGATTTCAGGCTTCCCTGCCCTAAACTCCAGTTCACTGAAGCTGCCATCTGCACATGCTCAATGGCTGCCTGAAATGTGCACACCTCAGCTTAACCGCAGCTGGACGGAAGCTGGTTTGAAGGAAAGCTCACCATACAAAAGTATTTCTCACAATAGCTACCAGATACCTATAGATGGTGGCCAATGCCACATGTACTTAGCTTCAAACACCCGCAGCGGGAGCGTGCCAGAGTAAGCGGCACAGTCAGTTGGCTCAGTTTTGCTGCGTGTGGCCAATCTCTGAGCATAGCTGTCAACTTTCAGATTTGAAAATAAGGGATCAGCAGCCTCACCTGTCCCGGGGACAGTCTACGGGATATCTAACAATCCGGGATAGCAGCGGGAAATGGCGCTGGAATAAGGGAATTTCTCGCCAAAAAAGGGAAGGTTGACAGCTATGTCTCTGAGTGGTGAGAGGTTTAAGGGGGGACTAAGTAAAGGTGAGTTGATGAAATTGACGAAAGAGAGGACGATAAACTGTAATATATTATATTAAATTACTCAAATGAAAATAAGGTTGGAAGGATTTGCTGAAATAACGATTTGAATTAGAATACAAAACTGGGAGGTGAGAGGAGGTCAAGGAAATAAGTAAAGGAAGAAAGTTATGTAAAGGTTTAATCAGTTCTTTTTATTTTTTAAGTGGATGTATTTTTTCTTTTTTGGTGTTGTTATTTCTTTTTGTCTTTTGTCTTTTGTATTTTTCCTTTCTTCTTTTTGTTATTCTTAAATTCTGAATAAATATTATATAAAAAAAAAGAAAGAAAGAGAGGTTTAAGGGGTACCACCGCATACCTCGGATCAGTTTCCTTGGAACGAAGGCCATTGGAAACCGTGGTGTCTTAGGCTACGTGCACACCACACTTTTAAAGCACATTCTCCATGCCCTTCCCCAAACAAACAACCCTAGAAACTGTAGCTTGTGAAGGCTGTTGGGAAAGGCAGCTCCATATGGGGCAAACTACAGTTCCCAGGATTCTTTGGGAACAGCCGTTTGCTTTAAATGTATGGTGTGTATGCAGGTTTTATTTACACACGCAGGTGGAGCATATGATGGAAGGGCTCATGACATTAGCACCACAAAAGATGCCCCCCCCCCACTGCATTAGGTTTCTTGGCTCATCCCCTATTGTTCTCCTACCCTCTAGCCAGGTGTGGTGCGGGAGGGAAGGCCTGCACACTCCTCCTGAAAAGCATCCGAGGCTAGCCGTTTCTATGGCAACGCACCTGTACCAGGCCAACTCTTTAATCCCCTTTAACAAAAAAATGCTGTTCAAGGCTTCCCTAAGGCCATTAACTTAACAAAGAGACTGGTTTAACACAAAGAGACTGGTTTGACCACTTCAGTGATTGTGAAGAGGGGCTCCGCATACCAGTGTTAAGCCTTCCAGGCCTCTCCATCCTCCATTATGGCTCAAAGGCACATTCCAGCCACACAAAATTAGTAGAGGAAGGGGCAAAACAGAGCCCTAAAGGGATGTAGACACAGGCCTTACAGAGAGACCTGGGAGACAGCATTATTCCCCACCCACAGCACTTGAGGTTTCTCCATACCTGTACTCTATTCTGAACTTAAAAATGGAAAGCGAAATGCCAGTGGACAACAAAAGAGGTTTAAAGATGCTCTCAAGGCAAATAGAAAATGTAAGCTAAACACCAACAACTGGGAAACACTGGTCTGCGAGCGCTCCAGCTGGAGAACAGCCTTTACGAAAGGTGTTATGGGCTCTGAAGAGGCACAAACTCAGGACAAAAGGGAGAAACGTGCCAAGAGGAAGGCATGTTTGGCAAACCCTCACCATGATCAACTCCTGCCAGGAAACCTATGTCCCCACTGTGGAAGGACTTGTGGATCCAGAACTGGCCTCCACAGTCACTTACAGACACAACATTAAAATCATGCTCATGGAAGACAATCTTACTCAGTTACGAGTGATTGCCAAAGAAAAAGAAGACTTCAGGATCCCATCTCACAGATATAAAACCCCAGGCTTGGAGAAGACACAAAAATCTCATCCATAAAACACATACACACACAATCCCTTAATTTGAGGGTGGGGAAACCCTAACACCGTCTGCAAGTGCTAAACTACAACTCCCACCAAGTCTAACAAGCCTGGCCAACAGCCAGGTATCATGGGAGCTGTACTCTGGCAAGCTGCTACAACTGTTTTGCTTGCTCAACATCAACCCGGCACCCTCTGTTTTTCCACCACATGCTCCAAATGCCCTGGAATGACGCCATGCCAGGACAGTGTCAATTCTGAGGGGCGCTGAACTAGGGCACAGCAGTGGCAGAAAATTATATGGCTGTTAAGAAGTCCCCATGAAAGTAATAATCTGCCTCCCCTTTGCCCAATTTTCAGCACTTTTCAGATCACTAAAGTGCCCTCTCCATCCAAACTGGATTCAGGCAAAGGGATCAGCAAATTTCTGGGCATCATTAAAAAAAATTCCATCCTCATCTGCTTACCAGCAAATCCTCACTTTTTCTTCGACGTTGTGCTTTGATTTCTTCTCTCTTGTCATTCACGCTGTCCTGCAGCACCTAAAGGTACAGGGGTGGAGGGAGGGAGTCTATGATCATTTTAATTAAGGAACATTCCCACATATATCACAATAGAAGTATAGGGTTGTTTTTTAATTAACTTTTGTTTATTTATTTACCAATTTGCAAGCTACACTTTCATAAGAAATGTAATAACAAGGCAGAATACAAAATATAAAAACAAAAATCAACAAATATATCCACAAAAGTCATCATCATTAAAGCATCAACATAACTGATTGGATTACAAAGAAAATATATCTTGCAAAGGGCAGCCTAAATAGGAAAGTCTTCAAGAGATATCTGAAAGAAGGGAATAATGGTTTTCATATGAAATAACACAGATAATCCAAACTAGGGCACACATAAAGGTCTTGAACCTTCACAGTTTCCTTAAAACCTTTTTTTTTTAATTCCAAGGACCACAAACAATATATTGTGGAGCTTGTCCATGTAAACAGAAACAAGCGCTCAAACTAGCTCATTGAGCAGCTCTCAAATTCTACTAGGAAGCTGAAAATACCTTTGGATATTTGCAATGGATTCTAGAAGAATCGCCTTAGCAAATGAGAGAATATTTAGCCTCTTCTTCTTTAAAGGGTCAGTATGCCACTGACCACCAGGTGCTGTGCTGTGGGGGGAAAGGGCTATTTCTCTGTGTCCCACTAGTGGGTTTCCCGAGATCATCTATTTTTCTCCTTCTCTGGCGATCACTCGTAGCCGAGTAAGATTGTCTTCCGTGAACACGGTCTTAACAGTGAGACCGTAAGTGACTGTGGAGGCCAGTTCTGGATCCGCACATTTTTCCACAGTGGGGACATAGGTTTCCAGATGGAAGTTGATCATGGTGAGGATTTGCCAAACATGCCTTCCTCTTAAGAAGAAGAAGAAGAGTTTGGATTTGATATCCCGCTTTATCACTACCCTACGAAGTCTCAAAGCGGCTCAGATTCTCCTTTCCCTTCCTCCCCCACAACAAACACTCTGTGGGGTGAGTGGGGCTGAGAGACTTCAAAGAAGTGTGACTGGCCCAAGGTCACCCAGCAGCTGCAGGTGGAGGAGCGGGGAAGCGAACCCAGTTCACCAGATTACGAATCTACTGCTCTTAACCACTACACCACACTGGCTCTCTTAGCACGCTTCTCACTTTCATCCTGAGTTCGAGTGTCTTCAAAGCCCATGACATCTTTGGTAAAGGCTCTTCTCCAGTTGGAGCTCTCGCAGGCCAGTGTTTCCCATAACCAAAACTACCACAGAGATATCTAAATTTTCAAAAGTAGGGGGTCCATGAAAAACAGGAGGCCCACGGTCCTTAGCTAATTGGGAACCACTCTTCTATGGCCTCTTAAATGTGTTTGTGGGAGGGCGGTAATTGGTTTGCTTTTGTTTTATTAGGATTTTGTGTTCTCATTTTTTATTTTTATGTGGACTTTTATGTGATCTTTGGATAAAGAGCGGCATACAAATTTAATTAATAATAATACTAATATTAATAGGTAACTCCTCCTGCAACTCACTTCCTTGCTCAGCCTGGCTTCCTCTCAGCAGCGAGACTGATCCTTTCTGTCTGAAAGAGGCAGAGCGAAAGGAGATGTATCCTCTCCTTGAGAGGCAGAAAAACCATGTGCCAGCTGCGCTTTCCTCAGTCCTTTCTTCTTTGAACGGACAAAAACAAGCGTTTTAACCTTCGCCTCTGAGACATGCAAGGGTTGCATCAGCAGGAACAGCTGGCTGAGGCTTCCCGCCTCCCTGGTCATTTGTTGACAGGCAGAATAAAACTGGAATTCTCAGGCCGCAACCACACATTTAAAGTGCATGATTCCCCCCAAAGAATCCTGGGAACTTTAGCTTGTTAAGGGTGCTGGGAATTGTAGCTCTGTTAGGGGTAAACTGCTCTTCCCAGTATTCTTTTTTTATTATTATTTGTTACATTTATATCCCATCTTTTACACATTTATTATATCCCTTACATTTGTACAGTGGTACCTCGGGTTAAGTACTTAATTCATTCTGGAGGTCCGTTCTTAACCTGAAACTGTTCTTAACCTGAAGCACCACTTTAGCTAATGGGGCCTCCTGCTGCCGCCATGCGATTTCTGTTCTCATCCTGAAGCAAAGTTCTTAACCCGAGGTACTATTTCTGAGTTAGCGGAGTCTGTAACCTGAAGCATATGTAACCCGAGGTACCACTGTATAGCCATGCTGGCTAGGAATGATGGAAGTTGTAGTCCAACAGCATTGTGGGACCCAAGGCTGAGAAACGCCGGGTTAGAATGTTGGACTAGGACCTGAGAGACCAGAATTCAAATCCCCGCACAGCTCACAGGGTGATCTTGAGCCCGTCACTGCCTCTCAGCCAAAACATACCTCACAGGGTCATCGTGGGGATTAAATAGCGGGTGACAGGGGAAGAACTGTGTATGCAGCTGCTTGGGGGAAAAGTGAGATATAATAAATAGGTAGATAAATGAATAAATTTGTTGCCTGCTCATTTTAATGCTCTCTTACCCAAGTTGCATCACTTTCCATCTTACTGCAAAAGTCAACAGGATATCTGGGGAGAAATATGGACCAGATGCCTCCGCCTGTCCGGAAGAAAGAAGAACAGAAAAGGAATTGAAAAACAAAGCTCGGGGATTGCCAAATAATAACACAATTATCGGTGTGGTCTGCCTGCACTCCAAGCTTTCAGGCAGGGGAAAATTCCTACCCTACAGGCAGATCCCTGGGACATTTTGCATGAAAATTGTGCAGTCTGCCACTGAAGTAAAGCCTGTACCCCTTTATACTGTTATTGATTAAACCTGTTACAGTAGTTTTGTGGAGTTTTTTTTACCAAAGTAACTCAAAGCAACTTAAAACAATAAATAACACGTATCTTAAAAAACAGCAAAACAACATCTAAAACCTAAATGATTCCATATTAGGGCTCTGGAGTGCCAGTTTGGCCCCATAATTGTGGGTGCCCGGGGCTGTGGGTGCCATGCAGCGTGCATGGCCCTGGCACTGAAATTTGTGGGTGCTTGGCCCCTTCATGGGGAATTATGTGGGTGCTTTAGCACACAGGGCCCCAGGGAGTTGGCACCTACGGTAGGACTACCCAACGTGGCGCCTTCCATGTGTTGTCGAACAACAACTCTCACCAGCCTTACATGCAGAAAGAAAGAAAAAAAGAACCCTAATTTCAATTCTTATCAATTCTGTTTCTCCACTGGCTCTGCTGAAAGCCTTAACAAGTTTTGGCTCCTCCCCACCAATTCCTCCATTTCAGCTGGCCATTGCAACAACTCCATAACTAAGACCTAGTGCCTGAGTTGTGTTTTTCCTCTTCCCTCCCAGTCCTGTTTTTTCTTTTGTGTCGTGTCTGTTGGATTTGTAGGCCTGATGACAAGAGCTGATTTAATTTCTATTTGCAAGCTGCTGGAGAAGCTTTTTTTAATTATTTTATTATTTTATGCTTACGAGTAGGATAATTTGTTCACACGCTTCAAATAAATAAATGAAATTTAAACCCAATAAATAAATAAATAAATAAAAGTGCTAGCTAACAATTTGATAATTAATTGCATAATGCCTTGCAGTATGTACATATCAACATATGTACACACAAAGATAAGATGTATCCAATGCCCAGTCTTGAGATTAATTTTACGGAGGCCCTGGGCCTGAGAAGGTAGCTCCATCTGCAATCCTATGAACACTTACCTGCGAGTATGCCCAAATGAACATAGTGAGACTGACCTCTGAGTAAGCATGCATAGGTTTCTGCTGTGAATCCTAAAGGCTGAGTGACATGAAGCAACTTTTACAATGGATAGTACAGTAATAGTTTAATATTTGAACAGCATCCTCAACAGGGGTGGGTGGGGGGAGTATTATTAGTCGGTTTCTCTCCAGGAAAGACTGAAGGCTTGTGCCATTTAGGTTTAAAATCAAAATTCAGTTATTGTGAAACATGTTCGCAGAACTTCCTTTTTCCTTGAAGGAGAAACCAGATCTTAACAGCAGAATTACTAAATGTTTTTATTGCTTTGGGGGTGTTTCGTAAGCCGCAGAGTCTTTTCATTTCGGATTAAGCCCTCTTAAAATTAGACTGCCTCTCTTGTACCAGCAGGCTTTGGGGGAAACTGACTTATTTTAAGGAAAGGGCTGGTGCTGTGATGTTTTTATTGCAATGATCGGTATGTCTTAATAGATCAGATAGAGAGATAGAAAGAAATATATTCTGTTAGTGCTTAATTGCTTTCAAATGCTTGTTTCCCTTCCCCCCACATTCTTTTTAGCTCTTTCTATTTTAGCTGTAAGCTAAAGACATTATTATTATTATTATTATTATTATTGATTATGATGATGATGATAAGCTGCAAGAAGGATTGGGCACATACCAGAAAGTACGTCCTATTGAACTCGGTAGGATTTACTTCTGGGTAAAAATGCAAAGGACTGCATTGCAAGCTGAACTAAACAATAGGCTGCGGTGAGACCATGGTCTGCCCATTCAGCATAACAAATCAGACCTTCAGATCTTTGCTTTTCCCCCCTCCACACTTACCCTTCCCAGACTTTTTCAACGCCTTTCTGCCGCAGCGGGGAAATTCAGTCCCCGGGTCCTTCCTCCGTTGCTGATGGGGAGAAGATGCCGCCGCCGCCGCCGCCGCGCCTCGCTCCTCAATTGCCCGGGTGCCGGGAAGGGGGGCTGCCGGGCGGGTGGGCGCGGATGCCGGATGCCGCTTGAAAACAAAGTTCTGGGAAAAGCCGCGTTCATCTCAGCCGAAATCAGAGACGGAGAGAGGAGCAAGCGACCAGCTCCCTCGCCTACTGGCGAGGATTTTAGACAGCCCTCTGCTGGCCGCAGGGAAGGCTCAGCCCAGGCCAAGATGCGTGGTCCAGATTTTAAGCTGAGAGGTTTCAGCCTCTCCGCCCAATCTACCTCGCAGGGTTGTTGTGGTTTGGGGAAGAGCTCTGTACCCCACACCTTGAGCTCCTTGGAGGAAAGGTGCAATAATAAATGAGCCATAATAAGGAATACAATCAAATAGGTACAGTTACAGATAGGTAGCCGTGTTGGTCTGCCATAGTCAAAACAAAAAATTCCTTCCAGTAGCACCTTAAAGACCAACTAAGTTAGTTCTAGGTATGAGCTTTCGTGTGCATGCACACTTCTTCAGATACCAAATATCAAATAGGTAGATTGGCTAAATGAATTGTTGGGTAGCTGCAAAGAGGTAACATTTCTGTTGTTGTTGTTTAGTCGTGTCCGACTCTTCGTGACCCCCTGGACCAGAGCACGCCAGGCACCCCTGTCTTCCACTGCCTCCCGCAGTTTGGTCAGACTCATGCTGGTAGCTTCGAGGACACTGTCCAACCATCTCGTCCTCTGTCGTCCACTTCTCCTTGTGCCCTCCATCTTTCTCAACATCAGGGTCTTTTCCAGGGAGTCTTCTCTTCTCATGAGGTGGCCAAAGTATTGGAGCCTCAGCTTCAGGATCTGTCCTTCCAGTGAGCACTCAGGGCTGATTTCCTTAAGAATGGATACATTTGATCTTCTTGCAAGAATATTCTCTGGCAACTCCATAAACCGTTGGAGGAGGAGGAGGTGAAACATCCATGAACTCTTGGATCAGGCCAAAGAGCCTGTCTAGTCCAACACCCTGACATAAGGATACAGTGGTGCCCCGCAAGACGAATGCCTCGCAAGACGAAAAACTCACTAGACGAGAGAGTTTTCTGTTTTTCGAGGTGCTTCGCAAGATGAATTTCCCTATGGGCTTGCTTCACAAGATGAAAACGTCTTGCAGTTTTGCTTCCTTTTTCGTAAAACCGTTAATACCCAGGGAATCTGCGCTCCGCAAGACGAAAAAATCGCAAGACGAAGCAACTCACGGAACGAATTATTTTCGTCTTGCGAGGCACCATTGTAGAAGCTTCCAGAATTCACAGGAATCTTTGTGGGAAGGGGATCCATCACTGTCTTAAGTGACATGATATTGCTTTCAATTTATAGTGCAGGACCCAGGACAGGGATGGCTAAGAATATGTTGTTGTCCAGGGATGACGGCAGCTGGAGTTCAACAGTATTTGGAGGACAAAATGTTGGCTGCTCCTGGTACAAGGACATTTTAAGAAAGTGTGTGTGGGCTCTCCCTCAATTTCCTTCCCCCACCCACTGATCCCAGCACCTCATAGTTCAGAGAAGATTGCTGCCCAATAGGAGGAGCTAGTAAAATTGAATTCAGAGCTCACCTGCCGCCAGTGCTGTGTAAACCCTGCAATAAAGAAAAGATGAAAAGAACAGTTTATGGAGGCCCCGCAAATCACCCAGAAATGCATTTTAAATAAAAGGACACATTCTACTCATGTAAAAACACGCTGATTCCCGGACCGTCCGCGGGCCGGATTTAGAAGGCGATTGGGCCGCATCCGGCCCCCGGGCCTTAGTTTGCCTACCTATACTCAAGACAGAAGGATGCCAGCCAAACCATGTAAGTGGGAAATTGCCAGCACAGCCACATTTGACTTCAAAAGAGGAAATTTCCTTCCGAATGAGGAGAGTGGTAAAAAGGGAGTTGAAAAGCCAAGCCAAGATGCTCAAATCTTTTCCAGAGGCTTGGAAGTTCTTTAAAACCGTGATATTTGAAGTTAAGATTGAATGTAGGCCAGGAAAAGTACTACCAGGGCTAAGAGGATGCCAGCATGGTTGATGACCAGAGTCAAGGCAGCTTTTGGAGGCAGGAAGGCTTCCTTCAGAAAATGGAAATCTTGTTCAAATGAGGAGGACAAAGTTTAAAGCAAAAGAAAGCAGACAAAAAGGGATATAAAGAATTCATTCATTTTGCCATTTGTTAAAGGAGCGTATTGATTTTTTTAAAAAAGTTAAAACCAACCATAGCAATTCTGCAACCACATCAAAAGCTGGGAACAGACTAGGAAGGCCATTGGAGAACAAGGTAATTGCAAGCCTGCTGGAGGAGACTAAAGAGGAGCTGAATGAATTCTTCCTGTGCCTTTGTTCATGAACATGAAAAGGAGACTGCAAGGTGATTAAGGATTAAATTGGGGTGGTTCGCACCTGCCTCCCAGTTTGGTTATTTTTACTCTTGGCTCGATGATTAGCTTGAACTGTCTGTACTCTGATGTGATTTGATTTTTGAAGGGTTTTTTTGCTTTATATTAGTGGAAATTCACTGTATCGTAAAAAAAAAGAAGTATAAATATCTGCCAACTGAGGGCAGCACCTTACACAATGCTGCCATAAGAATGCAATCCTTGTGGAACCTTCTCAGTTCTGCACCAGCAGTCAGGCAGG
This sequence comes from Podarcis erhardii, assembly GCF_964252035.2. NCBI lineage: Eukaryota > Metazoa > Chordata > Lepidosauria > Squamata > Lacertidae > Podarcis > Podarcis erhardii. The sequence continues at coordinate 117,340,583 of NC_138498.1, read as the reverse complement.
GAGAACTCAAAGTCCCTTGCCTTTGCCTCCATCCAGGCCTTGGAGCAGATTTCAGGGGGGCTGGGGAGCCTTGGAAGCTGGGGCATCAAGAGGCTGTTGTGGAAGGGGCTCTAGATTTAACCCACAACACTTATGTGGATCCCCAGAGCATTGTGACACATCCAGACAATGTGAGAGTCCTGGTGTGAGCATTCTCTGCCTTGGAAGCCTCGCTATAATCAATTCTAGCTACTGAGCAGAGACACACTTTGCACAAGCTCAGAGGCGCCCTTGCTGTCGCTCATCAGTGCACACGTTCCAAGTCTGAGCAGGGCAGAAATTGAAAGCAGTTGCCAGGGAGCTCATCCCCGGAAAGCCTCCCATCAAATTTAAGGCGTCAGTTGGTTTGGAAAGGTCTGCGGCTCGGTGGCAGGGAACCTTCTTTGCATACAAAAGGCCCCAGGTCCAGTCCCTGCGACCACTAAGTATGGCTGGGGAAAACAGCTGCCTGAAACCCTGGAGAGCTGCTACTGCCGGTCAGTGCCAGTACTATGCTAGTTGGGCCAATGGTCTGGCATTGCGTAAGGCAGCTTTGCAAATCTGCTTAAAGATATGAAGAGATTTAGAACAGGGTTAGGCAAACTAAGGGATGCGGGTGGCGCTGTGGGTTAAACCACCGAGCCTAAGACTTGCCAATCAGAAGGTTGGTGGTTCGAATCCCCGCGACGGGGTGAGCTCCCATTGCTCGGTCCCTGCTGCTGCCAACCTAGCAGTTCAAAAGCACGTCAAAGTGCAAGTAGATAAATAGCTCTGGTGGGAAGGTAAATGGCGTTTCCGTGTGCTGCCTTGGTTTGCCAGAAGTGGCTTAGTCATGCCGGCCACATGACCTGGACACCGGCTCTCTTGGCCAATAAAGTGAGATGAGCGCCACAACCCCAGAGTCGGCCATGACTGGGCCTAATGGTCAGGGGTCCCTTTACTAGGCAAACTAAGGCCTGTGGGCTGGATATGGCCCAATCACCCTCTAAATCCAGCCCGCGGACGGTCCAGGAATCAGCATGTTTTTACATGAGTAGAATGTGTCCTTTTATTTAAAATACATCTCAGGGTTATTTGTGGGGCCTGCCTGGTGTTTTTACATGAGTAGAATGTGTGCTTTTATTTAAAATGCATCTCTGGGCTATTTGTGAGGCATACGAATTCATTTTCATTTTTATTTTAAATATAGTCCTGCCCACCACAAGGTCTATGGGATGGTGGGCGGGCCCACGGCTGAAAAAAGGTTGCTGACTCCTGATTTAGAACAAAGCGCCACACTGGCGCACAAAGGGTTACACTGCTAGAGATACACAATCATGCCTAGATCGACCAGGCAATTTGAGAAGCGGGTGAAGCCACTTCCTGTCCCCACCTTGCCCTTTCCTTGGGGGAAACTGGGGGTTCCAGCTCCCAGCTTGCAGGGAGAGGTGAGTTACAGGGGAATTTAGGAGGGAGGGGCCATTTGCAGGAAAGTTGGGAGAAAATGATAGACAATCCCAGAAAATCAAGGGCATCAGTGGCTTCAAAAAGGACATAGGAAGCTCCTTTGTACTGAGTCAGCCCAGTACAGCTAATCTTTTTTATTTCTTTTTAATGCAGAGAGAATAAACAGTTTGAGGAGAAGCTGAATGAATTCTTTGCTATGCTTTATTCATGAACTACAAAGGGAGGCTGCAAGGTGACTGAGGATTAAAATGGGGTGGCTTATTGTTACACGTAGCTTGGGCTGCCTGTATTTTGGTATGATCCAGTTTTTTGTTCTGTAGTAGTGGAGATACGCTATATAGCAAGCAAATGTACAAATATCTGCCAGTCACGGTCAGCACCTTATGCAGTGATGCAGAGTCAGCTGGGGCCTGAGTAAAAAGGAGCTTGTCAATGTTTAGGGAAGCTTTTAATGTTTGATGCATTACTGTATTTTAATATTTTTTTGGAAGCCGCCCAGAGTGGCTGGGGAAGCCCAGCCAGATGGGCGGGGTATAAATTAATAATAATAATTTATCATTAATGCAAGTCTCTGGGAATTGCAGGTGTTGTGAGAGAACAGGCTGCTAAGATTGCTGGAATGATACAGCAGCTGCGACATTCCCTGCCTGACATCTTACTTATGTTCTTTTGTAAACTCCAATATCAAATATTTTTGTTTCTGCTCTGCTCAGAAAATGCACTGGCCCATCTGAATTTACTCCTCTGCCAGCTGCTTTGCCCTGCTGCACATTCCGGTCATAGTTTGGTCTGGATCCAGCCCTTGAAGGAGAATGGCTGAAGCACAGGTAGGGACCCACAAATATTCCCCCCTCTCATTTTGTTCCAGCAGTGGTGGCTGGTGCCCCCTGGGACAGGTAGTGTGGGAGGCAGGGAGCTGAAGAAGAAGTGGTTGCACAGAGCCAAATGACAGGCAGAGCCAACTAACCCAGGTTTATCCCTGTCGTCCTCCTCCTCCTCCCTGATATGAAGGCAAAACTGAGAGGGAGGAGGAAGAGGAGGAGGAACAAGCAGTGCACCCTCCTGGCCTCCTTGTAAGAAGGCAAGGAGCAGCAGGTTGAGGACAAACTGAGGTAGATGGGGCAGTCCTTTCATTACCCTAATCATGGACCAGCCTTCCCCGCTTTCTTGGTGAGGCGATCACACAGGGTCCCCAGACGTTTCACCGTCTATTGATCCCTGTGCCACCACTTTATTTCTTGCTGCCACCACCCAGGCCCTACCTGGTAAAATACTGAGTCCAGTCAGGGTTAAATTGGAACATAAACTTCTGTTTATTTATTGCAGTTTGACAAGCCTGTGGATTCATAAACAGTATCGGTCAATTACAATCACGGGGTGCCTATCCAGACCTATAACTTCCACTACCTGCTCTCACTCACTAAACCACCTCTCAGATATTTACTTGTCTTCCTAGCCCCTAACTGTTCCTGACTCAGTTTATTTTGCTACACTAACTCAACCTACCCACAGACTCTATCCCAATTCACTCCCACTCCAACCAACCTCCCAACGAACTCCCCTTCGCCCCTCCCAGAGCTGGTTTTATAGTCCCTCTGACTCCACCCCCCTGGGTTCTGATTGGGTAACTTGTTTAACTATTTCACCTCCAGCACTCTCATATGTTAATGTCACACTCGGAGTATACCGGAAATTGTAATTTATTAAAATTGTCTGATGGGCCATCAGACAGATATAGCAGAGCTCTTCTTACATTCTTATGACACAGCATATGAGGACAAAGGACTGGGAGGGAGGAGGGGAAACCAAGCTCCGCTAAAAAGTCTTTCACTAGCCAAAAACCCTGCTCAGAAATGAGAACTCAAGTCTTTCCCCAGTGGACTAGCTAGTTGAGGCTATTTTAATCAAGAAAGATTTTAATGTTTCAAAATGTGCCCCCTTTCACCCCTTTTGTTACAGGATCATCCGGTTTGCCCGACAAAAGAGGGAGACATCAAAACCGAGGATCAGCAGAGTAGTGAAGACCTGCCGGTAGGCATCCTTAATCCACTCACTTAAGTAAAACGATGGAAGGAACTTATTCACCCAGTGTATCATTAATGCATGGAACTCCCCGCCACATGATGTGCCACAGGCTTGAGTGGATTTAAGAGTGGATAACACCCATTCACAGGGACATAGGAAGCTGCCATATAACAAGTCAAACCAAACTGGTCTTGCTAGCTCAGTATTTTCTACACTGAATGGGAGCAGCTGACCAGGGCTTCAGGCAATAATTTTTTACCAGCCATGCCTGGAGATCCTGGGGGTTAAACCTGGAACATTCTATAGGTTGTCTGAGTCCTTTTGGAGGGGCAATGTGGGATACAAATCAGTTAAACAAACAAAAAAAGGTGAAGTAAGAATTCAACATCCTGAGAATCTCAGCTTCTTTTTAATAATAATAATAATAATAATAATAATAATAATAATAATAATATACACGCTGCTAGCACTGCTGTCAAGATACGACTGAGAAGGCATGGGCAGAGACCACGTGAAGAGGCAGTTCTTCTTCCTCTCTCATAATACTAGAACCCAGGACCATTCAAAAAGAACATTGGGAGATGCAGGGCAGACAAACCAAAGGGTTTCTTCACACAGTTGAACTATGGCAGTTGCTCCCACCAGAGGCAGTGAAGGCTACCAATTGAGATGGCTACCAGTTGAGAAGAGGATTAGCATCTTTAAGAGAGGCTCAGACAAATTTATGAAAGATAAGGCTACCAATGGTTACTAGCTATGATGGCTGTTCTCTACCTTCACTTCTGAGGCAATATTTGTTAAGGATAATGGTTTAATTGCCTGAAATGGGAATGTTTGCTTCTGTTGAATTGATGTGTATTTTTAGCATGGGTTCTTTTTTCCTTTGGCGGTAGCTCTCTCATGATTGGCTGACTGTGAGTCACATGAGAGAGGCATTCCATTCTGTTGTGACTGTTATTCAAGTAACTGTCGTTTTTAACTGGCTTTCTGCTTCTGTGTGTGTGTGAAGGGGAATGGCTGCTGAGAGAGGTTTCTCAGGATCTGCTAAGGACAGTGTATGTTAGTGTCATCTTTCTGAAGTGAATCGGACAGAGGAGATTTCCTAAATGTTAATAGGGAGAAACCTGAGCATGATATTGTAAATATATGTTTATGATAGTAAAGGGTTATTTGCTGTTGTGCTCAGGTACTGCTTAGAGGCCTCTTGACTGAGGCATCTTGTTGGCCACTGTGAGAACAGGATGGTGGACTAGATGGGCCATTGGCCTGATCCAGCAGGATTATTTTTATGGCAGTCCCTAGTCATAGCTCATAGAGCTATGGATTCTCTGATCTATGGGATTTTCTCCCAGGCTCACCGCCCACTTCTTAAATCTTGCCTTCTGACAGAGAGAAATAGAAGCTGAGAGGCTTAAGATTGTCCAGGAGTGGAAGGAGATGCACCAGATTCTCAATGAGCAGCAACAGCTCCTGCTGAGGTGGCTACAGAACATGGAGGATGACATTCTCCGCAGAAAGAAGGAGGTTGTCCGAATCACCAGGGAGACTTCCCTCCTCGGTGAACTGGAAAAGGAGAAGAAGGCACAGCAGCCATTACTGGTAGGAAGAGTGGCATCTTGGAAAGTCAGTGGCAAACTGGGAATCTGTGGGCTTCTGACTGTTGCTGGACTACAACTCCCAACTACCAGACTTTTAGAAGACATCTGAAGGCAGCCCTGTTTAGGGATGCTTTTAATGTTTGATGTATCATAGTATTTTAATATTCTTTTGGAAGCCGCCCAGAGTGGCTGGGGAGGGCGGGGTATAAATAATAAATTATTATTATTATTATTATTATTATTATTATTATTATTATTATTATTATCATCATCATCATGCTGCCTGGGGCCAATGGGAGCTAAAACTTAATTAAATTAAATATAATTAATTAAATGTATTTTCATTGCTTGATTGCTTAAAAAGTGCAGATGAAAATGGTTCTGAGGAAAAAAATAAATTTGTTTTCCTTGCAGCTTTTAGTAAAAATAATGTTACATTGCCCAGCAATGCTCCTATTATTGATTAAAATGATTTTTCATTGATTATAGCAGGGGTGGGGAAATGCTTTCAGATCCTGACCTCCCCTAAGGGGCCATTTCTTAGTTATCATGACATGATGAAGCATTTTCTTTTGCCCATACAGTTTATAACCAAACCACCTGGCAAAGTTGAAGGTCAGCTGTGTCCTTACTTGCCCCACACCTGGTGTCATATGGGGTAGGTGGATGTGGCTTGAATAAAACAGCCTCGGGGGCTAAATCAGGACCCCTTGAACTGACATTTGAATCTGCCATGAACATTTGGGCTGTAATATGCATATTATTATTATTATTATTATTTCTAATTGTTCTAGGCTGCATACCCTCTACATTTTAAAAGCACATTCAAAGCACATTTCCCCTCTCAATGATTTCTGGCACTGTAAGTTAACGCCGCACAGAGTTAACAGTTACCAGGTACACTTAACAAACTACAGTGTCTATCATTCTTTGAAAGAATTAGCTTTGAATGGCCTTGCCTGTCATGCACAACACAGCAAGCATATTCTCTGGCAACTCCATAAACTGTTCTTTTCATCTTTTCTTTATTGCAGGGTTTACACAGCACTGGCCGCAGGTGAGCTCTGAATTCAATTTTACTAGCTCCTCCTATTGGGCAGCAATCTTCTCTGAACTATGAGGTGCTGGGATCAGTGGGTGGGGGAAGGAAATTGAGGGAGAGCCCACACACACTTTCTTAAAATGTCCTTGTACCAGGAGCAGCCAACATTTTGTCCTCCAAATACTGCTGAACTCCAGCTGCCATCATCCTTGGACAACAACATATTCTTAGCCATCCCTGTCCCGGGTCCTGCACTATAAATTGAAAGCAATATCATGTCACTTAAGACAGTCATGTCTCCCCTTCCCACAAAGATTCCTGTGAATTCTGGAAGCTTCTATCCTTATGTCAGGGTGTTGGACTAGACAGGTTCTTTGGCCTGATCCAAGAGTTCATGGATGTTTTGCCTCTTCCTCTTCCTCCAACAGAGACACTTAACTAACTTTCTTTCTTTCTTTCTTTCTTTCTTTCTTTCTTTCTTTCTTTCTTTCTTTCTTTCTTTCTCAGAGACGATACATTCTTCCCAAAACCAGAGCCTGATTTGGGGGAGCTGGAGCAGAAGCTGAGCGATTTCTCCCACAAAAGGGCCGCTTTCCTGGAAACGCTGCTGGCATTCAAAGGTGAAGAAGGATTTTTATTTGCTAGGATCATTCGAAAAGCCACAATGACATACAGATAAAGTGAAAACAAAAAATGCACAGTTGTGTCCTATGCAAAGTGGCCCCATTGGAATTAATGCAGAGGACTATGGCCTCATCTGCAATTGAATATACAGTCAAACCTTGGTTGTCAAATGTAATCTGTTTTGGAAGCCCGTTCAGCCTCCAAAATGTTCAACAACCAAGGTGCGATTTCCTGCACTCAAGCAGAAGCCGCAATGGATGTTCGGCTTCCGAAAAACATTCGAAAACCGGAGCATTTACTTCTGGGTTTTTGGTGTTCAGGAGCCAAAACATTCCAAAACAGAGCCATTTGGGAACCAAGGTTTGACTGTACATTTAAAGTAGTAGCATTATGTTTTAAACAAGAATGGCTTCCCTCAAAGAATTCTGGGAAGTGTAGTTTGTTAAGGGTGCTGAGAGTTGCTGGGGTAGCAAAGCTACAGGGAACCAGGCAGAGGGCCTTCTCGGTAGTGGCGCCCGCCCTGTGGAACGCTCTCCCATCAGATGTCAACAAGATAAACAACTACCTGACATTCAGAAGACATCTTAAGGCAACCCTGTTCAGGGAGGTTTTTAATGTGTGACATCTTAGTGTATTTTTGGTCTTCATGGAAGCCGCCCAGAGTGGCTGGGTACAAATAATAAATTATTATTATTACCCCATTCTCCTCAGAGTTCCTTGCAAAGAGGGATTGTTTGTTAAGCCACGCTGAGGACTCTTGTCTACTGTTTGTTTGTGACATTGGTGTCACCATGCCACAAACGTATGGAGAGGCAAGGCTTCTCCATAAGTCTTTTAAAATTGTGCATGCATGATGATTTGGGCTCATGATGACATTGGGGAGGTTATCCCTGCTTTCAATACTGTTTCAGCCTGCAAACGTTTTAGGGTGGACCAACTGATAAGTTTCCAATCAGAGCATGTTCCCCAACTTCCAGTTTATTTATTTGACCTGCTCCCGTGGTGCTGTAAACCCAGGAGTGTCGCTCCCGATGATAATATTGCGGTAATGTTGTGAAAGCATCACAGGGCTACAAGTAAAGGAGAATGACCTCTGGTTGGTCCAGTATGAATACAGCATGAATCGGCTAATTAGTGTTTTAATTGCCAGAAAGTCCGCCAGCAGTTGGAAGGGGCCCTGAGAGAGAAAGAGAAAAAGGACAAAATTGTGAAGGATGTTAATTTTTTTTCTTTCTTTGTGCAGGAATTCTGCATCTGGAGTTGAAGAGTAATGGAGGTACGTACACACTTTAACTTTAAAAGTAAAATAAAATTACATACTAGAGACCAACCCGTTTTGCTGCCTGAATGAAGGATGATAATATATAAGTATTTTTATAGCTCAACATTTCTAACCTTGCAAGGTTTAAATTTCTTTTTATATTATTATTATTATTATTATTATTATTATTATTATTATTATTATGTAATAATAATAAATAAACAAGAATAAAAATGTGCACCCCACCACTGAGACCATTCCACTGTAACTATCCAAACTCCCAAAATTTCAACAACTCTCGCCATGGTTTGACCCCTTTCTGTTTTAACAGTACAAATTCTACAAACACCTTCCATATCTCCTCACAATCATTTATCCTGCATATTCCCTGTCTTACCTTAATGGCACATGTTAATTTATCGTTAATAGCTATATCCCACACCTCTTTATACCATTCTTCCATTTTATATTCTGCTTGCTCCTTCCACTTCCCAATTATAATAATCTGTGCGGCTGTCAATAAATTTGTGAGCAAGTCCTTCATAGCCTGCGAACCTTCCACCCCATCGTAAATTGATAATGATACCTCTGCACTTTTGGTCAGCTGTAACCCAGTGATTTCCTGTTATCTCCTTAAACACCCTTTGCCCAAAAAATGTTCATATTTACACCCCCACCACATGCGAACATAATTCCTGGTTTCCTGGCATCCCCTCCAACATAACATCGAATATTCATGGTTTATTTGATTTAATCTGACTGGGGTTAAATACCATCTCCAAACTAATTTATAATAATTTTCTTTTATTCTTAAATAAATTTCATGAAGATAGGAACACAGGAAACTGCTTTATCCTGACTCAAAACTATTGGCCCATCTGGCTCAGTACAGTGGTACCTCGGGTTAAGAACTTAATTCGTTCTGGAGGTCCGTTCTTAACCTGAAACTGTTCTTAACCTGAGGTACCACTTTAGCTAATGGGGCCTCCTGCTGCTGCCGCGATTTCTGTTCTCATCCTTAAGCAAAGTTCTTAACCCGAGGTACTATTTCTGGGTTAGCGGAGTCTGTAACCTGAAGCGTCTGTAACCCGAGGTACCACTGTATTGTCTACTTTGACTGGCAGTGGCTTACAAGGGTTTCAGAGAGAGAGTCCCTGCCTGAACCTGGGACCTTATATGCAAAGCAGATGCTCTGCTACTTAGCTAAAACCCCTTCCCACAATGATTGAAATCATAGAATTTATCAGATTTTGCTGCATTCATAGAACAGTATCCAACTTGCTTATTTCTAGCAGGAGACAGCCAGGTGAGCAACATGGAGGATGAGAAACCTCTGATGGATCATACTGAGCAACAGGAACGGAATGATAGGACAGTGGAAGGAGCAGCGGAGAAAATGTCTCTGTGCCCTGAACCGAAGGCCCCTTCTGAGGATGAAGATGGCTCAAAAAGAGAGCAGAGGAAGTGTCTGGACAAAGGGGAAGAGGACAAATCTATTCCCTGCAAAGGAAATGACTGTGACCTTGATGGGCACAAAGTTCTGCCAAGGACTCAACAGATCAAGAAGCAAAGGATGTGTGCCGAATGCGGGAAATGCTTCAGTCAGAAGTCAAACCTTATTACACATCAGAGAATCCACACCGGTGAGAAGCCGTATGAGTGTGCCGACTGCGGAAAGAGCTTCTGCCAGAGATCGGGCCTCATTTCACACCAGAGAACCCACACGGGCGAGAAGCCGCACAAATGCTTGCACTGCGAGAAGAGCTTCCGGTTCCACTCCAACCTCATCATGCACGAGAGGACTCACACGGAGGAGAAGCCGTACAAGTGCTCGCATTGCGGGAAGCGCTTCAACCAGCGGTCGAACCTTGTCAGTCACGAAGGGACCCACCGGCAAGAGAAGCCGTGCAAGTGTTCCGAGTGCGGGAAAAGCTTCCACCGGAGCTCAGAGCTCACAGTCCACAAGATGACCCACACGGGGGGAAAGCCATACAAGTGCCTCCAATGCGGGAAAGGGTTCAGGAGGAGGGCGGACCTCATTGTGCATGAGAGGACCCACACGGGAGATAAGCCGTATGGCTGCCCTGATTGCGGGAAAAGCTTCAGCCAGAGGTCGGGCTTAATTGTGCACGAGCGGACGCACACTGCAGAGAAGCTGCACGAGTGTGTGGTGTGCGACAAGGGCTTCAGCTACACCGCACACCTTGCCGTGCATGAGAAGCCAGACCTCACCACGCATTGCACGGGCGAGAAGCCGTACGAATGCGCAGACTGCGGGAAGAGCTTCTGCCAGAGATCGAAACTCGCCGTCCACCAGAGAACCCACGTTCGTGAGAAGCCGTACAAATGCTCTCACTGCGAGAAGAGCTTTGGCTTCAGGTCCTACCTCATCGCACACGAGAGAATCCACACAGGGGAAAAGCCGTTCAAATGCTCGCATTGTGGGAAGGGCTTCAGTCAGCGGTCGGCCCTCAAAGGTCATGAAGGGACTCACCAGGAAGAGAAGCCGTACAAGTGCTCCGAGTGTGGGAAAAGCTTCTGCCGGAGCTCAGAGCTCCTCGTCCACCTGATGACCCACACGGGGGAGAAGCCATACAAGTGCCCTCAGTGCGGGAAGCGCTTCAGAAGGAAGCCGGAGCTCATCATCCACGAGAGGATCCACACGGGCGAGAAGCCGTACAAGTGCGCAGACTGTGGGAAAAGCTTCAGCCAGATGTCAGGCCTCCTCAGTCACGGACGTACCCACCGGGAAGAGAAGCCGTACAAGTGCGCAGACTGTGGGAAGGGTTTCAGGAGGAAGCCGGACCTCATCGTGCACGAGAGGACCCACACAGGGGAAAAACCATACAAGTGCGCGGAGTGCGGGAAGGGGTTCAGGAGGAGAACGGATCTCATCGTGCACGAGAGGACCCATACAGGGGAAAAACCGTACAAGTGCCCTCACTGCGAGAAAAGCTTCAGGCAGAAGCCAGGCCTGAACGTGCACCAGAGGACCCACACAGAGGAAAAGCCGTAGAAATGTGTGGTTTGCAACAAGAGCTTCAGCCATGCCTTGCACCTTTGAGATGACCCAAGTGGAAAAGCAGCCATTTTAAGTGCCTGGACTGTGGGAAAAGCTTTGACTGGAAACTGGATCTCACTTTGCACTGCCAGAACCACACAGCGGAGAAGCCGTACGAATGTGTGGACTGTGGAAAGTCAGCCAGAGGCCAAGCCTACGTACGCATGAGAGGACCCACATGGGCAAGAGGCTCTACCTGTGTGTCAAGTGCGAGAAGAGCTTCCAGAACAGCTCCAACCTGAAGTCACACCGAAGGGCCCACTCTAAAGTGAAGTCTTGCAGGTGCTCGGAGTGCGGGAAAAGCTTCATGGGGAGTTTGGATCTTAGCAGACATCAGAGATTCCACACAGGAGAGAGCTCACAAGCAGCCCAATTATTTGGAAAACTTATTTTAAATAAACAGTGGTTTTGCACAGTGCTGTCTTTGTTCACTGTTGGCTGTTGACTGGCATATGTGGGTGTTGGTGCATGGCATTATGGGATGCCATCCTTATAAAATGGTGCTGTAGCTCTCGGCTCAAGCAAGAGGGCTGAAACGAAAGGTTTGGCTGATTATTTAAAATGGAATAGGTCCACTCTCCTTGCTTCCAGTGTTCTTCTCTCACACTCATTTCACTCCCCTTCTCAGACAATTCCTTCTTGGTTTCCTCTGGACCAAGGATGGGGAACCTGCAGCCCTGCATACATTGTTTTATTATTATGGAACATAATATATTTATATCACACCTTTTTCTTCAGGGAGCTCAAGCTGGCATACATGGTTCCCCCTCTCCCCTGCTCATTTAAAACCTACATATTGTTGCTAACAGATGGACTGTGTGATACTTTTTCTAATGAAACAAAGTTTTCTTCTTTTTAAATCATTTGGAACCGCTCCCCCCCCCCCATTACTTTTACTCCCAACGGATGGAGACTTGTTTACTGTAACGGCCAAAACTCTGAAAGTAAGCTCTTCCCTTATTTGAAAGTAAAACATTCCCTTATTTGAAAAGCTAAGTGTCTGTGATTTATTCTAATCTAAGTATTTTCATGGGAAACGTTTAAGGGTGGATGAGAGCAGATGTAAAATCTAACCCAAGTTTTAATGTACTTGGAGCAATCGGCCGTTGTGCTAACTCTGCTACAAGAGAGTAATTATCTTTTTCAAACCTCTTTCTCCAACAGTTAAGAGACCCTGCTCAGTGCCCTCCCAGAACTGCCATTCCAAAGTAGCTTAACGTCACTCCCTCTTATCAGGGAACCGAGGGAACCGCAAGGCTTCACCTACATATGGTTTTACAGGATGCAAAATATCAGTGTACTTGTGCATGTGATCTTGCAAAACATCTGCCTGTGTGTGTGACAGAGATCTTGCAAAATATCTGCCCTTGTGTGCCCATACACCAGGCCAGGCTCGGGTGGCGCTGTGGTCTAAACCACTGAGCCTCTTGAGTTTGCCAATCAGAAGGTCAGCAGTTCAAATCCCTGCGATGGAGTGAGCTCCTGTTGCTCTGTCACAGCTCCTGCCAACTTAGCAGTTCAAAAGCATGCCAGTACAAGCAGATAAATAGGTACCACTGCGGTGGGAAGGTAAACGGTGTTTCTATGCACTCTGGCACACATCACGGTCCTCCATGCGCCAGTAGCGGTTTAGTTATGCTGGCCACATGACCTGGAAAGCTGTCTGCAGACAAATGCTAGCTCCCTCAACCTGAAAGCGAGATGAGCACCGCAGCCCCATAGCTGGATTTGGACTTAACCATCCAGGGGTCCTTTACCTTTTACCTTACACAGGGCCAGATATTTTCCAAGATCTATCTCTGTCTCTCTCTCATACAAACATGGGCAGATATTTTGGAAGATGTGTGCACACACATTAAAACCTTCCTGTTCAAACCTAGAAGACAGTTTCTAGCAAGGTTTGGGAAAGATCTGAATGCCCACCGCATGCATTCTGAGGCTGTCCCTTTCAGGGCACCAAAAGTGAGTCCAATGTGCTAATTCCAGGAGCTGGGGCGAAGGGGAGAGAGGTTCAAGGGGGCACATTTGGGCCTCAAGCCCGAGGTTCCTACCCCTGATTTAAAATCCCTAGATGGACAGCAAGCTGTGTGTTTTAATAATGACAGAACAGGCAAAAAGTTAATTGTTCATACAGGCACAAGTCAGGGAAAACGATATACTTTCCCATGGTGGCGTGGCCAAAGGCAATATGGGCAGAGCAAGAAATGTAATTTTTACCGTTGCATAATAAGGGAGTTCAATTATCATCATCAAAAATTATTATTTATGTCGCCCACCTGATAAGGTTACCCCAGCTACTCTGGGCAGCAGCTTCCAATAAATTAAAACACTCTGTTTGTTCCAACCTGCACTGGCACCGCAGGGAGAAGGTCAGGATGATGATGCTGGTAATGATGATATAAAATGAAAATGAATAGTTGAACAGTTGGATTATTTATAGGTAGGTAGCCGTGTTGGTCTGCTGCAGTTGAAACAAAATTTTAAAAAATCCTTCTAGTAGCAACTTAGAGACCAACTAAGTTTGAGCTTTTGTGTGCATGCACACTTCTTCAGATACACTGAAACAGAAGTCACCAGACCCTTATATATAGTGAGAGGGTGGGGAGGGGTATTACTCAGAAGGGTGGTGGGAATGGGTGATTGAATGATCGGGGTGGGAAACCTGTTGACGACTGTTAACAACTGCAATTGGTCTTACAGGAAAAAGCAAGGGGTGAGATGGCTAAAAATAGCTTTATCATGTATAATGAGATAAGAATCCAATGTCTCTGTTCGGACCAGGTCTCTCCATGGTTTTAAGTTTGGTAATAGCTTGCAATTCAGCAACTTCTCTTTCCAGTCTGTTTCTGAAATTCTTTTGTAATAAGAAAGCTACTTTGAGATCTTGCATAGAATGTCCTGGGAGACTGAAGTGTTCTCCTACTGGTTTCTCTGCCTTGTGATTCCTGATGTCAGATTTATGTCCATTTATCCTTTGGCGTAGGGTTTGGCCTGTGTGTCCAATATAGAGAGCCGAAGGGCACTGTTGGCATTTGATGGATTATTGGCCTGATCCAGCAGCTTCTTATTTCCTGAATAGAAAGGATGTCTGAGAGGGCCTCCTGTTAAAAAAATTATACAAAATAGCCGCTAGAGGGCTCTTTTCGTATTTTCTCCTTTCCTAAAATCCAGAGGCGTTTTGTGCTGCTTCTGAAATTGCCTCTCTGTGTTGTGAAATGCAACACCAAGAGGGGCTGGGCTTCCCATGAAGATGCTGCATCCGGTGAGAGAAATACAGGGAGGGAGAGGGAAGAGGGGAATTTTTTTCCAGCGGGGAAATGCATGGAAGATCAGGCAGGGAGAGCTCAGAGTCTCTTTGATCTTGCAGATTTCAGGAGGGTTGGGGAGCATCAAGAGGCCACGATGGGAGATTTAAATTATTAGATGCTCTTGCTGATCTGGTTTTGACGCAGAAATGCCTCAGTGGATCCCCTCTGACCTAAAACCCCAGAACGTCGTGACACCTTCCAGACAATGTGAGCATTCTCCGCCTCCAATCCGTTACAGCTACCGAGCGGAGAAACACTTTGCACAAGCTCAGAGGCGCCCTTGGTGTCGTTCATCAAGGCACGCCTTCCAGGGCTGAGCAGGGGGAAACTTGAAAGCAGTTGCCAGGGAGCTCACCCCCTGAAAGCCTCTATCAAATTTAAGGCATTGTCCAGAGAATTTGTGCCTGGGGGATATAGGAAGCCCTGAACACATATTTTTCAGATGTCCCTTTTACAAAGAGGCAGTAGAGAAACCATTGACCCCCTGCTGGTGAGGCTTGCTGACCTCCCGGTAAAGCAAAAAGTCGATCTTCTCCTGTTAGGCAAAGACCACAAGACGACCCAAATTGTCGCCAGATTCTGCGCACAGATCTGTAGGCGCAGACCATCCCCTGATTCAATCTAGTTTGTTAAGAAAATTCCCAAACCCGGATCTACGGGTGACTTTGGGTCATTTCTCTAAGGTAGCCTGTTTTAAAGTTTTTATGTGTTTATATGCCTACCATACTTTTAAACTTAAAATCCATTGTTGTATATTGTTTTAAATGTTCGTTTTGCTATTGGGATTGTAGTTCCATTTGTGCTTCTCAAGCTGGTCTCTGACTGCAATAAATTTCATGTCATGTCAAGGCTTGGTCTGTTTTGGGAAGGCTGTGGATCTGTGGCAGAGAACCTGCTTTGCATGCAGAAGGTTCCAGGTTCAGTCCCTGTGATTTCATGTTCCTCTGTCGCTCCCAATACCATATACTTCTGTTTCTCCTCTGCTCAGAAAATGCACGTCTATCTCTGCCCCTTCTGAATTCGCCAGCTGCTTCTCTTTGCTGCAGATCCGGGTTGTCCACCTTAATTGACTCTGGAACCCCAACCCTGGAAGGAGAATGACTGACACAGAGGAAACACAGGTAGGGACCTGCCAAACTCCTCCTCTTTCCTTCCCAGGAGGTGCCCCTTGGGACAGGTAGGGCAGAAGACCAGGAGCCCAACAGTAGGCGGCGCCAGAGAGCCAGTGACCAGCAGAGCCAACTTCATTCTAGTGGTTTGTCCCCATCTTCCTCCTCTCTGCTAGAGGGCAAAACAGAGGACCAGCCTCCCTTAGTTCCTAGGAGTACATCTGAGATTATAATTTATTATATTTGTCAGTCGCTTTTCTCACAGAGTGACTCAAAGCAGCTCACGTTAATTGTTATAAACAGTGCTTTTTTCTAAAAGAAATGTTTAGGGGTACAGTGGTACCTGGGTTAAGAACTTAATTTGTTCCGGAGGTTCGTTCTTAACCTGAAACTGTTTTTAACCTGAAGCACCACTTTAGCTAATGGGGCCTCCTGCTACCGCCGCACCGCTGGAGCACAATTTCTGTTCTCATCCTGAAGCAAAGTTCTTAACCCGAGGTACTATTTCTGGGTTAGCGGAGTCTGTAACCTGAAGCGTCTGTAACCTGAAGTGTCTGTAACCTGAGGTACCACTGTACTCTCATTTTGACTCAAGAAAATCACCATTTTATAGTTCAAATCGGGGGAAATAAATATAGTAAATGAACAAAAGTACAAAGATTCACAAAATGTTTAGGGGTATGCGTACCCCTGTGTCCTCCCCTCCCTGAAAAAAGCACTGGTTATAAACAAACAAAGAGTACAGCTCTAGTCTATAATTAAAAGGCAGACTCACTGATCATGCCTCACAAGAGGGGCCACAATGTCACCTTTCAATTTATTTATTTTATTGTATTCATATCCCACCTTTTTCTCCATGGAACTCAAGGTAGCTTGCGTGCTTCTCATATAATGCCCACAACGACCCTGTGAGGTAGGTTAGGCTGAGAGTGAGTGACTGGCCCACATGGGGTTTCGAACCCTGTTCTCCCAGGCTTTAGTGTGACACTCTAACCACTACTCTCTGGGTAAAGATAAAAGGTTTTGCTGGTGCTTAAAGGTAACTGAAGATGGCACCAAGCATACCTCCCTGGGAAGAACATACCACAGGCTGGGGGTGGGGGCTCACCCACAGCTGTCAACGTTTCCCCTTTTTTAAGGGAAATTCCCTTATTCCGAATAGGATTCCTCGCAAGAAAAGGGAAAAGCTGACAGCTATGGGCTCACCACTGAAAAGGCCTGTTCTTGCCACCCTCCAGACCTCTCATGGAAGAGAGCACAAGGAGAAGGTCAAAGGCCTGGAAACGATGCCTTATGAGGAACGGCTAAGGGAGCTGGGCATGTTTAGCCTGGAGAAGAGGAGGTTAAGGGGTGATATGATAGCCATGTTCAAATATATAAAAGGATGTCACATAACGGAGGGAGAAAGGTTGTTTTCTGCTGCTCCAGAGAAGCGGACACGGAGCAATGGTTCCAAACTACAAGAAAAAAGATTCCACCTAAACATTAGGAAGAACTTCCTGACAGTAAGAGCTGTTTGACAGTGGAATTTGCTGCCAAGGAGTGTGGTGGAGTCTCCTTCTTTGGAGGTCTTTAAGCAGAGGCTTCACAACCATATGTCAGGAGTGCTCTGATGGTGTTTCCTGCTTGGCAGGGGGTTGGACTCGATGGCCCTTGTGGTCTCTTCCAACTCTATGATTCTATGATTCTATGAAGGTCCTGAGATGGTGATCACAAATCTTTTCAACACACATCTAGAAACGTAATGTGTGAAAGCAACATGCTTGTGTATTGCAGCAGCACCAAACTTGCCTTTACACCCACCCAAACCCTGTGTGCTTAATTTCTGAAAATGAAAGATTGATTTGATTTTTCCATTCTGCTTTTTCCAGCAACAAATGTTGAGCTCAAAGCAGCTAATGATAATCACAAAGCACCAAAGAACAGCAAAACATTGCAATCTCTGTACTATTTCAATCGCGGCAGTTTTAAGGTTTCCAAACGTGCCTCCTTTCACCCCTTTTGTTACAGGATCATCTGGTTTTCCTGACAGGAGAGGGAGAGGTCAAAATTGAGGAAGAAAAGAGCAGCAAAGAGCTACAGGTATGCATCCGTTAGCCACCTGCTCAAGTGAGAAGGAAAGAAAGGAACTTCTTCACACAGTGCATCATTAATGTGTGGAACTCCCTGCCACATGGTGAGGTAACAGTTGCAGGCGTAAGGAGCTTTAGCAGCGGGTTCTGACAGTTTAGAGCTCTTTGTATGTTTTCATGACACAGCATATGAGGGAAAAGGGCTGTGAGGGAGGAGGAGAAACCAAGCTCCGCTAAAAGGTGTTTCACCAGCCATAAACCCTGCTGAGAAGTAAAAGCTAGAGTCTTTTCCCAGTGGACTATTTTAATCAGAGTGGTTTTAACGTTTCAAAAGGTGCCCGCTTTCATTCCTTTTGTTACAGGATCGCCTGGCAAGAGAAGGAGACATCAAAATCGAGGAGCAAAAGAGAAGCGAAGATCTGCTGGTAGGTATCTGTGAACCACCCACTAGAGTGGGAAAGAAAGAAATCATTAATGCATGGAACTCCCCGCCACATGATGGGGTGATGGTCACAGGCTTGAGTGGGTTTAAGAGTGGATAACACGAGTTCATGGGGACATAGGAAGCTGCCTTATAGTGAATCTGGCTATCTGTCATGGATGCTTTAGCTAAGATTCCTGCATTGGGGGGGGTTGGACTAGATGATCCTTGGGGTCCCTTCCAACTTTACAATTCTATGATTCTGTCAGTCAAACCAAATTGGTCCAGCTGCAGTGACTGGCAGCATTTCTCCAGGGCTCCAAGCAAGGAGTTCTTTCCCAGCCCTTTCTGGAGGTGCTGGGATTTGAACCCGGGACCTTCTGTGTGCAGAGCAGTTGCTCTGCTACTGAGCTACAGCCCTTTTGGCATAGGTGGGTAGCCCCACCCACCTGTCAAAATGTCCTGTGGAAGGCCAGGCTCTGAGCCACTGGCTGGATCCTGTTCCCCTACCCCTGTGCTAAAACATGGCTTATCAAACTGTTGTTTAAGCGTGGTTTGTTTCATCATCCGAAGCATGAATAAAAACCATTGGTTATAGTTTGCCTTAGTCACGCCTGTGAACTTGCAGTTCCCTGAAAACAACACACTTCCCCCAAAAGCCACTTTCCGAAACCTCAGAGCACTTTCAACAGCCCATCAGAATGCTATCCCACCTTGAGGTTCCTGCCAGCTGTTGAACAGATAATAATAATAATAATAATAATAATAATAATAATAAATAAAAGTAAAAGTAAAAAAGTAAAAGTAAAAGTAAAAGTAAAAGTAAAAGTAAAAGTAAAATTTTATTTATATCGGGTGGCGCTGTGGTCTAAACCACAGAGCCTAGGACTTGCCGATCAGAAGGTTGGTGGTTCGAATCCCCACGACGGGGTGAGCTCCCATTGTTCGGTCCCTGCTCCTGCCAACCTAGCATTTCGAAAGCATGTCAAAGTGCAAGTAGATAAATAGGTACCACTCTGGCGGGAAGGTAAACGGCATTTCTGTGCGCTGCTCTGGTTCGCCAGAAGTGGCTTAGTCATGCTGGCCACATGACCCGGAAGCTGTACGCCGGCTTCCTCGGCCAATAAAGCGAGATGAGCGCCGCAACCCCAGAGTCAGCCATGACTGGACCTAATGGTCAGGGGTCCCCTTACCTCCCCAGCCGAAGCCGGGGTCAGAGCAACTAACAACAATAAAAGTAACACAGCATTCTAAAATCAATTCATTCTAAAATCAATTCAAAATCAAATTAATGGCAACCATTGGGCTAGAGTTCTGTGAGGATTACCAAAGGAGGGGGTCAGACTGTGCCTTGGCCAAAGGCCTGGTGGAGCCGCTCTGTCTTGCAGGCCCTGTGGAAAGATGTCAAGTCCCACAGGGCCCTAGTCTCTTGTGGCAGAGCGTTCCACCAGATCGGGGCCACAGCCGAAAAAGCCCTGGCTCTGCTTGAGGCCAGCCTAACCTCTCTGTGGCCCGGGACCTCCAAGATGTTTTTGTTTGAAGACCATAAGGTCCTCCATGGGACATACCAGGAGAGGCGGTCCCGTAGGTACGAGGGTCCTTCCAGTGGCTCCAGCAGAAGCAGAGGCAGCTGCCTTGTAGTTCACTGGTCCACCCAGCTCAGTATTGTCTACATGCGCTGGCAGCAGCTCTGGTTGGCCACTGTGAGAACAGGATGCTGGACTACATGGGTCTTTGGCCTGATCCAGCATGCCTGGTCAACGCTCACAGACCTAGGGATTCTCTGATCTGTGGGATCTCCTCCTAAGCTCACCGTCCCCCTTTCTATCATCTTCTCTTCTGGCAGAGAGAGATCGAAGCAGAGAGGATGACGATTGTCAAGGAGTGGAAGGAGATGCACCAGGTTCTTGACGAACAGCAGCGGGTCCTGCTGAGCTGGCTAAAGAACGAGGTTCTCCGAGTCTCCAGGGAAACCTCCCTCCACAGTGAACCAGGAAGG
Organism: Podarcis erhardii; assembly: GCF_964252035.2. Lineage (NCBI taxonomy): Eukaryota > Metazoa > Chordata > Lepidosauria > Squamata > Lacertidae > Podarcis > Podarcis erhardii. Next base: position 117,320,599 of record NC_138498.1, on the reverse strand, counting down.
AAAAAGGCACAGCAGCTGTTGCTGGTAGGAAGAGTGTTGCAAAAATAAGGTTGTAGTGAAAATAATGTTGAATTGCCCAACAATGCTCCTGCTGTTGATTAACAGCATACCTGAGGCCCAGTACAGTGGTACCTCAGGTTAAGAACTTATTTCATTCCTGAGGTCCCTTCTTAACATGAAACTGTTCTTAACCTGAAGCACCACTTTAGCTAATGGGGCCCCTGTTGCCGCCGCGCTACTGCCACGCGATTTCTGTTCTCATCCTGAAGCAATGTTCTTAACCCAAGGTAATATTTCTGGGTTAGCGGAGTCTGTAACCTGAAGTGTATGTAACCTGAAGTGTATGTAACTTGAGGTACCACTGTATACCTGAAGGAGTGTCTCCACCCCCATCGTTCAGCCCGGACACTGAGGTCGAGCACCAAGGGCCTTCTGGCAGTTCCCTCACTGTGAGAAGTGAGGTTACAGGGAACCAGGCAGAGGGGCTTCTCAGTGGTGGTGCCTGTCCAGTGGAACACTCTCCAATCAGATGTCAAGGAAATAAACAACTAACTGACTTTTAGAAGACATCTGAAGGCAGCACTGTTTAGGGAAGTTTTTAATGGTTGATGTTTTATCATGTTTTTAATATTCTGTTCGGAGCCACCCAGAGTGACTAGGGAAACCCAGCCAGATGGGTGTTGTTGTTGCTGCTGCTGCTGCTGTTGTTATGATTTTTAATTGATTATAGCAGAGTGAAGAAGTGGGTTCAGATCCTGACCTCCCCTAATGGGCCATTTCTGACAGGAGGACATAGTTCGCATGACACCAGGTGAAAAATTTTCTTTTGCCCATACCAGCCAGGCAGCGTAGGGTGTTCAAAGTCAGCTGTGCAATTATCTGTCCCAGACCTGGCGTCATGTAAGCAAAACAGCCTTGGAGGCAAAATTAGGACCCCTCTGACTGATGGTTGAATCTGCCATGAACATGCTGGCTGTAATATGCAGTGTTTTCTTCCTTTTTGTTTCTGATCAAGTTTTAGGCTGCATGCACACAATATCTTTAAAACACATTCAAAGCACATTTCTCCTCTCAGTGAATTCTGGGCAGTGCAGCTAGCCCCTCAGAGGGGTACAATTGCCAGGTACACTTAAACTACAGTACCTGTCATTCTTTGAGAGAAAGAATTGGCTTCCAATGGCTCTGCCTGTCATGCACAGCAGAACCAGAATCTTCTCTGGCAGCTCCATAAACTGTTCTTTTCATCTTTTCTTTATTGCAGGGTTTACACAGCACCGGCGGCAGGTGAGCTCTGAATTCAATTTTACTAGCTCCTCCTATTGGGCAGCAATCTTCTCTGAACTATGAGGTGCTGGGATCAGTAGGTGGGGGAGGAATTTGAGGGAGAGCCCACACTCGGCTTTTTTGAGGTTCTTATACTGGGGACAGCCAACATGATTTCATTCAGATGCTGTGGCACTCCAGCTCCCACCACCCCTGACCATTGACTGTGCTGATTGTGGGCTCATGGGAGTTGGAGTACAATGGCATCTTCCTGACTACCACCTGCCCTATAAATTGAAAGCTGTATCATCACACTTTAAGCAGTAATGGCTCCCCCTTCCCAAAGAATCCTGGGAATTCTAGAAGCTTCAATCTTTGTCAGTGTGAATCGTTTGGCCTGGATCCAACAGGGCAGTTCATTAATGTTTAGCCTTCTCTTCCTTCAACAGCAACATCTATTCTTTCTTTCTTTTTCACAGAGATGATACATTCTTCCCGAAACCACAGCAGGGTTTGGGGGAGCTGGAGCAGAAGCTGAGCGATTTCTCCCACAAAAGGGCTGCATTTTTGGAAACTCTGTTGGCGTTCAAAGGTGAAGAAGGGTTTTGATTTGGTTGCACCCTGGCATGTGTTCCCCCACCCCCACAGTAAAGTTGAGCTCAAAGCAGCTCATGAAAATAAGAAGGTTTTTCAAACCTAGCAAATGGCAATTTTCATCCATGTAATAGCATCTTTTTAAAAATGACATGTAAATACAGTGAAAAGAAACAGTTCACAGTTGTATGCAAACAAGACCCATTGGAATTAATGCAAAGGGCTAAGGCCCCTTCCGCACCATATATTTAAAGCTGTATCATACCACTTGAAGTAAGCATGGCTTTTCCCAAAGATGATGATGATGATGATGATGATGATGATGATAATTAATTTATTATTTATACCCCGCCCATCTGGCTGAGTTTCCCCAGCCACTCTGGGCGGCTACCAATCAAGTGTTATAAACAATACAGCATTAAATATTAAAAACTTCTCTAAACAGGGCTGCCTTCAAATGTCTTTTAAAGAGAAGATAGCTGCTTATTTCCTTCACATCTGATGGGAGGGCATTCCACAGGGCGGGCACCACTACCGAGAAGGCCCACTGTCTGGTTCCCTGTAATGTCACTTCTCGTAATGAGGGAACCCCCAGAAGGCCCTCTGCGCTAGATCTCAGATCCTTGGGAAGTGTAGTTTGCTAAGGGTTCTGAGAGTTGTTGGGGCACCCCTGTTTACCTCACAGAGTTACAACTCCCAGAGTTCTCTGGGAAGAGAAGATTGATTGTTCAATCACACCCTGAGAACTGTTGTCTGCTGTTTGTCTGTCACCATGCCACAGATGGCGAAGGGTGTGGAGAGGTTCTTCTCCTTTATGTCCTTCAGGGCAGTTATCCTCGACTGCTTTCAATACTGTTTGTGCCTGAAAAGGTTTTAAGACAGACCTACTGACCTGTTTCCAATCTGAGCGTGTTCCCTAATTTCCTGTTAAAATCTTGTGACTGTTTATACAGCACATGATCTGGTTTAAATTTTTTGTCCAGCTTTCGTTGCCCCCCCAAAACCCCACCAGCAAGTCTGAAGGGGTCCTGAGAGAGAAAGAAACTGCAAAATGGTGCAGGCTGTTAATTGTCTAATTTCTTTCCCTAGAAAATCTGCATCTGGAGTTGAAGAAGAATGGAGGTACATGCCCACTTTAACATACATAATTTTTTATATATGAATACTAGTTGCCCTCAGTTATATTTTACTGCCTGAAGGAAGGGATTATAGTATATAAGCACATTTATAGTTCAACATCTAAAATCTTGCAAAGTTTCATGAAGATAGGAACACAGGAAATTGCCTTATACGGAATCCAAACGTTAGTCCATCTAACTCAGTATTTTCGACACTGATTGGCAGTGGATTTCCCGGGTTTCAGACACTGAGTCCTGAAGTATAGGTGGGTTCCCATGAGGCAAGACACAGTGATCACAGCAAGAACCTTTGTTGAACTACATTATCGGATAACAGGGGCAAAGCAACTGCTTATATACATTTGTGAAGGCCTGGGCCACTCCCACTCCCAACGTGATTGGCTGTCTAAACTTCCAAGCTGCAAATCATGAATCAGAGTTTAAGGGCCAATGGCAGAGGCCCAAATCCAGAATTGTTCTGTGATTGGATATCATGTATCAAATCAGAACACAGGAGCTCAGAATCCTTAGTCCAGACTCAAGCTGAGGCAAACACAGACCACTGAATACATAACAAGTTTCTCTCAGTCCCTTGGGGACTGAAATTGGGACCTTGTGCATTCAAAGTAGTTGGTCTGCTTCTTAGCTACAGCCTTTTGCCATAATGATTTCAATCACACAATCAATCAGATTTTGCTGCATAACAGTATCCAACTTGCTTTTCTCTCTAGCAGGAGAAGGGCAGGTGAGCAAAATGGAGGATGAGAAACTTCCTGAATCGGAAGCAGCTTCTGAGGGTGAACATGGCTCAGAAAGAGAGCAGAGGAAGTGTCTGGACAAAGGGGAGGCGGAGAAATCTGTTCCCTGTGAAGAAAACAACTGTGACCTTGATGGGCACAAAATTGAGCCAAGAACGCAACAGGTCAAGAAGCAGAAGGTGTGTGGCTTATGCAGGAAGAGCTTCAGCCAGAGGTCAAACCTTATCACACACCAGAGAACCCACACGGGCAAGAAGCCGTACAAGTGCGCAGATTGCGGGAAGACCTTCCGCTTCCGCTCCAACCTCATTACGCATGAGAGGATCCACACAGGCGAGAAGCCCTTCAAGTGCCCACTTTGCAGGAAGGGCTTCAGCAGCCAGTCGGGCCTCTTCAGCCACAAAGGGACACATCAGGAAGAGAAGCCGTACAAGTGCGCCGAGTGCGGCAAGGGCTTCAGCAGGAGACCGGGCCTCATTGTTCACGAGAGAACCCACACAGGGGACAAGCCGTACAAGTGCCCCGACTGCGGGAGAAACTTCAGCCAGATTTCGGGCCTGATCGCGCACGAGCGGAGCCACACGAAGGAGAAGCCGTTCAGATGCGTGGTTTGCGACAGGTGCTTCAGCCATGCCTCTCACCTCGCTCTGCACGAGGTGACCCACATGGAGCAGAAGGCGTTTGAGTGCCTGAACTGCGGGGAAAGCTTTGGCCGGAAGCTGGACCTCACTGTGCACCGCCGGAACCACACGGGGGAGACATCGTACGAGTGCGCGTACTGCAGGAAGCGCTTCAGCCAGCGGCCAAGCCTGCGTGCCCACGAAAGGACCCACTTGAAGAAGCTCTACCCATGCGCTGAATGCGGGAAGAGCTTCCGGAGCAGCTCCAACCTCAAGTCCCACAAAAGGACCCACATCGGAGACAAGCCCTACAAGTGCTCAGCGTGTGGGAAAAGCTTCAAGTGGAGCTCCAACCTCATTGCCCACGAAAGGGCCCACACAGGAGCAAAGCCTTACAGGTGCTCAGACTGCGGGAAAAGCTTCAAAGGGAGCTCAGATCTTAGCAGACATCAGAGAATCCACACAGGAGAGAACTTGTGAGCAGCCCAATTATTAGGAAAATGTCTTTTAAATAAATAGTGGTTTTGCATAGCACTCTTTGTTCCCCGTTTGAGGGGGTTGTTGTTGTTGTTGTTGCTGCTGCTGCTGCTGCTGCTGCTGACAGGCATATGTGAGTGTTGGTGTATGTCATTATGGGATGCCATCATTATAAAATGGTGCTGTAGCTCTAGGTTCGAGCAAGAGGGCTGAAACTAAAAGTTTGGCTGATTATTTAAAATGGATTATGTGCTGACATTGACAATGTTGTCTTCAGAATTTTACATAGCAGGAGATAAGTATACGAATACAAACCAAGGTGCAGATTAAGTTTTGTTCCCACCCAGGGGACACAGTTTACACAAAGGGGAAAGTCGTTCCAAATTCCAAGTGGCATGTTAAATGCATTTGTTATATACAGAGAGAAGCGATTTAATTTATGCAATCTTGAAACATTGGAATAAAGGCATTTTTTCACAATTGTGCAGCATGAATGGATTGTTTCCTTTATTTGACAGCGTTTAATACGAAGAAGAGTTTGGATTTGATATCCCGCTTTATCACTACCCTACGGAGTCTCAAAGCGGCTCACATTCTCCTTTCCCTTCCTCCCCCACAACAAACACTCTGTGAGGCGAGTGGGGCTGAGAGACTTCAGAGAAGTGTGACTGGCCCAAGGTCACCCAGCAGCTGCATGTGGAGGAGCGGAGACGCGAACCCGGTTTCCCAGATTACAAGACTACTGCTCTTAACCACTACACCACACTGGCTAACGAAGTTACCAGGCAGCTCCAACTCTAGGGGCCCAGGCCGCCCCACCCCCCATATTGAGGGGGCCTGGTGCAACGTCAACACATGAAGCTGCATTGGCCTTGCAGAAGGGTAGACTGGGCGAAAGACTGTGTGTGACATTATGCACTGTGTGCCACCCCCTTTCCCCCAACCTTGGGGGCATCCCAGAGCCACTGGAAGTTAGCAAGCACAATTTGAACCTTCAGGCTTGAGGGTCGATGCTGCTTTGGTAGGCAGGTCTTGTTAAACTGTTTCCCTGCGTTCTATGGCAGCTCCAGGCAGGCTCTGCAAAAGAGGCTGAGCAGGAACTTGACAGCTGGGAGGCCGGGTTCTATCCTAGGAAGTGCAGGGAAGGAGTTGAGTGTCAGGCATTTATTTACATGCCCTGGAGTTGGCAAAATGGCAGGCGGGAGTCGAATAAAATTCTTATATCACTCGTAAGAATTAAGCTGCAGCGCTGCATTTGTGCAGGCTTGAACACTTGAGTGCAGAAACATTCCAAGCAAACACATACACAGAGATATCCAGGTTTCTAGTCCATAGGGCTGAGAGGGTTGGCTTGAAAGTAGGTTAATGAAATCTCCAGAGCCAGCAGACCTGAGCTCTGATCTTAAATTTTCAGTCACTCAGATCACATGTAAAGAGCAGCAATAAGATGGTGTGTGATGTGTATTCTAAACCTGTGCATGCTTACTCAGAAGTAAGCCCCAACTGTTAAGTTTGATACAACCCATTCCCACGTGATTTTTCCCTATCAGACTTATGGCTGCATGAATTGTTAACTATTTGCCTGGTCTGTCACAATTCAAGCAAGCAGCTTCTACTCTTTATTCTTCTTTTTAAAAGGTGGCAGCCAAGGTTGCCAACTGATAGAAAGGAAAGCATCTGGTCCCTGCTCTGGTGCCTTGAACCACAACATCTGCTCCTGAAAGCAGCCGCTGTAGCATGGCGCGTGAAGGGTTACGCTGATAGAGATCCGCAGGCGTGATGCCTAGATCAGCCAGGCCATTTGAGAAGCTGATGAAGCCACTTCCTGTCCCCACCTTGCCCTTTCCTTGGGGGAAACTGGGGGTTGCTGCTCTCAGCTTGCAGGGAGAGGTGAGCTAAAGGGGAATTTAGGAGGGAGGGGCCATTTGCAGAAAAGTTGGGAGAAACTGATAGAAAATCCCAGGAGACCGAGGGCGTCAGTGGCTGCAAAAAGGACATAGGAAGCTCCTTTGTACCAAGTTAGACCAACAAGTCTGGTAACTGCTTTCCAGGATTTGGGGAGAGGGGGGTAGGTAGGAAAATCTCTCTTGGATTGGGGAAGGGAATGCAAAAGTATGGAAGACGAAGTGTTCTATCCTGTAGTCAAAATCAGCCCTCTCATTGTTGAGATAAGTTTCAATATACTGTTGCATACTGTTGTTTAATGCATAGAGCACTATTCATGCTTTTTAAACCGCTGCATGGCATGCGGAGGGGAATTCAACAGGTGCGACCTTCTTAATTGCATCTCTAAGCGTGGGAAGCTCTGCCTGTTGAATTTCTTCCTGTCTGGAAATGTTGACTACATGGGGCGCTTTTCTGTTGCTGTTGTTGTTTTTCAGTTGGCAAACTCCTTGGCAGATCACAGCCGACTGCCGTTCAGACAAGGGCATCTTTGAGTAAATGCAGAGTGGCAGAAGAGACTTGTGGCAACCTCTGAAAGCTAACAACAGTGTACCCACGGGCAAAATGCAAAAAGTACTGCCTGTGACAATTGAAAAGTTTTAAGTATATGCAATTAAAGATGAAATGACACACTTAAATCTTCACAACAACTCTAATTGTTGATAATGCAGTTGTCGTAAGTATTGTTATTACCGTATTTTTCGCGCTATAGGACGCACTTTTTCCCCTCCAAAAATGAAGGGGAAATCTGTGTGCGTCCTATGGGGCGAATGCAGGCTTTCGCTGAAGCTTGGAGAGCGAGAGGGGTCGGTGCACACCGACCCCTCTCGCTCTCCAGGCTTCAGGAAGCTATCAGCAAGCCTGGGGAGCCCGCGGGAGTTCCCGCAGGGCTGTCTAGGCTGTGGATAGCAGCCTGCTTCCCGGAACGCGGGGTGCGCTGAAAGCAGAGCACCCGGCACTTCGGGAACACATCCCGCAGGGCTCCCTAGGCTGCCAATAGCAGCCTCCTGCACAGAGCACGGGACGTGCTGAAGCAGGGTGCCCCGCGCTTCGGGCATACATCGGGCAGCCCCACAAACTCGGGGGACAGCGGGGAGGCGCTGCGCCGCCATCCCGCTGTTCCCCGACCTGGTTTGGAGGCTGCCGCTGGGGAGAAGTGCGCTTCTCCCCAGTGCCAGCCCCACAAGCTCGGGGGACAGTGGGGAGGCGCAGCGCCGCCATCCTGCTGTTCCCCGACCTGGTTTGGATTCCCTGACCTGGTTTTTTTTGGGGGGGAATAAAGGGGGGAATCCTTTATTTCCCCCCCAAAAAACTAGGTGTGTCCTATGGGCCGGTGCATCCTATGGCACGAAAAATACGGTAACTTTGGAAGTGGGACAGAAAACCACTGGGTTGTTGCTAGCTAAGTCTACAAGTTCACTATATATTTAAAGCCGTATCGTCCCAGTTTAAACTGTCATGGCTTCCATCAAAGAATCCTGGGAATTGTAGTATAACTGCAAAGTGTTATACGTAGAGCTGCCTCTGAAGATGGTTTGAAAACTTCAGTTGGTGCAGAATGGAGCGGCCAGGTTGCTCACCAGAATCAGTTAGTTTCCGGGCCCAATTCAAAGGGCTGGTTTTGACCTATAAAGCCTTAAATGGCTCAGGACCGCAACACCTCAAGGACTGCCTCTTCCCATATGGACCTACCTGGACCCTTCATTATACACTTTTAGGTGCCAGGCCAAAACATTTCTTTTTAACCAGGCCTTTGGTTGACCTGATCAACATCCTATACCCTTTTAAAATGTGACTTTTTTGGTGGGGGGGGGGGTATTATTGGGTTATTTTTATTTTATATACTGTGATCTTTTTTGTGACCTGCCTTGAGACCTCCGGGTATAGGGTAGTATATAAATTCAAGAAATAAATAATAGTTTCTTAAGAGTGCTGAGAGTGGTTAGGAAAGTCCCCTTTCCAGAGTGCTTTAACAATCAACCCATCATCCCAGGGAGCTCTGTAAATTGGAGTTCTGTGAACGGAATAGGGGCCTCCTAACATCTCAGCACTATGAAAGAACTGCATTTCCCAAGATTCTTTGCAGGAAGCCATGGCTGTTTAAAGTGACATGATACTGCTTTAAATGTATAGTATAGATGTGGACTTAAGTTATATTCGGAGTAAATGTAAAAGGACCCCTGACCATTAGATCCAGTCGCGGACAACTGGCCGAGGGAGCCGGCGTACAGCTTCCGGGTCATGTGACCAGCAGGACTAAGCCGCTTCTGGCAAACCAGAGCAGTGCACGGAAACGCCGTCTATCTTCCTGCCGGAGCGATACCTATTTATCTACTTATACTTTGATGTGCTTTCGAACTGCTAGGTTGGCAGGAGCAGAGAGTGAGCAACGGGAGCTCACCCCATCGCGGGGATTCGAACTGCCGACCTTCTGATCAGCAAGTCCTAGACTCTGTGGTTTAACCCACAGCGCCACCCACGTCCCTTACTATATTCGGATTAGGCCTTTTGAAATGAATAAACCTAAGTTTGTCCTTTTGGGTAATGTCAGTGGGTCTACTCTTGAGTAGCACTAACGCCACTGACAGACTTGCGCTCTTTTTGTGTCCAGATCCTTGGTCTAATCTGTCGGTGCTTTACCTCGCTGAAGGAAATGGCCGAAGGGGAGAGGATAGCCAATCTGAAAACAGAGGAACAGGATCCAGCAGGCCCCAGGTTATGGGATGGCATGGAGGAAGGCACAAGCAAAGGCCCACCAGTTAAAAATTTGGTCAGCGGAGCCAAGTTGGTTTTGACGGAGGAAGCGTCACAGCAGGTTAAGCAGGAACCGAGCGAGGGTGTGCTCCAGCAATGCTGGGAAGGCCAATGGCAGGCCTTCCTGAAGGCTGTGCGGTCCCCTTGCTTGGGAGGGATCAACCTGCAGGTGCCCCCGCCTGCACCGAGGGAAGACATCAATGAATGTCAGGTCACTTCTGAGGGAGTGGCCAAAGCTGGCCAGCAGCCCCGAGGAGAAAGCAGCGATGAGATCCTGGACTCCTTCAGAGAACAGGTCAAAGTAGAGGTTCTGGACAAGGATCCCGTGGACTTGGAGGTGCGACGCCGGCATTTCAGGCAGTTCCGCTATGAGAAAGCCAAGGGCCCCCGAGAAGTCTTGAGCCGACTCCGGGAGCTTTGTCGCCGATGGCTGAAGCCGGAGAGACACACCAAGGAGCAGATCCTGGAGCTGGTGGTTCTGGAGCAGTTCCTGGCCGTCCTGCCCCAGGGAATACAGGGCCAAGTCAAGGAGCAGGACCCAGAGACCTGCACCCAGGTGGTGGCCCTCGTGGAGGACTTCCTGACGAGGCAGGAAGATGCCAGGAGCTGGGATCAGCAGGTAAGGTCTGTACACTGCCAACAGCATATTGAGAGCACCATGTTGGCTATCCCGGCTTAGATGTTTTATGTACAATCTAGCGGTAGACGCATTTTGTTAAATAAAAGTGGATCAACGGGACTCCCGTGGCTGTTTCAGGTGCTGAGGCCTTCTGGAGAAATGGCTGCGAATTCCTATGGGGCAAGCCGGGTTCCTCCCAACTTTTGGAAAGGGCAACTCTGCAGAGCGGCTCATCAGGTAGAGGACAAAACTGCAGACTTGACAGGTAAGGAATCGCTGTGCATGGAATATACTTGATGCTTTTCAACCCCTGGGGAATTTCCCCCTTCAGGAATTTCCTCGTCTCCCTTGTTTCTTAAGCCCAGCTCCTGCTGAGGTAGTCTGCCTGCATCAGTTCAGACCATGTGCCCGACAAAATAAAAAAAGAGGAAACGGCTTCCTTTTTAAAAATTTGTTTTTATTTAATTACAATATTTCTTTATTTATTAGATTCCATTTCTGAATCTGTTCCCCAAAAAATATTTACGCGATGTTACAGTAAAAGCATTAACCATTAAAACAGTTTAAAACAATTCCATACATATAAACAATTTTTAAGGCTACCGGGGGGGCAGGAATACCCCAAAACCTAAACGTAACATACCTCATAATTTAATTACTACTTCTGTTGTGCTCGTAAGTCACTTTAAGTCATTTTTATGAGTAAAACAATTAGTAAATATTCATAATAATAATAAATTCTATATTCACAATAGCTTTTAATAGTTTTATTGTATGATACAGCAGTATACAACTATTTTTTTATAAATAAAAAATAAAGTTATATTACATGTCTAATTAGAGACATTGTGGTTATCAGTGCTGTCCAGTAAACAACACTGTAATATATTAAGACAATACCTACTTATGTTCTAAACATTATTCTTTGAAAACATCATATTTAGATTATTCCTTTCTGATAATGTCTTAATTTATTTTACTGTGTTAAAGGTTTTTTTTCCATCTTGTCACAAAATTATCACGCCTCTGTTCCCTTCCCTGCCCCCGCCCTTAACTCTAATCTAATGAGTCAGTTTAGCTATTGTAGCTGTGTAAAAATGGACACAATATGAGAATTGCTCATTTGACCATTGTTTACTGCTGCAGGTGACAGGCAGGTGCATGAAAAGGAGGGGGTTGGCCTTGAAAAGGAACGTTCTGAGCAAGTGGAACCAAACGATGCAACCTTGAGAAGAGAAAAAGGTTTCAAGATGTACAGGAAGGGAATAACATTTGGGAGTCAGCAGGAAGCGGAAAGAGAACCAAAGAGAACTGTTTCCTGTCTGGAGGATAACGAGGATGGGGAAGAAAACAGGGACCAGCCTCATGACAGGCAAACAACCTGTCTGGATCCCAAGAGAAGCTTCAGGCCCACTCTTAACCATCAGAGAATCCCCACTGGAGAGAAACCCTATAAATGCTCTTTCTGTGGGAATAGCTTCACTCGGACGTGGGACCTTCTGGTACACACGAGGATCCACACCGGAGAGGCCCCATATAAGTGCTCCTACTGTGGGAAAAGCTTCAGCCGCGGTTCACTCTTCAGGGAACACGTGAGAACCCACACGGGTGAGAGGCCCTACAAGTGTTCGCACTGCGGGAAGAGCTTCAACCGGAAACGCTACCTTATCACTCACGAGAGAATCCACACGGGGGAGAACCCGCCTCTGTGCCTTTATTGTGGGAAAAGCTTCTCTCAGAGGACCAGCCTCATTGCCCACGAGCGGAGCCACACGGGGGAAATCCCGTACAAATGCAGTCACTGCGACAAAAGTTTCTCCCAGAAGTCCAAGCTCGTCATACATGAGAGAACCCACACGGGAGAGACTCCCTTCAAGTGCCCTGAGTGTGGGAAAAGCTTCAGCCAAAAGGGAAACCTTAGGACACACATGAGAATCCACACCGGAGAGAAGCCTTTCAAATGCCTGCTTTGCATGAAAAGCTTCTCTCAGAGGGCCAAACTCCTTGTACACGAAAAAATGCATTCCGAAGCATTTGGTACAACGGAGGGGACGACGTAGGTTTTGTAGGAGAATTGAGGTTAAGACAAATTTGTGAGAGGATAAACTGCATGACTCTGAACGCCAGTGGTTGGGGAATGATTTTGAGGAGCTTGCTTTGTCCTGCTTTTGGGCTTCTCATTGGGACATCTGCTTGGCCATTGTGAGGAACAAGATTCTCACGAAGATGGGCCTTTGCTCTGATCCTACAGGATTCTTCTTGAGTCTTTTTTGAGCTGGGAAACAAGAAACTTCCCCCATGTAAATCTCTCCTCCTCCTCCTGGGTGGCGATAAGTAGAGCACAGGCAACTCTGGGTGTTTGCTGAAGTACAGCTCCTATCATCCCTGGCCATTGGCTGTCCTGGGTGTTGCTGATGGGAGCTGGCATCCCAACAACCCGTGGAAGCTCCTTGCCCAATCTCCTTGACCCCCAGCCCCTGATCTGTTGAACCAAACTGGACTTGATGGGAGTATATTGTGCTCCAAGCTTGGTTTGGTCAGAATCGAGTGTACACTTCCAGAGTTGACACTGGCTGCCCCAAAGCATCCTGGGAACTGTCATTTTAGGACGTTGACAGATTCCATGAACCGCCTCACAGAACTACCATGTCCATAGTTTTCTGCCAAGAGGGACTGAGTGTTTAAAATACTCAGGGGATTGTAGGTCTGCGAATGGGAGGGAGTACCCACACTACACAGTACGAAATTTTGCGGCAGGTGCCACATATTCACTCATTTTTTGCTTCCAGCCTGGCTTGTTTCTGGATTCAGAGCAGGGCTGAGAGCGACGCATGTCTAGTTTGGCCACTTATGGGTATAGTGGTGTGGTATGGCTTGTGGGTGTGAGGGGCTGGTAGTCCTCCAGACAATATTTGGACTTCCAGGGCTGGCTCGCCCGGGGTATTCTGCCACTGAGACAAAACAGCGGCACTGCTGCACCCTCAACGAGTCCTGCCCCACACATGTGCTGAGGGTGACACCTCCCTGTGTCCCCCACAGATGACACTGCCAACTCCAATGCTGCCATTCCCCTCCCCCACAAGACAAAGGGAAGAAAATGGAGACTGAAAAGGCTGCATCGGAGGGGGCACAATGGAGCAGGCCGCAACAGTGGCAGATCAGGAGAATGGTCCACTCCTCGTGGGCCTGGATCTGCCTCCCCACCCCTGAGCCTCCTATCCTGAGGCAACTGCCTCCCTCAGACTCATGGATGGGGCAGCCCTCCCATCTGCACAACAGGCATAACAAACACTGCTTTTCCCCAGTCCAGACACCTCAAACTAATAGCTTTTATTTCCATTAACCTGACCACTGGTATAGTGTAAGTCAAGGATGGGGAACCCCTGGCGCCCCAGATGTTGCTGGACTCCAGCTCCCATCCTCCTTGATCATTGGCCGTGGTGGCTGCAGGGGCTGATGGGAGTTGGAGTCCTAGCACCATCTGGGGGGCCAAAAGGTTCCGCAGACCCTGATCTAAAGTGATTTGAGCTCTGGAAATGTCAAAGTAAAGCTTCTGCTTCTTAGCGTTCTGCCTTAGTTCTCCACCCACGAGATTCAAGGAAGTTGAACGCAGAAAGATTCGGGGCATGTAAACGAAAGTACTTGGTCACACACCACTGGCAAGGGCCGTGTTACCTCATAAATTGGCACTCGGGTGGTGCAAAGCGAAGAGTTTAAAGCAAAGTTGTTCAACGAATCACATTCATCAAATAAATGTGAATAGAAAAAGAAATATTCTAAAGGGAGGAAAGACAATCTTTCTTCTGAGATTATTCATATATATGAGGCATTTCAGGAATGCCTCTTGAAAGATGGCTCTTCAATTTTTATATGCATGCATGGAACGTAATAAAAGCATTTATCTAAACTGGCCTTACTATTAGCTCAGCATTTCTTTTAAGCTTCCAGTCCTATAGACTTTTCTCCCCATTGCTGGCTTCTGCTTCTTAGGGAAAACCCAACGCTCCACCATCCAATGTTGTAATGTTGTCAGGTGATTGACACCTGCCAAAAGTCCTTTGCACAGCTCTTCCCAACATCCAGTTGGGTTCTGGGCAGAGGGGTAGAGCTGGGCGACGGAGCTTTGCAAAACCCATTTAGGTCATTCCCAGCTACCCACCCTTTTGCCTGCTCCATGGTCGACATCCGCTGTAGGACAGCTGGGTGGGGCTCCAAAGACCCGGCAGGCTAAGCAAGGAAACCTGGGCGGCTGGATTAGACCTGATGTCCAGATGTTCCCCAACCCATGGTTGCTGGATGCGTCCAAAATAATGCTCCAAACACAGAGTAGCGGAGGGGAAAATGCTGTATTTTTATCATGAAAACAAACCCCTTACCAATGGGATCAATGGAAATATTTAAAGCTCCCTGCTGGAGGTTACGTTTCCCAGTACGTTTCCGAGCACAATTCAAAGTGTTGGTGCTGACCTTTAAAGCCTTAAATGGCCTCGGTCCTGTATACCTGAAGGAGCGTCTCCACCCCCATCAGCCCGGACACTGAGATCCAGCACCGAGGGCCTTCTGGCGGTTCCCTCATTGCGAGAATTGAGGTTACGGGGAACCAAAGGGCCTTCTCAGTAGTGGCACCCACCCTGTGGAACGCCCTCCCTTCGGATGTGAAGGAAATAAGCAGCTATCTTTAAAAGACATCTGAAGGCAGCCCTGTTTAGGGAAGTTTTTAATATTTAATGCTGTACTGTTTTAACAATTGATTGGAAGCCGCCCAGAATGGCTGGGGAAACTCAGCCAGATGGGCGGGGTATAAATAAATAAATAATAATAATAATAATAATAATAATAATAATAATTTTGTGATTTGTGGCATGAATGAAGCACTGGTCAGATCTACCTTGGGGCTGTGAGCTGCCCACAGAGGGATGAAATGTATAAAGCCTTCTGGAGCACACCTTGCCATGGTTTTTCTTCCAAGAGCAAAGATGCAGGTAACTCTGGAAACTCGCAAGCAAGGTTTCCAGGTGGAAGCTCTCCCTTGTCTGGCTGCAACTGGGCAAAGGTGGCTTCCTAGGCCTCTCCACCTGCTGCTCTGAACACTCATTCAACACACCCCTGACCCACCTTGCTCCACACCCTCCTTGAGTGTTTATGCCTGGCTGGAATGTGTCCTCGAACTCGGACGATGTCGCTTGCTTCCCTGGAAGGAGGCTAGAGTTGGTGTAAGTCTTAAAATCACAGAGTTGGAAGGGACCCTGGGGATCATTGAGTCCAACCTCCTGCGATGCAGGAATATGCAGCTGTCCCTGACGGGGATTGAACCTGCAACCTTGGCATTATCAGCACCTCGCTCTAACCAGCTGTAGAAACTAGCCTAGTCCTCCCTATTTTTGCCTCTGGCCCCACTCACCCCTGGCACATTACTTCCTGATAAATTTGCTCAGAAGGGAATTCAGCCCTTTGGCCGGAGAAAATCCCCGCCCTCTTGGGCTACAGCATCAACCAATCAGCAGAGGTACACTGTCTTGGAATATGGGTGCTCCACTTTTCTGAAGCTTTTGTCTGCTTTGGACTCTTTCTGCCAATCAATTCCTTTGCACGGTCCTGGAATCTAGGGCAGGGGTCAGCAAACTTTTTCAGCAGGGAGCCGGTCCACTGTCCTTCAGACCTTGTGGAGGGCCAGACTATATTTTGGAAAATATATATATATGAATGAATTCCTATGCCCCACAAACAACCCAGAGATGCATTTTAAATAAAAGGACACATTCTACTCATATAAAAACACGCTGATTCCCGGACCGTCCGCGGGCCGGATTTAGAAGGCGATTGGGCCGCATCCAGCCCCCGGGCCTTAGTTTGCCTACGCATGGGGCTTAGAAAGGGAATACTAGAAAACTGCAACGTGGAGCTTGCCCAGATATCGATTCCATAAAAACAGTTATGTTAATCCACCAATGCAAGAAAAACAAAGAGGCAAACAAATTTTATTGCAATGTGAGCAAACTTTTGAGAGTTAAGCTTCATAACACCGAGGTTTTTTTCCTTTCTTTGTTGTGCCCTTTCCCAATTAAGTAAAACGTTGCTCATTTTAAAGCATCTTCCTGGGATTTTATTATTCCTTCCCCCACGTAACAGTGTCCCATTTTGCTTTTTTGGTGCCCATTCCCTCCTTGCAGCCATTGGCTGAGCCGCTGTGAGGTCACAGAGGGGGACTGACCAGCTACAGAACGTTGGCAATAATCAAACTTCTGCTGAGATGATGAACAGGATATCAGTTGGGCTGTAAAAAATTCTAGGGAACAGGAATGGTGTGAAGCTCTGGGGGGGAAGTGAGTTTTGGAGGCTGGGAAGTCAAAGCACAGAGGCCAGTCTAATCTGTTCAGTGTGTCAGTCTTCTCCAACCAGACACCTTCCAGATGTTTTGGACTACAGCTGGGGCTGATGAGAGATGGGCAGCATCAAGGTGGTGAATGTTGTGGCGCATTAAGCGCATGGAACCCTCTCATGATCTGCATAGATTGCTTTTGTAATTATTTGGTACGTATAACTACAATCCGAAAACACTGGATTCTAGAAGGCGGTTCTTTAAAAATCCCAAACCATTTCCCACTAACCTTTTGAAGCTGTGCTCTGGCTTTTAATTTTTTTATCAAAAATGAAAATCAAAAAACAAATGATCTGCGCCGGTCACACCATGGGGGCAACCTAGAGAATAATTGTGTGGGGTGCCTAAAGATTCCAAGGGTGCCCTCGACTACGTTAATGCCTTGCAGAAAACATAGCAACTAGCTTGCAGAAGAATATGATGGTACCTTGGTTCCTGAAGGGCTTTGCTCCTGAACAAATCGGCTCCCAAACACCGCAAACCTGGTTTGCGAATGTTTTTCGGAAGCCGAACATCCAATGTGGTTTCCGCTTGAATGCAGGAAGCTCCTGCAGCCAATTGGAAACTGTGCCTTGGTTTTCGAACGGTTTCAGTAGTCGAACGGACTCCCAGAATAGATTAAGTTCAAGAACCAAGGTACCACTGTATCCCCTACCCAGAGCCTTCTGATACTGAATCAAGACCCTCAGGGCCATAGACTAGGACTGTCAACTTTTGAAGCAGCCTCTTGGTGTGTCTTTAAGACACGCTTTTCTGCAGCAAAGTCCAGGACCACCAAGTTTAACTGGAGGGCATCTGCCCACCTCCACCCACGTTAACCCTGGTCAGACCTGGGCTCCTCCAGGCAACCTGTTTCTTCAGCATTCATTCCGACTTGCTTACACGGAGGTCAAACTATGTCGGGCCTTTACTGAGCAGTGGTTCTGCAGAGGAATGCCCTACCTGGAGAGGCCGGGAATCGAACCTGAGACCTGCATGTGAAAGCAGATGCTCTACCTCTGAGTTTCGGTCTATTAAAGACTAAGTGAGATCCCAGTCCCTCTAAATGAGAGCTGCTTCAACAAAGGACGCTGCCTCATTCTGTGGCAGAACACTGGTCCATCAAAATTAGCATTGTTGACGCTAATTGGAGATGTCAGAAATTGAACCCACCCTCTACCACTGAGATGCATATAGCCCAGAACACTTTTCATAGGATTGTAGAGTCAGAAGGGACCACATGGCTCATCTAGTCGAACCCCCGGCAATGCAGGAACCCTTTGCCCAACAAGGAGCTTGAACCTACAACCTTGAGATTAAGAGTCTCACGCCACACAACCTGCCATTTCATGAGTTGCGAGTGATAGTTCTGTCCCAGCGTCATTCAGTCACAGCATTTACAGAACTTCTTCTCAATCCTACACGTCCGCAGCCTGTTTCTATCACAGTTGGGAATTCTAAGGGTTTCCTCCTTCCTTTCCTTTTCCCCAAACAAAGAATGTTTTTGAGCTCTGCACGGAGCTTCCCACCCAACTCCTAAGCTTCTACAGGGCTCCCCTCTTGCCCAGATTCGCTGAGGTTTAGGAAAATCAGATACCCCAAGGTGGCTTTCCCTACGCTGTTGATTTTTATGTGGCTCTTCCTGTGCGAGGTGAGGCCTGCCCTCTGGCTGAAGCGCTTCCCGCACTCGGCGCACTTGTAGGGCTTCTCCCCCGTGTGGATCCTCACGTGGGTCATAAGGTTACCCTTCTGGCTGAATGTTTTCCCGCAGTCCGAGCACTTGTACGGGTTCTCCCCCGAGTGGATTCTCTTGTGAGCAATGAGGTTCCACTTCCGGTTGAAGCTCCTCCCGCAGTCTGAGCATTTGTAGGGGGTCTCCCCTCGGTGGATTCTCCGGTGCCCCGCCAGGTACCGCTTTTGGTTGAAACTCTTCCCACACTCGGAGCATTTATATCGCCTGTCCCCCGCGTGGCTCCTCTCGTGCGGGACGAGGAGGCCTGGGCTCGGAGGAAAGGCCGAGGACCTGAACGGTTTCTCATCCACAGTGACCGCTTCCCGCTTAAGGATGCCTTGGCTCGGCCGGAAGTTTCCATTGGTGTCGCTGTGCGGTTTCGCCTCCACACAGTCCTGGGCTTTGGGTTCCTTCCCACGGAAGCCGCCTTCCCAACAGGCTACAGCTCCACCCGTTCTACTTTCGGGGTCCTGCTTGCCTGCCAGCGCCTTCTGACCCAACAACACAGTTCCCTCCTTGTAATTCTGGAAGACCAAGCCGATTCTCATGGATGCATCGTGCGGGTCCACCTGGTCAGAGCCTTCCTGGTGAGGAAGGTTATCTCCCACCTGCTCGTCGGCTGCAGAGATAAAAAGAGCTTATTACACAGAGGCAAAATGCTCAGGACTGCAATACCTCAAGGACCACCTCTTCCCATATGAACCGTCCCGGAGCCTGTGATTGTCAGTTGAGGCCCTTATTCATGTGCCTCCTCCACGAGAGGTCCGGAGGGTGGCAACATGAGAAGGGGCCTTTTCTGTGGTGGCTCCCTGTTTGTGGTGTGCTCTCCCTAGGGAGGTTCACCTGGTGCCTTCATTATGCATATTTAGGCACCAGGTAAAAATGTTCCTCTTCAGCCAGGACTTTGGCTGACTGACATCCGATGCCCTTTTAAATGTGTTGTGGGAGTGGGGATTACATACCTACCTACCTACATAATTTTATTACGTTCAAAGACCAGCTCAAAAAGCACAACTGGGACAGCTTTCACAAGAATAAAAAACACATTTAAAACATTGTACAACAACAGCTTAAAGATTAAAATCTGAGGTAAACACAGGGATTATTGGATTGTTTTTGTTGTTCTTTTTATTATGTATTTTGTGTTTGTTATATTGTAATTTTACGTTGTGAACCGCCCTAAAATCTACAGATTAAGGGATGTCTAATAATAATAATAATAATACACTTCTTTTGCCACTGGCACCACCCAACCCTGGCATGCGGGTCTCAGGAGGCTGCCCAGGAGAGAGTTCAAACACCCAGGCTGGAAACGTTTCCCCACCCCCTGATCAAACAGACCCTCCGTGTTCACCATTACTGAGTTGTTTTTCCTCCCTGCTCTGATCCTGCTTGGCTATTCTGCAGAGCTGCCTGTTCCAAGTGTCGGACAGGATCTGGTCCACTTCGGAGGAATTCACAGCCACCTCCGCAAAAGGTGCTGGCAGCTGAAAGAGAGCGGGGAGGCGGGTGGACAGACATTAAGAACATACACAAAAACCTAAGAACGCAGCTAGATACCAGGTCAGTGGCCCATCTAAGCCCAGCATCCTGTTCTCACAGTGGCTCACTAGATGCCTGTGGGAAACCAGCCAGCAGGATTCGAACACAAGAGCCCTCTGCCTCTCCTCCTTACAACCGGCGGTATGTGAATACAGTGGTACCTCAGGTTAAGTACTTAATTCGTTCCGGAGATCCATTCTTAACTTGAAACTGTTCTTAACCTGAAGCACCACATTAGCTAATGGGGCCTTCCACTGCCGCTGCGCAAACAGCGGAGTCTGTAACCTGAAGCATCTGTAACCCGAGGTACCACTGTAATGGCTGTGGTGGTGAAGGCGCCACACGTAAAATATTTGCTTTCCCAAATGTGGCCTCAACAGTGTCCGCTGTCTACCAGTGCAGCTGAAGGAGCAATGGTGTAACAGTTCTAAATATCACTTAATTATTAAAGTGGTACCTCAGGTTACATACACTTCAGGTTACATACGCTTCAGGTTACAGACTCCGCTAACCCAGAAATAGTACCTCGGGTTAAGAACTTTGCTTCAGGATGAGAACAGAAATCTCGCAGCAGCAGCGCAGCAGCAGCAGGAGGCCCCAATAGCTAAAGTGGTGCTTCAGGTTAAGAACAGTTTCAGGTTAAGAACGGACCTCCAGAACGAATTAAGTTCTTAACCCAAGGTAGCACCGTATTTGCCTGCCCCCCCCCCACCTGGTGGCCATCAGGCTGTTAATAAATGAGATGGGGAACCAGATGATGATGTTAACCCACATTTTGCCTGTTATGTGTGAGTGTAATAATAGTAATAATGGCAACACTAGAAAAGGGCCTTTTCTGTGGTGGCTCCCTGCTTGTGGAAAGCTCTCCCCAGGGAGGCTTGCCTGTTGCCTTCCTTACATATCTTTAGGTGGCAGCAAGGGTGCCAACTTGAATAAAATATTGGAGGGGGGTGCCAGGTAAGCCCTGCTCCGCATAATTAATCACAAAATATCACACACACACACACACACCATTTGAATGGCAATGTCCATCAACTTTGGGGGGGGCAGACCCCTGAAATATTTTACGGGGGGGGGGGGGCAAAAAGACCTTGGCTCCTAGAAGTTGGCTCCTATGGGCACCAGACAAAAACATTTATCTCTCACCAGGCCTTTGGCTTTTAACTATCTATGGCCTTTATGCATGCGAGGGATGTTTCGTTGTATTGCTTAAAATGCTGTAAGCTGCTTTGAGTTTCTATGGCAAAAAAGCAACCGCTAAATTTAATAAATAAATAAAGATACAGTGGTACCTCAGGTTAAGTACTTAATTCGTTCCAGAGGTCCGTTCTTAACCTGAAACTGTTCTTAACCTGAAGCACCACTTTAGCTAATGGGGCCTACTGCTGCTGCCACACCCCCCGGAGCACGATTTTTGTTCTCATCCTGAAGCAAAGTTCTTAACCTGAAGCACTATTTCTGGGTTAGCGGAGTCTGTAACCTGAAGCGTATGTAACCTGAGGTACCACTGTAAACAAAATCAAACCACACACAAAGTGGGTCGCCTCCAAACCCAACCCACACTCCTTCTTGCGATCTGCCCGCCATCGAGGCCTCTCACCTGCTGCCCGCATCTTTTGCCGTTTTGCTGCCCCATCAGGAAACCTTCTGCCAGGGCCACTGCCTGGGCACAGCTCTCCGGCTCGCTCTCGCGTACCCAGCTCTGCATCTCCAGGGGCAAGATGATCAGGAACTGCTCCAGGATCAGCAGTTCCAGGATCTGCTCCTTGGTGTGCCTCTCCGGTTTCAACCACTGGCAGCACAGCTCCCGGAGCCTTTGGCAAACCTCGCGGGGCCCTTTGGCCTCCTGGTAGCAGAAGTGGCGGAAGCGCTGGCGCCGTGTCTCCGGCCACAGGGCCCCCTCGCTCGCGGCCTCCTCCTTCACCTTCACGAAGGAGTCCGGGCTTCGGTAGACCTCCTGGGCTTCCCCACCGAGGCCCGGCACAGCCTGGGTCACCCATCCACCCTTCGGCCACTGCGCGGCATTGGTGACCCCTTGGAATGCGGCCTGGATCTCCTTGGCCTCCTCCCCAGAGACGGGATGAGGCTGCGATCTGGAGTCTGGGGCCTGCACGCTCTGCAAGAACTGCTGCCACTTGGTCTCCCAGTGTTGCTGCTGCAGCCCCTCCTCTGGCTCCCGCTTAATCTGTGGTGGGAGATCCTTGCTCACTAAGGTCCCGATGCTCCCCACATGGACCACCTGTGGGACTCTCTTTCCTTCCCCCCGCATCCCCTGCCACAATTTGGAGCCGGCCGTGTCCTGCTCCTCCATTTTCAGAGGTTAGCTGCGTCCCCCTGCTTTCTCTTTCAAACTATTCCAGTCTCCCGTTTCCAACGCGGGACAGCCTCCGATGTCTTAACCCTCTAGAGTTAAGGGGCTTCTCTTGGAGTCACAATCAAGGGCCTCCCGTCCGATTCTCAGGTAGGAAGATGGGCTTGTCCTAAACAGGAAGAGAGACAAAGGCAAGGGTGTGTGTGAGAGAGGGAGAATAAGAATGGTAAATAGTAAGCCCCAAGGGGCAGTGAGAGCTGCAGAACAAAAGAACATAAGAAGTGGATTTGTAAAGACTTTGTTTTTCTGGCTAAAGTGTTTGTAAAAGCTGAAAATCAAAAATTAAAATTAAAAAAGGAAAGAGAGTCCTCTGGTTTACAACACTTTAAAACATCAAACAAAACAATCCAGAGCAGGCATAGGCAAACTCCAGATGTTTGGGACTACAATTTCCATCATCCTTGACCACTGTTCCTGTTAGTTAGGGATGATGGGAATTGTAGTCCCAAACATCTGAAGGGCCGGAGTTTGCCTATGCCTGATCCAGAGTAAAAAACTGATGCTTTCTAGGCACAAGCTTCAAGAAAAGTATTTCAGATCCTTCTCTAAATGACATTCTGTTCTGCCCATATTTATTTACCAACTTAATTTATAGATCTGCCCCATAGCAGTTGTTCTCCAGGAAGCCAGGGTTTGTTGTGATTAGAGCAGTGTTTCCCAAACTTAGGTTTCCAGCTACTTTCGAACTACAGTTCCCATCATCCCTGACCACTGGTCTTGCCAGCTAGGGATGATGGGAGTTGTAGTCCAAAAACAGCCACCAAAATTTGGGAGATGTTGGGTTAGAGTGTCAGAAAAGGACCTGGGAGATCAGCGTTTGAATCCCCACTCAGTTATGAAGCTCACTGGGTGACCTTGGGTCAGTCGCAGCCTCTTTACGTACCTCACAGGGTCGTTGTGAGGATCAACTGAGCGGGCGGGTGAACCATGTACTCCTTGTATAAAAAGGCAGGATATAAATGCAATAAACAAGCTCTTCTCCTTAAGAAAGCTGGGGGGGGGGCACCAAGATGGAGATGTCAGTCGCCAGCCTGACATCCAGAGATCTCCACATGGTCATGACTGGACCTACGCCAGTAGCAAACTGCGCCAGGCAGCTGGCTAATTTCTAACACTGCTCACAATGCCTGCAGGTTTCAAGCAAGACCCTCTCCTCCATGAATTTGTCTAATCCTCTGTTGAAGCCCTCCAAGTGTCACTGTCTCCTAGACCCCAGCTCCCTATCCCACTGGTTTTCAAGGGGGGCAAAATCTCACCTTTGCAGGTTTCCACCATCAAAAAAAGTAAGATCATGGGCCCATCACCTCCTGGCAAATAGAAGTGGAAGAAATGGAGGCAGTGAGAGATTTTACTTTCTTGGGTTCCATTTTCACTGCAGATGGTGACAGCAGCCACAAAATTTAAAAGTGCCTGCTTCTTGGGAGAAAAACAAAGACAATCCTAGACAGCATCTTAAAAGCAGAGACATCACCTTGCCAACAAACGTCCGTATAGTTAAAGCTATGGCTTTCCCAGTAGTGATGTATGGAAGTGAGAGCTGGACCATAAAGAAGGCTGATCGCCGAAGAATTGATGCTTTTGAATTATGGTGCTGGAGGAGACTCTTGAGAGTCCCATGGACGGCAAGAAGATCAAACGTATCCATTCTTAAGGAAATCAGCCCTGAGTGCTCACTGGAAGGACAGATCGTGAAGCTGAGGCTCCAATACTTTGGCCACCTCATGAGAAGAGAAGACTCCCTGGAAAAGACCCTGATGTTGGGAAAGATGGAGGGCCCAAGGAGAAGGGGACGACAGAGGACGAGATGGTTGGACAGTGCTCTCGAAGCTACCAGCATGAGTTTGACCAAACTGTGGGAGGCAGTAGAAGACAGGAGTGCCTGGCGTGCTCTGGTCCATGGGGTCACCAAGAGTCGGACACGACTAAACAACAACAACCCCCCTTACTGGCAAGAAGCCACAGATTTGGAGGTCAGACCCAAGCAAAATGGAAATGTCAGGGTTTTGTGTTCCTCTCCCCTCCACCCCATATTGTTGCATCTCTCAGCCGGCTGTTCTCCTCTCCCCCGCTCTCCCCTTGCAAAAGTGGTTTTGCCCTTTGGCAGCCCAGGGTTTCCTTTGCAGCAGCTGCTGCTGTTCCTTTGTGCCCCCCTGGAAATTATTTCTCAGCTTTCAATGCCCACCGCCCCCCACTTCTTGCACTCACCTCTCCTTGGCTGGCTTAGCAATGCTCTCTGCACTGTGCATGGCCCATGAATAAGGGCACTTCTCATCCAGACTCACTCTCAGCAGCCTGAGAAATATATACTTATATTTTATTTCATTTTTTTTAAAAAAGCCAGTTTCCCACCAGGGCTCTTTTAGAAAGTGGGGTTGGGGGGGGGGGAGAGGAAGTGGCTTCACAATTCCTGATCCTTCCCTTCTGACATTGCCAGGCGCTGCTAGGAATCGCGGTTGCACTCGGTAGATTTAACCTTTTCCAAACAGGCCTGGGCTGCTTTTCTGTGAGCTTTCTCGGGCAAGAACAGGGCTGGGGAATCCTGCGGGTCGTCAGATGTTTCCCGGACTACATCTCCCAGAATTCCTGGCCATTAGGCCAGTCCTGCTGGGGGATGATGGGAGTTGTAGTTCATTAACACCCGGAGGGTCACTGGAAAGAGCTGTTCTTGAGCTTCTATCCCTCCCTGCATCTGTATCGGATTCGAAATTGTTTTTGGAGCTGAAAGCGTTTTTTTACATATACATTTTTAATCATTGTAATGGCTTGGAAATAAATTGTGCCATTGTTTTTATTGCTGATGCCAAACTGCGGGAGGCAGTGGAAGACAGGAGTGCCCGGCGTGCTCTGGACCAGGGGGTCACGAAGAGTCGGACACAACTAAACGTCTAAACAACAACAACAACAACATTATTATTATTATTTACAGTGGTACCTCGGGTTAAGAACTTAATTCGTTCCGGAGGTCCATTCTTAGGGCCTCCCGCTGCTGCGCTCCTGGAGCACGATTTCTGTTCTCATCCTGAAGCAAAGTTCTTGACCCGAGGTACTATTTCTGGGTTAGCGGAGTCTGTAACCTGAAGCGTATGTAACCCGAGCTACCACTGTATTATTATTTAGATTTCCCAACTTCATTTGGATGAATTTAAACCTGCTGCCACCCTGCAAAAGGAGTGTGTCCAAACTCCTGAGAAGACTATTCTGACAGAGCTACAATTCTCAGGGTTTCCTGTGAAAAGATATTGTTACACCACTCTGAGAGCTGTAGTTCTGTGATGGGACTAGGACATCTGACAATTCCCAGCACCCTTAACAGCTCCCAGGATTATTTGGGGGGAAGATATGGCTGTTCCAAGTGACATCACAGTGCTTTAAATGTATAGTGTGAATGTGGCCTGTATCTTCTCTGCTACCCAGCATCTTAAATCATGACTCAAGTCATCAACTTTGCCTTCCCAAAATAATAATAATAATAATAATAATAATAATAATAATAATAATAATAATAATTTATTTATACCCCGGCCATCTGGCTGAGTTTCCCCAGCCACTCAGGGCGGCTTCCAACTGAATATTAAAAACAATACAGCATCAGACATTAAAAACTTCCCTAAAGAGGGCTGCCTTCAGTTGTCTTTTGAAAGTAAAATAGTTGTTTATTGCCTTGACATCTGGTGGGAGGGCGTTCCACAGGGCAGGTGCCACTACCGAGAAGGCCCTCTGTCTGGTTCCCTGTAACCTTACGTCTCGCAATGAGGGAACCGCCAGAAGGCCCTTGGCGCTGGATCTCAGTGAGGCTGAATGATGAGGGTGGAGACGCTCCTTCAGGTATACAGGACCGAGGCCGTTTAGGGCTTTAAAGGTCAGCACCACTTTGAATTGTGCTCGGAAACGTACTGGGAGCCAATGCAGATCTCTCAGAACCAGTGTTATGTGGTCCCGGTGGCCACTCCCAGTCACCAGTCTAGCTGCCGCATTCTGGATTAATTGCAGTTTCCAGGTCACCTTCAAAGGTAGCCCCACGTAGAGTGCGTTGCAGTAGTCCAAGCGGGAGATAACCAGAGCATACACCACTCTGGCAAGACAGTCTGCGGGCAGGTAGGGTCTTAGCCTGCGTACCAGGTGAAGCTGGTAGACAGCTGCCCTGGACACAGAATTAACCTGTGCCTCCATGGACAGCTGTGAGTCCAAAATGACTCCCAGGCTGCGCACCTGGTCCTTCAGGGGCACAGTTACCCCATACAGGACCAGGGAGTCCTTCACACCAGCCCACCCCCTGTCCCCCAAGAACAGTACTTCCATATTGTCAGGATTCAACCTCAATCCATTAGCTGCCATCCATCCTCCAACTGCCTCCAAGCACTCACACAGGACCTTCACCGCCTTCACTGGTTCTGAGTTGAAAGAGAGGTAGAGCTGGGTATCATCCGCATATTGATGGATACTGAGCCCAAACCCCCTGATGATCTCTCCCAGCAGCTTCATGTAGATGTTAAAAAGCATGAAGGGGAGGACGGAACCCCGAGGCACCCCACAATTAAGGGCCCAAGGGTCTGAACACTCATCCCCCACCACCACTTTCTGTACATGGCCCAGGAGAAAGGAGCGGAACCACCGTATAACAGTGCCCCCAGCTCCCAGCCCCTCTAGATGGTCCAGAAGGGTGTTATGGTCGATGGTGTCAAAGGCCGCCGAGAGATCCAGCAGAACTAGGAAACAGCTCTCACCTTTGTCCCTAGCCCGCCGGAGATCAACCAGCGCGACCAAGACAGTTTCAGTCCCATGGTGAGGCCTGAATCCCGATTGGAAGGGATCCAAATGGTCCGCATCCTCCAGGCGTCCTTGGAGTTGTTTGGCAACCACCTGCTCAATCACCTTGCCCAAGAATGGTAAATTTGAGACTGGGTAATAGTTGGCCAAATTGGCCGGGTCTAAAGATGTTTTTTTAAGAAGTGGTTTAATGACCGCCTCTTTCAGAGGGTCTGGGAAGGCTCCCTCACAGAGGGAAGCATTCACCACCCCGCAGAGCCCATCGCCCAGCCCTTCCCGGCTCGCTTTTATCAGCCAGGATGGGCAAGGATCAAGGAGACAGGTGGTTGGTTTCACACGTCCAAGCAGCCTGTCCACATCCTCGGGGGTAATTGATTCCATGCAACTTGACCAGACAGAGCTCTAGCACTCTCCCGCCCCAGCCCTGCTCCCTTGGTGGTGTCTAGCTCCTTCTGAATCTGAGCGACTTTATCTGCAAAAAACTTTGGAAAAGCATTGCAGGAGATCTTGGGGTCCCTACCAGGCCCCGGGGGTGCAGGTGGTTCCGATAGGTTGCGAACCACCTGAAAAAGTCTCCTGCTGCTGTTTTCTGCAGATGCAATGGAGGTGGCGAAGAAGGTCCTCTTCGCCGTCGCCATTGCCACTTGGTAGGCTCGACGTTGAGCTCTAACCCGTGTCTGGTCTGATTCAGAATGAGTTTTCCGCCACCGGCGCTCTAGCCACCTCAGCGATTGTTTCATCACCCTCAGCTCCAGGGAAAACCACAGGGCTGTCCGGGCTCCATGCAATCGGAGAGGGCGCTTCGGAGCCAAACAGTCAATAGCCCTGGTTAACTCCGCATTCCAGCGGGCCACCAGGGAATCGGCTGAAAGGCCATCAACGTGGGATAAAACATCCCCTACCACTCTCTGGAAGCCAACTGGATCCATTAAGTGGCGGGGGCGGACCATCGGAATCGGTCCCACCGCCCTGCAGAGGGGAAGGATTGCGGAGAAGTCCAGAGAGCACTCACACACGTTTCCTTCTGTGTGGGATCATTCTTGTGGGGTGAGGCTCTGGTTTTGCTGAATCCATTCTCTTCTTCCTATGCCCCCATGCTGCCTGAGTTTGGGTGGGTGGGTGGGAAAGACGGGGTCTTTTTGAGCGTGGCACCATTCGCTGTGGAATGCCCTCCCAAGAGAAACAGATGTAGCTATGCCACTGCTCACTGTCCATCACACAGGCTTTTCCAGAACATTTTGGAGATGGGCGATAGCATTCACTGCTTTTGCTCACCAATGTGGAGGGGTTGACTGCTGCATAGTTATAAGACTAGTTTTATTTTAAAAGCTTTAATTGTTGAAAATTACTTCTTTTAGTTGCCTTGATTTCCACCCCCCCCCCAGGAAAGGCATTTCTTTATATATCCTAAATATATAAAATAAAATGTACTGACGCTTTCAAGGCACAAGCTGCGCATCCAGTGTTATAACCTTTTCCCAGTCCTGTGTGGATTTTCTTTGGGGGGAGGGGGAAGAATTTTTACTTGATTTTACAAATTCATTCACATTCAAAATCACAGATAATAAAAAATACACAAGGTTCTTCCAAATCTCAAGACCTCCCCACTCCCCTCTGTGGGTTCTTTAGTTAACTTTTTCAGTTGTATATTATAAGTCCTCCTAATTTTCAGCCCTCCATTGTATCCAAAGTCTATATAACATTACAAGAGTTATTTAAGACCTGCCAAAGTGTTCAAGTGTTTACAGTGGTCTGTCAAGTACTGTATAGTATAATTTTCTCCCATTCTTTGTTGAAGTTTTGATCCTCCTGGTTTCTGATTTTCCCCATCATTTTTGCCATCTCTGCATAAGCCAATATTTTGCTCTGCCAGTCCACTCTGGTAGGACCTTGCTTTCTTTCCAACCTCGGGCAAGCAGCATTCTTGCCACTGTTGTAGCATACATAAACAGTGTTCTCAGTATCTCTGCACCCACAATTCCTAACAAAAAGGCTTCTGGGTTTTTTAAACAAACGTTATTTTAAACTTTTTTTTTCAGTTCATTGTATATCATTTCCCAGAATTCCTTTATTACTTTACAGTTCCACCACGTATGGTAAAAGGTGCCTAACTTTTCTTTACATTTCTAGCAAATATTTGAGCTTGTCCTATACATTGCTGCTAATTTACTTGGAGTTAAATACCAGTGGTACATCATTTTCATATAGTTTTATTTTAATGTATAATACACTGTAAATTTCAAATCCTTTCTACGTAGTTTTTCCCATGTTGAAAGCTGTGTGTTGTATCCAAAATCCCTTGCCCATTGTATCATAACCAGTTTAACTTTTTCATCTTTAGTAAACCATTCCAATAACAATTTATACATTTTAGAGAGTAATTTCACATTATTCTCCAACAATACTCTCTCAGACTTCGATATTTCATTATAAAATCCCTTTCTTTTATCTGTTTTAAAAACATCTCTTTAACTGGTGATACTGTTACCAATCCGTTAAAAGATCTCTTATATCCTCAATTTTTTCAATTTCAACTGGTGCTCTTCTTTTACTAATAATCCCTTATATGTTGCCCAACCCTTTCTCATATTCAATTTTTTCACATAAATCGCTTCTAGCGGGGAGAGCCACCATAGTGTTTTCTGCTCCAAGAGATTTTTGTATTTTTCTCATACGACATATAGTGACTTTCTTACTAAGTGGTTCAGGAAATCTCTGTGTACTTTGACTTTTCCATACCATAAATATGAATGCAACCAAATCTATTATCGTGACCCTCCAAATCTAAAATATCTGTATTTTGTAGTGGTATCCATTCTCGGGGCCAGCAAAGGCAGGACACCTCATAATATAACCTTAAATCTGGCAGGGAAAAGCCACCTCTATCCTTAGAATCTATTAATGATTTGTGTTTTATTCTTGGCTTCTTCCCCTGCCTGATAAATTTTGAAATATCTACTGTACTGTGTGGATTTTCTCGTGTGCACAAAGGTCTGACTTCCGAACGAATGTTTTCCCACAGAGGGCGCACTTGTATGGCTTCTCCCTCATGTGTATTATCTCGTGTTTTACAAGTTTGGACTTTATAGGGAAGCTTTTCCCGCATTGTAGGCACTCATACGGCTTCTCCCCTCTGTGCTTCCTCACATGATTGTTCAGGTAACGCTTTTTGTCGAAGCTCTTCCCACAGTCTGAGCACTTGTACGGTGTCTCCAGTGTGTGCAGCCTGACGTGTTCCTGTAAGACTGAACAATTGTCAAAGCTTTTGCCGCAGTGAGAACACGTGTACAAAGATTCTCCTGTGTGGATTCTCATGTGCTGCATGGAGCCTGAACTGCAACTGAAGTTTTTCCCACCGTTAGAATAATTATACGTGTTCCACAATCCTGTGTGGGTTCTCTCATGTGCAAGAAGGCCCTGCGTCTGAATGAAACTGTTTCCACAATAGAATGACAGGTATGGCTTCTCTCTGATGTGAATGCTCTGCTGTACCATAAGGTCTGAGTTCCGTTCAAAGTTTCTTCGACAGTCAGACGATGCTTTTAGTACCTCACTACACTCTATTCTTTGTGATTCACCGGATTCTCTCCCCTCTCTGCTAACTTCTGCATAGAAAGTGGATTTTTCCACCAGACCACTCTCATATCCTCTCTCTTCATCATTCAACAGCCCTGGCTGATTCTCAAATATTATTCGCTTTTGATGGTCATGGAAATCCTCCTCTCTTCCCAAACAGGCATTCCTTGCTTCTCCTTGCACAGAACCTTCCTGGTGGTGGGTATTTGCCTCATCCTCCAATACCCGCTCATTACCTGTAGGAATAAAAAAATCCCAGAGAATCTTATCTGTTCTGGAGTGATTATTCCAAACAGAAAATCAACAGAGTTTAGTATCAGAGCTGTTGCAGGCAGAATATGTGAGAATATTCTCTTTCCCTCCTCATAATACGAGAATTAAAGTCTTCCACTGAAATTGTGTAGTCGTAGCTTCAGCACAGACAAGAGAAAGCACTTCTAATTAACTTTTAAAACTACTAGAAAAGGCAATGGCTGCTGGTTTAGTTTATGAGAGTCTTCTGGTTTTTTTTAAGGATTAGAGAAATTCATGGAAAACAGGTCGGTCATGTTGTACTGGGTCTCTCTAGTCAAATATTGTCCAGCTCTGAATATCAGATACTAGAGTAAAAAAAAAAAACCCAGAAAATAGAGGGCTGAGGCCTATAAGCCCAGCTTGAGGAAAGGTTACAGCTTTTAGGACTTTTTAGTTTAGAAGAAAGAGGAGTAAGGGAAGGGATGTGATTGTGATACGGAGAAAGTGAACAGAGACATTTTCCACCTTATCTCATAATACTAGAACCTAGAGACATCCAATGAAATTGAACAAGGGCTTGTGGCAGTGAGGGGGTTGAGTGACAAGGGAAGCGTCGTGGTGAGGGAGAACTGTGGACAGGGGTGCCAATTTTAATAAAATATTGGGGGGGGGGTCAGGTAAACCCCACCCCACATAATAGATGCAGTGCACTTACTCCATTTGAGGGGGGGACTCCCCTCAAATTCTCCTTAAGGGTGAAGTCAACCTGTCAGAAGTTGCAGCGCCTGCTGTGGCTGTTGGGACCAATGTGAGATAATGATAATAATGATGATGGCAGACAAGTGAATATTTGCCAGAGAGGGGGGAAAAGGAGTGAGAGGGGAAACCGCCTCATGAAAACCTGAGCATGGTGAATCCTTACTCGGCAATCTCGTCACTTCACTCTGCCTGTCCGTGGCTTCTCTGAAGACCTGCCCAGCCCAGGTGTCCTGTGGAAGAAGCTGGCCCGTCTCAGAAGGATCCGCAGCCATCACCGCAAAAGGCACAGGTACCTGAAACAGCAGTGAGGAAGATCATGAACGGAAGAGGCCATATGGCTTCTGCTAGCCTGAAGTTGGATAACAAGTACAGTGGTACCTTGGGTTAAGAACTTAATTCGTTCCGGAGGTCCGTTCTTAACCTGAAACTGTTCTTAACCTGAGGTACCACTTTAGCTAATGGGGCCTCCCACTGCTGCTGCGCTGCAATTTCTGTTCTCATCCTGAAGCAAAGTTCTTAACCCGAGGTACTATTTCTGGGTTAGCGGAGCCTGTAACTTGAAGCGTCTGTAACCCGATGTACCACTGTAATGGTCCGAAGGAACCCGACATGACATACACTTTCTGGCCACCAAGATCTGGGCTAGAGCAAATCCCTCCAAATACATTAATTTCCATCGGTTACTTAGCACCCAGACACTTGAAATAACAAATTACCGTATTGGCTCAAATATAAGCCGCACCTGCAAATAAGCCACATCTTTAAAATTCAGCGACTTAGAGGAGGCTTGGAAGCAGAGGACGGGACGCACCACATTGCCCCCGGGTTGCTCTTGGGGGGGGGGAGCTGGGCCGCTTTGCCAGCAGCGTCTGCCCCTACCCCCCTTCATTCCAACGGCTCAGGGGAGGCTTGGGAGCGGCGGGCGGGCAGGGTGCCGTTGTCCTGTGCTCCTGGGCTGCTTCGGGGGGGGGGGGGGGAGAGAGACTGCGCCACTTTGCTGGGAGCGAAAGGTCGCAAATATAAGCCGCACTTGACTTTTCACGATCAGAATTTGGGGGGAAAGTGCTTATATTTGGGCCAATGAGTAACTGATAGAAATCCATTTCAGCACCATATCATAGACACCATACGCCAGCAGGTGAAAAACTGGATGTGTCCAGCAATCTGGATACTTATCTCCCCCTCCCACCCCACATGCGAAATTTGACATGTAGGCGGGCCTGCCCACCTGTCAAGCTCTAACAACCAGGTGATCGTCATTTGCAAACACTCACCATTAGCTGACCACAGGCCCAATGGAGTCCTGGAAGGTCTAAATCAGGCACCCCCAAACTCAGCCCTCCAGATGTTTTGGGACTACAATTTCCATCATCCCTGAGTACTGGTCCTGTTAGCTAGGGATGATGGGAGTTGTAGTCCCAAACCACCTGGAGGGCCGAGTTTGGGTCTAAATGAACCGGCCAGAGAGCTTCCCCACTGCAGCTGTACACCTTCAGAATTTCTCACCTTCTGTTCCGGACCCTCCATTGCGTCCTGCCCCAAGAGGAATCCCTCTGCCAGGGCCACCGCCTGGGCGCAGGTCTCCGGCTTTCGCTCCCTGACCCAGCTCTGCATGTCTCCCGGCAGGATGCTCAGGAGCTGCTCCAAGATCAGCAGCTCCAGAATCTCATCCTTCGTGTGCCTCTCTATTTTCAGCCACTGGCCACAAAGCTCTCGGAGTCGGTCATAAACTCCTCTCGGACCCTCCGCCTCCCGATAGCGGAGTTGCCTGAAGTGCTGCCGCTGCTTCTCCCTCGCAATGGCCTCCCCTTCCAAGATGGCCGCCTTCACCTTCCTGTAGTCTCCCTTGTCCTGGGCACTGAGGCCGCTGAAGGCCTGCTCAGGCTCTCCGCTGAGAGCCGGCAGGAGGAGGGCCACCCACTTGTCCCGAGGCCACTGGCAGGCCGAGGCTACTTGCTCAAAGGAGGCCAGGAAGGCCTTAGCATCCTCCCATGGGGAGGGCTCCTCAGATATCTGTAGGTTCCTGCATCCTGAGTTGGAAGCCTGCAGCATCCTCAGAAACTCCTGCAACTGGGCTTCCCAGCGTTCCAGCGCCCCTTCTTCCGGCTCACGTTTTATATAATGGGAAGGTGTCCCAATAAGGAACTGCCCCGTGCCCCTGTGATGTGGGGCTTTTGCTACACCTTCCATTTCTTCCCATGCTTTGGAGCCTGTCACGTTCCGCATGTCC
This sequence comes from Podarcis erhardii, assembly GCF_964252035.2. NCBI lineage: Eukaryota > Metazoa > Chordata > Lepidosauria > Squamata > Lacertidae > Podarcis > Podarcis erhardii. The sequence goes on along the minus strand of NC_138498.1, from coordinate 117,286,883 downwards.
ATTTTGAGAACCGGACTGCCCCTTCCTCCTTCTCCTCTCGCTTTCTCTCCCGTCTCTTGTCAAAAATGGAGGCGGTCCAAGACCCTCAAGGGGGTCTGCAAAATCAGTAGAAGTGGTTTATTTCTAAGCGACGGCCAGAAATTCTCAAGCCAAGCCAGAGAGGGAGGCTCCTCCTCCTAACAGCAAGAAACAAAAAATAAGTGAGAGGAAACAGTGCTGATTTTTTGCTTGTTGCTTTGTCAATGTTGTCAATATTGTTTTATAGATTATGACTGCTGTAGTACTTTGTGAATCCTATAAGACTTTTGCTGCCATTGTGCAGTTTTCTTTGGGTGGTGGTGGTGTTAATAGTGTTGTAATTGCTTTATGGATTATTTGTAATTCTTTTGCTGGTGGTTTGTTATTCATTCTATATGGCACGTATTTGTGATATTCTGTTGTGTTATTGTTACTTATCTATCCATGGGATAGCTCAGCATGAGACTCTTAAATCTCAGGGCTGTGGGTTCGAGCTCCACACTGGGCAAAAAGATACCTGCATTGCAAGGGGTTGGGATAGATGACCTTGTGGTGCCTTCCCATCTGAAGGCAGCCCTGTTTAGGGAAGCTTTTAGTGTTTAATAGGTTATTGTATTTTAGTGTTTTGTTGGAAGCCGCCCAGAGTGGCTGGGGAAACCCAACCAGATGGGCGGGGTATAAATAATAAATTTTTATTATTCCAACTGATTTACTTGAATGAAAAGTGGCATAGAATTATAACAAATCAAATCAATTGAAGAGGAGGAGGACCTGGCTATAGCACTGAAACTGACCTGAAAGTGGCCCAGGATTAGACAAATTCATGGAGGTAAAGGCTACTAGTGGCTACAAGCTATGAGGACCATTCTCTGCCTCTGTACGCAGAGGCAAGAAATGCTGGGGAGAGTGGCTTATGAGCTCAGGTTCTGCTTAAGCACTTTCCAAGAGGCATCTGGTTGGCCACAGGGGGCTGGACTAGTTGGGCCACTGCCCTGATCCAGAAAGGCTGCTCTAGTGTTCTGTAGAACCTCCAAGTCCAGAAGCAGGCTACCTTTGAGATCCTGATGAGGAACAGCTTAGCTTTTAAAGGTGAACTGCCTTTTAGCTTACTCTGCCCACCTCCAGCTCAGAGTCCACGTTCATTATTATTATTATTTTTTGAAGCAGGGTTTCTCCTACTTTACGTGCAATTTTTTTCCCTTCTCTGCAGCACTCTGGAAAAAAAAAATAATAATAATAATAATAATAATAATAATAATAATAATAATACAACTCACCTCTCCCTATAAGCTAAGCAGTGCACCACCAATTTGCCTGGGCAGCACCTGCTGCAGTTCCACAGTTCTTTGACAAAGAAGGAAGGAGGAGGAAATTTCAAAAGTCAGATTCCCACCAGGAAGAGGAGGGAAGAAAGGGCACCGGAAATGACGTCGCCCAGCACGTTTCTTCCATAACAAAGAAAAAGGATTCCTTCTTCCCTTCCTCGCCTCCAACACAATTTCCTTTCTAGGGCTCAGACCAGAACTCGATAGGTTTAACCCATTGGGTGCATCTCTCAACTTAAAAAAAATGCCCCTCTGTGATTTGCTACAGAACTGGATTATGTTTTGCTATGAAAAGCTGTGCCCAGGACTACATACATACCATGCATTTAAGACACATTTAAAGCACATTCAACACACCCACACCCAATCCTGGGAACTGTAGTTTACCCCTTCATGGAGCTACAATTCCCAGCACACTTAGCAAACTACAGTTCCCGTGATTCCTGGGGGGGGGGGGGTTGACCTAGGAAGCTGGGGCAGGAGATGGGTGAAAGAGGAGCTTTCAAACAGAGGGAACCAAATTATCCTCCAGCTCCTGTGCACTAGAGCCCTCTGCTGGTCCAGCTCAGGGAAAGGCCCTCTCATTACTGCATGATGACCTCTTGTTTATTTATTTCCTAGATCCATAAATTTGCAAGGGACCGCGAGGGTCATCTAGTCCAACCCTCTGCAATGCAGGAATCTTTAACCCAACATGGGCCTCAAACCCATGGCCCAGAGATAATGGTCTGGGCCATGGTCTACCGACTGAGCTATCCCTGTTGGTTCTCCCACATCTTAAAACCACATTCAAAACCATACATTTAAAGCACTTTAAATAGCCAAGTCTTTGCCCGCAAAGAATTCTGGGAACTGTAGTTTTCTTCAAGGTTCTGAATTCACCTCAGAGAATTATAATTCCCAGAGCAGTTTAACAACCAAACTGTCTCCCCAGGGAACTCTGGAAATTGTAGCTCTGTGAAGGGAATAGGGGGTCTCCTAACAAACTCTCAGTGTCTTTAGCAATGACAGTTCCCAGTATTTTTTTTGACTCTTTTAAAGGGGCAACATAGTGCTTTAAATGTGTAGTGTGGAGCCAGACATCCTCTAAAGGACCAGAGATATCTCATCCTTCAGGATAACTTCAGAAAGGGGACTTTCCACCAAAGTGGCAAGATTGCGAATTAAAACTATACTGTCAAACCCTAAGAAAAAATGCTGGAATTATCCATTTCCCCCAACCTATCATTTATTATGGATTTATTCATCACCTTACATATACATAAGGCAACTTCCATTAAAAAACCATGATTCAAACCTATTTCATTTTTAAAAAAACAGCTCAGGAACAGTGTATTTGTTTCTTTATTAAAAATGACATGTCACTTAATTGTTGAAACCTCTAAATGATTTACATGGAACATAAAATGCAATTAGCAGCCAAAGTCAGTAGTCAAAAACAAGTTGACATAAAAAAACCACCAACCCACCACACCCAAGCATTTATTTATTTTTTAAACCAGGAGCTAGAAATACATGGTTGGCATTCACTTTCCCTCAGAGCAGACCTATTAAAATGAATAAATATGACTAAGTTAGTTCCATTAACTTCAGTAGTTGAATACCACCATAGTTGAACTATGACATTTGCTGCCACAGGAGGCAGTGATGGACAACAAAATGGATGGCTTTAAAAGATGGGACAAATTGACAAGGCTATCAGACAGCTCTTGTGCTCAGATCCTGCTTGGTTTCCCACAGGCATCTGGGTGGCCAGTGAGAGAACAGGATGCTAGACTAAGATTGGCCACTCTGGCCTCATCCAGAAGGCTCTTTGTATGTTCTTAGCAGCTGAAGGGCCACCTATTAGCGCGCGTGCACACACACACACACACACACACACACACACACACACACACACACTCCTGGCCTTAGTAAGTGATGGCTCCCCTGCCACTGGATTTCCCCAATCAATGCTACTTCAGGATGTATGCTGCGCGAGGTGCACTTATGGATAATTGTTCTTATAGACCCGAATTCATTTCCCGGGGGTCATGATAATTGCATGCCACCTCCAGCATCAGAGGGCACATGCCTCCGGTTGACACTAGTTGCCGGGAAGCAACAATTGGAAGAGGGCTGATGGGCTTCCCAGTGGCATCCGCTTGGGAAACAGGATGCCCCAGTAGTGGGAAGAAGGCCCAGAGCCTGGGGAGTGGTGGTGGGACAGTGATGAGCGGTCAGAGGGAGAAGACTAGGAAGAGAAGGTGTCAGAAGCTGAGAAAACAACAGGGCTTAGTGAGCTGGGAGAGGCAGAGGCAGAGAGCAGTCCAGAATCAGGGGCAGAAGCCGATGCAGGAGGGTGGGATGAGAGAAGCCAAGAAGTAGAGAAGGGTCAGGCTGGGGAAGTGTCACGGGTTTCTCCCCTTCCTGCTGCAACAAGCTCCCTTTCCCCCTAGTTTCCCAGAACCAAAAGAGGCACAAAAAGGGCGGAGGAGAGAGTAGTGATGCACAGTCTTCAATTGCTTGGGGGAAACCCTGGATTTGGCAGCTATGGGGAGGCAGGAACCTTCAGTCTCAGCAACTGCTTCATAGGAGCAAGACCTACCAAGGATGCGTTGCTGTGCGCATTAGGCCTGACACCCGGCCAAGTTGGTGCAGATCATGTTTTTGCTATTAAAGAGTTAATGGCAACTTGCACAGTGTGATTGACTGCGGGCTCGCTCCTGACACTATGTTCTCATGAGAAAGGATAGATTGAGGTTGGTGGGACAGTGCCCCATTCGCCCTGACGGACTAGTCTCCACTGGCACCAGCCCTCGGAAATAGGAGCGTCTAGACCAGCTAGCTGGCAAAGAGGCTTAGTAGGCTTCTTGGGGCAGAGCACTTCGCAGTTGTCATGGTCTGAATCCCAGCACTGCACCACTTCAGTTCCTAGAGGGGCTCAGAGTAATGTCTCCATCCACATCCGGGAAAATCAATACAGGAGGAGACGATCGTGCAGAGACCCAAGCGACTGCTGAAGGTCCAGGACTACCAGAGTCCGGGACGTTTGTTCCATGCTTCTACCTCGCATGGATTCTCACGTGGGCCTTCAGTTTCGAACTCTGGTTGAAACATTTCCCGCACTCGCCGCACCTGTACGGCTTCAGGCCCTTGTGTATCCGGATGTGGGAGACGAGGCTGCCCTTGACGTTGAAGGTTTTCCCACAGTCCAAGCACTGGAAGGGCTTCTCCCCCGTGTGGATCCTCTGGTGTCTGACGAGGTCGGAGTTCATGCCGAAGGACTTCCCGCAGTCCGAGCACTCAAAGGGCTTCTCCCCCGTGTGGACCCGGTGGTGGCGGATGAGGTCGTAATTCATCCGGAAGAACTTGCCGCAGTATGAGCATCCGTACGGCTTCTCTCCCCGGTGGATTCGGTAGTGCCGGAAAAGCCCATACTTAGTGCTGAAGGATTTGCCGCAGTCCAAGCAACCGTACGGCTTCTCCCCCGTGTGGGTCTTGTGATGTCGGATGAGCTTGTCCTTTGTGCGGAAGGCCTTCCCGCACTCCACGCATTTGAAGGGTTTCTCTTCTGCTTCGGTCCTCTCGCCCGCCTTGGAGTTAGAAGTCCGTCTGTATTCAGTCAGGGTCACAGGCCTCTCCCCAGTAAGAAGTCCACTCAGTCCTTGGTAAAGGCCCACACTAGGAATGAGCTGATCCATCTTCTGCCTCGGGCAGCTTGCCTGTTGTTGCCTCCATGGCCCACACAGACCCTCATCTGATCCCGCCTGCTTGCAGGGCTTGAGCCCATTGGCCGTCTCTCTCTCCTCCAGGATGCCTTGAGGTTCTTGCTCAGAGCTTTCTTGCCCATGATCCTTCTTACCTGAAGGAAGAAGGAGAAAGATGAAATATAAGAACATCAACACCTTAAGTATCAAGTATTGTACCAGGCAGAGGGCCTTCTCGGTAGTGGCGCCCACCCTGTGGAACGCCCTCCCATCAGATGTTAAGGAAATAAACAACTACAGTGGTGCCTCTGGATGCAAACGGGATCCGTTCTGGAGCCCCGTTCACATCCTGAAGCGAACATAACACGCGACTGCGCATCTGCAGGTCACGTTTCGTCACTTCCCCGTCATTTTGAGCGACTGCGCATGCACGAGCAACGAAACCCAGAAGTAGCCTAAAGCGTATTCATCCCGAGGTATGACTGTATCTGACTTTTAGAAGACATCTGAAAGCAGCCCTGTTTAAGGAAGTTTTTAACGTTTGATCTTTTAGCGTGTTTTTAATATTCTGTTGGGAGCCACCCAGAGTGACTGGGGAAACCCAGCCAGATGGGTGGGGTATAAATCATCATCATCTTCATCATCATCACCTCTTCCCATACAAAACAACCTGGACCCTGAGCTTGTCAACTGAGCTTGCCCTTCTTTATGTCCACGCTCCCAGAGAAGTTCGGAGGGTGGCAACAAGAAAATGGACCTTTTCCGTGGTAGCTCCCCAACTATAGAATGCTCTACAGTTAGCATGAAGTAATCCCTGTTTAGTGAAGTTTTTAATGTTTGATGTTTGATTCTGTTTTTAATCTGTTGGGAGCCGCCACATGGGCTGGGTATAATAATAATAATAATAATAATAATAATAATAATAATAATAATAATTATATTACTTACCCGCTGAGCTGGCATTTCCTCCACACTCGTGTTTCACCACGTTCCAGATCTGCCTGCCTGCATCTCCCAAAGTAGTTGCCTCATCTGGGACATTCACAATCACCTTCTGAAAGAGGCCCGGGCCCTGAAACAGCAGGGGTCATGTTGTTCAATGATTTGTGTTATTCACAGCATTTAGACACACTTTGTGTAGACCAGTGTTCTTCAAGCTTAGGTCCCCAGAAGTTGCTGGAATACAAATCCCATCATCCTTCGTTGTTGGCTAAGATGGCTATGGATGATGGGATTTGTAGTCCAAACAACGTCCAAGGACCAAATTTTGAAGAACACTGCGATAACTGGGCAAGATGTATCAACTGTTTGACACGACATAAGGTAGCTTCCTTTGGTTCTTGATCTCGCTACCAGCTATGGATAGTTCAGGATTCCCAGGATGCAAACAGCCTCCTATAAGGATACTTGGTTTAAATGTCTGAAGTTGTTTTAACAGACAATGCAAACATAATGTATATGCTGTGGGAGTGTCAGCATGCCTTTGGAGACAAATCCTGCATCATATAAATTCAATGACAGGAGAAAACTCTCCCCCAGTTGATTATTTTTTGTTTGATTGAGGGGGAAATATCTGCAAAACAACAGCCTTTTAACAAACAAACAAACAAACAAACAAACAAACAAACAAACAAAAGCAACCTTTGTGATGGCAGCCAGAGCAGTCTGGGCTTGAAAGTGCAAAGATTATCAGGTTCCAATTATATGGGAATGCCTATGGAAATGTCTTAAATTTGCAAAAATGCACAAATCAATTGATTTGATTCATAAGAGAAGCGGTATATTTTACAACACAACGTCTGTTGAGAGATGGGCGTTTTTTGTGAATCACTGCAACACAATTTTGGAAATACAGTGGTACCTCTGGTTGCAAACGGGATCCATTCCGGAGGCCCGTTCGCAACATGAAAAGAACACAACCAGCAGCGGCGCCTCTGCGCACACACGGGTTGCAATTTGCCACTTCTGCGTGTGGGAGTTCAGAACTTAACTGGTTAAGTGTTCTGAGCTGTGCGTCACTTTCCGACGTCAGCTTTAGAAGCTGGGAGGAGTCTGGGAGGAGACTGTTCACTTGTTGTTCTCTCTGTGTGTCTTGAGAGAGACGGACATGTTTTCGACATGGCTGCAAGCAGCGATGGGCTGAAATGTTTCAATAAACAACTGTAAATAGACGAATCTGTCTGTGTATGCTTGCATGGAGCAAGGGAGGAAAAGACTGTTTTACACCGCTGTAAGCCACTCTGCTAAGCCGTGGCCAAAGAGACAGCAGATTTACGATCAAGCTCAGAGATCGTTATCTCGCACAGGTTATGGAAGGTCAGTAACGCTCGTAAAACAGTCGGTGTGAGCTCCAGGAACGCTTTGTAGTCAGCGTAGCTGCCGGTGAGCAAGAATGATTAATTGCCTGCTTCCGAGAGACAGTGAGAGCTTCTGATACAGAGAGCTGGCTGGAGCTAAAAGCTGAGACGCAGCTGCTGTCGTTTCTCCACGGAAGGGTGAGGCAGAGAAGCTGTACCTGATCGTAAGTAAGCTTGGGCCCCCTTGGGAGAACGGGAAGAAAATGGCAGAGAGCCAGGGTATACCGGTGGAGAAGCTCACTTTAAAAAGTTGGGCAACCTGGAGCAGAAGAGTCAGGGGTTGGTTCTTGGTCACTGGGCTTTGGGAAGGAAGCCAGTCAGAGCCAGCTGAAGCAGGCTGTGAATCTGCGGTGCCTGGAGATGGCAAGCAGAGAATGCAGAGAGAGCTGGATATGCTCAGAGCATGCGTTGATGCTTCACTGAGGCCTCATTTGGAAGGTGTACAGTCAGCAAGGGCTGCCTGGAATGTGCTGCGAAGTTTGTGTGAAACTGCAGCAGGAGGCCAGGGCCCTGGAGAAGAAATGGAGAGCCCCAAGATGGCTGCGGCCCCAGTTCCCGGTACTTCAGTCTCAAGGAGCACTGTTGGGCAGATCGGGGGGGCGAAGAGTTCCAAAGGCAAGTTTAAGAAACTTTCCACTGTTGCTGAAGCGGAGAGCAACTTCAGCAGGGGCCAGGCTGGTGGGAGGTGCCGTTCCAGGAGAAGGAAGGCCAGGCCAGCTGGGAGGAGCCCCGGGCAGTGTTTTTCCACTGGAGTACAACATCTGCGTGGCAGTTGCCCCCACCGGAGCACAGAGCCTAGGCAGGATGTTTGCAAGGACACTTCCCATGGGAATCAAGCGGGTTTCCATGGCAACAGGCCTGGGAAGACAGGCAGGCGTGGAACTGAGCCAGGTGGTCGTGGTAAACAACAGGAAGAGGCTTATCAAGTCTCTGCGAGTATGGCATTGTTCGAAGACGGCCGAATGGAAAATTTGAAAATGGCTTTTGTAATCGACTCAGCAGCTAACCGCAACATGGTTCCAGAGACATCTGCAGTCAAGATGGGGAATTGCACGGCAATTCCGGCTGGACAAACTGTTATGTTCGCAAATGGACAGAGAACCCAGATTAAAACTGTCACTAACGTTTTCCTTTCTGTTTTGCAGGAGACGCTGCAGTTTTGTGTTATCCCAGAGGGGGATCATTGTTTGTTATCTGTGCCTTATTTGTTAAGTAAGGGGTTCAAAGTTTGTTTTGAAAATGATGTCTGCACAATCTCCAAAGGGGAGAGGGTACTTGCCACGGTTAAGAAGGGGCAGAATGATCTTTTCATTCTTAAAACGTCTCTTGGGGGTGAGGGGAAGGTTGAGAGAGCACAGGCGCAGCGTGCTACAGTTCCCGACCAGCGTGCTACAATTCCCGCTCATGTGTCATGTGCTTGTGTTTGGCATGGGAGAACCATTCATGGTTCTGTAGAAGAACTGCAAGTGCTTCCTGAGGTTACCAGAGGGTGTAAAATTAGGGATTGTGGACGTGCCATTAGTTGCACCACATGCAAGCAGGCGAAGGTGAGGGGGTGCAGTTACCCAAAGGTGGAACGGGTAACCACTAAACCTTTTGAGCTGGTTCACATAGATTTGGCCGGTCCTGTCAAGGAACCAAGTCTAGGAGGGGCCAGGTTTCTGCTGACTTTTTTGGATGATTTTTCGCAGAGCACCTGGACTCACGGTCTCAAATCCAGGGAGGATGCAGCACAGCTGATCAAGAGCTGGGTTGAGGGGGTGGAACAGAGATTCTCCACCAAGGTTCAAGCAATCGTCAGTGACAGAAATGATAGGTACACTGGTTCTGCTTTGCAGCAGTTCTTTCACAGAAGAGGGATACGTCACACAGTTACTTCACCCAGTGAGAGGGGGGTGGCAGAGCTGAGAAGTGAAGCTCTGGTTAAGGCTGGACAGGTGATGCTGAAAGAAGCCAGGTTACCTCCAAAGTTTTGGCTGGAGGGAATCCGATGTGTGTCGTTCACCTGGAATCGTGTCTACAACTCACTGGTAGGTGACACACCGTACTCGTTGTTGAATGGCAGAAAACCTCAGGTTCATTTTCTGCGCAAGTTTGGATCTCCTGCGGTTGTCCCTGTGCCTAAGGCTTTGCAAGGGCCAGATGGAGCCAAAGTCCAGAAAATGATCTTCTGTGGGTATGAGCCAGATGCTCGTGCATGGAGATTTGCATACCCGTCAGGTGATCAGAGTAAGGTGCTGGTCAGTAAACACGCTGAATTCTGTCAGCAGGATGAAAGGCCAAAGATGTCTGCACAGCGTGATGTTCTTTCAGAATGTCTCTCTGATCCAGAGGACAGTTCTGTTGAGGAGGAAGAAGAGGCTGAGTCTGCTGATGACGACCAGGTCACTAACCAGGGTCAGGAGCAGGGTGGGGCGTCTCCACAAGTTGTTAGGAGAGGACAGCCCAAGAGTGAGCCTAGTTCTCCTGTAAGTGTAATGGAGAGGATTCGAAGACGCTTTAAGTCAGAGGGGGAATCCTGTGATGCAGAGGACACACCTGCTGGTGACAGTGAGCCAGAGGAAATACCAGAGTTTGTGCCTAGGCGATCCAGTCGCACAACCAAGGGTATTCCACCTGAGAGGTACCAGGCCACAGGTACGTGGGTAAGTTTCGCACAGTGCGATTCTGAGAGTTGTGAGGTGATTCCACAGATGCCCAACAGGTACGCCAAGGTAGGGCGCAAGGCATTGGGGAAGGGATTGATCTCACAAGGTGTTGCTGAAGATGTTACACAGGTTTTGTCAGAAAGCGACGCAAGGGGGTGTGTGGGAGTTCAGAACTTAACTGGTTAAGTGTTCTGAGCTGTGCGTCACTTTCCGACGTCAGCTTTAGAAGCTGGGAGGAGTCTGGGAGGAGACTGTTCACTTGTTGTTCTCTCTGTGTGTCTTGAGAGAGACGGACATGTTTTCGACATGGCTGCAAGCAGCGATGGGCTGAAATGTTTCAATAAACAACTGTAAATAGACGAATCTGTCTGTGTATGCTTGCATGGAGCAAGGGAGGAAAAGACTGTTTTACACCGCTGTAAGCCACTCTGCTAAGCCGTGGCCAAAGAGACAGCAGATTTACGTGCGCAGCTGAGAAAGAAGCGTGCCGGACCGCTGTAAATCACTGATTGGGATCGTAAAGCTGTCTGAGTACACGGCTCCATCGATCAAGCTCAGAGATCGTTATCTCGCACACTGCGCATGCGCGTGACATCATATTGCGCACTTGCGCAAGCGGCGAAACCCGGAAATAACCCTTTCCGGTACTTCCGGGTCGTCGAGGGGCGTCACCTGAAAGAACATCACATGAAGCGGACATAACATGAGGTATGACTGTCTTAGACTGGAAACTTTCTTGACTTTGATTTGTGCATATTTTGAAGTACAAATTATTATTATCATTATTATAAAAGAAAGGAAACAGCCTCACCTGCTCTTCCCAACTCCCTGCCTCCCCCTGAGCCGGCAAGAAATTCTCCGCTAGGGCCACCGCCTGGGCACAGGTTTCAGGAGCCTGATCCTTCACCCGACTCTGGATCCCTCGAGGCAGGACATCCAGGAACTGCTCCAAGACCAGCAAGTCCAGGATCTCCTCTTTGGTATGTTTCTCTGGCTTCAACCACTGGCGGCAAAGCTCCCAGAGCCGGCTGCAGGCCTGGCGGGGGCTTTCAGCCTGGTGGCAGTGAGATTGCCTAAAGCGTTGCCGGTGGCCCTCGGTGCTGAGGGCCTCCTTCTCCTCCTTTACTTTGGTGTTGGGGCCCTTTTCTCTCAGATCAAGCTTGATGCGGACCTGGTGACTCGGCCCGTTGAGGATCGGAAGGAGGTACCCTTCTTTTGGAGGCTGGCTGGCTGCAGTGATGGCCTCAAAAGGGGCTAGGGAAGTCCTCAGGTCCGCCCAGGGAGCCAATTCCGCCAGCTGCGAGCTCCCCGCCTCAGAGTGGGGTGACTCCATCGCCTTGAGGAAGGCCTGCCACTGGGCTTCCCAGACCTGCTGCAGGCCCTCGCACCCCGCAGGTCCCGCCTGAGCAGAAGGGTGGGGCTTTTTCCTCAGTCCCTTGGATCCCATCTCAGACTTCGGACCCGCTGGGTCCTTCCTCTCTGTTTTCACACCCAGCTTCAATTCCTGATCCAGCACCGCCTGGAAGCGGAGATCTGGGGCCGGCAGCTCCCCCTCCCTCCCTTCCGCCATTTGGGTACTGGAGCTCTGGCAGTTGGGAAGGGTAGATGGAATTCGAACTCAGAGCAGCGCTTCCGCCCTGACGGCTAATGCAGGAGAGGAATCCAGCCAACTGGATTAGTGCACCCAGCTACTGCGGTATGACAAGGAGAGTTCAGAGGGATACAGGGCAGAGCTATCTCCGCAACGGCACTTGGGAGCTACCCTTGGCCGCAGATGGGATATCCAAGGGCTTTCTGCCGGAAAAAAAACACAAGAGCAATCTGTTAAGTTGTTTCAAACTGTTTTTAATATATATATATATTAATTTATTTAATCATTTTTTCAATACAAACAACAATTGCAAAAGACACATACAACAAAAACCATAATAACACTAATAACACAATTTGACAATTCAGATTTGAATACTGACATGCCTATGACTGGGATGCGGGTGGCGCTGTGGGTTAAACCACAGAGCCTAGGACTTGCCGATCAGAAGGTCAGCGGTTTGAATCCCCACGACGGGGTGAGCTGAGCTCCCGTTGCTTGGTCCCAGTTCCTGCCAACCTAGCAGTTCAAAAGCATGTCAAAGTTCAAGTAGATAAATAGGTATCGCTCCGGCGGGAAAGTAAATGGCATTTCCGTGAGCTGCTCTGCTTCGCAAGAAGCGGCTTAATCATGCTGGCCACATGACCCGGAAGCTGTATGCCTGTTCCCTCGGCCAATAAAGCAAGATGAGTGCCGCAACCCCAGAGTCAGTCACGACTGGACCTAATGGTCAGGGGTCCCTTTACCTTTACTATACCTATGACTACACCTTTTTAACAATATTTCCCCACCTCTCCTCCCCCTACTTCCCACCACTGTTTTTTAATATTGTTGCTGTAACCCATCCTGGACCTTAGCATGAAGGACAGATAATGTTAATAATGTTAATAATGTTAATAATGTTAATAATGTTAATAATGTTAATAATGTTAATAATGTTAATAATGTTAATAATGTTAATAATGTTAATAATAATAGTGCAGAATGTTTCCCTGCAAAGTAACAGAAGTGGGGATCTCTGGTAAACACATTTTTGGTGAAAACTCTCTGGAATCTAGCTGTTTAAAACCGCCTTATCTTAACAGCAAGCCAAGAAGGTAGGATAAGCTGAGAGATGGTGACTTACCCCAGGCAGGCTGGTGAGCTTCGGAAGTGAAGGGGGAGCTGGATGTCAGTTTTGAGTCCAGTGCTTAGCCACAACACACCAGAACTGGTAAGGCAAGCCGGTGAAAGTAATGCAAATAAAAATAAAAATCATATATACAATAATGAACATAAGAACATGCTGGATCAGGCCAAAGATCCATCTATTCATAAAACTGTAGAGTTGGAAGGGAACTTAAAAATGGAAAGCGTAATGCTGGTGGTCAACAAAAGAGCTTTAAAGATTCTCTCAAGGCAAATCAAAAAATATGCAGTATAAACACTGACAACTGGGAAACATTGGCCTGCGAGTGCTCCAGTTGGAGAACAGCCTTTACCAAAGGTGTCATTTGACGCAAGGGAGAAACGTGCTAGGAGGAAGGCACGTTTGGCAAATCCACACCGTGATCAACTCCCGCCCGGAAACCAATGTCCCCACTGTGGAAGGACGTGGGATCCAGAATTGGCCTCCCCAGTCACTTACGGACTCACTGTTAAGACTGTGTTCATGGAAGACATTCTTACTCGGCTACGAGTGATCGCCAAAGAAGTCCAACATCCTGTTCTCACAGCGGTCAATGCAAAGCCTGAAAGCAGGATTGGTGCGCCGGAGCACAATTCTCCTCACTTGCGATTCTCAGCAGCTGAACTTAAGTCATCCCGCCTCTGACTGTGGAGGTAGGAAACAGCCGTCATGGCTAGTAGCAATAGATAGCCTTATCCTCCACGAAGTTACCTAACCCTTTTTAAAAGCCATCCAAGTTGGTGGTTATCATTACAGCTTGTGGGAGGGAGTTCCACAGTTTAACGATGAGCTGTGTAAACGAGTCCTTCCTTTTGCCCGTTCCGAAACCTCCAACATTCCGCTTCATTAGATGCCCCTGACTTCTAGCGTTACGAGTGAGAAGAGAACCGCTCCCAGCCACAATTTTTCTGCAAAATGCCTAATTTTACACACCTCTGTCATGCCTCCTTCAGACAAGGCACCTCTCCCCGCCCTAACAGGGGACACCGGGGATTGAATCTGGGACCTCCTGCTTTCAAAAGCTTTTTTTCTTCTTAAAGCATTTAAAAGAAATACATTGAATTTTCCATAAGGCTCAGCATCGCCATCTAGTGTCACACTGTATATTGCATTTAAAACACACTTAAAATGTTTTAGTTACAGATAGGTAGCCGTGTTGGTCTGCCATGGTCAAAACAAAATAAAAAAATTCCTTCCAGTAGCACCTTAAAGACCAACTGAGTTAGTTCTAGGTATGAGCTTTCGTGTGCATGCACACTTCTTCAGATACACTGAAACAGAAGTCACCGGACCTTTCTATATAGTGAGAAGGTGGGGAGGGGTATTACTCAGAAGGGTGGTGGGAATGGGTGATTGGCAGATAGCTGCGATGAGCCTGTTGACGACTCTTAACGACTGCAATAGGTCTAACAGGAAAAAGCAAGGGGTGAGAAGGTGAAAAATGGCTTTGTCATGTATAATGAGATAAGAATCCAATGTCTTTGTTCAACTTCACCCCGGTATGGCTCCCCTTTATCACATACACAGCCCAACAGGACAATGACAATAATCCACCAACAGCATACAAATCAATATGGCTAACTTGATCCAAAACACCCACCCACCCACCCCACTCACACACGAAAACAAAGATCACCACAGCCAATCACAAACAAACAATCACATCCTAGGCCAACCCCAACCTCTCTCACCACCAAAGGAACACAAGTGAACAACACAAGCACGCTGACACCAAACTACATACATTAAGCATAATAGAAACACCGCTACCCCACCCCACCCCCATCCATCTCCCCTCCTTCCACCCTCCTTTCTTCTTCTTCTTCTTCTTCTTCTTTTTTTTTTTTTTCTTCTCCCCCTAATGCCTCAACAAATGAAATGGATTTGTAAAAATGTTATACGGGGGAAAAAAAATACACGAGGCATTACACTTACACTGTAAAACAAGAAAACCCTTAATAAAATATATTTAAAAAAAAAACAACCAAAAAACCAGGTCTCTCCATAGTTTTAAGTTTGGTGATAAGTTGCAATTCAGCAGCTTCTCTTTCCAGTCTATTTCTGAAATTCCTTTGTAATAGAACAGCTACTTTGAGATCTTGTATAGAATGTCCTGGGAGATTGAAGTGTTCTCCTACTGGTTTTTCTGTCTTGTGGTTCCTGATGTCGGATTTATGTCCGTTTATTCTTTGGCGTAAGGTCTGGCCTGTTTGTCCAATATAGAGAGCTGAAGGACACTGTTGGCATTTTAAACTTAAAATAAAACTTAAAATGTTTTATTTGTGGCTGTATAGCTGAGCCCATAATCACCGACCTGGTGCCCTCCAGATCATAGAACCGTAGAGTGGGAAGGGACCCTGAGGGTCATCTAGTCCAACCCCCTGCAATGCAGGAATAAACTCAGCTAAAGCATCCATGACAGATGGCCATCCAACCTCTGCTTTAAAACCTCCAAGAAAGGGGAGTCCACCATCTTCTGAAGGGAGTCCATTACAATACTGAGCTGGAGGGTAAATGCTTCAGCTGACAGGACAGTTTGCAACATTAAAGTAGTAGTAGTAGTAGTAGTAGTAATAATAATAATAATAATAATATTTATACCCCGCCCTCCCTGGCCAGAGCCGGGCTCAGGGCGGCTAACACCAGTAAAATTACAGTAAAAACATAATAGGGGCAAAAAACCCAATTTAAAATACAGGTTAAAATGCAGTTTAAAATGCAGCCTCATTTTAAAAGTAGCCCATAGATCAAAACCATAAGGGGAGGGAAACATAGGGGTCAGACTGAGTCCAAACCAAAGGCCAGGCAGAACAGCTCTGTCTTGCAGGCCCTGCGGAAAGATGTTAAGTCCCGCAGGGCCCTAGTCTCTTGTGACAGAGCGTTCCACCAAGTCGGGGCCAGTACTGAAAAGGCCCTGGCCCTAGTTGAAACCAATCTAATCACCTTGCGACTTAGGACCTCCGAAATGTTGTCATTTGTGGACCTTAAGGTCCTCCGCGGGGCATACCAGGAGAGGTGGTCCCGTAGGGACGTGGGTCCTAGGCCGCACAGGGCAATAAGCAGCAATTAATCATCGAGATCCTACTTTCCAATGGGTTTTTTAAAAGATGTGAACACACACAACCTCCCAAGGGAGACCGTTCCCCTGCCAAGGGATTTTGGACTGATGAAAGTTGTAGCCCAAAACGCCTGGAGCGGAAGACAGCCGGCTGGCGAAGGCAGGGGCTGGAGGGACAAGTCATTTGACTTCTACATAGAATCACAGAGTTGAAAGGGACCTTGAGGAGCATCTAGTCCAACCCCGGCAATGCAATAATATGCATATGGCAGGTTACAACCAGAGCCAGTCTCCCCAGTTGCCTATCCCTTAGGCGGAGGATCTGCAAAGGTCCCCCTCTCTGTTCTTCCACCCTCCAACCTCTTTGCATCCCACGCTCCCCCCACCCCCAATATAAAAGCTGGATGGATATATATATATATATATATATCCGACATCATTTCTCTTTTTGCACCTTCGGCTCACCGCTGCTTGGATTTCAGCAGCCTCCAACTCCCGCCTGCATCCAGAGAGCCATTTCGCTTTCCGGATAGAGGGGACGGAAAAGGCACGAGCTCCCCCCCCCCCGACCTCTCTATGGTAGCGACATCCCACCTACTCCCCCCTCCCCAAATTTCCCCCCTCCCCTTCCTCTCTAGGAACCCCGATCTCGACTGCTGGATTTAACCATTGCAGGACCAAACACAAGAAGCTCCTTCTCTGGCTGGCTGGGTCAGAGCCCAGGTGGTTCTTTTCCTGCCTGCTTCCCTCGGATGCGTTTTGGCCATAGCTGTCAACTTTTCCCTTTTCTTGAGAGGAATCCTATTCGGAATAAGGGAATTTCCCTTAAAGAAAGGGAAACGTTGACAGCTATGGCTTTGGCGCATGGGTTTGTTTTCGTTTGCATTTCACAACAGAGCATCTATACTGCTTGTATAGCTTGGTGCCTCCTCCAAAAGCGGGTTAGGTCTTTTGAGAGAGAGAGAGAAAGATCGCTGCCAATTGCTGCAGAGAATCACAGGATCTTAAGAGTTGGAAGGGATCCCCCAAGGGTCATCCAGTCCAACCCCTTGGACTGCAGGAAGCTCGGCTAAAGCAGATGACCATCCAACCTCTGTTTAAAAACTTCCAAGGAAGGAGAGTCCACAACCTCCAGAGGGAGATCGTTCCACCGTCTAACAGCTCTTAGTGTCAGAAAGTTCTTCCTGATGTTTAGTTGGAATCTAATGAAACCATTGGTTTGAGTTCTACCCTTTGGAGCAGGAGAGAACAAGCTTGCTCCATCTTCCATGTGACAGCCCTTGAGATATTTAAGGATGGCTAGCCTATCTCCTCTCAGTCTCCTCTTTTCCAGGCTAAAGGTACTCAGCTCCTTCAACCTTTCCTCATAAGGCTGTTTCCAGACCCTTGATCAGGGGTCCCCAAACTAAGGTCCGCGGGCTGGATAAGGCCTGAAGGACTTGTTTATCCTGCCCGTGGCGACCCCCGGCTGCCCAATTCTGGGTCGGAGGAGCACCGGAAATAGCACGTGCGCATGCGCAAGTGTTATTTGCATATGCACAAGCATTATTTCCGGTGCAAATCCGGGTCGGAGGAGGCCTGTGCACATGCACACAAGCTATTTCTGGTGCTCCTCTGACCTGGAAGTGTGCTGGAAATAGCGTGTGCACACGTGCTCCCCCGCCATCCTGCCTGCCGGGCAATTGGCGCTGGAGACACCGGCCCAAGGCACAGTAAGTTTGCTGACCCCTGCCCTTGATCATCTTGGTTGCCCTCCTCTGCACACATTCCAGCTTGTCGACAACCTTCTTAAAATTCCAGGTGTGTTTTAACCAAGGCAGAATAATTTGTATTTTAATTTGTATTAAAGTCTGCTTCTCTGCACCTCTGTGATCTGTGCACGTCATGATGCAGGATTTAGGCTGCCAACTTTGTACAGAGGTACCCCGTAAGAACAGTCCTGTTCGGAACAATTTGGTTTACGAACTCCGCCATACCAGAAGTAGTGTTCCGGTTTGCAAACTTTACCTCGGTCTATGAACAGAATCCGAAAGGTGGAAGGGCACCGGCAGCGGGAGGCCTCATTAGGGAAAGCATGCCTCGGTTTAAAAACGGTTTCAGTTTAAGAACGGACTTCCAGAACGGATTAAGTTCGTAAACAGAGGTACCACTGTATTTAAAAAGTCAAGGTTACAGGGCTGCACTAATAAGGCCTCCATCTGCACTGTAAATTCAAAGCCGTATCATACCACTTTAAACAGGCATGGCTTCCCCCAAAGAATCCTGGGAAATGTAGTTTGTTAAGGATGCTATTTTAGGAGACCCTGGCTCACATCTTACAGCTCTAATTCCTAGAATTCCCTGGGAAGAGGAATTGACTGTTAAGGCACATTGGGAATTGTAGCTCTGTGAGGGGAGCAGGGTGTCTCTTGACAACTCTCAGCACCCTCAACAAACTACAGTTCCCAGGATTCCTTAGAGGAAGCCATGATCATTTAAAGTGGCATGGTAGTGCTTTAAATGTATAGTGTAGGTGGAGCCTAGGACCTGGGGAAAGCTCACCAAATCCCTCATTGTCTCTCTCCTAGCCAGACCTACCTCACAGGGTTGTTGTGAGCTTCTCAGAAGAAAGGACGGGGGTAAATAATATATTTGTGTTTGTTCCTGAAGGCAGCCCTGTTTAGGGAAGTTTTTAATATTTAATGCTGTATTGTTTTTAACACTCGATTGGAAGCTGCCCAGAATGGCTGGGGAAACTCAGCCAGATGGGTGGGGAATGAATGAATGAATGAATGAATGAATGAATAAATAAATAATTTCATGCATTTATACAAAGACTTAATATTACCCTCTTGGCATCTGACCATTCAGGAGCTTTAAGCCCAGTGTGAGGCTCTTGTTAGGCTCCAACTCGCCACAGATCCATCCTTGTTGTTCAGCAGCATCTGAAGGGCCAATGGAAGACAATGGTTCTGCCAACTCCAGGTCCGGATGCCATAGATCTCAGAATATCAGCTGTCTGCCAGGGATTGCTGGCAGCCTGGTTCACACATTCCTTTAAACCACAAATAAACTAAACTATGGTTTAAACAACAGGAGCTTTGCTCCTCCCCCATCCCAGCTGCCGCCAGGGAAACAAACCATGGTTCTGGCTCGCTGCATGTTTCCCTCAAGCAAAGCATGAGTGGTAAGCCAAGAAGAAGGGCACCTCCAGCCATCCTCCTTATTGTGCATTCTTGATTATTCTGCTCATGATGGTACTGGGCGGTTAAACACGATCAGACCTTCACTTAAGCTTACACCTGCAAAGGTTTAGGGGTAGACATACTGCTGCATATGGAATACCTTATTTACACGAATCTAATGCGATATTGAATCTAATGAGCACTTTGAAACCCAAAAAGTATTTGCTGGCGAATGTAAATGCTCCATCAAATCTAGTGCACACCCTAATTTTTGCGACATATTTTGGTCAAAAAAAGGTGCTCATTACATTCGGGTAAATACGGTAGGTGCAGATTCCTGCTGAAATCCAATAATAATAATAATAATAATAATAATAATAATAATAATTTTTGGCCATATGTTCTGATTTATTTTCGGACCCCATTTTTTTCCTTTTTGCAAGTGCCCCTCCAGACAGCATTAATGCAGTAACACTGGGGAAGTATCCCAGAACAACTCATACTATGGAGTGATCCAAGATAATCTCACCACTAATATGTCAGTGGTCACATCCACAACCATGACTTTAAAACCCCCTTACACTATTTTCAACAGTCATGACTACCCTTTTGGAATCCTGGGACCTTTAGTTCAAGGGTGCTGGGGATTGTGGCTATGTGAGGAGTCTCCTACCAGCTCTCAAGCACACTTAACAAACTACAGTGGTGCCTCGCAAGACGAAAATAATTCGTTCCGCGAGTCTCTTCGTCTTGCGGTTTTTTCGTCTTGCGAAGCACCCCTATTAGCGGATTAGCGGATTAGCGCTATAAGCGGCTTTTAGCGGCTTAGAAAAAGGGGGGGGAAGCGAAAAAACTCGCAAGACTCGCAAGACGTTTCCGTCTTGCGAAGCAAGCCCATAGGAAAATTCGTCTTGCGAAGCGCCTCGAAAAACGGAAAACCCTTTCGTCTAGCGAGTTTTTTGTCTTGCGAGGCATTCGTCTTGCGGGGCACCACAGTACAGAGGATGGACAAAGGCTCCCATCAGCTCCAGCCAGCATGGCCAATGGTCAGGGATGATGGGAATTATAGTCCAACAACATCTGGAGGGTCACAGATTCCCCAGCCCGCGCCAGAAATTTAAGCTATATTGTCCGTAGTCAGTGAAACTGTCGTTTCCTCCTCCTCCTCCTCTCTGCTTTCCCTTCGGTTCTTCAAAGTGGCTGAAGGGTTGTTTGTTTTTTTCCAAGTTTTTTACATGTCTACTCAGAGGTAAAGACCACTGAGTAAAGTGGAATGTTTTCCCAGATACTTTTCATGTTGGCGACACACTTTTGAGACATGCATTATTTTGTGATATGATTATTCAGCTTTACTAGCAAACCGGAGGTTAAACTAACCCTTTTCCAGCCCTGGGAGGAGTGCAGGGAGCGTTTGTGCGACATACTTACACACTGCAGCCAAAACACCAATGTGTCGCGACACACTGTTTGGAAAGCCCTGGCGTATAGGATTGTAGCCTGATCTCTAGAATGACCCTTGATATAAATAAAAAAGGAAGTAATCTTTTAATGGTGTTACAGGACACATTATACCCAATTATTCAATGTAACGTCTTTCCTGTGTCAGCTATGCAGTGAGGTTGCATCCAATTTCTCTTTCCCTAAACTGAACTACCGTAAATTGTGTCAACGCACACACAATCCACACAAATGACAGATTAAAACAGGTATGGTTTTGGACGTTACCTAAAACTGAACCACCCCAACTACCTGTCAAAGTGAGTAAAAACAAAGCTATTTCAGAAGGCAGTCTTATAATATAAAAAGCATATTTTTTTCAAATATGTAGCCTCAGGGCTTCCTTGCCATAGCACAGGGGTTCTAGCTTGAATAAAACATGGGGGAGGCAGATAAGCCCTGCCCTACATAATCGATCACATGATGTGGTGTGCACACACCATTTCAATGGCGATGCCCATCAACTTTGGGGGGACCCGCCCCCCTGAAATATTTTATGGAGTGGGGTGGGGGGGTGAAGACACCTTGGCCCCTAGAATTTGGCTCCTATGCCACAGCAATATCAGGAATACCTTAGAAGTCGTCTTAAAACCACCAGTTTGTCATTTCTAACAAGACAGACAATACTTGAGATGTTTAGCAAAATATCTAAATTAAGTCCAAATGGAATCACTGGTGACGCAACAGCTTCAAACCGTAACTTCCCCTGACTGGAGTAACAGCAGTCCTCAGGCTGCTTTCTTCCTTCTCTCCTCAGGGCAAGGTGGTTCTCCATTAGCCCTTGTGGTGGCGTTCAGGTGAGGGAGCAGATTGAAAGAATTATGATCTCATCTACCACAGAAAAGATACTTGTTCCCTAATAAATAAATTTAAAAATCCCTCATGATCTCTTTCCACAATCAGAGCCTTTAAAGGTCCTCCCTTCTAATGAATATTATCTGATATGATATCCTCATTCTTCCTCTGGGTTATTTCCTCTATAAAGGCCGATACGCAAATGCTTGTCACAACATGGCGATTTCATAGGAGTTCTCCTCAGCGTGGACTCTCTTATGCTGGCTAAAAGCAGGAGGGTCCATGAAACTTTCCCCGCACACCAAGCAAGTCTGTGGCTTCTCCTCCTGTGTGTGTGTTTGCAAGTGCTTGACAAGAGTTTTTCTGTGAGCGAAGCTCTTCCCGCATTCCGAGCACTTATGAATCCGCTCTCCCGTGTGGATCTGCTGGTGTTGGAGGAGGCGAGAGCTCACGCCAAAGCTTTTCCCGCAATCTGCACATTTGTAGGGTTTCTCCCTCGTGTGGGTTAGCTGATGTCGGATGAGGCAAGAGCTGAGGTTGAAACATTTCCCACAATCCGCGCACTTGTACGGCTTCTCTCCCGTGTGGATTCTCTCATGTACAACAAGGCTCCCCTTCTGAGTGAATGTTTTCCCGCACTCTGCGCATCTGTAGGGCTTCTCTCCCGTGTGGGTCCTCTGGTGCCGAACAAGGTCGTGTTGTATAATGAAGGATTTCCTGCACAGCGAACACTCGTAGGGTTTCTCCCCCGAGTGGAACTGTATGTGCGACATGAAGTTTCCGATCCAGCGGAATCTTTTGCCACAGTCCGAGCATTCGTACGGTTTTTCTCGTGTGTGAAGTCGCTGGTGCTCGACGAGTTTAGAGTTCACGCTGAAGGATCTCCCACAGTCCACGCACTTGCACGGCTTCTCTTTCGTGTGGGTTTTCTCGTGGGCGACAAGGTTCCCTTTGAGGGAGAACTTTTTCCCGCACGCTGAGCATTTGTAGGGCTTCTCGCCCGTGTGGCTTCTCACGTGTGTGACCAGGTTGCACTTCTTGCTAAAGCTTTTGCCGCACTCAGCGCATTTGTACTGCGTCTCCCCCGTGTGGGTTCTGTAATGCCTGATAAAGTCAGCGTTCATACTAAAGGACCGCCCGCACTCCAGGCATGTGTACGGTTTCTCCCCTGTATGGTTTCGGCGATGTCTGACAAGATCGGCGTTTTTACAGAAGGACTTCCCGCAGTCCGAGCACTTATAGGGCTTGTCCTCGGTGTGGAGTCTCTGATGAATGACAAGGTTCCCTTTCTGAGAAAAGCTCTTCCCGCAGACCGCACAGGGGAACGGTTTCTCTCCAGTGTGCATTCTCAGGTGAGCGACCAGGTGGCTCTTCGTTCCACAGCTCTTCCCACAGTCCGAGCATTCGTACATTTTGTCTCCCGTGTGGGTTCTGTAATGCCTAACGAAGTCGGAGTTCATGCTGAACGACTTCCCGCAATCGGCGCATTTGTACGGCTTCTCCCCGGTGTGGTTTCGGTGGTGCCTGGTGAGGTCAGCATTCTTACAGAAAGACTTCCCGCATTCTGAACATTTGTACGGTTTCTCTTCCATGTGGATTCTCTCGTGGACCGCAAGGTGCCCTTTCTGAGAGAAGCTCTTACCACACGCTGAGCACCCGTACGGTTTCTCCCTCGTGTGGGTTCTCTGATGACTAATAAGGTGAGAATTCATGTTGAAAGACTTTCCGCAGTCTGGACACTTATGTGGTTTCCCTTCCATGTGGGTGCATGTAGACATTGGAGAGTCCATCTCGCATTCGGTCAAAGCCCCTTGCTTGTCATTTTCCTCAATCTCCTCCTTGGCTGCAATGGCATCTAAATCTTTAAAGTTTTTTGCACACAGAATGGGCTCATCCATGTCTGTTTCTGGATGCCTTTGCCTTCTGCCTTCACTCCATGCTGAGGGACCCTCTCTTTGGTAGATGTCCCACGTTTGTTTCCTTAGCCAAGGGCTTTTGCGCACATGATCCTGGCGATCTTCTCTGCTCAGAGTTTCCTTATAGAAGAAAGAAAAATTCCTGAGTGAGTCCTAAATCTGGAGGTTGCAAAACCGAAGGTCCTCCAGATGTTGCTAACTATATCTCCTGTCACCCCTGATCATTGGCAATGCTGATAAGCTCTGTTGGTAAAGCATGAGACTCTTAACCTCAGGTTCAGGGATTCAAGACACACGCTGGGCAAAAGATTCCTGCATTGCAGGGGGTTGGACCTATGTGGTCCCTTCCAACTCTACAATTCTATGATGTTATGATGGGAGTTGGAGGCCAAATCCACACCACACATGCCACTCCTAACAGCTGTGGCCTCTCTCAAAGAATCATGGGAACTGTCCTCTCCTCATAGTGAGGCGAGCTGTTAGAGGAGACCCTCTATTCCCCCCACAGAACTACAATTTCCCGAGAAGTTAAAACAATCAATCTTCCTTCCCAGAGAACTTGGGAAATTGCTCTGGGAGGTAAAGGTAAAGGGACCCCTGACCATTAGGTCCAGTCGTGGCCGACTCTGGGGTTGCGGCGCTCTCTCGCTTTACTGGCCGAGGGAGCCGGCGTACAACTTCCAGGTCATGTGGCCAGCATGACTAAGCCGCTTCTGGCGAAACAGAGCAGCACATGGAAACGCGTTTACCTTCCCGCCGGAAGGTATTTATCTACCTATTTATCTACTTGCACTTTGATTTGCTTTTGAACTGCTAAGTTGGCAGGAGCAGGGATTCGAACCACCGACCTTCTGATTGGCAAGTCCTAGGCTCAGTGGTTTAACCCACAGCGCCACCCGCATCCCGCTCTGGGAGGTATTTCCAAGTTACCGTAATATGCGTAGGACCATCTTGGAAGGCTTTAAAAGAGGGTTAGGTAAATTCAGGGAGGATAAAGCTATCAGTAGCTACTCACCCTGATGGCTAGGCTTTGCCTCTAGCCCAGGGGTTAGCAACCTTATTCAGCCGTGAGCTGGTCCACCGTCCCTCAGACCATGTGGGGGGCCAGACAATATTTTGAAGGGGAAAAAATGAACAAATTCCTATGCCCCACAAATAACCCAGAGATGCATTTTAAATAAAAGCACACATTCTACTCATGTAAAAACATGCTGATTCCTGGACCATCGTGAGCCGGATTTAGAAGGCGATTGGGCCGCATCTGGCCCCCAGGCCTTAGGTCGCCTGCCCCTGCTCTAGCCAAAGACACAATGCCAATTGCTTCACAAGTGCTGTTGTGTGAGTGGCAGTTGCCCCCCAGAGCTTCAGGCAGGGGACATTCCCAGCCCCACCTGGGATTGCCCCTGGTGCCTGAATACAAAGGAAATGTTCTTTCTCTGCTTTCTGAGCTAGCACCCTTCCCCTCCAGATGCTTTGGACTGCAATTCCTATCAGCCCCAGTCAGTGATCAGGGATGATGGGAGTTGTAGTCACAACAACATTGGCTGGCCCTGAGTCTTGAAGGCCACTCCCTGCAAGGCCCTTTCCACCTAGCCTAGGGGCCAGGGGCCAGACTCACCAGCTCTACTAAAGAGGTGCCTGGTGAGACCGGAGGAACATCGCTATGCCTGACAACAAACCCCTATTGGATTCTTTTGCCCCATCTTTTTATGCCTGCCAAACAGCCGTATCATGCTTATGATAATATTTTATTCTCTTGTTAGTTATGCTGTTTTAAATGTGCATTTTATATCAGACTTCACTTAGCATTGTTTTTTCTTTTTTAATTTTTGTTTGTTTGTTAATTTTGTTTCTGTTAAATGTATTCTGTAGTTGACCTCCTTTGTAATGTTTTATTTTGAAATCTTTAAGATAATATTTTAGTTCTGTTAATTATGTTGCTTTGGCTGTATACTCTATATTTTTCTTCAGAAATGTTTGATTCTGGATTATGTTACTGACATTTTAATATGCTGTAAACTGCTTTGAGATTTTTCTTAAAAATATAAAGCAGTATAGAAATGAAGCAAACAAGCAAGCAAACAAACAAACAAACAACATATGGGCACAAGGATGGTGCCTGACATCTCCACCACCTGGGGATCATTGGATCGGGACTGTTTTCACCCAACACTGTGAAATTCTATCAGTTATATTTTATCTGCACCATCAGAATGACTTTCTGGAACCCAGTTGCTTTTTTCTGTGCAGCCTGAGCAGCAGCAGTCACCCTTAAGAAAAAGAGGTCGGAATAGGCCAATACAGTGGACACTTGGGTTGCGGATCCGTGTGGGAGGCACGTTCGCAACCCGCAGCGTTCGCAACCCACAGCGCTGCGTCTGTGCACGAGCAGATTGCAATTCAGTGCTTCTGCGCATGTGCAAAGCGCAATTTAGTGCTTCTGCGCATGGGCGGCCGCCGAAACCCAGAAGTAACCCGTTCTGGTACTTCTGGGTTTCGGCGCGTCCATAATCCGAAAAAACACAACCTGAAGCGTCTGTAACCCGAGGTCTGACTGTATCTCTGTGGCCTGTCCTTGGATCAAATGGCTTTTCTTCTTTAAGTTCTCAAAGCTCTTAACCTAGCCTGTCATCGGAACTAGCCAGATGTTTATCTGAGAACCAGTCACAGTCAGTTCATCATTTGAAAGATAAAATTTTAGAGGCTTCTTGCCCCCAAAAGGGCAGCTAAAACATTCCATTTTGGCAACTGCAACCTTGGTTTAAGGAGCCATTTGGCACCTAGCTTATACATATCGGAGTTTCTAACCCTGATAAGGAGCACAGGACCACCGGTCCACGTAGCTCAGGACAATGACTGGCAAGGTCGCTCCAGGGTTTCAGGCAACCCTGCCAGGATGGGCCCCCGGGGCTTGAAGCAGGACCTTCTGCATGCAAAGCAGATGCTCTGCCACTGGCTTACAAAAGAAAGAGGGGAGAGAGGCGCCTATTCCCTAACCATAGGAAACCAGAATGCAGCTCTTTCGCCTCCTGAATTTGTCCCCTCCAGGCACCCTTCCCCTCTTGCTCTGCATTGCCGAAACATGCTCCTGCAGGGCAACTCACCTCGTCCTCCTCCTCCTGCAGCCATTCAAAAGTTGCCCTCCCCTGGACCAAGGAGGCGGGTCAGCAATAGGCCCTTTCCCCATCTGCCTTGCCTAGCATTCCCGGGCCCCTCTAGGAACAAGCATCTCTCTCACTTTAACGCCTTCTGGAAGTCTGCATGGGAAAAAGCTCACGGCTGCTGGTGCTGTCACTCTGTGCCCTGTGCTAGATTGTCTATGGCTTCTTGTCCAAAAAAACAAGCAAAATTCAGAAGCGCTGGTTTTGTTTTGCTTTAGTTGAGATTCCTGCATTGCAGGGGGTTGGACTAGATGACCCTTGGGGTCCCTTCCAACTTTACAATTCTATGATTCTATGACCCTCTGGGCTGCATGAGCAGTTTCTCGCCTGTGTATACAACTCTGCAGCCAAAAATGCCCTAAACTCTTGCATCACAAGCAAAAGAGGAAATTCTAGGTTTTTTAAAAAACTTTTGTGGACCTAATTAAGATTCACTGCATTTATTTGTTAGACAGACAGACAGACAGACAGACAGACAGACAGACAGATATTGAATTTATATACCATCCTAGATCTGGGGGTCTCAGGGTAGTTTACAGAATAGATAGATGATAGACAGACAAATAGATCCTTCCTACAACAAGCCCAAGGTGGCATAAATGGTTCATGCTTTGTCCCAACTTTATCCACTCAACAACCCTGTGAGGTAGGCCAGGCTGAGAATCTGCATCTGGACCAAGGTCACCCACTGAGCTTAATGGCGTAGTGGGATTTTGAATACATATCTCCAAGGGTTCCAGTATTACAGAGTCTCTGGGGGTGGGGCTGCAGGGAGACAATCCTGGATTGACCAGGTCTGCCAATGTTGCAAAACATTATGAAATGACTTCATAAACACACTTTATAAAGCATCATAAACACACTTTAATATGTCACCACTTTTGTGCGGTCGTAATTTAAAGCTGCAAATTCAAACGTTTTATTATTTTTTCACAACAATTCTTAGAAGTTCATACTTAATGAATCTGATAAAATATCAGAATAATAAGAGATATGTAGCATTAGAGCATAAGAAGTTGCCCTACTCAGAGTCAAGACTATTCCGTTCAATATTAGCTTGACAGGCAGCAATCTTTCTCAATGGCGGCCTCATTCATGTGAAACTCTCAACTTTCCTGATTTTAAAAAAGGTCATGGGAGATTCTTCCTTTTTCTCCAAGGCTATTATGAATCATTTTTGCTGGTTTTAGATGTTTTGCCTCCACAGGTTTTCAACTTTTGATATTATTGAAGCCTACTATCATCATCATCATGAGCTGTCTTGGAAGGCAGGAGATAAATAAACATATTTATCAGATACATATAAATAAATAAAGGACACAAGAAAGCGAGATGGCACGGCAGTCCCCAAAAACACAAGAAAGAGATCGGGGGGTGGGATGTGTGTCCAGAGTGCTGCTGGATCCAACCCAAAACCTCTTGATTTTTGCATCCTGCTTCTCACCACAGCCAACTAGACTCCTCCACAAAGTCCTCTGCATTCAACTGTCAGAGGCACTAATTCTTCTGAATACAAAGTGCTTGAAACGGCAGGAGAGAAGGACCTTGTGCTCAGGCAGGTCCTGCTTGCTGGTTTCCCACAGTCATATTGTTGGCCACCATGAGAACAGGACGCCCATTTGGCTGGGCTTTCCCAGCCACTCTGGGCCACTTCCAACAAAATATTAAAATATAGTAATCCATCAAACATTAAAAGCTTCCCTAAAGAGGGCTGCCTTCAGATGTCTTCTAGAAGTCTGGTAGTTGTTCTCTTTGACATCTGGTGGGAGGGCATTCCACAGGGAGGGTGCCACTACCAAGAAGGCCCTCTGCCTGGTTCTCTGTAACTTGGCTTCTAACTTTGAGGGAACCACCAGAAGGCCCTTGGCACTGGACCTCAGTGTTCGGGTAGAACGATGGGGGTGGAGATGCTCCTTCAGGTATACTGGACCGAGGGCTTTAAAGGTCAGCACCGACACTTTGAATTGTGCTCTGGAACGTACTGGGAGCCAATGCAGATCTTTCAAGACCGGTGTTATGTGGTCTTGGCAGCCGCACCCAGTCACCAGTCTAGCTGCTGCATTCCGGATTAGTTGTAGTTTCTGGGTCACCTTCAAAGGTAGCCCAACATAGAGCGCATTGCAGTAGTCCAAGCGAGAGATAACCAGAGCATGCACCACTCTGGTGAGACAGTCCGCAGGCAGATAGGGTCTCAGCCTATGTACCAGATGGAGCTGGTAAACAGCTGCCCTGGACACAGAATTGACCTGCGCCTCCATGGACAGCTGTGAGTCCAGAATGACTCCCAGGTTGCGCACCTGGTCCTTCATAAACAATATGAACAATAATAAACTGTAAAAAAATAATTCTGAAATGAAACAAAGCCTACAGTAAGATGAGAATAATATTTTTGCATACTTCCACTTTATATTTATTTTTTATTATTGTATATATAATATGAAATTTTTTCCATTTGTTGCAAGAGCCTTCTTTGTGGAACCTGGTTCAGCTGCATCATATGGCCATGGTAAATCCAGCAATGGAAAATTTCTGTAATGCCTCTCTAACCTTGATGCCCTAAGCATGGCCTTATTTTGCTTAATGGTTAATCCACCCCTGGTTGGGGCGAGGACCAGCCCTAACTTCCCCTCAGCGGGCTTTGCACTTCCTTTTTCTCCTTGCCCTCTTCTTTCTGGGAGGAGCCCTTTTTCTTTATAAATGTTTGTTCATGTATTTCCTTACCATCTCTTTACACCAGCCTTGGACACTCAAAATGTGTTTTTCCCTCCTCCTGTGACGGCAATCTGTTTTGACTGTTTTTCAGAATTTTAAATTGTTGTAACCTACCTTTGGTCCTGCTGGTGAAGAGCAAGTAATAAATGACCGGTAATAATAGTATTACTATATTCAATAACTTTCCGGACCAGTCAGAATCGATGGTGCCAATTTCGTCTTCCACGCTTTAGCAATAATTCTTTTTGCTGCTTTCAGCAAATACGAAACCAGAGCCAGATCCATCTCCACTATTAACCCTTGTAAATAGCTCAATATTATTATTATTGGATCATTTGGTAATAAACACCCGGTCATTCTAAGATAACATTTTGGATAGTAAAGCAATAAGTTTGAATTACCAATTAACTCCAAAATATTCGTAAACAACCTATATGTTGACCACCATATCTTCAACATATATCCTGTGCAGTATGTGTGTCTGAGAAAGTCAATAAAGAGTCAGATACAGTGGTACCTCGGGTTACATATGCTTCAGGTTACAGACTCTGTTAACCCAGAAATCGTGCTTCAGGTTAAGCACTTTGCTTCAGGATGAGAACAGAAATTGTGCTCTGGCGGCGCGGCAGCAGCAGCAGGCCCCATTAGCTAAAGTGGTGCTTCAGGTTAAGAACAGTTTCAGGTTAAGTACAGGCCTCCAGAACGAATTAAGTACTTAACCTGAGGTACCACTGTACTGTTGATATTGCATATTGATATATATGTATATTCCTTCCAATCTACAGATATAATTTGTGGTGGTCTCCTAGCCCAGATCTATTTGTAGCCTTCCAAAGCTAGTTCCTGCTGAATAACTCTTATTCATTTTCACACAAATATTTCAGTTTTAAGATCTATAATTTCATCATTATAGAACATACAGTCATACCTTGGATCCCAAACGCCTTGGTACTTGGATGTTTTGGCTCCCGAATGCCACAAACCCAGAAGTGAGTCTTCCGGTTTGCAAACATTCTTTGGAACCCGAACATCCAACGGGGATTTCGATTGGCTGCAGGAAGTTCCTGCAGCCAATCAGAAGCCGCGCTTTGATTTCCGAACATTTTGGAAGTCAAACGGACTTCTGGAACGGATTCCGATCGACTTCCAAGGTACAACTGTATTTTATTATGATTATGCTCTGTATTTCAATTATCTCCCTTTGGAGTACACAATTCCTTAACTGACCCTTGCTTATTAAGTGCTCCCTGGAGGATCTTATTGGTCTTAGAAAATTAACTGTGCCATATAAGCTACTTTGAGGCTGATAAGAGATTGAAACTTTTCCCCATTAGGAACATTAATACGAATTGCTTTGCTCTGTGTGCATTCACTTGTGAGGAATACAACTATAGCAATCACACACCAACCCAACGCCTGCTCCAGGGGATTTCTATGGCTTCTTTGCTGAATGGGCTGCCATATGTTTGAAAAGGTTTGTTTTACGAGTGAAACACTGACCGCAGTCCAGGCACTTGTATGGTTTTTCTCCTGTGTGAGTCAACTGGTGCCGAATAAGTTTTGAGCGTATACCAAAACATTTCCCGCATTCAGAACACAGAAATGGTTTCTCCCCTGTGTGCATTTGCTGGTGGCGGATCACAAGGTAACTAAGGCTAAAACATTTGCCGCAATCGGTACATTTATATGGTTTCTCCCCTGTGTGGATCCTCACATGGACAATGAGGTCTCCTTTCTGGCTGAAGCTTTTCCCGCACTCAGAGCACTTGTACGGTTTCTCTCCTGTGTGCATTCTCCGATGTTTAGTAAGCTCGGAGTTTGTATTAAAGGCCTTATCGCAGTCTGAACACCGATAGGGCTTTTCTCCGCTGTGGTTTCTCATATGGATAATGAGATTTTGCTTGTAATTGTAGCTTCTGCCACAGTGCAAGCATCCATAGGGTTTCTCATACGTCTGCGATTGCTCCCCTGAATGGATGATTATATGTTTGAGAAGGCCATCTTTCCGGCTAAAGCTTTTCTTACAGTCTGAGCATTCATATGGTTTCTCACCCGTGTGGGTTCTCTGATGTCTAAGGAGATCGGAGTTCATAACAAAGGATTTCCCACAATCCAAACATTCATATGGTTTCTTCTCTGAGTGGAACTGTAGGTGTGCTGTGAGTCTCCCTTTTCGGATGAAGCTTTTGCCGCAGTCCGGACATTCGTATGGAGCCTCTCCTGCATGGAGTCTCTGATGTGCAGTAAGTTTGTAGTTTGCTTGGAACGATTTGCCACATTCCAAGCATTTGTATGGTTTCTCTTCTGTGTGGATTCTCTCATGAAGAGCAAGGTTTCCCTTCCGAGTAAATTTCTGCCCACAGCCTGAGCATTCGTATGGCTTCTCCCCAGTGTGGATTCTCCTATGTGCGGCTAAATGCGATTCCTGCCTGAACCTCTTGCCACAGTTCCAGCAGTCGTAAGGTTTGTTTTCTGAGTGGGTTCTGTAATGTTTAAAGACTTCCGAGTTTGTAGAGAAAGATTTCTCGCACTCTGAGCATTTGTACGGTTTCTCCCCGGTATGGATCCTGGCATGTGCAACCAGGTTACATTTCTTATTGAAACTTTTGCCGCACTCTGAGCATTCATGTTGCTTCTCTCCCGTGTGGGTTCTGAAATGTATAATAAAGTCAGAATTCATGCTGAAGCTTCTCCCGCACACGGAGCACTGATATGGTTTCTCCCCTGTATGATTGCGCTGGTGTCGAAGGAGGTCGGCGTTCTTACAGAAGGATTTCCCACAATGCAAACACTTGTACGGCTTCTCTTCTGCATGGATTCTCTCATGCATAGCAAGATTTCCTTTCTGAGAGAAGCTTTTCCCACATACGGTGCAATCATAGGGTTTCTCTCCTGTGTGGGTTCTATAATGTCTAAGAAGGTTAGCATTCCTACAGAAGGTTTTCCCACAGTCTGAGCACTTATACGGCCTCTCTTCTGCAATGTAGGAGCTGTTCTCACATTCTGTTGAGGTTACTTGTCCCTCATCCTTCCCTTTTGCCTCCTTGGCTGAGATTTCATCCGAGTCTTTGCTGCTTTCTGAACATCTAATCGTCTTATTTAATATCCCGCCCGGATTTCCCACCCGTTGTCTCAAAACAGCTTCCACCTTCACAACGCACTGGGTATCTTGTTCTTTGGCTGTCTGCACTGCTGCCTGGGGTGGCTCCCTCAGCTCAGAGCTCTTCAGCTCTGGGTTCTTGTTAGCTTCCTCATTCATAGACTCCATATCTGAAGGAAAGAGAGATTCAACTGTGAGTCGACACCCTACATCCAGAGGTCATGAAACAATTGCCAAAGAGAGAGAGAGAGACTGAATACGCACCATACATTTAAAGTACATTTTCCTCTCCAAAAAATCCTGGGAACTTCAGTTTGCCTCTCACAGAGCTACAAGTCCTAGCAGACTTAATGAATTACAGTTCCTGGGATTCTTTGGGGTGTGTAGGACCCTGTGCTTTAAAAGATGTGTACGCAGCCTTGGCCTAGCAACCATGAAGCCTGAGGCAAGCTACTCTGAAGGGACTATTGCTGAGTGGTATTTATTATTTATTTGTTTTTAATTACAGTGGTACCTCGGGTTACAGACGCTTCAGGTTACAGACTCCGCTAACCCAGAAGTAGTACCTCGGGTTAAGAACTTTGCTTCAGGATGAGAACAGAAATCGCGTGGCGGCAGCGGGAGGCCCCATTAGCTAAAGTGGTACCTCAGGTTAAGAACAGTTTCAGGTTAAGAACGGACCTCTGGAATGAATTAAGTTCTTAACCCAAGGTACCACTGTACTTTTTAAACCAGCTTTCAGGGATAAAACGCCACTGTCATAGAAATTCACAATACTATTAAGTATTATTATACATATTATATCCACACTAAGGGAGCTGCAGTGGCTGTCCATCAGCTACCAGGCCACATTCAAGGTCTTTTGTGACACACACATAAAAGCCCTGAATAATTTGGAGGCCTAAAAGACTGCCTACTCCTGAAGAGACCCTGTAATAACACATCAACGATCTGAGGAAATTTTAACTCATGACACTGCACCCTACAGAGTATCACATGGCAGTGAGCCAAAAACGTTCATTTTCTGACTTTGCCCCTGCACTGTGGAAGACCCTTCCCCCACCACACATGAAGCATAATTCTGACACTTTATTATTTTTTATATTTTGCTGGAAGCCACCCAGATGGGATAATAAAATAATAATAATAATAATAATAATAATAATAACGGGAATGTGTAATTTAGAGGAAAATATGGATGATTACCAGAGAAGCTGAAGTCCAAAAAGAGATAGTTTGTGAAAATGTGGATAAAATTGTATAATTGTGCTGAAAATTAATTTAAAAAATTATTAAAATAATAATAATAACAACAACAACAACTATTAGCAACTTCTGCCACTTCATTTATTGAGACAATTTATATAAGACTTCATATGTATTTGGAATCTTGCAAATACATATCTTTTCGCCCAGACTTTCCTTGACCCATATGATCAGTCCCTAGCATTCCTTTCAGTATTGCTGATTTGATGTTCTCATAAAGCTATTTTATTGTTTTTGTGTTATTTTATTATGCCAGTTAGGGACTTACTTATTTTTAAAGTTAAGTGATCCATCTAGTCTAGCATCCTGTTCTCACAGTGATCACCAGATGTGATTCCCAACAAGTGGTGTTCAGAGGCAAATTGCTTCCTACTGTGGCTAGTTGGGACGTGTTTGCACAGCTATTTCTATATCTGTTTGATCGATTGTTTGTTTGTTTGTGTGTGTGTGTGTGTGTGAGTGAGTGAGAGAGAGAGAGAGAGAGAGAATGAGAATTGCCAGTGCAATTCTGGGCTGCATCAATAGTATAGCATCTAGATCAAGGGAAGTAATAGTGCCACTGTATTCTGCTCTGGTCAGACCTCACCTGGAGTACTGTGTCCAGTTCTGGGCACCACAGTTCAAGAAGGACACGGACAAACTGGAACGTGTCCAGAGGAGGGCAACCAAAATGGTCAAAGGCCTGGAAACGATGCCTTATGAGGAACGGCTAAGGGAGCTGGGCATGTTTAGCCTGGAGAAGAGGAGCTTAAGGGGTTATACAATAGCCATGTTCAAATATATAAAAGGATGTCACATAGAGGAGGGAGAAAGGTTGTTTTCTGCTGCTCCAGAGAAGCGGACACGGAGCAATGGATCCAAACTACAAGAAAGAAGATTCCCCCTAAACATTAGGAAGAACTTCCTGACAGTAAGAGCTGTTCGACAGTGGAATTTGCTGCCAAGGAGTGTGGTGGAGTCTCCTTCTTTGGAGGTCTTTAAGCAGAGGCTTGACAACCATATGTCAGGAGTGCTCTGATGGTGTTTCCTGCTTGGCAGGGGGTTGGACTCGATGGCCCTTGTGGTCTCTTCCAACTCTATGATTCTATGATTCTATGATTCTATGATTTATTCTCAGGACCGGGGCGCCGACTTATAAAAAATATTGGGGGGGCGGGGGCCCATACCGACTTATAAAAAATATTGGGGGGGCTGGGGCCCATACCGACTTATAAAAAATATTGGGGGGGGGGCCAAGACCTCCAAACCGCTGCTGCTGGGGGAACGAAAGGGGCGAGCCCCGGGCTGCCCCGACCTTAAGTGAACCTGTGAGGGCCTGCCCTTTGCGGCAGCCAATTGGCTGCCGCCGTGGGCGGTGAATATTAATGAGCTAGGGGGAATCCCCGCTTCTCGCGGGGCTGACGCCAGCCCCTCGAGATTGTTGATGGGTCGAGAGCCCGCAACCCCACCCCCTCTCTAGATCGGGAGTGGCTTTGTTTTAACTCATTACTGAATGTATTTTAAAAGGTAACTATCGTCAAACAAGGAAAATAAAAAATACCAACATAATTTTGTGATTTTACAAAGCATAATATAACTAATAATTTTCTTAAATTATTGGGGGGGCGGAGCCCCCCCCAAACGAATTTTTGAGGGGACTCGGGCCCCCTCAGGCCCCATGGAGTCGGTGCCTATGCTCAGGACAGAGGTAGTCAATGTTGTCCTCTCCAGACCTTGTTGGAGTCCCAACTCCCATCAGCCAGCATAATGGTCGGGTGGTGGGAGTTGCGGTCTGCCAACATCACGAAGCCACCAGATTGGCCATTCCTGCTGTAAGACTCTCCACTTCTGCCATGTAGAATTGCCTCCCTCGAGAGGCGCCTTGCTGCTTGCCTGTCTTATCTCAACAGGCTTCCTCTGGTTGCAAATTTTAATCGCTGCTGGTTTGCTACACTTTGTTATTTTAGCCTTGAGTACGGATGTTTTTCTGGGACGCAGGAGGCGCTGTGGGTTAAACCACAGAGCCTAGGACTTGCTGATCAGAAGGTCGGCAGTTCGAATCCCCACGATGGGGTGAGCTCCCATTTCTCGGTCTCTGCTCCTGCCAACCTAGCAGTTCATGGACCTGCTTCTATGAGAAGGAGCAAGGGAGGTTTCTAGCTGGAAGTAACTGAAATGAGATTGCAGCCTTGGAGCATGATTCTGCCACAGCTGTTCCTTTTGGAAGTTCCTTGTAGCCATAACACTTTAGTATGA
Organism: Podarcis erhardii; assembly: GCF_964252035.2. Taxonomy (NCBI): domain Eukaryota; kingdom Metazoa; phylum Chordata; class Lepidosauria; order Squamata; family Lacertidae; genus Podarcis; species Podarcis erhardii. The sequence goes on along the minus strand of NC_138498.1, from coordinate 117,251,183 downwards.
TTCTGCTTGTATATCTTTAAATAAAGCCAATGGTATTAAGACACCTATAGGCTAGACACATTTAAATCACACAGCTTTCCCCCAAGAATCACAGAAACTAATTTCCCCATCACAGAGCTACATTCCCAACACCCTTCACATACTACAATTCCCAGACTTCTTTGGAGGGAGCCGTGTGCTTCAAAGGTGCTTTAAATGTATGATGTGCATGCAGCCTGTCTTCAGGGCTCTCTAAGGGGCATTTATTGCATATGGCTGTGTATACACTAAACAGGAGAGACACGTTCTTTCCTTCCCAAGAATTCTGGGCATTGCAGTTTCCATCCCACAGAGTTACAATTATCAGCAACCCTTAACAAACTACAGTGCCCAGAATTCACTGACGGAAAGACGGTGCTTTAAAGGTGTAGCATTCACACAGGCCTAGTCTCTTGAACAGCATCTCTTAACAGCTATAAATATTGTGGCATCAAAAAATATTTGAGAAACAGCTGTGGGTTCTCCCCATTCCCATACCTGCACAGACTGCAGTTTGGTCAGGGGACATGAGATCGTCCTCACAGCAAGAGTCTGTCCACCCTCACCAGCCTCAGACCTCACGGAAACCTGGCTCCTTTTTCATGGTTCTCCATTTTAACCTCTTTCATGTTGGGTCTTAACCTGCTGAGTTGAAGAATTTATTTTATTTTGTTGCTTTATTAAATTTATACCCCCATCCCTCTTCCCAAAGGAGCCCAGGGCAGCAAACACACCAAAACAAAAATCCAATTCTGTGGCAGACTGGGAAAGATATTCAGTAGGTGCTGAAAAGACAACAAAGGCAACACCTTTATAATAATCAAACAGCAGGTGCCACAACACTAAAGGCCCAATTCCTCCATTATTCCTCCTTTTTTATTGCTGCATTTATATCCCACCTTTCCCCAAGAAGTTCAAGGGGATAATTTACCTGTGAGATAATTTAGGCTGAGAGATTGTGACTGAGCCCAAGCTCACCCAGTGAGTATCATGGCTGAGTGGTCTTCCAAGGTCTTAGTCCAAGCAGCTCTCCATCAACTGCATCACCCCCACAGCAGTGGACTTCCAGATAAGACAGCATCTGGAGGAGGCCCTTCCTTGGGAAGAAGTGTTTCTCGTTAAACCACCCTGAGAATTTTAGCTCAGTGGGAGGAATAGGAGGTACTCTAACCCCGTCCCCCCCCCTGCCACCTTTAACAAAATGCAGTTCCAATGATCTTTTGAGGGACGCCATGGCTCTTTAACGGGATGCGGGTGGCGCTGTGGGTTAAACCACAGAGCCTAGGACTTGCCGATCAGAAGGTTGGTAGTTCGAATCCCCGTGATAGGGTGAGCTCCCGTTACTCGGTTCCTGCTCCTGCCAACTTAGCAGTTCGAAAGCACATCAAAAGTGCAAGTAGATAAATAGGTACCGCTCTGGCGGGAAGGTAAACAGTGTTTCCGTGCGCTCCTTTGGTTTGCCAGAAGCCGCTTAGTCATGCTGGCCACATGACCCAGAAGCTGTACGCCGGCTCCCTCGGCCAATAAAGTGAGATGAGCGCCGCAACCCCAGAGTCGGCCACGACTGGACCTAATTGTCAGGGGTCCCTTTACCTTTATCTCATGACTGTTTAAAGTGGTATTCTACCAATATAAATGTATAGTGCAGGTGGGGCCTGAGTGACCTTCTTTCGGTCACGGTCTCTCATTCTGGCCTTCCTCTAAGGGTTGTTGTGAGGATAAAACGGGGGGGGGGGCTATTGTGTTGTTATTTTCATTTTTATTATGTATTTTGTGGTTTTTATCTTGATTTTATTCTGTGAACTGCCCTGAGACCCCTGGGCCAAATATAAATGAGGAAAAAAATACAATCCAAAATATACCCCCTACCTCTAAATGTAAGCATCTTAACAGGGCAATCCTATATAACGGTAAACAGAGAAAGTTTTTGTAATAGATAAAGATATAATGCTGTGAAAAGGTATGAGTAAAAACAAACACTGTGGAAGTGGGGGTGGGAAGTCAATTTATGAAATAATGTAATTATTGATATGAAGACAATTGTGAAACTGTTTGAAATTTTTTATATATTTCAAAAAAACCCAAAACAAAACAGGGCAGTCCACGCAGAAGGAAGCCCCATTGAGTTCAGCAGCACCTACTCCTGGACTTTCAAACAATGAATATCAAGACCCTGGATTTCTTTTCCTTTCTTTTTAAGCTGCCTGGGAACCGAAGTAAATGTAATGTACTCACTTGCAGGACTTGGACTGCAGAAGAATAGGAAGGAGGAAAACCCACTGCCAGCACCTGTGTTCCAGAAGATCACCCACCTTCACTCCCTTTCTAAGTTTGTCCCCTCTGGGCACCCTTCCCCCTTCCCTTCCCCTCTGCTTTCCCTAAATATCCTGCTGTGCAACTCACCTCTTCCTGCAGCTGTTCAAAATTTGCCTGGACCAAGGAGGCGGGGCCAGGAAGAGGCTCTTTTCCCACTCTGCATTCCAAAGCCTCTCTAGGAACAAGCATCCATCACTTTAACTCTTTTCAGGGTCTCAAAGGCCCCATCTGCACTATACATTTAAAGCAGCATTATTCCACTTTTAATCAGTCACGGCTTCCCCCAGACAATCCAAGTTTTTGTCAAGGGTGCTGAGAGACCTCTATACCTCTCACCAAGCTATCACAGTGGGATTTGGTTTAGGAGTTTTTGTTGGCGGTCAAGATTTAATTTAGGAGACGATTTATTTTTGCTGTGCTTGGTATTTTTATTGCTTTGCATTTTTATTGTTACACCTAATTTGGAATTACACAAGGATTCATTTTACTGTACATTTATTGATACATTTTCATTTATTATGTACGGCTTCTTAAATTTTGTTATGTTTTTGTGACTGCGAGTGTGACTTGTGTTATTTTTTCCCTGACGCTGCAAGCTAGCGAGCGAAAAATTGAGCATTTTGTTGATGCTGCAAGAAAGGTGGCATACAAATAAAGAATTAAGTACGACAAATGGCAACTGCTGAAATTATTCAGTGTCAACCCAGGGTATAGCTGATTTCCATGTTAGGGATCATTAGGAAAGATTTTGAAAATAAAACTGCTAGCATCATAACACCATCATACAAATCTGTGGTGTGACTGCATTTGGCGTACTGCGTACAGTTCTGGTTGCCTCACCGAAGAAAGGCTATAGCAGAGGTGGACATGGTTTAGAAAATGACAATCAAAAGGGCCGAGGCCAGAGCAAAAGGTGCAACGATTTCTGCTTCTTCGTTTAGAAAAAAGGCATGGCGTGGATAAATTTGGCTAGGGATAATTTTTTATCCCTCTCTCATCACACTGAAAACTGGGGGCATCCAATAAAGCAGAAGGGAAGGCGATTCCAGACAGACAAAGGGAAACACTTCTTCACATTAGCATAGTTAAACTATGGAACTCACTGCCACAGGAGGCAGTGATGAAGGCCAATCTCTTTTCCGAATCAGAGGTCCCCCAAACCTTCCCCACTCCGTCAATTTCTGATGAAACCAGCCCTGACCCCGCTGTGAAAACATTTCAAGACGAGGGATGACAGTATAAGATACAGTGGTGCCCCACAAGACGAATGCCTCGCAAGAAGGAAAACCCGCTAGATGAAAGGGTTTTCCGTTTTGGAGGTGCTTCACAAAACGAATTTCCTATGGGCTTGCTTCGCAAGACGAAAATGTCTTGCGAGTTCCTGCGGGGTTTTTTCCCTCCCCCCCTTTTTCTAAGCCGCTAAGCCGCTTATCCGATAAGCCGCTAAAAGCCGCTAAACTGCTAATAGCGCTAATCCGCTAAGCTGTCAATGGGCTTGCTTCGCAAGACAAAAAAACTGCTAGACGAAGTGACTCGCGGAACGGATTCTTTTCGTCTTGCGAGGCACCACTGTAGATCCACTCACAAAAACATCTGGCACATTATTACAGAAATGTGTTCTACATAAGCCATAAAGCAGCTTACTTTAAAAAAAAAGAAAAAAAGATTAAAGCATGTCTGCATTTACTTTATTAAAGGGTTTTAATTAATACTGTTTGGCTGCAATCCTCTACCCACTTCCTTGAGAGTAAGCCCCATTGTGCCCAGCGGTACTCACTTCTCAGTAGACATGTCTAGGACAGCAGTTTCAATGTGTATATTATTTTCTTTATCAAGGATCAGGAACCCACCAGATATTGATAGACATCTACAGTTCCCATCATCTCTGGTTAATGGATGAGACAGATGGGAGTTGGAAGCCAACCAATATCTGAAGAGCTATAGGTTTCCAATCCCTGCACCATATAAACCACCAGCAGAACTCCATTAGGACTCAAAGGTGGGAGGCAAATTATATTACTTGATTTTATCATTAACCAATTAAATATATGCATACATGTTTATACACCTGTGTACATGGAGCACTAATAATAATAATAATAATAATAATAATTTTATTATTTGTACATCGCCCATCTGACTGGGTTGCCCCATCCACTCTGGGCAGTTTCCAACAGAATATAAAAACACAGTAAAACCTTAAACAGCAAAGGCATCCCCTATATAAGGCTGCCTTCAGGTGCCTTCTGAATGTCATATAGCTGTGTATTTCATTGACACACAGTCACTACAAAAAAAGGCCCCTTGCCTGGTTCCCTGTAACTTTACTTCTCACAGAGAGGGAACCACCAGAAGACTCTCCATGCTGGACCTCAGTTTACAGGCTGGATGATGGGGGTGGAATATTCCTTCAGGTATACAGGGCAGAAGCTGCTTAGGACTTTGAAGGTCAACATCAACACTTTAAACTGTGCTCAGAAACATACTGGGAGACCATGTAGATCCTTTAGAACCAGTGCTATACGTTCCCAGTGGCTGCTCCCAGACACCAGTCCACATTCTGGATTATCTGTAATTTCTGAGTCACCTTCAAAGGTAGCCCCACGTACAGCACATTGCAGTAGTCCAAGCGGAAGATAATCAAAGCACATACCACTTTGGCAAGACAGTTGGCGAGCAGGTAGGGTCTCAGCCAGGGTACCAGATGGAGCTGGTAGACAGCTGCCCTGAAAACAGAATTTACCTGTGCCTCCATGAGCAGCTTTGAGACCAAATGACCCCCAGGCTGCGCACCTGGTCCTTTAGGGGCAGAGTTACCCCATTCAGGACCAGGGTGTCTGTCACATCTGCCTGCTCCCTGGCCCCCAGAAACAGTACTTCTATCTCACTGGGATTCAGCCTCAACCTATCAACCACCATCCCTCCTCCAGACACTCACGCAGGACATTCACCACCCTCACTGGTTCAGATTTCACACTTCCTAATGGCCTTCTTGAGTCTAAGCATCTCCTACAGTATAATTTCTCTAATATGCAGTAAAAGATCATGCACATTTCAACAGAGTATCTTCTCCCAATAGGAAGATTCCTCCAAGGCTGTCTCTGTGTGGATTCTTCTGTGCTTAGTAAGAACAAGGAGATCAGTGAAACTTTCCCCACATTCTGGGCACTCCAGCGGTTTCTCCCCTGCATGCATTCCCATATGTTCGACAAGATTATTTTTGTGAGGGAAACTTTTCCCACAGTCTGGGCATTTGTGGAGCTTCTCTGGCGTGTGGCTTCTCACATGTACCACAAGGTTTCTCTTGCGAGTGAAACTCTGCCCACATTCCAAGCATTTATACGGTTTCTCTCCTGAGTGGATTTGCTGGTGCTGAACGAGGTGATAACTTATCCCAAAACCTTTCCCACAGTCTGAGCAGTTATATGGTTTTTCTTCTTGGTGGCTGGCAGCGTGTTTGACAAGGTTCCTTTTGTGAGTAAAGCACTGTCCACAGTCTGGGCACTGATAGGGTTTCTCCCCTGTGTGGATTTGCTGGTGTCTAATCAGGCAAGAGCTCAGACTAAAACATTTCCCACAAACGGTGCATTTGTACGGCTTCTCTCCCGTGTGAGTCCTCTTGTGGGCAACCAGGCCTCCCCTCTGGGCGAAGCTTTTCCCACAATCGGAGCACTTGTACGGCTTCTCCCCCGTGTGCATTCTCCGATGTTTGGTAAGTTCAGAGTTTGTGTTGAAGGTTTTACCGCAGTCTGTGCATTTAAATCTCTTTTCTCCAGTGTGAGTTCTCCTATGCACAATGAGGTTCTGTTTGTAATTGTAACTCCTTCCGCAGTGCAAGCATTCGTATGGCTTTTCCTGAATGTGCAATTCTGTCCCAGAATGGATTACCAGGTGTTTGAGCAGGCCGTCTTTCCGACTAAAGCTTTTATCGCAATCTGAGCACTTGTACGGTTTCTCTCCTGTGTGAGTTCTCTGGTGTCTAAGGAGATCAGAGTTCATAATGAAGGATTTCCCACAAATGGAGCATTCATACGGTTTCTTCCCAGAATGGAAGTGCATGTGGGCAAGGAGGCTCCCTTTCCGGCTGAAGCTTTTACCGCAGTCTGAGCAATCATAGGGCGTCTCCCCGGTGTGAAGCCTCTGATGCTCTATGAGCTTAGATTTTGCACGGAAAGATTTCTCACAGTCCAAGCATTTATACGGCTTCTCTTCCATGTGGGTCCTCTGATGAAGAATAAGGTTCCCTTTCTGGGCAAAGCTTTGCCGACAGTCCGGGCATTTGTAGGGCTTCTCCCCAGTGTGGATTCTCAGGTGTGCCACGAGGTGGGCTTCCTGACTAAAGGTTTTGCCACAGTCCCAGCAGTCATATGGTTTGTTTCCTGGGTGAGTTCTCTGATGTCTGAACATTTCAGAGTGTGTCCTGAAGAATTTCCCACACTCTGGGCATTTGAATGGCTTTTCCCCTGTGTGTATTCTGTGATGTCTAATAAGGTCTGCATTCACACTGAAGGACTTCTCGCAATCCAAGCACTTGTATGGTTTCTCCCCAGTATGGCTTCTCTCATGAACCACAAGGTTCCCCTTCTGAGCAAAGCTTTTCCCACAGTCTAAACACTTAAAAGGTTTCTCCCCAGTATGGATTCTCACATGCGTCACTAGCTTAAATTTCTTATCAAAAGTCTTGCCACAGTCTGGGCATTTATGTGGTTTCCCTCCCGTGTGGGTTCTGTGATGTTTACGAAAGTCAGAGTTCAGAGTGAAGGATCTCCCACAGTCTAAACATTTATATGGTTCCTCCCCTGTCTGAGGTTGGGGATGTCCAAGTTCAGTGTAGTTGGGGCAGGATTTATTGCATTCTGAGCACATAAACATTTTGTCTTCTGTGTGGATTCTCTCATTAGTAGAGAGGTCTCCGTTCTGAGAGAAGCTCTTCCCACAGATGGTGCATCTAAGTGGGTTTCCCCCTGTGTGCATCTTCATATGCGCAAGTAACTGGCTTTTTGTTTCACAGCTCTTCCCACAGTCCGAGCATTGAAACGTTTTGTCTCCTGTGTGGGTTCCACAATGCTTGATAAAGCCAGCATCCATACCAAAGGAGTCCCCAAAGTCCAAAGATGTGTATATTTCCTTGCTTGCAGTATGATCCCATTGATTTTCAGAGGTCATACGAGAGGAGTTTCCACCGTCTGAGCATCCATACAATTTCACTGCCATAAGGTTCCTCCCACAAGTAATAAGGTTTGCATTCTTCTCTTCTTCTAAAATTACTAGTTCCTTGTCTTTTTCCATCTCTCCCTGGGCCGAGATTTCGCTTTGGTCCTTGAAGCTTTCCTCACCCAGGGTGGACTCATCCACTCCCAACCCCATGGGCTTCCCCTGTTGGCTTGACAATCCATGTCGCTGTTCAGCGGCTTCTGCCTTGGCATGGCACTGAGACATGTTCTCGTCCAGTGGTTTCACCAATATCTCAATCTGTTTCTGTTGTTCAGACATTTCTACCTTGAGATTATTCTCCATTATCTGATGGAAGGAAGAGAGAAGACAGTGTGAATCATGCCTGAAACATGATGGTTGATGATAATGTTAACCAAGCTACAAAAGAAAGCATGTAATGAATCAAATGAGACTCTGTCCCCTGCTCACTTAACTTGTCCGCCAACCATCCTCACCAAAGCCACTCTCTCCTTTCACTCCTCACCAAAGCAACAAATTAATACAATACAATATAAATAGTATATTATATTGTACAAAAAATATAAGGTAAGCACAAGATTCACAATCATAATAAAAAAGAAAGGAAATCCTATCATTATAGCTCTTTGGTTACTACCATGCACAATCCTGATTATAAGGTTAGTAATTAGACTCCTGTTTTGCTCTTCTCTCTCAGCTGTGCCAAGGGAGCTAGATATGGGAGCCCTGAAGCTGGATTTTATAAGTTCCAAGTTTTAAAAGCTGCCAAATATGGGGAGATTACTGCACATTTGTCTGGTTTGTGTATGAAATAAAAAAATTCTGTAAAAATCACTTATTTAGCTCTCTCTAATCTCCTCTTGTTCAATGGGATTCACATCTGAAGAGACATGCATAGGATTGTGGCACATACTCCCAAGTTAGTCTGTACATAATGCAGTCATAGACTTATGTCAAAACATGCTGGGAAGAGAAATTGTTCACATTTAATCCTCCTCATTATCAGCGATATATAATGTCAAGCCATTAAAATCAATGCCCTAAATAAATCAATTGTTTTCAGCTCTAACTAACGTTACCTATCACCCATGTATAAATATTCTGGATTGCGATGTTTTGGTGCTGCTTTTCAGTGCTGTGCAAAAAAACAAAACAAATGACCTTAAATAGTTCAAACCCACAATTGTTCAACAGGGGGGAGCCTCCTTTCTCTGACTTCCTACCTCACCCCACCCCCCCAAAAAAGCCAGACACTTCACCTGCTGAAATTCCTCCTTCTGTACAACTATTAAAGATGCCAGAACCCTGTTCTCCTTAGCATTTGGCCACCCTGATTGTAATAAAGGGTGCCAATAATCTGTACCGATCTCATTCACTAGAGAGCTCAGTTGGTTACAGCGTGGTGCTGATGACACGGAGGTTGCAGGCTCGATCCCCACAAGGGACAGCTGTATATTCCTGCATTGCAGGGGGCTGGACTAGATGATCCTCAAGGGTCCCTTCTAACTCTACGAATTCTATGGTTCTATCTGTGTTTACTTGGAAGTCAAGCCCCCACCGAGTTGTGGGATTGATCCTGAATAAATACGCGAGACGGCAAGATTATACACCTTCACATGGAAATGCACCCTACTTAATAAAGTGGGCTTACTTCTCAGTAAAATGCACAGGGGGTTGTTCCCTCCCACCGAAAACAACAGGCATACTTGCTTTGAAATGAAGCCCGCTGGGTTGAAGTGGGATTACTCTTCGGTAAAATGCGCAGGGACTTGCTCTGCCTGACACCCCCAACCCCTGCACACGTGCCCACTCGCGTGTGCAAGCGGCATTATCCAGCCGTGTACATAAAGGCGACGCTGTTCTGCTACGGGAGAGCCGCAGGGACCTTTGGGCTCCTCCGACTTACCTCTCCCGCAGCCACGGGGTGGAAAAGGGACGGGCGCAGACAAAAGGTGCTTCCCCTTTAAACAGCAGAGGAGGACGAGAAAGAGACCAGGCCGCTCTAGGAACAGGTGCTCGGTCGATTTAACTCGTAGGAAGCGGGTTCAGTTCTGCGTGCGGCTCCTTGGCTGCCTGAGCTGAGCTGAATTTTAAAGCTGGGGTTTCTCGTTTGCTCATCTGTTTATTATTCTGTGACTGTAGCTGCCCTTTAATTTTTGTATGGCTTCTAAGCTGGGTCACAGATGCGTGCATTATTAATTTAAAAAGTAAATAAAAATATAGAGTCATAGAATTGTAGAGTCGGAGGGATCCCGAGGGTCATCTAGTCCAACCCCCTGCAATGCAGGAGTCTCAACTAAAGCATCCATGGCAGATGGCCAGCCTTTAAAAAAAACCAACACAAAAAACCCTCTTCCCAGCAGAACTAGAAGAAAACCCTCCTTCCCAGATTTCCCACCATTCCGTGTTTATTTACAAGCCAGAAGGACAATAAAAACTTGTTTGTTTCAAGCTGTGTTTCTTAATAAGTGCCGTATTTTTAATATTAGCAATTAAGAGAATTGCAGCTTATATTTAATAAATAAATAAATGTATTTCTAAATACAACTAGCTAGCCTTAGTGTCTATTCTACCTTTTTCTGTGTTTATGGTTTGCCCCTTTGCCCTGGAATCAGTTCACACAAAGGGTGAGCTATAAATATTTTTAATAATAAACAAATCACTACTGAGGTGCCCTCACAATTGTGAAGACTGAATGTTGGGTGGTTTCTTTCATTTGAAGGATTTTTATCCAGACTCTCAACCGTTACCAAGACATTTGAAAGGGACTACAGGACTCAGACATAACCTGGTTGAGTTGGTATCAAGCCGGTTTCTTTATTAGACAGGAGCATATTAAGCAGCAAGCTCTGCAAGATCTCACACCACTTGAGCTGTTGTTTCTTATCTCTGAGGGCAAGTAGGGAGGCTTGGTGTCTTGTATTTATATTTTACTTCTTTGTGTTGACATGGGCTCTGCAGAGGGCCTGAAATGAATGTGGAAGTTAGATCGGAATATTTTGATTGAAGAAAAATTGCTGGAATCCTACATGGTTAAAGTTGCAATTTAAATCAGCATCATCTACTATGAGAGAACAATCATTAAAAATAGCATAAAGATTATATAAGACCCCTATAAGATTGTTTCAAATGAAGATATTTGAGACTATGTTAGAGATGTAAGGAATCAGGTTCATTCCAATTTATGTGGTGGATAGTGGAAAAGTGTCCCAGTTTTGGACTCTGGTCTTTGCAGGAATTACTAAAATGACTGGACAGCAATTACTGAAACCTCCAGAATTAGCCCTGCAAAACCTTTTTGGAAACAATGGGTTGTCATTTCAAACCACTAATTTGTTATCTTCTTGCAGCTAGTTGTTGGTCAATATTGGAAGGACCTCTGAGGCTGTCTGGGGCAAGCCACTGTCCACCTACCCTACAGCTGATGTCATACAGGTAAGGGTGGGTCTTGACCCAAACCTGCCTGGTGCAGCTCCCAAAGCACCTGAGGACCAGCTGGTGGAGCCTTTGAAGTGTTGTGCAGAGCAGAAACCCAGCACTATGCAGGATGGCTTTCCCCTCTTATCAGCTGATGCAAAGGGAGAAGGATGTTGCTCAATGCTGGGCTCGGGTGCATGAGAGAGCTTTCTGCAGGGAGAATCTATATACACTGGTAGAATACCTAATATTTGATTTGCAGTGTCTCATTCACATGGTTGCCCTCGGATGTTGCAGTCAACAAGGGACTCCATGTGCCCATGTGAATATATGAGCATACTAGCAACTTTTTATTGTGTTAGTATTTGGAAGATCTGGCGGGCTTCATTAGGCATTAATCTAACCAGGGTTTACTTTCTGCTACACTGTAGTCTATGTAGTCTGTAGAGTCACATTTCCTGCTCTGACCTCACTCTTGCGCTACAGCTACTAACTGCAGTTGGACAAACATTTACCAGTACAGTATGTGCTTTCTGAAATTGGCTGGAGCATCTGGGGAAATTGACTGTTTGTAAAATTGACTGGGCCATTTTGGCCAAACAATTTAACATCCTTTGCATCCTGTGGGAGGTGCAGAGAGCGGCTGCATTTAGGATGAGAGCAAACAGCAGTTGGGGGTGGGCTAAAACATGTAAGCTGTTCATTGTTTCAGGGCTGGAACACAAATAAGTTTCTGCAGCAAGGCTCCATCCTCTAATCTGCATAGTTATGGCACTGCTGGTGAAATAGGGATAATACCATGGCAGCAATAAGGCAGAAGTTGCAGCAAAGAATCAAAAGAACTCATGAATCACCCATTAAATATTCACATGAATTTAATATAATTCATATATCACTACCAATTTATTATAATTCATATATCACTACCAATGGAAAAAAGGAAGCTGCCTTGTACTGAGTAAGACCAGGCATCCATTTAGCTCAGTATTGTCAACACTGACTGATTCAGACATATTCCCAACCCTACCTAGAGATGCCAGGGTGTCATGAACCATTTGGATACAGAGGAATGGTGGGAAGAACCAGCTGGGGACCCTCCAAGGAAAAAAAGCTCAGAGGGAGTAGTGATGGGACAACAATGCGTGTGACGGAGTCCTGCCGTCATTAGATGGTGCTTAGCATAGAAAAAAAAACAGCTATCTTTTCATAAATGGTAAGAGCAGCTCCTTTTTCTGTCCTCTCCCGATTTTATTCCCCTTTGTTCTCCCAGCCGCATGGCTGTTTGCCAATCTCTCACGTTACCTCATCCGGTCAAGGCTTTTATTACACCCATCACCATATAGGGTCATACTGCCCAGAGGAAACACAACTCCATTTAAGGTCAATACATCCTAATACATTGTAAGGCACAGAGTGCTGGTCAGCCGAGGTCAGGGGGCACCCTGCGGTATTTACAAGCCTCTGCCTTGGCTTTATGACTCCCACATGCATGGTCAGAGAGAGAAGACTGGGTAGGTGTTGGGAGCCAAAGGGGTAACAGGGCTTAGTGAGCTGGCGGAGTTTGTGGCAGAATCAGAATCAGAAGTTGAAGCAAGAGAGGAGGGAGACCAAGAGGCAGAGATGAGTCAGGCTGGGAAGAGTCAGGGGTGCCTCTGTGAGGATGTGTCTGTTATGTACTGAAGTTCTCACCCTGGACCAGCAGGGGGATACTGTAAATAGTTATGCAAATGAAGGATCGAAAGTGACGTTCAGTGATTGGATAGTTTTAGAAAGTCGTTACAGTAACGTGGTACTGGAGCTCTATATAAGCAGGCTGACTGAGCCCTTCAGTTCAGTTCTGTTCCAGCTTACAAATAAAGAGCTGCTTTGGAAGAATCGCTGTGTCGTCTGATATGTTCACCCACAACTTAACAGCGTCCAAGGGAACGGGGGCAATTGGCAGGCCCCCAGCTGGCTCCAGCCCACCGGCCGGCAGCCGGGCGAACTCCAGTCCTTGGAACAGCATGTAACTGCGACTCAAGCTTCAGAAACCCTCAGAAGCTGAGCAGGCAAGCCAGCAGAGATAAGAACTCTTCACAACAGAAGGGCAGATTAGAGGCTGTGTAAAGCATATTTACAGGCATTTTATTCAGCATCAGGACAAAGGAAAAACATGTATGCTCCCCTTCGTGTCCAAGCAAACAGCTTAAGCAAAATCTATACACAAAACGGAAGTTCCCAGCAAGCTGTGCTGGAGTGTAAACAGGCATGTGACACACAACAGCCTGTTCCTCTTAGGGTGGAACGGAATATCTTAACAGTCTCAACCTCCTGCTGTGACCATCTCTCCTGCCCTGCCCCCCTTGTCTCCCAGAACCAGAAGAGGCATTAAAAGGTTGGTAACGTACAGACTCAGTCTCCAATTGCTTGGATAAAAACCCTGGAGAGGAGGGAACTTAGGCAGCTGTCGGGGACTGGGCAGAGGAGGAGTGGTGGAGACCGCGTCCCCATCCTGACCCTTCCACGGAGGAGGAAGAGGAAGTACAGATTTACAACAAGGGTTTGAGGAAGGTAGCAGCTCAGAGGCAGATGAGGGGAAAAGCAGGGAAATCATGGGATAGCTGGAACAACACCCAGCTGACATGTTGTCATTAGAAAGCATTCCAGACTCTTCATCTCCCAGAACCTGGCGAGCCTTAAAAGTAGGAGAGCAAAGAGCTCAAAGGCAGAGGGTACTTAGTGGCACCCGTAAAGGAAACAATGAGAACGACAAATGAGAACGTGGGAGAGACGGGGGGGGGCAGATTTGCTCAGGACAACGCCATTATCGCAGAGGCTGGGTTCTATAGCCTCTCTGTGTAAGGATTGAAATAAAAAAGGACGTTAAGAAACTTTTCCTTGTCTTTATACTTTCCTGGGCAACAGGCCAGGAGCCGCTGACAGCATCCTTACAGCAGCTGTGGGGAGGAAGTGGGGAGGTCCCTTCAATCTCAGCAAGCACTTCATGGAGGCAAGACCAACCAGAGATGAATTAATGTGCCCATTGGGCCCGACACTCCTGTGCAGACCGTGTTTTTGCTAATAAAGAGTTAACTCCAACTTGCACAGTGTGATTTACTGCTGGCTCACTTCTGACACAGGGACTGAACCTGGAACCTTCTGTGTGCAAAAGAGATGCTCTGACACTGAGCTGTGCCCCTTCTATGCAAAGCACTTTACAGAGCAATGTAAGCAGGGTATATGCATATGTGTCATGGGCAGGGCGGGGCGGGGCGGGGGGGAGGAAAGATCTGTGCCCCGAGGAGCTTACAAACTAAACATTGAGAATGTAGGACAGAAGAGAAGAAAGGGGATCAGGAAAGCAGGAAAAGAGTAGCAAGGTATACATGAAGGAAAGTTGCTGCACTTTCATTTCAGTGGCAAATGAAAAACACACAGTAGTATCACAACAAAGGGAGAATAATTTCTCTCCATCTACTTTCTTCACATCATGCACAAGTTTATAAACCTTTACCATATTCCCCACTTACTGGACTCCCCCCACCCACCGTGTCCTAAACTGCCACCTTGCCAAAGGCTATGGGGAAAAAGCAGTCTATAAATGTAAGAAGATGAATAAATAAAGAAGAATGAAAAGGCCTCAGTAAAAGGCAATTTCCTATGCTCAAAGTTCATTTCACTGACTTTACACATTAGCCTAGGGCCAGGCCACAGCAATTTCCATCAATACATTAGAATAATTTTTGAGTTTACTTAATACACAATATGGATAACACTTTTTTTAAAAAAAAGGATCCAAGTGCATCCAAAAGGATGAATATTGCTCAAAGAGCCAAACAAAAAACCTTAAAATAATTAAAATATCTTCATGCACCACAGAATTAAAGGCTTGTCCCAGCCCACCTTTGTCTATCCGACCAATTTATTCAGAGCATAAGAAGTGTCATCTGAGTAAATGCCTTTCTGGTCCAGTCCTTTGACCAGAGTGTGATGTTGGCATACAGGTTGAACATTCCCATCCTGACCCCCCTCAGGCCCACTTTCAAGGCCTGCTGCAAATGGGATTTCTGACACCTTAATGGATTCTCAACTGTTTAGTAGGCTCAAAGCCCGCCTTACGTATTTTTAATTTGTGTCCCTTCCATGTGGATTCTTTGATGTTTAATAAGGGTCGATCTGAGGCTGAATTCTTTCCCACAACCTGGGCATTTATATGGTTTCTCTCCTGTGTGATTTCTCTGGTGTCTTACAAGGTGGTGGTTGTAAATAAAGCCTTTCCCACACAGTGAACACCAATATGGTTTCTCTCCAGTGTGGATTCTCTCGTGTGCTTTAAGTTGTGACGGTCTGTTGAAGCTTTTCCCACACTCTAAGCATTTATATGGTTCCTCCCCTTTGTGGGTTCTCTCATGATTATGAAGACTTGACGTCTGATTGAAGCTCTTCCCACACTCGGAGCATTTATATGGCTTCTCACCGGTGTGGATTCTCAAGTGGACGACAAGATTCGATTTCAGGCAGAAGCTTTTCCCACAGTCCAAGCATTTAAAGGGTTTCTCTCCAGTGTGGATTCTCTGGTGTCTGCCGAGGCTCGCTTTCTCACCAAAACCTTTCCCACAATCAGAGCATTTATATGGTTTCTCTTCCACATGCATCCCCTCATCTGCAAGGTGGGTTTGGTGGTGCTTAATAAAGTAAGATATTTGCCTGAAGCTTTTCCCACAGTTTGGACATTTATATGGCTTCTCTCCCGTGTGGGTTCTCTCGTGTTCTTTAAGGTTCCCAGCCTGGCTGAACCTTTTCCCGCAATCTGAGCATTTATAAGGTTTCTCTCCTGTGTGGGTCCTCTGATGGGCAATGAGATTGGAGCTCGTGCTGAAGGATCTCTCACAGCCCAAGCATTTGTACGGCTTCTCTCCCGTATGGAACCTGTGGTGGGTTGTGAGCTCAGATATTTTTCTGAAGCTCCTCCCACAGTCTAGGCAGGCATATGGTCTTTCTCCTGTGTGAGTCTTCTCGTGCTCTTTCAGGGACCCTAAACGGCTGAAGCATTTCCCGCAATCAGGGCATTTGTAGGGTTTCTCCCCGGTGTGGATTCTCACATGCAAAACAAGACTGCCTTTGTGGCTGAAGCTTTTCTCACAATCAGAGCATACATATGGCTTTTCTCCTGTGTGGATCCTCGCGTGAGCAATAAGGTTTCCTTTCTGATCAAAACTTTTGCCGCAATCCAAGCACTTGTATGGTTTCTCTCCCGTGTGGATTCTGTGATGTCTCACAAGTTTGAAGTGTGCGTTGAAGGATTTCCCACAGTATAAGCACTGGTATATCTTCTCTTCTAGGGTTCTGCCTGAGCTGTTCCCCAATTCAGTCAGCGTCTCTTGCCCCTGACCTTCAGGGCTTCCCTCGCGGTCTCCGATTTCACTTTGCCAAGATTTACCTCTGATCTTCTCCAAGCAGTTTTCCTGTTGCCTCCACGGTCCTTGGGGACTTTCAACACCTTCTGGAGGTTCAGAAACATTTCCTTCAGGGATTCTCTCGGGTGCACAGAGTTCCCCTTGTTCAGAGGCTTGCCATGGATGATCTATACTCTCAATTGCGCTCCCCTCACCTGAAGGGAGAAGAAAGAGACTACTAAGTGAACACACTTTGTATACAGTCTAGCCACTGGTCTAGGATAGATTACTCCAATGTGTTCTATGTGCTTTTAAAGACAGTTTGTGAATTATTTGTGGTCCCAGACAGTACAGTCATACCTCGGGTTACAGACACTTCAGTTTGTGTTTTTTCGGGTTATGGATCTGCCAAAACGGATTACTTCTGGGTTTCGGTGGTCGTGCATGCACAGACACGCCGTTGCTGCAGATTGCGAACACTGTGGGTTGCAAATGTGCATCCCGCATGGATCACATTCACAACCTGAGCATCCACTGTATGCTAGCTGGTGATCAGCAGAAGGAATGGAATGTGACCTTGTAATATCCAGACAAGCACTGCAAAGACTGAACAATGGAAGATAGTAATGAACTCTCCCAGCACACTGGGTCTGAAACAACAATGCATATGAAGGTCTACACAAGTGAAATGGATTTTATAATTATACGATGTAACAGAGGCACTTTTTTTTAAGGGGGGGATGTCATCAGCTGCAAGAATGAACTAACAACAAGTGAAGTGAAGGATCAGTTGGACACTAAATAAAAGATGATGTGGATACAGGAGGAAATGATTGACATATGTTTGCAACAGGAGCAGGAAACCTGATATTTTAAGAAATT
The DNA here is from genome assembly GCF_964252035.2 of Podarcis erhardii. Taxonomy (NCBI): domain Eukaryota; kingdom Metazoa; phylum Chordata; class Lepidosauria; order Squamata; family Lacertidae; genus Podarcis; species Podarcis erhardii. Next base: position 117,233,982 of record NC_138498.1, on the reverse strand, counting down.
GTATTAAATTAAAGCAATTTGGTTTGATTTGTAATAATTTGGAAACCAAATAAAAATATAAAAAATAATTTGAAAAATAAAGACAGTTTGGAAACTACAGCTAGTGCTGCTAGATCAATGACAGGGACCTGAAGGACTGAACGTATTGCACAGATTCTGGCCCGACTGGCTTTCCCATAGTTTCTGGGTTCAATTCAAAGTGCTGGTTTTGAACTATAAAGCCATAAACCCCTCCCACTATGAACCAGCCTGTATCAGAGAGCCTTCTCTGTGAGCTCTAGCCATGGAGCTACCAATTGCCACCATGAGGCCATCAGAGGGCCATGGTTATAGTGTTAGACTAGGACCTTGGAGACCAGGGTTTAAATCCTTACTTGGCCATGAAGCTCACTGGGTGACCCTGGCTCAGACTCTGCCTCTCTCAGCCTAAGCTCTACCTCACAGGGTTGTCGTGGGGATTAACTGAAGAAAGGGAGAACCACCTTAAGCTTGGAGGGAAAGGTGGGATATGCAATAAATAAATAATGCCTGGTTCATGTCTGTTAAGAACCCGCTCTGAACAGCATATTTTCTTTCTACGCTATTATAATCGCTATTTGCAATGGGTTTCAATGCTGTTAGGTTTCTGGCTGAAAAGCAGGATAAAATTGAAATTAAATATAGATAAATACCGTATTTTTCGCTCTATAGGACGCACTTTTTCCCCTCCAAAAATGAAGGGGAAATGTGTGTGCGTCCTATGGAGCGAATGCAGGCTCCTTGGCTTCGCCCCGACGCACCTGTCCTGGAAGCGGAGGAGGAACAGAAGGGTCTCCTTCTGTTCCTTCTCCAGCTTCGCAGAAGGGCACTGCCCCTTCTCCCTCTCTGCGCAGCGCCTCTCCTGTGAAGGAGAGGTGCTGCGCAGAGAGAGAGAGAAGGTGCAGCGCCCCTTAAGCAACGCGCCTATCAAGCGAAGCCGGAGGAGGAACAGAAGGGTCTCCTGTTCCTCCTCCCGCTTCGCAGCGACGCGCCTGTCCAGCGAAGCCCGAGGAGGAACAAAAGGGTCTCCTTCTGTTCCTTCTCCAGCTTCCCTGAAGGGCGCTACCCCTTCTCCCTCTCTGCGCAGCACCTCTCCTGTGAAGGAGAAGCGCTGGGCAGAGAGAGAGAGAAGGCGCAGCGCCCCTTGAGCAACGCGCCTGTCCTGGCCTCTGCTTTAGCCCTGCGCAGCCTCTTTGGGCAGGGGGAGCCTTCATCCCGCTGCCCTGAAGAGGCTTGGCGCGGTTACCCCAGAAGCCAGAACAGCCACACGGTATCCCGGAAGCCGGATCCTTCTTGCTGTTCTGGCTTCTGGGTTCAGAATAATGTTTTCTTGTTTTCCGTCTCCCAAAACTATGTGCGCCCTATGGTCCGGTGCGCCCTATGGTGCGAAAAATACGGTAAGTTGTTTCCCTAGCTATGCAGCTGTTTTGCCACTAGGGGGCATATAGATTTAAACATACAAACCCTGAAGAATTGAAGGGATTTCCTGAGAAAGGGAGCTGTTCTTTCAAGACCAGCTACAGGCTTAAGTTTCAACGGATGTCAGGCAGGGACTTAGCCTGTGCACCACCACCCAGCTCTAGCTCAGAGAGGAGATATGCACCAGCCAGATTATCCTCTGTACACCAATAGTCCAGAGATGTTCAGGTGTTTCCTGATGGTCCCTATAAAAGCTCCCAAATCAGCACTCAGACAAAGCAAGAAGACTCTGCTACCTATGGACTTAAAGCTGTGTACACACCATGCATTTAATGCACATTACTGCCCCCTGGGAGCTGTAGTTTGTTATGGGTGCTGGGAATTGTAGCCCTGAGAGGGGTAGACTAAGGTTCCCAGGATTCTTTGGTGGGAGCCTATCTGCTTTAAACTCATGGTGTATATGCAGCCCAACTTTTGCTCTCTTCGTTGCCTAGTTCATTGGTTCATGAGTGTCCTAACTCAGTTATTGCTGATTTATCTGCTGCTGTTACAATTAGTAATGATTATTCAGTGATTTGTTCTACAGTGGTACCTCTGGTTACCTACTTAATTCTTTCCGGTGGTCCGTTCTTAACCTGAGGTACCACTTTAGCTAATGGGGCCTCCCGCTACTGCTGCGCTGCCACTGTACAATTTCTGTTCTCATCCTGAGGTAAAGTTCTTAACCCGAGGTACTACTTCCAGGTTAGCGGAGTCTGTAACCCGAAGCATTTGTAATCCAAGGTACCACTGTAGTGTATGTTTTTTTAATGGACTTGCTTTTTAATGGATTTTATGAGCTCTTATTTACTTGCTTTTCCTGTTAGCAGGGGCGTAGCAAGCGGGGTGCGATGGGTGCAGTCCGCCCCAGGTGTCCCCACTGAGCGGGGTGACAAAATGGTGGGCGGCACTCACCGCGGGGCCTGCAGCGTGCCCGAGCCACGCGTCTCTCCTGGGAGTGACGTGGTGGCTTGGGGCCCTGCGCTGCCTGAAATGGCAGCATGTGGCTTGTGTCTGCCAGGTGGACTCCATGGGCAGCTTAGCGCAGTGCCCCCCCTGGACGGGTCGCCGTGGCGCCCCTGTGGGCGGATTGACCCACCGCTCCGGGTGCTGAAGCAGCTAGTTATGCCCCTGCCTGTGAGCTGCCCTGTGCAAGGGTGCCATATAAATCATGTAAATAAATGAGAGAAGTGGAGCCACATCTGACACCAGGATGCGCTGGCCAAGTTTAAAGACTTATTTGGCTCCATGACTGCTCACAAGTCAGAGAAAACAAGATTACAGCATAGTAACTAAGGGACTAAGTTTACAATTCAGGGAACACCAGTTCAGACTTTGCCTCTGTCACAAATCCATGACCCGGCCCTCACCACACCCATGCCCCAGATCTGTAAAATGGGGGTAACAACACTGATTTATTTATTGCATTTCCTCCAAGGAGCGAAGGGGATAAACATAGTTCTCCTCCTCGCCCATTTTATCCCTCACAACCCTGTGAGGTAGGTGAAGCTGAGAGTAAGTGACTGGCCCAGCTTTACGGCTGAATAGGGATTTGAACCTTCATTCCCCAACACTCTAACCCAGGGCTTCCCAGACTTGGGTCTCTAGCTGTTTTTGAACTACAACTCCCATCACCCCTAACCCGCTGCACCAGTGGACAGGGATGATGGGAATTGTAGTCTAAAAAGAGCTGAAGACCCGACTTCCGGGCTGGCGCCACCGGCAATGGCGGTCTCCCTCTGAACTGGAGGGGAAGCTCTGCGGGAAATGGGTCTTCTCCGCTACGGCGAAGCGGGGACCCTTTCAGAAATCACAGGCAGAAGAAGCCTGTGACCATGGGACTCGGCGGGCACCTTTAGCGCCCCCCCCAACTCGTGAAGGAACCCACGAACGGGCTCCGAAGTGAAGAGGGGGAAGCGGCGCGGTGCTGTGAGTCAACTGCTATTTCCGTGGAGCGAAGCCGCATAGCTGTTGCCGGAGGAGCGCTGCCTTTTTCCTGGGACAATCTGGACTCTAAAATAAGCACCCGTGAGTAATTAGAATCTTGAACAATTGGACATTAAATAAGGATCAACGAGCAGAAAAGAATTGGATTTTAAAATATTTTTTTCTATTTGGTACGGAGCGGGAAGGTCTAAACAGGAAGTCAGTCTTCGGTTCCTTTGTAAACAGAACAAAGCAAAGACAATCTAAACTAGAGCTAAGAAAATCGTCTTTAAAGGACTGGATTCCATCATTTATAATTGTGCAACCCCCCTTTTTGACAGAAGAAGGGGGAGGACTATCTCTAGACTGTTCAAAGTGAGTTTAAGCAAAGTAATTTTCCTCCATCCTGATATTGGAGCAGGGGTGTCAGGACCAACGTTTGAAGTTCATTGACCAGAAACAAGTGGTTTTGACAGATAGTGAAAAGAAGAGAAACATAGTGACTCCATTGTCCCTCTTCGCATTTGAAAGGAACAAATTTTGACAAAGTATCTTAAAAGGGGAAACTTTGTTGCGAGAACAAATAGAAGCTTTCCCCCTAGAGGGAGACTGTGAAACTGTAACTAACTCCAGGGAGATGGCAGCTGTTATAGATTACAATCGTGGGAACAGGCATTTGACCTTGCAGAACAATGTATTCAGAAACTTTGTTGTGTGCTCTTTACAAAACAAATGCCCTACTGGAACAGTTACATGAAAAAGTGAACTGGTTGAAGACTTTGGTCAGAAATTTGGAACAAGCAGTGGGAAACTTTGAACAGGCAGTGGGAAAATATGTGGAGCCCACTCAGGAATTACATCAAGAGTGTGTTTTGACAGATCAGGCCCAACAGGAATATGAGTTTTCGGATTTGACAAATGATCATGGGAAAAGCCAGATTTGGAAAGAAAATGTTTGGTTTGGTTTGGAAATGGGGGGTTGGATGGATCCCCCAATGCTGGGATGTCTGGACTTTTCAAATATGGCAATGAGCCGTAAGATGTTTGGGACTGTGTGGGATCTTAACCTGGGAGGGCTTCTGAAATATGCTTTTAAATACCACATGGAATTTAAGGTTGAATATGGAAAAGGGGCTGATATGTCGAGAAGGGCTGAAAATACTGTTAAGCTAGAGTTATCACGAGCAGGAGACAAGGGAAAATATAGCTACGAACATGAAGAAGAGTTGCGGAAGGGGCAAGGAAGAGATTTGAGGGCCTCAGATATAAGGTTGCCAGGTTAATGAGCTAGATTGATGTGATAATGAGGACTGACAAAACCCGGAAGATCGGACTTATTTGTATTTTTCTTTTTTCTTTTTTCTCTCTCTTTTTATTAGAAGTGTTTTATAATAATTGATGAGCATTAGAAAAATGCTGGAATGAAATTACTTGGTTTTAGTAAAAATGTTCAAAGAATTATGAAAGAATGTTATAAACTGGTATGGACAAGATTTAAGTTTTAAGATTTAAGATTTATCTTATTATAGAAAGGTAAGATTAAAATTGTTTAGGGTAATGCAATGACAGAATTTTTTATAATATGGAAAGGATTTGCTGGGATAATTAATAACTAGGATACAAAGAAAGGGAGGAGGAGGAGGTCTAAGAAAGAAGGTGATGACAGTTGAGGATTTGGAAATAATGAATCTGTTTTCTTTTTTCCCCCCTTTTTGTATTTGTTTTTAATTGTTTTAATTGTTTCTGTTGTATTGTTGAATTTTTTCTTTTTTCTTATCTATATGGTGGGAGGGGTTTGTCTTTCTTCTTTTTTTAACTTGTTAATTATTTTTGTATTTTTCTTTGTTTTTATTTTATTTTGTAATATTTTGAAAATCTCAATAAATATTATTTTAAAAATAAATAAATAAAAAGAGCTGAAGACCCGAGTTTGAGGAAACCCTGCCCTATATGATTGCTTAATCCTTGGACAGTGCCTGGAAACTTTTAGGTGAACTAAATGTCACAAGAACTGCAACTATTAAGAAGATGCAATAAATATTTCCTGAAGGGCCAAAGGTTTCAAAACCATCAGTTCCCTAATTTAAGTGGCAACTGTGGGATTTCTCTCTTACCTTGCTCCTCTTCCATTTGGCCAAAGTTCAAGAGCTTGCCCTTGTTTTTAAGTGCTGCAGGGTCAAAGAGACCATCCTCTTCTCCAGCGTGGGTTTTCCGTGTATGTTCCTGTAGACTCATCCCTGAGCTCTGCCCATTCCCACAGGTTGTAGGCCTCAAGGAAACTTTGCCCTGGACCTTTTGGGGAAAGCACACAAGCTCACGACCTCCTTCATCAGGGTGGGGGAAAGGAGCAGGGCAGGGACATCTCCTCTGTGATCTTGTACACAGTGCTGTCACCTGGTGAGTGGCAAGACAGAAGACGGCATTACTAATGAGATTATACGGCACTATCTGTGCTATCAATATCTACCAGAGCCAGGTGATACAGTTGTACCTTGGTACACAAATGATTTAGCCTGGAGAAGAGGAGGTTAAGGGGTGATATGATAGCCATGTTCAAATATATAAAAGGATGTCACATAGAGGAGGGAGAAAGGTTGTTTTCTGCTGCTCCAGAGAAGCGGACACGGAGCAATGGATCCAAACTACAAGAAAGAAGATTCCCCCTAAACATTAGGAAGAACTTCCTGACAGTAAGAGCTGTTCAACAGTGGAATTTGCTGCCAAGGAGTGTGGTGGAGTCTCCTTCTTTGGAGGTCTTTAAGCAGAGGCTTGACAACCATATGTCAGGAGTGCTCTGATGGTGTTTCCTGCTTGGCAGGGGGTTGGACTCGATGGCCCTTCTGGTCTCTTCCAACTCTATGATTCTATGATTTGGCTCCCAAACACTGCAAACCTGGAAGTGAGTGTTCCGGTTTGCAAATGTTCTTTGGAACCTGAAAGTCCAACACTGCTTACGCATATTCCAACTGAGTGCAGGAAACTCCTGCAGCCAATCAGAAGCCACGCTTTGGTTTTCGAACATTTTCAGAAGTCGAACAGACATCTGGAACGGATTCCGTTCGAGAACCAAGGTACGACTGTATATTGATATATTGTCTAAAACCAGTTTGAGGTCCATATTGTGGTTTTGGTTTCATAATTTTTGACCTGGCAATATATTGTGAATATATATATATATATAATATATTGGCAATATATATACCTACTAGCCAGGATGGCTCTTCTCTGCCTCCACCATTGAAGGCTGCAAATGTTTCTGAATACTGTTAGAAGTGGGTCTTGAGACCTGCAAATTAAAATCTGAACAAAATTGATGAAGCAGCGAAGATTTATTGATTACAAAATGTTATTGCAGGAGCAGGGGTCCAAAGTAGGCACAACCGGTTTTGGCAAAGCATGAAATTATACAGTCATACTTCATGTTACGTTCGCTTCATGTTACGTTCTTTCAGGTTACATCCTGCGGCGACCTGGAAGTACCAGAAAGGGTTACTTCCGCGTTTTGCTGCTCGCGCATGCGCAGAAGCACAAAATGACGTCACGGGCATGCGCAGAAGCAGCAGATCACAACCCGTGCGTGCGCAGACGCGCCGCTGCGGGTTGCGCTCTTTTTATGTTGCGAACGGGCCTCCAGAATGGATCCCGTTCGCAACCAGAGGTACCACTGTATTCCCTATACCCAAAGCACAGCTTCCCTCCCTTGTCTCCCCATTGGCTGGGTACTACAAGGTTTACAGCCTATCACGACCTCCTAATTACCCTACCAACATTCCCACCCATGTTTAAATCTCCCATTACAGTGGTACCTTGGCTTACATACGCTTCAGGTTACAGACGCTTCAGGTTACAGACTCCGCTAACCCAGAAATAGTACCTTGGGTTGAGAACTTTGATTCAGGATGAGAACAGAAATCGTGCTCTGGCGGCGCGGCAGCAGCAGGAGGCTCCATTAGCTAAAGTGGTGCTTCAGGTTAAGAACAGTTTCATGTTAAGAACAGACCTCCGGAAAGAATTAAATTTTTAACCCGAAGTACCACTGTACTCTTGATCTCAATGCCCAACCCCCATATTTTCCTGATTCCTATGCATTTACCTATTGACGCAAGTGACAGAGCCACATCCTGACCACTAGTTGTCCCAGTTACAGGTGTAAGCCAGTTCTATACCTGCTGAAGCCTATGAATAAACCATATTCCAACCGCAAGGTGCCTTATTTACAAGCATCCTAACCAGTGGCAGAGCTAGCCGCTCGGGCACCCAGAGCAGCGCACCTGGGGGTAGGGCAATACGCCCGGGGTGGGGCGATTCAGTCGGGGGGCTGAATGGAGTGACGGCGATCCTCCCGGGTGGGGGGGTTTGTCACCCCCCTCTGGGATGACACCCAGGGCGGACCACCACCACCGCCCCCTCTTCCTACGCCCCTAATCCTAACCATAAGCTGTTCTAACGATGAGTGTGAGCAAGTCTGGGCTATCTGTAGTTGCAGCATTATGGCTTATGTGATAAAGCAACATCCTAATTTCTCACAAATTCCAGTTGCTGGAAGCCACAGGATGGAAGCTGTTACAGTAAAATCTGGGTGCAAGGCTGCTCTGCCACCCAGCTCGTCGGACTAAGTCCGCGGGTCCCTGCGGAGGAAAATGAGCTCAGCCGGAGACAGGAGCAAGCTGCAGAAGATCCAAGTTTATTGCGCAACAGGTTCAAGGCGAGATTGAACAGTGAGAAAGGGGTGACATGAACTTTTGAAACTTCCCTCCATGTCCCAGAATACAGTGCAAAATACATCCCAGTTACATCATGAATATATTAAGAAGAGGTGGGGTTACACAGGATTAGCATATGGAGGAGGGAGGGGGGAATATGCAGAGCTGGAGATAAGCGCAGATAAGCACTTCCTGAGTACCGGTGATGAGAAGACAATGGTCCATGCGCTGGCATTGCCCGGAGGAAAGGCTTGGCAGAGTGATTTGACAGGATTAGGGTCTTGACACCTTGCTTGAGGGATTATGGAGGACAGGGGAGGTGTGATGGAGTCCTAGAGAAATTGAGCAAATTGGCACGTTGATTTTCTATGAATTTTATAGATTTTAGTCCCTTTTGACATTGCCAATTGGAAATAAATTGAATATTGTAGTGAAGAAGAAGGTGAAGAAGACATGCCCCCCCTTCCGTATCAAAGCATAGGCTTGTTCTCGGCTCCTACTTGCCAGTTTTCCCACAAATGCATCAGGTCCTTCAGTGTGAAAACAGGATGCAGGGCTAGATAGGCCATTGGCCTCATCCAGCAAGCTCTTCTTATTTTCTTAATGGGACAAGGAAGGAAACAGTGACCCTCTGGCTATTCTTATACTCCAAATGCCTACCAGCCACGCCTGACACCGTCTCCTGTGCTGGCTAGGGATGAACGGAGCCCAGGGAAAACTCTGGACAGCCGCAGGTTTCCCACAACCGCCTTAAAAGACTTGCCCTCCTGCCGCTGCTTGCAATTCAGATTGTAAACACAGCTTGGCCAGCTTCTGGGCCGGTCTGCCTAGCTGCCCCTTTAACAGCAGTTGCTTGCTTTATACGGGAGCAAACAATCACGTTTAATCTCCAACCGCCAAACAGTAACAGGGACAGGTGGTTATAAAATTTAATAATGGTTTTATATAAATATATCAACAGGGACAGGTGGTTCGTTCTTGCTAGCCGGCAATGCGGAGGAGGAATTATAAAAGACACTGCTGCCTTGCGCTTAAGTAATTTTTGCTTTTTGGGGGGTGGGGGGAGAGAAAGACCTAGAGTTACACTCCCCCCCCCTCACATTTTCTACTGTGGACTCCCTTCCAGTCAGCAACTTCCAGCATTCCTGTGGACTCCATTTTCCCATTGTTCAAAGACTCATTGGCAACTCACCTGTTTTTTCTCCCTGCAGGAATGAAAGAGCCAGCTCTCCTCCCACCTCCATAACACAGAGAGAGAGAGAGAGAGAGAGAGAGAGAGAGTAAGAAAGATCGGGAAGATACAGGAAAGACACTCTTTCCTCCCCCCCCCCCCTTTCTCACATTCTTTTGTCTCTCTAGGAGAAAGTCCTTTATCTATTTAACTCTTAGGTATTTGGACTGATTTTGTTTCTAACGAAAGGCACAATTGCACATGCTCTCCAGCTTTTAATATACGAAAGTTAAATTTAAATAAGGCCATCCTATATAAGCATACCCTCCAACATTTCTCTGAAGAAAAAAGTATTTTTATTATTGCTTTTTTTCTAAAAAAAATGTTTAGGGGTACAGTGGTAACCCGTGATAAGAACTTAATTCGTTTTGGAGGTCTGTTCTTAACCTGAAACTGTTCTTAACCTGAGGTATCACTTTAGCTAATGGGGCCTCCGCTGCCGCCACGCGATTTCTGTTCTCATCCTGAGGTAAAGATCTTAACCCGAAGTACTATTTCTAGGTTAGTAGAGTCTGTAACCTGAAGCGTCTGTAACCTGAGGTACCACTGTACTAACATTTTGACTCAAGAAAATTACCATTTCATATGAGGGGAAATAAATACAGTAAATGAACAAAAGTACAAAGATTCACAAAATGTTTAGGGGTATGTGTACCCCTGCATCCCCCTAGAAAAAAGCACTTTTTTTATTATTATTATTATTATTATTATTATTATTATTATTATTACTACCCTGCCCATCTGAATGGGTTGCCCCAGCCACTTCTGGGCAGCTTTCAACCTATAAAAACATAATCAATCATTAAGCATTAAACAGTTTCCCCATCCAAGCCTGCCTTCCAGTGGCGTAGCGTGGGTTGTCAGCACCCGGGGCAAGGCAAGTAATTTGTGCCCCCTAACCCGTGGATTTGCGCCCCCTAACCCTAACCCCCAGATGTTGCGCCCGGTGCGGCCGGCCCCCCCTGCACCCCCCACGCTATGCCACTGCTGCCTTCAGGTGTCTTCTAAAGGGTGGATAGTTACTGTATTTTTCCATGTCTAAAACACCCCATGTATAAGATGCCCCCTATTTTGGGGGACTCCGGTTTAAGAAAATGGGGGGAGATCTGTGTATAAGACGATCCACAATTTTGAACATAATTTTTAAATAAATAAACCTAGCCTTATACATGGAAAAGTACGGTACTTATCTCCTTGACTTGGGAGTGACATAACACCATACCCTTTTAACATTTCTCCAATGAAAATAGGGGCGTCCTAAGGAAAAGTGGGACATTCCGGGATCAAATCAGATACCAGGATGGCTTCTGTAAATCCCGGAATGTCCCTGAAAAATAGGGACACTTGGAGGGTCTGTAGAACCAGGGCCACCCTAACAATATCCCCTCTTTCTCCATGAGCATTACTATTTGACACCTCCCTCTCTTTAGGCTGTCTGCACCACACATTTACACATCTTATTTATTAATTGCATTTATATCCCACCTTTTTTCTCCAAGGAAGAACCCCTGCCTCCACAACAACCCTGCGAAGTAGGTTAGGCCAAGAGGCAGTGACTGGCCCAACTCATGGTTGAGTGAGAATTTGAACCCTGATCTCCCAGGTCTGACTCTAGCCCCGACACTACACTCCAGCCACCACACATTTAAAGCACTACTGCACTACTTTCAACAGTGATGGCTTCCCTAGAGAATCCTGGGAGCAGTAGTTTGTTGAGTGTGCAGATGGGAGAAAGCTCCACTTGAGGTCTGGTGCACAGCCAAGTCTCTTTATCACCCACCGGCCACAGCGAGTGACACCTGAGAATTCTCCAACAAGCAATTGCTCAAGCAAGAAAGGTTGTACGGGAATCTTAGGTTCCCTCACCCCCTCCAACATTCCTGATGAAAATAGGGATATTTCTCTCCCCCCTGCAACTGACCCTCCTCACCCCCCCCAAATTTATCTAATCTTATTCTTTGGTAGATTTACAAAAAGAAAAACACACACCAAGAAATAGTTTTTTGAAAAGGGCAAGATTAGATGCGGGTGCACATAGCATTTTGGTTAAAAATCAAGACTCCTTGCATTCCACTCTGCTCCCCCTTTCTTCCTGCCCTGGGTGTCGCTGCTGTATGCCTGCACATCAAAGCCCTTTTTATAGGGTTTACACACAAAGAAATCATATAAATTCTAGTCAGAAGCTCCTAAGCATCTGCATAGCTGGCAGAAACCCATTGGATACAACTCTTTGTGATGCCCGGCCTGCACCTTGATGTGTCAGGGCCCCTTGCTTCTTACTCAAGTTCTGAAGCCTACATAGATTAAAAAACTGAAAACCTACATACCAAAGGGGAGTGGTAGCCTGATTTATGCTTACATAGACAAGGGGCGAGTTGCTCTTGACTCAGCTGGACTTCTAAAGGCTTACTCCCAAATACGCCCTTATCTCCGATGCCTCCAGCGACTATGGCGACTATGGGGTTGTGGCACTCATCTTGCTTTCAGGCCGAGGGAGCCTGCGTTTGTCCACAGGCAGCTTTCTGGGTCATGTGGCCAGCATGACTAAACGGCTTCTGACACAACAGATCACCGTGAGGGAAACCAGAGCGCACACAAACGCCATTTGCATATGGCTTCGTAAAATCATTAAACCCACCCCTTCATTATGCTAGTCATAAAGCATCATTTCAGGAACAGGAACCAATTAGCAGTTCACATCTTTTGACATGTGAAGTTCATTCCCTTTGCTACAACCCTATTTTACACCATCAGCTACACCAAAGTGCTTAATCTGCAATTCCCTTTGAAGCTTCTACAGCATGATTTGTAGGCATTCTCCATCACTTGATGTCTCCAAATGTCTTCTGATCTGTAACACAGCTTGCTTCCTACCTTCATGTATGGCCTCCTTTTCTTTCTGTCTAGCAGTATCTCTTCAAGACAACTTAACTAAAAGGTTTTAACCATTTCAATCCCTGCACTCACCCTTCTGGTACTCAACTGAGCATCATAAGATGCTAACCTCACCCCTAACTCTTTACCCCTCCTTTTCTCTTGCCCCCACACATCCATTTTCAACTATATTAACCATTCAAAAAGCAGCCAACTCACGAGACTTGGGGAAATCCACTTTCCTTTGCAAAATTTGATTCAGCAAAAATGAATGAAAAAAACAAAAGCACTACAAGACTTTTCAACCACTTCTGCCAATCTGGGAAGAGATTGGCATCACCCATTCCCACCACACTGGGGGTTATGAGTCCAGAGACTCCTCAAACTCCTTTAGGACTTGAAATATGAAATCAATATGCTCATCTATTCCTTGCTGTTATCCAGAAACACTGCTTCCAGCCCCAGACTGCGAGTGCCCAGTGCGCTGCATCATGACTTCATGATGTTGTGACGTGACGTCATATCAACCTTATGATGTCATGGTGGCGCTGCGGCAGCAACTGGGTCCAGGCTTGCACCTCTGTCACGGGACCTCTGCTTTATTCTTTGTAAAACACACAATTTAATACATATACCAACATGCAGAGGGCCTTCTCGGTAGTGGCGCCCACCCTGTGGCACACCCTTGCATCGGATGTCAAGGAAATAAACAACTATCTAACTTTTAGAAGACATCTGAAGGCAGCCCTGTTTAGGGAAGTTTTTAATATTCTGTTGGGAGCCGCCCAGAGTGGCTGGGGAAACCCAAGCAGATGGGCAGGGTATAAATCATCATCATCATCATCATCATCATCATCATCATCAGTGCAGTGAAGCACTGGAGAATCACAGCAGAGACTGGTACTGCTGCCTCCTGTGTTGTTTTTGCTGCGTTAGCAGAACCAAAGTGACCTCTCTGTGGGCAAGCCTGGGCAGTTTGTATGGAGGTCCTAGGCTGCCCAGATGACAAGACCCCTGTCTCAGCCTCACTGATATGGTCCAAAGGAAAGCAGAGCAATACATCTGGCACCAGCTTGGTTGCAGGAATTGCCGGAAGGAGGCGTACAAGATGCCATCCAACTGTCTAAGCATAGGTAATTAAAAGGAGGATTTATTGCAAAAACAAACAAATACCGTATTTTTCGCTCTATAGGGCGCACCTGACCACAAGGCGCACCTAGTTTTTAGAGTAGGAAAACACACAAAAAAATATTCTGAATCAAATGTTGTACTAAACTATTTAAAGCAGCAAAGTGGGCGGCTCCTGTCTGCTTTGCTGCTTTAAAGCGAGCCTCAGAGGAGGGTAGGAAGGGGAACCATGGCTTATCTAAGTCCAGTTAATAATGCTGAGCCTGACTTTATATGCATCTCAAAGCCCTTGACATACATACATTATAATGACAAGCCGAGATAGGCCTCCTGCTGAGGAGGAGGGGAGGAGAAGGGACGGAGCCATCATAGCTCAATGGGGAGAGCATGGAGAAAATCCCAAGTTCAGTCCTTGAAAGCTTCTCCGGGTAGGGCTGAGGGTGTGTCTCCTGAAACCCTGGTGAACCTCTGCCTATCAGTGAAGACAAAACTGAGCTAAATGGGCTCAGGGGTCCTGACGTGGTACAGGGAAGGTCCCTCTGTTCCTGTTTAAATTAGCCCTTTCTTCAGAACCATGAGGACTACAATCTTAGTTTGTTTTTAAAGGGAACAGCTATAACCTCAGTGGATTTGCATGCAGAACACCACACAGTCAATCCCCGGCTTCTCCAGGCCTGAAACTCTGGCAAACTGCTGCCAGTTAGTGTTGACATTACTAAGCTAGATGGAGTAGTGGGTCCAACTCCTTATAAGGCAGCTTGCTAGGTTCCCGTTTATGCTTCAGATTTGAGTGTGAGGCTTGCTGTCACGTTTAGTGTCAAGCGGGTGATTCTTTGCACATCTGGAAGATGACTGTGTCACCTCCCATCACCCTCTTGAAGGTGCTTTTACAGCTCAGGGAAAAGGGCAGGCAGCCACAGCATCTGTAGACTGTAGCATCCTGAATTAAGGGAGGGAGGGATTCCCATTGCAGCCAAAGGATTGTTTGAGGCCACCACGAAAGAGATGATCTTAAGCTTGAAACCAGGACTTGCTCTTTCACCATGCTGCTCCTCCAGTTGCCAATGCCATCCATGTAACCTGTGTGAATATCAAGCGTGGGTTGTGTCCAGGAACCTGGGATGATTTCTTTCACGTGTGTGCATGTTTTCGTCTTTAAATAAACAGCCTTTAAATAAAACAGTCTTTAAATAAAAAGCCAATGCAATTCTGGGCTGCATCAATAGGAGTATAGCATCTAGATCAAGGGAAGTAATAGTGCCACTGTATTCTGCTCTGGTCAGACCTCACCTGGAGTACTGTGTCCAGTTCTGGGCACCACAGTTCAAGAAGGACACTGACAAACTGGAACGTGTCCAGAGGAGGGCAACCAAAATGGTCAAAGGCCTGGAAACGATGCCTTATGAGGAACGGCTAAGGGAGCTGGGCATGTTTAGCCTGGAGAAGAGGAGGTTAAGGGGTGATATGATAGCCATGTTCAAATATATAAAAAGATGTCACATAGAGGAGGGAGAAAGGTTGTTTTCTGCTGCTCCAGAGAAGCGGACACGGAGCAATGGATCCAAACTACAAGAAAGAAGATTCCCCCTAAACATTAGGAAGAACTTCCTGACAGTAAGAGCTGTTCGACAGTGGAATTTGCTGCCAAGGAGTGTGGTGGAGTCTCCTTCTTTGGAGGTCTTTAAGCAGAGGCTTGACAACCATATGTCAGGAGTGCTCTGATGGTGTTTCCTGCTTGGCAGGGGGTTGGACTCGATGGCCCTTGTGGTCTCTTCCAACTCTATGATTCTATGATTCTATGATTCTTCTATGAAGCCCATACAAGTTTCCAGCTCTTATGGCCATCGAGATTAGCCTGGCCGTCTCAGTGGAAATCTGGGGAGGCTGAGGTGGACTTTCCAGTGGTCAAAGTGTGGCTGTGTCTTCCTGCCCGGCATCTATTTCCTGCCCTCTTTCCTCCATGCACCCCCGCACCCTGCTTCAAAGCAAGCCACGGAGGAGGGAAGGAAGCAGAGCCATGGATCCTCTGCTCGCAACTGCAGCAGATTCCCTCCACTTTGAAGCAGGAAAGTGGGAGAGGAGCTGCTTACACGAGTGTTGCTTCAAAGGGAGCCCGGGAGGAGAGAATCCGCTGCAGCCGCGAGCAGT
Organism: Podarcis erhardii; assembly: GCF_964252035.2. NCBI lineage: Eukaryota > Metazoa > Chordata > Lepidosauria > Squamata > Lacertidae > Podarcis > Podarcis erhardii. Next base: position 117,218,496 of record NC_138498.1, on the reverse strand, counting down.
GGAGGATCCATGGTCCCCTTCCTTCCCTCCTCCGTGGTTGCTTTGAAGCAGGAAAGTGGGAGAGGAGCTGCTTACACGTCTCCAACATATTGGGGGAGAAATTCCCCAAGAAGGAAGGACATCCTGGAATAGTTTTGGAATTAATATTTAGTGCTTACTGAAGACCAGGGGACCTACGCAGTTTTACTCGCCAATAAATAACCTTAATATTCTTCAACATTTTGGATGTACATATCTGAAGCTTAAAGGCTGGAATATTTGGATTACAACATAGTGAAGAACAGTCCATTTGGATTTATATTTTGGATTTATACTTTGGATTACAAATATAAAGTTGGACTAACTCTCATTTGTCACCACCTTTTATAAAAACTATTGAAGAGAAGTATACTTCTTTTATATTAACTTTATATTAACAGTTTGTGCCGGTTTGTCTTGGGGAACTGTCCTGTTTGATATAATAATAATAATAATAATAATAATAATAATAATGATAATAATAATAATTATTTATTATTTGTACCCCGCCTATCTGGGCGGCTTCCATAAAAACCAAAAATACACTAAAATAAGATATAGGACATGTATTTTTTTTAAAATAATATTTATTAAAAGTTTCCAATTATAACATTATATATATAAAAAAAACATCCAAATTTAAGATCTTATTTTCCGTAACATCTTTCCAGGACTTCCCCTCCCCTCCCCCTCTTATATTCCAATTCTTACAAATAAATTCAGCAATTTATTATCCCAAATTTCAACCTTATTATCATTAACCTAATTTAAAAATATTTTCCCATCTCCTAAGATCGACCTATTCCCTTCCACGCGTTCCCCCCTTTAATATACATAGTAGATTAAAATATAATAAAATAAAATATGATTTTACACCCTTTGGATTCCAAATTTCCCTCCCCCTTTTCCTGGTTGCGTTCCCCATATTAATCAACATCTGATGTCTTCCTGGAGCTCCCACACTTATTTAAACCATAGTCCTTTACCAGTCTTCTTTAATTTTAAATGTCCAATCTTGGAAGGAGTCTATCTCAAAAAGGCCCATTTTTTCCATCCAGATTTTTATATACTTGGGAGTAAAAACTCCAATTTTATTTCTTAAACCTTTCAAATCTGGATGTCCCAAATGTTCCCACTTCCAACTTTGTCCAATTCTTATTATTCTTGTTGTTCTTGTTAATCTCTCTCCTCTTTCTTTTCCTGTTTTCCTGCACAAATGTTCTAATTCCAAAAGCTTCTAAATTCCACTGCAGAGGCTCTGTTATTCAGGAACGAAACATGATGCCAAGTCCCTTCCATTCTTCAATAGATAAGTCAATAGATAAGTCTTCAATAGATAAGTCTTCAATAGATAAGTCTATTGTCTACTTTAGTGTGTAAACCTCTGTAGCCAAAATAGTGTTCCATTTCTGCAGTTTCCCAGGAGATAAAAAGTTCAGTCAAATTCGATGCCAACAACTTGTAATAACCCTCGGCTCCTCTAGGTGGATTGTAATAACTCAGTTCCCTTCCAGATCCCATCCACCAGTCAAAGTATTCCTTGTTTTAAATATTCCTTGTTTTAAACATTTTGTATCTGAAATATACTCAGAGTCGCAAAGTGATTTCATGCTCTTTATTCAGCTCATAGTGGTGAGGAGGAATGAATGAATGTCCCCTCAAAGTATCTGCTTTATATACATTATTTACACAATGGGCTGCACATGATTGGCTAATTCCAGGATTCTACTGTAGGCCAATCAGGTTGTGGATTCACTTCTATCTGGAGCATGATTGGGTGGTTCCTGCTAACCAATCATACTGCTGCATTGTTCTAGGACCAATCAGACTGCTGCATTCTGAATCCTATTGTTCTAGGACCAATCAGACTGCTGCCTTTTGGAGCCTATTGTTCTAGGACCAATCAGACTGCTGCAGTTTGGATCCTATTCAACTCAGTACATAACACCCCTCCCCTCTAAGTTCCAGTCCTGCCCGGGAGGTCGCATTCATAGTCCTCAAGGTACGCCGGTGGCCTACGTGTGCGTTGCGGCCTGGGGTGTTCCCTGGTCCGGGGTTCAGGTTCTGGCTCGTGTTCCAAGGATGGGGCTGTTTGGTCTGGCGCAACCGGCTCGCTCAGTCGTGGTTCTGGTTCCGGTGTCCTTTCGGCCTCGCGGGTCCTCTCTGTATTTACTGATTCTGCCTCTCCTGCTTGCCCCTGCTGCTCTATGGGCCTCACTGCCCCACTGTTCCCTTGGGACTCCTCTGACCTGTCCTCCTCCTCCTGGTTTTCTCCCGGGAATCGTCGCCGTATCTGGTCGCAGTGGCGGCGCCAGCATTGCCCCCCATCTGTTAGCACCTCGTACGACACGGGGCCCGTGACCCTGGTGACTGTGGCAGGTACCCATGCAGGGCCTGCCCCAAAATTCTTTGCGTACACTGGGTCCTGGGCCTCGAAGGTCCGGGGGTTCCTGCCTTCCCCCACCACTACCTCATCCTGAGCTCTATCGGGGTGAAGGCGGTCCAATCTGATTGCAAGGCGCCGACCCATTAGTAGTTCAGCGGGGCTCCGGCCAGTCGTTGAGCTGGGGGTGCTGTGCTGTGCTAGAAGGAATGTGGCAAGGCGGTACTCCCAATCCCCTTGCGTCATGCGGCGAAGGGTGTCCTTGGTGGTCCGCACCATGCGTTCTGCTTGGCCATTGGTGGCAGGGTGGAATGGCGCCGAACGGATGTGGCGGATGGCGTTCTGCACTGTGAAGGTTTGAAATTCTCCTGATGTAAATGCAGTCCCGTTGTCTGAGACGAGAGTGTCAGGGAGCCCGTGGGTTGCAAACAGCCTGCGTAGTACCCGGATGGCTGCGGACGTAGAAGTGGACGGTACCAGTGCGACTTCCAGCCATTTGGTGTAGGAGTCCACCACTATGAAGAATGTTTTCCCCTGAAAGGGGCCAGCGAAGTCCACATGCAGGCGTGACCATGGTGCTCGGGCGGACTCCCAGGACTGGACTGGGGCCCTTGGGGGATCTGGGCGGGATTCCTGGCAGGCCTGGCAGTGTTTGACCCAGGCCTCTATCTCTCCGTCGATCCCCGGCCACCACACATAACTCCTGGCAAGGGCCTTCATTCTTACTACCCCTGGGTGTGTCTCGTGTAGGGCTGTGAGGACCCTTTTGCGGAGGGGCTGGGGAACAACGACCCTGCTTCCCCATAACAGGCACCCCTTGTGGGCTGACAGTTCATGTTTGCGGGTTGTGTAGCCGGCGAATTCTGGCCCGGGGCTGCGGCTGGGCCATCCCCTCCACACCCAGTCCAGGACCCGGGAGATGACCCTATCTTTCTTGGAATGGTGTGCAACTTCTTGTGCCTGAATGGGGCGGTCAGGAAGCAGCTCCAGGCTCATAACCTCTTGTGCAGGTGCTGGGTCGGGGCCTGTTTCCGGTAGTGGTAGCCTGCTGAGGGCGTCTGCATGGCCCATCGCCTTTCCAGGGCGGTGAATCAGTGCATACTGGTAGCTGGCAAGGAAAATTGACCACCTGAGGACGCGAGGAGACAGCACTTGGGGGGTCTGCTTTTCGGGGGCAAACAAGCCAAGCAACGGCTTGTGGTCAGTCACCACGGTGAAGGGCCGCCCGTACAAGAAATCATGGAATTTTTTTACTCCCTTCACGATTGCCAGACCCTCCTTGTCGATTTGCGAGTAGTTCCGCTCGGTTTCGTTGAGTGTCTGGGAAAAGTATGCTACCGGTACCTCTCTTCCATCCGGGAGTTGGTGTCCCAGGACAGCGCCGATGCCATAGGGCGAGGCGTCGCATGCTAGCACCACCGGCAGCCTCTCGTCGAAGTGTGCCAAGACCGAGTTTGAGACAAGCAAGTCCTTGACTGCCTGGAATGCGGCCTCCTGGCGCTGGCCCCACACCCAAGGGGCCCGCTTGTCCAGGAGTCTGTGTAGGGGCTCCGCTACCGCCGCCTTGTGGGGAAGGAAGGAATGGTAAAAGTTCAATAATCCCAAGAAGGCCTGAAGTTCAGTCTTGTTCTTGGGCGCTGGGGCATCACAAATGGCCCGTACCTTGTCCCCAGTCGGGTGAACCCCTTCTGCATCCACCATAAATCCCAGAAAGTCCACTTGAGGCACTCCTAGTAGACATTTTTCCCGCTTCACCTTGAGACCCGCCATCTGGAAACGGTGCAGAACAGTGCGGAGGCGGTCCTCAAACTCCTCTGGTGTGGGCCCGGCAATCAACACATCATCAAAGAAGGGGGTGACACCAGGAATCCCTTTAAGGAGAGAGTCCATTAGATTCTGGAATATGCCTGGTGCCACGCTGACCCCGAATTGCAGCCGCTTTACCCTGAACGCTCCTCTGTGCGTCACAATCGTCTGTGCCTCTGCTGTGGCCTCATCTACTGGCAGCTGTTGATATGCTTGGGCCAAGTCCAGCTTGCCAAAAATTTTCGACCCAGCCAGGGTGGCAAGGACATGGCTGACCACTGGCACTGGGTATGCATGGGCCGTGAGGGCCTTGTTTATGGTACATTTGTAGTCTGCGCAGATGCGGACCGAACCATTAGGCTTGACGGGTGTGACGATTGGGGTTTCCCAGGGGGCATTAGGCACCGGCTCCAGCACTCCTTGCTCCACGAGTCGGTCCAATTCCTCATCTATACGGGGTTTCAGGGCGAATGGGACCCGGCGGGCCTTGAGCCTGACTGGTCGTACTGCGGGGTCAAGCTGTAGAGCAATGGGGGGGCCCGTATACTGTCCCAATTTCCCATCGAAAACCCCCGGAAACTCCTTGCATATGGCGTCCACGTCCACTTGTAAGCTCATGTGGTTCACCCCGGTGATGGCTAGTCCCAGTGGTCCAAACCATGCCAACCCCAGTAAGCTAATGTAGGGGCCCTTGACCACAAGCAAGTCCAGTTGCCGCGTCCGCCCTCGGTATTGCACCCTGAAGGTCCCCACCCCCATTGTGGGGACCTTACGTTTCTGGAAGTCCCGGAGGGTGAATGGGGCCGGCCTGAGTTTGGGACCCCCAGTAGGACACAGTTTCCTTAAGGTCCTTGCCGAGATTATGGATAGAGTTGAACCCGTGTCAAGCTCCATGCGGCATGGGGCCCCCTCTATCTGTACCTCTACATAAATTTTCTCTACGTTGGGGTGGGGCAACTGGTATACCTGGAAGTCTGTGAGCTCCGTCGAGTTGCCTTGGTGCGTTGGGCCCCGGGACCTGGGGCTCTTGGATTGGTCATCTGATGCCTGGCTTCGGGTGGGCCGAGCCCGACACACCCGGGCGATGTGTCCCAATTTTCTGCACTGCCTGCACTCTGCGTTGCGGAAACGGCAGGTCCTCCTCTCGTGACTTTCTCCACAGCTTGCGCAGTTCCCTCCTTCTCGTCGAGGCAGCTGTGGTATGTGGGCTGCTTGAGTGCGCTGCTGTACTCGGTGCACCTCCTCCCTGTCGGATCCCGAGTCGTTGGTGAGGTCTTCGTGGTGGACCCTCGGTTGGGACGGCTGGCTCAGCCGTGCCTCTTGCGTCGACCTCTCAGCAGCTTCCGTTGCCAGGGCCTCCTCCAGAGCGACCTGGAACGTTAGGTTCTTCTTAGCGTAGAGGCGTCGTTGCAGCTTCTCATCCTTCAGGCCACCGACGAGGCGGTCACGAAGCATGTTCTCCAGCTCTGAGAAGTTGCAGAACCGGGCAGCTTGGCGGAGAGAGGTCACAAACCCAGTTATGGTTTCCCCAGGGGCTTGCCGCTTTGCGTAGAAGGCATTTCGACGAGCCACCACTGAGGGCTGTGGCGAAAAGTGCCCCTTCAGCTGTTCCATTATTGTTTTGTATGGAACAGTAGCGACGTCTTCAGGCGCAAGGAGAGCCCGGGCGATTTCAAATGTCTCCTCTCCGCAGACGCTGAAGAATATTGCCCTCTTCTTGGCGTCTTCTTCATCGGTGACCCCTTTGGCTTCTAGGAGGAAGGTGAAACGGGAGGCGTACGCTTCCCAGTCTCCAGATGCTGGGTTGAATGGCGAGAAGCTGCTGTCAGTTGCCATTCTGAGTTCCTTGTGTCCCGGAGCTGAAGCCTGGATACACGGTGCGAGGCAGCGGTGCGGCAGGTGGCGGTGCTGCGGTGCTGTGTGTGGCAGTCAGCTCAGCGGGATCCCATCCTCGTCGCCAGTGAAATATACTCAGAGTCGCAAAGTGATTTCATGCTCTTTATTCAGCTCATAGTGGTGAGGAGGAATGAATGAATGTCCCCTCAAAGTATCTGCTTTATATACATTATTTACACAATGGGCTGCACATGATTGGCTAATTCCAGGATTCTACTGTAGGCCAATCAGGTTGTGGATTCACTTCTATCTGGAGCATGATTGGGTGGTTCCTGCTAACCAATCATACTGCTGCATTGTTCTAGGACCAATCAGACTGCTGCATTCTGAATCCTATTGTTCTAGGACCAATCAGACTGCTGCCTTTTGGAGCCTATTGTTCTAGGACCAATCAGACTGCTGCAGTTTGGATCCTATTCAACTCAGTACATAACAGTATCCAATTTGTAACAAATATAACCGGCAAAGTCCTCGTCAAAACAAAATAAAAAAATTCCTTCCAGTAGCACCTTAAAGACCAACTGAGTTAGTTCTAGGTATGAGCTTTCGTGTGCATGCACACTTCTTCAGATACACAGAAGAGGCAAAGTCCTCGTAACAAAGTTCTCATTTTTGTTCTTCTGCTTTGACAGCTCTTTGACAGCTGTCAAAACCTCTCCTTGTCTTCTCCCGGCGCTCTAACTAAAGCGCTCCCAGGTTCCGGGGGGGGGGTTGCTTTTTGATTAAATTCCACTCCTCCAGCTCAGTCTTATAATTTTCCATCGCGAAATTTCATAACTTTATCAAAATAGGGTTGCGCTCAATCTTAGATGTTAAGTCCTTTACTTTAGCTGCTCTACAACGGGGGGGGGGGCTGAATTCCTTTTTACGCCTCCCCCGCTCGTTCCGAATTCTTTAAAAATTTCTCGCCTTTTTTAATCCAAGTTCCGATTACTCACGGGTTATGCTTTTAAGTCCAAATTTCCAATAGAAGAAGTCAGCGCTCTCCGTCGAATGGCATGCGGCTTCGCTCAGCAGGGGAAGCGGAGGACTCAAAGCACCCCCCCCGTCACCCGTTCCGCAGCCTTTAAAAAGGCTCCTTCGCGGGTCGGGGGGGGGCTTAAAAGGTGCCAGCCGAGTCACCATGTCCATGGGTTTCAGCGCCCATGGTTTTTAGGGGTCCCCGCGTCGCCGGCGCGGCAGGACCCAGCCCCTGCCGAGCAGACTCCCTCCGGAGCTAAAATAAGATATAGGACATGTATTTTTATTTTTATTTTAATTAGATCTGGTTGGGAGGTAAGGGGCCTGGGAGTGAAAATAGTCATCTTTTGTTTTTTATGCTTTTTCCTTTGTCTGTTCTCTTTTGGCTCTGTTTTGCAAGGATTTTACAGTTTTACTAACTTAAGTTCCATCGGTAGGAGGGGAGGGAACGATTAAATGGTAAAGGGAAAATTTGCAGTTCAGCTTGGGAGTGGGAAAATACTTTCACTTCTGGGATGAACTAAGAAATGCAGGTGTGACCTTGAACAGATCAAAATAAAATTATTTAGGGGCGGGAAAACTTTCTGGGTCAGAAATGGCAGGTAAACAGGATGCAGGAGCCATAACAAGGAAATCTGCAATGGACAGGAGACGGGCAAGCATACAAGAAGAGACGGAAAGAGCAGGGAAAACAGAATACCACTGACCTTCCCACACAGCAACTTACGGAATTTAGACCATCCGATTCGGATGGTCCGCCCCCGCCACTTAATGGATCCAAATGGTTTCCAGAGAGTGGTTGGGGATGCTTTATCCCATGTTGATGGCCTTTCAGCCGATTCCCTGGTGGCCCGCTGGAATGTGGAGTTAACCAGGGCTATTGACTGTTTGGCTCCGAAGCGCCCTCTCCGATTGCATGAAGCCCGGAGAGCCCCGTGGTTTTCCACGGATCTGAGGGCAATGAAACAATCGTTGAGACGGCTAGAGCGCCGGTGGCGGATAACTCATTCTGAATCTGACCGGACACGGGTTAGAGCTCAACGTCGAGCCTACCAAGTGGCGATAGCGACGGTGAAGAAGACTTTCTTCACCGCCTCTATTGCATCTGCAGAAAACAGCAGCAGGAGACTCTTTCAGGTGGTTCGCAATTTAGCGGAACCACCTGTAACATCGGGGCCCAGTACGGGCCACATGTTCTCCTGCAATGATTTTGCAAATTTTTTTGCAGATAAAATCGCTCAGATTCGGGAAGAAGTAGACTCCACCGTGGGAGCAGGGCCGGGGCGGGAGAGTGCTAGAGTCCTGTCTGGTCAAGTTGTGTGGGATCAATTTCAATCTGTTACCTCCGAGGATGTGGACAGGCTGCTTGGACGAGTGAAGCCAACCACCTGTCTCCTGGATCCTTGCCCATCCTGGCTTATAAAAGCTAGCCGGGAAGGACTGAGCGATGGGCTTCGTGGGGTGGTGAATGCTTCCCTCCGTGAGGGAGCCTTCCCAGACCCGCTGAAAGAGGCGGTTATTAAACCGCTTCTTAAAAAACCATCTTTAGATGCGGCCACGATGGCCAATTATCGCCCAGTCTCAAACCTTCCATTCTTGGGCAAGGTGATTGAGCGAGTGGTTGCTGAACAACTCCAGGCACGCCTGGAAGAAGCGGACCATTTGGATCCCTTCCAGTCGGGATTCAGGCCTCATCATGGGACTGAAACTGCCTTGGTCGCACTGGTTGATGATCTCCGGCGGGCTAGGGACAAAGGTGAGAGCTGTTTCCTAGTTCTGCTGGATCTCTCAGCGGCGTTTGATACCATCGACCATGACATCCTTCTGGACCGTCTTGAGGGGCTGGGAGCTGGGGGCACTGTCATACAGTGGTTCCGCTCCTTCCTCCTGGGCCGTGTTCAGAAAGTGGTGGTGGGGGATGAGTGTTCAGACCCCTGGCCGCTCACTTGTGGGGTGCCTCAGGGTTCTGTCCTCTCCCCCATGCTTTTCAACATCTACATGCAGCCGCTGGGAGGGATCATCAGGAGGTTTGGGCTGGGTGTTCATCAGTATGCAGATGATACCCAGCTCTACCTCTCTTTTAAATCAGAACCAGTGAAGGCGGTAAAGGTCCTGTGTGAGTGTCTGGAAGCGGTTGGAGGATGGATGGCGGCTAACAGATTGAGGTTGAATCCTGACAAGACAGAAGTACTGTTTTTGGGGGACAAGAGGCGGGCAGGTGTGGAGGATTCCCTGGTCCTGAATGGGGTAACTGTGCCCCTGAAGGACCAGGTGCGCAGCCTGGGAGTCATTTTGGACTCACAGCTGTCCATGGAGGCACAGGTCAAATCTGTATCCAGGGCAGCTGTTTACCAGCTCCATCTGGTACGTAGGCTGAGACCCTATCTGCCTGCGGTCTGTCTCGCCGGAGTGGTACATGCTCTGGTTATCTCCCGCTTGGACTACTGCAATGCGCTCTACGTGGGGCTACCTTTGAAGGTGACCCGGAAACTACAACTAATCCAGAATGCGGCAGCTAGATTGGTGACTGGGAGCGGCCGCCGAGACCATATAACACCGGTCTTGAAAGATCTACATTGGCTCCCAGTACGTTTCCGAGCACAATTCAAAGTGTTGGTGCTGACCTTTAAAGCCCTAAATGGCCTCGGTCCAGTATATCTGAAGGAGCGTCTCCTCCCCCATCGTTCTGCCCGGACACTGAGGTCCAGCTCCGAGGGCCTTCTGGCGGTTCCCTCACTGCGAGAGGCCAAGTTGCAGGGAACCAGGCAGAGGGCCTTCTCGGTGGTGGCGCCCGCCCTGTGGAATGCCCTCCCATCGGATGTCAAGGCGATGGACAACTACCTGACATTCAGAAGACATCTGAAGGCAGCCCTGTTCAGGGAAGTTTTTAATATGTGATATTTTAGTGTATTTTTTATCTCTGTTGGAAGCCGCCCAGAGTGGCTGGGGAAACCCAGCCAGATAGGCGGGGTACAAATAATAAATTATTATTATTATTATTATGTAGTCAGTGAAAAGTTTTGCTGAAAAGTGCATTTGGATACGGAAAAATCGAATAAATTATTGACAGAACAATTTGGAAAATTAGGTGAGAAGGTTAACAAATTAGAAACTAAAGTTGATAAGCTAGAAAAAACTAGTGAGGAGTTAGGACATTTGAAGGAAGAACAGAAAGCTGTTATAGGGATGGTGGGAGGTCTACAAGAGAAACAAAATGATTTGGAAGATAAAATCCTCCTCTTGCAGTTGAGATAAAGTGGGGGGGGGGGGGAAACAGTGAGAATAAGAGGCCTACCAGAATCAGAATCAGAACAGAACTTAGAAACATATGTTACAAAGACAATTGCAGAATGGATGGAGGAGAGGCAAGAGTGGGTGGCAGAAATGACGGAGAGCTGTTTTCGGATACGCACGATAGAAAGTCGGCAGAGAAAGCAGCCAGGAGATGTCCTATTAACATTTGCAACAGCAACAAAAAAATGAAGGATGCAAAACTTTTGTGGACAATCTTGTGGTTGCTGGACAGAAGGTCAATATTTCTTGGGAGATTCCATTTAAATTGAGACTCAGAAGACAAAAATACCGATTCTTGACAACAGCGCTGAGAAAAGCAGACATTGAATATAAATGGGAATACCCAGAGGGGATGTCATTTACATTTATGAAAAAGAGATATAGGTTGACAACAGAATACCAGGCCAAATAGCTGCTATGGAGCAAATAGCTGCTTTGGAGCGGCTATCACTGGAAGGAGGAACAGGTGGAAAAACAGATATTGTAAGTGACTCTGACAATGGCTAATCTTAAAATATTAAATATTAAATATTGGGATGTTAATGGTTTGAATAACAAAGCTAAATGTAACAGGATTCAACATGTACAGTGGTGCCTCGCAAGACGAAATTAATCCGTTCCGCGAGTCTCTTCGTCTAGCGGTTTTTTCGTCTTGCGAAGCAAGCCCATTAGCGGCTTAGTGGATTAGCGCTATTAGCACTATTAGTGGCTTTTAGTGGCTTTTAGCGGCGTATTGGCTTAGCGGATAAGCAGATAAGCGGCTTAGCGGCTTATAAAAAGGGGGGGGAAGGGGGGAAAACCGCAGGAACTCGCAAGACATTTTCGTCTTGCGAAGCAAGCCCATAGGAAATTTGTTTTGCGAAGCACCTCCAAAACGGAAAACCCTTTCATCTAGGGGGTTTTCCGTCTTGCGAGGCATTCGTCTTGCGGTGCACCACTGTAATTTTAAAACAAAAGTTGGATATAATTTGTTTTCAGGAAGCACATATTGCAAGCTAGCATAAAAGAGTATTAATTAATAAAAAATTAGGATTGGATTTCATCTCAGCAGATAATGCAAAAAAGAGAGGAGGAGTTTGTTATATTAATCCTGCACTAGAACCCAAATTGATTCAAAAAGATGAGAAAGGCAGAATCTTAATAATACAAATAAAAATCCAAGGAGAGAAGGTGATGTTGGTGGGAATTTATGCCCCCAATGAGAAAAAAACATATATTTTTTAAAATTGGAAACAGAATTACTTGAATTTGCAGACAAAAAAATGATTCTAATGAGGATGTGGGAGAGATACAAAGACTTAATAGAACAAAAAACACCCCAGTGGGTATCACCAATTGAAGCTTTGTTACTCAAACCGCTTGGCAAAAAAAGGAAGTGGCCTACATATAGAGAATTGTTGAAGGATCAAGAAGGGAAATGGAAGCTAAAAGACTATGAGGAAATTAAAGACCATTTTCAGAGTTGGCTACACTACAGACAATTAGATGAGATGTACAAGGAAGATAATAAGAAGGGGTTTAGTTATACAATTTATATATTTCAATAGGAAGTTATAGAAGAAGGGAAGCTGCTGAAGAAAGCATATAGTATTTTGCTAGAATGGGAAACAAAAGATGAGGAAGTCAAATCAGTTATGATCAAATGGGCACAGGATATAGGACATAATATACAATAATATACAATTTGAGGAAAAACTTGGGAAAAACTGTGGAAAGTAAACTTGAAATCTCTCTTGAAATAAAATTATATGAAAATGATGTATATATGGTATATATATATATTTTTAATAATATTTTATTTGGGTTTTTCAAACTTAAATGCAAAAATAAAAAACAGTATAACATATATCATAACATCTTTTCATAACACCTTTGGACTTCCTCACGCCTCCCGCTCCCATTTGCATCATTGCCAATTCTTGCCAGCAATTTATCATCTTGTTTACACTCTTATGTCAAGTTCATTTAAGTATAATCTATAAATTCTCCAAAAGGTTTATAATTTTTCCTCAAATTTACTTATCATCTTAATTCTCACTAATTTAGTGGTGCACAATTATTTATGATCTAGCATCCTTTCTTAGCATTCAACCAAATTACAGTATTTTTTTAAATAAATCTTGAATTTCTTCCAGTCTTCTTCGACTCTCTCCTCTCCCAGGTCTCGGATTCTGCCAGTCATCTTGGCTAGTTCCATATAGTCCATCAGTTGCATCTGCCACTCTTCCAGTGTGGGTAGTTCTTGAGTCTTCCCATTTTTAGCGATGAGTATCCTTGCTGCCGTTGTTGCATATGTATATATGGTATATTACACCAGTACAGATTACAAAAATGTATAAAACCGAGTCAAATATATGTTGGAAATGTAAAGAAAAAGAAGGGGCTTTTTATCATATATGTGGTGGGAATGTAGAGAAATTAAAAAATTTTGGGAAATGATATATAATGAATTGAAAAAAATGTTTAAAATGACATTTGTAAAAAAAACAAAAACAGAAGCATTTTTGTTAGGGATTGCAGGACAAGACCTGCCAAGAAAAACAAAGAATTCATTTATGTATGCTACAAAAGCGGCAAGAGTCTTGATAGCAGAAGGATGGAAGAATGAGGAAATCCCAACGAAAGAACAGTGGCAAGAAAAACTGATGAGCTATGCAGAGTTGGCGAAATTGACATACAAATTGTGGGACAAGGACAACTATGACTTTAAGGAAGAAGGGGAGCTTTTTACAAATTATCTAAAAAGACAACAAAATGAAGACTCCTTGGCAGGTTTTGAATAAACATACACAAATTTATTGGTTAATAACATGTTAGATAGATAATGTAAGGATATGTACAACTTTATAACATGCAGAGAATAATATGTGCCTAGAAATCAGAGAGAGGAGCTGAGGGAAGTCCTTGGTGGTGGGGGAGGGAAGGATGGAAGGGAGGGAGGGAGGAGGGAAACGGGAAAAAATTAATGTAAGCGACTATATGGTTTGATAATTTGATAATTTGTTATGTTGAAACTGCTAATATATATACATATATTTTAAAGGAAGAGCCAAAGTCTGCAGCTGCCAGTTCTCCCCTGCATGACAAACACCTATGCCTCTCAGTTCCTAGCTGCTTTCTGCAGTTGGCTGCAAACCTTCGCTTGGAGCTGGCTCATTCCTGACACCGCCCCAAAAGAACGCTTCCTATTACTGGCTGGGCTAGTGGAGGGTGGCTGCACTGTGGACCTCTTGCCGGTGCTGTTTCTCCTCTGGGTGGCAGCCAGGCTAAAGAAAGCAGTTCTGAAGTGGGCCAGTGACGTCTGTGTGGTCTGCTCAGGGCAGCAGCAGCATCGTCCAAACCAGCCAAATACAGGCCCAATTAACACTCAAATTGGGGGGGACAAGGCGCACATGCGGGGTGCATGTGTGGAAGGAGGTGGACAACTGGATGCGGGAAGGGGAGTTTAAGGGGGGGGACAGAGAGAAAAATTCTTTTTCCGAGGAGCCAGTCAGAGCACACTGGGCTTCTCTCTCTCTCTCTTTCCCTAAATCAGCCCTTTCTCTCTCTGCGCTGGCCTTTTCTCTCTTTCTTCCTAAACTAGCTCCTCTCTCTGAGGAGCCAGTCGGAGCAAGCTGCCTGGGCTTCTCTCTCTCTCTCTCTCTCTCTCTCTCTCTCTCTCTCGCCTGGCCTTTCTGTCTGCGTACACCCAGTGGCGTAGCGTGGGGGGTGCAGGGGGGGGCCGTCCGCACCGGGCGCAACATCTGGGGGTTAGGGTTAGGGTTAGGGGGCGCAAATCCATGGGTTAGGGGGCGCAAATTACTTGCCTTGCCCCGGGTGCTGACAAGCCACGCTACGCCACTGCGTACACCTCCCCTCCTCCTCCTCCCCACTCCTGCCTGCTTGCTTCTCCTTATCCTTTGTTGCGCACGTGCATCTTTCTTAACCAATTTTGGAGCCATCACCTTTCTGGCTGGTGAGAAGCATGCTGTGCTCTTTTGGGTTGCCATGGAAAGGAGCTGGGCCCACCATCAACGGGTTAGATATGTCTGTCCTAGATGAGCTATCTTCCCATGTTCACCTTTTGAGATTTGAGTCGTTTGTTTTTGAAGCTAGCTAGCTTGTTGGGAGTCTCGGGTGAGATACCCATGCAGTGAAAGTTGCTTACGGTACCAGTCACCACACAGAAGCTGAAAAACATTCTGATGGTTTACTGCTGCAGAAGATAAAGATCAGTAAAACAGTTATGGACGTAGAAATATATTCATAGGGTTTTGCAGATACAAATATGTAGTGATACATACCAGTACAAAGTATCTCCGTTGCTCTTACATTCAGCAATTCAAGACGAAACAGCAGACACTATTGAGCTGACATACATTAATCACTTTATACAGCCAGGGCCCTGGGCTGTTACCATAGTAACTGACTTGACTGTTCATGCCCTCTGATTCTTATCCGCAGAGTGATTTATGCACATGTAGGAAATTAACCCCTTCCCATGTCCAGTTACTCCAACATAGCTCAGGTTTGAAAACACCTATCTTTTGCGGTTCGGGTAACAGTTGGATCATACCACTGAGTTCCTCGCATGTCTGACCTGTATTGCTATATAATCTGGGTAAACAAAGATCAAACTTCAACCTCTGATCAGTTTCCTTGATTTCTTGCAGTAAGTTTTCCTGCTTGAGAAAGAACTAAAACATTGATTGTTAGAGAATTTTCGGGTGTAGAGATGTAAAATTTCCGGGAATTTTGAAGCCATGAGAAACAAACGCCCCCCCCCACCGCTTTTTTCAGGAAAAAATGGAAATTTTGGGAAAATTGAAAAAAACCCCAGTGTGGAGTAGTTTTACAAATCGCATGAAACACAGGGTAGATAAAAGTACAATGGTACCTCTGGTTGTGAACGGGATCTGTTCCGTAGGCCCATTTGCAACATGAAAAGAACGCAACCCGTAGCGCCGTGTCTGTGCATGTGCGGGTTGTGACTCGTCGCTTCTGCGCATGCGCGTGACGTCATTTTGTGTGTCTGTGCATGCACGAGCGGCAAAACCCAGAAGTAACCCTTTCTGGTACTTCCAGGTCGCCGCGGGATGTAACCTGAAAGAATGTAACATGAAACTGACGTAACATGAGGTATGACTGCATTATGCTTTCAATAAAACAGGTAACCACCCCCTTTCCCTCAAAAGCAACAAAAAAAAGGAAGAAACCATCAACATACAAAATAATCACATTTGCCCCTTAGCACCAACAGCAAATAAAGTTAAGGTCCATCTCAATATTTAAGCTCCATAGAAGGTCTACCCTTTGAGTAGTGTTTTTTTTTTTTAAACAACAACAAACCCAGAAGACACAACATATACATGCAGTTTATTCTTTTTTTTTTCAATAATATTTATTCAAGTTTTGAAAGGTTACAAAGAAAAACACAATATATAAAAACAAAACATATCCAAGAGAAAAATAAAAATAGGAAAATAAAATAGCAAAAACAGCTAAAAAGGAAAAAAGAATACAAATCCAAAAAACAAAAAGAAAAAAAGCAAAAGAACAAATTAAACCTTAATATAACTCCCTTTCTTAACTTACCTCCTTGGCCTCCTCACATCTCCCCTCTTTGTATTCTAATTCATATAGATATTTCAGCAAATCCTTCACCTTATTTTTATCCTTATATCTTATCTTATTATACTGTAATTTTCCATTCATTCTTTCACCATTTAACCATCCACTTTTACTTTATTTAATCTTATTTCTCATTAAAACTTATATATCTGAACTTATTCTTGAAACGTTTCCCCTAGGGTCAAAAAAGAAAATTCCATTCCACGATTTTCCCATTTCTCAAAGAAAAAGAAAAAAGACTAATTATAATATATACATTTTAAATTCCCAATTTTCTTTCACCAACTCCCCTCCCCGGTTTCGGCCCCTAGCAATAGTTCCATCAATCTCGGAAAACCATCAACCCGGAGATCTTAAGTCCGAGGCTCTTAAATCTCTTTCATGTCCCCTCTGCCGGTCTTTTTGGTAGTCTTTGGTGCTAAAGAACAGATCTTGGGGAAGCTCCAACCCATCGGTAGTTATATTCCTTCTTAGCAGGTATGCCAGACTTCCATAGTTAAAAGTAGGGCCTATAGGATATTCCAAATCTTGTTTCACACTCCTTTCAAATCCAAAGGCCCCAAAAGCTCCAACCTCCACCTGGCTCAGATTTATATCCCAAAAGTCATTTAATCTCCACATAAGGTGATCTCCCCATCTTTCATTTTCCAAACCAAGCCAGGCTTCCATCTCCAAAAACTGGCTCCTCCTGGTTGCCATCATGTAGGGCCTCGAATTATAATCCACCATTTGCCTCTGTAGGGTTACGGCTCCCCCTTTCATCACTTTAATCACAACAAGTTTCTCCTTCTCAAATTCTTCGATTTGTTCAGTTGGAAGAGGTTCCTGTGCCGAGTTCTTGTCAGCTTCTTTAATAATGCCCACTTTTGCAGTGGCGTAGCGTGGGGGGTGCAGGGGGGGCCGGCCGCACCGGGCGCAACATCTGGGGGTTAGGGAAATCCACGGGTTAGGGGGCGCAAATCCATGGGTTAGGGGGCGCAAATTACTTGCCTTGCCCCGGGTGCTGATAACCCACGCTACGCCACTGCACTTTTGTTCCCAAGATTACAACATTGGTAGCCATAACATTTATGTGGTCTTGCAGCTTTCCCAACAGATAAAATGTCCTGTTCAGTTCACACTCGACTTCCTTCCCGACCGCCATCCTTAAACAGTCCAAGGTCAAAAACTAGTTTCTCAGAACTTTTATCTTTAAAAGCAATTTCCCAGCTGCATCCTTACGACAATATCCCAAAGCTCCCTCTAGAGGGACACAAGTTCCTTTTATCACTCCTTCCAGCACAGACCCAAAGGTCCCATACGTAAAATTTGTAACAGTTCCTTCCTTCTTTTTAAATGTAATATTGTAACAATTCCTTCCTTCTTTTTAAACACAAAAACGGACAGTAGAAACAAAGTCCTTCTTTTGTATCTTGACAGCTCGCTTGACAGCTGTCAGATTTATCTATTCACCGTCAACAGGCTCTCGTAGACCACTCCTGGGTTTAGGGAAGTGGCGCTTCAATTCCCGAATTTT
This sequence comes from Podarcis erhardii, assembly GCF_964252035.2. NCBI lineage: Eukaryota > Metazoa > Chordata > Lepidosauria > Squamata > Lacertidae > Podarcis > Podarcis erhardii. The sequence continues at coordinate 117,201,013 of NC_138498.1, read as the reverse complement.
AACCTTCTCCTGCAGGCTCCCCTGCTTCCAAAAAAAAAAAAATATTGATAGTAGTTTCAATCAGTGGAATTTAAATCCTTTACGTAAGACTCTCCACGACCTTAGTTAACAAATTATTTGCTTCAGTATATTTACAGAAACACCGCGCCGCTCACCCCACGTCACTTCGGAACCCCAAAAAAGGGGTTTCCCTGCGGGTAGGGGGGGCGCTCCTGGTGTCAGCCGAATCCCACGTTCCCAGGCTTCCTCCACCTGGGATTTCTAAAGGGTCTCTGCCTTCGCCACGGCGGCACAACCCGAATTCCACGGAGCGGGTTCCTCTCAGTCAGAGGAACGCCGCCATTGCCGATGGCGCTAACCCGGAAGTCCCATGCAGTTTATTCTATCTCATTTTCTGAACTACTGCTATCATTTTCAATTTCTTCTTGCTCTTCCTCTTTGTCATTTTTCCTCAAGAACTTATAAAAAATGGCTTTGGGGGAAAAGGGGGCGAGGGGGGGACCTGTTTCCCCCCACCCCCCGGCCTTTCCATCTCTACTTGAGGACAGCCAGGGCAAATCATAAGGTATTTTTTTTGCATGCCAGGCTTAGAAGTAACCAACATCCAGTTATAGTAATACTTCAGGTTACAGACACTTCAGGTTGCGTTTTTTCAGGTTACGGACCTGCCAAAACCAGGAAGTACCGGAACAGGTTACTTCCGGGTTTCGGGGGTTGCGCATGCGCAGAAGAGCCAAATTGCAACCCGCGCATGCGCAGACGTGCCGCTGCGGGTTGCGAACGTGCATCCCACACGGATCACGTTTGCATCCTGAGCATCCACTGTACTGAATAGTATGTTGCACTAAGAGTCTGAAAGGAAAAGGAGTGTGTGTGTGTTTTTTTAATTGAATTTGTTATTATATATGATAAACTGCATGATGGTAAGAGAGCTTTCTAAACAGTTTACAAAAATATACAACAGAATATTAAAATGATTGATAAAACACAGTTAAAAGCAGGTATTTAAAAGTCAGCAGTGGTTAAAAAGATGTAAATCACATGCAGCTTCTACGTGTTCAGATGGGCTGGCCCTAACGAAAATGTTTTGAGCAGTTGCCAGAAAGAGTACACTGAGAGCGCCTGCCTGGTGTCAGTCTGCAGGGAGCTCCAAAGTGTGTGTGCAAAAAATGGAAAAATGGGGGGGAGGCATTTTTCCAATATTTTTCTAAAGCCATTTTTTTAAGGAAAAATTGAGGGGTGAAATAGTGTGTGGAATATTCAAACTATATCAAACTATTTTTTTTCAATTTTCCTGGAAAATCAGCTTTGGGGGAAAATGGAAATAACCTGGTGTCCCCCCCCCCAATTTCTCTGGGGTTTTTTCCAAGCCTTGCCATCTCTAGCTGCGTGTCACTCATTGTTGCTGGTGCGTAAAGGGACTCGGTTGTGAATGGACCCCAATCTCTGAGTGGTTATAGATCCTAGGTTTTCCAGGAACATACCTAGAATGAGGGGGCAGTGGACACTGTGGTTTCTTTATGATCTATGGTTTTTGGTGGAGGAGCTCACAGTATGAACACCCCAGAAAGTCTTGCTTCTCCTATAGTCAAAGCCCTGGCATCAAACACATTATTATTATTATTATTATTATTATTATTATTATTATTATTATTTGAATTTATATACTGCCCTATACCTGGAGGTCTCAGGGGGCTCTCAGAACAAAATCAAAACCACAAAATATATACCGTATTTTTCGCTCTATAGGATGCATAGATCTCAATATCAGGCTGCTGCCTGCTTCTAGCCCAGCTGTCACACTCAGCTCTGGCCTTTGTCTTTTGCACCATCAACCAGGTAAGGGAGCAGACTGTTAAGTTGTGGGCAAACACAGCAGACGACACAGCGATTTATCCAGAGCAGCTCTTTATTTGTAAGCTGGACAGAACTGACAGCAAACAGCTCAGCCGGCCTGCTTTTATAGGCAGCCGGTTGTCAAAATTGTAGCAACAACAACCCAGGGTTTCCCGCCTAAAATAACTGACGTGGACCTGAGTGAAAACTATCTACAGTATCCCCCTGCTGGCCCAGGGTGAGAACTTCAGTACATAACACCCCTCCCCACCGAGATAAGGCGTTAGTTACAATCGTAATGGTTTCCTTATATACAGCACTACATGTAATGGTTCAATTAGGCACAAAAGCATATCGGTTACATTTCCCATACTTAGACCAACAGTGATACATGTCCAACAACATAGTCCTTTAAATAAGTTGGGCGCTTGGAAACTCTGCCAGACCGCTGGGGACTGGTAGCCAAGTCCGGGGGGCCACACAATTCTTGCTGAGGCTGTGGTGCGACCCTAGGTGGCGTTGAAACCAAATCCTCTGGATCCGCTGCTGTGGGTGGAGCCTCCGCAAGTGGAGTGATCTGAGTCTGTGGTAAGTCTGGCAGACCCTCTGAAGTGGCTTGGTTCGGCTCCACGCTGGCAGTTTGCGAGGGAGGTGTAGGTGGAGCCTCGCCATCTGTAAGTGTCTCTTCTGGAGCCACAAGCGCAGTTGGGGGCACCACGGTAGTGTCCAAGTCCCCAACCCTGCGCCTAAGCTGGTCTATGTGCCGGCGCCACAAGCGTCCGTCTTCGAGTGCCACCTGGTACGAGCGAGGTCCAGTGATTCCCACTACTGTGGCTGGCACCCAAGGAATGTCCCCCACATAGTTCCGGGCAAAGACCTGGTTTCCTGGAATAAATGACCGTGGCGCGTTGGCACAGCCTGGGGGTTCGGCCACGGCAAAGTCCGGGTGCAGCCGGTCGAGCGGTGACCTGAGGCGGTGGCCCATAAGCAGTTCAGCAGGACTCCGCACTGTGGCCGCATGAGGGGTGATGTGTTGCACGAACAAGTATTCGGCGACCCGCTCGTGCCAGTCTCCCCGGTCCAGGCGCGCCAGTGCCTCTTTTGCCGAGCGCACCATTCTCTCCGCTTGCCCGTTGCTGGATGGATGAAAGGGTGCCGTTAGGGCATGGCGGATGCCCAGTCCCAAAAGATACCGCTCAAAAGTGCCTGACGTGAACTGCGTCTGTTGTCGGAGACAAGGACATCAGGACACCCAGGCGTCGCAAACAGGCCTCGCAGCACCCGGATGACGGCCTCGGTAGTGGTGGAGGGAATCAGGGCCACCTCCAGTCATTTGGAATAGGCGTCCACCACTACCATAAAGGTCCGGCCGTGAAAGGGGCCAGCCAGATCGATGTGCACCCTCGACCAGGGTGTTTTTGGCGTCTCCCAGGTGTGTCCCTTAGCTGCCGGTGGTGCAGGCCTCGACTCTTGGCACGCTTGACAGGCGGACACCCAGGCAGTGATGGCATCGTCCATGTTAGGCCACCAGACGTAACACCGAGCCAACGCTTTCATTTTGACAATTTCCGGGTGGCCAACGTGCAGAGCCTCCAGGACGCGCTGACGGAGTCCCTGGGGAATCACGATGCGGTCTCCCCACAGCAGACAGTCACGATGAGCCGAGAGTTCATGTTGTCTGGTTGCGAAGGGCTGGAACTCCGATGCAAAAGGCCCTTGTGGCCACCCCCTCCACACCCAGTTGAGCACCCGGCTGATGGTGCGATCCTGGGCAGATGCGGAGGCCACAGTGGCAGCCAATACAGGCGCTGCCGGAAGATCCTCAATTAGGAGGAGCGGTGAAGCTGGAGCCGGGTCTTCCACAAACGTTGGAAGAGGGCTACGGCTGAGGGCGTCGGCATGGCCGATCGATTTCCCCAGGTGATGGACAAGCCGGTAGTGTTAGGCAGCCAGGAAAACAGTCCATCGCAGCATGCGTGGCGAGAGGACTGGTGGAGTTGGACGATCACTAGCGAGGAGGCCCAGGAGCGGCTTGTGGTCAGTGGTGAGGTCAAAAGTCCTGCCATAGAGGTATTCATGGAACCTCTTCACTCCAGCCACAAGTGCCAGTGCCTCCTTGTCGAGCTGGCTGTAATTCCGTTCCGTCGGAGATAGCGTCCTGGAAAAGTAGGCGAGCGGTGCTTCTCTTCCGTCTGTAAAACGGTGACTAAGGACAGCACCGATGCCAAAAGGTGAGGCGTCGCAGGCAAGGACCAACGGCCTGGATTCACTGTACTGTACCAGCACACGGTCCGATGAAAGGAGAGCCTTGACCGCGTTGAAGGCCGCCGTCTCCCGATGACCCCAGGACCAAGGCGTCTTTGTGCTGAGGAGTCGGTGAAGAGGCTCAGCCACCGTGGCTTTGTGGGGCAGGAACATGTTATAAAAGTTCAGCAGCCCCAGGAACGCCTGCAACTCCGTCTTGTTCTTTGGGATGGGGGCCTGCTGGATAGCGCAGATCTTGGATGTGGTCGGGTGAAGGCCGGAGGCGTCGATAAGATAGCCCAGGAACTCTACCTGTGGAACGGCGATCTGGCACTTCTCCCTCTTTACCTTGAGCCCGGCCTCTTGGAACCTGGTCAGCACGGCACGGAGGCGCTCGAACAGCTGCTGGTGTGAGTCTGCGGACACCAAGACGTCATCAAAATATGGTACCACGCCTGGAAGCCCTTGCAGGAGACGCTCCATAAGGCTTTGGAAGATGCCAGGAGCCACACTCACCCCAAACTGCAACCGGCGGCAACGGAATGCCCCTCGGTGGGTGACGATCGTCTGGGCTTCAGCAGTGGCATCATCGACGGGCAGTTGTTGATAGGCTTGGGCAAGGTCCAGCTAAGCGAAGACCTTACCCTCACCCAGGGAATGCAGCAGGTGTTGGACAACAGGAACCGGATAAGCGTGCTGCTGAAGTGCCTTGTTGATCGTGCACTTGTAGTCAGCGCAGATTCTCTCTGTCAACCCGTCTGGCTTGACAGGCGTGACGATGGGGGTTTCCCACTTGGCGTGGTCAACTGGCTCCAAAACTCCTTGGGCGATCAGCTTGTCCAGTTGTTCGTCCACCTTAGCCTTGAGAGCAAAGGGAACCCGGCGTGGCTTTAGCTTGATGGGGGCGACTTGTGGATCAAGGCTAAAGGAGATGGGCGTACCTGTATATTGCCCCAAAGTGCCGTCAAAAACCTCGGCAAAGTCTTTGACCAGACCCTCAGTCTCTGCATTAGAGATGCAGTTGATGCCGGTGACTTCCAGGCTGAGGGCATCAAACAAGTCTAGCCCTAGGAGGCTTGGCCGCTGACCTTCAACCACCACCAACCGGAGCAGGCCTGAAAAATCCTTGAAGGCGATCCGGAACCGGCCAACGCCTACCACGGGAATGTCGTTTCCCTGGTAGTCTCTCAGGTGTACACGGTGAGAGTCGAGTTGCCTTTTGGACACTCTGGGTACCAGTCTTTTGATGGTGCTCCAAGACACGATGGACAGGGCAGACCCGGTGTCGATCTCCATGTCACATGGAGCTCCTTCAATGAGCACCGTGACGTTCAGCTTGCGTCGCGTAGGTGAGTTGGTTTGGCCAATCGTGGTTCCAGACGGGCAGCGGCAGTTGGTGAGAGCGAAACAGCTTTCCTTGGCAGACTGGAGTGAAGACTTGGACTTGCAAGTCGGTGAATGGGGGGTGTCAGACGGAGCTGATCGGCAGACCTTAGCGATGTGGCCCCTTCTGGAACACTTCCTACAGATGGCGTCTCTGAATCGACACTTGGCACAGGAATGGTTCCCTCTGCAGCCGGCACATTCCGGTTGGCCCTTGGACTTCTGTTGGAACTTCCTGCGCTCCCGCTTTGTCTGGTGCACGTCATTGTCTTCACTGGAGGAAGCCTCATCACTGCTGGCCTCTTCATGATGCACTGGAGCTGGCTTTTTAGCAAGACGCGGGCTGCTGGCCTTGCGGATCTCCTGGGCAGCTTCTGAGGCCACAGCCTCCTCAATGGCTTTCTGTAACGTGAGGTCTGGCTTGGCGAGGAGACGCCATTGCAGATGGATGTCCCGGACCCCGCAGACGATTCGATCCATCAGGGCATTGTCTATGTCTCGGAACTCGCAGTGCATTGCAGCCTGTCGCAAGGCGGTGGTGTAGTTGTTGATTGACTCCCCCTCTGCCTGGTTCCGGTGATAGAACGCATGGCGGGCAGCAATCTTGGACGGCTTTGGTGCGTAGTGGTTGCGGAGCTTCTCTTGGAACGTGTCCCACGGTGTTGCCTGGACTGCTTCAGGCGCAACCAATGCTCGAGCCGTCTCAAACACCTCAGGCCCACAGTGGCTGAGGAATAGGCCCCGCTTACGCTCCTGTGATACTTGCGTCAGCTCGTTGGCTTGGAAGTAGCAGTCGAACCGAGCGAGGTAGGAGTCCCGTGATTCAGAGGCTGGCGCAAACGGCGGTAGAGGCACAAGTGAAGCCATGATTCCGATGCCGGCGTGAAGGGCGATGGATGGAACACCATGCTCTAGCCAGAACAGTCAGCTCTGAATTGGTTCTGTTCAGTGATTTCGCTCAGTGATTCAGCTCAGTGATTCAGCTCTGCTCAGAGGTGGCTGCATCTGGCTGTGCTCTGATGTCCATCGATCCCATCCTCGTCGCCAGTGTTAAGTTGTGGGCGAACATAGCAGACGATACAGCGATTTCTCCAGAGCAGCTCTTTATTTGTAAGCTGGACAGAACTGACAGCAAACAGCTCAGCCGGCCTGCTTTTATAGGCAGCCGGCTGTCAACATTGTAAGCAACAACAACCCAGGGTTTCCCGCCTAAAATAACTGACGTGGACCTGAGTGAAAACTATCTACAGTATCCCCCTGCTGGCCCAGGGTGAGAACTTCAGTACATAACACAGACCACACCCGTTTGCAATCTAGCACAGAGCCATTTCCTTTGTTACCTTAAAGGCCCATGTTTAGAGGGCCATTACCTCACCAGGATTAAAAAGCAGAGACATCACCTTGCCAACAAAGGTCCGTACAGTGGTGCCCCGCAAGATGAACGCCTTGCAAGACGGAAAACCCGCTAGACGAAAGCGTTTTCCATTTTGGAGGCGCTTCGCAAAACAAATTTCCCTATGGGCTTGCTTTGCAAGACGAAATGTCTTGCGAGTTCCTGCGGGTTTTTTCCCCTTTCCCCCCCTTTTCCTAAGATGCTAAACCGCTTATCAGCTGATCCGCTGATAAGCCGCTTTTCAGCTGATCCGCTAAAAGCCGCTAAACCGCTACTAGCGCTAATCCGCTAAGCTGTCAATGGGCTTGCTTCGCAAGACGAAAAAACCGCTAGACGAAGAGCCTCACGGAACGGATTAATTTTGTCTTGTGAGGCACCACTGTATAGTTAAAGCCATGGTTTCCCCGGTAGTGATGTATGGAAGTGAGAGCTGGTCCATAAAGAAGGCTGATCACCGAAGAATTGATGCTTTTGAATTATGGTGCTAGAGGAGACTCTTGAGAGTCCCATGGACTGCAAGAAGATCAAACGTATCTATTCTTAAGGAAATTAGCCCTGAGTGCTCACTGCAGGGACAGATCGTGAAGCTGAGGCTCTAATACTTTGGCCACCTCATGAGAAGAGAAGACTCCCTGGAAATGACCCTGATGTTGGGAAACAACTAAACAACAACACCTTACCAGGAAACTAGCCTGGCTATTCCAGGAATTGAATCCATGGTGGACCCAGGATTTAAAAGGGGGCTCAGGCGTGCAGCCCACCCCTAAAAAATGTGTAATGTTACTGTTAAATTTTATGGGAAGCAATGCATAGGTAAATCAATCACTTTTTGTTGTTGTTTAGTCGTTTAGTCATGTCCGACTCTTCGTGACTCCAAGGACCAGAGCACGCCAGGCACTCCTGTCTCCCACTGCTTCCCGCAGCTTGGTCAAACTCATGCTGGTGGCTTTGAGAACACTCTCCAACCATCTCGTCCTCTGTCGTCCCCTTCTCCTTGTGCTCTCCATCTTTCCCAACATCAGGGTCTTTTCCAGGGAGTCTTCTCTTCTCATAAGAAGACTTTTACTTTTACTACGATCACTTTTACAGTCATACCTCGGGTTGAATGTGCTTCAAGATGAGCGCGTTCGAGTTGCGTTCCGCGGCAACCCGGAAGTAACGGAGCGCGTTACTTCCGGGTTTCGCCACTTGCGCATGTGCAGACGCTCAAAATGACGTCATGTGCATGCATAGAAGCGCCAAAACGTGACCCGCGCACGCGCAGACACAGGTTACATTTGCTTCTAGATGCGAACGGGGCTCCGAAACGGTTCCCGTTCGCATCTAGAGGTATTACTGTACTATGTTCTAAAATCCTCAAGGGCTTACGATCACAGATCTTTAACTTCTATTTTAATCCTGTCCACCTCCCTCTTACTGTCTTTCATGTCTTTTTGCACCCTTTTCATTGAATCCTCCAGTGCTTTGGTTCTTACCGATAAGTCCTTCACTTTACCTGTCAGTTCACCCACCACCCCCTCTAGTTTCTTATCCAGAGTATCCTGAACTTCTATTAGCTTCCTTTCAATATATTGTTCATTGTTTTTAAATTCTTTCCTTATTTCTGCCATCAGACTGTCATAATCTTTAATTTCCTTCCCCTCTTTCCCTTCTTCTTGTCTTGATGGCCGCCTTTCCACTGGTGTTCCCACTGTCTTTTTCATTTTAACTATTGGTGTTCCTTCTCTTTTAGAAATCACTTACTGGCTTCTTCAACTCCTTCAATTTTACCAATCCCTGAGAAGCCTTAACTCCACCAGTACCCTTATAAAGAACTGGGAAACAGAAAAGAAGACCAAAAATTAAGTGGATAGTCAAGCTGGTATCTCACAAGTATAAGAAAGTCCTGAGGGCTACCGATGGCAGGATCCAGTGGCAGGATCCAAGGACCTGCCTCTAATACGTTGCAAAATTATAAGAGAAAGCCTTACAAGAGGGAAAGGGTTAATCGTCAGGGTTAGGAAGGTATGCAAATAGGAGAACACCTAACTCTTTCCCTAAGCTCTTAAAGAGGGAAAGAAAACTCTTAAGGAGGAGCACGCCAGGCACTCCTGTCTCCCACTGCTTCCCGCAGCTTGGTCAAACTCATGCTGGTGGCTTTGAGAACACTCTCCAACCATCTCGTCCTCTGTCGTCCCCTTCTCCTTGTGCTCTCCATCTTTCCCAACATCAGGGTCTTTTCCAGGGAGTCTTCTCTTCTCATAAGAAGACTTTTACTTTTACTACGATCACTTTTACAGTCAGTTGAATGTGCTTCAAGATGAGCGCGTTCGAGTTGCGTTCCGCGGCAACCCGGAAGTAACGGAGCGCGTTACTTCCGGGTTTCGCCACTTGCGCATGTGCAGACGCTCAAAATGACGTCATGTGCATGCGTAGAAGCGCCAAAACGTGACCCGCGCACGCGCAGACACAGGTTACATTTGCTTCTAGATGCGAACGGGGCTCCGAAACGGTTCCCGTTCGCATCTAGAGGTATTACTGTACTATGTTCTAAAATCCTCAAGGGCTTACGATCACAGATCCTCTGAAGAGCCCTCTCCCTTCCTGCTGTTTCTAGCTGGTATAATAATAATAATAATAATAATATTCAGAAGCATCACTGCCTCCAACAGCAGAGGCAGAGCATAACCACCATGGCTGGTAGCCAATGATAGCCTTTTACCTCAGTTAATTTGTCTAATATTTTAAAGCTGTCCAAGTTGGGGGCCATCCCTCAATGCACTGTGGTGAAGAAGTACTTTAACAATGTAACATTAATGTTAGAAATCAACAAAAATGAAAAGATGCAGATAATAACCCAGAGTTCAGATCATAACAATCTCCAGCAACACCAGCAAAGGAACTGGATAATTACAGTAATATGTTTGAATAGATGCTGAAATGTCATCCCTCTTGAAGTCTGCCTGAGCTCAGAGGGAATTCTATAAGAAGACCACCACCACCATAAAGTGGGAAGATAGGAATTGGTGGCAAATCTGACAAACCTTGCCTTCTTTTGTAACATTCCTATATTTTCTATGGAACTCCCGATATTATCACCATACTCCCAGTTTTATAACACTTCTCATCATTTTCTATCAAGAATTTTCCCAGCCTAAAAGTGTGTGTTTGGGATATTGCGGCGGGTGGGTGGGTTTCAGTTTATTGCTAAGTCAGTCCACCCTAGCCCAATATGAACCATCACCCCACACAGTTATTTCCACCAATGGCTTTCTATTATCCTGGCAGCACTTGTGTTCTGCTTTGAAATAAATCTGGAATATGGCTTATTTCATATTTGCCACATGCTGTTTTATTGGGTTTCAAAAACAAACAAACAAACACCCATGTGTTTGTGTACTTGCGCATAAATAAAATATTAAAAGAGCATGGTTTCCACATGGTTTCGATTTCTGTACCTGTTCAGCAGATGTCACTAGATCGCGGTCCCTTTCAGCACTCCAATTCTATGATTACGTCATCTCCTCCTCCTTGGGCTCCGGAAGTTTGGCCCCTTCGCCGTCCCGTAGTCGGCGCTGGGCGGCACTACAATTCCCAACATGCTCCGGGCGAAGCAAGACCGGCGTGCCTGGGAACGTCGCCAAGTCCTTTACATATTATGTATTTCGAGATGCAAGATGGGAGGGTCTTTTTAATTCCTACTAGCTAGGCGAGAAGTCGGGTTTTTTCCACCTCCATAAAGGCGCGAGTTTGCAAGACGCTGTCGGGCTAGAAACCTGGTGAAATCGCGAGCCTGGGAATCTCCTCCGGAGGCGATCAAGTAAGACTTTTTGGGGGTCATTTTTTTTGGGGCGGGCTGCGGGGAAACGGCTGGGGAGACTGAACAATGCAAGACTCGAGCGGCTTCAGCCTGGTTTCATGGAGCATTTGCCCCTCTTTATTTTGCGCAGACTTTATTTAAAATAAAATAAAATAAAATAAAATAAAATAAAATAAAATAAAATAAAATGCTATTTTAAAAAATAAAAATAGATTTAACAGGGCGCTACCCCTCCCGGAAAAATGCAAGATCGCCAGTAGTTTTGAGATGCGGGGAGGGAGGGAGGGAGGGAGGTTGGGCCAAACGGGCTTTAGCATCCCATCGATTTTAACGCGAAAACGATTTGAAGGCGCTCAGATCTTTGCCGCTGGAACCGACAAGCCTTTTTCTTTTTTACGAGGCTGAATCGGTCCCCTTGTTTCTTTGTGTGTGTCTCTCGGAGAAGGCGCGAGCAGCGCGGGAGGGCGGGTAAAAATCAGATTTTATTTTGCTTTGGTTTTTTTCCTTTGCGGAAAAACCCCAGAGGATTTTCCTTTGCGGAAGGAAAGGCGGTCACTCGCCATACTAATTTGCTTCTCGCGATTTACTTTTTAGAAACAGCTACGCTAAAGGAGTAGAAAACGTTCCCAGGAGCTTTGGGAGCACATAAAATGGCGCGCGCGGGGTGCGGATTTTGTTTTTTTTTTTTAGGAAGGAAACTGCCACCCACGTGACACTGCCGTGCGAAGGCTGACCTAATTTTCTGGAACCTTCGCAATGCTGTAATTCATATTTGCTGTAAGCCGCCCTGGGACTATCTGGCGAAGGGCAGGTAATAAACATTATTATTATTACTACTACTACTACTACAACTCTTATTAGTAGTGATCATCATATTAAACACTTGAATAGGAACTTGAAGGCTGTTCTTTGCAACATTGGCGTCATCAACACCATGCTCAGTCTAACCAACCGAGTTTCCTCCTAAATATCAGGAGCTTGAGAACCAAGATGCTGGACTAGGTGAGCCAGGGCTCTTAAGACTTACTTTTGAGTAAACAAGTAAAAGATGGCAATGCATATCCATAGCTAAATTTGCAATCTTAAGCATACCCACAGGAGAATGTTAAACATACTGTATTTATATCCCGCTTTTACCCGCACCCTGGGACTCGAGGAGACATAACATAAATTAAAACGGCACAGATAAAATACAGAAAGCTAAAAACTCGTAAAAGATCATCGGTATACAATAATTGCACAGGTAAAAGGAAAAAGCTAAAAACTCGTAAAAGATCATCGGTATACAGTGGGACACAGGTGGTGCTGTGGGTTAAACCACAGAGCCTAGGATTTGCTGATCAGAAGGTCGGCGGTTCGAAACCCCGCAATGGGGTGAGCTCCCATTGCTCGGTCCCAGCGAACGGGATCCGTTCTGGAGCCCCGTTCACATCCAAAAGCGAACGCAACCTGCATCTGTGGGTCGTGATTCGCTGCCTCTGCGCATGACGTCATTTTGCGCATGTGCGAGCGGCAAAACCTGGAAGTAACACGTTCCGTTACTTCCGGGTTGCCGCGGAGTGCAACCCAAAAGCACTCAACCTGAAGCACCCCGAAAGCACTCAACCTGAAGCATTGTACAGTCATACACCCGAGGTATGACTGTACAATGGGACGTGGGTGGCGCTGTGGGTTAAACCACAGAGCCTAGGCCTTGCCGATCAGGAGGTCGGCGGTTCGAATCCCCGCAACGGGGTGAGCTCCCATGGCTCGGTCCCAGCTCCTGCCCACCTAGCAGTTTGAAAGCATGTCAAAGTGCAAGTAGATAAATAGGTACCGCTCCGGCGGGAAGGTAAACGGTGTTTCCATGCGCTGCTCTGGTTCGCCAGAAGCGGCTTAGTCATGCTGGCCACATGACCCGGAAGCTGTATGCTGGCTCCCTCAGCCAATAAAGCGAGATGAGCACCGCGACCCCAGAGTCAGTCACGACTGAACCTAATGGTCAGGGGTCCGTTTACTTATATAATACTTGCACAGATTTTTAAAAAAGCTAAAAACTCGTAAAAGATCATAGGTAAAAAGTAACTACAGTCATAGGTAAAGGGGACCCCTGACCATTAGGTGCACTCGTGACCGACTCTGGGGTTGCAGCGCTCATCTCGCTTTATTGGCCGAGGGAGCCGGCGTACAGCTTCCGAGTCATATGGCCTACTGTCATACCTCGGGATAAATACACTTCAGAATAAGTATTTCTGGGTTGCGCTCCGCAGCGACCCGGAAGTAACGGAGCGCGTTACTTCTGGGTTTTGCTGCTCGCGCATGCGCAGACGGTCAAAATGACGTCATGCACGGAAGCGGCGGGCAAAATGCGCCGTCGAGTCTTATGTTCCGTTGGGTATGCGAACGGGGTTCCAGAACAGATCCCGTTCGCATCCTGAGGTACCACTGTAAATCACGATCTTTTACGAGTTTTAGCTTTTTGTCTTTTATCTGTGCCGTTTTAATTTGGGCTGAGTCTTTTATGGAATCAAAAGAGTACAGTAGACGATCGGGTTGCGAACGTGATCCGTACGGGATGCACACTCGCAACCCGCAGCGTTCGCAACCCACGCCCGTGCATACGCGGATTGCAATTCGGCACTTATGCGCAAAGCGCGCTTTTGTGATTTGGCGCATGTGCAAAGCGCGCTTTTGCGATTAGGCGTATGCGTGACTGCCGAAACCCGGAAGTAACCCGTTCCGGTACTTCCGGGTTTCGGCAGTCCGCAGCCCAAAAAAACGCAACCTGAAGCGGACCCAACATGAGGTATGGCTTTATTAAAAACGAATCTAGCAACATAAAGATACTAAAAACAGCACAGCACTATTAAAAGCCCTTTCCTTAAAAAAAAACAGTTTATTCCAAACGGCTTGTTGGAATAAAACGGTCCTCGCCTGCGGGTGGAAGGACAAAAAGGAGGGAGCCAGTCTACCTTCTCGAGGAAGGGCGCTCCAAAGTCTGAAAGCATCCTGTGTCCTCACAAAGTGTGCCGTTAAGCAGAGCTCACCCGTTCATGAGACGAGGTGAAGTGCCCACCCCAGGCAGCGCATGTGTTGCCAAGAGGGAGGTGTTCCAGTGCGCAGCATTGCTCCCCCCCCCCGCGGAGAAGCTGAGCGACACAGATGAGTGCTCTGGCTCCTGCCAAATTCAGTGAGAGCTGGGGTGCAGTGGTGGGGCAAGCGAAGGAGATGGCAATTCCCGTTTCACCACAAGTGGCAAAATGGATCTGGCCGCCCCTGTCTGTAAGGGTGGTGGAACTGGGAGAAGGGCTTATAAGGTTTATAAGGGAGAATACGGTCTTTTAGATAGTCTGGGTCTGGCACACCGGATACACTCCCCCCAGTGGTGCAGAAAATGCCCGCTGTGCCCAACACGGCTGGGTGTGAGAATGCTGCCTCCGCAGCCTATTCGCATGGGACTGCACAGCTGAGGATAGGGGTGGAAGTAGTACTGTGACTCTCCTTCTTTCCGCCTCTCGGGTCAGATCTGGATCTGACCCAGGACCGGAGCTGCTGCGGGTGGGTGCGAGTTGCGCGCTGGAGCCAGGCCCAGTGAGGGAGCCTGCGGTGCGTGTCTGGATTTGCCCCCTCTAAAAAATGTGCCCAGGGCTGCGCAGCCCTCCCCCCCCCCGTTATGCCGCTGCATTTTGTGTGCATTTTGTTTTTTAGGGAATATAGCTAAGCATGTGCTACAAAAGGCAAGTTTAGTACTTTTGAATTAACTGGTTGTTGTTTAAGCAATGTGGTTAGCATTGAACTGCCTGGAAAATTGAAGGTTTTTCTAAATCAAAGGCCATTCAGTGGTAGAGTAGACACTTTGCATGTAGAAACTCCAAAATTCAATCCCCATCAAACTCTATATAATATTTTTTTTCCTCTTGATGTTTCATTGGAGCATTTGTTTTCAGTGTTAAATTTACTTAAAATGTTTATTTTAAAACATTTGTAGCTTGCAGTTCAACCCCTTGAGGATTTGGTTGCTTTGATGAAAGCTTGTTGTGTTCTGTATGCGGATAGCTAGAGGCTCATAAGGCTTCAGAACATAATTGTGCCTTGATTAGTGAGCGGCCATTTTGCAACTGACTTAGTGAGCGGCCATTTTGTGACTGGCTGACTCAGAGCAAGTTGCTTTCTGGCAAGCTCCTGCCTTTGGGCTCTTGGCAAGGAATGCAAGAGATAACTCTGATTAAGGAAAAAGAAAACTAGGTGGGGAGAAACATTGCTGCCTTTTGTGGACTTTTGTAATCCCTCTTATCTCAAGTATTCAGCTGTACGCCAGGCTGATTAATAGGCAGAGCACACTGGAATTTAATTTGTTTTTCCTATCCTCTTACGAATCAGGCTTAAGTTAACATTTTGTTTTTTCAGTGTTTGGCACAATCTTGGCTCTTGTTTCAGGGATAGCAGATCCTTTCTTCAAAAATTTTGGGATCTGGACGGTTAATAAATATCTTGAAAAGCTGCTTGCTTTTATAGAGTAAGCATTTCCTGGCTGGCCTTTGAAGCTGATCTTCATTCCTCATGTACTGATGTAGCATCTCCAGAAGTTGTTTCAAGTTTGTGGTTCAAACCACTCAGCTACAACAGGGACGGGCAGTCTCTAGACCCATTGATGTGGGGTCAAACACCCCCCCCATACACATAATTGCCTAAAATGGGGAGTTGCCTGTATTGGCTCATCTGAATCTTCCTCGTGTGAGACAGTCCCAGAGGGTTTCCTTGCTGTATTGATTGATTGGTGGCTTTCTCAGAGCATTTGGATCAGGCAAATATCTTTGTCATGTTTGGGCTGTGATTCCCAGACATTTTGATTACTGGTGTTGGTTTTGTGTACAGTGGTACCTCCGGTTACGAACGGAATCTGTAACCGAGGTGCCTGTTCTGCGCATGTGCAAGTGGCAAGCACACTTCCGGTTTTGCCACATTCATAACCTAAAGTTTATGTTACCCGAAGGTAACGTAACCCGAGGGTCCACTATAGTTTTTTTTCTCTGTGTGTCTATATGCTGCTCTTTCTTCTCTTGGGTGGTTTTTTCCAGGAGTAGACTGGTTGGTTCGTGGACTTCGCCTGGGGCGCAGTGGCTGCATCACGTATGGTAGTCAAGTGAGGGACAGGCAAACATACCAACCGACAAACACGACACATAAAGAAATCAACATGACACAGATGGGGTGGGACCAGAGAGGGTGGCGGGAGCAAATTACACACGCACAAAATAACAACAATAACAATAATTTATACCCTGGCCATCTGGCTGGGTTTCCCTAACCACTCTGGGCGGCTCCCAGCAGAATACAGTCATACCTCGGGTTACAGGCGCTTTAGGTTACGTTTTTTTTGGGTTATGGACCCGCCAAAACCCGGAAGTACCAGAACGGGTTACTTCTGGGTTTCGGCGGTTGCGCATGCGCAGAAGCACAAAAGTGCCGAATTGCAACCCGCACGTGCGCAGACGCGGCGCTGCGGGTTGCGAACATGCATCCCGCACGGATCACGTTCACAACCTGAGCGTCCACTGTATTAATAATAATTAAAAAATGATAAAAAACTATATAGATATATGGGGGAAAGGGGGGTGCACGTATGCATGTGTAAAAAAGTTAAAATAGTTTTTTTTAAAAAAAAATAAATTTTTTTAGAGGACCTGGACCTCTATTGGGGCTGGGCAGTGGGGTCAAGGGCATGATTTTCACCCAAATCAGCTGTCACGGGTTGGGCCTCAGCTGGTCTGGGGGCCAAGGAGCCTGTCAGTGGTGGTCGCTACTCTTGCACTTCATTGAGGGGAGAGATGGCAAGTGGGCTGATTAGCTGGTGCACAGCATTTCTTGACCTGCGAACCCAGCCCTCTCGGGTTTAGAAAAAAGAAAGGGGAAACGGGGAAAGGAAATTGGGGTGGGGGGAGAGGAAAACCAAAGAAAACAATAGACTGAGGGGAATAAGACTCACGCGAACAGCATGTGGCTATAGATCCAGCCTTCCTGGCGGGGCAGCCGCCACCAACCTCTCTGGCCGCAAGTGGGGGGGGGAGGGAAAGAAGGGAAGAAAGAAAAGGATGTATAAAACTGGTCCGTTGGCACATGGTCCTCTGCTGCTCTGGCTCCTCCGGCGGGGCAACTGCCACAGGCCATTCCACACACATCCTTCTGCAAGGCATACCAGGCCAGAGGGCTGTTTCAGGGTCAAAGAGAATATGGGTGTGGGACAGAGGTATTTCCTACTGTCCATCCTCATGGGAGTCGGAACCCCAAGCTGTTGTGTGACTTCACACCCCTAGCGTTTGTGGGTGCTCGTAAGTCCCATTTGTACCAAGGGATGGATTGGGTTTCACCCCTTTTACCCCTCGTTTGATTTGTGGTTTTTGGCGCGGTTTTACACCTGGGGTGTTGGGTGGCGCGCGAAAATCTGGTGACTTCTCTTCAGTCTTTCCCAAGGTAAAAAGAATAAGTTCCAGCTTTCAGGCTAGTTCTGTCACAAATATATAGGGATACATAGAGACATGGGTGGTGCTGTGGACTAAAGCACTGAGTCTCTGGGGCTGGCCAATCAGAAGGTTAGTGGTTCGAATCCCCGCGACGGGGTGAGCTCCCATTGTACTATCCCAGTTCCTGCCAACCTAGCAGTTTGAAAATACTCCAGTGCAAGTAGATACCATGTTTTTCGTCCCATAGGACGCACCTAGTTTTTTGGGGGGGAATAAAGGAAAATTTTTTTGCCTTTATTTCCCCCCCAAAACCAGGTCAGGGAACAGCGGGATGGCGGCGCTGCGCCTCCCCGCTGTCCCCCGAGCTTGTAGGGCTGGCTGATGTCTGCCCGAAGCGTGGGGCGCTCTGCTTCAGGGCGTTACTCACGCTGGGCGGCAGGCTGCTATCCGCAGCATGGGGAGCCCTGTGGGAACTCCCGCAGGGCTCCCCACGCTGCGGATGTCTGCCCAGCGCGGGGGGCGCTCTGCTTCAGGGCGCCCCATGCACCGGGCGGCAGACTGCGGACACCTGCACGGGGTGTCCTCCGGAGGGCGCCCCATGCTCTGCGCTGCCGCCCGCAAGCCTTGCGCACCCGGGGGGAGTTCCCCTGGGCGCGCAAGGCTTGCGGACACCTGCGTGAAGCACGGGGCATCCTCCGGAGGGCGCCCCGTGCTCTGCCCTGCAGGCTGCCGCCCGCAAGCCTTGCGCTCTCGGAGGGAGTTCCCCGGGTGCGCAAGGCTTGTCGACACCTGCGCGAAGCACGGGGCGTCCTCTGGAGGGCGCCCCGTGCACCGCGCTGCAGGCTGCCTCCCGCAAGCCTTGCGCTCCCAGGGGGAGATCCCCCGGGTGCGCAAGGCTTGCTGACACCTGCGCGAAGCACGGGGCGTCCTCTGGAGGGCGCTCCGTGCTCTGCGCTGCAGGCTGCCGCCTGCAAGCCTTGCGGATAGCTTCCTGGAGCCTGGAGCGCGAGAGGTGTCGGTGCGCACTGACGCCTCTCGCTCTCCAGGCTTCAGCGAAAGCCTGCATTCGCCCCATAGGACGCACACACATTTCCCCTTCATTTTGGGAGGGGAAAAAGTGCGTCCTATAGGGCGAAAAATACGGTAAATATGTACCGCTGTGGTGGGAAGGTAAACGTTTCCATGAGCTCTGGCTTCCGTCACGGTGTTCCCTTGCGCCAGAAGCGGTTTAGTCATGCTGGCCATATGACCCGGAAATTTGTCTACAGACCAGTGCCGGCTCTCTTGCCCTGAAAGTGAGATGAGTGCTGCAACCCCATAGTTGGATTTGACTGCACTTAACCATCCAGGGATCCTTAACTGTTATCTTTTTACATAGTGATACAGAGGGATCAGGGATGACTCACACCCCGGCCATCACCTCTTTAATCTTATACCCTGGAGCAGGAGATATAGAAGTATAATCAGCTGTACCAACAGGCTAAAAAATAGCTTCTATCCGTGGGCTGTTAGGCTGTTGAATGGAAAGTAACATAGCGCAAACTGACTTGTGAGGTGGTGTCTGTGTAACAAGCACACAGAGTGCAATGAGATTGAGTGTTTGTGGGAGGGGGAAGGCTCGTTTAATTTCATTGTACAGTCATAAGGTAAAGGGACCCCTGACCATTAGGTCCAGTCGTTACCGACTCGGGTTGCGGCGCTCATCTCGCTTTATTGGCCAAGGGAGCTGGCGTACAGCTTCCGGGTCATGTGGCCAGCATGACTAAACCGCTTCTGGCGAACCAGAGCAGCGCACGGAAACGCCGTTTACGTTCCCACCGGAGCGGTACCTATTTATCTACTTGCACTTTGATGTGCTTTTGAATTGCTAGGTTGACAGGAGCAGGGATCGAGCAACAGGAGCTCACCCCGTCGCGGGGATTTGAACTGCCGACCTTCTGATCGGCAAGTCCTAGGCTCTGTGGTTTATCCCACAACACCAACATTGTACAGTCATACCTTGGGTTAAATGTGCTTCAGGTTGAGCGCGTTCCGTTACTTCTGGTTTTTGCCGCTCGCACATGCACAAAATGATGTCATGCGCAGAAGCAGTGAATCATGACCCGCAGACGTGGGTTGCATTCGCTTCTGGATGTGAACAGGGCTCCGGAACGGATCCCATTCATATCCAGAGGTACCACTGTACACAGGTTGTACATTGACAATAAAGGTATTATTACTAGAGGTTCCCTGTTGCCCTAACTCTAAGACTCCAGAACTGACACACATTAATCACACAGATAGAGCTTGAGTTCTGTGCCGTTACCACCGCAACTGGCTCGTTTGACCTAGCACCAGTGATTACCTCACCCATCAGGTGATTTATGCTTATTCTGCTGTAGCTCCAAAGGGTAACAGTGTTGTTGGGAGCTGCGGCATCACCAACACCAAAGTACGGAAGCTGCAAGAGCTGCTTAAGAAATTGGAGCAACAGAATGAGCTGCTCTCCATTTGCAGTGCTGATGGGGCTCTGAGTCTCAGCTCCTTGGCAGCATCCCCAGCAGTGGAGGGTCGGGCACCTGTGTGCCCCTAGCTGTGCCTTTAGGTGCAGCTGTCAGCTTCTTTGGTGATTACTTATAGCCGAGTAAGATTGTCTGCCATGAACACAGTCTTAACAGTGAGTCCGTAAGTGACTGTGGAGGCCAGTTCTGGATCCACACGTCCTTCTACAGTGGGGACATGAGTTTCCGGGCTGGAGTTGGTTATTTTTTTAAAAAAAATAATTTTTATTAAATTTCCAATTGACAAACCAATCATATCACATTAATTCCAAATTATACCAATACATAATAAACTCCAAATATTTAACCGAATTTTAAATTTTTGTTGGGGGGTACCCATGCTTCGAGTTCAGAAAGGGTCCAATCATCTCATATTTCTGCTGCTTTGATGTTCACAAGTCCCATCTTTCCATCTCTTTATTGTTACCCTTTACAAATCCCGTCATCCAATCTTCTTGTTATCATTTCTTCTTAGTAACCTTTGAGTTATCTCCACAAGCGAGTTGAAGCAAACATTATTATAGTCCTGTGTGGGTTTTCACGCTGATCCAAAAGTCCTATTCAAACGGCAGGCACCATTTCGACAGTTCCCATAAATTACAGTCTAAGCGTCTGCTCATTAACTTTCCCAGACCAGGTGCTCCATAAATCAGCCTTTCCAGGGGAGTTGTAGCCAATTCAGCCGTGGAATTCAGATATGATAACAAAACTGTAGCACCTCACCCCCTTTGACTGTAAATCTTGCAACCAAGTCTGTCTCATAATGGTGGTTCCCAATTAGAACTGCGTTACACCAAAAGCCTTTCGTTTCCTTTCCAGATCTTCTGCAAAACAAAGCCTTTGGTTCATAATTTTGTTTCCACACAGTTTATTTTCCCATCTCACTTGCTATCAATCATGTGGCGGTTCTTCTTTGGGGGGGGGGTTGTTAGGTAAATCATATTGAAAAAGAGAAAAGTTCCCCCCCTTTCCGATCCGTTTCAACATACCGACAGCTGTGCTTCTTTGATGTAGGCTTCTGTTCGGTCCAACCTGTCACTCAGCTTCTCAGTGGTCGATGTAATTAGCAATCAGTACAGTCTTTCCTTCGCTTAAAACATTTGCATTTACTCTTCTCCAATTATTTATCTTGAGCAATGCAACTAGGATCGCACTTAGAAGTAGTGTCCAGGAGATCAAAAAACTCACTCAAGGGCTTTCCGTCCAGTGCCCCCCCCTCCTTCTTTCGAACTCAGGGGTGATTTATTGGCAACCGCGGACGAGGCAGCATTTCCCCATCCCCTGGGAAAATTTGGGAGGCTAATTTACTCCCATCATTAGCCTCTTAATTACCTCGTGTGAGCCGGAGAGATGGTATTGCCGGCTGTCTTCCAAAGCGCCCCTAGCGGCCCCCCCTTCCGGGCTGGAGTTGGTCATGGTGAGGGTTTGCTAAGTGTGCCTTTCTCTTAGCATGTTTCTCCCTTTTGTCCTGAATTCAAGTAACTGACACCTTTGCTAAAAGGCTCTTCTACAATTGAAGCACTCGCAGGCCAGTGTTTCCAAGTTGTTGGTCTTTATACTACATTTTTAAAGATTGGCCTTGAAATAGTCTTTAAACCTGTTGTTTTTGCCACCAGCATTTTGCTTTCCATTTTTGAGTTGGGAATAGAGTAGCTTTGGAAGACGATAATCAGGCATCCACACGACATGACCAGTCGAACAAAGCTGATGTGGAAGAATCATTGCTTCAACACTGGTGATTATTCCAGTACAGTGGTACCTCTGGATGAGAACGGGATCCGTTCCGGAGCCTCGTTCGCATCCTGAAGTGAACGCAACCCGTGTGCGCGGGTTGCGATTCACCGCTTCCGCATGTGCGTGATGTCATTTTGAGCACATGTGCGAGTGCCAAAACCTGGAAGTAACGCGCTCCGTTATTTCCAGGTCGCCGGGGAGTGAAACCTGAAAATGCTTAACCTGAATCTACTTCAACCCGAGGTATGACTGTACACTGGCATTAGTTTGCCTATCTTCCAAAGTGATGTGTAAAATTTTTCGGCGACACCATTGATGGAATCTTTTCATGAGTTGGAGATGGTGTTTATAACTGGTCCATGTTTCACAAGCATACAGTACAGTTGGTACAGTGGTACCTCGGTTCTTAAACAAAATCCATTCCAGAAGCCCGTTCGGCTTCCGAAAAGTTTGAAAACTGAGGCGCAGCTTCCCATTTGTTGCAGGAGCTTCTAGCACTCAGTGAAAGCCATGTCGCATGTTCAGGTTCAAAAAACATTTGAAAATGGAAGCATTTACTTCTGGGTTTTTGGTGTTTGGGAACCGAAATTTACAACAATGGAGCTGTTCAGGAACCAAGGTTCCGCTGTAGTACAGTGGTACCCTGGTTCCGGAAGTCTGTTCCAAAACCAAAGCGTTCCAGAACCAAGGCGCACTTTCCCATATAAAGTAATGCAAAATGGATTAATCCATTACAGACAATTAAAAACAACCCCTAAACTAGCAATTTAACATGAATTTTGCTATCTAACCATTGATCCATAAAATGAAAGCAGTAGACCAAACTTCAATCTGCTACCCAGTATAAAAAACTGTGAGTGATTTCCCCATTGCCGTTTGAGGGATAAGTGAGCGGGGTGTGTGAAGGGGGAGTTCAAATGGGGGGGAAGGAAAGGGAGACAGAAGTTCTCTGAGGAGCCAGTTGGCTTCTCTCCCCGCCCCCCAGACCAGATCCCTCCCCCCTCCCCCCTTCTTCAGGGCTGGCCGTCCCATGCCCTGTGAGGGGATACCGCGGCATTCACTTCTGGGGCCGAGTCGCTTGGCGTTGCTTTGGGGCCCGGAGTGGCGGCCGTGGGTGACATCAGGTACCGGAGGAGGGGTGGTTGCTGCAGTGGCAAGGCCTTTCCTCGCTCAGCACCAGCCACTGACAACACCTAGAAGCGGAGAAGGGGGTCGTAGATGCTGCAGCCGCGGTGCAGCAAAGGGACCCAGTGCCAGGGAGGAGCAGCTTGGCACAGTCTTTTTTTGCTAAGCTCCGGCCGCGGCAGGGGAATCTGTCAGCGGAGAAGGGGGTCGTGGATGCTGCAGTCCCGGCGGCGGCAGAGGGACCCAGTACCAGGGTGTGGCAGCTTGGCACGGCCTTCCCTCGCTCAGCGCCGGCCACGGCAGCGGAGAAAGGGGTTGTGGATGCTGCAGCCATAGTGGCCCCCTTCTCTGCTTCCGGATTTTCTGCTGCGGCTGACGTTGAGCGAGGGAAGGCCATGCTGAGCAGACAAGGGATGTTACTGCCTTTCCCCGGCGTTGGGTCTCTCTGCTGCCACCGTGGCTGCAGCATCCACAACCCCCTTCTCTGCTTCCGGGCGTCACCAGTGGCCGGTGCAGCCAGCGCTGAGTAAGGGAAGCCCAGGTCGGGCGGCAAGCAAGCAGGCAACGGAAGTGTGGCAATCAAAACCGAAGTGCACCCCTTAACGGAGTACCTTTGGATTCCAAAAATCACTCATTTCCGGGTTTGAAGTGTTAGGGTTCCAGGTTGTTCGTGAACTAAGCTGTTCAAAAACCGAGGTACCACTGTTTTGTAAAAAAAAGCTTTGTAAAAGGCATTTTGATTTCCCTGTGAATGTCCTGGTTCTCAAACACTGTACACTTCAGTTGGGAGAAAGCTGCACTCGCAGAGCTCAAGCGATGCTGGGTTTCTGCGGTCGAGCAGTGAAAATCATGTCCACTGTCCCCCTGGAACAGGGGTCAGCAAATCTTTTCAGGAGGGGGCCAGTCCACTGTACCTCAAACCTTGTGGGGGGCCGGACCCATCGCCTCCCGAAAGCATCCCCCCTCCTGAAAGCCTCCCCGCCTATGCCACTCACGCCGCTGATGCTGCCTCGTCTTTGGCAACGTTGGCGTTCTCTGTCTTGGCGGGGCACAGAGCCCATGCTCGGCCACCTCAGCGGGAAGGAAGGGGTGGCGCCCAGAGGCATCCGTGGCTTCTGATTGGCAGCCAATCAGAAGCCGTGCCAGCGGCAGTGCCCGCCCAGAGGCATCCGCGGCTTTTGACTGGCTGCAAGAGCTTCCTACAGCCAATCAGAAGCTGTGTCATGTTGCGGAAGTCAGTATCAATCGGAATGGCCTCTGCGCCGTGCCTGCTTAGCTCAGGGACTGACCGAGCGGGGTCCGCAAGGTTTGCGAGTTGAATTACTGAGCCCGGTGGCCCATATCCGGCTCATGGGCCTTAGTTTGACGACCTCTGCCCTAGAAGGTCAAAAAGGATTTTGGAAGTTAGGAAGGGTCACCTCGCATATTGTTAAGCTCCCCAGCTGAGAGTAATTTTTTTCTGTAATGTCTTTGTCAGCATCCAGTGTTGGTACATAAGCTCTTAGAATAGTAGCCTCAAGAGTAGGCTCAAGAATCACTCCCTCGGCCCCAACAAAACCGGAGCCAGGCAGCCACGGATCCATTGAAGTCCAGTTGGGGTGGGGGTGACTGGCTGCGGGAAATCCTCTGGTTTGCGTAGCACCAAAAGAGGCATATCTTTTGGTGCCCTGCAGACCAACGACTTGTTTGGCCTTGCAGCCACGCCAGCCAGGTGGAGAGGTCAGGCGCCAAACAAGGACGCCTGGACATCACTGCCTCGCAAAAGGCCAGTTGTCTGTCGCAAAACATGACTGGCACCCAGCTAATTTTGAACGCTGTTCCCAACATTAAGCTGTCAACGTCAGTGGAGGTTTGAAATTTCCTTGCTTACTCTATAGATAGTCCCATTTTTAATTGCACTGGTACCTTGGATTACATACGCTTCAGGTTACATACGCTTCAGACTCCGCTAACCCAGAAATAGTACCTCGGGTTAAGAACTTTGCTTCAGGACGAGAACAGAAATTGTGCTCCGGTGGCGTGGCAGCAGCAGGAGGCCCCATTAGCTAAAGCGGTGCTTCAGGTTAAGAATGGTTTTAGGTTAAGAACGGACCTCCGGAACGAATAAAGTACTTAACCTGAGGTACCACTGTATAGCGATCCTTGTAAATAACTCAGTTTTTGAAGAGCGTTCCAATCCTCTTTTGACCTACAACTAACCTCTGGGCGCATAACCTGTTGGGAATCTGGTATCTCTCTCACACACAGTGCAATAGTGTGGATCTTGGTCTTGCTCTTGCATGCAGCAAAAAACAGCCGCACAGAAAGCAGGGTCAGTAAGCTCCATATGCTTTTACGGCTGATAAAGTAACAGATACAGCAAACAACTCTTGACAAAGTTGTGCTGTGTAAAATGAATAATTTCCAGCTTTCAGTCTAGTTCAGACACACCTACATAGAGAAAGAGTGTCACCATTGCTCTAATTCCAAGACTCCAAAAGCACAACTGACATACATTAATCACACAGATGTAGCTTGAGTTCTGTGACATTACCACAGAAACTGGCTCATTTGACCTTGCACCAGTGATTTCCTCGCTCATTGGGAAATTACCGTATTTTTTGCTCTATAGGACACACTTCCCCCCTCTAAAGGGGGGGAAAGTGTGTGCGTCCTATGGAGCAAATGCAGGCTTTCGCTGAAGCCTGGAGAGCAAGAGGGGTTGGTGCGCACCGACCCCTCTCGTGTTCCAGGCTTCAGGAAGCTATCCACAACCCTGCGGAGCCTGGCGGGAACTCCCGCCGGCTTCACAGGCTTGCGGAGAGCTGCCCGAAGCCCAGGGAGCGCCCCAGGCTTTGGGCAGCTGTCCGCAAGCCTGCGGAGCCCGGCGGGAGATAGCTGCCTGCAGCCCGAAGCCAGGGGAGCGCAGAGTCGCGCGCCCTGGGCTTCGGGCAACTATCCACAAGCCTTCAGAGCCCGGAAGGAGTTCCCGCCGGGCTCCCAAGGCTTGCAGATAGCAGCCTGCTGTCCCCGAAGCCAAAACAGCGAGACGGGGCACTGCGCAGCCCTCCGTCTTGCTGTTCCAGTTTTGGGATGGCTGCGCAAAGCCTCCGCAGGGTGGCAGGGTGAAGGCACCCCGGTGCCCTGTGGAGGCTTGAAAGGCTGTTCCAGAATCCAAAACAGCGAGACGGGGCGCTGCGCAGCCCTCCGTCTCGCTGTTCCAGCTTCGGGATGGCTGTGCAAAGCCTCCGCAGGGCGGTGGGGTGAAGGCACCCCGCTGCTCTGCGGAGGCTACAAAGGATGTCCCCAAAGCCTCAAGCCCTTGGAGTGCAGCTGCGCTCCAAAGGCTTCAGGGATCTTTGAGGCTGGCGGTGGGGGAAAGCAGTGCTTCCCCCCACCGCCAGCCCCACAAGCTTGGGGGGCAGCGGCAAGGCCTGCTCTTGAACGCACCTTGTTTTTGAGGGGGAGAACAAGAAAAAAAATTTTTTTTTCCTATTCTCCCCCTCCTATGGTCCGGTGCGTCCAATAGAGCGAAAAATACGGTAGCTCCTTTTCATGCCCAGCTATTCCAGTGTGTTGGGTGTTGGATGTGCATGCCACAAAAGCTCAGTGGTTAAAGTCTCCACAGGAAACGGCTGTTTAGCAGGGTTGTTTTTATTAGGCCAAGACCAACAAACTATTTATAGATCTTACAAGTCATATTCTCTCTCTGAGCCCAGAGCAGGTTCCTTGCTTCAAAGTCCTTGCCGTGACAGAGTCCACAAGTCCTGAGATCAGCTGCTTTCAAAGCTGCTTTCCTGCAACTCTTTACAAAGTCCTCAGTTTTCCTCACTACTCCATACTCTGTGCTATCCCATACGGAATGCTGTACCTTGAGCTCCTTATCTACATGCTAGTTCTGCCCGGCAATACTGATAAGACAGTCACAAGAAGCCTGCAGCTACATTGTTGGGAATGATTCATCTGATTACCTTTTTTTTTAATCCCACTACATTTCCCCCCATTACATTTTTTCTTTTTTCTCTACTCCCCCCCTTTTATGCCCACTTGTGCTCTAAACATCCTGGAACCTTAAAGCAAGAGGGATGTGTTCCATGAGGAAACACTTCGGATTTTCCTGACAGATTTTTTCTGGAAAGTACAGATAGTGAGTGCGTGTCTCATCTTGACAGGAATCCTGTTCCACCAAACATCACTTCATTTTTTTAATTAAAAGGGGGGTTGTGGGCTTGTTTTTAAGAAAGGAACTAGGACTATTTCCAAGTGTTTTGCTTTGTTTTTTGCTGATAACTGACAGGGAAATGTAGAATAAACAGATTTCCAAATGTTTCCCATTGTGTTCGTACGTGTCACTTAAAATTTGTTACCTAGGAGCATTTGGATTTCAAACCTTTTCAGGCTATGGTGTGCTAGCAGGCTTGGAAATAAATAGTTGTTGGAGATCTTGAAGTTGCAATAACTTCCATCTCAAAATGGAAATGGTGGCATTGAGGCCTGTTTTTCCTAACTGACTTGCTTTCCTCAGCTCTGGTTCTCCATAACCCTCTTTCATTCTTGGCCAACAGCTGGCCCAACAGGAATAGTGTTTTGGTAAAGCTTTTAATAGGATAGAGGTAAATTAGTGGAGGTGTACTGCAAAAGGTATTGTGGTTTGGTGAGGGGGATAGCACCCTTTGTTGTTAGTGCAGAAGGAAATCTTGTGGCTGGGGTGGAATATTTTTGAAGAACCAGCTAAACTCCAAAGCAATACATCAACAAACATGGAGTCCCTGCAGTGGCAAAACAAGCCTCCCTCAGATTCTCCCCATCTCACAGCACTGAGGCTGTTTTTTTAATCAGTGACCCATTTCTTTGCCTTTTCCCTGGCAATGTAGAATGCCCTTACCTCTGTTGTATGTGAAACAGCAGCTATCAGTTGCTTCAGATTACACTAGCACCTCCGGTTATGAACAGGATCCGTTCTGGAGGCCTGGCCGCATCCCGAAAACTTCGTAACCGGAGGTGCCCTTCTGTGTGCACACACGGCACAATTGAGCGCTTCTGTGCACACACGCGCAGCGAAACCCGGAAGTATACACTTCCAGGTTTGCCACGTTCACAACCCAAGGATTATGTTACCCGAAGGTAATGTAACCTGAGGGTCCCCTGTACTTGCAAAAAGACATATCTTTTTGCTTAGGCTTTCCCCGGCATACAGTGGTGCCTTGCAAGACAAAATTAATCCGTTCCGTGAGGCTCTTCATATAGCGGTTTTTCCGTCTTGCAAAGCAAGCCCATTGACAGTTTAGCGGATTAGCGCTGTTAGCGGTTTAGCGGCTTTTAGCGATCAGCTGTTAAGCGGCTTATCAGCGGATCAGCTGATAAGCGGCTTAACGGCTTAGGAAAAGGGGGGGGAACCCGCAGGAACTCGCAAGACATTTTCGTCTTGCGAAGCAAGCCCATAGGGAGATTCGTTTTGCGAAGCGCCTCCAAAACGGAAAACCCTTTCGTCTAGCGGGTTTTCCGTCTTGCGAGGCGTTCGTCTTGTGGGGCACCACTGTATTACTGTATTTCTCTCTTCATCCTGCATTTATTTGTTTCTAGAATGCTGTTTTTATGATTCTGGTATTTTTGTACTTGTGTTTTAGGATTCTTTTTAATAAAAAAAATACTAAGTGGCTTATAAATGTGTTTTAGATAAATAAAGTAAATTATTGAATCTGCTTTCAAAGCCGCTGAGGGTGCAAACATTCAGCAGCTGTGAAGGTTTCAGCCACTAGACGAAAAAGAAATGTGTAAAAAGCATCAGAGCAGAGCCAGTGAATAAGAGAAAACAAAATGGCTGCTCTTGTCTTCCTACAATTGCCAGTGAAAGCCAAGAGGAATTGTGCAAGGGAAGCTTTTTCCTGGTGTGACGAATTGTTCTTTGCCTGTTTAAAAGGCAATAAAACTTCTCAGCCAAACAGAGACAGAAGGTTTAAAACTATTGACTGATTATCACCTCCTACACATTACAGGAAGTCATCCATATTGCACATATAAGACAAGATGCAATCTATAAGTTTGCTAAATACCATTATATGTTAAATTTAACCTTATTCCAGCACAGTCCTAATTTCTGTGAAAGCTTTGTACAAACTTCTATTTTTAGCGTTGTCCATATGTCTGCAAACACTTATTCAGTAGCACAGTACACCATTTCATTTTCACTTTGCTGAATCATATACACGTTTAAACTTAATGTCAATATGTTTTGTTCTCTTGTGCATCTCTGCAAAGCTAATACATGCCTAATTGTACACTTTTATAGCATTTTGCACTTGCATGCCTATGTCAGGTAACAGGCTTTTAAAGCAAGTTACCTCATGACACGCAGGGGACAGACTTATGCACTTGAGTGCTACAGATTTCTGCCAGATTCTGCTTCTTGCTAAACCAATCTATGATTGATTACACATGATCACTATGCCTGATGTGGACTTTTTGTCACTAAGATCAGACCCCCAATCTGCATCAGTGAAAACTTCCAGCTCATCAGAACCTTGTGCTGAGACTTTTAAATTGCGGTCGACTGTGCTGTTCGTGTATCTGATTATTTTTTTTGACTGCACACCAGTCTTTTTCAGTAGGGCAATCTTTCTTCTAAATGTTCCTACTGCACTGCTTATATCAGTTCTTGAAATATTACTCAAAATGCACAGTGAACTAATTGTGCATCTGTACCTTTCAGGCTGTTGAAAAGCTTTGCTTTCAACATTTTTCTGAAAATCAGTTACCATAGGAGTTTTAACAATTTACAATATGCCACATTCAGTGCTTCTAACGATTGGATCTTGCCTTTTAATTCAGGCAAAAGCTTTCATTGCTTTCATCTTTACTGTTTCAGATTCAGCATTCTGATCGGCTTGTGAATAAAAACACAATGTCATCTACATAAAACAAAACCAGATGCCTGCAGCTGTACTATGGGAGGGGGAAACTATTTCTGCCAACTTGGGTTGTTCCTTAGCAGGGAGATGTACTTCAACAACATCCAGACAACACCATAACATGTGCTGCTGAAATAAATAATAAAAATTAAAATGCCTTTTTCTTTCATGCAGGGAGGAATTCCACTTAACTTCCAGAAACTCTGCCCCATCCCCTCTGGACTCTTCTTTAGATGATGGTTTTGAAGAACAGATGAATTGTTGAGTACCGTGGAAGTTGCTATTGAAATATTGGCAGGACCAACCTTTTAATATCGCTTCGCAGGTGGGGCAGGCAACCCAAGACCAGGACAATATCTCAAGCTATCAGCAGGCACATAGCTGTGAAATTTGGGTTTCCTAAAAGCAAAGAGCAGATATGGAGAAAGCTTCGGACGGCTCGGGCAAAGTCCCCCAAATTGTACAGGTTATGTACTTTAAAGGGCCCCAAAGGCCTGTTTCTCAGCCGCCTGAAACTGGGCTGCCCCAGCAACAGGAAGCTCAGTGGCAAGAATTCCTGAATGCACTGCAGCCGCCTCATGCAGGAAGGGCAAATTCATTGCCCACAGAGCAGGTGCCATGGGACGACGCCAGGACATTCCTCTCCGCCTTTGAGCAAGTTGCCGAAGCCTGCCAGTGGCCGCGAGAAGAGTGGGTGGGCCGCCTCCTGCCGGCGCTGAGAGGTGGCGTGGAGCAGTTCTTTTGCCAGCTGGATCCCAGGGACAGGACTGACTTCCTGAAGGTGAAGGTCGCCCTCCTTCGAGCAGACGCCATCCGCAGGGAGTCTAAGCGCCAGCACTTCCGACAGTGCCGCTACCAGGAGCTGGAAGGGCCGCGAAGAATTTACAACCAGCTGAAAGAACTCTGTCGCCAATGGTTGAAGCCGGACAAGTACACGAAGGATCAGATCCTGGAGATGATAATCCAGGAGCAGCTCCTGGCCATGTTGCCACCTGAAGTCCAGAGCTGGGTGAAGGAGTGTGGGCCAGAAGACTGTATTGAGATGGTGGCTCTGGCAGAGGATTTCCTGATGGGGCGCCGCTCTGCCAGGGCATGGGTCAGGCAGGTGAGAGATTAGTATTTAATATTCCTTGAGTGCCCAGCGGGTGGGGAGTGTCCAGAAGAAAATCACCTGTGCTGTGCTACTACACATTTATCACTTGTTAACCCCCTGCCTGGCAATTTGCAGATTTTTTCAAGGTGACTTACAGGCAACATCAGAAGCCTCCCAATATGGCTGTTTGTGGTAGATGGTTGTGTGGGAGTGAGGAGACAGGCCAGCTGAAGCAGGCTTGGTGCTCCAGTACTTACATATATGTTTCAGACAAATTTTTAAACCTGTAATCAGAGCTTGCATAAAGAAATATTTGGTTTGATTTTGATTTGTATTAAGCAACTTGGAGGGAAATGGCTTCCTCCAGATCACTGGTCTTTGGCTTGCCACTCTCTCACTCTCCTTGCACCTACCTTAAACGGCAGTGGGAAGTAGATAGCACTGTTTTTGGGGGAGGGGCAGTAGCCAATATGGCCGATGGCCAGGGGTGATAGGAGTGTAGCATCAGGAGGGTTCCCATGACATTCAGACTGTGATACTCGTTTCAGGCTTTTTGAGCTGTCAATACATTGCGACTCCTCGGCCGCCACCAGCACAGCGCACCTCGCCCTAGGGAATCACAATGCATTGCCAGTTCAAAATGGCCTTGATCAGCTGAGAGACAGGTGGTTTAAGGAAGCCTGCTTCACAGCTGACCAAGCCCCCTGCCTCCGGCTCATGCAAGCCGAAGGCAAGGGGCAGCTTGTTTAAACTACTCTGCTGAGGGGCACATGCGCAGCTGCCCGCACCTCAGCAGAACAGGTTAACGCCCCCCCCCGGGCTTGATCAGTTATGGGGTGGGCAGGTGGCTACCCACGCCTCAGTTTTTCAAGCCCCTGTACCGCTCTAGCTCCCTCAAGCAGGAGCGCTATAGGGTAGGACTAGGCAGTTTCAGACATCGTGATATATCAGTACCTCACAATATTTAGCTGCTGATATATCACAATGTTGAAAACCACCTACTGCTCAGCCCTAATGGACAACCTGTAACCCACCAGATGTTGGACTTCATCTCCCATCAGCCAGCACGGTAATGGGCTGGGGATGATGGGAGTTTGTAGTCCAGCAACATTCGGAGACCCTCACAGGTTTCGCCATCCCTGTGGCAACACTTGTCTGGAGGACTAAGAAAGTAGAACCAGTGAAGTCCGTTGGCTCTACTGATACTATCCTCCTAAATTAAGTGGCAGAAGAACAAGGTCTTGCCTATGAGACTTATCCAGATCTTACTGCTGTTGGCCAACAATGTCCAAATTAAAAAAATAATGGAGGTGGAGGGAGGTGGCAGCTGAAAGGCTTAAGAAGGGGCTTAGTGGGATAAAGTGCTACATTTTAATATTGATACAGTGGTGCCTCGCAAGACAAAAAGAATCCGTTCCGCGAGTCTCTTCGTCTAGCGGTTTTTTTGTCTTGCGAAGCAAGCCCATTGACGGCTTAGCGCTATTAGCGGCTTAGCGGATAAGCGGCTTAGTGGCTTAGAAAAAGGGGGGGGAACCCGCAGGAACTCGCAAGAAATTTTCGTCTTGCAAAGCAAGCCCATAGGAAATTCGTTTTGTGAAGCACCTCCAAAACGGAAAACCCTTTCGTCTAGCGGGTTTTCCATCTTGCGAGGCATTCGTCTTGCGGGGCACCACTGTACTGACAGGAATTTGATGATGGTGAGGATCCTCTTGTGGGGGCATGCTCCCTTTTCTCCCTTGCAAGAGGGAGAACCTGTTCTTATTTATTATTTAGTTCATGAAATTTATATGCTGCTCAGTTTTAAAGAAAAAGGACAGCCTCAAAGCTGTTTACAAACAGATCATCGTTAAGAAAAAAAACAACAATTTCTCTCATCAACTTTCTAAGTATATCCTGTCATCTGTGCACCGGTGATGCCCCAGACCTGTCTTGCCGTAGTCAATGTTTAGTAAACAAAAGCTACCGTTCATTTGGAAAGAATCAAGACTGTGTTTAATATTTCCTGTTCATTTCTTTTTGCAGTAATAACAGTAAGCCAAAATAGCCTGGTGGTGGTGGTAAAACAGCCCCACTAATTAAAATCAGGTGTTTATTAGTCTTTGGTGCACTAGTTAATAATTTGCAGATTTAAAATGTACAGTCCAGGTTAACTGAATTCAGGTTGAATCCAGACTCAAGTCATACTTGAAGAAGACCCACTGACTGCAGTAGTCACCTTCCCTGTTAATTTCAGTGGGTCTACTTGTGAGGATGAGCGACAAGGAGTAGACAAGGCAGCCACATAAATTAAAACGTTTTCAGTTTTGACGGGGGGGAAATGGAAGCAAGGGCACCACAGTGGTGCTGTTTATCTGTAGGCTTCCAATGATTCATCTTTCTTGCTTTGATCAGGTGCCAGCCACAAACTCCCTGGAGGCAGAGGCGGCTCTGCCAGATGCCGCTCAAAGACAGCTCTACGCGGGGATCAGCCCCAATGTCATGTCTGCAATGGGTAAGGAGTTGGAGACGCTCTTCCTTTTCTGGCAGTATGGTATAGAATGTCCTAAATAATCCACCCCAATATGTTTCAGTTTGGAATAAATGGCAATCCTTGAAACTACAGTGGTGCCCCGCAAGACGAATGCCTCGCAAGACGGAAAACCCGCTAGACGAAATGGTTTTCCGTTTTGGAGGCGCTTCGCAAGACGAATTTCCCTATGGGCTTGCTTCGCAAGACGACAGCCCATAGGGAAATCTCCGGGACAGTGGGGAAGCGCAGCTCGTCTTCCCCGCTGTCCTCGGACCTCCTCCGAAGCCTGGCGGCGGGGCGGGGACACCTCCCGCCGCCGGGCTTCGGAAGGATGCCCCGATGCCGGGCGGCGAGGCGGGAACGCCTCCCCCCGCCGCCCGGCATCGGAACGATGTCCCGAAGCCGAGCGGCGGGGCGGGAAAGTCTCCCCCCGCCGCCCGGCATCGGAACGATGTCCCGAAGCCGAGCGGCGGGGCGGGAACGCCTCCCCCCGCCGCCCGGCTTCGGGGCGGGAAAGCCTCCCCCCGCCGCCCGGCTTCGGGGCGGGAAAGCCTCCCCCCGCCGCCCGGCTTCGGGGCATCGTCCCGATGCCGGGCGGCGGGGCGAGAAAGCCTCCCCCTGCCGCCTGGCATCGGAACGATGTCCCGAAGCCGGGCGGCGGGGCCGCGAAGCCTGGGCGCGCTGGCAACTCTCCGCAAGGAGCGCTCCCGCTGCTTGCGGAGAGGTCCGCGAAGCCTGTCCTGGACCTCTTCTGAAGGCAGGCGGGGGGCAAAAGTCTTTGTCCCCCCTGCTTGCCTTCCCAGGGGCTTTTAAATCGCCCGGACAGCGGAGAAGTCCTCCGCTGTCCCGGGCGATTTTAAAATGCCGCCCGCCAGAAGAGGTCGGGGGAAGGCGGTTTCCATAGGAACGCATTAATTGATTTTCAGTGCATTCCTATGGAAAACCGTGCATCGCAAGACGAAAAACTCGCAAGACGAAGAGACTCGCGGGACGAATTAATTTCGTCTTGCGAGGCACCACTGTATAGCAACTGGATTGTGCTTTGGATTTACGTATTTATTTTAATACTCATCTTTCCACACTTGCAGTAGTAGGAACTGTGATACTTTATTGAGCTCTCCTGTTGTCTTTCTCTCTGCTGCATTCACCCTGGGTGTGGGGGGTTTGTATGTTACGGCTGTAAAGTTTTACTTGCAATGAAAACAGAAAATATTGCTGAGAAATGCTAATAGAAAAGAACACAACCCTGTGGGCTGCACCACTCGAGTTACATTTTCATTGCCTGTTTCTCGCCTTCCACATGTTGCAGGCTGAACGTCTGCAGAAGGAAACCTTCACCCCACCAGCTCCCCACTGCAGATGTTCAACACCCGGGGGGGGAGGGCAAAAGGTCCACGCTACCCAGATGGCAGGAAGAAAATATGAGTTGATCTAACAATATTAATGCATTGTTTTTGTTGTGAAATGGGTGAGGGCAGTGAGAACACTGGGAAAACCATTGTTCCTCTTCCCATTGTTATACCAGTTAGTTGCTGGGAATCAGAAGTGCAGCACTCAAGCCCTGTGGGAGAGGGCTGCATTGATCATGTCTTGTTTGGGTGATTCCCATTGAGGCATCTGGCTGGCCACTGTGAGAGACAGGAGACTGGTCCGGATGGGCCTTGGATTTGATTCAGCCAAGCTCTTCTTAATGCTTCTTTGTTTTTGACGTCTTCCCCCGCTCCTGTGTTTTGCAGCCAATGAAATAGCATCCATGAGGAACTCTGCTATGGTCGTACCTCCTGTATTAACTCCTGACGGGCAGGGAATGACTGGTGTTAGGCCAACTGAGGTATGTGAAAGTTTGATAATGGTTTCATTCAAGGCCTCTTTTTTTTGGCAGGAACTCTCAGGAGCAGAGTTCTGGAACCTTTTTCCCCCCTCAAAAAAATCCATTTTATTACAGTCGTACCTTTGTTCTCAAACAGAATGCATTCTGGGAGTCCGTTCAACTCCTGGAACCATTCAAAAACCAAAGCATGGCTTATGATTGGCTGCAGGAGCGTCCTGCAGCTAATCGGAAGCCGTGCCGGACGTTCAGCTTCTGAAAATCATTCAAAAAACGGAACACTCCCTAGTTTTGATCGTTCGGGAGCTGAGGCACAACTGTATTATTATTATTTAATCCTGATTGGCTGGCTCTCCACTCGGCCAATTGCAGGCGGGCAAGGGGGCGGCCCACCAGGGCCTAGCAGTCCTTATTTTTACCACGTGCATTTTCCTGATGCAGTCCTAGTTTGTTTCCGCTGCCAGCTGACAATTGCTAAGGCTCCCATTTTGCACAGTAGAGCCTGCGATCCCAGA
Source organism: Podarcis erhardii (assembly GCF_964252035.2). Lineage (NCBI taxonomy): Eukaryota > Metazoa > Chordata > Lepidosauria > Squamata > Lacertidae > Podarcis > Podarcis erhardii. The sequence continues at coordinate 117,165,687 of NC_138498.1, read as the reverse complement.
TCTGGTGAGTGCGGTGGTGAAACAGTCTGAAACAGATCAGCCGCGTTGCATCAGCTGGACTTCTCGACCTGGAATGAAAAACACGTTAGACATCACAACATTACAGCTTTTCATTTCCACAGTCCAGGTGCTATGCGCCTTCAAGGAATCTCCACTCGACTGGTGGATCAAATCCTTCTGTACACGTGGTGAACCAGTTCCATCTTCCACAAAGGTGTGCCTCCACCTCCGAATCTAGCACAAAAAGATTCTTGCACCTCTGCTCTGGAACAGCTAGTCACCATCTCTGCCCTGAAGCTCTGCATCTCTGGCCTTGCTTCATGTTGCAAATGCTGCAAACTGTCCGGGCTTTTGGAATCTTGTCCAAATTCCTCACAGTACAAACTTTCCGCTGCTTCGACCACAGCAGCGCCACCTACTGGTTGCAGGCATGGTTGGGATGACGTCACAGTCAGTTCCCCTTGTCCTCCTTCCATTCTGGAGAGTCCTCCCCCCGAACAGGAAACTGCAACTTCCCTCCAATACGCCTCCAAACACGACTGGAGGAAAAACGTCCGCCTGGGAGTGTTGCCAGCTTCCCAGGCACTCTGAGGCCATTCTCCAGGTATCACTCACTGGCTGGAATTCTCCCTCAGTCCAGAGAGACTGTTAATAAGCGACTCCTCCCTTGTGAGAGAAGCACACTCACTTTCTGCTGGCACCGCATCACAGAAGAAAGAGAACAGTCCGTAGTCGACTGCTACTTTATTAAGACTACAAATCATGTCTGCTTGCCTGAGCAGTACAGCATAAGAATCTACGACTCGACTCTGCTTCTATCCAGAAGCGGAAGACCAACTCCCAGTAACTCCACCCGGTTACACAGAGAACACTTGAGAACTGGCTGAGACTTCCTGTCTCACACTCAGGGACATCACATGATGTCAACAATGTAGCTGCTTGCTCGCAGCTGGTGGGAACTGAAATCCCAACACTTTTGGCCTCAGGAAACAATGCCTCCCAGATCATGTGGGCATCTGAGACAGCAAAGTCCGGCCGGCATCTTCGATAGTCCGTCGCCAAGTGTGTCGCAGATGAAATTCCTGCCGAGCACACACTCTGGCTGTTGGCATCAGACACAGCATCAAACTGCTTTTGCAGCTTCGGGAACAAAACCACTGCTCCTCCACATTCCCAAAACAACACAAGGAATGCATCAGAAGATTCTATCTTCTCAAAGTTCATGCCTGCTACTTCAACGCAGCACCGGGGACATTTCCCGCTCCCCCATAGCTGATGCTTCACATACAGCTATTGTTTTGACAAAGCTTGCCGCTGCGCAAATCTGCTTCATAAGCATCGGGGTATTTCCTCCCTTCGTAGCACATAAATCAGGGCTACATTCTCAGCAAAGACCTGCCGCATAAGGCATGTAACTCAGGGACTTGGGATTCTACCCTTCCAAAAGGTCCATTTCGCAGCTTAGTCCAAGCTGAAACAACCTTTACTGTCCTTATCAGACGGCTATAAATCAAGCCTTATTCGTGCGCGAGCTACTTTGGCAGCTGCACAAAACATTCCAGCCTGCCTACATTACTTTTGTTTTCAGGCACAGGCTTTTTTACTCACTGTCTGTCTCTGAAGAGGCTTGCTTCATGCTGCCGGTTCCAGGAGACCCCAACTGGGACATAAACAGCCTCCGGTTCTTCCTCTGCTGGCACTGGGTCTGTGGCCCTGATCCCTGGGCCCGTAACCGTTGTCAGGAGTTCAGCCTACACTTGAGTAGGACCTGGCAGAGACACATGCCCGACTGGCATGTTCCCTCCCTCCTGGTCTTTTGGGAGCTTCAAAAGTTTTCTTCAGCCTGAACATCACAGCGACCGATGCCAACCAACACCGGCACACTTAGGGATCCGCAGAGTTTGCGCATCTTGCGTGACAGACCTCAGCAACTCAGCATTTTGGCTAATCTACTTTATTTACATACAAACACACAGAGCACTGCAACATGGCTCCCTCTCTCTCTAGCATCAGACAGCAAAGAGAAAAAGAACAAAGGACAATAGTCCCACTTCACGGAACACAGTAACACAAACATCCAGTTTCTGTCGCTTCCCACTCTGTGGAGTCAAAACAAATACCGTCATGTGAAAGACAATAATCCTATGACTGCAAGCATGGAGCAGGAATTCTAACACCCCACCCGCCGAGAAAACCACTGGTTTCATTGGCTAGAGGCAGAGCTGTAGTCTTCATTTGAGGCTGGAGGTCACTGCAGAGATCTGGCAACTCAAGGCAAAGTGCTTTTTTACTTGGTGGCTTCTGAGATACAGACTCTACTCCCGGGGAAGTTTTTCTGACACTTGCATTGTTACTGTCTTTTAAGGCGCCAGGTTAAGACGCTTCTATTTTCTCAGGCATTTTAAAACAAAATTACTTTGTAGATCTAGTGGGAAAGGAACCAACATTTTCTAACACTGCAGCTGTCTTGTCCATTCTGCCGTCTGGTAAAAAGCCAAACTCCAAGTATATGTGGCAGTACATTTCCCTTTGATAACTGGTGTTTTCTGTTAGTATTGCAGGAGTTTGGAAGAGAAGTTTTTTCATTCTTTCAGTGCTTTCGTGTTTTGTGTGCAACTGATGGCCCATCGCCAACTAATAAATATGTACTTCTTGAGACTGGGCCTGAGGCCTGCGGGAGATCTGAGAAAAGTTTGCTTTCCTGTTTCAGGAGCCTGAGGATGTGAAGAATGTGCTACCTCTCCAGAATCCTCTGCACTTAGCAGCAATGCAGGAGAACGGCAGTAACGCCAGTGTTTCTGGTGAGTCTCTACTCCAGGGGTCCTCAAATTTTTTAAACGGAGCCCATTCACCGTCCCTTATACACTGTTGGGGGCCGGACTATAGTTTGGAAAAAATATGAACTAATTCCTATGCACACCACAAATTTTTTTGTAGTCCAAAAAACCCCCAGAAAAACAATACAGTATTTAAAATGAAGAATGATTTTAATCAACATCTCTTATCCACCTCTCCGCCCTTCTGCTCGGGCCAGCCAGGCACTTCTGCGCCAGCGGTCGGGGCACGAGAAAGAGGCAAAACACCACCAGGAACCCGAAGTTTAAGGTGTTTTCTTGCAGGAAAGATAACTGGGGGGCGGAGGCATGTGTGTTAGGAATAAGGTGTTGGAACCATGGGATGGAAAGCCAACTGGACAGGCCCCAGCTGGAGCGTCTCCCTTCTCAGCCTGGCGCTGCAGAGATCCATCAGTCATCCTCAGACGTGTGCCTGCGACTCATGCCTCTGTGCATGAGCACACGTTACTCAGCAGAGTAAACACACAACAGATCTGGCTCAAGGTGTGGATACTAGGCTACGTTTATTGTACATAAATCAGGACATGGTTCTGGTTAAGGTTCACCAATTGGGGGCGAGGGCGCAGAGGGACTGCTCTTGGAACAATCCCGCCGTCCTTTTTTTTTTTTTAAAAAAAAATATTACTTTTAAAACTTACAATAAAGAAAAAGAAGAAAGAAGACAAAAGAGAGAAAAAAAGAACAAAAAGAAAAAATACAATACAATATATAAACTATACAAAACACAACCTTAACACATTAAACTAAACACAATAGACAAAACAAAATAATACAAAAACAATTTAAAAACATACATCATACCTTTTCCATATTCTATCTTTCATTCCCTTGTTTCATTGACCTCCTCTCACCCTCCTTTTTGTATTCCATTTCTATTAGTTGTCTCAGCCATTCCTTTCCCTCTTTCTCTATTTTCTGTCATATAAATGTCTTAACATATTTTTAATCTTATTTTCCATTAAAACTAGTATACTTATTTAAGCTTAACTCCTTAAAACATTTCCACTAAGGCCATAAAATTTCATTCTAACATTTTTCTATCACTCATTAATTTTACAATATTTCTATATATAAACTTCACCATCTCCTCTCCCTGGTCTCGGACTCTGCCAGTCACTTCCGTCAACTCCATACAGTCCATCAACCTGGAGATCTTATGTCCGAGGCTCTTAACTCTTTTCCACGTCCCTTCTGCAGGTCTTCTTCATATTCTTTGATGCTAAAGAGCAGATCTCGGGGAAACTCCGACCTAACGATACTTTTATTCCTTCTCGACAGGTCAGCCAAATTTCCATAGTTAAAGCTAAGATCCATAAAGTATTTCCGGGCATGTTTCAAGATTCCTCCAAATCCAAAGGCCCCCAGAACTCCAATCTCCTCCTGACCCAAGTCCATGTCCCAAAAGTCAGTTAATCCCTGCATGGAGGGATCTTTCCAACTTTCCTTTTCCAGTCCAGGCCGGGCTCCGATCCTCAAAATCTGACCTTTTCTAGTTTCAATCATAAAAGGCCTCAACTTATAGTCCTCAATTTGCCTCTGTAAGACTGAGGCTCCCACTTGTATTACTTTAGGTTCGACAACAACAACTTTCTCCTTTTCCTTTTCCACAATTTGTCCTACTAAAGTAAATTCCTGTACCAAATCCTGAATAATTTCTGTTTTGATGCTCACTTTTTGTCCCAAATTAATCACTTTTTGTCCCAAGTTATCAATTTTAGTAGTCAAAACATCCGTCTTCTTGTGAAGTTGTTCTAACGAGTAGCTTATCTTACATAATGCAGTCGTTAAGGCTTCTCCTGTCGACATTCTTAAATAGTCCAAGGTCAATCCCTGATTCTCACAGTTCTTATCATGCAGCTGGAGATTTCCCAGCTCCACTCTTGTAACAGTTTCAAAAGCTCCCTCTAGAGGGAAACAGTCTCAACTTGTATCAATCCTTTCAAGAACAGTTCAAAAAGTAAAGTTAGTTTCAATTTTCAGTTACTTTTCCTCCTTTTTAAACGCAAAAGAGGACAATGGAAACAATATATTTCTCTTATTTAACTAACTGTCAACATACGTTCTCTTCACTGTCAATGAACTCTCCCAAAAACGTCAATCTACTGGCAGCCCGTTTCCAGGTTCAGAGCAATGGTAATTTAATTTTTATCACTCCTGCAGGCTACACAATCCAAAATTTCCCCCCTCTTCTCCTGCTTCCAAGGGGGGTTTAATGATTTCAATCGATGGAAGTTTAATCCTTTACATAAGGCTTTCCAAGACCTTAGCTTGCAGCTTCTTTGCTTCAATCTATTTACAAAAGGGGAAAGCGGACTTCCTGTTTGAAACCTTCCTGTTTCGGTACCAAAGTAAGACGTTTGTAAATCCAATTTTCCGTTCTACTCACGGGTAGTTGTTTGAAGTCAAATTGTCCACAGGAAAAAGTCAGCGCTCTACGGCAACAGCAATGCGGCTTCACTCCGTGAAAAAAGCAATCAATTCGAAGCACCGCGCCAAGCACCCCACGTCGCTCCGGATCCCCAAAACTGGGTTTCCCCGCGAGCAGGGGAGGCGCAAAGGGTGCCAGCCGAATCCCACGTTCACAAGCTTCTCCCACCTGCGATTTTAGTGGGTCTCCGCCTTCGTCGTGGCGGTCAGACCCTGATTTCCACGGAGCAAATTCCTCCCGATCGGAGGAACTCCGCCATTGCCGGAGGCGCCAACCCGGAAGTCTCAATCCCGCCGTCCTTCATGAAAGAATGAAAGGACCAGCCCTGCCCCCTCTCCTGACCGTCCATCCCATGACCCCGGCCACCTCCCAAAAAGGGTGCTGGAGACACTCAGCACTAGGCTCGATACTACCCATGCATGCCCCCCCCAGGTGGAGATGGCCATGCGTGTCCCCACTCCTCCTTCCTCCGAGCGGGGAAGAAACCCCCTCCGGCCGCCGGCCTCTCTTCCTCTCGGTGCCCACCCCTGCCTGCTTCTCCCTTTCCCTCCCTCCCTCCGTGATGCCTACCTGCCTTTACCCGGTTCCTGGCCCTGCTGCCCGGGTCCAAGTGGCTCTTCTGCTTCTAAGGTGGCAGTGGCAGGAGCAGCATCGCCACTGCCCCGGAGTCAGCCAGGAGAGAAGCAGCAGCTTCAGCAGCAGCAGCAGCGGAGGAGGATGGAGCAGAGGGGCGAGAATTCCACTCTCTCCCTCAGCCCATCCTTCCTTTTCCTTCCTTCTTCCCTCTTCGCGCTCAGCCGCTCTGTCCCTTTCCTTCTCCTTCCCATGCCCGCCTGCTGGCCTGCCTTTCTTGCTCCCCACCCCCGTCTCAATGGAACTTATGAGGCATCCCCTCAGGCAGACATTTTTGGGCTTCGGGGGCCTCAGCACCGCCATGTTCAAGGTTCCTGCTCTGTATCTCTCCGCGCGCGGCAGCAATGGCAACAGCAACCTCAGCAGCAGTGCTGCGAAGAGAGCAGTGGCAATTAACCCTTCTCTGCTTGACAAGTACTGCTGCCCTCACTTTGTCTCTGTGAGGTAAAGACCTGGAGCAGGGAGAAAGTGGGCGCTTCTCCAGCGGTCGGCCTTGTCTCCCTGCCAGGTCGCACCTGCCTCTTCTCCCCTCAGCGAGCAAGGAAGCCGGAGCCACGAAGCCCAGATCAGCAGGCAGCCCTGGCACTACTTCCTCCCACAGGCGCGCTTAAGGACCTGGTCTCAAGCTGGCTTCCTTGGAAGTAAGCACCACTCTGAGCAAAACGGCAGGCCGGGTTTAGGAACCTTGTGGGCCGGATCCGGCCCTTGGGCCGTAGTTTGAGGACCCCTCTACTCTTTTGGGGTATGGGGTGATCTGCAGAGTGGGTTAAGGCTCTGGTTAAGGGTTATAGGCCTTCAGGCCTTCATGAATTAACTAGGGCTCTATCCTCAGGACTGAAATTTTCGCTCCACCCCAGCCCAAAGAGCTGAAAGTGCCAGAGTCGTCAATTATACTGCTTTATTAGAAGAAAGCATAACTTACAATACAGCATGCAGAGCCTTGTTGCCTTTACAGATTCGTGATCAACACCAGAAAAGCAAGCATATGCTATGACATGTCTATGAAACTTGGCATTCAAATGCTCTTGCACAACACAATAAAAAATGTTATTCAACGAACAGAATACTGGAACGCCTCCATGTCCGTGCACTGACATCTGCATGCAGAGCCAGCAATTGTAAAAGTCAGTGTTAGCTGCGAAATGAAGGGTCCGGTCTAGGTACAAATTTTCACTGCCCCCAGTGGGAACTGACGACGAGTCAAGCCCCAAGTCCATGTGAGGTATAGAAACATATAGGCACAGGTATAGGTGCAGCCAGAAAAGGAGCTTCAGGACCACCATTTGAAATTAGCCGGGTGCCAGGCATGTTTTGCAACGGGCAACCAGCCTTTTGCGAGGAAGTGAAGATGTCTGGTTGCCAGGCTGGCAACTTACACCTCCATCTGGCTGGCTGGCTCTGCTGCGATGCCACAATGGTCAGCTGATCTACGGGGCAGCGCTGCACCAAGTGAACGCCTCTTTTGGTGCTGTGTGAGCCAACTGATTCATGCAGCAGCGCAGCAGCAGAAAGATACGGCGCGAGTCCCTGGGCTGGCTCTGAGGGTGTGGGAGGAAAAATGCTTCCTCACCCAGCAGCCAAGTTTGATTGCTGCGGGTCGGGGGATGTGCCACTTCCTCCACCGCAGCACAAATCACCTGTGAAAAGGACAAAATGGCAAATAGATTTTCTGTTTTTGTACCCGTAACCCAAGTTCCAGCAGCCATGTGGTGAATAGCTTTTCTATCCAAGTTTCTAACACTGCCCAGGACCATCCGCGGTACAGTCATACCTCGGGATAAATGTGCTTCAGGTTGAGCGTTTTCAGGTTATGCTCTGCGGCAACCCAGAAGTAATGGAGCGCATTACTTCCGGGTTTTGCCGCATGCGCAGACACTCAAAATGACGTCACGTGCATGCACGGAAACAACAAAATGTGACCCGCACAGACACGCAGTCGCGTGTTACTTTCTACTCAGGATGCGAACGGGGCTCCGGAGTGGATCCTGTTTGCATCCAGAGGTACCACCATAGTTGTACCTTGGAAGTTGAATGGAATCCGTTCCGAAAGTCCATTCAACTTACAAAATGTTTGGAAAGCAAAGCGCGGCTTTGGGAAATTGTTCAGAAACCGGAACACTCACTGCCCGTTTTCAATTTAGGAGTCGAAACATACGATTTCCAAGGCATTTGGCAACCAAGGTTCAACTGTATTTTTTAAAATGTAATTTTTATTAAGTTTCCAAATTTTAACAAATTGATCCAAATTATTAAATTTTATACAATTTATATACAATCTCCGGCTAGCCCTAATCCCAGCAGGGGATTGCTCTCTTTTCCACTCCTGGTGCAGACCAGAGGAATGAATGAATGAATGAATGAATGAAATATATATATATATATACCGTATTTTTTGCTCTATAAGGCTCACTTTTTCTCTCCTAAAAATTAAGGGGAAATGTGTGTGCGTCTTATGGAGTGAATGCAGGCTGCGTAGCTATCCCAGAAGCCAGAACAGCAAGAGGGATTGCTGCTTTCACTGCGCAGCGATCCCTCTTGCTGTTCTGGCTTCTGAGATTCAGATTTTTTTTTTCTTGTTTTCCTCCTCCAAAAACTAGGTGCGTCTTGTGGTCTGGTGCGTCCTATAGAGCGAAAAATACGGTATATATTTACAGAGCATAAATAATTGACTCCCCTCTCTCCCTCGATATCAGATAACATCATAATGCCAGCACATGGTTCTTTCATTTTGCAGGAGCACCCCATAATTAATGCCAATATTCCAAATTATTGACGAACCCTGCACAAATCATGTTGCCGACAGGCTCATCAACGGTGGAGACACAAACTCCCAGGTCGCGCCTGCTCTGCCTTTCAGTTTGGCAGACATGGGCATAAGCAGCACAGCGGGATATAGTGAACTCCCCCGAACCCCCCGAGGGTGGAGTATTGCCGGGAATTTTACCTCATAAGTCCTGGCTTTCCCCTGCTTGAACCTCTCCTTCGCCCCGGAGGGCAGAGTAGAGCTAGCACCATGAATCATGGGTGTGGTCAGAAACCCTACGTTTTCTTTTAATGAAGCATGAGAACTGATCACACTGGCGTTTTTGACATCCTTTGGTATCAAACGTGCATCAAACCACTTCCACAGCCCTCCTTTTGAGCTGTGTACCAGGACAAAGCACAAAATCCCTTTTATCTCCATATTGAGTAAACCACAAGCTCATCACTGCTGTGTCACAGGAAAACCTAGAGGTTCAGTTTGGGCGTGGTCTTGTTATCTGTTTCTTGAATTCTCAAGTTCTGAAAGCAGAAGTCAGCGAATGCCATGCAGATGAGTTAGAAAAGCCCAAGCGCTCCTGATTCCATATGCTGATTTTCTTTACGTGTTCTCTCTCTCTCTCTCTCTCTCTCTCTCTCTCTCTCTCTCTCCTTATCCAAGAAGGCCTGTTTCCCGCACCTGAGAGGAACCCTCTACCTCAACATCAGGAATCCATTTTCCCCCAGCAAATGGACTATGGGGCCACTATTCTGGGCAGTCTCTTGAGTAAGTGAGAAAGAATTATAGAATGGGAAGTGAAGATAAGTCAATGCAACAGGGCTAACGGGCACTGTAGTCCCATGATAGATTTCCCCTTCCTGAGGAATCATTCAGTTCTGCTTTAGCTGTGCTTGACTGTTCCCAGCAAAGCAACCAAGGCAGCAGGATTTAACCCTCCCTCATGCATCACCTCAGAGAAGTGAATCAAACAACTACTTGCAAGACTGCATGTTCCCCATGTCTGTTCTAAAAGGCTATAGGGCGGCAGGCTAGGAACACCTCCCTAGATTCTGGAAGGTCAACATGTGTCTGAGTAGACATTACCCTGTTGGATGTGCCATTGTTGTGGGAATTCTGGGAAAAAACTTTCAGTTGGAAAATTTCCCTCTCCACTAAACCAATGCACATCTGATTTAGCAAGTTTATTTGACTATTTAAAGGGGGGGGAGGTATGTTAATTGACATGTTAATTTTACATGTTGTATACACCTGAAACATTTTTCCAATAGCTAAAAATAGCTGAAATATTTGGAGGGTGCAGATTCAGATAACCTGCAGGTACAGTGGTTTAAATGTTCAAGCAGATTCAGACATAACCTGAGGACATAGATTTCCCTTTTAATTATTTTAAGATTGATGGGGGAGGTGAGGCACTGAAAACAACTGTTAAAATACACTATTTTTTGTGTTGTTTGAAGAATTCTGCTACCATACCTAGTTTGCTACCTCGTTGATAATCAACTGAATTGCAGGAAATTAGAACCAAATCTAATTATAGCTTAGATTTGGTTCACTTTGAATCCACTGCAGTTGCTGACCTTGAAGCCTTAAGGACTTTTATGCCAACAGGCTTGCTCAGGTGGTTAAAATGTTCTTGAGTAGCCAGTCATTTTGTCAATTGCTTTATGCTGCTTTAATCTGTTTAAAAGTTAAACCATTGCACACTACCCTGATATTTTGTGAGAGGGTGGGTGTATAAGTACTTTTATAAACAAATTTTAAAAAAGCTTCATTTATATCACATTCATTCATAACGTTCCCTGGTTGAAGTATGTTTGAAGGAGGCCCCCCCATTCTTCCCGTTGTACAGATTGGGGTAATAATTACAATAAGGATAACAATAACAATAATTTTACTATTTATACTCCACCCATTTGGCTTGGTTTTATCAGACACTCTGGGTGCCATGAGGCTGAAGGAGTATCAGTTTGCCTGGGGCCATCAAATTAGGTTACTTCCCAGATCTAATTCAATTTCTTGTTCAAACCGAACTGAACTCCTACACTGTTTCATACCAGAAGGTGATCCTTTGTATAGTCATGCCTTGGTTTTCAAACAGAATGTTCAACTTTCGAAATGTTTGGAAACCAAGGCGCGGCTTCCAATTGACTTCCAGTTGCAAAGGCACGCCAGAAACAATAGAGGAAGCTGCATCAAATGTTCGGATTCCAAAAAAACATTCGAAAACCAGAACACTCACTTCCAGGTTTCGATTGTTCGGGAGCCAAAACGTACGAGTACCAAGGCGTTTGACAACCAAGGCGTGACTGTATATTTTCTCATCTTCTGTCCAGGTGATAGACTTCGGACCAAGATCAAAATGGAGAATTCTGATGATGATTTGGAGACGGAATTCAGCTTTGAGGGCTTACCAGATGAACCTGCAGAGGGTGATTCGAATACCGAGGTTTCTGACCCGAGTCCTGAGGGGAAAGAAGATGAGCAGACGGGGAAAGGCGGTAAACGGAAGAGGAAATGTGTGAGGAGGAAAGGCAGATATTACCCCAGGGAGAAAAAGCACATTTGTCCTGAGTGTGGGCACATGGCCTATTACCTTTCGGATATGGTTAGACACATAAAAACCCACTTGACGAAAGGGGCCTACAAGTGCCTAGAGTGTGGGATGACCTACAAAGAGAAATCATCTCTGGAGACTCACCAGCAAGTCCACATGGCCCAAGGTGATGCCAGCAGCAGCCAAAGTTATGGGGCAACGACCTCAAGTGCCCCGATGCATAAAGAGCACACGTGCCCCACGTGTGGACAGGTCGAAACTACACCAGAGTGTCTCTTTGAGCATATGATAGCCCACCTGGAGGCAAGGCCTTTCAAGTGTCCAGAATGTGAAAAAACCTTCCGGTATAAGTCGCATCTTGCTCTTCACCAGGAGGTGCTACACTCTCAGCAAAAAAATGTTACGGATTACCGCAGGATGCCCAGAGGTAGGTCTGTTATTTCAATCTGAGGCTTCCTGTGCCTGTTTTGATGTTGCTTAATCCTGTAAGTATTCTGCTGCTGCTTTTCCTCTGCATTTTCATTGCTTTACAGCAGAGCTTTCCAAACAGTGTTGTGACACATTTGTTGGCTACAGTGTGTGTGTATGTCGTGAATGCTACCTGCACTCCTTCCAGGGGGCTGGAAAGGGGTTAGTTGAACCTCTAGTTTGCTAGTAAAACTAAATTACTGTGCATGCTAAAACTACGTCTCAAGCCCATATCAGGAGAAACTGGCAACTCTCCCAGGCACCCGGTTTGATCTCCTGTTGACCTCCCTGGCTGCATTCCCCAGCAAGATCCAGGCTAGGACGCAATAGGCAATCCTTATCAGCGTGAGAAGAACACCCCCCCCTCTTTCCTGCCCGCCCCCCCCCCCCCCCGGGCAGGGGAAAGAGATAGACAGAAACGTATTTACATGCCTTTATTTCTGTCTTTGCAGCATTACAAAAAACATGACTCCTCTCTTCGAACTCCAGCAGTCTAGTAACAAAAACTTCCTGGACAGGAACGAACGGAAGAGCTCATATTACACTCTGAGCTAATTCCGGTGCTTCGCACTGTGAATTGACTGTCCCTCTGATTCCCACGGGCAGTCCCAACATTCCCATCATGTTTACTTTTCAAGCTAGCACTTTGCAGCTGCATTGCATCCATATCGTAACATATTCCCCCATATGAATCAATGTGCGCTGCGAACATAGCTTAATCCAGAGAAGAAAACAAACAGTTGTTATACATATAACAATCCCCTGTTGTTTCAGTTCCACCCTTGGAACTACCCGCCACTGGTTTCCCCAGTGTACCTCTCTGGTTGTCTGACTTCCAAGGAACGAGTGCATCTGCATTACCTTGGCTAGGGAATGTAGTGTTATGCTTAGCAACTCCCTGTTGTGTCTTTGTCTCTGACTTAGACACAGCTTCAACCTGTCTTGAGTTGTCAACAATAGTAACACATGCAACAGCTGAATTAGCAAACTCTTTTGAATACCTCTTGGGTGGTACGCCCTTTGTAACTCTCTCAGACCTTCGTATGAGGTGCTGATCCTCTCTGCTCACTGGTTCAGTGTCAGGACTCTTTGGAGAACCAGTTCCAATAGTAAACAGTGGTTCATCCTTCACCTGTGAAGGTCTAGCCATTGTGTGAGATTTCCTCTCAATGACTGTGTCAACTGAGCTCTTTGAGCTATCACTGTCACTCTCAGTACCACTGTAATCAGTAAAATCATCATCATCATCTGAATTGTCCTCAGTGGGAAATTGGTGAACAATTACTCTCTCCTGTTCAGGAGCACTCTCTAGAAATTTTGTGAGAATCACCTGACCAGATTCAGACAAAATTACTCTGTAGAGACCCTTTTCATAACCCACAAAAATGCCTCTAGCATTCTTTACTCCACCTGGAGCTTCAGTCAAGACATGAGACCCAAAAACCTTAAAATGGGCAACAGAAGGTTTTCTATGAAATAGCTTTTCAAAAGAACTTCCCAAACCTTTTGAAATCTTTCTCAACCAAGAGTAACAAAAACACATTAACGATTCAGCCCAATACTCATGTGGCAAATGTGAACTCAGCAATTGCGCCTTCATCCCATTTTGCAATTCTTTGTTCACTTGCACACAGACACTTTTGTTCCATGCTCCTGCAGAAACAGCAGTCTTGTGCCTTATCCCTTTCTTATCCAGGAAATCCTGAAAATCCTGTAAAAGAAAAACTGGCTTTTCATCTGTGAAAAGACAATGTTAGCATCATGAACAGTTTCAACCTTGTCACAAAACTCTAAACCTTTCTAAGGCTTCTTGTGGTTTCTGCAGTATGTGTATCCACACATAATGAGTGAAATAATCCACACACACAAGATAATATCTTGCATTGCCTCTAGATGGTGCTAGAGGAACAATCACATCAGCATACAGTCGCTGAAATGCTTTGTTAATTTTGGTCGCCTTCTGGACGTCCTTCGCCATACCTGCAAGAGAAATCGTGTCAGATTCAGATGCATTACAATTTATGCAATCACTTTGATCAAAAGTCAACAAATACAGTCCATCTTTCTCTCTGGCGGAAAGATACAGCTCTCCATCTTTGAAGATTTTGCAGCTTTCTCTATCATAGGACAAAGCCAGTCCAATCTGCGAAACACTCAGCAGATTGAACTTTAAATCAGGAACCAAATACACATTGTTAATAGTCAAGTTCAGACTTTCAAGATACACAGTTACAAACCCGGTCGCTTCCAGCTCCTGGCCATTGGCCTGTTTCACAGCGAAGCTTTGCTTCTTAAATGTAGAAAACAGTTGTCTGCGCGACGTCATGTGTTGCGTCGCTCCAGTGCCCAAAACAAAAGCGTTCTCCATTGAAAATGCAGCTTTTGTTGACAGCAATGCCTTTGCAGGTTTTATCTGGGACTTGGTACGACTTTTGCCTGACGCCTCAGACTTTGCAGAGCTCCCCTTTGCTCCTTTCTGTTGACGTGGCTTCTTACAATTCCGCTGAAGATGCCCAGTCTGTCCACAATTGAAACAACGGACAGCGTTCAAAGCAACAGCCTGTTCTTCACTTGCAGTAGTAGTGGGGGTGTCAGAAGTCTGAGCTTCTCTCCCCCTGTCTTTGACATCTATTGCAGCAAGGCGGTCTCTCTATTGAGAATCACGGCACAAATTCTCTCCGCCGTAAGATCTCTGGCAGGTAGAGAACCCAGCTGACTTGCAACCGTTTTATAAGTCCGATTAAGGCTGTTAATCATGAAGCAGAATATCTCTTCCTGTAGAGGAAAATTGCGTTGCGCCATCTGCTGGCGTAAGAATTTCATCTCTGTCAGATGCGCTTGTACATCTCCATCAGGCGCTAGCCTTAGATTGGTCAGTTTTTCAAAATGCAGCAACGCTGAAGAACTAGCTTCTCTTTGATGTATTCTACGCAGCGTTTGCCAAATCTCACGTGCATATTCCAAATCCTGAATATGCACAAGTTGATCATCTGAGATACACAGAATTATGGCCGTCCTGGCTCTCACATTCTGTGAATTCCAACTTGGTGTTGGTGCAGGAGGGATGGGGTTATCAATCACCCCCAAAATCCTCTGATTCTGAAGCAGGGCTTTCATCTTTACAGACCATGAGGCATAATTGTCATTAGTCAGTGGAGGTGGGTAAGGTAAGCCTCCCCCCTTCGTGGTATCCATTTTGAATCCAAGCCTCGGCTCTCACTCTCGAGCCTCTAAAATCCAGTAGTCTATTGGGTTGTTTACTGCCTTGCACCTGGCAGCTAAACGCAGGCTGCTTTGGAAGTCCCTCCAAGAGCAGTGAGATAGCAAACAAAACAAACGTTTTTCTAGCCTCTTACAGTCCCAGCCTCACTTTCGTGTTGGCTAGTAACTTTCCACTTTCTTTTCAAGCTAACTATCTCCGAAGTAGCTGAAAAGACTGAAGACTCGTTGCTTAGCAACTGGACATTCCCGGTTTGAGCAGCAAACCGTTATCAGTCCCAAGAATGCGAAGAATGTGGCTCTCTCTCAGTGCTGTTTTTCTATCCAAAAAAACAAGCTTTTGTAAACCAGAGAAGAATCAATCTGCATTCACTCTTTTAGCCCATAAATCAGCATACCTTGGGGTTCCGTTGCTCCTTGCTTATCAGCAAAAACGTCTGCTTCGGTGTTCAGCCGTTCGTTGTAGCCTCCATCCGCACGCTACCACAAACTCCTTTATCTCCTTGCAGAGGATGAATACGATCCATCAACCTCTTTAGCCTCTTTCATGGATCGATGCCATCGGCTCCGTGCTACCAGATGTCGGAAATCAAGCCCATATCAGGAGAAACTGGCAACTCTCCCAGGCACCCGGTTTGATCTCCTGTTGACCTCCCTGGCTGCATTCCCCAGCAAGATCCAGGCTAGGTCGCAATAGGCGATCCTTCTCAGTGTGAGAAGAACACACCCCTCTTTCCTGCCCGCCCCCCCCCCCCGGGCAGGGGAAAGAGATAGACAGAAACGTATTTACATGCCTTTATTTCTGTCTTTGCAGCATTACAAAAAACATGACTGCTCTCTTTGAACTCCAGCAGTCTAGTAACAAAAACTTCCTGGACAGGAACAAACGGAAAAGCTCATATTACACTCTGAGCTAATTCCGGTGCTTCGCACTGTGAATTGACTGTCCCTCTGATTCCCATGGGCAGTCCCAACATTCCCATTATGTTTACTTTTCAAGCTAGCACTTTGCAGCTGCATTGCATCCATATCGTAACAACTAGCATGAAAAGTTTGGAAAGTGCTGTTCTACAGAAAAAGTGGGGAAGCTTTGTAACAGGGGCTGAAGTATCTCTGAGGGAAGCCTGTCAGACGGAGTGTGCCAGCACCCTTTTTCTGCCAACCTTTTCCCTCTCTCTTCCTCCTTGCCCAGCAGATTCCCAGGGTGGGGGCAGATTGCGCTTTCCAGAGACACAAGCTGATTGCCTGCAAAAGGGCTTTTGAAACAGCTATGAGGGCCTAAGTTTCTCACCCTGTGATACAGAAAGTTGGGCTGCTAGCGGGGCCGACTTTCTAATGTAGTTCATCCTTTTGGCCTTGTGTGTGCGGTGCTCCCTGTGGTTATACAGTCTTCCGTGTTGTGATACCGTTTGTCTCCTCTCGCCGCCACCTCCGTTCACATCTTCCAGGGGTAAGAGGTCCCCTCTCTCTCTTTTTGCAGCCGCCCCTGGGCCGAACACGGCTGAAAACTCTCCTCTGCTGCTGCAGCCCCTGTCTACTGCTTTGACGAGCGCCGAGACCTATGGTGCTAGCTCCCCTTCAAAGCTGCTCTTGAGCCAATCGGAAGGAGAAGGAGTGCCTCTTTCTCGCTATGGGACAAAAACAGTGAAGGTGGTGCTGACCAAGTTTGCCAAGCTCTGCAATGGGAGGAAGCACACCTGCCCTGAATGTGGGTTTGTCTCTGAAAGCTTAGCGGGCATCATTCAACACAGGAGAGTCCACACGGAGGAGGTGCCCCATAAATGCAACAAATGTGGGAAATGCTTCAAGTCATCGTCATACCTCGATAAACACTGCAGCAGAAATACATGCCAGCAAAACAACCTTGCTCCAGATGTCCCTCTCGAAGACGGCCAGGTGTCATATGAAGGTGAGCATAATAATTTGGTTGGTCCCCAATAATGTGCAAAATATAGGCATCCCCCCACTTGCTGTCATGTCCCCTGGCTCCACACATGTATTTGAAATTGCATAAAGTGGGGAGGGAGCTCTTGAGAGAGGCTGGCCATCCATCCCACCTGCCTGCCTCCCTGCCTCCAGGGATTGGCAAGTTGAGCTTGGGGGTTCGTGGCAGGGTGGGTAGCTATGTTGCTGTGGGGCTTCTTGATGCTCTGTTAGTCTCGGATGTTTCTGGAGACATTTTATCTAGTCTCTCCCTCCACCCCCTTTGCCTACTTGTGGGGCGATGAGGGAGAGCAGAGGGACTCAGATCCTGCCTAAGGATTAAAATTGGCACGTGCAAGCGAGGAAGGGGTGAGCCAAGGCACGAAGCACCCCCAAAGCGACAGCTCTGCTGGCCAGGAAGAAGAAAGTGAAGGAGGGGGTGTGAGTGGGGTTGGCAAGACACTTGGAACGGCTGTGCAAGCTGTCCCCTCCCCCCCCCCACTCTCCAGTGTTCTCCTCTTTTCGTGCTGTTTTGGTGCCTTGTTCTGGTTTAAATCCTCGGTTAATGATACGTGCCTAGATAAGTGGAATGTGTTTAAGTGGTGCGGTGTGAGGTCAGTTTCACAAGAGCAGACGGAACTGCAAGCCTTCATGGAAGCATCGTTGCATGTGCACTTTCTGCTTTTGTATACTTGCGAGCAAAATATCCGTTGTGTGGGGAGAGGTCCCATATACACTGGTACCTTGGCTCTCAAACTTTATCTGTTCTTGAAGTCTGTTCAATTCCTAAAACGTTCGAAAACCAAGGCGAGGCTTCCGATTGACTGCAGTCAAACAGAAGTCGTGTTGGACATTCGGCTTCCAAAAAGCGGCCGAAAACCAGAACAAGTTTTATCAAAATGTCAGTACGTTGTAACAATGCGCGCCAAGCTTGCAGGGGCTTTCCTTCCCTAGCCAATCAGGCAGTCCACTTCTATGCAAAAAGTAAAAAAAGAAACTTAATATAAAAAACTGTGCCGCCGCCCCCCCCCCCATTATATCAGGGATGGGTGGAATTAACTTACACTTAGCAGGGAAGGTTTGAAAGCAACTTTAGGACTTGCAGAAAAGCACCGTGCAAATTGCGTCTCACCACAGCCGGGAGGGGCTTCCTTTTTTCATCCCGTCTCACACCGAATGGTTTCCAAATCAGTCCAAATTGTTCCAAATTTAAATCTTCTGTTTAAATTTCGGCTTTTTCTGTCCTGAAGAGTCTGCCACTCAGTCCACTCAGAGCCAGAAGCTTCACTTTGCGGAGATAGCGATGGATCCCAGCACTCACACCTCAATCCCGTCTTTTCTTCTCCACTCCTTACAGAGCAATCCGGGAGATGGGAGAGAACACCCAGAGTGCAGCCAGATCACATGCACCCAAAATAAATCCTTTTGGGTTTTTTTGAGGTCCACAGCACCTTTGTGTGGCCTCATATCCCCCCCCCCCCCGCAAAGCTCAGATCTTTCCCAGAGGGCTAGATCTGTGCTCCATTGTGATCCGTGACAAACCGGAAGTCCTTTTCCTTGTCTGTCTCTTGCCCGCCCCCCGGGTTTTTGCTGAAAGTTGTCATGCCTTGAGCAGAGCTGATATCCCAATGTTGTTCCAACAATTTCTCCCTCAGTCAGTCCCATACAGTGGTACCTTGGTTCTCAAACAGCTTAGTTGTTGAATAAAACTGCTGCTGAACGGTGAAAACCCAGGAGTAGGTGTTCCAGTTTTTGAATGTTTTTTAGAAGCCGAACATCTGATGCGGCTTCCACTTGAGTGCAGGAAGCTCCCTGCACCTTGGTTTTCAAACGGTTTTGGGAGTCAAACAGACTTCTGGAATGGATTAAGTTCAAGAACCAAGGTAACCACTGTACTCTGTTTTTATCATTTTAACATTACTGGGCTACAAAATTCACTCTATCTGTGTAGCTGGTTTTTAGCCGGGTTTTTTCCAGCCCCGGGAGGAGAGTGATCTGGCATTTTGCCAGTGTATTTGGCAAGCTTCCAGATTCCGTTCATCCCCCCCTTTACACCAAAAATAAACTAGCCTTCCAGGTTACATACTCGCGGTGTGATAAATTGCATAGTCCAATTAACTCAGATTCCGCATGCCTTCCAAATACCATTCTTGCAAAGTGGTATTGCAACGCAATCCAATTAGATTTCTCCCATGCTTAGTCCTGTGCTTCTTTGTTATGCATCTTTAACAATAGCTGCATGAGTCACTCGATCTCCTTCAATATCCTTTTCCACCATCTTTCTTCCCAACATAAGAAAAGTGGTCTATTATCCTGCCAGTGCATTTGGCAAGCTTCCAGGCTTCGTTCATTCCTCTATTTCACAGAAGATAAGAAGGCTTCTCGGTTCCATACTCCACTGTGATAATTAGCAGTCACCCCCCTTTTTTTTGTTCACACAGTTCTATTTTATATTGTATTCCAGATCTGCATCTCTGCAATTCAGTTCCTTATTTTTCACTTGCTCATTAAAAATTATTTTATCTTTCTAGAGAAGGTTGCCAAATCATAAATATAAAAGGAAAAAGCTTTATTTCAAGAAACAGAAGGCTCCCCCACACCATCTTTTACACCGAGTAAAGTCTTCTTTCAAGTTCAAACCTTAGCAACCTTGCAGCTGCTTCCGTTATGCAGTTTATTATCTCAACATTTCCAGCATGTGCCTGTACATTAGTCCCAATTAAACTCTAATTAACAGGAGAACCTCTGCTTCTTAATGGCGACGTAGGAGGGTTATCCGCAGATGAAGCACTTTTGCGTCTCTGCCTCTTGCATTCCATGTTGAAGTGAGAGCCAGATACCAAGACACCTGCTCCTCCTCCCCCCCCCATCCCTGAGGGGAACTTGCAAGGATAATTACCCTCGATCATCCTTGGTTTTTCCTTTGTCGACAATCTCCCGCAGTCCTGGGAGCTGTCTCCATTAAGGTACTGGAACCAGAAGCCGTGTGACCTTGATCTCTGATTGTGCAGGAGAGCTGAGGGCATTCCCTTTCTGCCTGCTCCCCAGGTAGCCTTTTGAAGTGCTAAACGAACTGCAAAGATGCTCATTCACCCGTGATCATTCTTGGTTTTTCCTTTGTCTACAATCTCCCGCTGTCATGGGAGCTGTCTCCATTAAGGCAATGGAACCAGAAGCCGTGTGACCTTGATCTCTGGTTGTGCAGGAGAGCTGAGGGCATTCACTTTCTGCCTGCTCCCCGGGTAGCCTTTTGAAGTGCTAAATGAACTGCAAAGATGCTTGTGCACACATTTAAATAGATGCTTCTCTCACAGGCAGGGTTGAGAGGGGGCAGGAAACACATTGTAGTTTGTAAATAAATAGAGAAATCTTGCTGGAGAAGCTGTTTCTTCTGATTACACAGAAGATACTCACTTTGGAGAAAAGGAACTACTATGTGAAAAACACCATTTAAAGCAGAGCTTTCCAAACTGTCACAATGTTGGCTGCAGTGTGTAGGTGTGTTGCACAAATGCTCCCTGAGCTCCTCCCAGGGCTGGAAAGGGGTTAGTTTAGCCTCCAGTTTGCTAGTAAAACTGAATTAGTGTGTCGCAAAATGTTGTATATGTATGTCTAAAAAGTATGTCATCAACATGAAACGTTTTGACAGCTCTGCTTTAAACTGATGCATATTCTATTAAATGGAATCTTTTTGAAATACAGTAGTACCTCTGTTTTTGAATGTAAAACCATTTGAGTTCTGAAACGTTCAAAACCTGAAAACTCAATATGGAAAACTCAGTACGGAAGCTGCGTGGCATGTTTAACTTCTGAAAACCAAAATGTTCGTCAACAGAGATGTTGGAAAACCGAGGTACCATTGTAGGAGAAAGGATATAATTGTATGATATTTTATGTGCAAGGGATGCAAGTATGACCTATCAACATTTTATAATTCAAACTACAATTGGGTCGGAGGGGGGACTTTTATATTTCTACAGCATACTTGCCTTTATATACACCTATACCATCTCGTCTCTGATGGGTTGTTGTAACCCATCCTTGTAGGGGCATGTTTCTCTAACGCCTTAATCAGACCGATATGCCCTGTCTTGTATTTATTTGCCTTCCCTGCAGGTGTTGAGGACGCTCTGCCCACAATTAAAACGGAGGAAGAAGAGTTTGAGATATCCCCAGAAGGTCTTACATTGAGTCACGAACCTGCTTTGAGTGAACACCCAGGAGAGGGCAGTTTGTCCGCGTTAGCTGCCATGGCAAGTTCAGCTAACTTTCGGAAAAAGCAACACAATTGCCCACAATGTGGATACAAGGCTAGGAGCTTAACAGACCTTGTTTCCCATATGAGGAAACATACTGGAGAAAAGCCCTACATGTGCCCTCGGTGTGGAAAAAGCTTTGCATGGAAAACGAGCCTTAGGAAACACATGGCATATATTTCCTGCTTAGCAAAGAAGCCTGTTCCTGACACCTCTGTCTCCAATACCCCTTTGGTTCCCCAGATTCCTGTGGCGGAATGTGACGTAACCCTTGGCGGTGAGTGCTCGTCTCCGGTGAATCATTAGATATTAGAGGATTGTGCAGATTATTTTCCTAACAGTTGCTGGGAATACGGCTTTGAGGTTATACTTCTTTCTTTTTTGGCAACCAATCTGTGTATAAATTTTATGAAATAAACCAAATCAGATAAATAAGAGAACAAGCCCCTGCCCCAAGGAGCAGAATACTTTACTTTTCTAAGTAAGCTCATTTTTTTTGCCTCATACTGGTTTGCTAAGTATCTTGCCTCTGCCACGAACTTGTTAAGCAGCCCTTTTAGGCAAGATACAGTTTGTGTGTGTCCTTGTCCTTTCTCTGCTTCCCATCAGCAGCATGGGAATATTTATCACCTCCCCTTTTAGGGTGTCGTGAGGCCTGTACCAGGATCATGTTTTTGAGCACTTTCCTGTACACCAGAGGTTCCCAAACTTATTTGGCCTACTGCCCCCTTTTCAGGAAAATAATAATAATAGGCACACACACACCCCGTTACATCAGTAAGCATCATTATACAACAGATGAAATAGGTATGAACAGTTTTTCAAAACTGGACAAGGAGGTGAACTAGGCCCCGTGATTAAAAAAAACAAAATCATGGGGTGGGGTGGAGTGAAGCCTGACAGCTCAGTCCCGTACGCCCCACGGGCAGAGTTGGCACTGCAGCCCACCTGCCGTTGAACAAATAAGCAGCCAAGCTATGATCCGCTTTCTGGGCCTTCTTTATGTATCCACTTTATGTTGCCACCTTGTTTTTATCCAACAGCCCCAATTGTACCCAAGCCTACTCCCTTCCCCCACCCTGGATGATTCCAGAGTCCCCCACGGTGTGGTATTGCCCACTTTGGGAAACACTGATTTACACCCTTCTTTACAAATGGATTTTTAAAAGCAGATTAATATTTTAGGTGCAATCAAAAGTGCTATTATGTTGAAAACTTTTGATTGATTGATTGATTGATTGATTGGTGTCTGCATACACTCCAGCACCTAAATGGGATTAAGCTCTCTAGTTTACTTCCATGGGGCAGGGAGAAAAGGACCCATACAGTCAAACCTTGGTTTTTGAACAGAATTTGTTCCGGAAGTCTGTTTGACTTCCGAAACGTTCAGAAACCAAGGCGTGGCTTCCGGTTGCGCAGGCACAACGATACCGATATCGGAAGCCGCATCGGATGTTCAGCCAAACAACCAGAGTATGAAACCATGTTTTCGAAGCTGGAGTTCTAAACTCTGCTTACACTGACAGTGGTTTTATGTTGCACCCCAAAGCCACAACCCTAGCTCATTCCTGGTTTGTTTTCATGCCTCACCCCAGAGGCTTGCCTGGCTACAGCAGTGTGAGGTAAGAGCAGGTAGAAAACAAAAGCAGCCGTTTCTCGAAAGATTACTTTGCTTGTCCATGGGACTGTCCTTCACAAAAAACCATGGAGAGTGTAGCATGTTTGTAGCTCTTGGCTTTCGAAATAAGGGGGCCAGGGGTTATATAGCCTCTCCCCCGACCCTTGCGGCAACAGCCCTATATCTCAATTATCTCTGTATCCTGACAGATGAGGAGGAGTTAATTAACATCCTGGCGAAGAAAGTTCAGAAAAAAGGAGTGAAAGTGCAGGAACTCCCCAGAAAACCTTCGGGTGGCGGATCTCAGGCTCGAGGTCAGCAAGAATCGACTCGCAACCGAGAAACCAGGGCTGCCAAGAGGAGCAGGTATCTATGGATGGAAAAGAACATCCAGTGTCCTGAATGTGGACACAAATCCTACTATATCTCCGACCTGATGAGACACCAGAAAAGCCATGGAGGCGAGAAGCCCTACAAGTGCCCTGAATGCTGGAGAGCTTTCTCTGACCCTTCTGCCTGCAGCAAACACTACAAGACAGTCCACCATCCTGACAGTCGTTCTGGCGGCAGGAAGAATCCCGTCAACAGAGCACGGAGCCTTCAAAAGGAGAAGAAGCACACGTGCGGCAAATGTGGGCATGAAACCTACAAATTGTCAACCCATCTTATCCATATGAAAAGCCACGTGGGTGACGGACCTTTTCCCTGTGACAAGTGCGGGCTAAACTTCACTTACAAATCGAATCTTTCCCGGCACAAGAAATCCCACGAGGAAGATCTCTCCAATGCCAGAAAGAGCTCTCTCTCTGTACACCAGCAAGTTGCTACAGGTGAGCGCCGTATGATTTGAATCAGGAAGGGTTTTTAAAAATTAATTTAAAAAACACAAACTGCTAATTATCTCTGTTTATGTTTTAGTGGGCTTAACAGAAGAAAGTACCCTAAGAAAAAGGAATCTCATAAAATCTGTTCCCATCCCATCCCCTGCCCACCCATATCATCTTTACTCTTCAGTCTCAAAACCAGAGTATAGGGATATTACCAACTAAGTTCTTATCAGATTAAACTGATTAAAATTAACGAACCTCAACATATTAATGTCTGTTGACTTCGGTGGGTTTTCTCTGAGTAGGACTAACATTGTGTACAATGCATGATTCATGTGGCTAGTTTGGTTAATGGTAGCCTGACAAAATTCAACAAACCTCATCTTAGAATGAATGTTCTGGTTCTCTTTGTATTTTCTCTGCCATCCCTGAAGATATAACCAAATGTGCAAGTTCTGCCATGTATGGGTACCAATATGTTGCTTCATAGTAAAATGGAAATTTGATGGGAATTGTAAAATGATGCTTTTCTCAGGAGGACCAGCGTACGAGTAGTCCCTTTGTCAGTAGTTCTGTTGCAAGCTGCCCAGAGAACCAGTGTTTCTGTGTGGCATGTTAGTTTTTGCAAATATGGCAATGTCTGTAAAAGCATCCTGGAGAGAGTATTACAGTGGTACCTTGGTTCTCGAACTTAATCCATTCCAGAACTCCATTCGACTCTTGAAACTGTTTGAAAACCAAGGTGTGGCTTCTGATTGGCTGCAGGAGATTCCTGCAGTCAAGTGGAAGCCGTGTTGGATGTTTGGCTTCCGAAAAACATTCGCGAACGGGAACACTTAATTCTGGGTTTGCGGTGTTCAGGAGCCAAGCGGTTCGGGAACCAAGGTACCATTGTAATGGGATTCAAGTAATGTGCCCTTCTAAGTTACGATCGCAAAAGCGTTCCTGCTAGCGCAACAGCTCCCAAAATTGGCTCAGTGGAAAATTCAACGACGGCATACCAGGGGATGAGAGGGCAAATGGTTCCATCTGTCCAATAATGTTTGCACTCACAGAACAACTGCCTCAGTGCTGCGTTAAATTATCCCCCCCCCTTTTTTTTGGGTAAATGCTTTTTATTAAGTTACTATTACAGCACATACAAACATGACATTTAGAAAACAAACTACAAAAGACTTATGTTATCCAATCTTTAGTTCTTATTCTGTTCTAATTGACTCCCTTCCTTCTCACTGTGGGTCTTTTTTAAAACTTGATAAACTGTTTCTTTTTCATTTCGACATTTCTACCGTTCTCCATATGTTCTATTTGTACAGTGGTAGCTCTAGTTGCGGACACAATCCATTCCGGGGTGCCATTTGCACCCCGAAAAGTATGCAACTAGAGCGGCGCTTCTTCGCATGTGTGGAGCGCGCAGAGTGCTTCTGTACATGTATGCAGAACAAAACCCGGAAGTATATACTTCCAGGTTTACCACGTTCGCAACCCAAAAAGCCGCAATGTGAAGCAAACGCAACAAGAGGTATGGCTGTATTTTGTTTTGCAAAAATTATTTGAAGTAAGTTCAGATTTTAATTTGAGGACACTGTTGTTGTTTTTTTAATCATCTCTGTACTTCCCCCACTCTTTGAAATATTTGTTTAGACTGTCCCCTAACTGCATCCATCATTTTTGCCAACTCAGTGTAATCAAATAATATTTCTTGCTCCTCTTTTTTTGTTGGTACTGTTTCACTTTTCCAGTTTTTTGCAATTAGTATTCTTGTTGCGGATCTTGCGTAAAGGAACATTATCTTATTTTCATTTGCGATGTCTGAATCTACTATGCCCAATAGAAATGCTGCTTCTTTTTTTACAAAAGTTTGTTTAAATATTTTTTTCAACTCCTCATATGCCGTGTCCCAGAAGCTGTTAATTTTATTACAGTTCCACCACATATGAAGTAGCGTCCACTCTGATTGATTACACCTCCAGCACATTTTGGTTATTTTAGGTGTTATATACCACATATAAAAACATCTTGAGAAAATTTTCCTTTATCGAGTCGCAAATAATTGAATATTTTTGCCTAGGTCCATTGCCCAAATTATTCCCTCCTTTCTTTCCTCTGCACTTCATTATTATCCCACCTTTTACATTTGCTCATTGCAAAGGCTGTAACAACACTCATGACTCCATACTGGTATCTTCACCCCTACAATCGCCTTGTAGCGGTCCTGATGTGCCCAGACCATTTGACCATTTTAGGTCTCAAATGCCCAACGTTACTCTGGCAACTACAGTGAGGGAAGAGCATTATAAAATCCTCTTCCTGGGTCTCAGATCGCTTTGAGGGTAGTTGATTTACACTCTGGTGGTAAAACATCTTGCCGTTTGTACCACTTTCAGGTTGGGGCAGGCGGTTGTTTTTATTTTCGTTATATATTTTGTGGTTTTATATTTTGATTTTGTTCTGTGAACCGCCCTGAGACCTCTGGGTATAGGGTGGCATAAAATTCAATAAATAAAATAAAATAGATAAGGAGAGATGGAATGCAGCGTAGGAGAGTTCCACAAAGGCAGAACACACGAAAATCACGCCTACTACATTCTAAAAGGTTAAATGCAATTAAACTGAAGCACTGAAACATCATTAAAATACAGTGGTGCCCCGCAAGATGAACGCCTCGGAAGACGAAAAACTCGCTAGACGAAGGAGTTTTTTGTTTTCTTAGCCGCTTCATAAGACGCATCTCCCTATGGGCTTGCTTCGCAAAACGAAGCTTGCCCCGCAAGCTCTGGGGATAGCGGGGAGGCGCAGCGTGTCTTCCCTGCTGTCCCCGGACCTCTTTTGAAGCAAGGGGCGGCGGGGAGAAGATCGCTTCTCCCCGTTGCCAGCCCCGCAATCTCCGGGGACAGAAGGGAAGGCGCCCTTCCCTTGCTTTAAACAGGTCCGGGGACAGAGGGGAAGGCGCGCGCCTTCCCCTCTGTCCCTGGACCCCTTTTGAACCAAGGGGCGGCAACGGGGAGAAGCGATTCTCCCCGCTGCCCCTTCCCTTGCTTTAAAACAGGTCCGGGGACAGAGGGGAAGGCGCGCGCCTTCCCCTCTGTCCCCGGACGGTCTCCATAGGAACGCATTGATTGATTTTCAATGCATTCCTATGGGAAACCGTGCTTCGCAAGACAAAAAACTTGCAAAAAGAAAAAACTTGCGGAACGAATTAATTTCGTCTTGCGAGGCACCACTGTAATGAAAATATACACCTGGGGTCTCTTAATTCTTATATGAAAAGGATGGAGGGACTGCTGTCATCAAGGCCATGCTCTTCCTTACGTCCCCATTTGCTGAAGCTCAGTGCAAGAGGGCTATAATTGACAAGCATTGATGCCTGGGAGAGCTCTTTCCTCCTCCTCCTCCTCCTCCTCCTCCTCAACCACCGCTCCCCTTCTTCCCTTGAAATGGGCTGGTCTCATGCCTGGATTGTTTCTCCCTCTGTCCCTGCAGGCAACATGGTGACAGTGGAACTGAAACCTCTGAAAGTGCCGGTACTAAGCCACATGGACGATGCCAAGCTGGCTGAGCTCCGGGGACGATGGGGCCTTTGTAAACAGGAAAGGGGAGAACAAGCAGAAGGGCCTGTTGCCTCCGCCGAGGGTGCTTCCACTGCCGAGGGTGATTCCGCTGAGGGTGCTTCCACTGCCGAGGGTGATTCCGCTGAGGGTGCCACCGCTGAGGATGCAAAGAGTGACCCGGTCAAGGACGCTGAGGCTGAGGCTGCGGAACTTGAGCTAGCAGAGATTAAAGCGAAAGTCCGTGCGAGGCTGGAAAGGTTTGCGTATTCCAAAGGCGGGGAGACAAATCCCTGCCCGCCAGAGCCAGACACCAGCCAGACTGCCCCGGTGGAAGAGAAGCCACCGCCACCGCCTCCTGAAAGTTCTGCAAGCGAGAAATCCTCTGAGGGTGAGCCTGCCGCCTTAGCTGACCAACAGAGTACCAACACAGGGGACGAGCCCCATGAGTGCGAGGATTGTGGGGAGCGCTTCATGTCGATGGATAAGCTGCTCTGCCACCGGGCCACGCACACGGAGGCAAAACCGTACCTCTGCTCCATGTGCGGGCAGGATTTCATTCGGAAAGATTCCTTGGAAGCCCACGAGAAGACTCACGGCTTTGAGTGCAGCAAGCGCTTTGAGGAAGCCTCATAGGGCAGGATTGGTTATCAAGGATGATGCTGAATTGTTAGCTGAGGAGAAGAGGTGGGAAATAGCGGCACAGCCGCAAAGGAAAGACTTAGGACCCATCTCCAGCCCAGTTCAGACAGTTATATAGACTTGCCCTGAGTTGTCCCACTGACTGTTGCAGCAAGTTTGGGGCAGTGGCCTTCCAGATGTTGAGGGATTTCCCAAACCCCTTGCCATTGACCATGTCAGCTGCATGGACTGATGAGAAATGGAGTTCAGCAACACCTGGAGGGCCACACAGGTCCCCCACTTGTGAACTATTTAAAGAAGGCTTAACTTGGAAGCAAGTTCCGCTGGGAGCTGGTCTCCGTTGGTAAGTGTGTACTTAGGGTGCAGCCCTGTGCATGGTTCACGTTGTACTGCACTGGGCTTATCTCCTGGTCAGGAAGTCTTGGTCACACCGTTGCAAGCATTGAAGTCTGCTTTGCAGTTGTTACTCTTTCAAAGTCTGAAAAGGCAGTGGCACAGGAAACGGAAGGTGTCAACAACTTTATACAGCAACCCCACCCCTTTGCGGAACAGGCGTGGTGGTGATTGAGCATTCAAATGAGACCACTAACTTTTTACTGGCCCCTGCTCCTCTGCCTTCAATGTCTGTCGATATTCTCAGGTTACAGATCTGACCTCTTCCATGCTGCTGGGTTGTTGTTGTTTTTTGGCACATGGTGATGGCTTAATGGCCCAAGATCAAGCCAGGCTGCCTATGTTTTGACCTGTTTGCAACCTGAACTCAGACTTCTGCCCTTGTAATGTAATATACCTCCATCTCTTCCTACCGTTTTCAGAGTTTCCGAATCTTGCCTCATGACTTTTTATTATCTTTTAATTAATTATTTTTAAAAATTAGGCAAGAGCCCTGGCTAGTTTGGATACTATAATTCAGTAGACTTTAGACATGAAAACATAAGCGTCCTTTTAGCTTAGCATTCTGTTTCCTGCACCAACCCACTGTTTTCAGAAAGCCCTTAAGCAGGGTGATTTCCCTGCTAGCATCTGTTATCCAGAGGTTTCCTCAGGTCCTGTTTCACTTGCCTTGCTGGCAGTCCTGAATAAGGGTATCTTATAAATATTGAGTGGTGGTTGGGAAATAAGTGATGATTGGGAAGGGGAAGTTTTGTATAATTTTGTCTTGGTGCTGTTGGGAAGCAAAAGTGCACTGGAGATGAGAAAGTAACAACTTTAGAAGTATAACTTACCTGACAAAAGTAATATCTATTATAGAATATAAAGTAAAAGTTGTAAAAAATTTTAGAGCTGTGGCGTCATGTTGTTTGTATAAATTTGTGGCAGCTGCAGAGGAGTTTGTGGACATGAATTCTCATAATCAATAAAGAATTTTTCAATTTTAAAGCTTTACAGAATCTTCCCTCCACTGTCAGTGTTGGAATATTTTGGCAGTTTACCTTTATAAAGGCTTACGGCTGCAATGGTATGAATGAATTTTAAGTGTTAGGTTCATCAAAGTGGAGTCATGAAAATAGGGGAGGGGAAACCAATGCACAAAACCTGCAAGAGAGTTAAAGCCAGGTACTTTATGGTTCTCATTGATTAATTTTCCAGATATATTCATGTGTTCAATCTCAGGCAGAAATCAGAAGCGTTTCTTAGGTTCAAGGAATTCTGTGCTTGGTTGCAAAATGTGCATGATAAACAGGTGAAATGTTTGTTTACAGATCGAGGGGGAGAATTCACTTCTCAGCAGTTTGAAGCTGTCCTAAGGAATTCAACATGACCTTTTAAGTCCACGGTCTCCTTGGATGAATGGACTTTGTGAAAGGGCGAATCAAACATTGCTTCAAGGCTTGAAAACCTTGCTGCATGATGCCAATCTTCCAGAGAGTTATTGGGCGGAAGCGCTCAGCTGTTTTGTTTATACTTATAATCACAGATTGTCATCACTGATTGGTTGTACCCCCTATGAAAAGATGTTTGGCAAGAAACCATACATCAAGCACCTGAGAATTTTTGGTTCTGACATGTGGGTTCACACACCACAAAGCTCCAAGTTAGGCAAACGTGGTTTGCATGGTATCTTTCTAGGATATCAGAAAGGTTCTTACAGAGTAATGATGACTGACACTAACACAGACTCACTAGAAGTGTTGAGTACAATGCCAAGTGGGGGCGAGAATGTGGGAATTTTCCAATGTTATCCTGATGACAGTGAAAGAGACTGAGCATGAACAGCAGCAAAACCCCACACCCACTGATGAAGGTTCTGATTCTGAATCTGAAACTGACTCAGATGATTCAGAGGATTTCAAGAGTTCTAAGGCCTCTTTGTGACCCTCAGAAGGCTCTGATCAAGAATTGGAGCAACCACTGTTCACTATAGGCCACTTTTCTCCTAAGAAAGAAGAGGAAAGCGTTGGAAGACTTAACGTCTGATTCGCAGGTCTGAAAGAGCCACAAGAGGTAAACCTCCAAAGAGATTTGCTGATGAATTTGCTAAAGTAGCTAAAGCTGTAACTGCTGTTAATAGCTCCAGGAAGGTATTTGAACTTTCAAACTTCCAAGAGATCCAGGCTTTGGACTCGAAAGATGTTGAGCCACGGTTAACTGTCATGAAGGCTGAGCTTGATTCCTTAGAGAGGAACAAAACATGGGAGCTAGTTCCAACAGTTTCCTGTTTACTGGTTTCCTGTTTCTTTGTACCAGCTGCCTCTCTGCTTTCACAGAGAGAGGATGTATATTTTCTTTTCTGTCTGCGTAGTTAGAAATAAAACTCTTAGCATGTAGCTCATATTTCTCTGCTGCTGCTGCTTGCATACTCTGCGTAATGGGAACGTGCCTGGAGCCTCAACAAAGGCTCAGGTCGTTAATCGCCGTTGGAAGACTTGACCGGAGGAGTAGCTCAGTTGAATGCAAGTTGATGTAGATCAGCAATAGTTGGCATCCCACATGTTTCCTATCTCCTAGGAGGTGAAAGCATCCAGATTGATTATATCATTGCAGATATTGCATGAAAGATGGTCTTTCAGATAGATGAAGCTGAATTTTTGAAAGTGTCAGAATATGTGCTTACCTAGCCTTTGGAGGAAGGAGTTAAGTTCTTTCATGGGGACAAATCACCCTATGTAGGAGATAAGTCAACAGGTGCAAGATCAGCCAAGCCAGTTGCTATGGCAACAGCCCAGTGTCATTTATAGAATAAAGTTACCAGATTTTCTTCAATGAATCTGGGGGCACTTTTCAGCTTCCTACTAAATAGATGGATTTTGTCGGGGGACTGATTTGTAAATCTGGGAACTGTCCCCGGGAAACGGGGATGTCTGGTAACCTTATTATAGAAGTGATTAGGCTATGACAGTTCATCAGTAGGTGAAAGTGCAGTCCATGTTACATCTTGAATTGATGGAATAACAAATTATTTCTACTTGTGTCTGTATCTGCAAAGTCTACAAGCTTTATTTATATATCAACATCTGGAAGAGTATTACTGAAGCCTGACCTTCTGCGGCAGTAAACTATTTTGAACATTAAGCTGCTTCTGTTGGTGACTGGAACTGGGGGCATCTCACCTCAGATTCCCAACAGGTTATGGGTTCAGTTCTCCAGCTACCAGAGCCCAGTTATAAGCTGTCAGAAGGCAGTAAATCTGGATAACACAAGCGGAGGAGACGAGTTGAAGCAATAAATTTTCCTTGACATATTCAGGGAGGCGGATGATGGTGCAGAGTCTCACAACCAGGCTGCTGTTGGAATAGTTGTTGGAAGGAATTATTCCTGTTGGAGCTTCGTGGTGTAGATGCATAACTTTCTATTTGTATCTGTATCTACAAAGCTTACAAGCTGTGTGTATATATAAACATCTGGAACTTTATTACTGAAGCCTAATCTACAGAAGTAAACCATTTTGGATCTCAACTGGAGCTGGGGGCAACTTCTGCTGTGTGGGTATCTCACCAAATATTCCCAACAGGTGGTCCCTGGATGTTATCCTGAGAGAAATGTAATCCTTGAAGAAGAAGAGTTTGGATTTTATATCCCGCTTTATCACTACCCTAGGGAGTCTCAAAGCGGCTAACATTCTCCTTTCCCTTCCTCCCCCCCACAACAAACACTCTGTGAGGTGATTGGGGCTGAGAGACTTCAAAGAAGCGTGACTGGCCCAAGGTCACCCAGCAGCTGCATGTGGAGGAGCGGAGACGCGAACCCAGTCCCCCAGATTACGAGACTACTGCTCTTAACCACTACACCACACTGAGCTGCAAAGCTTCCCCACGCCTGTACCTACCTGTCCCTGGAGATGCCAGAGATTGAAACTGACCTTATGCCTGCAAGGCATATGTCCTGCCACTTCGGTGTGCTTCATCTCTGACCCACAGATGAAATTAGGCTCACAAGGCCTCCCCAGCCATGCACGTATGTCCCATGGCTGATGGCTGCCAGTAGTTTCTGAGCTCAATTTAAGGTGCTCACAGTAGTCTCTAAAGACATCAGAAAGTCCGCCGCCTCCTGGGTTTTAAGATCAGCAGTGGAGCCACTCTTGGTGGTTCTGCACCCCTCAGAAGTTAAGGAAGGGTGAGGTGGTAGTCCGGGAGAGGGTAATCTCTGGGGCAGCCCCTAAGTAGTGGAATTCCTTGCCAGTAGAGACAAATCAGACACCTTCACTATACAGCTGTTGGTAAGTGCTGAGATGTGCCTCTACCTGCCGTGGACCTGTTGGATGCAGAGGAATGGTGGGAGGAACCAGCTGGGTGAAACCCTTTGTGGTGGGACGATGACGAGAGGTCAGAGGGAGAAGAATGGGAAGAGAAGGGGTCGGAAGCTGAAGAGGTAACAGGACTTCGTGAGCTGGGGGGGGTGGCAGAGAGGAGTCCAGAATTGAGCTGAACTGGAGGAGGAGGTAGGGAGGAGTCTGGCTGGTGTCTCCCCGTCCAGCTGGGACAAGGTGCCCTGCCACCCTTGTCTGCCCAAACCAGAAAGGGCATGAAAAGGCTGGAGGAGAGGTTGGCTACACAACCTTATCACTTGATTGGTAAAAGCCCTGGAAAGGAGGGGACCTAGATAGCTGTGCAGAGGCGAGGATTTTCAGTCTCTGCAACTGATTTTTATGGAGTAACACCACTGGGAATATGCTACTCTGTTCTAATGAACACTAACACTCAACCAAGTTCGTCACGTTTTTGCTAATAAAAGAGTTAACTTCAACTTTGAACTGTGTGGTTACTGATCAGCACGCTCCTGAGATGTGGGTTTTAAGGACCCACCCTAATTACATGGAGGGATGTTGGTGTAATTTAAATATTCCTGATGTTCTGCTGTGTTGCTCTTCTGTGTTACATTGTTGGTTACACCAGTATGGGTGTCAAGAGTTTTTTCAGCCAGAACTAAGTTCTGGCACCTCTCAGGTGGGCACCGTTGCCATTATAAGAGAACAAGGGACGTGTTCATGGGGACTTCTGGCATCTCTTTTTCTATAAAAATAGCACTAACATGCGTGATCTTAAAATGCCATGGAAATTCAACATAATGCTGAAATTCGCAGAGGTAATTTTTTAAATAAAAGGTACACACACACCCAGCCCAATCCAGTAAGGTATAAAAACCATGTCCTCTGCTGGATAGATCAACTCTAGTTTCACACTGCAAAGCCATTATGAAACGTTCCTGTGGTCGGATCTGTGAGCTGTTCATAGAATTTTAGCTTGACTAAAATCTGGAGGAGTGATGGGAAAGAGTGCGTCTGGATCGCCAGAGAAGCACCCCTCATTGCAACACTTTGTTGCAGGGCCCACTCACTAGTTGTAACGATGTGTTTCAACATTTAAAACCCAGTTGCTGCCCAGCGGGATTTAAAGACCAGGGTGAAGATGTATTGCATGATCAGTGACCACAGTTGCAAGTGAAGGCCAGGAATCAGGCAGTCTGGATGACCTGGTGAGGAAAAAGTGAGGTCCCCTGGCAATGGGGAAAGCCAGTGATTGGAGCCTCTGAGCAAAACCGCATCAGCAACATCTAGAAGCAAGTTGGGAAAGCTGTTTCTCTCAGATAAAGATCTGGCCATTTCCCTACCCATGCTCTTGACTCATGTCACAACAAATAACTCTTCTATCAACCAGCACCACCTGCTGAGAAGGGCGTGTGAACTTTTGCAAAAACTGCTGAAGTATACCAATGCTCCATAACAATAGCAGCCACCCCCATGTAAGACATCTGAAGGCAGCCCTGTTTAGAAAAGTTTTTAGTGTTTCTGTTTTTAATATTCTGTTGGGAGCCACCCAGAGTGGCTAGGGAAACCTAGCCAGATGGGCAGGGTATAAATAAATTATTATTAATTATTATTATTAATTATTTATTAAGTTGACAGCTTGCTAGGCTGGGGCTAATGGGATTTGGCTTCTGGTAACATCACAGGTTAAACCACAAAGCCTAGGACTTGCTGATCAGAAGGTTGGCGGTCCGAATCCCCACGACGGGGTGAGCTCCCATTGCTCGGTCCCTGCTCCTGCCAACCTAACAGTTCGAAAGCACACCAAAGTGCAAGTAGATAAATAGGTACCGCTCCGGCGGGAAGGTAAATGGCGTTTCTGTGCGCTGCTCTGGTTCGCCAGAAGCGGCTTAGTCATGCTGGCCACGTGACCCGGAAGCTGTCTGCGGACAAACGCCGGCTCCCTCGGCCCATAGAGCAAGATGAGCGCCGCAACCCCAGAGTCTGTCACGACTGGACCTAATGGTCAGGGGTACCGTTACCTTTACCTTAACATCACAGGCTAATATTCTTCCTCTTTTAATATGTAACTAATTTCATTGTCTTTGTCCATGGAGTTTTCTTGGCAGGGATACTGGAGTGGCTTGCCGGTTCCTGCTCCAGGTGGATCACGTTTGGTCAAAACTCTCCACTATGACCTGTCCATCTTGGGTGGCCCTGCACAGCATAGCTCATAGTTTCTCTGAGTTATTCAAGCCCCTTCACCACGGCAAGGCAGTGATCCATGAAGGGGAACACTGGTTGGACAGTGTTCTCGAAGCTACAAACATGAGCCTGACCAAACTGCGGGAGGCAGTGGAAGACTGGAGTGCCTGGCGTGCTCTGGTCCATGGGGTCACGAAGAGTCGGACACGACTAAACAACAACAACAACAATTTCATTATTGCCATGATACTTTTGCAAATGCGAGGCCAGATGGTCCTCTGAATGTCAGAGTGGTGCCAGCACAATCAAAAGCACCCTAATCAATCCTAGAAAGGGTTAGAAGCCAGGCCAGTAATGTTTATTTATTTATTTATATTTTATATATACATATATAAATCTTAGGCAGCTCTTGTTTTATTTCGTTTTCAAAAGCACTCCAAGTTGCGTAGAAAATAGTGTAAAAACCAGGAACAATTAAAAAACCTTTAAAGTGAAAAGCTAAAGAAGAAGGAAAACATACACATGCACTCTCGCACGATAATATTAGTAAATTGTCAAAAACAGGGAAGAAGAAAGAGGTAGGAGAAACCGATCAATCGTGAAGCAGCCTTTAGAATGTTTTCCTATGAAATGGTGTGGTATTGCTGTTGAAGTGAGTGACTTCAGGATTTCAACAGTGTTGCTGTGTGTCTGTAAGAGAGGTGGGTGAGGGGAAGGGAGAGAGAGAGAGAGTGCAGCCTTCATGAATTTCAAGTTGTCACCTGCTGGAGAAAGGGATATGATGATGAGCAGTGTTTGTGAAAACAGGTGTTTACTAGAACCCCAGTAATAATTGATCTTCCTAGAATTGTAGACCTGGAA
This sequence comes from Podarcis erhardii, assembly GCF_964252035.2. Lineage (NCBI taxonomy): Eukaryota > Metazoa > Chordata > Lepidosauria > Squamata > Lacertidae > Podarcis > Podarcis erhardii. The sequence goes on along the minus strand of NC_138498.1, from coordinate 117,130,205 downwards.
GGGATACAAAGGGTCACTTAATCCAACCCCCTGCACTGCAGGAATCTCAGCTGAAGCATCCATGACAGATGGCCCTCCATAGAATCATAGAGTTGGAAGAGACCACAAGGGCCATCGAGTCCAACCCCCTGCCAAGCAGGAAACACCAACCTCTGCTTAAAAACCTCCAAGCAAGGAGAGTCCACCACCTTCCGAGGGAGATAGCTCCACTGTCTCACAGCTCTTTCTGCCACAAAGTTCTTCCTGGTGTTTAGTCGGAATCTCCTTTCATGTGAAGCCATTGGTTCTGGCCCTTCCCCCATCCAGAGCAGGAAAAAGCAAAGGGCTGCCATGTGGAAGATGGAGCAAGCTTGCTTTCTCCTGCTCCAGAGGGTAAGACCCAAACAAATGGCTTCAAGTTGCAAGAAAGGAGAATCAAATGAAACACCAGGAAGAACTTTCTGGCAGTAAGAGCTGTTACGACAGTGGAACGGACTCCCTTGGGAGGTGGTGGACTCTCCTTCCTTGGAGAGTCATGTATGATTCAGTTGAGTTCTTTGGAGAATCATATGATTTAGTTGAGATTCCTGCATTGCAGGAAGTTGGACTAAGTGACCCTTTGTATTACTTCCAAGTCTACAATTCTAAGATTCTATCATTAATAGCTTCTCCCAAAAGGGGCGTGGCCAGCAAGAGAATTCCCAGTTGGCCCTGCCCACCTCTTCTAGTATCCAATGAGGCGGCTCTTGTCTGAGGACATCCAGAATTCAGGAACCAGCGCCAGGCTCACAGCTCTTGAGCTATTGCTCTGAATAGCTCTGAAAACATAGGCATTATCTGCAGCTTACAAAAAGGTCTGTGCCTGTCAACACACACACACACACAAAATACACAAATGGCCAACGCATCTTTGAGAGCCACATTAATTCTCAGAGTATTAACAAGGCCTTTTCCCCCAGATGGGTTTTCTCGTGTCTGTTCAGTATGGCTCTCTGGGTGAAGCTTTCCCCGCAGGCGTGGCACCCGTATGGCTTCTCTCCCGTGTGGATCCTCTGGTGCCTGAGCAGCACCTCTTTCTGGTTGAAGCTCTTCCCGCACTCGGGACACTCGTACGGCTTCTCCCCTGTGTGGATCTTCTGGTGCCTTACCAGCGAGTCCCTCCGGCAGAACTTCTTCTCGCACTCGGGACACTCGTACGGCTTCTTCCCCGTGTGGATCTTCTCATGCCGGATCAGGCTCTCCCTCTGGCTGAAGCACTTCCCGCACTGAGGGCACTCGTGAGGCTTCTCCCCTGTGTGCGTCCCTCGGTGCCGGACGAACCCTTCTCGCCCACTGAAGCTCTGCCCGCACTCGGAGCACTGGTACACTTTGGGCCTTGCGTGGATCCTCTGGTGTTTGGCCAGGTAATTCTTCTTCTGGAAACGCTTCCCGCACGCGAGGCACTCGTAAGGCAGGGCTGCGGAGTGGACACTCTGGTTTGCAACTGATTTGCATCGGTACCATTTCCCGCCCTTCAAGCACAGAAATTTATTCACCCTTGCATGTCTCGAGGTTTCCTTCACTGCCCCGTGACTTTCTGCCACCTCGTTTAATTCACCCCATCCCTCCGCCGGCTTTCCCCCCCATCGCTCATCAGATTCGCATCCCTGTTCGTGAATCTCGGCCACCAGAGAAGCCTTCCCTTGGGATATTTCCAGTGACATGCTGTATATTTCATCCGGCTCTCTGCCTCCTCGTGGAGGACTCTCCTTCTTGATTTGAAGTTCTTCATCGTCTGCAAAGAGAGATAACGCAGACAATAATTCTGTTCAAACTGAGTCCTTAAAAAAACCCCAGTGCCTTTTTGCTAGGAATAATGGGGATGGAGATCCTGAGAAAGCTGACTAATTTATTTATAAAAACAAAATAAAAAAATTCCTTCCAGTAGCACCCTAAAGACCAACTAAGTTAGTTCTTGGTATGAGCTTTCGTGTGCAGATAGCTGCCAATCACCCATTCCCACCACCCTACTGAGTAATACCCCTCCCCACCTTCTCACTATATAGAAGGGTCTGGTGACTTCTGTTTCAGTGTATCTGAAGAAGTGTGCATGCACACGAAAGCTCATACCTAGAACTAACTTAGTTGGTCTTTAAGGTGCTACTGGAAGGAATTTTTTTATTTTGTTTTGACTATGGCAGACCAACACGGCTACCTATCTGTAACTAATTTATTTATGTACGCGACAACAGCAGCTAGAACTTCATATGCACAGGGGTGGAAAGAAGAAGGATTACCAACAAAGAAGGAATGGCTTACGAAACTGATGGACTATGCTGAAATGGCAAAATTAACTGCCAGATTAGGAGGACATAATGATGAAGTGTTTAAGGAGGATAGGATCTACCAGAGTGTCACCCATACATAATCTCTGGCAGGATTTGAAATATAAGCAGTGGATTAATGAAAGAACTAGAATTTAGATAGTTAAAACACGTGTGCTGTAAACAGCTCAGAAAATGGGAGTCAAAAACAAGCATCAGGAAAGGGTGGGTGGGAAGTCAATTGGAAACTTTATGGGGGGTTTTGTACAATATTTTTGAATATTTTTGGAGATTTAATAAAAATTATATATAAAAAAGAATCCAGAATTCCTGTCATTACCAACGTTCAGAGTGTGAGTGCCATTCCTTATGCAGCTAAAATGCCACCATCCACACACAAGGGAGCAGAGACAGTAGACTCATGCATGATGTCACAGGTAACCTGTTTTTCCAAGTATGGTGTGCAGAAATCCCAACAATCAGCTCACTGTCTCCGCTTGCAAACTGTTGTGAACAGGGCTTTTCAGATGTCCTCAATCAACTTATTGGCAACGGATGCAACTCCTCTTTCCCCCCAGTTTGCATCATGAGCCAGGATGGCATAATGCTGGACTAGGACTTGGGAGAGCAGGGTTTGAATCGCTACTCAGCCATGAAGCTCACTGGGTGACCTTGGGCCGGCCAACATCTCTTGGTCTAAGCTACCTCACAGGGTTGTCATAAGAATTTAATGAGAAAGTGGTAGGAAGCTGCTGGGGGGGGGGTTGCCTATACATATAGTAAATATAAGTTTAGGATCCTTGCAAATAATAAACCAGCACAGCAGGCAAAGGAGGTTTTTTCCTCTTTGATGTGCTAGATTTCTTCCTGCAGGGAGGCGCTGGCTCACTCATTTTATACAGGGAAGTTTTTAGTGGTTTGGTGTTTTATCGTGCTTTTACTATTCTGCTAGGAAACGGCCAGAGTGGCTGGGGAAACACAGCCAGGTGTGCGGGGTATAAATAACAACAACAACAATAATAATAATAATTACTACTACTACTACATGGGACATTTCAAAAATGACATTTCCCCACGCAGTCTGAAGTGGTACAGTCTGTTCAACCACCTCAGAATTCTCCCACCTCATTCTGACATGTGGATTGGCTGAAGAAGCCATGTGGGTGTGGTCAACCGTGTGGAACTTTCCCAGCCAATCAGCATCCAGGAGAAGAAAAGCAGGAAGTGGCACATGGAAAAACAGGCACAATGAAAGCAATCCCAGGGTGTGTGATGCACCCCTCTGTAACCACCCCCTCCCAACTAAGCCCCGCCCTGCCTTTAATACCCCTCCCCTTTACCTGAGGTGCTTTCTGCAAATACCTCACCATCCTCAGAGTCCTGGATGAAACCCATGTCTCCTTTTTCCATTTGGGATACAGCCTCTGGTTTGGGAATCACAAACCCTCCTTAGAATAGGGAGAGAAACAGAGAGAAAAGGAACACTGAGAGAAATAGTCATTGACTGAATGTTTTGCGGGGCAAAGAATATTTGTGGATTCCAACCTAAAAAGTTTCAAAATAAGCTGGTTTATGAAACTGATGGGACTCTGATGAAATGGCGAAATTAACTGCTGGACTAAGAGGACATAATGACGACGTGCATAAAGAAGAATGGAGGCCAATGATGGATTATCTATCAAAATATCACCTACACATGAAGTCGCAGGCAGGATTTGAAACGTAAGCAGTAGGTTACTGAAATAACTAATGGTAGTGAAGTTTAGATAATAAAAACAGATGTATTGCAAAACAGCTAATAAAAAGAAGAAAAAACAATTATCAGGAAAGGAGCAGTGAGAAGTCAAGAAGTAATTGATGTTGAAAAATATTTTTTTGTATATGATGATAAATGGTTTTGAATATTTTTGGAGATTCAATAAAATACAGTTTTAAAATAAGCACAGACTTAAGACTGCTAGTTGGGGTTTAAGCAGAAGCAGTCGCAGAATGTGATCCTCAGCCAAACCCTGCTCCACTGTACTCCATTTCATTCATCCTCCAGTTTTCTTCCCTCACAAACAGCCACCCAGCATTCCATGACCAATGAACATGGTCAGTCTTCATTAGATTGGCTTTTTGTGTGGGGCGGTCTCTTCTGAGGGGCTCCCCCACCCACAAAGAAGTTTCGTGCAGTGCAAATCTTGGGGCATTACCCCAAGTTTACCGATGCTTCTCTCTTCTGCATGGATGGGGCTGTTTCAGTTGCATTAGGATCCCAACCCAAACCATGATCTTGCCATTAGGATATAGTATGAGCGCAGGGAGGAGGGTACATCAGAGTTTGCCAACCCAAGCCTAGTTCCAACAGCCTTGCGGGGCTCAAGAAAATACCCTGTTCTTTTCATGGAGGGATCGTTTTATTGATTGCTGTGGAAAATGCTTAGTGACCATCTATGGTGAAAATCGGTCCGTAAAGAATTGGAAAGAAATAAAACGTATTTGTTCTCCCCCCACCTTCTTTTTCATTATTATATTTTGAGGAATTTAAAAAAAAACACCTCAGATTCTCTCTTCTGCCACGTTCCATTAATACAGGGCGAGGACTTCCTTACCCAGAGAGCTGATGTCCTCAGAGTTCTCCTGCATTACTTCCCAATGCATGGTTCCTTGACTGGTGTTCAGCATTGCCCACTCAGCACTGCCCAAAGCCACAGTCACCTCGTTTAAATTCACACTTCCCTGGAACGATAAAAGTATCCCCTTCATTCCTGCATTGTCTTGGGTTGGACCAGATAATGCTTAGTGTCCCTTCCAACTCTACCACTCTATGATTCTAATAGCTGTATAATTTTGGAGACTGGCCCTTTCCTCCTCTCTGTTATCTCTCCCCACTGTCAACACTGTAGGCTCATTGAGATAGAGGCCCACCTGGTTTGCCTTGTTCTGCCTCAAATTAGATCATGGCTGCAAAACGTCAAGCTCAGGGGCCAAATGCAGCTCCCAGGACATTATCTGGCCCTCGGATGTTTCCCCTCACCAGCCCTGCTTCATGCCTTCCTCAAGTGTTTTTGGTTTCTTGGAATGTGCCCTTGAACTCTTGCTTGCCTGGATGAAAAACGGTGGGGGGGGGTTTGCACACGCATGCACATAAGCATGTGTGAACGTACAGATATAGTCCTACTCTCCAAATGGTAAAATTCACACTTGTTACTCCATTCACTTTTGCCTCTGGCCCTACTGCTGTGTGGCTCCTGGAAAGTTGCCCAGAAGGAAATGTCGCCCTCTGGTCAAAACTTATTTCCCACCCCAGAACCTCACATACCTCAGAAAGCTCAGTGTTGACTATTTCTTGTTCTTCGGGAGGAAGCACCGGACTGGGATGACTTGGTGACATTATTCCGCTGGCTGTAAACGAGGGGAATCTTTCAGATACTAATAATAGTGATTGAGTCCATTTCTTATCCGCCCTTCCCGATAAGGTCCTGGGCAGGTTGCAGCGATTTAAAACCCACTAGGAAAATAAATTTCAACAGGGCTTTTTTCGGCTGAAACTCACCGGAACGTTAATTGCCAGAACGAGGGAGGCGTTCATGGTGAGTTCCAACACCTATTTTTCTAGAAAATCAGCACTGAGTTTAAAAGAAATTACAGTCAGAAGCTATATAATGAAGGAGCCAGAAACAGCTCTGAGAGTGAGGTGTTCCACAATCTTGGGGATGCTAGAGGAGGCTCTCTCTTGGGCTACCCCACCCTGAACTTCTGGGGTGAGCAGAACTACCAAGAGGGCCCCCTCTGCTTATCTTAACACCCGGAAGGGTCTGTAGGGAAAGAGGTTGTGGCATTTGCCTCCTAGGTGGGTCATAAGGAAAGGGTTAAAATGAGTGTGATGTGATTGGCCAGTGAGAATGCAAGGGGGGAGTAAAAGTTAGAGTGGGAAGTTTTGAGAGGCTTTGAGGTTTGGGAGTTGAAGAAAGAAGAGGGAGGATTAGGTGTGGATTGGTCAAGTTGTATTGTGAGAGAGTGAGAGGAATTGTTGGGTGGAGTCAGATAGATAGTTGAGGATAATCAGTTTGAAGTTGTTCGGAACGAAGATTAAGAAACTGAAAAGAAAAATTAACTGAAACCGTAAGCTTGTTCCTGCATTTAAAAAAAAACTAGATTATTTGTTAATGTTAACAACTGTCTGGACTCCATGTGTCCCCGTGAGAAACGGGGTGGTGGCAGCGAAGAAAGCTATCGCAGTGGTGGCACAGGGTCATAGACCGTCAAACGTCCGGGGGCCCTGTGTGATCGCCACAGAGGTCATCTCAGATATTTGAGGCCTAAGTCATGTAGGACTTTAAACACTAATGTGACATGTGAGCAAGCTCCTTGAAACAAACTGGCAACCAGTGCCTCTGTTTTACAAGGCAGGATGCCACACAATACCCAGGGCTTGGAAGAAACAACTATGTCAGTCCCAGACATTTTGTTCCTTGGAGTGGAGGCCACATGGAAGCTAGCCCCTCTTTGCTGCACTCTGAGCCCAGAAATAATGAGCACAGATGTCATAGGAGTGCCACATGGAATCCCAGCCATTTTTGTTTGTCCCCTAAAATAGCCTTCTCCAACATGGTGGGCCTCCAGAAGTTGCTGGACTCCCATCATCCACAGCCAGCATGGCCAGCAGTGAGGGATAATGGGACTTGTAGTCCTTCAATATTTGGGGGAAGCCATGACTGTCTTTCAGCCATTGCTAGTTTTCTCATTGCGAGATCCTCTGAAAAGCCGCGGAGGGATCCCAGGAATCCAGTTTGAATAAATGCTGCGCTAGCCCAATGAATCCTCACCCAGCAAACAGAGGTCTTTTTCTGCTTTCTCATCAGCCTCTATGTAGATTTGCCTCTGAGGTGCCCCCTTGGCTTCTGAGGGGCTGGTGGGCACTTCCTCCACCGGCATCTGAAAAAGAACAACACAGGTCCCACTCAGGATGGGGAAGACGCAGGAGGGCTTGAGAAGAGGGCAGGAGGTGGACAAAGCGAATAACTGAAGGGGGCAGGGGGAAACAGGGGAGCTTCTTACAAAAGGGGTGGGATCAAGTAAGAAAAGCACCTGGGCATTTTGTGTCACCTCTATAGTCTGCTTGGCGCATATTGAAGGCCTTCCTTGTTCAACCATCCTTTCAAGTGCAGATTTTTACCCCAGCCTATATCCATACTGGATTTGAAATAGTTTTTTTATTCCTGCTGCTGGAAGACGATGGAAGAGTGTGCCTTGGTAGGTGAAGTCAAACTGATGGAGAGTTACAGCACCTTACTGGAGTGTGGAATTGTTCTTAATTGCTTTCGCACGTGGAATTGTTTTAAAGTTATTTTTATGGTTGAGGTATTTTTTGGGAAAGCAATTCATAAATAGCATTAAAAAAGGAGCAAAAGATGAGCTTGCCAAAGCCTCTATGACACACTGGGTTATAGATATACTGTAGGACATAATATAGATTTTAATCTCTGGGAAAACCTTGGAAAAGTGATTTGAAGTTCACAGCATGTTATTCTTTGAAGCAGAACTACACGCAAATGATTTACAGATGGTATTTAACTCTGAGCACGCTAGTTAAGATGTATAAGACTGAATCAGATAAGTGCTGGAGATGCAAGGAGGTTGAGAGAACGTTCCTTCATATGTGGTGGACTTGTAAAAGGGTAAAAGAAGATTGGGAAATAATCCAAAATGAATTGAAAAAAATGTTTTAAAGTTCTTTCCCCCCCAAAAAACAGAGTCCTTTTTGTTGGGGATAATTCAGACAGAAATCCCCAGGTGTCAAAAAAGATTATTTATGTATGCCACTACTGCGGTCCGTGTTTTGTTAGCCCAAAAATTGAAAACAAGCTAGGTCCTAACCAAAGAAAAATGGCAACTTAAGTTGACAGATTATGTGCAGCTTGCAGACTTAGCATATAGAATAATAATAATTTATTATTTATACCCCGCCCATCTGGCTGGGCTTCCCCAGCCACCCATTAAAATACTGTACTACATCAAACATTAAAAGCCTCCCTAAATAAGAGAACAAGACAAGCATACGTTTAGAGAAGATTGGAAAAGGTTAATTGAACATATGGGGGGAAATTGTGTTCACTTGAAAATGTTGGCAGCATTAAGATAAATTCAACAGTGTAAATAAGCTGTGATGGATGTAATAATGGAATACTGAATGGTTTAGTTTATATAAAATATGCAGGGATTTAGGGTATGCAAAATGAACCATGGAAAGAGAAGAAGGGAAGTCGTTGATAATTTATGGGTGTTTAAATGAGTATTCAAAATTGTGAAAGAGAAAATTTAATAAAAAATTTAGATAGATAGATGATAGATAGATAGATAGATAGATAGATAGATAGATAGATAGATAGATATAGATAGATGATAGATAGATGATAGATAGATAGATATAGATAGATAGCACAGCTTTCAAAAATGCCAAAAACTTTCTCTGTTCTTTTTAGTTGAAAGCTGGGAATTATGGTTTGTTTTGGGGGGTGGAAGTGGCTGTTCTCCTCCCTGCTACTTCCCCCTCTCCTGTCATGGATGCCCCATGTGCCGGCTCAAGGTATTTTGCTGCCTGAGGTGAAAGACTAGAAGAGACTTCTGTATGCCAAAGCAGGCCCTGACTAGCCGTTGAATTTTAGCTGAACACTAGCAATTGGATGTTACTGAAGCAGGAAAGTTGTGAGAAGACCCGCTATTCCCCTCACGCAGCTACAATTTCCAGGTGACTTTAACAGTCAGCCTCTCTTCCCATGGAATGCTGGGAATTGTGGCTCCATGAGGGGAATAGGGTCACCACCTTCAATAAACAGTTCCCAAGGTTCACTGGGGGAAGAAGCCATGACGGCTTAAAGTGATACAAGGCTGCTTTCATAGAATCATAGAATCCTAGAGTTGGAAGAGACCACAAGGGCCATCGAGTCCAACCCCCTGCCAAGCAGGAAACACCATCAGAGCACTCCTGACATATGGTTGTCAAGCCTCTGCTTAAAGACCTCCAAAGAAGGAGACTCCACCACACTCCTTGGCAGCAAATTCCACTGTCGAACAGCTCTTACTGTCAGGAAGTTCTTCCTAATGTTTAGGTGGAATCTTCTTTCTTGTAGTTTGGATCCATTGCTCCGTGTCCGCTTCTCTGGAGCAGCAGAAAACAACCTTTCTCCCTCCTCTATGTGACATCCTTTTATATATTTGAACATGGCTATCATATCACCCCTTAACCTCCTCTTCTCCAGGCTAAACATGCCCAGCTCCCTTAGCCGTTCCTCATAAGGCATCGTTTCCAGGCCTTTGACCATTTTGGTTGCCCTCCTCTGGACACGTTCCAGTTTGTCAGTGTCCTTCTTGAACTGTGGTGCCCAGAACTGGACACAGTACTCCAGGTGAGGTCTGACCAGAGCAGAATACAGTGGCACTATTACTTCCCTTGATCTAGATGCAATACTCCTATTGATGCAGCCCAGAATTGCGTTGGCTTTTTTAGCTGCCGCGTCACACTGTTGGCTCATGTCAAGTTTGTGGTCAACCAAGACTCCTAGATCCTTTTCACATGTACTGCTCTCAAGCCAGGTGTCACCCATCTTGTATTTGTGCCTCTAATTTTTTTGGCCCAAGTGCAATACTTTACATTTCTCCCTATTAAAATTCATCTTGTTTGTTTTGGCCCAGTTCTCTAATCTGTCAAGGTCGTTTTGAAGTGTGATCCTGTCCTCTGGGGTGTTAGCCACCCCTCCCAGTTTGGTGTCATCTGCAAATTTGATCAGGATGCCCTTGAGTCCATCATTCAAGTCATTGATAAAGATGTTGAATAAGACTGGGCCCAAGACAGAACCCTGTGGCACCCTGTGGCTTTAAAAGTACAGGGCAGATGGGGCCTCATTCAATTATTTTAAAACCAAGTAGCGCAGGGGTGGGGAGCCTGCGGTCCTTCAGCTGCCATTGGACTCCAACTCCCATCATGGCTGATGGCCGGGGACAATGGGAGTTGCACTTCGGAAGCATCTAGAAGGCTAACGGTTTCCCCACACCTGAATTAAACAGCAACATGCATTAAAACCTCACCTGCCATTTCCAAGCCTTGGCCTCTTGGGGACTCATCAGGAACTCCTCTGCCGCCATCTGGGTGCTGGTCTCCGGGTCCCAGGCCCTGATCCTGCTCTGCATTTCCTGGGGCAAGATGGCCAGGAACTGCTCCAGGATCAGCAGCTCCAGGATCTGCTCCTTGCTGCGCCTCTCCGGCTTCAGCCACTGATGGCAGAGCTCCTGGAGCTGCCCATAGACCCTTCGTGGGTCCTCGACCTCTTGGTAGCGGAACTGCCTGAAGTGCTGCCGCAGCGCCTCCATTCTGCTGGCTTCCCCTCGCAAGATGGCCGCCTTCACCTTCCTGTAGTCCTCCCTCTCGGCAGCTTCTAGGCCGCTAAAGGCCTGCTGGGCTTCTCCGCTGAGAGCCGGCAGGAGACGCGCCGCCCACTCTTCTCGAGGCCATTGGCAGGCTTCAGCCACTTGCTCAAAGGAAGCCAGAAAGGCCTCGGCATCGTCCCACGGCCCAAGCTTTGACCGTGGTGGGCTTCCCCATCTTAGGCGATGGGAGTCCAGGGCCTTCAGGAACTCCTGGCACTGGGTTGCCCATTCCTGGGGCAGCCCACCCTCAAGCTGCTGCTTGCCATTTTGCAGCGCTGCCTGGCCCGGTAACTCCTTCAGGCATGCCATCGTGACGCCATGCGGTGGGGCTTGGCCTGCGGGTTCTAACCTCTCCTCCATCTTGGATCCTTGGTGTCCTCTCTCGGGGGGGGGGGGGGATTGAGATGAATATTCCACACTCGTAATGTCAAATTTTTGTTTTGTTTTGGGTCTGTGGCTACAGCAGGTTCAGTTCAAGGAGAAGACCCTACAGCATTTTGCCGAGACTTTCTCTGACGGTATCCCCTGGGTGTCTTTCTGAACGGCAAGTGGGACCGGTCCCTGCAGAGAAGAAAAAGAACAAAACACCAAAGGGCATAAAGGAGGAGCCATTTTGGCAAATTGTGGCACTATAAAATTTAAAACACCACAATTGCCATAGTGGTTGAACTATCAATCCCTCTTTCCAGGGAACTCTAAGAATTGTAGGTCTGTGAGGGGAATTGGGGTCTCTCTGAACCGCTCCCAACACCTTCAACGAACTACAGCTCCCATGATTCCCTGGGAGGGAAGCCATGACAGTTTAAAGTGATTATCATACTGCTTTGAATGTATAGTGCCATTTACAACATGCGCTCAAGTCCCAGAAGCTGGGGAAACAGAAGCCTGCTCAGTCTAAGACTCAAATCCCCCCTCCCTGATGTTGATGGACTACAACTCCCATCAATTTACATTGCAGATAGGTAGCCGTGTTGGTCTGCCATAGTCAAAACAAAATAAAAAAATTCCTTCCAGTAGCACCTTAAAGACCAACTAAGTTAGTTCTAGGTATGAGCTTTCGTGTGCATGCACACTTCTTCAGATAGGTATCTGAAGAAGTGTGCATGCACACGAAAGCTCATACCTAGAACTAACTTAGTTGGTCTTTAAGGTGCTACTGGAAGGATTTTTTTTATTCAATTTACATTGGTTATTCCAACCACCTTTTCCCACAAACAGTGCCTGTTTTTGCCTTGCTCCCATCTCCTACAACCGGCATATGGCCCTCCGAAGGCTGCCTGGAAGGGAATGCGGCCCTCGGGCTGGGAAAAGGTTCCCCACTCCAGCTGTACACTCTTCCGCTGGGAGTAGCAGTGGTTAGAGTGTCCGACTGGGGAGATGAGGGTTCGAATCCCCACTCAGTCATGAAGCTCACTGGGCCAATCTCTCTTCCTAACCTACCTCACAAGGTTGCTGTGGGGATGAAATGAAGAGGGAAGAACCATGTGCAGCACCAGGAAAAGGTGGAACAGAAATGCTGGCCTTTTGAAGCGCAGAGAGAAGAGCCCCCACTTCAAGGATGATTTGGGGGTAACAGCTTCTAGATCAGAAGGAGGGGTTCGCACAGCAGACCTGGCCAGCCACTCGGCGCATGTTGTTGTTTCCAAACCTGCAAATCGACCACTGCCACAAGCTCAAAAGGTGCGGGGTTGCAGCGGGGGCTTCCTACCCACCCACCCCCGAACCGAGTTGGAAGCCCAACTTTCCCAGTCGCTCCGCACGCAGCCCGGACAAGCAACACATTTTTGCAACTCTTCCTTTCTCTGATCTGCACCAGCTGCCACCACATTTCGGCCAAATCTGCCCCTTTAAAACTCACCTTTCTCTCGCAGCCATTCAAAAGCAGGCATCCGACCCTCTCAACAAAGCAGGAAAGAGAAGGGGAGGGAGCAAGAGAGAAAGAGAGAGAGAGAATTATTACACCACTTCCAGTTCCACCCCCCTTCTCAAATTTCCCAGTTCCTTCAGGAATCTGAGTTTAACCCTTTCCAGCAATACTTTCTCTCTCCCTCCATCACTCTGGGACAGGAGGAGGTTGCAATCCGGATCAGGCCAAACCTCAGCGCGGGTGGCTGGCGTTTGCAAGCTTTACATTCCCAGGAAAGGTGCATTTAAGGCCGGATCGGGCTGCCACGCTTTTTAAGGAGGAAGGAGGCTGCAACACACGCGCGCCTTGGCTCTATTTCCGGTCCCCTTTTGAACGGAGGGAGTGGGGGGAATCGCGTTCCCACCGCCGATTCAGATGAAGCTGATCAAATGTCTCTCTGTGTCTTTTTGATTAAATTGCAGGATGGGAAGGTGCCTTCATCCATTGGACCCATCCAGCCCTCTATTGCACGCACTGACCGGCAGCAGAGGTTCTCCAGAATTTCAGGCTAGAGTCTCCCTTGACCTCCCTCTCCTGGAGATGCCAGGAACAGAAACTGAGACCTTCTGCATGCAAAGCAGATGCTCTGACCACTGAACAACACAGCCCCATCGCAAATAGCAATTTGCATTTGATGATGTGGTCTACAGAAGCTTCTGCCCTTAAAATGAATTATTATTATTATTATTATTATTATTATTATTATTATTATTATTATTATTATTAAGCTGTTACACCCTAACGGTTCCACAAGACCCTTTGCTGTCTGCTCTTGCTTCATCAGAGACTGATAAGGTCTGGAATACCCCTCAGATGTTTTTTGCAATTTTAGGTTTGCAGGCAAGGGAAGTCAAGTTAAGAGTTTCCCGCCGTTCCACCAGTATTTTCTTATTTACAGTGGTATCTCAGATTACATACGCTTCAGGTTACAGACTCCGCTAACCCAGAAATAGTACCTCGGGTTAAGAACTTTGCTTCAAGATGAGAACAGAAATCGTGCTCCAGAGGCGGCGCGGCAGCGGGAGGCCCCATTAGCTAAAGTGGTGCTTCAGGTTAAGAACAGTTTCAGGTTAAGAACGGGCCTCCGGAACTAATTAAGTACTTAACCCAAGGTACCACTGTATTTCGTAAAATTCATATACTGCTTGATTGTAAAACAAACAAACACTGAAAGGAGCACAGTGAAGATGCCCGCTTGGTCTCAACAGGCAGGGAATTCCAAAGTGTAGATGGAACAGGTATTTTGTGGCACCTGGAAGTGCCCGTTCCGCCGATTGAAGTGGTAAGAGTGGGAGTATATTGGGAACGGCGATCTTGTAGGTTAACCAGCCCCAAGGTAAGGGCTTTATATATTAACAGTGACACATTCAACTTGGCCCAGTAGCAAATTCCCAACCAGTGCAGATCTCCAAGTGCAGGTGCTATATGCTGACAAGGCCTCGCTTCTGTCAGCAATTGTGCACTAACTGCAGCTTCTGGATCGAGTGCAGCGGAAGCCCTGCATGGAGTAATCCAGTCTTAAATTGCTTAAATTCCACCCTCTGCATAGGTGGAATCTTAGTCTCAGTGGCAAAATGCATCTCTCAAACCCTCTCTGTGTGGCCCCTCCCTGGTCTTGCTGCCCCTCGCAAGTGTCCTTGAACTCTGATAATGCCTCTAGCTTGCCTTAGAATAATAGAATTGTAGAGTTTGAAGGGGACCTGAGGGTCATCTAGTCCAACCCCCTGCAACGCAAAGCTAATCCAAGATATTTTGCTGCCTAAGATGAAGCAGCAATGGCACCCCGTTCCCCAAGTCCCAGGACTGCTTCATGCCAAGGTTGTTGTGAGAGACAAAAGGACAGGAGGGTCGCTCCCTCTGTTTTAAGACTCTTCTGAGGCTCCCATGTTGTAATAATTTTTGTAATAATTTTTAATTGAGTATTTATCAAAGTGATATAGAACAGTGCCAAAAACAAAAATTAAACAATGAAGAACAGTCCAACCAGATTTGATCAGCATGGGAACCAAAAGTAACTGGCGCAAAAAGCTATACCAAATATTATATAAATTATATAAATTAATTATATATTATATAAATTAATCACAACTTTTTTTCGTAGGGAAGGAAAACCAGTCAAGTCAAGTCAATAAGGAAAGGCATTGCGATTCAAAAACTATATTTCATGAGACCAGCAGAATGGATGGAAGAGATTGCTGCAATTGTTCATTAGTGACATGTGAGATGAAGTCCCAACATAGAGCGGCAAAATGCTTTTCCAACCTAATGTGCCAAATGATTTTTTCCCTCTCCCCTGAAGCACAACATTTTGCCACCAAAACACACATTTTGCCACCAAATTGAGATAGTAATATTGGCTAATGTTTTCCCAGCCCAGCATTGGCCTGTGGCCCACAGAAAGTTGTCGAGGTGGTAATGCAGCCCTCAGGCTCAACAGCTTTTCCCACTCCTGCATTAAATAAAAACCACAGCCAGGAACTGCTCCAGGACCAGCAGCTCCAGGACTAGCTCCTTAGTCTTCCTCTCAGCCTTCAGCCACCCATGGAACAGCTCCTGGAGCCGACCGTAAGCCCCTCTGGGTCCCTCGCCCTCCCGGTAGCAGAAATGTCTGTAGTGCCAGCACCGGCTCTCCCTCCTCTCGGTGTCCCTCTGCAAGATGGCCGCCTTCACCTTCCCATAGTCCTCTCTGTCCCCGACTTCCAGCCTGACAAAGGCCTACTCGGCTTCGCCCTGGAGGGCTGGCAGGAGTTGGGTCGCCCACTCCTGCTTGGGCTACCAGTAGGCTTCAGCCGCTTGCTTGAAGGACGCCAGGAAGGCCTTTATTCTGGGCTCTTCCAGCAACTATGCCATTGCCCGGTGTGGCAGAGGCGATTTCACCGTCCTCAGGAACTCCTACCACTGCGTTTCCCAGTGCTGAAGCAGACCCTTGCATGGCTCCTGTTTGACCAGCTGCATCTTGGAAGCACTTCTCCAACACTCCCAGCCTAATACTCCCAGCCTGGAGGACATGAGGGTCTTGCCTATGGCCCAGACATCCATCCCGTCGAAGCTTTCACACCTCCATTTTCATCCTCACCAGATCCTGCAGTAATAATGTCTTGCGCCTTCAGAAAAACAAGAAAAAACAAACAGTTCTTGACTCCTTTTTTATTCTACGCGTTTGCATAATTTCTTTTCTCTTCAGGTGGTCCTGGTAAGAATTCTGTAACCGAGGCCCCATCTGCGCTGTACATCAAAAGCAGAATCGTACCACTTTAAACAGTCATGGCTTCCCCCAAAGGATCCTGGGAACTGTAGCTCAAGTGTTAGCAGAGCCTTCCCCATTCACTGCTAGAGCTACAGTTCCCAGTTCCCCAGGAAGAAAGACAGACTTTTAAGCCACGCTGGAAACTGTAGCCCTGTGAGGGGGGTAGGGGTCTCCTAACAACCCTCAGCAGCCTTACGAAACTACAGTTCCCAAAATTTTGTGGGGTTTAAAGTGGCACATTGTGCTTTAAATGCATAGCCTAGAAAGCCGTAGATGGGGCCTGAGAAGCAGTGCCTATGCTTACTTACCCCCTCCCAATAAATTTTCCTTTTGTGTCATGTCTTCTCATTAATATTTGTAAACTGTTGAGGAAACCTTCCCCCCCCTTTTTATTCTTATTTAAAGTTTATTGCTTTATCAGCCTGTAGTTCAAGTTATTTTATCATTCACAAGCGGCGAAATCCGGAAGTAACCCTTTCCGGTACTTCCAGGTCGCCGCGGGACACAACCTGAAAAGACGTAACCTGAACTGAACATAACAAGAGGTATGATTGTTATTAGATATTTTCAATAAAAAATTCACAAAGTTAAGTTGAATGGTTTAATATAGCCGAGTTTCCACCCAATACAAACTAAATATTACATCAAATAATCAGGTATCCGACAAGCTAAGGAGACTGTTTTTCACTTGATTCAAATTTCGTTTCCAGAAGTTAGGTATCATACAGCTGTTGCCACTGCTGTTTTCCAAAGGTTCGATGTGTGCTGTGACTGACCACTACTTTCCTCTGTTCGATCAATTTTGCAGTGCACCATCTTTGTCTTTACAGCATCAATAACAAATGCTTCAATATTATCAGCTCCAACCTGAAGTTCCTGCTGCATAGTGTCAAATGATTATTTCCTTGTTTTCCACAGCCATTCCCATAAAGGAGAGCAGTCACATTTTTGCCATGTTCTGTTCCTGCAATAAACCAAGAGAGTTTAGTAGTCCTTTTAGTAGTTATTTAGGACTACTAAATAACTGAAAGCCCCCTAGGGGGAATTAGTGACATTACAATGGCTGCAGAGGGAAAATTACTGGCGGAGATAGAAAAAATGTTCTTTCTCGTGGGAATCCTGCAGGAGCAGAGTATGGCTCTGAGTAAAGTTTTTATGACCTTGAATTCTGAAACAAACAACTCTGCTGAATGCACAAAGGAGACGTATGACAAAAACTCTGCAGCTGAGCAGGAAGAGATGCCTTTGGAAATGACAGAGAAGAAAGAAGGAGTTCAGACACTACAAGTGGAAAATATCAACCAGGAATCTGCATTGTTAGAGTATGAGCAAGAAGACCTTTGGATTACAAACCTGCGAAAGATGAGAAAGAAGAAGAGGGAAGTCCCTGGAGTACTTGGAATATTAAAACTAAAAAGAATAAAGCAACATGATTGGGACTTTCCTCTTGAGTATGGAAAACTAGATGGTCCTTCGCAGCAAACACTCTTTAACATTCTGGATGAAAGAAAATATGATGTGACTCTGACTGAACTCCTTCGGGGTCTTAGGACCAACAAAGAGGACTACCAACATAGTTGGCAGAGAGGGACTGACAGAGAATCAGACGCCTCGGACGTGAGGAATCCGGGCTAAGAACTATTTTTTGTTTGTTTTTTGGACATTTGTCTGGGAAGGGACAGAAACCGGGGCAGGGGGGGGAGAGAGAATAGAATTATAAAATGTTATGATTTGTTTTACTTGGTCAATGTGACCTATAATTAATATAATAAAGGGAAAATTTGTGGAAGGGAAGTTAGATCGACCTTAAAAAAAAAAGAAATTAATGATTATAAGAGAATTGGATAAGTTGAATATAGATAAACAAAAAGAATTTAATTTTTAAAAACAATATGAATATGTTTAAGAGGTTAGGTAAGAACTTGCTGAATTAATTTTGGAACTGGGATGTAAGAGGAGGGGGTGGGGGGAAGTCAATGAAAGTGGGTAAAGAAAATTAGGGTATGTAATTGTATTTGTGTGTTTGTGTGTCTTTGTCTTTGTGTGTGTGTTTGTTCTTATAAAATGTAAAAACCCAATAAAAATTATTTTAAAAAAATAAATAAATAAACCAAGAGAGTTTACCTCTTTGCTCCACTCCAGATTCTCTTCTTATCCCTCTGCTCCTAATGTAAGGAATTTCACAGAGGAAGAGAGAAAGGTACACAGCCTCTACAGCTGGTATTTGTCTGAAAGCAACAAAGACTTTTCTGTGGGTGCAATGTGGCATCGATTTGTTCCTTGGCAAGTCTGTGGTGACAACCTTGCATCTCACTGCATTATATACCCCTTGCATTGAAAGTTAGGGTGGAAATCTGTTGAGTTGACTACCGGAAATATTGTAAGGACTGCATAGTAGCTCTAGTCCCTTTGGGGAACATGCCCTGCATAACGAAGGGAGGCTTCACTGTTTTGCATGCTTCCTCTCTGCAATCCTTGGTGGGCCTCTCTAGGAAACAACCTTCTCTGGGTTTAGCTCTTTGAAGCGTTGCATAAAAACAAACAAACCACACACCTTTTTGTTGTATAGTGGGAAAGATGGGCAACGGACACAGCTCTTTTAAGCAACAGCCCTTTATTACAGCAGTTAGCACTGCTCTAAGTCTCTCTGAACAACAGTGAAGCTGGCTGCCTTATACAATGGTGCCTCGCAAGACGAAATTAATCTGTTCCGTGAGGCTCTTCGCGAAGCAAGCCCATTGACAATTTAGCGGATTAGCGCTATTAGCGGTTTAGCGGCTTTTGGCGGATCAGCTGATAAGCGGCTTATCAGCGGATCAGCTGATTAGCGGCTTAGGAAAAGGGGGGGGGAGTAAAAAACCCCGCAGGAACTCGCAAGACATTTTTGTCTTGCGAAGCAAGCCCATAGGGAAATTCGTTTTGCGAAGCGCCTCCAAAATGGAAAACCCTTTCGTCTAGCGGGTTTTCCGTCTTGCGAGGCGTTCGTCTTGCGGGGCACCACTGTATAATGCTCAATAACTTGTAACAGTAACAAATTCCAACTAACTACCCCAATTGGTGAAAGCAACTCTCAATCCTTCATTTGCATACTGGTGGCCCAGAGTGAGAACTGCAGCCAGTCTGAATACATAACAAACCCTCCTGGTGAAAGCAATGAAGAGATATCATAGCATTATAGAGTGGGAAGGGAACCCCAACGGTTATCTAGTCCAACCCCCTGCAATGCAGGAATCTAGTGAAAACATCTGTGACAGAGGGCTATCCAACCTCTGCTTAAAAACCTTCAAGGAAGGAGAGTCCACAACTTACCGTCAGAAAGTTTTCCTGATGTTTAGTCGGAATCTCCTTCCTTGTAACTTGAAGCCATTGCTTTGAGCCTTCCCTCCACAGCCGGAGAAAACAAGCTTGCTCCATCTTCCATGTGACAGAATGCAGGGCTTAAGTGCCGGCCAACTCTCTTATTTCTAAATAAAGGTCTTTCAAAATCCATCAAAATCCATTCAGAGTTTCATTTGACAAATATTTTTTTAAAGAAACAAATCACTGCTGAGCTGCCCCGGCAGTTGTCAGGCCTTGGGAGGCTGCACTGTTGCGGTTAAATACAGATAACTTGTGATGCCCAAAAGGACATAGTGGCTGAGGGAGGAGAGGCAGCCCTAAGTAAGAGAAAGGAGGGGGAAAGCCCCTAAGACAAGGAGGCTGAGGAGAAGGTGGATCAGGGACAGCTGGAGAAACTGCATCTGGCTTCAGGGTTGTTCTCTACTATTTTAGACACATAGTTTATATAGATATGTTTATTTAGATATGTGTGTGATATAAGTAAAAAAACCCTGCTCCTTTTCCTTTATGGGGTACCCAAGAGATCATATAGAGTTCTTTTGTAGGTTCTCTGTCGGTAGGAGAAAATCACAAAGACCAACCAGAGAATATTGAGAAGCAAAGCAAAGCAAAGTAACCCTGATCTTTATTAACAGTTGCAACAGGGAGCTCCCCCACACGCAGGAGAGAGGAGGAGGAACCCATCCATTTTAAATTGCCTGCCATGGAGTCCAAGACCACCCCCAGAAACATCATACATACATCACAGAAGGCTACAACAGAAATCTGAGTGCATTGTTTTTACCCTGTCTGCCAAGTTACCTGTTAATGGTCACTTGACTGGATTACCTGGGGAGCCTAGGTATTCTTTTGTAATGATAATACTTATTTCCTGAGCCAGGTCACAGCTCACCCTATTCACACCTTAAATGTGCCCCTTAAGGCACATTTGTGAGGACAGAGACAATGGGGAGGTTTCTGCATTTCCTTCAACCTTGTTGAGAAATATTTGAGGTTACTAAGAGTCAAAATGGCTTTAGGACTTTTCCTGTGGGTTTTAGACATGTGGTTTATATATTTATATATGTCTTTGCTTGGTACATTTATGTACATTTCTTATATACACATAAGACCTAAACATTATTATAATATGTGCATTTATGAATATTTATTCTATATTTGAGACCGTAGAATTCTTCTAACAATAGTGCTTTATATAAGGTGGTTGTTTTACAGATTTCATAATTATTCTATAATTGTGATGTTCTATTATGTTTTTAGGGATGCGGGTGGCGCTGTAGGTTAAACCACAGAGCCTAGGACTTGCCGATCAGAAGGTTGGTGGTTCGAATCCCTGGGACGGGGTGAGCTCCAGTTGCTTGGTCCCAGCTCCTGCCTACCAGCAGTTTGAAAGCACGTCAAAGTGCAAGTGGATAAATAGGTACCGCTCCGGCGGGAAGGTAAACGGCGTTTCCGTGCGCTGCTCTGGTTCGCCAGAAGCAGCTTAGTCATGCTGGCCACATGACCCAGAAGCTGTACGCCGGCTCCCTCGGCCAGTAAAGCGAGATGAGCGCCGCAACCCCAGAGTTGGCCACGACTGGCCCTAATGGTCAGGGGTCCCTTTACCTTATTATGTTCTTGCTTGTGAGTCACTTTGTGACTCGTGTGAGTGAAAAGTGGCATAGGTATACAATACATAAAATGAATGAAAATGGCTGAGGGGAAAGAGGCAGTTATTAGAGGGAAGAACCCCAAAAAGAGGCAGCTTAGGAGAAGCAGAGGCATGGCTAACCAGAGACACAAAAGGGAAAACAGGGTTGGCTTCTTCCTGTCTACCTGAGTTGCCAACTTCTACTTCTCTCCAGGCTCTGACGTACATATGTAGTTGTCAAAAAAGTCACGACTGATTCTGTCACTGAGAATCCCAGCTCCTCCAACAAACATCTAAGGATCCCCAGTTTGGAAAGCTGGGCAAGGTGCTTGCTTCAGGATCAATCAATGATAATATTTGGAAGAAAGACTCTCAGGGAAATGCGACTTGTGACCCTCAGTAATTTTCAGCCATCTCAAAATGGGCCCGCAGGTAGAAAAATTGATAACCGCAGCTTTAAAACTATTTCAGCAGCAACAGTAAGGCAGTGCAGCTGGGTTGGGGGGGGGTGAGTCAATTTGCCAAAATCTTTGAGGAATAAACAGAGCAAATTTCAAAGAGCACCCCAGATCCTGGGGGCCAAAACAGAAAAGTTCCTGCTTGTTGCTGAGACCAGTCTGACTTATAGAAGTTGAAAAGGTCTCACTTGTTGTTTTGTAGGGATTGATTTGGCAGAGTTTCACATGGGCATCCTAACTAAGAGCTAGAACGTTTTAAGGCTTAACTAGTAAAAACCAGCACCTTGGATTGCAAACCTAAGCATGTGTTTACCGAAAAATAAGTCACATTAAGATCAGTGGGGCTTAAGAATTAGCTTGTAAGTACAAGAGGTTAAATTAAAGAAGTCACTCCACTGATTTTGAAACTTCAAAGCCATTTTTAATGGACAAAAAGTAATTCAACAATTCCTCCTTGCCCCCCAGCTGCCACATTTTAACAGGGCACACATAACTTTGCATATCTATCTGCACATGTATCAGAACAGGGTATATAGGGTTTCTCTATTGACTCTTCTGGGTGTGTAACAAGGTCTAATTTCCTACTTGGTTAGAGCAGGGATAGCCAAAGTGGGGCCTTCCACTTTTTGTTGACTACAACTTCCATCATCCCTGCCCATTGGCCATGTCGGTTGGCTGTGGCTGATGAGAGTTGGAGTCCCACACTATTTGAATTATGCCAGGTTGACTATGCATAGATTCAAATGTCAATGACAGTACCATATGCATCTTGCTCACAAATAAATTGGAGGATTTCAGCCTTGTGCAGTTGAAATCCATCCAGTTGAACTTGAACAAATTGATTGCCTGTGGAGAGAAGAGCTTAAAAGCTTGTTTTGTGCCATGCTTTCCTGGCATGAAGAAACTTTTAAGCGTTGTCTTCCTTGCCAGGCTCTGAGAGGCTCTTGCAGGAACTCAGACACACCCATGGGATCCCCAAGCTTACTCACTGGGCTGGTAAGCAAGCTGGAGAGCTTAAAAGCTCTCTGCCCTTCCTTGGAAGGTAAGGATGGTCTCACAGGGGCAGTTTCAAGAGGGAGGTTTGCGTATGCGTGTTTTTGTATACATGCACCATCCCCAGAATGTAGCCCTTGTACAAGATGCAATCATACAGCATGAAGCTTCTTTTTACATCAGAACAAGCAACATTCTCCCTTGCTCTCTGGTGATTCACATGACTGTTCCTCTGGATTTGTGCATCAACAGTTCCAGGAAAGTTCTACAAAACATTCTTCAAGGAAACAACCAGGAAGAAAGAGAAAATGGGCGAAAAGCAATGTGTCTTCATATAGAAGTACAGATCGGGCTTTACAGATTACAAGCCTCCACACCCAAGCAACCCATCACTCTCACCATTGCAACAAGTGAAGTTAGATTCGGGTAGGGGGGAAATGACAGAGTGGTGTTGGGGAAACAAGTGGTGCTCTCTATCTCTCCTGCGCCCATCAAATTTTACAGTCAGAGGTTTTTCTTCACTCAAAGCATCCATAGGCTTTCTTTCCTGTGTGGATTCTCTGATGGTCAATGAAACACTCTCTAAAGCAGGAGTAGGGAGCCACCAGGCCACAGGCCAATTTAGGCCCATCAGACCTCCCTAATTTGGCTCACAGGGCCATTTTGGCACAGCCATGCCCATAGGCCCTACACCCGATACCATGCATGATATCAGGTCAGACACTGGGGCAGGAAAAATGTGGCCAGGCCAAAAAGGGGTCACAGGCATCACCAAAGATAGTCAGTGCTTGCACAGCCCTGTACCTTTGCCTGCATGTTGCAATTTCAAACTAAATCAAGTTTAGTTTAGAACAATTCCTTGTATGAGTCTCCCGGTGTGTTCTCAACCCAGTTTTCCAACGAAAGCTTCTGCCACACTCAGTACATGTGAACGTTTTCTCCCCACTATGGATCCACAAATGTTTGAACACACAGTTTCTCCAGCGAAACTTTCCCCCACACTGTGGGCATCCATAAGGCATCTCCTATATGGAGCCTATGATGATCTTCAAGACAAACATTGTTCATTAAGGTTTTGCCACACGAGGGACATTGATAGGGTGCCTTCTCTGTAGGAGGAGTTTCCTGGATTACAAATCCTGGTGTGCTGGGGCACACATTCCCAGGCCGGGAGGAGTATGACAATTTTTTCACCCACAGGTGCTCCACAGTTTCCTTTTGGGACTTGCGGCCTTCTAAGAGCTTGATGGGCTCCTTTTGTGTCTTCACCGCTTTCTTTCTCTGCCGCCCTTCAGGTTCCCATTCTGGTTCTTGAGCCAGTGTCATCTTACTTTGAGGAAATTCTGCTATCCTTCCATTAGATACACCCTCTCTCTCATTCCTTTCCTGCTGAGGAGTCTCCACCCTGAACTTACTTAGCCCCTCATTTCCTACAGGGATGGAGAGAAAGTTGAATTAATCCATCTGGATATGAGACACAATGTTTAATAAACCAATCAGTTTGATTAATTCTTCAACACAGAGAATGAAACTTAAGTAGAGGTGTTGCGCTGGGTGGGGCAAATCCATTATTATAACTTCCTGGCAGGTGGATTGCTGTTGCTTACCAGGAGGGAGAGGGGAAAGGCCAGTGTGGTGCAAAGGCACTGGCAGGAGCACTGGTCTGGCTCTCTCTGCTGGTGTGTTTGCACCATGCCAACCTCCTCACCCATCTATCGCCTGGTAAGCAGCAGTAACCCACCTGCTGGGAAGCTGGCATAGCAACTCTGCCCCACCTACCGAGCCACTTCTGAAAGCGCATAATAGGGGAAACATTTTACTGTTCCGTGTACTGTTTCATAAAATTCAAGAGTAACTTAATGAATGTATATAATACAAGGAAGACTGGACAACTGGATTTGCCTCAGTAGTGGTCAAATCTGAAATCAAAGTTGCAATTAAGTCCCCAGCAGCTGTTCTGAGGAAGGACTGTTTTGCCCTCAGCTCCAGTTGCTGGACTCCCCCCCCCCCTGCAAAACAAAACCCCCCAACAAAGCAGGTTTCCCCAAGTCTATTTGTCTGATCATATCTGCAGCCTCAAAGTAATCTCTGACCTTTAGTGACAGATGCCGTGGCAAGCAGTTGCTTCTTGCCTCTGGGTTCCATCTTGGTCTTGTGGATTCTCAGGTGGCCAGCAAGGGCATGTATCCCACAGAAGGTTTTCTCGCACTCAAAGCACTGGTAAAGTCCTCCCCGCGTGTGAATCTGCCTGTGCTGAGCGAGGTTTGAGGAGCAAGTTCTGGACCCGCGACGGAGTTTTTTCTCTTGTGGTGGATCTGCGATTCCTTCTGCAAACTCCTGGCTCATACCATGCAGAGTCGGAGTTCCCTGCTTCATCCCTCGGTCACTCATTTGAGGCCACATCACTCCAGGACTCAGGGAAACACCAGGACTCAAGGGAACAGTGTCCTGGGGTTCTCCTGATCGTATCACAGTTGGGCTTTGTCGCTCAGGGATTCCTTGCTGAGAATTTTCAGTTTCCTTCCTGTTCATGCTCCTGCCTGTTGTGAAGGTGAGAAAACACAGGGGGGATCGTTGCTATTTTATACAAGAGCCAATTCTGCATTGTAAAGAGAACTGAGCTTTGAGCAAACCCTGAACACCCGGCCTCAATATCTGCTGTCCAGAGAAAATATGCCAGTGATAATCAGTTGCTCAGGTCCTGCTCATGGGATTCCCATGGGCATCTGCTTGGCTGCTGCCAGAAAAATATACTGGACTAGATGGTTCTTAGGCCTAATCTAGCAGAACTGGTCATGATGGTAATGTCAATATCAGCCGGAGTGTTGCATCTGGGTATCAGTTGCTGGGAATCATGAGCTGGTTTGCTCTTCTCATGGTCCTGCTTGTAGGTTTCCAAGGGACTTAGCGGGGGAAATAAGGTGCTGGGCTAGGGTGCAGGATTTGATCATGCAGGGCTCTCTTTCTTACATGCTTCTCCTGTGATATGGGAATAATAGGGACCACTATCCCCCTAACAAGATTACTGGAAGTACAAACACAGCCAATATCTCCATCTCAGTCTCTGCTCTCTCTAACCTAATAAAGGATCTCAAGAAGCAGGGGGATGGGAAAGGACCTTCTCTGTGTTTTAGACTCTGAATTGCTCCTGCAAGTCAGAGCAGGTAGTATTGGATTAGACGGGGCAAGACACTGATGTGGTTTCAGGCTGTTGCCTATATACTCATCACCACCAGGATGTAACCATGGAGTCTCTGTGATTACCCTTACCTGAGAGAGTCTTACCTGGGAATGTATCTTTATGCTCAGAGTTTGGGAGAAATACTAATTTTTCTTGTCCAACCAGGCTGGGGAAGACCACTGGTCCTCCTACAGGTTGGAGACACAATTGATGTATGAGGAGAAAAGAGGAGTTTGTCTTACAACTGGGAGAAATATGGATGCCAGACATATCCAATGCTTTTGGGGTGTGACAGCAGTGTACATATGCTTGAGACATTTACCTGAGAAAGCAACGGTCTCATCCTCCTCCACCAAAACTTTCCAGTACACAGGGCTCTGAATGGGACAGAGCACAGCATTCTCTGTTGTATCCGACAAGACAGTCGCACCCTTCAAATCAACTGTCCCCTGAAACTACAAGAGGGTTTCCTGCTCTGAATACAGAACTGTAGACAGGTCACATTCATGCCATACATTTAAAGCTAATTCCTTCCCTCCAAAGAAACCTGGATGCACTGTTGTTTGTTATGGGTGCTGGGAATTGTAACTGTATGAGGAATAAGCAGCAGTTCCAAGGATTCCTTGGCAGGTGCTTTTAAATGTATGGTGTCAGGAATGTGTCCCCCGCCCCGAGCACAGCAGAAGAGTCAGCCTCAGAAACTGAACTAAAGGAACAAGGGGCCGACTGCAGATGACAGCTGTTTGTCAGAGTTTAGAGAGGACAGCCCAGGCCCACTCCTTCCCAAGGAAGAAGCTGTTAGCTCCCAAGGAGAGGAAGAGTTGGAAGTCAGCCAGATCGTTGGCAGGCAACCATCAGCCAAAGTCTGAGTCTGTGTCTTCTGGGAGTGGGGAGGAGACAGGCCAGCCGTTCAGTCCCTGTACTAGAAGATGGGAGAAGCTCAGAGAACAACAGAAGGGAAGGAGAAGAACAGCTCAATTTTGGGGTTCTTCCTGTTGGGGAAGGGACAATGAGACAGACTGAGCAACTACTGTTAATGAGAGCAGGCGGAAAGACTGGGCTCTGGATATGTTTCTTCTTTTAAATAAACTTACATAAAACTGATGGGGACTCATTGCTGCTTATTAGGCTGCTTGATTGCCAGAGATCATTATATATGCCATGGATGTGACCTGGAAAATACCTTCTTAGCCAACCAGTCTAATTTCCTGCTTGGTGCAGGAGATTCAGAGCTAGAGTTCTCCAGATTCGGATTGAAGATCTCCAGCAATTCTTACCATCAAAATGTTTCTCCTCATGTCCAACCAAAATCTCCCTTCCTGCCACTTAAATCCCTTAAATCTAGCCCCTTAGGTCCCTCACTATCACATATGCATCTGCTTCCTATAGAAACTAAGGTTTTTTAGTGAAGTGGCACCAGTTCTTTAAAACACAGTTTGGAGAAACAAACTGTTGCTTGTCCGGTTGTTTGCAGGACAACCAATGGTTTGTTGAACAACCCAGTGGAGGAGCTTCATGCTCCGGCACCGGGGGGGGGGGGCGGAGAGCAGGCAGGGGCGTGGCTGGTGTGCGTCCCAGGGGCGTGGCGCCCAACGCAGGCGGGGGGCAGTCGTGATGGGCAGCCGTGCTCTCCCCGCCCCTCTCTGCCTCCACCAGTGGAACAACCTATGGGTTAGTGCAGCATTGGCAAATCATAGCCCATGGGCTTCATTAGGCTGGACAGGCCTCCATGGTCATTTTGGGCAAATCAGTCAACAATAGGAAAAACTAAAATGAAAAAGATGGCACCTTCTGAATTTGGCAGCAAGGTGACAGAAAAAAGCTGCCCAAATAAAAAAAACAGACTTTTTGATGCAAAGAAAGATTCAGGAGCCCGCAGGAGGAGGGGAGACAGCAAGACAGCTAACGCATGAACCTACCTCATCCAAGACACCTTCTGCTAACTCTGATCCATCAGGGCAATGCAAGGGAGCAGAGACACTTTGGGATGCTGTTCTGCTGGCTGTAAGAGACAAGAACAGGTTATGTTTTCAGAAGCAACATTTGTATTGTCATTTATTTCAGTCATTTCCATGATCCATCCCTTCTCAAAACATAACCAAAGTGGCTTACAAGTATCAGAGAGTTTGGACACACATAGGAGGAGATCCACTTGTGGTAGCCACAGAATCACAACAGCCATTCCACTAGTGGATGCCCTGTTCTTAGAGGAGCACAACAGCCAAATCCAATGGGCTGCTTGGACTGGCAAAGTTACTGTGTTAGCACTACCTATTTTGTCCTCTTCTGCACAACAAAAAGAGCTTGCTCAGCAACATCAAAAATTCCAGACCACCTGCCAATGCCCTGCCCCATTACCAATTTCCATCCCCTCACATTTCACCCCAAACCCCTCCCTCCCCTCCCAGTTTGCCCAGTCCCAAGATTCCCCCAATTGCTGCTCATGTTTCTTCCCTTCACCCCCCCTTCTGTCTGCACACTTCCTTCTATCAGCAGTGGCAGCTGTTGGGGTCAAAGGGGGGGGGATGAGGGGTGGGCATAGAAAGGCCTGCCTTGGCCACCTGCCTGCCCCACTGCTCGGCCAGCCTATGGCGAGTCACTTAACCCTTACATAGAAGCGTGGCACCACCACCACCCTGCTGCTTGGCTTCCTTGCAGATCTCTCTCTCGGCGGAGTGGGCCGCCATCTCCTCTGCCCTCAAGAAACTCTGGGTCATTTTCTGAACCGGCTCCTGAAACAGCAAGGAAAACTGCATCCCATAAAATGGATTGAAACAGAAACGTTAGGGATGGAAGCCATACTCAATTTCTGAACTCCCGTTTCCTTGGGGACACCGCTCTGGAAGTGGCTTGATGTTGAGGGGAGTGCAGTCCAGTGGGAGGACAGGTGTTCTGCATGCAGAAGATCCCAAGCTAAGTCCCCATTTTAGTTTTGTTCTTTAAAAGGATCAGGTAGCGGGAAACGGCTGCTGCTGGCCAGAGCAGGAGACAATGGCCTGGCTCACTTGAAGTGAGCTGTATATCACTTTTGAAACTTTATTAACTTTATTGTTTCCTTCAATTTAAATCCTGCCCTTCCTCCTAAAGGAGCCCAGAGGGGGAAACATATCAGGAGAAAACTATTTCAAAACCATCCTAAAAACAGTTAAAACATTTGTGGCACAATGGGTTGGTGTGCCTGGCTGTTAACCAGAAGGCTGGTGGTTCAAGCCCACCCAGAGACAGCTTTGGGCAGGATTCCTGGATTACAGGGGGTTGGACTAGATGACCCTTGGGGTCCCTTCTACAACTCTATAAATCTATGATTCTACAATTTCAAAACAGTGATCTCAGGTGTGCCAGGAACAGTGATTTTCTTTTTTCTTCTTCTTTTTTAATTTTTTTTTATTTAAAAGGTAAAGGTACCCCTGCCCGTACGGGCCAGTCTTGACAGACTCTGGGGTTGGTGTGCCCATCTCACTCAAGAGGCCGGGAGCCAGCGCTGTCCGCAGACACTTCCGGGTCACGTGGCCAGCGTGACAAAGCTGCATCTGGAGAGCCAGCGCAGCACACGGAAACGCCGTTTACCTTCCCACCAGTAAGCGGTTCCTATTTATCTACTTGCATCCGGGGGTGCTTTCGAACTGCTAGGTTAGCAGGCGCTGGGACCAAGCAGCGGGAGCGCACCCCGCCGCGGGGGTTCGAACCGCCAACCTTTCGATCGGCAAGCCCTAGGCGCTGAGGCTTTTACCCACAGCGCCACCCGCGTCCCCAAAGGAACAGTGATTTTCAAATACCTGGGTAAACAGGAATGTTTTCAACATTTCACCTGAATGAAGGGCAAAGACATACTTTGCAAGAAGGAAGGGCATTCCACAAACAGGAGACCCTATCATAGGCTTTCTCTGCACCAACTAAACAGCACCAACTTTGCAGCCCCCAGTGGTGGTACCACCAAAACGGCCTTGATCCACACTTTTGACTTATTTTGTTTAATTTCTAGCCTCCCCTGCCCCACAAAAGAAGTCAGCATTGGGCTATTTTGAGATTTCCCCCCCTCCCTACCCCCCCCCATTCTTAAGATTCAGCTCCCTTCTACGATTGGATTGAAGATTTATACAAACTCGTAACATGTGAACAATCTGCATATAAACGCAGACTTGCCATGGACAAATTCAATGATGTTTGGAATTCATATAGCTACTGTAATAGGTTAAGAATTTGTGAGGTACAATAACCTTGCAAAATATACAGTTTTGGGTTTTTTCCCCTCCCCTCTTTTATTTTCCCTTCTACACAGGTTCTGTTTCTCTTTTTCGCTTTCTCTCTTTTATTTACGTCTCACGATGTTCAGTGCACATATAATGATGTACTTTTTGAACTTTCAATAAAAATGTTTAATTATTATTATTTTAAAATATGTTTTGTATTCCCATGAGGTTTCTCCATTCCTATTGTGCCTGAACAAAGCTTGTGGAGACTGGTGGTCCATGGACCAGTTTGGGAACCTCTGCTGTAGATCAAGCCTCTTTTCTCAGCAGTTGGCAACCCACATCACCCCTCTGTGCTGGCTTCAAAGAGACAGGCCATTAAGTTTTCACATCATGCAAATCTCACCTCCAGTCTCCACATCTTGGCCTCTTGATGGTTCCTCAGGAGGTCTTCTGCCATGGCCACTGCCTGGGCGCAGGCTTTTGGGCTACATTTCTCCATCCTCTTCTGGGTTTCCTGGGGCAGGATGGCCAGGAACTGCTCCAGGACCACCAGATCCAGGATTTGCTCCTTTGTGTGTTTCTCTGGTTTCAACCACTGACGACAAAGCTCACGGAGCTGGCCATATGCCCTCTGCGGGTCTTCCACCTCCTGGAAGCGGAACTGCCTGAAGCACTGGCGCTGGACCTCCATTTTGATTGCGTCCCCTTGCAAGATGGCAGCCTTCACTTTCCCATAGTCCTCTCTGTCGCCAGCAGCCAGCTTTCTAAAGGCTCTTGCTGCTTCTCCACCAAGGGCCGGCACAAGCCGGGCTGCCCACTCTTCTCTCGGCCATTGACAAGCTTCGGCAACTTTCTCAAAGGAGACCAGGAACCCTTCAGGATCATCTTCTGACAGTATGGGCTCTGTCAATCCTGGATTCTCCAGAGTCAGCTTTGGGGGCTGGAGGTCCTTCAGGAATTCTTCAGAGTGGCTCACCCTCTGCTGTGGCGGCCGCTCCTGGGTTTGCTGGTTAACATTTTGTGGTGCTGCCCCTCTTGGAAACTCTTCAAAGTGGGCAATGCCTGGACCTTTTCCCAGGTCTTCACAGCTTATCTCCATTTTTGACCTTCAGTTTCCTCCCCTTATTCTGTTGGCAAAATCCTGTCAGTTACAACAGGTAGTTTTATGTGCATTTCTGAGGCCTTGAGCCTTTTCTTGAGAAAATTCCCCAAGAGTGTAGTCTTGGGTAGTGGGGATACTCCCTACAGGAAAGAGATAAGAGTAGAAAATAAGTACAGTGGTACCTCGGGTTAAGAACTTAATTCGTTCTGGAGGTCTGTTCTTAACCTGAAACTGTTCTTAACCTGAGGTACCACTTTAGCTAATAGGGCCTCCTGCTGCCGCCGCACCGCCAGAGCACAATTTCTGTTCTCATCCTGAAGCAAAGTTCTTAACCCGAGGTACTATTTCTGGGTTAGCGGAGTCTGTAACCTGAAGCATCTGTAACCCAAGGTACCACTGTATCTGTTTAGTTACATGATACATACTTGAGGGAGAAGCCAACTTTTGTTCTTTATTTCTACCAACTCCCCCCCCCCCCAAAATAATAATTAAGAAACAGCTTGGACAGTGTCTTGCCAAAGGCAAGGGGCTTCTTTCTCTGGGATACAGAAACAATACAAGACACAAGTGATGATAACGCTAAGGTTGCAGGTTCAATCCCTGTATGGAACAGCTGCATATTCCTGCATTGCAGGTGGTTGGATTATACTATAATAATAATAATAAATTTTTATTTATACCCCACCCTTCCCAGTTCAGAAAACCGGGCTCAGGGCGGCTAACAACAAATTTAAAACACTTAATTGTAGAAGCAGCATAAAATACAGTAAAAAAACATGAATAACAATAAAATTCAAAGTTCAGAAATCAGTTTGGGGGAAATCCATCTAATAAGCCTTAGTCATCAGATGATCATCAGGATCCCTTCCAACTCTACAATTCTAAGAAGTCTCAAGATTTATTAAACAGCAGGCAGATCATACATAAGAATATACCATACCAAGCAAGCAATTTCTCCTTTCAGCTGCTGGGAGCCCCCACCGTAGCCTGGAATCCCAGGGGTCTTATAGGTTTTTCAAGGCTTGTTTGCTGAATTACTTGCCCCCCTCCAGAGAGAGTGAGAGAGCACTAAATTGCTCACACCTGGGGTGGACCACATGATCAGGGCTGCAGCTGCCAAGAAAAAGCCTAACACCACTCCAAGGTCATTAAGAATGGGATGGGATACTCCCAACGTAATATCTCTTGCAGGTGTTAAACTGGCAGGTGGACAAATTACACAATCTAGCAAAATCATGCTAACTCCCAGCCTAGGAGAGCGGTGAAGGACCATATAGATGTTTCCCATGCAGACGGATATTTTTTATAAAACACAACTTTCCTCCCAAGGCACTTTGGGATAACCTGTTTATTGCAGGCTTGATTAGATGGCATCAGCTATTTAATGAGCATACATTCATTGTTTGCATTGAGGAGAGATGCTGCTGCATCAGAACAAGCGCATTTTCCTGTCACTTTCCTTATTGAAAAAAGCCTGGTCTTTTAGAAAATCAGGTTTATTGTTAAAGAACCCCGCCCCAAAAAAACCCGACTCTGGACTACCCTTTGTCAACAGAGCATAGGGCAAATCCACAACATACATTTGAAGCAAATTAAATGCAGAGGGCCTTCATGGTAGTGGTGCCCGCCCTGTGGAACACCCTCCCATCAGATGTCAAGGAGATAATTAGCTGAACAGACCTGTATAGGGAGGTCTTTAATGTTTGATGTTAAGCTTTTATATTTGTTGGAAGCTGCCCAGAGTGGCTGGGACAACCCAGTTAGATGGGTGGAGTACAACAAAACAACAACAACAGGTACTACTATTGCGCAGGGCTTGCCTCAAAGATTCCTAGAAATGGGAGCTTCACCATCACAGAGCTACAGTTCCCAGCACCCTTAAACAACTTGTCCCATAATTCATTGGGGTAAGTCATGTGCTTTGAAAGTATAATGTGCATCTGCCATCAGTATTATTTTTTTCAGGTGTGAGGAAAGACTGACTCATTTTGTTGATTGGGGACAATATATTCCACACAGAAAATAAGGATTCAGATGCAGATTGTTCTTCAGTCTTGGGTCCTTAGATGTCAAGGGACTTTCTCCCCCAAGGAGCTCAAAATCTGCCATACATAGTTCTCTTCTTTTTCATTTAATCTCCATAACTACCCTGTGAGGTAGGTTAAGCTGAGAGAAACAGGGACTGGCTCATGGCTGAGCCGGGATTTGAACTCTAATCTCCCAGGTCCTAGTCTGATCCTTTTAACAACTACACCACACATACGGGCTGCAACCCCAGAGTCATCCGCGACTGGACCTAACAGTCAGGGGTCCCTTTACCTTTATCTTTATTCCCTTCACAGAGCCACAATATCCAGAGTGGTTTTTAACCATCAGTCCGTCTTCCAAGGGAACTCTGGGAACTATAGTTCTCTGAAGGAAATAGGGAGTCTCCTATTAACTCTGAGCACTCATAACAAACTGCAGTTCACAGTATTCTCTTTTTGTGGACATTCATTTTTCTCTTTGATGGAACAAGCACAGAAGTCCATCCTCTGCCCACCTGTTTCAGAGGACTGGGTTCAGACCAAATGAATACTGTTATGTACTGAAGTTCTCACCCTGGGTCAGCAGGGGGATACTGTAGATAGTTATGCAAATAAGGGATCGAAAGTGACGTTCAGTGATTGGATAGTTTTAGAAAATTGTTAGTTACGTTGTACTGGAGCTCTATATAAGCAGGCTGGCTGAACCCTTCAGTTCAGTTCTGTTCTGGCCTGTGAATAAACAAGAGCTATTTGAAGAATTGCTGTGTCGTCTGATATGTTCACCCACAACTTAACAAATACAAAGGAGGATCTTCATCTGGTGCATGAGAGGCTTTCCTTGTGTGGACATTGTCAGTCAGACTCTCCAGGTACCTGACCACTGGCCATGCTGCCTGGCGCTGATGGGAGTTGTAGTCTAAAAGTACATTGAGAGCACTAAGTTAGGGAAAGCTGCTCACCACCTTAATGGAACTACACCAGGTGCGGGCAACTTTCAGCCCTCCGGACGTGCCAGGTTCTGCCCAATTTCGGTGGGGCAGGGGCAGCGTGCGTGCATGAAGTTATGTGCATGGTGCGTGTGGGTTCGCTGCGGCCACAGGTAGGCCCTGAGAGGCCAGTTGCAGCTGCAGGAGAGCCCCTGCATGAACATTTTTGGGGGCCTTGCCTCCCCCCCCATGGCACGCCTGCTGAACTACAACTCCCATCAGCCCCACTTGGCATGGTTAGAGATCGGGTGGTGGGAGATGTAGTCCAACAATATGTAGGGGGGCACAGGTACTCCATTTTTTATTTTTCAATATATATATATATTTAAATTATTGGCTAAAACTAAAATGGTATGGCTGTTTATTAGCAAAATAGATTTAAATCAATGCAGCCCAATTTGCGGGGCATAATCTAAGCCAGTCATAGTTCTTCCTGCCCCGCTTTTTTCTCTCTCTGATGTCGGACTCAGGCAGGGAATTTGTTGATGAATTACCTCTGAGCACGTGCAGAATGCTAGGTGCAGAACCTTCTCAGTAAATCAGCCGCTTTCCATGAGTTAAGGATAAGGAGCAAAGCTCATGGCTGGTTGCCAGGCAGTCTGTTGCTAAGCGCCCAGAGGGAGAAGGCCTAAGCCAGCTATCTGCAATGCCTTCCTTGCCTTTATTGGATCATTTCTAATATCTGTTTGCCTGTTCCTTCCAGTAGCACCTTAAAGACCAACTAAGTCAGTTCTTGGTATGAGCTTTCGTGTGCATGCACACTTCTTCTTTTCGTGTGCATGCACACGAAAGCTCATACCAAGAACTGACTTAGTTGGTCTTTAAGGTGCTACTGGAAGGAATTTGTTTTGTTTTGACTATGGCAGACCAACACGGCTACCTATCTGTAACTGTTTGCCTGTTGTAATTGCAAGGGCATGTAGTAAATCCATGTTTAAGTTTTTTAAAATGGTGAGGTGCAAAGTAATTGATTAAGCATTGCTGGGTGTAGGGGAACTTTATAACCTAATATTCTTTTCCAATGGGTTTTTATTCTGTTTGTGCACTGTTTGTGTAGCAATCCAGAGAACACTTGTTTGTAACTCTCTGTTAACTCTACCCTTAAAAGCTAAACCATTATTTTTTTTGTTATTCTTTCTCAACTTGTTGAATCAACATGTCTGATACTTCCACTCATCCTTTAAATAGTTCCTGCATGAATAAACTCCAGAAATTGTAAATGATTATTCCAATCTATTTCATCCAAGCTGCAGGGTCTGCTAACAT
Organism: Podarcis erhardii; assembly: GCF_964252035.2. Taxonomy (NCBI): domain Eukaryota; kingdom Metazoa; phylum Chordata; class Lepidosauria; order Squamata; family Lacertidae; genus Podarcis; species Podarcis erhardii. The sequence continues at coordinate 117,095,186 of NC_138498.1, read as the reverse complement.
AACCCCTAGATATCATAATGCTCTTAGGAGGCATGGGCCTGCTTTTGGTTTTTGTTCAAAAAGCACAATGGTACTGTTATAAGATTTTTAAGGTCTTATATATATATATATAAAATAGATGTTCATAAATGTACCAAGCATACAAATATGTAAACCACATGTCTGAAACCCACATAAAAGTCCTGAAACCATTTTCTCTCTCTTCCAAAATGACCTCAAATATTTCTCTGCAAGGTCAAAGGAAATGGGAAATCTCCCCATGGTCTCTTTCACAAATCCTGTCCTAAGGGCACATTTAAGATATGAATAGGGTGTGAGCCTGTGGCCTGGATTCAGGAATTGAGTAACAAAAGAGTGGCCAGGATGCCCAGGTAATCCAATCAAGCGACCTAGCAGGCAAGAGAAAAAAACAACACACTCAGATTTCTATTGTAGTCTGGGAGAGGTGGTCCTGGGATACACCCCTTCTGTGGTGTATGTATGATGTTTCTGGGGATGGTCTGGAGTTTGAGGGTGGGCAATTTAAAAAGTCTATATATTCCACGGGTGGTATTTAACACCAGCTAAGTTGGCAAAGTGGAAGGACAGATCCTGAAGCTGAGGCTCCAATACTTTGGCCACCTCATGAGAAGAGAAGACTCCCTGGAAAAGACCCTGATGTTGGGAAAGATGGAGGGCACAAGGAGAAGGGGACGACAGAGGACGAGATGGCTGGACAGTGTTCTCGAAGCTACAAACATGAGTCTGACCAAACTGCGGGAGACAGTGGAAGACAGAAGTGCCTGGCGTGCTCTGGTCCATGGGATCACGAAGAGTCGGACACGACTAAACAACTAAACAACAAGAACAAAACAACAAGTTGGCAAAGATATATAAATTGAAATCCAACATTTATTGGAGATGTGGTAAAGAAATAGGAACAACAATACATATATGGTGGGGGTGTGAGGAAATTAAGAAATTCTGGACAGTAATACATGAAGAATTAAAGAAGATGTTGAAAATATCAATAATAAAAAAACCAGAGATATATCTCCTTGGACTGATAGGGGAAGAGATGGGGAGGGGTCAATCTTCTTATATGCAAGTACAGCAGCTAGAATAGTGATTACTGCTAAACGGAAATCTCAAACTCTACCCTCAAGGGAGGAATGGGTTTGTAAATTAAATGAATACTTAACTTTGGCAAAAATAACAGCTATTATAAGAAATCAATTGAATCAAAAATTAAGAAAGGAGTGGAAAAATATTGCTCAAAAAAAGATATGCTAAAATGCTTGGATTAAAATGTAAAGTATCTGAGGTTAATTAGTAAGGAAGGATAATAAGAATACATAGAAGGATTGAGAAGATTGTAGAATGCAAAGATAAATGTAATCTCAGAATGTAGAGGAAATCAAGTAGGGGCGGAGGGAAGCGGGGGAGGGACAAAATACTGCATTTGATTGATGATTTAAATGATAAATATATGTGGGGATGGGGAGGATGTGGGGATGGCTTTGGTATATTTGCATTGTGATGTAATATAGAAAAAAACCAATAAAAATGGGGGGGAATAAAAAAAATAAAAAGTCTATATAAGGGCAGGCACACCTTTGTTCTGGGTCCCTCCCTGCCCTCCTGCGTGTGGGGGGAGCACCCTGTTGCAACAGCTTTAATAAAGATCAGTCTTACTGGCTGCTTTGCTTCTCAATATTCTCTGGATAGTCTCTGTTATTTTCTCCTACCAATGCAGAACTTCTTGGGTACCCCATAAGGGAAAAGGAGCAGTTTTTTCTCATAAGAGTACACAATAGCCAAAAAGGAAAAGATAATTGGCAAAAACCACATTCCCTCTCACTATTGATCAAGGAGTTGAAAAATTATTTCCTTGGGATGGAAGTATTTTCTGTTTTGTAAATATGAGTGGAATGTGTTCGCTCTGTATAGGATTGGGAACAAGATTAATTTAAAAAAATTATTTGAGCATTAACTCTGGTCAATATCCAAGATGAATTGTCTGGTGTCTACGTAAATTCTCCTTAACCCCAAAGCTTTTGCCACACTCCGGGCATTCATATGGTTTCTCCCCGGTATGAATTCTCTGGTGCCGAATCAACTTATCTTTCCGATAGAACTTTTTCCCACACTTGGGGCATTCATGCACTTTCTCGCCCGTATGGATCTTCTGGTGTCTCAAAAGGTTTGTTCTCTGATTAAAGCTTTTCCCACACTCGAGGCATTCAAAGGGACTCTCCCTGGTGTGGATTTTCTGATGTCTGAGAAATGTAGATCTTGTAGGGAAGCTTTCCCCACATTCAGAGCATTCGTACAATTTCTTCCCAGGTTGGATTCCCTGGTGTGCCAGAAGGCATGTTTTTTGTTGGATGCTCTCCCCTGATGTGGGAGAGTGACAGTGTTTCTCTCCAGCATGTTTCATGACACGTCCTAATCGGTAGTTGCGCTTTTGGCCGTACTTGGAGACTGAGAGCTTCTTGGGCCTCAAGTGTACGAAGGAGGTTTCATTAGCAGCAGCTGTAAGACCTTCTGGGTACTTGCTGACTTCATCCTCCTGCTCTGCTGGCTTCCTCCCCTGGTCCCTGTTGGACTCACATCTTTCCTCATCAATAGTTGCTGTCACCGGCATGTTCCATCGAGAAATTTCTGTTAATGTGTTATGCACCTCATCCTTCTGAGAGTTCTCCACCTTGATCACACTCCTCTTCTTGACACCTGAAGGGACAGAGAGAGGAATTTTTCCATGATCTGGTCACCTCCTATTTACAGTCCTGCAACTACCTTCTTGTTGGCTTGCCCCAACCCATCCCTCCTTTTCCAGTTGATTCAGGATATCTCTGCTACATTCATCTCTCGCCTGTCTAATTATATTTGCACCATAATCCTTAAGAAGACCCCTGAAGTTGGATCAGGCCCAAGGAAGCTACTGAGAGTGGCTGCGGAGAACACACAACACCAGTCCTGAAAGACCTACATTGACTCTCAGTACATTTCCGAGCACAATTCAAAGTGTTGGCGCTGACCTTTAAAGCCCTAAATGGCCTCGGCCCAGTATACCTGAAGGAGCGTCTCCACCCACATTGTTCAGCCAATACGCTGAGGTACAGCGATGAGGGCCTTCTGGCGGTTCCCTCATTGCGAGAAGTGAGGTTACAGGGAACCAGGCAGAGGGCTTTCTCAATAGTGGCGCCCGCCCTGTGGAACACCCTCCCATCAGATGTCAAGGAAATAAACAACTATCTGACTTTTAGAATACATCTGAAGGCAGCCCTGTTTACGGAAGTTTTTAATGTTTGATGCCAGCCAGAGTGGCTGGCAAAACCCAGCCAGATGGGCAGGGTATAAATAATTTATCATCATCATCATCATCATCATCATCATCATCATCAACTTCATTATCTCATAATGACCAACCAGATGCCTGTTATGAGTGGTGGTTGAGCTACAAAGTGGAAAACTGAATTCTGCAGAAACACAGCTGCTACTGTCCTTTCTTTGAGTCTTCTCCGTTCCCCTGCTCCCTGTTGAGAGTTTTCCATCTTGAGCTGATGTCTCTTCTTATCACCTGGCGAGGTAGAGAGGGGAACCTAGTCCACACTCTGATCATATTTTCTCCAGTTACTAGATTTGTATAGCCTTCATCTCACTGGCTTTCCATTCTTTCCTCAAGCTGATTCAGACTGTTTCTGCTAAACTCCATATTTATTTATTGTCCCCATTATCTTAGTACCCCTCTCCATACATCCAGGGCCCCATATATATGTCAAACTGAAGCGTGAAAAGCAAAATCCTGCAGCAAGGACAGTAACCAAAATTGCCTTAAATTTTGGTGGGACCTGGACAGAGAAGGAAAAACCAAGGCAATGTACCTATTTTTGCTTGTGGCACAGAACCATTGGCTGCCCCCTCCCCCCTCTTCCCCTCCATGTGGGAGCCTGCAAGGTGGTTCAAATTTTAATTTTGAGGATGGTTATGGTTCTTTGTTAAGCACTGAATGGCTTGGGACCAGTTTACTTGCCTTATCCCTTATATATGTAAGGAATTCAGTCCTTATATATCCCATTGAGCACTTTGACCAGTGGAACTGGCCCTGCTAACAGGTGTCACATAATACTCATTCTGCATTTCTACGAAGTCAGCTTTTTATTGTAGCAGCAGTTACATTTTGGAGCTCGCTGCCTACTGACATCAGGCAGGTGCCTTCGCTGTACTTTTTTCAGTGCCTGCTGGAATGCCACACATGGCTTCTCTGATGGTTGACCAATGATCTGAGAGCCTCCTGCAACCTCCTTTCCAGCCACTCTCCACACAATGCATTAATTGATGCTTCACGTCTTATGAATGTGACCTTTCACATGCAGGGTTTGTAATTAGCAGGGCACCTGGCACATTTTGCACATTTGCGAGCTCCTCAAATGGTCTGGGTGCCATTTTTTTTGCACCTGGCTAAAACCATAGCTTTAACTATACGCACCTTTGTTGGCAAGGTGATGTCTCTGCTTTTTAAGATACCTAGACAGCATTTTAAAAAGCAGAGACATCACCTTGCCAACAAAGGTCCGTATAGTTAAAGCTATGGTTTTCCCAGTAGTGATGTAAGGAAGTGAGAGCTGGACCATAAAGAAGGCTGATCGATGAAGAATTGATGCTTTTGAATTATGGTGCTGGAGGAGACTCTTGAGAGACCCATGGACTGCAAGAAGATCAAACCTATCCACTCTGAAGGAAATCAGCCCTGAGTGCTCACTGGAAGGACAGATCGTGAAGCTGAGGCTCCAATACTTTGGCCACCTCATGAGAAGAGAAGACTCCCTGGAAAAGACCCTGAGGTTGGGAAAGATGGAGGGCACAAGGAGAAGGGGACGACAGAGGATGAGATGGCTGGACAGTGCTCTCAAAGCTACCAGCATGAGTTTGACCAAACTGCTGGAGGCAGTGGAAGACAGGAGTGCCTGGCATGCTCTGGTCCAGGGGGTCACAAAGAGTCGGACACGACTAAACAACAGCAACAACACTCAAGGATTACTGAAAGGTATGTCAAAGTATATGTTAAGGATAGACAATAAGTTAAGTAGTTTAACAATAAAGAGTAGAGTGTTTTGAAAACTGAAGTATGGTATCAATATTTTTCTATTCAGAAATAGACTGGAAAGAGAAGCTGCTGAATTGCAACTTATTACCAAACTTAAAACCATGGAGAGACCTGGTCTGAACAAAGACATTGGATTCTTATCTCATTGTACATGACAAAGCCATTTTTCCAGTTACAGATAGGTAGCCGTGTTGGTCTGCCATAGTCAAAACAAAAAAATTCCTTCCAGTAGCACCTTAAAGACCAACTAAGTCAGTTCTTGGTATGAGCTTTCGTGTGCATGCACACTTCTTCAGATACACACTCCATTTTTCACCTTTTCACCCCTTGCTTTTTCCTGTAAGACCTATTGCAGTCGTTAAGAGTCGTCAACAGGCTCATCACAGCTATCTGCCAATCACCCATTCCCACCACCCTTCTGAGTAATACCCCTCCCCACCTTCCCACTATATAGAAGGGTCTGGTGACTTCTGTTTCAGTGTATCTGAAGAAGTGTGCATGCACACGAAAGCTCATACCAAGAACTAACTTAGTTGGTCTTTAAGGTGCTACTGGAAGGAATTTTTTGTTTTGACTATGGCAGACCAACACGGCTACCTATCTGTAACTGGAAATATTTTTATTGTAAATGCCAAATTAAGCACATATTAACAATTTCTGTACAAAAATGTGATACTGTATTAACAATGTGTCACTTATGTGAATTGTGTATTAGTTCATGCTTATCAAAATAAGAAATAAAAAGTGTTCCCAACCTCCCCCCCCCAAATGGCGACTAGACATTTTGTTTTTGCACCCATAACTCAGGTCCCTGGAGCCAGTTTGGCTCCTAGCTTTTGTATCCCAGTTTCTAACACTGTTCACATGGTATGTATCAGTTAAACACTATCCAAGAGTGGTTTTTCACACACTAGGGGCTTCTGTGAGGTTTCACTCCAGAATTAATTCTCTATCGTCTTCAGGTTTTTTGGGGGGGAGGGTGTGAGCTGTTGCTGGAGGTTCTCCCCCACATCACATGGTGTAAACTCGCCTTCTTTCATAGGTATTTATGATCACAGTTTCTAACATGTCATGGAATTTCCCGCCAGAAAACAAGTCTCTAAGAGTTGGAGCATATTTTGAGGGCATGTGGGGACAGAAGTCACATTGTCAGAGTGAAACTCCGCACAATTGTTGGATACAATCCATGATGTCTGTGTAATATTTCTTTAGCACAGAGCACAGGTGGGTTTGCCAACCAATTCCTAATATGACAAAGTTTGCTACTGGAACTTTTTCCAACCCAACACTGAGTTCTCAGAGTACAGCCTCGGTTATGTGGGTCCTCTGATGCTTAACGAGAGTGCATCTTTGGCTAAAGCTTTTCTCACACTTGGCACATTTGAAAGGTTTCTCGCAGAGATGTTTCCTTTGGTGGTCTACCAAACTGTCACTCCGGGAAAAGCTCCTCCCACACTGGGGACACATGTGTGGCTTCTCTCCTGTGTGGATCCTCTGGTGCCTCATCAAATGGGCTCTCTGACTGAAGAACTGGCCACACTGAGGGCATTCAAATGGTCGCTCCCCAGTATGGATCCTCTCATGCCTGATCAATGTCCCTCTATTAGAGAAACATTTCCCACACTCGGGACATTCATAGCACCTCTTTCCTGCACGAATAAGTCTCTGTAAATTCTCTCTTGGGCGGAAAGCGAGCCCACCTTCAGAGCGTTCATTCAATTTCTCTCCAGTGTGCAGTCTCTGGTGTCTCGTCAGATTTTCTCTCTGCCTGAAGCACTTCCCACAATCAGGGCACTTGAAAGGTTTCTCTCCTGTCTGGATTTTCTGGTGTTGGGAACGGGAAGCTTTTTGGCAGGTGTTTCCCTCCCACTTCAGATAGTTAGAGCGGTCCTCTCCATTATAAGCCGTAAGTCCTACGTTGTGGTGGTGGTACCTTCTTTGGTATTTGGAAACGAAGGAATTTTCTGCTCTGGAGTGTGGAAGGGAGGGTTCGTTATGTGCATCTGCTAAAAGCTCCCTGGAGCCATTTTCTCCCCTCACTGCTTCCTTCCCCTCGCATCTCTGCTCATGAATTGCTCCAGCTCCAGGAATGGTCCGTAGAGATAACTTCATTATCGTCCCTGTCTCTCCCTGCTGTGAGGGGTTCGCCTTGATCAGACATCTCTTTTCATCACCTGAAGAGACAGAGAGAATTGTTTTTTGTTTTGTTTTTAAAATCTAGGTTCTTGTCACCTTTCCTAGACTTCATGCCAACCTTCCCTCCTGCGCTCTCTCTCTCTCTTTCTCTTTCCTTCTCCACAGTAGGGTGTCGTTGCTAAAACTCCTCTTTATTTCCTGTATCTATGATCATATCCCACAACAACCATACCTTTACATTTAGAAGTCAATGGGCTTTAGGTGACCAGGATTTCCAGCAATTGAGGTGAGGCTTCAAGGCCCAGCATAATTCCTCGCAGACCAAAACTTGAATAGATTTTATGGTAAATACTAAAAACAGCAGAACTAATCGTGCAAAAAAGCAAGATTTCACAGTGCTGTAGCACTGAACTTCAGGATCGTCTTTCAGCACAGATGACAACAGTCCTTCTGTCGAGGGCCAATAGCAATGGGATTAATAACTGAATATTTTAATGTTGAATGCTGTGTTCTCAAATGATGTTAATGCCTCCGTTGCAACAGTTAAGGATTTCTTAACCAGGAACAATGGTTCTCAGAGGCTTGATTTCTTTAACACTAATTTCTTTTATTTGAACTGACAAACCTTGTTAACAACAAAAAGAACCCTGCTTCTACAAAATGTAAAGGAAAGGAAGAACAGGAAAGTGCACTTCTTTTTGCTTTTCATAATACTCAGTGGGAATTAAGGAAAAAACAAAAATACCTTTGTGTCACTCCCAAACCATTCCCCTTAAAGGAACACCACACTTTCTCAACATCTTCTATGGCCACATGACACACTTCTCTTTACTTCTCAGTGAAAGAATGAAAACCAAACTTCTGCAGCAAGGTAGCAGCAAATTCCTCCAAACTGCAAATAATACGTGGCTCAGGCAATTGGCAAGGGATGCGGGTGGCGCTGTGGGTTAAACTACAGCGCCTAGGGCTTGCTGATCAGAAGGTGGGCGGTTCGAATCCCCGCAACGGGGTGAGCTCCTGTTGCTCGGTCCCTGCTCTTGCCAACCGAGCAGTTCGAAAGCACGCCAGTGCAAGTAGATAAATAGGTACCACTCTGGCGGGAAGGTAAATGGTGTTTCCGTGCGCTGCTCTGGTTCGCCAGAAGCAGCTTAGTCATGCTGGCCACATGACCCGGAAGCTGTACGCCGGCTCCCTCGGCCAATAAAGCGAGATCGAGCGCCGCAACCCCAAAGTCGTCTGCGACTGGACCTAACGGTCAGGGGTCCCTTTACCTTTCACAAGCAATTGGCAGCATTCTCACAATAAAGCATTTTGGGCACCACAGAGGAATGCAGGAAGCTGCCTTATGCTTGATCAGAACACTGTCCCATCTTCCTCAGTATTTAGGGTTGCCATATTTCAAAGAGTGAAAATCCAGACACAAAAGTTGTTGAGGTGGTTGTTGTTGTTGTTTGCAAAATCTCAAAAAAAAAGAAGAAGTTTTTGAGCTATTTTTCAAGAAATTCGCCAAAATCTACACTTCATGGGTTGCCATACATCCGGATTTTTATAGACATTTGAGCAATATTATCTACACTGATTTGCAGCGTCTCTCCAGGGTTTCAGGCAGGAATCCTTTCCCCAGCCCAGCCGGGGGAATGAAAACCTGGGACCCCCTGAAAACCTGGCTCTGAGCCACAGCCCTTCCCAAAGGCCTGATCCCTCCTCCTTCATGCCTTTCTTTGTGTGAGGGGGGATATCTTAGCATTGTTCCAAACCCGAGATAATAGTTCATTTCTCCCCAACAAGCCCTTTTCGGTAAACAAGGCGGAATGTTTTGATAATCTTACAAATCCTGGTTTGTTAGGGAGAATGCACCAGCATGCAACTTGGGCACAGCATGGTTCTTTCAACCAAGGTTCTTTAGTTATCATTATGGGGTCCAACATCTGTATTTTAATTTGGGGGAAAGCAGCTTTGTAAAACAGGACGGCAGTTTGGTCCTCTTAGTTTTCCATGCAAATTCCAAAAGGAGTGGCTGTATCAGTCAGTCGCAGCAAAGTCATAAAAAAGGAAGACTAGGCAGAAGGTAAACTGGGACCTGCTGGTTTGTCCATGGGCTTGCAATAGATTTAACTCCCAGTTGTTTCAGAGCAACAGCCACACAATGGTCAACTGCTGGAATGTAATGGAAACTAGTCCGCTGGCTTGCTCTTAAAATTAATTCTGGCTTGCTGGCTTGCTCTTAAAATTAATGAAGCAGTGTGTGTGTTTGTGAGATCACTGGCTGGGGTTGATGGGATTTGGGGGAGCAACATCTCAAGAATCACAGGTTCCTCCACTCCCCAGTGCAGAATATTATACACTTTGGGTGCCATAAGGGATCAAATCTGGCCTCAAGTGGAAAAAACCCAGTTGAGATCCAACCAGGCAGTACCAGGGCTTTTTTTCAGCCTTCTAGCAGGCAAAAAAAAAAAAAAAAAAGGATGACAAAATGCTACAAAATGGTATTTATTGTGAACCGAAGGCATTTTGGAAAAGGCTATTTCTCAAGCACACTGAAATATAGAAAGCAGCTGAGACCAGTTGAGTTGCCAATGACCACCCACAAAACCAGCTTTCACAGTGGACAGCTTTCAACATGCTGAGCTTGACTTGGCAAGGCAAAAGAGCAAAAGGACCTCCCTGGGAACCAGCACACTCAATTCATTCGTGCAAACCACAGCTTGGCTTAGCATGATGTGTGACCCCAGGTCTATATAATATTTATTCAGCACAGAGTACACGCGGGTTTTCCTAGCAGTTCTTAACATGGCATTTCCTATTTCTGTACTGCTTGTTTTTCTACAGGTCACCAAGTCCTCACCCATTTCTTATCAGTTTTTCTGGTGGCCTTTGTGTGGGGAGGAAAAGCTGTCCTTCTGCTTAGGGCATCCAGGTGGTTTCTCATGGAAAAGGTTTCCTCTGATACTGATCAAGACCAGCAAGGGAAACTTCTCCTGCACTCAGGGCAATTGGTGGAGTCTCTCTCCTGCCCAGGCTGCCTGACGGTTTCATCAAATGGCAGCTCCCCAGTCTTTGAGCACTTTATACGAAATGCTTTCTCATATGTATCATCTGATGCCTCAACAGATGCCCACTCTGCCTGAAGCATTTCTTGCAATTGGGGCATTTGTACGGTTTCTCTCCAGTATGTATCCTCTGATGCCTCCTCAAATTCCCTCTGCGAGTGAAGCTTTTCCCGCACTCGGGACATTCATACCATTTCTTTCCTGCCTGGATTCTCTGATATTTATCAAGACGGGACTTTTGCAGGACGTTTCCCCTCCCCGTAGTACTCTCACGAGAGTCTTCCCTAGTAGGTTTCAAGAGACGTCCTGATCTGCAGAGGTGCTTTTTAGCATACTTGGATGACAAGGGTGTTCCTCCCCTTATGTTCACTGCAGAGGTTTGGTTAACAGCAGCTCTAAGACCTTCCACAGGTTCACAGCGTTCGTTTTGGTCCTTCACAAATTTCGACTTGCATCTTTGCCCACAAACTGCAGCTCTCAGAGTGAGGTTCTTCTGGGATACTTCTGCAGGTGTCCTACGTGTTCTCTCTAAGACCGTCTCTCTCTGTTGAGAATCCTCTCTCTTGATGTTTCTTCCTTTCCTGTCTCCTGGAGAGAAAAGAGAGAAGAATTCTGTCCCTGTTCTAGTTCCCCTTAACAACAACAAAAAAGGCACCTCAAGCCATACAAAAAGGCCAATCGATGCCAAAGAAACCTGCCCACAGTCCTCATCACAACACAAGACAACCAGGCAAAATAATAGGAAGCAAAGGTTTTGATTTATTATTTATTAAGCCTTTTGAAAAAAGCTTTTCCACTTTTTTTATTGGAGGGTTTGGTATAAAGGTCAAGGTCAAGGTCAAGGGACCATTAGGTCCAGTCGTGACCGACTCTGGGTTTGCACCGCTCATCTTGCTTTATTGGCTGAGGGGGCCGACATACAGCTTCCGGGTCATGTGGCCAGCATGAGTAAGCTGCTTCTGGCAAACCAGAGCAGCGCACAGATACACCGTTTACCTTCCTGCTAGAGCGGTACCTATTTATCTGCTTGCACTTTGACGTGCTTTCAAACTGCTAGGTTGGTAGGAGCAGGGACCAAGCAACGGGAGCTCACCCCGTCACGGGGATTCAAACCGCCAACCTTCTGATGGGCAAGCCCAAGAGGTTCAGTGGTTTAACCCACAGCGCCACACGCGTCCCTTGGTATAAAGGTACACAGCAACAAATTCCAAAAATTGCTAGGAAATCTATTGCAATGTTTAAAAAAAGAAAAAGTGAAATGCAACAAAACTGAAGGGAATATTATATAAACAACCCAGCTCGTGGTACAAAAAAAGGAATATTAGAACTGTGCTGGCAAAGTGTGTAAGGTCCACCTTTGTCCTTGGATGGCTCCACAGAGGCCCTGTGAAACCTCCGATCCCATAGTTAGATGGCACCCTGTGAGCGTGGACATACAATTTGCAGGGTTGGGACTATTGAGTAAATAGGTTTTTTGTGGAAGAAGGTTCAACATCCAAGCCTGGAGAAAAAGAAAGAGGGCAGAGTGAAGCAAGTCAGATTGCACTAAAGGACACGAGTGGAACAGGTCTGTTAAAACAGGAGGATAAACTGTGCTGTTGTTGGGAGAGAACCACAACAGTCCCTCACCCTGTCCCACCTGGAGGGAAAGGTAGGGCCAAACATCTGAATGTGCGGAGACCAACTTTGTGGCATTCTTGTATGGGTTCTGTATGAATCAAAAATCAAACTAAAGAAATGTGAATGCTTAACTGGGATGAGCTGGGCGAGACGCTGATCCAACACAAACCTGAAAGTGCCATTCCACTGGAGAAAGGAAGACATTCACCCTCAGATGCTGAAGGCCCCAAACTGTTCAGCTGAACCTGGGAAGGTTTGGTTGCCTGACTGGTGGCAGTGTTCCTCATCCTTTTCTGCTAGTGGTCAATGATGTCAATAACGTGGCACTGCCAGGTCCTGCTTGACGTGCGGGAACTGTCTCAGCCATTCAAAAAAGAGCCGTGCCTGCTACTCCCTGGTGGCTGTTCCCTTCCAGGAAGGCCTAGTCGCCCTTCCACAGATGCCCTGCCTCTCGCCAGAACCGTAGCCAATTCCTCTCGTAGTCACGCGTCCTTGTCTCATCCGAGATCCATAGCAACTGGGAGACAGTCCAGTTGTTTGAAAAGAGTCACCCCCAGTTCTCAATAAAGGCATGGATTTCCCCATCTATCACCTGGGGAAACGGTGAACATGAACAACAACAACAACAGGTAAAGGTAAAGGACCCCCGAATGGTTAAGTCCAGTCAAAGGCAACTATGGTGTTATAGCGCTCATCTCGCTTTCAGGCCGAGGGAGCCGGCATTTGTCCACAACAGACAACTTTCTGGGTCATGTAGCCAGCATGACTAAGCCGCTTCTGGCACAACAGAACACCGTGATGGAAGCCAGAGTGCATGGAAACACTGTTTACCTTCCCACCGCAGCAGTACCTATTTATCTACTTGCACTAGTGTGCTTTCGAAATGCTAGGTTGACAGGAGCTGGACAGAGGAATGGGAGCTCACCCCGTTGTGGGGATTCGAACCGTCCAACCTTCCAATCGGCAAGGCCAAGAGGGTCATTGGTTTAGACCACAGTGCCACCCACCATATTTGAGTACGGCGCAATTATGTAGAAACCAGGATTTATGAGAGCGACGCAGGACGGGAGGGGAGGTGTGGTGCAGGGAAGCACAGTGGGATAAACTGTGACGCCAAAACAATACAGGTGCCAGAGGCATAAAACGGGACTCAGAGACAGTGGCAGAGCATAAACAGGAGCGAGCCATAGAACAAATGTTAAGGGGAAATACAGGCATAGTAAGAACACGTATGAAGAAAACATTTATACCTGTGTTTGGCAAAAGACACACAGCTCTTTAATGTAAAACAGGGGTGGGAAATCTTTTTTCAGCTAGAGGGCCACACTCCCTTCTGGGCACCTTTCCAGGGACCACATGCCAGCGGTGGGCAGGGCAAGAAGCAAATGTTCAAGGTCACATTCCAGCTCAGACAAACGCCACTTGCGGAGGGCATCAAACAGAGCCATTAGGATGTATGGCTTGGGGAAAGCTGGACAGAAAGGCATGACTGAGGGGCTCCCCACCCCTGCCACAGGCACTAAGGAATACCACACAGGCCACAAAAACACTTGCGCACACAGACACTCTCCATCCTCTGGCCAAGGAAGCAATAATGTATTTCAGCTCCTGTCAGGGGTTCAGAAGGAGAGACACAGGAGGGGGAGCAAATGGAGAGTGAGGAGGAGGAGTCCGAGGGGGGTGCAGGCAGTGACAGTGGAAAGAGTTATTCCACAAGCCTCTCCAGCGAATCGGAGGACTCACAGAAGGGAGCGCCGATGGCCAGAGCGAGGGGGGTTCCAGGGGGGAAGCCCCAGGAGGAAGGGGCCAGCGGGGAGTCCCTGAGCAGCAGTTGGAAATCAGGACCAGCTTCCCCACCAGAGCGCAGTGGGGAGGGGGAGTCCCAGGAATCGGGACCAGTGCTCTCACCACCAGCGGGAGGAGAGGAGTCAGGTTGGGTCACGCCCACATCAGGAAGCAGGGAAACGGTCAGGAGGAAGGTTACCGGCTGGGCGCGCGCGCCAAGTTCAAATGTACAGGCGAGCGGCACAGCAGGGAGCCCGGGTAGGGAGCCAGGTCCTAAAGCCCGCCGGAAGGAAGGGGAAGACCAAGGGGGGTCAGCGTCAGAGGAGTCCAGGAAGGAGGAAACCCCAGAGGGCAGAAGGACCCAGCGAAGGAAAGAACAGCGTAGGAGGTGGAGCCGGGCTAGGATCTTAAACTGGTGTGGGAGGAGCAGTGAGTCAGAGGGGACTTAGCCGGTCTAGCGTCGAGACGTGGGTCTGCGCGCCCAGAGCTTTGAAATGGAAACTAAACTTTAATAAAGACTTTTGTATATTATATCCACCGGGCGTTGGTCCTCTGTGAGCTGGGATCTAGAGGCAGACCTGACAGCTCCACAAAAATGCTCAAGAAGAGTGTGAAGCAAGGTATGGCCTGGGAAGAGTCTTGAGGGCCACAGTGAAAGGTCTCAAGGGCCATTTTCCACCCCCAGACCTGAACTTCCCCACTCCTACTGTAAAATGAAGTTTAGACCTCAGCAATGGAGCATGTGCATTGTAGCCAGAGGACCCCATGTTCATTTTCAGAGAGCAGATCCAGGAGAGGCCTGCTGCCCATTAAGAACCATGTGGCTCTTCTAAAGGCAGACAACGTCCTACGTTCTGAGATTTCATCAAGCATCATCCATACACATTCCAGCTTATTTTTGCATTCACAAATAAGAGACTTCTATTTAAAAATAAAATGAAACTATGCCACTTTTTGCAAAACTGCATGGAAACAAAAAACAAAAAAGACCTCTTAAGATTTTTAGCCAAATAATTTCTGCTGCTTCTGCTAAGCCTGAGAACATTAGAAAAATCTATGGGGAAACCATCCTGGGAGAGAGAAGACAGAGGCAAGGATGTTCTCCAGTCCTCTAAGGGGAACCCCAGAGTTCTTCAGAGGCAGTGTGGTGTAGCAGTTAGAGCATCTGATTAAGACTGAGGAAGACCCAAGTTCAAATCCAATTCAGCCATGAGACTTGCAAGGGCGATCTTGTCCCAAACTGCATCCCTCACCCCTAACCTACCTTGTGGATTAAGAAAGGCGTGGGCGACAATCCATTTACACCACCAAGAGCACTTTGGCAGAAAGGCAACGTTAAAACACAGGAATTTTTGTGTGTTACAAGAGTTGCCATTTTGGGTTCTCTATCCCCTTACCTGAATCTTGACTTGGGAATCCTTCATTTTCCCCAGGAAACTGGACAAAGATCTCCTCTTCTTTTTCATGGTGAGAGGCAGGGTCAGGTTTAGGAATCAAGAGTCCCTCTTAAGTTTGAGAGAGAGAGAGACAGAAAAATAATAATAATTATTATTATTTCTGTCACAAAGAACATGCATTGATTCTTCCTGGCAGTTTTTGGCTTTTTAAAAAAACCTTTGACAACAAAAATGAACTATCGATAAGAAAAGCAATTTGAACTCAAAACAGTCTAACAAAAGCACTGCCCGAGTCTTTTTAGAAACCAACAAATATTGTGGTTTGTATTGAATTGTATGTTTGGACCCGTCAAGCAAAAAATCGATATATCAGGGCTTTAATGGAGCAGAGACTTACCCAAAGATTCTGTATCTCTATCGTCTTCCTGCATGACTTGCCAAAACATGGTCCTCTGGCCTGGCTGGTCTGGTCTGGTCTGGTCCATGTGTGAAGTTTCCTCGAGATTCATTGGCCCCTGAGAATGAGAGATGGACAAGATTGCTTATAGGGCGACATCAATATGCACGGACCTGGCAAGGGCTCCCTATCCAGAGGTGCGTCACAATTTAGGATTTGACAGAGAGGGAAAACATAATGATGTGTGGCTATATTCTTAGGGATGGTTTTACACTAATAAATCACTTAGAAGTCATTCTGGCAAGTAACCTGCGTATACATAAATTAAATAGTTTAAATGACTGAGAAATAGACAACCTAGGTCTTGCTCCTTAAAAGTGAACATACCTTAGCCTGACCCAACATAGCCATTTCCGTTTTTTCAGGAGGAAGCAAGTTGCTGTGATCCCTTGGACCTTGGCTTCCACTGCCTGCGAAGGACAGAAGGGAGATTATTTCATCATCATCATCATTTTATTGCCTTTCATTTATGTTTCAATGGGATTTACAAATACACCAGAAGGACAGCCCAAAAAATAGAACAGAAAACAAACTGAAGACGGGTTTAAGAACGATGCATAATGGACGCTAATAGCAGAGGGAAATTTACCCATCTGGGGCAGCTTGTTGGAACAAAAACACCTCCTGCTGCTTCCAAGTAGTGCAGACAGCGACAGGAATGCTGTTCCATAGAACAGCAGCAGCCACACTGCAAGCCCTGCTCTGAGCAGATTTCTGACATTTTGGGGGACTGAAGGGGAAACCCTCCTGCAGAAGGCAGTTATCAGGTGCTGGCATTGCTTCTTTCAAACACAGGGCCTTCAAAATTTTAATCTTCCTTCTGTCATCTCTCAGGTGGCACATCCCACTTTTCTGAATTTGCAGCTCCTTCTGCATATGCTTCTGTAGGGCAAACTCTGAAGAAGCATGTGTAAGGGGATCATAGCCATAGCTGTCAACTTTTCCCTTTTCTTGCGAGGAATCCTATTCGGAATAAGGGAATTTCCCTTAAAAAAAAAGGGAAACATTGACAGCTATGATCATAGCCTTAATGCCTAAGTGGAAGCCTTACCCAGCAAACAGAGACAGTTGCTACTGCTTTCCTCCTCTGTTTCCTCAGCCTCCAGAGAACCCTCCGGCAGTGGCTTCTGAGAAAAAAAAAGACGATCCGATTGGTGAAGAATTTAAAGATATCCTTATCCATAGGACTTAAAGATGCTCGTAAATGTAGAACATGGGTAGGCAAACTAAGACCTGGGGGCTGGATCCGGCCCAATCGTCTTCTAAATCCAGCCCACGGACGGTCCAGGAATCAGCTTGTTTTTACATGAGTAGAATGTGTCCTTTTCTTTCAAATGCATCTCTGGGTTATTTGTGGGGCCTGCCTGGTGTTTTTATATGAGTAGAATATGTGCTTTTATTTAAAATGCACCTCTGGGTTATTTGTGGGGCATAGGGATTCGTTCATTCCCCCCCCCCAATATAGTTTGGCCCCCCACAAGGTCTGAGGGACAGTGGACCGGCCCCCTGCTGAAAAAGTTTGCTGACCCCTGACGTAGAAGCTGCCCTTCCTACATCTGAACTCTTATAATCATCAAATTTGTTTGGGTATCTCTTTCAGCATATGGACTGCTTATATGAATTCATTTGTTTAAGTCAGGACTGGTGGATTACTTTAACCCTTAATGCGAGCAGATTGTGTTTCCACCCCCCACCCCCTTTTTCTTACATTTGCAAAACAAAAAGACATCTAAAAAAGATGACATTGGGCATTTGCAGTCATTTCAGCCTCTGAAAAGCAGGGCTGCCAGCTTTTCCATCAGCCTCTGTTCCTGGGCTTAGCAGCAGTTTGATTTCACTGACACTGGCAGGCAATTGCTGCTTTTCTCCCTCTGCACTGTGCAGTGAAGGGTTACACCTATCCCTGCATTCAAGCAGCTGCTTAAAAGCACAAAAGCAGGGCAGAGCTGGTTAGCTGACAACTCTCTGTGTGTGTGTTCCCAGTAGGGCTACTAATATTTTACTAAGAGTTATCTCCTTGAATTAGACAACAGCTCTACGGCCACATTCACACTAAACAGTGGTACCTCGGGTTACATACGCTTCAGGTTACAGACTCCGCTAACCCAGAAATATTACCTTGGGTTGAGAACTTTGCTTCAGGATGAGAACAAAAATCGTGCAGCAGCAGCGGGAGGCCCCATTAACTAAAGTGGTGCTTCAGGTTAAGAACAGTTTTAGGTTAAGAACAGACCTCCAAAATGAATTAAGTTCTTAACCTGAGGTACCACTGTACGTTAAAGTGGTGTGACACTGCTTTAATCAGTCATGGCTTCTCCCAAAGAATTCTGGGAACTGTAGTATGTTAAGTGTGCTGAGAGTTGTAAGGAGGTCCCTATTCCCCTCTGACCTACAATTCCCAGGGTTAATTGACCGGGAAACCACTTTGAGAATTCTAGCAGAGTGAGGGGAACAACTCTCAGCACCCTTGATGAACTACAGCTCCCATAATTATTTGGGGAAAGCCATGAGTGTTGAAAGTGGTGTCGCAGAGTTTAAATGGGTGGCATGAACCAGTCAACGTTGAGCACCCTGGATGATGGCAACAACCTCGTCCATATTTTGTTCCCATATCCTAGACTTCCCCAACCTGCTGCTTTCCAGGTGGTTGAAAACAGAACCACCTCTCAGCCCCAGGGATCATGGCCAATGCTCAGGGATCAAGTGAGTTGTAGTGTGAAATATCTGGAAGGAAACTACTTGGGAAAGGTAGCGTTATCCTCTTCAAGATTCCAGGAATTAAACCTCAAACCCTCACCTGCCACTCTGCAGGCTTGGCCAAGTCTTGCTGCCTGGCCATCAGGAACTCCTCTGCCAGGGCCACCGCCTGCGAACACGACTCTGGTCCTCCTGCTTGGATCCAGCTCTGCAGCTCTGGCGGGAGGCTGGCCAGGAACTGCTCCAGGACCAGCAGCTCCAGGATCTGCTCCTTGCTGCGTCTATCTGGCTTCAGCCACTGGTGGCAGAGCTCCTGCAGCTGCAGGTGGATCCTCCGGGGGTCCTCCACCTGCTGGTAGCGGAACTTCCTGAAGTGCTGGCGCTGCACCTCCATCTTGATAGCGTCACCTCGCAAGATGGCCGCCTTCACCTTCCCATAGTCCTTCCTGTCCCTGGCTTCTAGGGCAATGAAGGCCTGTTTGGCTTCCCCGCTCAGAGCAGGCAGGAGCCGGGCTGCCCATTCTTCCCTAGACCACTGGCAAGCTCTGGCCACTTGCTCAAAGGAGGCCAGGAAGGCCTTGGCATCGTCCCATGGGGCGGCCTCCAGTGACAATGGGTTCTCCGTTGTGTGAGGAGACTGCAATGTTGTCAGGAACTCCTGCCATTGGGCCTCCCAGCGCTGTTGCATCCCGTTGCAGGGCTCCTGCTTGGTCTCTAGGGATGCTCTCCATCCTGGCTGCTCCCTCACACAGTCCGATTGAGCCACCCTGGAGGGCTTGTTATCCCCTTCCAGCCCTCCTTCTTGTTCTGGGCTCACAATTTGAGGCTCCATTTTCCCACCTAGTCTGCGAAGCCCTGAATCTGGAATCAGGAGGTAGAGGAGTGGGCTTGTTGGCAGACTAATCCCAGTAGAAGCCTTTTTTCCCCACCACACTCAAATCTCTCTTCTCACAAGAGACTTCCTGAACTTTTGGCGGGTGTTATCTCATTGCCTGAGGCTGACCTTAGGGTGTATAACAAAAGACCCAATGTGGCAAAAATCAACACACCAAGAGAGACCAATAAGGGTTGCAGGCAGATCGCTGGTGCCTTTTCACATTATCTGGTAAAATTTTATTTCGTTTTGAAATCGACCTGACATAGATTATCCTCCATAAGCAGCAGTAAAGATAGGGACTTCTCAAGAAAGGTCTGTTGGTGGTTGTTTTCTTTAATTATGCCTTGTTGATGGCTTGTTGGTTTCTGACCCCACGTGGCACCTGAAAGATGAAAATATTTCGATTGAAGAATGAAGTTAATGGACTATGCAGAATTAGACAAATTAACAGGAAGGATCCGAAACCGGTGGGACCAGAAATTTACCGAAGACTGGAGTAAATTTATGATGTATTTGAAAAGTATTTGTGATGACCAGACAACGTTTGTAGGTTTGCAAGAAGTTCTGTGAGGAGTATTATTGGAAGTATTGTAAAAATGGAGAAGGGGTGATGATACGTTAAGAGATGTAAAGACAATATAAAGTTAAGAAATGCATAAGAAGTGGTTAAGACGGAGGATCATCAGAGGTGCTGATGGAAGTCCAATAAGATTATATTTGTAATAAACTGTGCGGTATGATTTATATGTTAAAATTAATAAAAATGTATTTAAAAAAAGAAAAGAAAGATGAAAATATTTACCATTGACAAATGATGGCTGTTACAAACATCCAAGGTGATGATACTATTGGATTCATGAAATGGGCCCAAGGACCGCAGGGTTCAAACCTCTCCCCATTTTTTTATTAAAAAACCCCACACACACATTGATTTGAGTGTTGCATCACCTTTGAATATAAATAAAACTTTTAAAAGAAGACGAGAAAGAGCAGAATTCTGGTCAAGAGGCCTCTGCTCAGGGGAACAGCCGTCGCTCAGTGTTAGAGGAATTACTTTGCAAGCAGAAATCACAGAAATCAGAGTTGGCTCATTCTAGTCCAACCTTCTGCAATGCAGGAATATGCAGCTGTCCCATACAAGGATCGAACCTGTGACCTTGGCATTATCAGCACCACGCTCTAACTGAGCTACCCAGGATGATCCCAGGTTTAATCCCTCAGCATCCACAGGTAGGCCTTGGAGGCAAAGACCAGGATGCCTATGCTCTTTTGTTGGAGGCTTCAGGTTTTCAAACAAGTGCTTCCCTCCAACAAGTGCATATCCTTGCCCTTAGGTACTGGCTAAAATTATAAAGGGGGTTAGGGCCCGTTTTAATACTTTCAGATTTCAAGGACGTGCTGAATCTTAACACCGGAGCAACGCCATCTTGGAATCAGGAAATGCTACAAGTTACTGAGAATTACGGCCTTTCTTTGGACAATTCTGAGTTCCTTAGACTTTGAGGTGGCATCTTGCCTCATGAAATCTGCCGTTTTGAAGCATTATTTTTGTGCTGGCCACACGTCTAAGCTTGTCTGTCCAAAATTTGCCCCTTGGTATGCCAAGTTACCCATTCAGACGCCTTGCCGTCACTTATGTGATCAGCACCACCAGCAGCAAATGGAGAATTGCCTTTATGGCTCTGTGGCTCCAGTCTGTGTGCACTTGGCCACAGTTGAAGGATGCTATCGCCAGATCCCTTATACATGGGATCCACTTGCCCATGTGGAGGCAAGTATTATTAATTATTATTATTATTATTATTATTATGCCCCACTGCTTCCTGGTTTGCCCAATCTACACAGACATTAAGAGAAGCTTTGTTCAAAGATTTAAATCTCCCAGTTGGGAGATCAACTGGGTATTTGATTAACGTTTTATAAGGTGGCAGGTCCCCCTACACTTCTGGAAAAAGTGGCCGGTTTTGCCTTTTGAGTGGCAATTTTGAGAAGAAAAGTTTATGGGGATGATGTAAAGTTCTTCAGGGGAGCAAACTGTCATCTCACAGAGTGTCTGCTTTTAATAATCATTTTAACCACGTAATAGATTGTATTCCATTTCTATTCTGTATTCTGTGTTCTATCTTTTGTAATGGCTTCGGCTAAACAAACAAACAAACAAACAAACAAACATCTCCCTCCTGGCTCTTAGCCCGATAGCCCTTATCCTCATAGAACTCTAGCCCAATGGTTGCTATTAATTTGATTCTGAATTGATTTGAGAATGTATTTTAATTAATTGACTGTGATTTTATGTAAATTGTGCTATTTTTACTGTTGTTAGCCACTCTGAGCCCAGCTTTGGCAGGGGAGGGCAGGATATAAATAAATTATTACAGTATTATTATTATTATTATTATTATTATTATTAGCCATTCAATACCAAGGAAAGGAGTGAGCCGGTCTCCCTCTTAAAAGCACAAGAGAATACCACCCCCTCCAAGCTTCCTTACGCACAACCAAAAATACCTTTTAACTCCAGCTGCACCTTCAGGGAAACAGGGGAAGCCTTTTTCACAGCACGGAATTGTTGTTTTTTTAAAAGAGCATCATTTTGAAGCACCGGGTGCTCATTAACCCGCAGGCTGCTCCTAAAAGATGATCACCGGCAGGCGCAGCAGTATTTTATTTTTTTTAACGATATATTCAAAGATTGTACATAAAACCAAGCCCCCATGTCCTCATTTGAACCCACGGCTTCCCCAGTTTCTGTTTGTTCCCTGTGTGCAAAGGAGGGATCGAAGTTGGTCTGCAGATGATGATGATGGAATGCAATTAAATGATGATGATCAAATGCAATAAAAGGGAAGGAGGCGGAGGGGAGTTTGGACGGCAAGTGAGACTCACCTTTTTAGAGGGATGGGAAGCGCGGCTCCCCGGGATTTTCCGGCGGGGAAAGGGGAGACGAGGGCGGCTGCGAGGTCTCTGTTGCCGGTCGCCGCCTTTTTCTTCTTCCTCCTCCTCCTCATGGTCCAATGGCGGCGCTTGCAGAGAGGGAGCCGAGGTTCCTGCACGCGAGCAATGCTGCCCCCGACTGGAAGGAGCTGCTCATGGCTCCTCCACCAACCCAAAATAATTTGAGTACTGCAAAATAAAAAAAATTCCTTCCAGTAGCACCTTAAAGACCAACTGAGTTAGTTCTAGGTATGAGCTTTCGTGTGCATGCACACTTCTTCAGAGGAATTTTTTTATTTTGTTTTGACCATGGCAGACCAACACGGCTACCTATCTGTAACTTGAGTACTGCAATTAGTTCTTGTTTAATTATGATTACATTGCCCTCTCCCCACCCCCACCCCGAAGGATCGAACTCAAACCGGCTTGCAAAAGCAAAGATTTGAAAAATTGATATTAAACACGAATGAAAGCAACCTACAACATGCACACGAATATGTAAAAGTTGTTTTGTTTAGTAGTTGTAACCCGCTCTGAGACCTTAGGTAATGCAAAGGTTGAATAGCCATTTTGCTTTTCATAGAGTTTCCTGCATTGCAGGGGGTTGGACTAGATGACCCTTGGGGGTCCCTTCCAACTTATTTGTATTTGTAGAGCGCCCTTCATCCAAGGCTCACAGGTGGTTTACAATATTTTATAGTCCACAAGAAAAGGGACCCAAAACTCACAGGGTCATCTAGTCCAACCGCCTGCAAAACAGGAATCTCAGCTAAAGCATCCATAACAGATGGCCCTCCAACCTCTGCTTATAAACCTCCAAGGAAGGAGAGTCCGCCACCTCCCGAGGGAGACCGTTCCACTGTTCAACAGCTCTTAGCGTCAGAAAGTTCTTCCTGATGTTTAGTTGGAATCACCTTTCTTGCAACTTGAAGCCCCTGGTTTGGATGCCAACCTCCAGGGTTGGAGAAACAAGCTTGTTCCATCTTCCAAGCAACAGCCCTTCAGATGTTTGAATCATAGAATCAGAGTTGGAAGAGACCACAAGGGCCATGGAGTCCAACCCCCTGCCAAGCAGGAAACACCATCAGAGCACTCCTGACATATGGTTGTCAAGCCTCTGCTTAAAGACCTCCAAAGAAGGAGACTCCACCACACTCCTTGGCAGCAAATTCCACTGTTGAACAGCTCTTACTGTCAGGAAGTTCTTCCTAATGTTTATATTTTATATATATATATATAATATTTTATTAAGTTTTACAAAGAAAAAGAAAGTTAACACACCAACAAAAAATCCACAAATATCACAAAAAAGAACAAAAGAAAAAAAGAAAAAAAGAGAAAAGCACATAAAAAACAAATTTAGCATAAAAAACTCTCTTTCAGATTTGTAACCTTCAAAATCTTATTTCCCTTACTTCCACCCGCCTCCCTTTCTTGTATTCCACTTAGAAATTAATTCAGCAAGATCATTCGTTATTCATTTTCATCCTTTATCCCTCCCTTTGTACTCTTATTTATCTTAATCACTAGAACCCCTTCGTTTCATTTTCAATGTCCTCAACATTCATATATTTTACAATGTTTTTGTAAGTAAACTTTAAACTTCTTCCAATCCTCTTCCACCTGCTCTTCTCCTTGATCTCAGATTCTGCAGGTCATTTCTGCCAATTCCATGTAGTCTATTACTTGCATCTGCCAATCTTCCAGGGTGGGTAGATCTTGCGTCTTCCAGTGCTTTGCGATGAGTATTCTTGCTGCTGCTGTAGCATACATAAAAAAAGTTCTGTCCTTCTTTGACACCAGTTGGCCGACCATACCCAGGAGAAAGGCCTCTGGTTTCTTCAAGAAGGTATACTTAAATACCTTTTTCAGTTCATTATAAATCATTTCCCAGTACGCCTTAATCCTTGGGCACGTCCACCAAAGGTGAAAGAATGTTCCTTCAGTTTCTTTACATTTCCAACATTTGTTATCGGGCAAATGATAGATTTTTGCAAGCTTGACTGGGGTCATGTACCACCTATATATCATTTTCATAATATTCTCTCTTAAGGCATTACATGCCGTAAATTTCATACCGGTGGTCCACAACTGTTCCCAGTCAGCAAACATAATATTATGACCAACATCTTGTGCCCATTTTATCATAGCAGATTTTACCGTTTCATTCTCAGTGTTCCATTTCAACAGCAGATTATACATTCTCGACAATATCTTAGCATTGGGTTCTAGCAGTTCTGTTTCCAACTTTGATTTTTCCACCTGGAAACCCTTTTTCCTATCCAAATTGTAGGCCTCTCTTACTTGGAAATAGTGTAACCAGTCTCGCACCTTATCTTTAAGTTTCTCATAACTCTGCAATTTCAATTTGTCTCCCTCCTGCTCCAAAATTTCCCAATATTTAGGCCAATTAGATTCCATATTAAGCTTTTTCAAGGCCTTTGCTTCCATAGGTGAGAGCCACCTTGGTGTTTTGTTTTCCAAAAAATCTTTATATTTCATCCAGACATTAAACAGTGCTTTCCTGACAATATGGTTTTTAAATGACTTGTATACTTCAGCCTTACCGTACCACAGGTATGCATGCCACCCAAAAGCATTATCATATCCTTCCAAATCTAAAATGTCCGTATTTTCAAGAAGTAGCCAATCCTTCAACCAGCAGAAAGCTGCTGCTTCATAATATAACTTAAGGTCTGGCAGGGCAAACCCCCCTTTACATCAGTAAGAATTTTATATTTTATTCTGGGCTTTTTGCCCTGCCAGAAAAATCTAGAAATTTCTTTTTGCCACTTCTCGAAACAGTCCATTTTGTCAATGATTTGTAACGTCTGAAACAAAAATAACATTCTTGGCAATACATTCATTTTAATAACTGCAATTCTACCCAGTAAGGAAAGCTTCAGATTTGTCCAAATTTCAAGGTCTTTTTTCACTTCTAACCAACACTTCTCATAGTTGTCTTTAAATAAATTTACATTCTTCGAAGTCAAGTTCACCCCTAGGTATTTTACTTTTTTCACCAGTGTTAAGCCTGTTTCTTCCTGAAACCTTTCCTTCTCTATCGGTGTTAAATTTTTCTCTAAAACCATAGTTTTAGATTTGTTCAGTTTAAAACCTGCCACCTGACCAAATTCTTGTATTATTTCCAAAGCTCTTTTAGAACTAGGGATTGGCTCCTGTAGTGTCAATACTAGGTCATCTGCGAAAGCTTTGAGTTTATAGTGTTTAACCCCGACCTGTATACCCTGAATCTCTTGGTCCCTTCTTTTTTTAAAAAAAAAAAATAATTTTTATTGGGTTTTTACATTTTATAACAACAAACACACACACAAAGACAAAAACACACAAATACAATTTCATACCCTAATTTTCTTTACCCACTTTCATTGACTTCCCCCCACCCCCTCCTCTTACATCCCAGTTCCAATAATTAATTCAGCAAGTTCTTACCTAACGTCTTAAACATATTCATATTGCTTTTATAAATTTAATTCTTTTTGTTTATCTATATTCAACTTATCCAATTCTCTTATAATCATTAATTTCTTTTTTTTTAAGGTCGATCTAACTTCCCTTCCACAAATTTTCCCTTTATTATATTAATTATAGGTCACATTGACCAAATAAAACAAATCATAACATTTTATAATTCTATTCTCTCTCCCCCCCCCCCGCCCCGGTTTCTGTCCCTTCCCAAACAAATGTCCAAAAAACAAACAAAAAAAAGTTCTTAGCCCGGATTCCTCACGTCCGAGGCGTCTGATTCTCTGTCAGCCCCTCTCTGCCAAGTATATTGGTAGTCCTCTTTGTTGGTCCTAAGACCCCGAAGGAGTTCAGTCAGAGTCACATCATATTTTCTTTCATCCAGAATGTTAAAAAGTGTTTGCTGCGAAGGATCATCTACTTTTCCATACTCAAGAGGAAAGTCCCAATCATGTTGCTTTATTCTTTTTAGTTTTAATATTCCAAGTACTCCAGGGACTTCCCTCTTCTTCTTTCTCATCTTTCGCAGGTTTGTAATCCGAAGGTCTTCTTGCTCATACTCTAACAGTGTAGATTCCTGGTTGATATTTTCCACTTGTAGTGTCTGCACTCCTTCTTTCTTCTCTGCCAATTCCAAAAGCATCTCTTCCTGCTCAGCTGCAGAGTTTTTGTCATACGTCTCCTTTGTGCATTCAGCAGAGTTGTTTGTTTCAGAATTCAAGGTCATAAATACTTTGCTCAGAGCCATACTCTGCTCTTGCAGGATTCCCACGAGAAAGAACATTTTTTCTATCTCCGCCAGTAATTTTCCCTCTGCAGCCATTGTAATGTCACTAATTCCCCCTAGGGGGCTTTCAGTTATTTAGTAGTCCTTTTCCAATAGTCTGTTACTTTGTTATAATCACTACTTTGTTTCCAATCGCCTCAGTTCAAATGTATCACCTTTAATTCAGAGAGTTGTTAAATAACAAAATTCTTTACTTTGTCCGCCCGTTTGACAGCTTCTTTGACAGCTGTCAAACTCCTTTCACTTCTTCCTCCGGCATCCAAACAGGACACTCCCGGGTTTTGGGGTGGGTTACACACAAAGTTCCAAAGTTCCTCCCTTTCTCTCCAGCACGAAATCTTCTTTTATCAAATTTGTGAAAAACTTTTAAATCATCAAAACAGTATTCATTCCGCCTTAATTCTCCGTTCCTTGCTTTAAATCGTCTATAAGTAGAGGGGGTGCGGACTTCCCTTTAACACATCCCCCGATCGTGCCGAATTCAAAGGATAAAAAATTTTTTAAAGTCCAAATTCCACTACTCACGGGTCCTTTGTTATCCAGTCCAAATTTTGGGAAGAAAGTCAGCGCTCTCCGGCCATGGCTTGCGGCTTCGCTCTACTGAAGTAGCGGTCTACTCTCAGCACCACACTACTCTCCGTACCCTCTCCGTAGCCTTTAAAAAGGCTCTTCGTGGGTCGGGGAGGGTGCTTAAGGTGCCCACCGAGTCACCAGGTCCGCAGGCTTCCGCGCCTGCGGTTTCTAAGGGTCCCCGTGTCGCCGGCACGGCAAGACCCGTCTTCAGCAGAGCCGATTCCCTCTGGAGCTCGGAGGGAATCCGCCATTAGCCGTTCGCGCTAACCCGGAAGTCTCTCTCTTGGTCCCTTCTAATCATATTCAGCAAGACCTCCAGAACTGAAATAAAGAGCAAAGGGGAAATTGGGCAGCCTTGTCATGTCCCTTTCTCTATCTTGACTTCTTCTGTAACTACATTGTTCACTATTAATTTTGCCTTTTGTTCTGAATAAATCGCACCTATACCATTTCCAAACCTTTCTCCAACCCCCATCCCTTGCAAGTTTTTCCTCATAAAACTCCAAGAAATATTGTCAAAGGCTTTCTCCGCATCAATGAATATCAAAACAGCTTTTGTATTAATATTAACTTGTAGCTTTTCCAAAATGTCAATTAAGTTTCTCGTATTATTTGACAAATGCCAGTTCTTCCTAATGTTTAGGTGGAATCTTCTTTCTTGTAGTTTGGATCCATTGCTCCGTGTCCGCTTCTCTGGAGCAGCAGAAAACAACATTTCTCCCTCCTCTATGTGACATCCTTTTATATATATGAACATGGCTATCATATCACCCCTTAACCTCCTCTTCTCCAGGCTAAACGTACCCAGCTCCTTCAAGCGTTTCTCATAAGGCTTGGTTTCCAGACCCTTGATCATCTTGGTTTCCCTCCTCTGCACACGTTCCAGCTTGCCAACATCCTTCTTAAACTGTGGTACCCAGAACTGGACATAGTACTCCAGAACAGAGTGGGACAATGACTTCTGATCTGAACACTGTATCTCTGTTGATGCAGCTCAGAATAGCATTAGCTTTTTTCGCTGCTGCGTCACAGTTGACTCATGTTAAGCTTGTGGTCCAACAAGACCCCTAGATTCTTTTCACATGTACTGCTAGTAAGCCAGGTGTCGCCTTGCTTATATTTGTGCCCAGTTCAACTTAGTCAGAAAGCCCAAAAGGACAACTCTCCCTTATATTTTGGAATGTCAAGACTTCTCATTGATTAAAAAAAAAAGTATTGCCATCTTTTTAAAGATATAGCTGTTGGCTTCTTAAACACTCTGCCATTTTATGCAAGAGACACTTCCTGTCATGGCCACCCCAGCACTCCTCTCTAGAAAGGAAAAAGGAACAAGGGCACCATCTATGCAGGGCCGTGAGGGCCACCTCAAGAAAATTAAATGAAGGGGCTGCCCCGCCCCCCCAGTTCTGTGGCGGCCGCATGCATGCCATGAAGTGAACTGATGCACGCTTGGGAACAAACAAGTCCCCCACGTTCAACTGGTCCAGCCTCCAGAAAAATGTAAGACAATATGCCCCTGCCTCCATTTCAGAACTGGAGTCTTATTTTTCTGTAATCTCACAGTGAGCCGTTACAGAACGACAGTGCTACACTCAGAGGTTATTAATTAATTAATTTTTATTCATTTTCAAAACCTTAACGAATGCAACAAAATGTAACTTGGGAGTGTTTCCCTCCAAGAAAATAGGAGGCTTGTCAAAGGAGAAATAAAGGTCACAAAAGTGCAAACCAGAACAAGTCAAAATGGTTTTAACGCAGTAAACAACTCCATGCCTTTGAGGTGGCCTTCTCGTAAGATCTTCTCGAGGCATCTATAGGATGAATGGGTGTCAAATATGCACAGGAGGATAATGGATCCAAGAATTTTTGGACCACAATGTTCCCCTACTGTTCATTTGAGCACACTATCCCTAAACCAGCGTGCCATGGCACCCTGGGATGCCTTGAATGATGCTTAGGGGTGCCATGGGCAACACTGGCCTCTGTCCCTCTTTCCTTCCCTCCCTCCTCGGATGCCCTCTCATGTCTCTGCTTCCCAGGCCCCTGTGGGGCAGCGTGAGGAGGCACCTCTCCTTGGGGCTGAGCAGCTGCCCGGAGGACTCCCAAGGAGAGGGGAGAGAGAAGGCCAAGTCTCCCCATCACCTGTAGGGCAGCTGAGGGGGGGGGCGGCGGACACAAGTCCCCCACTGCCATTTTGGGCAGCGCAGAGCCTGCAGGTGCCCAAGCCACTATGTCACTCCCAGGAGAGTTGCGGGGCTCAGGCGCACTGCGGGTCCCGCAGTTAAGTGCTGGCCCTGCAGTGTGGCGGCCAGTGCGCGCGCACCCCCCCTCAGTGAGCAGAATTAAGCATTCAATGGCAAACCTTCCGAGGCCATAAGCTTTCTGTTCACCTGTGACACAATGTCTGGCTTTAAGAGGATGTGCATAAGCTGGTTAAAGTGAAGCCATGACCGTGGGCTGATGACAGAGGGAGGATCCTTGACCCATGCTGTGGGGCCTACAGTGTCGGCAGAGCTCTTATTGCCTCCCTGCTGCTAGATGTTCTGCTTTCAACAGCAGCTGCAGGTATTCCTGCAGTGGGATATTACATGTTCTCAGTCCTGCTAAGCATTTTCTTTCCCTCTGGATTCTCTGATGTGCAACAAGCCAATGTTTTTTTTTTAATTGACACCATTACTCCCCTTGTAAACTACCGTTGTTTTTTGTTTTTTTTCTGGTCTATGACCGTAATAAATTAATTTCAAATTAATTTCAATTTCAATGTGAAAATCGGTGTGTTTTAAGTAGGCAGAGAAAAATAAAATGAAGTCGGGATGAAATGCCTCAATGGAGAGGGTATTCCATAAGGACTAGAACAGTGTGTTCCTAACCATGTCTGTCTTGCTGAATTCAATGGGGTTTATGTCCAGGATAAAGTGGGGTGAGGATTGCAGCCCAAATTCTGTGATTATAGCCACAACTACAGTATTCTGCTTATGCATGCTTCCTCACCACTGCATTTTCGTGGGTAAGCTTTTAGTTTCAGCATGCATTATGTATATTGATGGGCAGGGTATAAATAACAAAATTGTTGATATTATTATATGTTTATGAATAACTGGTGCCTTGTGACTAACACATTTGAGACTTGGAGTCTAACTGAAAGTGGACATGGTTGTTCTTTACTACGGGCTTTCAGAGAGCTTTTTGAGCTCAATCCCATTTTGAGGCCTAATGCTGGCTACTTCCAATGGGAATATGGCCACTGGTACAGGTATGGCAGGGGCCTGCACAGCGAACATGCTGCCCTGATTTGAACTCTCCCCACCCTCAGAGGACGCAGGCCTCGGGAGCGTCCTGTGAGTTCTCTGGTGTCTTTTCAACGTATCTCTCTGGGAAAAGCCCTTCCCACATTCGGGGCATTGGAACAGTTCTCTAGTATGGATGCTCTGGTGCCTAACTAAGTGCGTTCTCTGCCGGAAGCTTCTCCCACACTGAGAACATCCGTATGGTTTCTCTCCCGTATGGATTCTATGATGTCTTGCTAACTCTGCTCTGAAGGTGAAGTTTTTCCCGCACACAGAACACTCATGGGGTTTCCTTCCTGAATTATTGTTCCGATGTCTATGTCTGAAGCGTTTCTCATCTTTGGGGCATTCGTGGGAGCTCTCTTCTGGGCGGCTGTCCTGGTGTCCAACGAATTCCTCTCTCCCACATAAATTTTCCCCACATGCAGGCAAGGCATTTTGTTTCTGCCCGCTAAGTATTCCTTGTAGTTTCTCAAGGCAACATACCGACTGGCTGTCTCTCGCTGATGTGGGGCACTCAAAAGGGTTCTCTGACTTATATTTTCTCCCGCAGGGCTTTCCACTGTCTGTGGCCACTGCTGAGGTTTCGCTAACAGAGACTGCAATTACTCCTGAGAGGCATTGTGTGTCTCTCTTCACCGGCTGCTTCTCCCGTTGCCCTTTGGAATTATTTTTCTCCTCAGGAATTCCAGGTGTCACAGCCGAAATATCCCGACGGAATTCTCCCACCAACTCCCTGTGCATTTCCTTCGGCAAATTCTCTCCCAACTGGGATTTCTCCATCTTCATCCAGCACCTGTCTTGTTCACCTGAAGAGAAAGAGAGAGGAATTTTGTCCAGGACCTGGTCACCTCTTTTCTAGACTCTTGCAACCTCCTCCCTCCTGGCTTTCTCTGTCCTGCCAGATCTCCCTTTCTAGGCAATTCTGAATCTTCTCTGCTACACTCAGCTTTTTCTCTCAACTTCTAGCCACGCATCACCACTCTCTCCACAAGTGAGGTTCTCCTCTTCACTCAGTTCTGCTTCTGGGAGAGGTGCCTTTTGTGACATATCTAAATTAAGATGTTAAAGCCAAGTGCGCCTATTCAGGTCCGCTCGCACTAAATCAGTTTCAACTTGTTGCAGAGGAAAGTCATCTTCCACACTGTAAATGAGACCGTCCCCAACCATTCTGTCAGCCATTATCTCTCATCATGGCTTTAAAGGTAAAGGGACCCCTGACCATTAAGTCCAGTTGCGGACGACTCTGGGGTTGCACACTCATCTCGCTCTATAGGCTGAGGGAGCCAGCATTTGTCTGCAGACAGCTTCTGGGTCATGTGGCCAGCATGACTAAGCCGCTTCTGGTGAAGCAGAGCAGTGCACAAAAATGCCATTTACCTTCCCGCTAGAGTGGTACCTATTTATCTACTTGCACTTGGCGTGCTTTCAAATCACGGGGATTCGAACCGTGACCTTCTGATCGGCAGGCCCTAGGCTCTGTGGTTTAACCCACAGCGCCACCCGTGTCCCCATCATGGCTTTATGAAGGGGCAAAAACATAAATTCCAGGAGTTTTGCTTTCTGAGGGAAACATGATACCTCTGGTTCCTCAGTAGGTTTCAGCACCCTCAGAAAAAGCAATTCCTGGGGTACATTGGGGGTAAATGAGGAAAGCAACAATGTATTATAGTTTGTTCTAAAGGCTGGTATCAAAAGCCTGTAATTTTAATTAAGTCCACAATGCCAGGTAGCAGACTTTTTAAGGATTGCAGTCTAAACCTGTCTACTTCTTCCTAGTAGCTAAAGTACTTTGTGAATAAATGGTTATGTCCATAGGGGCCAGCAACAGCAGTTTCACTGGCTAAATCAGCTGTGGGGGACATTTGACCCTCCAGATGTTGCTGAACTCCAACTCCCAACATCCCAGGCTATGTTCAGCAACATCTGGAGGGTCAAAGATTCCCCACACTTGGACTAACCCCCACTCCCAAGTGTTCCGTCTAACAGAGTAGTAACTCTCTCAAATATGGCTATTTTGGCCTTTTAAAAATACAAAACCAGTTTCAACTAATCACAAAGAAGATATATTTGGGGCACTGAAGACCCTGATCACCTGCCCCCCTTCCATACTATCACCCATGTCTCCATATTATGGCTTCCCTGTTGAAGTGAGAAGGGGACAACTCAGAATCAGACTCTGGGAATTGTACATCAAGAGGTCAGTACAGATCTCTGGGCTGCCAAAAGACCCACCCCAAACTCCAGTTCCCAATGCTCCTTGAGGAAAAGCAATGGCAAGTAGAATGGTTTAATCCCAAGCAGTTTGACACATGAGATATTCCACTAACTATGCCCAGTATGCAGTTTTTAAGACTGCAGCCACTAAAGGTAAAGGGACCCCTGACTATTAGGTCCAGTAGTGGCCAACTCTGGGGTTGCGGCGCTCATCTCGCTTTATTGGCTGAGGGAGCCAGTGTACAGCTTCCGATCATGTGGCCAGCATGACAAAGCCACTTCTGGTGAACCAGAGCAGCTCACGGAAATGCCGTTTACCTTCCCGCCGGAGCGGTACCTATTTATCTACTTGCACTTTGACGTGCTTTCCAACTGCTAGGTTGGCAGAAGCAGGGACCGAGCAACGGGAGCTCACCCCGTTGCGGGGATTCGAATCGCCAACCTTCTGATCGGCAAGCCCTTGGCTCTGTGGTTTAACCCACAGCGCCACCTGCGTCCCATACTGCAGCCACTATTGACAAGATAAAAAATGGTTTCTGGAACTTCCTTCACCAGGAGAGCATGCCGCTGAGGAGCTGTGGGCAAAAATAGTTGATAGTGGCCACCCACTTGCTATCGAGAGTATTGAGAAAGTGGAATCTGTGGTGATAGGATCTGATGGTAGACAATATTAAAAGTGCTCTGGTGCTTAACCAATCTTTTCTGGCTTTTCCTGCCCTTGTTGGCATTTGTAAGGTCTCTTGTGGGTGCTCTGATGAACTTGAAACCGTTACTCTCTGCTATGGGTCTTCTGATGGCCCATCAGGTGCTGACGCCGCCTGAAGCTTTTATCGCACTCGGGACATTTGTACGGTTTCTCTCCGGTATGGATTCTCTGATGAATCTTCAAGTCCCCCCTCTGACCGAAACATTTCCTGCAGTGAGAACATTTGTACGGTTTCTCTCTAGTGTGGACCCTCCGGTGTCTGCACAGGTTTTCTCCCCGGCTGAAGCTTTTCCCGCACTCAAGGCATCTGTAGGGTTTCTCTCCAGTATGAATCCTCTGGTGCCTTGTTAAACCTGCTCTGGAAGTGAAGCTTTTCCTACATGTGGAACATTCATGCTTCTTCCTTCCTGAAGGAACATCCTGATGATTCTGCAGCCTGCATCTGAAACTTTGACCACCCTCAAGACTTTCCTTGGGTTCCTCTTCTGTGCAAATATTCTGGTGGCCAACCAAAGAGTTTCTTCCACACTCGGCAGGTGCATGTTGTTTCCCTCCTGTAAGCATCCCCTGAGGTTTACAGAAGCAACGCTTTGTCTGGCTTTCTTTGCCCCACAGAGGACGTTCGCTGCGGTCCTCTCCAGGGTGACTCACAACAAGCCCTGACTTGTTGTTGTGTTTCCTCCTGTACCCAGAAAATGGAAGCTTCTCCCCCTCTATGGGCCCTGAGGAGGTCAGGATAACAACACCTGGAATAACTTCTGTGTGCTCACTGCGTTCTCCCTCTCTCTCCACTGGCTTCTTCTGTCGCCCTTTCCCCTCACATGGCTGCTCGTGAGTTTCAGACGTCAGAGGAAAATCCCACTGAGGTACTTCTGCGCATGCTCTGTGTATGTCCTCTGGCAAAGTCTCTCCCCGCTGAGATGTTTCGCTCTTGATCCAGCATCTCTTTTGTTCACCTGTAGAGACAGAGAGAGGGGTTTTGTCCATGCTCTGGTCTTTTCTAGAAGCCTGCAACCTCCTTCCTCTCCTCACCGTTCACCCTTCCGCATAATCGAAGTATATCTGCTAAGCTCAAGCTTTATCTCTCTCTCTCTCCCTACCTCCAGCCAGATATCAACTCCTTTCCTTACATCCCAGGCTTAACCCAGGTTGGTTTGCGGCCGCTCTAAATAAAGGGAATAAATATGGCTATTTTGTTCTATTTGTACAGAAACTGCTTCAGCTAATCCTGCACAGAAGGAATTTGGGGCACTGAATGCTATCGGGCATGTCTCACACGATGGCTCCTGTTTTGAAGGGGCAAAAGGGACATCTCACACTCAAGTCCCGGGGATCGTGCTATCTGAAGCAAACCAAGGCCTCTGGTTTCCCAAGAGTTTTCAACACCCTCAGAAAAAGCATTTCTCAGTCATTCAAGGAAAGACCTACATTGGCTCCCAGTAGGTTTCTGAGCACAATTCAAAGTGTTGGTGTTGCCCTTTAAAGAGTATACCTGAAGGAGCGTTTCCACCCCCATCGTTCTGCCCGGACGCTGAGGTCCAGAGCTGAGGGCCTTCTGGCGGTTCCCTCATTGCGAGAAGCAAAGCTACAGGGAACCAGGCAGAGGGTCTTCTCGGTAGTGGCGCCCGCCCTCCCATTAGATGTCAAAGAGATAAACAACTACCTGACATTTAGAAGACATCTGAAGGCAGCCCTGTTCAGGGAAGTTTTTAATGTGTGACATTTTAATGTATTTTTAATCTTTGTTAGAAGCCACCCAGAGTGGCTGGAGAAACCCAGCCAGATGGGTGGGGTAAAAATAAATTATTATTATTATTATTATTATTATTATTATTATTATTATTATTATTATTATTATCATCATCATCATCATCATCCAGCCTCTGCTAAAAAAAGCTCCAAAGAAGAAGAGTCCACCACCTCCCAAGAGAGACTGTTCCACTGTCAAACAGCTCTTACTGTTATTCCTAATGTTTTTGTATTTATGACTTGTACTGCAGTACACAGAATTGGGGAAAAGGCTCTTTCTTCCTCTTTCAAATTCCAAAAACAGCAAGTTGTTTACTGGACTTGAGCGACCCTTACCAAAAGACAGGACATTTCCATTGTCCTCTGGCAGGACTTGCCAGAACATAGTCTGTTGGCCTGGCTGTGTTGGAGTTCTTTCAAACATGTGCACAGGCACGCCTGTCTCCTTGGAATTTGGCAGTCCCTGGAAACATAAAATGCCCCAACACCGCCATCAGATGCTGTTGCATAAGAAACAATGCAAATGCACAAATGATGCTAATGTTCTTTCCCCCAGAAACAAACAAACAAACCCCAGACCCGTTAAATAAGAGTTTCAGCTCTCAATCCAGTTGTAAAGGTAAAGGTAAAGGGACTCCTGACCATTAGGTCCAGTCGTGGCCGACTCTGGGGTTGCGGCGCTCATCTCGCTTTATTGGCCGAGGGAGCCGGCGTACAGCTTCCGGGTCATGTGGCCAGCATGACTAAGCCACTTCTGGCGAACCAGACCAGTGCACGGAAACACCGTTTACCTTCCTGCCGGAGCGGTACCTATTTATCTACTTGCACTTTGATGTGCTTTTGAACTGCTAGGTTGGCAGGAGCAGGGACCGAGCAACGGGAGCTCACCCCATCGCGGGGATTCAAACCACTGACCTTCTGATCGGTAAGTCCTAGGCTCTGTGGTTTAACCCACAGCACCACCCGCATCTCGATCAATCCAGTTGTAAAAATACAAAATTAAACACTGAGGAAAAGCTACACTCTGCACTGTGACTTAGAACACAGAAAGGGATGATGAATACATACTGGGAACATAAATAGCCATAGTCACCTATGGAGAACAAACACCATCTGCAGGTGGACAAGGCAAGGTAGTGTCAAAAACTGGGAGTTTCTTCTTTGCTTCTTAAAATGAAACCAGCATGCTATAAACAACTAACAACAGCCAGGTTACTATTTTTTTGTGGACAGTTTGCTCAGTTGCTGTTGGTTCTTTAACTGGGCTCTAAAATTAGCTCTACAGTACTAGGGCAGAAATACCCTGAGGCAGAATAAGAGGAAAAGCAGCAAATTGGGGTAAAAGCGAGACTTTTACCTCCTCTACTTGCACACTGAGACCCCGGCCCCGGGAAGCATTGCTGTGGTCTCCAAAGCTCACCTCGCTCAGGACAACTTCAGCCATCTCCCGTCCTTCAGGAGGAAGCAACAAACCGGAATTACTTGAGTTTTTGATGTCGCCACCTGCAAAGGATGGAAAGGACAATTTCAGAAGTGAAACCTGGCCACCCCTTCCCTTGGAGGTTTTTAGGCAGAGGTTGGATGGCCACCCGTCATGGATGTTTTAGTTGAGATTCCTGCATTGCACGGGGTTGGACTAGATGACCCCTGGGTCCCTTCCAACTATACAACTCTATAACTGGATGCCAACAGTTCACATCATGCCTAACTAGAGCATCCTACAGAGGATGTGTCCTCCAAATTCTAGTACTAGATCAAGTCACAATCAAAGGAAAATTGACTAGAAAATCTAGAAAACCTGGGGCAGACTTGAATATGCAGTTAATTGGTACTTTGTGGTTGCTTCGCCTGAGCATACAACAAATTATTTTGGCGAGATGCTAGTTTTGGCACCTCTGAAGCAACCTTGCGCTGTTGTGTAGAATAGGGAAATTCAACGGGCGCAGTGTTTCATCACCCCGTGTGACAAATCTCACCAGTCAAAATCTCATCACTAGACAGCTTAAAGGCACAAGAGACTTCCGTTACACCTAGTTGTCCAAATTATACCACTCATACAAAAGGTGCAAAACTCTTAGGTCCCCATCTCTTCCTTGGAGTAACCCCTGACTTACTTCTGAGCAGACATGGTTAGGACTGCGATGTTAGTCGCTCTGGTGAATCCTTACCTAGCAAACTGATCTCCCCATCTCTGTCTTTGGAGATCCGTCCTTGAGCAACGTCCAATGGCACCTCCTCTGCATCCATGGAATCCACGCACGGATCCTGCAATGGTTCTTGAATCAGTGAGGGTGGTCATACTCGGAACAGAGCGAACTCTGTGGGGTTTACTTGGATTTACAGCCCAAACCAACACTTTTTAAAATTACAAAACAATGGTTCAGGAACTGTACCAACGGTTCAGGACCTGCCTTCGGACAGGAATGATCAAATTACTTTAATAGTGGCTGAATTTTTGAGTGCTGTCCATGTAGAAAGACTGGGCCATTATAAAGAGATTTAGTGGTTCTTAACTGATTGGTGATGTGGTAGTGTTGTATTGTATTATTTCTGAAAATTGATTTTCTCTGGAGTTAAAGATCCGACTAGGAAAACCTTGTTATGTTGAGCTCTCATTTTATACAAATTGTAAACAGTGTCTGTTTGATAATGTGTGGTTTGCTATGCCTAATAAAGGATATTATTATTATTATTATTATTATTATTATTATTATTATTATTATTATTACAGTGGTGCCTCGCAAGACGAAAAGAATCCGTTCCGCCAGTCTCTTTGTCTAGCGGTTTTTTCGTCTTGCGAAGCAAGCCCATTGACGGCTTAGCGGATTAGCGCTATTAGTGGTTTAGTGGCTTTTAGCGGCTTATCGGCTTATCGGCTTAGCGGATAAGCGGCTTAGAAAAAGGGGGGGGGGAAGGAAAAAACCCCCGCAGGAACTCGCAAGACATTTTCGTCTTGCGAAGCAAGCACATAGGAAATTTGTTTTGCAAAGCGCCTCCGAAACGGAAAACTCTTTCGTCTAGCGAGTTTTCCGTCTTGCGAGTTTTCCGTCTTGCGAGTTTTCCGTCTTGCGAGGCACCACTGTAGTATTATTATTATTATTATTATTATTATTATTATTATTATTATTATTATCACCGCAATTACAAAACAAAAATGCTGTTCTTTTTTCCCCTCTGCCTGTCTTGGCAAAACCCCACAGGAATGTTCCCCAAATTTCCTGGCTGAAGTTGTGAAAGGTTAACGCACTTTTTCAGAGGGGATACATGTAAACACTTTGCACATGCCTAAGACACATTCTGTGTCCAGTTAAATGCATTATTCTCCCACCTGCCACTCTGCAGCCTCGGCGAAGTCTTGCTGGCTGGCCATCAGGAACTCCTCTGCCAGGGCCACCGCCTGCGAACATGACTCCGGTCCTCCTGCTCGGATCCAGCTCTGCAGCTCTGGCGGGAGGCTGGCCAGGAACTGCTCCAGGACCAGCAGCTCCAGGATCTGCTCCTTGCTGCGTCTCTCTGGCTTCAGCCACCGGTGGCAGAGATCCTGCAGCTGCAGGTGGATCCTCCGGGGGTCTTCCACCTGCTGGCAGCAGAACTGACGGAAGCGTTGGCGCTCGGCCTCCATCCTCAGGGCGACCCCTCGCAAGATGGCCGCCTTCACCTTCCCATAATCCTCTCTGTCTCCGGCCTCCAGGCTCCGGAAGGCCTCATCTGCTTCCCCGCTCAGCGCAGGCAGGAGCCGGGCCGCCCACTCTCCCCTGGGCCAGCGGCAGGCTTTGGCCACTTGCTCAAAGGAGGCCAGGAAGGCCTTGGCGTCTTCCCAGGGGGCAGACTCGGGCGTCTCTGGGGGGCTCCCCCCTTCTGGGTGAAGGGGCTGCAGGGTCTTCAGGAACTGCTGCCACTGGGCTTCCCATCGCTCTTGCCTTCCCTTGCCAGGTCCCCCTTTGCCGTCTTCAGACGCTCCACATCCTGACTGCTTGGTCGTATATTCAGAATAAACTGCTCTGATAGGCTTTGTTGCTCCTTCTGACCCCCCTTTAGGTTCAGTGCCTGCATATTTTTGCTCTATCATCTTCATGCCAACTCTTGAGCTAAAAAGCTAGCGATTTTGGCTAGTTGGTTCTGGGGGGAAGGAAGATCCTTACCAGTTCTTGATATTGATGGAAACAGAGAGATGGTTAGTCCAAGGAGATCTCAGAGAAAAAGGTTCAGGTCTGATGAAATTTGCTTGGTGGCGATAGAGCTGCAATTGGCCTTTGACCCCAGTAGTCTGAAGACCCTGGGGTCTTCCTGAGTTGAAAGGGGCGTTTCTGCCTGAGCTAAAGAATCACACAAACACACACACAATGGAGTCAAGGAAAACAAAAGCCAAAAAGTGGTTAGCAATCAGGGTGGTGGGGCACATTCAGTGTTAG
This sequence comes from Podarcis erhardii, assembly GCF_964252035.2. Lineage (NCBI taxonomy): Eukaryota > Metazoa > Chordata > Lepidosauria > Squamata > Lacertidae > Podarcis > Podarcis erhardii. The sequence continues at coordinate 117,055,927 of NC_138498.1, read as the reverse complement.
AAACTGAGATATGAAAGCTAGGAGCTAAATGGCAGCTTAAACCTAGGTTATGGGCGCAACAAGGGAATGTCTAGACATTTCTTTTTAATAACAAGAATACAAAGCTGAAAATGAATGAACTGCAGCAAAATATTATGTTCATTTTTCACCTTGTCCAGTCCTTGCCCTGTCGTCGTCTCCACCGTAAATGTCTCTTCAGGGAGTAGATGGAAGTGACGAGGCAGAAAAATGTCCTCCTTTCCTTCCACTCTGCAGTTTTAATCTGAAATCCTAGGCACAGTACTGCGCCCAGAGCTCAGAAACTGCTCACACTAATGAAATTCTGTGTTGTATAATGCACCTAGAACTATGGGAGTTTGGAGCACGGGGCACATTCTCTAGTAAAAGTGGACTATCAACCCCAATATCAATAGAGAATCATAGACCAATGGTCAGGGATGATGGGAACTGTGGTCCAAAAACAGCTGGAGGCCCAGTTTTGGGAAACGCTGCCTTAAGGGAAGTGGTTGGCCACTGTGAGAACAGGATGCTGGATTGCACGGGTTGCTGGCCTGATCCTGCAAGCTCTTCTTAAGTTCTTCTTTAATGTGAGTATTAACAGCCAGTGTGGCTAACGCACTAGATCTATGAGGAAGGTTATGCCCACTTTTCAGACCAAAATGAAGACTAGCATCTTAAGCAGGCTTTTAATGTATTTGGGGGATTTCATCGACATATTGCAATTTGAGGCGGCTGAGGAACAACCCTGCTATGTAATGCAGCAATATTATTCCCACATCTGGTTGGGTTTCCCTAGCCACCCTGGGCAGCTCACAGCAAATATCAGAACATCAAACATTAAAAACGTCCCAATACATGGCTGCCTTCAGATGTCTTCTAATAGTCAGATACAGTGGTACCTTGGTTGTTGAACGGAATCCGTGCCGGAAGTCCATTCGACTTCTGAAAATGTTCGACAACCAAGGTGCAGCTTCCGATTGGCTGCAGGAGCTTCCTGCACTCAGTCAGAAGCAGAGTTGGACATTTGGGTTCCAAAAAATGTTCACAAACCGGAACGCTCACTTCCGGGTTTGCAGCATTCGGAAGCCAAAACATTCGAGCCACAAGGCGTTTGAGATCCAAGGTACGACTGTAGTTATTTATTTCTTTAACATCTGATGGAAGGGCATTCCACAGGGAGGGCGCCACTACCGAGAAGGCCCTCTGTCCGGTTCCCTAGAACTTCAATTCTTGTAGTGAGGGAACCGCCAGAAGACCCTCAGAGGAGGACCTCAGTGTCCAGGCTGAACAATAGGGGTAGAGATGCTCCTTCAGGTATGCTGGGCCAAAGCCATTTAGGTCAGCACCAACACTTCAAATTGTGTTTAGAAATGTACTGGGAACCAATGTAGGCCTTTCAGGACCAGTGTTATATGGTCCCAGCCGCCACTCCCAGTCACCAGTCTAGCTGTCGCATTCTGGATTAGTTGTAGTTTCCGGGTCACCTTCAAAGGTAGACCCACGTAGAGTGCATTGCATTTTGAGAGGAGCAGCAGCAGCAGAGAACAATTTGCAGGAACACGATAATAAAAATCTGTCTTTAATATCCCACCATTGCTTATTGGGGGGGGGGGGCTAATCTGAACAACAGCAACTTTAAATTATAAGCTTCTCCCATAATCTCGGGTCAAGGGCAGGCTGAGAGTAACTGGCAACAACATGGGGGACCTGTGTTCAAATCCCTCCACTCGGCCAGGAAGCTCACCAATCACTGCCTGCGCTCAACCTAATCTGTGTTTTTATATGGTAAACCGCCCTGTGATCCTCGGATGGAGGGAGGCATACTAATAATACTAATAATGACCTACCTCTTGGGGTTGTTGTGGGGGCCAAACGAGGAGGTGGGGGGGGGGGAACGTGCGCGCCACCTTGAGCTTCTGGGAGAGAAGAAGTGGGGCGGGACTGCAGCAAAGAAACCCTGCGACCTATTTGTTATTATTGCTTCCCATACTACATACGCGGAGAACTGAGGCGGGGCGACTTAAAGCGGGGCAGCCGGCGGCTACGTGGCACGTGGGGCTTCTGCGATTAACCGCGGGGCTTCGCAGGCGCACCTTTGCACAATCCCGGAAGCGGCAAGAAGACACGTGTTTGTTTGTGTGTGTGTGCGTGCGCGTGTGAGACAGAGAGAGAGCGCGCGTCTGTTGCAACTTACTTCTCCAAACAATCCGCTTTGCTGCTGCAGTTGCGCCTATGACGCTTCCCCAGACCCCCAAATCTTCCTTTCCCGCTGCCAGCCCCTCTTTTCCTCCACCCCACCCCTACCTAAAATGCTCCCTTCGCCTCTTCTTCCTCCTCCTCGGTGTTTTAATGGCGGAGCTGCAGAGGCAGAAAGACGCTCCTCCGACCGCCCCCTGTTGAAGGACTGGGTGGCTACAGGAGAAAATTTGCTTTAAAAAACGAAAAAACAGACGGATGTCCCTATGCATATTTGCTTCTTCCCTGCATCTAAATATGCACATTTGCTTATTCGTTGCATTGCTGCAATTTATACTGTAAAGCGCCCTGTTCTCCTCGGGTGAAGGGCGTCGTTAGGGATTTAAAAACAACGACAACAAAAATAAGAATTTCCCAGCTTTTTCAGGAGCTCAAGGTGGCGCTCTTGGGCCTCTTACCCCGGCTTCGTTTAATCCCCAATAACAACCCTGTGAGGCAGGTTAGTAGTTGGCCCAATGCCACCCAATGAGCTTCATGGTTGCGTTGGGATTTGAACCCGGGTCTCCCAGGTCTGACCACTGTACCACCTTGGACTAGGAGGCAAGTATTGTTGAATCCAGGGTTGTAGTGAGTGAACCTGAGCAGCATCTGGCAGTCCAGGAGTAAAGACACATTAACCTTTAGAGGACCTAAGCACTGAAAATATTGGTGGGGGGGGGGTTGGACTAGATGCCCCTTGGGGATCCCTACTATGATAGAACGTCCCCCCCTCCCCAGCTCAGGTGGGGATTCATTCACTCATTCATAATTTTATTTGTATGCCGCCTTTCTTCGTTAAAACTATGCTCAAGACGGCTTGCAATACGGAAAAAAACGTACGTAATTATAAACGTAACAGAAAAAGTCATAACAATTTCCACAAAAATCCAAAAATATGTCAAACATAAAGGTACAAAAAAAAATATTATCAATAGAATATTATCAACAGAAACAACAACTCTCAACAAAACCTCAGAAAGTAATAAAAAGAGAACAGGACCGAATGGTCACAACACCAGACCCCATAAACACAGCAACATGTCAGGCCTACAACTTCGCAAAGTCTGAGGCTATGTGCTTCAACATGCCCCCTCACACCCAATATCATAATGCAAACTTCACAGAAATGCATGCACATTTCTGTGTGCATACACATTTCGTTTGCATGCACACGAAAGCTCATACCTAGAACTAACTCAGTTGGTCTTTAAGGTGCTACTGGAAAGAAAAATTTTTTTATTTTGTTTTGACCATGGCAGACCAACACGGCTACCTATCTGTAACTTCACAGAAATGCAGAAATGTAAATCAGGCAAAGTTCAGAACTCAGGTTTCTGTAGACAAGCCTATCACTCAGATTTTAACAATGCAAGCTAATTGTTTTCCTGGGCTTGCCAGAGCATCTTATTGAAATGCTGAATAGACAGGTACTGAATTAATTGACTAAGGATGGGTCCCATTGCTACTAAAGATGTTTATGTATTAGCAGAGCTTGAGACATTTGCAAATGTAAAGACTGCTGGCTGTGAAGGATTGATTTTAGCAAGAACTTCCTTCTGAATGTTTGGAAGGGGCTCTTCAACTGGAGACTCAATTGGTCTTGCTTTTGCTCTATGAACGGTCTGATACACTCAAAGATGCTTGTGGTTTTGTGGGCTGGCGGCCGGCTGGGAAATTGCGTTTCTGTGTCGCCATTTCCTCATGAAAATCAATACAATACATTTTTTTAAAAAGGAAAGCTTGGGGTGAACAAAAGGCTAACGGGGAGACGTAAAGGAACTGGCAGTGTTACAGGTTCCACGTAATACTTGTTTGGCATTTGTAAGAAATCAATCTTTTAGAGCTGCAGAAACCATGCAGGGGCCTTCACTATACTCTTTTCGGCTCCTGCTAACACATTTAGGCCTTAAACGGCTCAGGACCACAATACCTCAAGGACTGCCCTTTTCCATATGAACCTACCTGAAGCCTGCAATCATCATCTGAGGCCCTCCTTCATGTAAGCTCTGGAGGGTGTCAATACAAGAATGGGTCTTTTCTGCGATGGCTCCCCATTTGTGGAATGTTCTCCCCAGGGAGGTTCAGCTGGCACCTTCATTATACGCCTTTAGACGCCAGGTAAAAACATTCTTCTTTAACCAGGCCTTTGGCTGATTGACATCCAATGCCCTTTTAAAATGGGGGGGGGGGAAGAGGTGTTAATTGGGTTGTTTTCGTTTTGTAATTTTATGTTGCAAATGTCCTGAGACTTGTGGGTATAGGGCGGTAAGGTAAAGGTAAAGGGACCCCTGACCATTAGGTCCAGTTGTGACCGCCTCTGGGGTTGCGGCACTCATCTCGCTTTATTGGCCGAGGGAGCCGGCATACAGCTTCCAGGTCATGTGGCCAGCATGACTACGCCGTTTCTGGCGAACCAGAGCAGCGCACGGAAACGCTATGGGGGAAGCAAGACTTTCTTGAGAGAGTTAATGCTGTGAGCCCTTCCATCATGGGCTCAGGTTGTCTATATGTGTAAATAAACCATCTATCCTAAAGACCCCAGTCTCTGCTGTGTCTTATCTGGAGGTTTGAGGCTAGAAAGGCCACTGTACAAAATTTACATTAATTGCTCCACCCAGTTTTACCTCTGGCCCCGCCCACAGCCAGCATCTCCTAAGGTCTTTTTATTTAGGGCAGGTGCATAACTTTCACTTCAAATATATTAAATTATTTTCACATGTATGACTTCTTTTAGCTAGGCCCCGTAAGCACTGAGTACTTAAAGCAGTATTATACCACTTTAAGCAGTCATGGCTTCCTCCAAAGGAACCTGGGAGCTATAGTTCGTTAAGGATGCTGAGAGTTGCTAGGATACCCCTATTGCCCTCATGAAGCTATGATTCACAAGAGTTCCTTGGGACAAGGGATTCTTAAACCAGTCTGGGAACTGTAGCACTATGAGGGAAATAGGGGCCTCCTAAAAACTCTCAGCGCCCAGACTACAGTTCCCGTAATCCTTTGGGTGAAGCTGTGACTGTCTGAAGTGACATGATACAGCTTAAATGTATGTATGTGGCAGATGGAACCTCTGTCTCTCATTGTCACTCTTCTGCATTGTTATAACTATTATAATCATTTAATGCAAGCGAGTAACAACCAGAGACGAAGGCCCCGTCTGCAGCATACATGTAAAGCACTCTAATAATAATAATTTATACCCGCCCAACTGGCTGGGTTTCCCCAGCCGCTCTGGGTGGCTCCCAACAGAATATTTAAAACATGATAAAACGTCAAACATTAAAAACTTCCCTAAACAGCGCTCCCTTCAAATGTCTTCTAAAAGTCAGATAGTTGTTTATTTCCTTGACATCTGATGGGAGGGCGTTCCACAGGGCAGGCGCCACTACCGAGAAGGCCCTCTGCCTGGTTTCTTATGCCACTTTAAGCTGTCATGGCTTCCCACGTGAGTTTTAATCCTTAATGTTCATAGCACTGAGGCAAGCAAGAGACTCAGCCACCATTAAAGGAGACAGTAGACACCCAGCCGGAATTCCTTTTATTATTGTACTCCTTCAGAGCTTTGCAAACAGGGATTCTGAAGAAACAGGCCTGCTCACAAAACACCACGCGATGCATGTGCTTTCTTGTACTGCACAGGTCGCAGAGGAAATTTCCACCTGGAGGCTTGGCCTCTCCTTTTATTTACAGCGGTACCTCGGTTTTTGAATGTCTCCGTTGAGAAACATTTCAGTTTTCAAACGCCGTAAACCTGGAAATAAATGCTTCGGTTTTTGAACACACCTCAGAAGTCAAACATGCCACGCAGCTTCCGTATTGAGTTTTAGGTTTTCAAAAGTTTCGGAACTCAAACAGTCTTCCGGAACGGATTACGTTCAAAAACTGAGGTACCACCTTATTTATTTCCCTGTGGCAATGCAACCTGCTTAAAACCTGCTTTCAGGGACGGGAGCTCAAGCCCCTGCTTCCCTCCCGACTGTGGAAAATGTGTTGCCGTCTACAGAGCGGAAGAGTCTCTCAGCACCCTTCTTGGAGGCCCTGGTGTTTCGCCAGCGCTGCTCTCTGATCGAAACTCTTCCCGCCCTCCAGGTGTGAATAAGGCCTTTGCCCTCGGTGGATTCTCTGGTGCCTGATCAGCTTATCCCTCCGGGAGAAGTTCCTCCCGCACTCGGGGCATTTGAACGGCTTCTCTCCCGTGTGGGTTTTCTGGTGGCACATCAGGTGCACCCTCTGCCTGAAGCACTTTCCACACTGAGGGCATTCGTACGGCTTCTCTCCCGTGTGGATCCTCTGATGTCTCAGTAACGGCTCCCGAGAGGTGAACCCTTTCCCACACGCGGGGCACTCGTGCAGTTTCTCTCCCGTGTGAATTTTCTGGTGCTTAGTCAGCGTCTGCCTGTGTCTGAAGAACTTCCCGCACTGCGTACATTGGTATCGCCTCCCCTCTGTCTGAATCCCTTGATCCCGCTTTAACGCCTTTCTGTTCCCGAAGCTTTTCCGATCCTCGGGACATTCGTAGGGATCCGCTTGCGTGCGACTGTTCTGATACCCGGTCAAACCGTCCCCACGGCGGACGCTTTTCCTGCCCTCAGAGACCTCATGTTGCCTCTCGCCTGCAGAGATTCCTGGACGGTTATCCAAGAAACATTTCAGCTGGACGTTTTCTTCCAGTGTAGGACTTTTATAGGCGTTCTCCCTATTAGGGATCATAAGAAGTCCCGATTTGTAGCGGGATTTTCTGACCTGCTTGGAGAAGAGCTTTCCCCCCTGTGTCTGCATGGTGTTAACAGCAGGTGGGAGAATTTGCATGACCTCTGTGTATTCATTCTTTTTCTCCATCAGCAGCTGCTTCTCCTGATGCTCTTTGGATTCCCATCGGTCCTCATAAATTTCAGATGCCCCAGGGAAATCCCATCGGGACGTTTCTGCTAACGTCCTATGTGCTTCTGCCAGCAAAGTTTCTCCTAGCTGAGATTTCTCCATCTTGATCCAATGTCTTTTCCCATCACCTAAAGAGAAAGAAGAGAGGGTTTTTGTCTATGTTCTGGTCACCACTTGTCAAGAGAATCCTTCTTGCTGCTCTCCCTTCCTGTTGCATACTCTAATTCAGTGGTTCCCAAAACTCTCCACCCCTCACCCCACGGACCACTTGAAACAGGCCAGACTTGTCAGATGTGAGGGCCAACCAAAGTTGCTGAGCTTTTTTTAGGATTGAAGTTGTTGAGCTTTTTTTACAATTTTATCCCAGCACATATACTGCCAGGGGGGCCGGATTAAATCAACCGGCGGCCCCTGAAACAGACTTTGGACATGCCTGCTGTGTAAGGTCTTTAGTTTCTATTGCTCCTTTTATCATTTACACATTTTATTTCATCGCACAGGGTAATTCACTTTCCACAGAATTCAAATGGGAACATTATTAAGATACAACATAAGAAATAAAAGACTGAATAAAAATACAGCTGAAAATATTAACACTGACTGCAGACATGCTGTAGACTACCTGAATGAAGCTAGCAGATTCTTGGCAGCCCACGAGTCACACAGTTTGGGATCTCCTCTAGTTCTCCATCCGAAACTTGGGGTTAACTGCTGGTGGTCTGGTACACAGTAGTGGACCAGACAACCAATGGCCTCACTCAGTACAACTCAGTCCCATATCTCGAATTCCCTCTGACCCCTTGGAGAAAACCTATGATAAGGCCAAAGGTTTATTTTTTTCTGTTTCTCACAAAAAGTCTGCCTATGCTCTCAGAGATCATCAATTCTTGTTCATGTCACGGAATGATAGAATCATTAAGTTGGAAGAGACTCCGAGAGTCCTCTAAGGGCAATGCGGGAATCTCAACTAAAGCATCCATCCAACCTCTGCTTAAAAACCTCCCATGAAAGATAGTATATGGATTCTTTGACGGAGGAGCTCTGAGAGTCTGGACCCAAAGTTCTCCCCCTCTTGGGACCTGCTACGCTTCTCTGCTTGTGAGTTCTCCAATGCCTGATCAGCTCAGATTTCTGGGAAACTATTCTCCCACACTGAAGTCATTTGTGATGTTTCCCTCCCATGTGGATTCTCAAATGTCTCCTCAGATGTTCCTTCCGTACAAAGCTTTTCCCACACACGAGGCAATTGTGAGGTTTCTCTCCCGTATGAGTCTTCCGGTGCCTTGTCAAATCCGATCGCCAAAAGAATTTTCTCCCACACTCCTGACAAACGCAAGGTTTCCTCGCTGTGTGGCACTGCTGATGTTTAAGGAACTTAGTTCTCTCATGGAAGATTTCCCCGCATCTGGGACACTTGTAAAATATTTCGCTGGTACGTTGCCTTCTCTGATCGCCTAGATGCTGCCCGCCGATTCCCACCAGCATATGACAGTCAGATGAATCTTCCCCAACTTGTTTCATAACAAGTCCTGGTTTGTGCCGGGAGCTTTTATCACACTTGGAGAGCAAAGGCCTTTCCTCCCTGGTGCACACTGTGTGTTTTTCACTCCAAGACTCCTCAAGACCTTCTGAGAGGCTACCGGATTCATTCTGAGTGGTCAATGGCTTCTTCTCCAGTCCACTGTTGAACTCAGATCTTTCCTCGTGGACCTTGGCTGCCATTGACACATTTCTTTGGTCTATCTGTGGAAGAGACCTAGGTGATTCCTCCAGTTCATTTCCTCCATACTGAGAACACCCCATCCTGATCCAGTTTCTCTTGCTGTCACCTGAAGAAACAAGAGAGAGGAATTTTGCTGGTCTTCCTTCCATTGTACGGCATAACAGGCTCCGTTAAACATCTCTTCTCCCACAACCCCTTGTATCTAGAATGTAAGAATAACCTGCTAGATCCGGCCAGTGGCCCATCCAGTCCAGCACCCTGTTCTCACAGTGGCCCCATTGATGCCCCATTGAGAAGTCCACAAGCAGGATCACAGGACTCTCCCAACTTGCGATTTGCAGCAGCAGCAGCAGGCATTGGGAGGAATGCAGCCTCGGGCAGTGGTGGCAGAACATAGTGCAACATAGCGCTCGAACCCACAACCCTGAGATGATGATGATGATGATGATAATAATAATAATAATAATAATAATAATAATAATAATAATAATAATTTATTATTTATACCCTGCCCATCTGGCTGGGCTTCCCTAGCCACACTCTGGGCGGCTTCCAACAAAATATTAAAATACAATAGTCCGTCAAACATTAAAAGCTTCCCTAAACAGGGCTGCCTTCAGATGTCTTCTAAAAGTCCGGTAGTTGTTTTTCTCTTTGACATCTAGTGGGAGGGAGTTCCACAGGGCGAGTGCCACTACCGAGAAGGCCCTCTACCTGGTTCCCTGTAACTTGGCTTCTCGCAGCGAGGGAACCACCAGAAGGCCCTTGGCACTGGACCTCAGTGTCCGGGCAGAACAATGGGGGTGGAGATGCTCCTTCAGGTATACTGGACCGAGATTAAGGGTCTCACGCTCTACCAACTGAGCTATCCCTGTCAGCAGCCTTAGGGGAGCCCTGAGATCTGAAGAAGCACAAGACAAACCTTCAGAAGAAACGTAAAAGGGGAAAGGGGAACAGCTCAATGAGGACTGCCCAAGTGTACACACCACACATTTAATTTTTTAAAATATATATATATTTATAAATTTTCACAAATAAAATACAATTAATAATACATTCACTTTAAAAGTCGACTTCCCTCTGACCCCTCCATGTCTTTCTCATTATTATCTTTTGATGCTGCACATTGCAACTAATCTGTATTTTCTTTTCTCAGCTTTATTCTCAAAATAACTTTTACTGCTGAACTTACGTCACACCTGCTAGCATGCTGGCATATTTACAACACTTTAAAACTAATAATCTGCAAACGTTTTCCATTCCTACTTGAAAACTGTTCCACTCTGTTCTCTGATTTTAACAGTTCAACTTGCTAATTCTGCACATGCCATCAAATTCAACTGCCACCCCCCTTTCATGGGTACTGCCTCCTCATGCCATTTTTGGGCACATAAAACTTTCACAGCAGGAGTTGCGTACATACACTAATTCCTTTGGCTCTTTGGTGCTTTAAATGTGGAGTGTGCAGGCATTGGCAGAGGGTGGGACTAGATGACTCTTGTGGTCCCTTCCAGTTCTATGATTCGATGACAGCACCATCGACACACATGGAGCAGGTACAGTGGTACCTCAAGTTACAGGCACTTCAGGATACAGACGCTTCAGGTTACAGACTCTGCTAATCCAGAAATAGTACCTCGGGTAAAGAACTTTGCTTCAGGATGAAAACAGAAATCGTGCTCTGGTGGCACGGCGGCAGCAGGAGGCCCCATTAGCTAAAGTGGTACCTCAGGTTAAGAACAGTTTCAGGTTAAGACGGACCTCCAGAATGAATTAAGTTCTTAACCTGAGGTACTACTGTATTTTGGCTACATGACCTGGTGTGAAGACCAGAGAGGGAATGTTTGCATAAAACCTGTTCAGGGAAACTTAAAAGGTGAGTAAGAAGTCTATAAAACGGCACGGAGAAAGGGGACGCAGGAAAGTTTTCCTCCGCCTCTCAGAACAACAGAACTCGTGGACACCCGAGGAAGCTGAATGCGTGGAGATTCGGGATGGATTTAAGGAAGTTGTTCTTCACGCAGTTAAACTACGGAACTCCCTCCCACAAGAGGCAGTGATGGCCACCAACTTGGACAGCTTTAAACTATGTTCAGACAAATTCATAATGGATTAAGCTTTGAACGGCTGCCTGCCACAATGGCTGTGCTTTGCCTCCACAGTTGCTGGAGGGGAGATGACTCTTGTTCTCAAATCCTGCCTTCAGGTTTCCCACTAGAGCACCTGGTTGGCCACTGTGATAACAGGATACTGGACTAGATGGGCCACTGGCCTGATCCAGACAGCTCTTCCTTTGTAGTTTCTGCAGGCCCACTAGAAACACGTTCACCCATAACTCCGGCTAGAATTAGCTCCGCTGGTGCCCTTCATGGGTTCTCTGCTGGCTGGTCAGTGCCCCTTGGGACTCAAAGGCCTCCCCGCACTATGGGCGCACTGTCAAGCACACTGACATTTGAGAGTCCTCTGATGCCGGAGCAGCTGATCCTTCCGAGCGAAGCTACTTTTGCAACGGGGGCACCTGTGCGGTCTCTCTCCGGTGTGGATTCTCCGATGTCTCGTCAGGTTTATCCCCTGAGGAAAACAGCTCCCGCACTCGAGGCATTTGTGAGGCTTCTCTCCGGTATGAGTTCGCAGGTGGTGCTTCAGATGCGACCCCCGAGAGAACTTCCTCCCGCACTCGGGGCAGCCGTGGGATTTCCCTCCTGCTCGGCTGCTCTGTTGTCCAAGAAGGTCCTTTCTCGCATGAGAGCGTTGCCTGCTCTCCGAGCGTTGGTATAATTTGCCCCCCGCGTGCCTTTGCTGACGGTCTGGATTCTGCAGGGAGCGATCCACCATCGCGGGACATTCGGAACGGTCCTCTCCAGCACGTTTCGCAACATGTCTTGATTTAGAGCGGGTCAGTCCACCATACTTTGAGAACGAGAGCATCTCCTCCCTTGTATCTACAGAGCAATTTCCTCTACCTACAAGACCTTCTGAGAACTTGTTGGATTCAGTCTCAGTTTCTAGAGCCTTCTTCCCCTGCTCCCTGTCAGACTCACATCTTTTCTCGCACAGCTCAGCTGCCATTGGTCCATTCCCTTGGCCCATATCTGGTTGTGGCTCGGGCTCATTTCCTCCATACTGCGAATTCTCCACCTTGAGCTCACTCCGCTTCCCATCACCTACAGAGACAAAAAGAGTACATTTGGGACTTTTTTTCAGATTCCTGCCACCTCATTGCTTCTGCCTCCTATCACCCTCAAAATTTATATCCTGCCGGGTCATTCCACACCAAATCACCTCGACTGTGCTTTCATGTCTCAGATTTTGTTCAATTTTTGTGTGTGTACATACCTATGAGACACCTCAGATTAATTTTTTCAGATTTTTTGGTCCAAAATTGGGCTCAGGAGATTATTTTTTTGTAATTTCAATTTTCGCGTGATTTAGGCTAATGCGATTTCTGCATCAGTTTAGGAAAAAAACTGTTCTGCTTATTTTTCAACATATTGGGCTTATTTTGGTATCAAAATAAAGCTAATTTTTGTCTCTTTCAAAATAAGGTACAAAAGTGGTATTAAGTGCCAAACATTTTGAACAAAATCTGAGACGTGAGAGCACATAGCACCAGGTGATTTGGCATGGAATGACCCTGCTCTGTTTCCCAAACCCACAAATGATAAAGCAATGAAAGCACCTAAAAACATATTTAAAGTAATTCCAACACAGAAGTAAGACTGGGAATGATTTCAGCTTAAAAGGTTTGTCGGAAGAAAAAGGTACCAAAAATACCACAGAGACAGTGCCTGTAGAAGGGCTCACTAAATATTTTCTAGACATTCCCTTTACCATGTGAGGCATTTTTTTAGGGGGGTGCGAGAGGACAGAGAAAAGGAAGGTTCTGTTGCAAAAGTGCAAGACCTTTTAGGCTTCTTTGGACACAATGCATCATAGTTAAACTAGATTTAAATCTTAAGTGGAAAGGAGCTCATTGACATTTCCAGAAGTTTTCTGGACTTTCAGGAAAATAGAGAATGCACAAGGAGTCAGTTCTGTTCTGCATAATTTTTTTGGTTCATCCACTAGTCATCAGGAATGCTGATGAACCTGTGTACCTTGGGGAGAGGGAAAAAAGAAAGAAAAAAGAGTGGCCTTCAGCTCTGCATGGCAACCCCAGTGTCCTTCTCCATGGGCAAACATTGCCAACCCCTTACCCATAGCTTGGTCCGAGGGTTGTTCACATTGCACCGAGAACTGGTGGTACATCTCGTCCTCCTTTTTGGGGTGGGAGGGGAAATCAGGTTTGGGTGCCAAAAATCCCTCTTGAGTGGAAAACAGAAACAGAGAGAGAATGATGTCTAGCTCAGTTCAAAACCCAATAAACATGCTTTTCAAAGCTCCTGCAGCCAATCAGAAGCTGTGCCTTGGTTTTCGAACGGTTTTGGGAGTCGAACTGACTCCTGGAACGGATTAAGTTCAGGAATCAAGGTACCACTGTATATATAAAAAGCTCACACCAACTTTATATTACAGAAGAATATGTGTTATATGCTTTTAATCAAATAATAATAGTGGGGAAATGCTCTTTTTTGGAAAGCCATGCATCGGACAAAAGCTTCAACTTTTGCTATGTGCTATCAATTCTATCCATTTTAAGCTGAACAAAGCCACGTTTTGGTTTCCGAACGTTTTAGAAGTCAAACGGACTTCCAGAACGGATTCTGTTCGACTTCCAAGGTACGACTATACAATACAATGGTACCTCGGGTTAAGTACTTAATTCGTTCCGGAGGTCCGTTCTTAACCTGAAACTGTTCTTAACCTGAAGCACCACTTTAGCTAATGGGGCCTCCTGTAGCCGCACCACCGGAGCACGATTTCTGTTCGCATTCTGAAGCAAAGTTCTTAACCAGAAGTACTATTTCTGGGTTAGCAGAGTCTGTAACCTGAAGCGTATATAACCCAAGGTACCATTGTAAAAGGAGCCAACTAATCTAGAAAAGAAAGAAACTAAAGAAAGAAGGAAAAGAAACAGAAACTACAAGATCCTCCCTCAGAGCTTAACAGAGAATGGTGTGCCCTCTCAGCTGTCATACCTCTTATTGCCTCTTATTGCCCTTGCCCATCTCTCACACAGGGTCCTCAAACTGTCATTCCCCTTCATGTGTGTACAGTTTTTACCAAAGTACAACGAGAGAGAGTAATTATATAAGAATATTAAAAAAACTATCCAGGGAGATAATAGTTAAGAGAGAGAAAATGGAAAGAAATGGATTAAAGGAACTCCATCTGTCCGTTATGTATGCAATATTTATTCAAAGGAGTCAAATACTCAATCTAGTTATTCAATTATTCCGCCCCCCTCCTATAGATTCCAAAGAGGGCAATCGGTTATGCCGGCCGGCATCCACAGCAGCTTCTGGGGCCCGAGAATGACAAAGCCTTACCCAAGGATTCGGTGCTCCCATTTTCCTCCTGCAGGACTTGCCAGAACATCGTCTGTTGGCCTGGCTGGATCAGAGTCGGCTCCACGAGGTGCAAGGAGACACCTGCCTCCTTGAGGCTCACCAACCCCTGGGAAAACGTGAAAGGAACCACCACAGATTTCCCCAGTCAAGTCTCGTAGCACAATAAATAGCATTTAGAGCCATTCATTGCACATGGAATAACTTCCATGAGCACAACGAAACTCCCCCTCCTTCTCCTCCAAATCGGCTCCAGAGACCTGGAGGAAATTAGAGGAGGCATGCAGGGGGAGGACATCTCATTGCGTTCATGAAAACTGATCCCTGCACGCAGTTAACTTAGTTGGATTCCACCATCTTTGATCCACTTGTAAAGCATAAGGGAGGGGGAAAACCACTTTTCTTGCACTCTTTACAGTGCTATTCAAGCCCCACTGCCCAACATGCAGGTAAAAGTGGGCAGGGTTGCAGCCTTACAGGCCAATCTACTACAGTGCAACCTCGGAAGCCAAATGCCTTTGAACTGGAAAGTTTCGGCTCCTGAATGATCAAAACCCAAACGTCTGGTGTGGCTTCCAATTGGCTGCAGGACGCTCCTGCAGCCAACCAGAAGCCGCACCTTGGTTTCCAAACTGTTCCGGGAGTCAAACGGACTCCCGGAAGGTATTATATTCGAAAACCAAGGTACGACTGTATAAACAATGAGGACTAGGAACTCAAATAACTCCAGTGTACATGTGCACTAGAAAAATGATTTCGCTTTTTGGCCAACTGGTTTTTAACTTTTGACCTTCATCCAATACTTTAATGTACATTTTACATTTTATGTGAACCATTTACAGGTTTTTTAAAATGATTTGTCGGTACCCAAAGTCTGTTAAATAAAGGCTCCTTCCCTCTAAATGGGGGGGGGGGGGGGGAGAGAACCAGCAGTTTACCAGGACAGGTATTAGAAAACTAGGAAAGAGGAATCATTGCAGCATCCACTGTTAGCCTGGCTCCTCTATAGTCTTAACACACCACACAGAAAAGCTGACCCACCCAGATTTCTCGTACCTCATTCAGACCTGAGTCAGCCATCCTCTGTCCTTCCGCAGGAGACAGGGAACTAGAGTGACCTGAGCACTTGATTCCGCCGCCTGCAAAGGGTGAGGGGAAATTTAGAAATGGGGAGCAAGTTAATCCCATCACCTTTAGGGTGTCTGGGTACAGTTTCCTGTTCTGTTAAGAGTTGCATAAAGGAGAGAAGGGGCAGGTTTTCATGCAGTAACAGGGAAAGAGACCCAAGTCACCAATTCCCCTCTTGGTACAGCTGCTAAAAAATTGCACAGACAGCGTCTTGCTTTTGCTCAGCTTTTTCCTGGAGCAAGATTTCTGCTGTTAAGAGATTAATAATAATAAGCCAGATTTAGTATTATTATTTATGGATGGCTCCCTATGAAGGATCTTGAAGCCATTTCACAATACTGCACTATATATAGATATATAGAGAGAGATATATTGTGCTTGGGCTATCGCTCTCTCATGCACACGTATTTATAAAGTTAAAAAGATTGCTGCCTATGAACAAATGCATATCCAAAAACAATTAAAAACCCTTACATATATAAAAGTGGATTTCAAATCAAACACAGGCACAGACTGGGATGATAATGATGATGACAATGATAATAATAATAATGATAATAGTAACTTTATTTTTTATACCTGGCCCATCTCGCTGGGTTGCCCCAGCCACCCCTGGGTGGCTTCCAACACATAAAAAACATAATAAAACATCAAACGTTAAAAATTTCCGATTGCAAGTATTCAGCAAGAAATTGAAAGGGGGGAAAAGAGAGGAAAGAATCAGGTTTCTAAACCCCTCACATGTGGGAGGGATTTATTCATTTCTATGAAATAAAAGCTTGACTTAGAAGACCTGGGCAGCCATTCTGATTCCCCAAAACAAAAGATGAACACACCATAGTTCCTTCCTTCTACAAGACTAAGGCTGCCCAAATTTCATCCTTCTCATAATCCATGAAACTAGAACGACATGAAACACTAATTTGGTGATTTCTTACCCAGCAACCTGATCTCCCCATCGCTCTCCTGCTTCCCTTCATAGCAGACCTGTCCCTCGGCGGCATCTGAGCGCTCCTCAACTGCATCCAGAGAACCCAAACACACCTCTTGCAGCAGCCCCTGAAACAGGCACAGAAAACCCCTCTCAGAACAGAGGCACAGGAATGATAAGGGCTCTGCACTCCTAAACCCCCTTCCCCTTCGGGTATTAATTCAAGGAACTATTCGGGCCAAATAAAGCTTACCTATCAAAAGTCCTGTGGGATCAGACCAAAGTCCTGTCTAGTCCAGCATTCTGTTCCCACAGTGGCCAACCAGATGCCTATAGGAATCGGGCAAGCAGGATCCAAGAGCAAAATTTGTCCTGGTGGCTGCCAATTCAAGGTCAGACCAGAATTCTGCTTGAAATTTGGATTTCTTAGCAGTAATTGGTGTTTTATGATTTCACCTGAGTGACATCTGGTGGGAGGGCGTTCCACAGGGCGGGTGCCACTACCAAGAAGGCCCTCTGCCTGGTTCCCTGTAACATGGCTTCTCGCAGAAAGGGAACTGCCAGAAGGCCTTCGGCGCTGGACCTCAGTGTCCAGGCTGAATGATGGGAGTGGAGATGCTCCTTCAGGTATACTGGACCGAGGCCTCAGGGTCCATTCCAACTGTACAATTCTATGATACTACAATTCTGTGCTGCTATGGTTTAAGGAATAACGCAATGAAATTTATTCTATTCTACTGAAAAAACTTATTACAATTTGTAAGAAATTAATCCACCTTTTCATTTAGTTTGACATTCATTTCAACCATCCCCTGTGCCAATAGCAATAATACCAGTCATAAAATGTCAACAAAAATAAAAATGTCAACTGACTATTTAAACACAATGCTTTTTGGTGTTTAACAGGAATATTTTATAATGGTAATGGAGCAGTTGTGAACATTTCATATGGCTGCATGTATGAAACTTCTTGCCAACTGAAGAACCATACAAGCATCTTACAAAAAGCATTCAGAGATGCCCAGATAATGTTTAACGGATCGTATCAAGCTAAAAATGTTCTCAGCTTTGGCTATGTTGTGGGAAAACATCCAAATGTATACATCTAAGATGTATGTGCAGAAAAATAATGCATCAAAAAGCTATTGGGGATGGAGGGAATTTGTGAAAGTAAGCCAAGAGGCCTTTTGAATTATGAGGCCTTCTTCCACCTGCCTTGCCCCACCCTCCAGTCTCTGCTTTTCAATTTGTATTGTATTTTTTTATGCACTGCGACTTGCTGAAGTAGTTTTTATTGATGATAGTTTAGAAAATATTTATTATACTTGCTAATATTATTATTAATAATAATTTATTATTTATACCCCGCCCATCTGGCTGGGTTTCCCCAGCCACTGTTAAGAGTGGATTTCTTTTTAATTTTTATATGCTGATATTTTATACTATTCTATACTGTTCTAATGGATTGTTGAATATTACTTTATTTGATACAAGTTGCTTATTTTAAAGTTTTGTTTTATTATCACATTTTTGTATTGGATTAGATGCTTATAAGGGGTATATTCTTTGTTTCTTCAGCTTGTAAACCGCCTTGGGTATTTTGAAAGACGGTATACAAATTAAAACTGAAACGAAATGAAGAAAAGATAGAAGGAATTTGTTGACGAGGCCTGTATGACCCCACTGAGGCCAGAAAGGTCACTTTCCTGTGTCTGGTAATAAGTGTTGCCTGGGAAACCAAAAGCTTCCATTTTTATGGCTGCATATGACCTAGATGCATGCCTTTTGCTGAGATACATAACTTGGTAACTTCTAAAAGTTAACCTGATGCTTTGGAATTCTTAATTCCCTCAGTGCTAATAACCAATAAATGCTATTGATTAGCTCAACAACCTTAGTGTGGTTAATTGAAGAAAATTCACCGCAGCTCCCTGCTAAAAATCCCACCCATTGCTAACTGAACAACTGCAGATGACGCCAATAATCCAGGCCACCACCTGTTGCTTGAGAGGGACTCCAGGGATGAAAAACCTCACCTGCCATTTGTCTGTTTTGCCCACCTGCTGGCTGGCCATCAGGAACTCCTCTGCCAGGGCCACCGCCTGCAAACACGACTCCGGTCCTCCTGCTTGGATCCAGCTCTGCAGCTCTGGCGGGAGGCTGGCCAGGAACTGCTCCAGGACCAGCAGCTCCAGGATCTGCTCCTTGCTGCGTCTCTCTGGCTTCAGCCACCGGTGGCAGAGATCCTGCAGCTGCAGGTGGATCCTTCGGGGGTCTTCCAACTGCTGGCTGCAGAACTGCCGGAAGTGTTGGCGCTCGGCCTCCATCCTCAGGGCAACCCCTCGCAAGATGGCCGCCTTCACCTTCCCATAATCCTCTCTGTCTTGGGCTTCCAGGCTCCGGAAGGCCTCGTCTGCTTCTCCGCTCAGCGCAGGCAGGAGCCGGGCCGCCCACTCTCTCCTGGGCCAGCGGCAGGCTTTGGCCACTTGCTCAAAGGAGGCCAGGAAGGCCTTGGCGTCTTCCCAGGGGGCAGACTCGGGCATCTCTGGGGGGCTCCCCCCTTCTGGGTGAAGGGGCTGCAGGGTCTTCAGGAACTGCTGCCACTGGGCTTCCCATCGCTCTTGCCTCCCCTTGCCAGGTCCCCCTTTGCCATCTTCAGACGCTCCATTTCCTGGTCGCTCGATCGTAATTCCAGGCAGGAGCACCCTGCTTGCTTTTCCTGCTGGGTCTGGTCTGAGTTCCAGTTCTGGACCTGTAGATTTTTGCTTCTTCATCGCTTCCAAAGTTCACTGGGCCAATCTAGAAGCCGATTGATTGACAGGAAACTATATTTGCTCTCAACCCCTGAAAGTCTTTCCAGAAACACAAAAGAAGGAACAGCTATCTTCTTGGTTGATCTTCTAGTCCTTTAAAGGACTGGATTGTGGTCGATGGGGTTCAACCGTCATATACACCACCTGCCCCTGACCATTCCCTGGCCGTGATGCTCAGTGGTTAGGCGATAGTCTTCCTGAGTGAGAAACAATGGACTTAGTTTATTAACAAACGACATCCCCAAGGACAAAAGGAATATATTTTTGTATATAACCGCAGCTGCAAAAATACTTATGGCAAAATACTGGAAAACAGAAAAAGTACCACAAATGACAGAATGGCAAGTTAAGATTTGTTGTTATTGGTAGAAGGCAATGTTAATTTACGCTTCTTTGTTTTGCTGTCTGTATGGTTTTCTTAAGTCAATAAAATAAAAATAAAAAAGTGGGGAGGGAGAGAGTAGATGCAGGGAGAACTGATGACCCAAGAACACACTCTTAAAACCCCAGAAAAATGACCCAACGTGTGCACGTCTCTACGTGAATTAAAAAAGAGAGAGGCCAATGATCTCCCAAGTTCAGCATCTTTAAGTATTTCATTAATTCATTAATTTCCTTGATTTTATTATTATCTTTATTGAATTTATTGAGTTTATATACTGCCTTTCATTAAACAATCTCAGGGTGGTACACAAGATAAAAACACGAGGTTAAATCACAAATAAATACTTAAAACAGAAACAACAAAACCACAACACACACACAAACACATTTAAAAGGCTGTAGAGTATTAATCAGCCAAAGGCCTGGTTGAAAAAGAATGTTTTTGCCTGGCACCTAAAGATATACAAGGCAGGTGCCAGGCCAGCCTCCCTGAGGAGAGCATTCCACAAATGGGGAGCCACCGCAGAAAAGGCCCTGTTCTCATGTTGCCACCCTCCGGACCTCACATGGAAGAGGCACACATTTATAGCCCACTTTCATTTCCAAGAAGCTTAAGCTGGCTGACATGGCTCTCCACTTCCTCATTCAGTCCCCACAACAGCCTTGCGAGGTGGGTTAGGTGGAGAGGCAGTGACTGGCACGAGGCCACCCAGCGAAAGTTTTGCAGCCACGTGGGTACATGAACCCTGTCCTCCCATATAAAGTAAGTAGGATATGAATAAACAATGTTTCGTATGCTTAAAGCCCCAGGGTTTGAAGCCTGGCATCTCCAGGTGAGGCTGGGGCTGCCAGCCAGTGCAGACAGTCTTGGGCTGCATGAACCACTGGTCTGGCTTGGTATAAGCTTCCTATGCCAGTAGGATCTAAATAAACAACATTTTGCATGCAGGTACGACCCAGGTGAGGCTGGGACCGTCCGTCCCCCCGCCTGAAACCCTGGCGAGCCGCTGCCAGCCTGTGCAAGGCAGTATTGGGCTGCAGGCAGGCGCTAATGCAGGCGGCTCCTCCGGCTCCCGACGGGACTTCCCTCTCGCAGGGCTGCAGGGCTTCGAGAGAAGCTGCCACAGCGACCAAGCCGGAACGATCCCGGTTCCTACCGGCGCTGCTCCCCACTCGCTCCGTTTCGGCGCCCGCGAACTACAGTTCCCTGGTGCCGTCCCCGGCTGGAAGCGGGGCGTCGGAGGCTGCAGGCGGTCCCTGCAACGGCCCCGATCTCTCGCTTTAAGGCTGCAGCCGCCGCCTCCTCCTCCTCCTCTTGCTCGGTGGTTTAATGGCGGAGTGGCAAGAGGCAAAACCCGGAGGATTCACACGATCGCCCCCTTCTGAACGCCGGGATGCGTGCAACTCTCCCACGCCAGCTCCGCCCCGAAGCACGCGAGGGAGTGGAAGAGGAGCGCGCCTTAAGAGGGACGGAGAGGAGGCAAGGCTGGGATCCGCGGCTGCAGCATCCAGCATCGTCCTCCGCAGGGATCGGGATCCCCTCGCCCGACAACCTCCCGGACGGAGCCTTTTTTTGCAGCCATTCGGAGGGAGCTGAGCAGCCGAGAGAGTTTCAGCAGCCTCCTTGCCGCTTCAGGTCTGGCTCTATGGGAAACGTCTAGTTGGAGGGGGATCCAAGGGTCGTCTAGTCTAACCCCACGCAATTCTGGAATCTCAACGAAAGCAAGGCCATGGGAGCCCGTTCCACTGCTGAACAGCTCTGTATTTTATTTGTTTTATGATTTTCAGTTAAATACATTTCAGTAGTTTTACAACAACAACAATTAATACGGGCGGCTTATAACAAAATATTAAAATACAATACTCTGTTAAACATTAAAAGCTTCCCGGTTTTTTTTTGGTGTGTGTTTTTTTTGCTGTTTTAATTTAACTCATTCCTTTATCCAGCTACTTTAAATACAGGTAAAAGGTAAAGGTACTTTAAATATATACTCCTATGAAACTGCAGGTTATTACAATAATCCTGTTCATTTCCTTATCTGTTTACAGTTTATTTGTAAATATTCAATTTCCATTCTTTTATAAAAAGTTTGTTATCTTGATTACTCCCCCCCCCCGCCATTTCTGCATACTCCACCAGTTTTTCTATCCATACTTATAGATGACCCTACAATTCTATGATTCTGTGACCTGCCCACTTCATCCTAAGGTCCACAATTTTGGGGCTGCTACAAAAAATGCCCAGGAGGGCAGCTCCTCCTGCCAGGGAGAAGGTGGAGGAACTACCAAGAGGGCATTCTCTGCCAATCTCAGCACCTGAGGGCCCTGTTTAAATGAGATGCTTATCTGGTGCTTTCTGAATACTGCAGAAATAAGGAGGATAAGGATGATAGTCTTAAGCACATATCCTCTTAAAATCCTTGGTGCATGTGTTCACTCCTCCCTTCCTTTCCTCTGTTTCATCACCATCCCAATATATGCCACTTTTAAATAAATTTATCCTTCCCGGCTTCTACAATAGCAGGCTGATCTCTCCTCTTTTTTTCTTCCCTCGTGGTATTTTACACTTCCATTCTCTCTCTTTCATTCAGGTAGAAACTTCTCTTGGGCTGCTGTGGTTCTCTAGAAAATTACAGCTCTGTTGTTGCCTGTCAAATTTCATCAAGCCTGAGTCATCTGCTGTTGGAGTGCCAACAAGATTTCAAAAGTTTGAGTGATAGCAAATTTTGGGGGTTTTCATTTTTGGCCAGAAATCAACTTGCTCTCTAATGTCTAGATTTGAGTAGAGATAAATGAGAAAGGCATGAAGGAGCCAAAATCTGCAGGTCTGGAACTGGAACTCAGACCAGACAAAGCAAATGGCAGCCACAAGGTTGACTATGCCACCGAGCGACCAGAATGTGGAGCGTCTCAAGACGGCAAAGGGGGACCTGGCAAGGGGAGGCAGTGATATTCCCTATGCAACCATATCAGAAGAGACCTGCCTTATCAGACTACCATCTCTAGGCCATCATCCTGCTTGCTTTTCACAGTGTCAAACGGAATGCGCACAAGCAAGGCGAGGAAGCAAGAGCCCTCTTTAAAGGGGGCCTGTTATGTACTGAGTCGAATAGGATCCAAACTGCAGCAGTCTGATTGGTTCTAGAACAATAGGATCCAAAAGGCAGCAGTCTGATTGGTCCTAGAACAATGCAGCAGTATGATTGGTTGGCAGGAACCACCCAATCATGCTCCAGATAGAAGTGAATCCACAACCTGATTGGCTTACAGTAGAATTCCGGAATTAGCCAATCATGTGCAGCCCATTGTGTAAATAATGTATATAAAGCAGATACTTTGAGGGGACATTCATTCCTCCTCACCACTATGAGCTGAATAAAGAGCATGAAATCACTTTGCGACTCTGAGTATATTTCAGGGCCCCCCAGCAAAAGATATTCAGTGCCCATCCTGCTTCTCATCACCTGATTTTCACATACCCTTCATGTTTCATTGGCATCATGCACAGAGAGAGAAATAACTCAGAGTGGAAAACCCTGGCAAAAGGATGTTTCAGGCATCCTGAAAAGAGGTCTCTAGAGCATGGGCAAAATTATCTCTCTGTCTCTGCAGGTGATGGGAAAGGAAGTGAGGTCAAGGTGGAGAATTCTCAGTATGGAGGAAATGAGCAGAGGACACACCCTGGACTCCCCTGGAGATAATCCTCGGGAATGGGCTAGAGCCCAGGAAGATTAAGGAGGAAGGATGCCGATTCAAAGATGGGAAGAACCGTGTGGAGAGAGAGGATGAATGCAATGAGCTCACAGAAGGTCCTGCAGTTGTCATTAGCCAGACCTCCACAGTTGGCAAAAGGGGGGGAACGGCCTTGTTCTCCAGCTGAGGCTACCAAGCAGAACATGCTACGATGCAAACAGTGAAGGACGAGAATGAGCATCCCATGTCACAGGAAGATGTCCGGCAACAGCAGAGAACAAGAGGAGAGAGAAAAGGTGAATTCTCTTGGACTAGGAAAAGAGGTAACTTGACTAGACATCCGGGCCACCCAATGCAAGCGAAGCCTCATAATTCTCCTGAGTGTAGGCAGAGGTTTATTTCCACAATCAAGGGAAGCGGAGGCAGGCCCTACAAATGTTCTCAATGCAGGAAATGCTTCAGGCTGAGTCATTTGAAGGAACATCAACTGATTCATACTGGAGAGAAACCACATGAATTTTCTCAGTGTGGAAAAAGGTTTTATCGAACAGGACATTTGCGGAGACATCAGAATATCCACACTGAAGAGAAATCATACAAATGTTCTCACTGTGGAAAACGCTACATGGACATTTGGCATTTGAAGGAACATCAACTGATTCATACTGGAGAGAAACCATATGAATGTTCTCGATGTGGAAAAAGGTTCTGTCGAGAAAGAGATCTGTGGAAACATCGGAATATCCACACTAGAGAGGAATCATACAAATGTTTGCAATGTGGGGAATGCTTCAGTCAGAGTGGGGCCCTGCTAGAGCACCAGAGAACTCACAACGGAGGTTCCTCAGGGCTTAAAGGTGTTGACATTGGTAAAGTGTTACTGGATGAGGCCTGGAATGCTTGATGTATGAAGCCTTTTTAAGACAATGTCTGCCAGAATTCAAAAAGCAATGTTTTAAGTTATTTCAATCTTTTTGTTCTTCATGATCCAATCTTGTGTTAAGCCTCAACTGATTCATTGTGACCTGGATTCCCACTTCCATCTGTGGCACAAATGGGTCACTGGAAAACAATGGGATTCTGCATGAAAGGCTGGCTAGATAAAATAAGAGGCATGGCATTGTTAGAAAGAGTTGGCTTACAAGAGTTGTATTGTTAGAATTGCCAATACAAGCTCGATATAATATGGTGACCCTTTATATTTTGTGCAAATAAGGGTAAGAAATAATTACAGCCTCCAGTGAGGCAAGTCATGTCACGGAGGGCTGCTATCAAGAGACTTAGGTTGTTCTGCTTTGAAATACTATGTCTCAACATTGTTGTATGCATTACTCTAATGTACTTTGTCAATTTTGGTACCTTTTTCATATCTGGTTTTTATACTATCTCAATAAAAATTAATTTGCAAAAAGACAGTGAGAGCTAACTCATACCGGAGAGAAGAGGCATGAGAAACCATATGAACGTTCTTGGTTTGCAAAAAGATTCTGTGACAAAGTAAATTTGAACAGACATCCAAGAACTCACAGTGGAGAGAGATGATCTGATATTCTCAGTGTGGTAAATAACTTCAATGAGAGAGGAGAGTGGAAGAAACGAGGGAGTTCATACTCACCATATAAATGTTCTTGGTATGCAGAAAGTTTCAGCTGGAGTAATTGGTATACCCATCCTGGAGAGAGATCGTTCAAATGGCCTGAGAAACGTTTCTTGACAAGACAGATAGATTGATTGGACATCAAGAAACGCATGGGAAAGAGACCTTATGAATGCTCCTGAGTGTGGGAGGAGTTTTGTTTGGACCAGGGTTTCCTAAACTTGGATCTCCAGCTGGTTTTGGACTTGCATCATCCCATGCTAGCAGGACCAGTGATTATGGAGGATGGGGACTGTAGTCCATAAACAGCTGAGACCCAAGTTTGCAAAAACCTGGTTTGGACAGATAAAATGAATCTACAAACCACACGATATATAGACCTCATGGGCATTTGGTTGGCACCCCTAAGTTCCTGACCCCTATTTTTATGTATAGTGTATTAAATTCTACCCAAAGCAGTTATGGCTAATGTCACCTTGTTAGTGGCAAATGGACTGACGTCGGCTACAGTCCAAAGAGCGCTGACTGAAAGGTAAAGCACTGCTTCACCTTGACAGAACCAATGGCTCAGTTGGTTAGACTCTAGAGCATGGTGCTGATAATGCCAAGATTGCAGGTTCAATCCCTGTATGGGACAGCTGCCTATTCCTTCATTGCTGGGGGTTCGACTAGATGATCCTCGGGGTCGTTTCCAAGTCTACTATGATTCTAATAAATCTGCTGCAGATGAAACCATTCCTCCTTTCATTGCTTTCCTGAAAAGATTTACCGATTTTCCTTGGGAGCCCAACCCAGGAAAGGCGCAGAAAACTCTGCAGTTCACAGTGAAGGGATCACGAATCACTAATAGTGTGTGTTGAAGGAGAAACACCAACAAAAAACCCAGAAAGCATGAGTTCAAAAGAAAGCAGGTTGGAGAAGCATCCAAAATAATGAGACAGGATTTGACTGCTCATTGGAACACTGTTTTAACTTTCAGAGTGTTATCATAATTGGGGAGCAACTCCCCTGTGAAGAAAGGTCGCAGAATTTAAGACTTTTTAGCTTAGAGAAAAGGTGAGCAAGAAGTGACATGAGAGAAGTATTTTTCTCCCTCAATGCACTAGAACTCGCAAGCATCTCACAAAACTGGGTGCTGGAAGTTTCAAGGAAGACAGAAGAAAGTCCTTCTTCACAAAAGGCAGAATTGAACTAGGAACTTGCTTCCACGGGAGGAGGGAGGGAGAGATGGCCAACACCATTGATGGCTTTAAAAGAGGACTGGACAGATTTCTGGAGAAGACTCTCAGTGGCATCTAGCTGTCATTTGTTGTTGTTTAGTTGTTTAGTCGTGTCCGACTCTTCGTGACCCCATGGACCAGAGCATGCCAGGCACTCCTGTCTTCCACTGCCTCCCGCAGTTTGGTCAGACTCATGCTGGTAGCTTCGAGAGCACTGTCCAACCATCTCGTCCTCTGTCGTCCCCTTCTCCTTGGGCCCTCCATCTTTCCCAACATCAGGGTCTTTTCCAAGGAGTCTTCTCTTCTCATGAGGTGGCCAAAGTATTGGAGTCTCAGCTTCACGATCTGTCTTTCCAGTGAGCACTCAGGGCTGATTTCCTTCAGAATGGATAGGTTTGAACTTCTTGCAGTCCATGGGACTCTCAAGAGTCTCCTCCAGCACCATAATTCAAAAGCATCAATTCTTCCGTGATCAGCCATCTTTATGATCCAGCTCTCACTTCCATACATCACAACTGGGAAAACCATAGCTTTAACTATATGGACCTTTGTTGGCAAGGTGATGTCTCTGCTTTTTAAGATGCTGTCTAGGTTTGTCATTGCTTTTCTCCCAAGAAGCAGGTGTCTTTTAATTTCGTGGCTGCTGTCACCATCTGCAGTGATCATGGAGCCCAAGAAAGTAAAATCTCTCACTGCCTCCATTTCTTCCCCTTCTATTTGCCAGGAGGTGATGGGCCCAGTGGCCATGATCTTCGTTTTTTTGATGTTGAGCTTCAGACCATATTTTGCACTCTCCTCTTTCACCCTCATTAAAAGGTTCTTTAATTCCTCCACACTTTCTGCCATCAATGTTTTGTCATCTGCATTGTGTCATCTGCATGGGATTTGTAGTCTTAGGCAAACAGAGGACACCAGGTTGGCAATGCTGAAAGTGTCTGTTTCAGTCTGAAGTTTCTTGCCAGCATGCTAAAAACAGATTAAGTTAAAATTAGCAACCAGACTTTTAGGAGTTTTCTTCATGGAATCAAATCTCGCTTGCTAAATCAAAACTCCCATCAATTTATGGCAGCAGCAGATTTTCTCCAATTCAAAAATTACAAGAAAGCCTACGAATGAAAATGTTAGTTTTCTTACTTACACGTACCAACTTACTAGGTACGTGTGTTTTTGTGTGTAATCAAAAGCATGGGAAGCAATCCAGAAGCATTCGCTGCTCCTTGAGAAAACATTCAGCAGCTGCAAAGACCTGGGGACATTTAAAAAAGAAAAAAAGATCACGTGGTCACTGAGTTTCTGAGTCATTTCCAGGAAAGGAAGCTCCTGGTGGCTGAAAACAGAAAAAGTGAAACTTAACTCAGGTTTTTGGCGGGAGGGAGCCATGGCTGCTGCTGGGCAGCAGAATCTGGTCCAGAATCTTTCTGATGTAGCCACTTGCTCCATCTGCCTGGAATATTTTAAGGATCCAGTGATCATCCCAGAATGTGGGCACAACTTCTGCCGGTCCTGCTTGGTCCAGTGCTGGGGGGAATCGGAGGCAGAGGCTTCCTGCCCTCAGTGCAGAAGAGCAGTCCAGCAAAATAATCTCATCCCCAACCGGCAACTGGCAAACTTCTTGCAATTAATCAAGAATCTCAGCATTCTAGGAAGGAAAGAAGAAGAAGAAAGAAAAGGAGGAGTCTGCGAGGATCACCAGGAGCCCCTCAAGCTCTTCTGCAAAGTCCATGAAGCCCCCATCTGTGTGGTGTGTGACAGATCCAGGATACATGAAAATCACAAGGCGATTCCTCTGAAGGAGGCTTTGGAGGAATACAAGATAGGAGATCCCTGGATCTTGAGGGAGAGAAATAGCTGTGGATTCTTCTTTTTAATTCGCAGATCCCAATTAAGCATGGCATTAATTGTTTGTTTTGTAAAAAGCAGCCCAGGGGAAGCCTGAGGGCTCCTGGGATGGCTGGGAGGAGGGAGTTGAAGTCTTTCTCTCTGCCAGGGGGACAAAGGGATATTTCCTTGAAATAATCACAGCAGCTTCAAATATTTGAACTGGGACCATGGTGGGGAGAGAAAGGGTTAACCTCATCCACATCCCCCAGCAAGGTTGCTTTGTACATATTGAGAACACTACAAGTGTAAGTTGCATATACACAATTAAGTACTGTACATGTCTCCTTTCGCTGACAGGATGCTTCCTCAATGCCCTGCAAAACAGAGAGCAGCAAGGGATCAGCTGGGGGGACGGGACTGGTGGCCAGGAATTGACCAAATGGTGCAGGATCCCCTCCCCAAGTATCTGTTGGAAGCAGATTTAGGAGTGGGGGTGGAAGCACCTAATGCTGGGGAGTGCTGTGGGGCCTGTGCAATGAGGTTTCAGCGGGGGGGGGGGGGGTGAGGATCTCCTCCCACCCCAAATGGCAAAGGACTCAATGGTTCAGAGTAGCATCTGCAAAGACAAGGGGAAAAGATGACTTTTTCATGGCAACCCAAATTGGACCTGCGTTCTGGAGGTCCGTTCTTAACCTGAAACTGTTCTTAACCTGAAGCACCACTTTAGCTAATGGGGCCTCCTGCTGCCGCCGGAGCACGATTTCTGTTCTCATCCTGAAGCAAAGTTCTTAACCTGAAGCACTATTTCTGGGTTAGCAGAGTCTGTAACCTGAAGCGTATGTAACCTGAGGCGTATGTAACCCGAGGTACCACTGTACTTCGCAAGGTCACTGGGCGCAAGAAGCCAGTTCTGTATAACATTCATCAACTCTCTGTCTGTCTCAATCAAACCTGAGTTTTTCATTTTCTCTTTAGGGAGAGATCTGTAGCCGCCTGGAAATTCTGAGGAAAGAGAGAGAGGAAATTCTGGCCTATCAAGCAGCCTAGGACAAGGAAAGCAAAGACCTCCTGGTAAGTTTCTTTAATGTTACTAAAAAGGTAAAGGTACCCCTGCCCGTACGGGCCAGTCTTGCCAGACTCTAGGGTTGTGCGCTCATCTCACTCCATAGGCTGGGAGCCAGCGCTGTCCGCAGACACTTCCGGGTCACGTGGCCAGCGTGACAAGCTGCATCTGGCGAGCCAGCGCAGCACACGGAAACGCCGTTTACCTTCCCGCTGGTAAGTGGTCCCTGTTTATCTACTTGCACCCAGGGGTGCTTTCGAACTGCTAGGTTGGCAGGCGCTGGGACCGAACGATGGGAGTGCACCCCGCCGCGGGGATTCGAACCGCCAACCATGCGATTGGCAAGTCCCTTAATGTTACTAGACAGGGAACAAGCATTTGAAAAATCAAGTCAGGACTGAGGAGGGATGATGAAATTTGCCCATTTCAGCTTCTCTGCATTTCTCATTTTTCCATTTTGTCTGCTTATTCATTTATTATTCTGAAAATGAATCAGATGTTAGGGTAGCTACCTCCTTGTATAAATATTTTAATACATACTTTACCCTAATAAGTACATTTTTGTGTGAACATTACTTGGCTGGGTCTACCTTGAAAAATTCAAGTTCACCTTTTAATGCAGCTTGTTTAGTCATTTAGTCATGTCTGACTCTTTGTGACCCCATGGACCAGAGCATGCCAGGCACTCCTGTCTTCCACTGCCTCCCGCAGTTTGGTCAAACTCATGCTGGTAGCTTCGAGAACACTGTCCAACCATCTCGTCCTCTGTCGTTCCCTTCTCTTTGTGCCCTCAATTTTCCCAACATCAGGGTCTTTTCCAGGGAGTCTTCTCTTCTCATGAGGTGGCCAAAGTACTGGAGCCTCAGCTTCACGATCTGTCTTTCCAGTGAGCACTCAGGGCTGATTTCCTTCAGAATGGATCAGTTTGATCTTCTTGCAGTTCATGGGACTCTCAAGAGTCTCCTCCAGCACCATAATTCCAAAGCATCAATTCTTCAGCCTTCTTTATGGTCCAGCTGTCACTTCCATACATCACAACTGGGAAACCATAGCTTTAACTATACAGACCTTTGTTGGCAAGGTGATGTCTCTGCTTTTTAAGATGCTGTCTAGGTTTGTCATTGCTTTCCTCCCAAGAAGTAGACGTCTATTAATTTTGTGACTGCTGTCACCATCTGCAGTTATCTCTCACTGCCTCCATTTCTTCCCCTTCTATTTGCCAGGAGGTGATCAGACCAGTGGTCGTGATGTTAGTTTTTTTGACATTGAGCTTCAGACCATATTTTGTTGTTGTTGTTTTTTTAAATAATTTTTATTAAAGTTTTCCAATTTAAAACAAATTAAATCCAATTTATAATCTTTTTCCAATAACCAGGACTTCCCCTCCCCTCCCCCTCTTGTCTTCCAGTTTAACAAATCAATTCAACAAATTCTTATCCCCAAATTACACTTATCGTCAATAACCCAATTTTTCGAAAATTCCCATCCCCTAAGATCGACCTAATTCAGCTTCAGACCATATTTTGCGCTCTCCTCTTTCACCCTCTTTAAGAGGTTCTTTAATTCCTCCTCACTTTCTGCCATCAAAGTTGTGTCATCTGCATATCTTAGTCAAAACAAAAAATTCCTTCCAGTAGCACCTTAAAGACCAACTAAGTTAGTTCTAGGTATGAGCTTTCGTGTGCATGCACACTTCTTCAGATACACTGAAACAGAAGTCACCAGACCCTTCTATATAGTGAGAAGGTGGGGAGGAGTATTGCTCAGAAGGGTGGTGGGAATGGGTGATTGGCAGATAGCTGTGATGAGCCTGTTGACAACTCTTAACGACTGCAATAGGTCTTACAGGAAAAAGCAAGGGGTGAGAAGGTGAAAAATGGCTTTGTCATGTATGATGAGATAAGAATCCAATGTCTTTGTTCAGACCAGGTCTCTCCATGGTTTTAAGTTTGGTAATAAGTTGCAATTCAGCAGCTTCTCTTTCCAGTCTATTTCTGAAATTCCTTTGTAATAGAACAGCTACTTTGAGATCTTGTATAGAATGTCCTGGGAGATTGAAGTGTTCTCCTACTGGTTTCTCTGTCTTGTGATTCCTGATGTCAGATTTATGTCTGTTTATCCTTTGGCGTAAGGTTTGGCCTGTTTGTCCAATATAGAGAGCTGAAGGACACTGTTGGCATTTGATAGCATACACAATGTTAGACGATGAGCAATTAAATAGTCCCGAGATGGTATGTGTGATGTTGTTGGGGCCAGTAATGGTGTTGTCCGGGTGTATGTGGCAGCAAAGTTGGCATCTGGGTTTATTGCAGGCTCTGGTGCCAGTGTCCGTGTTAAGTCTGGTTGTAGTATTATTGTGGGTTAGGAGTTGTTTAAGATTGGGTGGCTGTCTGTAGGCAATGAAAGGTCTTCCTCCCAGAGCTTGAGAAAGAGAACTGTCATTGTCCAGGAGAGGTTGTAGATCTCTGATGATGCGTTGTACTGTTTTAACTTGGGAGCTGTATGTGATGACTAGAGGTGTTCTGTTATTTTCTTTTTTGGGTCTGTCTTGCAGTAAGTTCTCTCTGGGTATCAGTCTGGCTCTGTTGATCTGTTGTCTAACTTCATCTGCTGGGTATTTTAGTTCTAAAAAGGTTTGCTGTAGATCTCTTAGGTGAGAGTCTCTGTCTGTAGAATTGGAACAGATGCGGCTGTAACGTAGTGCCTGGCTATATACAATGGACTGTTTGGTATGTTTGGGATGCTAGCTAGAGGCATGTAGATATGTTTGTTGGTCAGTTGGTTTACGGTATAAGGTGGTGTCTATGCGCCCATCCTGTATTTTTATAGTAGTGTCCAAAAAATGTATTTCTTGCATAGATTGATTCATTGTTAGGTTGATTGTGGGGTGAAAATCATTGAATTTCTGGTGGAAGGTGTCCAGGGTCTGTTGACCATGTGTCCAGATGATAAAAATATCGTCAATGTATCGCAGGTACAAGAGAGGTTTGAGTGGGTAGGAGTTTAGGAAACGTTGTTCTAAATCTGCCATGAAGATGTTGGCATACTGTGGGGCCATGTGGGTGCCCATTGCTGTGCCGCTGATCTGAAGGAACAGGTCATCACCGAATTTGAAGTTGTTGTGGGTAAGGACATATCTTAGGTTGTTGATATTTATTCCGGCAATCTTAATTCTGGCTAGGGATTCATCCAGCCCAGCCTTTCGCATGATGAATTCTGCATATAAGTTAAATAAACAGAGAGACAATATACAGCCTTGTCGTACTCCTTTCCCAATTTTGAACCAATAATTTGTTCCATATCCAGTTCTAACTGTAGCTTCTTGTCCCACATAGCGATTTCTCAGGAGACAGATGAGGTGATCAAGCACTCCCATTTCTTTAAGAACTTGCCATAGTTTGCTGTGGTTGACACAGTCAAAGGCTTTTGCGTAGTCAATGAAGCAGAAGTAGATGTTTTTCTGGAACTCTCTAGCTTTCTCCATAATCCAGCATGTTTGCAATTTAGTCTCTGGTTCCTCTGCCCCTTTGAAATCCAGCTTGCACTTCTGGGAGTTCTCGGTCCACATACTGCTTAAGCCTGCCTTGTAGAATTTTAAGCATAACCTTGCTAGCGTGTGAAATGAGTGCAATTGTGCGGTAGTTGGAGCATTCTTTGGCACTGCCCTTCTTTGGGATTGGGATGTAGACTGATCTTCTCCAATCCTCTGGCCACTGCTGAGTTTTCTAAACTTGCTGGCATATTGAGTTAATGCAGATAGATTTAGTTTATTTCCCATTTTCATTTATTATGTGAATAGCAGTCAAGGAGGAGCCTGAGGACTTGTGAGCTGATAGGGTGCAAGCAGTTCAATTCAAATCCCGATTTACTATAAATATTACTTTAAAAATTGTCTTTCCCCCTCTGTTTCTGTTGCCTTTCTACACCTAAATGGCACCAGCATAAACTGAGGGGGTTTTATGTCCCTGGATGTTCTCTGAACAACTATGAACTCTGGTTATGCCATACCCAA
This sequence comes from Podarcis erhardii, assembly GCF_964252035.2. NCBI lineage: Eukaryota > Metazoa > Chordata > Lepidosauria > Squamata > Lacertidae > Podarcis > Podarcis erhardii. Next base: position 117,022,982 of record NC_138498.1, on the reverse strand, counting down.
AAACATGCAGGGAACATCCATGGCTAGGAAAAATGCTTCTTGCTTTAGGATGTAGCTCTCTGCAAAACAGAAGTAACAGAAATAGCAATGGAGAGGGCCTCCCCTCAAAATAGATGTTTACTTCTTTAGCCACTGGAGGTTTCATGTCTCTGAAGAATCAGAAGTGTCCTCCCTATGGAATTCTCATAATTCTCTTCCTGATGTTTTGAAAACTGACCATCTTCCACACTCAGACTTCCTCTTTTCTTGCAGAAATTAACAGAATTGGAGAGGCTCTGGAGACCTCAGACGGGAAGAGAAAGAAAAAGAAATTGAACAGGGCATCATCTTCAAATGGCCTCTGCAAATACAGCCTCGCCATCTCCACACATTGTCAGAAGTAAACCTTGCATTGAGTGGGGCTTCTGCTCAGTTAAATGTGTTTTGAGTGGATGCATCAAATGGGGTGTCCTCTGGATAATGCTGGAGAGGATGGGAATTGCAGTCCAGCAGCTTCCGGAAGGGGCCCCATGGGCTGTGCTGCCCTATACATTTCACAGGGCACCTTCCCTGTGTTCCTCAGTCCCACCCCAAATACACAATGCTCCCCCAAGGAGTGTCTTTTCAGCACCAGGTGCATCTGATTTCCCTCCTGGAATACTAATAGCTAGAACAACACATGCCTGTGGACTTGACCCCTTCAAAGATCAGGCAGGACTCACTCTGGCTCCACTATCAGGGCCACTGACTACTGACTGCTGCAGCCTGCTCTCCTTTCCCTGCGTTTTCCATGGGGTGGTGGCACATGATGGAATAAAGTCACCTTCCCCCCACCTGGCTGAACGCCACCTCCCCTTCCACCATCTCCTATATGATGTTGGCCTCATTTGTGTGTCATCGTACGTTTCCTGGGAGCCTCCACTCACCCTGTGGAAGGGAGGACACAAAAGTATCCCATTTGGTCCAGCGCCCAAGAGGGGCCACCCAGACACCTGTGCAAAACCTGCAAGGAGGACCAGAGAGCAAAAGCAGCCTTGCCGCCCCCCCCCACAGCCTCCAGCAACCGATCTTTACAAGCATGGGCGCCAACTTGAATAAAAATATTATTGGTGGGGGGAGCAGATAAGCCCTAATCCCCTCCACTTTGGTTTGGTTTTATCCCTCGCCCTCGGTCCCCTCCCGCACCTTCCACTGCTCCTTGGCGGGGGCCCACACCCCTTACCCCGGGCACCCTGAGCTGGGGGTCTGGCCCGATGCCCACCCCCACTGCTGACAGGCAACACCACGCAGCCCCTTCCACACCACCCTTGGTCCAAAAAGCAGCCCTCGTTACAAATGGGAGGGGCCAAAGGCCACGCTGGGAACCCCAGGGAGAAGCTGACTGGAGTGGCCATTTTGCCTAGAATGGACAACGCCCCCCCAAAACACACTCTCTCACACACAAATGTTGGCTGTGTCCCTAACACATTTCTCTTGCATTGGCAGTCAAAATGCAGAAAAAACAATGGGAGCAATAAGCATGTTCAAGAATGATGTTTGAAGGCGCTCAACACAGTGTGACTTTAAATGACACAATGGATGAAACATCAGGGCTTGGACTGAACCCTTTTTAAAGTAGGCCATGCTGGAAATAACATACATAGAACTGAGCAAATGCCAATATTGCATGAGGTTGCAGAGCAGAGAGAGAGAGAGAGAGAGAGAGAGAGAGAGAAACCAATAAGGGTTATTCCATTGCTACCGCTACTGTCACCTAGTAACAGTCACTCCATCACTGTTTCTACCCCAACTGGTCGTTATAACTTTAAGAACTAGTACCTGAGCTTGTTCCTTTCCTCCTCCCTCCCCATTCCCCTTTCCTTTTATGTCACTTTTAGCTTCTTTTTCATTGATTTGTGAAACTGCATTCTTATTGCACCGCAAACACATGCTTATGTTCAAAGAAAGTGGTTTGAGAAGCACATTCACACTAAATCAAGCATTGCTGCAACCAGCAAGTTTTCAAACCATAGTGATGGGTGGAGCAGAGAAACAAACTGCTATGACTGTTGGAAATGCAGCTGAAATTATGGCAAGGTATTGTGAGCAGGTGCTAGCAACATGGGGACCTAGTGCTGGTTAAATCATTTATTCCCCCCTCACACTGCTTTTTATCCCCAAAACAGCTCTGTGAGGCTGACTGGTATCAGGATCAGCAACGGGTCCAGGGGATTCTGAATTCCTAAAGCTAAAAAGGGACTTGAACCCAACTCTCCCCAAGCCCAAGTTTCTAGGCATCTGGTTGTCTCCCCCGTCTCTGCCGCCCAAAGTCAACAAGGGCAGGCTGAAAAGTTACGCATTTACCTGCTGGGGAATATGGTTAGGTAAAGGTAAAGGGACCCCTAACTATTAAGTCCAGTCGTGGCTGACTTTGGGGTTGCGGCGCTCATCTCGCTTTATTGGCTGAGAGAGCTGGCATACAGCTTCCAGGTCATGTGGCCAGCATGACCAAGCAGCTTCTGGTGAACCAGAGGAGCGCACAGAAACGCCAATTACCTTCCTGCCGGAGCAATTACCTATCTATCTACTTGCACTTTGACGTGCTTTCGAACTGCTAGGTTGGCAGGAGCAGGGACAGAGCAAGGGAGCTCACCCTGTCACAGGGATTTGAACTGCTGACCTTCTGATTGGCAAGTCCTAGGCTGTGTAGTTTAACCCACAGCGCCACCCACGTCCGCTATGCAAGACCTTAGCCAGGGCCATTAATCTCTTAGCAGGCAGGCAGAGCAGTAAATTCACAGGCAGCATTTAACTGGATTACAAGCAGTTTACATTCCTTTACATGATATAAGGCAGGTACTACAATATTCTTAATACACAGCTATTTCAGAAACATTTTGCAAGCATTAATTAATAAGAAAATATAGCATTATAAAGAAAATTAAAAAGACACTTTTGCATTACTTTTCGAAACCTCACAGTATTGTAGATGATAAAAATTAAAATTATTGTTTTCCTTACCTGCACTAATGATAGTCATTGTTTGGATGGGGGGCTTTTATCCATTTCTGCAGTCACACAATCAATCAATCAATCATAAAGCGAAAAACAAGCCACAGTCACAAAAATGAAGCAACACAAAGAAAAATGCAAAAAAATAGCAAAAGCACCAAATATCACCTCAAAACACTGCAATCAGAAACGGAAGACTTTGATTACAATGGGGGGCGGGAGACGACTTAAATTAGCTGCGCAAGGGTCAAAACGGGAGGAAAAAAGCCTTAATTACGATGGGGGGAACTTAAATTAGCTGCGCAAGGGTGAAATGGAAACTCAGGAGCACATTTGGCTTCTGAGGCAAAGTTCGAAAACCGGAACACCTACTTCCAGGTTTGCAGTGTTCGAGTTCTAAGTTGTTTGGGAACTAAGCTATTCGAAAATCAAGGTACCACTTTATAACCATCCAAAGTCTCCGTGAATTTTATCTAACCCTCTGTTAAAGCCCTCCAGGTTTTTCAGCCATTGCAAGGGACCACACTTTATTAGGAATATAGGGAGACTTCACACTATATAGTAATATGGATTACTAATAATAGCCAAGTCATAACAGGCATTCATATCTAGAGAAGGAGTTCCATAACTGGGGGGCCACCATGTAGATGGTACCTTCTCCAGGTACCATGGGAGCCAGCCCATTGCTCCATTGAGGTCAGTACTGCCTCCACTGACTGGCAGCAGCTCTGCAGGGTCTTCAGTCAGGGGGCCTTCCCAACCATACCTGGAGATGTCCTGGCCAGGGATGATGGGAGTTGTAGCCTTCAGCAAAGAGAGGGCACCAGGTTGGCAATGCTGAAAACGTCTATTTCAATCTGAAGATCTTTGCCAGCTTGCTAAGAACGGGTTAAGTTAAAATTAGCAACCAGACTTTTAGGAGTTTTCATCACGGAATCAAGTCCCGCTTACTAAATCAGAACTCCCGTCCATTTAGGGCAGCAGCAAAATTTATCCAATTCAAAAATGACAAGGAAGCCTACGTATGAAAATGTTATAGTGTGAATACTACAACTTACTAGGTATGTGCGTGTTTGTGTATGTGATCAAAAGCAGGTGAAGCAATCCAGAAGCATTCGCTGCTCCTTGAGAAAACAGCTGCAAAGACCTGGGGACATTTAAAAAAGAAAAAAAGATCACGTGGTCACTGAGTCATTTCCAGGAAAGGACGCTCCCGGGGGCTGAAAACAGAGAAAGTGAAACTTAACTCGGGTCTTTGGCGGGAGGGAGCCATGGCTGCTGCTGGGCAGCAGAATCTGGTCCAGAATCTTTCTGATGTAGCCACTTGCTCCATCTGCCTGGAATATTTTAAGGATCCAGTGATCATCCCAGAGTGTGGGCACAACTTCTGCCGGTCCTGTTTGGTCCAGTGCTGGCAGGAATCAGAGGCAGAGGTTTCCTGCCCTCAGTGCAGAAGAGCAGTCCAGCAAAATAATCTCATCCCCAACCGGCAACTGGCAAACTTCTTGCAGTTAATCAAGAATCTCAGCGTTCAAGGAAGGAAAGAAGAAGAAAGAAAAGGAGGAGTCTGCGAGGATCACCAGGAGCCCCTCAAGCTCTTCTGCAAAGTCCATGAAGCCCCCATCTGTGTGGTGTGTGACAGATCCAGGATACATGAAAATCACAAGGCGATTCCTCTGAAGGAGGCTTTGGAGGAATACAAGGTAGGAAATTCCTGGATCTTGAGAGGGAGAAATAGCTGTGGATTCTTCTTTTTAATTCTCAGATCCAAATTAGGCATGGCATTAATTGTTTGTTATGTAAAAAGCAGCCCAGGGGAAGCCTGAGGGCTCCTGGGATGGCTGGGAGGAGGGAGTTGAAGTCTTTCTCTCTGCCAGGGGGACAAAGGGATATTTCCTTGAAATAATCACAGCAGCTTCAAAGATTTGAACTGGGACCATGGTGGGGAGAGAAAGGGTTAACCTCATCCACATCCCCCAGCTCTTCTTAATAATTGTACTTATTAAGAACACTACAAGTGTAAGTTGCATATACACAATTAAGTACTGTACATGTCTCCTTTCGCTGACAGGATGCTTCCTCAATGCCCTGCAAAACAGAGAGCAGCAAGGGATCAGCTGGGGGGACGGGACTGGTGGCCAGGAATTGACCAAATGGTGCAGGATCCCCTCCCCAAGTATCTGTTGGAAGCAGATTTAGGAGTGGGGGTGGAAGCACCTAATGCTGGGGAGTGATGTGGGGCCTGTGCAATGAGGTTTCAGCGGGGGGGGGGGGCTGAGGATCTCCTCCCACCCCAAATGGCAAAGGACTCAATGGTTCAGAGTAGCATCTGCAAAGACAAGGGGAAAAGATGACCTTTTCATGTGGTTCAAAAATGCTCCTGTGCCATGCAACGCAAGGGGTGACCTAACTGGGTCCCTGAGCCCCACAGGGGTGCCGCAGAAAAGAAGGTAGTTGGTCCAGAAAGGTTGAAAACCTATGGACTTTTATTTCCTTCAGTATACTACTTCGCAAGGCCACTGGGTGCAAGAAGCCAGTATAATATCTATCAACACTCTGTCTGTCTCAATCAAACCTGAGTTGTTCATTTTCTCTTTAGGGAGAGATCTGTAGCAGCCTGGAAATTCTGAGGAAAGAGAGAGAGGAAATTCTGGCCCATCAAGCAGCCCTGGACAAGGAAAGCAAAGACCTCCTGGTAAGTGTCTCTATTGTTACTAGTGAGGGAACAAGCACTTGAAGAATCGAGTCAAGACTGAGGAGGGATGGGGAAATCTGCCCATTTCAGCTTCTCTGCATTTCTCATTTTTCCATTTTGTCTGCTTATTCATTTATTATTCTGAAAACGAATCAGTTGTTAGGGTAGCTACCTCCTTGTATAAATATTATAATACATACTTTACCCTAATAAGTGCATTTTTGTGTGAACATTACTTGGCTGGGTCTACCTTGAAAAATTCAAGTTCACCTTTTAATGCAGCTTGTTTAGTCGTTTAGTCATGTCCGACTCTTCGTGACCCCATGGACCAGAGCATGCCAGGCACTCCTGTCTTCCACTGCCTCCTGCAGCTTGGTCAAACTCATGCTGGTAGCTTCGAGAACACTGTCCAACCATCTTGTCCTCTGTCGTTCCCTTCTCTTTGTGCCCTCAATCTTTCCCAATATCAGGGTCTTTTCCAGGGAGTCTTCTCTTCTCATCATTTATTATTCTGAAAACAAATCAGATGTTAGGATAGCTACCTCCTTGTATAAATATTTTAATACGTACTTTACCCTACATCCATGGCTAGAAAAAATGCTTCTTGCTTTAGGATGTAGCTCTCTGCAAAACAGAAGTCAACAGAAATAGCAATGGAGAGGGCCTCCCCTCAAAATAGATGTTTACTTCTTTAGCCACTGGAGGTTGGTTTCATGTCTCTGAAGAATCAGAAGTGTCCTCCCTGTGGAATTCTCATAATTCTCTTCCTGATGTTTTGAAAACTGACCATCTTCCACACTCAGATCTCCTCTTTTCTTGCAGAAATTAACAGAAACGGAGAGGCTGAAGACTGTGGAGAAGTTCAGAGAACTGCGCCAGTTCCTGGAAGAACAAGAAAAACGTCTGCTGACTCATGTGGAAGAGGTGGAGAAGGAGATTGCAGGGAGAAGGGATGAGCAGCTGGCCAGACTCTCCAGGAAACTCTCCTCTCTTGAGAGGATCATCCAGGAGATGGAGGAGAAGAGTCAGCAGCCAGCGAGTGAACTCCTGCAGGTAAGATGGTGGCAGGAACAACCAGAGGATCCAGGAAAAGGCTGCCTCCAATCCTTCATGTGCCCATTTCATGTATGCAAGAAGTGCAGGGGCTGAGCTGATGGAGCCTCTAGTCAGGTTTGGAATGGACAGGAAGACCTGAGAGACCTGGGATGCTTAACTCACCTGAATGCAGACTAGAGATTCTTCTGTGTTCTTCATGGAAGGGGAGCTAATCTTCTGCTCTTTGCCGTTGCTTTGTCTCCAAATGCCTCTCAGCTGTGGGGGGCTTCGTCTGGGATGCGTTCAGGCCTCCTTCCGACATGAGCCAGTCTCTTGACCAAGCTTCTCTTCCCGTTCCCTCCACAACTTCTGGGCTGATCCCCTTCCCCATGGATACAGATTGGCCCAGAATGGTGCTCAGTCACAGTGACCAAAGAGCAAGACAGAGGGACTCATTCAGACTGCTGCTTGTCCCACCCCTTTCCTCCAGGAAAACCCTCTTTTTACTGCTGAATTAGAGCAAACCTCAGCCAGGTTTTCTCTGGATTGATGTTTGCTTTGATGTTGCACCAAGGAGCAGGTTTTTCCTGAGGGAAAGTGGCAGGGCAAAGACAAAACCACTTGGACTCGTGTTTTCTGGGCACAGGAAAAGCAGAAGTGTGGGTGAGCCCAAAGAAACACTGAGCTGTTTTATTACCCCTTTGGAGGCATTTTATGCTGCAGGTGCTTTTTAAAATTTCCAGATGGAAAATAGAATTTGAAATTCGGAGACTTCTATGGAAGACAATTTGGGACAATGTCCTAGTTGGATTATCCTTTAGGCTTACTTATGTCTGAATTGCACAATGCAAACTGGATTAAATTAATAAATTATAATCTAAGACAAGAGATGGGGTATAATCTTCTCTTGAACCCACAAATGTGAAATTTCCCTAAAATGCTGGTGGATTTTCGAAAGGATTCAAAAAAATTAATTGCAAACTGATGTAGAAATGTGGAGAACTTGATATCGGCAAAATTCATAATTTCAGATTGGAACAATAAAAACTGAGAGAAACAAAAACTGGCTGATTCTGCCATCCTTACCCAAAAGCTTGCCATATGCCAGGCAGACTGACATCTAAGGGCCAGGCTGTTCCTCCACTCCAGGGTCTGAGGGGGTCTTCCTAGTGTGGCCTGTGGTGTGCAGTGAATTCCCTTCTCTTTTCCCCTCTAGGATATGAGAAGCACCTTGGAGAGGTAAGTGGATCTGGCTCATTTCCATTAGCATCACTCCATGAGGCCGGGATGCAAGAACCTCAGACATGGCCCTCCAGGGGCTGCAGGGGGGAGACTGGAGGACTCACTCCCTGCAGCACCGCACAGGTAAAAGCAGAGCCCCATCTTCTGAACTTGTAGCCCCCCAATTCTCCCTCCAAGGTTCAAGGACAGCTGCCTCCTCCCTCCCCACATCACTTCACACAGGGATGGGGGCTCTTTTATTTCTCTTGCACTTTCTATTCATGGACTTTGTGGTAATTTCAATCATCTGAGGAGTCCATAGTGTGGAAGAATCTCCCCACTCACTGCCTGCCTGTCCCTCTGGGCTTCCTCCAGCCGGGTTCCTCCTCTCAATTCCTTTCTTTTTCTTTACCCGAAATTGTGGGTTTGAATGGGCTGATAATGTTTTTCTTTTCACCAGGTATGAGAAAAGAGAGAAAAGAGAAGGAGAGCCACTGGCTTTCCCTCCAGAACTGAGGAACAGGATCTTGGAATCCTGTGATGTAAATCACTTTGTGGAAGATGCAATGAAACAATGGAAAGGTAATGAATAATGGCTGCCAGGATTTCACACTGGGAATTCTATTAATGTCCTGATTCACATGGAACCTCCCTTGTTTCCCTCCACACAATCTGGAGAGGTTGTTTGGGGCTTCTTGAGATTTGGTTAGATTTCTACCGCGTGAAGTGTGTTAAGAAGGGCACCCGCAAGCACCCAGTCCCTCCTCCACCTCCTGCCAGGCTGGTCTCCCAGTAGCAGAGCCAAGGCCTGAGCCGCCTCTTGGTCAGAGTTTCAACCTCACCAGCCATTTCTCGTGCTTCAGCCATCCCCATCTCCTCAAGAGTTCCCAGTTCTTATGAGATCGGCCCCATTTCAGGACGGAAGACTTCCCATTGCACGAGACCCTTGGAATTACATGGCAAAGCTCTGCCAATTCTTCCTCTGCAATTTGGTTTGTCACTGTTGTGACGTGGGGTTTGTGATTTCAGCTCTCTTGACATAATATGCTGGAGGCAGTTCTCTAGTAACACTTCTTTATTAAAGCAACAAGACTAAGACCTGAGGACGGGAGAGCTACATTTATAGGGACAGGGAACTAGCTAGAAGGGATACATTTTGGAGGGAACAATATCAGGCAATCACAGTCCTGCCTTTTGGAGGCAACCAATAAGACAGAGGATCCAAATACAGCAGCTTAAATGAACCAATAGTAGCTGTACCCTCTGGAACCAAAAGGCAGTTACTTTACCCTAATGCAAATACAGACAATAATAATACAGATATAAAATCCTTTGACTCAATACACAACAATCACCATGCTTGGAAATGCCAGTTTCAACAGCTTTGCCCCACCAGTTTACTTGGGGGCAGTTGTTAACCTTCCTCCAGCCCTCCAATACAGATCCTCATTTTATTTGTAGATTTTGAATGATTGTATTCTGCCATTTTCTAGAATAGTTTACTATTTCTGATTTTTCCATGAAATCATGGAATAGTAGAGCTTGAAAGGATCCCAAGGATCCCAAGGATCATCTAGTCCAATTCCCTGCAATGCAGGAATTAAAGCTAAACATGCTAGTTGTTTTAATTCCTTAGGCCTACAGTTGTTGTCTTTGCAATTATTTGTTCTATGATTTAATCTTGTGTTGGAAATAAGGAAACAACAGATGCTATGTTGTGGTGATGTTTTGTAAAAAGATTTTTTTGGGGAGCTATTGTGGTGTAGCCCATTAAGCCTCTCTTTTTGCTTCCTCAGATGTCCAGTCATTCAGAAATCTTCAGAGAGGTAAATTTCACATGCAGACCCCAATTCACAGGAGGGGTGGGGACTAGTGTTTCATGGGGGGTAAAAAGTCTCTTCTGTACAGTTGAGAACCATCCACAGCTTGACTCTAGACCTGCTGTTTGTACCACAGTGACAGAGAGGGTGGACTTGAAGGTGCCGAAGGGGGGGAGGAGAGAAACTGCCCAGAAGAGTCAGACTGAGGAGGGAAGAGTTTTATTTCTGCCTAGAGAGAGTTGGGTTGCTTTTCCATGTGACCATTTTCAAGCCTGGTTGCCACATGTCCTCTTTTTCTCAGACAGGTCCTCCATTTTCATGATAAAAAATTATCCCCTGGCAGATGTGTAAAATTTGGCAAAATGTTTAAAATTCGGCAAAAAGTTTTTGGGTTTGGTTTTTTTGGTTTACAGTAACCCATTAAATTTTTTCTCATGCATTAGACTCAGATCTAAGGCACCCAGCTAAGCTAGTTTGCAGCAGAGAATTGCAACAGAGCAGCACCTTAAGCTAGCAACATACTGTGTAAATCCCTTCACTTGTGGCTGAACTAAAAGGACGCTGGCTCAGCTACAAGATCTTGAGGAAGGAGTCTGGGAAGGCAAGAGTTAACACCCCCCTGCCCTTAAGGAGAGTCCATATGCAGATGTTAAACAGTTTAATAAATTGTTCTGTGCACACTTATGTTCACCAAGGTGTGAACATGAGCCCAAATACTTTCACGTGGCAAGCAAGGGAGCAATATGTATTATTATTATTATTTTGTTGTTGAAAGTTAAGAACATTGCTACTAGCAATATATCACAGCTTCTATAGCCTACATAGAGTAGGGGTATTTAAAATGAGAGTCGTCATAGCGATCTATGGTTAAGAGTAGAAGTTGGCAAATGTGTTCTCTTTTTTGCTCTTCTAAATACGACAACTCTACACTTGCCTATCATGACTGTCTTAGCCCCTAACTGGAAACCTTTTGATTCAAGTAGGTAGCCATGTTGGTCTGACGCAGTCAAAATAAAAATAAATAAATTGTCCAGCAGCACGTTAGAGACCAACTAAGTTTGTTCTTGGTGTAAGCTTTCGTGTGCATGCACACTTCTTCAAAAGGTAACCTTTTGAGTTATTTCCCCCCTTCCCCCAAGGATCCCAAGGATCATCTAGTCCAACCCCCTGCAATGCAGGAATTACAACTAAACACATTAATTGTTTTAATTCCTTAGGCTTAGTGATATTACATTCTCAAGAATAATCTTTTGGAGAATATTTAACACCACTACTTAGACCTACAGCTGTCGTCTTTGCAATTATTTGTTCTAAGATTTAATCTTTTGCTTGAAATAAGGAAACAACAGATGCTATGTTATGGTGATGTTTTGTAAAAAAAGATTTAATTTATTTAGCTACTGCATTGTAGCCTGTTAAGCCTGTCTTTTTGCTTCCTCAGATGTTCAGTCATTCAGAAATCTTCAGAGAGGTAAATTTCACATGGAGACCCCCAATTCACAAGAGTCTCTTTTGTACAGCTTGATTCTAGCCCTGCTGTTTGTACCACAAAGGAAGAGAGGGTGGACTTGAAGGTGCAGAAGGCAGGGAGAGAAACTGCCCAGAAGGATCAGTTGGAGGAGGGAAGAGTTTCATCCCTGCCTAGAGAGAGTTGGGTTGCTTTTCCATGTGACCTTTTTCAAGACTGGTTGCCACATGTCCTCTTTTTCTCAGACAGGTCCTCTACTTTCATGATTAAAATTCTCCCCTGGGTGGATTTTTAAAATTTTTATATTTGGCAAAATGTTTCAGGTTGTTTGATTTGGTTTACAGTAACCCATTAAATTTTTTCTCATGCATTAGACTCAGATCTAAGGCACCCAGCTAAGCTAGCCTAGACCAGAGAATCGCAACAGAGCAGCACCTTAAGCTGGCCACATCCTGTATAAAACCCTTCTCTTGTGGCTGAACTAAAAGGATGCTGGCTCAGCTACAAGATCTTGAGGAAGGAGTCTGGGAGGGCAAGAGTTAACACACCCCCCCGCCCTTAAGGAGAGTCCGTATGTACATGTTTAACAGTTTAATAAATTGTTCTGTGCACACTTGCATTCACAAAAATGTGAACATGAGCCCAAACACTTTCATGTGGCAAGCGAGGGAGCAATATGTGTTGTTGTTGTTGTTGTTGTTGTTGTTGTTGTTGTTGAAAGTTAAGAACATTGCTACTAGCAGTATATCACAGCTTCGAAAGCCTACATAGAGTAGGGGTATTTAAAATTAATGTCGTCTTAGCGCTCCATGGTTAAGAGTAGAAGTTGGCAAATGTGTCCTCTTTTTTGCTCTTCAAAATATGGCAACTCTACACTTGCCTATCATGACTGTCTCAGCCCCTGATTGGTAACCTTTTGAGTTATTCTCCCTTCCCCCAGGGAACTAGTCTTATGGTATTAATTAAATCCAAAAGAGAAGCATTGAATAAGCCATCCTTTGTAAAATTGCCCTGCCACCTGACTCCTCTTCCCTGGCGACAAGCCCTAAACTTCCAAGATGGTGGGGAGGAAGGCAAGGAGAGACCAAGTGGGTGAGAGAGATGGAGGGCAGGAATAAACAGGCTCCCCACTTAATGCAATTTTCACTTGTGGGCACGAGGGCCCAGAACCTGACCCCCGCGAAAGTGAAGGGAGGCCTATATGTGGTTTTATGTTGTATTTTTATGCTGTGAACCACCCTGTGACCTATGTGTGACAGGCAGTATGCAAATGTAATTTTTTATTATTATTATTATTATTATTATTATTATTATTATTATTATTATGGAGGAGCCCTCATCTCCCATCCCAACCCAAAGGCGAATTCCCACAGAGATGGTCAAAGGAAAGCAGCTTCTCTCCTCTCCTGCCTCCTCCAATTCTCTCTTTCCCCTTCACTAGCACAGACGAGATGAGTAAACGGTTTACTGGTTGGTTTTTTCTCTTAGAAAATGTCTGGGTTGAGAGGAGGGCAGGCACAATACACATTGCATATAAGAAAGTGGAGAAGACTGATTTAAAAACCAACAAGGAAGATATTCTGATGAGAGTCTGCAAGGAGGAGTCTTAGTCATGCATGCAATGGAAAGAAATCCCATAGACCTGAAAGGGAATATGGTTTTCTGGGGTTGATTTTTTATTATTACAGTGGTGCCCCACAAGACGAATGCCTCGCAAGATGAAAAACCCGCTAGACGAAAGGGTTTTCCGTTTTTCGAGGCGCTTCGCAAGACGAATTTCCCTATGGGCTTGCTTCGCAAGACGAAAACGTCTTGCGAGTTTTTTTCCTCCCCCCCCTTTTTCTAAGCCGCTAATAGCCGCTAAACCGCTAATAGCGGTAATCCGCTAAGCCGCTAATAGGGGTGCTTCGCAAGATGAAAAAAACGCAAGACGAAGAGACTCGTGGAACGAATTAATTTCGTCTTGCGAGGCACCACTGTATTATCATCAGGATGTCCGTTTCTGTCTCTCAGCTGACTCTGCCTAATCTTCTCTTTCCGTCATTTCTCCCCAACAGCAAATGTCACTCTGGATCCAGACACAGCCCATCCCAGCCTCATCCTGTCTGAGGATCAGAAAAGCGTAGGCTGGGGAGAGAAAGAGCAAGACCTGCCCAACAGTCCTGAGAGATTCAGCAGCTGGCCTTGTGTGTTGGGACATGAGGGATTCACAGCAGGCAGACATTTCTGGGAAGTCAATGTGGGAAGTGAGGAAGAGTGGGCTTTGGGGGTCACTAGAAAGTCTGTGAGGAGAAAGGGCCTATTCTCCTTCAGTCCTGGGGGAGGGATCTGGGCTTTGGAGAATTGGGAAAGCGAGTACTGGGCCTTCACCTCCCCTGATTACTCTCCTCTGTCCCTGAGGGAGAAGCCCAGGAGGATCCGAGTGACTCTCGACTATGAAGGGGGACGTGTGTCTTTTTCTGACGCTGACTCAGGAGCTGAACTCTACATGTTCTCAGGAGCCTCGTTCTCTGGGGAGACCCTCCTCCCTATCTTTTTTCTGTGGGGATACCAAACATACCTCAGTATCTCCTGAGGAGACTAAATCTGCCTCTCAGGCCAAGCAGGAGTTTCCCTCCAGACCAAAATGACTGATATAAAAACATTTACCTGCCAAGGGCACTTTTGGCAGTTTTTCCAGTCAAAGTCAGCAGAAATAACGGGGGGGGGGGGAGGGGGGGTGTTGTTGCTTTGCATTTTCCTTCCTTTTTCCACAATTCCATCTGCAGTTTCTTCAAGAGATAGACACACATTTACAGTCCCAATAAACACTATTTTCCTCAAATGGGCTCCCTCACCTTCAATCTTGTTTTCCTTTTGAGATGCCTGATTTGGCAGAGCACGAGACTCTTAATCCCGGGGTTGTGGGTCTGAGCCCCACATGGGGGAAATGTTTCGTGCACTGCAGGGGGTGAGACTAGATGACCCTCAGGACCGCTCGCAACTTCGCAATTCTAGGAAACCTTCCTCTCCCCACAAGACCTTATGAAGCTGTGAAAATGCATGCACCACTGGATTAATGATGATGAAAAAAATGAACCCCTTCCCCCATGTCACGCAGGATAGCTCCTTGCTCTGGAGACCTCAGAAGGGAAGAAAATGAAAATGAAATTGAACAGGGCATCAGCTTCCAATGGCTTCTGCAAATACAGCCTTGCCATCTCCACACTTTGTAAGAAATAAACCTTATTGCATTGAGTGGGGCTTCTGCCCAGTTAAATGTGTTTTGAGTGGATGCATTAACGTTCCTTATTTACAGGCTGGATTCTGTCTATTGGGGACATCAAATGGGGTGTCCTCTGGATAATGCTGGACTCCAACTCCCCTTTGACCCATCCAGCATGACCAGGGGTCAGAGAGGATGGGAATTGCAGTCCAGCAGCTTCCAGAAGGGGCCCCATGGGCTGTGCTGCCCTATACATTTCACAGGGCACCTTCCCTGTGTTCCTCAGTCCCACCCCAAATACACAATGCTCCCCCCAAGGAGTGTCTTTTCAGCACCAGGTGCATCTGATTTCTCTCCTGGGATACTAATAGCTAGAACAACAAATGCCTATGGACTTGACCCCTCTCAAAGATCAGGCAGGACTCACTCTGGCTCCACTATTGGCACCGCCGACTACTGACCACTGCAGCCTGCTCTCCTTTTCCTGAAATACAGCTTTCCCCACCTGCCTGAGGGCCACCTCCCCTTGCTCCATCTCCTATATGATGTTGGCTACGTTTGTGTGTGATCGTAAGTTTTCCTGTGAGCCTCCACTCACCCTGTGGAAGGACACAAAAGTGGCCCACTTGGTCCAGCACCCAAGGGGGGCCACCCAGACACTTGTGGAAAATCTGCAAGGAGGACCAAAGAGCAAAACCAGCCTCCCCCCCCCCCCATTGCAGCTTCCAGCCACAGAGATTTAGAAGCCTGCTGCCTCTGGGCTGGGGAGGCAGAGCATAGCCATTGTGCTTAAGAGCCATTAACAGCTTAGTGCTCAGTGAATTTGTCCCCTTGTCTTCTCCCCAGCTCGGTGGGTGGAGCACAGTCGTCTTAATCTAAGGGTCACCGGCTTGAGCACCACGTTGGGCAAAAGATTCCTGCATTGCAGAGATCTGGACTAGGTGACCCTTGTGGTCCATTCCAACTCTGCAATTTCATGATTTTAAGCTGGTTGCCATCTCTGCCTCCAGTGGCAGCAAGTTCCATAGCTCAATTACTGTATGTGCTACACAATGAAATGCTTTTATCTGTCCTGGATCTCCCAACATTCAGCTTTGTTTGGGGGCTACGAGTTCTAGTGCTATGAGAATTATCTGTGGAGATAATGTGCCTCTGCCTGCCTGCCTCCATCATGGGCACCAGAGCAGGGGGTGGGCAGATTGTTTGTCCCCTCCTGGGACAGGAAGCCTCGACAGAGAACTTTCTTGAATTAACAACAATAACTGGTTTCTTGAGGCAGCCGGAAAACAAATCAGGGAGGAGCAGGCCTCTCAAACACAACACAACATCTCTCAGCTCCAGCCTCCCTGAACTGTGGGAACAGAAAGTCAGTCTTGGAGATGCCATGCACTGGCATGTGTGTGTGATCTTGCTCTGCAGTGTCTACACTGAGTGGCTGTGGCTCTCCTGGATTTCAGACCGGCACCTTTCCCAGTCCGAAATAGGAGATGCAAGGGATTGAACCTGGAAGCTTTTCCATGCCAAGCAGACGCCGTTTCCCTGAGCTTCAGCTCTTCTGCATTTTTGAAGTAAGGCTCATGACCTTCTTGATACTATTCATTTAACGTCATCAAATCTGGCCCTCTTTGAAAAAAGTTTGGACACCACTGATCTATGTCCAACCACCTGCAATGCAGGAGCACACAGCTGTCCCACATAGGGGAATCGAACCTGCAACCTTGGCGTAATCAGCACCACAGTCTAGCCAACTGATATGTCCAGGCTGTCCTTGATTTACTTATTTTATTTAACAACATTTGTGTACTGCTTGACTGATGGTAATAAAATCTCTAAGCATTTTACCCAAAACAAATTTAATTCCCCTCTAGTTCCACCAGCGTTGATGGGAGGTACTTTCTGGTGCAGTACACAGACGCTGTTGGAAATATTTCAAGGAACTTTGTTCACCCAAACTAGTTGATTCCAAGCAGGGGAGAAAGCGCACCCCCTCCCTTGCAAAATCTCTGCCTACCCCCACCAGATCCCAGAGCTGAGTAGGGGATCAAGATGTTCAATCCAGGAGGTGGGAGAGGGATCTCGGGCTGCTACAAAGCCCTGCCCTCCGGAAGGTGGGTTTTCTTGAAGCGGAGGCTGCTGTACCGCCATGCATATACTGCATAAGAAATGCAAAGCGAGGAGGAAACGAGCAAGAATAAATCACGTGGGCAATAAACTCCGGAGTCATTTGCAGAAAAACCCAGGAAGTGAGATCGGAGGAAGTGGCATTTAACTCTTACATTGGCGCGAGGGAGGCATGGCTGCGGCGGCTGCTGCTGCAGGGAGTCCCGTCCAGGATCTCCGTGATGAAGCCACTTGCTCCATCTGCCGGGATTACTTCAAGGATCCAGTGACCATCCCAGAGTGTGGGCACAACTTCTGCCGGTCTTGCTTGGCTCAGTGCTGGGGGGAATCGGAGGCAGAGGCTTCCTGCCCTCAGTGCAGAAAAACAGTCCAGCAAAATAATCTCATCCCCAACCGGCAGCTGGTAAACTTTGTGGAATTAATCAAGAAGCTCAGCCTCCAAGAGGGAAAGGAGGAAGGAGGGAAAGGGAAAGTCTGCAAGGAGCACCGGAAGCCTCTGAAGCTCTTCTGCAAGGAGGACGAAGCCCCCATCTGTGTGGTGTGTGGCAAATCCAAGGAACATGAAAATCACAAAGTGATTCCTCTGGAGGAGGCTTACGAGGAGTGCAAGGTAGGAAACCACTCGGGATCTTGAGCGGGGGAGGGAATAGCTGTGGATACTTCTATGTGGTTTTCTGTGGCTCACGCGTCTGAACAAGGCATGATAGGAATTGTCTGGATGCAATTTGCATGCTGGTTGTTCAGTGGAGCTTGCTCCTGAGTAAGGAAGGCATAGTACCCTTAAACACATAAATTGATTCCCTTCCTTTTAAGGGTTTGAAAATTTTATCAACACACATTGCAGCCCCTATAGTAAACTTGTGAAGTCCTGGGACTTTCTCATTGTTGTTTTCTGCCTAATAATAATAATAATAATAATAATTTATTATTTATACCCCGCCCATCTAGCTGGGTTTTCCCAGTCACTCTGGGCGGCTTCCAACAGAACACTAAAATACAATAACCTATTAAACATTAAAAATAGTGCAACACTGCTACCCCTTTGGGATAATAAAATGATACCAACGATGATGCTAATAAGACTTGTCTCCGAGGATGGGTGCATTGCATAGTAGCCATAAATTGCATGCTGCGGTAAATCTATAAATCTTACCTGTGCTTCTTGCATTGCAGGGGTTGGACTAGATGACCTTTGGGTCCTTTCCAACTCCCAGGGCTCCATCTCCACTAGGGGCCCGGGGGTGGGGAGCTGGCAGAAGGTGGAACACTTTTGATGTCCGGTCACCCATCCTCCCCCATTATTGTTTTTTGCGGGGAGGGGGACAAAGCATTTCCCCTCGCTCAGACACCCAGGGAAGTTAGTCCCGTTTGTGGATGGCACTCAGCATCTCTGTCTGTCAAAACCTCCCAGGCTTCAAAGGGCTCAAAAAGGGCCTCTCTAAATCCCAGCTAGGCAAATACAGTGCTTGCTTTTTGTGTGAGTGAGACATGGTGAGGGGACCATTTTTAATGGTTATCCTCAGGCAATGAAATGTATTGGGCCAGCCCTGGCAGCTTTCATTTTTCTACATAGTGGTTATATTTTCCACGCAAACAATAGACTATGTTTTGTGACTTTGAATATTTTTGTTCATTTGTATTTTTTATTTTACGCTAACATAAATAACAGCAACAACAACAATAATAAATTATTATTTATACCCCACCCATCTGGCTGGGTTTCCCAACAGAATCTTAAAAGCACATTAAAACTTCAAACATTAAAAAGTTCACTAAAGAAAACTTCTGGAGGGTAGTGAGATTGGCAAAGCCTGCTAAAAATATCCCCACCTCAATAAATCTTTTATGGTTTTTCTCCAAACTTTTGCAGTTTATCTATAATCATTTAATTAAAACATACAAAATACAAGCATTAACTGTTGCATATTAAATCTGCTCAATTAAAAGTATTAATGAAACGGAAGAGGGAGAGAAACTATTAAGAGCAGGGCCACCGCATACTAGAAGTTGGGGTAATAGTCAATTTATTGCTCCATCTCTCCCTGTCTAGCCTGAGTTTTTTCTTTCCTCTTTAGGGACTGATCAGCGGCCACCTGCAGATCCTGAGGAAAGAGAGAGAGAAAATTCTGGCCTATCAAGTGGACCTGGAAAAGGAAAGCCAAGCCCTCCTTGTAAGTCTCACTGTGTTTATTAGGGAGGGAATAACTACTTGAAGAATCAAGTCAGGACTGAGGAGGGATGGGAAACCTGCCCATTTCAGCCTCTCCCTGTTTCTCATTTTTCCACATCATGACAAGGCTCTTGCTTTATGCTGTGGCCATAAACAAAATGGAAGGCAATAGAAATGGCAGTGGAGAGGGTAGAGAGAATGTGTTCATCCCTTCAACCTCCCGCCACCCTCCAATTTTTACTTTAATGTCTGAAGAAGAGGCCTTCTTTAGCTGCTAGGTGTTGGTTTTATGTCTATGAAAAACCAACGTAGCCTCCCTGTGGAATTCTCTTGTCTCTCCTTCTGATGTTGTAAATACACATTCCAGACTCCGGCCTGCTCTTTTCCTATTTCTTCCTCCTTCTTGCAGAAATTGACAGAAACGGAGAGGCAGAAAACAGTGGAGAAGCTCAAGCAACTGCGCCAGTTCCTGGAGGAACAAGAAAAACACCTGCTGAATGAGATAGAAGACGTAGAGGAGCAGATTGCAAGGGAAAGGGATGAGCAGCTGGCCAGATTCTCCAGCGAACTCTCCTCTCTTGAAAGGATCATCCAGGAGTTGGAGGAGAAGCGGCAGAAGCCAGCAAATGAACTCCTGCAGGTAAGATGGTGGCAGGAGCAGCACAAGGCTTCGCTCCTGGAAAAGGGTGCTGGCAAACTTCTATGTGCCTCATTCATCTATACAAGTAGTATGGGGTTCAGTATATGGAGGCTCTAGTCAGGAGAGCTGGGATGATTTTCTCACCTGAAAGCAGACTAGAGATTCATCTGTGGTGGATGGAACTGGATGCGGTTTTCTGCTCTTTGCAGAAAATAATGGTCTAATGCCGTCTATCATGGCCATGCTGCCTTCATGGCCTGTGTTGGGCTTCTTAGAGGCTGCTTTGGCTGCCTTGGATCAAAGGAAAAAATAAATTAAATAAAAATAAAATTGAGCAAACGAGAAGTGAGCTTTAGCATTAAGTGCAGTTTCTTTATTTGACACCTCAGGTTTTAGGCATTGAGATTGTCCTTCCCTTTTGCCTCACCCTCACTCACCCAGAGGCAGACAAGCGACAACCGCCATTGTTTTAGAGACTCATGTGAGATGCCTAGAGTACAGAGATGCTCACAAAGGCTACCTAGCGCTACTACAGTGGTACCTCGGGTTACAGATGCTTCAGGTTACAGACTCCGCTAACGCAGAAATATTACCTCGGGTTAAGAACTTTGCTTCAGGATGAGAACAGAAATCGTGCTCCAGCAGCGGGAGGCCCCATTAGCTAAAGTGGTACCTCAGGTTAAGAACAGTTTTAGATTAAGAATGGACCTCTGGAACGAATTAAGTTCTTAACCCGAGGTACCACTGTACTCATATGAAGTAACAAATCTTGCAGCGCCTTCACGCTGGTTTGTTGTCTTGACTCAACTAAGGCCTTGTCATCTTGTCTATTTATCTCACCCCCGGGAGGAAAAAAAACAAACCCATTTCTGTCCTCAAGAACTTAAGACTGGGTAACTTAAGAACTTAACATTGGAAAACTGAAAACTGAGAGAAAGCAAAATTGGCTGATCCCTACTCAAAATGTTGTCATGTGCCAGGCAGACTGACATCTGAGGGCCAGGCTGTTCCTCCACTCCAGGGTCTGAGGGGGTCTTTCTAGTGTGGCCTGTGGTGTTCAGTGAATTCCTTTCTCTTTTCCCCTCTAGGATATGAGAGGCACCTTGGAGAGGTAAGTGGATCTGACACATTTCCATTAGTATCACTCCATGAGGCCGGGATGCAAGAACCTCAGACATGGCCCTCCAGGGGCTGCAGGGGGGAGACTGTAGGTAAAAGCAGGGCCCCCTCTTTTGAACTTGTAGCACACCAATTCTCATTGCAAGAATCAGGGCCAGAGCTCTGCTTTCTCTCCCCCCCCCCCATCACCTCAGGCAGGTCTGGAGGCTCTTCTCTGCCTCCTGCACGTTATATTCATTCATTGTTCTTTGAATAGACATCAGTGGGGAGACTCAGAGGCCTGGGGTTGCTGTTCTGGCCCTGTGATGTCTGGCTGTGGAGTTTATAGTGAGGAATAATCTTTCCCCTCTGTGCCTTCCTGTCACTCTAAGCTTTCTTCAATTCTCTTCTTCGATTCCATTTTTTTTTCATGTACTAGGAATTGTGGACTTGAACAGGCCAACAGTGTTTTTCTTTTCACCAGGTATGGGAAAAGGGAGAGTCGAGAGAATCCACTGGCTTTCTTTCCAGAGCTGAAGAAGAGGATCTCGGAATTTTGTGATATAAATATCCTTGTGGAGGATGTCATGGAACAATTTGAAGGTAATGAAAACTGCCTGCAAGGATTTTATACTGGGTGTTATATTAGTTCAGAACTGAACATGCCAGGCTCTTGTTGCGTTGAATTTCATTCCTGCTGCAGACAGGGTACCACCAGGATAGTTTCCTTCTTGGTGCTCCAGCCATCATTTCCCTTCCCTCATGTATATTGTCACTCTGGATCCTGTAAGGAAAGCCTGAAAAATAGCAAAGTCATGATTTTTTTCCTCCAATGTGCATCTGTTTACAATTATACGGAACCTCCTTTTCCTTTTGGTTACCCGTCTACACAATCTGGGGTTGTCCTTTTGGAGATTCTCCTGCTCTGAATGGAGTCAAAGGGCATTAAGAAGCCCCCAGTTCCCCCTCTGCCTCCTGCTCAGGCTTGTTTATCAGCTGTGGAGCCAAGGCCTGAGCCGTCTCCTCCTCAGATGTCCCCCTGCAGCTGCCATATCTAGGGCTTCAGCCTTCAAGATCTCCTGAGAGTTCCCACATTGAGAGTGGAAGCAAGAGCACATGAGCCCCAAAGGCACAGTTATGCTTGTTAACAATCTGAAAGATTAGTAGAAGGTTTGTAAGGAAGGAATTCCTTTTGCATGAGATCTCTGCCAATCCTTCCTCATCAGCTTTCGCTTCTCCTTATGTTTCAGAATTTTAGTTTTAATGATTCCCCCCACCACTTTACTTGGGGAAGATGTTAAGGCTGCCTCCATCTCCCCTCTGCATCCTTTTACAGGATTCCTATTGTCCTGCCTCCTCTCTAGCCCTCCACTATAGACACCAATTTTAGTGACAAAACTCAGAGAATATCAGGATTTATGCTGAATATTTTTATTCTGATATTTGTAAGCTTGCTTTACGATTATGGAGTTTTAAAGCTTTCATGGTTTTCATAGATTCTTCCTATGATTTTCTTGTTTATAATTATTTTTTCTACTTCTTAATCTTTTTCTTAAATTTGAAGATGCTACATTATGAAGCGTTACTTTTGTATGGAGATTTATTTCAGGTGGAAGAGTGTTGCCCTTACACTTTATATCTTTTTGCTTCCTCAGATGCTCTGTTACTCAAAGAACAGCTTCAGGAAGGTAAATTTCATGGGGAGAACAGTTTCACAGGAGGGATGGGGACTGATATTTTATGGCTGTTGAACCATCTGTTCTGCAGACTTTGGGACCCCCATCAATGGCGTAACTCTGGGTAACAGTCCTCTAGTGGTGTTTGGGTTCTTTTTATGTCTCATGAATGAGGTTGAAGGCTTGGATTGGGGGCAGAGCTTGTCCCTGTGAAGAATCTGCACATCAGTCTGGGACTATAATGGAAGAGTTCTATTCCTGCCTGTCATTTCACTGGTTTTCTAATTGTTTTTTTACTTTTATTTTTATCTATTTCATAAAATTTATATATCACTTGATTGTGGGGGTGGGACTTCAAAGACTTACAGTACCTTTCAAGAGTCTTAAAGGACTCACACTTCTTATGAGACTGACCCCATTCTATGAAGGAGGACTTCCCATTGCATGCAACCCCTGGAATTACATTTTAAAGCTCTGCCAATTCTTCCTCTGGAATTTGGTTTGTCATCATGCTTGAAAATTCTGGCTTCAGTAGCTGTTTCCCTCCTGTTTATACTTGGGGCAGATCTTAACCTTACTTTGGCTTTTTGGGGGGATCTTTTTAAAAGATGGAAATGGCACTTCTGGCCTTCCAGTCATCCAGTATAGATCACTACTTCATTCATGAATTCAAATTGATTTTATTTTGCGATTTTCTAGTATGGAGTACCATTTCTGGTTTTCGCATAGAATAGTAGAGTTTTAAAGGTTTCCAAGGGTCATCTAGTTCATCGTGTTAGTGTCTTTAATTTCTTAGTCATACTGTTTCTTGTTTGCAGTTATTTGTTCTCTGATTTAATCTTCTGTTTGAAATAAGGAAACAACAGATTCTAGGTTATGATGTTATATTTTCGTAACCAGATTAAACATTATATCTTTTTGCTTCCTCAGATGATCCATTACTCAGAAATCTTCAGAGAGGTAAGTTTCACATGGAGGCCTAAATTCACAGAAGGGGTCGGGGCTGGTCTCTCATGGAGTCTGTGCTGCAGAATTAAGAACCATCCATAGCTTGACTCTGGCCCTGCTGTTTGGGTTTTCCCTATGTACAACAAAGGCAGAGAGGCTGGGATTGAAGGTGCAGACAGGGTGGGGAGAGGGCTTCCCCTCCAAAGAAACTGCCCAGATGTATAAGACTTAAGTTCTCTTCCTGCCTAGAGATAGTTTGTTTGCTTTATGTGACCAAAGCACTTCGCAGCTGTGTCAGACCAAGAGTCCATCTCACCCAACATCCTCTTTCCAGCAGGAGGCAAACTGATGCCACCAGGAAGCCCCTAAGCAGGACAGGAAGGCAGTGGCTCTCGCCAGTTTCTGGCTCCCATCACCTGAGAATCGGAGGCAGCCTTGTCAATAGCCCCCACCTAGCAAATTTAGCCCACAGGGAGATCTGTTTTGCTGGCCAGACCCAGCACTGTCCGCACCCCTGGCCTTGCTAAGGGACCAAGTGGGGCTTCATCTTCTGGAAGTTTAAAAAGCAGTTCCAAGAAGACAGATGCTAGTGGCTGATTTGGGATGGAGAAATCTGTGGTCTGAAATGGCTCAGCAAGGTCAGGTCAGGGAGGAGAAGTTGGTCTTAGTGGGAAGGGGCCAGAAAGAAACAGCCCACCCTAAGCATCCTTCTGCTTCCAGACCAACTTTGGGAAGAGATGCTTCACTGTGGAGGCACAGTGCTCTCTTTCGTTTTTATGCCTCATATTTTTTTAAAGAAAAATATATTCCAGCCATGGGGATTGTGAGTGGGAGGCATGCACATGATGGTATTAGCTCTAGTTCAATAGGTACTCCACTGTAGCCAACTTTTCCTTGATGCCCTGCACGGCTTGTTTCAAGGTACCATATTTTTTGCTCCATAGGGCGCACCGGACCATAGGGCGCACCTAGTTTTTAGGGGGGAAAATCAAGGGGAAAAAATCTCCCCCCCCCCGACTCTAAGAGCAGCGTACAGGCTGCATGCAGCCTCTCCTTGCCGGAGGGGTTGCGCGCGGCTATGGAACAAGCCAAGGCAGCCAGCGGGATGGATCACACTGGCTGTTTTGGCTTCTTCTTTAGCCACGTGCAGCCTCTCCCTGCCAGAGGGGCTGCATGCGGCTATCCCTGAAGCCTGGAGAGCAAGAGGGGTAGGTGCGCACCGACGCCTCTCGTTTTCCAGGCTTCAGTGAAAGCAACGCGAAGCCTTTGGAGCACGGAAGGAGCGCTCCCTCTGCGCTTCGGAGGCTTAGCATTGCTATCGCTGAAACCAAGGAGCCTGCATTCGCTCCATAGGATGCACACACATTTCCCCTCAATTTTTGGAGGGGAAAAAGTGCGTCCTATAGAGTGAAAAATACGGTATTTAAATATACAAATGCAGGTGTGTTTTCAGGACAATGAACCAGCTTTACAATGAAAACTGCAAAAGACAAAACATTATTTAAAGAGCTTTTAGCATGCACCAAGAAAGCAAATTTGCATGTTAGTGGTACAACGCTTCTACAAAAAGTTTCGCAATGCAAGGGTATCTGCTAGGTTGCCCAACTTTGTTTTCCCCATTGAAATGTTACCCTTGAAGCAGCATTAGTCTTACCTCCAGCTGAGCTAAAATTTGCTGATCGTTCTGCAGTGAAACTCTTCCCAGCTCTAATTATAAATGAGGTTATTAAGGGGTCGATAGCTGTCCTCTGCTGATCTGAACTGGGGTGCCCTCATTCAACACCCCATGGGAGCTCCAAAAGGCTAATTCACCCAGAGAGTGTCAAAGGAGAGCAATTTCCGTCTACTGGCCACTATCCCCTTCACTAACATAGAAGAGCTAAATATTCTTGTTCTTATTATTTATTGAATTTATATACTGCTCTACACCCAAGGGTCTCAGGGCAGTTCACAGAATAAAATAAAGATATAAAACCTATTAATAATAATAATAATAATAATAATAATAATAATAATAATAATAAAAACCAACAACAACCACAACCCAATAGCTCCCCCCAGAAAACACATTTTAAAAGGGCATAGGACAGGCTTCCTCAACCTCAGCCCTCCAGATGTTTTGAGGCTACAATTCCCATCATCCCTGACCACCGGTCCTGCTAGCTAGGGATGATGGGAGTTGTAGACCAAAAACATCTGGAGGGCTGAGGTTGAGGAAGCCTGGCATAGGATAATGTTTCCCTGGTGATTTTGCTTCTTGGAAGATACATGGATTGAAAGGAGGGGAACAATATAAATGCATTGACTATAAAAAGAGGAACAAAACTGATTCAAAATCCAAAAGGAATGTATTTATTCTGGAAGATTCCTAATCTTAGACGTGAGGCAAAGAACTCCCATTTTTTTAGAGGGAATCTCGTTCCCGGGGTGTTTTTCGGATCAGGATGTCTGTCTCTGACTCTGGGCTGATTCTGCCTCTCTTCTCATTCCCTCATCCTCCCCCCACAACAGCAAATGTCACTCTGGATCCAGACACAGCCCATCCCAGGCTCATCCTGTCTGAGGATCGGAAAAGCGTGAGATATGGAGACAAAGAGCAAGACCTGCCCGATAATCCAGAGAGGTTCAACAACCGTACTTCTGTGTTGGGACGTGAGGGATTCACAGCAGGCTTCCATTTCTGGGAAGTCACTGTGGAAAGTGAGGGAAAGTGGGTCTATTGGACTGTGGGGGTCACTAGGAAGTCTGCAGAGAGGAAGGGTGACTTTGCCTTAAGTTCTGAGGGAGGGATCTGGGCTGTGGGGAAGTCGGGAGGTGAGTACATGGCGTTTGACCCCCCTGATTACCTTCCTCTGTCCCTGTTTTGGGAGCCCAAGAGGATCCGAGTGACTCTGGACTATGAAGGGGAGGAGGTGTCTTTTTCTGATGCTGACTCAGGAACCGAACTCTACACGTTCTCAGGAGCCTTATTCTCTGGAGATACCATCCTTCCTTTCTTTCACCTGTCAGGAGATAAAACCCACTTCAGCATCTCCTGAGGAGATGGAATCCGCCTCACAGGCCCAGCAAGAGTTTCTCTCTGGACCAGAATGACTCAGATTAAAACAACAACAGTATTTGCCTCTCAAGGGCACTTGAGGATTCATTCCAGTCGAAATAAGCAGAAATAACAAAATAGTCAATAAATTGTTGTTGTTGTTTGTTGTGTTTTTCTTTTCCCTTTCCCTTTCCAGAATTTATTCTGCAGGTGAGTTCTTAAGGAAACAGTAACACTTGACCATTCTGAATAAATAAACTTTTCCTCAAAAAGGTTCAGCCTCCATCACCTTCAATCCTGGTTTCATTTCTCCACCTTCCTCTCCTCACAACACCTTCCGCAGCTATTCAAATGTGCACATTACTGAATTAATAGATTTCTAGAAATCAACCCCTTCACCCACATCAGGCAGGAAAGCTCCTTGCTCTGGAGAATTCGGACAGGAAGAAAACACAAATAACTTGAATAGGGCACAAACTTCAACCCCCCCCCCCCGCAAATACAGCTTTTCTATCTTGACACTTACTTGATTAATTCAGTGGGGCTTTTGCCCAGTTAAATGTGTTTAGGGTTGCTGCATTAACATTCCTTATTTAACAAGTCGGGCTCTGTCTGTTGGGGTAGCAAACATGGCGTCCTCTGGATGATGCCGGATTCCAACTCCCATCTGCCCCATCCAGCATGGCCAGGGGTCAGGGTTGATGAGAGCTGCAGTCCAGCAGTTTCCGGAAGGCTGTGACTGCCCTACATATTTCTCATGGGACTTTGTGTTCCTCAGCCCCACCCCAAATACATTATGATCCACCAAATAGGGTCTTTTCAGCATCAGGTGGGTTTATTTTTTCTCCCGAGCTGCTAGTACCTATCATTTTAATTCTCGCAACTATTTTCTGTTCCTGAAGCTCAGAGGGTCAGTGCCAGAAACATAGTGCCCTTCGATAATTCCACTGGCGTAGTGGAAATCTGTCAGGTGCAGTTCAAAGCATCCAATGCCAGCTTATAGTGGGTTCCTTTTTTTGCTGGGACTTCATGGGTCTAGGGGTCTTTGCAGCAAGGGAAATGTCCTTTTTGGCATTGCCAGCCAAAGAGAGGCAACTTGGCAAAAGGATCTTGACACGCAGGTCTTGCCCAATCCCAGGACTGAACCAGGGACCTTGAGATCTTCAGTCTAATGTTCTCCCAGCTGACATAATTTAGCTTCTCGGGGGGAACAAGTGCATCTGTAAAACGAGGCTCAGAAGAGGCAAGAGGGGATGCCAGTACCCTGCTCCACAAGAAAGCAGCTAAAAAAGCCAATGCAATTCTGGGCTGCATCAATAGGAGTATAGCATCTAGATCAAGGGAAGTAATAGTGCCACTATATTCTGCTCTGGTCAGACCTCACCTGGAGTACTGTGTCCAGTTCTGGGCACCACAGTTCAAGAAGGACACTGACAAACTGGAACGTGTCCAGAGGAGGGCAACCAAAATGGTCAAAGGCCTGGAAACGATGCCTTATGAGGAACGGCTAAGGGAGCTGGGCATGTTTAGTCTGGAGAAGAGGAGGTTAAGGGGTGATATGATAGCCATGTTCAAATATATAAAAGGATGTCACAGAGGAGGGAGAAAGGTTGTTTTCTGCTGCTCCAGAGAAGCGGACACGGAGCAATGGTTCCAAACTACAAGAAAGAAGATTCCACCTAAACATTAGGAAGAACTTCCTGACAGTAAGAGCTGTTCGACAGTGGAATTTGCTGCCAAGGAGTGTGGTGGAGTCTCCTTCTTTGGAGGTCTTTAAGCAGAGGCTTGACAACCATATGTCAGGAGTGCTCTGATGGTGTTTCCTGCTTGGCAGGGGGTTGGACTCGATGGCCCTTGTGGTCTCTTCCAACTCTATGATTCTATGATTCTATGGCAATGGTTAAATCTCCAGGGCTTACCTCCAAGTAAACTTGCATTGCATTGGGCTTTCTGAGATGAATGAACTGTTCCTGAAGACTGCATTTTCTGTGTTCTCCCAAGGAGAATGTCTTGCCACAGTGCAAAGATCAGTGACCATAGTGTGGTGTGTATCTTTGCAAGGAAGGAGGGCAGAGACAAAACCAAAATGTGTTAGCTGTTCCTCCTCTGACCAGACCTGTCATGAGCTGCCCTACCCACTGCCCCCTATCTGAGGCACCTAACCATAAGCCTGCATTTTTATCAAAGCTTCTATATATTTCAATCAAGGCTTGTATTTAAAAATGAGCTTAAAAAGGATTTTCAAATGTTTCATGCCAGGCAGAGAAAACCTTGGCCATTCTCCTAAGACAAGAGGGCCCCATTGATTTATAGTAGAAAAACAATTCTCAAAGTCATAAAAAGGGAGAATTACATATGCTGCCCCAAGGCTGAAAAAACACTATTAAGAATGGGTAAGATAATACCAATGTGCCTCCCAGTAAAATGAGCCAGATCTTCTTTCTAAGGTTGAAAGGCCAGGAGCAAATGGGGAAAAACATTTAGCTGACAGAAAAAGAGAACATTTTTGAAAAGTCTCTTCTAAAGCTGTTTCTTAAACTGAGAGAGTTAAAAAGGTTAAAATGTGTTAAATGTTGGAAAGGCAACTGGCTTGGCAGAAGAAGAAGCTTCTTCCTATTTTATTTTGAGGCTGGAAAGGGGGGTGAAAGGGGGAGGTGTACACTGAAGAGGTTTCTGTTTAAAAGCTGTGTTTTACTGAGTTCCTTCCTTTTTACTTTGAAAAGCTTTATTCTTTTAAGAGGCTACCTATGATAAATGTATGAAATATATTAGCTTAAATATATTGGCTTAAATGTAATTATGCAAAGGATTTAAGGAATGCTAGATTCTTATTTCATATGGTTGTAAGAGTTGTATTTATCCTGAAATTAAGTCAGCCACCAGCCTAGCCCCCCCCCTGCCAGACAGAAGACGCCATCCAAGCAGTCTTGATATATAGTTGTCAGGCATTTTGTTTAGAAACATTAAATGAAGGAAATCTTTCAATGTTGATGTGAAACTCAAGATCCTTGACATCTGTTGAACATAAAAATGTAAGATTAAACATTTGTTTTAGAAGGCAATAGGGCAAGGAGGGCAAGAGGTGAGCTGGTAATTAAGATTCCATGTAAGATATATTATTACTTATATGTCATATATATAGCTCTTTGTCTCCCTTATAAGGGCAAGGAAATGGGTGTATCTTTTGTGGGTGTATCTTTTGTGATTGGTTCTAGCAAACAGCCAATAGGAATTTCAACCAGGCTGATTGGACAGAGGCAGCCACAGGAGGAGCAAAGGGGGCTGGATTAAGGGAATATAAGTGCTGGCCAGAATGGCAGGAGGCCAGGCCAGAGCTTGGTAACCATGTACCACTGTGCCTCTTATTTATTTGTCTGACAAATAAATTACTATTTTAATTTCTCTATTGCTGCGTTGAATATTTCATTCCAGCTAAGCGTTAACCACAAGCAGGGTGCTACATTTTATGGTGCCCTGTGACTCGGATAAGTGGTCTGCTGGAACGCAGCCCCTTCGCCCTACTGGGCAGGGTACAAGAGAGAGGACAACTGCTTACCCAAAGCGCGCACTGGTAAATTTTTCCAGGGGGAACGCAGAAGACTCGTCTGTCTGATACCCTGCTCACTGGCGGCGACGGACCGGGGGAAACAGGGAACCAACCAAGGGTAAGTGCACAAAGGGATTTTTGGCCCTCCAATTAATTAGGAGGAAGAGAAGTCTTGATCAAACTTCTGCGTCTCAGTAAGGGGAAACTGAGTACGCTAGGTGGTTGGGTACATCAGATGGTGATCTGGTGTAGGGAAAGGGAAGGATTGGGAGGTAGAGTGTGGTGAAGTATCCAGCGCATTGTATGTGTGAGAAAGTACAGAGCAATCTGTAGCTGACCTGAGTGTGGAGTGGGCAGTACTTCGGTTCCTAGTAAGGCCGACTTCACTAGGCAAGGAAACCCACAAAGCGCGTCTGTGAGTGACTGAGTGGATACTTCACAGGGCCATACAATGGGAGTTGGGGGTTCAAAGGGGGAAAATACACCTCTTGAGTGTATGTTAAATAATTTTAAGAAAGCCTTCTCAGGGGCATATGGAGTCAAAATGACGCCAGAGCGCTTGAGAACGTTATGTGAACTAGAATGGCCAAAACAAATTACTGGATGGCCATCTCAGGGAACTTTTGATATAAATTTAGTGAGCAAACTTTGGACTGATATCGCCAAAGAAACTGGAGGGTGCCCAGAACAATTTCCATATATAGATTCCTGGCTGAGCACATTAAATAAAAATCCTCCATGGATAAGGGAATGCAAAGTCAAACGATGCAAATTATTGGCTGTAAAAGCTGAAGCTAGGAAAGGAATCTTGCCAAATAAACTCAAACCCATTTTTGAGGGACCAGAGGAAGAGGTGCTTCCACCTCCACCCTATGCTCCACATCGAAGGGAGCCTAATCCAAACACTCCACCAGTTGTAACCCCAAGGCAAGAAACTGGAATGAATAATGGGAGTGGAGTCACAGAGCTTGATTCCTTGATAGATTATGATAAATATCTTCAGGAGGCATTGGAGTCCTATAATAAAGCCCAAGCAGAAGTGGTTATTCCACCTGTGACTCCTAATAGACCTCCATCTACAGTCTCCTTTAGTGGAACAACTGATTGCCCACCCCAAACCCCTGTACATCCAAGTCCCAGAGAAATATTACAGAAGTTACAGGGAGACCTTGCTCGGTCAGCAAGCAATACAGCCAGGCGTATAAAGCTGCTAAAAGAACGCCTTGCGACAGATACCATCCCCTATGATTTGAGGCCCCTAGAGCAAAGTGAAGAGAAAGATCACGTAGTAGCCCCTCTTAGAAGAGTATTTGATGCACTTGAGGAGCCTGCGCTGGTTAATGGGCAACCCGGACCACGGCCACCTCGAACTTCGACCCTGCAATATATTCCATTCACAACTACAGATCTGATGAATTGGAAAACACACACCCCATCTTTTGCAGAAAAACCTCAGGCTATGATGGACTTGGTGACTTCAATAATAAATACTCATAGTCCTACTTGGACAGATTGCCGCCAGCTCCTGAATACTCTGTTCACCACTGAGGAAAGGAGAGACATAATTGAAAAGGCACAGATATATTTGTGTGAGCAGGCCAGAGTGGGAAATATTTATAATATTGACCGTCATCTCCAAGATAACTTTCCCTTGGAAGATCCTAATTGGGATCCAAACAATGCAATTCACCTGGCCAGACTCACCACCTACCGCCAGACACTTGTGCAAGGTATCCGCAGGGCATGCCAGAAGCCCACTAATATGTCTAAAGTCTCAGAAGTAGAACAAAAACCAAATGAGAGTCCGGGAGACTTTTTAGAGAGGCTGCAGGAAGCCTATCGTATATGGACTCCTTTTGACCCTGAAGCCCCTGAAAACAGTAGAATGATTACTGCTACATTTGTGGCCCAGTGCGCTTCTGACATTCGTAAGAAAATTCAGAAATCAGAAGGATGGGAAGGGATGCTGATGAGCCAAATTATGGCCATTGCACGCCGAGTTTATCGGAATAGGGATGAGGCTGAGAAGCAAGAGAAGAAGAAGTGGCAGAAGGAAAAGATGGTAATGCTAGCCACAGCAGTGAAGCAAGACCACCGCCCCTTAAATGGAGGGCGAGGGCGAGGAAGGAATCCACCACTGGGAAGGAATCAATGTGCAAATTGCAAGAAGGAGGGTCATTGGAAGCGGGAGTGTCCTGAACCCCTGAGGTTGGAAGAAGTACGCCCAGGCCCAGGCCCAGGCCCAGGCCCAGGCTCCGGCCCAAGAAACCAGGGACGGGGACGGGGAATGATCCGAGATGGAAGATATCAGAGACCAGGACAGGGACGGAGTAGAGACAATTTCATTGGACTGGCAGAAGAGGATTTTACTCAAGACTAGGAACGACCGGACTCCATAAAGTTAGGCTTCCAGGAGCCCACGGTCACGATTCAATTAGGGAGCCATTTAATAGACTTTATGATTGATACTGGGGCTGAATACTCAGTACTCCCAGAACTATTGCAGAAAAAGGCATCCAAAAGTGTAGTCATTAAAAGTGCCACTGGACAGTCAGCTAAGAGGTCTTTCCTCCAACCTTTGGAATGCCAGATTGGGGGACATCGTTTAACCCATCAGTTTTTGTATATACCTGAGTGTCCAATACCTCTCTTAGGCAGAGATATGCTGTCCAAATTGCAGGCCCAAATCACTTTCACTCCTCGAGGTCCAGAAATGAAACTGCCATCAAAAGCAGCAGGAATAATTACCCTCTCAGTACCTAAGGAACAATCATGGCGCCTAATGTCAGCCTTGCAAGTCCAACCCACATTGGATACAGAATTAAACAAGCTCCTCCGAACTCTACAGGTGCCACCAGGAGTATGGGCCGAAAATAGCCCACCAGGAATGGCTAAGAATATAGCTCCAATTGTAGTAACCCTAAAACCTATGGCTACCCCTGTATCTGTAAAGCAATATCCCTTACCCCGGCGAGCAGCAGAGGGCATCCAGAAACATTTGGACCGCCTATTAAAATATGGTCTGCTTAAGTCTTGCCAATCAGAATGGAACACACCCCTTTTGCCTGTTCGAAAACCTGGGACAGATGAATATAGGCCAGTGCAGGACTTGAGGCTCGTAAACCAGGCTATCGAGACCTTGCACCCAAATGTACCAAACCCATATACCTTGCTGAGTTTGATCCCACCAGAAGGAACATTTTTTACTGTATTGGACTTGAAAGATGCATTCTTCTGTTGCCGGCTGGCACCACAGAGCCAACCTATATTTGCCTTCCAGTGGGAAGACCCTTTGACAGGAACAAAAGGCCAGCTAACCTGGACAAGATTGCCCCAAGGATTCAAAAATTCCCCAACTTTATTTGGCACTGCCTTGGCGAGGGATCTAACAAGTTACCCCTCAATACCGGGAGAAAAGGTGGTTCTGCAATATGTGGATGATCTTATACTAGCTGCAAAGGATTTTGATACCTGTAAAGAAGGGACAGAGGAACTGCTCCACTTGCTCTGGGAAGCTGGCTACCGAGTTTCCCAGAAAAAGGCACAGTTATGTTTAGAAAAGGTCAAATATTTGGGCTTTGACATCTCACACCAACAACGAGCATTAAGACCAGAGAGGAAAGAAGCTATTTGCCTTATCAAGGAACCTACCACAAGAAAACAACTTAGGGGATTCCTGGGAACAGCAGGGTTTTGTAGACTATGGATACCTGATTTCAGTAGTCTGGCCAAGCCCTTACATGAAAGCACTCGAGGTGCAGAAAAGGACCCATTCGTATGGGGACCTGAGCAGAAACAAGCCTTTTTAGTTATCAAACAACGACTTATGGAGGCCCCAGCCCTTGGATTGCCTAATTCGGAAAAACCCTTTCAGCTGTATGTACATGAACAGAATGGGATTGCAGCGGCAGTCCTGACCCAGAGATTAGGAAGTTGGAACCGTCCAGTAGCTTATTTGTCTAAACATTTGGACTCAGTAGCAAAAGGATGGCCTCCATGCCTAAGGGCAGTAGCAGCCACTGCGAGCCTTGTCAAAGAAGCTGATAAATTTACCTTTGGCCAGACGATGTATGTGAATGTACCTCATGCTGTTCTGACACTCATGGAATATAAGGGTAGTTATTGGCTAACGAACCCAAGGATGGCTAGATACCAAGGCCTATTGTGTGAAAATCCCAGGATTCATCTACGAGTAGTGAATATGCTCAATCCAGCGACTTTGCTGCCCCTACCAGAGGTAGATGATGAGGAATCACATGATTGTCTCCAAGTAATGGATGAAGTTTATTCCAGTAGACCTGATCTGAAAGATGAGCCATTGAAAAATCCAGATGTTGTATATTATACGGATGGTAGCAGTTACCTGCATGAAGGTGCCAGACGAGCAGGATATGCTGTGGTCACCAATGAGGAAGTTGTGGAAGCTGAGGCTTTGCCTGCTGGCACCTCAGCACAAAAGGCTGAACTTATAGGTTTAACTAGAGCTCTGCAATTGGCAGCCGGATGTAAGGCAAACATCTATACTGATTCAAAATATGCCTTCTTAACCCTGCATGCACATGGAGCTCTATGGAAAGAAAGAGGTCTAATCGGAGCCCACGGGAAGGCTTTGAAATATGGACCTGAAGTAGAAATCCTGTTAGAAGCAGTATGGGCTCCAGAACAGATTGCTGTAATGCACTGCAAAGGTCATGGACGAGGAAGGGATCCAATAACCAGAGGAAATCATGCTGCTGACAAAGCAGCCCGAGAGGCAGCCCAAAAGCCTGTGGGAGGATTTATAGCAGCCCTCATACCAGAGGTAGTTCCAGAAGATGTTAAACCTCACTATACCCCAGAAGAGAGGAAGTGGGCTGAACAGGAAGGAGCAGTTGTGAAGGACGGTTGGATGATCCTGCCGGACAATAGGATTTATGTACCTCATCATCTAGCAGGCACAATTGTAAGAAATTATCATGAATCTACTCACCTTGGCGGTACTGCAACTAGAGAAAGTCTCAGTCGGAAGTTGTATATTATTAATCTATCACAATTAGCAACTTGCATTTCACAGAAATGTGTTCTTTGTGCTAAAAACAATCCCAGGCAGGGACCGGTACAACCTCCTGGAATTCAGCATGTGGGATACGTCCCCATGGAAAGCCTAATTGTGGACTTCACAGAGCTGGTCCCTTCTAAGGGATTCAAGTATCTCCTTGTGTTTGTAGATACTCTTACCGGATGGGTTGAAGCTTTTCCCACCCGAACTGAAAAGGCACGAGAGGTAACTAAAAGACTCCTCACTGAATTGATCCCAAGGTTTGGATTACCTAGATGCATTGGAAGTGATAATGGGCCAGCGTTCATTGATCAAGTAGTACAAGATGTATGTCGAGTCCTACAAGTAAAATGGAGACTGCATACAGCATATAGGCCTCAGAGTTCAGGGAAAACTGAAAGAATGAATCGGACTCTGAAAACCCAATTGGCAAAATTAACCCAGGAAACGGGATTGGGATGGGTAGATGTGTTACCCATAACACTGTTTCGTGTTCGGTGTGCACCCACAAAAAGACTTAAGTTGTCACCTTTTGAGCTCCTGTATGGGAGACCGCCCTCCTTTGTTCAGGATATTCCAGCTGACCTTAAACAAATAGGAGATCATGTGACACAGGGACAAGTGCAATCTCTCTCCCGTGTTTTTGTTTCTCTTAACAGGTGGGCCCTCGAGCGCACGCCGTGCAGCATTGCCGAGCCGATTCATCAGTTCCAGGCTGGCGATAGCGTATGGGTGAAAGAGTGGAAACGTGATCCACTTGCACCTAAGTGGCGTGGACCTTACACCGTCTTGCTCTCTACTCCAACAGCGGTGAAGGTAGCTGAGGTGACCCCCTGGATTCATCACTCTCGTTTGAAGAAGTCCGAAGGCAGTTGGACGTGCAAAGGTGACCCCTCTAATCCTTTAAAACTAACTCTCTCCCAAAACCCCTGTATCTAGCCCTACCGGGAACGGGCTAGGTTACGGGCAACATTTGACGACCGGCCTGCTGCAGCCACAACCTGGAAGCTGGCTGACCTGCGCACGCCTGAAGCTTGAGGAGCGTCTGAACCAGCGACTGTGAACGGAAAGATTCTCTAATACAATTGATTGACTGCCCCCCTTGTGGAACAATTATCAGAGATATTACTCATTGGGGATCCTCGGGATATATGTTTTGGTCTTGGTGGTTCCCCATTTCTGTCACTGGGGGAATTATATTGGGGCTAATAATTATTTGCTATCACAATAAGGTAATCTTTTGTGGAAGGAATGCATATACTAGACATCAACATGATTTTATTATTAATCCTGATCCCTTGGGAAGGGGAAGGGTCCTTGAATCTGACCAAATTGGCTAAATATGGATTCAGCCATGACCACAATATGTGGGTAGGTTTAGCTGAAATGGTAGCTAATGTTGCAAATAGGACCAATTGCCTTGTTTGCTCTCTTGGGCCAGATGATTCAGAGGGAGGTATGCCCTTATTACCGATACCATTAGATGCTATTGGTATGGTAAGCGAAATGCCACACCAAACTGAAATACAGAATTTCCCCGGATGGAACTCAACTAAACCATTACGAGTTATACCTGTACAAGGGGAATTCTGTGTACATAAATCATCAGATGCAGCTGATTCTCCCATGATAGGCTCTTCTCATTGTCACTATACTTGGGATTATAAGAAGAATAGTCATACCTGGGCACACGGTACTACCTATCGAACTCGGAATACCTTGCCCTGTGCACCTCCTTTTATTCACACATGGAAAGTGGTGTGGAACATAACTGTGACAGAAAAAGGCAATCTAACATACTGCACTGTGAACTCTCTACCCCTTTTGGTATTTCGCCTTCTGTATTCCACGTACCAAAAACCTCAGACCCGATGGTTGTGGTGGATATGTGGAGAATGGGCATACAAGAAACTCCCTTCCAAATGGAGTGGGACTTGTTTCTTGGGTTGGGTATTACCACCAATGTGGATTATGCCCACTAGTTCGGCCAGGCGAACACGAAGGAATGCTGATATTTCTCATATAGCAGGAGGAAGTACCCAAAGTTGGAGCGGTACTGATGATTGGCCGCCAGAGCGCATTATAGCCTATTATGATCCTGCCTCCTGGAATCCTGGTGAGCTCATACAAGGGGCACGGGATCCTATTTATAATCTAAACAGAATAATTCGATTGCAAGCAATAGTGGAACTTGTAACCAATGCAACGGCCCAGAGTTTGAGACTTATTGCACAACAGTTGGATGAAAGTAGAGCCGCCATTTTGCAGCTGAAAATGGGAATGGATTATGTACTTGCCAGACAGGGAGGCCTATGTGGAGTCTTGAACTTGACAGGGAATGCCTGTTGCTTTAACATTTCTGATAATGGTGAGGCAATCCGTGTGTTGGCCACAAAGATGGAGAATATAGCACATGTCCCAGTACAAACATGGGAAGGATGGGGTATGGGATGGCTCACCAATTGGTTACCTAATGTCACAGGACTCAAAGGGATACTATTGTCTTGCTTGTTTTTCTTGACAGTAGTAGTATTGGTTTTATGTATGATGCCATG
Organism: Podarcis erhardii; assembly: GCF_964252035.2. NCBI lineage: Eukaryota > Metazoa > Chordata > Lepidosauria > Squamata > Lacertidae > Podarcis > Podarcis erhardii. The sequence goes on along the minus strand of NC_138498.1, from coordinate 116,985,738 downwards.
TATCATTTCATGTTTTAGAAGTACAATTAGCAAGATGGTTTCAAATGAAACTCTACCTCATATCATGGCCCTATACAGAGCTTTACCTCAGGAATATGATGAAGGTCAAGCTATCAAGGACACTTGGGATGAAGGTCCTTGAGCTTGAAAGGGGGGAATGAGGCACCTAACCATAAGCCTGCATTTTTATCAAAGCTTCTATATATTTCAATCAAGGCTTGTATTTAAAAATGAGCTTAAAAAGGATTTTCAAATGTTTCATGCCAGGCAGAGAAAACCTTGGCCATTCTCCTAAGACAAGAGGGCCCCATTGATTTATAGTAGAAAAACAATTCTCAAAGTCATAAAAAGGGAGAATTACATATGCTGCCCCAAGGCTGAAAAAACACTATTAAGAATGGGTAAGATAATACCAATGTGCCTCCCAGTAAAATGAGCCAGATCTTCTTTCTAAGGTTGAAAGGCCAGGAGCAAATGGGGAAAAACATTTAGCTGACAGAAAAAGAGAACATTTTTGAAAAGTCTCTTCTAAAGCTGTTTCTTAAACTGAGAGAGTTAAAAAGGTTAAAATGTGTTAAATGTTGGAAAGGCAACTGGCTTGGCAGAAGAAGAAGCTTCTTCCTATTTTATTTTGAGGCTGGAAAGGGGGGTGAAAGGGGGAGGTGTACACTGAAGAGGTTTCTGTTTAAAAGCTGTGTTTTACTGAGTTCCTTCCTTTTTACTTTGAAAAGCTTTATTCTTTTAAGAGGCTACCTATGATAAATGTATGAAATATATTAGCTTAAATATATTGGCTTAAATGTAATTATGCAAAGGATTTAAGGAATGCTAGATTCTTATTTCATATGGTTGTAAGAGTTGTATTTATCCTGAAATTAAGTCAGCCACCAGCCTAGCCCCCCCCCTGCCAGACAGAAGACGCCATCCAAGCAGTCTTGATATATAGTTGTCAGGCATTTTGTTTAGAAACATTAAATGAAGGAAATCTTTCAATGTTGATGTGAAACTCAAGATCCTTGACATCTGTTGAACATAAAAATGTAAGATTAAACATTTGTTTTAGAAGGCAATAGGGCAAGGAGGGCAAGAGGTGAGCTGGTAATTAAGATTCCATGTAAGATATATTATTACTTATATGTCATATATATAGCTCTTTGTCTCCCTTATAAGGGCAAGGAAATGGGTGTATCTTTTGTGGGTGTATCTTTTGTGATTGGTTCTAGCAAACAGCCAATAGGAATTTCAACCAGGCTGATTGGACAGAGGCAGCCACAGGAGGAGCAAAGGGGGCTGGATTAAGGGAATATAAGTGCTGGCCAGAATGGCAGGAGGCCAGGCCAGAGCTTGGTAACCATGTACCACTGTGCCTCTTATTTATTTGTCTGACAAATAAATTACTATTTTAATTTCTCTATTGCTGCGTTGAATATTTCATTCCAGCTAAGCGTTAACCACAAGCAGGGTGCTACATATCCACAATGGGAATGTCTGCCCCCTCCTTGAGCCACAGAGAAGGCAACTTGCAGCTCTCTCACTTTTGTCAAGAGTGTACAGTGGTACCTTGGTTCTCAAACACCTTGGTAACAACTTTGAACTCAAACACTGCAAACCTGGAAGTAAATGTTCTGGTTTGCGAACTTTTTTCAGAAGCTGAACATGCTCTGTTTTGAATGTTATGCTTCCGTTTTGAGTGCCACGCTTCCGTTTTGAGTGTTACGCTGAGGTCTGTCTGTTTTTGCTATTCATTTTGCGTTTTTGTTTTTGCGGGTTTGTTTGTTTTGTTTTTGTGACTGTGTGGAACCCAGTTCAGCTACTGATTGATTGTGTGACTGCAGTACATTGTTTATTGCCTTCATTTTATGGATCAGTGGTCTCGTTAGATAGTAAAATTCATGTTAAATTGCTGTTTTGGGGGTTTTTTAAAAGTCTGGAACGGATTAATCCATTTTGCATTACTTTCTATGGGAAAGCGCGCCTTCGTTTTGGAATGCTTTGGTTTTGGAACGGACTTCCAAAACAGATGAAGTTTGAGAACCAAGGTACCACTGTATTCAGCTGTGTTTTCTGAGAATGGGAAAGGGAAGACTGGATGAAACAGGTGGTGAGATGGGGATCTTGATTGTTGTAACAGTGACTTGAGTGGAAAAACAAAAAAAATCCTTCTGGTATCACCTTTGTTGTTGTTGTTGTTTAGTCGCTTAGTCATGTCCGACTCTTCATGACCCCATGGACCACTCCTGTCTTCCACTGCCTCCTGCAGTTTGGTCATACTCATACTGGTAGCTTCAAGAACACCATCCAACCATCTCATCCTCTGTCGTCCCCTTCTCCTTGGGCCCTCCATTTTTCCCAGCATCAGGATCTTTTCCAGGGAGTCTTCTCTTCTCATGAGGTGGCCAATGTATTGGAGCCTCAGCTTCAGGATCTGTCCTTCCAGTGAACACTCAGGGCTGATTTCCTTAAGAATGGAGAGGTTTGATCTTCTTGCAGTCCATGGGACTCTCAAGAGTTTCCTTCAGCACCATAATTCAAAAGCATCAATTCTTCGGCGATCAGTAGCACTTTAGAGACCAACTAAGTTTGTTATTGGTATGAGCTTTAGTGTGCATGCACACTTCTTCAGATTCACTGAAACAGAAGTCACCAGACCCTTATATATAGTGAGAGGGTGGGGAGGGGTATTACTCAGAAGGGTGGTGGGAATGGTGATTGGCTGATCGGTGTGGTAAACCTGTTGACGACTGTTAACAACTGCAATTGGTCTTACAGGAAAAAGCAAGGGATGAGATGGCTAAAAATAGCTTTATCATGTATAACGAGATAAAAATCCAATGTGTCTACTCAGACCAGGTTTCTCCCACCGTCCCAGGCTCAAAGGAGAGCTCCCTTTTTCTGAAGTTTTCCACATAGCAAGGGGAGCGTCCTTTGGTGTAATGCCCATCAAAGGGAGTGAATGGGCTATGCAAAAGGAATGCAGCCCGTAAAGCTTTGCCAAAGCCCGGGGTTGAACCAGGGACCTTTAGATCTTCAGTCTAACGCTCTCCCAGCTGAGCTACTTTGGCTGCCCAGGGCAAAAGCAAGAACCATTCTAGTTTCTCCCAGAAACAAGACTCCCAAGTTGCAAGAGGCTGGACCTTTTCCTCAGTGGCCAGGCGCCCTGGCATCGAAACCTGCCCCCACCTCTCCAAGGGGCGAAAAAGAGAGGAAGACATGCACAAATCCAGGTCACAGGACTGGCGACTTCATATGATACCCCATCACTACTCGCACAGCTACTGAGGAGGTAATTTTCTTTCCAAAGAAGTACTGCGTTGTTTGCTGGACACAGAACAGTTAGTTGCCATTAATGTGTGCTGTCATCGTGCGAAAGGCTGGGCTGGATGAATCCCTAGCTGGCATTAAGATTGCCGGAAGAAATATCAACAACTTCAGATATGCAGATGACACATTGATGGCAGAAAGTGAGGAGGCGTGCTCTGGTCCATGGGGTCACGAAGAGTCGGACACGACTAAACAACTAAACAACAACAAGCTGTCTCACTGGGCGCCAATGGAAGCCTAGATGAGCCCTTGAATTTAGGTAACAGGCCCATCAAGAAGTGGAACAGCAACACCCTGGTCCAGACCTGGCTGGTCTAGTGATTTGGCAAGTCTCACCACACTGGCAGGGGATAGATTTCCAAACAGGGAGCATAAAAACATAAGGAGAACCTTCCTGGATCAGGCCCATGACCCACCTAGTCTAGCATCCTCTTCTCACAATGGTCTACCAGCCTTGAACAGTCCACCCTGAATTTGTCTAATCCTTCTTTAAAGCTATCCAGTTCAGTGGCCATCACTGCTTCCTGCGGGAGTGAGTTCCATTGTTTTAAATGTGGTGCGTGAAGAAATACTTTTCTTTCTTGCCCTGAATCTTTCAAATTTCAGCTTCACTGCATGCTCACGAGTTCTGGGGTTATGAGAGAACTTTTCTTTCTCCACTTTCTCCATGCCATGCATAATTTTATAATCTAGCATGCCACCTCTCTGACCAGCCTCTTCTGTGCGTTGTAAAGTTCCCAAATGCTGCAAGGGAAAGTGTTTCCTCTCCCCTTATGGAGGTAATGCTCTTGCAGAGGTTTTGTCTTGTGGCCACTTGACATGGGTTTCTGTTGAAAATGTGCTCTGGCATATTTCTGTGCAGCCTTCTTAGCGCAGTAGGCAGCGCGTCAGTCTCATAATCTGAAGGTCCTGAGTTCGAGCCTCAGAGAAGGCAGCTTGCAGATCTCTTTGTTTTTGCAAAGGGTGTGTGCCCCCTCTGTTTTCTGAGCATAGCTGTCAACGTTTCCCTTTTTTAAAGGGAAATTCCCTTATTCCGAATAGGATTCCTTACAAGAAAAGGGAAAAGTTGATGGCTATGTTTCTGAGCAAGAGCTCTGAGTGTCTTATCTTGTGAATTCAAGGACAGGAGTGATGCTTTGGGTGGGAGAGGATGTGTGTTGGTGTCTCAGATAAGCCCATGTGCCTGGACAGAGCAAAACTGTCTTTAAAACAAACAAACAAACAAACAAACAAACAAACCCCATTGAGTGAAGGAATGAAAAGTCAGGGAGGCAGTGCTAGTTTCAGCTGTCCCTGATGGTCTAGTGGTCAGGATTTGGCGCTTTCACCGCCACGGCCCGGGTTCAATTCCCGGTCAGGGAATCCTTTTGCCAGGAAGAAGGAGCACTAGCCTGACTTTGGCTCCTTTTCAATGGGTCACAGAATCATAGAATTGTAGAGTTGGAATGTACCCCAAGGGTCATCTAGTCCAACCCCCTGCAATGCACATTGGGTCACACTGAGTGATGTGCTAAGAAAGAAACCTGTCTGCAGACAGATCCTGCCGTACTACCTGGTGGTTTAGTGGTTAGGATTTGACACCCTCATCATCACCCCACACTGGGTTTGAGTCCCAGTGGGAGGATCCTTTTTTTTTTGTTTGTTTAAATACTTTTTCAGTTATTAAAAACAGAGAAATAGCACTAACTAAAATCCCCAACCCATGCTCACTTTCCACAAATCACCTTACCTGTTTATCAGCATTGTGAATCATTTTTAAACCTTGTACCAGGGAATCCAAGTTTGGGTGCAGGCAAAGGAACCAGAGACAAAATTGCAAACATGCGCTGGATTATGGAAAAAGCTAGAGAGTTGCAGAAAAACATTTGCTTCTGCTTCATTGGCTACGCAAAAGCATTTGACTGTGTCGACCACAGCAAACTATGGCAAGTTCTTAAAGAAATGGGAGTGCCTGATCACCTCATCTGTCTCCTGAGAAATCTCTATGTGGGACAAGAAGCTACAGTTAGAACTGGATATGGAACAACTGATTGGTTCAAAATTGGGAAAGGAGTACGACAAGGCTGTATATTGTCTCCCTGCTTATTTAACTTATACGCAGAATTCATCATGCAAAAGGCTTGGCTGGGTGAATCCCAAGCCGGAATTAAGATTGCGGAAGAAATATCAACAACCTCAGATAGGCAGATGACACAACCTTGATGGCAGAAAGTGAGGAGGAATTAAATAACCTTTTAATTAGGGTGAAAGAGGAGAGAGCAAAATATGGTCTGAAGCGCAACATCAAAAAAACCAAGATCATGGCCACTGGGCCCATCACCTCCTGGCAAAGAGAAGGGGAAGAAATGGAGGCAGTGAGAGATTTTACTTTCTTGGGCTCCATGATCACTGCAGATGGTGACAGCAGCCACAAAATTAAAAGACACCTGCTTCTTGGGAGAAAAGCAGTGACAAACCTAGACAGCATCTTAAAAATCAGAGACATCACCTTGCCAACAAAGGTCCATATAGTGAAAGCCATGGTTTTCCCAATACTGATGTATGGAAGTGAGAGCTGGACCATAAAGAAGGCTGATCACCGAAGAATTGATGCTTTTGAAATATGGTGCTGGAGGAGACTCTTGAGAGTCCCATGGACTGTAAGAAGATCAAACCTATCCATTCTGAAGGAAATCAGCCCTGAGTGCCCACTGGAAGGACAGATCCTGAAGCTGAGGCTCCAATACTTTGGCCAGCTCATGAGAAGAGAAGACTCCCTGGAAAAGACCCTGATGTTGGGAAAGATGGAGGGCACAAGGAGAAGGGGACGATTGAGGACTATTTTACTATTTATACCCCACAGATGTGATTGAGTTGCCCCAGCCAGTCTGGGCAGCTTCCAACATAAATAAAAACATAATAAAACATAATAAAACATAAAAAAATTTAACTTCTCTATACAGGATTGCCTTTAGATGGTTCGGGGGTTGGATAACTCCATACCCTCCAACATTTCTCCAGTGAAAATAGGAACATCCTAAGGAAAACCAGGACATTCTCTAAATCAGGGACATCCCTGGAAAATAGGGAAGAGATGGATGTTCTGAAGCAGTACTGGCTCATCATTTCTCACTGACAAGTTAAAAGCACCTGCTGGTGGTGGGAGGCTATTTCAGATGGCTCAGTGTCATTTCCCAGCTCTGTTCACCTGTCTTATGAACACCTCCATCCACAAAACCTCAGATGAAAGGAGGAAAGCTGCCCAGGTCTCTGTGGCGCAATGGGTTAGCGCGTCTGGCTGTTAACCAGAAGGATGGTGGTTCGAGCCCACCCAGGGACGGCTGCGGGCAGGATCCATAGACGAGGTGGCCGAGTGGTGAAGGCGATGGACTGCTAATCCATTGTGCTCTGCACACGTGGGTTCGAATCCCACCCTCGTCGGCCCTTTTCCCCCATGGGATGCAGGATTTCAGGATGGAAACTTTTACTTAGTTCTGCTGTCTTGACTCCTGGAAAAGGTAAGAGTCAGAATAAAGTGTAGAACTTGAAGACAGGTTCTACAAGATTGGCAACCTCACAAAATGCCTCTGTACCATAGGCACACTAAATGGGGGTCTTTTCATTCTGTCGCAGATACTGCATGGAGTTGCTCCAGTGAGGCATGGCAGAGACTGAGGACTTGGCCTCTTGAAGGAAAAGACTTCTCTGCTGGCCGCCTTCCACAGAACCATCACTGTCTGGAGAGAAGGTAGTTAGCTCTAAGTCTGTTGCTGGAAGAGAACAGAGGACTGCAGAATCTGGAACTGTTTAACACAAAGCATTCCAGCCAGTAGCAGAAAGCAAATGCCTCTCACCGTTTTCTTTTGTGTGCTGTCTAATGCAACCTTTTTCAGCTGTGGGCTGGTCCACTGTCCCTCAGACCATGTGGTGGGCTGGACTATATTTTTTTTGGGGGGGGGGGATGAACGAATTCCTATGCCCCACAAATAACCCAGAAATGCATTTTAAATAAAAGCACACATTCTACTCATGTAAAAACACCAGGCAGGCATCACAAATAACCCAGAGATGCATTTTAAATAAACACATTCTACTTATGTAAAAACACGCTGATTCCCAGGCCATCCGTGGGCCAGATTGAGAAGGCAATTGGGCCGCATTTGGCCCACAGGCCTTAGGTTGCCTACCCCTGGTCTAACGGAAAAGCAAAATGCCATTGGCACCTAGCAGAGGATGGTTTCTGTTATGTACTGAAGTTCTCACCCTGGGCCAGCAGGGGGATACTGTAGATAGTTTTAACTCAGGTCCACGTCAGTTATTTTAGGCGGGAAACCCTGTGTTGTTGTTGCTACAATGTTGACAGCCGGCTGTCTATAAAAGCAGGCCAGCTGAGCTGTTTGCTGTTCAGTTCTGTCCAGCGTACAAATAAAGAGCTGCTCTGGAGAAATTGCTGCGTTGTCTGCTATGTTTGCCCACAACCTAACAGTTTCGATCCATTGACCTCTGGGTTATGGGCCCAGCACACTCCCGCTGCGCCACTCTGCTGGATGGCAGGAAAGTGGCCTGGTGCTTTTCATCTATTCAGCTCCGGCAGATAAACTTCAGGTCAAAGGAGGCTGATGGTGGTGGTGGGGAACCACTTAGCTCTCTGCGGCACAATCAGTTAGCATGTCTGGTTCTTAACCAGAAATAAGGTGGTCTGAGCCTACCCAGGTCAGGGGTTTGCATGGTGAAGGCGATGAGCGGCTAATCCATGGTTCCTTGCACATGTGAATTTGAATCCCGCCTTCATCAACACTTCCCCCACTGGATGGAGGATCTGCAGCATCGACTTTCGGCTAGCTATGCTGTCTTTGCTACTTGGGAGGTAAAAGACAGAGGAAGGCATCTGCCAGCCTGGACTCAAACCAAATCCATCCTCCGAGGAATGTATTGCGCGTCCAAGGGGGTGTGGCGTGCCACCCCCGGCGGGCATGGCGGGCATCCTGGGGAGTGTGGCAAGCGTCCTGGGGGGTGCACAGTGAGTGGCGCACACCCTGGGAGGTGCTGCCGATCGGGGGTCGGCATTTTATCACCCCTCCTTTGGAATGGCACCCGGGGTGGACTGCCCCTCTGCCCCTGCCTCAGAACACCCCTGCCTGCTGCTGCTGCCACCACAGTAGCAGTGATGGCTTCAGCCCACGCCTTGGTGCTGCTGGTTTCCCCTCACACTAGGGAGGAAATGGCAGGGGGTGTCCTATAGGGTCTCCTGGGCTCTGCCCCTTCCCAGCACGATTGACAGTAACACCCCACCCCCGCACCCTCCACCCCCAGTGACAGCCTTTGATTCCCTCTTCAGCTGTTGGGTAAAGATTCCCACTTTGTTCCTGATGTAGATCTTCACTCACCTCCCCACCTCCTTTTCTGGCAGCGGAGGGACCATTTTGTGGTTTGCCTCAAGTGCTGAAATGTATTGGGCTGGCCATAACGCTTCTACATCACTTGCTGGTGGGAGTGGGGCTGGTCACCATGCCACCATTTTGTGGTTCTGTCTCTTTTTCTGCTCTTTTAGATGGGGCAGCCATTTTGTGTTGTGCCCTGTTGCCGCAGCAACCATATTGCAACTGGCGCCGACAATACTTTCTCCAAATTCCAAATAGGAGAACCAGCTCAGAAAAGTTGGCCTAATCGCCCTGTTCTACATAAATAGCTCCCTCAGGTCCCCGCCTGTATTGTCTTCCGCTGCTCAGGTGTATATTTACAATAAACTGAGCCAGCGATTAAAAAATATTTACTTCTCTGCACAGAGCAGCAACTTGGCTCTCGGCTCCCTGACAGGAACTGGATTGAGAAGACTGGTTTTAAAAAAACACTTGCTACTTTAAAAGGCCTTTGGTGGAATATCTTTCCTGGTTTGATTGGAAAGCTTTTATGTTTCGAATCCTGCCATCAGTGGCCTTCCCCACACTGGCTGGAGGCTCAGGTGTGGGGAACTTGCCAGGCTCCTCATCTGACCCGAAGTCTGTTTGTGGGGAGCCTTGCCTACCCACCCTGCTTTATTCCTTAAACTCTCTCTGCTCTTCTCCATCCCACTTGCAAAGTCACAGGTAGAAAGGAGAAGCGAGGGGAGAGATAAATCTCACTGAATTCTGTTCTGTTCTCATAGATAAATCTCACTGAATTCAGTGCAGCTTCAGCCCAATTAAATGTGTTTGGAGTTCCTGCATTAACATTCCTTATTAAACTTGCTTTGGATTGGGCTGCCGGTATTAACTGTTCCTGAAGGTTGGATTTCTGAAGGTTTTCACCAGGTGTGATGCATTGTCACTATGTGTCAATATCAATGAATTGTGAGTTGTGCATCTTTGCAAGGAAGGTGGACGGAGTGAGAGAAAAACAACATTGTCTCCTCCTCCTATAACCACCTGGCTCTGCCTCTTGTGACCAGACCTGCCATGAGCTGCCCTACCCACTATCCTCAATGGGGAGGAGATGCCACTATCTGTCCCCTTCTTAGCACATGAAGCAGCCGGTCAGTTTCATAATCTGAAGGTCCCGAGTTTAAGCCTCTGAGAAGGCAACTTCCTGTTTTCTCCTTTTTGCCAAGGGGTGTATTCAGCTGCGCTCTCTAAGAAGAGAAAAGGGAAGACTCTGAGTGTCGTGGGTGATGAGTTCGAGATCTTGATTGCTGAGTGGTACCTCAGGTTAAGAACTAAATTCGTTCTGGTGTTAGATACCACCTTTGTATGGACGTAGAGTTCAGGTTTTGAAGAACAGATCTTGTTGGGTGAAAAACAGGCTAATGAGTCATACCATAACACAGAGGTTGATGGATCACACATCCCCTATGTTATCTCACCAAGAAATGGCCTCCTGGGTCATCAGTGCCTCTCTCAAAGGGGCGACATGCCACATACTTGGTTGAGAATGCATGAATTACACAGCCTCAGCCATGCCCAGTTGGCCGTGGGCTCCAGTGGCTATCATGCAGACCAGCTGTGCTTTTAAAAATTAAAAATTCAACAATAGCATTAAAATGTTACACAAAATTAAGAATTAGGAGTATGAACTCTTGTCCTGTCCACACCTTTCATGTGTTTTTACCCATTGCACACTTCTGCTAAAATCCTGAATTTATCCATTTTCTTCTATGGGCAACTGATCAGTATCATCCCCAAGGGAAGGGCTGGCTCAATGTACAATATATTTTTTTCAGAAAATTGTGAGGGAAGGCCTGGGAATAGGCTGTGTTTGGGGGAAATATCTACTTTCAAAGATGGTGTGGTATAGTGGTGAGTGTGTGGGCTAGGACCAGGATGACCAGGATTCAAATTCCCACTCAAGTCATGAAATTGACTGGGTGACCCTCGGCCAGTCGCTGTCTAACATTCCTCACAGGACTGTTGTGAGGATGAAATGTTATTGATTACAGTACAGTGGTACCTCAGGTTACAGACTCCGCTAACCCAGAAATAGTGCTTCAGGTTAAGAACTTTGCTTCAGGATGAGAACAGAAATGGGGCTCCGACGGTGTGGTTAAAAACAGTTTCAGGTTAAGTACGGACCTCTGGTACGAATTAAGTACTTAACCTGAGGTACCATTGTATATGAGTTTTTGATCTGCTAATGTCTGATCTTGGAATATTGTTGTATTGCCTCTTTTGCACAAGTTTCTTTCAATATTTTTCTTTATATCTTTTGTCTCTTTATCTTACATGTGCACATATTCAATTGTTTTCTTCCTCTGTTGAATTGCTGGAATACTCTGCTAGTCGTGTTCTACAAAAAGTATCTATTTAGGGCAGTGGTGTCCAAACATTTTTCAAAGAGGGCCGGATTTGATGAAGTGAAGGGCTGTGAGTGCCGACCAAAGGGCCAACCAAAGTTTACTCCAGGAAATAAACTGCCACAGGGGCCGGATTCAACCGACAGGCGGGCTGGATTAGGCCCCTGAAACGGACTGTAGTTGCTCTGCACTTTGTGTGGGAAGCACTGGAAATAAATAAACAAAACCTTGGTCTGATCTAGCAAGATTATTCTTACCTTCTTACAGAAGACATCTTTTCCCCCAACAAGAAAAACAACAACCCTGTACAACCTACAGTTAATATTTATTCATCCAATTCTCCTCTGGCCATCTAGAACACTCAACAATATTATCTTTAATGCATAGTTAAAGGAAATGAAAGATTCTTAAAAAGACACGGCTTCAGCTTGGCTTCCTTTCCACGTGCAGCTTCTGATGTCGAAGAAGGCCGCTGCGCCGCGTAAAACATTTCTGGCACTCGGAGCATTCGTAGGGCTTCACCCCCGTGTGGGTTCTTTCGTGCTGAATGAGGTACGACCTGCGGCTGAAGGTCTGCCCACAGTCCGAGCACTCGTAGGGCTTCTCCCCTGTGTGGATTCTCTCGTGTTCTGTAAGGACCGAGCTGTAGCTGAAGCTCTTCCCACACTCCGAACACGTATACGGTTTCTCTCCTGTGTGCATGCGCTGGTGTATGAGGAGGTGGGATTGCCTGCTGAAGGTCCTCCCGCACTCCGAACATACGTGCTGGGTCGCTCTTGTCTGGATTTCCCGGGGCTGAGGAGCATCATAAGGCTGAGGGAACCTTTTCCCAAAGTCCGACCAGATGGAGGGTTTCCCTCCCATGCGTTTCCTCTCGGGCATATTGAGGTGCATCCTCAACTTGAGGCTCTTGCCCCATTCCGAGGATTTGTATGCCTTTTCTGCCGTCGGCAGTCTCTGCTTCTTGAGGAGATCAGAGCTCGGGAACAAGTTCTTCCCGCCATCCACACCCGCCTTCTTTCTTTTACGCCGGAGCAGTCCGTCCTGGAAGGCCCTCTTGTGTGAGCCTGTGTGAGCACCCTCATGGAGAAAGGATAGCTCTGCTGTCTTCCATGGATGGTTTTCTATGTGATTTTCTTGAACCTGCAAACCTCTGGGCATCAGTTCCATTTCAGGATCCAGAGGACTTTTCTCTTTGGTGTTTTCCCATGATCCTGTGGGGACATCTCCTTTCTTGGGTCCTTCTGGCAGAAGAGTCTCTTCATCCTTGGGCTCCTCTTTCACCTTCACTTGCCAGTCAACAGCTGGAAGAAAACAAGACACCTGTTAAATCGGTCACACGAAGGACACAAAGTGGAGTAAGAACTGCATCATAATTAACAGGACAAGTTGAGCCCTCGTTTAAACAAGAACATAGATGTCAACAAAAATCACAAACCTATATATTTCATCAGGGGTGTTAGATAATTCCATCTAAAATGGAAAAGGAGTGGAAGTTCCTGTAATCTGGATATTTATCCGAGGCCAGGGACAAAAATTGTGCAGACAAATCTGAGTGGTATTCACTATGATCAGTGCTATTTTTCTAGAAAAAGAGGTGCTGGAACTCATCATTAGTGTCTCCTTGTTCTCTTATAACAGGGAAGCTGTTCAGGGAAGCTTTTAATATGTAACGCTGTACTGTTTTTAACATTTGATTGGGAGCCACCCAGAGTGGCTGGGGAAACTCAGCCAGATGGGCGGGGTATAAATAATAAATGATGATGATGATGGCAATGGCATCCAACTGAGGAGGTGTCAGAACTGAGTTCCAACTGAAAAAAGCCCTAACTATAATACATATAGGGAGGTAAATATGGAAGAAAGCCTTCTTGCAAATATTTAGATCCCAAAACATTTAGGGCAGGCTTCCTCAATCTCGGCCCTTCAGATGTTTTGAGACTACAGTTCCCACCATCCCTGACCACTGGTCCTGCTAGCTAGGGATCATGGGAGTTGTAGGCCAAAAAAACATCTAGAGGGCCTAAGTTGAGGAAGCCTGATTTGGGACTTTAAATGCCAAAGTTGACACCTTGAAGTGGGCCTGGAAAATAACTGGCAAGCAGTGTAGCTGTTTTAAGACCTTGTTAGGAAGAAAAGTGTTTAAAAACAGAATTCCACATCAACAACTCTGAAGTGGTATAGCCTTTCTACTGCCTCATTCAGATCCAACCGAGAAAAACAATTTTTTTTAAGGGGAAGGCGGGAATCTTGACCTCATACCCTATGTCTGTTTCCAAATCGGGAGTGTGGACTTTAGGTGCACTCTGAACTTCACATAGGAACTTCACAGAGGAATGTGGAGCCCCTGCTACACTGCAAGCACCTCGGACGCTTAGTAAATACTTGCCTGGGACAATGGTCTCTCCATCGCCTTCTTCTACAGCCTCCATGGAAAGCTTCAACGTGACAGTCTCTGACAGATGCTGCCCACATGGTGTCTGAAATGAAGGCCAGTGAATAATATATTTTCATTTTTTTTATTTACTTATTTCATATGCTGCTTGATTTTGTCTCTCTCTTTAAGCAAAAAAACCTCAAAGCAGTTTACCAAAAACAAAAAGGAACAATAAAATTATTAGTAAAAACAATTAAAAAGTTCAACAAATGAAAAACCAGCAGTAAACTTGAAACACATACGCTTCCCTAGATAACTGGGAAGGCTTGTCTAAACAAAAATGTTTCTAGCAGGTGCAGAAAATTATAAAACAAAGGTGTCTGCTGGATAGCCATAGTTCCAATGTGTAGGTGCCACCACACTAAAAGACTGATTTTTACACACACACACACACACACACACACAAATGCAGATTGTATCACTTTTTTGTTAAGGGCTAATTTTTGAGAAAGTTGTGACCCTCAGGATGAAACAGTTTTCTCACCTGCTCTTTGTGGTTCTCAGACCACTTCAGCCTCAGGAGGAAATCCTCTGCAACAGCCGCCGCCTGCTTGCCGGTCTCTGGCCCGCGTTCCTTGACCCAGCTCCGCATTTCCTCCGGGAGGATCATCAGGAACTGCTCCAGGACCACCATCTCCAGGATCTGCTCCTTGGTGTGTCTCTCCGGCTCCAGCCACTGACAGCAAAGTTCCCGGAGATGTCCAAGGGCCTCTTGGGGCCCCTCAGCCTCCCAATAGGAGAACCGCCGGAAACGCAAGCGCTGGGCCTCCAAGCCAGCTGGAATGCCGCCCTCTGCTAGGTGCCCAGAAAGATCCTGGCTACGGTCAACCTCATGGGATTCTCCATTAACACCCGGCAACGTTTGGACCCTCCACTCTTCATGAGTCCACCATTTGGTGTCTGGAAATCCCTTTATGGAATATTTAAAATCCTTAGGGATCTTCCCCAAGTGAGGCCGTGGTGGCGGAGGATTTTCCCATCCTGGCCAAGCGGCGGCCACATCCTTTGGGAACCTACCCCGCAGAGCTTCCCAGCACTGTTGCAGCCCTCCATCTGGCTCCTGCTTAATTCTGTGTACAGCTGCTTCCCCAGAAAGCTCTCCATTGGGCTCCACCTGGATGATGTGAATGTCCCTCTGCAGGGACTCCCCTGGTCCAAACTCTGCTGGATCCTCCTTTTCTGTTTTTACTCCAGGCATGCTTCCTTGCTTTGCACACAAAACTGGAAAACATCCAGAGCAATGTCAGTAACTGTGCAGTTTATTAAAAAAACAAACGCAAACCAGGTATATCTCGATTTGAGATTCTAATTTCCCCAAATTTAAATTCGTTTCTCCACATGATTTGTTCTTCAATTTCTGCAAATTCCTCTTTATATGCATATCCCCACCACCACAATTTCCCCAACATTTTTGCAAAGCAATCACAAAAAATATGCGTTACTCTGCACAGTTTACCCCAGTACATGCAATTTTGTACACATTATCTGGCTGGAGAACAGCACTGAAAACTTAGGATAAATGTGATTTTTTGGGGGGATGGGGATGTTTTTCAGTTCTTTCTTTCGCTAATTAAGTAGGTTCCCATTTAAATGTGAACAGAACTGATTCCCCACCCCACCCCTAGATCTGAGAAATCTGTGGCCTTCAGATGCTGCTGGACTACAACTCCCATCATCCCTGGCTTATAAATAGTTCAAATAAACATTTTTTATATATAGCTAGCTACAAGGGCAAAACTGTTTGGGGGTATAAAATCATTGGTTTATTCCAAATGACCCATAGGAATATTCTGCGTTTCCAAATAACCAGGAAACACACTGGCTTCTTTCTTCCAAATGGTCATTTGAATACAAATAGGCAGAGAAACAGGTGAGACGAAAAGAAGATCAGTTGCTTTCACTGTTCGGTCTTTAGGGACCATCACCAAATGGACAATATACACCCCTTGCTGTTATAAGATAGATAAACACACTATCCTTCTGAGCAGCTGATGGAGATTTGCAGGACTGATTTGCTTTAAAAATGACACCAGTTATTAGTACAGTGGACACTCGGGTTGCGAACATGATCCGTGCGGGATGCACGTTCGCAACCCGCAGCGTACGCAACCCGCGTCTGCACATCTGTGCATGCGCGGGTTGTGATTCGGCACTTCTGTGCATGTGCAAAGCGCAATTTAATACTTCTGTGCATGCACGGCCACCGAAACCCGGAAGTAACCAGTTCCGGTACTTCCGGGTTTCGGCGGTCCGCAACCCGAAAAAACACAACTTGAAGCATCTGTAACCTGAGGTACGACTGTATTTGCAGAGTTTTTTAGGAACATCAGAAAAGCCCTCTTGGGTCTGGTCCTCTGGTCCAGCATCTCTTGCAGTGGTGAACTGGATCCCCCAAGGCAAAACCTACAAGCAGGATCCGAGCACAACAGTGCTGTCCCCACTTCTGATTCCCCATAAAGTGGTAGTCAGAGACCCATTGCTTCAGACGCTGGACGTAATTTTCAATGGAACAGAATCCAAAAATGATTCCTAAGCAGGGATGCAAGTGATGCAAGCCATAGCACAGTGCTATCAGCAGCTCAGGTCTACCACTCAAAGGCTGCGGTCAAAAAGGCACAGGTGAGAGGCTGTAATTTGCCAACCTCAGCGCAGACTCTCGGTTTCCCTGCTTGCAACACTGCTGCTTCCCTCTCTCCAGCTATTTCTGGTTCTCCTGCTCTTCCTCTGGATCCGGGCCTTGCCTGAAACTTACCCTCTCCTGGGGGTCTTTGCATCACAGCTGCTGCTGATGTCTTGGGGGCTTCCCAGATCTTCATATGGCGGGGTGTGTGTGCGTGCACCCCAAAAGCCAGTCTGCCAAGCAAGGAGGAGAAGGGACACAAAGTGGCTGCCTTCTTCACATCTGCCCTTCTCAAATTCATGCGCCTCTCTGCTAAGGAGAACTCGGTTCATTTAACCCTTTCCTTGTATTTCATTTTGTTATTGGTTTTTGGAAAAGGCAACTTGCCTGTTATATATAAAAGTGGACAGATTAAAAGAAGGAGGACATCAGGGGAGCCTGCTGGATCAGGCCAATGGTCCATCTAGGCCACAACAAGTCGCAGAGTGTTTCTGGGGGGAGGAGGAGGAACGGGAAGTGCTTCGGGGGCCCCCGACTCTTAAGTTGTGGGTTGACATAGCAGACGACACAGCGATTTCTCCAAGTAGCTCTTTATTTCGTAAGCTGGAATAGAACTGACTGCAAACAGCTCAGCCGGCCTGCTTTTATAGGCAGCCGGCTGTCAACATTGTAACAACAACAGCCCAGAGTTCCCGCCTAAAATAACTGACGCGGACCTGAGGGAAAACTATCTACAGACCTGAGTGAAAACTATATACAGTATCCCCCTGCTGGCCCAGGGTGAAACTTCACTACATAACACCCCTCCCCACCGAGACAAGGCGTTAGTTACAATCGTAATGGTTTCCTTATATACAGCACTACGCGTAATGGTTCAATTAGGCACAAAAGCATATTGGTTACATTTCCCATACTTAGACCAACAGTGATACATGTCCAACAACATAGTCCTTTAAATAAGTTGGGCGCTTGGGAACTCTGCCAGACCGCCGGGGACTGGTAGCCAAGTCCGGAGGGCCACACAGTTCTTGCTGAGGCTGTGGTGCGACCCTAGGTGGCGTTGGAACCAACTCCCCTGGATCCACTGCTGTGGGTGGAGCCTCCGCAAGTGGAGTGGTCTGAGTCTGTGGTAAGTCTGGCAGACCCTCTGAAGCGGCTTGGTTCGGCTCCACGCAGGCAGTTTGCGAGGGAGGTGTAGGTGGGGCCTCGCCATCTGTACGTGTCTCTTCTGGAGCCGCAAGCGCAGTTGGGGGCACCTCGGTAGTGTCCAAGTCCCCAACCCTGCGCCTAAGCTGGTCTATGTGCCGTCGCCACAAGCGTCCGTCTTCGAGTGCCACCTGGTACGAGCGAGGTCCAGTGACTCCCACTACTGTGGCTGGCACCCAAGGAATGTCCCCCACATAGTTCCGGGCAAAGACCTGGTTTCCTGGGACAAATGACCGTGGCGCGTTGGCACAGCCTGGGGGTTCAGCCACGGCAAAGTCCGGGTGTAGCCGGTCGAGCGGTGACCTGAGGCGGCGGCCCATAAGCAGTTCAGCAGGACTCCTCCCTGTGGCCGCATGAGGGGTGATGTGTTGCACGAACAAGTATTCGGCGACCCGCTCATGCCAGTCTCCCCGGTCCAGGCGCGCCAGTGCCTCTTTTGCCGAGCGCACCATTCTTTCCGCTTGCCCGTTGCTGGATGGATGAAAGGGTGCCGTTAGGGCATGGCGGATGCCCAGTCCCAAAAGATACCGCTCAAACGTGCCTGACGTGAACTGTGGTCCGTTGTCAGAGACAAGGACATCAGGACACCCATGCGTTGCAAACAGGCCTCGCAGCACCCGGATGACAGCTTCGGTAGTGGTGGAGGGCATCAGGGTGACCTCCAGCCATTTGGAATAGGCGTCCACCACTACCATAAAGGTCCGGCCGTGAAAGGGGCCAGCCAGATCAATGTGCACCCTCGACCAGGGTGTCTTTGGCGTCTCCCAGGTGTGTCCCTTAGCTGCCGGTGGTGCAGGCCTCGACTCTTGGCACGCTTGACAGGCGGACACCCAGGCAGTGATGGCATCGTCCATATTAGGCCACCAGACGTAACACCGAGCCAACGCCTTCATTTTGACAATTCCCGGGTGGCCAACGTGCAGAGCCTCCAGGACGCGCTGACGGAGTCCCTGGGGAATCACGACGCGGTCTCCCCACAGCAGACAGCCGCGATGAGCTGAGAGTTCATGTTGTCTGGTTGCGAAGGGCTGGAACTCTGATGCAAAAGGCCCTTGTGGCCACCCCCTCCACACCCAGTTGAGCACCCGGCTGATGGTGCGATCCTGGGCAGACGCGGAGGCCACAGTGGCAGCTGATACAGGCGCTGCCGGAAGATCCTCAATCAGAAGGAGCGATGAAGCTGGAGCCGGGTCTTCCACAAATGCTGGAAGAGGGCAACGGCTGAGGGCGTCGGCATGGCCCATCGATTTCCCCGGGCGATGGATGAGCCGGTAGTGGTAGGCAGCCAGGAAAACAGTCCATCGCAGCATGCGTGGCGAGAGGACCGGTGGAGTTGGACGATCACCGGCGAGGAGGCCCAGGAGTGGCTTGTGGTCAGTGATGAGGTCAAAAGTCCTGCCATAGAGGTATTCATGGAACCTCTTCACTCCAGCCACAAGTGCCAATGCCTCCTTGTCGAGCTGGCTGTAATTCCGTTCCGTCAGAGATAGTGTCCTGGAAAAGTAGGCGAGTGGTGCTTCTCTTCCATCTGGAAAACGGTGACTAAGGACAGCACCGATGCCAAAAGGTGAGGCGTCGCAGGCAAGGACCAGCGGCCTGGATTCACTGTACTGTACCAGCACACTGTCTGATGAAAGGAGAGCCTTAACCGCGTTGAAGGCCGCCGTCTCCCGATGACCCCAGGCCCAAGGCGTCTTTGTACTAAGGAGTCGGTGAAGAGGCTCAGCCACTGTGGCTTTGTGGGGCAGGAACATGTTATAAAAGTTCAGCAGCCCCAGGAATGCCTGCAACTCCGTCTTGTTCTTTGGGGTGGGGGCCTGCTGGATAGCGCGGATCTTGGATGTGGTCGGGTGAAGGCCGGAGGCATCGATAAGATAGCCCAGGAACTCTACCTGTGGAACGGCGATCTGGCACTTCTCCCTCTTTACCTTGAGCCCGGCCTCTTGGAACCTGGTCAGCACGGCACGGAGGCGCTCGAACAGCTGCTGGTGTGAGTCTGCAGATACCAAGACGTCATCAAAATATGGTACCACGCCCGGAAGCCCTTGCAGGAGACGCTCCATAAGGCTTTGGAAAATGCCAGGAGCCACACTCACCCCGAACTGCAACCGGCGGCAACGGAATGCCCCCCGGTGGGTGACGATCGTCTGGGCTTCAGCAGTGGCATCATCGACTGGCAGTTGTTGATAGGCTTGGGCAAGGTCCAGCTTAGCGAAGACCTTACCCTCACCCAGGGAATGCAGCAGGTGTTGGACAACAGGAACCGGATAAGCGTGCTGCTGAAGTGCCTTGTTGATCGTGCACTTGTAGTCAGCGCAGATTCTCACCGACCCATCTGGCTTGACAGGCGTGACGATGGGGGTTTCCCACTTGGCGTGGTCAACCGGCTCCAAAACTCCTTGGGCGATCAGTTTGTCCAGTTGTTCGTCCACCTTAGCCTTGAGAGCAAAGGGAACCCGGCGTGGCTTTAGCTTGATGGGGGCGACTTGTGGATCAACGGCTAAAGGAGATGGGCGTACCTGTATATTGCCCCAAGGTGCCGTCAAAAACCTCGGCAAAGTCTTTGACCAGACCCTCAGTCTCTGCGTTAGAGATGCAGTTGATGCCGGTGACTTCCAGGCCGAGGGTATCAAACCAGTCTAGCCCTAGGAGGCTTGGCCGCTGACCTTCGACCACCACCAACCGGAGCAGGCCCGAAAAATCCTTGAAGGCAATCCGGAACCGGCCAACGCCTACCACGGGAATGTCGTTTCCCTGGTAGTCTCTCAGGTGTACGCGGTGAGAGTCGAGTTGCCTTTTGGACACTCTGGGTACCAGTCTTTTGATGGTGCTCCACGACACGATGGACAGGGCAGACCCGGTGTCAATCTCCATGTCACATGGAGCTCCTTCAATGAGCACCGTGACGTTCAGCTTGCGTCGTGTAGGCGAGTCAGTTTGGCCAATCGTGGTTCCAGACGGGCAGCGGCAGTTGGTGAGAGCGAAACAACTTTCCTTGGCAGACTGGAGTGAAGGCTTGGACTTGCGAGTCGATGAAGGGGGGGTGTCAGACGGAGCCGATCGGCAGACCTTAGCAATGTGGCCCCTTCTGGAACACTTCCTACAGATGGCGTCTCTGAATCGACACTTGGCACGGGAATGGTTGCCTCCGCAGCCGGCACATTCCGGTTGGCCCTTGGACTTCTGTTGGAACTTCCTGTGCTCCCGCTTTGTCTGGTGCACGTCATCGCCTTCACTGGAGGATGCCTCATCACTGCTGGCCTCTTCATGATGCACCGGAACTGGCTCCCTAGCAAGACGCGGGCTGCTGCACTTGCGGATCTCCTGGGCAGAGCGTTCAGCAGCCTCTGAGGCCACAGCCTCCTCAATGGCTTTCTGCAGCGTGAGGTCTGGCTTGGCGAGGAGACGCCGTTGCAGATGGATGTCCCGGACCCCGCAGACGATTCGATCCATCAGGGCATCATCTAAGTCTCGGAACTCACAGTGCATTGCAGCCTGTCGCAGGGCGGTGGTGTAGTTGTTGATTGACTCCCCCTCTGCCTGGTTCCGGTGGTAGAACGCATGGCGGGCAGCAATCTTGAACGGCTTTGGTGCGTAGTGGTTGCGGAGCTTCTCTTGGATCGTGTCCCATGGTGTTGCCTGGACTGCTTCGGGCGCAACCAATGCTCGGGCCGTCTCAAACACCTCAGGCCCACAGAGGCTGAGGAATAGGCCCCGCTTACGATCCTTTGATACTGCTGTCAGCTCGTTGGCTTGGAGGTAGCAGTCGAACCGAGCGAGGTAGGAATCCCATGATTCAGAGGCTGGCGCAAACGGCGGTAGAGGCACAAGTGAAGCCATGATTCCGATGCCGGCGTGAAGGGCGATGGATGGAACACAGTGCTCTAGCCAGAACAGTCAGCTCTGAATTGGTTCTGTCCAGTGATTTCGCTCAGTGATTTCGCTCAGTGATTTCGCTCTGTGATTCAGCTCAGTGATTCAGCTCAGTTCAGAGGCTGGCCGCATCTGGCTGTGCTCTGATGTCCATCCATCCCACCTTCGTCGCCAGTGTTAGTTGTGGGTTGACATAGCAGACGACACAGCGATTTCTCCAAGTAGCTCTTTATTTCGTAAGCTGGAATAGAACTGACTGCAAACAGCTCAGCCGGCCTGCTTTTATAGGCAGCCGGCTGTCAACATTGTAACAACAACAGCCCAGAGTTCCCGCCTAAAATAACTGACGCGGACCTGAGGGAAAACTATCTACAGACCTGAGTGAAAACTATATACAGTATCCCCCTGCTGGCCCAGGGTGAAACTTCACTACATAACAATCCTGTTCTCAGAAGGTCTTATCCAGAACATTGGCGTAGCCCAGGGATGGCAGGGAGGGTCAGCTGCCCCCTAAATCAGTAAAACTAATAAAAATACATAGCAAACTGAGGTTCTGCCCCCTAACAAAAGGCCTGGCTACACTCATGATCCAGATCTCTGTAGAAACACCCCCCCCCCAAAGCAGGATCACAGCACAAGAGCCTTCTCCTCTCCTATGGTTCTTAATAACCGATATTCATTAACATTTACTGCCTCAGACTGTGCATAGCCATCATGACTAGTAGCCAGTCTTGCCTTCTGTGAATTTGTCTAATCCTCTTTTCAAGCCATCCCAGTTGGTGGTTGTCATGGCCTCCTGTGGCAGGGAGTTCCACAGGTGCTGCTTGAAGTATTTTCTTCCCTGGATAACCTTCAAGTTCTAGTATTAGGAGGGAGGGAGGAAAACTTTTCTCTATCCACTTTCTGCTTGCCAGATTCAGGCAGGCAGGTTTCTCACATACATAGGAATCTGCTATATTATTCCAAGTCTGTCCATTGGTCCATCTAACTTAGTATTGTCTACACTGACTGGCAGAAGCTCCTCAAGTTTTGGGATCTCCCTCAGTCCTTGCTGGAGGTGTGGGGGCTGAACCTGGGATGTTCTACATGCAAAGCTACTGAGCTGCAGACCATCTCCACTTGGTCCCAAGTTGTTTAGGGCTCCATATACACAAATAACATAACCTTTAACCTGGCTTAGTCACAAGCTGGCAGCCCGTGCAGTTATTTCAGATCAGGCATTGTATGTGCCTGCCAGAACATCCCCCTTTGCCACCTAACTGCCGCTTTTGAAGAAGACTAAGGGGCAGCCCCAAACAGAACTCATTAGTCAAGTAAGCTACCGTATTTGGAGGTGGCCCCTATAGATGTGTGGCGACCTGTGGAATTCCATCTTGCGGCAACGTGGAAACAGGCCTTCTTCAAGACTGGCACCTGGTCTTTGCAAGGATCTCCCCTCTGCAATGCAGGTGCAAAGGCAATACAGCCAAATCCACTTTGAGCTTGTTTCCTCCCTTCTCCCTCCCAGTTCTTCTTCCTCGTGTGCCGTGACTTTTCAGATGGCAAGTACTGATTTTTGCAAGCTGCTCTTGAAGAGCCTTTGTGTTGCCAAAATAAATGCTGTAAACAAATAATACAACAGGCAGAACACCAGCACACTTGACATAAATAAAACACATTAAAAAAACAACAGGCACAACCTCCCGTCTATTCCTTATTTCAGTTTCATATTAGTTATTGCCAATACACGCTTTTATCATCATTTAACTTTTTCTTAATATATCTTAACTCTTATATCTAACTTGCAGCTATTACTGAAGTTCCTCGAATGCTGCAACAGAGTTTAAACTACTATATTTATATTTCAAATATTCTTTGGAGAGCCAGTGTGGTGCAGTGGTTAAGAGCGGTAGTCTTGTAATCTGGTGAACCGGGTTCGCTTCCCTGCTCCTCCACATGCAGCTGCTGGGTGACCTTGGGCCAGTCACACTTCTTTGAAGTCTCTCAGCCCCATTCACCTCACAGTGTTTGTTGTGGGGGAGGAAGGGAAAGGAGAATGTTAGCCGCTTTGAGACTCCATTGGGTAGTGATAAAGCGGGATATCAAATCCAAACGCTTCTTTGAAAACCTCCCATTTTGAAACAAATTCCTGTGTTGATTTATTCTTTATTTTTTCTGATAGTCTGTCTAATTCGGCATAGTCTGTCAGCTTTTGGATCCATTTATGTATAGAGGGAATTTCAATACTCTTCCATTTTGCTGCGATAAGAACTCTTGCTGCTGCTGTGGCGTATAAAAATATACCCTTCATTTTTTGCGGAATATCCAAATCTGTAACTCCCAGGAGATAGGCCTCTGGTTTTTTTTATTAAAAGAGATCTTTAGCATTTTTTGCAGTTCTGAGTGAATACCTGTATTTTCTTACATAACCACTACATGTGGTAGAAAGTTCCTGAATTATCTCCGTATCTCCAGCAATTACTTGGCACATTTTTGTACATTTTCAAAAGTTTCCAGGGTGTTAATCAGTGTTGTATTGTTTGTGAAGAAAAAAACAACAGGTACTATACACCCCCTGAAATAACAGGCAACTCCCTTCCAAACCAAGCAACCTCCCCCTGCCAACCCTGTGTATTACTGATTATTTTTTAAAGCAAAATACAAAAGCGCAGAGGGGCAGGAGGCTTTGGTAGGAACCAGGTGTGTGTGAGGACTCCATGTTAGGGCTCTAACTATTACACCGCACTGGGTTCAAGTTGCATCCACTGCAATGCAATACAGGCAAGCTGTGTCTCTTGCTGAGACACAAACACCCTGACTTGAAGGCTGGGGACCTGGTGCCCTCAAGGTTGCAGGACTTCACTTCCCAACATCCATGTCCATTGGGCTGGCTGAGGCTGATGGGAAATGCAGACCAACCACAGCTAGAAGGCAACACAGCAGCTTCTCTGTTCCTCACATGGCAGGACCCGATGCCCCTGAGGTTTCAGTGCCCTGAAGAATCCTGGGGTCTGTAGTTACAGATAGGTAGCCGTGTTGGTCTGCCATAGTCAAAACAAAACAAATTCCTTCCAGTAGCACCTTAAAGACCAACTAAGTCAGTTCTTGGTATGAGCTTTCGTGTGCATGTATCTGAAGAAGTGTGCATGCACACGAAAGCTCATACCAAGAACTGACTTAGTTGGTCTTTAAGGTGCTACTGGAAGGAATTTGTTTTGTTTTGACTGGGGTCTGTAGTTTGCTAAGGGTGCTGGGAATTGTAGCTCTGTGATGGGTAACCTACAGCTACTAGGATTTTCTGGAGGGAGGGGGGAGAACCATGTTCGTAAAATGTCCTTTAAATATACGGTGTGGAAGCAACCTTAAGATTTTTCTGTATTTTCTACAGATTTTGCATTTTCAGGTAACCAGCTTACTATTATTTCCACGAGTCCGTAGCCTGAGATATGGAAGTAAATAAAAGAAAATAAAAACACAAAAAATCATACACTTTATAGGAGAGACAGCAAGAAAACGAGGGGGGTAAAGTGTTTCTGATGTTTTATTATAGGGGAGCTACACCACCATCACGGCATGATTTTTGACTGGTCCAGACACACCTCTTTGCCCAAAGCTTTGGTTTTGTGGAGCTCCTTTCCTTCTGCACAGCTTTCCCTCCTGCTTTGCCCTCAGAAAACCATCTATTCAAAGTGGTTAGCATTACAGCACACTAATAAATTTCTATATTTGGGGATGCTGAGCCCCACCTTTTCTCTGGAGCTAACCAAGGAATCAGAGCCCTGGCTCCAGCTGGGAGGGCAAGAAATGGAAGTGAGCTGCTCCACATCTTGTATTCACTCCTGGGGAAAATCCTTAGGAGAAACTTAGGTTGCGATCCCATGTAGGGAACACTGGGACTTCTGAGTAAACCTGCAGAGAATCATGCTGTTAATGTGAACACAAAAATAAATAAATGTGGTTGCAATATATTTGTGTTGGTGTGTGTTTTATGATGGTAGAAAAATTTGAAATTTTGTAATGTTGTTAAGATTGCTTCAGGCTTCTATGTATATTTTAAGTATGTACCTTTTGTGGGGGAGTGGTATGTACATATTCTATTACCTCAGGGTGTGCTCTCCCTTGGTAACATAACCTAGGTATGAGGAACATCTGAGCAAATCCAGTGCTCAGATTTAGCAACCTCCTTTCTGGCCCATCTCCAAATTCAGGAACTACATGTTCAGCAGCAAAAGCAGGGCTGCCAACCCCATCTGCCTCTTTCCCTCCACAACACTGTCCAATCAGGTGTGGGGAACCTTCGGCCTTCCAGGTGTTGTTGAACTACAACTCCCATCAGCCCCGGCAAGTGCGGCCAGTGGCCAAGGACAATGGCAACTGTAGTTCAGCAACATCTGGAGGGCAAAAGGTTCCCCACACCTGCTCAAACACCACCTCACCCAGGGTGTTGCTAGGTGGGCTTGCTGGTAAAGTGGGGGGAAACAGGAAATGGTCCCTTAGAAAAGTGGTGGTGGTAGGGAAAGGGATTAAGCACCCCTGCTTTTTAACCGCTACTTCTCCCGTACAAATAGCCCTCTCCCCACTGCTTCATTACACACGGGCAGATAATGCAGCTGGGAATCCTTAAAAAAATGTTCTTACTGTTTATTTTTTAAAAATACTTACAAACTGACATTCCCCAAAGTTTCACAGCAGGGAACGACCATAAAAATGACTGCAATAAAAACAGAAACAGGCCAAGAGTAGTGACTTGCATAAAATTCATAGCTTTGCCAACTGAGACACATAAAGTGAATTCGCAAAACTGTTTGTTGTGGTGACCACAGACATGGAGTTCCACTTCACCATATATATAGGCTGTGTTATGAGGTAATTTTACCTCAGGACCTGATCAGAAACATCACACGGTGTAGGGGCAAAAGTCACCCCACAACAAGGTTTCGGAAGACGGTTTACTGGAGCTTTCTGTGGTAGATCCCCAGCTTCTCGGAGCAAAGATTGCCTTGAACTGAACTGAAGTGTGCATTTTGAAACTTTTGTGTTTTTCTTTCATCCAAGGGCTCCATGAGGAGTTAGGAATTGCTCATGAAGTAGCTTGCCAGAGCTTCCCTCACCAGGCTCCCATCCCGTGCATCCTCTGGGGACGTTGGGAGCCTCAGGTGTCCCTCAGGGGCCTGGTCCCACACGCCATCTTGGGCCCAAGGCCCATCCACCAAAGCATGTCCCCGATTCTCGCAAATATTGTGGAGCACAACGGACCCCACCACCACGGGGATAATGTTCTCTTCGGCCACCTCCAAGCGGGTGGCCAGGCACCTCCACCGTCCCTTCAGCCGCCCAAAGGCCTCTTCGGCCACCTTCTTGCAGTCACTTAGGCGGGAGTTGAAATGTTCTTGGCGGGGGCTGAGGTTACCAGTGAAGGGCTTCATGAGCCACTTCTTCAAGGGATAGGATGCGTCGCCCAAGATGAGCGGGGGGATCTCCACGTTGCCAATGGTCATTGAATGAGTCCCAGGTACAAACGTCCCTTGGTCCATCGCTTCACACAGGGCTAGGTTTCGGAAGAAGGAGGCGTCCTTATCTTTACCGCACCAGCTGAGTTCGATGTCAATGAAACGGCCCTTGTGGTCCACTGTGCCTTGCATTGACATAGGGAAGAACCC
Organism: Podarcis erhardii; assembly: GCF_964252035.2. Taxonomy (NCBI): domain Eukaryota; kingdom Metazoa; phylum Chordata; class Lepidosauria; order Squamata; family Lacertidae; genus Podarcis; species Podarcis erhardii. Next base: position 116,958,898 of record NC_138498.1, on the reverse strand, counting down.
CTTTTGGCTGATGTTGGTCCCCTTTCGGACAGTGCAGATAATGGGGATGTGGGTCCTGTCCATGACCCCCACACAGCTGGGAAACCCCATTTCCTCAAATCCTGCCATGACCTTTCAAAACAAAAAGATGGAAGAATTAGAAAGCCGATCGACCCATCATCATCATCATCCAGGCCAGGCTTCCTGAAACAGGTGCTAGCCAGGTGTTTTGTACTACAGCTCACATCAGCCCCGGTCAGAACTTGGAATGATGGGACTTGGAGTCTTAAACATCTAGTGGGCATCAGGTTGCTTTGGGAGTCGTCTGAATGAAAACTGGCATAGAAATATAATCAATCAATCAGCCAGTCCCAGAAAAGGAATACGTAGTAGATAAAAGGTACTCTCTTTCCTTTTACATTTTCAGCACAGATTTGTGCTGGTTCTATACAGCTCAGTGGTGGTCCTGTGGGGTGGTAAAAGCTTTCTAGGAAATGATATATAATGAGTTAAAGAAAATGTTTAACAAAAGTTTTGTTAAAAAACCAGAGGCTTTTCTCTTATGTATGATAGGTGAGGAACTACCAAAATAAAATAAAAGACTATTTATGTATGCAACGACGGCAGCAAGAATGCTTCTAGCCCAGAGATGGAAAGAAAGAAAGAAGTACAGACCAGAGAAGAGTGCGGACCAAGCCGATGGAATATGCAGAAATGGCAAGACTGGCGGAAAAGATCAGAAACCAGGAAGACCAAGTATTCTTAAAAGATTGGAGTAACTTTTTAATATACTTGAAAGACAACTGTAGACAGTTGAAATCATTGGCAGGAATACAATGACACTTGTGAAGTGAAATGAACTTTGGTTACTGTGATTATATAATAGATGGATAATAGTAAAAGATGCAGGAAAAAAGAAAAAGAAAAAATATTTAGAATGGAACCTATGGAGGGAGGGAGGGAAAGAGGTCTGTAGATTCGAAAGAACCTTCGAATCTTTTTGTTTTGGAATGGTTATCGTTGTTGTGTATAACTTTATGTAAAACTAATAAAAATCTTTATAAAACAGAAAAGAAAAGGAATAGTAGAAAGAGAAAGAGAGAGAGAGAGAGAGAGAGAGAAATGTCAACACAACAATAAATAAACAAATAGAACAAGAAGAACCTATGTTTAAAGAAGACTGGAAAGCATTTATTGAATAGATGGGAAATAATTGTGTGCAGCTAAAAAGGCTGGCAGCATTAAGATATATTGAACAGTAAATAAGTTTTGATAGGTGCAATAATGGAATACTGAATGGTATAGTTTTTGTAAAACATGCAGGGGTTTATGATATCTAAAGTGAACCATGGAAAGAGAAGAAAGGAAGTCATTGAATTTCTTAAGGGTGTAACATGAGTATTTTAAATTGTAAAACAGAAAATTTAATAATTCACACACACACACACACACACAATAAACAAACAAAGTAGTAGTAGTAGTAGTAGTAACAAAGGGAGGGGGAAATTCAAGTACATACATAAAAATAAAACTGCCATCACCTCTTGGGGGTCCTCGAGGGCCACCACCTTCCTGAAGAGCAGCTTCTCGATGGCCAGGCACACCTCGATGAAGACCTCCCCGACGGTGGAGCGCCCCACGCCGAAGTGCGCGGCCACGGAGCGGTAGCACTCGGTGGTGGCCAGCTTCCAGAGGGCGATGCCCACGCGCTTCTCCACGCTCAGCGGCGCCCGCATGGTGGTGGTCTGGCGCTGCAGCTCCGGCCGCAGCTCCTCGCACAGCGCCAGGAAGGTGTCCTTGGTCATGCGGAAGCCCTGCAGCCACTGGCTGGGCTGCCACGTCTGCAGCACCACGCGCTCCCACCAGTCCTGGCTGACCTGGCGCGACCAGAAGCGGTGCGGCCCGGCGTGGAGCTCCTCGGCCACCAGGCGCGCCTCGCTGTCCGGACACGCGTCGGGCAGCAGCTGGTGCAGCAGCGAGACGTGGTTGGCCATCACGCGGCGCATGGTCCGCCGGGCGCGGGCAGCCACGCCGCCCCGCTGCAGGTGCAGGCGCACCAGGTTGTGCGTGGCCAGGATCACCAGCACGATGGCCTCCAGGTTCTCCATTCGCGATCGTTTGTTGGGATGGTGATGCCAGAATCGAGGGCAGCTGCGCTGGGTGGCTCGGTCAGTAGAGCAGGAAGCGCTTGATCTCAGGGTTGTGGGTTCGAGTCCCACAGTGGGCAAAAGATGCCTGCATTGTCAGGGGTTGGGCTGGATGACCCCCTAGGGGGTCCCTTTCCAAATTGCAATTCAGTGATTCCCCCTTCCAGTTTTTCGCGACGACTTGCACAAGCTTCTCCCAAACGGCTCAAAATGGCCCAAAGCGCTTCAAAGCAAGCATCGCGGGCAGAAAGCCTGCAGAAATGTTGATCTAAGAAGAAGAAGCGGGTTGTTTTGCATCCTGCCGGAATGGCTGAAAGCGGCCTACGAGTAGATTTAAAAACACGACTGAAAAAAGAGAGAGAGAGAACTCGGAAGAAGAAGAAAAGGGTCGTAAAATGCCGCGGCGAAGTCAATGCATGCCGAATTCTGGAATTTTTGGCATTTTGCAATTCGCAAAGTCAAACTTCCAAGGCGGAAACGCAGCAATGGAAAGGCCAGAGGTTTCGGCTGCAGCGCGGCGTCAGCCCTCGCAGCAGATCGTGGACACCAACGTTGCAAACTGATTTTCCTCCAAGGGAAAAAAAAAGAATAAAAATAAAGCGGGCTGCAATCCAAGCATTTCTTTAAAATCAGAAGATGGCGAGGCTGCAGCGAAGCTCGTCCTCTTCGCTCCCCCCCCCCTTCCCGGGAGCCTCCCTCCCGCTTCTCTCTCTGGGCGTGCTTCCCCTTCTTCTCCCCCGTTGCCAATGTCTAGCGCTAAAGGCTATCGAGAGCCTAAAGGGTTAAAGCGACAGAGCTCTCCCCTCCGACTACTAGACGGTGCCTACGATTCAACGGGAAAGCGCGTCTCCATGGCAGGTGCCTGCGCGCGCGCGTGTGCGCATTGGGATGCCATTCGCCTAGGTTCCACTAGGGGGCGCCTTCTGCAATGAGTCCCTAAGGGGGACTAACCCAGAAAGTGGGAGAGGAATCACATCAACCCCAGGAGGGATTGAAGATGGTGGAAGAGCCCCCACCTCAAAGTATTGGCTCATTTTATTGAGTTTAGATCCCACCACCCTTCCATTTTAGGGATACACAAACACAGGCTCGCGTACGTAAAGGTTAAAACCACCGAGTTCCTTTCCGATTCCTGGAGAGACCACGATACAGAGTCGCGGGAATGTAGTTCAAAACACCAAGGGCTACAGTTTTCATGTTGTTCAAATGGCAATTCCGATTGCATAGGAACCCGTGAGAAGAGCGTGTCCCTGTGGCGCTTTGGCTTTGAAATCATCTCGCTCCCTAAACACACGCAAAATAAAATCAAGTTTCTAGCAATTGTGGAACCTGAGATACGAGGCAAAATGTACGGGCACTGTTCTCATTTTGTGGGATGAGAAATTGGCCGGCTTCCCCTTTTCAGTACTGCCTCCACCCTCCAAAATCCCTGCAGATGCCCCTTGAGCACTCACTGCTTCTTCACCCGAAGCTGTTTCCAGACTGCGAATATTTTGCAGGGTGTGGAGGGGGAAATTCAATTACACACCTGCAAATTCAGGGTGCACAATTAGATTTGGATTTGGCGCTGTTCAGCAACAATCCTACTCACCCCCCGGCAAATATTTTTACAATAAGGAAATTGAGTGCAAAACATACTGGGATGTGTGGGGATAACGCGTTAACCCGACGGCGAATGACAGGCAGAAATTCAACCCTTTTTAGCCACCTTCAAATTGAGGGCTCTGCTTGGGAACCTGAAATGAAGGTTGGGTGGAACTCTTGGGTTTTCCCCAGTGCATTTTTTTTGCAGTGAATAGATTACAGTATCTGAGAATTCACTTCCTGCCCAAACACCCACATCACTCACCCCCCACTTGACACCCCCACCCCGCTTCACCTCTGGTGGCAAACTGCCTTTTGAATTACTTCTCTTTTTAAAGCTTGGAGGAAGACACAGGGGAGCTGCAAAGAGCAGATTTCTTCAGCCAGGAGGATAAGTGCAGCTGTCAAGTCTGCAGGGAAAGGTGAATTTAAAGGGGAAAATTGTGGTTAAGAAGGAGCGAGGCAGTGGCAGCAAGATCAGGGAGGGAATAAAACTGCAGGAGGGGCCGGGTGGACCGAAGCAGGGCTGAGGAAACCCAATATTGTCTACTCTCCAGCGGGTCTCCAGAGGTTCAGACAGCAGCTTTCCCTGCCCTGTCTGGACACTCCCGGGATTGAACCTAGGATTGCATGAAAAGCAGATGCTCTACCGTTGAGCTACAGCCTGCTTCTTATAAACGTTGGTCCATCTACCTTTGTGTTGTCCACACTGACTGGCAGCAGCTCCCCAGGCCCTCAGGCAGCCCTACCTGGGGATGTCAGAGGTTGTACTTGGGACCTTATGCATGTAAGCTGAGCCCCACACCACCGAGCTGAAGAACACAGGGCTCTGCCTTTTACAGAGTCAGAAAATTACCCCTTCTATCACAGTATTGTCCACACTGACTGGCAGCAGCTCTCCAGGGTTTCGGACAAGAGACATCTCCCAGCATATTCTGCATATACCACTGAGCTGCCATGCATTTCCCAGTTTATCCTCTCTTCCAAATCTTAAAACAAATAATAAAGCAAACATACCCAAATGAGTGATTGCGGAAAAGTTGAGAGGTGACACAGTTATATACTTTGGGAGGTTGCTATAGAGCAGAGGTGGATTAGCTTGAGGCTTATGTGACCTACTTTGTTTCCCCCCCACTAGATTCCCCAAGACACACTCACTGGAGCCAAGTGTGAAAAAGAATTCTGAGCCTATCCATCACCACACGAAAAGACTTGCCGGCAATTCCCTGGAATTTGCAATTCTAGGGACCAGGAATGTCTGGACTGTGGCTGCATTAAAATTGATTGTTCTGAGTAAGGTGGAAAGCTCATTTCTGAACATTATTATAATTAACAATTAGTCGCTGTTCTCGGAAGGGTGACTGCAAGGCAACTTGCAAAAAGCATATTCTCTTGTGCATCTATTTCTCTCTCCCTCCCACCTCCCTCAAAATTCCTTTTAGCAGAAATACCAGTCTGCAACACCATCGGTCTTCTATGCTTTCTTGGAGGACTCATTTACAGAGAGATTCATGGACCTTGAGGAGTGACTTTAGATGAAGAAAGCTCTTCAGAGGCTGGATGTTCTTCGTGACATTTGAACAGTTCAATGGAGACCTTGAGAGTGGAGGTGAACATGTCTGTGGATGAAGGGGCAGCAAAGGCCCCAGGATTGCAGAAGGGAGAGCAAAACACTCCTACCATCAAATTGTGGACAGATCTGGGTGAAACAAAAGCCCCACAGCTTGTATGCATCAAGGGGATTGGAGAATCACAAGCTACGGTCTATCCACGGCAGGTGAAACGTGAACCAGAAGAGGAGCTTCAGGAACGCTGGGAAGCCCAGTGGCAGGAGTTCCTTAAGATGTTGCAGGCCCCTCACTCAGGATGGGGGAATCATCAGGTATCAGAGGGGCCCTCCCCATGGGAGGATGCTAAGGCCTTCCTGGCCTCCTTTGAGCAAGTAGCCTCAGCCTGTCGGTGGCCTCGGGACAAGTGGGTGACCCTGCTCTTGCCGGCCCTCAGCGGAGAGGCCCAGCAGGCCTTCAACAGCCTCAGTGCCCAGGACAGGGGAGACTACGGGAAGGTGAAGGCGGCCATCTTGCAAGGGGAGTCCACCTTGAGGGAGAAGCAGCGCCAGCACTTCAGGCAGTTCTGCTACCAGGAAGTGGAGGGGCCCAGAGGCGTTTACGGCCGGCTGAGGGAACTTTGCCGCCAGTGGCTGAGAGCGGAGAGACACACCAAGGAGGAGATCTTGGAGCTGCTGATCCTGGAGCAGTTCCTGACCGTCCTGCCCCAGGATATGGAGAGCTGGGTCAGGGAAGGCAGGCCTGAAACCTGCGCCCAGGCGGTGGTTCTGGCAGAGAATTTCCTGTTGCAGCAGCAGAACACGGTGAAACAGGAAGGAGAGGTGAGGGGAGTTCAATGAGGGTCATACTGCTGGTCCTGGAATGTGGATTCAGGAGAGAGCTGATGCTTTAACATTTGTCCTTTTTGACGGTCAACAATTCTGTGGTCCCCTGTTGTCTGTAGTGTGTCACTGTCCCAGAAAAGACACCCATCCTCTCTGATTTTAATGGCTTAGCAAGAGAGGGCAGAAGATAGATTATTGTGACGAGATAAGAGCAGCACTAGCTTCTTCTGCTTTGTGCCACAGTGTCCCACCTAGGAGAGGAATGCATCCCAGGCCAGCCCACCTGGCTGTGCCCCTGCAGGTGTCTCCATGTCTCCTGCCTGGGGTCCAGAAATCTAGAGCTGAGGAGGAGATGGGAAGTACTAGCATGTCTGGGAGCATCTTCCCCTATCCTGAATGGTTTTTCTCATTGCTCTTTCAGGGGCTGTGGCCCTTGGGTGTGGGACTGGCTGTGAATCACTCCGAGGCAGGCTTGGCTCCACCACCAGAGGCCTGGGAAAGGCAGCCTTTCAAGGAGCTCAAGCAGGAGCAAGATAAAGAGGCAAGCTTGTTTGGTAAGGACTCATTGCAATCTAATTGCTGAATGTTAACACGCTGGGGGTGAAGACTCATTCCTATTTCTGTAGCAGAGTCCCTGTCTCCAGCATTCTAGAGCTACCTGATGAGCATAAAAGGGGAGCTTTTTAATGAGTGACCAGAATTTGATGCCTTTGTTAATCTGGGCCATGACTCAGTGGCAGAATTTCTCCTTTACATCAGAAGTTCTCAGGTTCAGTTCCCAGCATCGCTACATAACACAAGCTAGCTATGCAAGTGTTTGGATTTTGTTCAGATTAAGGTCTTCTTTTCTGAAATAAAAATTGCTTCAATTTAGACTATACAGATGCTTCAGGTTGCGCGTTTTCAGGTTGCACACCGCGCCGAACCCGGAAGTACCAGAACGGGTTACTTCTGGGTTTTGGCACTCACACATGCGCAGAAGTGCTAAATCGTGCTTTGCACATGCGCAGAAGCGCCGAATTGCGACGCATGCGTGCGCAGACGCGGTGCTATGGGCTGCAAATGCTGCGGGTTGCGAACGTGCCTCCCGCATGGAACACATTCGCAATCCGAGCGTCCACTGTAGAACTGTTTGTAATAATAGTCCATACATCCTTCCCTTCTTAGTATGTTTTGTTATTGACTCAGTAAATCACATACTTCTTTACTGGCAATTGTGACAACTTACAATTTTTAAATCAATTTTTATTCCATTTATTCCCCTGTAACCTGTTGTTGTGATTATTACTTCAATTTATATACTCCCCATTATCAAAAGACCCTAGGGGGTGTACAGCATTAAGAACACATTTTACAGAGCATCAATAATAAAAGCATTATAAAAATGCAATAAAAAGCATAACAACAGACAGCATAATACTAAACTAAACATAATAGCAGTCCCCCCTCCCCCGGTTTAACAGGCCACAGATTATTTAAAGGCCAGATGCCAGGGTAAAGATGAATGGTTTTTCCTGGTGCCTAAAGACAAATAATGATGTTGCCAGGTGAGCCTTTCTGGAGAGAGCATTCCACAGTCAGGGAGTCATTATTAAAATGCAATAAACAATTACTTATACAAGACATGTGACTCTGTTTATTCCTGCAGGTGACGGGCAGGTATATGAGAACCAACTTGATAATCTTCAGCAGGGTGATTCTGAGGAACCAGCAGATGCATCACTGCAAGGAGATGACATCTTCCGTTATTGCAAAGAGGGAAAAAGCCTTGAGAGTCAGGAGGGACTGGAGAGCAAGTGGAGAACCAAACCTGAGAAGTGCTCAGATGAAGCCGTTCCTGTCCATGAAGGTAACTTAGATCAGGAGGAAACTGGAGCCCACCCCAAAATCCACCGCTGTCATTGTGGAAAAAGTTTCCGTTGGAGCTCGAATTTCAGGGTCCATGAGAGAATCCACACTGGAGAGAAGCCATATAAATGTGCTGAATGTGGGATGAGTTTTCGTAAATCTGCACAGCTCAAGGCCCACGAGGGAATCCACACTGGGGAGGTGCCCTTCCGGTGTTCCATGTGCCAGAAGAGTTTTACAAGTGGCTCAAACCTCGTTGCCCACGAGAGGATTCACACTGGAGAGAAACCGTACAGGTGTACGCACTGCGGGAAAAGTTTCCGCCAGAAAGGCACCCTCACGACACACGAGAAAATCCACATCGGAGAGAAACCTTTCAAATGCTCGATCTGCGGGAAGAATTTCCGTCAGAAGGGCACGTTGACGACGCACGAAAAGATCCACCTGGGACAGAAGCCATATAAGTGCTCTGAGTGTGGGAAGAACTTCCGGACCTCTGCGGACCTGAGGGTCCATGAAAGGATTCACACTGGAGTGAAACCATATCAGTGTGCCGTGTGCCAAAAAAGTTTCACCGACGGCTCAAACCTCATTACCCACGAGCGAATCCACACGGGAGTGAAACCATATCGGTGTGGGCGCTGTGGAAAGAGCTTCTGTCAGAAGTCAGGCCTTATGACACACGAACGAGTTCACACCGGGGTCCTCCCTTACAAGCGCCCGGGTGGTCGGAAGGGTTTGGCCGGTGGCGCAAGTGGAAGTTCGTGTCAGGAAACGAATCCCGGAGACAAATTGCATATGAGTGCTGATTGTGGGGAGGACTTCAGTGACATAGGGCATGTGAGAAGAGAAGAGCCAAATATCAGAGACCAGCCGTATGGGCTATTGGAAAATCCAGAATGCAGGGAGAGAATCCAGAATGCAGGGAAGTCATTTGTGTCGACAGGCGTGGGGAAGCTGTGGCCCTGAACTACAAATCCCATCATCCATGCTAACTGGGTGTGGTGGGAGTTGGAGTCCTGCAACATCCAAAGGACCACAGGTTCCTCACTACTATGTTAAGGCTTTGTTAAAGGGTTAGGTCAGCCTTCCCAACCCAGCACTCTGTAGATTAAACTCCATTCAGCCCCAGCAACCATGGGCAAGAGTTGGGGATGATGGGAGTTGTGATCCAAGAACTTATAGAGGGCACCAGGCTGTGGAGGCCTGGCCAGTAAGGCAGGGTTGGGAAACCTGTGGCCATTTAGATGGTGCTAGACTACAGACTTCCCTCTGCCCCAGCCAATAGTCAGAGGTGGCCTGGAGAGCCTTCCTGCCACAAGTATTTGGAGGTCGGCTATGAGGTAAGTTGCATCAGTGCTCTGACTTTGGAAGAAGCTCCCAATGGACAGCTGATGCTGAGGAAGCCTGAAGATGAGTATCTGATCTTCATAAAACTCAATGTGAATCTCCAAAGATTTGGAGCCCTTAAACCCACACAGAGTGGGTCTGCTTTAGTCAGACTACAGAATTTGCTGAATATTTACACATAAAGAGAGGAACTTTTATATTAAAGAAAGTGACTAAAGTTCAGTGAGAGGCTTGCATGCTAGTAATAGGACAACGTACGATACTTTTGGTAGGACGGGGAAGAAGTGTTGACTGTAACTAACATTTATTATCGTCTTAATAGGGAATTGTGTGCAATAAATTTCCTTCTGCCTGTCTTGGCTTGGGGCGAAGATCCCTTCCACTAGGAGCCTGTGCAAGTGGTAGGAGCCGGAGAGCACTTACATCCACCCAGTCACAGACTAGACCTGAATTGGGAACGGTACCCATGGAGGCTGGCCAGTTAAGGCAAATGGGGCCCACTAGTCTCAGTTTGCCCTCAACCAGCTGTCACCAACCCACCTTCCTTATTATAGCCGGCCCAGTGGATAGCCCTGGCTGTCAGCTCCCTCCCTCCTTAGTTTCAGTGTTGTGAAGATTGAACTCAGCAAGGAGGAGGACAAAGCAAAGCTAGAATTAATTGGCTGGGCCAGTCATTGTCTCTGGTGCCACCTAGTGTTGGGCTCCCTGCTTCCTGCCCCACCAGTCCCAATGAATGCCAGCCACTACCAACCAGTATTTATAAAAAAATTTCATAACCTATTAGGATTTAGGGGTGAGCACCATAGCTGTCAACTTTTCCCTTTTCTTGCGAGGAATCCTATTCTGAATAAGGGAATTTCCCTTAAGAAAAGGGAACAGTTGACAGCTATGGTGAGCGCTGAGGTGGCAAATTTCGCTGATGACACCAAATTGTTTAGGGGTGATTAAAAACAGAAAGGGACTGTGAAGAGCTTGAAAATTATTGATCCAAACTGGGATCAATTTACACTGATGGAATCTGAGCTGTCTATGACTGGCAAGGAATGGGACCTTGAGGTCGTGGTGGAAAGGGCAACGAAAATGCCAACCTAGAGTGGAAAAAAAGGCAAATTCTATGCTAGGAATCATTAGGAAAGGAATTGAAAATAAAACTGCCAATGTTGTTATACAAATCTATGATTGAAAAGGTTCAGGAAAGCGAAATCAAAGTGATCAAGGGCGTGGAGGATAGGTTATGATGTTTGGGTCTTTTTCGTTTAGAAAAAAATGGCCCTGGTAGGAGCGCAATAGAGGTATATAAAATTATGCACATTGTGGATAGAGAGAAGTTATCTCCCTCTCTCATAATATGAGAACTCGTAGTCATCCAAAGAAGCTGAATGTTGGAAGATTCAGGAGTGGCAAAAGGGTTAAGTTCTCTACCAACTTGGACTGCTTTAAAAGGTGGGTTGAATTCATGGAGGATAAGCCTGTCAGTGGCTTAACCAGTCATGATGGCTGTTTGGTACCTCTATAGAATCTGAGGCAGTACATGTCAGTGAATATCTGTTGCCAAGGGAACAAGAGTGAGAGGCGCCTGATTGGCCAGTGTGAGAAATACAGTGGTATCTCGGGTTACATATGCTTCAGGTTACATATGCTTCAGGTTACACACTCCACTAAGCCAGAAATAGTGCTTCAGGTTAAGAACTTTGCTTCAGGATAAGAACAGAAATCGGGCTCCGGCGGCGCGGCGGCGGCAGGAGGCCCCATTAGCTAAAGTGGTGCTTCAGGTTAAGAACAGGTTAAGTACGGACCTCCGGAACGAATTAAGTACTTAACCCGAGGTACCACCGTAGAATGTTGGGCCATATTGAGCTAGCAAAGGCTCTTCTTATGTTCTTAACCCATTCAACCCTTACCCAGCCCTGAATTTCTGGCAACGATGGTGTATTCCCTATGCTGTATGTGGAAATGATGTGTGTTATTTCCTTGTGTTTAAAACTTTAAAAAATAAATATGGCCCATTTTCAAGCTGAATTTTCTTTTCTAGAAAATTTACTGAAGCGCTCTTGTTGCCTCTGATTTTTAAGGACAACCTGACAGAGGCAAACAAAGTGTCCCTCAGGGCTAGTTCTTACGGGGCAAACCTGTGTCAGTTTGTTTATTTTTGAGATTTCTATACTACCCTTCATCAAAAGACCATTGGATAGTGTTTTGGGTTTACAGCCGCACACCACACATTCCTAAAATTATTTGTAAATCATATGAAATTACAATAAGAGCTATAAAAACATCAATAAATACTGGTTGGTGAAAATTGCAATGCTTTGTCTCAATAACACTGCTTTTAGGAGATGTCTAAGAGAAGACAAAATGATTCCTGCTGAACCTCTACTTAGCAAGGAATTCCACAGGGCAAGGCCTGCCACACTGAAGGCTCAGTAGAGGCATCCATCCATCTTGGGAGACGATGAAGGAGTGCTGCTTTGAGAGTGAGGTCAAGCTGTTGGAAGGTTGCAGCTCCTGTTGTGGCTCTAGAGATGATATGGGAGAGACATGTTTTGTTGCAGCTGGGGAAGATGAAGACCTCCAGTTGTGCTGTTGCAGATGCACCCATAGTGTTTCTTTGCACTCCTCCCAGCGATCATTTCTCCTCTGATCACTACTATAGACACACAAGTTGACTGCCTGTCTCCAGGCACTGCAGTCTTCTGCAAGCGATTCCCACAGCGAGGCAAAAGGGAGCATATATGCCATATATATGACAACCATTGTCAGAAACACAGAAATATAAGCTAGGTGCCAAAAGGCTCCTTAAACCAATGTTACAGTCGCCAGAACAGAATGTCTGGTTGCCATTTTTTCAAATGATGGACCGACACTGGTTGATTCTCAGATAAACATCTGACCTTGAGCTAGGTTAAGAACATTGAGAATTTAAAGAAGAAAAGTCACTTGATCCAGGGACAGTCCACATATATATTGGCCTATTCCTACCTCTTTTTCTTAACAGTGACACGGACCATTCATAACATGAAAATATTCTTCACAACTGTGGGCAGGGCAGTGGGGTGGGGTAAATGAAGACAAGCTACAACAATTAACTATAATATTGTTTACTGCTCCTGTGCAGGCTGCACAGGGAGAAAAAATGAAAATCATTCTTATTGTTCAGATAGAATATATCTGATAGAATTCTACAGGATGTGGTATTAGTGTGTGAAAACAGTGAAGATCCAATGATCTCTAGATGATGCAGATGTCAGGCAAATAGCCAGGTGCGAAATGTGCCTGTTGCCTGGCTAAATTCTTATCAACACACACACACACATATTCATATTCAACTGAGAAAACACACACACACACACACACACACACACAGAGTTTCATGAGTTTGTGTGTGAGTAGGCAGAGATCCAAAGGAAATGAAATACAGAAAAGTGCACAGGTTGTTAGGCCATTCACAGCAGCAATCCAAAACCAAAAACAAACCAGTTGTTCCAAGTTCACATAGCTAAGATGCAGCTGCAACATGTGCTTTTTGAAACAACCGATAGGGATGGGGGAGGCTTCCAAAAAACAAGATACATTCAGCCCAGCCCCTCCACCCAGAAAGCAGCTGAAGGGTTAAATCCACAGAATTCCACTCGGATTCCTAGCAAGGCCTGGAAACCTGAGAAATCTGATGCACTGAAAACCCCAAAGGGCTGCAGTTTTTATGGTTCTCCAGCAACATTTCTGACTCACAGTTGCAGTTGGTAGAAAAGCAGGAGGAAATTACCTAGGAATTAAGGTGTTCTTTTCTATAAAGGACTAACAGAGCAGACAGTTTGAAATGAGCACAGCCTCATGCAGAGGAAAGAAAAAAGTACAACACAGACTTGGCAAGGCTCATTCTACCCTCCAAACTTCTCTTATTTCTGGCATATTTGGAGCGATGAGTTATGCAAGAAACTCCTGTAGGGAAAAGCTCTGTCAGATTTGACCTTTTCTGCTCGTTCTTCCCATGCTCAACAGGAATCAGGGGGGTAAAATAATTTGGTGTGCGCATAAGAAAAATCAGCAGGACATAGTCCAGCACCCTGTTCTTACAGTGGCCAGATAGATGTTGCACTGGGATTAAGGAATGTTAGAAGGAGGCTGGAATGAAGTTATATGGCTTTAGCGGAAATATTATAAAGGATTAAGTAAAAATAGATTGTTAATGGATGAAAGGAGGAAAGGTAAAGTTACATTATATTAAGATAAATTATAGGATAAAAATTGGGAAAGTTGGAAAGGATTTGCTGAAATAGCTAATCGAACTAGAATACAAAAAAAGGGAGGCGCGAGGCGGTCAAGGAAACAAGTAAATGAAAGATAAGTTATGGGAAGGTTTGTTGTGTTTTTTAATTGTTTCTATTTCTCTGTTTTTCTGTTTTTTATAATTTTTTCTTTTTTTCTATTCTCCTTTTTCTTTATTCTGATGTGTTGTTAAGCTTTTGTTTAACTTGGAATTATCTCTTTTTCCTTTTGTAACATTTAAAACTTTAATAAATATTATTTTTTTAAAAAAAAAAAAAGATAGATGTTGCACTGGGAAGCCTGAATGTGAGCCCAACAACCAAACTCTCCCTCCCTGTGATTTCCAGCAACTGATATTCAGAGGCAGAACAGAGCCCTCCCAAGCTAGTAGCCATTGCAATAGTGGCTGGTGCTCCCTGGGGAAGAAGGCAGGGAGCCAAAACAGCAGCCAGAGCCACTGACAGGCAGAGGCAACTAGTTCTAGTTTTGTCCCTGGCCCTCTGGTAAGTTGCACAAGTGCAACACTGACACTGAGACTGAACGGCAGGACCAACCCCTGGACTGGTTATGAATTAAGAAGGCAGGCAGGTGAGGACTGGCAGACCGAGACCATTATCCCCAATGGATTTTATTTATTTATATTTACTGCATTGATGATATCCCACCTTTTTCTCCAAGGAGCTCAAGGAGAGGGGGCACCACACGGTTCTCCCCCTCCTCATTTTATCCCCACAACAACCCTGTGAGGTATGATCGGCTGAGAGAAGGCTGTGGCTGGCCAAAGGTCTCTCAGTCAGCTTCATGGTTCAGTGGGGATTTGAACCCAGGTCTCTGAAGGTCCTAGTTTGACGCTCTAACCACTACGCGAACACTGGCTCTCTGATATCGCTATTTCATATTTCAAAAAGGTAATGAGGTGGTTTGCAACAAAGACGCACAAAACCATACAGTGAAAACCATGAAAAAATGAAAGCAATAATCAATTACAGTGGTACCTCGGGTTAAGTACTTAATTCGTTCCGGAGGTCCGTTCTTAACCTGAAACTGTTCTTAACCTGAGGTACCACTTTAGCTAATGGTGCCTCCTGCTGCTGGAGCACGATTTCTGTTCTCATCCTGAAGCAAAGTTCTTAACCCAAGGTAATATTTCTGGGTTAGCACAGTCTGTAACCTGAAGCGTATGTAACCTGAAGCGTCTGTAACTCGAGGTACCACTGTAATCATTGTGGAAAGATGCATTCTTATTTGCCTGCACAGGCCTGGCGGAGTAGAAAAATTTCCAGCAACGCATTTAAAAGCTGAAACTTTCGAATTTGTCTCAGCGCTCTGTGATTTAATATGCTTTAGTGGAGATCCCTGCATTCTGGGGGGGTTGGACTAGATGACCCCGAGGGAACCCCTTCCAACTCCGTGTTTCTATCATCCCTTTTGGAGCTGTCCAAGTTGGTGGCTGTGACCACATGGCCTGGGTGCAAATGCCACTGTGCTGTGCAGTGAGGTTGTTTCTTTAGCCTGTTCTGAAAGAGACTTTTTCACCCTTCCAGCCTGATTTATTTTGAAAAAAGAACAAGAATTGCAGCCAAGGATGCCCTGCAGATGAAGAAGTCCAAGGAGAACCGGAAATGAAGGCTCTTGCTTTGGGGTTTTGTTTTTTTTAAAGGCTTGTTTCCTTTCAAGCACCTATCTCTTTGTGGTAAACAAAGGGCATCCACTTCCTGCCCCCTCCCCTCTTGCTCCCCTCTGGAGGGAAACTGGCTTTTGAATATCTTCTTGCTGCAGAGAACAGGCGGCCAAGCCGGGAGAGAAGTGTGCAGCAGTGCCAAGGCTGCGAGGGAGAGGTGAGTGAAAATGGGGGGGGGGCCTTAAAAGGGGAGGGGGCAGGAGGCAGCTGCAGTTGGATAGAGAATGCAAAATTGCTGGAAAAACAATGAAACTACTGCTGCAACCCCAGATCCTGGGAGAACAATAGGGCAGGAGCAACAAGAGTCAACCTCTCCTAATAATAATAATAATAATAATAATAATAATAATAATAATTTATTTATACCCTGCCCATCTGGCTGGGTTTCCCCAGCCACTCTGGGCGGCTTCCAACAAAGTATTAAAATACAGTGCTCTGTTAAACATTAAAAGCTTCCCAAATTAAACCAATTCCAAACAGCCTGCTAAAGAGCGATGCGGGGAACCTGTGGTCCTCCAGATGTTTTTTGGACTGCAACTCCCATCATTCCTGACTATTGGTTGTGCTGGCTGGGGCTGATGGGAGTTGGAGTCCTAATAAGCATTTGGAGG
The DNA here is from genome assembly GCF_964252035.2 of Podarcis erhardii. Lineage (NCBI taxonomy): Eukaryota > Metazoa > Chordata > Lepidosauria > Squamata > Lacertidae > Podarcis > Podarcis erhardii. The sequence goes on along the minus strand of NC_138498.1, from coordinate 116,943,040 downwards.
GCTTCCCGCCCCCAAATCCCTGCTGCAAAGTGCATGCTAGTGCAGAAGTGGAAAGATGTCACAAGTGTACACACTAAATTATAGAATCACAGAATTCTTGAGCTGGAAGGGATCCCGAGGGTCATCTAGTCCAACCCCCTGCAATGCAGTAATTCTGTGCACAGTTGTCCCTGGGTGGGCTCAAACCAGCATCTTTCTGGAAGCTAGCATAAAGTTGCCAGGCGTTGCACAGATTCTGTCGCTGTGCCTAGGAACAGCAGTTTCAGCCTCAACTGTACCACACCACTCGCAATGTTAAACTACACAGGAGCAGGTAGTTGTTTTTTCTCCCACTGGTGAGTTGGCAAGCCTGAGTTGCCACCTTTTCTTCAGCTTTCCTGATTGGGCTCCTCTGCTTGCCGCCAACCTTAGATAGACATTAGAGTGAAGTTTTGCACCGAAAGAGAAATCTATTATTTGAGGGAATGCCTGTTTCTTCCTTGAGAGGTGGTGTGTTCCCCTTAACAGGAGGTATTTAATAGCAACCGCCTGTTGGGGAAACTGTGCTGTAGTTGCATTTTATGTCTTTCACTAATCAGGGAGTTAGTCTAGATGAGAGGAAGAACCCTTCCTTCTCTGTGTCTCCATTCACATCATACATTTTAAAAAAGGATTATATCACTTTAAACTATCATTTTTTTCCTGCCAAAGAATCCTGGGAACTGTAGTTTCTAAAGGGTGCTGAGAGTTGCCCCCTATTCCTCTCACAGAGCTACAGTTCCATATTAGTATAAACAGCCCCTCTTCTTGGGAAACTCTGGGAGTTGTAACTCTGTCAGGGAATTGAATTGTGTTATCTGCAGTTAATACTGTTACCAGTGATGTGTTTATTTTGCATTGTTTAAAAATAAATAATCCATGTTAGAGTTTATTTCCTCTGAAACAGAGCCATACCTCAAATTCATATTTAACCTCTGCAAGTTGCTCATACCATAACATAAAATGGAAAGTGTGCCACAGTTCCATTGATTTATTTGCCCATCCTTCATCCTTCTCCATCAGTTCTGGGGCTGTTTATATTGGCCTGTCTTTCCGGACAGTTGTAGGGATTCCTGAAATAATGGATAAGAATCATTTTGAAATTCTGTCAATCTCAGTTTTAGAGTTTGGATCTGATATCCCGCTTTATCACTACCCAAAGGAGTCTCAAAGCGGCTAACACTCTCCTTTCCCTTCCTCCCCCACAACAAACACTCTGTGGGGTGAGTGGGGCTGAGAGACTTCAGAGAAGTGTGACTGGCCCAAGGTCACCCAGCAGCTGCATGTGGAGGAGCGGAGACGTGAACCCGGTTCACCAGATTATGAGTCCACCGCTCTTAACCACTACACCACACTGGCTCTCTCTCTTTTATTTCAGATGTGTGGAACACACTTTTCCAACAATAGTGTTGAGCTCGACGCACCTTGCAACAGTAATATTGCATTTGAAAATGATGGGTAAATAACATTATAAGAAAGAAGCTGTTTCTTAGGACAGTAGTGTTTAGTCTGTTCTAAGCTCCTTGCACCCAGAGAGCTAGTTTATCAAGAAGGTCCAGACACTTTGTGAGGGCAGGAATATCAGTTGCTTTGCCTGTGGTTCCCAACTAAATATTCACATAAATATTGTTCCCTTTCAGGTGAAGCCTGCAGCACTTCATCGGAGAGACCACAACACCCTGCAACTTACAGTTTCCTAGAAGACTGTAACATAGCAAGAGATTCATGGACTGACTGTGAGGAGTGATTTAAATAAAGCCCACCAGAGGCTGGGAACTCCTCCTTACATTTGAACAGTTCAATGGAGACCTTGAGAGTGGAGGTGAACATGTCTGTGGATGAAAGGACAGCAAAGGCCCCAGGATTGCAGAAGGGAGAGCAAAACACCCCCAACGTCAAATTGTGGACAGATCTGGGGGGAACCAAAGCCCCACAGCTTGTATGCATCAAGGGGATTGGAGAATCACAAGCTACGGTCTATCCACGCCAGGTGAAACGTGAACCAGAAGAGGAGCTTCAGGAACGCTGGGAAGCCCAGTGGCAGGAGTTTCTTAAGACGCTGCAGGCCCCTCACTCAGGATGGGGGAATCATCAGGTATCAGAGGGGCCCTCCCCATGGGAGGATGCTAAGGCCTTCCTGGCCTCCTTTGAGCAAGTAGCCTCAGCCTGTCGGTGGCCTCTGGACAAGTGGGTGACCCTGCTCTTGCCGGCCCTCAGCGGAGAGGCCCAGCAGGCCTTCAACAGCCTCAGTGCCCAGGACAGGGGAGACTACGGGAAGGTGAAGGCGGCCATCTTGCAAGGGGAGTCCACCTTGAGGGAGAAGCAGCGCCAGCACTTCAGGCAGTTCTGCTACCAGGAAGTGGAGGGGCCCAGAGGCGTTTACGGCCGGCTGAGGGAACTTTGCCGCCAGTGGCTGAGAGCGGAGAGACACACCAAGGAAGAGATCTTGGAGCAGCTGATCCTGGAGCAGTTCCTGACCGTCCTGCCCCAGGATATGGAGAGCTGGGTCAGGGAAGGCAGGCCTGAAACCTGCGCCCAGGCGGTGGCCTTGGCAGAGAATTTCCTGTTGCAGCAGCAGAACACGGTGAAACAGGAAGGAGAGGTGAGGGGAGTTCAATGCTGGTCATTCTGATGGTCCTAGAAGGTGGATTCAGCAGAGAGTGGCTGCCCTGATTTTTACATCGCTTGATTGGTGCCAATCCAGTTACAGTTCAGATGGTTAGATAAATGGCATTGGAACTGAAGAGATACTGTTGCCACTAGCATTTTAGATCAGATTTTTGCAGCTAGCTTTCTGGGTTTATGGTGGAGTCAGCTGGGATAAAGTTCCTCTATGGAAACAGGAATACAGGAATATACCAAGTCAGGCTCAGTACTGCTGACAAATGACTGGCAGCAGCTGTAGAGAGGACTCTCCTGCACGTTATATACCACTTTAAACAGCCATGGCTTCCCCCCAAGAATCCTGGGAAGTGTAGTTTGTTAAGGATGATGAGAGTTGTTAGGAGACAACTCCCTATTCCCCTCACAGAGCTACAATTCCCAGAGTCCTCTGGGAAGAGGGACTGGTAGTTAAACCACTCTGGGAATCGTTTAATTCTGTGAGGGGAATAGGGCATCTCCTAACAACATTCTGCATTACCTGTAGTTTCTCGACCAAGGGCAAGGGAACCCCGTACTGAGTGGATTTTTGGAGGAGAAACCAAATATTTGCCTCTCTTGGAGCACTAATGCCTTGATTTTTCTTTAATTGCAGCTTCAGATGTCTCGACCTCAGGGGATCATAACGGCTGTGGATTCCTCTGAGGCCAGCCAGGTCTTGCCCTTGGACGCCTGGCAGAGGCAGGTTTGCCAGGCCACTGAACAGGCGAGAAAAGGAGGTAAGGACACAAGGGGAAAGACTCAGGTTGCATCAGAATGATGGAAAATTGATTGGGTTGTTGTATCTAAGGAAGTCATACTGTTGGCGCGAGGACTTCCACCTGTGCCATGGGACTTCATCTGCTCGCTAGAGATGAGAAGGCCTGGGGGAGGGATAGAAGAAGAAGAAGAAGAGTTTGGATTTGATATCCCGCCTTTCACTCCCTTTAAGGAGTCTCAAAGCGGCTAACATTCTCCTTTCCCTTCCTCCCCCACAACAAACACTCTGTGAGGTGAGTGGGGCTGAGAGACTTCAGAAAAGTGTGACTGGCCCAAGGTCACCCAGCAGCTGCATGTGGAGGAGCGGAGAGGCGAACCCGGTTCCCCAGATTACGAGTCCACCACTCTTAACCACTACACCACACTGGCTCTCAAAAAATGAAAAATGGGGGGACCCAGTTTTGCTTTAAATGTGATGGGCACCACATTCTGCTTATTCTTGTAGTTAATGGGCAAATGCACGAGAACAAGATGAAGGAGCCTCATCATGGATGTTCTGTGCAGGTGGCACCAGAAAAGCGCTTCTTGGGAAGAGGCGACATATTCCAGTATCATGACGAAGCCGCAGGTCTTCAGATTCTGCAAGAGTCGGAAAAGGAGCAGGGAAAGGATGTGACAAAGAGTTTTGCCGAAACCCTTTCTTGTTCGGAAGGGGGCTCTCTGAGGCAAGTAGCCATAGCCCAGAATAACCCCCTGCATGGCAAGGGAGAAAAGGCCCAAAGTGACCTCAGAGGAGACTCCAGGTGGAGCTCAGACATTCGCATAATCCACCTGGTTGAGAAACCACGGCAATTGCAGTACCGAGTGGAAACCTTTGGTGAAAGCTCAGCCCTTGTGGCAAACGAGAGAAGCCCCCAGGGAGAGAAGACGCATAAGTGCACCTACTGTGGGAGGAGCTTCTGTCATAGTGCAAGTCTCGCAGCCCACGAGAGAACCCACACAGGTGAGAAAATGAGTCCGTGTCAGGCTGTAAGCTGCATTCGCTGGGCAGAAGAACTCCATGGGTGCCTGAGCAGATCGGGGGCTGAATTGAAGGACGTTCCCATTGCCATTCCTGGCAGATCCAGTTAAAAGGATCTGGGGTTTTTTCCTGTCCCTGAAACCCATCCTTAACTGCACGGCCACAGGAATAGTTAATACAGGGCTAAGGTAGACTATTAGTCTCACTTGGTAGAAAGTGCCTTAGCAGGTGTAAATCAATGTCTGGGTACACACTGACCCATTTGCAACGCAAAAATGTAGTTTTTCTCATTCCAGAGTCATTCATGCTCGTCCTCAGCATGCAGATGGAACAGGTGATTGCAATCTTGGTATACATCCATGGCTGCTATTTTTTAATTATTATTTAAATTTATTGGTTGCTTTGTTAACCTAGGTAACTCAAAGTGAATTACAATATATAAAAAGGCAAACACGTACATTGAAATGAGCATAAAAGAAAAAACAAAACAAAGACAATCTTAAAGACAATCCTGTTTTTAAAAGACAGGATTAAAACATTCCACCCGCTCAAGTTGGCCACAGATAATTAAGAACCAAAGGCCTGGCAAAAAAGACGTGGTTTTGCCTGGTGCCTAAAGCTATGTAATGATGGTGCCAGGCAAGCCTCCTGGGGGAGAGCATTCCACAAGTGGGGAGCCACCACTGAAAAGGCCCATTCTCATGTTGCCAACCCTCCAGACCTCCTGAGGAGGCAGCACACAAAGGTCACGGTGATTCTTTTTCTTGCTCTGTTGTTGCTTTTCTTGTCTTGTGAGACCCTTTGGGCACATTTCTGTGGAAAAGCAGCATGCAAATTTAATGGGTCTCCTCTCGGTGGGACTAGTATTAGATGCAACACGAAGTCTTCTTGTCTTGATGGCTACCTCCGGATAGGACTAGAATTAGATACAAACTAGTGAAGATACAGATTCTTCCTTCTTTGGAATGGAGAACCTTTTTGCTTTAGTTGAGATTCCTGCATTGCAGGGGGTTGGACTAGATGACCCGTGGGGTTCCTTCCAATTCTACAATTCCATGTTTAAATTTGAGGAACAGGACAGAGATTTGCTGCTGTTGGGAACTCTTAGCCAGAGGAAGGATTTCACATCAAGGTTCTTTTTTTATATATACACATCCAGGAGCACTTGAAACCGCGGGACATCGCCTTCAGCAGGAAAGCTCAGAACAACTGGAGCTAAGAGAGTTGAGAAGAGGCAAGGTTTCGCGTCATGGCAAAGAGGGAGTGAGGCCTGCGGGTCAGCAGGGGAACAGGCCAGAGAGGAACATGGATGGAGCTCTTCCCAGTAAAGGAGGCGACTTGGGGTGGGAAGAGGGCAACGGTCACCAGAGGCTCCACCACTGCCATTGCGGAAGGAGCTTCAAGCACCGCTGCAACCTGAAAGCCCACGAGCGGACCCACACGGGAGAAAGGCCCCACAAGTGTTTGGACTGTGGGAGGAGCTTCGGCAAGGGTTCCACGCTCCGGGCTCACGTGAGGACTCACACCGGGGAGAAGCCGTACATGTGCTCCACCTGCGGGAAAAGGTTCACGACCAGGTCGGGCCTCCTGACCCACGAGAGAATCCACACAGGGGAGAGGCCCTATAAGTGTTCGGACTGTGGGAGGAGCTTCATCCAGAAGTCCTGCCTTCTGGCCCACGAGATAAGCCACAAAGGAGAGAAGTCATACAGCTGCTCCGATTGCGGGAAGAACTTTGGGCACAGCTCAGGCCTTCGTGTGCATCGGAGAATCCACTTGGGAGGGAGAACCACGGAGAAGCTCTGACTGCGGTGGAACAAATGGACAGACAAACCATGGTTAAAGCAAACCACGGCTGAGCGTTAAATGTGCTAATGCGGTGTCTCTCTGGAGCTACACATTTGTGTTGTTAAGACAAAGGAGTCTTTCAGATATCAATATGTGATGGGTGAGGACTGAGATCTGGCTGTTGTGCAGAACACAAAAACTTTGTTGAGCCGGATTTACCCCCCTGATTCTCCCAAATAAAACCTCGTAGTTCTTATTTCAGCAGTAAACTGGTGTCTTGAGCTGTACCATTTCTGACGGTAGTAAGGAGCTCAATATGTTCAAATACTTCACTATTAAAAATATGCAAACACCCTGCATCTAGAAAGCTAGTGTGCCAATGAGAATCATTTTAGCCCAGGCACACTAGTTTTCTATATGCAGGGTTGTTGTTTTTATGCATTCAGGAACATGAGTCCTCCCCCTGCTATCTGAAGTGGTACTTGCCAGAGGCAGATTTACCCCCTTTAGATGAACCAGACCATAGCCGGAATTGTATCTCTTTTGACAATTTTTCACATTGTATGGTTGCCTTTTATTTATTTGGCCCTGAAGAAATCGTGCACAAGAACTCCAACCCCGTCAGCAAATATCAATGTAGAGACAGAGCACTCAGCCTTTGAATTGCTGTCGTAGATAAAATTTTATATGTATTTATTTTTAGTGGAAGCTCATCCCTGTGAATTGCTGTCCCAGTTTGTATTATACAAACTGATCATTTTATTTTTCATATTTTAAAAGCAAGGTCTTTGCACTTTGGGCCAAACAAACCCCAACACTAACTAAGTTAGCAATGCCAGTAACTAGCCAGGGGCAAAACCTTGAGGTTGTGGTGGATAGTTTTGATGAAGCCATCTATCTACCCAGTGTGTGCCACAGCTGTGATAAAGGCAAATTCCACCCTGGAAATTGTTAAGAAAGGAATTGAAAATAAAACTGCTGATATCATTATGCTGTTCTACAAATCTATTGTGGTAAGAAAAATACTGCTTCCTTTCCCTTATGGGGTATCTAAGAGCCCGTATAGAGTCCTTATGTAGGTTCTCTATCAGTAGGAGAAAATAACACACCAACCAAAGAGTATTGAGAAGCAAAGCAGCTAGTAAGCATGATCTTTATCAAACTGTTGCAACAGGGCCCCCCACTCTCCCATGCAGGGTAGGAGAGGAACTCAGAACATTGGTGTGCAAGCTGTTATATAGACATTTGAAATTGCCTACCCTGTAGCTCAAGACCACCCCACAAAACATCATACATACATCACAGAAAGAGGTGGTCCCCAGCAGAAATTTGAGTGTGTTGCTTCTACCTGATAATGCCTTATCGGATTGCCTTTTCTGGGTAGCCCGGCCATTCCTTTGAGATAGTAAATACTTAGTTCCTGAATCTCTTATGCATATTGATAGTGTGCTCAGCTTAACAGGTACTTGCCAGACTGTATTTATAGGGAGGTGTAAGCCCCTACAGTCCAAAGACAATTGGAAAGCTTTTCCCATTTCCTTCCTCCTGGCAGAGAAATATTTGAGGTCAATTTGGGAGAGTCAAAATGGCTTCAGAATTGCTCTCCTGTACTGTTTCAGACACTATACTTATGCATGTGTATTTGCCCTGTACATTTATGAACACTTATTCTATATATATGACCTTACAATTCCTATAACACTATGCTGAGACTGCATTTGGAATACCGTATATGTACAGCTCTGATCATCTCGTTTCACGGAAGGATATTGCAGAGCTGGAAAAGTTTATTTTTACATTTCTACCCCACCTTGAGCTGCCCTAAGGAGCTCAAGCTGGCATGCATGCCCCCCCACCTCTCCATTTTATCTTCACAACAACCCTGTGAGGTATATTAGGCTCAAACTGACTATTCCAATCTCACCCTGTAAGTGGCAGAGTGCGGAATTTGAACCCTGGGCTCCCAAGCCCTAGTCCAACCTTTAAGCACTTTACTATGCAGGCTCTTTTATGTGTGTGTGTATACATATAAGCACATCAACACATTCAGGTTGCTCAGTCACAATTTATCTTGCACAACCAACTTGCTCCGCCATCAGACTTCATTGCAATAAGAAAAGCGCCAGGAAACAGGTCGGATTATCGACCAGAGAAGAGTGTCTGCAAAGTTATTCATTACTCAAATGGTTAAATCCACCGAGTTTAGCCCCGGTTCCTAGAAAGGCCAGAGAGAGAGAGAGAGAGAGAGAGAGAGAGAGAGAGAGAGAATGGAGGAGGAAGAAAGATGACGATTGAATAGGAAAGCCATTTCCTTACCAGACCTTTTCCCATCGCGCCCCCTGGAGGTGGGTGGTGGGGTTGGCTTGTTCTACGACCTTTGCAGAAAAGGGGGTTCGCGTTGGAGCCTTTTAACAGATCTTCCCACCCCACCCCCAGCTGCAGTTAGCAGGGTTTGCATTGCAAAAGGCTGCAAAGAGAGGTGAGCGTGGAGGGAAAGGAAGGGGTTTTAAAGGGGAGCCTAGTAAGTTCCAGAGAATGGACAGCAGCACCCCAAGAGCTGGTTGTGCAAGAAGGGAGAGAGACTGAAGAAGAGGAAGAAAAAAGATCCGTTGTGTGTTCAGATACTCTGGTTTCGTCGATTATCTAGCATTTCACCCTGGTAAATCCACGTGTGTGTGTGTGTGTGTGTGTGTGTGTGTGTGTGTGTGTTTTGGGAAGGAGTGCCTTTATCATTTTGATTGTAAAATAGTAATACATGTCTGGGCAAAGCATTCTTCTCATGCAAGCCTATCCAAGATGCCTAGAATGCTTTAGTCGGCCTTTAACTACACATATTTTAATAAACAGCTTGAATTTTTAAATCTGTTTTTGTTGTTGTTACAGATAGGTAGCCGTGTTGGTCTGCCATAGTCAAAACAAAATAAAAAAATTCCTTCCAGTAGCACCTTAAAGACCAACTAAGTTAGTTCTAGGTATGAGTTTCGTGTGCATGCACACTTCTTCAGATACACAGATTGTGTATCCGAAGAAGTGTGCATGCACACGAAAGCTCATACCTAGAACTAACTTAGTTGGTCTTTAAGGTGCTACTGGAAGGAATTTTTTTATTTTGTTTTGTTGTTGTTGACAGTTATCATCATCATTATTTGCAAACTCTTTAGAGGTTCTGGGTGCAATCCAGCAGTATGCAATATAGTTATTACTCACATCATTATTTACTATCCCAGCTTCCTAACATCTTGTGGTACCAGCTGCTTCCTGGTTGGCCACACAGAGAACAGAATGCTGAACTCGATGGGACACCGGCCTGAAATAGCAGGGCTCTTTTTGGTTGTTGTTGTAGCCCTCAGGCTAAAAAAAGTGCCCCATCTCTGCTGTAGGGGGTGCTGCCACTGAGACATCCCTCTGTCCAGTCACCATCCGCCTCATTTCCTAGGGCAGGTGTCCTAGAGCAGAATCCCAGGTGACGATTTTAATATTTATTTATGGCACCATTTATATGCCGTTCCCAGGGAGTTCTCTGGCAGCCTACGATAAAGAGGTTCAAAGGCAGCCCTAACCTTAAGCATACAAATGCAGCATAGCATTAAGCAACGTGGAAAAAACACGTTGAAAACTAAAGGATTCTCCAGCAGGACTCAAAACCCTTAGAGTTCCAAATCCTGCAATCCCTTAAAGACTTTGAAACTTTATTTTAAAAAAGCTGGGATGCTGTATATCTTCACCCAACTCTGACTTGTGCTGTGTTCACATTACTGTCTTAGAACAAAATGAAGCAGTCTTCCGTCTGGCCCACATGATATGAATATCATGCAAATAGCCCTGAAGAGAGGTTCCAGATCTCAGAATACAGTGGTGCCTCGCAAAACGAAATTAATCCGTTCCGCGAGTCTCTTCATCTTGCGGTTTTTTCGTCTTGCGAAGCACGGCTATTAGCGGCTTAGCGGCTATTAGCAGCTTAGCGGCTATTAACGGCTTAGCAGCTTTAAGAAAAAGGAAACAAACTCGCAAGAAATTCGTCTTGCGGAACGACTAAAAAAACGGAAAACTCTTTTGTCTTGCGCGTTTTTCGTCTTGCGAGGCATTCATCTTGCGAGGTACCATTGTAGTTGTGCTCTTGTGCCTCTAGGCAAAAGTGCTGTTTTCAAATGCTGCAAAAGAGGAAAGGAGAAAAAATGCATCCATCAGTACAGAAACATCTCTCTCTTCCTTTCATGCAACGAAAGGCTTTATAACAATTCAAGTCAGGCAAAAGCACTCAAGGATGGAAAAGCCTCTGCGAGGGGTCGTGACTTAGTGGCCCTGAGGGCCAAACAGAGAGGTTTGAAGGGTCACTTTTGTTCCTGAGCCTGAGGTTCCTTACCCCAGCCTTAGGGCATTGTCTTGTTGCTCACCTGGTGCTGAGCTGCTTGTCCTTCTGCAGCCAGACAAGTCTTTTTCTTTGCCCAAGATGTTTAGGTTTTTTAGATCCTAGCCTTTCATCTTCTCTGTCACTACTGCTTTTTGGCTGTTCTCATACTGTGGCGAGCCATTTTAAAAGACTTCAGCCTGGCATGTGGGGTCATATTTATTTGTAAGAAATAAGCACCCAGAACAGGATGTGACTCATGTTATGATTCTCCCTTTCGTCCTGGGCAGGTTATGGACGGGTACGTGAGAATATGACAGAATAAGCTTCAGAAGCAAGTGGATCTGGGAAAGATTTGAGTGAAAAATCATGATTATGGTGCCCTAAAGCCATGTGCTGATGTCAAAGGCAGCTACCAACAGAGCTGAAATCATAAACACCAAATAATGCATACAGGAGAGGATAAATATAAGTGTTCAGAATGTGGGAAAACCTTCAGCCGGAGCACCAACCTTCTTGTACATGAAAGAACCCACACTGGAGAGAAACCATACGAGTGCTCCAACTGTGGGAGAAGCTTCACCCACAGTTCAAATCTTAGGGCACATGAAAAAATCCACACAAGAGAAAAGCCGTATGCATGCACAGACTGTGGCCAGACCTTCTATCACAGCTCGAGCCTTACAGCACATGAGAGAATCCACACAGGGGAGAATGTACACAGGTGCCCACACTGTGAGAAGGTCTTCACTCGTGGCTCAGTTTTTAGGAAACACATGAGAATCCATACAGGTGAGAAACCATTCAAGTGCTCAGACTGTGGGAAAAGTTTCTCTCAGAGGTGCAATCTTATTATCCACGGGAAGACCCACACAGGAGAGAGACCCTTTAAGTGCTCCGATTGCAGGAGAAACTTCAGTCGAAAATGTGACCTCATCGCACACGAGAGAATCCACACGGAAGAGGACCCATACAAGTGTCCGCACTGCGGGAAAAGCTTCTCTCAGAAGTCCAACCTTGTCATACATGAGAGGATCCATACAGATGAGAATCCATATCCATGTCTACACTGTGGGAAACGCTTCCGTCAGAAGGGGAACCTCATGACGCACATGCGGATCCACACAGGAGAGAAGCCGTACCAGTGTCTGGATTGTGGGAGGAGATTCAGTCAGAAGGGCAGCCTCACATCACATGAGAAAACCCATGCAAGAGAGAAAAGGACGTCTGAAAGCTTAACTTGCATGCAGGAAGTGAGGACTTGATATTTTTCAGCCTCAGGTGGAAGTACCTGATTTAGTTTTTTGGCTTAGGAGAGCCCTGGTAGTTCCTCAAAACCTTACTAAGGGCTCTCTCAGTGCAAAGATCAATAGGGGCAAACATGCTTCCCTGAAAGATGGATTGCTCACTACTATTGATCGTCCTCAACACATAGCTATCGAGCTACCAGGCTTGTCTTGTGTTCTTATACACCACAAACCCTGCCCTTAAAAAGATCAAACCCTAGTTATTGTGGCTGGAGAAATACAGGACTGTGAAACCAGCTAGGAACAGTTAGAAGTAGTAACATTACTCAGCAGCACTCAAGCTTTAATACACCTGTCATTAGTTTTAAAAAGAAAAGGCATTTGGGGGGATTACTTAAAATACTCTGTGTTTGCAGCTCTTGGGGGTTCTTAAAATGATATGTTGTATGTGTATATTTTAGCCCTGGTGTTGGAATTTGCTCTGCAGAGGGGCTCAAAAGGTAGGAAATGGTTTAAGAGAAGGGCAGGTTCATAACCGCCTCTTCCTGGTAGTTCATTTAACAGAGTTCTACCGCCTCAGTTTCATAATGGAGTGGGTCAGCTGCTCCTTCTTCATAGTTATCCCTTATCTGCACTTGGGAATTGATCACTTTCGCCTGCCTACAGCGGTGTTGTCAAGGATTGTTGGGAAAATTTACACAAAACACTGTGAACGCTAAAAAGATAATTCTACTACAAGCTAGATTTGTAATGAAATGCATCAGTCTGCAGGGTGCTCATGGCTATCTTGCTGTCTTCTAGGATACTTCTCTCTCTCTCTCTCTCTCTCTCTCACACACACACACACACTTTTCCCATCTCATCAGAGAATCAGCTTCTCAAGGCCACTAGAAATGTGTGTTCTTCTTTGGCCTGTTTTCGGAAGGTTTTCTAAAGTTGCTGGGGTTCCTCTATGCCTGCTGATACTTTGTGCATGGATTTTGCCATTTTGGCTACCTTTGGACCAGCGCTTGAAGAACCCAGTAGCCATGTGATTGCCTTTTTTTTGTTTTTGTTTTTAAATAAAAGTGTTTCCTTTTTCTCCTTCACGCCCTCCTCTTCCCACCCGTTTTTATATGTGACTGACTGAAACCTCCACTGTATAAAAGCAGTCCTTGCATATAGAAATCTAGCAAGTCAGGGGGAAGTATGTTAGGGCCAAATAAATTTCTACTGCTTGTGGGCATCTTCCCACAGGCCTCTGGTTGGCCACGGTGAGATGAGAACTTCACGGGCCATTGGCCTAATCCAGCAGGCTCTCCTTGAGTTCTTATGCCCAGCTTCCATAATTCAGTTTGGGGTAAAGTGTTGATGAAGGTGAGATTCAAACCCACATGCACAAGAAGCAATGGATTAGCCAGTCATCACTTTTACCTTGTGATCTTGAGGGCGGGGGACCCAAACCTGTACCTGGATGGACTCGAACCACCATCCTTCTGGTTAACAACCAGACACACTAACCAGCAGAGCCACAGAGAGCTGAATGGTTTCCCTCCTCAGCTTCCTTTGGGCTGAGGTGATGTTGCTGGAGCTGAATAGATGACAAACAGACTGATGGTTCGAGAGGCCGAACAATTTAATGTCTGAGCAAACTTGGTCACCACATTTTCACCCTGAAGCCCACATCATTTCTGAACAGAGGAGTCATTTTTTTTAAAATTTAAACATTCTTCTTAGTTTAACACAGAAAAATATCACCGATTAAAATCTACTTGTGGTTCTAAAAATTTGTATCTCTCATTGATGCAGTCTGCATTCAATTCCTGGTCAAGGAATATGTTTTTCTCTTTATTTACTTATTACTTGCAAATGCCTAATATAGATAACAGCAATCAAGACTCCCAAGTCACCACCCATGACGCCCACAGTCTTCCCTTTTTCCTTCTTGGAGAGCACAGCTGAACACACCCCTTGGCAAAAAGGAAGAGAGAGGAGGAAGTTGCCTTCTCAGAGGCTCCAACTCTGGACCTTCAGATTATGAGACTGACCTGTTGCTTCATAAGCTAAGAAGGGGGCAGAGTGGCATCTCTTCCCTGTTGAGGATGTGAGTATGGCAGCTCATGGAAGTTCTGTTCACAAGAGGCAGAGCCAGATTTGTTAACAAATCATGAAAACTGCTAGCGTGGCAGTTGAAGAAAAGTGAACAAAGAAACTCCATAAACAAAATTAATATAAATGGAAAGATCACAGATAAGATGAAGGAAATAAGAGCAGCATTTGTAAAATATTTCTCAGAATTGTATAGGAAAGGGAAGGAAAAAGCTTTTAAAATAGAGGAATATATTAAAAGTAGTAATCTGCCAAAAATAAAAGAGGAACAAATGGTGATCTTAAACACACAAATAAGAGCTCAAGAAGTGTTAGAGGCAATAAAGTGGACAAAAAAATGGCAAGTCCCCAGGTCCAGATGGATTAATGGCAAAGTATTATAAAAAAATAAGTAAACAATTGGTAAACCCATTGAAAGATGTCATGAATGAGATATTAAATGCAGGTGAAATCCCAGAAACATGGAAAGAGGCTTACATTACAATAATTCCAAAACAAGATTCAGATTTGCTGCAAATTAAAAATTATAGGCCTATCTCATTGTTAAACAATGATTATAAATTATTTGCAAACATCTTAGCTAATAGAATAAAAAATATATTAAATGAGTATATACATCAAGATCAGGCAGGATTTCTTCCAGGTAGACAAATGAAAGAGAATATAAGATATAGTTTGAATGTGAGCTGGAGCTGTGAATAGCTGGAGGTCAAAAATGAAAAGAAAGCAGCAATGATGTTTATAGACGCTGAAAAAGCCTTTGACAATGTTTCTTGGAATTTCATGACAAAAGTACTTGAAGAAATTATTGTGGATTCAAATTTTTAAAGGGAATACAAGCAATATATTCAGAACAAAAAGCTAAATTAATTGTAAATCAGGTGATAACGGACAACTGTAAGATACAAAAAGGAACTAGACAAGGATGCCCATTTTCGCGCTGTTGTTCATTCTGGTTCTGGAAGTATTTGCTAGAAACATAAGAGCAGACAAAGAGATCACTGGGATAAAAACTGGGAAAAGTGAGTTTAAATTGAAAGCATATGCTGATGATTTAGTAATTACAGTGGAAGATCCAAAAAATTCTCTCCCTAGAGTTATAGAAAAAATTCAAAAATTTGGGGAAGTGGCAGGATCTAAGTTAAATAGAAACAAAAATAAGTTATGAGTAAAAAATTTGAAGAAATAAAAAAAAGGTGGAGTAAAGTATTGAGATAGAAGTCCATAAAAAAGTAAAATACGTATATGGCTAACTGCAAAAAATATGAATATATATAAAGTGTGGCTTGAGATAAAAGAAATTTAGAAATATGGAACAGAATGAACCTCTCCCAACTAGGAAAAACAGCAGTGGTAAAAATGAATGTTTTGCCAAAAATGCTCTTTCTTTCACACTGTGAACTGAATGATTGTGAGTAAACTACTTTTATATTGATTTTAATAAGACTGTTGTGTCTATTCTTTTTAAGCGGGACAAGGGATCTTACCAGGAATCTTATATTAAGAGGCTCATACGAGCCTGCAACAAGCAAACCGCTGTGCGTTTAAAGGGGAATGCTACTCTGATAAGATATAGCACTTGCTAACGCAAGTTAGGAAGGATATCATCAAACAATATATCCTCTCCTGCATTCCTGAACATTCCCACATTTTTTACCAGTCTTCTCAATCTATTTCCTGTCAGGGAATCCTTTCGCTGGACTAGAGAGTTCAACCAGGCTTTTCTCAACCATGGTTTAGTGGCCAGGATTCTGTGCCACAATTGGTGCTGAGGTATATATATCCAAAAAATGTTTTTGATTATTGTTGTTGTACATTTTAGATCATCAAACATTACATGTACACAAAAAAGAAAAGAGATGTAATTCAAATCATAATATTCTTCATAAATAAATGACTTCCCGTCTCTTCCATTTTATTATAATAAACTTGTTGCCTGTATTTATCTATTTTCTTTTTCTTTGAACTACTATTATTTCTATCTATCTTCATTTTAATATTGGTTATCTACAGAAATTACTCAAAGGCCATTACCGTTTTCAGTTTGCAGCCCTTGTTGGTTTTAAATCAGTTGTTTTCTTCTTTCTATATTCAATGTACCGTATTTTATGCTCTATAGGACGCACTTTTTCCCCTCCAAAAATTAAGGGGAAATGTGTGTGCATCCTATGGAGCAAATGCAGGCTCCTTGGCTTCAGCGATAACAACGCGAAGCCTCCGAAGCGCAGAGGGAGCGCTCCGGGAACTCGCGCTTCGCTCCAAAGGCTTCGGGTCAGCGAAAGAAACCCGAAGCCTTTGGAGTGCAGCGTGAGTTCCCAGCTGTGCCCCAAAGGCTTCAGGTGGCTATCCCTGAAGCCTTTGGAGCGCAGGGGGACCTTGCGCTGCACTCCAAAGGCTTCGGGTTCCTTTTGCTGAAGCCGGGAGATCAAGACTCTGCTGGCTTCAGCAGAGAGGGAGAGCTGCGCAGTGCCCCTTCAGCCAAGCGGGAGGAGAAATGGAAGGGGCTTCGTTTCTCCTGCCGCTTCGCTGAAGGGGCGCTGAGCAGAGAGGGGGAGGTTTTTTTTCTTGTTCTCCCCCTCTAAAACAAGGCCCGTCCCATGGCCCAGTGCGTCCTATAGAGCGAAAAATACGGTATTTACAATGAAAAAAAACCAGGTAGGAGGAGAGAAGGGGACTTGCCCTCCTTAGGCATCTCTGTATGATATGGCCATTTGGGGCTCTCAGTGGGTGGGTGGGCGGGCCCCCCAGTTCAGATACGCAGAGAACAGGCATTCACTCTTAGATGCCCTCATTATGCTTAGAGTTGGGGAAAGTGTCAGTGCAGAGACCCATCAACCTATTCTGCCCTGGAGTGGATCTGCTATAAACTAACAAAGCTTAAGCTTCAGGGCCTCATACCCCATAAAGTCCCCAGAAGTGACTTGATTCATGCATGTAAATAACGTTTCTCTAATTTTCACTCCCCCCCCCACTTGAAAACTATAAGACATAGGAAATATTTGTTCACACGAGTGACACTGACCTGAGATAATCCTGTACAGCAATTTTAAGCAAAATCTGAGATGTAGCTAATAATAATTTGAAAAATTGTGGTGATCTGTCATGGAACGACCCCACTGAAGAATATAAGAGTGGTTACTCAGACCTTGGTGGTTGTCAGGTTGAATTTTACTTTTTGAAATATGGCAACCCTAGATCAAGCAGGATTGCAGAAGTTGTGCCCACACTCTGGGATGATCATTGGATCCTTGGAATACTCCAGGCAGATGGAGCAAGTGGCTTCAGCACAAAGAGTGGCTTCCTCACTGCAGAGACTGAGTTAAGTTTCACTTTCTCAGTTCTCAGTTTTCAGTAACTGGGTGTTTCCCTTCCTGTAGCTGATTCAGGAAGAAACTCAGTGCTGACATGCTTTTTTAAACCTGCAGTTGCTCAACAAATCAGCTTGAAAACAAGCTGGTTAAACTGGTTCTGTTCTCTCTATCTGTCAAGGTCATGCTGTTTATAATCAATAATAAGGCCAGAAGGAGCCTGGGTTTCGCTTCCTATCTCCTTCCTTCTGGTGTGGTGTCCTGTATATAGTGTTACGGTTTAGACTTATTATAAGTTATTGTAAGTTTAAGTTAAGTCTGCTGCAACTGGATTTGTTATAGACAGTGCCAATACTGACAAACCCCCTACTGAAAGCCTGACCGCCCCCCCCCAAATTCCTGGCTACGCCCATGCGGTTAAAAACTCAAAGAGTGAAAAACACATGGAAGAGAATGAATTTGAAGATGAACTAGAAATCATTCTGAAGGAAGGTGAGGACAGGTGACCCTACCGAGGCCTGAAGTCACCCCCCCCCCACTCAATAATCACACCAGGCCTCAAAACTGTCCAAAATTCCTTTTGTCTTCTAAAAATCCACAGCTACAGCTTTTCTGTGGATTCTCACAAGATGCTGGTACATAGGAAAAACCGTTACTTTTATCAGCACGAGAAGGCTTCAAAAAGCTAATGAATAGACTCTGTCAGAGCAAGCCTGAGAACTGAATCTTATCTCATTCGGTTGCAACATTTTGGACATGCTGAACCACCAGGGCTCCTCAACCCCTTGGCTCTCACTCCCCTTTCCTGGGAAGGGTGCCAAGAGTCCAAGAGTCCCAAGACAGGGGAGCTTTCTGTTCATGCTCAGAGGAACTCATGGGCAGGACTCCTGAGGGAGGAGAAAGGGGAGGGAACTGGAAGGGGAATATATACTCTGTGCACATGACTGTGAACCCGTGCATGCTTTTTGTGAACTATCACACTTGCTCCTTCTACCAGTTCATGGATGGTAGAAATAAAGCCTTTTCTCCGAAACTATTCCTTGAGTGTCTGTTGACTCCCATCTCCCTTTCCCGGACGCAATACATTTCCCACCCGAGGGCAAAGCCTCATAAGGCTACAATTCAAGGCAAAATTAATTCGCTGTCAGTGATTGGGGCCTACACCCACCTCGGCTAGATAGGACTCAGGAGCTAAGCAGCCAACCAAGATGTCCAGGCCAGGAGGCAGAGCCATAGCTGGGGTGTGTGTAGCCAGTACTTTTGCCCCGGGTGAAGCTCCCAGAGGGCACCAGTGAGGGTCACAGCCTGTTGGCCATTTACTGTATGTGTACATAAATGTGTGTGGCAGGGTAACCAACTTGGTCTTTGACCTGGGTGACAGAAAGCCTAGTTTCACCCCTGCCAAGCGGGCAGAGCATCATCCAGTCCCCATCCCTCAGATGAATTTGGGCCTCAGTCAGAAATTTACCTTTCTGAAGCTGTTGTCTGAATAAAAGAGAGTCTGAGGAAGCAAAAAGATATGAAGTTTAAGCGTTATACTCTTGTACCTCCAACAACAACAACAACAACAACAACAACAACAACAACAGTAATTATATTTGTACCCTGCCCATCTGACTGGGTTGCCTCACCCACTCTGCGTGGCTTCCAACATATATAGAAACATAAAACTTTACAATAAATATTTGTACAAAAAATACACTTCATAATGTAGCTATAGTTTCCTTAAATCAAGTAAATAATAATAATAATAATAATAATTTATCACTTGTACCCCGCCCATCTGGCTGGGCCTCCCCAGCCACTCTGGGCGGCCTCCAACAGAGATAAAAAATACACTAAAATGTCACATATTAAAAACTTCCCTGAACAGGGCTGCCTTCAGATGTCTTCTGAATGTCAGGTAGTTGTCCATCGCCTTGACATCCGATGGGAGGGCATTCCACAGGGCGGGCGCCACCACCGAGAAGGCCCTCTGCCTGGTTCCCTGCAACTTGGCCTCTCGCAGTGAGGGAACCGCCAGAAGGCCCTCGGAGCTGGACCTCAGTGTCCGGGCAGAACGATGGGGGAGGAGACGCTCCTTCAGATATACTGGACCGAGGCCATTTAGGGCTTTAAAGGTCAGCACCAACACTTTGAATTGTGCTCGGAAACGTACTGGGAGCCAATGTAGGTCTTTCAAGACCGGTGTTATATGGTCTCGGCGGCCGCTCCCAGTCACCAGTCTAGCTGCCGCATTCTGGATTAGTTGTAGTTTCCGGGTCACCTTCAAAGGTAGCCCCACGTAGAGCGCATTGCAGTAGTCCAATATTAGGTAGTAGAACAAATATTTTAAAACAAGGAAATAATAGAAAGAACCAATGAAAATAACTAGAACTTTAAAACTCAGCAGTGATAAACTAGACTTAAAAGCAGCAGAATAAAAATATTCAGCAAAAAACCGATGGTCTATGAATGTATATTCAGGTAGGTAGCCGTGTTGGTCTGACGCAGTTGAAATAAATAAAATAAATAAAAAATTGTCCAGTAGCACCTTAGAGACCAACTAAGTTTGTTCTGGGTATAAGCTTTCATGTGTGTGTGTATCTGAAGAAGTGTGCATGCACACAAAACTTATACCCAGAACAAACTTAGAATCATAGAATCATAGAATCATAGAGTTGGAAGAGACCACAAGGGCCATCGAGTCCAACCCCCTGCCAAGCAGGAAACACCATCAGAGTACTCCTGACATATGGTTGTCAAGCCTCTGCTTAAAGACCTCCAAAGAAGGAGACTCCACCACACTCCTTGGCAGCAAATTCCACTGTCGAACAGCTCTTACTGTCAAGAAGTTCGTCCTAATGTTTAGGTGGAATCTTTTTTCTTGTAGTTTGGAACCATTGCTTCGTGTCCGCTTCTCTGGAGCAGCAGAAAACAACCTTTCTCCCTCCTCTATGTGACACCCTTTTATATATTTGAACATGGCTATCATATCACCCCTTAACCTCCTCTTCTCCAGGCTAAACATGCCCAGCTCCCTTAGCCGTTCCTCATAAGGCATCGTTTCCAGGCCTTTGACCATTTGGGTTGCCCTCCTCTGGACACATTCCAGTTTGTCCGTGTCCTTCTTGAACTGTGGTGCCCAGAACTGGACACAGTACTCCAGGTGAGGTCTGACCAGAGCAGAATACAGTGGCACTATTACTTCCCTTGATCTAGATGCTATACTCCTATTGATGCAGCCCAGAATTGCATTGGCTTTTTTAGCTGCCGCGTCACACTGTTGGCTCATGTCAAGTTTGTGGTCAACCAAGACTCCTAGATCCTTTTCACATGTACTGCTCTCAAGCCAGGTGTCCCCCATCTTGTATTTGTGCCTCTCATTTTTTTTGCCCAAGTGCAATACTTTACATTTCTCCCTGTTAAAATTAATCTTGTTTGTTTTGGCCCAGTTCTCTAGAAACTTAGTTGGTTTCTAAAGTGCTACTGGACAATTTTTAAATTTTTTGGTCTATGAATGTTGTCACTGAATTTGTGGTCTTTAGTGGAGGACTGGAGGGGAGGCAGCGTAACAGCAATCCTGTAGAAGGATGCACAGGGGAGATTGAGGCAGCCTTGATAACTCCCCCAAGTAAAGTGATGAGGGATTTTGTTTAAGCCAGAATCATGAAATCTTATGAGAAACTCAGCTTGTAGAGGAAGGAATGGCGGAGCTCTCGTGCAAAAGGAATCCCTCCCCTCAAACCTTTTAAAAATCTTCCATGCTATTAAGAAACATAATTGTGTCCTTTGGGGCTCATGTGCACTTGATTTCATAATTAATTTGTGAACTCTCAGGAGATTGTGTTTGTGGCAGCTGTGGGTGGACGCCTGAGGACACAGATCAGGGCTTTGCTTCACTGCTGGGAGACAAGCCTGAGGAGGAGGCAAAGAGGGGAACAGGGTGGTTCAAAATGCCCTTTCACGAGGGACTTCCGGGTTGATGCGATCGGTGTAATGGCGGATTCCCTCCGAGCTCCGGAGGGAATCGGCTCCTCTGAGGACGGGTCTTGCCGCGCCGGCGACGCGGGGACCCTTAGAAACCACAGGTGCGGATACCTGTGGACCTGGTGACTCGGTGGGCACCTTAAGCGCCCCCCCTGACAGTCGAAGAGCCTTTTTAAAGGCTGCGGAGAAGGTACGGGGGGTGGCGTGGTGCTGAGAGTAAACCGCTACCTCAGTGGAGTGAAGCCGCAAGCCATTCACCGGAGAGCGTCAACTTTCTACCTGAAAATTCGATTGGATACAAACACCCCGTGAGTAGAAGAAAATTTGGACTTTAAAAAAAAATCGTTATTTTTAAATCGGGCAAACGGGGGGATGTGCTAAAGGGAAGTCCGCACCCCCCCTTCATACAGGCAATTGGAAGCAAGGAGCGAAAATCTAAGATCGGAAAAAAGATTTTATGTTTACGGAAACTGGTAAGAGACTTTAATAACTTTTAAGAACAAGTTTTATTTTGTCAAGTTGTGCTGGAGGGAAGAGACGAACTTTGGAAACTTTTGTGACCCCCCCCCCTTGGACCTGGGAGCGTCCTGCACCAATCTAGCCTTAAGGAATCGGAGTTTGACAGCTGTCAACTGAGCTGTCAAACAGCTGAACAAAGGACAAAACTGTATTACTATATATCTCTTTGGTTTAAAGGTGTTACATATAAACAGACGTGATTTGAAACAAAGTAAATAAACAATAGGGTAAAGGATTGCTGGCGTAGAACTTTGAACAATGGCAATCCCCCTAGGGGAAACCAGTGACACTACAATGGCTGCAGAAGGAAAATTACTAGCACAAATAGAGAGAGCCTCTTTTCTCGTGGGAATCCTACAAGAACAATACATGACCTTGATTTTCAAAACAAACAACCTTGCTGAGGGAACTAGAGACTTGTTCTTGAGAGAATCTGTAGCTCAACCAAATATGACATCTTTGGAGGGGGTGAAGGAGGAAGTCGGAGAAGAGAAAGTGTGGAAACCTATGTTGCCAGAGAACAAAGAAACCTTTTGGATCACAAAGTATGAAGACATGAGACTGAGGAGAAAAGTGAAGGAGGAAGCCCTTGGAAACTGTGGAATTATGGAAATTAAAGGAGTAAAGAAATATAACTGGGACTTCCTCCTCTTTTCTGGCCTTTATTATCTGCAACCTG
Organism: Podarcis erhardii; assembly: GCF_964252035.2. Taxonomy (NCBI): domain Eukaryota; kingdom Metazoa; phylum Chordata; class Lepidosauria; order Squamata; family Lacertidae; genus Podarcis; species Podarcis erhardii. The sequence continues at coordinate 116,920,695 of NC_138498.1, read as the reverse complement.
GAGGACTTTTGGTAGAACCCTGGCAACAAGTTTTCTCAATTAGGTTTGAACTGGGAGAAGAGGAAGTAACTGTAACAGACACCCTTCGAGACCTGGAAACCAGCAAAAAGGAATATCAACAGAAAAACCGGAGAGAGACTGAAATAGACTTGAGGGCTGGAGATGTGAGGAATCCTGGCTAGGAATTTTATGGGAGGATAACTACCTGGGAAGGGACAGATACCCGGGCAGGGAGGGAGGGGGGAAAACAGATTTTTGAAAAACTTTATGATTTTTGGTTATTGTAAATTTGATTTATACTTTAATACAAAAAAAGGGGAGATTGGTATATAAATTTTGGATCTTAGAAAAAAGGATTTATTGCATATAAGAAGATAGGGTAATAATATGGGGTTTAATAAGATGAACTAAGTTGGAGAATAATGAGATTAAGTTTAGAGAGAGGAATAAGAACTTGCTGAATTAAATGGGGGAAGTGGGATGTATGTGGGGGGGTGGGGGGAAGTCATATGTGTTGTTTGTTGTTAAAAAATTTGAAAACCCAATAAAAATTTAATTAAAAAAAAAAAATGCCCTTTCACACTGCCCTTCAGAGTTTGAGAACCTCCAAAAGAGCCAGCCCAGATGTACATTGAGGGGAAAAACTTGACTTTGCTCTGCACTCTGGTTCAGGCTCTTTCTCTTTGTGGCAGCCACCATTTCTTTCCTCTAACCCCCCATGCACCAGAGTGACAAATTATATAGGGCATTCTGAGGAAAATAAGATGATGGCTGGACCACCAAGAATGAAGGTATTATTTTGTCTGCAGCAAAAACAAAATACAAGACTATGCAATACATTAAGAAAAAAAATTCCTTCCAGTAGCACCTTAAAGACCAACTAAGTCAGTTCTTGGTATGAGCTTTCGTGTGCATGCACACTTCTTCAGATACACTGAAACAGAAGTTTCCAGACCCTTCTATATAGTGAGAAGGTGGGGAGGGGTATTACTCAGAAGGGTGGTGGGAATGGGTGATTGGCAGATAGCTGTGATGAGCCTGTTGACGACTCTTAACGACTGCAATAGGTCTTACAGGAAAAAGCAAGGGGTGAAAAGGTGAAAAATGGCTTTGTCATGTATAATGAGATAAGAATCCAAGGTCTTTGTTCAGACCAGGTTTCTCCATGGTTTTAAGTTTGGTGATAAGTTTTAAGTTTGCTGAATTACAACCTTGGATTCTTATCTCATGCCTATTCAAAGCAACTGAATTATGTAATGTAATGCTCAAGAGTTTCTCTACCAACTTCACTTCACTGGCTTTCACAAGCCAAGGGCACGAACCATCTGAGTGTGATGACAACACAGCAGATATTGCCTTTCTCTAGATTAAGGTTACCAGACGTCCCCGTTTCCCAGGGACGGTCCCCATTGAAGTTGAAAAGTGTCCCCAGATTCATTGAAAAAAATCTGGTAACCTTACTCTAGATCAGACATGTCCAATACGTCGATCGCGATCAACTGGTCAATCGCGGCCTCGTTGCCTCCACCTTCCGCCCTCTGCCATGGCCGCCAAGCGCCTTCAGCATGTGCTCAGCTGCAGCAGGAGTGACTCCGCAGGTGGCAGCCGAGGATCCGCTTAGCCAGGCTTGATCACTGCCACCGCAGCAAGTGCTCTGGCTGGTGTTGGCAGCCGTTGGCCTTGCCCGACACCCATCTGTCCCCTGCAAGCCACAGCCCCAGGGCAGGGAGGCGCAGGGGCAACAATGAGGAGCACAGGTCCAGCTCTGCGGAGGGAACCGCGGAAAGGATGGCAGGCAGAGAGAGAGAGGGTGACACCCCTCCCCTCTCGCTCCTAGTTCTGGGTGGATGCTGAACTTTCTTCTCCTTTCCAGCTCCAGCCTGGCTACATTTACTCGAAAGTAAGCCGCTGCGGAGCTCGCTGTCCGGTAAAGGGGAAATTGGACATTTCCAGGTGTGCGCCAACGGCCCTGGGAGGGGGGCTGATGTGGGGGGGTAATTATTTGTTATTCTTTTTATCATCATCATAATAATTTATTATTTATACCATGCCCAGCTGGCTGGGTTTCCCCAGCCAAATATAATATGTTTAAGTTGAAAAATGACATTGGGAGAGTGTAGTAGATCACTGCCAGTTTTTGATACTGGATAGTAGCCTCCTTGGAGTTGGACATGCCTGCTCTAGATGTCTCCAGAGAAGGTGTGAAGAAGAAAAAAGATGTTTGCCGCTGTTGTTCCTTATAACCTCTATTCTGAACCTGAATGACACCTTGAAGTTACATATTGCAGCAGGGATATAGTCAATAATCCAGCACACGCCCTTCCCTTATGAGAAGTCACCTCCACAGGGGCTCCATGAGAAAGGGTGGGGTGGTCAATAGAGTGGTTGCTGTAGAGCAGTGATGGCCAAATTTGGCCCTCCAGCTGTTTTGGGACTACAATTCCCATCATCCCTGACCACTGGTCCTGTTAGTTAGGGATGATGGGAGTTGTAGTCCAAAAACAGCTGGAGGGCATCACTGCTGTAGAGTTACAGAGTGACTATGCAGTTGCAAATAAAATGTTTTAAATGTGTTTTAGTGCAATATACAATGTGACACTTTGGCAATGGTGATGGTGAGCCTTATGTAAAATTCAATGTATTTTTTCAATTTTTTTTAATTTTAAAAAAGCATTTTGAGAATGTTTTTATGTGTGTGTAGATTCCACCTAAGCAACAACGTAGGCACTCCAAAGGAAGTCACTTTGTCTGGAAAGGCCAGTCCTAGCATAGAGTCTTCCTAATTTCCCAGGCAGGGTCAATAAAAGAAATAGCCTTCACAGTCAGCGGTTATCTCCCAACATGTAACTCATGACCTGCTCAACATGATATCTACAATCTTACCCAGGAGACGTTGGGAGGAGGAATTCCAAGGGGCTCTATGCGCGGGCCAATGTAGAAGAAATTGAGGGGCATCTTCCAGGACCCTCACTCACGTAAGACCCTGGTGTGTCTCAAAGGGTGCTATCTCACCCCTCAACAGTATTCAGTGAAAGAGCTTGAAGCATAGCAAGTGTAAAAACTCTCAAGGGATCAGGCTTTCTACCCAAACGAAGCTGCTTCTTACCTCGGAAACTCCTTAGGGAAAATCACAACAATCCCACCTCTGAGGAACAAAAACAATCAACTTATTCCAGATTCACTAACCTCCCCTCCAAAAATACCTAAGAGAGAGTTAACAGAGGTGGGTGCTTTTCTGTTGCTCACCATAGTTTGAGGAAAAACTAGCTGGACATTGAAACACGTTCGTAGGTACTGAGCTATTCACAAGCATCTTTGAGCCACTTTCTTTTATATGTTTGACACTATGTATTGCAGAGTCAGTGAATACAACATGCAAGAGGCAGAGAAGAGCCTCCAGCCCTATGTGATGGGGAAGGAGGAGGCCGTGCTCTGACCTTGATCCTTGGAGGAAGAATTAGATTGCTACAATAGCAAAGGAGAGGGCCCTATTTTTACGTGTGAGATGCTGTAGGGCATGGATAGGCAAACTAAGGCCCGGGGGCCGGATCCAGCCCAATCGCCTTCTAAATCCGGCCCACAGACAGTCCGGGAATCAGCATGTTTTTACAGGAGTAGAATATGTCCTTTTATTTAAAATGCATCTCTGGGTTATTTGTGGGGCATAGGAATTCATTCTTTTTCCCCCTTCCAAAATATAGTCTGGCCCCCCACAAGGTCTGAGAGACTGTGGACTGGCCCCCTGCTGAAAAAGTTTGCTGACCCTGCTGTAGGGTGTGGAGTCCTACAGTCTCTCCCCCAGGAGCCCCTTCTGTACCAGGTTTTATGTGTTGGGGTCCTGGACCCTTCCTGACCTCAGAGAGATGCTTATGGAAATGAGCAGGATCCACTTACTTCTCCAAGGTGCTTCTCACATCCTAGAGGGGAAAAGATAACAGCAATCACTGCCTATAAAAGGCCACACTTTGAAGACACTTCAGACCCTGGAATGGATGCAGCCTGGTCCTCTAATCTCAGTCTGCCTGGCACACATCAAAGATTTGAGCAAGAATGGCTAAATCAGCCAATATTGGTTGATCAGCCAATATTGGTTGATATTTCAGTCAGTTTTTAATTTTACAATCTGAAGTTCAGTTCTCCACAATTCCATATCAGCATTTTAGTGCGAATTTCTCCCCAAATACACCTTTGTAGCCAATTTTGTATGCAAGTTCCGATTACTTGGCTTGAGAATTTCACTAGAAAATCTAGAGAATTGCAAATGCTGGTGGATGGCTATGATTCAGTTTGCATATTGATCATAAACAAAGCAGGTCTGAGGCAGTTTTAACTTATCAACCTGCATTTAATTTTGTGTGCAAAAAAATCCCTCCCAACACACTTCTCATTGTGCAATTTAGACATCAGGAGACCTACAGTTTAGTCCTTATAGAACATTTTCCCCCAAATCCATTTTTAGAACATCGCCAAATTTCAGCCAGCCAGCACGTACCATTTTCCTTCTGGAAACAAAAAAACCCACCTGCAGTATAAGATGCAATAAATTTTTGTGTTCAGCTGAGTTTCTTACCCCAGCAAATGTCGGTGGATTGGGTCATTACAACCCCTCATTGTTTCTTTCACAGAAAAATGTTCAGGAAAAGGTCGAGGAATTGTGAGGTGGTTGGTAGAGACCATATAATGATGGGTGATATTTCTCAAACCAATGGCAGGTTTCTCAGAGGGTTACATAAACACCCCAACCGCCACAGACCATTTACATTTGTGCCGAGTTGTAATAGCTATTGCATTTTTTTATGACACTTTCATAACATTTATCATGATTGAAGTTGGCCTCAATGTCTGTCTGGAGGGCAGAAATTGAAAATCTGAATGCAGAAAGGTGGGAGTGTCAATTTGGATTAAAAAAATGTGATTGTGCTCAATGTTAAGGCTCACTTCTCCTTTGCTTAATTTTAATTTTGCTTAGCTCTAAGGCAGCCAGATCAGCCCACAACAGGACATGAAGGCAGCACTGCAAAAATAGAAGGCATTAGGAGAAAATCTTTGGCTAAGCACAGAACACCACATTCTATTAACACTGAGTAAGCATCTCCAGTCTGCGTTAAGGGAAATAATAAACCACACCAGTTTTCTTGGCAGCTCCTGTGAAAAAGCTGAGTTCTTTTACTGCTTGTATAGAGGCACAAAAAGATTTGGAAGAAGCCCTTCTCCTGGAGTGGAGCCTTGGGCTGTTCCTCCTGCCATCTTACCTGCAGGAGTTCACTTGCTGGCTTCTGTCGTTTCTCTTCCATCTCCTGAATGATCCTCTCAAGAGAGGAGAGTTCCCTGGAGAGTCTGGCCAGCTGCTCATCCCTTCTTCTTGCAACCTCCAGCTCCACCTCTTCTATCTCGTGCAGCAGATGTTTTTCTTTCTCTTCCAGAAACTGGCGCAGTTGTCCAAACTTCTCCTCTGTCCCCTGCTTCTCAGTTTTTGTTAATTTCTGCAAGAAGCAGGTAGAAGTAAGAAACATGGAGCCCTGACTCAGGAACACGGCTATTCCTGCTTGCTGCCTTCCAGTTTGCCTAAAGCAATGAGCTTTTTTCCCTAGCAATGGAGGTTCCTTGCACATATTTGAACCTGGCATAATCACAGTTCTAAAATATTCAGGGAGCCTCCACGGACATTAAATGCTGCTCACTTTAGACTGAACACTTCCATAAATAGGAAGGCAACAGAAACACTAGCCTGCTCATCCCCAGAGCACCCCTGTTTACTTTAAGGCTTCAGGATGGCCTGACTTTGCTAAAGATTAACAACAGAGTGCACATTTCAAAATACCTTTCATTAACAATTTGTATGGTCCTTCAGGATATTCCCAACTACTTTATATTCAATAGAGCTGGCCTGCCTCAGGGGGAAGAAATTCAATCCAGTTTGCATTCAAAGGTGAACTTAGCTGATAGTCACTCTCCCAAAAAATATGCAGATGGAAAAACAGCATTCATTTCAAATTAACACTTCTCTGAATGTTACTCTGGTCAGGTAATGTGCACAAAAATGCACATTCGAGGGTAAAGTAGGCATTAAAACTGTTTATGAATGCAAATAACACAGAAAGGACTTTTTAGAATTCAAAATTGCATGCTGATATGGAAAAACGGGGAGAAGCTGGTATGGGACAGATTTGCCCGTGCTTCTTCAGTCCTGACTTGATTACAGTGGTACCTCGGGTTACATATGCTTCAGGTTACAGACTCTACTAACCCAGAAATAGCACCTTGTGTTAAGAACTTTGCTTCAGGATGAGAACAGAAATCATGCTCTAGCGGCACAGCGGCAGTGGGAGGCCCCATTAGCTAAAGTGGTGCTTCAGGTTAAGAACAGTTTCAGGTTAAGAACGGACCTCCAGAATGAATTAAGTACTTAACTCGAGGTACTAGTGTATTCAAATGCTTGTTCCCATCCTAGTAACAACAGGGACACCTACAAGGAGGTCTTGACTTTGCTTTTCCAGGTCTGCTCGATAGGCTAGCATTTTCTCTCTCTCTCTCCTCAGTGTCTCCAGGCGGCTGCAGATCAGTCTCTAAAGAAGGAACAAAATCCCAGGTTTGATTAAGACCAAGAAAAAGTGGGAGGGAGGGAGAGAGGGAGAGAGAGAGTTAGAGAGAGGAGTCCACTTTAGAAGGCATCTGAAAGCAGCCCTGTATTTGGGGGGGGGTTATGTTAAATGTTTTATTATGTTTTTATATGTATTGAAAGCTGGTTGGGGTATAAATATCACTATTATTATGATGGAATAGGATGACCCTATTTTCATCATAGAAATATTGGAGAGTATGCAGCTCCCTTTGGTACCTACCCCTACACTGCTCAGGTTTCTCCTTTGCTGCCTTTTACATAATAAACAATTGATGTTTGGGCAATTGATTTAATGCAGTTTGGACTTAAGTGCTACGGAAAACGGCCCGGGAAGAATCCACTGCTCTTCCCCTCATCAAGATCCACAGTGATTTCCTACCTTGTACTCTTTGGCAGCCTCCTCCAGAGGAACCATCTTGTGGTTTTCATGTTCCTTGGATCTGTCACAAACCACACAGATGAGGGTCGCATGGACTTTGCAGAAGAGCTTCAGGGTCTCCTGGTGCTTCTCACAGACCTTCCCTTCCTGAAGGGGAAGGCTGAGCTTCTTGGCTATTTCTACCACGTTGGCCAGTTGCTGGTTGGAGATGAGGCTCCTCCGCTGGACAGTTATTCTGCACTGAGGGCAGGAAGCCTCTCCCTCCAGTTTCCCCCAGCACTGGACCAAGCAAGATCGGCAGAAGTTGTGCCCACACTCTGGGATGGTCACTGGATCCTTGAAATATTCCAGGCAGATGGAGCAAGTAGCTTCATCGCACAGACTCTGGACGGGACCACCAGAAACAGCCATACCTTCCAAAGTCCCAGTTAAGTTTTACTTTCTCAGTTTTCAGTCACTGGCTGTTCCCCTTGCTGTAAATGATTCATGAACTCAAGGCTGTTGGGGCCTTCTTTTTAAAAAGACAGACAGACCTCTGCAGTTGCTTAACATTTTGTTGAGAAGCCTTGGTTGTCCTTTCATTGCTTTGGATTGCTTTTTAATTGTGTGTTTGTTGTTGTACAGTGGTACTGTAGCACCTCTGCTTGTGGTTAACGCTTAGCTGGAATGAAATATTCAACGCAGCAATAGAGAAATTAAAATAATAATTTATTTGTCAGACAAATAAATGAGAGGCTCAGTGGTATATGGTTACCAAGCTCTGGCCTGGCCTCCTGCCATCCTGGCCAGCACTTATATTTCCTTAATCCAGCCCCCTTTGCTCCTCCTGTGGCTGCCTCTGTCCAATCAGCCTGGTTGAAATTCCTATTGGCTGTTTGCTAGAACCAATCACAAAAGATACACCCACTTCCTTCTGTCCTTATATGGGAGACAAAGAGCTATATATAAATGACAAATAAGTAATAATATATCTTACATGGAATCTTAATTACCAGCTCACCTCTTACCCTCCTTGCCCTATTGCCTTCTAAAACAAATGGTTAATCTTACATTTTTATCTTCAACAGATGTCAAGGATCTTGAGTTCACATCAACATTGAAAGATTTCCTTCAATTGAAGGTTTCTAAACAAATGCCTGACAACTATATATCAAGAGTGCTCTATGGCGTCTCCTGTCTAGCAGGGGGGCTAGGCTCATTTGCCCCTCTGGTCTCCTATTACAATATGACTCTATGAAATAAGAATCTAGCATTTCTTAAATCCTTTGCATAATTACATTTAAGCCAATATATTTAAGCTAATATATTTCATACATTTGTCATAGGTAGCCTTTTAAAAGAATAAAGCTTCTCAAAGTGAAAAGGAAGGAACTCAGTAAAAAAACAGCTTTTAAAAGAAGCCTCTTCAGTTTGCACCTCCCCCTTTCACCCTCCTCTCCAGCCTCAAAATAAAATAGAAAGAAGCTACTTCTTCTACAGCCAAGCCAGTTGCCTTTCCCAATATTTAACACATTTAACCTTTTTAACTCTCTCAGTTTAAGAAAGAAACAGCTTTAGAAAAGACTTTTCAAAAATGCTCTCTTTTCTGTCAGCTAAATGTTTTTCCCCATTTGCTCCTGGCCTTTGAAAATACAACTCAAGGTTTAAGAGAGGCCCCATGGTATCATTTTACTATTTGCCCATTCCTAATTGTGTTTTGCAATCTGCAAGGTCAGTTGTCTGTAATTCCTTTTTTTATGACTTTGAGAATTGTTTTTCCTGCTATAAATCAGGGGGGCCCCCTTGTCTTAGGAGGAAAAACATCTTGCCAAGGTTCTTTCTGCCTGGCATGAAACATTTGAAAATCCTTTTTAAAGCTCATTTTAAATACAAGCAAGCCTTAATAAAATATATATATGCTTTGATAAAAATGCAGGCTTATGATTAGATGCCTCAGTACCTCGGGTTACATACGCTTCAGGTTACAGACTCCGCTAACCCAGAAATAGTGGGAATAGAACAGAAATCGTTCTCCGGCGGCACAGCAGCAGCGGGAGGCCCCATTAGCCAAAGTGGTGCTTCAGGTTAAGAACAGTTTCAGGTTAAGTACGGACCTCCAGAACGAATTAAGTACTTAACCCGAGGTACCACTGTACATTGCACTGAGAAGGCTTCCTGAACTCAGCTAAATCCTTGGCATTGTGGCGGGGCAGTCTTTGCTTCAAAAAAAATCCAAGGGTAGAGCTTTGTAGCAGTTGGAGCTGCCCTGGGCTCCCTGCTTGGCCATCTTTGTCAGCTGCTCAGTTCCAGGGAATGGTCTGGTGGTGTTGAGCCCTTCAGGTGAGGGCTGCATTTTATCCAGCGCTTGGCATCAACTGGTTTGAATAAATTTTAATGAATTTGTTCAAATCCTAGGCTCGTCCACACTTCTGCTTGTCTAGTTGGTTTTCTGCTTTCTATCCACACATCCGAATAGTTTCAGGAAAACCTGCTCTTTATTTTTAAATAGGAGGAAATGTCAATCTGGAGAAAACCCACATTGCCATTTGCTCCGAGTGAGAGCTAAAGAGCAGTTTTCCCCAGGAGAAACCAGCAGGATAACAGGCAGTGTGGGTAAGGCCTTGATCTCTGAACTACACCTGAAAGTAGCCCCCATAACTGAGGGTGAATTAATTTTGTCTTGAATGATTTATAGCTTGCCATTGAGTTCATTCTCTTCCATGTGTTTTTCACTCATTGGGACTTTTAAGTGTAAAGATCATAATTGTTTGGGGAAATAAAGTGCTTTATAAAATGCTTTGATCCGTGAAACTGTCACTGTTACGAGTGCCAAATAATAGAACTTCTGCACTTGGAAGAAATGAACATCTAAACTTTGGAACTCCCTTCCTGTTGATATCAGGTAGTGCCCTCTCTTTTTTGTTTTTGTTTAGGCAATTCTAACCTGACACGTAGAAATTGAAATTAGGCTACTGCTGGATTTAATTATCATTTGAATCTTTTTGAATTCCTGTTTTCATAAATATTTTCTTTAGTATTTTAATGTTTATATTTGGGGTGTGGGTGCATGTAAATGGATTAGTTTTGTTATAATCAATCAAGCAGTACATAAAGCTTGTAAAATCAAATGAATCATGTAGACAATTCCTTTTCCTGTGTGTGTGTTTCGCTTTACTGTATATGTTTTATTGGGGCTGGATTCCACTAAGTAGGATACTGGTAGGGTTGCCATATTCCGAAGCGCAAAATCCGGGACACATTTGGGGCACCTCCCCCATCCCGCATCTCTATCGTTCACCCCCTTCCTGTTCGCCCCCTCCTTCCCTCCCCTCCCTTACCTTTGCTGTCCTTGGCTTCCTACTCACAAGATGCTGCGTCTCTGGACAGTGGGAGGCCAGAAGCCCGGGCAAGGCCTGGTGGCCAGTGGAAATGCCACCAGACCTAGTGCGGCCAATAATAATAATAAAAGTAAAATAAACCCAAACCCGGACACTTCATGTAAACTGCAAAAATCTGCCCAGAGGGGCATGCTGGCCCCCCAACAGAGGACATGTCCTGGAAAACCCAGACATATGGCAACCCTTGGTACTGGAAGAGAGGCAGTGCTGTGAGTCTCACTAGCATAACAAGACTTCAGCACCTCTTCTCCCCACTGAGAGAACCAACCCCCCCCCCCAGGAATGGTGAGGCGCATCTGTCTTGCAGGCTTTCCTCTGCTGCAAAGTGCCCTGCCCTTGAGGGAGTCCAGAGAGCAGCCTCCCCTCTGCCTTGAGGACATTATGGGGTGTGATGTGGGGTGAGGAAGAGATGGAAAACTTTCCTTGAATGGACTTCCCTCACTTAGGGTCCAATCCCAGTTATAGGTAATTGCCCCTTCTCTCAGCAGCTTCCTCTACTCCAGCCCACATCATGCAGGAATGTCTTTTAAAATTTCAGATAAATCTTTTTTTTTTTAATTTCTGTTTCTTATCTTTGTTACTTCTTTATTTCTTTATAAATTTTCTGTTTTATTTCTTTTTTCTTTTTTTCCCTGTTACAAGATAGTACATAATGTTTGTATAGACATGAAAATCTTTTAATCAATCAATAATTTTTTTAAAAATAATTTTTATTACGTTTCCCATTTTAACAATCCAATCAAATCACATTGAATGTTCCAGATTATACAAATACATATCAAATAGTCCAAATAGTCTGCCTAAATTATTATTATTTTTTGTTGGGACTTCCCATGCTTCAAGTTCGGGAGGGAAGGCTCTGATCATCTCATATCTCTACTGCCGTGAATAGTCTTTCCAATAGTTCCTTTAAATCTTCCTGTTGTTAACCTTCCTTCTTTCATGGCCTCTGAGTTGTTTCCACAAGCAAGTTGAAATAAGCAATGATGTGTTTCTGTGTGAATTTTATGTGTATGACTCTCCGCTGTTGTTGCAGTATCTCCTCACACACTGGTGTTTATGCCGAATCAATCCAAAAGTCATTTCGCTGCTGGCAAACGTCATCTTCTCTCAGTTCCAATGAAATCAAGTCTAGGCGTTTGCTCATAACTTTTCCCAGACCGGTTGCATCAAACATTAGCCTTTGCAGGGGAGATTTACCAAATCGGACTTGAAATACAGATATAATGACATATTAAGAGCTCACCTCCCCCTATGACTATTTATAACTCTGCAGCTTGGTCTTATTCCATAATGGCGGATTCCCAATTAAAAAAGGCATCACATCTCAACATTCTAAGAATTTTTGTGAAGTTTCTCCAGCGGCTAACGAGATCCTGCTTCTTTCTAAAATCAGCATTTGGAGGGTCTTTTATCTTCTTCCAGGCAATTCAAAAAACAGAAGCTTTAATTATATAATATTGTTATTTCCACACAGTTTATATTTTCTAATCTCGCTTGCTATAAATAATGTAAACGGTTCTTCTGGGGAGGGGGTTGCCAAGTAATATAATAAATCAGAGTACAATAGTAAAAAAGACTTTACCCCCCCCCTTTTCCGTTCTGTTCCAACATACCAACTTAGATGTTATCCTTCTTCCACTCCGTCTCTTTTGGCCCTCAGTGGCTGGCTTAATTGGCAGATTAATTTCCCCCTCCTCACTTGAAGCATGGCCAAAACTTAAATCCAAATTTTCATCTTAAGTAATGGATCTTGGTGCGCTCACGGGGACAGCGTCCAGGAGATCCGAACTCCCTCGGGGGCTTTCCATCCTGTGCCCCCACCCCCTTCTTCCTTACGAACTTGGGGGTGGTTTATTGGGAATCCGGGGATGAGACTGCATCTTCCCTTACCCTGAGAAGAATTTGGGAGGCTGATTACTCCATCTCAGCCTCTAATTACCCCGTGGGAGCTGGAGCGATGGTATTGTCAGCCATCTTCCATGGCGCCTCAAGCGGAAGTCATCAATAAATAATTGATAGTTGAAAAAAATATATTTTGGGTGGCGTTTTAGTTCTACAGAAAGTTGGAAAGAAAAGATTATCCTAAGTTAACATAGGATCCAAGCCCTTTTTTAAAAATAGAGCTACTGTATTTTTCGCACCATAGGGCGCACCGGACCATAGGGCGCACCCAGTTTTTAGGGGGGGAAATCAAGGAAAAAAATATTTCCCCCCCCCAGCCCCAAAGAGCAGCGTACAGGCTGCACACAACCTCTCCCTGCCGGAGAGGTTGCGCGCAGCTATGGAAGAAGGCAAGGCAGCGAGCGGGATGGATCCCGCTCGCTGTTTTGGCTTCCCCTTTAGCCCTGTGCAGCCTCTCCTTGCTGGGAGACGCTGCGCAGGGCTAAAGAAGCCATAGCCCCGTGCAGCCTCTCCCTGCCGGAGGGGTTGCGCGTGACTATGACAGAAGCCTGCATTTATTTTTTTTTATTAATTTTTTAGAAAAGTTTTTCTTTTACAAATTTAAATAACACATACTTTCCAATATAATACATAAATTCTTTTAGACTTCCCCCAGCTCCCTCCACAATCCTCATGATTTTAAAATTTAATTCACATTTCCTTTATAATTGTATTGCTAGTTAGTGAATCTTTACAGCTCTTTCCCCTCTTACAACACCCTTTCTCCTCACAAAGCCTCTTTAAAACCGACTAGCGTTGTCTGTTCATCACATATATTTTCCAGATAAATCGTAAACTTTCTCCAGTCCTGTATGAACTTGTGATCCTTTTGGTATCTGATTTTTCCTGTCAGTTTGTCTAATTCAGCAAAGTCCATCAATTTCCGTCTCCATTCTTCCAATGTTGGTAAATCTTCTTGTTTCCATTTTTGAGCCATTAAAATTCTTGCCGCAGTCACTGCATATTGAAAAAGTTTATAATCACTTCTATTGATCTCGCTTCCTGTAATTCCTAACAAAAAGGCTTCTGGTTTCTTCACAAACGTATATTTAAACATCTTTTTCAACTCATTATATATCATTTCCCAGAAGCCTTTTACTTTCTTACACTCCCACCACATATGATAAAACGACCCTTCCTTCTCCTTACATTTCCAACATTTATTACATGTCTTATACATTTTTGCAAGTTTAACGGGAGTGATATACCATCTATATACCATTTTCATGATATTTTCCTTTATCGTCATACATGCAGTGAATTTCATATTTTCCTTCCATACCTTCTCCCAATCTGTCAGCTGTATATTATAACCAAAATCCTTGGCCCAATGTATCATAACCGATTTAACTTCTTCGTCTTTTGTTTGCCATTCCAATAGCATTTTATACATTTTTGACAAAACCTTATAATCATTATTTATTATCTCTTTCTGAAATCTAGACTCTCCTTCAATATATTTCCTCTCTTTACAATCCTTTTTAAACATTTCATTTGTTTGGAAGTAGTGCAACCAATCATATACATATTTTTTAACTTGTTCATATGGCTTCAATTTCCATTTCCCCCCCTCTTTAATTACAATATCTCCATAAGTCATCCAATCCTCTCTCATGTTTGTCTTTTTAACACTCATGACCTCCAGAAGCCTGCATTTGCTCCATAGGATGCACACACATTTCCCCTCAATTTTTGGAGGGGAAAAACTGTGTCCAATAGAGCGAAAAATATGGTAAATGCCTGGAGCCAGTGTGGTGCAGTGGTTAAGAGTGGTAGACTAGTAATCTGGGGAACCGGGTTCACTTCCTCACTCCTCCACATGCAGCTGCTGGGTGACCTGGGCCAGTCACACTTCTCTGAAGTCTCTCAGCCCCACTTACCTCACAGTGTTTGTTGTGGGGAAGGAAGGGAAAGGAGAATGTTAGCCGCTTTGAGTAGGGTAGTGATAAAGCGGGATATCAAATCCAAACTCTTCTTCATCCACTGTCCCTTTCTCTAAGCAATACATGTATGTGCAGAGACAGGTATGAGGCCAAGCTGCTTTCAGAATTATTCACAGGACTGTGAAGTATTGGCAGGTGTGAGGTATTCACTGAGAAGAGGCTTTGCTCAGTGCAAGGAATCAGTGGAGGAGCTGAAGATTACATGCTGCATGGTTCAGTCATAATCATCATTGGCAATCCCTCATGGCCAAATAAGATTGTCTTCCATGAACGCAGTCTTAGTAGTGTGTCTGTAAATGACTGTCGGAGGTCAATTCTGGATTCACACATCCTTCCACAGTGGGAACATAGGTTTCTGGGCGGGAGCTGATCACAGTGAGGATGTGCCAAACAAACGTGCTTCAGTATAGCATGGTGAGCAAGCATGGGAAAGTGGTAGCGCATCTCTTTATATACAGTGGTACCTTGGGTTAAGTACTTAATTCATTCCGGAGATCCGTTCTTAGCCTGAAACTGTTCTTAACCTGAAGCACCACTTTAGCTAATGGGGCCTCCTGCTGCTGCCACGCTGCCAGAGCACGATTTCTGTTCCAATCCTGAAGCAAAGTTCTTAACCCGAGGTACTATTTCTGGGTTAGCGGAGTCTAACCTGAAGCGTATGTAACCCGAGGTGCCACTGTATAGGTAAAGGGTAAAGGGACCCCTGACAGTTAAGTCCAGTCGTGGCTGACTCTGGGGTTGCGGCGCTCATCTCGCTTTTTTGGCCGAGGGAGCCGGCATACAGCTTCCAGGTCATGTGGCCAGCATGACTAAGCCGCTTCTGGCGAACCAGAGCAGCGCACGGAAACGCCATTTACCTTCCCACCAGAGAGGTACCTATTTATCTACTTGCACTTTGACATGCTTTCAAACTGCTAGGTTGGCAGGAGCAGGGACTGAGCAACAGGAGCTCACCTTGTTGCGGAGATTCGATCCACCGACCTTCTGATCAGCAAGTCCTAGGCTCTGTGGTTTAACACATAGTGCCACCCATGTCCCTACCACTGTATACTTGTATCTATATAAGGTTTACCTCTAAGACCAGAACTGTATTATAGTGGGTTGAGCTAATCGTATACCAGCATCTCTTAAAGTTTATGTAGCTAGTGTGTTTAAGTTTGTCTTGTACCATGAGGCAACCAACACTTTATACTTTGAACTGAACTGAGTGGGAAAGTTGTTTCCTTACCAAGGAACTCTGGAAAATGCTACTGGAAAGCAGGAAAACTTGGATGTTCTGCTGGAAGACTCTGCAGATCACACTGGTCGAAGTGTGGTGTATCAACAACAGATGGCGGTCTTACAGGTCATGGGCCAACTGACTTCTACAAATCAATTAAAATTAGATAGATAGATAGATAGATAGATAGATAGATAGATAGATAGATGATAGAGTGAAGCTATGGCACATGCTCCCCCAGGAGGCAGTGATGGCCACCAACTTGGATGGCTCTAAAAGAGGGTAAGACAAAATTCATGAAGGGCTATTGTGGGCTCCTCACCATGACGGCTATGCTCTGCCCCCACACATTTGGAGACAGTAAATCTTCCCAATACCTGTCACTGGAAATCATGGGAGGGGAGGAGAGGGGAGTGCTCTTGTGCTGTGTTCTGCTCCCAGGTTTCCCACAGGCATCTGGTCAGTCCAGATGCTGGACTAAGATGGGCCACTGGGCTGATCAAGCAGGCTCTCCTTATGAACTGAGTGAAATTTATCACTAAGTATGGATATGGTGGGGACGCAGGTGGCGCTGTCAGAGCCTAGGACTTGCCGATCAGAAGGTCGGTGGTTCGAATCCCCGCGATGGGGTGAGCTCCCGTTGCTCAGTCCCTGCTCCTGCCAACCTAGCAGTTTGAAAGCACGTCAGAGTGCAAGTAGATAAATAGGTACCGCTCCGGCGGGAAGGTAAACGGCGTTTCCGTGCGCTGCTCTGGTTTGCCAGAAGCGGCTTAGTCATGCTGGCCACATGACCCGGAAGCTGTATGCCAGCACCCTCGGCCAATAAAGTAAGATGAGCGCCGCAACCCCAGAGTCGGTCACGACTGGAGCTAATGGTCAGGAGTCCCTTTACCTTTTATGGATATGGTGAGGCTGCACTTACACAGGGAATTTGTAGTTTGTGCCTCTCACACAGTTTGTATCTTCTTCCTGTCTTGAGGTCTATTGAACCAAGAGCGCCCTCTTTTGATATGCACGAAGGGGTTGATTTCTAGTAATCCACCAATGCAAATACAATGTGCATATCTGAACAACTATCGGAGGTCTTGTAGGGACATGAAGGCATACCACACAGCTGTCGCATTTTAAGAACATTATTCCAGATTGACAGATGACTTCCTGGGTTCAGATCCCGAACCTGGATGTCCTGTGCTGGCTCCAGTTTTGCTCTGACCATGTATTTTTCATCCCACCCTGTGGCATGAGTGAATTGGCTCACACCAGAGCATGAATTAAAAAAAAAATGGAAGTGAACCCCCCCCTCCAAGTTACCACTCTTCTTCCTCCTTCCCTTGTGGCAGGAGGAAACGGCGACTAAGGCCACGGTGGAAGTGGAGGAGGCTGTGCTGCCTGCAGCAGCTCTGCCCAAGGCGGCTTTGCCCATGGCTGGGGCCGCTCTGCTTGAGGCCATGCTGGTGGCAGAGGAAAAGGCGGCGGCTACAGAGGAGGTGGCGGCCAAAAGTATGGGAGGGGCAGCTGGTGAGCAAGTGGACGAGGGGGTGTGCAAGCAGGTGGGGAGAGCAATCATCGAGGGTGCAGCAGGGGGGTAGGGTGGCGGCAGAATTTTTTTTGAAGGGTATGGGAAGGTGGAAGAACAAAACTAGGATTGAAGGTGATGGAAGCTGAACCCTTTTGAGGAATATGTTATTTATTGGGAAAGTTAAAGTGTTGCTGTCTCTTTAAAAAA
Source organism: Podarcis erhardii (assembly GCF_964252035.2). Classification (NCBI taxonomy): domain Eukaryota; kingdom Metazoa; phylum Chordata; class Lepidosauria; order Squamata; family Lacertidae; genus Podarcis; species Podarcis erhardii. Next base: position 116,903,485 of record NC_138498.1, on the reverse strand, counting down.
TAAGCTGCAGGGGGAATTCTGGGAAAGGGAAGAAAAACAATACAAAGTCTTATTTTTGTTTGTTTTATTATTTATGCTGATTGTGACTGGAATGAATCCTCCCAAAGGACCCCTCAAAAGCTGCCAAAAGGGCTCCTGAGAAGCATATGTGTGTGTGTGTGTGAACCACCCTGAGACCCCCAAGTATAGGGCGATATATAAATTCAATTACGTGTGTGTGTGTGTGTGTGTGTCATTCTAGTGAGGCAGATTTCGTCTCCTCAGCAGATTTCAAGGTGGGTAGAAACTGTATCCAGCCGAAAGAAAGGGAGAAGGGTCTCTCCATAGAACCAGGCTCCTGAGAAACTGTAGAGTTTGGTTCCCAAGTCAGCATTATAAAAAGACACACATCCGCCTTCATAGTCCAGAGTCACCCGGATCCTCTTAAGCTTCCCATTCAGGGACAGATGAAGGGGAGTAGGGGAAATGCAGATCTTGTGCTGACCATCTTTCAACTGTACAGCCCAGATCCCTCCCACGGGACTTAGGGGAAATCCATACTTGCTCACAGACTTCACAGCGACCCCGACAACCCATCCTCCTCCATTTTCCACATTGACTTCCCAGAAATGTCTGCCTGCTGTGAATCCCTCACATCCTAACACCGGAAGATAGCAGCTGCTGTATGCATCACGAGGTTTTCCTCCCAGTCTCACACTTTTCCGATCCTCAGACAGGATGTAGTTGGTATCGGCTGTGTCTGGATCCAGAGTGACATTTGCTGTTGGGGAGATGATGAGGGAAAGAGAAGAGAGGCAAAGTCAGCTGAGAGTTGGAGATGAATATCCTGATCCAAGAGATGCCCAGACTAGATCCCCTCTCAAGTAATTGGGAGTTCTTTGCATTGCATTCTGGATTGGGACCCTCCTCCGCTTCTTCCAGACTTGCCCCAAGTGAACCAGGTTTCTGTTGTTTTTATATTCAATGTATTTATATTGTGCTCCTCCAGTTATTCCAGGTGAAATATTTTTTTTAAAGGCATATATATTTATATATAAAAAATAAATGTTCATAAATGTACCAACCAAGCACGTACATAGATATATAAACCACATGTCTGAAATCCCACAGAAAAAGTCCTGAAACCATTTTGTCCCTCCCAAATTGACCTCAAACATTTCTCTGCAAGGTGGAAGGAAATTAGAAAAGCCTCCCCATTGTCTTCTCCTTCACAAATCCTGTCTGAAGGGTATGTCTGTGTATGAATAGGGTGAGCCTGTGACCTGGCTCAGGAACTAAGTATTTATCATTACAAAAGACTGGCCAGACTTGCTATGTTGCTATGTTGTTGCTATGTTGTATTTTTATTTCATATTAAATTGTATTATATTATTCATGTACATTAATTTCTGGGAGTTAAGAATAGGACTAGGATAAATTGTGTTTGCTGTACCCGTATTTTATACAGTTTGTATATGTTGTTTGTCAATGTGTGGTGTGCTATGCCTAATAAAGGATTTTGAATTGACTGGCCAGACTCCCCAGGTAATCCAATCAAGTGACCATCAACAGGTAACCTGCCAGACAGGAGATAAATGCACTGAGATTTCTGTTGTAGACCGCCTTTTCTGTGATGTAGGTATGATGTATCTGGGGTGGTGGTCTTGGGCTACACCCCTTCTGTGATGTAAGCATGATGTTTCTGGGGGTGGTCTTGGACTGTAGGGCAGGCATTTAAAAATATCAATATAAGGGCAGGCACACCTTGGTTCTGGGCCTCCCTCCTTTATCCTACATGTGAGGGGAGCAACCTGTTGCAACAGTTCAATAAAGATCAGGCTTACTAGCTTCTCAATATTCTCTGGTTGGCCTCTGTTATTTTCTCTGACTGATGGAGAACCTACAAAGGACTCTTGTGTCCCCCATAAGGGAGTAAGGGCAGATTTTTGTTTATTACACAGGCATATAAATTATTATTATGAATTATTAATCATTATTATTCTTTTAAAAATCATGAAAAGTGTGATTTCCAGTATATTTGGGCATATGGAGGGTGTCAGCTGAGCTGGGGGTTAGGGTTGAGTTAGGAAATCCCTAACTCTGTGAGCCAGATAGAGAGGGTGAAAGAATGTTTCTTTTCATGCATTTTTGCTTTTGCCTGCTTGTGATCCTAAAATTTTCTTATGCTGCTGGGCCCCACTTTTGCATGCAGACAAAGGGCTTCTTCACACCACAGTTTATGCTGTGTTTGTGGCTGCTTCTGACCCCATTTCATTTGCGTGGTCCAGGTGATATTACCCTCAAACAACATCACTTGGGGGCCATATTCAGGCCTCCATCATGTTATTGAATTGCACACGTGTATTTCTAAAGAACAGCCACTGAAATTGTTTAGCTCGTTTCTGATGCTAGTCCTACACAGAGTAGACATGTTTAAATTAATAAACCCAAGTTACTCATTTTCACTCTGTCTATACTTTACAGCAACATAAACGAGTTCTCTCCCTCAATTGTTTCTCCTTATTGCAATTGTGCTCTTCCACAACAGGAATATTTATTTTTTTAAAAGATAATTAATGGCTCCTCCTCCTCCTCCCTTTGCTGTCCTATTTCAGATTGCAGATTTCTCCCTGACCAGCTAATTGACAAACTCTGATGACCAGCTAATTGGCAGCATTTGCAAAGCTAAGATAAGGCCTACATATTCATGTAATTTTAGAATGGGGTCTTTGTTTAATGCTTCTCTCTTGGATTTAATCTACTGAATAAGGCTAATTGCCTGGGAAAAACAGGAGACAATAAAAATGTAGCCAGTTACAGGCTGAGAGTGTCATAACTACAGTGGTACCTCAGGGTTAAGAACTTAATTCGTTCTGGAGGTCCATTCTTAACCTGAAACTGTTCTTAACCTGAGGTACCACTTTAGCTAATGGGGTCTCCCGCCGCTGCTGCACAATTTCTATTCTCATCCTGAAGCAAAGTTCTTAACCTGAGGTACTATTTCTGGGTTAGCGGAGTCTGTAACCTGAAGCATCTGTAACCCGAGGTACCACTGTAACTGAAGCCTCTGTGTTCAGAGGGAGTATCTCTCAAAGCAGGACCAGAAGTCTGTAAAGGTTGTACAGTGGTGCCTCGCAAGTCGAAATTAATCCGTTCCGTGAGGCTCTTCGTATAGCGTTTTTTGAGAGCGTGCTCACTTATGGCTTATGTGTGTGGTACGGAAGCTATACTACCCAGGACAGGATGGGGTTGTGCAGAGTTGTTAAGGCAGCAGAGAGCATTGTTGGCTGCCCACTCTCCACCTTAGAGCAGATTTATGCCACAAGGTGCCAGAGGAAGGCACTGGACATAGTAAAAGATCCATCGCATCCTGGTCACTGTCTCTTCGAGCTCCTGCTGTCGGGACGGAGATACAGGACGATGAAGACAAGAACGAGCCGTCTCAAGAACAGCTTCTTCTCCAGAGTGATCTCGGCCCTGAATGGGAAACCTGGACTTTGAAAGTCATCTAATCTTCCTTGCTGTATTATACTGTATTGTTTTAATTAGTGTTTTTATAGTTGTTCTGATTTTGTGTGGAGTGCCCTACCTGGGTGGATGGAGCAGCCAAGTAATCTCGTTGTCCCCGAGAGGGGGCAATGACAATAAAGATATTATTATTATTATTATTATTATTATTATTATTATCGTCTTGCGAAGCAAGCCCATTGACAGCTTAGCGGATTAGCGCTATTAGCGGTTTAGCGGCTTTTAGCGGTCAGCTGTTAAGCGGCTTATCAGCGGATCAGCTGATAAGCGGCTTAGCAGCTTAGGAAAAGGGGGGGGGAGGGGAAAAAACCCGCAGGAACTCGCAAGACATTTTCGCCTTGCGAAGCAAGCCCATAGGGAAATTCGTTTTGCGAAGCGCCTCCAAAACAGAAAACCCTTTCGTCTTGTGGGTTTTCCGTCTTGCGAGGCATTCGTCTTGCGGGGCACCACTGTATTTAGTAGCCAGCAGACTTCACATATCTCCCTCCGTGATTTGTTTTCTAAAAGAAAACTGAATTAACCATTCTAAGGTTTTTGAGTCCTGATATCTGGAGGAGATTGTTAATGGAAGTTACAGTCATATCTTATGTTACGTCCGCTTCATGTTACATTCTTTCAGGTTACGTCCCGCGGTGACCCGGAAGTGCTGGAAAGGGTTAATTCCGGGTTTCGCCGCTCGCGCATATGCACAAATTGACGTCACGCGCATGCGCAGAAGCGGCGAATCACAACCCGTGCATGTGCAGACACGTCGCTGCGGGTTGAACTCATTTCATGTTGTGAACGGGCCTCCGGAACAGATCCCATTCGCAATGAGGTACCACTGTATAACAAAAAAGTATGGCTACTCGCAAGCCCATCCCTGAATCTCAGGTGAAGGGAGCCTGAAAGTGGTGGGAGCCATTGCTTTCCTGCCATGAATGTGGGATCCCTGGAGGCATCAGACAAGCTCTAGGCAGGAACAGAATTAGTCTCACTTGTGGGTAGTTCCTTTGTAAGTAGAGGCACTCTCCAAACACCCAGTTCTGCACTCTCAAGCCCACCACCCTCTGTTTTACATATGAGGAACCCAAACAGCAAGACCAAAGCTATTGATGGTTCCCAACTCTGCAGAACAGACTCCTTAGCTCCAATGAAACACCAGACCCCTCCCGTGAAGGTGGGCCTCCATTGGAAATTTACCTTTCTGTTGTCCGAATGACCAATTATCTGAGGAAGAAAAAGATATAAAGTTTAAGGGCTATATCTCACAAAATTGTAGTTACAAATAATCACTTCATAAAAAAGCATATGTTGTTTACTCATTTCACATCAAAGATTAAGTCGCAGAACAAGCACCGTATTTTTCGCTCTATAAGACGCACAAGACGCACCTAGTTTTTGGAGGAGGAAAACAAGAAAAAAAGTATTCTGTATCTCAGAAGCCAGAACAGCAAGAGGGATCGCTGTGCAGTGAAAGAAGCAATCCCTCTTGCTGTTCTGGCTTCTGGGATAGCTGCGCAGCATGCATTCGCTCCAAAAGACGCACACACATTTCCCCTTACTTTTTAGGAGGGAAAAAGTGAGTCATAGAGCAAAAAATACGGCAACTGGAAACAAGAAAGTTGTAGTCAGATGAAATTAAATTAACTAACAGGTAAAAATCAGACGCTGTAAACCATACTAGACAACAACAGAATAAATCCATTCCAAATCCATCAATGAAATGGGGATCCATAGCAGAGGATGGGAGGGCCAGTATCAGTATTTTTAAAGGATCCAGAGAAGAGCTGGAGGCAGGTTCAAAGCTGCCCCAAGTAAACAGGTGGGGGAAAGCTATTGAAACCAGAATTGTTAAAAATACTGACAGAGCAAACCTGCAGAAGAAAAACTGGCAGAGATTTGAAATCTAATTCCAAGGGTCTCGTGCAACAGGAAGTCCTGCCTCATTAAACTTCTAAAATTCTTACAGAATGTTAACAAAATTTTTGGTAGAGGCTTCCTGGAAAAGTGTCCTTAGCTTCCCATGTGGGGCTGATCTAATAAGAATTGCAGGATTGTGTGATGGTTGAAGCACTATGCACGGCAGCTGTGGGTGGATGTCTGAGGAGACAGCTCAGGCCTTTGTTCCACTGCTGGACCAGCCTGGGCAAGACACTGTTGGCTATTGGCCCACTTGGGAAAGGCTGACTCCTCTTCCCAAGCACTGGGGCCTGCTGCCGGTGATCTGCCCCTGGCTGGTCTTCGGTCAGTCCAGGGAGATCAATAATAAGCAACACCTCCCTCTCGAGAGATGCACACTCCCTTTCCCCTTGCATCTCAGCAGAAGAAAGACGACAGTCTGAAAGTAGTCTGACTCATTCTACTTTATTCCCGGACTGTGCACTGTAGACGAGCTAGTATAAAACATGTCTGCTCTCTCAGAAACCTCCGTACAACTCACTCACTCCTCCTTTGCAGCAACAACAGGAAGGTCTCAAGTTACACTTGGAACACAGCCCTGAGAATAGCGTTGAATATCCTGTCTCACGCTCAGTCACATCATAAGAATCACATGATGTAAACAATGAGCTGCTGGTGAGCACTCATATCCCAACATCCTCCCCCATATTAGGCGAATCAACAGACACTGGGTGCTTGCTGAAGCCGTTTTTAATTACCTTCAGGACATTGAAACCCAAGGAAAGACTGGGAACCTCCAAAAGGACCTCCAGATTGTGTAGATGGGAAGCAAAACGTAAGGAAGGTTCCATGTAAATGAAAACTGGATGTTATGCTGACCCAGTGGGATTTCGTAAGGGAGAAAGTCAATGAAACAGTTTATAGGTCGGAACCAAACTCCTAAGTCATTGGTCCCAGAATGGCATGCAGGTTCTTCGCAGGGATGCCAGCACCCCCACAAAAATCTACCCCACACCTGTACCTTCAAACCCATCCTCTGGTCATTCATTGTACATATAAAGAAACTAAATGCCACTATAGACCCAGAACTAAGCTATTGAATGTGCTTCCAAACTCTGCAGAACTGACTGTTTAACCACAAAGACGTACCCGAACCCCACCCCTCCTGTGAATTGGGGTTCCTCATTGGAAATTACCTTGCTGAAGCTGTTCTCTGAATGAAAGGGAGTCTAGGGAAGAAAAAAAGATAAGTGTAAGTACTACATTCTTTCATTTCAAATATGTGTTCTTGCCAAATCACACTTTATACTGCAGCATCTAACTAACCCGTGATCTTTTCTCCGCCATGGTTTCTTCCTAAAACGGGTGCAGCCAACCAGCTAAAAAGAGACAGATTGTCCTGATCTCTCTCCCCTCATCCTCCCTCCATGGCCTCTGCCCCAAAATGGCACCAAAGCACAAACGAGTAAAGAAGTGAGCAAACTTCAGCTGTTCAGACATCAGGTGTGTGTGCAGCGAGATTTGACTATAACTCTTTGTGTTTGGATAACTGAGTGTTCATGTAACAAGCAGACAGATAACGGGACCTGTGTGTACAATATAATATGAGCCTGGTGTGCTCACTTTTTGACTTACATAATGCCCAGAATAAAATCATTGTAGTCATTATTTTATTACCTTGGAATTTCTTCATGGCAGAATCCAGAAGTTGGTCTATGTCACAGAATCTGGAGGTCTTTCTCTTCAGCTTTGGAGGGAAAGTTGGCGGATTCTCCAATTTCTGTCTTTTGTCATACCTGGTGAAAGGAAACAAAATATTAGTCTGGTCAATTCCACAATTCCTGGTAAAGGAAAGAAAGCTGAGAGGAGGAAGAGAATGGTAGAGAGCCTAGAGGGAGAGGCAGACACAGAGGGGAGAGATACTTCCTCGCTATGGGGTCCAAAACAGCCAAACCCCAAGCCTCCAGAAGGTGACCAGGCCAGACAGAGAGGCAGCCTAACTCAAGAAGGAAGAAGCCTTGCCACTACTGAGGTGCTTGTTCAGGAAGATGGTAGTAACCTATTCTGGCCCCTGCTGCCTGAGGCAACCAACACCCTCTTTGTTCCATAGCTTAGTGCAAAATCCATATTTGCCTTTTGTGTGTGTGTGTGTGTGTGTGTGTGTGTGTGTGTGTGCGCGCGCACACACACACACACACACTCTTTTGTTGACCACCAGCATTACGCTTTCCAATATATAACTACCTCTATCGTAAAGGTATATATTAAAGTATTGAAAAGGTAATTTCAAAGCCTGGAAATATGAAAACCTTTCGGCCTGCCATCAAAACGTTATTGTTATTATTAAGGGAAGTGTTCAGTGGCTCCATGTGGATGTTAAAAAGCAATGGGGACAAGATGGAACCCTGTGGGACAGCCCTGGAATGCTCCCATGGCCCTGAAATATGTCCCCCATAGAAATTCTCTTTCAGACGTTTGAAACTATTGCACAGTCAGTGAGTAGGATGTGCAGAAGGCAGAGAAGAGTCCCCAGACCTGTTTGATAGCAGGGAATTAGGTGCTACTCTAACCCTGATTCTTGGAGGGAGAATTGGGGCACAACAAGGTCAAAAAAGAGGGCCCTGGTTTTACTTGTGAAATGCTGTAGGTCTACAGTATCTTCCACAGGAGGCAGATCTTACGTACTCTCCTCTTTAATCCCTCCCGGCATGCCAACAGAAATGAGCAGGATCCACTTACCTCTGCAAGGTGCTCCTCACATCCTAGAGGGGAAAAGAGAAGGGAAATCACTACACACCACAGGCCACGCTAGGAAGACCCCCTCTGACCCCTTGATGTCAGTCTCATAGCACACACACCAAATTTTTGGGTAGGGATGGCTGAATCGTCCAATTTTCAGCAGTTGGGTAAATCGTACACTTTGCTTGGCTGGAGAACTGCCTTAGAAAGTCCAGAAAACTGCAAATGCTGACGAATGTTTGTAATTCAGTTTGCATATCGATTTATAAAGTGCAAATGAGGAATGATCCATCCCACGTCTATTGGATGCACAAGAGACCTGGCTTGAGGCTCCACCAATTGAGCCCCTTTATGTGCCTACTTCATGGGTAGGCAAACTAAGGCCCGGGGGCCGGATCCAGCCCAATCGCTTTCTCAATATGGCCCGTGGACGGTCTGGGAATCAGTGTGTTTTCACATAGTAGAATGTGTGCTTTTATTTAAAATGCATCTCTGGGTTATTTGTGGGGCACAGGAATTTGTTCATTTCCCCCCTCAAAATATAGTCTGGCCCCCCACAAGGTCTGAGGGACAGTGGACTGGCCCCCTGCTGAAAAAGTTTGCTGACCCCTAGCCTCCATCTATAAAAGCAGCAAAGGTCTGCAGCCATCTTTCTCCTGACGGGGAGCCTTGTGCTCTTCCTGCCACGGTCTTACCTGCAGGAATTCGCTCTCTGGCTGCTGGCGCTTCTCCTGCATCTCCTGGATGAGCCTTTTCACATAGGAGAGCTCCCTGGAGAGCCTGGCCAGCTGCTCTTCCCTTTTCCTTGTAATCTCCTTCTCCACCTTTTCTATCTCGTTCAGCAGACATTTTTCTTGTTCTTCAATAAACTGGTGCAGTTGTCTGAACTTCTCCGCTGTCTTCTGCCTCTCAGCTTCTGTTAATTTCTGCAAGGTGCGGGAAGAGAGAAGAAAAGCGGAGCCCTGAGTCCGGAATATGGGATCTCACGAAAACAAGACGTGAGATTTCCACTTCTGAGTTTTCATGGACACAAAATCAACTTCCTGCTGGTGAAGAAGCTCCCTTCAGGCATTAAAGGAAACATGGTGCCTTAGACTGGCACCTTAAACAAGTAGGAACAGGAGGAGGGCAGAGGTGTCATTTTTCTCCCCAGCATTCCCCATTTACTTTAAAGCTCCAAGATGGCTTGAGTTTCCTAAAAAATAGTAATATATCCATTTTTGTACCGGGTCAGAGGGTTAGGTCAGCTGCCAGCAAAAAAACTAGCAGGACAGGTGGTAGAGAGGTAACTTCAGGAGGCAGAAAATGCCAGTACAGGTCTGGAAAGTGCCCAGCTTCTCCTGTACCAGTGAATTTGCCAAATATATCTTCCTGAAAAAAATATGCAGTGAAATACAGCAATCTTCTGAAATTCACACGTCTCCAAATTTAGCCAGGTTACCCCAGCCAGGTAACATTTACAAGAATAAGGGTGAAGTATGAATACAGATGAATTTATCATTCCAAAATAAATTTATTGATATGCATTGATTAAGATCGTAAAGTTAAGAATAAACATTGTATGATTGTTCATAGGGTTAAAGTAACTAATATATATAACACAGTGTTAAGTTATAAGAAAAGAACAAAGGACGTCGAGCTGTGGTGGAGGGAAGTCACAATAGTAGAAACAAGGAAAGTAGATATGCTTAGTAATGATATAGCTATAACATAACGTACTGTTAAAAATGGAAACTTATAATTGATTGTAATATTTCATACTTTATATTCTGTATATACTAAAATAAAAAATAGCATTAAGTTCTAAACAAAAGTTATAAGAATTCTAATGTCTCAAATATAGAATAAATATTCATAAATGCATACATATCTAAATACATAAACCATATGTCTGAAATAGTACAGGAGAGCAATCCTGAAGCCATTTTGACTCTCCCAATGACCTCAAATATTCCTCTGCCCTAAGGGAGGCAAATGGTGAAAGCCTTCCCATTGTCTTTTCACTTATAAATCCTGTTTTAAGAGCATATTTGTATATGAATAGGGTGAGTACGTGACCTGGATTTAGGAGCTAAAGTATTAACCATCACAAAAGAATGGCCAAGCTGCCCAGGTAACGCAAACTGCGACCATTATCAGGTATCCTGACAGACAGGTTTTCTGCTGTAGACCACCTCCTATGATGTATATATGATTTTGGGGTGGTCTTTGGCTAAGGGGGTTGGGCAATGTCAATGTGAAGGTTCCTTCACACTTTTGTTCAGGGTCTCTCCGTCCTTAGAAGGAGGGGAGGGAACTCTCTTGCAAAAAATAAATAAAATATCTGCCTTGCTTTCCATTGGATCCTGCCTCCATCCATTCTCTGACCGATCAAAAGCCAAACCCCAATTTTTACATCACTAGTAACAACAGTGACACTTACAAGGAGGTCCTCACATTCCTTTTTCACGTCTTCTTGATAGGCCAGAATTCTTTCTCTCTCTCTCCTCAGAATCTCCAGGCGTCTACACATCAGTCCCTAAAAACAAACAAACCCAAAAGCTTAGGTTTGAACGAGAGAAGCAGAAGTGTTGATTGTTTATTTTATTTATCACACTGATACACCACCATTATCTTCCAAGAATCTCAAGGTGGTATCCATGGTTCTTTTCCTCCCCATTTTATCCGCACAACAACCCTGTTGTGGCTAAGAGATGGTGACTGGCCCAAGGTCACCTAGAGACTGAGTGGCTGAATGGGGATTCGAACCCTGTCCTCCCAGGCCAGGCATAGGCAAACTCAGTCCTCCACATGTTTGGGGACTACAATTCCCATCATCCCTGACCACTGGTCCTGTTAGCTAGGGATCATGGGAGTTGTAGTCCCAAAACATCTGGATGACCAAATTTGCCTATGCCTGTCCCAGGCTCTAGTCCAACACTAACCTTTACGCCACACAGTTAAGCTGACTTCTTGGTGGCCTTGCTATTAGCTCTTTATCACATAAAGTGCTCTGGAACATTCTAGTATTTTTTCCAATTTCATTCATTTTATTGAGAATAAATAAGCAATGGTTAATGATTTTATATATGTATATTATTATAGAAATGGTGTAGAAACTTGCATAAAATCAGTATTTATTGGGGGGATGTGTATCATGTCCACCCATGTTTTTATAAGCAAAAATAATAATCAACGTTACAAAACATAGGAGCAGTGCGCAAGATGTATTTTCCAACTAAGCAGAGAGAAGGTCATGTAGAAAAATAAAAGCAGCAAAACACATATTGAAAGCCAAATTTTGCAATTTGGTGGCGGGTGGGGGGGAGTGTTTTGTGTACAGTATCTGAATTTGACACAAAATTGAAGTCCCTCCATCCTGTGTAACCTAAGAGTTACAGAAAAGCTCCCAAGAAGAATAAAAAGAAACCCAAAATCCAGAATAATTTCCTACCTTGTACTCCTTGGAAGCCTCTTTCAGAGGAATCGTCTCGTGACATACGTGCTCTTTGGATCTGTCGCACACAAGACAAATGGGGGCTCCGTCCTCCTTGCAGAAGAGCTTCAGGGGCTCCTGGTGCTTCTCACAAACCTCTCCTTTTCCTCCTTCCTCCTTTCCCTCTTGAAGACTGAGCTTCTTGGCTATTTCTACCACGTTTTGCAACGGCCAGTTTGGGATGAGGCGCCTTTCCTGAACCGTTTCTCTGCAGTGAGGGCAGAAAGCCTCTGCCTCCGATTCCCCCCAGCACTGGATCAAGCAGGACCGGCAGAAGTTGTGCCCGCATTCTGGGATCATCACCGGATCCTTGAAATAGTCCAGGCAGATGGAGCAAGTGGCTTCATCGCAAAGACTCTGCACGGGACCACCTGCAGCAGCCATGGCTCCCTCGCGCCAAAAAGGAAGAAAACTTCCACTTTCTCCGTTTTCAGCCAATGGGCGTTTCCCTTCCTGCAGGATCTCGGTCCTGATGGGACTTTTTTAAAAAGAAGAAGCAGACCCGCCTCTGCAGCTGCTTAATGTTGTCTCAAATAGCCTTGATTGCTTCATCATTGCCGTGATTGCTTCTCTCTCCCCCCCCCCCTTCATTAGAACTATATAGACACATAGATTTAAACATATCGTTGTGCATTGTCCTGAAATAATAAATGCTTTTACAAATAACTAAACTAAACTAAATCCTTGTCATTGTGGAGAAACAGCCTCTGCTTCAAGGCAATCCACTTCCCCAAGGGCAGAGCTGTGTAGCAGTCAGTCCAGCCAGTCCAGGAACCTCTCTCTCTTTTTAATTTTTATTTATGCTTTTCAACTTTATACATTTCATTAATTTTACAATCATTTTAATTAACATTTCCCAATTTGACTTCTTTTCCCCTCTTTATGCGGTTCCATAACTTTATTTTTAATATCGTCTGCATATCTAAAGTCACTTAATTTACTCCTTAAAAAAACACCAAAATACTTTAAATACATACTCTTATAAAACTGCAGGCCATTACAATAAACCTGGCAATGTTTTCATCTGTTTACAATTTATCTGTACATACTCCACAAACCATTTCCATTCTTTTATAAAAAGCTTGTTGGCTTGATCATGGGTGACACCTGGCTTGAGAGCAGTACATGTGAAAAGGATCTAGGAGTCTTGGTTGACCACAAACTTGACATGAGCCAACAGTGTGATGCGGCAGCTAAAAAAGCCAATGCAATTCTGGGCTGCATCAATAGGAGTATTGCATCTAGATCAAGGGAAGTAATAGTGCCACTGTATTCTGCTCTGGTCAGACCTCACCTGGAGTACTGTGTCCAGTTCTGGGCGCCACAGTTCAAGAAGGACACTGACAAACTGGAACGTGTCCAGAGGAGGGCAACCAAAATGGTCAAAGGCCTGGAAACGATGCCTTATGAAGAACGGCTAAGGGAGCTGGGCATGTTTAGCCTGGAGAAGAGGAGGTTAAGGGGTGATATGATAGCCATGTTCAAATATATAAAAGGATGTCACATAGAGGAGGGAGAAAGGTTGTTTTCCGCTGCTCCAGAGAAGCGGACACGGAGCAATGGTTCCAAACTACAAGAAAAAAGATTCCACCTAAACATTAGGAAGAACTTCCTGACAGTAAGAGCTGTTTGACAGTGGAATTTGCTGCCAAGGAGTGTGGTGGAGTCTCCTTCTTTGGAGGTCTTTAAGCAGAGGCTTGACAACCATATGTCAGGAGTGCTCTGATGGTGTTTCCTGCTTGGCAGGGGGTTGGACTCGATGGCCCTTGTGGTCTCTTCCAACTCTAGGATTCTATGATTCTATGATTTTTTTATTCTCCTGGTAAGTTTCGCCATTTCTGCATATTCCATAAGTTTTTGTATCCATTCTTCTTTCGCTGGGATTACTTCTTTCCATTTTGGGGCAAGTAACATTCTTGCTGCTGTGGTAGCATACATGAATAAGTTTATGTACTGTTTAGGTATATAATTCCCAAGAAAAAAGTTTCTGGTTTTCCCCCAAAGTTATTTTAATCATCTTTTTCAATTCATTATATATCATTTCCCAGTAAGCTTTAACCTTACTTACTACAAGACCACCACATATGATAAAAAGGAACTTCTTTCTCTTTACATTTCCACAGTCCAGGAACCTCTCTCACAGTAGCCAGCAGGGCATCTCTCTGAAGCCCAAAGGTTTTCTCTTCTGGACCAGGCAGAGATCCATGTTGCTTTCCCTCAGATCTCATAGCGAGTGACACAAGGAGAGCCAGCCCAACTCAAGCACCAAAGGCAACCTTGGGAGCAATGGAAAGGAAATGGGGGAGGAGAGAAACAGCGTCCAAAATCGAAACTATTTTGCAAAAAAAAAAACACAGAAAAGGGGAAACATCACTTCCTCTCATTTGCAACGAATTCATGGTGGATGCCATTGCTCTGCAGTCCAAGGTCAGTACATTTCTAGATTAAATTGTGGGAAATGGCTGCATCCTATTTAACATGTTGGGAAGGGGCCCGCTCTGAATCACACCGGCCAGGACCAGACCCCAGACCTCATTTCCTGCCTTGGGTTGGGAGGAGATCAGCAGCCTCTCCTGTTCACTGAGAGGCCGCTGCAGAGGAGGCCCTGGGATGGGGGGCTGCCGAGCAGGTACCAGATCCGACCTCCAAGGATGTACCACAATCATGCATTCCTTGGAGGCCAGATTTGCTGCCCCTGTGGATCCTGCCACCAAAGGCAGTCACCTCACCTAATATAGATCTATTAACAGAGACTTTCTGTCTCATTTCTTCTTACTGACAAAGAGAAGCTTTCACCAAAGCTGGGCTTTGTAAAATTTAACCGTGTGCTTTGAAAAAGAGAAAAAGGGAAGCATGAAGTGTGTTTTCATTCTCACCCACCCTGTCAGACATGCAGCTGAAAGGGCAGAGAGGAAATGGGTGTTACACTTGCAGGACGCACCATCCTGCAGGGTGACTGTTGGCGTTTATGGTGTGAAGGCTGCCATAAACAGATTTTCCTGGCACACTTCCGACCAGATTTTGAGCAGAGGTGAAATACAGTTTGCAGCTAAGAGTGAGGCAATCGGACCTGAGTCTGGATTGATGAGCAACACACAGTTGTCTAAGCAGATTGCTTTATTGCCTGTCATTTTGCTTAATGGTTGCTATTTACAGAGACTGCTGTGGATCCCCACAGCGGAAGATCCGCTTGCATCCTCTCAGCAGATCAAAACCAAAACTCTCTCTTACTCGCACTCACATAAAGTGCTGCGAACGTCCATGACTTTGCTGTCTGATCTTTGCACCTGTATGAACAATCCAACTTCCCAGCCAGAGTGTCATCTTGCATGAAGAAACTCAGGAAGACAGTTTTCTGAAAATGAATGGCCCCAACAGTGACGGAAATCAAGCTCATCCAGGAGCAGAGTATAAACTCTAGTTGTGGTTACATCTGTAACATAAAATAACCTGTGTCCCCTCAGAAATAAAGTGCGTGGGAACAGGAAGAAGTGACCAGGAGGAAGCAAAAACTTCAGAACCTCTTGTTCATCAACCCAGATCCCTGTTCACAAGAGACGGCTAGTTGAGGGGTGAGTATTTTACAATTGGACCCCAGTCTCTGTTTGAAGCAAAAGGCCAGGCTAGACAGGATGCTAAAAATGTCTCATGCTAGGAAATACTGGTCAGGGTTGGTAAAATGTTCACTGGGACTAACCCTTTCCTTTCCTTCTCCAGAAGTCTTGATGAAAATCACTTCCTCCACAGATGCTCCCAGCCCCCTGGCAGTTTTCTGAGAGGCTTGACTGGTGACTTTACTGGTTTCCTGTTCTTTGTTTTTCAGTTGCTCTCTGCTTTCACAGTGAGTTTAGAGTGCCAGCATCGTGCACTTTGCTTGTGACCGTATAGGGACGTTTTCAGAAAACAAACAAATCCGACATATATTTGCGCCATTTTAGTGTCAAGCAAAGGGTGGTCTTGGGCTACCCCTTTAATGATGTACGTATGATGTATTGGGGTAGTGGTCTTGGGCTACACCCCTTCTGTGATGTATGTATGATCTTTCTGGGGGTGGTCTTGAGCTACAGGGTAGGCAATTTCAAAGTCCATATAAGGGCTTGCACACCTTTGTCCTGAGTCCTCCTCCTCTCTCCTGCGTGTGGGGGAGCACCCTGTTGCAACAGCTTTAATAAAGATCAGACTTATAGCTGCTTTGCTTTCATATATCCTGGTCTGGTCTCTGTTCATTTCCTGGCTGGTTTGAGCCTTAAAAGGTGCACTCTCTCCGAAGGTCCAGTCTTCCTTAAGAAGGTGAACCCCTTGAAGGGACCTCTCAATATTCTTATTTCAGCCACAGTGAGCCACACTCACTCCCACAAGAGAGATTTGGAAATCTTTATTGCCCAGTGGTTTTTGCAGGTTTCTGCCCTGCTCAAGCTGCTTCTCTTTACTTTGTCATATTACAGCTTCCCTTTCTATCAACAAAGCAGCAAACTCTTCACCCACTATGGCCTCAGCATCACCATCTGTGGACATGGACCAGGACGCCTTGTGTCCCATCTGCAAGGACTACCTCACAGATCCAGTGACTTTGGACTGTGGACACAACTATTGTCAGGGCTGCGTCACCAATTATTGCAGGATACGGGAAGAACAGGCTATGGGGCATTTGGAGTGTCCCATCTGCAGAGCCCAAATGCAGAGAGGGAGTTTCCGCCCCAATTGGCAGCTGGCAAGTATAGTAGAAAAAATTAAACTCCTGCAGTTAAATAAAGGGGGAAAGGATATGTGTGTGAAACACAAGAAGTACCTTGAACTGTTCTGCAAAGAAGATGAAAAATTGGTTTGTGTGGCTTGTGAACGATCCCCAGAACACAAATCGCACACTGTGGTGCTTGAGGAAGAGGCTGCCCAGGAATACAAGGTAGGAAATTATCTTGACACTTAGTAATGCAATCCTTTCAATTTTTTGTGAAATATTGCAATGTGGCTGGAAAGCAATTCCCGTGGCAATTAGATGTGTTATTGTGTACTGTTAAACAGCTTGGAAACACACAGAACAACTGTAAGTTTTAAGGAAAACCCCACCACCAATAAAATATAAAATGCTGTAAAATATTAAAAACCTTAATCCTGAGCTAGGTTGAAGCGATGGACATGAGGCAGGAGTTGATAAAGCAGGTGAGCTGCGCACAGGTGAGCTGCATGCAAGCTGCTGGCCAGCCCTGTGGAGCCTCCTTTTATTGAGACAAATATGCAAACCAGGCAGATACATTTTGGGCTGTGACCTTTACACATCTTCTGGTCCCGAGATCGTGGGGTGGTACAAAGTTATTTTGGCAACTGTTTCCACCGCGTCACTTTCCCCTTGCACAGTGTATGACGAAGGAGACGAAAGGTCTCAGAGACAAAGGTTACAGACAGGACACCGCAGACTACTGAGACCACAAAAGGTTAGACAGAGGCAACGATGTTCAGACAGCCATGGCTTTGTCTGTGAGGGGTGTGTGTGCTCCGCACCCCAAAGTCACGCGTGTAGGCAGGCTGAGGCTGCCTGCGGGTGGGGAGTGTGCTCCCTCCGGACCCCACTCCCCACTCCGTGATCATCCCTACACTAGGTGACAATGTTTTTAAAAAAGAAAGAAAGAAAAATATGTTACTAAACAGTCAGATACCAGCCACCAGCTGGCGCGGAAAGAAGACAGCACTCAAATTTCTTAAAAATACAAAACTATATGCTGGATGCAGATGTGTTAGTAAACAATCTCATTTAAGATTAGCAGTGAGGCCATTGGCATTTAATCCAGGACTTTCCAAAAGCTAACACATGCTGGATGAAACCTCAAGTTTCATATCCTTCCAGATCAAGCACCATAATATAAGGAGAGCCAGGCTGGGTCAGGTCAAAGGCCCATCTAGACCAGCAGCCTCTTATCATGGTCAGACAGCTAGGTAACCCTTCTGGGTTCTGCCCCCTCCTGAGGTTTCCAGTATTCAAAAGCAAATACTCTACCACACTGGAGAGTCACTGCTGTATTTACTTTTGACCCTTCAAATGAAAACCTTTTCTCCACAACAAAGCAGCGACTGGGGATCAGGGGTTAGATCAGGGTGAGGAGACACAGTTCTTAGTTCTCATTAAAAAGTGTGCTTTTATGGTGCTGGAGGAGACTCTTGAGAGTCCCATGGACTGCAAGAAGATCAAACCTCTCCATTCTTAAGGAAATCAGGCCTGAGTGCTCACTGGAAGGACAGATCGTGAAGCTGAGGCTCCAGTACTTTGGCCACCTCATGAGAAGAGAAGACTCCCTGGAAAAGACCCTGATGTTGGGAAAGATGGAGGGCACAAGGAGAAGGGGACGACAGAGGACGAGATGGCTGGACAGTGTTCTTGAAGCTACCAGCATGAGTTTGACCAAACTGCGGGAGGCAGTGGAAGACAGGAGTGCCTGGCGTGCTCTGGTCCAGGGGGTCACGAAGAGTCGGACATGACTAAATGACTAAACAACAACAAGAGCCTTTGCAGATGCTACTCTCAGTCGCAATCACAATCTGAGCTTTCGTTTCCTCTTTAGGGACTGATCTGCAGCCGTCTGGAGATTCTGAGGAAAGAGAGAGAAACAATTCTGGCCTGTCAAGCTGACACGGAAAAAGAAAGCCAAGATCTCCTTGTAAGTGTCACTAGGAGTAGTTATTATTTTTTTAAAGTCCTCACGAAAATCAATCAGCATCTTAGTGCAATTTCTGCTAACATGTTTTAAACAACTATATATAGCTTTATAAAGAGTTATATAATTATATAACTTTTTGTAGACATCTGAAGGCAGCTTTTCATGTTTGATGTGCCCGTCCCCCCCGTATTTTTGCTGGAAGCCACACAGAGTGGCCGGGGCAACTCAGTCAGATGGGTGGGGTATAAGAAAATAATAGTAATAGTAGTAGTAGTTGCATGCAATTTTGCCTAGTATACACATTTTTTGCAAAGCAATTTCCCCTAATATTATTCCTTTTTCTATGCCTTAATAAATGCATTTTAAGGCACACTTTACCTTAGTATATGCATTTCTGTAGTTATTACTTGGCTGAAGAACTGCATTTCGAAATTCAAAGAAATGTGAATTTCAAAAAATTGCTGAGTTTTTCTCTGCATGTTTTTTCCCCAGAAACTGCTAATGAGGTAATTTTGCATTTGAAGCCAAGCTGAACTGAAACTGTTCCCCATGAGGCAGCTCACATACACAGAACATAAATTAGTTGCAACCTTCTGATTTGCCTTACAGATTCTAAAAGAAATGTCTTTCTAAATGTGCACTATCTTTAATCTTTAGGAAGCTCAAGTCGACTCAAGACTTTAAAGTAAACAGAACAGTGCTGGGGATGTACAGGCTAGATCCGCCCCGCTTCTCCTCTGTTTCTAGTCATTTACTAGTCATGAAAGAAAGGTAAAGGTAAAGGACCCCTGGACAGTTAAGTCCAGTCAAAGGCAACTATGGCGTTTGGGCACTCATCTCACTTTCAGGCCGAGAGAGCCGGCGTTTGTCCACAGACAGTTTTCTGGGTCATGTGGCCAGCATGAGTAAACCACTTCTGGTGGAATGGGACACCGTGACAGAAACCAGAGCATATGAAAATGTTGTTTACCTTCCTGCCACAGTGGTACCTATTTATCTACTTGCACTGGTGTGCTTTTGAACTGCTAGGTTGGCAGGAGCTGGGACAGAGCAACGGGAGCTTACTCTGTTGCACGGAACTTCTGATTGGCAATCCCAAGAGGCTTAGTAGCCAGTGTGAAGTGAGGACTGTTTTAGGTCCATGGAAACTCTCTGACCAACGTAAAAAGCAAATTATACCAAGTTCAGAATTGTACCAGGAACGTCCATAGATAGAAAAAAAAACCATTGCTTCCACAAGGTGGATGGCAACAGAAATGGCAAGGGATAGGGCAGAGCTAGTGTGTTCAACCCTGCTGCCTCCCTACTGTGTTTACTTTAAAACCTGAAGAAGAGGACTTCCTTATCAACTGAGGGCTTGTCCACACTTCCACTTGTCCTGAGCCTAGAAAGCATGAGTCCAAGCAGGTTTCCCCTTTCCCCACACCTTCCCAGTGAAAACTGCCGCTTGCTGCTAAATTGAAGCAAATGTCCAGAGAAAACCCAAATTTAATAGGAAATGTGGATAAGCCCTGAGCACTGGTTTCATGTCTTTGAAAAAAGGAAGAGTACTCCAAGTGGAATTTTCATAACTCTCCTCCTGATGTTGTAAAGACTGAGACCATATTCCAGACTCTTATTCTCTTTCTTCCTGCTTCTTGCAGAAATTAACAGAAACCGAGAGGCAGAAGATAATGGAGAAGTTCAGAAAACTGTACCGGTTTCTTGAAGAACAAGAAGTACACCTGCTGAATCAGATTGAAGAGGTGGAGAAGGAGATTGCAGGGAGAAGAGATGCGCAGCTGGCCAGACTCTCCAGTGAACTCTCCTCTCTTGAGAGGATCATCCAGGAGATGGAAGAGAAGAGTCAGCAGCCAGCGAGTGAACTCCTGCAGGTAAAACGGCGGCATGAACAGCACAAGGCTCAACTTGGGGACGAGGCTTTCTCCAAACCTTTATGTCCCTCTTGCATCTATACAAGTAGTAAAGGGACTCAGCTGATGGAGGCAGATGCACCTCCCTAGGGAGGACCTTCCACAACTAGGGAACCAGCACTAAAAAGACCCTGTCACAGGGCAGTGCCAACGGAGCATGCCAAGTACTGAGGGGGAAATGAAACTTATACCCATGAAGCTTTAACATTTTGTAATACATTCCTCACCCCGCCCCCCTATTCAGCCAGAATCATACACATCACATTCTGTCCTTCGTGTTGCCAGGCTCAGGCTCATTTTGCTTTGCAAAGTACATCAACAGCTTTAATTAACAAAAGTAACATTCTTATTCCACGCAGATGCTTTTTCATATCCAGTTGTAACCCATATTCTCCATTCTAGAGTCTTATCCACAGGTCTGGGGTGAGAACAGAGTAGTCCCTGGGGAACCTTTGCAATAACACAGCTCTGTCCTTTCCCTTTAATCAAACAACTTTGCAAGTGCATGCAACAAAGTTAATCCATCTTTTGGACCTTCACGCCACATTCAATCAATCACCTGCAGCTTTGTTGACATCTTGTCAAGAGGGGTGCCCTTCACTTTGATCCAATTGTCCGAATTTAAGGGGAATCTGCAGCGTTAAGCAGTTGTAGATTGAGGCTGTCTCACTGATAGAGTGAGCTCGGAGCCCTGCCTCGTCGGCCACCAAACAACGATTTCCACCCCTATAATTTTTTTTATATATATAATAGTTTTTATTAAGAATTTTGTTGATACAATAGAGAAAAGACAGAATAAACAGAAAATAAACATAAGAAAGAACAAGCATAAAATTTAACATCTTGCAGTACCCATCTTTTCTTCATCCTTTGGACTTCCTCACATCTCACGCTCCTGCGTTCCAAATTTATAATGCTTTAGCCAGCAACTTATCACCTTATTTCAGTTCTTATTAAACACATTTCCAATGTTTTATCCCTAATTTTGAATATTTTTATCTAGGTCTTAAATATCTAATTTTAAGCACAATGTTTATTCAAATTTCCACCCCTATCAGCCACCAGCTTCGGCATGAAAGGGCTTCTGCACCTCCATTACATTTTTTTTAAAAAATAATTTAATCATTTTTTCAATGCAAACAACAACAAAAAAACCATATACCATAAAACCACAATAACACTAATAAGACAATTTAACAATTCAGATTTGAGTACTGATATACCTATAACTACACTTTTATAACACTATTTCCCCACCTCTCCTCCCCCTACTTCCCACCACTGTCCGCCTTATCACTTAAGTATTCCTTCCAGATTTCTTCATATTTATCCATTCTTAATTTGCGTCAGACTGACATCAGAGGGCCAGAGTCCATCCATCCCAGGGCTGAAGGGGTTTCATAATGTGGCCTGTGGTGTGCAGTGAATTCCTTTCTCTTTCCCCCTCTAGGATGTGAGAAGCACCTTGCAGAGGTGAGTGGATCCTGCTCATTTCCATTAGCAGCACTCTGTAAGGCTGGGAAAAGACCAGAAAGACAGTACATAAAGCCTGGCCCTCCAAGCTCCTGATGGAGAGACTGTTGGACAAACTCCATCATTTCACTGGCACAGATAGGGGCCTCTCTTTTGAACTTGTAGCACCCCTATTCTCAACCCAAGAATAAGGACCAAAACACTGCTTCCTCCCTCCCCCAACCACACATTGCTGGAGGCTCCTGTTGGATGTTGTATTCATTGACTTGCTCTTCAAAAGCCATAAGGAAGGCAAAGTTAGATTTTGTTTTGAGCAATGGAACAAAGGCCTCAGGCAGCAGGTGCTGGAGGGAGTGGTTCCCATCTTCCTGAGCCAGCACCTCAGCAGTGGGAAGGCTTAATTCTGGTTGGCCTGGGCTGCCTGCCTGTCTCACATTGTCACATTCTCCCCACCTGCAATGTGTCACAGCCAAGGACACTGGGAACGGCCACTGACTGAAGGAATAGGCACCTCAGAGGCACACCCTTGACCACACCAGGCATGGAGAGGGCCCATGAACTGCTCTGCTCCCATGACAGACCCTGACTACCACTTCCTTGGCATGGCAGCATTTGCCTGAGAGGGCAGGAAGCCGTTTCTCATGAGGGCTTTTCACCTGCTATACTTAAAACTTAGTTGGTCTTTAAGGTGCTACTGGAAGGGATTTTTTGTTTTGACTATGGCAGACCAACACGGCTACCTATCTGTAACTTTCTCCTCTGTAACCCCTTGCACAGAGCTCCTTGGAATTCCTTCCCTACTGGAAAATTTGATTTTGTTGTACATCTGTGGAAGAACTACCTCAGCCTCTGAGACCATCTGGTGCTAGAGCAAAAGTAATCTAAGTTGTCCAACCATGATACCAGCAGCCTCAAGAAACAAATATTTTAACCTTGCTCAAGTCTTGCTAAGAAAGTGCCTACTCTATACTTCCACACAACAGGAGAAAGTTACATTCTTTGGAGCAACCAGTGTTTTAGTTGTTCCTCTCAAGATATATCAGTTCAGTCACTCTCCAGCAAACCCCCATGTACCACTCAAGTTCAGATTAAAGGTCACAGCAGCCATCTTTTCCTTCTCCACACCTTCACTGGTGACAGCTAGAGAAAGGAAATGTGTGTTGTAATGTCATCGCACTCAGGATAATTTGTGCCGCTTTCTTGTGGAAATCAATGAAGTGAAGTTGGGTCAGAGAAACTGAGTATTACAATATTACCTGATGGTGTTGAATAGATGTACATGGGGGGAGGCCTGGGGTAGCTATTCTGGCCCTCCAGTGTCTGGCTGTGAAGTCTGTAGTAAGGGAAATCTCTTCCTCTGCGCCTTCCTGTCCCTCTAGGCCTTTTACCATTTTCTTCCTCCTCTTTTTTCTTTTCCTTTACTAGGAATTATGACTTTGAAAGTTTAACATTCTTTTTCATCAGGTATGAGAGAAGAGAGAGACTGCAGAATCTGCTGGCTTTCCCTCTAAAGCTAAAATGGAAGACCTCCAGATTTTGTGATGTGAATCTCCATCTGCAGGACGTGATAAAGCACTTCAAAGGTATTGAAGAATGGCTGCAAGGAGTTTATGCTCAGCATTGTATTAGACCAACATAGAGCTTGCCAGGCGCTTACTCTATTGTATTTTGCTCTTGCTGTAGACAGGGGTAGGACCATCATACTCGTGGTCAGGCAACCCCAAACTCGGCCCTCCAGATGTTTTGGGACTACAACTCCGATCATCCCTGACCACTGGTCCTGTTAGCTAGGGATGATGGGAGTTGTAGTCCCAAAACATCTGAAGGGCCAAGTTTGTGGGTGCCTGCGCTTGGTGGTCCAGCCGTCATTGGATTTTCCTCAGAAAAAAATTATGGGGTATAAGAAATTGTGACTGCCACAAATAAAGAAAGCCCACACTAGGCTGTATATTAAGGCAGGATTTCCCCCTTCTATTGTGCATCTATTTACAATTCCTTTGGAATGAGAGCTCTGCCAGTCTTTCCTCAGCAAGCTTAGTTTCTCATGGTGTTTAACAATTCTGGCTTTAATAATTTCCCCTACCACTAAGGCTGCCTCCATCTCCCCCCTGCATCCTGTTACAGGATTGCTATTGCTTGGGCTACCCTCTGCTATGGACCCCAATTTCAGGGAGAACATTCAAAGACAATCAGATTTAATGTGGGATATTTTTATTCTGCTGTTTTGAAGTCTCGTTTACCATTGCTGAGTTTTACAGTTTTCTTCTTAAGTTGTTAATCCTTTGTTCTACCACTTGAAATAAGGATACAACAGATTCTGTGTTGCTTTTCTATCAATACTTTATTGAGGTATAGCAGTGCAGTGTTTAAACTTGATATATTTCTTCTTCTTCAGATGCTGTGTTATTCAAACTACAGTTTCAGAAAGGTAAATTTCCAGTGGAGACCAAATGCACAGGAGGGAGGGGCACTGGTATTTCTTTGGGGGTTAGATAATCTTTTCTTTAGACTTTGGAACTATCAATAGGTGGCAAAATGCCTTATAGCGGCATTTGAGTTCTTCATATGTACATTGAATGACCAGAGGATGGGTTTATTTTATTTTGTTTTGTTTTGTTTTATTTATTTCATTTCATTTCACTTCATAAAGTTTATACACTGCTTTATTGTAAAACAAAAAACCGTCTGACACCTAGCGTGGAAATTGCCTTTTTCTGCTGCACACTAAGTCAACATCATCATCAATCTATCTACTATGAGCCCAAGGTTTCATGCATCACTTTCGTTGAATTGCATTTGCCATTTTACCGCCCATTCACTCAGTTTCTGGAGCTCTTCAGTGTCTCTTTTTTGGTTCAATGCAGTCATCATAACTAAAATCAGGGAGCAGCAGCATCTAAAATTACAGTCATCACAATAAAATGTGTGATGCTCCTTTTTGTAATCTCTTTGCAGTCACAACTTTGCATTCTGTCCCTGTGCACAGTTTCATTCAGGATGACATTTTGCTGGGTGCTCCACCTCTACCCTGTATGCAGATATGCTACATACTGAGAGCAAAATCATGCATTTGCTTTTATACATATATGTTCATGGTTTACCAATTATGATTATTATTTATACAAATATTGAAGAATAGTTTCCAAACTGCTCTGGGGGTGGGAGGAGGAGGAGGAGGTGTGTGATGATATTGGCACTAGCCAATAGGCACCCACCACAGCCAAGTTTCACTAGATAAGCTACAAACTGGCAGATCCAGTTTAGGCACAGCTTGTTTCAAGGCATGCGGAAATACAAATGCAGGTGTGCTTTCAGTACAATATCTGAGCTTTAAAACAACAACTGTCAAACCCAGGGAGACTTTGGCAGGCTTCAAGATAGCAAATGTGCATGAAGTGGTATCATGTTTGTAAGAAAACAACATGGAAGGAAAGTTCAGAAGTTCACAAGGCAAGAAAATCTTCTTGGTTGCTTAATTTTGCTTCTTTCCCAGATTGAAATGTGACCCTTGAGCCAGAATTAGTCCTACTTCCAACTGAAGCAGAAATAGGTACAGTGGTACCTTGGTTCTTTGAACGGCTTAGCTGCTGAACAAATTGGCTCCTGAAAACTACAAACTCGGAAGTAAATGTTTGCAGTTTGCAAACATTTTTTGGAAGCTGGACATCAAATACAGCTTCTGCTTGAGTGCAGGTTTCGGGAGTTGAATGGACTCCCAGAATGGATTAAGTTCGAGAACCAAAGTACCACTGTAATGGTAACCTTAAAGGTAAACCTTAGTGAGGGCATTAAAGATTTTGTGGTTGTTCTCTCCTTACCTGAACTGGGGGGCTCTCACCCCTCACATCCCTGAAGCCCCAAATGACCAATTCACCCAGAGAGTATCAGATGAGGGCAAATTCCTTCCTCCCCTGGGTGTTATGTACTGAGTCGAATAGGATCCAAACTGCAGCAGTCTGATTGGTCCTAGAACAATAGGATCCAAAAGGCAGCAGTCTGATTGGTCCTAGAACAATAGGATTCAGAATGCAGCAGTATGATTGGTGGGCAGGAACCACCCAATCATGCTCCAGATTGAAGTGAATCCATAACCTGATTGGCTTACAGTAGAATTCCGGAATTAGCCAATCATGTGCAGCCCATTGTGTAAATAATGTATATAAAGCAGATACTTTGAGGGGACATTCATTCCTCCTCACCACCATGAGCTGAATAAAGAGCATGAAATCACTTTGCGACTCTGAGTATATTTCACTGCCCCTTCTAATCCCTTTCTCCTTCTCCTTCACTTAGAGCTGAATAAAGATTTACTGGGTGATTTTGCTTCTTGGAAGATGCCTGGATTGACAGCAGGGGCCCAATCCTGATTTTCCTTATCTTCCCTCAACAGCAAATGTCACTCTGGATCCAGAGACAGCCCATGCCAGGCTCATCCTGTCCGAGGATCAGAAAAGCGTGAGAAGGAGAGACAAAAAGCCACGCCTGCCTAAAAATCCTGAGAGGTTCAGCAACGGGCCTTGTGTGCTGGGACGTGAGGGATTCACAGCAGGCAGACATTTCTGGGAAGTCACTGTGGGAAGTGAGGGAGAATGGGTTGTGGGGATCGCTAGGGAGTCTGTGAGGAGAAAGGACAACTTTGCCTTTTGTCCTGAGGGAGGGATCTGGGCTGTGGGGAAGAGGGGAGATGAGTACTTGGCCTGCACCTCCCCTGTTTCCCATCTCTCCCTGAGTGAGGAGCCCAGGAGGATCCGGGTAACTCTGGACTATGAAGGGGAACGTGTGTCTTTTTTTGACGCTGCCTCAGGAGCTGAACTCTACACATTCGTAGGAGGCTCTTTTTCTGGAGAAACCCTCCTCCCTTTCTTTTATCTGTGGGGAAATAAAACCCACCTCAGGATCTCCTGAAGAGACTAAATCTGCCTCACAGGCCCAGATGAAGTTGGGGATGATAGGAGTTGAAGTCCAACATCATCTCAAGAGTCACAGACCTCTCTCCCCTCTCTAACCAAAGTGAGATACCTGAACAAAGAAACGACCTTTCTTTCCCCACTGTATGTACGAATGGAAAACCTAATGAGAACTTATTTAATTGGTCCCCCCCCCAAAAAATACTCACACATTATTTAATAGTAACAACAAATTATTGTTACAGATAGGTAGCCGTGTTGGTCTGCCATAGTCAAAACAAAATAAAAAAATTGAAGAAGTGTGCATGCACACAAAAGCTCATACCTAGAACTAACTTAGTTGGTCTTTAAGGTGCTACTGGAAGGAATATTTTTATTTTGTTTTAACAAATTATTGAGCGCTTGCCCTTATCACTGAAGTACTTTTTTCAAATTTCTCACATCACCCCAAAGAAAAAGCCCACATCTTCCTAGTGCATAATTTAGAAATGTGGAAGCCTTGAACCCAAGTAGCAACCCTGAAATGAAAAAGCAGCTACGTTCGTGCGAGGGGGGCACCATGGCTTTTGTTGAGATGCCTGCCCTGTTCCAGCCTCCAAGGCTTTGCTATTTCTTAAAGAATTAAACAAAATAATCATAGTGTTTTTCTTTCTTCACTCAACACACTGCTTCATGAACCTTTCTAGAAAGGAGAGCATCCCTAGGATGTAATTCCTAGTGTGGGTTTTTTGTTTTTTGTTTTTGGATGCTCACCGAAAGGAATGCAGAAGAGGGAAATCTATTTTCATAGGGTCTGACCTTGGAAACTTTAGCCTAGGCACATAGTGCACTTTACCACTTCAGACTGCAGCAAGAAAAAATCCATTTTTTAAAACGTTCCTTTATGTTGAAAAAAGGCCCTGCACATAGAAACCTAGTACAATAGAGAGCAAGTGTAATGGGGGTTGGGGTTGCTCGTGCGTAAGCCGCAAACTGCTCCAGGCTGAGTAGTTTGGTTAAAACTTTCCCCTGGCTGGACAGCCAGTACTCCGTGGCTGTCTCAATCACTGGCAGAATCCGTCAGTGGGCGTTTCCTGAATTTCTTCCAACATAAAAGTTCTTTGACACTAAGTCTCCGCCTAGCCTCCCTGCGCGGAAGCTTTCTGCGCAGAGTGGGCGTCCCAAGAGGAGGTCCTGTGCTCTCCCCGCTGGTCTCGCTGGAACAGTCCCGGAGCCTTCCCTCCGAAGCTCCCTCAGCCTCCCCTTTCTCCCTGGCGTCACGTCTATTTCCTTCCCCAGCGGAAGCTGAAGAATCAAAAAGGGCATGCCCTACCTTCAGTTTGCCCAGGACGCGGGTAGCGCTGTGGTCTAAACCACTGAACCTCTTGGGCTTGCCAACAGTAAGTTTGGCAGTTCGAGTCTTTTCACTGAGGGCATCCTTCCCATCCATGAAAACTTCAACCTGGACCAATTTTTGAAATCTTTCTTTCATTTTCAGAATAATCTTTATTGGTTTTTCTGTTACATACTACACATCCACATATTGTATTACATTTTGCATTTATACTTGCTCCTAGTAGCTGACTTCCCTCCTTCCTTCTTCTGGCTTTTTTATATCACCTCTAATTTTTTTGCATTGTCTTTATCCCTTTTGTGTATTGTTGTTGTTGTTCCACATTTGTCCATAAACTGTCTGTAAACAAATAAATCCTTCTATATATACAATTCTTGTTGTCTGTCTATATTCATTTACAACTACTATTAGTTACATTGGTCACATTATACGTTTTACTTCAACCCACTCCAACAGACCCTTGAGCAGAGTAAGAGACTAGACATCCTGGCCAGGAGGACAGGGGAAGCCCCTTTTACACGGCTCTTCCTTCAGGGAGGTGCGTTTCCTTTAAACTGGGTGTGTTCCTCCACAATGACAGTATTTTATTTGTTTATCACAGTATTTATAGTACTGCCAGCATTAAGAAAAATTCCTGAGTCATTTCTAGGTAGGGAAACACCTAGTGACTGAAAACTGAGAAAGTGAAATTTAGCTTGGTTCTTTGGCCCGAGGGAGCCATGGCTGCTGCTGAGAGACCCGTAAAGGATCTCTGCGATGAATCCACTTGCTCCATCTGCCTGGAGTATTTCAAGGATCCAGTGACCATCCCAGACTGTGGGCACAACTTCTGCCGAGGCTGCCTGATCCAGTGCTGGGGGGAATTGGAGGCAGAGGCTTCCTGCCCTCAGTGCAGAAGAGCAGTCCAGCAAAATAATCTCATCCCCAACCGGCAACTGGCTAACTTTGTGGAAATAACCAAGAAGTTCAGTCTCCAAAGCGGGGAGGAGGAACAAGGAAAGGGGAGAGTTTGTCAGAAGCACCAGGAGCCCCTGAAGCTTTTTTGTAAGGAGGAAGAAACCCCCATCTGCGTGGTGTGTGACAGGTCCAAGGAGCACAGACATCATGAGGTGATCCCTCTGGAGGAGGCTTCTCAAGAGTACAAGGTAGAAAATGACTCGGGATCTTGATGGGGTAAAGAGCTGTGGGTTTTCTTGAGAGGTTTTCTGTAATTCTTAGGTTCAACTAGACGTGACATTAACACACCCTCCAAGTGTCCCTATTTTCTAGGGACAGTCCCGGATTTACAGAAGCCATCCCAGTATCTGATTTGATCCTGGAGTGTCCTTTTTTCCTTAGGACATCCCTATTTTCATCAGAAAATGGATTTTCCTGCTTTGTCCTGGATCTTAGGCAAGTGAGAAAGAAAAACGCTCAACAATGTTTGGGGTGTCCTGGTTTTTTAAATATGGCATTCCTACTGGAGGGTATGCAAAAATTTCCTGAAATCTTGTTTAAATAGCCATTGAGAAGCTTGAGGTCTCATGGGAGGTGGGTGGCACAAGTGTAATTTTTTTCTCTGTGTGCCAAAGGGGGCTTCACTTGAAATCCATATGAGGGTGCCAAAATACCAAAGATTACCAGAGTCCGTCCCTGATGCCATCCACTATTACAAAAGCTGCCCCAAGTCTTGTGAAGTTTTGTGTGACTGCCCCCACACTTGCAATGAAGACTCCTGAGGCAAAGTGATGGTAGAAAAAGGTTTATATTTCTTAACAAGTCAAAAATTTGCAAACCAAATTTAGAATTTGCAGGCAGGCCTAAAACTACGCACACATTTGTGGTTTAAAATGCAATGATGTCACTTCAAATCACATTTGCACCTTGGTAGGCTCAGCTGGTGGAACTAGTAACCAGAGTAGGACCTGACTGCATGGGCGTAGCAGGCTAGAGAGGGAAGAAGTACACTTTTAATGAGAACCCTTCTCTGTGCTATTATGAATAAAAACAAAATTCTGATTTTGTTTCAGGAGCATCTTTTTAAAAGGCCTTTTACTTTCTTTTTTTAAAAAAAACCACTACACTTGTTTTTCTACACTAGCGCAAATATGCTCTTGTGCAATGTAATAATAACAATTCAAAATAAAAGTAATAATAATGAAATGAAACTTCTCATAACAGCCTTGCTTTTAAAAATGTCTATCTAGAAACCTGAGGAGAAAACCCAGTTTTGGGGAGGGGGTAGCAGCTAAACCTTAAGACTCTTAATTTCAGGGTCGTGGGCTCAAGCCCCATGTTTGGCAAAAGATTCCTGCTTTTCAGGGGATTGGGCTAAATAATGATGATGATGATGATGATGATGTTGATGATGATTTACACCCTGCCCATCAGGCTGCGTTTCCCCACACACTCTGGGTGGCTTAAAGGTAAAGGTAAAGGACCCCTGACAGTTAAGTCCAGTCGCAAATGACTCTGGGGTTGTGGCGCTCATCTCGCTTTATTGGCGGAAGGAGCCAACGTTGGTCCGCAGACAGTTTTTCCGGGTCATGTGGCCAGCATGACTAAGCTGCTTCTGGCGAACCAGAGCAGCGCACAGAAACGCCGTTTACCTTCCCGCCGGAGTGGTACCTATTTATCTACTTGCACTTTGACGTGCTTTCGAACTCCTAGGTTGTGAGAAGCTAGGACCGAGCAACAGGAGCTCACCCTGTTGCAGGGATTCGAACCGCCGACCTTCCGATTGATAAGCCCTAGGCTCAGTAGTTTAGACCACAGCACCACCTGCGTCCCTATATAAAAGCATAGTAAAACATCAAACTTTAAAAACTTCCCGAGACAGGGCTGTCCTCAGATGTCTTTTAAGTTATGTAGTTCTTTATCTCCTTGACATCTGATGGGAGGGTGTTCCACAGGGAGAGTGGAACCAGCAGAAGACCCTCGGAGGAGGACCTCAGTCTGGGCTGAATGATGGGGTTGGAGATGCTCTTTCAGGTGTACTGGGCTGAGGCCATTTAGGGCTTTAAAGGTCAGCAACAACACTGAATTGTGCTTGGAAACGTACTGGGAGCCACTGAAGATCCCTTAGGATCTTACATGGTCTCGGCGGCCACTCCCAGTCATCAGTCTAGCTGGATTAGTTGTAGTTTTCGAATCACCTTCAAAGGTAGCCCCAAGTAGTGTGCATTGCAGTAGTCTAAGCGGGAGATAACCAGGGTATGCACCACTCTGGCAAGACAGTGCACAGGCAGGTAGGGTCTCAGCTGGCGTACCACATGGAGCTGGTAGACAGCTGCCCTGGACATAGAATTGACCTGTGTCTCCATGGACAGCAGTGAGTCCAAAATTACTCCCAGGCTGTGCACCTGGCCCTTCAGGGGCACTGTTACTCCACACCCACCTGCCCCCTGTCCCCCAAAAACAGTACTTCTTAATCCTTGTGGTCTCTTCCAACTACAGTTCTATGATTCTTATGAATCTCCCAGAGCAAGTGTCAGAAACTAAAATGTACCAGAGAGATAAAAAAAAGCTAAGAGCAGAGCCAGTGGGCAAATAGAATGGAGCATAGTGCTTGACTTCTCTTTATCTCTCTTTCGCGGTCTTAGTCACAATCTGAGATTTTGTTTTCTCTTTAGGGAATAATAGGTAACTGCCTGGAGATTCTGAGGAAAGAGAGAGAAACAATTCTGGAATATGACGCAGACCTGGAGAAGGAAAGCCAAGACCTCCTTGTAAGTGTCACTATTGTTAGTGGGAAGGGAACAACTATTTGACGAATCAAGTAGGGTCTGAGGAGGGATGGGGAAATCTACTATTGTTTCTCTCAGTTTCATATATTTCTGTCTTAAATTCACTTTTCCACATCTCCACTTCACTTATTATTTTTTTAAGTCCTCATGAAAATCCACCAGTATTTTAGTACCATTTTCTGCTAATATACATATTTTCACATGAGGTTTTGCCCAGTATACACATATTTTGCAAAGCAGTACACCCTAATTCCTTTTTCTAGGCTATTTACCTTAATAAATACATTTCCATGCACACTTTAACCTTAGTATCTGCATTTTGTAGGCATTACCCAGCCTCCTGTTTTCTTCTTTCTATCTGCTTCTTGCAGAAATTAACAGAAACTCAGAGGCAGAAGACAGTGGAGGAATTCAGACAACTGCGCCAAATTCTTGAAAAACAAGAAAAATGTCTGCTGAATGAGATAGAACAGATGGAGGAGGAGATTGCAACGAGATGGAATGAGCACCTGGCCACTCTCTCCGGAAATCTCTCCTCTCTTGAAAGTATCATCCAGGAAATGGAGGAGAAGGGTCAGCAGCCAGCGAGTGAACTCCTGCAGGTAAGATGGTGGCAGGAACAGCACAAGGCTGGAAAAGGGTGCCTGCATACTTTTATGTGCCTCATTCATCTATACAAGTAGTAGAGAGGCTGTTTACTGAGCCTCTAGGTAGGTCTGTTCTGTACAGGAGCATCCCAGAGAACAGGGATGGTTTATTCACTGGGGATTCTTGTTCAGTGCTGCTGCTGCTGCTGCTGCTGATGATGATGATATTTATTGAATTGATATCCTCCCCTTCCTCCCCAAGGGGCCTGTGGCAGCAGATTACAATACAAAAACAAAGCAAAAAGCATTTTAAAAACCATTGCAATAAAAAGCATTGAGAACAACTGCAGTTAAAGGCATTCTAAAAGCCATTATAGTTTTAAAACAGACTTCCATCTCATGATGTCGAGGTTGCCAGGAGCAGCGTTCTTCAACTATCAGATGCCTGGGTAAACAGGAATATATTCACATTCCTCCTGTAAGTTTTCATGCTATGGGTTTCCCCCCACAGAATTGTAGAGTTGGAAGGGATCCCAAGGGTCATCTAGCCAACCCCCCGCAATGCAGAAATCTCAACTAAACCGTCCATACTTCTGCTTAAAAACCTCCAATGAAGGAGAGTCCACCACTGTCAGAGGGAGTCCATTCCACTGTCGAACTGCTCTTACTGTCAGTTCTTCTTGCTGTTTAGTCGGAATCTCCTTTCTTCTAACTTAAAGCTATTGGTTTGAGTTCTGTCCTCCTGAGCAGAGGAAAACAAGCTGCTCTATCTTCCATGGCATAGCCCTTTAGATATTTGAAGATGGCTACCATATCTCCTCTCAGTCTCCTTGGTTTTTTAAAAAAAAATGCTTCCAGAATCAAAATGGTAAGCAGTAACTGGCGGAGATTTGAGGTTGCTGTAGGGGTGAGTATTTATGACAATATCCTAGAAAGACTACACCATGTTGGCTTATGTGTCTACTGTACAATGAAAATTATACAGGGAAAGGGTGGGACGCCACCATTTTTTGGTGAACAAAATCAGATGAATGTTAAGAAGTTAAAACCCAAAGCTAGCAATGGCAAAGAAATTCTATTGGCTTTGCACTTAAAGGTGAAACCATCAAATGGGCAAGACTAGAAAATTAAATTCTGAGAGATAACAACGTTGGCTGATTGAACTATTCCTTTCCTAAAAAATTGGTGTGTGCTGGGCAGACTGACATCCAAGGGCCAGGGTCTGATGGGGTCTTCCTAGTGTGGCCTGTGGGGTGCAGTGAATTCCTTTCTCTTTTCCCCTCTAGGATGTGAGAAGCATCTTGCAGAGGTGAGTGGATCCTGCTCATTTCCATTAGCAGCACTCTGTAAGGTTGGGAAAAGACCAGAAGGACAGTACATAAAACCTGGCCCTCCAAGCTCCTGATGGAGAGACTGTCAGACAAACTCCATCATTTCACTGGCATCATTTCACAGGGGCCTATTCTCAACCCAAGGATCAGGCCCAAAACACTCCCTCCCCTCATCACACATGGCTGGAGGTTCTTCTCTGCCTGCCTGAAATTCTGTTCATTGACTCTGGAAACATTTCAAACATTTAACAAATGATTTGCTCCTCCAAAGCCATAATAAAGGCAAGGCTGGATTTTCTACTGAGTGACGGAACAGAGAGGGCAGGCATGGCCCTACCAATGGGCAGAGTGTGTCTGTCGCCTCAGGCAGCAAGTGCTGCAGTGGGTGGTTCCCATTTTCCTGAGACAGCACCTCAGCAGCAGGAGGGCTTAACTCTTATTGGCCTGGGCTACCTGTTCATCTCACATAGTCACCTTCTCAATGCAATGCGTCACAGCCAAGGACACTGGGAAAGGGCCCTGACTGAGGGAGCAGGCAGAGAAGCAGTCACCTCAGGCCCACACCCTTGACCACACCAGGCATGGTGAGGGCCCATGCACTGCTCTGCTCCCATGACAGACCCTGACTACCACCATGGCAGCATCTGCTTGAGATGGCAGGAAGCCTCTTCTCATGAGTTCTTTTACACCTGCTATACTATGTTTTGCTGAAGACTATTGTGGGGGAGATAGAACAAGGCTTGGAGACACACCAGGGGTCTATGTGGGTGAGGGTCCTGGAGGATCAGTTTCTTCTCTGTTTTCCCTTGCACAGAGCTCCTTGGATAACTTGCATTGGTTGTACACCTGGGGAAGATCTGCCTCTTTCTCTGAGAGCATGTGGTTCTACAGCAGAGGTTATCTAAATTGTCCAAGCAGGATACCAGCAGATATTATGACCTTACTCAAGTGTTACTAAGGGAAAGTTGCAATAATTCCACGCAACCAGTGCCTTAGTTGATCCCATCAAAAACTGCCAGTCAGCAGCAAATGCTAATGTACCACTCAGGTTCAGATTAGAAGTTACAGCAGCAACCATCTTGTTTTTCTCTACACCTTCTCTGGAGGCATCTAGAGAAGGGAAATGTGTGTTGTGCTATCATTGCACTCAGGATAATTCGTGGCCCTCACCTGTGGAAGGCAATGAAGTGAAGTTGGAGGAGAGAAACTCTTGAGCGTTACGATAGTACATTGTTATGTACTGAAGTTTTCACCCTGGGCCAGCAGGGGGATACTGTAGATAGTTTTCACTCATGTCCACATATGCAAATAAGGGATTAAAAGTGACGTTCAGTGATTGGATAGTTACAGAAAATGGTTACTGTTGAGTTGTAGTGGAGCTCTATATAAGCAGGCTGGCCGAACCCTTCAGTTCAGTTCTGTTCTGGCCTGTGAATAAACAAGAGCTGTTTGAAGAATCGCTGTGTCATCTGATATGTTCACCCACAACTTAACATAATGTTTCTTATTTGAATAGAAATAAGTGGGGAGACTCAGGGATCTGCAGTTGCCTTTCTGGTCCTCAGGTGTCTGGCTGTGAAGTCTGTAGTGAGGGGAAATCTCTGCCTCTGTGCCTGCCTGTCTCTCTAGAGTCTAGACATTCTACCATTTTCTCTCTCCTCTTACTTTTAAAATTTAAAATTTTAGAATCATAGAATCATAGAGTTGGAAGAGACCACAAGGGCCATCGAGTCCAACCCCCTGCCAAGCAGGAAACACCATCAGAGCACTCCTGACATATGGTTGTCAAGCCTCTGCTTAAAGACCTCCAAAGAAGAAGACTCCACCACACTCCTTGGCAGCAAATTCCACTGTCGAACAGCTCTTACTGTCAGGAAGTTCTTCCTAATGTTTAGGTGGAATCTTTTTTCTTGTAGTTTGGAACCATTGCTCCGTGTCCGCTTCTCTGGAGCAGCAGAAAACAACCTTTCTCCCTCCTCTATGTGACATCCTTTTATATATTTGAACATGGCTATCATATCACCCCTTAACCTCCTCTTCTCCAGGCTAAACTTGCCCAGCTCCCTTAGCCGTTCCTCGTAAGGCATCGTTTCCAGGCCTTTGACCATTTTGGTTGCCCTCCTCTGAACCCGTTCCAGTTTGTCAGTGTCCTTCTTGAACTGTGGTGCCCAGAACTGGACACAGTACTCCAGGTGAGGTCTGACCAGAGCAGAATACAGTGGCATTATTACTTCCCTTGATCTAGATGCAATACTCCTATTGATGCAGCCCAGAATTGCATTTTGCTTTTACTAGGAATTCTGGATTTGGGGGGTTAACATTCTTTTCCCCATCAGGTATGAGAGAAGAGAGAGACTGGCGAATGCACGTTCTTTCCCTCTAAAGCTAAAATGGAAGACCTGCAGATTCTGTGATACAAATCTCCTTCTGGAGGACATCATGAAGGAATTCAAAGGTAATGAAGAATGGCGGCAAGGATTTTGTGCTGGGCATTATATTAGTCCAACACAGAGCATGCCAGGCTCTTAGGCATTGTATTTTGCTTTTGCTGCGGACATGGGGTGGCATGATTGTAACTTCCCTCTTGGTGCTCCAGCCATCATTGTATTTTCTCCAAAATGCCTCATATGCATTGGCACCCTGGGGCATGAGAAATTGTGTCCGCCACTTGTAAAGAAAGCCTGCACCAGACTGTACAGTAAAGTCAGGATTTTTTCCTCCTACGTGCATCTGTTTACAATTACCTTTGCATGAGATGACTGCCTTCCTCAGCAAGCTTAATTTCTCATTATGTTTAACCATTCTGACTTTAATTATTTCCCACACCATTTTACTTGGGGCAGATGTTAAGGCTGGGTCCATCTCCCCCCTGCATCCTGTTCCATGTTTGCTATTGCTTTGGCTACCCTCTGTGCCTCCATTATGGACCCCAGTTTCAGGAAGAAAATTCAGATTCAATGCTGAATATTTTTATTCTGCTATTTTTAAGTCCCATTTACCAATGTGGAGTTTTAGTTTTCTTTAATTGGTTCATCTTACATTTTTAATAATTTGTTACACAACCTCATCTTTTACCTGAAATAAGGATACAACAGATGCCATGTTAATAATTAATATTATTCTAACAATGTTTATTTGAGGTACAGCAATCTTGTGCTTAAACATTTTATCTTATCTTCCTCAGATGCGATGTTCTTCAAACTACAGTTTCAGAAAGGTAAATTTTTGATGGAGACCCATATTCACAGGAGGGCTGGAGAATAGTTTTCAAACTGCTCTGGGGATGGGAGGAGGAGGATATGTGTGTGGTGGTACTGGCACTAGCCAATAGGCAGCCACCACAGCCAGGTTTCACTAGATAAGCTATAAACTGGCAGATCCAGTTTAGGCACAGCTTGTGAATATACAAATGCAGGTGTGTATAAAAAGGAGAAAATAACTGATTTAAAAAACAATAAGGAAGGTATTCACTGCAGGGAAAGTCTGGAAGAATGAGAGCAGTGTTCCAAGCCTAAATGCAAGACAAGGAATCCCATTTATTTGAGAGGGAATCTGGTTCTTCTGGGTATTTCTTGGATTAGGATGTCCGTCGCTGATTCTACATCTTTCCACCAACAGCAAATGTCACTCTGGATCCAGACACAGCCCATCCCAGCCTCATCCTGTCCAAGGATCGGAAAGATGTGAGATTGGGAGGCAAAAAGCAAAAGCTTCCTGACAATCCTGAGAGATTCAACACCTTTCAATCTGTGTTGGGACATGAGGGATTCACAGAAGGCAAACATTTCTGGGAAGTCACTGTGGAGAGTGGTGGGTGGTGGGATGTCGGGGTTGCCAGGAAGTCTGTGAGGCGAAAGGGTTGCTTCTCCTTAAGCCCTGAGGGAGGGATCTGGGCAGTGGAGAATTGGGGGGGCGATTACTGGGCCCGTACATCCCCTGATTCCTCTCCTCTGTCCCTGAGTGAGAAGCCCAGGAGGATCATAGTGACTCTGGACTATGAAGGGAGGGAGGTGTCTTTTTATGATGCCGACTCAGGAGCCAAACTCTACACGTTCTCAGGAGCCTTGTTCTATGGAGAGACCCTCCTCCCTCTCTTTTGTCTGTTGGATAATAAAACCCACCTCAGGATCTCCTGAGGAGACTAAATCTGCCTCACAGGCCCAGTTGGAGTTTGTCTCCAGACTGGACTGACTGATATAAAAATAAGCATTTACCTCTCAAGAGCAGTTTTGGCAGCAGAAATAACAAAACTGACAAAAACCTCCATTTCCCAGGATCCCCTCTGCAGCTGAAAGAGACAGAAACACTTTCAACAGTCTCAATAAATAATATTTTCCTCAAAAGGATAGCTTCCATCACCATCAATCCTGGTTTAATTTTCTACTCTCTTTATCCCCACAAGAAACAGCTGTTAAAATACAAACATTAATAGATGACTAGAAATTCACCCCTTTACCCACATCTGGAGGGAAAGCACCTTGTTGTATAGACCTCAGGAGGAAGAAAATGTGAATCATGTGTGTGAGGCAATAACTTCCAGCCCCATCTGCAAATGCAGCCTCTCCATCTCCACACTTTATCAGAGATGAATCTCACTGAATTCAGTGGGGCTTTTGGACAATTCAATATGTTTAGGGTTGCTGCATTAATCTTTTCTATATAAATGTTGGATTCCGTATATTGGGACAGCCAATGAAATGTCCTTTGGACGATGTCGAACTATAACTCCCATCCAGCAAGGCCAACAAGTCAGAGATGATGGGAGTTGTAGTCCAGGGACTTTTGAAAGGCTCTAGCTTGGCTCTGCCTGCCCTATATAATTCCCATTTAGATTTCCCTCTGATCCCAAACCCCATCCATAAACCCCATTCCCTCTGATCCCAAACCCCATACATAAATTGAATGTATATAATGGGATGCTCCCCAAAAGAGGGTCCTTTGCCTACCAGATGGATGTTACTTTTCTCGCTGGCTTTTAATAGCTATCATTTAATGCAGTTTAATTCTTATAACTATTTTGTTTCTACTCTTGCTTGTTTTTAGTGCTGCATTTATTGGTCATGATATTACGCTGCCTTTTAGGGTTCAGTGCCGGGGTTACACTAATTTTTTTGTGCCGACACAGATTTCCTGCTGATTTGCTTTTAATGAATTGCATTTGTATTTTAATTTGTGAACTGATCAGAGTATGTGGCTAATTAGGAGGCATAGAAATGCCAAGAAATAAAGTAAAATAAATCTCTATAACTCCTTCTCAGGCTGTCAAGGGCCTCCTTCTGGACTGCTGCTGTTTTGCAGGAATATTCTGCAAGATGCCATCAATGCAATAATACTGCATTAAAAAAAGGTAAAGGACCCCTGACAGAAGTCCAGTCACGAACAACTCTGGGGTTGGGGCGTTTATCTTGCTTTACTGGCCGAGGGAGCCGACGTTTGTCCGCAGACAGTTTTTCCGGGTCATGTGGCCAGCATGACTAAGCCGCTTCTGGCAAAACCGGAGCAGAGCACAGAAACGCCATTTACCTTCCTGCCGGAGTGGTACCTATTTATCTACTTGCACTTTGACATGCTTTCGAACTGCTAGGTTGACAGGAGCTGGGACAGAGCAACGGGAGCTCACCCCGTCATGGGGATATTAACCGCCGACCTTCCAATTGGCAAGCCCAAGAGGCTCAGTGGTTTACACCACAGAGCCTCCCGCATCCCTAATATTTCATTAGTAGCAGATTTATAAGGGAACATTCTGCTTTGGGGGTTATTCTGCAATGTTTCCCCAATGTTAATGCATTGTTGCCTTCGGGGTGGGGGCTCCCATGTCCTATAATGGAACAAATATTTCTGGCATGGAGAGCTCTGCAACTTCAGCAGGAAGAATCAGGACATGGATGCTTTAGCTGGACTAGATGAGCCTTGGATCCCTTCCAACTCTTATATTCTAGGATTCTATGGACTGATAACCAATGAAGCCATTGCAGAAGTTTGCAGACAAAAAAAGCAAAATAGACACAAAATAAATGCAAAAAAGTGGGATTGTGTTTGAGCGCCCCAACAACATCATGACCAATATTCATCAAAAATACACACACAGAAAAAGTTATATATAGATGCTAGGGGCGTTGCATTTTGTGTTGGGGTGGAGGAGTGAGCATTGGGTCGTCTCACCTTAGGTGAATAAGGCTATAGGGCACCGTAGCAGATCCAAAAACAAGTTTTGCATATTATTGCACAAATTAAAGTTTGGTAAACCTGCGTCCTTCCTGCTATCTAATGGCTGCTTACCCAGTCACAGGGTGGGCAGCTGTTGCGACCCATTGCAGCAGTCTCCGATCTCCAGGGAGTCACTGTTTTTCCACAGGGCTGTTTGACTATGCAATAAATATTTTAAAAACAAGCTTGGAAAACACGCTATAAATAATTTGTATAAATTGAATGTATATAATCTAGAGAAAGAAATAGAAATTCAGATCTTTGGAAGCAAATAGGAGACCAAGACCTTACATGGGATGTTGGATTTCTCCAAGGCTCATTTCAGTCATCCTCTGAAGCCACAGAGACCAGCTTCATAGTGGCTGCATCTCTGATGCCTGGGGGGGACAAGTCAAGTCAAGGCCTCTTAAGGAGTTCCTCATTTAAATCCAACTACCCTAACCAATGCCATTTCCACCAAGTTGTGGCAAAGAAAAGGCTGGGCCACTCTGTGGAATGTAAGCAAGCAGAGGGCAGGCAAATGGGAGGGAGCAGATGCCTAACAACAACAACTTTATTATTTATCCCCTGTCCATCTGGCTGGGTTTCCCCAGCACTCTGGGCGGCTCCCAACAGAATATTAAAAACACAATAAAACACCAAACATTAAAAACTTCTCTAAACAGGGCTGAGATTAGTGGGGCAGAGCACCAGTCTCCCTAATGGACCAGCCCCAGTGCAGTCTGCATGGATTTCCTGATGGAGCAAGAAGGGAAGAGCAGTGATGGGCACCAGCTTACCGACAGTCAATGTTCATATACAGTGGTACCTTGGTTGTTGAACTTAATCTGTTCTGGGAGTCCGTTCGATTCCTGGAACCGTTCGAAAACCAAGGCACGGCTTCTGAATCGCTGCAGGAGCTTCCTGCACTCAATTGGAAGATGCACCAGACGTTTGGCTTCCAAAGAAAGTTCAAAAACCAGAACACTTTGGGGGTTTCGGCGTTCGGGAGCCAAAACCTATCAGTACCAAGGCATTTGAGAAGCAAGGTACGACTATACTTTCAATGCTAAACAAAATGGGGGTTCTGTGGCTGGAGGTTTTCCTGCAGCCTGAGCATTGGGTAGGTTCTGTCCCCTTCTTCCACCACCTTTGCCATCCTTGCACAAGGAGAACTGTGCTCAAGGTGGCTTACAGCAGGAAAACATTTACATAATTACAAACACAAAAACAGTAATCATAAACAATAGATTTGTTGTTGTTGTTTAGTCATTTAGTCGTGTCCAACTCTTCGTGACCCCATGGACCAGAGCATGCCAAGTACTCCTGTCTTCAAAACAATAGATAAGACACATCAAAAAGCACAATCAAATTTGAAGAGTTTTCACATAGATCATAATAAAACCTGAAAATAAAGATACAAAAGACTGATATCCATAACAGCAGCAAAAACCTTTCAGCACTTTGTTTGTGGAAGTGACTTTGTTCAGTTGGAAGTGACTTTGTAAGACTTGACACAAGTCACAGTCTCCTGCTAGAGACAGACAGAATTAAATCATCAGGATAATGGAGGAATCTTCTTCCTGTGATGTTGAACCCTTCACATCTCTGCCCATCCAGCATCCCAAGAAGCACCTCTCTTATTTCCCTGCTGCAGGAATCATTCCTACAATCACAATTTCACAGTGAAGGAGGGAAATCTGCACATCACTTCCTATGTAGCCACTCGCTTTCATTATACCAAGACCAAATTGGATGCATTTTTTTCCCAGCTGACCAGCAGATGTCAGAGTTTCTCTTAAAACAAATGTCTGCCCATCCATCTGTATTACCTGAAGAGGAATGAGGCAAAGGTCACCATTTATTGGGGGGGGGGGTGACAAGTTCAGGGCATTATCAGAAAAGTTCAGGGCATTATCAGAAAAGCCACATGGCGGTGAGAGCTAATCTCTTTGCACACCTATGGTGTCTCCATAAAAGCTATAGGGCTACAATTCTAATCATTTATGACCACTGGTCATGATATCTTGAGCTGATAGGAGTTGCACTCTAGTAACACCTGGAGGGCACCATGTTGGCTGACCCTGGATTAATCCCTATCTGCTGTGACCATGTAAATAGTGACATTTTCATCTGAGGGATGTTGGAGGGAATGGAAGCAACTCCTATTTTCCTCTTCACATGCAGCATCCAAAAAGGGGGCAAATGGTGTTGGTGTTGGTGGTAGGAATAAGACAAGGACTCCTAGATTAAAATCCTCTCGTGGTCAGAGGAATTAATGGACTGGCAACTTATCTTGTTCTTCGTTGCTTCTTCTGAACAACTCTCTGCAATAGGTGTCAATAATCACAACTGTTAGGCTTGCATAACAATCTGCCTCTGGCGTTACAAGGGTTGAGAGATAAAAACTCTAGATTTATTGCTAGGTCCTGCTTGGAAGGGACTTTAATCACTATGGATGTTCTACAAACAGCATTGATGATTCCTATAAATGCCAGGTGGCTTGTTTCAGAAGATGAAACTGAAATAACTATTTACAGGACGAATAAACAGCTGATAACCCAAATGGCCTCAATACTTTTCCTTTCTTATATTTTTTGATAGCTTCACATACCTCTCAAATATTTATAGGGCCATTCATAATTTGTCTTTGGTAAGAATCTGAAATGTTTGGTAGATGTTGTCTTTGCAGATGATCGTCTATTTTTTTCCCAGAAGACAAATGGTTTTACTGTCTTCAGCCCCTCTCCCTCCAAGATGGCAATATCACCTTCAGTGACCTCGAGAAGGTCTGCAAAAAGCTCAATTTCACAAGCAGACTGAACATGGATGAGCTGTATGATGAGAACACTACCGTACAGCCAACAGCCTTTTGAAGCATCTTCAGAAGGATGATCGATGGAAGCTGCAAGGTGGGTGGCTGAATTTACAGCATCTGATCTACCAAATAAGCTGATAGTCATCTCCTACACTGTGATCTTTCCAGCCTCAACAGAGTACGTGGAGAGCATCTTCTCCACAATGGAAAGCAAATGGACCAATGTCTGGAACTAGTGTTCTGTGAAACTGATTAAAAGTGAGCTCCTGATTTCGCTTGACTGTCACCTGTCCTGTGCTGACTTCCACTCAATTATTTTGAAGGACAAGCCACAAGAGGTGACAGAAAAGTACTCGTGAGAAGGTTGAGTAGAGAGAGAGAAATATTGTTGGCTCAACACAGAGTGACTTGCTGAAGCTTTCAACAGAAACAAAGATTTCTATTATTATTATTATTATTTCCTTTCAGTATTGTTGGATTGTTTGCAGTTACCAGTAGTTAC
The DNA here is from genome assembly GCF_964252035.2 of Podarcis erhardii. Lineage (NCBI taxonomy): Eukaryota > Metazoa > Chordata > Lepidosauria > Squamata > Lacertidae > Podarcis > Podarcis erhardii. The sequence goes on along the minus strand of NC_138498.1, from coordinate 116,860,458 downwards.
CATCTGATTGGGATAGACACCATGTTATCATCATGTTTGGCATTACAAAGCCAAGCTATGATGTGATATTATTATTTCCTTCCGGTATTGTTGGAATGTTTGCAGTTACCAATAGTTACCATCTGATTGGGATAGACACCATGTTATCGTAGTTACAATGTTATCACATTACAAAGCCAAGCTATACTGTAATGTGATGTGCAATATTTTTCTTAGACTTGTAAATTATAGTGCTTTTGTTATTTTTTTAATTGAAGAAAGTCTTGTAAACCATGTATGTCATTGTAATTGATTGCTTTGAACTCATTTCAGAACCGGGCAAAAAACAATTTCAGTCCCCAATCCCACCCTCCATCCTGTCCTGTATTTTGCCAGAACAAAGGTCGTAACCCTGTGCCCAGATCAGGAGAACAAGGAAGCTCTTGGTACATAACTCTTACTCCAGGGAGGAAGGTTTTCTTCAAGAAGGGTTGTTCCTCCACAATGTCAACATTTTATTTGTTTATAACAGTATTTGCACATTGATTTCTCAGGGCAGCGCTGAGGCAAACAAGAAAGGCGTGTCAGCATAAAATATATGCATTTCAGCACTGAGATCCTTAACCATTTACAGGATGAGAAGCACCCAGGGTATATAAACAAAGAAAGTGAAATTGACTGTGTCTTTGGTGTGAGGGAGCCATGGCTGCTTCTAGGGGTCCCGTAAACAAGAAAATCCGCCTCCAAAGCAGGAAGGGAGGAGGAATGGGGAGATATTGTGAGAAGCACCAGGAGTCCCTAAAACTCTTCTGTATGGAGGATGAAACTGTAGTCTGTCTGGTGTGTGACAAATCCAGGAAGCACAGAGGTCATGAGGTGATTCCTGTGGATGAGGCTTCTGAGGACTACAAGGTAGGAAATCACTCTGGCCCTTGATGGGGAGCAGGGAAGTCTTCTTAATTCTTCTTGGGAGGTTTTCTGTAATTCTTAGGTTCAAACTAGGCATGGCATTAATTGCCAGAATGCAATTTAAATGCTTGTTGATTAAATAGCCAAGGAGAAGCCTGAAGTTTTTTTTGGAGGTGGCTGGCATGAGTCTAATTCTTTCTCTCTCTGCCAGAATGCGAAAGGGGCTTCCCTTGAAATGCAAGCAGCAGGTTCAGTAACTGTTGGGACCGTGACAGGGAAATAAATTATTAAAACTTGGGGACCCATGGTACATAATAAAAATGTTAATTTCATTTACACAATCTCCTGTCTAGTTTTTGTTTATGATTTTCAATTTTATACATTTCAATAATTTTACAATCATTTTAACATTTCAAAACTTGACTTCCCCCTTTTTCTGCGTTTCTTTAAATTTATTTTTAAATATTTCCTGCATATCCATATTAACTTACTTTGCTCATTCATTCATTCATCTACTTTAAATATATACTCTTATAAAGCTGCAGGTTATTACAATAATCATGCCAATGCTCTTATTTGTTTACAGTTTATTTGTAAATATTCAATAAACCATTTCCATTCTGTTATAAAAAGTTTGTTATCTTGATTTCTTATTTTTCCAGTAAGTTATGCCATTTCTGCATGTTCCATAAGTTTTTGTATCCATTCCTTTTTTGCTGGGACTTCTTCTTTCCTGTCTTGTTTGGGCTTAGGCTGTGTACAGACTCGTTTACTCAGCACCCAGTGTGCTTCCACCATTGGTTTGGGAAGCTGTGCACACGTGATATTAGCCCTAACCCACTGGGACCGTGACACGTAAATAATGGGTTAACGGTAACGCTTGGGGACCTTCTCCCCACCCCTCAAGGCTGCTGTAATTGTTGGCATCCAGGACAAAGTCATACTGCCAGAGAGTGCCTCCTGTGGCTGCAGAAAGCTGTAACTCATAACAGCTGCCTGTTGTTTTTGCTGTGTTAGCAGCACTGAAGTGACCTCTCCAGAACACAAGGGTGGGTCGTTTTTGTGTGGAGGTCCTGGGCTGCCCAGATGACAAAACCCCACCTCTCGGCCTCACAGATGTGGTCCAAAGGAAAGCAGTGGCACCAGTTTTGGCACCAGCTGGGCTGCAGGAATTGCCGGAAGGCGTCATCCAATCGCCTTAAGGGACTCCGGATTTTATTTAGGGTTTACTCCTTAGCCTTTTCTTTTCCCGAATACATCCCGCAAGGTGGCAGGTACAGATTTTTCCTTGGGATGTACCCCCAAAGCCTTTCTCACAAATGAGTATAGCCGCAAAGCAGTGGAGGTTTAGGATCAGAGTTTTCCTTCTCCTGGATGGGCTATTTTCCCTGGCTGATGAGCAAGGCTGCTGTGTAAATAATAAAAAATACTATACACATTAATTCCACGTAAACAATCTAATGTCTACTTTGGGCTTAGGCTGTGTACAGACGCCTCCACTGCTGTTTGGCAAGATATCCTGTATTTACCCTGTATCTATCATGCTGCGTTAAACATGTCACTGCAAGAGGGAGAGTCAATATGCTTCTGCCCTCCGTATTGTTAATCTTGGCCCCATACAGACCACACCCAGAAGTTTGGATAGTTTTTATGTGCACAGTAGAGCAGCCATGATGGATCAAAGTGGATTATACTATGACATGTCAATAGAAGCTCCTTGGACTTTTGTTCACATTGCTCATGGAGACCTTGCCAATGTGATAAGATAAATGAAGCCATGTGATAAGAGCAGCCATGAAGCCAAAACAAAAGTGAAAGGATTACATTTTTTACTAACTAGCACTGGAATTTACAAAGTTCCAATGGGTCAGGCACCAGTGACACATTTGGGATCAAAGCTGTTCATCGCCCCACCCCGATAAAGTATAGTCATTCAGAGTCTACATTTTATGTGGGTCCACCAAAAGAACAGTAAAATTAAAGGAAAACTCAATGAAAAGGTGCAGCCCCCAGATCCTGTTCAATCAATCAATCAATCAATCAATCAATCAATCAATCAATCAATATTGTTATGAGTTTATGGGTGCCAGATTCCCCTAAATTCCTGGATTCTGATGTGTTAAGAACCTGGGATGATGAGTCATTAAGAAAACAAAGGAAAGGTGATGGGGTATTAAGAAAGCAAAAGAGAGGGGGCTCTGTGCCAGACAGCAAACATTTCTCCCACATACTTGCAATGAAGGCTCATGAGGCAAAGTGGTGGTAGAAAAAGGGTTATATTTCTTAAGTGAAAAAATGTGCAAACCAAATTCACAACATACAGGTAGGCAAAAGGCTATGCACACATTTGTGGCGTAAAACGCAGTGGAGTTGTTTTGAATCACATTTGCACATTTCTGGGCTCAGCTGGTAGAACTAGCAACCAGGGTCTGATCTGACTACGGGGGGGGGGGTCCATTCCACCCCCCCATGCAATAAGGCAACAGGTAGTGGGAGAAACACACATGGTCTGGTTGTGGGGTGGGGGCTTGCACAGTAAGGTGGCAGGGTGGTGGTCCAGGTGATCTCCCCCAGAGGCTAGGGTGGAGGTACACACTTTTAAATGAGAACTAAGAACTGACTCTCCTCTCCTCTGTGCTCGTATGATTAAAGCAAAATCCTGATTCAGCTTCCAGATAATTTTGTTAAATGCTTCTGAATTTCTTTTTAAAAAACAAAAATTAGCACAAAGAAGCTCCTATGCAATTTAATAATAATGAAAAGTAAAATAAATAATAATGAAATGAAACTCTTCATTAAAGCCTTGATTTTAAAGTTTTGAGCTAAAAGCCTAGAAACTCATGGAGCAGATTTCAAAAACTAGCAACTATGAGGTAAAAAGCTTTAAGAGCAGCGAGGCACCAGGAAGTAGAAGGGAGCATAACAGCCAACCAAAGTCTTTCTCTATGTCTGTCTCAGTCACGATCTGAACTTTTATTTTCTCTTTAGGAAAAGATCAATAGCTACCTGGAGAATCTTAGGAAAGAAAGAAAGAAAATTCTGGCCTATGAAGCAGAACTGGAAAAGGAAAGCCAAGACCTCCTTGTAAGTGTCACTAGTGTTCACTGGAAGGGAACAGGTGCTTGACGAATCAGGTCAGGACTGAATAGAAATGGAGAAATCTGTCTATTTCTGTTCATCTCAGTTTCATACATTTCCATCTTAAAGTCATTTCTCCCAGTTTTGCCTTTGAATCCAAACTGAACTGAATCTTCTTCCCATGTGGCAGCTCAGATCCACAGAAGATAAGATAGTTGCAACATTCTGATTTGCTATACAGTACAGACTGTTGAATAAATTTCTCTCTAAATGTCCACTATTTTATATCTATAGGAAATTCAAGTTGACTCAGTGTATTAAAGTAAACAGAGGACTGTTGGGGGTGAGCAGGCCAGCTCTGCCCTGCTTCTCTGTTTCTGTTGATTTCTTACTCATGGAAGTGTGAGGTGAGGACTCTTTTATGTCCATGGAGGCTTTCTGAACATCTTAGAAACTAAATTATGCTGGGTCCAAAAATGTGCAGGCAACATTCATGGATAGAAAAAAAATCTCCTGGCTTTAGGCTGCCATAGTTGTCAACTTTCAGATTTGAAAATAAGGGATCAGCAGACTCGAAAATAAGGGATCAGCAGCCTCACCTGTCCCGGGGACAGTCTACAGGATATCTAACAATCCGGGATAGCAGTGGGAACGGCGCTGGAATAAGGGAATTTCCCGCCAAAAAAGGGAAGCAGGGCTATGATGGAAGCAGGGCTTTTTTTTCAGCTGGAACTTGCCAGATCTCAGTTCCAGCACCTCGCAGGCAGGTGCCATTGCCATTGTAATAGTAATAGTAATAATAGTAATAGTAATTAGAACAAGGGAGGTATTCATGGTGAGTTCCGGCAACTCTTTTTCTAGAAAAATAGCACTAGGTACGGAAGGCAAGAGAAATGGCAACAGAGAAGGCCTAGCCACTGTGTTCATGCCTGCTTCCTTCCTGCCATGTTTACTTTAAATTCTGAAGAAGAGGGCTTCCTTAGCCACTGAGGGCTTGTCCATACCTTCACTTGTTCTGAGCCTAGAAATCATGGGTCAAAGCAGTTTCCCTTTGCCCCGCTCCTTTCCCAGGGAAAACCCACTGTTTAGTTCTCAGTCAGAAGCAATGTCAATCCAGAGAAAACCCAAATTTCCTGTGCAATTTCCATAACTCTCCTCCTGGTGTTGTAAAGACTGACCACACTCCAGACTCCGGTCTCCTTGTTTCCTCTTTCTACCTGCTTCTTGCAGAAATGTACAGCAACTGAGATGCAGAAGGCAGAGGAGAAGTTCAGAGAACTGCACCAATTTCTGCTGAATCAGATCAAAGTGGTGGAGAAAGAGATTGCAGGGAGAAGGGATGAGCAGCTGGCCAGACTCTCCAGGAAACTCTCCTCTCTTGAAAGGATCATCCAGGAGATGGAGGAGAAGAGTCAGCAGCCAGCGAGTGAACTCCTGCAGGTAAGATGGTGGCAGGAATAGCCCAAGGCTCCACTCCAGGAAGAGGCTGCCTTGAAATCTGAAGTGCAAGTTGTGTGAGAAGGAAAATGATAAATGGTTACTGGCTTATACAGATGCTTCAGGTTACAGACTCCATTAACCCAGAAATAGTACCTCGGGTTAAGAACTTTGCTTCAGGATGAGAACAGAAATCGTGCTCCGATGGCGCGGCAGCAGCGGGAGGCCCCATTAGCTAAAGTGGTGCTTCAGGTTAAGAACAGTTTCAGGTTGAGAACGGACCTCCGGAACAAATTATGTTCTTAACCCAAGGTACCACTGTACTTGGGCCTGTGTTAGGGGTGAATATGTATGAAAATATCCTAGAAAAACTACCCAATAGTTCAACTTACATGTACAATGACAAGTGCACCGGGAAGGGGTGGGATACCACAATTTTTTTGTGCAGCAAATTGGATGAAATTTAAGAAGTTATGGCCCAAAACTATCAATGGTGGAAAAATTCCTTAACTTTGCACTTAAAAGTGAATCCACCAAATGGGCACTTTATAAATTAATATGCAAACGGAATCACAGCCATCTGTCAACATTTGCAATTCTCTGAAATTTCCAAACAGTTCTCCAATAATGCTTACAAAAAATTCATACAAGATCATAAAGTGAAACTAACATAAAAAAACATTATATTACAGAAAATTGCTTTGCAAAATGTGGGTTTCAGGCAAAATTGGATATAAAAATATCTATATTAGAATAAATTCACACTAAAAGGGTGGCGAATTTTCAGAAGGACTTTTAAAAAATTGTAGACTGATGTGGAAATGTGGAGAGCTGAAGAGGGGGAATAAAAAACTGAAAGATTCCAAAATTGGCTGACTAGGCCCTCCCTACCAAGAATATTGAATTCCATTCTCTTTTTCCCTCTAGGATGTGGGAAGCACCTTGCAGAGGTGAGTGGATCCAGCTTATTTCCATTAGCATCAGTACTTAAAACCTGGTCCTCCAAGCTCCTGATGGAAAGACTTTAGGACTCCACACTCTGTAATTTCACCCACAAAGACTGGGACCTTCCTTCTGAACTTGTGGCACCCCTATTCTTGTTCCAAGGATGAAGACCAAAACACTGCTTCCTCCCCCCCCCGCCCCCATCATACATGCTATACTACTACTACTACTACTACTTTAATATTTATACCCCGCTCATCTGGCTGGGCTTCCCCAGCTACTCTGAGCGGCTTCCAACAAAATATTAAAATACAGTAATGCACCAAACATTACAAGCTTCCCTAAAAGCTATTTTGTTAAAGTCTTTCGTGGGTGAGACAGAACAGTACTGAACAGTATTAGTACCTTGAAGGATCATCAGGGTCTATGTGGGTAAGGGTCCTGGCCCCTCCATTTATTCTCTGTTGTGCCTTGCAATTCCTCTCCACCATCCTTTCTTGGATATATTGATTTGATTGTACACCTGTGGAAGATTTGCTTCATGCTCTGAGAGCATCTGGTTCCAGAGCAGAGGTTATCTAAGGCAGAACACCAGCAACCTCAATAAACAAATAGTCTGACCTTACTCAAGTGTTGCTAAGATAAAGCTGCTATACTTCCAAGCAACAGGAGAAAGTTACTTTCCTTGCAGCAACCAGTGCCTTTGTAGTTCCCTTCAAGATTTGCCAGTTCAGTCACTGCAGAAAACACTCATGTACCACTCAGGTTCAGATTAGAGGTTACCAAAGCATCCATCTTGTTCTTTCTACCATTTTCTTCCTCCTTTTACTCCCCCTCCCTTTCCTTTACTAGGAATTAGTGATTTGAAAGGTTAACATTTTTCCTCATCAGGTGTGAGATAACAGAGAGATCAGAGAATCCACTGTATTTTCCTCCAGAGCTGAAGGAGGAGGCCTCCAGATTCCGTGATATGAATCTCCGTCTGGAGGAAGTCATGAAGGAATTCAAAGGTAATGATGAATGGCTGCAAGGATTTTATGCTGGGCATTATATTAGTCTAACACAGAACATGTTAGGCTCTTACTGTATTTTGCTCTTGCTGCAGACAGGAGTGGCACCATCATACCTCCCCCCCCCCTTGGTGGTCCAGCCATCAATTAATCCCCCCCCCCAGAATGTCCCATGTACATTGGCATGCTGCAGCATTAGAAATGGTCGCTGCCACAAATAAAGTCCACACCAGACTATAGTAAAGTCGGGGGGGTATTGTTTTGCAGTTTTGTCTAGCTTATTTTTATGTTTTTTATCCTGTATCTTACTCTGTGTACCACCCTGAGATCTTATGATGAAGAGCAGTATATAAATCTAAGAAACAAATAATAAAATAATGTGCATCTGTTTACAATTCCCTTTGCATGAGAGCTCTGGAATCCTTCTTCAGCAAGCTTAGTTTCTCATTTTGTTTAACCATTCTGGCTTTGATTATTTTCCCCACCACTTTATTTGGTGTAGATGTTAAAGGCCGCATCCATACGATTTAATGTTGAATATTTTTATTCTGCTTTTTAAAAGTCTTGTTTACCATTGCTGAGTTTTACAGTTTTCTTTAACTGGTTTTTCCTAAATTCTTAATCATTGGTTCTACTGATTAATCTTTTACTTGAAATAAAGATAGAACAGGTGCTGTGTTACTAAGTAATATTTTTCTAACAAAATTAATTTCAGGTAGAGCAGTGTAGTGCTTAAACTTGTTATCTTTTTTCTTTCTCAGATGCTATGTTATTCAGACAACAGTTTCAGAAAGGTAAATTTCCAATGGTGACCCAAATTCACAGGAGGGGTGGGGACTGGCATTTCATTGGGGTTGTACAATCTTTTCTGAAGACTTTGGAACCCTTAATACAGTGGTACCTCGGGTTACATACGCTTCAGGTTACATACGCTTCAGGTTACAGACTCCACTAACCCAGAAAGTGCCTCAGCTTAAGAACTTTGCTTCAGGATGAGAACAGAAATCGTGCTCCGGCAGCGTGGCAGCAGCGGGAGGCCCCATTAGCTAAAGTGGTGCTTCAGGTTAAGAACAGTTTCAGGTTAAGTATGGACCTCCGGAACGAATTAAGTACTTAACCTGAGGTACCACTGTAAGTTATTAGCCTTAAAATGGCATTTATGTTCTTCATATGTATTGTCAAATCCCCGTTTTTCCAGGCGTCATGTTCCAGGTTAAAATACACATAAACCTGCCCCATTACATGTCAGTTTCTGTCTCTCAGCTGATTTTGCCGCTCTTTTCTTCATTTTTCCCATTAGCAAATGTCACTCTGGATCCAGACACAGCCCATTCCTGCCTCATCTTGTCCAAGGATGGGGAAAGCGTGAGATTGGCAAACAGAAAGCAAGATGTGCCCAATAATCCTGAGAGATTCAACAACTGGCATTGTGTGCTGGGACTTGAGGAATTCACAGCAGGCAGACATTTCTGGGAGGTCACTGTGGGAAGTGGGGGAGAATGGGCTGTGGGGGTCGCCAGGAAGTCTATAGGGAGAAAGGGCCGTTTTCCCTTCCGTCCTGAGGGAGTGCTCTGGGCTCTGGAAAAGATGGGAAATGGGTACTGGGCCTGGAACCCGCCTTATAACCCTCCTCTGTCCCTGAGGGAGGAGCCCAGGAGGATCCGGGTGACTCTGGACTATGAAGGGGGACGTGTGTCTTTTTCGGACGCTGACTCAGGAGCCGAACTCTACACGTTCTCAGGAGCCTCGTTCTCTGGAGAGACCCTCCTCCCTTTCTTTCGTCTGTGGGGAAATGAAACCCACCTCAGGATCTCCTGAGGAGACTAAATCTGCCTCTCAGGCCCAGCAGGAGTTTCTCTCCAGAAAAGAAGGGCTGAGATAAAACCCAACATTTACCTCAGTTGCACTTTGGGCAGCTTTTTAGGGGCCGTGTGAGATTACTCTACAATCAGCAGAAATAACAAAACAGACAAAAATGGTTGCCTTTTCCTGCTTTTTATTTCCCTTTTCCAGAATTCTCTCTGCAGACTATGTCTTAAATAGTAACAGTAACACTTTTAACACTCCCAGTATATAATGAGTTCCTCAAAAGGGCTCAGCCTCCATCATCTGGTTTCATTTTGACACCTTCCTTTCCCAAGACCCCCAGCAGCTGTTAAAATACAAGCATTCATGGATTACTAGAAATGAACCCCTTTACCCACCTCAGGAGGGAAAGCTCCTTGCTGTGTAGACCTCAGACCGGAAGAAAACACAAATAATGTCTGTGTGGCACCAACTTCAAGCCTCACCATGCCCCCTGTTCCTCAGAGATTAATAAAATACAATCATCTTTATTGCCATTGTCCCATACAGAACAACAAAATTGAATCTCGCTGGATTCAGTGGGGCTTCTGGACAATTAAATGCATTTACAGTTGCTGCATTAATCTTCTATAAGTGTTGTGTTCTGTATATCAGAGGCAGCCAACACAATGTCATCTGGAAGGCCAACTAGTCAGAGGTGATGGGAGTTGTAGTCCAGTGACTTTTGGAAGGAACCAGCTTGGCTCTGATTGCCCTATATATAATTCCCACTGAGCTTTCCCTCTGATCCCAAGCCCCGCGCTGGTTATGGGATGTCCCCCCAAAGAGGGCCTTTTCACTACCAGGTAGATCTTAGTTTTCTCTGAGGCTTTTAAAGGCTATCATTTAATGCTGTTTAATTCTTAGAACTATTTTGGTTTCAGTTGCCAGTTTTTAGTGCTGCATTTATGGTTCAAGATCTTATGCTGATTTTTATGGTTGTTGTGCCGATACAGATTTTATGCTGATTGCTTTTAATGAATTGCATTTGTTTTTTAATCTGTGAACTGACCAGATCATGTGGTTAATTAGGAGGTATAGGAATGAAGTGAAATAAAAATAAAAATGAAGTGAAATAAAAGGTCCAAAACTCCCTCCCAGGCTGTCAAGGGCCTCCCTCGATTGTTGCTCTTTCGCAGGACTATTCAGCAAGATGTCATTGATGCAATAATAGTGCAGTAGTGCTGTATTTATATGGGACAATCCACATATCATTCTGCTTTAGGGGTTATTCTGCGATTCTTCCCCAATGTTAATGGTTTATTGCCATATGAAGGGGCTCCCATGGCTTTTCTGTGAACTGCCCTGAGACCTCTGGGTATAGGGAGTATATAAATTCAAATAATAATAATAATAATAAATAATAATAATAATAATAATAATAATAATAATAATAATAATAATGGAACAAAAGCAGACATTCCACTCTAATATTCCCGACATAGAAAGCTCTGCAACTTCTGCCCTGGAGTGATAAGAAATGAAGCAATTATGAGTGTTGCACCAACAACCAGATCCCCACTTGGGATCTGGGCCAGAGAGCCCTAGTAAAGAAAGCCACATAGAGCCGGAAGCCAAACTGTCGCCTTCAGTCAGGCACATGACTGAGAAAGGGAACTAGATTTGAGGATGGCAGGATGTGGGGAGCAGAGCTTGAATAGAAATAGTGTCAGTACTTAATACCCTAACCTAACCTCTGGTTTAAACAAAATAAAAAAATTCCTTCCAGTAGCACCTTAAAGACCAACTAAGTCAGTTCTTGGTATGAGCTTTCGTGTGCATGCACACTTCTTCAGATACACTGAAACAGAAGTCACCAGACCCTTCTATATAGTGAGAAGGTGGGGAGGGGTATTACTCAGAAGGATGGTGGGATTGGGTGATTGGCAGATAGCTACTGGAAGGAATTTTTTAATTTTGTTTTGACTATGGCAGACCAACACGGCTACCTATCTGTAACTAACCTCTGGTTTGACAGTCAAAGTAAAGAAAGCAGGCTATGTACTGGTTGTAGGTGAAAGGCTACAATTGGATCACATCTCTCACTATCCCTGACCACTGGGGGGTGATGGAGTCCAGCAATGTCTGGAATGCCACCGATTTCCCATCCCTGACCTAACAGGACAAAAGAAAGGAAAGTGGGGGTTGTTTGTCTGGAACTCACTCATACACTCCATACTCCAAAACACCGCTTGAGGTTGGGGCGAAATGGGAGTTTTATGTCTTGGAAAGAAGGGCTTTAGGGCTCATTTTTAAGTCAGACTTGCAGTTCCTCACAGGCTGCTACTCATTTCTGAGGAGGAACAGATGGTCCCGAGGACAATGTTGGGATGAGGGCAAAATAGGCCAACAGCCCTGACAGTGGTTGGTCCAGTCCTGCGTGTGTGGAATTGACAAGAACCATGTGGATGGTACACATCTTGAAACACTGAGTGATAGAAGAAGAAAAAGCCAAGAAATCGCAAGCATGCATTATATACAAAATTTATTACTCATTCACACTCCCAGCTAATTTCACCCATCAGCTCTTAGTAAGGTTTTTTTAATAACTGAATTTTATTAGTATTTTCCACACAACAACACGAAAGATATCAAAAAATAACAATACACAACACACAAAAATCAACATTTGAAAACAAAAAACAAACAAACAAATCCATACCTTACAAGTTAATATTATAAACACTAAAACAACAACAAGACATTGACTTCCACCAATCCCACAGAACCTCCTTTATCTCTCATTGTGTCTTCCTGTTTTCCTGTTTTCTTTATCCTCTCTATCCTAACATCTAGATATAAATCCTTCTTTCATATCCTTTCACTTCACAAGGTTATTCCAGACTCAGCCAGATTTCTGCCCTCGAACCTTGACTTTTGAGGTATTCATTTAGGCACTTTCATTCTTTTTTTACTTCACTTTTTGGTTTTTGTCTTATTATATCTGTCAATTTGGCTAATTCTAGGTATTCTGAGAGCTTACATAGCCACTCTCCCCTAGTGGGTAACTGATTCCCTTTCCAGTACTTAGCCACCAGGATTCTTGCTGCAGATGTTGCGTATAAGAAAAAATTAGTTTTGTCTTTTGGAATATCATCATTTAAAATTCCTAAAAGGAATGCCTCTGGCCTTTTACTATATGATATTCTTAATATTTTCTTCATTTCTTCATGGATCATGCTCCAAAATTTCCCAATTTCAGGGCATGTCCACCACATATGGTAGAAGGTTCCTGCATCTCCAGCACTTATTATTATATGTTTTATTCATTTTTGCAAGCCTTTCTGGTGCCAGGTACCACCTGTGATACATTTTCATATAGTTCTCTCTTATTAGGTAACATGCTGTAAAATTTATATTTTTTGTCCATAGTCTTTCCCATTCATTATATTCAATTGGGTGGCCCAGATCTTGTTCCCATTTTTTAATAGCGTCTCCTTTTTCCTCCTTTTCTACTTTCCAATTTTGTAACAGTTTATATATTTTTGAAAGAGTCTGTTATATAAAATTTCTTTTTCCCATACCGAGATTTTTTTATCAAACCCCTTAAGCTTACTATCCTTCTCAAATATCGTTTTTAATTGGAAATATTCTAACCAATTCACCCCCTCTCTTTTAATTCTTCAAATTTCTTTACTGTCCGGCAATCTTTTATCTCTTCTACGAGTTCCCTATATGTTAGCCAGCTATCTTTCATATTGCTTCTATGCAAGGCTGACAGCCACCAGGGAGTTTTGGCTGTTACTATTGTTTTATTTTTTCCCCAGACTTTGAATAGGGCCTTTCTCACCAAATGATTAGTGAATCCTCTATGTGCTTTTATTTTATCATGACCCAGGTAGCCATGCCACCCGAGAACTTTATAGTGTACAGTCATACCTCTGCTTACATATCCCTCTGGATACATAAACTTCGGGGTGCGAACGGAGCAAACCCAGAAGTATTTTTCTGGGTTCCGCTGCGCACGCATGCGCAAAAGCACTCTACATGCCGTGTGCATGCACAGAAGCAATCCTCTGGTTGCGAATTCCTCGAGATGCGGCCAGACCCCTGGAACAGATCCCATTCACAACTGGAGGTACCACTGTACAGGTTTTTTATGCAGCATATTCAAAATTATTATTTTTTTAAGTACAGGAGAAGCACTTGTACTCCCCCTTCTTGGAAAATAATGGAGATCTTGCTAAAGGAGGGATACAGAACCTGTGGTTCTCCAGGTGCTGCTGAACTACAACTCCCATCACCCCTGACCATTAGCCATTGTGGCTGGGGGTGATGGGAGTTGAAGTCCAGCAACATCTCAAGGGCCACAGACTTCTCTCTTGCCTAACCAAAGAGCTACACACAATGGGATACCCAAACAAAGAAATGAGCTTTCTTTCCCTGCCATATGTATTAATGGAAAACCTAATGAAAACTTAATTAATGGAGAGAAGTTTTTCAAATGCTCATACAGTGGTATCTTGGAAGTTGAATAGAATACGTTCCGGAAGTCCGTTCGACTTCCAAAATGTTCGGGAACCAAGGCTTCTGATTGGCTGCAGGCGGAATCTGCGGAAGCCGCATTGGACGTTCGGGTTCCAAAGAACATTCGAAAACCGGAACAATCATTTCCAGTTTTCAATCATCGGGAGTCAAAACGTTCGACTCCCAAGGCGTTTGAAAACCAAGGTATGACTGTACATTGGCAGCACTGTTCGAAATGAGAACAAATTCTTGAGCATCTACCCTTATGAAAGAGCTGTTTTCTTTTCAAATTTCACACAGCACTCCAAAACAAAAGCCCACATGGCACTATCTTCCTAGTGAGTTTATAAAGGTGAAAAAGGCTTGGGCCAAGTGACAACACTTACGGAAAACTGCACCAGATTCTCTGGGGAACTAGTGTGCTAGAGGAGTCTTGGAAGGCCTATCCACATTCACACTGTCTCATAAGAGCAGCAGGGGTACGGAATGTGTGGCCCCTCCAACTCCCATTAGCCCCAGCCAGCCAGGATAGCTAATGGTCAAGGATAATAGGAGCTGGTCGTCTGACTGTATCTAGAAGGCAAAGAGGTTCCCAATCCCTGCTCCAATACTTCTGATAGAAGCTATGATCGTGGGAGGGGCTGCAACACAACTTTTGTTGAGATGCCTGCCCTGTTCATAATCCGCACTCTCGTCTCCAAGATCTTGCTACTTCTTTAAAAATGAAATAATGATAGTAGTGTTTTCCTCCCTTCGCTCAACACCCTGCACTCCCTGAAGCCTTCTAGAAAGGAGAGCATCCCTACAATATTATTCCAAATGTGGCTTTTTGGATGCGAACCAAAAGTGGTGCAGAAGAGGGAAATCCATTTTCACAGGCCTGAACTCTGAAACTTTAGTTTGGGTACCTGGCCTTATATACAGTGGTGCCCCGCAAGACGAATGCCTCGCAAGATGAAAAGCTCGCTAGATGAAAGAGTTTTCCGTCTTTTGAGTCGTTCCGCAAGACGAATTTCCCTATGGGCTTGCTTCGCAAGACGAAATGTCTTACGAGTTCTTGCGAGTTTTTTTTTCCTTTTTCTTAAAGCCGCTAATAGCCGCTAAGCCGCTAAGAATTTAATAGCCGCTAAGCCGCTAATAGCCGTGCTTCGCAAGACGAAAAAACCGCTAGACGAAGAGACTCGCGGAACGGATTAATTTCGTCTTGCGAGGTACCACTGTATAGGCAACTCCCCATTTGCGTGTGATCGGCACATGTGTGACCACTGACATACATGCAGTTTTCAGCACTGAAAAGGGGATGGAATGGGGGCAGAACAGACTTACACACATCCCACTGATGCACATGGGGACCAGGAACACAACTCCCACACAAACGGAGAGTTGCTTGTATACAATCATATTGAAGGAATGGGTTTCCCAAACCCAAAACTGACTGTGAAGGCAGTTTGAAACTGCACCAAAATCCCTATTTTTCCTTAGCTAAAATCCATTAACTTGAGCTCTGAGTCAATGTATAAACAGAAACCCAGCTGTGCTCAGAGCCCTCTCTTTTATCAGCTTGTGACGGCAGGGATGACCCTGACTGCACCAGTAGAACAGAAAAGACACATTTGTACCTTATCTTATGTGCTGACCACAAAAGATGCACAGACCTAAGTCCGGAACAAGGCCAAATCGTGTTCTCAGAGATGACAACCTCTTCCTCCCTGATAAGAGTAGGAAGAGGAAGATCCTTTTATGGTCAGAAGTACAGGAACGAATTCCCTTTTACGGTTAAGAATACCAGAGCAAGAACATATGTGATGTCAACCTGCGTACATAGGCTGACGTGGTTGGAGGAAGGAGGGAGAGGGTGCCTGGAGGATATATATACTGCATGAAACTTGTCATTTCTTTGGACTTGCTGTGGACTTGATCACGCAAGTGCCTTCTGCTATCCGGAGAGCAGAATAAACTCTTTCTTTGAACCAACCTCGGTGTCATTTGACTTCCTTCCTCCTGTCCCGGAGCAACGCAGACCCAATCGATGAACTCCAAGAAGGCTACAATATAAGGTGGCAGAGTCTATAGGCAGCATAGAGTGCATTGTACTGCTGCCGACTGTAGCAAGAAAAAACTATTTTTCAAAATGTTCCTCCATGTTAAAAAGGCCCTGCACATAGAAACCTAGTGCATCAGGGAGCAAGCTGGGCTAGAACCATTTTTCCTGATATGCTAGATTTTTACTTGCCCAGAGTGTTCTCATTTTAAAAAATTAAAAATGAATCTGGGAAATTAAAAATGGCAGGTCCTGCATCTTCAGTTTGAAAAGGTGCAGGCCAGTTTCTCACCGCACCCAGCTATGTGCATAAGGCAGGCTATGCGCTCAGGACCACTTACCACTGCTCCTCTGCTGCGTATGTGGTTTTAAAAAACGCTGCCCAGAAAACTCTCCCATTCACGAAAAATGTGCAGCAATTCGTCAACCCATGTGGAATCCAGAAGACGCTTGCCACAGTTGTGAACCACTTCTGTGTTTTCTCTCTCTATTGGCAGTGGCTTGTTTCCACTAGCAGTAATGGGGCAGAAGGCGGGGAGCCCAACAGTAGGTGGTGATAGAGAGTCAATGGCAGGCAGATCCAACTAGAATGCTAGTTCTCCCCTCTTCCTTCCTGCTGAACTCTACAAGGGACATCCTAAGACGATGGAGGCAGCCTATCGGCTGGGCCACTCCCCAGATTGGTGGCAAGTTGAGGGCAGGTGAGGTAGGGGCTGGCTAAGGGCAAACCAAAGTTGGGTCACCTCTTCTGCCAATTCTTACACCAGGAGAACCCACACTGAAGCTGGCCCTATGCTCGGAGCACTGCTGTTGCAGGGTCTCTCCCCACCATGAACCTTCTTGTGTCTAATCAGGGCGGTATTACGCGTGTAGCTTTTCCCGCACTCGGCGCAGTGGTAGGGCTTCTCTCCCGTGTGGGTCCTCCGGTGCCTGATGAGGTTGGACTTCCAGCTGAAGCTCTCCCCGCACACGGAGCACCGGCAGGCTTTCTCCCCGGAGTGGGCAATCTGGTGCCCCATCAGGAAAGCTCGCTGCTCGAAGCACTTCACGCAGTCTGAATCACACCGGTGCGGGTTCTCTCCCTTGTGGTTCTTCTTGTGCGTCAGGAGGTCGATCCGGTGAGAGAACCGTTTCTCGCATTGCGGACACTTGTAGATCTTCTCGCCAATGTGGGTCCTCTCGTGGGCAACCAAGTCCAAACTATCGCCGAAAGACTTCCCACAATAGGAGCACTTATACACTTTCTCTGCTTCCGGTGGCATTGTCTGGTCTTCCGGAAGGGGAACGTTCCGATGGAGGCTGATCCCGTTCTCTTGGCCTCCCTTCCTCCCCTCAGTGCTCAGGAGGTTCTCAGGAAAGGTCCTCCTGGGTGCATTTTTAGCATCTTCCCCACAAAGCAGAGCTAGGTTAGGCTTGCTCTCTTGGAAGCTGTCAACCTGCTGCCGAGTCTCAGGAGTCTCCTCTACTTTGGGACCCCAAAAACATTCCCCCATGTTGATTTCCAGGGATGTCCTACTGTGGCTCATTCGCTTAGGTGTTCCTTGCCAAAAGTTCTCCTCAGACTTGAGCGCTCCGTTGCCATTTCCTGAAACAAACAAGAAAAATGACACGAGAAGGAGAGAGTGGGAGGGAGCCTTCAATTTTTGAAAAATAATAATAATTAAAACTAGTGTTCAGCTGATCAGTTGGTTAGATCAGGAGTAAGGAAACTGTGGTCCTTACCTGTAGTAAGGTTAAAAAGCTAACTGGGAAATGATATATAATGAATTGAAAAGGATGTTTAAAATAACGTTTGTAAAAAAAACACAAAAAAACAGAAGCTTTTCTTTTGGGAATTATAGGGACAGAACTACCTAAATTGTACAGAAACTTATTCATGTATGCTACTACAGTGGCAAGAATGTTACTTGCCTCGAAATGGAAAGAAGCAGAAGTCCCAGCAAAAGAAGAGATCCCTGGCCTCTTAATTTCCCCACAATTCCCTGGAATGGGAATTGCCTCCCCTCTTCTTCTCTCCTACCCTACAATGGTAGGCGAAACCAGAGCCAATGACAGGCAGAGCCAACGGATGCTCACTTGGCCTCCTTCTTGTCTCCCACTGAGTTACAATGGCTCTTCCCCAAAGTGGTTTGTATTAAGTTTCAGTAACATAGGAGAAAAACTATTTAAACAAAACAACAATTTAAAAAACCCCTACCAGAGTACATATCAGTTATTGTGGGCATTACAATAAATATATATTATGATATTTATGGTATCTGAAGAAGTGTGCATGCACACGAAAGCTTATACCCAGAACAAACTTAGTTGGCCTCTAAGGTGCTAATGGACAATTTTTAAATTTATTTTATCTATTATGAGCAAACTATGGGTTGTTTATGGGAATCATTTCCTCCCCGTAACAATTCCTTGACTGCCAGTTAGGAAGAGGGTGTGCTTGGTACATATCCTCTCCACAGATGGCAGGGTATTGTTCTTCTGGCTATGCGTGGACTCTTATTTGGAAAATGAGTTCACTATTAATATTTATAGACTACAAATAGCATTCCAGCAACCAATTTGTGGAATTTGCTGTCAGAAGATGGAGCAAGAGCAATTGGTTTAATGACTATAAAGGTCGATCAGTTAAATTAATGGAGGGAAGGATGGTTACCAAAAACCGCTATACAGTGGTGCCTCGCAAGACGAAAAGAATCCGTTCCGCGATTCTCTTCGTCTAGCGGTTTTTTCGTCTTGCGAAGCAAGCCCATTGATGGCTTAGTGGATTAGCGCTATTAGCGGTTTAGCGGCTTTTAGCGGCTTATCAGCTTAGCGGATTAGCGGATAAGTGGCTTAGCGGCTTAGAAAAAGGGGGGGGAGGAAAAAACCCCAGCAGGAACTCGCAAGACATTTTCGTCTTGCAAAGCAAGCCCATAGGGAATTCGTTTTGCAAAGCACCTCCAAAACGGAAAACTCTTTCGTCTAGCGAGTTTTCCGTCTTGCGAGGCGTTCGTCTTGCGGGGCACCACTGTATGGAGCCTCCATGTTCAGGGACAGTGTAGCAGCAGGTGGGGGAGCAACAACAGGGAAGGACTATGGACCTGGTGCTTCCAGATAGGCCTCTGGTTGGCCACTCAGGGAAACAGGATGCCAGGCTTAGATAAGGCTTTGATCCAGCATACTCTTAAAACTTAACATAAAGATATGTTTTTTTAAAAAAAAGGAACCACTTCAAATAACAGCCTGGTAGCATCCCTGGAGTCGCCCCGACAACCCTTACCCAAGAGATCATCCTCTCGCATCTTCACCGATTCTGTCAGATCCTGCTCCGACAAGGAGGCATTATCATCTCCTGTAGGCCTCAATGCCTAAAAGAGAAAGAGGAGTGCAACTCAGTGCGAAGCACAGCACCTAAAAGAGGGTCTTCTCCAACATTAATCATCTCTGACACTACGAGTGGCAGCTGAAGCCTTGGTGGGGGTATCACCAAACACCACTGGGGGGTTTCTGGTTGGCCCATGACAGGGCCTTTATAGTGGTGGTTCCCTATTTGTGGACCTAGCGATGTGCATTTGTCTCCCTCGTTATTGACTTTCATGAATTTTTTTAAAAAACACTGATATTTACCCATGCCTTCGGTGGCTGAAATGGCACACAATGAGATCTACGTTTTTAGAATATTTTAAATTGCTCTTAGGATCCTTTTTCTCCCCGTTATAATTGATGTGTGTATAATTGAGCGTGGGATAGAGAATGAAATAATTATATTTGTATTTTCACGTGGTGTGTGCCACAAGACAAGGGAAGACCTGTTCTCTGCCATCACCCACCCCAATCCACACAAAGCCCTCGACTGCCTTCGACATGATTGCACCACCAGTGTAAGCAGGGGGACCTGGGATTGGGTTCTCTCTCCATCCTTCTTTAGCATATAAACAGCAGGAGTGGAAGAATAAAGTATGATTAGAAATGTAGTTCAGCAATATCCGGAGGTTCACAGATTCCCCTCATCTCTGTTCAGACAAAACAGGGGTTTAGAGATCATCTCACTTTTTCTTCCGGCCTCCCTTGCATCTCCACACCAACACTCTCCTCCTCAGACAAAACCTCTTCTTTCACTTTCACAAAATACTTCCGGCTTCCTGGAGTTTCACAGCCAAGGCCTGGCAGGGTGTGATCAACGCCTTCTCCACTATGTCCATGGCTGTGGTTCACGACCCCCTTCAAAGAAGCCTGGGATTCCCTTATATCAGACACCAATGAGGACTGGGGGCAGGGAAGCCCAGAGGGAGTGGATGCTGCTGTCTTCAGGAAATTCAGGAACTGGTCTTCCCATTCCAGCTGGGACCTAGAAGCGGGAGTCTGCTTGACCTGCGGCAGACTTGCCCTACACAGAAACTGTCTCTCAGTCCCAAGTTGGACTGCAGAAGTCTCATTTTCTCCTCTTTCCATTCTTTCCCCGGGTTCAAGGGGTGCTGCCAACTCCCACGCTTCCACATTCATTCCTGGCTGCAGCTCCTGGACTGAAAAGAAAAGAGAACATAAGAGCCTGGCAACTGGATCAGGCCAATGGTCCATCTAGTTCCAACATTCTGTTCTCACAACAACCTTCTGAGTGCAACAATATTGCTCTCCTCACTTATGACTGCCAGCAACTGGCATTCAGAGGCATCCTGCCTCTAACCGTGGCAGACACTGGGGTCTCAAATTTCAGTGGAGCCCTGTGCAACACCCAAAATCAGTGCCCCCCTAGCCTTGCATTTTACATCATAGCTGCAGCGCCCCAGGGGTTCTGCACCCAGTAAAAACAAGCCAGTCACGCTCCCCTAAATCCGCCTTTCCAGTGGAGGTAGAACGTAGCCAGCCTAGCTGGCAGATACCGATAGCCTTGTCCTAAATGAATTTGTCTAACCAACTTTTAAAGAAATCTGAGCTGCTTCTCACTCTGTGCTCCTTTTGCCTCTCCTGAACCTTCCAACATTTGGCTTCCATTGGATGGCTCACTAATTTGGGCAATACTACCCTCCCCACCCATCATAGTATAACTTCACTGAGGAGTGAGCCCAGACTCTCGAGGGCTAGTATAGTCGTACCTTGGAAGTCAAATGGAATACGTTCCGGAAGTCCATTCAACTTCCAAAGTGTTTAGAAACCAAATTGCGGCTTCTGATTGGCTGCAGGAAGCTCCTGCAGCCAATCGGAAGCTGCAGAAGCCACATTGGACATTCGGCTTCCAAAAGAATGTTCGAAAACCAGAACAATCACTTCTGGGTTTCAATAGTTCGGGAGCCGATTTGTTCAGGAGTCAAGACGTTCAACTTCCAAGGTACAACTGTACACACACACACACACACACCTACACACTCTTAGCCCAATATGTCCCTGTCTCTCACTCTCTATGGCTCATGTCTGACCACTCTGTTTTTTTCTATTTTCCCAGTGGGGTTTTACAGTCAATTCTTGTTACCAGGGAACTCTCAGATTTGCAGCTGTGAAAGGAACAGGTGTCTCCTAACAACTCTCAGAACCCTTCAAAATCACATTTCTTGGGGACTCTGTGGGGGAAGCCATGACTGTTTCAAGTGGCAGGATACTGTACTGTATAGTGCATATGGGGCCAGACAGAAGGGATGGCACAGAGCCTTCTGCAGTCCTGCAACTCTGCCCACCGTTGGCTGTGCCCCACACTGGCTTTTCCTATGGTGAACAAACTTTCATAGGAAAAAGATTCCCCCACCCTAGCACAGATGCACACATTCTTATTTATCTTACTCAGGCTAGGAGGGAAAGCTTGAGGGCTGAGAGGGTAGTCCACTAATCAGATCTATCAGGCTTCTTTGGTCAGGTGCGACAGATGCCCACCTCGCATTTGGCCATTGAAGAGAGAATTAAAGTCTCCAAGAACAGCCCAAGAAAAGCCATTTTGATGAACCAGTGGCAATAATCAATATAACGAGAATGGCTGGAGAATGCTAAGGCTGAGTGTTATCTTGACACTTGATATGGAAAACCACAAGCTCAACCTGGCGTTGTTGACATTCTTGAGTTCCTGACAGAGATGCAAAAGTACCGAGTGGCTCATCTAGTCCAGCATCCTGTTCTCACAGTGGCCAACAGATGCCCATGGGAAGCCTGCAAGCAGGACCTCGCCCAGCTTGTCCGGAGTTTTGAGCTGGGTTGCCATCAGTATGTCGATGACACCCAACTCTATCTGTTGATGGATGGCCATCCTGACTCGGCCCCAGACACACTGACCAGATGTTTGGAAGCTGTGGCTGGATGGTTACGTGGGAGCCGGTTGAAGCTAAATCCTTCAAAGACAGAGGTCCTCTGGCTGGGACGGGGCGATATGGGATTGGTTTTTTTTTGTTTTTGTTTTTTTTAAAAAATAATTTTTATTCATTTTTCAAACACATAATAAAAACAAACAAAACACAAGACAAAAACATACAAAACATTTAAACATATATAATTTCATAATCTTATTTTCCTGTAACTTCTTTCAATCAACTTCCCCATACCTCCCTTTCGCTGCATCCTTATTTTAAAAAGAATTTTTTAGCAACCCTTTAGTCAAATTACCCATTTAAATCCCTTCATTACATTCCCATAAATTTGTTGATTACAGCTGTAATTCTCTGCTTCTTACCCCTTGACATCTTAACACTCATCAATTTTACAACAGTTTTTAAGATATATTTTAAATTTCTTCCAGTCTTCTTCCACTGCCGGGACGATATGGGATTGGAGGGCAACTCCCATCTCTTGCGGGGGCGCAATTAGTGCCAGCACCGTCCGTTAAGAGTTTGGGTGTAATCTTCGACACCTCCCTTTCCATGGAGGCGCAGATTGCAGCTATAACAAAGGCGGCATTTTTCCATCTCCACCAAGCTAAGCAGTTGGCTCCTTACCTCTCTCGCCCTGACCTAGCCACTGTGATCCACGCAACGGTCACCTCCAGACTGGATTATTGTAACTCGCTGTACATGGGGTTGCTCTTGAGACTGACCCAGAAACTCCAGTGGGTACAGAATGCTGCAGCGAGACTCCTTACGGGGTCCTCGCTGTGAGATCACATTCACCCGGTGCTATACCAGCTGCACTGGCTCCCGGTGGAGTACAGGATCAGGTTTAAGGTGCTGGTTTTAACCTTTAAAGCTCTATACGGCCTAGGACCCTCGTACCTACAGGACCGCCTCTCCTGGTATGCCCCACAGAGAAACTTACAGTCTTCAAATAAAAACATCTTGGAGGTCCCAGGCCACAGAGAGGTTAGGCTGGCCTCAACTAGTGTCAGGGCTTTTTCGGCTGTGGCTCCGATCTGGTGGAACACTCTGTCACAAGAGACTAGGGCCCTGCGGGACTTGACATCTTTCCGCAGGGCCTGCAAGACAGAGCTGTTCCACCAGGCCTTTGGCCAGGGCACAGCCTGACTCCCTCCCTCGGCAATCTTCATGGAGCTCTGGCCCAATGGTTGCCAGTGGCTTGATATGTATTAATTTTATAATGAATGATTTTAGAGTGTTGTGTTGTACTGTTTTATTGTTGTTAGCCACCCTGAGCCTGGCTTCGGCTGGGGAGGGCGGGATATAAATAAAATTTATTATTACAGTGGTGCCTTGCAAGACGAAAAGAATCCGTTCCGCGAGTCTCTTCGTCTTGCGGTTTTTTCGTCTTGCGAAGCAAGCCCATTAGCGGCTTAGCGGATTAGCGCTATTAGCGGCTTAGTGGATCAGCTGATAAGCGGCTTAGCGGATCTGCTGATAAGCGGCTTAGCAGCTTAGCGGCTCAGTTGATAAGCGGCTTAGCGGCCTAGCGGATCAGCTGATAAGCGGCTTAGCGGCTAAGAAAAAGGGGGGGGGAGGAAAAAAACCCTGCAGGAACTCGCAAGACATTTTCGTCTTGCAAAGCAAGCCCATAGGAAATTCGTTTTGCGAAGCACCTCCAAAACGGAAAACCCTTTCGTCTAGCAGGTTTTCCGTCTTGCGAGGCATTCGTCTTGCGGGGCACCACTGTATTATTATTATTATTATTATTATTAGCTGCACTCTTCCCTCCTGCAGTTTCCAGCAGCTGGAATACAGAAGACAGATGGGTGGGGTACAAATAATAAATTATTATTATTATTATAATTATTATTATCCTCCAGGAACTGAGCTCATCCTCTTTTAAAGTCATCCAAATTCATGGCTATTACTGCCTCTTACAAGCTCCACAGTTTGCATTAGTTTGAGGTGTGTACTTAGGATGTGACATGGAAGGAGGCTGGGGATCTTAGGAATGGGAACCAGCTAGAGGGGGTCTTAAGCAATAGGAACATTAGGGTTAGCACACCTTGACAGATACTTACCCAGGGAGGCTACCATCCCATAGTTCTCTGCCATGACTTCCCAGTAGAGAGCCCTTTGGCCTGGATCTAGCAGAACCCATTCCTCCTCGGTGAAACACAAGGCCACCTCTTTGAAAATCATAAGCCCCTGTTAAGAAGAAGGGCAAGGAGGGAGATTCTCATTCCTCTGAAGCCGCCTTCTATCACATCACATCAATGACATGATTGAAATTATACATGGTACAGAGAAAAAAAAAAGTTTCCCTCCCTCTCTCATAGCACAAAAAATCCTGGGCAGTATAATTTACCCAGGGGGGTATGGGGTGCTAGGGAAAGGGTATATCTCTGGTGGGGGACACATCGTGCTCCCTGTACCTAGTTTTCAAACATGACTCCTAGAAGCTGTCAGCACAAGACAGTCACTAGTCCCTGGGAATGGCTTCAACTGGTCAGCTAATCCAGGTGAGGGTAGCCAATGGGTCTGAAACCCTTGTTAAGGGACTTCCCCTGCATGCAAAGACAGGCTCTGACAGGTTGAATGGATGAGACCAATAGTGTGTCCAACGGTCAAGAGGGTGGTTTCCGTACATGCTGTAGAGAGAAATGAGAGGGAGATGGGGCTTGTCAACCTGGGAAGGGAGCCCATGTACAAGAAGGAAAACTCTGGTCCTAAACCTCCACTGCCTTGTGGGTTATCTTCAGAAGAAAAGGCTAAATAGAGAATCCTACACAAATCCAGAGTGGAGTCTCTAAGGAGGTTGCATGGCCCCTTTTATGCCTCCTTCTGGGCAACTCCTGCAGCCAAGCTGGTGCCAAACGTATTGTTCTGCTTTCCCTCAGATCAAACCAGCAAGGTTGAGAACGAGTCTTGTCCTATGGGCAGCCAAGGCCTCCACACACACGGCCCACACGTGCACTCTGGAGATGTCACAACAAGGGAGATAGCAGCCAGGAGCTCCTTTGGTGCTGCTAACGCGGTAGTTTCGAATTCACCCCCAGAGGCACACTCCATTGTCTCTTTCATGACAGGCAGATGCCAACACCCCCGCCCATCTAACTGTGTATCTGAAGAAGTGTGCATGCACACGAAAGCTCATACCTAGAACTAACTTAGTTGGTCTTGAAGGTGCTACTGGAAGGAATTTTTGTATTTTGTTTTGACTATGGCAGACCAACACGGCTACCTATCTGCGTTGCCCCAGCCACTCTGGGAGGCTTCCAACAGGCTATAAAAACCCAGCATAGCATATGCTGCCTTCAATTTAGGGCGATTGGGGTGGGAGGACAAAGGGGAAGTGGGATGAGGATCTCCCACTCCTCTGAACTCCTCGGGTGAAAGAAGAATTAACAGCGCGAGAGAAGCAGGACCAAGCCCACCCCCGCAACCCTCACCAACCTCGCAGGGCTGCGAAGAGCAAGAGCCAAACAATGCGCGCCCAGCCAGCAGCCCAGCCCGGAGCCCCTTGCTCCTCGTGCTAAGCCTCCGGGGAGCTTCCCCAGCAGCCCATTCTCCTGACCTGCCTTTGGCCCTCCATCTCCAGCAGCCAGACGTCATTCTCGGCCCGGGGGGTGGGGTGGGGGGTGGGATCCACAAGCCCAACTCTGCCGCCCACGAGCTAAAGCAGAGCCTACCATAGAGGCTGCTCTGGGTAGAGCGACGTCCCCATCAGGGTTGCCATGGTGAGCCGCTCTACCCTCGTTCTATCTTTATGGGTGGTTATTATAGATACTTCCGGCTTTCCGCTCCTCCGATGCAAAGTGCAAGGGGGGGGGCTTCACCAGAGAGATGCTGTGGCCTAGAGCGGGTTGTTTTGTGCTGTTGTGTTTCCAGGTCAGGAGGAGTCGGTGCTGGGCGGGGTGAGGGGAGATGTTTTTATACGACACTGGAGGACCTTATGGTGGCCGAGCGGGGAAAGCTTCTGCATTTTAGGAAATGGGCATTTTAGCAAGTGTGGCATGGAAGACGCGCTGCCCCTTTTGCAGTTTTCTTTTCTGCACAGCTACTGAAGATGCAGGAGCCTTTGGCAATCAGCTTTATTTTGCCTGTTTATTAAGGCGTATCATTGTTTTTCGCTTTTGTTTGTTTCAGCGTTATTGTTGGTTTTAATTTTCGTTGTGAGTTTGCCGTTTTGTTTTGAAAAGCAACTCATAAGTCCTAATAATATTAAAAAATTCTGTCTTCCAACAGTGGTCAACAAGGTGCTTATGGGAAGCCCACAAAGCAAGAAACTCAGTAACAATAGCACTGTTCTCTCTACCTTTGTGTTCATAGGGAACTCGTATCCAGAGGCATACTGAGCCCCACAAACTCCTAAAATCTGCCCCAAAGGGTACGTGGGGTAAACATAGGACAGGTTTAGGGGAGTACCTGGAGGAAGAAGGGCACGTTCTGTTGCACTAGTATAAATCCTTCCACTATGTAATGAGAGACTGCTGGATATACAAGCCATAACATTTATTGAATGTTTTTCTGTTTAGTGGCAGCAAAGGGGCTAGAACTGTTCGGAAGAAAAGTGTGGCAGTGAACTGGGCAAAACGTTTCTTTGCATGAGAGGAAAAAGACACATTCAGATCCGTTTTTGTAGGGAGGCAGAGAGGAAATGGTCCTAATTTGAGAAGGGAGCAACTTGGTTCTTTATTTGCATACAATTATTCAGTCTTGTTGGAAATAATGGGATTTTAATTAATCACAGATTAATTGCCCCACTAATTTCATTTGGATGCATCTCAATGAGTTGGATTTGAGCTGATGTATGTGGTTGAAGGCCGCTGATTCAGGCTTCAGAATGGAAAAGCTTGGAATTAACCTTCATTTTTACGAACTTAAATAGTTTAATTATTAAAATTTAATTTCTTTGTTCTTAAGCGTACAGTTATGAATACTTCATGAAGTTCATAGTAGATATGTCTCCAGCTCTTATTAATGGAAATTGTTGTGTAAATAGATTTATGAATTTTACTTTTTTTTGTCTTCAAGTGTCTTTTGGTTTTCTGAATTATATGTTTAATAAACTGGGTTTAACCTGCTTGCATTCAGTTTTATTTTAACCATTTAGAAATAAAAATAAAATTGTGTGGTGCAGCTATAAGCATTTTTACTCCAAAGCAAACTGTCCTGAGTTTAATGGGATTCAGGCCTAGCAACATGCTCTGCTATTCTCACTCTGAAACAGTTTCAGAGATCACTTTAGCTCTGCTGCTGACTTCTGGACTTAAAAAAAAAAATAGGTAAATTTAGAACTACAGAGGAGTTGCTCTGTCAGGAGTGCTCTGATGGCGTT
Organism: Podarcis erhardii; assembly: GCF_964252035.2. NCBI lineage: Eukaryota > Metazoa > Chordata > Lepidosauria > Squamata > Lacertidae > Podarcis > Podarcis erhardii. The sequence continues at coordinate 116,833,158 of NC_138498.1, read as the reverse complement.
TCCTGCTTGGCAGGGGGTTGGACTCGATGGCCCTTGTGGTCTCTTCCAACTCTATGATTCTATGGTGGGACCCTCACTTCTGCCCCATGTCTCCTACATCCATGAACTCAGTTTGTACCTAAGTAGGGTGCTGCTCATTCGAGCAACTTGAACACTGCAAGCTTCAGAGAAAGGCAGAGATGGGGAACTTGTGGCTTTCCAGTTGCTGTTGTATTCCCAGCTTTCCTCAGCCCAAGTCAGCATGCCCAACGGTCAGGGATGGCGGGAGTCACAGACCTAGAGTGCCACAGGTTTCCCTGCTCTGGGCGTTGGGGACACAGCTTCATAAAGGCTGCAACAAGGAGAGCTCGGGGCATTTCCAGACTGTCACTATTTGAATGGGATTCAATTACACAGGGAGTTGTTGTTCTGCAACAAACACGCTTCCCCCCACAAAAGACCACACTTTTTGCAGTAAGGAAAGTGACAGGGAAATGCACTGGAAAGTGTGGGATAACACTTGCTGTGGTGCAGCATTGACGAGCAAATCCACATCGCACATTTAAAGCACAGCCAAAGCTCATGACTTCCCTCAAAAAAAATACAGTGGTGCCTCGCAAGACGAAATTAATCCGTTCCGTGAGTCTCTTTGTCTTGCGGTTTTTTCGTCTTGCGAAGCACGGCTATTAGCGGATTAGCACTATTAGCGGCTATTAGCGGCTTAGAAAAAGGGGGGGGAGGGGAAGAACTCGCAAGACGTTTCGTCTTGCGAAGCAAGCCCATAGGGAAATTCGTCTTGCGAAGCACCTCAAAAGATGGAAAACTCTTTCGTCTAGCGAGTTTTTCGTCTTGCGAGGCATTCGCCTTGCGGGGCACCACTGTATTGGGAATGGTAATTTCCACCCACAGATGTGCAATTTCTGGCACCCTTAACCAACTATGGTTCCTGGGATTCTTTTGGGGAAGTGATGTGCTTTAGTTGAGATTCCTGCACCACACGTGGTTGGACTAGATGACCCTCAGGGTCCCTTCCAACTCTACAATTCTATGAAAAGCACATGGGACACTTTAAATGTGTGGTGCTGATGTACCCATTATCCAATCTCCCACAAACAAATCAGGATGAATGCTCAATAAACAGGCTGTCTCGAAGTGCCCTTGATTTAGCCCCACATTTTTAACTTAAAACTGCCTGGTTACAACACAGTTATTTTATGCAAGCATTTCATTAGCCCAGACGTTCTTCTGGCTGACACTATTGTTTCATCTTGGTTTTTTTGTTTTGTTTTTTAAACTCGCTGCACCACTGCCTGTGTTTATGTTTGTTTTTATTGCATTGTTTTATATGCTGTGAGCCAGCTCCGAGCGTTGTGTTTTGTGGGGGAAGGGTGGGATATGAATTTCCCCCCTAAATAAATAAAATAAATAAAAGCCGCTCCGCTAGGTCTGCTGTAGTCATTTCTGTCGCAACAGCTTCTCCCCCAGAGATTTAAAAGCCGAGAGGGTGTTTCCTTCCCCCTCCTCCTTTGGGCTTCAGACCTACTAAGAAACTATAATGGTCTGCAATATGTAATCAATAGTAAAAAAGAAATGTTATTCAGCAGCTGCAGTCTCTGAAACGGCAGCCTCTGCACAGTGATTAACAAAAGATGTTGCTGAGCTGGAAAGGACATGGAAAAGGGCACTCAAAATTATCAAACAACTAGAGCAACTTCCCTATGAGAAAAGGTTAAGGGTGTTTGTGTGTGTGTGTGTGACAATTTTTCTCCAAATTTCCCCTGCTTCAGATTGCTGGAAATTATTGAGGCCCACCAGTCACAAAATGGAGGCAACATTTGACATAATCTGGCAATTACTGTCTTTTTTTTTTTACTGAAATCTAATCCATCTTTGAAAATCGTTGAATTCTATGCTGCACTATTTTCCTTGTGGTAAGGTGTTTCAGAGCTCACCTTTCCTCAAGTTCAGTGCAGCTGCTGGAAGTGGTAAGAGAGGAAGAGTGTTCTTGCAGTTGGGTCCTGCTTGTCAGCCTCCCAGAGGCATCAAGCTGGCCACTACCTGGGTGCTGAAATGCACTTCGGCAGGAAGAACCAGCTGCACAAATATAAGATGGGGGGCACCTGGCTTGCCAGAAGTACATATGAAAAGGATCTAGGGGTCTTGGTAGACCACAAACTTAACATGAGTCAATGGTATGATGTAGCAGCAAAAAAAGCTACTGCCATTCTAGGCTGCATAAGTAACAGGACTGCACTACAGTGGTACCTCGGGTTACATATGCTTCAGGTTACAGACTCCGCTAACCCAGAAATAATACCTCGGGTTAAGAACTTTGCTTCAGGATGAGAATAGAAATCATGCTCCGGCAGCAGCAGGAGGCCCCATTAGCTAAAGTGGTGCTTCAGGTTAAGAACAGTTTCAGGTTAAGAACGGACCTCCAGAACAAATTAAGTACTTAACCTGAGGTACCACTGTATTATGCCTCGGTCAGACCCCACCTGGATTCCTGTGTCCAGTTCTGAGCATCACGATTTAAGGATATTGACAAGCTGGAACATGTACAGTTGTGGGTAACTAAGATAATCAAGGGTCTGGAAATCAAGTCGTATGAAGAATGGTTCAGGGGGTTGGATATGTTTAACCTGATAAAGAGGAGACTGAAAGGTGATATAATAGCCATCTTCAAATATCTAAAAGGTTATCATCACATGGGAGATACAGCAAGTTTGTTTTCTCCTGCTCCGGAGGGTAGGACCCAAACCAATGGTTTCAAGTTACAAGAAAGGAGATTATGACCCTGCACTGTGGAGAACCCCAACACAGGTTTTAGCGAAGCCTGTGTACGGTACCAATTCTGCCACTTCATTCTACCATCTTAGTCTGCAAGTTCATGTTTAACAACTGTGTTTTGTTACACTTTTTTTTTTTTAAAGGATCAACCTCCAGCCATTTCACAGAAGAAAAATGCTAGAGAAAAGTATGGTCCTAGGCAGAATTTCAGAGGCGGCCAAAAGAGAAACAGAAAATAAAACCCGTAATTTACCTTACAACTTGAAACTGGAGCTTCTTCTCAATATGGAACAAGTCATCTTTAGATATAAAAAATTAATGGCAAAAAGGAGGGGGAGAATTTAATGTAAAATCTAGAAGTAACGCATATCCCTAATAAATTGAATTTAAGGTTTTTTAATGCATTTTTACAACTACAGATTCACAAACATTCATAGGAAGGAAGCAGTGTTCACCTCTCCCCGTGCCTCTTCATGTGAACAGCAAACATGCAGACACGTCGAGGGATATAAACGGACGTGAAAGGTGGATTTAAGAATAAGTGAGGTCAAGGGAAGCTGGAGGAGGGCGGTGGGCTGATAATTTCAAGAGAGACGGTGCAGCTCAGTTTCTCCCAGCAGTACAGGCAGATTCCAAGAAAGGCGTCCATTTCAAGATGCCCCATCTTTGAGAAAGGCGTCCATTTTCTGACCCCTCTTACTTCTTGTAGAAAGATGGAAGTGTGGCCATTTTCTTCTTGTGGAGGCTTGGGCAAGACCTTGTTCTGACGTCCTCGAGAGGATGGTACAGTCCCCATGCCCTTCCAGGCACTGTGTCCCCTGTTGTCATGGTACAGCAAAGCCAGGGGAGCCAGGTTCAAATGTCCCCTCATCCATGAAAGAGAAATTAATTGTGATGGAGTGCCATGTTTGTTTATTTCTTTAACTGTTTGTGTATAGAAATTGGGGGCAGGAGAGGGGACCCCCAATAAGTATCTGAGCTGATAGTGAGTGTCTTGGGTCCAGAAAGGTTGGAGGCTACTTTTCCACAAAAAAGGGTGTTTGCAAGGGAGAGGAGCAAAATGCTGCCTCCTTCCTTGTCATTGTATTTCAAGCATTTTTCTCTCCAACCCACCTCACTGCCAGTGAGGAAACTGCTTCAAGACAATGAGCAAGGAAAGGGGAGCTGGGGAAGGTTCAAGGTTCGTCCCCCCACACCCTCCAAACACACTCCATGTCATGGGATGAACAACCCCTCCCTCTACCATCACAATCTTTATTCCCTGCTTAAAAAAAAAAAAAGAAATCAGGATTGAATAAACTATACAATTAACTTCTCCCACCCCACATCTAGTTTCACTCTTACTGAGCGTCATATGGGAAGTCCCTCCTCTCCAGCCTAATCTCCCTCACAGGGTTATCATTAGGACAAAAAAGGATTTCCACTCCTGCCTGCCTGCCCCCTTTTCCATTTGTATTTGGCCCTGAGCTCCTTGAAGAAGTTGCAAATTAGGGGGCAGATGCTGTCGTTGCTACCTTAGCACAGGGGGAGAGAACCACTGGCCCGCCAGATGTGGTTGGACTACAAGTGTGCAGGTATTCCTTATCATGTTGTTCCCAATTTATACTGAGTGCCCATAGCACCCTTCACCAACCAGGTGCCCTCCAGGTGCTGTTGTGCTACAACTCCCACCTGCCCCAGCCAGCATAGCTAATGGGAGTTGTAGTTTAACACCACCTGGGGAACAGCTTGCCATAACTGGCCAATCCTAGATATATGAAGGGAGAAAAAACCAGATCAAGCTAAAAAAGGGGGGGAGGAGAGGGGAGCAAAAAGACTACCATTATCTCTCTATCCTGCAAAATATTGATTATTTGTATTTATTTAAAAATCCCTTCCTTTACTCCTTTCTAGATCCCAAGTGCTGCGCCTGAACTGTCATTATTTGCAAGTAGGGTCACAATGTGAGCAAAATCAGGGTTGTGCAATGATAGTTGATAGTTCATTTGGAGGTCTTGTACAACAAACCTACTTCCTTACAATAAGCAAAGGGGTGAGGAAATGCTCATGAAAGTGTGGGGAAACACTTCCCTCAATGTTACGCCATCTAGCCTCCTTGCAAATAAATCAGAATGTCCTTCCAATCTCCCTGCAAGCAAAGCAGGACGAAGGCTCAACAAACAGCTCACCTGGCAGCACCCACAAAACCTTCCCTTTCTGCCTTTGCAAGAAGACATGTCCACCTTTTGGGTGTGTGAGATCTAAATGAATTTCTCCTCTGCTCCCAGCATGCTGCCCTGTTCTGGCTCTCCTACATGAACTTGCTTTTCTTCATCTTGTATACACCTAGGGCTTTTTTTCAGCCAGAACTCTCCAGAACTCAGTTTTGGCACCTTTCAGGCAGCCGCCATTGCCATTACAGTCAAACTTCGGCTCCGGAACAGCCCCGTTTTCTAATGATTCAGCTCCCGAACGCCGAAAATCTGGAAGTAAATGTTCCAGTTTTCTAATGTTTTTTGGAAGCTGAACGTCCGACGTAGCTTCCGCTTGAGTGCAGGAAGCTTCTACAACCAATCGGAAGCCACGCCTTGGTTGTCAAACGTTTCGGAAGCTAAACGGGCTTCCAGAATGGATTATGTTTGACAACCGAGGTTTGACTGTATAAGAGGCGTTCACGGTGAGTTCCAGCACCTCTTTTTCTGGAAAAACAACACTGTATACCACAGTGAACTCTAAAAGTAGGGCTGGAGAATCTGTGGTCTTCCAGATGTTGGTGGACTCCAAGACCCATCAGCTCCAGTCAGCATAGCCAATAGTCAGGCATGATGGGAGTTGTAGTCCCAATTTTACCTGGAGGGCCACTGGTTTCCCACCCCAGCATTATGTAATTTCCCCATAAAGCTCCGTTCCCTTCATCCTGGAGGGGGACAGTTAAGCAGTCTCCTTCCTTCCCTTCCCATCCCAGTTATTCCTGGGAGCCCCATTTTATCCAGGACACGCCAACTGTCCGCTTTGGGCAGGCCAACATGTCTGTTCATTGATGGACAGCTGTAGGCAGGCTTCAAGTGATGTGACGTGTGGTTGAATCAAGAAGACAGCACAGAGTTTGCGCTTCTTCTCACATTCACCTCAAACTGGACCTTTGCAAGAGAGACGTGTTTAGTTGCTAGTGTGCAGTACATGCACGTCTGAACCGGGCCAGAGAATCACCCTTTCTCCAATAAAAAAAATGCACATGCACCTAACCTGCTTTTAAAATTCTCTCACTCACACACACTTTATGCAATTTGCTCTCCACTCCTTAGTCCTCCTCTTCTTCCAGTACCCCCATACTAAGGTCACATCCACACTAGGCATGGACAAATATGTCAAGTACAGTTTCTCATTTCCCCCCAATCTTAAATTCATTTCTCTGCTTTTCCACATCAGTTTGCAATTTTCTCCTCTAAAAAAAAAAAAATCCTCATGAAAATTCATCAGCATCTTAGTGTGAATTTATCCTAATATATACATTTTTTGCATGTAATTTTGCCTAAAACGCACATTTCCCCAAAGCAATTTCCTCTAATATAATTCATTTTAATGGTATTTTTGCTAGCATGTGCATTTATATGCACACCTTACCCTAGTATATGCATTTTGTACACACTGTTTGCCTGCACGACCGCATGGCAAAATTCAGAGAAGTGCAAAGTTCAAAGGATGGCTGTGTTTTGGATCGTGCATTGCTTCAGAAGATGCAAATTAGGCAAGTTCGCCTTTAAATGCAAACTGAATCCAACCTCTCCCCCATCCCTAACCCACACAGTGCATTCAGGGCACTCTTACACCACTTTAGCAGTCCTAGAGAATCCTGGGGACTGTAGTTTGTTAAGGGTATGGAAACTGTTCCATGAGGACAGCAGCCTTGACAAACTACGGTTTTCAGGACTCGAATTGTTTCTCAGCCCTGCTTCCACATTTGCTGTGTATCAGAGATGGGGAACCTGCAGCCCTCCAGAGGTTGCTGAGCCTTAAACTCCCATGATCCCTGTTCACTGGCCATGCTAGCTGGGGCTGCTTGGAGTCGGAGTCCAGAACCATCTGCAGAGTCATGTTAACCCCTCCTCCCCCAAAAATCAATTCTTTAACATAACAGGGTCTCCTAAACACATGATAAGCCTAGCTTGTTTCCAGTACCAGAATTGAACTGAGCTTCGAGGTTTTCTATACCACAGTAAATCACTACTTAGTTTTTTTTCCCATTTTGGCAGCCCAGGAGGTTTCTTGGGAGTGTGCTTAGCTGTTGCTACTGTAAAACAACCAGGAGTCAGAATCTATTTGTCAACCTGCTGCAACTATCACCACAATCGCAATTGACCTTGTGCCTCTATAGGAAACTTTCTCAGCCAGAGGCCACAGGCCCTCATGGGCAGCCTCCCAGGAACTTCAAACTAGTGGCAAAGGGGTCTGGAGGGCCGCATTCTGGACCCCGGGGGCTGAGGTTCCCCACCATTGTTCTATAAAACTATAGATTCCCTTGGTTGATTAATACAACGGGTCTGGAAAGAGGCTTGATTTAGTCAGGCCAAGCAAGTGAGCAGCAAGAGCTCAACATTCCTGCATTGCAGGGGGTTGGACTAGATGACCCTTGGGGTCCCTTCCAACTCTACAATTCTATGATTCTATGTTAAGACTGGGGGCAGGCACTTCCGCTGTGACCTTGAAAGCAATTAAAGGATGATCCATCTAGTGCTTTACATCATATTTCTGGGTGGGGAGGGGACTATTTGTGGTGCTCTACCTGCAACGTGTGCTTAGCTCATGGCCTTGACTATTCGGTCAGGCCCTCTTCAGAGGAGGTCAGTACAGCATGCATACAAATATCCCCACCCACCCAAGCAGAAAAATGAAGGGCAGAGGTGAGCCTAGATTCACTCAGGGCGGGGGGACAAAAATAGGGCCACACGTCACAGGCTAGAGGTGGTAAAACACAGTGGGACTGGATTAATTTGTTCTCAGCCAGGTGCAGCAGAGGATCGTTTGCCTGCAAGAAACTTGTGGCGCAGTGGTTGGGTGGCAGAGGAGAATAACAGTTACACAGGTCTCCTGCCATCCCATAAAATACTTTTGCTTCTACAAATCTACACCCTTCCAGCTTTCCAATGACAAGGGAAGGAGGACAAAGTTATCAGAAGTGTTTTCAAACTACATCTTGAGGTGCGAATGGGAATGCTTGGCAATTTCTCAGAGGAGAAGACAGGAAATGGAGGACAAGCTGTCCTCTGAAAGGACCAATATTCTCAAAACCAATGAAATGCTCATCTATAAGAGTGGGTTGGGTGTGCTGAAAGACACTGTCGAGCTTCAAGGCGGTGCCAAATTTAGAGGCCCCAAAGGCCCAGGCAGGTGTTTCCATGCAAACTATGTGTGGGTGGGTGTATGTCATACAGTGGTGCCTCGCAAGACGAAAAGAATCCGTTCCGCGATTCTCTTCGTATAGTGGTTTTTTCGTCTTGTGAAGCAAGCCCATTGACAGCTTAGCGGATTAGCGCTATTAGCGGTCTAGCGGCTTTTAGCGATCAGCTGAGAAGCGGCTTATCAGCGGATCAGCTGATAAGCGGCTTAGCGGCATAGGAAAAGGGCGAAAAAAGCGAAAAAACCCCACGGGAACTCGCAAGATTTTTTCGTCTTGCGAAGCAACCCCATAGAAAAATTCGTTTAGCGAAACGCCTCCAAAACGGAAAACCCTTTCGTCTAGCGGGTTTTCCGTCTTGCGAGGTGTTCGTCTTGCGGGGCACCACTGTAATAAATTTCCCAGAATCCTTTGCAACAAGCTCCCATTTTGTGGTGGCGACCGCTCAGGGCTGCTTCAGCGGACGAGATGCTCTGGACAGGTTTCCATAATAGAAAGCTGCCTTGAGAGACACTGCCTTGCAAGAGCTGAATTGTTCATCTTCTTGCCGAGTCCTGCCCACCCTCCACCTTGGCTATTCTCTGTGGCAAGGATAGGGAGCTTCCAGATGTTGTTGACTCCCAACTCCCATTGGCCCTGGCTGACATGGCCAGCAGAGAAGTTGCAGTTCAGCACCAGGCAGAGGGCCCCATCCCTGCCCCAAAGAGAGTCACCAGAACACAGGAAGTTACCTTATATGGTCAACCTGCAGGTCCCTCTGGCTCAGAACGTTCTACACTGACCGTGAGCAGCTCTCTATGGTTCCAGGCACAGGATTCTCCCAACCCTAGCTGGAGGCTGTGGGGACTGAGTCTGGAACTGCATAGCTTGTGTACTACCAGTGAGCCACGGCCCTTCCTTTGACCTCAGGAATGGTCCGCAGAGTTTGCTAGCTGGGAATCACAGGCAGGCGGCAGGGACCATAAGAACAAAGCTGGCTTTGTGCCAAGTCAGACCACAGGTCCTTCTAGCCAAATGTGCGCATCTCCCCTTATGCATGGGGAATGGAGGTGGGGAATGCAGCATGCACATGTGCCACACTTGCTCACACCTCATGGGCTGGAGGCTGGGAGATCTGCACAAACCACAGGCCTAGCCCATCACACCAGCAAGGCTTAACAGCCAGGATGAATGACCAGCCTTTGGAGGAAACTTATACCTATGGAGAGAAAAAATATACGTGTCTTCTTTCTAAATTGTAAGAGAGATTCCGCGCCTTAATGTTAGGTGTAGAGAATAAAAACGGCCCTCGAGATTACAGAAGCTAAGGCCATCCCTGATTTACAAGATTCCTGGCCGGGGCGATGGGTGAAGTGGCCCCATCAGGAGGGCCGGCCTAGTGATCAAAGCCTCTCCCCGCTCTTACGCGCATTTATATGGCTCCTCTCCCGTGTGGACCCTCTTGTGACTTAGGAGGTGGGAGCTGGAAATGAAGCACTTCCCGCACTCCAAGCACTCGTAGGGCTTCTCCCCCGTGTGGACCCGCTTATGGCTGACGAGCCGAGAGCTGGAGATGAAGCTCTTGCCGCACTCGGAGCACTCGAAAGGCTTCTCTCCCGTGTGGGTTCTCTTGTGTGTGATGAGGGAGGCTTTCTGCCGGAAGCTCTTGCCGCACCCTGAGCATATATATGGCTTCTCTCCCGTGTGGATCCGGCTGTGCGCCGTCAGGTTGGAGCTCCGGCTGAAGTTCTTGCCGCAGTCGGGGCACTTGTACGGCTTCTCGCCCGTGTGGGTCCTCTTGTGGTCGGTGAGGTGGGAGCTGCTCCCGAAGCGCTTCCCGCACTCCAAGCACTCGTAGGGCTTCTCTCCGGTGTGCACCCGGATGTGGTTGATGATCTGCGAGCAAGCGCTGAAGCTCTTCCCGCACAGCGTGCACTCGTAGGGCTTCTCTCCTGTGTGGGTCCGCTTGTGGGTGATGAGGGAGGCTTTCTGGTTAAAGTTCTTGCCGCAGTACGAGCAGCTGTAGGGCTTCTCTCCCGTGTGGACCCTCTTGTGCGTGATGAGCTGGGAGCTGGTGCTGAAGCTCTTCCCGCACTCGGAGCACTCGTACGGCTTCTCGCCCGTGTGGGTCCTCTCGTGGGTGATCAGGGAGGCTTTCTGGTTGAAGCTCTTCCCGCAGACCGCGCACTTGTGAGGCTTCTCGGGCATGTGGGTCTCCTCGTGCCTCATGAGCTCAGAGGGGTGCGAGAACCAGGTCTCGCACACCGAGCACTTGTAGGGCTTCTCCCCGGTGTGGATCCTCTCGTGGATCACCAGGTGGGTTCTCTCGTAGAAGCTCGCCCCGCAAAAGGAGCATTTGTGGGGCTTTTCAATCGGCTGCATTTCCTGATGGCCAAAGCTCTGGCAGGAGCTTTCCCCCGAGTCAGCGTGCCTGTGGGTTCCCTCCTGGGAGGAACCTTCGCGTAAGCCCCTCTCGCCTTCCTCAGAAAGCTTGGCGGCCTTCCCAGGAGGGCTTTCCAGGTGACCTTCTGGCCCCTGGCGACTTTCAGTCTTCCCGTCCATCTCAAGGCCCTGGAACCCTTTCCCTTTGGCTCTTTCCAGCGATGCTCCACCAATACCCACTTGATCAGGCCGGTCGGCCTGAAAGGATGACTCCTCCTCGTCGTCATCTTGCACTTGCTCATTGCCTGTTGGAACACAAATACAGTGGTACCTCGGGTTACATACGCTTCAGGTTACATACGCCTCAGGTTACAGACTCCGCTTACCTGGAAATAGCACCTCGGGTTAAGAACTTCAGGATGAGAACAGAAATCGTGCAGCAGCGGTGCAGCAGCAGCAGGAGGCCCCATTAGCTAAAGCAGTGCTTCAGGTTAAGAACAGTTTCAGGTTAAGAACGGACCTCCAGAACGAATTAAGTTCTTAACCCGAGGTACCACTGTATAAGAATTGTAGTGAAGGGCCCTGCTGCATCACCCCAGAGGCCAGCTTCCTCTTTCCCACAGTAGCCAACCGGGTCCCCCTCTAGCAAGCCCACAAACAGGATGTGTGGGGAACAGCCTTCTTTCCCATTTGACCTCCCAACGAACCATGAGATTCCATTTAGCTAACACCGACCAGCTAATTCCACAACGGAATACTGCATTATTTTATTTATTCCAGCGATCCCCACCCTTACTCAAAAATGAGCTCAAGGTGGCGTTTCTCCAAGAGTTCGTGTACATGTTTCTCCCCTTCCTCAGTTAATCTCCACAACAACCCTGCGAGGTAGGCTAGGCTGAGAGGCAGTTAACTGGCCCAAGGTCACTCAATGAGCTGTATGACTGAATGGGGATTTGAATCGTGGTCCCCCAGGTTCTAGTCTGGCACTCTAACTACTCTGCTACACTGGCAAGCCCGTGAGGTGGTTTAGACTGAGAAAGAGTGATCAAGGAGACAGCAGGGGACTTCAAGTCTGATCATACCTGAGCATTGGACGTATTGGCTGGGGTTGGCGAGAGTCCCCCGCCCCTGGGGTAGCAGGAATACTTACCAGACAAGGTGGCCTCCCAGTCATCCTCCTGCTTTTCCTCCAAGGGGAGCTGCATCTTCAGGACAGCAGCTGGCGAATGATCTGACATGGGAGAGTTAAATGGCTTCTCCAAGGAGCCTGACAGCTAATTTTTTAAAAAAGGGAGAGAGAGAGAGAGAGATGCATAATGGTCAGACAAGTATAAAAAACATGAACGCTGCAGGTACCACCAGCCCCAAACCCTTAATCCAAAACAATTGCCTTATGTTCGGGTTCCTCGGACTCTTGCAGGTACCGCTCTGCCAGGGCTACGGCTCGGGTGCAAGTCTCGGGGCCCTGGTCCCTGACCCAGCTCTGCATTTCCGGAGGCAGGACAGTCAGAAACTGCTCCAAGATCAGGAATTCCAGGATCTGCTCCTTGCTGTGAGTCTCCGGCCGCAGCCACTGGTGGCAAAGTTCCCAGAGCTTGTTGCAAACCTCTCGGGGCCCCTCGGCCTCCTCATAGCAGAAGAGGCGGAAGCGCTGCCGCCTCATCTCGACGTTGACCAGATCCTCGTCCAGAACCTCCTCCTTCACTTTCACCGGTGACTCTCGGCTGCTCTCGTAGGCCTTGCTGGTGTCTCCACTGAGGCCCGGGGGGCTCTGGTCCATGCACTCGACCTTAGGCCACCGGCCACCTTCAGCCCCTCCCTTGAAGGAGGTCTGGAAATACTTGGTGTCTTCTCCTAGTGAATACTGGGGTGGCTGGGGGTTCCTCCATCCCGAACGGGAGGGCTGCATCGCCTTCAAGAAGTCCTGCAACTGGGACTCCCAACAATGGTCCTCCGGCTCCCGTTTAAACTGCTGAGGCGTGGCCCCTTCCATCAACTCCCCGGTGGCCCCGACCTGAACGACGTGAAGGTCTCGGGCTCCCCCCTCCACAGTCTCTCGTGGTTCAGGTCCTGCAGGTTCCTGTTCCTCCATTTTGGTTTCCGAATCCAGCTCCTGAATGGGAAAGAGGGTAAAGTAAATTTTGTTATGTATCCCAAAAATGGGGCAGGGGGGCAACCAATGAGAGCTTATGCTGAATTAAGAGCAGAAGAAGAACCTTGTGTTTTAGACCCCATGGAGATGTCTTGGAGAGGGTGATGAGCAGGAATGGGAGATTTGGGAGCTGGAACAAGCTGGAGGATGAGAATATGGGACCTCAGGAGGAGGACCCTGAGCATCATAACAATAATAATATTTTTCCAACAGAACACTAAAATACAATAACCTATTAAACATTAAAAGCTTCCCTAAACAGGACCGCCTTCAGATGTCTTCTAAAAGTTTGGTAGTTATTTTTCTCTTTGACAACTGGTGGGATGTCAGTGGCCTGCAGTATGTATGTGGATTTGTGGTTGAAGACAAGAGATAGCCCATCCATCTCATTAAATATTCATTGATTTTTAATTGCAGGTCAGTTGCTTCTTTTATTTCTTATAGATTGGGTTTCATGACATCACAGTTCTAATTCCATATATTTCAGCGCATTACGACTGCTGCAACAAGGAGAAACACCAATTTCAAGCAGCAGCTCCCTATATTCCTAGCTCAGTGGTCAAGCATCTGCTTTCCAGGCCAAAAGTCCTGGGTTCAATACTGGGTATATCCAGGTAGAGCTAAGAGGAAGACCCCTAGAGAGCCTCTGCTGGTCAGTGTGGACAATACTGAGCTGGATGGGCCAAGATAAGGCCACTTCCTATGTTCCTAGCTCTGTCCCATTTCAGACTTAAGTTGGGGTAGGAGGGTAGGAATTTCATATCCAAACTCTGCTTTAAGATGTCCTACGATGAACAACCCACCTCTCCCTATATCACTGGTTCCATTTGGACAATGGATCCCCATGTACCTATGGGGGGCAAGCCACTCTTTACCCTACAGATCTTTGAACTGCCCTTGGGAATGGATTGATAACCCATAAGAACATTAAAAAATATATTAGAATTGTAGAGTTGGAAGGGCCCCCAAAAGACATCTGGTCCAACCCAGGAATCTCAACACATTGTCCCCCCATCCAATCTGAAACCACAGCAGACCCTGCTTAGCTTTGTGAATGTGCTAGCAGTTTTATTGCTGCACTACCAGATGTGCTTAAGAAGAGCCCTGCTAGATCAAGCCATTGGCCCATCTTAGTCCTATTTCTTTCTTTCTTGTTTATTTATTTATTAAAAAAAACATTTACCGTATTTTTCACTCTATAAGACGCATCAGACCACAAGACACACCTAGTTTTTGGAGGAGGAAAACAAGAAAAAAAATATTCCGAATCTCAGAAGCCAGAACAGCAAGAGGGATTGCTGCACAGTGAAAGCAGCAATCCCTCTTGCTGTTCTGGCTTCTGTGATAGCTATGTAGCCTGCATTCGCTCCATTAGACGCACACACATTTCCCCTTACATTTTAGCAGGGGAAAAGTGAGTCTTATAGAGCAAAAATACGGTATATACCATTGTATCACAGGGGTATAGAAAGCCATAAAACGATACAGTAAAATAATTATAAAAAGCAAGTTAAAAGTTCTCATGATAACCAACCACATGCCTATGGGAAGCCCGGAAGCACAACCCGAGCACAAGAGCCCTCTCCCCTTCTGAGGTTTCCAGCAACTGCTATTCAGAAGCATTGCTTCCTCCGACCGCAGAAGTAGAACATAGTCATTCATGTTTCTTCCAGTGCTGGCAATGAGGCTCCATCCATGCAGTCCAACGGCACTTCCATACAGCAGTTCAGTGCGAGCTCAGTGCAGCGAATGCGTGCAAGAGTTGTGCAGCATCCACACACAACATGGCATCATCAAGATGCCAGCCCATATTATTTCCACATTTAATCTGATTTTACTGTCTCTGTCGAAAATCCACTAAGTAAAAAAACACAGAAACAGTAAATCCAGATTAAATGGCGAGAGTGGACAAGCAAAATGTGGCACAGCCTTTTGATAACGAAGACATCATGTTATGTACCAGCAGCTACAAGACCACAATAAACTGCTCTGTATAAATACATAGTCTCTTTCAGCGGTTCCCCCTGCATTGAATGGGGTTGGACTAGATGATCCTTGTGGTCTCTTCCAACCAGTGGCGTAGCGTGGGTTGTCAGCACCCGGGGCAAGGCAAATAATTTGCGCCCCGTAACCCGTGGATTTGCGCCCCCTAACCCGTGGATTTGCCCTAACCCCAGATGTTGCGCCCGGTGCGGCCGGCCCCCCCTGCACCCCCCCACGCTACGCCACTGCTTCCAACTCTACAATTCTATGATTCTTCCCCCCACCCCAACCACTTGAAAACTGCTGAGAGTCTTGGCAGACCAGTTAATGGGTTTTTTTCTGTCCGTTGTAGCAACTGTAATGTGCTGTGCTAGATGCTGCAGGATTTTTAACTGTGTTTTTATTGCTTCTTTCATTATTTAAATTGTATTTTATTTTTTGACATGGACTACAATAGAAGGTACGATAATACATAAAAAATACAATGCAAAAGCAGCAATAAAAATACAATTAGAACTCAACATGAATATTTAACGCACTGCACCCACTGTTCACAGTTGCTGCACCCGCTGTTCTACACACACACCGCAGACCACCAGATTGAAGTCCACGGGCCACAGTCTGGTCTGGTCCTGGTCTATTCAGGGACACAGAACATAGGAGCTGCCTTATATATATCTGAGTGAATCAGATCACTGGTCCATTTAGCTCAGGGGTCAGCAAACCTTTTCAGCATGGGGCTGGTCCACTGTCCCTCAGACCTTGTGGGGGGCCGGACTATATTTTGGGGGGAGAAATGAACGAATTCCTATGCCCCACAAAGAACCCAGAGGTGCATTTTAAATAAAAGGACACATTCCACTCATGTAAAAACATCAGGCAGGCCCCACAAATAACTCAGAGATGTATTTGAAATAAAAGGACACATTCTGCGCATGTAAAAACACGCTGATTCCTGGACCATCCGCGGGCCAGATTGAGAAGGCAATTGGGCCGGATCCAGCCCCGGGCCTTAGTTTGCCTACCCATGATTTAGCTCAATATTGTCTACACTGACTGGCAACAGCTCTCCAGGGTTCCAGGCTGGAGAGTCTGCCTGAAGATGCTGGGAACTGAATCTGGGACTGATGGGCACACGCCACAACCTCTTTTATTGGTTACAACAAAATGCATCTTCCAAGCCTAATTTAAGTAGGGTGAAGGGGATCTAGCAAGCACCCATTAAGGCCTCTGCAGAAACCTGTGCGCTCTTGGGTACCACGTTGTCGATCCTTGAATAACAAAGCAACAATGTATAAGACTATTGGAGGGACTGCTTACAGAACTTCAGCAAAGATCTAAGAACAGCAAGTTGCTAGTTTGTGTGTTTTTGTTTTAAAGCAAATTACAGTGGTGCCCCGCAAGACGAATGCCTCGCAAGACGGAAAACCGGCTAGACTAAAGAGTTTTCCATTTTGGAGGCGCTTTCCAAAATGAATTTCCTATGGGCTTGCTTCGCAAGATGAAAATGTCTTGCGAGTTCCTGCGGGGTTTTTTTCCTCCCCCCCTTTTTTCTAAGCTGCTAAGCCGCTTATCCGATAAGCCGATAAGCCGCTAAAAGCCGCTAAACCGCTAATAGCACTAATCCGCTAATCCGTCAATGGACTTGCTTCGCATGACGAAAAAACCGCTAGACGAAGAGAGTCGCGGAACGGATTCTTTTCGTCTTGCGAGGCACCACTGTAATAGAGAATAAAGAACCTTCAGCTGCACACACACAATACGTTTAAAGCACATCCATGACTCCCTCCCAAAGAATAATGGGAACTGTAGTTTCTCTCTCATACAGCTGCGATTCCCAGCACCCTTACAGACTGTTCCCAGGGTTTTTGAGGGCATGTCATGTGCTTTAAACGTATGGAGTGTATACAGCCTTAGCACCAACAGAAAGGCTGAAAGAAAGGCCAGGTGAATTTTTCGTGGGAAGGGCATTCCACAATTGTGGGGCCACCACCAACAAAGGCCACTTTTCTCATCATGGCCCATCTAATTTCACACATGGAAAAGGGCAGAGCACAGGACCTCCGAAGCTGATCCTCAGTGCCCACTGCTTCACGTGGGTGCAAGAGATTACTGAGGTAACCTGGCCCCCAAAGCCATTCCAGGTCCTTAACAACTAATAGCAGCCATTCATGACACAAAGCTCCAAAACAAAAGCTGGCAACCATTGCAGTTAGAACCACAAAACTCCAAATTTTAGGCGCCAGATCTCAAGCCTGTCAGCAACATTTTGCATCAATTGGAAGTTTATGAGGCATTGGTTTTGTCTGTTTTGTAAAACAGCTTCACATGATTAGCAATGCTGTAATCCAGCCTGGAAGTAACCAGGACACCGATAACTGATGTCAAGGTCCATCTTAAAAGATGGAATAAATGTGTATTAAATAACTTGCTGGCTCACTTTGGCGTTGTGAGACTGACCCCCTTCCCCCTATCCTCTCCCAGGCCCCATCTGCGCTATGTATTTAAAGCAGTATTATATCACTTTAAACAGTCATGGCTTCCCCCGCAGAATCCTGGGAACTGTAGTTTGTTCAGGGTGCTGAGAATTGTTAGGAGACTCCTATTCAACGCACAGAGCTATAATCCCCGGAGTGGTTTAACACTCAGTTCCCCTTCCCAGGGAACTCTGGGACTTGTAAGGGGAATATGCGTCCCCCGACAACTTCCAAAGGGCCAGTGACCAACACAGACTAGCACTTTTCAAAGTCAATACCCTTCTCACATTGTCTCATCTAGCTGGCTATGTTGTCCATGGAACTCCCCGCAAGAGGATTCAAGGCGTGGGATGCTCTGTTCAGTTCATGCACTGTGCTGGCCAGGAGGGCTTGGGCCTCACCATCCCATCCCATTGAGTGCACCTGAGACATACTGCCCCACCTGCCTGGGGGAAGATCAGTGGCAACAGGAAGCTGATCCTCCCCCATCTCCCCCCAGCCCGTTGCCCCAGGAAGCTGGTCCGCCATTACTGATCCTCTTGCGGAGTTCCGCTTCAGAGGGACTCCCGGATTCCCCGGGGTACAGTTTGGATAGCCTCCGATTTAGGCCCTGCCTCTTGGGGTGACAGCCTGCCTCTCTCTCAGTTCTTCTGCAATAACAATTCCTGACGACCGTGCGAATCCAGACTGCATTAAAGCACCCATGTCAAACCACATGGCATCTGGGCACACAAGTGCTCTGAGTTGAATTTTGCACACTTTTAAGTTTCTCCGAGGACCCCCTGCTCCTTCCCTCCGGCATTAGTTCCCCATCTCTCTCGTCTCTCCCACTCAGCCCCCTTCCCACTGCCACTACTTTGTAGCTTGCATCCGGGTGCCCCCCCTTCCTTCCTTCCTTCCTTCCTTGAACTCACCCGCGCCTTGCAGCCTTTGTGTCTGCCGCAGCCCTTCGATTGCTCCCAGGTTGGGAAGCGAGATGCAAGAGGCCGTTTCTCATGTCAGACCGGAGGCGGGAGGCGGGACGAGAAGGGAGAGGGAGCCTTCTCCCCCCCCTTCCTCTCTCTCTCTCTCTCTCTCTCTCTCTCTCTCTCTCTCTGCAGCTCTCATCTCAAATTTCCACAGGCCTTTCTAGGAACCAGAGCTTCATAGGTTTAACCCTCTGAACCACTCCAAGTAGGAAAAACAACAACATCAACAGAGGAGAACAATTGCAGAGGGATAGTGGCCATGTTAATCTGTTGCAGTCAAGAGGACTTGACTTGCAGTCTTTTAAAGGCCAGAAAGTGAACAGCGGGGGGAGCTTTTCTTGGACTACAAAATGCCACACACACACACACACACACACACACAAAATGTTACTTTTCTAGCCCTAGCAAAGCCGCTCTCAAATGGTTCCCCCCCCCCAAAGTAAACATCAAGGAACGAAAATTAAAACTAAAGCCTTAAAAATAAGAAGGGAACAGAGTTCGCACTCCTCCAAAAGTCCTTTTTATTGTGCATGGCTAATGTTTCGTGCTCATGATACTATTGGGGTGTCCACACACTATTCCACTTTCAATACTGTTTACATCTTCAAAGGTTTGGAGGCAAAAACACTGCTTTATTTCTAGTCACTGCATGTCTTGTGGCTTACGGCTGAAATCCTTTAAGTTTTCATGCCACAAACGTTCTGGAGTATTATTATTATTATTTTTGTCCCACTTTGGATGCACTATAGCCCCTTAAGACAGCAATAATGTGGTAGCACTGGAGAAACATTATTTAACAAATGTTGTATTTCAAATTGCTGTAACCTGCCTGTGGGCCTTACAGTGAAGCGTGCATAATGAATAACAACAACTAATAAAGTAGAATAAATCTACCAGCAACAAATAAAGCAGAAAAAACTCATAGCTGATACACCCTGATCAGTCACATCTGCACAATATATTTAACACACATTTACACCACTGAATGCTGGGATCTGTGTTACCCAACACAGAGCTACAATTCCAAGCTCTTTAAAACTAGTTTTCAGGTTTCTTTGATGGGAACCCATGCCTGCTTAAAGTGGTATAAGAATGCTTTAAATATATTATTATTTTATATCATTATTATTTATTAACTTTGTATACTGCCCTTCATCCGAAGATCTCGGGACGGCTCACAGCATCAAAATAAAAGATAAAAACACAAAATACATAATAAAAACAGGAAGCAAAACAAAACAAAACAAAACAAAACAATAACACCCCCTTTCCCTCACCTCCAAATATATGGTACAGAAATGACTTCTGGGTCAAGAGCATGCTGCAGAATACACCCACAATAAAATACCAGCCCTACATTAAAAGCTATGTGGAATGTCTTCATTGCCTGCCTGAACACCACCAGGGATATGGTGAGGACCAGGGTGTTACTGCAGAAAAGTCCTTGCTCATGGTGTCCCCCCCCCAAACTGGGACATGCAAGAGGAACTTGGAAGATTATCATAATTTATAGGGAGGTTCATATAGGACAGGAAAGTGGTACCCTCCAGATATTCCTGGGCTAAATCTCCTATCATCCAATGGCCAGGGATTATGGGAGTTGAAGGGTCATAGCTTCCCAATTCCTGATATTGGAGAAAGCCACAAATCTATTGCCAATCCATGAAGCGTTTGTTTGAGGGGCGGGTATTACATCTTAGGGATGGGAGATTCGGCAAAATCAGCTTTTCTCATTTTCTAATTTCCCAGACTTATATTCCGTTCTCCACTTTTCGACATCTGTTTGTGATATGTGTGCGTGTGTATAGCCCTCATGAATATTCATCAGCATTTTTATTTCTCCTAATATATGTATCTTGGTATGGTGATTTTCCTAATATACACATTTTTATATAGCAATCCCACCCCGCCCCCCCGCAATACAATGCCTTTTTTGTATACTATTTTAACTGATATATGCATTTTACTGCGCGCTTTAGTCCAGTAAGTATGAATTTTTGTAGAAGTCACTCGGCTAGAGAATTGTGCTTCAAAATTAAAAGAAGTACAAATTTCAGAGTACAAATTTCAAAGGACAGCTGTGTTTCCATTTTTGTATTGTGTCAGTGTGAATTAGGTAGCTTAATATTTAAATGTGAACTGAATCAAAGACCTTCCCCTTCCCTGATTACATACCCAGACTGGTACAAGGAGGAACACTGCAAACATAGACTGCATAATTAAGTCTAAGCAGCAAATCAGAGAGGAAACACTAGATTATTAGTCAATTTCATGAAACAAAGAGTCTTGGTGGCCCGAGCAAACAGATTTGTTAGGAATACAGGAAATTGACATTATTACAGGGAGGAGCAACAGTTACTTATTTTTTATTATTGAATTTATATACCTCCTTCATCAAAAAATCTCAGTGCAGTTCACAAAATTAAAAATACGAGATGAAAGCTAAAATAAATATTTAAAACAAAAACAACAAAACTATAACCCCTCTACCCACCCACAAACACATTTAAGAGGCTGTAGAATATTAATCAGTCGAATGTTTTTTTATCTTTCTACCGTAGGCTACATTCCAGCCATGTAAAGCAATGCACATTTCTCCATCTAGGCGCGTTCTCACACTTCAAGGACACATTCCAGCTGCACAAAAACATTAAAGGAAGGCATGTATGCTTTCTATACATAAAATTTAAGAGCCTAAGAAGAGTCCTGCTGCATCAGAATAATGGCCCAATCTAGTCCAGCATGCTGTTCCTACAATGGCTGACCAGGTGCCTGGGGGAAACCTACAAGCAGGATCTGAGGGGAACAGCACTGCCTTCTCCACTTGTGATTCCCAGCAATTGGCATTCAGAGGCATAGATCGCCTCTGACAGTAGAGGATATAGTCATCGTGTCTAGTAGCTATTAAGAGCTTTCTCCTCTGCAATATTTGTCTAATCCTTTTAAAATGAATCCAAGCTGAGAGAGCAAGTTCCATAGTTTTAACAATGTACACATCAAGCAGAAATTTGTATCACAGCTTTACTAAAACGACATTAAAATAAAGGGAGGAGAGATGTGTCAAAATGCATGTATACCCTCATGCATAAGGTAAAAGGTAAAGGACTCCTGGATGGTTAAGCGTCTATGGTGTTGCGGTGCTCATCTCACTTTCAGGCCGAGGGATCAGGTGTTTGTCCACAGACAGCTTTCTGGGTCATGTGGCCAGCATGACTAAACTGCTTATGGCGCAACGGGACACCCTGACGGAAGCCAGAGCGCACGGAAATGCTGCTTACCTTCCCGCCGCAGCGGTACCTATTTATCTACTTGCACTGGTGTGCTTTCAAATTGATAGGTTGGCAGAAGCTTGAAGAGAACAGGAGCGCACCACGTCTGCAATGGATTCCAAATAACTTTACTGCAAGAGAGGCTGCCTTCCTCGCAATAGAAAGCTTAATTTCCATTCATTTTCTGATTCTTAGTGTTATTTTAGTAAGGGCTTAAGATCTCTGATCCCTGTACTCTGCAGGAGAGGACCTTTTGTAGTTATTACCACATCACAATATAGGAATCGAGCCTTTAGCATGTTGGTACCTGCCCTTAGAAGCCCCTTCCCCATTACAGATCAGACAAGCAAAGTCTCCATTGCCTATCGAAGACCTTCCTTTTTCAAAGAGCCTTTTAAGTGAAGATATTTATCCCATTTTCTATCGGCGTCGGATTTGAAATTGATTTTACATACAAAAGTGGTTTTTAATTGCTTTTACATATGAAAGCGTTTGTAGTTGTTGTTGTTCTCCCTTGCGTTGTTGTTTTTCATTTTAATATATAGGTCACTGTGCAATTGCTTTTATTGCTGCTGGTTTTCATTGTGAAATTGCTTTGAGGCATTTTCTGGGAAGCAATTATTAAATGGAATTTAAATAAATAATAGCAAGCGTTCTCCAACACTACAAGCATAAAGCTGATGTTCATGAATATGGCGAGGCACAGCAAAATTGACTCCATCACCTACAGGGCTGGCTTGAGGCCTTGCCCTGCCTGAGGCGGAAGGACAATATGGCACCTTTCCTTATTTAATGCAACTAAAGTGGATATGACTGGGGGTCACACCACATGTTTATAACACTCATACCAGTTTTAAAATTCATTGTGTGTCCTCCCACCCACCCACCCCAGGCCAAATGTGAAAACTGTAGTTTTTTAAGCCTGCTGTGGACTGTAGCTCTGTGAAGGGGTCCTCCTAACAACCGTCAGCACCCTGAACATAGTTCCCAAGATTCTTTGGGGGAAGCCATGACTACTGAAAGTGGGCTCAAGAGTGCTCAAATTGTACGGTGTGGATGTGACCAGGCAGTGTCCTCCACTGCACTTGACGGCCCAGCCGCACATACCTCCCTAAGGCATACACAAAAGGTCTCAGCAAATATCCCGCTGAGTCCACGATGCATGAGGGACTGTTTACTTTGGCTCAGCATCCCCTACACTGAGCACAAACATTCCCATGCCTACATTTTTACAGGACGCCAGAACTGAACCCCTTCTCTCCCTCCTATTCTGAACAGAAGAGAGGTGCAAAGAGCTTTGCTCAGTGAGCGACCACAGCGGTGGCTGGTTTAGACCCCTTTCCTCATGTGACGGGGTGCCAGATTTGAGGATGGGGCACATATCCACGCCATTTTGTGTTCCTGTCTCTCTTCCTTCTCTTTCAACGGTGGCAGCCATTTTGTCTCACGCCACGTTCCCGTGGCAGCCATCTTGTGTTATGTCATGAATCCACGACAGCCATTTTGTGACTGGTGCCCATGGAGATTTCTCAAAATTCCCAGTGTGCCCACCAGCTCTAAAAGGTTGGTGGCTCCAGCTGGCACTGTGCACGCCGCATACTCTCTTCTCAGCAGTGGAGGTCCTGCTCCATGATCACCTACTTTCTGAAGCTTCACACCAAGGAGAGTAGCCCTGGTTTATTATTCCTCACCAATTAAAAGCTTTTGGCAGCAGCTTCGAGTAGCTTTGCAATGCTGCCACACACACCCCCCCCCCCGCAATTTTGTTACCATTTTACAGACCGATTTTATTTTGCTGGCCTCTTTGTTACTTTTGCGATCTGCTTCAGTTCTGCTGCTTTTATTGTTTTTAATGATGGATGGCTTTAATCTGTTGATTCCCTGGTGCGGGCTGCTTTGGTTTTATTTTACAAGAAAAGCAGGGCGCCAAACCATTAAATGAGATAAATAAATAATAATCTTAAGAGTCCCTGCCAGTTATGCGCACCTCTTAAAAAGTCAGACACAGAACCTCTGCCAGGAAGAAAAGAAGCAAACCTGATACAATTCTTTTAAGCTTATTTTAAAAAGGAAAAGGAAAAAAAAAAGAGTAGAGGAGGCTTGCTTAAGGCCTCCTAATGAGCTTGCATCTGAGCGGATATTTACTAGGGCACATTCCCAATTCCTAGCTTAATTTTGTGGCTCCTGTGATATACTTCTGTGGTTCTACACTGACATTTGCCACACTTTATTCTGCAAAAAGAACAAAGAGCCTTGTGGCACCTCGAAGACTTAATGCTTTTATTATGGCACAAGCGTTTGTGAACTACAGTATGCTTCATCGCTCTCCTGTTCTTTGGATGAAGAGTGAAATGCAGAGGGAAACATCCGCGACTCAGTGAAAAGGCTGTGTGTCTCTGCACACGTGTGATGACTAAAATCAGGCTCTCTACTGAAACCAGATATATTTCACAAACTTTAGCACAAGAATGGGGAGTCTGTGGCCCTCCAGATGTTGCTGGATTGCAACTCACATTGTTATGATCATTGGCCACGATGGCTGGGGCTGCTGGGAGTGGGAATCCTACATCTGGAGGGCCCCAAGCTCCCCACCCTGCTTTAGTGATTGGAGGTGGTAGCCCAAGAAGAGCCCTGTGGAAGCACAAAGCTTGCTTCCACAGCAATACAGTTGGGTCATGGAGGCCACATTCACTTCATATGTCTAATGCACTATATGATACCACTTTAAACAGCCATGGCTTAAGAATTCTAGGTGCTTAGAGTTGTTAGGAGCCTCCCTTTTCCCATCACAATGGTATAACCATCAGGGAACTCTGAGAAGTGTAACTCCCAGCACCCTTCACAAACCACAGCTCCCAGAATTATTTGGGAGAAGCCAGCACTGTTAACAGCAGTATCAGAGTAATTTAAATCTATGGTTTGAACCTTTAGTAAAAGCATTAGAAACTTGAACCCGAAACCATAGAGATAGACAAATCAGTTCATTTCAGTTCTATGCTTCTCGTTTTTCTCACCTCCAATTCTTCACATTTCCGTAGAAATCTGCCAAATTTTGTGTGTGGGGGGGTGGAAATCCTAATGAAAAAGCTCGTTTTCAATGCAATTTTTCACATACTCAAATAGTCACAGAGCTACCATTCCCAGAGTGGTTTTGCAATCAATCCCTCTTCCCAGGGAACTCTGGGAATTGTAGCTCTGGGAGCGGAATAGGATGTCTCCTAACAACTCCCAGCACCCTTAACAAATGACACCTCCCAGAATTCATTGGGGGAAGCCATGACTGCTTAAAGTGGCATCCAAGTCCTTTAACTGTATAGGGAGAATGTGAGCAGGGAGTCTTTCCTAGCCCTACCTGGAGCTGCCAGGGATTGAACCTGGGGACCTCCTGCACACCCAGCAGATAGGTAAAGGTAAAGGTACCCCTGCCCGTACGGGCCAGTCGTGTCCGACTCTAGGGTTGCGTGCTCATCTCGCTCTAGAGGCCGTGAGCCGGCGCCGTCTGAAGACACTTCCGGGCCACGTGGCCAGCATGACGAAGCTGCAGCTGGCGAGCCAGCATCAGCACAGCACACGGAAACACCGTTTACCTTCCTGCTATAAAGCGGTCCCTATTTATCTACTTGCACTTAAGAGTGCTTTCAAACTGCTAGGTGGGCAGGAGCTGGGACCAAACGACGGGAGCTCACCCCGCCGTGGGGATTCGAACCGCCGACCATACAATCAGCAAGTCCTAGGCACTGAGGTTTTACCCACAGCGCCACCCGCGTCCCCTACACCCAGCAGATACTCAGAGTTAATTACCCCTCCCTCCCTCTCTCTCTCTGTTTGTGTAATTATTTTGAGAGCTCTGCCTTGCCACATTGGCTGCTGCAGTGGTAAATCCAGCTTTCCTCCACCAGCACTTTACTGCTGTTATAATTTGTACCCTGCTATTTGGGTCATAAAATGCAGGCTGGGATATTTTTTTAAAAAAAGAAGCACAGATCCTGCTGAAAGAGGCGTATGTCTCGGGTGTGGTGGGGAGTCTACATAGCTGGTCCGAGAAGAGGCCCTTCGCCATCCGGAATAGGGATGCAAGGGGCAGGAGAGCAGTGTATCCTATCCTGTTTTATTTTGGGTGGGGGTTAAGAGGGAGGCATGCGCTCTGATGCATCTGGGGCCTGCTGCTTCTTTATTGGTGCGCTTAGCCTAGAGCCAGAGACTGCCTTGCTTTTTATTAATCTAATAAAAGGATTTGACAGAGCACTTCTAATATGCAGAGTGCTCTCCCCCCCCCCGCCCGCAATTGCTCGCCATCCCAACAAACAGCAGCTTTTATGGGTCAAAAAGCAGCAATGGGGGAAAAGGCAGTCTCTCTCTTTCTCTGGCCACCCCACCTTCCCCCAGAACCACATCCAGTTTCGGCAGCCATTACTCACAGCTGCCAGATGAAACCAGCGGAATCAGAGGCAGTGTACCTTTGAATAAAGGTAAAGGTAAAGGGACCCCTGACCATTAGGTCCATTAGGTCCAGCCGTGACCGACTCTGGGGTTGCGGCGCTCATCTTGCTTTATTGGCCAAGGGAGCCGGCATTTGTCCGCAGACAGCTTCCGGGTCATGTGGCCAGCATGACTAAGCCGCTTCTGGTGAACCAGAGCAGCGCATGGAAACGCTGTTTACCTTCCCGCCGGAGCGGTACCTATTTATCTACTTGCACTCTGATGTGCTTTCGAACTGCTTAGGTTGGCAGGAGCAGGGACCGAACAACGGGAACTCACCCCGCCGTGGGGATTCGAACCGCCGACCTTCTGATCGGCAAGTCCTAGGCTCTGTGGT
Organism: Podarcis erhardii; assembly: GCF_964252035.2. NCBI lineage: Eukaryota > Metazoa > Chordata > Lepidosauria > Squamata > Lacertidae > Podarcis > Podarcis erhardii. Next base: position 116,806,989 of record NC_138498.1, on the reverse strand, counting down.
TTAACCCACAGCGCCACCCGCATCCCGGTACCTTTGAATACCAGGCAACAAATGAAAGAGAGGGAAGTTGGAAGCTGCACTCTTCAGAGCTGGACCTCTGGTCCATGTAGTTCATGAGGTCATGGTGGCCAAGCAGGTGCCTCAAAAGCAAAACCTCTGGCAACAGGGTTACCTGGCATACAGAGGCCTATTGACAGAACATAGCCATCGTAGCAAGTACCCTCCATGAATCTGCCTAATCCTCTTTTGTAGCCACCATTGCACCTTGTGGGAACAAATTCCAGTTTTAACTGCGGGTTGTGTGAAGAAGGACTTTCTTTTGTCTGTTCTGAAATCTGACAACATTCTGCTTTATGGGGTGTCCCTGAGTTCTAGCATTATGAGTGGCAGCAGCTCTCCAGGGTTCCTGGGATTGGACTAGATGACCCTCGGGGTCCCTTCCAACTCTACAGTTCTATGATTCTATGACATTTCCAGCCCTGCTGCAACGTGTTATATGTAAGGCTGCCCCTGAAGACGATTCAGAAGCTTCAGCTGGTGCAGAATTCGGCAGACAGGTTGCTCACTGGGCCAAGAGAGTTTGAGCGTATCACACCACTCCTGGTCTGACTGCACCGGCTGCCAATTATCTTCTAGCCCAACTGAAAGTGCTGGTTTTGACCTATAAAGCCTTAAACGGCTCAGTACTGCAATACCTCAAGGACCACCTCTCTCCACATAAAGCAACCCAGACTTGGCGTTCATCATCTGAGACCCTTCGTGTGCCTCCCTTGATCTGGAGGGTGGCAACACAAGAACGGGCCTTCGCTGTAGTGACGCCCCATTTGTGGAATGTTCTCCCCAGGAAGATTCGCCTGGTGCCTTCATTATATATTTCTAGGTGGCAGGCAATAATGTTCCTCTTCAACCAGGCCTTTGCCTGATTAATATTCTACAGCCTTTTAAATGTGTCTGCAGGAAGACGGGGGGGGGGGGGGCTATTGTTTTGCTGGTTTGTTTTAATTATTTACTTGCGTTTTTATCCTGTATTTTATTTTGTAAACCACCCTGAGATCTTATGATGAAAGGCGGTAAATCAATCTAAAAAACAGCAATAAATACCTGGAGAGGTGGAGAATCGAACCTGGGACCTTTTGCATGTGACGCATGTGCTCTACCACTGAGCTACCTACAGCCCTTCCCCAAATATCCATGCAAATAATTATTGGGGGCTAGCAGTCACCAATTCACAGACCCACCCTTATGATTGTGCTGCAACTCTGACTTACTCCTGCCACTCCTCAATTTCTCCACTGGTTACCTCTGAGGAAGAAAAAAGGCCACAGCAGGTTGCCAGCACTAACACCTTAGAATCATAGAATCATAGAGTTGGAAGAGACCACAAGGGCCATCGAGTCCAACCCCCTGCCAAGCAGGAAACACCATCAGAGCACTCCTGACATATGGTTGTCAAGCCTCTGCTTAAAGACCTCCAAAGAAGGAGACTCCACCACACCCCTTGGCAGCAAATTCCACTGTCGAACGGCTCTCACTGTCAGGAAGTTCCTCCTAATGTTTAGGTGGAATCTTTTTTCTTGTAGTTTGGAGCCATTGCTCCGTGTCCGCTTCTCTGGAGCAGCAGAAAACAACCTTTCTCCCTCCTCTATGTGACATCCTTTTATATATTTGAACATGGCTATCATATCACCCCTTAATCTTCTTTGCAGTATTTGCAGTGGGTGCCAAACTGATACCTGCTGAGTTCAAGGTGTTAGTACTAACACATAACAGATAAGCTCAGAGATGAGGCTACCTGAGAGGCACCTGAGAGGTAACAGCAATGGCAGGAGAGTTTCTCCTGCAAGCAGAGGCAGCCTGTCCTGATTCGCCGCAATGGGAAGGTGCCACTTTGAATTCATGCCATGCACCCTGCTTGCCGCCCTCACCAAAGCCCCACTTACACGGCTGCAGCTTCTGCGTTCTGGCAAGATCATGAGAAAGCACTGTAGGTGCCTCCCTGTGTGATCTTGCAGGACTCTTGCAAGATCTCCCTAAAACCCAGAAGCCACTAGATCAGCTTCTCCTCACTTCTCTAGCATCATAGGAGTAAACTCTTTGGGGCCAAGGTCCTGTCCCCCCCCCCAATAAAATATTTGAGGGGGCCGCCCCCCAAGTTGATGGTAATTGCTATTCAAATGTTGCCTGTGTACTGCGTCTTGCAATCGATTATGTGGGGTGAAGTTACGTGCCCCCCAAAGTGCATTTTTTAAAGGAAAAATGGTTCCAGTACTCACCGTGAACTTGTTACAGTAAATTACACTTTTAACATTTGTTGGGGAAAGGTGGCAGTATTGCATACCCTTGAATACACCCAGAAAAAAGAACTGCCCCCAATATCTGGCAGTGGGGGGGCATGCCCAGGGAGGCGCCCCTTGGATTCTGCTACTAATTAATACTACTAGTACTACCACCACCAATAATAGTCAGTGCTTTTTTTCTAAAAAAATGTTTAGGGGTACTCTCATTTTGACTCAAGAAAAATCACCATTTTATAGTTCAAATTGGGAAAAATAAATGCAGAAAATGGACAAAAGTACAAAGATTCACAAAATGTTTAGGCATACCCCTGTGTCCCCCCACAAAAAAAAGCAGTGATAATAATGTATTAGTCCCTAAATTGCTACAAGGCTGTGTTGTTTTGCTAGGAGTCAGCTTAAGGGAACAAGTAGCAGGTGATAGGAATAGCCAGGGGTGTTATTAGGGCACAGCCCAAGGGGCAGTGAGCCCCAGGTATTTTACACTGGGGGCCGAATCTGCTGCCCCTTGCTCCTTTATTATTTAACCATATGGGGGCACTGGATATGGACATTTTTTTCTTTAAGTCTTTCATTGTCCAATCTTAAGTTCTCTTTGCCAGTTTGCAATTTTCTTTTAAAGCCTTCATGAAAATTCAACAGCGTTTTAGTGCAAATGTCTAACATACACCTTTTATGTGTGCAAGTTTGCTCCAAAATATACCAAAACTATTTCCCCTGGCATAATTGTGTGCATCTTTTTTGCCAGCAAATGCATGTATATGCACGCTTTATCCCACTGTATGCATTTTTGCACATACTACTTGACAAAAGAACTGCTCTGCAAAATTCAGCGAAGAGTGGGTTTGAAACAATAGCCGTATATTTCAGTTCATGCATTCTTTCGGAAAGTGAAAAATTGTTTCAGAAACATAAAATGGTAGAGTCCGAAGGGACCCTAAGGGTGATCTAGTCCAATGCTCTGACATGCAGCAATCTCAACTAAAACACCCATGATAGATTCCCATCCAACCTCTGCTTAAAAACTTCCAAGAAATGAGAGTTCACAACCTCCAGAGGGAGTCTGTTCCATGGATGAAGAGCTCTCAACATCAGAAAGTTCTTCTTGATGGTTAGTTGGAATCTCCTTTCTTGTAACTTGAAGCCAATGGTTTGAATCCTACCTCCTGAGCAGGAGAAAACAAGATTGCTCCATCTTCCATGTGACAGCCCTTTATAGATACTTGAACATGGCTATTCGTCTCGTCTTTCCCAGGCTAAACATACCCAACTTCCTCAACTGTTCCTCATAAGGCTTGGTTTCCAGACCCTTGATCATCTTGGTCACCCTCCTCTGCACATGTTCCAACCTGTCAGTATTCTTCCTAAAATTATGGCACCCAGAACTGGAAACAGTACTCCAAATGTGGTCTGACCAAAGTAGAATAGAACGGTACTATGACTTCCCTTGATCGGGATGCTATACTTCTGTAGATGCAGCCTGGAATAGTGTTAGCTTTTTTTGCTGCTGCATCACAATGTGGACTCATGTTAAGCTGGTGGTCTACTCAGACCCTAGATCCTTTTCACATGTACTACTGTTAAGCCAAGTGCCCTCCATATTTATATTTGTGCATCTGGTTCTTGCTGCCCAAGTGCAGAACTTTGTCATTATGGAAATTCATTTTCTTAGTTTGGACCCAGTTCAGTAATCTGTTATAGTCAGATGAGAATCCAGGCCACAACTCTCTCCCAGTTCTACCTAGACATGCCTGGAAACATCTGCATGCAAGGGAAATGTTCCACCACTGAGCTACACCCCTTCCTCAAGTTTTTAAGGTACCCAGAAATGCCCCTGGGATGAGCCACTGCCGATGTAGAATATTCTGGCCCACACAGACCATTAGGCTGACCTGGTATTAAGGTAGTTCTTAATTTTCATGGCAGTGAGATGTGCCACTCCTGCTGAATTCAGCTCTCTCCTACCGCAGAAGTAATAAAAGATTAAAGAGCAACATGGAAAGAATTCACAAACATCCCACATCTAGAACACCCACGTAAGATGCTGCAGGGCCAGTTCGACAGAGGTTGTTCCCAGCTTAGTCCCAATCCCCAGGGGGAAAGGATCTCTCTTGAAATGCAGCGTATGGATTGATATATACGTTCAGGCATCCTTTCTCTCAGCTTCTGAGCCCAAGAGGCACTGATTGTGTTTATTTCCCTCTTTCTTGTTACCAGACCATGCCAGAGAGCGATTCCTGCCTCTTTAGTTATTTATGGGATTTTTCCACAGCACTTTTCGACTTGCCTGCCCAAATCGGCTTTTCCTGCCCCCTGCCCCCAATTTGTCTATCCCTCCCCATCGTTTTTTTTCTCCTCCTCCTCTCCACCCATCATCCCAGGTACCTTTAATTCACTGCTCTGGGACATCTTTCTCCAGCCGCTTGCAAAGATAATTCAAAATCCCAGTTGGCAAAGGCAGCAGACAGGAAGTGGCATTCATGAATGCAATCCCATTCTTCCCTCCCTTGCCTCCCAAACCTCCTCCCTCTCTAGCAATTGCAGCTCGGTGGATTTAACCCTCAAAGAGCTGCAGAAGAGCACCTCTAGTCTGGGAATCTGGAAGACAAGTTCTGGACATCTTCCTAGGGAATTCTTATTGGGCTTTTATCTATTGCTCATCCGACTGAAAGCAGACCCAGGGAAATTGACATGCCAAACCAGCTCAGTCCCATTAATTGCAATGGGACTTGGTTAGATGCTGCCCATCGATTGATTAATTGGAATGTATTTCCCAATCTTCCTCCCAAAGGCGGCAAAACCATCAGTGATAAAGCAATACAATTAAAAAATGAGAGAAGAATGTAGATAAAACATTGAAAACCAAATTAATAAAATATAAACAGTGTCAACTCCTCACATGGCTACTCGTGGCAAAGGCAAGCACATCAGAAAGGCTGTTCACCGTACAGAAGAGGTGGGGAAACTTTTTCGATCTGAGGGCTGCAATCCCTTCTGGGGAAGGAAGGGTCACACAGAATCACAGAATTGTAGAGTTGGAAGGACCTACAGGGGCCATCTAGTCCAACCCCCCGCAATGCAGGTATCTTTTTGCCCAACGTGGGGCTTGAACCCACAACTCTGAGATTTGTTCTCCTGCTCTAAGGACAGAGCTATCCAGTTAAACATGCCAGTGGAGGGTGAGGCTAGAGGTAAAAAAATAATAATTCCCCACCCCCTCCATGCAGGGAAGATCCCTTTGATCATGTCTTTGATCATGTCAGCTGCATGGTTGCATTCTGATATTGCATTCCCAACATTTCCCCTATTTTCTCTCCATCAAGAACCTCCATAATCTTCTTCCTGGAGCCCAGACAAATTACCCCAGAGCGCAAAGAGATTTGTGTACATATGTTGGGGTGCAAGCATAAAAGAAATGTGTATAATGAGAGAGAGAAGATGAGGAACAGAAGCTCAAAGACAGGCAAGTATGAATTCTTAAAGCAGATTTGGGAACAGTTGGTGCCAGCCAAACCTGCTGGCTTTAATGAGAAACCCACAACAACAGAAAGCAGCAGCAAAGCCATAGGTTCTGGGAGTCAGATATTTGGCTGAGAAGTTTGAAGGAGAAATGAGTAGCATTTCGTGAATGGTCAATCATATATGAACGTTAAAATAGTGTTTGCAGTGCTCTAAATGTCATATTTTGTAAAGTTGAAAGAATAAAATTTATCGCTCCCCCCTTGCAAAAGAACAGCAACACCCATTTCTTTCAGATTCAGTTTCAGGACGACGCCTTGGTCCAAGAACAAAAAGAGCATTGCTGGAAGAGGCCCATGGCCCATCTAGGCCAGTATCCTGTTCTCACAGTTGCCAACCAGATGCATCGAAGGGAAGCCAAGAGGCAGGACCTGAGTTCAAGATGGAAACCTCCTTTTCTGTGGTCTCCATCACCTGGTATATATTGCCTTCAACAGCAGAGGTAAAGCATAACCATCGTGACTCATGGGCGTAGCCATAATTTATATTTGGGGGACAGGACTTTTGTTAGGGGGGCAGAACCAAGCTATCTGTGACGTGATTGGTCAGTTTGTTAAGTATTTTTATTTATTTACTTGATGAGGAGTAGCTGACCCCCTCCCTAATATGCCCATGCTGTGGCAGGCCAGTGGCTACGGAAAGCCTTATCCCCCATGAATTTATCTAATCTTTTACACCAGTACAGGGTGGTGATCATCCACAATAGCTCAGGGGAGCGAATTCTGTAGTTAAACTCTGCGCTGGGTGAAAAAAGGTTCATCTGCCTGAACCTTCCAGCATTCAGCTTAGTTGGATGTGCCAGAGTTCTAGGACTGAGAGGGAGAAAATATTCTCTCTGCGTAACTTTATACCCCTCCATCCTGCATCTCCCTTTCCTTTTTCTCTAAACTAAAAACTTCCCAGCAGTGTTCCAGCTCGTCTCTGCTTACGTTCTGCTGGAGATGCAATAGGGATAATGTTTCTTTAAAAAGTATGTTTTTTCATTGTCCTATATTGAAATAATTTTGGCAGGAGGTAACTGAAACCATCAACAGAACTGCACGGAACAACCTTACATTTACAGAGCAAAATATGCTCTTGAATTATATACCCAGCACATGGTACCTTACAAAAGGACAATAAGAGTGGACTCTCCGTGCCCTTACCACAGCAAAAAGACTGATACAGTGGTACCTTGTGTTACGGATGAGATCCGTCTGTAACATGAAATGCCCGCAACTCGAAGTGCTGAGCAGGCAGACGGCATGATTTGGCACTTCTGCGCATGTGTGAGCGGTGAAACCCGGAAGTAACCCATTCCGGTACTTCTGAGTTGCCGCGGGACATAACGCGAAAAGACGCAACATGAAGCGGACGCAACACAAGATATGACTGTACTGATGAACTGGAAAAATAAAAATACAGTTCCCTTCTACAACTGGATTGAAGACTTATACACAAACTCACAACATATGAACAACTTGCAAATAAACACAGACTTGCCATGGACAAATTCAACGATGTTTGGAATCTGTTCTTACATATACTGTAATAGGTTAAGATCTGGTGAAGAACAATAACAACCTTGCAAAAATATATAGTTTTGGGTTTTCCCCCTCCCCCCTTTATTTTCCCTTCTACATGGGTTGTATCTCTTTCTTCTTTTCTCTCCTTTATTTACGTCTCACCATGTTTAGTGCACATATAATTATGTAGTTTTTGAAATTTGAATAAAGGGTTTTTTTAAAAAAGGAAAACACAACACACACACAAAACAAGTAAAAACTTCCCAGCTGTGTTCCAGCTCATCTCTGCTTACGTTTTGAAGCTTGCAAGCGAAAGATTAAAGCAACAACCCTATCCTGATTTTTTGGGGTTGTTGCTGTTCTTTCCTCCCCGCTCCCCACAGCATCTGGCTTACAGGGGTACACTGCACCTATAGGTGGAGGTTCTGTTTCCCGCAAGAGCACGCGGTGGGGTGTGTGGCCCGGGGAAGATCCAGCTAACAAGCTCTCCCTTTGATTTGGCAGGCGTGGGAAAGGAAGGCGGGGAGGGCGGTGTGCATCTTGTTTACTCCTCGCTTCGGATTCCCCTCCAGCCGCCGCTTCGCCTCCGATCGCCCCCTTCTCCCAAATCCCCGACTTAACTTACCGCTCCCAAAAGGCGCTGACTCCTTTGCAGCCGCGGCTAAATTGCAAAATAATAATAATAATAATTCCAAACTTCGGGACGACCCAAAAGGGGACTCAACCAAGGGGGCGGGACAGGAAGAGGAATTGTATGGAACTTTTTTTTTTTAAAAAAAACAATAATAACAACAATAATATTAATAATGTCTCCGCCTTCTCTAGGCAGGAGAGCTCGGTGCTTTTAACCCCTTAAGCTTGATGTAGGGAAAGTCAGCGGCAGGGCTTCCGGGCGTCCTTTTTATTGTGCGTTCATTTTTGCGCTGTGAGCACACCAAGCATTTCAAGCGCCTTCCACGCCCCCTCTCCCGCCGCCGGAATCCTGGGAGTTGTAGTTTGTTAAGGATGGTGGGAGTTGTAGTTCTGTGAGGTTCGAACTGCAGTTCCCAGGATGGGGGGGGGGAGGTGCTTTAAATGTATGGGTTCTCAGTGCTTTTCAATGATGTGATGTATTATACTGTATTGTTTTAATTAGTGTTTTTATAGTTGTTCTGATTTTGAGTGGAGTGCCCTACCTGGGTGGATGGAGCAGCCAAGTAATTTCGTTGTCCCCGAGAGGGGGCAATGACAATAAAGATATTATTATTATTATTATTTAAATTTTACCATAAATAAAATAATAAAATAAATACACGGTATATACGCAGCCTTGGGCTGATGGTGGTAAGGCATCATCCTGCCTTCAATACTGTTTGCACCTGCAAGTAATAGAATTGTAGAGTTGGAAGGGACACCAAAGGGTCATCTAGTCCCACCCGCTGCAACGCAGGAATCCTTTGGTCCAATGTGGGGCTTGAACCCACAAACCTGAGATTAAGAGTCTCATGCTCTACTAACGGAGCTATCCCAGTCATGTTAATAAAAACATGGTTAAGCTGCTGTGCCAGGTCCAAATGATCACATTAAGCAAATTATAAAGGATGTCTTGCGAACCATGGTTTTGCATTACATATGAATCAGGCCACCTTCGCAGATTTAAAAGTCCAGCGTTTTTCGCCCCCCACTTTGAGGTTACAGAACTGCTGGGAAAAGTCCATTTCCTTGCCACTGTGAGGTCAATAGTTCCAAATCTGTCTCAGCAGCAGCTGCAGCCCGTGGAAAAGCAGCCTGGGCCTTATTGTGCATGCACATGCATGCGCATGAATGCGCTGTTAAGAGAGACAAGAATGAACCATTCCCCTTCTCCCTGAGATTTAACTATTAAAGTCCCAGAGAAAGGGCTAAACCTCGCAATTCTAGCAATTCCACGTGGGCATTTTAAGTAGGCAGCCTGGAACAGGACAAAACGCAGGGCATCAAATTGCCAGAGCGGGGAGAGGTCACCCAGGGACTCACGTGCAACCTCTGCTCCCATTCATGTTTCAGGATGCCTGACTGTTTTATGTGCCTTTGCCCTGAAGGAGTTAAACACAGAGAGCTGTGCCGGCTAGAGGAGCATGCAAACTTGTGACCTAAGCTGAGGCACCTTCCTGATCCACCACCTTCCTCCTTCCCTCCAGGGGTTTTTGCCTCTTGGATGGAGCCATTGGGGGCTGCAGATCTCTTGCCAGAGGTTGCAACAATGACCAAGGTTCAAGGAGTGGGTGAGTTAACCCCCCCCCCAGAGGCGCTGGACAGAAAGAAGGAGAAAAAACAATTAAGAGGGAGATACAAAAGAAATCAGGAACCGTGGTGAAAAGCTGCAGAGGGCGATGTTCCCAGATTTCCCTTTTACCGTCGCCAGCATGCCTTCTGCCTTCTGCCAGGGGCTCGATGTGCAGCAGTCAGCTTGCAACTGCGTTTATCTCCCTTGCTGCAGAAAGCTGATTCTTGAATGGCAGGCTGCTGTTAAAGGCACAGGAGCAGGCCAAGCTGCTTTCCCACAGGTCAGTTGGCAGCCAGGGTTGCCAACTTATCCAGAGGGGAACCAAGTCAGGCCTGCTCCTCTGCCTTTGACAGAGGCAGGTGGCAGAAATCAAAACAGCGAAGCTTTGTGGCATGAAGGCGCCGGCGAGCGTCATTGCATGCCATTTAAAAGCACAGGAGCGGAGGTGCCTGGAAAGTTGGCAACCTTAAGCGTAGCAGTAACTGCACATTATGATATCATGTTCCGAGCGCACAAAATGCTTCACGCACATGTTACCTCGACGATCCTTGCAGCTTGGAAGATGGCTGTTTCACACACACCCATTTTGGGTGTTAAAATAAGGTTCTCCACTGCATTCCCACTTCACACATGAATGGGACAGGATTGTGCGGAAACACCAGGGTCAGTTCTGGGGGTTGCTGACTGTCTTGCGTTGGCAACTCTGCTGTGGTTATTGCATGGTATGAAAAAAGAATCATAGAGTAGGAAGGGACCTTGAGGATCATCTAGTCCAACCCCCTGCAATGCAGGAATGAAGAACCTTTACCACTGAGCTACGACCTCGGTAGAGCATGAGACTCAATCTCAGAGTCGTGCGTTTGAGCCCCATGTTTGGTGAAAGATCCCTACATTGCATGACCCTCACATGACCCTTGTGGTCCCTTCCATCTCTACTTGTGATTCCATAACCCTTTCCACTAGACCAGGCATGTCCAAAGTCCATTTTGGGGCCTAATCTGGCCCGCTGGTTGGTTTAATCCGGCCCCCATGGCAGTTTATTTCCTGGAGTAAAATCCTAAAAAAACCTCAGCAACTTCAATCCTAAAAAAAGCTCAATCCTTTAAAAAGTCAACAACTTTGGTTGGCCCTCATGGCCCTTCACTTCATCAAATCTGGCCCTCTTTAAAAAAAAGTTTGGACACAACTGCCCTAGACTGTCAGAGTAAAGAAGTGAATCTTTACGAGCGAGACAGCCTTACAGATATCAGGAGCCTAAATGAGGCTTACTTCTGAACAGAACTTCAATTTCTCTATTTATTAGTTATATCCCACAGCTTCCTCCTAAAGTGCCCAGGGTGGAAAACACGTCAGTACCAAAACAATACAATCAAAACTTCTATAAATGGTTAAAAGCAGCCTTTAAAAAAAAGTTAAGAACTAAAAGCAATCGCCAACTCTCAAAACTAATATTTTCAGCCATCAAATGACTGGGTAAAGAGGAACACTTTTCACCTAAAAGTTAATAATGAAGGAGAATGGTGCACCTCACTAGGGAGGACATTCCACAAATGGGAAGCCACTGCTAAGAAGGCCCTGTCACCTGAGTCACTGCCAACCAGGCAGTTCCCAGTGGTCTCCCCTGCAGTTCCACCAAGGTCTCCCCTGCAGATCGTAGGGAGATGTGCAGGATTGTGTTGCGGTGATTGCAACCTTCCTCCCTGGAAGTTTCAGGATGGAGGAAAGCACTTTTTCCTGCAGTGCTTAATTAAACTATGGCACTTGCTCCCACAGGAGGCAGTGATGGGCACCCATCTAGATGGCATTAAAAGAGGATTAGAAAATAATCTTGAATTAGCTAAATTAACTGAGATAATTAGGAGAGAGCCAACCCAAAGGTATAAAAATGAATGGGGCATTTATAAAGAATATTTAATTAAACATCGTCCACAAGTGAAAACCTGGACATGTTTTGACTAAACTCCCCAAGCTGCAAGTTAGATTAAGAATACATGAGACAAAACAAAAGAAAGAAATGGAGATAAGGAATACTGAAGCAGTGATAATAATAATAATAAGAAAAAGCATGGATCCTCAATGAGGAGGTTGGAAGTCATATGGAGAAATTAAGAATTTGTGAATTAAGAAAAAAACTTAAACAATAGAAGTCTCTTTTAGGAATTTAAGGACTTGTATATATTGGTTTATTTGGAAATTTGTTGTTTCTTTTGTGTTTTATTTGGAATGTATAATTTTTGCCGTGTGGGAAAATAAATAAAAAGCATAAAAAGAGGATTAGGCAAATTCCCAGAGGAAAGGGCTTAATAATAATAATAATAATAATAAAATAAATAAATAAATAAATAAATAAATAATTTATTAGGGCAGGGCTCTTGGGCTCCAATCCTGCTTGCCGGTTTCCCACAGGCATCTGGTTGGCCAGTATGGGAACAGGATGCTGGGCTAGATGGGCCACTGGCTGGATCCAGCTAAGTCTTCTTATGTTCTTAATGCTTTGCTCTTGATCAAGAACTGAATTTCCTTTTCAGCCCAGGTACTCCAGCCAGAAATAAAAATGGAGGAGCAGGACCAAGCAGAACTGGGATCCCAGGAGAAGCTGGAGGCAGGCGAAAGGGAGACTCAGGTTGTCCAAGTCGGGACCATCAAAGAGTTCCTGACTGGCGAAGGCCCAGCACAAGTGAAGCAGGAGCCAGAGGAAGGTTTGCACCAGCATTGGGAAAACCAGCAGCAGGAGTTCCTGAAGACGGTGGAATCCCCTTGCTCAGGTTGGAGGCACCTCAGGCTACCTGAGCCCATCTCTGAGGCAGACACGAAGGAGTTCCAGGCCTCCTTCAAGGAAATAGCTGGGGCCAGCCAGTGGCCGAAAGCAGACTGGGCAACTGCAACCGTGCTGGGCCTCCGGGGAGCTCAGAAACCGAGCAGAGGGCTGGATTCTTCAGGGAAAGGGAAGGACGAGACAGCGAGCAAAGACGCCGCCGACTCAGAGACACAACGCCAGTGCTTCCGGCGCTTCTGCTATGAGGAGGCTGAGGGGCCCCGGGATGTTTGCAAGCAGCTGTGGAAGCTTTGCCACCAATGGCTGAAGCCAGAGAAACGCTCCAAGGACCAGATCCTGGAAGTGCTGATTCTGGAGCAGTTCCTGAGCATCTTGCCTCTGGAAATGCAGAGCTGGGTCGGCGAACAGGGCCCGGAGACCTGCAGCGAGGCAGTCGTCCTGGCAGAAGATTTCCTCCTGAAGTCGGAAGGGTGGGAAGGAAAGGTGAGTGTCTTAGCGTTTGGGAAACCCTGAGAGAACCCAGAAAATAGGGCAGGGATGCCGTCTATTGGCGTGAGGGGCAGAGAAATGGATGCGGCAATTCCTCAAGCTCTGGGTTTTAAAAAAATAAAATAATCTAGTTTGGCCCCAAGATAGATGGGATGGCCACATGTGTTTGCTTACGTCCATTGTGAGGAACCTTTGGCCCTCCAGATGTGGATGAACTACAGCTGCCATTGTCCCTGTACATGTGCGAGAGAATATACATAGAAGCCTGAAACAACCTTAATAACATTGCAAAATAAATTCCAAATCTGTCACTGTAAATTATCATTCTTTTACTTTTCTGCACCACAATGTCCTACCAACATCCTTGTCATTAAGCCATCTGCACCGATATTGTTAACCTCCTTATTATCCTTTGTTATCGTTCACTTTTTTTTTCAGGAGTCAGGGTTGTCAATAAGCTCATTTGTCAGCAGCCCTACTTCAGAACAGGACTCCTGGGCCCCCGGGAAGATGCAGCTCTCCATGGAAGCCAAGCAGGAGGGTGATGGAGAATCCCGTTTCTTCGGTAAGAATTCACAAGACTTTTAATTGCTAGTTGTTAAAACACAAATAAAAATGCTGTGTCCTACAATGGGGTTAGAACAAAACCATCACAGAATCATAGAATTGTAGGGTTGGAAGGGGCTCAAAGGTCATCTTTGAGAGGTGCTTTTTGCAGTCAATAATAGTAATAAATATAATAATAATAATAATAATAATAATAATAATAATAATAATACATCTATACCCCACCCATCTGGCTGGGTTGCCCAAGCCGCTCTTGGCAGCTTCCAAGACATAAAAACGAAATAAAACATCAAACATTAATTGTAAAAATCTGATCCAATATAAAAGTCACAATAACTTTAAAACAAACAACTTATATCAAACAAAGCAACATTCAACAATCCATCAGAATCTAATATAGTGGTACCTCTGATTATGAACGCTTCTGGGTTATGCGTTGGGTTATGAGCTCCGCTAACCCGGAAGTAGTTCTCCTGGTTGCGCCCTTTGCCCTGGGATGTGAGCAGAAATCGTGCGCCAGAGGCGTGTGTGCAGTAGGAAGCACCATTAGTGAAAGTGCGTCTCAGGTTAAGAATGGTTTTGGGTTATGAACGGACCTCTGGAATGGATTCAGTTCATAACCGGAGGTACCGCTGTAGCAAACAGTAAAATTAAACTTCAGCAAATAATAATTAAACAGTTCAACCACAGGTCAAGCGGTGTATAAATTTTATGAAATAAATATGAAATGAATAAACAAATATGCTTGAATCACCTGCAATGCAGGAATAATTTTAAACCTCTGTTTTAAAACCTCAAACGAAGGTGAGTCCACCCTCTTCCATTGTTGAACAGCTCTTACTCTCAGAAAGTTCTTCCCGGTGTTTAGTCAGAATCTCCTTTCCTGTGACTTGAAGCCAGTGGTTCTGGTCCTTCCCTCCAGAGCAGAAGGAAACAAGCCTCCTCCCTCTTCCATATGACAGCCCTTGAGATATCTGAAGATGGCTATCTTATCTCCTCTCAGCCTCCTCTTCTCCAGTCTAAAAATACCCAGTTCCCTTAACTGTTCCGTTTAATGTTTGTTTCCAAACTCTTGATCATCTTGGTTGCCCTCCTCTGCACAAAAGAGACTACAGTTCTGAGCACCCTTAACAAACTATGGCCCCCAGGATTATTGGGGGGGGTGCCTCTAAAAACTGAGGGACAGAAAGTAATGGAACAGGGATGGGGAATTTCTACAAGCCTCTACTTATTGTGCCATGATTTTCCTCTCTTTCCCCCCATTTTGAAGGTGATGGGCAAGAACAGGAGAATGAAGAGGAGACATTCCAGCTGGAAAGACCTGAGCAGACAGACCTCTGTGGAATATCCCTGGAAAGAGCCAAAGGGGATTTCTTCCAGGGGCTTGACATGGGGCTGATGCCAGGAAGTCCCCTGGTGCCGGGAGGTCCTTGGGAAAACAACCCTGGGAAGGCAGCCAAACAGGCTTATCATTACGATGAAGTGGGCGCCGGCTTAGATGAAAGTCCCTTCCAGGAGGAGATCGTCAAGTTGAAGATAAAGAAAGAGCAGTCCGAGGACAGGAGCTTCAGCCAGGCCGTGCAAATGGCCGAGAAGCCATACAAATGCTTGTATTGCGGGAAGACTTCTAACTGCAAGGCCAACCTGGTCGTGCACGAGAGGACCCACACTGGAGAAAAGCCGTACACGTGCCTGGACTGCGGCAAGAGCTTCAACCGGAAGTCCACGCTGGTGAGGCACAAGAGAATGCACACAGGAGAGAAGCCCTACGAGTGTGCACAGTGCGGGAGGCGCTTCAGCATCCGGTGCAACCTCATCAATCACGAGAGAATCCACACGGGCGAAAAGCCATACAACTGCTCCGACTGCGGGCAGAGCTTCAGCCGGAGACTGCAGCTCGTCATCCACCGGAGGACCCACACGGGCGAGACCCCCTATAGGTGCACCCAGTGTGGGAAGTGCTTTACTCGGCGCTCGTCCCTCCTGACACACGAGAGGATCCACACGGGAGAGAAACCAAACACGTGCACGGATTGCGGGAAAAGCTTCATTCAGAAAGGGTACCTTCTGATACACAGGAGAATCCACACAGGAGAGAGACCCTATCAATGTTCGTCGTGTGAGCAGAGGTTTCTTAATCGAAGTGATCTGCGTAGACATGAGAAAATCCACGTGGGAGCCAATCCCCCTGGATGTTAAGAGTTGTCAGAGAGGATGAGGCATTCAGCTGCCGAAAGGCAATGTGATTCCCTCAAAGTACAAATGCAGAATTTAATTTTTTAAAAGAATGTTTCCCTTAAAAATAAAGAAAACCATAGAACTGTCATGTAAAAATTAGCAACAAAGGTGTGGTCATCTTTAACGGGATGTTGGAAATGGTTGATGTATGAAACCTGGAACTTCACATTATAAAAGGTTCCTTGCGAGGGCGGGGAAGCGTCTTCATCCCGAGGGCCGCATTCCATTGTGCACAACCTTCTAAGGGCCGCATGTCCATGGTGGGCAGGGTCAGAAGCAATGGATGTAATTCTTACCTTTGTGCTGTAGGCCAGTGGTTTTCCACCAGGGTGCTGTGGCACCTGGAGTGCCTTGAATGGTGGTCAGGGGTGCCACAGGCAACCCTGGCCTCTGTCCCTCTCTTCTTTCCCTCCCTCCTCTGATGCCCTCTCTTATCTCTGCTTCCCAAAGGCTCGCACAGCTGTTTATTGCAACAGCCCTGGCTATAACTGAAATTGAAATACTTTATTGTCACTTGTACAACTTGTATACAGTAAGATTACATGAGCAACCCCCCACTCAGCTCTCTTAGTCTTAATTCCCCTCGTTTACTGACGCACACCCACCAAACCCGAAAGTCAGTTGACCTGTTGTTATCTTTTCATTCAGCAGCCTAACAGCCCACAGATAGAAGCTGTTCTTTACCCTGTTGGTGCGACTAATCATGCTTCTATATCTTATGCCCAAGGGCAGGAGATTAAGAAAGTGCCGGCCAGGGTGTGAATCATCCCTGAGATTTTCCTCACTCCCCTGAGGCAACATTCTTCCGCAATGTCATCCAGTGGATTCACGGGCCAGCTCCACAAATTCCATAAGTTCCACAAGGGAATGGTGTCTCTGAGAGGCACCTCTCTTTGGGGCAGGGGAGAAGATCAGCGACCAGGGACAGCAGCAGCAGCTTCCCAGAGGACTTCCAAGGAGAGGAGAGGAGGCTGAGGGAACAATCCACAAGGGAGAGTGTTCAAAAAAGGGTGAGAGGCTGCCAGCTCTGCAGACAAGGGGTGACATAACTGGGCTCCTGAGCCCCACATATGTTGTTGGCACCCTCCCAAATCTCATTTGGCTCAGCCAGTATGGCCATTGGCCAGGGATGATGTCATTTGTAGTCCAGCAACATCTGGAAAGCTACAGGCTCCCCATCCTTGTCACAGAGTCAGAGGTTACAAACATACCATGCAGTCAAAGTACTATGATACCACTTGAAACAATCATCTCTTCCCTCAAAGAATTATGGGACCTGTAGCTTGTTTGCTGAGAGCTACACAGAGTGGTTTAACAATTGAGCCAAAATTCCTCAGATACCAGGAACCTGTGGCCCTCTATATTTTTTATTTTATTTTACTGCTAGTCCCACCATGCCTGACCATCATACTGGTTCCGGCTGATGGGAGTTGGAGTCCAACAACACTGGACTACAGGTTCCTCCACTCCTGGAATTATGCAAAAATACCCATCCAAAAAAAAGGTCTATAGCATTAAAATCTGCATTACTATCTGAGGTCACATCCTAAGGAATCTAATTATACAGTGGTACCTCGGGTTACATACGCTTCAGGTTACAGATGCTTCAGGTTAGTACCTTGGGTTAAGACCTTTGCTACAGGATGAGAACAAATCGTGCTCCGGCGGCGCGGTGGCAGCAGGAGGCCCCATTAGCTAAAGCGGTGCTTCAGGTTAAGAACAGTTTCAGGTTATGAACGGACCTCTGGAACAAATTAAGTACTTAACCCGAGGTACCACTGTAGTGGAAATTTTAATGAGTGTTCCACTAATGGTATTAACCCAAGATGGAACCCAGCGCTTACTGGTTTTAAGTTTTTGAGATGAGTCAGAAAGGTAAAGGACAATATTTAGTCTGTGCCCCTAATTTACTTTTTCTTTAGCTTCTATACCAGGGGAAGGAGGCCTGTGGCCCTCCAGATGTTTTGGGGCTCAAACTACCATCGTTCCTGATGCATTGGCCACGCTGTCTGAGGCTGATCATGGACATCTATTCATTCTCATTTATTTTTTAACCTCCTGCCCTCTTTTATTATTGTTCCTGTGTATTTTATTGAAACACTCAAGACCATTGTAAGAAGTTTCAATAAAAATAATTAAAAAAAAAAAAAACCCACAGTTTTTTGGGTGGAAAGATCTATCTCCTCTGTCCCGGAATGTTCCGCATTTCCTTAGGATGCCCCTATTTTTATCAGAGAAATGTTGCAGTCAGTGATAATTAGAGCCTCAATATATACTAAATAGGCACACCTTTAACCTTTTACAGCAGAAGATTGGTGAGAATTGCTGAGATGGTTGTATTAATTCTTGTGATGGAACAGGGGTCCATTTGCAACCAATAATTGATTGTGGAAAGTATGTGAGGGAGGTAATGGAGGGGGGATGTTGATTGGCGTTATTTCTCTGTGTAAAACAACTAATAAAAAAGCCTCAAAATAGAGAAAATAAAGCATCCTCTGAATGAGAATCAAGCCCTGGTCTTGGCAGTGAGGGCACCAAATCCTAACCACTAGACCACCAGGAAGAATGGCAAGATAGAGGCCTCCTTTAACCAAATTTATTTCTGAATCCCTCAATGTGACCTATAGAACACGAACCACAGCAAAGCCATTGCTCCTTCTCCCTAGCAAAAAGATTCCCTGACCGGGAATCGAACCCGGGCCGTGGCGGTGAAAGCGCCAAATCCTGACCACTAGACCATCAGGGATGGATGGTGAAGGTGTTTCTCATCCCTCCCTTCCTTCACCTGATGAGCCTTATTCTTTTTTCAAAGTGTAATTTGCTCTGCTCAAGCACAGGGGCTTACCTCGGCCTTCACTCATACCCTCTCACACCTGAAGCAACAATCCTGTCCCTACATTCACAAGACTGACACCCAGAGCCTCCAGCTGAACCTTTTGCTCAGAGAGCAGAGGACTACACACCCTTTGCAAAATACAAAAAATACAAAACAAAGAGAACTACAAGCTGCCTTCTCTGAGGCTCGAACTCAGGACCTTCAGATTATGAGACTGACGCGCTGCCTACTGCGCTAAGAAGGCTACATAGAAATATGCCTGGGCACATTTTCTGTAGAAACCCAGCCCAAGCATGGCTACAAGGCAGTGCTGCTGCAAGAGCTCCACTTCCAGGAGAGAGCAAGCCCTTTCCTTGGCCAGAAATCAACCCTGTAAGAGCGCCAAGTCCTGAAAACTAGACCACCAGGGTTTTCTTCACGCCACCATGTGAGACTCCAAATTTCATTACTCCATTTCAGCTTCTCAGAAATGAAAGTATTTGTAAAGGGAAGGTTGAGAGGGACACATTGCTCCAAAATCCTTGGGGGCTATTCAAAGTGGCAATAATAAAAAAACCCGGCTGGAATGTGCACCCCAGATCAGGAAAGGTGCTGCCGAGTCCTAGGGGATGCCAGTGTGGTTGATGAGCAGAGTCAAGGAAGCTCTGAGGGTCAAGGAGGCTTCTTACAGAAAATGGAAGCCTGGACCAGTTGAAGGGGACCAAAAGGGAAACAAACTTTGGCAAAAGAAATGCAAGCAGGCAAGAAGGGATGCACAGCAAGAATCTGAGGGCAAAATTTACACGTTTCTATTGCGTGTGAGAAGATCTGAGCAACTGCCTGACATTTTCCTGCTGGCTTCCTTCTCTGGGTAGAAAGTATGGTAAATCTTTGCTAGCTGCATCAGTGGTGTAGAGGCATCATACAAGGTTCCCAACCTTGTGACCTGGGTTCGAGTCCCGGCTGGTGCAATCCTTCCCCTGCTTTTTATTTAAGTGTTTATTCCATTTCAATCCAACCAAAATGGTCAAAGGAGGTCAACCAAAATGGTCAAAGGCCTGGAAACGATGCCTTATGAGGAACGGCTAAGGGAGCTGGGCATGTTTAGCCTGGAGAAGAGGAGGTTAAGGGGTGATATGATAGCCATGTTCAAATATATAAAAGGATGTCACATAGAGGAGAGAGAAAGGTTGTTTTCTGCTGCTCCAGAGAAGCGGACACGGAGCAATGGTTCCAAACTACAAGAAAGAAGATTCCACCTAAACATTAGGAAGAACTTCCTGACAGTAAGAGCTGTTTGACAGTGGAATTTGCTGCCAAGGAGTGTGGTGGAGTCTCCTTCTTTGGAGGTCTTTAAGCAGAGGCTTGACAATCATATGTCAGGAGTGCTCTGATGGTGTTTCCTGCTTGGCAGGGGGTTGGACTCGATGGCCCTTGTGGTCTCTTCCAACTCTAGGATTCTATGATTCTATGTTCTTCCCAAAAGAGACATTCGCCTCACATGTGCAAGGTCTGCAGTCAGAAACTAGGAGGAATATGTCCCTTTCTTCCTATGACCGTATTTCTACAGCAATACAATAAAAACAAAACATAAGTCAAGAACCTCAACATTTTCAGTTGAGGGATTATCCACACTTCCTTTTGTGCCTCAGCTTCCCCACCAGGAAAACACACTCTTTAGCACTCAGTCGGAGGAAACAGCAATTCCTGTTTTCCTCAGATCGACATTTGTTCCAAGCTATTGCTCTTGGAACGGAGTGGGGCAAAGGGTAAACTACTCAGACACAGCACAAGTAGTGTGGACCTCAGACTAGGAAATACATTTAACCAAACGGCTTTTTAAATAGCCAAGATTTTCCTTAGTCCCTTAAATCAATTTTCTGTAAGGGAATCCGTTTGCCAGACAGGAGTTGTTGTTTATATTGAAAAGGCATTTGCAGAGGGACTGGGCCTCCACAGAGTTTTCTGCCTGGCCTAGCAAGTGAAGTTTTTTTGCTCCCTATCCATCTCCAGGGAGGTGAAGATCTTACTGAGGTGGGATCTTACACTCAAGCTTGGGGAAATTGCACAATAAAGGCGTGTTTTCAGCTGGGGGAAGAAGCAAAGACAGAGAGCAGGGCACAGTTTCTGTAGTGTAGTGGTTATCACGTTCGCCTCACACGCGAAAGGTCCCTGGTTCGAAACCAGGCAGAAACATATCTGTTATTTTTGTAGGATATTTTTCTCAGAATCGTGCTCACAGCAGCAAATAGCACTAATGCAAGGGAAAATTTTTAAAATACTGCAAAACAGCAATAAAATTTTGCTCAAGTGGGGAGGAGAACCGTTGCTCCCCTGGATGAACTATAATCCCCAGATTCCCACTTTCATTTTTTTAAAAGAGTCAGTTGCATTTGTACAAGCTGAGACATGAAGTCAAAGCAGTGGGCTCAATTTTTCTCAATTTTGGTGTAAGAAAAACTCACTTGCTCCTTCCTTTCAAACTTTTAACTTTGCACCCCATTGGAAAACCCGTGGGTGCCCCTGCTGCCACTGACAGAGGGTGCCATGGCAATGGTGTCTCATAATGATGTTGGGACCAGGGCTGCCCTAAGACCCTGTCCCACCTGAGGGTGGGGCCTTCCGGAACAGACTGGGGGAGAGGAAATGGAAGTCCTGCTGCGGCAGCAGAATGCCAAAGGCGCTTCATTCAATACAACTCATTGCATTTTGAAACATGTTACACAGGTGTAATGGAGGAGGGGATCGTGACAGGGATGTCATAGCCCCTTGTTTTACTGTCCCGAACAGCGTGGCCTTGAGATACTCAAAACAATATTTGCATAAGAAATGAATCTTATGCAATGAATCTAGAATCTTCCAGCACTTTCCAGTTTCTGCCCTCAGACTTAATCATGACAGAGGGAGCCAGGGTGGTGGGGTGTCGGACAAGGACCTGCCAGAGGAAGCTCACAGCTTGACTTGGGCCACTCCCTTCTCAGCTAACCCAACTCACACGAGTTGTTGTAAGGATAAAACAAAGTGCAGGGAAAAGAGGCAAACCAAAATATATACTCTTGGCTGAATTCAATGACCCCATTCTGCTAGTGCAGAGCTTTCCAAACTTTGTCGGCTGGAAAGGGGTTAGTTTAACCTCTGGTTTGCTAGTAAAACTGAATTGCCGTGTCGCAAAATTATGCGTGTCTAAAAAGTGTGTCGCCGACATGAAAAGTTTGGAAAGCTCTGTGCTAGTGGAAACCCGCCCTTTCCCATCTCCCCCAAATACACCCTGGAGTGTTAAGAGAACCCCCAGATCAGCGTTTGGTGGGAGGGGAAGAGAAGGGATATTGCTCCGCAGGGGAAGCAGAAATTCTTACACTGACAGAACAATCTCTTTAGCTGCACACTGAATTGCACTCACCACCTCCAGTTCTTTGGAGTGGGGTCGAGGAGGGTTATCCATTTCATAGAATCATAGAATCATAGAGTTGGAAGAGACCACAAGGGCCATCGAGTCCATTGTTTGGTTCTTCTTTTTATTTTGCATTTTGTGTTCTGATCTTGTATTTTTATGCTGTGAACCACCCTGTGATAAAGGATTTTTATGCTGTGAACCACCCTGAGATAAAGGACAGCATGCAAATTTAATGCATAAATAAAATCTGAAGGGAAGGTGGAATAGAAATGAAACCTTGGATCAAACCACCATGACCTTTCATAATTACTGGTATTCGTTTATTTACATATTTTTATCCCACCTTCTGTGTGGAAAAAAGGTTCTGTAGAAAGGCTGAAGCCCCATCATGAATACATATTAAAACAAGACAATATGAAACAATATGTAATAAAATCAGCAGATCCCAATTTTGATCTTTCTCCCCACTCCCACCCCTTTGTCCCTGATATTGATCTTCACCCACCCTGGTGGGGAAGGGGGGTGCCCCATTTTGGGGTTTGACTCAAGTGCCAAAATGTCTTAGGCCAGCCCTGATGCTTATTGCGGCGTTTGCCCACTTTTTTTAAAATGTCTGTACAGGGGGAGAGAGAGTTAACAGGTAGACCAATAGAAAAACCAGAGGCTGAGCCTACCTGTTTATAAAAGGGCTTAGCTGGAGGTTTGAGTTGGTTGGTTGGGAAAGGCAGTTGGGAAAGCAGTTGGCAGACAGTTGGAAATAGAGAGACAGTTAGTGCAGTTGGTTCTTGTGTGAGGGGAGGTAGAAGAGAGACAGGATAAAATAAGACTAAGAAGGTAAAGAGTAACAACGTTTTGAATGCAGTTAAAGTTTATTTGTGTTTGTAAAAACCTGACTAAGTGATTTACCGGGGAGAACCTGGTTGGTGGCAGCGGATTAGTGGTGTACGGGCCAATAGTCTGTGAGACGACTGGGGGCTCCGTACGAACGCCACACTTATTGAGATGTTTTCCTTCACTTTGTTGTTGTTGTTTAGTTGTGTCCGACTCTTCGTGACCCCCTGGATCAGAGCATGCCAGGCACTCCTGTCTTCCACTGCCTCCCGCAGTTTGGTCAAATTTATGACTACATAAAAGTTTATGATGTTTTTGTTTTTATGTAAATCCTTTGGTGATGCAAGCCACCTTGAGCATGGCTTAGAAATGGAAAGGCAGGATACAAATAAATGAAGATAATGATTATTTCCAGGTAAGGCTAGGAGTCTGGAACCCTGGAGAACTGCTGCCAGTTAAGAGCAGGCAACACGGAGCTCCAGTACAGTGGTACCTCCGGTTAAGTACTTAATTTTTTCCGGAGGTCCGTTCTTAACCTGAAACTGTTCTCAACCTGAAGCACCACTTTAGCTAATGGGGCCTCATGCTGCTGCTGTGCCGCCGGAGCACAATTTCTGTTCTCATCCTGAAGCAAAGTTCTTAACCTGAAGCATTATTTCTGGCTTAGCAGAGTCTGTAACCTGAAGCGTATGTAACCTGAAGCGTATGTAACATGAGGTACCACTGTATTATTATTATTATTATTATTATTAATACGTATTTGTTCCTTTTTTCAAAAAATGAAACTCAAAAGCACCTTACAAAATCTGAACACTAAAAACAAGGATAAAAGCAGCCTAAAATACCTGCCCAAAGATTAAGGCCTACTGGGAAATGATCTATAACGAAATTAAGAAAATCCTTAAGTGGACATTTGTAAAGAAACCGGAGGCTTTTCTCCTGGGCATGGTCGGCCAATTGGTACCAAAGAAAGATAGGACCTTTTTTATGTATGCAACAACAGCAGCAAGAATCCTTTTGGCGAAGTATTGGAAGACTAAAGAATTACCTACTCTGGAAGAATGGCAGACCAAGGTGACTGAATTTATGGGACTGGCAGAGATGACCGGCAGAATTCGTGACCAGAGGAAAGAGACAGTGGAGGAGGACTGGAAAAAATTTAAAATCTATCTTAAAAATTGTTGTAAAATTTCGGAATGTTAAGATGTCAAGGGATTGGATACAAAGAATTACAGCTATAAATCGAAATTTATAAAATAGAATTTTTTTTTTTAAAGAGAATTAAATATAAAAATGGGATGAAGAATTGCTAAAAATTTTAAAATATGGATGCAGTGAAGGGGAGGTTCGGGGAAGTCGTGTTATGTTTATTTGTTTTTTGTTTATGTTGTAAAATCAATAAAAATTATTTAAAAAAATAAAAAATAAATAAAAGCAGCCTAAAATATGCAAATAGTGTAGAATTTATTTGGACTCTGGGTGAAGACCTAGAGGCTGAGAGGCAGGGTGTCAGAAGGAAAATGAACAAATATTGATTTTATTTTTATATATATATATATATATATATAAATATATATATATATTAGTAGTTTTGTATTAATGTAACATTTTTATATGTTGCCTAAGATGGTTGAGAGTAAAGCAATGACACTTGCAATAAGTTATCTGAACCACTGAGGTGGTAGAGAGGCAGCCTGTTCTTCCCTCACTGATTCTTCCTTAGGTCACTCCCTGTAGAGTGTTATTTTCCCAGGCTTTCCTTCATTCTTCTTCAATCAGTGTTTGATCTTCCTTTCGTTAACCATGATAGACACATGTAAGCTTGTACTCAGAATGGCTTTGTTTGCAAGGAGTATTAAATCTTATCTTTCTTTGTTCTTTCAACCAACAGCATTACCCAAGTATTCATTTCTGTGTTCTGCGGCAATATAGATCCCAAACTCTAACAAAAATACCTCATTTCCCTCTGCGTTGGTACGGAATTATTCCAGTGACTATATATGCTCACGGACAGGATTGAAAAATGTTTTTAAGATGACTGGTGCTCATTTTGAAGCCAGTTCTAAAGCTTTGGTCACCAGTCCTGCAGAAGAAGTAGATTTACGTATATGAAGACCAACAGAGAGTCCAAAAGTGAGTGTTCCGGTTTGTGAACATTCTTTGGAACCCGAATGTCCAACATGGCTTCTGCAGGAACTTCCTGCAGCCAATCGGAAGCTGTGCCTTGGTTTCCAAATGTTTTGGAAGTCAAACGGATTCCGTTTGACTTCCAAGGTACCACTGTATCCAGAACAGCAGCCTTTTTCAACCTGGTGCCAGATGTTTTGGATTACAACTCATCAGCCCCAATCAGCCCAGCTAGATGGCGCCAACTTAATGAAGGCTCCAATGCAGTTTGGAGTTCCAAGGATGTTTTTGTACTGTAATTTCCAATTCGACACCATTACCCCCAGCCAACATGAAAACCCTTAGCGGTTACATCTGAACAGGTAAAGGTTTAAAATAGCTGTTGACCACACTGGGAGGAGTGACTGGTAGTATGTAGGGAGTTCAGAACGGCTGTAGGTCTTCAAGGGTATCACTGCAGAAATTCAAAATGTTCTCCTCTCCCATCTAAATCACTCTACACCTGTTAGAATACAGACCCAGAGCCAATGAGAAGAAGAGTTTGGATTTGATATCCCGCTTTATCACTACCTGAAGGAGTCTCAAAGCGGCTAACATTCTCCTTTCCCTTCCTCCCCCACAACAAACACTCTGTGAGGTGATTGGGGCTGAGAGACTTCAAAGAAGTTTGACTAGCCCAAGGTCACCCAGCAGCTGCATGTGGAGGAGCGGAGACGTGAACCCGGTTCACCAGATTACGAGTCTACCGCTCTTAACCACTACACCACACTGGCCCACAATGAGCAACTGCAAACACTGAGACTCTGTGTAAGGCGATGTTGGCTGTTCACGTGCCACCCTCAAAACATACATTTATTCCATAACAGCGGGGAAAAGAGAATGCATCATGTACATAGGAAGCTGTATTATTGCACTAATCACTCACCATTGGCCCATCTAACTTAGTAATGTCCACATTGACTGGCAGCAGCTTTCCAGGGATTCAGACAGATTTCCAGAACTACCTGGAAATACCAGAGAATGAACCTTGGTTCCTCTGCTTGCAAGACATACTCTACCACTGAGCTATGGCCACTGTTCCAAGACAGGCAGGTGGCCGAGACAGACAGAGACCAACAACAACAACAAACCCATGGGTGGCTATTTAGACAGTTCCTGAAACAAGTTTCCCTTTGCATTATCACCCCATTCCAGTGACATTACATTATGTTCCCCTCAGTTCTCTGGATCATATGCCAAACTCTTCCCTAGGACGTGAATATCCCTAGGATGCCTCTCCTGGGTGGATTTTCATGTGCCTATGAAAAACAGAGGAGCTACAAAACCTTTTCTCGCACACCAAGCACTCGTACGGCTTTTCTCCCGTGTGGATCCTCTCATGCACAACAAGGTTGGATTTCTTACTGAAGCTTTTTTCACAGTATGAGCATCGGTGGGGCTTCTCTCCCGTGTGCACGATGGTGTGTTTCCGAAGGTGAGAGCTGGAGACGAAGCTCTTCCCGCACTCGGAGCAGCCGTATGGTCTCTCCCCGGTGTGGGTCCTCTTGTGTATGACGAGGCGCGATCTCTGGCTGAAGCTTTGCCCGCAGTCCAGGCAGTGATACGGCTTCTCTCCGGTGTGTGTCCTTCTATGGGTCTTCAGCTGGAAGCTGGTCCTGAAGCTCTTCCCGCACTCGGTGCACTCATAAGGCTTCTCTCCTGTGTGCGTTCTCTTGTGTTTGATAAGGGAGGCGATCTCCCTGAAGCTGTTGCCGCAGTCAGAGCACTCGTGTGGTTTCTCGCCCGTGTGGGTCCTTTTGTGAATCACGAGCTGGAAGCTGATCCGGAAGCTTTTCCCGCACTCGGAGCACTCGTATGGCTTCTCTCCCGTGTGGGTCCTCTCGTGTTTCACCAGAGAGGCTCTCTCACTGAAGCCTTTACCGCAATCGGAGCACTTGTGCGGCTTCTCACCGGTGTGCGTCCTCTTGTGGAGTTTAAGGTGGCAGCTGATCCGGAAGGTTTTCCCGCAGTCGGGACATTCGTAGGGCTTCTCTCCCGTGTGGGTCCTCTCGTGTTTAATGAGGGCGCCCCTCTCAATAAAGCTCTTGCCGCAGTCTGAACATTTGTGGGGCTTTTCTCCCGTGTGGATTCTCAGGTGCTTAACAAGTATCCCCTTTTCGCCGAAGGCTTTTCCGCACTCTGTGCACTCGTACGGCTTCTCCCCCGTGTGTGAACGCTCGTGTTTGATCAGGGTGGATTTTGCATTGAAGCTTTTGCCACAACTCGGGCATTTGTACGGTTTCTCCCCCGTGTGGATTCTCTTGTGTTTAATAAGGTTTGTTCTCCAGCTGAAGCTTTTCCCGCACTCAGAGCAGATGTACGCCTTCCCTCCGGCAGGAGTCCTCTCGTGGGGAAGCAGGGATGCTTTGCTGCTGTTAGAGATTTTACCACAAAGTGTGTATTTATGCAGTTTATCTTTTGCTTGTATTTGCTGACCCTCAGGCAGATCAATGTCCAGGTTACATTGCTGTCCACTGTTGGAACTCGGCTTTTTCCTAAATGGGAAGGTCGTTTCATAAAAGTTTTGGCCCCCTTCCCCATACAGGAAGCCTTGCTTTACACTCTTCCTCAAGTGCCAGTCTACCCCCTGTTGACTTCCAGACTTTTCTTCCATCCCAGGCCCCCAGAAAAACATTCCTTCAGCTCTTTCCAACGGTGTGCCACAGGCATCCATGTCCCCAGGTTTTTCCAGCTCAAAGGTCTCTTCCTCGTTCTTCAGTACCTGACCATCATATTCTGAAACAAAGAGAGACCCACTTATTTATTTTGTAAGTATTGTAAGAACTCATAAATCCTGCAACATAATGTATCAACACAGAGTACTCCCTTTCAGGATTCTAGTCACCCAGATCCACCCCCCTCTCACTCCACACAATCAATAAACTGAGATTATCAGTTTTATTACGATTACTGCTGCAAAATGTGTTAGAAGGAACATTTGGCAAACCCTCACCGTGATCAACTCCCACCCAGAAAGGACGTGTGGATCCAGAATTGGCCTCCGCAGTCACTTATGGACTCACTGTTAAGACCGTGTTCATGGAAGACAATCTTTCTCAGCTATGAGTGATCGCCAGAGAAGACTATTCTTATTGTTGGAGAATTGAGATCATTGTCATTATTGTTTGCAAACTGCTGCTGGCATATAACATCTTGCACTATCTACAGAGGCTTCAAGAAGATCCCAGGGAGGTATTTAGGCTGGTTGAGCCACCCCTTCTTCAAATCCTTACCCGCTGAGCTTGCCTCCCAGTCATACTCCTGCTTGACCTCCAGGGGGAGCTGCAACTTTACGATGTCCAATGGATCTTCCTCCGATTTCGGGGATTTTACAGTCACAACATCAAGGGCCCCTGGCATCTGAAACAGAAAATGGAGACATGGTTAAGGCACAACAAAATGCTTGCAAGGATTAATGCTTTGGTCTGCTTTCCACTCCCTCTACATTTAGGTCCCCCTTGCCAAGTTAGCCAGCTCAACAGAAGTAAAGATAAAGAGCCTCAATTCCCCCAACCCCTGTCTAAAATTGCGAAGGCAGGAAATGTCTCCATGTAGGTATCTCCAAGTTGTTTGCAGGTCTATCTTTCCTAGGGCAACAGGATGGCCAGGGATGCATCACAGCTCTCCAGATAGACAACCTGCCTGTCTGAGCCAGGTATTTGCCAGTTTGGGGCTCTGTCATGGTTCAAACAGTCCCTGTGCCTTTACGCAATTAGCAGAAGGTTCATTTCCATGACATGAAACCAAGGAAGTTGCAGCTGCCGATTTCCACAGAGCAAATCGCTCTTGGCTCTTGAAAGCACAGCAGGCCACACTGCTTCTCTCCACCACCCCACCACCCACCCCCATCTAGCTGACAGCCACCAGACCCAAGCACCTGGCTGCCCTGGCATCACCCATTGGCACCTGCTCTAGAATCAACAGCTCTTGAGATCTTCCCCTTGGCATCCACCCTTCTCCACATTCACAGATAGCCCAGAGGCTACACTGACTGGCTCTCCAGGGTTTCAGGTGAGTTTCTTACCTAGCCCTACCTGGAGATGCCAGAGATTGAACCTGGGACCTTCTGAATGCAAAGCAGATGCTTGTCTACTGAGCTATCCCCCTTCCCTAAGTTTCTGAAGTCATCTGAATACCTCTTGCAGCCCATCAGCATCCTGGTAACAAAACTGATGGAAGTGCTGGCGTTGGTCCTCCACGTCAGCTTCCTCCTCCAGTATCTCTTCCTTCACTTTCACACAAGAGACCAGGTTTCCATGGGCCTCTCCACACACATCAGGATGGGTTCGAGCTGTACCCTCTCCTCCTGGCCCCTCCATGTCAGCAACTCTCTTCAAGGAGACCTGACATTCCACTGTGTCATCCTCTGGCCATGAATCAGGCTGCTGGGAGCTGCTCCTCTCTTGTGGGGGTGACTCTACCGTCTTTAGGAAATCCTGCCATTGACTCTCCCAGCGTTGCTGCAGCCCTTCCTCGGGCTCCTGCTTAACTCGTGGAGGGCCTTCCCCAGTCAGAAACTCAGTCCCAACCTGGACTACCTGGCTGTCTCCGTCTTCTGCCACTGAGCTGTCTTCTGATTCGGCTACAGAAGGTTCCTCTTCCTCCATCTTTATTCCTAGCTGTGCTTCCACACACAAAATAAATTGAGGCTTGTTTACAACAATCTGCCACGATTGGGGGGGGGGGATACCCTGACAGTTGGAAATGAGATAACCAAAACATGAGAAATAGCACATACGGTAAAATCGAGAGAGCTTGTTGGAAGGAAAGCAACATTATCTTTGTTTTGTGGGGAAATGTATATTTATAAAATGTTAGGTGCAATAAAATACAGGAAAATGCAAAGCTATATACTTTTGTTGGGGGCTGTAAGTCAGTAACATGAACAATTATTTTTGGAATTTGCCATGCCTGTTTTTAGAGTGTGTGTGTGTGTAATCTTCTCTTATTGATACTGCACTTTGATACTGCTTCTTCAGTGATAACCAAGATGCAAAAAGAAAAAAGGAGCTTTAATGAGAGCACAGTGCAATTTTTAAATTATTGTTTTATTCTCTACAAACACTGATATTTATATGCAATGCAATTGTGATTTAAATCTATCATAAAGGTATACAAGTTGCATGGAAAATGTAATATTAGGACAGGTTCTTACAGTCAACAAATATTTGCACTGTGCAGCAATAAATAATGAGTGGATAGTTAAAAGGACAATATAACAATTAGAGCTTTTGTGAAATGCCGAGAGTGGAATTCAATAGCACTAAGCAGGGTTTGCCTGTCCTGAATCTTTCAACATCCAGCTATATTAGAAGCCCCCAAATTCTGCTATTATGAGGGAGAAAAACATGCCTGTTTGCTTTCTCTATACCATGAACAATCCTATAAACCTCTACCATCCCTCACGCCCATTACTTGCCTTTTTTCTAAACTAAACAGCCCCAAACATTGTAAGCATTACTCAGTATCAGAGGCAGGGAGGAAGCAACCCTAGCAAGCTTCCCAGGTGACCACATGAAGAACTGGATGCAGGAGTAGATGGGCCTTTTATGTTTGATCAGATCCAGCAGGGCAACTCTCACGTTGTCAAGCACAGCAAAGCAGCTCACTGCGCCTTAAACAAAACTATAAAAGGATGTCACATAGAGGAGGGAGAAAGGTTGTTTTCTGCTGCTCCAGAGAAGCGGACACGGAGCAATGGTTCCAAACTACAAGAAAGAAGATTCCACCTAAACATTAGGAAGAACTTCCTGACAGTAAGAGCTGTTCGACAGTGGAATTTGCTGCCAAGGAGTGTGGTGGAGTCTCCTTCTTTGGAGGTCTTTAAGCAGAGGCTTGACAACCATATGTCAGGAGTGCTCTGATGGTGTTTCCTGCTTGGCAGGGGGTTGGACTCGATGGCCCTTGTGGTCTCTTCCAACTCTAGGATTCTATGATTCTATGAAATCAACAAATGCCTGGGGTAAATTTGGCCACCTTTTAAGGTGCCACATGACGTCCTGCTGTTCTTGCTCCAACAGACTGTAGTGTGGCAATGAACCCCACAGGTTCTGGGCAGCTCCACAGAGTGTTCTGTGCCTGATTTCACCAAGGGCAATCTATTTGCTGGAAGCGGAGGCAGCTTCCCTCAGAAGAAATATGCTATGGGGTCTTGGTAGGGGGTTGGATTGCATGACCCTTGAGGGTCCCTTACAACTCTACAATTATTCAATGGTGACACCAGCCTTGGTGGACCTGGCGCATACTCCAGATGTGGGTGGGCTCCAGCTCCTTTGGGTACCAGGCAATGGAAAATCTGGAGGGAACCGGGTTCCCCTCCAGAGATCTAGGGCATGTGGGGCTTTGAAGGAAAGAACCAGCACCTTGACATTAACCTAGAAACAGGTTTGTCCATGCCCTTGATTGGGCTGTTTAGAGCAGGGGTGGGCAACCTAAGGCCCAGGGGCCGGATGCAGCCCAATCGGTTTCTCAGTCCGGCCCACGGACGGTCCGGGAATCAGCGTGTTTTTACATGAGCAGAATGTGTGCTTTTATTTAAAATGCATCTCTGGGTTATTTGTGGGGCATAGGAATTCGTCCATTTCCCCCCCAAAAATACAGTCCGGCCCCCCACATGGTCTGAGGGACAGTGGACCGGCCCCCTGCTGGAAAAGGTTGCTGACCCCTGGTTTAGGGTGAGGGAAGGAGCAATAAAGGGGCCTCAATTATATGCACAGCAACATTTGCACCCTTTTGATCTGGAAAGTGCCCCCCCCTCTCTCTGCAGCCATGGATTTTGGGCTCCCCCCCCCCGCAGCTATGGATCTACCCCCTCCCCCCTGCTGCTCCTGCACCCAGGCATCCATTCGGCTTCGACTCACCTGCTCCCAGCAGCCCTTGCAAGGCACCCTGAGCCCCTCTGCTGCAGCCTCCCAAACTCCTCCACGTTTCTCAGGGAAAGGGGAGGGGGCAGGAAGGTGGTTTCTCTTGCCACACTTCCCCCTTCCTCAGCTTCTGTGGACGCTCTAAGCGCCAGGGCTCTGTGCGTTTAACCCCATGAGTCCCTCTTAGAGAGAGGGAAGGAGGGAGGAAGGGAGGGAGATGAGTCAATTCCTAGGGACCGAAGTCCCTTCACCAATAAAATATTTGACATGGCTGCCCCCCCCCAGTTAATAGGCTTTGCCATTCAAACGTTTCGTGTGTGTTGCATCATGTGATTATGTGGGGCAGGCTTATCTCCCCCCACCAATATTTTATTCAAGTTGGAGAGAGATGGCTAACCTGCCGGGAAAATATGCAAAAACATAAAGAAGAGCCTTGCAGAATTAGAGCACAAGGTCCTAGCTTGTTCAGCCACCCTGGTTCCCAGGGTGGCCAGTAAGAGATGTTTAAAGTGGAATGGTCTCTGTCTGGAGGTGGTGGACTCTCCTTCCTTGGAGGTTTTTAAGCAGAGGTTGGATGGCCACCTGTGAGGGATGCTTCAGTTGCGATTCCAGCATTGCAAGGGGTTGGACTGGATGATCCTTGGGGTCCATTCCAATTCTACAATTCTATGGATTTCTGCTTTGCCACACTGAATGATCCCCCCCCCCTCTTCTCCCCACCCCACTGTTCTGGGGGTTCTCTTGCTTCAATGAGCTTGTGGGAACTCTTATTGCACTGCCTTCTGCTATTGTTCAGGGGCAGCTGAATCTGGCTCTTTCCCCAAAAATCTTAAAACAAAAAAAATTCCTTCCAGTAGCACCTTAAAGACCAACTAAGTCAGTTTTTGGTATGAGCTTTCGTGTGCATGCACACTTCTTCAGATACCCGAAAGCTCATACCAAGAACTGACTTAGTTGGTCTTCAAGGTGCTACTGGAAGGAATTTTTTTTGTTTTGACTATGGCAGACCAACACGGCTACCTATCTGTAACCCAAAAATCTTAAAAATGATAAGCTCAATGCAGGATCTCTGGTAGTTTTTATCAGGTTTTCTTGGGTAAAATGTTCCTGATCCTTATAGCTTACAATAAATTTGTGTTTCCCAAACTTTTCACAGCCAGAGGCTGCTCAAAAGGCTTAATCTTGTGACTGAAAATAGACAAGCCCGTAGCAGTGATTCACTCAAGAGATGCAAATGAGACTTATACTGTATTGCAGTTTGCTATTCATTGCTTTGAGTTATTGTCTTGTCACCACAGGTAACCATAAAACAAGTTTGGAAACCTCTCTTTTTAGGACTGTTTAGTAGAGGCCAGGACTAGGAACTTTTCCCCAGCCCCAAGGGCCGGATTCTGTTCTGCGCAACCCTCCGAGGGCCATATTCCAGTGACGAGTGGAGGCGAAAACCAAATGCAGCAATGAATGTAATTTCCCCCCTTTGTACGGTAGGCTGCTTTCTACACACACTTGCACACCCCTCACCACCCCCAGTTCAGGCAAGGAAGAAACAAAACTGTTTTATTTCTCATTATCTGATAATCTAACTTGGACTGCATGCACTCCGTGCATTTAAACCACATGGCTTCCTCCTCAAAATCCTGGGCTCTATAATTCACTCTGGGGTGTATTGGGTGTTAGGGGAAGGGTAATACCTCTGGTGGAAGACACATCATGCTCCCCCTGAGGTAGTTTGTCCACCTTTGATCCCCACCCTGCACTCAGCTCTCTCTTGTGGCTCCTAGAAGTGGTCAACATGTGACAGTGGCCACATCCTGGGGAACAGCTTCAACTGCCCAGCTAAACCAGGTGAGGGGAGCCAATGGGCCTCAAACCCTCTGTGAGTAAGGGGCTTCCCCTGCATGTGAAGACAGCCTCTCAGACCAAGAGGGGGGGCGGTCCAATGGTCAAGAAATTGATTTCTGCATGTGCTGTACAGGGAAGTGAGGGGCAGGCAGGGCTCGTCAACCTGGGGAAGGAGCCCTTTGAGGAGAAGGAAAACTCTGATCCTAAACCTCCACTGATTTACCAGTATACCCATGAATAAGAAGGGCTTTTGGAGTAAACCCTGAGGAGCAATCCATACCCATCGCCTTGCAGGATATTTTTGGGAAAAGAAAAGGCTAAGGGGTAAACTCTACACAAATCCAGAGTGGAGCCCCTAAGGCCTTGTACGCCTCCTTCCGGCAACTCCTTAGGCCAATCTGGTGCCAAATGCCCTGCTCTGAACGATCGGACCTGACCCACATTGGAACAAGCTGCTCACAGCTGACAACGGTTGGAGGGAGTCAAGAGGAAGTGAAGGACTCCAGCGCAGGAAACACAGACAAGAGACCTCAAAGGAAAGACAGGAATCTGTTTATTAGAGGCCCAAAGTGCTTCCAATAGTTTCCTCAGAGATCTGCTGAGAACAGTCTTATAAACACCGCCTTCATTTCCTCAAAGCAGCCAATCCCAGACCCCGGAATCATACAGAGAAGCGACTGGGAGACTCTGCTCTGGCCAAGTGCTTTGGTATAGTGTCAAGACTAGGACTGGAGGCATTGGGGATCACAATTCCTCCTCTGCCACAGAACTCCCTGTGCGACCTTGAGCTACTCATTCTCAACTCAGTCTAACCTACTTCACAATGCTGTTTTGTGAAGGGACGAAAGGACAGCAGCGTAATATAAATAATACAGGTATTCTAAAAACGAGCCTTTATTTCTCTCTCACAGTGGACCAGGGCTTCCTCCGAGACCTAGGAAGGTGCCCGTTATCTACAGTTTATTATTTGGGGCGGGGTTTGCGATGAACCTCTGCGCAATCCTCACGTATAGAGCTGGCCCATGTGTACCCGTTTATGTTTCTTAAGGTCGGAGCTGGAAACGAAGCTTTTGGGGCACTCGGAGCACTCGTAGGGCTTCTCCCCCGTGTGGGTGCGCTGGTGGGTGATGAGGTTGGCCTTGACGCTGAAGCTTTTCCCGCAGTAGGGGCAGCTGTAGGGCTTCTCGCCCGTGTGCCTGCGCTGGTGTTGCACGAGGTGCGCCAGCTGGCTGAAGTTGTTGCCGCAGTACGAGCAGTTGTACGGCTTCTCGCCCGTGTGCACCCGTTTGTGCGTAAGCAGCCGAGAGTTCGTCACAAAGCACTTCCCGCACTCGGAGCAGGGGTACGGCTTCTCGCCCGTGTGCGTCTTCTTGTGGATGTTGAGGTTCCCCTTCTGGCTGAAGCTCTTGCCGCACTCAAAGCATTGGTGCGGCTTCCCCACTTGCTCGGCCCGCTCGCGGTTTGGGAAGGCTGCGCGCCAGGGGACCCTCTCGACGCTGCACGCAGAGCCTTTCGCTGCCTTCTCTCCCTTCTGCGCCCGCCAGCTGTCGGCGCTCAGGTGGTGGAACTGCTGCCGCCAGTCACCGCCTGCGCCCCCTCGCTTCTTGGTCTTCCACCGGCAGATCGCCTCCTGGCTCTCGCGGAGGCCTTCGTCACGCCGCAGCGTGGAGAGGCACTTGTGGGGCTGCTCCCTGCCACGCTGCGGGCACTTGCGGGCTTGCTCCCCGCCGGGGGCTCTCTCGCGCATAGCCAAGCACGACCTCTTGTGAGAGCGCTCCCCGCAGGACGGGCATCGGCGCGGCTTGTCCACCGTTTGTGTCTTCTGGTTCTTCAGGAAGCTGAGGCGCAGGCCGTTTTCGGAGCCTGCCTTCGTCCTCTTCTGCCGCAGAACTTCCTCTTGGAGGCTCCTCTCCCGCAAGCCTTTGTCGCTCTCGGCTTGCTTCGAAGCCTTCCCGGGGACGTTTTCCTGACCGTTCCCGAGAATTGCTTCCATGTCCGGACCTTGGAGGTAGGCCCCTTTACCGCCTCGGTCCAGCGCCAGCCCCCACTCGGTAAGCCTGGGTTTCTCCAGAAGCGATTCCTCCTTCTCCAGGTTCTCCTGCCCATGCTCTTTGTGTTCTGAAAGAAGCAGATAATCATGACAACGGTTATGCACAACAGCCTGTGGTTTGTTCGTTTGCTTCACTTCCAGCCTGCCTGTCAGCCAACAAGCTCTCAAAGTTGCTTATGTCCACACCGAATTGTCATAGCCACTGCAAGCTACTCTTTTTGATAACGACGGCTTGTGTGCAGATGCAAAGACCCACATTTGAAGGATGAGTACAGGACAAATACATAGGACTGTGGGAGGGTGACCCATTGAACATGGCAGAACTTATTTCTGAGTTAACATGCCAAAGGTTGCACTCTGAATTGGGTGGCTGTGCTGTGTGTTTCTGTGATATGTAAGCTTCCAGGAGCAGACTGCATCCCAAAAGGCAGCCTGTAAATGATTTCATAAATAAATAAACCAACTCTGGGCTTCACCTCATCTCCATCCAGTTGAGTTGCTGCAGCATGCTGGGATACTACTACTACTACTACTACTACTAATATTAATAATAATTTATTATTTATACCCCAGCTCCCAACAGAATAACAACAATAACAATAACAATAACAATAACAATAACAATAATAATAATATAATAAAGCGATAAAACATCAAACATTAAAAACCTCCCTAAACAGGGCTGCCTTCACATGTCTTCTAAAAGTCACATAGTTTATTGTTTATTTCCTTGACATCTGATGGGAGGGCATTCCACAGGGCGGGTGCCACTACCAAGAAGGTCCTCTGCCTAGTTCCCTGTAGCCTCACTTCTAACAGGGAGGGAACCACCAGAAGGCCCTCGGAGCTGGACCTCAGTGTCTGGGCTGAACGATGGGGGTGGAGACGCTCCTTCAGGTATACTGGGCCGAGGCCATTTAGGCCTTTAAAGGTCGGCACCAACACTTTGAATTGTGCTCAGAAATGTACCGGGAGCCAGAGGAGGTTGAATGCACCAATAGGAGCCCCAGATCCCCTCCACCCGCGTGTTTGCACCGTGCCAAACTTGCTACCATCCCGACTCTCCTCCGTCTCTCTGTCCCAGTCTGCTGCAGCAACTCAGGTGCACCAAACTGCTGTCAGCAGCCATCTTTGCTAGTGCTCATCACCCCATCATGGGGTGGCAGATTTTGATGCAAAACTATGTGACATGTGAAACAGATCTCCCTTTGGAGCCTAGTTTTGCATTAATACTTGAACCCAGAACTCTGAACCACAACCTTACCCAGCAGAACGGCCTCCTCCTCTTCCTCCTCCTCTTCCTCATCATCCTCCTCATCCTCCTCTTCGTTCTCTGTAGAGAGCTGCATCTCCACGGTCTCCAACGGATCCTGGTCTGATGTTGGTGAATTAACAAACGCCTCTTCCACTAGTCCAGACACCTAGAATACAAGCATCCCTGTTAGTCAAGAGCCGGATGGAAGGCTACAGCTTAGCAGGTAGAGCATGTGCTTTGTGTGCAGCAGGTCGTGGGTTCAATTCCCAACGACTCCAGTTAGCACTGGGGAAGGAGCGTCTCCACCCCAGCTGGAGAGGCTGCAGAGGCTGCACAAGGCTAAAGAGGAAGCCAAGGCAGCGAGCGGGATGGATTGCGCTCGCTGCCATGGCTTCTTTAGCCACGCTGGAGAGGTTTAGCTCCCTGCTGGAGAGGTTGCAGAAGCCAAGATAGCCAGCAGGATGGATCCTGCTCGCTGTCTTGGCTTCTTTGCTCTTTGGGGCTGGGGGAACCCGGGCTTCCCCCGCAGCCCCAAGAAGCTCTGGGAGAAGCGGACAGGCTTGATTTCCCCCTCTAAAAACTAGGTGCGTCCTCCGGTGCATCCTAAATACGGTATTTAACCCAACATGGGGCTTGAACCCACAACCCAGTGATTAAGAGTCTTGTGCTCTGCGGACTCAGCTACCGTAGGTCTGAGCTATCAAACAGTCTCAGATTCCTGAACATGCTTAGTTTTCACCGGCACTGGGAGGAGTGGGTGAATGAATTTTATTATTTCGGTCACAGACCAGTTCCAGCCCACATACATTATCAAGTAAGTCATAAAACACAATAGGGATACATTTGAATTTGCAATTAGGTATAACAGGGACAATACAGATATAGCAACAGTTAAAAAATATATAAATTAAAACTTAGTCACTAACATAAAGCCTAAAATTTTCATTTAAAATCTTAATCATTATGATAGCACAGCTTGTTCCCTAAGTTTTATGGCAATTGCACAGAATTTGGCTACCCTTAATGTGATCTCAGGATCCTTGTC
The DNA here is from genome assembly GCF_964252035.2 of Podarcis erhardii. Lineage (NCBI taxonomy): Eukaryota > Metazoa > Chordata > Lepidosauria > Squamata > Lacertidae > Podarcis > Podarcis erhardii. The sequence goes on along the minus strand of NC_138498.1, from coordinate 116,769,095 downwards.
CTCTACCAGGGATTTTAGACATTGAAGTTCGGATTCATTTGGAGATTTTTGTATAGCAGGGGTAATAAATACCGAGCGTATAACCCCATAGAGATGCAGTGTAACAAGGCATGAGAGACAGTTTCTACCTCCATCAAGCCGCAGGAGCAAACTCGTTTCGCGTATGGTTTACCCTCCAATCTGCCCTGCAATAAGGCAGATGGCAGCACGTTGAATCAAGCGAGGGTAAATGACTGTCTGTATTTAGGTATTTGTAATTTTGACAAATAATTTGCTGGGGTGGGTGTCTCTTGTTCCTTTAGTACATGTCTGTTTTGAAGTTTGCACACTTTGGGGCTCTGTTCTCTTAGAAATCCCTCTTGTATCTCAGTGGCCCAATTTGGCTCCCTTCCTCTCAGCACCTCCGCCTGCAAGCGAGAGGGAGAGATACAAAAGCCTCGCCATAGCCTGACCTTGGGGCACGCTGCCAGTCTAAGAACATAAGAAGATTGTTGCCGGGTCACCCTATCCTGTCTGGGACAGTGGCCAGGCAGGTGCCTCTCGACCCGAATCTGACTGTTACATCTCTTCCCAGTCTGAGCAACTTCTCTTCCCTTCAGCAAGGCTGACCACAGTCCACGGGGAGCCTCTTATTTCAGCGCCGTGACATTAATCAATCGGGTTATTATCCCAGGAGGGTGGGGAACTGAGTCTGGTCAGTGGGCCAAGCCTGTCCTCTCCTGCTCTGCCCCCCACTAAAGACCACTAGTCAACATTCAAAGGATCCGCTGTAATTTCTGATCCCAAAAGAAAAATCCCTAATGCCACTGGTCCCAGCTGATTCTCCAGGCTTTGGTTATGCAGGGATCTCTTCAATCCCCAACACTCAGTAGATGCTTACAGAGAGTCCTGTGCTGGGCTGGGCTCTGAAGTCCCAAAACTCAGCTGATAGCCGGGGTTTCAAAGCACCTTACAGAGGGATTTGAAGGCCGCAGATGTGCAAACCCCCTCTTTCGGGCACAGCCGTGATTTTACCTGATGTCAGGTGGGTTCAGCTTTGCTGAAACACGAAGAAGACTGGTGGGGCTAATTAGGCCCGTGGACCACAGATTCTCCACCTCTGGGTGTCACAGACTGGCTGGACACAGAGGAATGGTGGGAGGAACTAGCAAGGTAGCCCCCAGGGGAAGAAGGCTCAGAGTCCAGGGATTAGTGGTGGGACAATGATGAGCGGTCAGAGGGAGAAGAGGGAAAAGACTGGGAAGAGGAGGTGTCAGAAGCTGAAGAGGTAACAGGGTTTAGTGAGCTGTGGCAGAAAGAAGTCCAGAAGTGGAAGCAGGAGAGAAGGGAAGGGAAGGGAAGGGAAGGGGGGAAGAGGTAAAGATGAGACAGGCTGGTGAAGGAGCCATGGGGTTTCCCCCCTCCTGCTGCATCAATCTCCCCTTCCCCCCGGTCTCCCAGAACCAGAAGAGGCATGAAAAAAGGAAGGAGCAGAGACAGGCACATTGGCATAGTCTCAGATTGCTTGGGAAGGGCCAGGTGGAGGAGGAGACTTAGCCTTAGGCAGCTGTGGGAACCAGACAGAGGGCCTTCTTAGTAGTGGAACAACCTCCCATCAGAAGTTAAGGAAATAAACAATTATCTGACTTTTAGAAGACAACTGAAGGCAGCCCTGTTTAGGGAAGTTTTTAACGTTTGATGCTTTATCGTGTTTTTGATATTCTGTTGGGAGCCGCCCAGAGTGGCTGGAGAAACCCAGCCAGATGGGCGGGGTATAAATAATAAATTATTATTATTATTATTATTATTATTATTATTATTATTATTATTATTGGAAGGCATGGACCCTTGTTGTTGTTTAGTCGTTTCCGACTCTTCATGACCCCATGGGCCAGAGCACGCCAGGCAGGGACCCTTAAGTCTCCACAACTGCTTCACAGGAACAAGAACAAGAGTTGCTGTGCTCATTAGGCCTGGCACTCCTGAGCCAGCTTGTTTCTCCTAAGAAACTTTCCTTTCCCCGTGTGATTTATTGCTGACCCACTCCTGGCATCTGTTCCTAACACTGGGTTCTCCATTACTCTAGCTCTGCCACAACTACACCTTCAAACAAAGCCCCCCTCTCTCCTACCTTTTGTTCGTGACTCTCAGCCTCTTGCAGCTTCAAGAGGAAGCTTTCGGCCAAGGCCAGCGCCTGGGTGCAGGTGGCCGGGCCGCCTTTGCAGACCCAGATCTGCATCTCCAAGGGCAGGATGGTCAGGAACTGCTCCAGGATCACCAGGTCCACGATCTGCTCTTTGGTGTGCCTCTCCGGCATGAGCCACTGGCGGCAGAGTTCACGGAGCTGGCTCAGGACCCTCCGGGGCCCCTCAATCTCCTGATAGCAGAAATGGCGGAAGTGCTGGCGGTGGATCTCCAAGCAGTCAGCATCGTCCTCATCTGGAATCGGTCCTTTCAACGCCCTGGAAACTTCTGAGCCTTCGTAGGCCTCTTCTCGCGCTCCCCGGCCAAGAATGGGCAAGGTCTGCATCGCAATGGCGGACCCTCCTCTGGGCAGCTGGCCACCGTCTTTCCTTGCTCGGTAGGTAGCCTTAAATTCCTTCCTCTCCTCCGTGGACACGGGTTCGAATAACCGCGACGGCCTCCACACAGAGTAAGGAGACGGTGCTGACTTTGAGCCCTTTTGCTGTTCCTGAGTCTCCTGATGCTGTTGCAGGTTCTGTGGGGAAGCTGCCCCAGTCGAAATCTCCTTGGCGGGGGGCCCTTGGGAGTCACGGGGGTCTCTTTCAGCCTGCTTTCCTCTTGGTCCCAGTCCCAGCAAGTTACAGTCTGCCATCGCTTCTTCCTGGCTGTGTGCCACCTGAGCAGAAGCATAAATTCAGGATTGATACGGTTATTATTGGGCTGCCTCCAACAGAGCACCAAGCAAACGTCTCATGTGTACAAGGATTTTGGCTTGTGCAACAGAACAGGTGCAATTAATATTATTATTATTATTAAAGACACAACAATTTTTTAAAAAAATGCAACAGGGTGCAGAAGCTTCTCTACCCACTATTGTCTCTCTTCATAAATTTAAAATAACATAAGGGTGGTGTGGCATTTTTCTCACTTCAGAACCACTCTCTAAGCCAAGGAGCCTCCGGCTCAAGATGTTGCTGAACCGCAACTCCCAACATCCCTGGCCATACTAGCTGGAGCTGTTGGGAGTTCAGCAACATCTCACCTGCTTTAGGCCATGCAGGTAGGTTAACAAAACTAGGTGGGTTAACAAAAATATTATCATTAATTAATAATGATAATATTTTTGTTGACCTACCTAAGCTGCAATCCTATACATGCTAATCAGGCTGAAATCCTAACCTCACTTACCTGGGAGTAAGCCCCACTGAATTTAATGGGTAGGTGTGTACAGTTATTGTGGCATAAACCCACTCCTGCCAGCATGAAATTATGTCACGATAAATGTGCTTGTTGCAGTTACTGTAGCTTTAACACTGAAGTGCAGTCTCCAAAATGCTGTAAACACATGCCTGTGGAGGGAAATCCTATACATGCCTACTCAGAATTAAGTCAAACAGATAAATGTCTAAAATTGCAGATTAAGTTCTACCTCTCTGGGCATGTAACACACAGAGAATTTGTGTCTATATTCCCAATTGCAGGAGAGGGGGTAAAATTCATTTTGGTGGTTTACTTTCGATACCTGCATTTTCTGTTTCAAGTTATACGTCTCTGACAGCACAATCCTACTCAGAAGGTAAGCCCCAGTAAGTTCAATGGGACTTGCTCCCAGGCAAATATGTATGGGATAGCAAATTAAGTTACCTCTAAATCAGGTGTTCTGAAACAATGGTCCACAGACTATTTAGGTGGTCTGTAGATTTGTGGTTGAAATATTCCACTGCATGAAATATGTATATTGATTTTTAGTTGTTGTTTTACTTGCTCCTTGCAGTTCTTACACTGTATTTTATTGCATTAGAATTTGAATGCCATGGGATCCTAACTGTAACTGCTCCAAATTAATTTTTTTTTAAAAAAATAGAATTATTTGTACAATTGCTGTGCTTAAATATCCACTATTTCTGTGCAAGGGATGTCCTGCATACATGACTTCTATGGTCCATACACAGCCACACTAGGTCCAGGGATCACCAGTCGCCCCGGTTATACTGAATGTTTATTTGCTTTATCTTGTTTTGACCTATTTCAATATTCTTGGCAAGCTAGCTGCAATCTTACATCCACTAATTATGCTGCATTAAAACCACTGGCCATAACAGGACTCACTTCTGACCAGAAGCGCCCAGCAAGTGTGGGCTTGTGGGATCAACTTTGAGATCCCCAACCTGGATCCCGGTGTCAAAGATTACATCCACTGCTTGCCTTACTCAGATTAGACCCACTGAAATTAGCAGACATGCCTAACTTAAATCTATTAATTTCCGTCACGTCAACTCTGAACAGAACTTTTTTGTTAGCCATTGGAATCAAAGGCTTTTAAGCCCAATAATTTGCACCGAGTACCAGAAATGACCCAACAGAGCTCTCCACAAAAACAAACTCCAGCTTATCCCAAAGTTTATTCATCTCAGTTTTATACTTTAGGACTGGGAGATCAGTTTTGCTGTCGCTATTGTTGGGAATCGGAAATATTTGCCACTCCACTGCAGATCACCCCAACATCTACCAGCAGTGCCAGATCTATCTTCTTTCGTGCTTGGATTTACACTGTGAAACCGTTTACTGGGGTGATCCTTTATTTTTCTGCTCCTATTCTGCATTAAACCACTGTCCCTATTGTTTCCTTTTCGGTGAGAGTCCGAGGATTTGACCGCACCGGCTTCAGAGTCTCAGACTCAGGACCCGGAACTGCCTTAGGCTTCAGATCCCCACTGAACGACCTTGGGGCAAGACGCCGCCTCTTTAGCCTGGCCTCCCTCGCAGGGTTGTTGTTGTTGTTGTTGTGAGGGCAAAACGGGAAGCGGGCGAAGAAGTCTCCTTGAGCTCCACGAAAAAGAAGAATTATTATAAATGGGACCCAGCAATGGATAAATAAATCCGTTGCAGCCCATTTTTATTATTGGGGGGGGGGGTTGGAGAGAGAGAGAGAAGCAAAAATCCTTTCGTCTCTCCACTTCCCCCCACTCTAGGTGACTGGGCACCTGCCTCCTCGGAAGTAAAGCTGCGGGGAGTTCCGCAGGATCAGCTCCCGGGGAAAGCGCGCTTGCATTGCAAGGATTGCGCCGGGAAGCCTCCAAAAGAGGACGGCGTGGGGGGCTCTTCTCTGAAACCTCCACAAGCCCCCCCCCAATTCAATACTGACCCTTTCCCCCCTCCCCCCACTTCCCCTCCCCCCCCACTTTCCCCGGTCCCTCCCCCTCCCGCCTCCCCCTCACCTCCTCCCCCGCAAAGCCTCTCTCGCAAGCGCAACTTTCTCCCGGGAACCGACGCGCCGCCCGCCTCCTCTCGATGCGGAGCAGGCGTACAAAAGGCAGTTTCTCCCCGGGAAAAGAAAGGCTGCCGGACAGGAAGGGGACTTACCCTTCCCACCCACGACACCCTCCCCGCACCGGCCACCAGATCCCTGGACCTCTCTAGGCAAGGAGAGCTCTGTGCCTTTAACCCCTTGAGAGGGTTGGGGGGGGGAAGCTCGCTCCGCTGGCGGCGGATAAGGCGCCTGCAAGAGGATCCCTGGTATATGCATTCTCCGGGGATCCACCTCGGATCCAGCCTCTTTTGGTGGGGCGTCCGAATATTTCCGCAAATGGCTCCCTGCAAAGCTTCTCCTCCTCCAGCGCAGCTGCTCGGGGTCTCCTTTGGGGAAGGATGATCCACCACCCAATGTAGTGCTGCCCGACTCTGGCCGGCAGCAGCTAAGCCAGGGATTGAAGGGAAGGCTCTCAGCCATTGAGCTTCGGTCCCTCCCCAGGAAAAACATTTGGAGCTGATTGGTGCCAAGTCAGAAAGCTTGGGTGCATCTAGTTCAGTGGTGTCGACACAGGCCGGCAGCAGGTCTCCAGAGTTTGACAAGAAACATCCTGGAAATGCCACTGAGAATTGAATGTGGGACCTGTTCAAATGCTCTCACTGAGCTGTGAACCCAGTTTCTCCCCCCACCCCAAACTGGGGTCTAAAGAGGCTTACCTTGCCTGATACTGAGTATCCCCTTTCCACCGGTTTTCTGTTCTCCCTTCCCAACTGCCAGTCAGCATCATTCTGCCCCTGAGCAGTTTCAGTCTTCATTGGGCTGATTTCCTGCCCCCCACCCCCAGGATGTGTATGTGTGTTTTAGACTCTCCCATAAGGTTTTTTTTAAAAAAATGCATTTCAGTAAATCTTGCAAAAAAACAACACGGCTGCTATTTCCTTCTTATACCGCTCTGGCCTCCTTTCAGATGAAGGAAGGGATATAAAGAAGTACTGTATTTTTCGCCCTATAGGGCGCACTGGCCTATAGGACGCACCTCATTTTTTTGGGGGGGGGGAATGAATAAAAAAAAATTATTTTCCCCACCCCAGCACCCAGAAGAAGCTGCTATCTGCAAGCCTTGCGAGGTGCGGCAACTCCCGCTGGGCGCACAAGGCTTGCGGACACCTGCGCAAAGCACGGGGCGTCCTCCGGAGGGCGCCCAGTGCTCCGCGCTGCAAACTGCTGCCCGCAAGTCTTGCACGCCCGCGGAAATTCCCCCCGGGCGCGCAAGGTTTGCGGATAGCTTCCTGAAGCCTGGAGAGCGAGAGGGGTCGGTGCGCACCGATGCCTCTCGCTCTCCAGGCTTCCACGAAAGCCTGCATTCGCCCCATAGGACGCACCACACATTTCCCCTTCATTTTTGGAGGGGGAAAAGTACGCCCTATAGGGCAAAAATACGGTAAGTACACTGGGAAATTAATATAATACATTAAAAATATTATCTATTAAATTTACACACTGGTTTTGACCTTTAAAGCCCTTCACGGCCTAGGACCCTCGTACCTACAAGACCGCCTCTCCCGGTATGCCCCACGGAGAGCCTCAAGGTCCATAAATAGCAACACCCTAGTGGTCCCGGGCCCTAAGGAAGTTAGATTGGCTTCAACCAGAGACAGGGCCTTTTCAACTCTGGCTCCGGCCTGGTGGAACGCTCTGCCTCATGAGACCAGGGTCCTGCAGGATCTGATTTCTTTCCGCAGGGCCTGTTAGACAGAGTTGTTCCGCCTGGCCTTTGGCTTGGATCCAATTTGATTCCCTCCCCCTCTTTCTTCTTTCTTTTTTCGTTTCCTTTCTCCTCCTGCAATGAGGCTACATTTTAATATTTTAATCGTTTCAATATTTTAATGTTGTATTTTAATTTTGTTTTTAAGTTGTATTCATTCAACTTGTTTTTATTATTGCTTGTTAGCTGCCCTGAGCCCGGCTTTGGCTGGGGAGGGCGGGATATGAATAAAAATTATTATTATTATTATTATTATTATATACCACCCTTCATCCAAAGAGCTCAGTATAAAAACCCAATAGTATCAGAACACTAACAGCAGCAGCAGCATATAACTGCATATCAGACAGGTGCCTTCACTGTTGTCTTTTGGTGTCTGCTGTTTCAACAAACTATAAAATCTGTTATATGTCCTTGATTTGAATGTGTGTCCTGTTTTAAATCATTTTTACAGTCATACCTCGGGGTTTTTAAAACAATTAAAAAATCAAGCAGCATATAAATTTTATGAAGTATAAATTAAAAATATGAAGTTGCCCAGTGTCAAACCGTCTCCAAAAACCTAAGAGAAAACTAGCATTTGAGGGAGAATATCTTTTCCCTTAGGCATACTTATTTCCTAAATGCAGACATTTTAAAGTTTTTTTTTTAACACACAATTTTCAAACTTATTATTTATTTACAGATTATTTATTATTTATTTATTATTTATTTACAGATTTCTCACAATGAATATTTGTTTGAATAAGGAATCTGGAAACTCCAGAACTGACCAAACATCTCACAATTTAATAAGCACATCACAAAACTGAAGCTGTGGTCAGGTGAGTCATCAAGACTTCGGGGGACATAATAAAGTAGAAGCTACAAAAGGAGTGAAAAAGAAATGTGGAATTAACAGTGTGCCTTAAAGAGAAAAAGGCACACCGACCTTAAATGCATTGTGTGCACAAATCCATAAAGGAGGCACACCCATAATACTAACTGACGAATGGCAGCACCCCAATGAACTCAAAGAGTGTGTGGAAGTGGACAACCTGAAATGATCAGTTTCCATAAAGGAAAACAAACAATATAACTTAGAAATCTACAGCTGATACACAGACATGGCCCTCCTAGCTGATCCCAGCCTACTAGCTTAGAACAGGTAAAAAAGAAAGAACAGAAATATATGTATAAAATAGCTATACAGTGGTACCTCAGGTTACATACGCTTCAGGTTACAGACTCCGCTAACCCAGAAATATTATCTCAGGTTAAAAATTTTGCTTCAGGATGAGAACAGAAATCGTGCTCTGGCGGCGCAGCGGCAGCAGAAGGCTCCATTAGCTAAAGTGGTGCTTCAGGTTAAGAACAGTTTTAGGTTAAGTACAGACCTCCGGAACGAATTAAATACTTAACCTGAGGCACCACTGTATTAAAAACATGACAAATTCTGAAGTGTCCCATTCTGTCACACTGAAACAGCTCTCCCCATGCCACCCCCTGGATAATATAAATCCACAGAGTTGCGACGATATTGGCGCTAAATGATGCACAAGGGTTTGGGGGCCTGTCACGTTTTTATTATTATTTTTAGGCACCAACCATGAACGCGTATTTCAGAATGTACACATTTCAGAATGTACGTTATGTCACATTTCAGAATGTACGTTATCTATTCTAGTGAGTCATGAAAATAAGGAAACATCAAGTGAAGCTGTGATCCTCTTCAGAAACTGGCACCTTTTCCTCTGGTGCAGGGATAGGGAACCTGACAAGAGCTTCTATGCGGGGTTCCTCCCGGCCTCACAAATCCGTTATTATTTTATTATTTTAGCACATTAAAACCAGAACCTTTGGCTCTCACTGTTATACGTGACTGAGGCAGACTGGTACTGAAAAGGACATAGGCCTGACAGCATCTCCCCTTTGTTTGGGCCTAGCAAGGCTGCCCTCCCGGTTGAACGCTACCGGGTTCGGCGAGCGCCGGGCTATACACGACGCTTTCCGCGATGGCCGAGCGCTTCCCCCTGTGGACTTTTTTATGCTTCGTGAGGTCCGAGCTCGAAATGAAGCACTTCCCACACTCAAAGCACGCATAGGGCTTCTCCCCGGTGTGGGTCCTCTGGTGCGTAATGAGGGACGACTTCCGGTTGAAGCACTTGCCGCAGTCCGAGCACTTGTGCGGCTTCTCCCCCGTGTGGATGATGTTGTGGTTCAGGAGGTTGGAGCTGGTGCTGAAGCTCTTCCCGCACTGGAAGCACTGGTAGAGGTTCTCGCCCGTGTGGGTCCTCTTGTGCGTGATGAGGGGCGCTTTTGCGTTGAAGCTCTTCCCGCAGTCGGAGCACGTGTAGGGCTTCTCGCCCGTGTGGGTCCTCTCGTGGATGATGAGGTGTGTCCTCTGGCTGAAGCTCTGCCCGCAGTAGGAGCACTTGTACGGCCGCTCCCCTGTGTGAACCCGCTTGTGCATCATCAGGTTCGTCCTGGTGCCGAAGCCTTTCCCGCACTCCGAGCACTCGTAGGGTTTCTCTCCCGTGTGGATCCTCTTGTGCGCGATGAGCGAGGCGATCTGGTTGAAGCTCCGGCCACACTCCGAGCAGTGGTACGGCTTCTCGCCCGTGTGCACCCTCTTGTGCCGCAGGAGCTGGGAGCTGTTGCCGAAGCTCTTCCCGCACTCGGGGCACTCGTACGGCTTCTCGCCCGTGTGGGTCCTCTCGTGCGTGATGAGGGACGACTTCCAGTGGAAGCTCTTCCCGCACTCGGAGCACCTGTGCGGCTTCTCCCCCGTGTGGACGATGTTGTGGTAGATCAGGTTGGAGCTGGTGGTGAAGCACTTCCCGCACTCGGAGCACACGTAGGGCTTCTCTCCCGTGTGTGTCCCCTTGTGCTTCAGGAGGGCAGCCTTGGTGCCGAAGCTCTTGCCGCACTCTGAGCATGGGTAGGGTTTTGCTACGGCTACGGAGGTCCCCTGGTGTGGAGCAAGGGATACACCATTCTTGAAGGTCTTTCCACACCGGGGGCAGATGTAAAACTCTTCCTCCGTTTGTGATTTCTGGTTCGTGGGGAGGTCAAAGACCTCACAGAGATTTCCACACTCGGTGCACTTCTTTTTGCTCCTGAGCATCCCTTTGTTAGCTGTGCTTTCGTGCGAGCTTCCATTACCTCCTTCACAAAGCAAGGCCTTCTCTGCTTCCTTCCCGGCATGGTTTCCCTGGAGACTTCTTGGTTCTGGCTGACACTCAGGCGCTGCCTCTCCCTCAACATGAAACGGGGGGAAATCCCCTTTGGCTCTTCCCAACGATGTCTCATTGAGTTCCACAGGTTGTGGATCTCCCTCTTTTGTCTCCATTTGATCCTCGCCTGGCAGAATAAAGGGAGTCTCATGAGTCACAGTGCATCATAATGAAACAGCCTGCAACAACCAGCGATGCTCCAGATGTTTTAGGACTACAACTCCCATCAGCAACTGTGCTGGGTGGGGGCTGATGGGAGTCATAGTACAAAATATATGGAGGGCACCTGGTTGAGGAAGGCTGCATCAGAAAGCCAATAATGGTATAGTTCTTAAGGGTGTCAGATCTGGACTGGGGAAATCTAAGTTCAAACCATCATGAAGCTCAAGGGGAGATTTTGAGCCAGTCATTTATTTTGAGTCTGATCTACCTAATAAGGTACTTCTGATTGTTTTTTAAGTGGGGAAGAGGGAGAGGGAGAACGATGTACACAATCCTGCTGTGTCTTGGTACGCAATGTCAGTAAAATAATAGTACTTAATTTAGAATGTTCAAAAATTTTCGTATATTTTGTTCTTATTTTTACAACCGCCCTGTAAGGTAGGTCAGCGTCGTTTGGCACTGCTTTTCCTCTTGCTGCTGACTGGAGCTGCTTTAATCCTTAGCTTTTAAATTGGTGTTCTATTTTTTAAAACCTCTTCTTGATCATTACAGTTTGTAATGTTTTACTTTTATGTAAGCCTCCTGTAGGAAATGCTGTTGATACGACTGAGTAAAAACACACACCAAGGTTGTATGTGGGAGTAAGCCCCATTGAGACTGGTGGTGCTTACCTTTGAGTAGACCTGCACAGGACTGCACTGTAGATAAATAAATAAATAAATAAATACAGTGGTGCCTCGCAAGACGAAAAGAATCCGTTCCGTGAGTCTCTTCGTCTAGCGGTTTTTTCGTCTTGCGAAGCAAGCCCATTGACGGCTTAGCGGATTAGCGCTATTAGCGGCTTTTAGCAGCTTATCGGCTTAGCGGATAAGCGGCTTAGCGGCTTAGAAAAAGGGGGGGAAGGGGGGGAAACCGCAGGAACTCGCAAGACATTTTCGTCTTGTGAAGCAAGCCCATAGGAAATTCGTTTTGTGAAGCACCTCCAAAACGAAAAACCCTTTTGTCTAGCGGGTTTTCCGTCTTGTGAGGCATTCGTCTTGAGGGGCACCACTGTAAAAGCGCTCCTTGTTCGGGATTCCAGACTTCTTGGTCTGCCCCTATCTTGTGGCAATAATTTGTTTTAAATTGCTTTTTATGTTTCATTTTCCATTGTTGTGACCTGCTCTGCAACCTTATGGTGAAGGGCAGGTAAACAAATCAGCATTCCCATAGCCACTGAACTAGAAGGAGGTTTGGAGTTGCTATCCCGCGTTATCACTACCCAAAAGAGACTCAAAGCGGCTCACATTCTCCTTTCCCTTCCTCCCCCACAACAAACACTCTGTGAGGTGAGTGGGGCTGAGAGACTTCAGAGAAGTGTGACTGACCCAAGGTCACCCAGCAGCTGCATGTGGAGGAGCGGAGACGCGAACCCGGTTCACCAGATTACGAGTCTATCGCTCTTAGCCACTACACCACACTGGCTCTCTAGGTGGACCATTGTCCAGTGTGTGGACTCCTATTCCATTCCATTCTCCCTCTCCATGTTTTTTCTTTGTCTCACCCTGCCCACAGTCTGCCAGCCTTCCTTACATACTCACTGAGCATGCTCAGTCCTCACTGAGTTGTTTCTGCTCTCGCCTTGTTTCGAGTCCTTTTCTCTCTCCCCTCCCCCCCACCGCAAACTTTGCAAACCTTGGTGTACCTGCCAGCCAATCCACCTGCCCTGAGTCTGAGTTATGCCATTTTGACTACAACAGGATCCACGCCTGGGAGAAGGGCTTTGCCCTTAGTGCACAAGACGTCTTTCCGACAACAATTTAAGAAGGTTGTTGACAAGCTGGAATGTGTGCAGAGGAAGGCAATGAAGATCATAGCTGTCAACTTTTCCCTTTTCTTGCGAGGAATCCTATTCGGAATAAGGGAATTTCCCTTTAAAAAAGGGAAATGTTGACAGCTATGGTGAAGATGTTCAAGGGTCTGGAAACTAAGCCTGATGAGGAGCGCTTGTAGGAGCTGGATATGTTTAGACTGGAAAAGAGGAGACTGAGAGGAGATATGATAGCCATCTTCAAATATCTTAAGGGCTGTCACATGGAAGATGCTTGTTTTCTCCTGCGCTTGAACCAATGGCCTCAAGTTGCAAGAAATGAGATTCCGACTAAATGTTCAGGAAAACAGCAGTGGAACGGTCTCCCTCGGGATGTGGTGGACTCTCTTTCCTTGGAGGTTTCTAAACAGAGGCTGGATGGCCATCTATCATGGATGCGTTAGCTGAGATTCCTGCATTGCAGGGGGTTGGAATAGAAGACCCTTGATGCAATTCTGGGCTGCAGCAATAGGAGTATAGTATCTAGATCAAGGGAAGTAATAGTGCCACTGTATTCTGCTCTGGTCAGACCTCACCTGGAGTACTGTGTCCAGTTCTGGGCACCACAGTTCAAGAAGGACACTGACAAACTGGAACGTGTCCAGAGGAGGGCAGCCAAATGGTCAAAGGCCTGGAAACGATGCCTTACGAGGAACGGCTAAGGGAGCTGGGCATGTTTAGCCTGGAGAAGAAGGTTAAGGGGTGATATGATAGCCATGTTCAAATATATAAAAGGATGTCACATAGAGGAGGGAGAAAGGTTGTTTTCTGCTGCTCCAGAGAAGCGGACACGGAGCAATGGATCCAAACTACAAGAAAGAAGATTCCGCCTAAACATTAGGAAGAACTTCCTGACAGTAAGAGCTGTTCGACAGTGGAATTTGCTGCCCAGGAGTGTGGTGGAGTCTCCTTCTTTGGAGGTCTTTAAGCAGAGGCTTGACAACCATATGTCAGGAGTGCTCTGATGGTGTTTCCTGCTTGGCAGGGGGTTGGACTCGATGGCCCTTGTGGTCTCTTCCAACTCTATGATTCTATGATTCTCTTCAAACTTGAAGATTCTATGATTCTATTATTCTAACAGCATCTGCTTCAGGCTCAAGCACTTACCCAGCAAGATGGCCTCCCGATCGCTCCTTTGCTTGGCATCTGAGGCAAAATGCAGCTTCCCCAGGTCCAACATATCCTGTGCCGGCACTGTGGTGTTATCAGCCATGTCTTCCAGAGGCTCTGACATCTGGAATGGAAACGTGAGAACAGTTTTAAGATGCAAAGAGAATTTGACCGGGGGAGGGGGAGGGGGGAGGACCAGAGATCCCAGTGAAGTGAGTTTTCTCTACCTATCACTACCCAAGCAGTGCTGGATCCAGAAAACAGCAACTGCACCCCAAGCCCCAGTCTATCACAGAGAGACAGGGTTTGTACTGCCTTGGCCTCTCACAATACCAAATACAGCCCCTTACACATGTCCGTACTTCACTGGACGCAAAAAGTGGACATCCTCTCCCTTTCATTCTGAACAGAGGAGAGGTGCAAAGAGCTTCTGGCTGGTTATCCACCGGTGCAAGTGGTTTAAGAGTGGGCATGCCCACATTCGGGGGGGGCATCTCTTTTACTGCTCTTTTAGATGTGGGAGCCATTCTGTATTACACTATAACCCCAAATGGAAGCCATTTTGTTATGCTATGCAGCCAGCAGCAGCCATTTTGTGACTGGTGCCCACAACACTTTCTTGAATTTCCAAATATGCCCACTGGCCCCAACAAAAGGTTGCTGGCCTCTGGGCTGCAGGTTGACCTGAGCCCTTCTAGATCACAATTTGAACCCCCCCGGGGGAAAAGCAGCCCATCACAGACATTCCAAGGCAGCCTGCAGCTCTCCCTCTCCCTGGCTCTTTTAGCAGGAGTGCTTGGTGGGCATCCCTCCGCCTCTGGCTGCCTCAAGAAGTCCTCTGCCAGGGCCACCGCTTCAGAACAGGTCTCTGGGCCGCTCTCCCGGACCCAGTTCTGCATCGCCCGAGGCAGGATGGTCAGGAACTGCTCCAGGATCACCAGCTCCAGGATCTGCTCCTTGGTGTGTCTCTCGGGCCTCAGCCACTGGCGGCAAAGCTCCCAGAGCTGGTTGAAGGCCTCTCGCGGCCCCTCGGCCTCCTGGTAGCAGAACTGCCTGAACCGCTGGCACAGTGTCTCGGAGCTGAGGGCCTCCCCGTCCAGGACCTCTTCCTTCACTTTCACAGCGAAGTCCAGGCTTTCGTAGGCCTCGCAGGTTTCATCACCAGGACCTGCCGCGGTTTGGGTTGTGTATTCCCGGCTAGGCCAGTGGCAAGCCTCAGCTGCTCTGGAGGCTGGGATTTCTTTGGCGCCAGGCCCTGACCAGGGGCATAAGTTTGTCCATGTTGAACGAGAGGGCTGTGGTGCACCCAGGAACTCTGACCACTTGGTTCCCCAGCCTTGTTGCAGCAACCCCTCTTCTAGTTCCTGCTTAACGCCTTGCAGTGGTGCCTGAATCACAGGCTTGGTGGTGCTCTCCCCTTGGACATCACGGGCTCTTCCTACCTCCTCCAATCTCCTCCCAGCTTGCCTGGGTCCTGCAAGGTCTTGTTCCTCCATGTTGAAATCTTGGCAGCAGCTCTGGAAAAGAAATCCAGTGTTAAAATGAAGTGGGGCAGTGCAGTGTTGAGAAAAACAATATCCCCGAACAACTACAGTGGACAGTTGTAGTGTACCTACAATAGCAGGGGAGAGGAACCCCAGGCCTCAATAAGGCTGGAGATGGGAATGTGAGTTTACTTAGAAATTAGTGTACTGTATAAAGGAAAAATTGACATTCATAAGGTAGCACAGAAAGGAATGCAGCCCTAAAGCTGAATGCAGCCCACCTCTGCTACATCTCTCCTTCAAAGTAGCATTGAGCTAATCATAAAGATGTACTGATCTACTTATCCCCACAGAATTTAGTATGGTCCTGTGTCTGGAGTGTGCCGCTTGAGACTGTGGGCGAGGCCTCACATCAGGGAATGCCCACTCTTACAAGAACAAATAAAGCTAGTGCATCAGGGACAAGCGTTCTAGCCTTGCCTTCTTGCTGACATATTAGCTTTCTAAGTGCAGGGATTTTTAGCTGCGGTCCGAAGTGCTTGGGGCTCCCTTGGTTTTATTCTCACAACCACATTGCAATATGGGGTATGGTGAGAAAGAGAGAGGGTGAGAAAATGGATGGCCTCAGGATACCCAGAGAACTTCATGGCCAGTCAGGGGTGCAAACTCAGTTCATAAACCCAAAGGTTTAGTTGCCACAAAAGTGTGCTTCACATGTTCTTGCGGACAAATCAGAAAGACAAATAAAGGTCAGAGATGATGCTGATGGGAGTTGAGAGTCCAGCAACACCCAGCAAGCCACTTCTTCCCCATCCCTGAGGCTTTAAACACCATACATTTAAAGCACGCAGCTCCCTCCTGCCAAAGATTCCCGGGAACCATAGTATACCCTTGTAGGCCTACAATTCCCAGCTTCTAAAACTACTGTTCCCATGATTCTTTGGAGGAAGTCTTGTGATTCAAAGGCATGGTGCATTTGCAAACTAGCCAAGTTACAAGCAGGACAATGTCAAAACAAAAAATTCCTTCCAGTAGCACCTTAAAAACCAACTAAGTTAGTTCTAGGTATGAGCTTTCGTGTGCATGCACACTTCTTCAGATACCTGGTATCTGAAGAAGTGTGCATGCACATGAAAGCTCATACCTAGAACTAACTTAGTTGGTCTTTAAGGTGCTACTGGAAGGATTTTTTTGTTTTGACTATGGCAGACCAACACGGCTACCTATCTGAAGCAGGACAATGGTTTGGCTTGTTTAAAGGAAACGTCCCTATTGGCTTCTGCTCTACAACCGATGAGCTACACGCACAGAGACCCTAAAAGGACTCTTGCCTTCTCTCCACCACCACACACTCCGCCACCTACTCAATGGCCCTGATGTTTTTCTAAAAAACAAATATTTCCTTCCACTGCTCCTAGTTTGGACAAGGCGGTGGTTGCGGTGGTGAATCAGCTGCAAAGGCGGAATAAAGAGGGTTGGCTTCTCTAGTCTATTTGCATTTCTGCAAAATGGGAAGGTGGGGAAGCCCACTACCTCTCCCCCAAATTTCCTGCTGCTGCCTGTTCCCCAATTGGCTCCCTCTTTTCCATTGGAGATCCCCCCTCCCCCCCAAAAGAAGAAACCCTCGCTTCTTAACTCACTTCTCCAGTTATGCTGCAGCTGTGGCAATCTGTACTCCAAAATGCAATCAATATATTATTATATTTTTAAAAAATGCATGCAAAAGGCTTCTTCTTCTTCCCAGCCAGGAGAAGGGGGGGGGGGGGCAGGAAGAAGAATGCATTTGCAGCTTCAAATGAATTCCCTTTTTCTGGCCCTGTCTAGGAGTCACAGCTCTGTGACATTAACCCCTTGAAGCCCCTGCAACACGAGGGCGATGAATGGGCGGAAAGATCCTGCACAAAATGCAAATAGCTGGGGGCGTTAAGCGGGGGGGGGGGGGGGCGGATCCTGGTTTCAAAAAGGTGCTGAGGATGCATCTATCTGGAACCCATGTTTTCTTTAGCCCTAGAAGACGACTGTTTTCAGGCAGGCAGGTTAGCTGCTGCTGTGTTATTTAACCCCAAGAAAGTATTGTAACACTTTAAAAAAGTACCTTAACACTTTTCAAGGACATGGATTCTCCCTAAGAACCTTGGGAACCGTAGTTTGTTAAGGGCGCTGGGAATTCTAGCTCTGAGGGTGGACTACAGTTCCCAGGATTCTTTGGGAGTAGTCATGTCCTTAAGATGTATGGTCACGTAATGTCCCCGCCAGATGTCCTTTTCCTTGTGCATTTCTGCTCATGATGCTATCAGGGTTGTTTCAATACTGTTTACATGTGCAAACGTTTTGGGGTAGACACACTGCTTCATTTCCAATCTGTGCATGCACCCAGTGCTTTTTTGCTGGGGGTACGCAGGGGTACGTATACCCCCTAAAGTTTGGCCTCATTGATAGTATTTCAATAAGAGCAGAAAAATGAGATTAAAGGGACCCCTGACCATTAGGTCCAGTCGTGACCGACTCTAGGGTTGCGGCGCTCATCTCGCTTTATTGGCCATGGGAGCCGGTGTACAACTTCCGGGTCATGTGGCCAGCATGACTAAGCCACTTCTGGTGAACCAGAGCAGCACACAGAAACACCGTTTACCTTCCCACTGGAGTGGTACCTATTTATCTACTTGCACTTTGATGTGATTTGAACTGCCAACCTTCTGATTGGCAAATTCTAGCCTCTGTGGTTTAACCCACAGCACCACCTGCGTCCCTAAAATGAGAGCAAGTAAAGGTAAAGGGACCCCTGACCATTAGGTCCAGTCGTGACCAACTCTGGGGTTGTGGCGCTCATCTCGCTTTACTGGCTGAGGGAGCCGGCGTACAGCTTCCAGGTCATGTGGCCAGCATGACTAAGCCGCTTCTGGCGAACCAGAGCAGCGCAAGAAAACGCCATTTACCTTCCCGCTGGAGCGGTACCTATTTATCTACTTGCACTTTGACGTGCTTTTGTACTGCTAGGTTGGCAGGAGCAGGGACTGAGCAACGGGAGCTCACCCCGTCATGGGGATTCGAACCGCTGACCTTCTGATCAGCAAGTCCTAGACTCTGTGGTTTAACTCACAGCGCCACCCTGTACCACTAAACCTACTTTTTAAAAAAGAAAAGAAAAAAAGCATTGCATGTACCATAGCTTCCTGCTGAATTCTTCTGACTTTTCATACCACAAACATTCTGGTTGGTTGTTTTTTTATGGCCTGCTTTTGTTGTGCTAGAATAGTGCAGGAGTGCCCCTTCTAGCGGCAATAATGCGACAGCATAATAAAGCAGAATGATGTTCAGTATAAATCAGCTACCAAATGCACTATCATTGTACAAGTGACATTTTGCAAAAGCACATTTGTAGAAACCCCACCACCAAGCTGGAGGGGCCCTAACAAATGTGTTGTGGCATTTGTTTTCACAGATTCAAGTCCACTTCATCAGATGCATGAAATAAGGTATGGAAGTCCTTGTTCCCCTAATTCCTTGCCCTCGTAAATCAGTGCCCATATTTTGAGGAAATACCTTTTAACTATTTTCTTTTTAAATGCTTTGCTAGCTTTTCTTCCTCTTCCTCTTGTGTGTCCCCCCCCCCCCGCACTCCATCCCAACCAACTGCCTACATGCAAAATGGTGCTGAATGCATTTTGCATTTCAGCCAAAGGAGGTTGTGGCACATTAAAGAGGAAGGTCATTTCCACAGTACACATTTAAAGCACTTCTAACAGCCATGGCTTCACCCACAAAAACCTGGAATGTTGCTTGCTAGTGGTGCTGACAGTTGTTAGAAGAGCCTCAACAGAGCTGTAATTCCCAGCACCCGGGGCGCGGGGGGGGGGGGACAGTCTCCAAGATTGCAGAAGGGGAAAGCCATGACTGCTTTAAATTTACAGGGTGGGTGCCTCCTAACACAGAGATCAAGTTCACCAAGGTTCTGCCACAAACAAAACTGCCAAAATTTCACAGGATTGCTAGGCTTTTTGTATGTATGTACTGGCTTTCACACATGCACACAAAATTTTAAGTACAGTGGTACCTCGGGTTACATACACTTCAGGTTACAGACTCCGCTACCCCAGAAATAGTACCTCGGGTTAAGTACTTTGCTTCAGGATGAGAACAGAAATTGTGCAGTGGCAGCGGGAGGCCCCATTAGCTAAAGTGGTACCTCAGGCTAGGAACAATTTCAGGTTAAGAATGGACCTCCAGAACGAATTAAGTACTTAACCCGAGGTATCACTGTACTTTTTTTTAGTGTAGGCATTCTTTTTCAGGATTGCTATACAGTATTTATACTTGCACACCAGTCTGTGAACAGAGTCTCTGCCACTCCTCCCCAAAAAAGTGGTTTGGCAGAGTCTTGTGCAACAAGCCCACCCACCCCCCAAGAAAAGTTAAGACTTTTTGCAATAAGGAAAATGATGAGTTTCCCCAACGTACTGGAAAGTGTGGGGTAACCCTTGTTTTGACACATCATCTTACCTGCCGGCAAACAAATCAGAATAAATGCTCAATAAACAGGGTGTCTGGAAGCAGCCTTAGACTGCAGACACCCCATGTATTCAAAGCCTCCCCAAATCCTGGGAACTGTAGTTCCACACCCCACAGAACTACAATTCCCAGCACCTTTAAACTACTTTCCAAGATCCAATGGTGTGTTAGCAGCCTGAGTCTTCTGCCCATCTCTCTTCTTGCTCCCATCCCTTCGCTCTGTGGTGCCTTCGGGGCGAGATTATGGGCAGATGTCCAGGGCCGCCACTCAGCAGAATGAGGAGGGCCCCCCAAGGCAGCAAGCCTGGCAGATGGAGTTTGTGTGCAAGGACAGACATTAATCTTTGTGAATGTATCCTAGTTTGGCATAGGCCTTTAACAGCAACCTGAGAAAACCATTCTACTTCCAAGGAAAGAGGGGTCAGTGCAGTTCAAAGCATAGAGACAGTTTAGGAAGCTGGAGGCCTTCTACTCTTGTTTTAACCTCATGCAAAAGCCCTTAGAAAGCTGAGCTGTGCCCCACTTACCACATTACAAAGAAAGTGATGTAATACCCTAAAGAGCCCCATCAGACCATTAAGTCTAAAATTAGTTTCCACTTTCAATACTCTGCTTTTCTCCTCCTACATCCAATGTATTACAATTAGAGAGGGAAAGGCCTGGGGGGGGAAATGGAAAAATGGGGGTGGGGAACGGGACAGATTTTTCACCCCAAAACCGTCCCCTCCCCTGAAAAAAATGGGGGGGGGGGAGTGTGTGGAATATGTTCTTTTCCAATGATAAATAATTTATCTATGACATTTTATTCAAACAATATAACATGAAGACCTGAATAAAAGATTTCTAAGGCTTTTTGTAAATTAAATTATTGCAAGTTCTCTCAGCTGAAGACAAGCAAATCCTGGAATAGAATTAAAGTTATACTGTACAGTACTTACTTCTCAATGAAGCTCTCAAACAGCAGAAATATGCATTTGTGCCACTAGGGGGCACTGCAGGGGAAAGCCTCCAGTTTACTATACTTGTGTACCTCAGACCTCCTACAGTTGAATAATGGTTAGTATATTCAGGATGTGATAGTTTCTGTCCTCCTCTCAGGTCTTAACTGACAGGTAAGAGGGTAAATTTGTCTGACAAATTAGTTTCTCTTTTGTAACCCTTAAATGATTCTTATTAATGTTCTCCACCATCACAGCATAATGTTTACCTATAGTCTGGTCAGTAAACTGATAGCAGTAGTTCAGAAAATGAGATAGAATAAACTGCATTTATATGTTGTGTCTTCTGTTTCTTTCTTTTTAAAGCACCCCTCAAAGGGTAGACCTTCTATGGAGCTTAAATATTGAGGTGGACCTTAACTTTATTTGCTGTTGGCGCTAAGGGGCAAATCTGATTATTTTTTATGTTGATGGTTTCTTGCTTTTTTGTTGCTTTCGAGGGAAAGGGGGGTGGTTACCTGTTTTATTGCAAGCATAATACTTTTATATACACTGCTTTTCACACAATTTGTAAAACTACTCCACACTGAACTTTCCCCCCATTTCCCCAAAATTTCTATTTTTTCTGGGGGGAAACAGGGGAAAAACATTTTTTTCTCATGGCTTCAAAATTTTCGGAAATTTTACCTCTCTAATTACGATACATACACAGATACACACACAACAAAGCAGTAACTCAAATTCCTCTTTATCAATGATTATTCAAAGTGGCTTACAAATAAAGGTTAAAGACAATATAAAGCAACTAATAAATGCAAAAATTCATCAGAGGAGCTGGTCTAATGGTACAAGACAGGAGCTGGTAAAATGACCCAAATCCCTTCCCAGCAGGAGACACACACAAACAGCCACCCCTAACAATAAAAAAATGAGCTACAGGGAGGAATGGATCAACAACCACCCTCAAATCCCACCTTTTCTATGAGGCCTTTGGCTTAACCCTCTAGTTCCCATGCCCTACTTAGCCTAAAACTAAGGATCATGCAATCGAAACAACCATATATTGCTTCCTTCTTGACCAGCAGAGGCCACTCAATCAAGATGCATGGGGCAGTGCCACACTAACCTCAATTTTTGGCCTGGGGGTCAATGAGCACAGTGTCCGGGCTTGGCAGAACCTCTTGAGGCAGGGGCATTCTGCACCGTGGTGCAGCTGCAAAAAAGGCTCTGCTCTTAACAGAGGTCCGCTGAGCTTTGTTTGGCAGCGGTACATAGAGTGGGGCCTTAGATGTTGAAGAGTGTGAGCAGGGCATATAACAGAAGGTGGTGGTCCTTAAGATGCACAGTTCCCAGGCCAGTTAAGGCCATCGCCTGTGATTTGAACCCCTTTCACTTCATCATAGCCCTGCTTATATCCTCAGGCCCACCCTTATGGCTGTTTCTCGGCGTGGACTTTCTTATGTTTACGAAGACCCGTGAGACCGCAGAACCTTTTCTCACACTCCAGGCATTTGTACGGTTTTTCCCCTGTGTGGGTCCTCTTATGAGCTTTCAGCAAGGTGCTGGACCGGAAGCTGAGGTCACATTCTGGGCACTTGAAGGGCTTTTCTCCCGTGTGGATTCTCTCGTGTTTAATGAGGTTGGTCCTCCGGCTTAAGCTCTGCCCGCAGTAGGAGCACTTGTAGGGTTTCTCTCCCGTGTGGGTCCTTTTGTGAACGTTGAAGACCGAGCTGTTTCTGAAGCTCTCCCCGCAGTCGGTGCATTTGTAGGGCTTCTCTCCGGTGTGGGTCCTCTCATGCACCACGAGGTGCGGCCTTCGGCTGAAGCTCTGGCCGCAGTCGGAGCACTGGTACGGCTTCTCACCCGAGTGGATCCGCTTGTGGGTGATGAGCTGGGAGCTGGTGCTGAAGCTCTTGCCGCACTCTGAGCACTGGTACGGCTTCTCTCCCGTGTGGGTCCTCTGGTGGATGACAAGGGTGGCCTTCTGGTTGAAGCTTTTGTCACAGTCGGCGCACTTGTAGGGCTTCTCCCCGGTGTGCGTCCTCTCGTGCCTCAGGAGGTTCGAGTGCTGGGAGAACGACCTCCCGCAGTTCAGGCATTCGTACGGTTTCTCTCCGGTGTGGGTCCTCTCATGAATCGACAGGTGGGATTTGTTCTGGAAACTCTCCCTGCAGTACGTGCATTTGTACGGCCTCTCCCTCACCTGCTGCTTCTGATTCTCCAGGAGATCAAAGATCTGGCGGATTCCGTGCTGGAAGGTATTCTGGTTCAAGCCCCTGTTACCTTCCTCACGTTGCCCCGATGGTTTTGCCGCCTTCCTCGGGTGCTTGTCCCGACGATTTTCTTGCCCCTCCTGGCTTCCAGGTCTCTTGTTGACTTCAGGATCCTGGAATAAATCTCCCTTGGCTCTTTCCGGGGATACTCCAGCCACAACTACTTGCTCAACTGTTTCCTCTTCAAAGATCCCTTCTGCATCTTCCAGTTCGTGCCTGTCATCTGTTGAAATAAATAAGAGAAACAAGAAATGAGAGAGAAGATTCTAAATACCATGATTTAGAATGGGAAAGGTCGTAACTCAATGGTGGAGCATCTGCCCTGAATGCAGATGACCCCAAGTTCAACCCCCAGCATCACCAGCTAAGAAGCTTTGTAGTCAAAGGACTCAGACCTAAATCTTGACCCAGCAAATCGATCTCATCTGCTTCCTCCTTGACCTCTGTGCAAATCTGCATTTCAGCGGTGTCTGAGGAATCCTCCTCTGATGCGGGCGAATGAATGGCCACATTTGCAAAAGGCCCCCATATCTGAAACCAAAATTAGAAGAAAGGATTTAGAACTGTAGGTGTTAAATCAGTATTATTAGTTTTATTAGTCACTTAAAAAACTTATTCGTCACTTTTACAAAAAGGAACTCAAAGTGACTTACCAAAAGTAGCACATACATTACCTACATAAAACTAAATCAGTACAGTGGATCCTCAGGTTACCCTTCAGGTAACGTAATCCTCGGGTTGCAAAGGCGGCAAACCCAGAAGTGGGTTTGCCACTCACACATGTGCAGAAGCGCTCTGCAGCACCGTGTGTATAGAATCAATCCTCTGGTTATGAAGATTTTGGTATACAGCCGGGCCTCCGGAACGAATCCCGTTGATAACCAGAGGTACCACTGTAAAAGCTACAAAGGGTGGCTACAGATT
The DNA here is from genome assembly GCF_964252035.2 of Podarcis erhardii. Lineage (NCBI taxonomy): Eukaryota > Metazoa > Chordata > Lepidosauria > Squamata > Lacertidae > Podarcis > Podarcis erhardii. The sequence continues at coordinate 116,745,453 of NC_138498.1, read as the reverse complement.
ATAAAAAGGCCTGGCTGAAGAGAAACATGTTTCCTGCACGTAAAGAAATGTAGTGATATTGCCAGACATCTGTAGCCGGGGAGATTGTTACATAAGCATTGAGCCACCACTAAGAAGACCCAGTCTCATGCTGACACTCTCCACATCTCCCTCTCTGAGGGGGCACTTGGAGAAAGGCCTTGGATTATGAAAGCAGGGTCTAGGCTGGATCATGTAGGGAGAGGTGGTCCATATACACACACACTTAAAAAAAAAAGGATTAAACACTGATACGATTATTGCTGCATATACAGATATTGCACTGTATTGTTTATCTATATACATTCAGGCCTCACCATTAGCGTTGCCATACGACCGGATTTCCCCTGACATATCCGGAATACTGCAGTCAGCAATATCTGGGGAAATCCGGACATATGGCAACCCATATTGGCATAGCTCAAAAATAGCATTTTGCCCAAAAAGCTCAAAAGCTTTTCCATCCGGATTTTCAGTTTGAAATATGGCAACCCTACCCACCATCCACCTGCTCATTATGCAAAAATTCACTTCTCTTTACACAGAGAGTTAAACCCAAGCTTCGCTGCACACTCAGCTGACTCAGGTATGTGAACAGCTGGAGTTTGCCCACTTCCCTGCTTGTTTGTACTTTTGCTGGAGTAGAAACCATGGCGAAAGAAATCGGACTAATCAGGGAGCAGCAGACAAATCAGTTTTTCCTTTGCCTCTCTTTTGCTGGTTGGCTGCAGCCATTTTAGGAAGAAAGTATGGTGGGAACACACATTAGAAATGGTCCCATAAGAAATAATGAAAATTGTCAGCTCATTATGCGGACGTTTGCCTAAAGGATGATTTCCTGGGAAGCGAATTGTGTTCGGAAAGCAGGACCTATGTGTTTCTGGATTTTCTTCATCCTAAATTGTTGAAAGTGTTTTATTCTGTACTTATGTTCCTGGATTCTTTAACATGTAAACCACTTCAATGTAAGCTGCTTCAAGATCTATTGATAGCGAATGGCTTAAATAACATATTTCCTCCACATAAAATGGAATTTGGAGCAGATATGAATGTAATGACTGAAAAGTAGTATCAGGTGAGGAACCTTTGGTCTTCCAGATAGTGCTAAACTACAACTCCTGTCAGGGTTGTTTGTAATTTAGGGTTAATTTGATTAGCATTAAAGTCAACTAGCCAAGAGGGGAACAGGTGGAGTTATTACTTAGCAACCAGGCAGTGGCATTATCTTTAGTGAGATAGCACATGCTCTGGTTGGCTGTGCAGTTCCGAGGGAGTTTTACCTCTATATGTTTGACTGAATGTCTCCCAACACTCTGTACAAGGCCCAAACTGAAACACAAAACCTCTGTTTCCTTTCTCCTCAAATTATACACCATTTTGTTCAGTATACTTAGTAAAGTGTTATCAAGACTTTTCTCTCTGGACACAGTCTGTGTTATTGAACTGTGTTTGCCAAGACACATTTCCAGACCAACTTTTCCACACTCACAGACGACCCAAGTTGACACAACTCCTAGGTCAATTCGCACAAGCTCCGTTCACCTTTTCCTCTGGCCTCTCAGCCTCTCGAGGCTTCAGCAAGAAATCTTCTGCAAGGTCCACCGCTTGGGTACAGGTCTCTGGGCCCCATTCCCGGACCCAGCACTGCATCTCCAGGGGCAGGACGGTCAGGAACTGCTCCAAGGTCACCAACTCCAGGATCTGCTCCTTGGTGTGTCTCTCTGGCTTCAGCCACTGGCGGCAAAGCTCCCGGAGTTGTCTTAAGGCCCCTCGGGGCCCCTCGGTCTCCTGGTAGCCGAAATGCCGGAAGCGAAGACATCGAATCTCCAAGCTGAGAGTTTCCTCATCCAGAATCTCCTCCTTCACTTTCACAAAAGGATCCAGCCTTTGATGGGCCCCACGGGCTTCTCGACGGGATGCACTCTCTCCTGTTGGCCACCGGCTGGTGTCAATGACAGCCTTGAAGGAGGCCTGGAAGTCATTAGCATCATCCAACCTCGCCTGGGACTGAAAGAGCCGCGAGGGTTTTGATCTTGAACGCATAGACCATTTGGACTTCAGGAACCCCTGCTGCAGAGTTTTCTGGTGGGGCCCCTTGTTTAGCTCATGCTTAACTATTCCCGGGGTTGTCTCAGCTGGAAACTCCCTGGCAGTCCCAGTTTGGACAGCACGGGAGCCTTTTCCTCTCATTTCTGATCTCTTTGCTGGATTGGGTCCTGGCAGGTCCTGCTCCTCCATTTTTATTCCTGGCAGCAGCGTCTGAGGAAAAATAAAATAAAATTGAAATACAGTGGTACCTCTGGATGCGAACAGGATCCATTCCAGAGCCCCGTTCACATCCTGAAGTGAATGCAACCAGCATCTGCGCGGGTCACCACTTCCGCGCGTGACATCATTTTGAGCGTCTGGGCATGCGCAAGCAGCGAAATCTGGAAGTAACGCGCTCCATTACTTCCGGGTTGCTGTGGAGCGTAACCTGAAAATGCTCAACCTGAAGCACATTTAACCAGAGGTATGACTGTATGAGTGAAAGGTTTTGTATGCTTATAGCAAAATCTTGGGATCTTGCTTGCATCCTAAGATAAGTTAGGTCTCCTCCAGACCACCTATTTACTGAGCATTCATCCAAATTTGTTTGTGGGGCAGTAATATAACAGCAAGCATTCTCTCTGATTTGCATGTGTAGTGTTTTTTATACACCTCCCTGTTAATATTTGTTCATCCCACACTATTCAGTGCATTTTCCTCATTTCCCTAACCACTATAAATCTCTTTCTCTTTTTTTTTAATTGCACTAGGACAAGATTGTGCTTTAAGTCACTTTAATTATACAAACTAAGGGTCCCTCTACAGTTGAGGTTTGTATGTGTGTTCCGCAACAGGTCAATGATGCAAGAATAGCAGCCATATGTATCAAGGCTTGTGTTTCTTTTCTTATTTTATTTTTCAGCATTATTTTTTTTTGCAAGTATACCGAAAAGAAAGAAAAGGATAATAAACCGTTGCTGACACCAATGATAAAAATAGTCCATTAGTCCTAATCTAAACACATAGATTAACAGAGGCAGTCCATATATCCAAGGTATCTAAGACATAAACTATTATAAGCCGTGTGTTTTGTCTCTTTGTAGTTACAGAATCTCTCACAATTCTGTCCTGCATTCATGGAGTTTAACCTCGCTCCTCTCATCAATAACTTTCCCACTTCCCTTGTAATCAGCTCCCCTTTCAGAATGAATTTTATCAGTCTGGTATATCATGAGCCTGGGACTCCCCCTCCCACAGCTGCACACTTCCCTTTGTGTATTAGCAAGGGAGGACAGGGTGTGAGCAAACATCAGCATCTCAGAACAGAATCATTTTCTAATTGTTTAATGGGAGTATTTGCCTGATCATAGGTGACAGGCGACTTCACAGAAGAGCCACACAAAAGCTGAAATGCACCTTCTGAAATGACAGGACATCAGAAGCCATGGATGGCCCATCTAGCTCAGTATTGTCTATAGCAGGGGTGCGAAGCCTCAGGCCTGAGGGCCAAATTCCCTCCTGTCTGGCCCTTGGGTCTCTCCCCCAGGCCACACCCTCCCTCCAAGTTGCATACTTCTTCAACCCTGTCCATGCCCTTCATAGGTGTTTTCAGAGCACCTATGAGTGCTCTGAAACAGAGTCATTCGTGTCCTTAGTGTTGATGATAGTCTTACCCCCCCCCATTTAATTTTCCAAATCCTCTTTTAAATCCATCCTCTTTAACCAGGCATTTGGTTGATCCAATTTACATCCTATGCCTTTTTAAAATGTAGGGCTTTTTGGGGGGGGTGTAATGGGTTGCTGTTTTTATTTTTAATTAGGTATTTTGTGGTTTTATATCTTGATTTTATTCTTTGAACCGCCCTGAGAATAGGGTGGTATATAAATTCTATTATTATTATTAATAATAACTCGGTGCCCATCACTATTTCTTGCGGCAGTGAACCCCATAGTTCAATTACATGCTGCATGGAGATGTCCTTCCTTTTGTCTGTCCTGCATCTCTCACTGCTTGGCCCCGAGTTCTGGTATCATGAAAGGCGGAGTAGAACGTCTCTCGAGCCACTTCCTCCCAAACGCCGTGCCTAATTTGATGCACCCCTTTCCCGGCTCTCCATTCACTCCCTCCGCCCCCCAAATGCTGCACCCTTTCATCACTGGGGAACTGCTCCAACCCCCTTGGATCCTTCCTGGCTGCCCTCTTCTGAGCCTTTCCCAGCTTTTCTCAGCAGAAGCCCCCCGGGAGCGCTGCTTGCAGGGCAGACCCTGAGCAGAAACAGGCAAAGAGCCCAGAGGAAGCGTCTCCATTAACTTCTCGCTCTCCCCTCCGCCATCTCCCAACTCACCTTTGCGGGCAACCTCGGCTAATCTCCAATTCCGATGCCCGAGCCCGGACCATCGAGACGCGCAGGAACAGGAAGCGCGGAGCATTCTTACGCTTCCGGGTCTTGTCTAGGCAACCGGTTGCCGTTTCCTTAACCCTTTGAGGAATGTCACCCTGCGGAGATGCGAAAGGGAGACGGTGCAACGCTGCGCTGTGAAAACATTTTTCCTGGTGTGCATTGAGACAAGAAGTGCCCTCTGCACGTGCCCGTATTAGTTATTTTAACAGGACTGTCCCATTTCTGGAGGAAAGGGGGGCGTGGCAGGCTGGGAGTGTTGCGAGCGTGGATTTATATCCTTCCCTGTTTTTGTATGTAATTTGTCATTATAATGGTTAATGTGTGTTTATAATTGCATTTTCTATCCCTGTAACCCGCCCTGGGCAATGCCCTCTTTCCTCGAGAATGAGATCCCAAAGGTTAAATCAGCAGAGCTGCATTTTTACAGAAAGGCCTGGACATCTGGGAAGAAAGCTACCCATCATCTTTTCCTGTAGGAAACTCGGTGGTTTGGGGGGCTTCCTCCCCCTTCGCGGGGTTTTTAAAATAAATATATTTATAAATATTGCTAGCCTCTGGGCGATTTGGACTGCAGAGATTTCTTGAAAAGGAGGTTGCATCACCAAGGCGGCTGCCGGCTGGTGCAGGGAAAGAGAAAGAAAAAGAAAAGGGAGGTGCGTTGATGGAGGTAGAGGGGGAAAGGGGCGGTTGGGGAAAAGGAGAAGCTCTCCCTGCAGAGGAGGCATTTGAAATGGCACAGGAGAAGCGACGACCCGGCAGTGCGAAGGGGAAAAGTGCTAACAGCAGCCTGACCTCCTTCCCCGCCTGCCTGCCTGCCTGCCTGCCCGCCAGCCACCAGAATGCAAACCGAGGGGGGAGAAGGGGACTAGATCCCCAGCTCTGAAACAGAATGAAGCCCAATCTCAGGATGTTTTGGATGGAAAGAAAGAAAGAAATCATTATGGAATGTCAGTCTGACTCTCAGAAATCGAAACAAATTGTCTTGTAGCCAACTAAATTATTCTTATCAAAATTAACAGGTCAAAATGAGTCACACCAGTTAATTTCAGCTCTCAGTAGAAATAATTTTGGGATGCTACCCCAACCATGAATACATATATATCAATTTAAAAATGTCTGTGTATTGTGTGTTCTTCATAGATTTAGCATCCTTGCATGTACAGTGGTCAACTTATTTTGCAGGACATTGCTCCCATATTTCTACCAGCAGCTTGTTCTGGTTACTACTGTGTGGATAGCCTGGGGCCCTCCTCCAGATCAGTGCTGGTCAGTCAGAAAACCAGGGATGATGAGAGTTGTAGTTTGGCAACATCTGGAGGGCTATAGCTACCCAGCCTCTGGTCTATACATACATTTGTATTGATTTGTTTAAGATGTTTGTAAATGGTCCACACACATAAAATATCAAAGTGGTGCATAGCAGGTACAACAAAACCTAAGATCCCATGAAAACACTAGCCTTTGTCATTGTATTTATATGTTGTTTGAATTTCATACATGTTTTGTATGGTGCTGCCCCGTAACCTTTTGACAAATTTCCCCTTTCTTTGGGAAAATTATAATGGAACATATCCACCTGCTTATTTCAGAAACTTTTTGAGTGAGGCTGCAGTGTTTTTTCTCTGGGAAATGGAGGATTTGGTTCGGGTTCGATGCCTGGAGAGCTGTGCTCAGGTCGTGACCCTGGTGAAGGATTTCTTACTGAGGCAGCAGGAGAATGAAAGATGGGGAGCTCAGGTGAAGAGGCATGCAAGCCCCAAAGCTTTTGCAGTACAGTCGTACCTTGGTTCTTGAATATAATTCATTCCAGAACTCTGTTCGACTTCTGAAAACGGTCAAAAACCAAGGCGCGGTTTCCAATTGGCTGCAGGCGCTTCCTGCACTCAATCGGAAGCTGCAGAAGCCACGTCGGACATTCAGGTTCCCAAGAACATTCGGGAACCAGAACACTTCTGGGTTTTCGGTGTTTGGGAGCCAAAACGTACAGGTACCAAGGTGTTTGAGAACCAAGGTACAACTGTACTGTATTGAAAGTGGGTTTGTGTGTGACTGCCCTGGTAGCATAATGAGCACAAATAATCTTGAATGCAGAATAAAAACGTCTGGTCGTGTACTGCCTCTGAAGCTAGAGGTTCCATTTACCTATGAGTAGCAGCCATGTGCGTCTCCATTGAAAAATATGGCCCATCCTGCTTTTCAGTTTTGTATTTCAATTCATACTGTGATAGCATTAGGTGGGAGAAGTGTGTCTTTTGGGGTCACGATTCTTTATTATAAAAGGTTGTCTTTAAAATACACACACCACACCTTTCTGTTTCTAAGCCTTTCTGCTCCTTTCTGACTCATGATTCTTAATGTCTAACTGCAGGCAGCAGCCACAAACCTTTCTGATACCAAACTGCGTCCCTCAGACACTGAGCAGGAGCAGAACTTAAAGCAGGAGAAAGATGAGGACATGGTCTCACTCAGTAAGGATTTATTTCCCCCCAGGCACTTAATTTATAAAATGAGAGGTGATGGAGCTTTAGATTACCTAGATGTTCCACTGTGCCCACTTAGGACAGGAGCGGAGAAGTTTTTCAGCTCAAGAGCCACATTCTCTCACGAGACACCATATTTTTTGCTCCATAAGACGCACCTGACCATAAGACGCACCTAGTTTTTAGAAGGGGAATGCAAGAAAAAAAATTTTTTTAAAGGAGCGCTGAGCTGAGCCTGTATGCATCCCAGGCTCTGCTCAGCACTCCCTTTCATGAGCTGCGTGGAGAGTATGTGCGGCGCTTGCAGGCTTTTCCAGAGGAGGGAGAATGGAAATTCCCCCACCTCATAGAAAAGCCCACAGGAGCCGTGCACCCTTTAAAGAGCGCGTGGCTCTTGGGGGCTTTTCCCTGAGGAGGGAGAAGGGACTGACTGGCCGCTTCAGTCTATTCTCCCTCCTTGGGGAAAAGCTTGTAAGAGCCGTGCGGAGCATGTGTGCGGCTCTTTGGGGGCTTTTCCCACCTGCCACCCGCCTGCATTCGCCCCATAACACACACACACACACACACACACACACATTTCCCCTTACTTTTTAGGAGGGAAAAGGTGCATCTTATGGAGTGAAAAATACGGTATCTCCAGGCGAGGCCACAGGCAAAAGTGGGCAGATCAGTGAAATTAACCCTTACATCCTCTATAGTAGACTACATTCCAACTCTGCAGGGGTCAGATAATTCTTTTCTTAACTCTGCACCTGGCAAGTAGAGGGATGTATTCCAGCAATGTAAAAACCTTGGTGGGGACAGAGAGGAGTGGGAGACTTCCCAAGGTTGGATAGAGAGGCCTGGACAGCCACATTTAATTCTTGAGCCTAAGGTTCCCCACTCCTCCATTAGGAATTCTTGCTATAGAGGGACGCAATCTGCACATGTTCAGGGATGCTCTTACCAGGGGTGGCTGTGCACACTGCACCGAAAAAACTTGAAATCTGCTAACCTGCATGAACTGGACATGCTAGTATTACATTCTTTTTATTTTCATATGATCAGCAATGCTTTATTATTTTTCAGTAACTTTTATTAGGTTTTACTCACCATGAGGGAAGGCATGTGGCTGTTCAAGACGCTGGATCCCTTTCCCAACTCTATAAAAAAAAAAAAAATTAAGTGCAGCAACAGGAACCATGCACAGCATTTCAATTGTAGTAATTTTCAAATGTAGTTACACCATAATTACATTGTGCTATTGGCAGCTTTATTTTTTGATCGCTCTCTGAAAGAATCCTAATGCGAGTTCTGCTTTTTGTGCTGCGCTGATGCTTCCATGCATGTGCTGCTGGGATTTAGTCTAGGGGTTGGACAGAACTTGTGGTTCTCCAGTTTTTGCTGGGCTTCAGTTCTAATCTTCCCAGGCTATTGACCATGTTGACTAGTGCTGATGCTTACTGGAGTTCAACAACATCCAGAGGGAGGCATGTTAGTTGTTCTTGGCTTTATGTCATAATAGATTAGCTAGTCTTCAAGGTGACCCCAAGCTCTGTTCTTTGGGGACCTTTGTTATTTAATTCCATGGCTGAAGGTTTCATTAGCTGCAACACCACAAAGCTCAAGGGCTGGATTCATGACATCAAGGTTTTCTGCTTCTCTCCGCAGGTGATGGAAAGCTGAGTGAGAAGAAGAACGAGGACCAGCTCAGCCTGGAAGAATCTGAGGCAGACGGAGCACCTCTTGGAGGAGACAACTGGGACATCCATGAGATGGTAGAAACACCTGGAAGTCGTCAGGACTCAGATGGGCATGGGAAACAGAAGGACATCCCTGTTCCTCCTTATGATCCCTCCTTATGGCCATAATGCACAGTGCTTTGTTTGGCTGTGGGTAAAACCAAACACAGCATATCAGCACAAAAAACATACAAACTGTCAGGCATGGTGGTGGAGGGGTGGTGATTTGGGATTGCAGCCACAGGACCTGGGAACCGTGCAGTCATTGAGTCGACCACGAACTCCTCTGTATACCACAGTATCTTAGAATCAAATGTGAGGCCATCTGCCTGATAGCTGAAGCTTGGTCGAAACTGGGTCATGCAACAGGACAATGATCCCAAGCACACCAGTAAATCTTCAACAGAATGGCTGAAAAGGAAAAGAATCTAGGTGTTGCAATGGACCACTCAAAGTCCAGACCTCGACCCAATTGAAATGCTGTGGTGGGACCTTTATGACCTTGTTCATAAACAAATGCCAGCAAACCTCAATGAGCTGAAGCAATGTTGTGAAGAAGAATGGGCCAAAATTCCTCCACAACAATGAGAGAGATGGATAAAGTCCCACAGAAAAGAATTACTTCATGTTATTGCCGATAAAGGCGGTTTTACAAGCTGTTGAATCAAAGGTGTACTTAGTTTTTCACATATGGCTTCTACATCTTGGCTTTATTTCTGTTAAATAAATCACAATGCGTCGTATTATGTGCTGTTGTTCACCTGAGGTTGTATTTACCTGATTTTAAGACCTGCTAAGGAACATATGTTTTTTATTATGTCCAAACAAAAAACAGAACAAAACAAAAACATTTTGTTGGGACGTGGGTGGCGCTGTGGGTAAAACCTCAGCGCCTAGGACTTGCCGATTGCATGGTTGGCGGTTCGAATCCCCGCGGTGGGGTGCGCTTCCGTTGCTCGGTCCCAGCGCCTGCCAACCTAGCAGTTCGAAAGCACCCCCGGGTGCAAGTAGATAAATAGGGACCGCTTACCAGCTGGAAGGTAAATGGCGTTCCGTGTGCTGCGCTGGCTTGTCAGATGCAGCTTGTCACGCTGGCCACGTGACCCAGAAGTGTCTGCGGACAGCGCTGGCTCCCGGCCTCTAGAGTGAGATGAGCGCACAACCCTAGAGTCTGTCAAGACTGGCCTGTACAGGCAGGGGTACCTTTTAAGGAACATATGTTTTTTATTATGTCCTCATATGTAAAGCCACATAATTCAAAGAAGGTGTCCTTTCTTTTTCCCATGACTGTATACCTCCTTTTCTCATTGGCCGCAATCCTTTTCGGTCCCAAATCTCTTAGGATATTGTTTGCTGAGGTGGAATTCAGAGTGCTTAAAAACATCCAAATGGTTGCTCCGTATGAATAAGTGTATGGAGGAAGGGGGAAGTGGATGAGAGATTTTGGAATCAGGGCCATTGTAGACGTAAGAGTAGGTCAAGTGTTTAAGATCAGCTGTAAATGTCTCCCTCTGATAACACTCTGAAGAACCCATTTCCCAAAGCCCTCTTCCGCTGGAGGGGGTGGGAATATATTAATAACACCAACCCTTCTTTTTCACCAAGAGTTGGAGAACCCCAGGCAGAGTAGCCCTGCAAGCCTTTTTTTAGTTTTTATTTATACTTTTCAAGTTTGTACATTTAATTAGTTTTACATTAACATTGATTTAACATTTCAGAGTTTGACTTCCTCCCCCCTTCTGCAGTTCCTTAAATTTATTTTTTAATAAATTCTGCATATCCAAATTCATTTAATTTGCTCATTTACTATTCTTCTTTAAATATATACTCTCATGAAACTGCAGGTTATTACAATAATCCTGCTAATGTTTTTATTGCAATTTATCTGTAAATATTCAATAAACCATTTCCATTCTTTTATAAAAAGTTAGTTGATCTTGGTTTCTTATTCTTCCGGTAAGTTTCGCCATTCCTGCATATTCCATAAGTTTTTGTATCCATTCTTCCTTTGCTGGGACTTCTGCTTCTTTCCTCTTTTGGACGAGGAGCATTCTTGCTGCTGTAATAGCATATATAAATACATTTCTATACAGTTTAGGTAGTTCTGTCCCTATTTAATTCCCAAAAGAAAAGCTTCTGGTTTGCTTTACAAAAGTTATTTTGAATATCCTGTTCAATTCCTTGTATATTATTTCCCAAGGCTTTATGCTTGGGCCTGTGGGAAATTCACCCTCCCCAGCCTGGCTACATATGAAGCACCAAAGGTTTTCCACTCCTGGTAGAAGAGAGAGTTGTTCTGAGGAAGAGGGAAACATTCGGGGGGGTGAGGTGGACTAGTTGGTCCTCATGGTCCCTTCCAACTCTTATCATTCTATGATTCTCTTAGAAGGATCCTATTTGCGGGAGAAGGGTATGAATGGCCACCCTCCCCTGCTGAAGATGCTTCGGGGGGTTGGGGTTGGGGGTTGGAAGGACCCTTGTAATGGGCGAGTCAGGTAGTTGGGTGTCTGATGGGCATAGAGATAGCAAAGTGAATTGCCCACTTGGCGCAAAGGTTGGGGATGTTCCCCATCGCCTAGATAGCATGTTGAGGCAAAAATAAATAAATCTGAATTTCACATATACTCTCATGGGATGACAGACAGACAGGAATGACACCTTGAAGTCATAAATAGTTTTAATGAAGACATTGACCAGTATACCTGAAGGAGCGTCTCCACCCCCATCATTCTGCCCGGATGCTGAGGTCCAGCGCCGAGGGCCTTCTGGCGGTTCCCTCATTGCGAGAAGCAAAGCTACAGGGAACCAGGCAGAGGGCCTTCTCGGTAGTGGCGCCCGCCCTGTGGAACGCCCTTCCAGCAGATGTCAAAGCGATAAACAACTACCTGACATTCAGAAGACATCTTAAGGCAGCCCTGTTTAGGGAAGTTTTTAACATGTGATATTTTACTGTATTTTTGGTTTTTATGGAAGCCGCCCAGAGTGGCTGGGGAGGCCCAGCCAGATGGGCGGGGTATAAATAAATAAATAAATTATTATTATTATTATTATTATTATTATTATTATTATTATTAGTGTGCGGTGGCCATGAAAAAGTTATTTCCGTGCTAGGGTTCAATAGGAAAGGGAATGCAAATAAACTCCAGGTACCATAATGCCATAATACAAATTGATGATGGGACCACATTTGGAATCCTGTGTTCAGTTCTGGCTGGCTCACCCCAAAAAGGATATTGTAGAGTTGAAAAAGCTTCAGAAAAGGGCCATCAAAATGATTGAGGGGATGAAGTGAGCTCCCCTTCCCATGAAGAAAGGTTGGGACTTTTTAGTTTAGAGAACAGGTAAGAAAGAGGCAACATGATAGAAGTTTAAAAATTATGCATGGCACAGAGAAAGTGAATAGAGAAAATTTTCTCCCTTGTAACACTAGCACTTGAAGACTTCCAATTAAACTCAAGGTTGGAAGATTCAGGACAGATAAGAGAAAGTAGAAATTTAGTCGCATTCGGGGGGAGGGGGAAGGTGGGGAGGAGCGGGCAGGCAAAAAGAAGTAGAAATTCACATGGCACATTGTTAATCTTTGGAACTCACTCCCACAGGAGGTAGTGAGGAACACTATCCTAAAGTTTTAAAGTGTTTCCCCTCCAAACAAAATATGTTTAGGGGTACTCTCATTTTCCTACTCATATTGAAATACTGCTCCTCAATGAGGCCAAACTTAGAGTCACAAAATGTTTAGGGATATGTGTCCCCCAGCCCCCTGACAAAAAGCACTGGTTTAAAAAAAGGATTAGACATACAGTGGTACCTCAGGTTACATACGCTTCAGGTTACATACTCCGCTAACCCAGAAATAATGCTTCAGGTTAAGAACTTTGCTTCAGGATGAGAACAGAAATTGTGTGGCAGCAGAAGGAGGCCCCATTAGCTAAAGTGGCGCTTCAGGTTAAGAACCGTTTCCGTTTAAGAACAGACCTCCAGAACAAATTAAGTACTTAACCTGAGGTACCACTGTATTCATGGAGGAGAGGGCTCCCTATGGATGTTAGCTATGATGGTTGTGCTCTGCCTCCACAGTTAAAAGCAGTAATTTTTCCGAACCCCAGTTGATGGAAGCTGCAGCAGGGGTGAGGGCTCTTTTGCTCAAATCCTGCTTGTGAGTTTCCCATAGGCATCTTGTCAGCCATTGTGAGGGCAAAATGCTGCACTAGGTGAGCCACTGACCTGATCCAGCAGGCTCTTATGTTCTTATTTCTGACCTTGAAATAAATAACTTGAGACAACTCTGGATGGAATTGTTTATTGAGCACCCATCCTGATTTGCTTCATTAATGTCTTCCTGTTAATGATTCAGTCATCCCATAATTTTCAATGCCTTTCCCCTTCATTTTCCTAGCTCCCCAAAGTCTCTTAAATGTAACGACGTGGATTTCTTGTGCTAAACTGGTAGCATCTTGCTAAAAAGTTCTGCTTTTTGCAAGGCAATTGTATGCCCTCTCTTCAAAGGAACGATGTTCCCCCTGACCTTGTGATATTTGCAATCTTCTGAATAGGCCCAAATATTTACTGTCCGAATGGATACATCTCTCTGTGTGTTGCAGTGCAATACACAAAACTTTTTTTAAAAAAAGAAAGGCGTTGGGGGGGGGGGAGAGAAAGAGAGAAGCTACACCGGTCTAACTCCTGCCTGCAGCCAAAAGGACCACAGCAGCAGCCGTTCACGAGATCGGGGTGTGTGGCTGCAAAGACCCTCCCCAATGGAGGCCTGAAGCCGTTTGTCCCTTCTTTCCCCGTGAATGAGATCCCAAGGGTTAAATCAAGAGAGCTGCATTTGCACAGAGAGGCCTGGACAGCTGAGAAGGAAGCTGCCCATGGCCTTTTCCTGTAGCTGATAGCAAACTGGGTGGTTTGTGGTGCTTCCTACCCCTTCGTGGATTTTTAAATATATATATATATATATACATATATTTAAATATTGCTAGCCTCCGGGCGATTTGGACTGCAGAGATTTCTTGAAAAGGAGGTTGCATCACCAAGGCGGCGGCTGGCTGGTGCAGGGAAAGAGAAAGAGGTGCGTGGATGGAGATGGAAGAGGAAAGGGGCGGTTGGGGGAAAGGAGAAGCTCTCCCTGCAGAGGAGGCATTTGAAATGACACAGGAGAAGGCAGTGCGAAGGGGGAAACTGCTAACAGCATCCTGATCTCCTTCCCCTCCTGCCTGCCTGCCACTCACCAGAATGCAAACCGAGGAGGGAGAAGTGGACTAGATCTGCTGCTCTGAAACAAAAGGGCCTTTCTACCCAACTGCATTATTCTCACCGAAATTAACAGGCTAGCTCTTAGTAGAAGTAACTCTGGGATGCTGTCCCTAGTTGGTATGTGGCTTCATAATAAATTCAGCAATGAATTGTGCATCCAGAGAGAGAGAGAGAGAGAGAGAGATCTTTATGGATTTAGCATCCTTGCATGTAGTGTGACCTATTTATTTTGCAGGGCTTAGCTCCTATGCTTCTAACAGAAGCTTGCTCTGGAGCAGTGTTTCCCAACCTTGTGCCTCCAGCTGTTTTTGAACTACAACTCCCATCATCCCTGACTAGCAAGACCAGTGGCAAGGGATGATGGGAATTGTAGTCCAAAAACAGCTGGAGGCACAAGGTTGGGAAACACTGCTCTGGAGAATATCACGCAATGAAGGAGGGTGGAGAGCCTGGGGCCCTTCTCCAGATCAGCCCCAGCAAGCAAAGCCAAGGATAATGGGAGTTGTAGTCTGGCAACATCTGGAGGGCCATAGCTACACAAGCCCTGATCTATACATAGGTATTTATTTGTTTAAATGTTTGTAGACAGTCCACATGTATAAAATATCAAGGTGGCGCACAGCAGGTACTATAAAACCTAAGAGCCCATGAAAACACTACTAAATGATTGTAAATATGTCTTTGCCATTGTATTTATATATCGCTTGCATTTCATTTGCGCTTTTGTATGACGCTGCCCCTGTCAGTTTTTGACAAAGGACACTCTGGAAATAAAAGAAACAATTTCACTTGCTTGTTTCAGAACGCTTTTGAGTGACACCACAGCGATTTTTCTGCGAAATGGAGAACTGGGTTCAGGATCGAGGGCCAGAGATCTGTGCTCAGGTCGTGGCCCTGGCAGAGGATTTCCTACTGAGGCAGCAGGAGAAACAGAGATGGGGCGTGCAGGTGAGAGGGAAGGAATTCACTCTCCATGGATGCTTTTCTCACACCTACATTGCAGTTTCTGAAGTGTGTGTGGGGGGGGAATTCTATCAGGGTCCCACCAAGATTGGTGGGCATTTTTTTGGTGGGGAGGGGGGCAAGTGTATTCTGTAATATGTCATTGGACTTACCCACACTATATATTTCTAGCACTTTTATACTTCCCCTAAACCCTGGGAATTGTAGTTTGTTAAGGCAGGGACGCGGGTGGCGCTGTGGGTAAAACCTCAGTGCCTAGGACTTGACGATCGCATGGTCGGCGGTTCGAATCCTCGCAGCAGGGTGAGCTCCCGTCTTTCGGTCCCAGCTCCTGCCCACCTAGCAGTTCGAAAGCACCCTTAAGTGCAAGTAGATAAATAGGTACCGCTTTATAGCGGGAAGGTAAACGACGTTTCCGTGTGCTGCGCTGGTGCTGGCTCACCAGAGCAGCTATGTCACACTGGCCACGTGACCCGGAAGTGTCTGCGGACGGCGCCGGCTCCTGGCCTCTAGAGTGAGATGAGCGCACAACCCTAGAGTCTGTCAAGACTGGCCCGTACGGGCAGGGGTACCTTTACCTTTACCTTTATGCTGCCTATAGCCAGCCCTGGTCAGCAATGTGTCTGCAGCTCTTTGAGCCAGTTGAACTTTCTGAGCACAGAAAGTTCCAGGCAGAAAGTACATGGCAGCCCCATGTAGAGTGTGTTACAGTGACCCCTACACAATATGGCACCAGACTGCCTCTTTGGGGAGGGGTAATTATCTGTTCTAAACGTGTGTGTGTGTGGTTTAAATTCTCTGCCCATTGATGCAAAAATGGTGTATTAGTGATGGATTCATACTGGACCATCCATCGTTCTGCTTTATAAACTGTTCTGTGATCCTTCCACAATGTTACCGCATTATTGCTGTGTGGAGTGGGACTCTTGCACTGTAAAAAGTGGGACCCAGAAACCCACACTGGAACTTATGTGGTATAATAACTTACAGGAGTTCAGCAGGAAGCTACAGGACATGCACTGATTGGAAACGAAGAAGCATGCCTGCCCCAAACTTTCACTGTACTGTATTGAAACTGGGATTGGGTGTGACAGCCCTAAGACCATAATGAGTGCAAGTCAAGGACCTCTATATAACAGTCCATTGCTTAAGACAGAATTGCTCAGGACTTTCAGGGGTTAAAGGCACATCAGATTTGGCTGCCTCAAAACAATTAACTAAATCAGCATCTTCTTTCTGTTCTTGGGCAAAACTATGTTTTTTGTTTTTTATAAAAGGAACCAGGAGGGCTTCATTTCTCCCCTCAGAGATCTGTTCCTCAGCTCTGCCTCCTTTGGCAACAGTAGCATTCCCCTCAGCATCGGGTGACTGTTTACCCCCCTTTGAGTGAGTAACTACAAAAGAACTCTGTACATGCTCTAAGAGATCCCATCCGATCAGCACAGCAGTAGGAATCTCCGCAGAAATAGCAACCTGCCACTTCCCTGACCAATCTTGGAACTTAACATGGATTTCTGCAACTGGTAATACCTCAGGGTGTTTCAAAATTCCTTTTAATCACATAACTTTTCCTGGAATTATTTTGGTGGGACAGATTATCTCTGGGTGGACAATAGTGACTTGCAAACCTGTATCTTTTAACCCTAGAAATCTCCTCCCTTCAATCCAAATATTTCCCCCAGCATTTTTCAAAGGAAGATTGTCTTGTTTAATAGCATAGCAATGTGCCACTCTAGCCTCCACCACTTCAGCACGCTTCGGCCTATTCTGACTAGCTTGGCTCTCCTCAGCTGCTTTGAGACAATAGGTTTTTTTCGGAGGGCTAATATCATTTGGGGTCACGATTATTCATGTAAAAAGTTGCCTTTAAAAAACACACACATGAGAGACACCTTTCTGTTTCTAAACCTTTCTGCTCCTTTCTGACTCACGTTTATTAATGTTTAACTGCAGGCATTGGCCACAGACCTTTCTGATACTGAGCTGCCTCCCTCAGACACTGAGCAGGAGCAGAGCTTAAAGCAGGAAGAAGATGAGGACACGGTTTCACTCGGTAAGGATTTATTTAATTCCATGCCTGAAGGTTTCATTAGCTGCAACACCATAAAGCTTAAGGGTTGGATTCATCACTTCAAGGTTTTCTGCTTCTCTCAGCAGGTGATGGAAAGGTGAGTGAGACTGAGGACGACGACAACCTTGTGCAGGAAGATTCTGAGGCAGACGGCGCATCTCTTGGAGGAGACAACTGGGACATCCTTGAGACAGGAGAAACATCTGGAAGCCGCCAGGGCTCAGATGGCCACAAGAAACAGAAGGACATCCCTATTCCGCCTTATGACCAGGGCCCCTGGGATCTGAAAGAGCCCAGAATCCGGGCAAGGATCTACAACTATGGGGGGTTGAAGATGTGCATGGACTGTGGGAAAACCTTCAAGCAGAGCTCGAGCTTGTACAGGCACCGGAGACTTCACACTGGAGAGAAACCGTATGGCTGCCCAGAGTGCGGCAAGAGCTTCAGTCGGAAATCCCACCTCATTGCACACGAGAGAACCCACACAGGGGAGAAGCCCTACGACTGCGCAGAGTGCGGCAAGAGCTTCAGCCGGAAGTCCCACCTAATCACGCATGAGAGGATCCACACAGGGGAGAAGCCGTACAAATGTGGGGAGTGCGGGAAATGCTTCAGCCAGAGCTCAGCCCTCGTGGCTCATGAGAGGTCCCACACTGGTGAGAAACCCTTCACCTGCCCGGACTGCGGGAAGAACTTCCACCGGAGGTCGGGCCTTTCAGCGCATGAGAGGACCCACACGGGGGAGAAGCCGTACAAATGCACAGAATGTGGGAAGAGTTTCAGCCAGAGCTCGGGCCTTTTGGCCCATGAGAGGACCCATACTGGAGAGAAGCCGTACCGGTGCACCGAGTGCGGGAAAAGCTTTTGTGAACGCACAGCTCTCGTTAGACATTTGAGAACCCACACGGGGGAGAAACCATACACATGTGCAGAGTGTGGGAAGAGCTTCAGCCAGAGCTCGGGTCTCCTGGCACACGAGCGCACCCACACAGGGGAGAAACCCTACAAATGCTCCGACTGTGGGAAGAGCTTTGGGCACCGCTCTGACCTTCTACGACATCAGAGAATCCTCAAAAGAGGGAAGCCATATAAATGCTCCGAGTGCGGGAAATGTTTTGGCCGGGGCTCCGATCTCCTCCAGCACCAGCAAATCCACACAGGGGAGAAGCCATATAAATGTTCCCACTGTGGGAAGTGTTTCAGCTGGCGGTCAAACCTTATTAAGCATGAGAGAATCCACACAAAGGTGAAATGCATAGCCTGAGTGCAACGTCTCCTGTCCTAAGACATGAAAGAATCCACACAGGCTGGTTGTGGTAGTAAAGGCTCCAGCTGTGAAATCAGCTGCAGGCAGAAAGTGCTGAATGTCAATAAATGTGATGGGGGGGGGGGAGGATCTAAAGGAAAGGGGGGAAGAGAAACCCTCATTGGAGGAGTAGCTTCAGCACTGGGTTGTGCATTATTAGAAGTCAGAGAATCGATGCTGGAGAAAGGAATGTATCCTTTGCCCTGGCTAACCTGGAATTTCCCATCCATATCTCCCAATGGTGTAATTTCCAAAGAGTCTGGTACAGTTGCTGGAAACGGTAGTAGAATTGTAAAACTGGTAGTAATTGTCAGTCCCTTTGCCCCCAGCCCTTAAAATTCTGTTCCAAGTCCTAGTCTAGAAATGTTCTTGATACAACATATTTTAATATTAATGGTGGGAAAATTCCACTACTGTATACTCATATATATATATACACACACCTCCTTTTCTTGTTGACTGCAATCCTTTTCAGTCCCAAATTGCTTAGGGTATTGTTTCCTGAGGCAGAATTCAGAGTGCTTCAAAACATCCAGACAGTAGCTTGGTGTGAAGAAGTGTATTGGTTGGCGGGGGAAATGGGCGAGAGATTTGGGAATCAGGACCATTCTGGATGTGGAAATGGATGGAGTGTTTAAGATCAGTTGTGATAACACTGTGGAAAACCCAAGCACTCTTCTGCTGAAGGGGAGAAATCTTCATAACGCTAACCCTTCTTGTTACCAGGGGTTGGACAACCCCAGCAGAGTGGCTCTTCAAGACTTTATGCTTAGCCCTCGGAACATTCACCGTCTCCAGCCGCACTTGTTACAGACCCTGCTCTGCATTTTCCTTGAGTGTTTTCTTCGTGTGTCCTTGAACTTGACTGTGACTCTTGCTTGCCTAGACAGAGGATACAGAGAGGGAGGGTGCAGATGGAAGACATTGCTCATTTACGTTGCAAGGTAACACAGCAGTTTACCCAGATGCATCCAGTGTGTCACTCTTTTGGGGGAGGGATCCAACTGCCTACAGTAAATTTAGGTTTGCACAATGAAAGTGGATTTAAGCACTCTGGTGCCCGAGAACAGGAAACCCATGTCTTTAAATTTTAAGAAAGAGACTTTGGTGAGTTAGGAAAGTGAAGAGGAAAGGTGCTGAAACTTGTGGGATGATTGAATCATTAACAGGAAGACATTAATGAAGCAAATCAGGACAAATGCTCATTGTCATCTAGCCCCTGTTATTAAATCCAAAGTAAAAAATAAGAGCATATGAAATGCATGCAGGATCCGGCCAGTGGCCCACCTAGTTTAGCATCTTGCCCTCACAGTGGCTGACAAGATGCCTGTGGGAAACCAGCAAGTGGGATTTGAGAAGAAGAGCACTCTCCTCTCCTGTGGTTTCCCCCAAGTGGTGTTTAGAAGAATTACTTTTTCCAACTGTGGAGACAGAGCATAGCCATAATAGCTAACAGCCCTAGGGATCCCTCTCCTCCATGAATTTGTCTAATCTTCTTTTAAAACCATTTAGGACAGTGGCCATCACTGCCTCCTCCAAAGAGAGCCAGTGTGGTGTAGTGGTTAGGAGCAGTAGATTCGTAATCTGGGGAACCGGGTTCGCGTCTCCGCCCCTCCACATGCAGCTGCAGGGTGACCTTGGGCCAGTCACACTTCTCTTGACACATTTGTATCATGGCATTATGATAGGGACGCGGGTGGCGCTGTGGGTAAAACCTCATCGCCTAGGACTTGCCGATCGTATGGTCGGCGGTTCGAATCCCCGCGGCGGGGTGCGCTCCCGTTGCTCGGTCCCAGCGCCTGCCAACCTAGCAGTTCGAAAGCACCCCCGGGTGCAAGTAGATAAATAGGGACCGCTTATTAGCGGGAAGGTAAACGGCGTTTCCGTGTGCTGCTCTGGCTCGCCAGAGCAGCTTCATCACGCTGGCCACGTGACCCGGAAGTGTCTGCGGACAGCGCTGGCTCCTGGCCTCTAGAGTGAGATGAGCGCAGAACCCTAGAGTCTGTCAAGACTGGCCCGTACGGGCAGGGGTACCTTTACCTTTACCTTTATTATGATACCTGGAGTTCATTTCCAATCCCTTTCCTAGTGAACTTTAGCATGGAATTTGCCTTTATTACGGGCACCACACAGGATCAACAACTTCATCAAGCTTTTTACTAGGCCCGAAGGTCTCATTTGTGGTCTGTCACCACCAGTTCCGACCCCATGGGTGTGTATGTGAAATCCTGAGAACACCACTCTTCTCTGAGATGCTCATTCTCCTCGACAGTGGGGAGCTATAATCATGAGAGTGGGACACAGCTATAACATCCCAGAAGGCCTTATATACCAACCTCTTAGCCTCTTCTTAGCTTTTCTGGCTAAGAGTTGTTGCCTCAAGGCAACAAACATGTTCCTCGAGAGTCAGGAACTCATTACACCTCAGACACATCCATTACTTCTGTTTAAGAAGCAAGATAGTCATACATGTGACAGGCACGGCAAAATATTTGAGATGTTTTTTGGGCCCAGAGGCGCATTTGGAAATCACAAGGAACTGCTACGGCAGCACAAAATACCTGTCCTAAAAGAAAACTGGAGATGCTTAGACACCACCATCCTTCAAACACTACAAAACCTGGATACAAAAACAATGTCACACGCAGAGAGGAAGGGAGGACCCTCAACAAAACAAAGGAGAACATGCCAATAAAGATAGTAAAAGATAGTAAAAGATAATAATAAAGATAGTAATTAAAAAATTGAGACAGGCAGGGAGCATTGACAGCGGTGATACAGTGGTATCTGAGAGTGCTGTGGCACTCACAGGTGCCACACTCATCCAATAATTATTTATTTTGATTTGTGATCCACCTTTCACCATAAGGTCCCAGCACAGAACACAGCAATGTAAAATGCAGTATTTTGTCTTTCTATTCTGACTGGTAGTGGCTCTCCAAAGTTTCTGATGGGGCTCTCCACCCTACTTGGCAGATGCTGGGAAATGAACCTGGTACCTTGGTGTTCTAACCAAGGAACTACATCCTCTGTCACCTCTCCCCTCATGGGCCCATTTGTGTTAGGTATCCTTACAAACTGGATACAAGTGGGATCCATGGGAGGTAGACAGGGCTACTGGCCACTTGGATGAGTAAGAGAGAGATAGATATCACAATATATTTATCATTAACGTTTAATTGCTTTTTAAACATTGTGGTCCCCCCCCCTTTTTAACTGCTTCTATTTAGCTGTTTCTATTTTATCCATAAACTACCTTGAGTTCCTGTTAGTGAAAAATAAATAAATATAATAATGAGGAGGAGGAGGAGGAGGAGGAAGAATTTTTCTAAAAGAGTTTTGCAGAGGGAAGAGGGCAGGAAGATCTATGCATCTATTCATCTAGAAGTCAGCTTTCTTACATGCCCTTTGCCATAAGGTCCTAGGGCAGGTTAAAGCGACAGAAAAGGCAATTATAAAAACAGATACTGTACAACGAGAAATTACATATAAAAACAGGGAAGTACATAAATCCACGCTTACAACACTCCCAGCCTGCCACGCCCCCATTTCCTCCAGCACCTATAAAAATTTGGATGAATATAAATAAAAATAATAAGGATGACCCCTATCAGCATGAGAAATTAACAATATGGGCCAACCCAAAATTAAAAATTGGAAATCAAGTAATAATTCGGCAAAATTGGATGAAAAAAGGTATTTTAACATTGAATCAATTAACTGATGAAAATTACAAACTTGTGGAATATAAAACTGCAAGTAAAGTATGGATTAACCAGTGAAACAATGGCAGTACATCCAATTGAAACATACGTTGGAAAAGCAGTTTGGCCTTGACACTATATAGTAGCAGCATCGGAAACACCCATGCTGCTACAAGATTTAATCTCTGCAACAAAAACAAAAAACTCTACACTTGCATTATATAAAACCCTACTCAACAGGAAGAAATATGATTTAGAATATGATAGGCAAAAATGGAGTGAAGAGTTAGGGGTACAGATAACAAATGATATATGGGAGTCAAGTATAAAATCAACAGAAATGGCCTCTGTGGATCTAAGACTAAGACTTATTCAACAGAAAATAATATTCAGAGTCTGCTGGACTCCAGCAAAACTATACCAGAAGAAAATAACAAGTGCAGACAACTGCTGGAGATGTGGGAGTAAAAATGCGAACTTTAATCATCATATGTACTATGATGATTAACTGCCCGATGATAAGATCACTTTGGTGTGATGTGAAGATATTTATAGCAAGAGTAATAAAAAGAAATTGTTATTTAGGGGAATTGAATTTAATTCTAAATTATATTCTGGAAACGTGGGAGATTTCAAGGGGTTAAAAAAAAAAAAAAGGATGTACCATGCTATATTACAAGCAAAAAAACTTGTTTTGATGAATTGGAAGAGCCGCAAAAAGATTCCATTGAGCACATGGATTGATAATATGGACAGATTAGCTACATACGAACGGATTGCATGTCGACGCAAAATAAGAGTGGATAAATATGAAGAAATCTGGAACGAATATTTAAGTGATAAGACAGATAGTGGCGGGACGTGGGGGAGGAGAGAGAGGTGGGGAAATATTGTTTTAAAAGGTGTAGTCATAGGTATATCAGTGTATTCAAATCTGAATTGTCAAATTGTGTTATTATTCTTATTATGTTTTTTGTTGTATGTGTCTTAAAAGGAAAAAAAACTGAGCACAAAAAGTACACTCCCCTCCCAACAGTGCGCAGAAATGGAGGTCTTTAAGCAGAGGCTTGACAACCATATGTCAGGAGTGCTGTGATGGTGTTTCCTGCTTGGCAGGGGGTTGGACTCCATGGCCCTTGTGGTCTCTTCCAACTCTATGATTCTATGATTCTATGCCTCATACTGTGGCGGTGAAACACAGCAATCTTGGCCCGTTACCTGTTTATAGCCTCCTCCTCCCTCCATGAATTTGTCTAATCCTCCTTTAAAGCTATCCAAGTTGGTAGCCTCCATTACATCTTCCAGGACCAAATTCCATCCTTTAATGTGCTGTGTGAAGGAGTAATGTACTCTGCACCCATCAGAGCAACCTCTGTAGGTGATGAACATCAGAGAACTGTAGACTAGGAAGATGTCATCCCAAAGGCCATTTGGTCCAGTCCCCCTCCACAGGAAGTAAACAATCCCCAATGGGCAGTCACCCATAGTGGCCTTAAAGGTAAGGGGACCCCTGACCATTAGATCCAGTCGTGACCAACTCTGGGGTTGCGGCGCTCATCTCGCTTTATTGGCCGAGGGAGCCGGCGTAGTTACATGGCTACAGAAGCCGCTTCTGGCGAAACAGAGCAGCACGCGGAAACACCGTTTACCTTCCCGCCAGAGAGGTACCTAGGGGATTCGAACCGCAGACCTTCTGATTGGCAAGTCCTAGGCTCTATGGTTTAACCCACAGCGCCACCCGCGTCCCTTCCGCGTGGCCTTACTTCCGAGTAAAGAGGACTAGGCTTGCATTGTCTCATCACTAATCACAGAGAAGAGTCCTTACACGCTGTTGCATAGTTAAAAGTGCATTGTGGGCGGGGGGGGGGGGAGCTGTTGTAAACGCTGAAAGAGTTAATCACAGAGAGCTCTTCGAGCCTAGAAAGGCCCATGGAGGGGAGATCCGGTAGAAGGTGGGACTTCTGGCAAGCAGAGCGGAGATTGTCGTGTTTTCCTTCCTTGGGGCGATGGGGCGAGTGTGCGCGGAGTTTCAATTCCTAGAAGGGCCGGCAACGCAAAGGCTGCAAACAGCTGGTGAGTTGGAACTGGGGGGAATGAGAGATCGGGGTTCAGGGGCAGGAGAAATTGAGCAAGCTTGGGGGAAAGAGAGACTCCCCATCCAGGGTTTTCATTGCAGCTGTTCCCAGGAGAGAGCGTCCTCCGTGTCGCTCATTCCGCCTAGGGCGGTGCAGAAAAAGGGAGGGAGGGGGGGAGAGGACGCAGTTCAGAGATTTGGGGCCGGCAAGAGGTCAGGATGGATGCAGCCTTGTTCCGGACGGGCGAAGGGAATAACCTTTTCCAGACGTTGATACACAGGCATTCAGTACCACCGCGAGATGTGGCCATGGGTCACAAATCGAAAACGGGTTGGAAAGGGGGAGGTCACGGAGCACAATGCTGCTAGTAGTGGTGTGGCTATCTATGCGCCAGAAGAGCTGGAAGGGGAACCCCTTAGGGTCATCTAGTCCGACCCCTCCCCCTGCAGTGCAGGAGTCCTGCCCACAGCCATCCCTAGGTGGGCTCGAACTGCCAACCTTCTGAATTCACTGCGCTTCTTGAGGGCCAAATTGGCCACTGTAGGAAACGGGATTTTGGGCTAGACGATCGTGCGGGGTTCTTCTTGTGTCTTGACTCTCATAGGCAGCAAAGGGAAGAATCTCACCAGGGACCGGGGTGCAGGTGCTCTATTGGGGTGTTCCCAAAGTAAAAGAAGGATTGAACGCTGATTAATAAGAATACGCACAGAGGCTTGAACTAGCAAGACTCTGGGAAGGGTGCGTATAATAATAATTCCTGTCCACCCTCCGGCCCAGGTTGTTTTATTCACAAAAGAACTTTTTACACTGTGTTCGTAAGAACCAATCAGATTTCCTCTGAGCATTTCAACAAACCCCACTAGTTAAACTACCAAAACTAATTAAGCACGCATATTTCTGGGGTAAATGAAACAGAACTATAGAGTGCATTTCGCAACCCCGGAGGTGATAAACAAGCAATATACATGATAAGAAGGATGGCCAGGAGGACAGCGATCATTATCACCTTCATGTGAAAATCTGTTTCCTGGCCCTAAGATTAACATATCAGAAAGGCTACATCAAAGAAACTTGTCCGCTATCTTTATGGCCCAGGATGCATGCCTGGCAAAGCAACTGGGCAGTGTATGTGACTTGTCAAGGTAGAGAAATGGGCAGTAGAGGAAATGGCCAGAGATGCAGAGGGTTGTGGGATTTGATCAGAAATTATTGTCGATGAATCGAACCCAGTCAACGCCATGCTTTCATAGCGGACACATTGGCTTGATGCATATTTTATAATTCCTCATAGTAATCCCATCTGATCCCCCCACACTGGATATTTGCACTCCTACACTCTATGGTTGCCATTGTCGCAATTATACTTTACACAGTTGTGCGGAAGTTTTCCCCAGGATGTTTGACCCTTTTTAATAGTTCTCTTTTCCCTCCTAGAAATACAACAAGAAAAATAATTATGAAAGGCATTGTTTAAAAATAGCATATGACTTTTCCCTGGTGTACTTGCTCTTGTCAGATTTAATGTACAAGGCAGGCGGGTGATACTTACGTTACTGAAACATATGAATTTGTATTCGAGACTGACTAATAGTTATCTGAAGCAGACAACAAACAGCATAACAGAGTATACTTGCTGCTCTAACAGTTAAGTCTCCCTCAACAGTTGACAACTAACAGAAAAAACTGCCTCAGAGGTATGACATCACAAGATTCTACAGCATTAACCCTTCGCATAGTATTTTGAATGCACCATTCCCACAGGCATGGGGGGTTCCTGCTAAAGGTGCAGCCTTGTTGGGGATAACGTGTGTGGTGGAAAGGGGGGTAGTGGTAGCTCATAACTTGTGCTATTAACCAAGTCCAACTTCCACTCCAGTGGTTTTCCTAAACCCTTACTGCTGTCACAATTTAATAGCACTTCTACCTTTTACCTCCTTAACTTACCAATAACCCTGGTAACTGTGGGATGTAGGCATGGTAAGAACCCAACCAAATGGAGTTACTATGTTTAACAAAGATAATTAGGTTTATTATGTGGCTACTTTGATTTGGTACTGTCTCTTTAAATGACCATGCTGTTTGCTGCTGTCACATGAAATGCCAACAGCTTACCGTATTTTTCGCCCCATAAGGAGCACCGGCCCATAGGACGCACCTAGTTTTTTGGGGGGGAAATAAAGGAAAAAAATTATTCCCCCCCAGGCGCGGGCCTGGGGCGGGAAGCTGTCCCCCGAGTTTGCGGGGCTGGCGACGGGGAGGAGCAGGCATCTCCCACCGCCAGCCTTCTAACCAGGTCAGGGGACAGCGGGATGGCGGCGTTCCACCTCCCCGCTGTCCCCCGAGCTTGTGGGGCTGGCGGTGGGGCTCTCCTGAAGCCTGGAGAGCGAGAGGGGTCGGTGCGCACCGACCCTCTCGTTCTCCAGGCTTCAGCGAAAGCCTGCATTCGCCCCATAGGGCGCACACATTTCCCCTTCATTTTTGGAGGGGAAAAAGTGCGTCCTATAGGGCGAAAAATACGGTATTTTACACGAGAGCAAGACAGCTTTGAGGAAGCAGTTACCCTCCTAAAATTATTTTGCCAGATTGTCCTTATACTTACTCCTTGTCAGTTAAACCTCACTAACAGTATAAGTGAGGGCTTTTGTGGAAGCCCCTGTTTCAACTCTCTACTCTCCTATTGATGCAAGAGTCTGTTTTTGCTATCCTGTCTGGGACTCTCCCTTGGCTCCCATACCAGATGTTAGATCCTAGCATCCTAAACTGCTTCAGGTATTCCCCCCCCCAGCAAGTCTTCAGCTGCTCTGCCTTCCTCTCAGTCTTCCTTCCTTCCTTCTCTTCCTCATCTGTCTTCTGGCCATTCTCTGCCAGCACCAACTAACTAACTAACTCTGACCAGCTTCCAGCCACATATATATACTCTTTTCTGGCCCCTTTGCTCTAACCCCAGCCAATCACGTTATCTAACTGAGAATTCTAAAGCTGCAGCCACCAATCAGAGTATGTATGCATTCTATCCTTCATTTGCATCCTGAGAATTCAAACAGAGCTGTCAGTTAAGGAATGCCAGTGTCAGTTACAATTAAACCAACATTCAACCAGAAAGAAGACTTCCCCCGTCAAACACATTGCAATGTACATTATAATACAGCTGACAGAATACATGACACATTACCCATTAAAACAAAGTTCAAACGCACAGGATTTCTTCTCAACCTGTGAGAACGCATTCTCAGTGGCAACTCCACATTTGTTAAATTCTCTCCCTAGTGAGGCACACTTGTCTCCCTCACTGTTAACTTTGAGGAGGCATTTGATGACTGAAATATAGTGTTCCTGGCAACCTTGAAATTATTAGCTAGAAGGACATTGGACTGCTTTTAAATGTTTCTAGGTGTTTTTAATTATTGTTAAATTATTTCAATCTGTTATTTTATTTTTAATTATAATGTTTCCCCATTTTGCTTTTTGCTGCTCTGGGCACTTTTGGGAGGAATGAGGAGATGGAAGTTGCCTTAGACCAAGTCAGACCATTGGTCTTGTAGCCTTTTAGACTGTCTGGGTAACCTGTCCCTTCAGTTTATCTTGCTCATTATTGTCTACACTGAGTGGCAGCTACTCCCCGGGGTTTCAGACAGGTGATATTCCTAGCAGCGATCTTTTGCATGCAAGGCCTCTACTCCATCACTGAGTTATGGCCCCAGCTGTATCCTGATGCATTGATTAATACATGGGGCTGTTTGATTTTCTTGTGCTTTGCCCTTTCCAGAGCTGGAGGTAGAGCAAGAAATAAAAATGGAGGACCAAGACCCTGCAGGGCCAGAATTTTGAAAGAGCTTGAAGCTGGAAGGCAAGGAGTCTCATTTCCTGACAGCTGGGACCAGAGGGGAATTTGTGACTTGGCCGCTTCTGCGGCATATTAAGCAAGATCTGGAGGGGGAGCGTTTACGGAACTGGGATGTTTGGTGGGAAGCATATTTGAAGACAATGGAGTCTCCACTGGTCCCCCATTCAAGGGAGAATAGGAAGCCATTCCCGGGCTCCCTTGTTGCGGTAGCTGATGACACCCACGGGACTGAAGGAAAGGAAGCAAGCCTCCGTCAAGCCCAAGAAGCCTCAGGAAGCCTCTATTCTCTTGTGAAAGTGAAGGAAGAGATTGTGGACAAGGGCGCCATCATCCAGTTCTGCTACCAGGAGGCTGAGGAACCTCGCCAGGTACGCAGTGTTGGGCATGATCAGGGCTGTCTCCTGGTTTGAGAGGGCTCTTGGTCAAATGTTCTCTGGTGGACCCGCTCTTAAGACCCCTCTTGAATCAGGCCAAAGTCCTGAATTTTATTACAGGCCTCTGGCTTTTGTGCTCAAAGTGGCCCTGCAGATACCTCTGGGAATCCCACAAGCAGGATATGTGCACAGCAGCTCTCTTCCCACACTGGTGGGCCTCATTTCTTACCAGACAGATTCTGGTGCTAGCTGTGATACCGCTATTGTCAGAGGCCATGTGTATTCTGAATCACTAGAATTCACAGGCGGGGAGGAAGAGATGGGACTTCGGCCAAATCCATCAGGGCTCTTCTTATGTTCTTAGATGTGCCTTAAGTGGCTGCTTCTACAAGAGATAAAGTGTGGCTAATATCCCTGGCAGGGAGGCTCTACAGTTTTGGTGCCAGGAGTCAGAGGAACCAACCCCCATGGCAGGTTGCCAGGAATGGATAAAACAAGGAAAAGCCCTTACCATCTGCTTTTATTCAATATTTACAAAGAGAGGTTTGGGAATGCAGCCTTTTGGTGTTGTCCTGAATGACTTTCCACCCGCTTTTTCTCCCTCTTCCTCATTCCTCATCTCTTTTACAGGTGGCACTAAGGGCCCTTTGCTTCTGAGCTCTTTGCTCTCCTACTTTTAAGGCTTGCTGGGTTCTAGGAGATGGTGGGTCTGGAATGCTTTCTAGTGATAACGTGTCAGCCAGCTGCTCCAGCTCTGCCTCCTCCTCCTCTCCCACTGGTTCCCAACTTTTCCCCTTATCTTCTTCTGAGCTGTGACCTCCCTCAAACCCCTGTTGTAATTCTGAACTGTCTTCTTCTCTGGAAGGGTGAGGTTGGGGAGGTGGTCTCCACCATTCCTCTTCTGCCCAGTCCCTGACCAAAGGACCTGTCTAATAGCACCTCTAATGATGTTGGCATGCATAGTGGGGCTTGTGACATCCCTTCCTTCCCTGCAGTCCCCCGCATGCCACCCCCCAAAATCAGTGCCAGAGGGTTGGTGTGCCCTTTGGTACAGTATGGGAGGGAGCTGCTGTGTGGGGTGGTGGGATGAGGAGAATCAGCAAAAGATTGCCCTTCTTGTTCTGTTGACAGATGCCTCTGCAGGATCAAATAGCCTCCTTCCGTTGGCATGAGAGACAGCACTAGACTTAGCGTATTGGGAGTTCCACAATTGGCAACCTTTGAATTACACGTGATCTGTGCTCTTTATCAGCTTGCAGAGACTCCTTCCTTGGAGGTTTTTAAGCAGACGTTGGGTGGCCATCTATCATTGATGCTTTAGCCTAGATTCCTGCATTGGACTACAGGAGGAGGTCTCTACCAACTCTACAATTCTGTGATTCTATCTGATGGTGATATCATTCTCCTCTTACTGTTTTCAGGGACCCAAGCCTTTAAACGATGTGGCTGTTAGTCTCCCCAAGTCAAAGCAGGTACCATTACACATAGTGAAACCCAAGGCCAACTTGCTAGGTAAGTGTTACTGTCTGAACAGTTGAGCCCAGAGGAAGGGAACCTTCTGTGGCCTTCCAAATGGTGTTGGGTCTCCAGCTCCCTTCTGCCACAGCCACTGTAGCCAGTGATCAGGGATGGAGTTGGAGTCCAGCAAGTTCTGGAAGGCAGCTGGTTCCGCATCCCTGTTTTGGGTGTTTCAGGCCTAGTTCTGACACGGACTCTTCAGGACAAAGTAACAGCAACCAGGGCTATTCCCCCAGTAAAGGCGTAATATGTGCATGTCCAATTTCTGTTCTCGATAACCTGGCCTCAGCTTCTGGACCAGCCACAAGGGAAACCCCCATTGTAGTCGTCCAGTTGTGAGGTTCAATATAGTAGTAGTAGTAGTAGTAGTAGTAGTAATAATAATAATAATAATAATAATAATAATTTTTACCCCACTCATCTGGCTGGGTTTTCCCAGCCACTCTGGGCGGCTTCCAACAAAATGTTAAAAATTCAATAAAACATCAGACATTAAAAATTTTCCTAAACAGGTTGCCTTCGGATGTCTTCTAAAAGTCAGATAGTTATTTATTTCCTTGACATCTGAAGGGCGGGTGCCACAACTGAGTAACTAAAGCACACAAATGAAATAAAGGCTCTTTTCATTTCTAGCGTGGAAGAATAAGGAGACAGAAGAATCTGAACTCTCAAGCCTTGGAAGAAGATGGTTGAGCACAACCCAAGAGAGAGACTTCCAGAATGCTGAGCCAGAAGAGACCCCTGGATGTCAGTTGGACCCAGAAGAATACTGTGGGAAGCATCCGGAGAAGGCAGCCGAAGAGGTATCTTTCTGTGAGAGGGGTGATAGAGGACTGTCTCAAAGTACCTTCCAAAATGGAAGCCACAGCAGGCATAGGAGGAAAATGAGAGCCACTGAGGGCAGCAGAAATCTCTGCCAAAACACTGACTCCCTTGAAAGTATGGAAGTAGAATGGGAGGACAAGCCTTATGCATGTGTTTACTGTGGGAGAAGTTTCAACGAGAGTTCGTCGTTAATTATACACCAGAGAGCCCACGCGAGAGAGACGCCCTACAAATGTTCAGATTGCGGGGAAAGCTTTGCAGAGAGAGGAGACTTTAGGAAGCACACTGTGGCTCACATGGATGACAAGCCATACGAATGCTCGCACTGTGGGAAAAGTTTCCGCAGCAACTCTCACCTCCGAGCACATACGAGAATCCACACTGGGGAGAAACCCTTTGACTGCGCTCACTGCGGAAAGACTTTCGGCACTAGCTCACATCTGAAGAGGCATGTTCGGGTGCACACCGGGGAGAGCCCTTTCACGTGCACCGAGTGTGGGAAACGCTTCACTCAGAAGCCATCCCTTATTAAACACAAGAGAACCCACACAGGAGAGAAGCCTTACGAATGCCCTGAGTGCGGCAAGAGCTACCGGGATAGCTCTTGCCTGCTGAGGCACATCAGGGCCCACACAGGTGAGAAACCCTATCAGTGCTCAAGGTGCGAGAACCGGTTCATCCAGAGGTCGGATCTCATCCGGCATGAGGGGACGCACACCGGAGAGAAACCATACGAGTGCTCAGTGTGCGGTAAAGCCTTCGGTCAGAAAGGGTCACTTGTGAAACACGAGGGCATGCACACGGGGAAGAATCTCTACGAATGCTTGGACTGTGGGAAGAGTTTCAGCCGGAAACAATCTCTGGTTAGGCACAAGAGGACTCACGCGGGAGAAAGACCATACAGATGCACTGTTTGCAGCAAAGGTTTCAGCACTGGTGCTTACCTGGCAATACATGAAAGAGTGCATACTGGGGAGAAGCCATACAAGTGCTCGGAGTGCGGGAAAAGCTTCTGTCGGAAACCATCCCTCGTTACGCACAAGAGAAGCCATACGGAAGAAAAGCCGAATGGCTGTTCGGTGTAAGGCCTCATCTGCACCAGGCCTTTAAAGCTATTGAACGGTTTTGCCACAAAAAATCCTTGGAACTGTAGTTTGTGAAGGGTGCTGAAAGCTTTTAGGAGGCCCCTAATTCTCCTTGCAGGCCTCAGATTCCCAGAGTGGCTTTAAAAACAGGTCCCTTTTCCCAGGGAACTCTGGGAATTGTAGCTCTGTGAGGAGAATAACTCTCAGTCAGCACCCTTAATAGTTTCCAGGTTTCTTTGGGGGAAACCGTGGCTGGCAAAGTGGAATAAGTGTGCATTAAATGTCTGGGGCCTAAGGTACAGATTGGAAACCATGGCCCTCCAGATGGTGCTGGACTCCCATTTCTTTTGGCTACGCTGGCTGGAGCCAAGGGGAGATGGGAGGCCGTGTGCCTCTGAATGGCAGTTGCCAGGATTTGCAGGTGGGAAGAGTGCTGTTATGCTCGGGTCCTGGTCCTGGAACAGAATGCTGGACTACATGGGCCTTTGGTCTCATCCAGCAGGGCTGTTCGTTCTCATGAGTTGGGAAGCTCCCTATTTCAGCTTCGAAGGGGTGGGAGAAGTTTCAGTTTCATTCCAGAGCCTATGGAACACAAAAATAACCACCTGGGAAGAGGGCTGAGTTAATAAATGTGTCCCGAGGGAGAGACAATTCTGTTGTCTGAACAGTTTCTGTAGCTGTCAGAAAATTCACATTTATTTCACCAAGTGGGCCAAAGCCCTTCCTGAGCAGGAATAATATTGGGTCCTGAAAACTGAAGGGATTTTAAATAGGAAAGAAACCCCCTGAATGTGAGAATATCCCCATCTGGGCAGATCGCATTGGAAATAAGCCAGACAGGAGGCATCACGGTTCAAATACACGTATTAGTCATGGAAAGGCAGTTGAGGAGGGCATGTAGCAGGACCAGTGAGGAGTGTGGCCTGGGAGAAGGGGTGTGGCCTCGGTGGCATTCCAAGGGTCATACAGGGAGACCTAGCTGGAGGGCCAAAGTTTGTTCCTGGCTCTGAGGTTCCACATCCCTGACCACTGATCCTGCTAGCTAGGGATGATAGGAGTTGTAGCCCCAAAACAGCTGGAGACTCTAGTTGGGGAAACCCTGATTTAGATTCTCTGCTATCTGTGTACCCTCAAAATTTCACTGGGCTTCTCTCAATCTCAATCTCTGTGTGTGTCTCCATCTTGATAGTTCTATTGTCCTCCAATCTCCCTTTGCTTCTCTCTAATCTTCCCCTATTTAGTACCCTCCAGAACTTCTCAGACTACAACTCCCAGCAGCCCTGATTACTGGCCATGCTGGCTGGGGATGATGGGAGTTGGAGCCTAAACATATGCTGCCACCAGAAATGTTTCCAAATCCACTACAGTGGTACCTCGGGGTTAAGAACTTAATTTGTTCTGGAGGTCCGTTCTTAACCTGAAACTGTTCTTAACCTGAAGCACCACTTTAGCTAATGGGGCCTCCTGCTGCCGCCGCACCGCTGGAGCACGATTTCTGTTCTCATCCTGAAGCAAAGTTCTTAACCTGAGGTACTATTTCTGGGTTAGCGGAGTCTGTAACCTGAAGCGTATGTAACCTGAAGCATATGTAACCCAAGGTACCACTGTATCTCTTTCTTAGCAACGTCGCTCCCTCCTGATTTCTCAAGGCTTGAAATGTCATAGCACACCACTCCGGCACCAATCGTTCTCCTGTTTACACTTCAGCTCATATTTGGGGCCTGCAGATGCATGGAATGTGCTAGAACACAAAATGCCTCGCCAGGACAGCTGCCAGCTCTCGATTAATAATCAACAGAATATATTGCTAAAGTTTACCTATTTCCATCTACCCAGACCACCTTTCAGGCCTAGGTCCCAGGAGGCAACTGAACAAACCAAATGTTAAAAATAATAATACTTAAGTTACCACTTTGCCATAACTGCCTTGCAAGAGACGTTGACCATGAGACTAGCTCCCTCTCCCCCTGCCAACTCTGGCCAGGGATGAGTGAGGTAGCCGTGCACCAGAACCAGCGTGGCCTAGTGGTTAGTGCAGTTGTTCTCAAAAGGGTGTGGCACACCACACTGGTGTGGCAGGAAAGGGTGGCAAGTGTGGTAGGAATATTCAAGGACAGTCAAAGAAACATTTAAACTTTTCATGGTAGTATAAAATATAAAGAACAGACTATAAAGAACACACAATGCTGTTTTTAATTGAGCAGAAAAATGTTTGGAGTGGCCAGTTTTGACATATTTTTATTCTGAAAGTGCGGGTCAGTCACTGAAAAGTTTGAGAACCACTGGATTAGAGTGTCTGACTGGGAGATGGTTCCAATCATCACTCGGCCATGAAGCTCTCTGGGTGACCGTGGGTCAGTCACTTCATCTCAGCCTAGCCCAGTGGTTTTCAACCAGTGTGCCGTGGCACCCTGGGGTGCCTTGAATGATGCTTAGGGGTGCTGTGGGCAACACTGCCTCTGTCCCTCTTTCCTTCCCTCCCTCCTCTGATGCCCTCTGGAGTCCCTGCCTCCCAAAGGTTTGCACAGCTGTTTGTTGCAGCAGCCTGGCTACAAGCTCCCCAGGCGAATAGTGCCTCAGGGGCTGGCCAGGGGGTGCTTCCCAGGCCCCTGTAGGGCACTGTGAGAAGCCACCTCTCTTTAGGGGTGGACAGCTCAAAGACAAAATGTGGCAGCTATAGCTGCCCAGAGGACTCCCAAGGAGAGGGGAGAAGATAGAAGGCTGAGGCAACGCTCCACAAGGGAGGATTCGAAAAGGGGTGAGGGGCTGCCAGCTCTACAGGCAAGGGGTGACACAACTGGGCTCCTGAGCCCCACAGGGGTGCCGCAGAAATATGTAGTTGGTCGAGGGAGCCATGGACCCAAAAAGGTTGAAAACCTCTAGCCTAGCCCACCTCTATGGCCAGACTGCCTCTGTGGCTGGTGAGGCAGTCTCCTCAAGCGACAGGCTGGGGGGCAGCTGGGAAAGGTGGCAGTCCAGCCCCACAAGAGTGTGCTGCTCGCTGCCTCCTATGCTTGTTGGCCTCTTTCTCCATCGCCCCTTGATCCTCTCCAGCCTCTTTTTTTTTTCTCCCTTGCTACCTTCAGCATAGGGACGTGGGTGGCACTGTGGGTTAAACCACAGAGCCTAGGACTCGCCAATCAGAAGGTTGGCGGTTCAAATCCCCGCGACGGGTGAGCTCCCGTTGCTCAGTCCCTGCTACTGCCAACCTAGCAGTACGAAAGCACAAAGTGCAAGTAGATCAATAGGTACCGCTCCGACAGGAAGGTAAATAGCGTTTCCGTGCGCTGCTCTGGTTTGCCAGAAGCGGCTTAGTCATGCTGGCCACACGACCCGGAAGCTGTACGCCGGCTCCCTCAGCCAATAAAGGGAGATGAGCACCGCAACCCCAGAATCGGTCACAACTGGACCTAATGGTCAGGGGTCCCTATATCTTTTTACCTTCAGCATGCCAGGGCTTCCCTGGGCCACTGTCAGTTGCCTCAGGTGGTGGTGAAGGAGGAGCAGCCACCATGCCTACCTCACAGGGTCATTGTGGGGATTAGAGGAGGCGGAGAACTCTGTACACCACCTCCTTGAGCCTCTGGATGTGGTGTGATATAGACACAATAAATAAATAAAATTATCGCCACCCTGTAGACACCTATGCCCAGATGTTGCTGTACTACAGCTCCCATCCCTAACCATTGGGCTCTGCTGGCTGGGAGTGATGGGAGTTGGAGTCCAACGACACCTACAAGACACAACATGGGCTAGCTCCGATCCAGGATATCCCTGTGTTTGCGTTTGCAGAACGATTTCTCTACAAGATACTTTTTCCGGATCAGTCTCTTGTATTCCAGGTGTGATCAAAGTGAGCTTTAAAACAAGAAAAGGAAATAATGAAAAGGTTTCGGTAAACATGCTGGTGGAAAACCTGCAATGTGGTTGGACTCCAACTCCTGCGATTCCATAAGGACATAGGAAGACACTTGTGGATCAGTGGAATGGCATCCTGGTCTCTCAGAGGCCAACCAGGTGCCTATGGAAAACCTACAGACGGGATTGAGCCCCAAAGCCCAAAAGCTTCCAGCAACTGGTATTCAGAAGCATTGCTACCTCTGACCATGGAGGCAGACCACAGCCATCATGGCTAGTAGCTGTCCTTCCTGTAATCTGTCCTGAATCTGTAAAGTGAGAATCACAGAATTCTAGAGTTGGAAGGGAGCCTGGGGATCATTTAGTCCAACCCGCTGCAATGCAGGATTATACAGCTGTCCCATATGAGGATCAAGCCTGCAACCTTGGTATCAGCACCAAACTCTAACCAACTGAGCTATCCAGGACCAAGTTTTTCTTTGTTCACTTTCTTTTGTTTATTATTTATTTCATAGAATTTATATATTGTAGTGGGGGACACACCTCATAGCGCTTTACATTAAAAATAAAAATATCACTTACCGTGATTTTTTTTTTTTTTTACAACCGTAATGTAAAACATACAGAGAAGTTAAAGCCACAACAGAGTAAAGCACATTAACACTCATGCAAGTTTCTTCTGCATCTGTCTTATTTCCTGTCCATGGTCAGGATGGGAGCTGTAATCCAACACTCTCTCAAGGGCCAGATGTTTCCCTGATCTAAGAAAACCCCACCCCCGTTTGATCGCTTTTGCCTCAATTTCATGTATATAGGGGCCGGGCTGCCTTGTTCCTTTCCTGCTTTTATGCCATGTCCCACCCGGACTCTTAGGGGTTAAACTGATAGAGAGAGGCGTTTCCTAGACGGGCACTCTCCCCCACCCCCAAGGTGTGCTCAATTCTTTTTCCTGTTTCTCCTTGGCCAGGTGGGAGAGGCTCTTTTCTCTCCGTTCCGCTTACTTTTTCCTCTCTCTCTCTCTTTTTTTTTTTTTTTTTGCTTTCTCAAATTTTTGGCCATTTTGGATTGCAACATCCGAGGGGCTGCAAGGGATCCTGCAAGTGGAATAATAGTAATAAAAAAAGGTGAGCGAAGAGGGGATTGTTTTGGGGAGAAAAGTTGTGAATTGGGAAGGAAAAGGCAGAGAAGTGTCTGCTGGAGGGAAGTCTAAGCAAAAGACGGTTGTTTAATGCGGAGCCAAGTGTGGTTCAGTGGTTAAGGGACTGAGCTAGAACTTGGGCAGGCGGGGGATCTGGGTTCAAATCGTCACCCAGCCACGACGCTGCCTTGGTGAACTCGGGACACTATTTCAACCTAACCTTCCTTGTTAGCTTTTTTATTAAAAAATATGGATGTGGAAGTGATTGGTCGTATGCTGATTTGAACTTCCTGGATGAAATGTGAGATAACTGTAGAATAAGAATCCCAATCTCCCGCAAATGTGTGCCACATAATTTTCATTCTGCACATTAGATTCATAGAACTGTAAAGTTGGAAGGGACTCCAAGGGTCATCTAGTCCAACCCCCTTGCAACGCAGAATTCAAACCTAAATAACCCCTGACAAGTGGCCATCCAACCTCCACAACAGTTACAAAAATGTACATCAGGCAAAACCTTAAAGCTTGTTAAAAAAAAAGAAAACAAAGGAATTTTTCCAGGGCGGTCAGGGAAATAAACACTCCAAATAAGTACATCCGCAACTCGCATCCGGGACCAGGTGGCTGAGAAACCCACTGCAGCAGGAGAAGAGGGTTGCCCGTGGCTCTTTGACATCAAAGCCAAGAATGGGCTATCAAAGCTGTGCTGGATCAGGCCAATAGCCCATCTAGTCCTGCATCTTGTTCTCACTGTGGCCAAGCAGGTGCCCAGATGGAAAACCCACAAGCAGGACCTGAGCAGGAGAGCCCTGTCCCCTCCTGTGGTTTCTAGCAACTAGAATTCAGAAGCATCTCTGCCTCCCAAGTGTGGAGGCGGAGCAATAGCCATCCTGGCTAGTAGTAGTGTCCTTGAGAGCCTTTTCCTCCTTGAATCTGTCCACTCCTCTTTTAAAGCTGTCCAAGTTGGTGGGCATTACTGCCTCCGGTGGAAATGGCAAAGAATTGATCCTTTCATGCATGAGAAGTTAATCTTCGGAACTCCCTGTCCATTAATATCAGGCAGGTTCCTTCACTGAACTGTTTTAAGTGACTTCCAAATACAGTGGTGCCCCGCAAGACGAACGCCTCGCAAGACGGAAAACCCGCTAGACGAAAGGGTTTTCCGTTTTGGAGGCGCTTCGCAAAACGAATTTCCCTATGGGCTTGCTTCGCAAGATGAAATGTCTTGCGAGTTCCTGCGGGTTTTTTCCCCTCCCCCCCTTTTTCCTAAGCCGCTAAGCCGCTTATCAGCTGATCCGCTAAAAGCCGCTAAAAGCCGCTAAACCGCTAATAGCGCTAATCCGCTAAGCTGTCAATGGGCTTGCTTCGCAAGACGAAAAAACCGCTATACGAAGAGCCTCACAGAACGGATTAATTTCGTCTTGCGAGTACCACTGTACCTACTTTGTTTAGGCAAGTCCACTCAGGCATGTAACCTTATTGCACACACACACACACACACACACACACAGAGTGGTACCTCGGGTTAAGAACTTAATTTGTTCTGGAGGTCCATTCTTAACCTGAAACTGTTCTTAACTTGAAGCACCACTTTAGCTAATGGTGCCTCGCGCCTCTGCCTCACAATTTCTGTTCTCGTCTTGAAGCAAAGTTATTAAACCGAGGTACTACTTCCGGATTAGTGGAGTCTGTAACCTGAAGTGACTGTAACCTAAAGCGTCTGTAACCCAAGGTACCACTGTATGTTTGAAAACATATATATATGAAAACAAATATATCCCATGCTCCGGTTTATGGGAAGGAACCGTCTGGTCCAATTTCCAACATGATCACGTTCTATTGAATCAGACCTTTGGTCCATCTGGTCTACCCCAGGGATGGGGCGCCTGCAGGTGCCCCCAGATGCTGCTGGATTCTAAATCCCATCCTCTCTGATCGCTGCCCAGACCAGCTGGTGCTCATGGGCATTGGAGTCCCAACAACTTCTGGGAGCTCACAATGATTTCCGGCTGTTCTTGGAGCCAGCTTCACTCTTTATCAGTTCAGCAAATTTTCCACTTGCCTTGTTTACTCCTCTCCCGCTCTGCTTTGCTCCCTCCATGTTTTTGCTTTCTGGGATGGGTCATTGAACTCTGAGAATGCTTCTTGCTTGCCTGCAGGGAGGATAGAGAAGGGGGGGGTGTACATTTATCTTGCTGTACAAAGGTAAAAAATTCGCTCATTGCTTTGCTCATGTTTGCTTCTGGTCCCACCTACCTCTGACATGTGGCTCAGAAGGGAATGCAGCCTTCAGAATCTCCACCCCTGCGCTAATTTCCTGGTTTGGAAGGAGCGTGTGCCAATGACTGCAGTAATGGGAGAGGGTGGGGGGCTGTTGTCCTGCCTCTTGGGGCATCTAATCCAACTGCATGCAAAGCGTTTTCCTGAACTATTCAGCTGTGGCCTTTCCCTGCAGATGTGCAATGCTTGTGCACAGTTCACACCTCTTCCCTTGAGGCCGCAGGTGGGGGAACCAGTGCCCCTCCGGACATTGTTGGATTATTTCTATTAACTTAACAAACTTGACATGCCTTTTGACTGAAAAAAACACTTCTAAGCCGTTTACAAAAATATACAGTGGTGCCCCGCAAGATGAACGCCTCGCAAGACGGAAAACCCGCTAGACGAAAGGGTTTTCCGTTTTGGAGGCACTTCGCAAAACGAATTTCCCTATGGGCTTGCTTCGCAAGACGAAATGTCTTGCGAGTTCCTGCAGGGTTTTTTCCCCCTTTCCCCCCCTTTTCCTAAGCCGCTAAGCCGCTTATCAGCTGATCCGCTAAA
Source organism: Podarcis erhardii (assembly GCF_964252035.2). NCBI lineage: Eukaryota > Metazoa > Chordata > Lepidosauria > Squamata > Lacertidae > Podarcis > Podarcis erhardii. Next base: position 116,705,967 of record NC_138498.1, on the reverse strand, counting down.
AGCCGCTAAACCGCTAATAGCGCTAATCCGCTAAGCCGTCAATGGGCTTGCTTCGCAAGACGAAAAAACCGCTAGACGAAGAGCCTCACGGAACGGATTAATTTCGTCTTGCGAGGCACCACTGTACATACTATACTGTATGTCTGTAGAATGTATATCATTGGTCACCCTGGCTGAGGGTGTCGAACATGGACAGGGGTTTTTATTTTTTGTATTTTTTAACTGCAAGTTTTAAAACCATAAAGGCTGGTAATCATCATCATCATCATCATCATCATCCCCGTGACGGGGTGAGCTCCCGTTGCTCGGCCCCTGCTCCTGCCAACCTAGCAGTTCAAAAGCATGTCAAAGTGCAAGTAGATAAATAGGTACCGCTCCGGCGGGAAGGTAAATGGCATTTCGTGCGCTGCTCTGGTTTGCCAGAAGCTGCTTAGTCATGCTGGCCACATGACCCAGAAGCTGTATGCTGGCTCCCTCGGCCAGTAATGCGAGATGAGTGCTGCAACCCCAGAGTCGTTTGCAACTGGACCTAACAGTCAGGGGTCCCTTTACCTTTACCTTTACCTTCATACATACATACATACATACAACAGGAGGGCTGCAAGCTCCCCCCATCTCTGATGAAACCGAACAGAGGAGTTTCCTCAGCTCACAAGTATTGATGGTTGTTTGCTTTCCATTCTCCGTTCTGCAGCCAGAATAACAATGGAAGACCAGAACTCGACAGGATCCTTCCAAAAGAAGAGATTGGAGGCAGGAGGGGAAGACCCCCAGGTTACCCCTATTGGGGCCTTGAGAGAGTTTCAGGCAGGGGCGACCCTGCGGCAAATTAAGCCAGAGCCGGAGGAGCAGTGCTGGGATGCCCAATGGCAGCAGTTCCTGAAGACGATGAAGAGCCCTCAGTCAGGCTGGAGAACTCCGCAGATATCCAAGTTCACACCAGAGGAGGATTTGAAGGACTCCCAGGCCTTGGGGAAGGCCATCGCCATGGGCAACCAGTGGCCTACAAGGGAGTGTGTGGCCCAAGCCCTGCCAGGCCTCCCGGGAGAAGTCCAGGAGGCCCATCAAACTCTGGACCTTTCCGTGAAAGTGAAGGAAGAGGTTCCGGAGAAGCAAGCTCTCAGCTTGGAGATGCGCTGCCTACGCTTCCGCCATTTTGGCTACCGGGAGGCCGAAAGGCCCTGGGAGGTCTTGAGGCAGCTCTGGGAGCTCTGCTGTCAGTGGCTGACACCTGAGAGGCACAGCAAGGAGCAGATCCTGGAGCTGGTGACCCTGGAGCAGTTCCTGACCATCCTGCCCCTGGAGATGCAGTGCTGGGTCCGGGAGCGCAACCCAGAGACTTGTGCCCAGGCTTTGGCCCTGGCGGACGAGTTCTTGCTGAGGCTGCAAGAGGCGGAGCAAGTGGGGGAAAAGGTCTGAGATATTTTTGTAATTTCATAAAATGTTGTACTCCAGGTCATGAACCTATGTCGGTCGTGTCCATTGACGTCAATGGGTCTACTCTGAGTAAGGCTAACATTGGCCGCCACCCAAGGTTTCCCCCTGAGCCTGCTGACACCTCCATCTTCTGTGTGGATGGTGCCATTTAACTTGCATAAGCGACTTCATCTCACCGGCTGCGTCTCTCTTCCTGTTTCAGCTCCCGGAGCCTTTTCATATAGTGACTGTTAAGTCCCCCAAATCAGAGGAGGATCCCTCAGATGCTGTGGAGCTTCTTTTCCCTGCGGAGGTGGCCCGGGACAATGAGGAAATTGTCAGGTTGCTGGGTGAGGATCCCCGTGTCCAAATCTCACGGTTGGGTGGCCTCTGTGGGGATGATTCCTGTGCTGGCATTGGAACTGCCCTCCACATGTGGGACTACAGCTCCCATGGTGTGCAGGCCAGGATAATAGTAGTAGTAATAATAGTAATAGTAATAATAATAATAATAATAATAATTTATTTATATCCGTCCCATCTGGCTGGGCTTCCCCAGCCACTCTGGGCGGCTTCCAACAAAATATTAAAAGACACCAAACATTACAAGCTTCCCTAAACAGGGCTTCCTTCAGATTAGGGCGGAGTTATGCTCCAGCAAAGGGGGAAACCTGTGACCCTCCACATGTTGCTGGGTGCCAAGGCTGCTGCCACGGAATGCACCCAGCAGAGAGTTAGTTCTTTATTGTCCAAGCTGACACTTACAGCAGTTTCCCTGGCTCCAAAAAACCACACACACCAGCCTAGTGTCTAGACAGCTATTACCAGACCTGTGCTTTATGGAGCAGTTGCAACAACAAGACACCACAATACCTCCACCAGTTTATGTACCACACATGCACCTGGAGACTTCCCCAGTTAGCAGAGCCAGTGATCAGGCATGATGGGAGTTGTAGTCTGGCTATGTCTTGAGGCCCACAGGTTCCCCAGCTCTGCCACAGAATAAGACGTGTGGTCTCCCAAAGTTCTGTCTTTGACCCTGTGCTTTTAAACTAGATTATAAACAACCTGAAGTTTGCGAGGAGCCTTGACGTTTGGCCAGGTTTGCCAGTGGTACCAAATTATGGAGGGTGGTAAATATGGAAAAGCTGTGATGAGCCCCAAAAAGATCTCTCCAAAGTGGGCGAACGGCCAATAAAATGGCAAATGCTGTTTGGTGTAAGTATGAAAGTGATGCATGTCGGGGCAAGAAATCCTAGCTTCACGTATGTGCTGAGTGGTCTGAGATTGTAGATACAGTGGTACCCCGCTAGACGAATGCCCCGCTAAATGAAAAACGCGCAAGGCGAAAGGGCTTCCTGATATTTTTTCCGCTTCGCAAGACGAAGTTTTTTATGGGGCTTACTCGCAAAATGAATTTTTTTCCATGGTCTCCCTTTTTTTTGGCCTTTTCTGAAAGGCGCTAAGCTGCTTATCTGCAAATTGCCGCTAAGCCGCTAAAAGCCGCTAAGCCGCTTATCAGCTGTTTAGCCGCTTATCAGCTGATCAGCTTATCAGCAAGACGAAAATCCCTGCAAGATGAAGGCTCCCGCAGAACGGATTATTTTCGTCTTGCGGGGCACCACTGTACAGTGGTACCTTGGGTTACATATCCTTCAGGTTACATACACTTCAGGTTCCAGACTCCACTAACCCAGAAACAATGCTTCAGGTTAAGAACTTTGCTTCAGGATGAGAACAGAAATCGTGCTCCGGTGGCGCGGCGGCAGCAGGAGGCCCCATTAGCTAAAGTGGTACTTCAGGTTAAGAACAGTTTCAAGGTTAAGTACGGACCTCCAGAACGAATTAAGCACTTAACCCGAGGTACCACTGTACTGAACAAGAGAAGGATTTTGGGTTCATTTTGTGGATAAATCGATGAAGATGTCCATCCAGTTTGCAACAGCTTTGAAAAAAGGCAAATCCCATGTTGGGCAATCATTGGGAAGTGAGCAGATGTAAAACTGCCAGACTTATTAGAAACCTATAGTGCAACCATACTTTGAATACTGTGTATAGTTCTGATTCTCAGAAAATATATTGTAGAACTAGAAATGATCATTATTTTTTAATTTATTACCTGGCCTTCACCAGCAGGTCCCAGTGCTAGTTACCACTATTTAAACTTCAAAATGAATAAAAGTTAAAGATTACCATCAAAGGAATAGGGTCAGCTCTGAAAGCACATGTCTTGGGGTGTCAGAGGGCAGGGTAAAAATTCAACATTCTCCCCACAGATTCCTCAGATCGTTCTTTACCCCACAGGCAATGCAGAAACAAAGGCAAAGGAGGGAGATCTTCCATTGCAAAGATTGAAGCAAGCAGAATTCAACTCAATACCTTTGGGGAAAGCCAGAGAGGACGACTTGCTCCGTCATGACAATCGAGGCTGGCTTTTGACTCACCAGGGACTAGGAACATTCCAGCAGTCAGTGCCTCGTGAGGAAGTGGACACCATCGTATGTGACAGCCCTGTGAAACAGGGACTCGCTGAGGGCGAAAGAAGAAACATGTGCGTGGACTGTGAAAATCTGTGCCATAGCTTCAACTTTCCCAAGAGTGAGAGGATGCAGATGGGAGAGGACCCCGACCACTGCAGTCTGTGCAGGAAAGCCTTGAGGAGCGGCCCCTCCCTCGCTGCGCGCAAGGGGGCTTTCCCGGGAGAGAAACCGTACCGGTGCTCTGAGTGCGGGAAGAGCTTTGGCTGGAAATCGTCGCTCACTTCACACAAAAGGATCCACACGGGGGAGAAGCCATACAGGTGCTCCGAGTGCGGGAAGAGCTTTGGGATCAGCTCCCAGCTGGTGAGGCACAAGAGAATCCACACAGGTGAGAGAAACTTTCCCATTGCCCCGACTGCGCTAAGAGCTTCAGCCAGGTAGCCTCTCTCTCCTGACACAGGAAAACCGCCACGGGGGGGGGGGGATGATCTGAAATATCATAGCTTGAATTGGTTTTATTGTAGATTGTTTTATTTGATGTGTTGTAAAGCGCTTTGAGGCTTTCTCTTTAAAATATAAAGCGGTATAGAAATGAAATGAATAATATGGATAATTTCATTGCCAAAAGTTAAAAAATGGCACCTCGGCATGCCATTGTGGCGACCGTAGCCTAGGTTTAAGGTGCCATTTGGCGATTAACTTACCGTAATTTTCGCTCTATAACACACACCTGACCATAACACGCACGTAGTTTTTAGAGGAGGAAAACAAGAAAAAAATATTCCAAACGAAACAGTGGATGTATGATTTTTGTGGTTCATGCTGTGGCCACAGACATGTGATCTGACGGTGAGTTTGGGGTAGCCCAATGCAAAAATCCTGAGGATCCATGTGGATCCATGCTTTGTAACCACGTTTTTGCACCATTGCGGCCCCATGAAACTGTTTGTGTGTGTTTTTTGGTGCAGGCTGTAGCCATGGACATGCTATGTGATCTGATGGTGAATTTGGGGTGACCCAGTGCAAAAACCCTGAGGATCCATGTGGATCCGTGCTTTGTATCCACGTTTTAAGTGGGGAGGGAAGGAAAAGCACTCGAGGGACAAGGAGCATGCGTGGGGTGTGTGGAGAAGGATGCTGCTATTAATGCAGGAGAGGGGTATAAGGGGAGAAGGCTCCTCTCCTCTCCCGCTTTGCTCCTTTAAAACAAGCAGGCTCTGCTTCTCTCCCTCCTCCCCAGCTTAGCGAGCTGAAAAGCTTTGCTGCTGTTTAGTGAGCTGAGTGGGGAGGAGAGAGGGACAGAGAGCACGGGGTTGTTTTAAAGCAGCAACCAGACAGGAGCCGCTTACACTCGCTTTGCTGTTTCAAAGCGAGCCACGGACTGCTCACGACTGCAGCAAATCCCCCCGCCATCCATAGGCATTCGCTCCATAACACGCACAGACATTTCCCCTTACTTTCTAGGAGAAAAACTGCGTGTTATGGAGCAAAAATTATGGTACATATCTGAGTTTTTAACCCTGCCATGGAAGGATGCCATCAGCAGGGCTTCCTCTCCCACTAATAAGGCTAAAGGGGGCTGAAGCACAAGATGGTGGTTGTGGAGCCTTGGTTTCCAGTATTTTCTCTTGATTATAATTATATTATCACTCCCCTCACTCTGAAAGAAAGCTAGTTAACCGCTCCACCTGTTTCTTTGTTGTTAGATCATTTGGTTGCAATGCCGTCGCACAAGAAGAGGAAGATAGATTTGGAGTGCCGCATTTTCAATAAGAAATGGACACAAGACTATTTCTTTGTGGAGCTGAAAGGCATGCCCGTGTGCCTCATTTGTGGTGAGGCCCTTTCCATCCTGAAGAAGGCCAACCTGCAGAGGCACTACAGGACGAAGCACATCCAGTATGAGGAGTTCCAAGGGCAGCTGCGCGAGGAGAAGGTCAAGGCGCTGAAAATGGACCTGCACGCCCAGCAAGGCATCGCCCCAGAACCAAGGAAGGAAATGGACAGCGTGGAGCAAGCCAGCTTCGTGGTGAGCGAGCTGGTCTCCAAAAAGCTTCGCCCGCTCTCCAGAGGCGAGCTGGTGAAGGAGTGCATTGTGGCCACCGCCGCTCTCTTGGCCCCAGAGAAGCTGAAGCTCTTTGAGAGCGTGAGCTTCTCTCGCAGGAGGGGGCCAGCTCACAGCAAGAACTCGACTCGGGGAATGGAGGGGTCTCTGGCAAGGGACCCCCGGGGCCCCCGATTACCAGAGGTGAACTTGGAAAGCCAGCTGCTAGCGGCCACATTGTTGATGCCGCCAGGCAAAAGTGAGCTTGAAAAAGAAACACAGCCACAAGTGTCACACTGAAAAGCTGCTGTGTTGAATGTTTATCATTATTTTATATATATTCACTTCTTTTTTCTTCTTCTTAAGTTCTTCTTCATCATAATTTTATCATTTGTACACCACCCATCTAACTGCGTTGCCCTACTACTCTGGGTGGCTTCCAACAAAATATTAGAAACATAAGAGCCCTCAAACAGTAAAATCTTCAGCTGTGAAGTTATATAATTTTTTACATTTTTTATCTTGCAGATTATAGAAGATGGTTCTGGAATTGGTTGGCTCCGCCTAACACTTCCTCTTGCTCTGCCAAGCAATGGGCATCAATCCCCACTGCTTCTGTTTGGACCCCGCTCCCCACAAAATAGATTTTTCCAATGGGTCACTGGCCTTTCATTTAACAAATAACGAAAGGTTCCCCACAGCAGAGTGTTTAAGTGTAGGCTGGTGCCAAAGGTTCCTTTTTTTCCTTTTTTTCTTCTGTGAAAAAAGGTTCCTTTTTTTCTTCTGTGACTGACCTTCAAGAAATCGACCTGGTGGTGAGGCAGGGTTTGGGTGATCTTTCCTCTTTGAGGCACAGTTTGTTCCTTTGTACGTTCAAACATGAAAAGTAAAAGTGGGCCAGCACGACAAAATTGTTACAGAATATTTACCTGGCGAAAGGCTGGCATCCTGTGGCCCCTTCAGATGTTGTTAGATTTCAACTCACGTCTTCCCTGGCCATTGGCCATCCTGGCTGGGACTCATGGGAGCTGGAGTCCAATGATCTCTGAAGGACCACAGGTTTCCTTGCGTCTAGGTCCACAAATGCCGGGGACAATTCAAATCCCTCCCCAGTCGTGAAGCTGATTGGGTGACTTAAAGCTGGTCACCATCTTTATGTGAAACCTCCCTCGCAGGGTTGCTGTGTGCGTGAAAGCAATATATCTTGCAGCGGCCTTGATGAGGGAAGTGTGGAACAGAAATGTACTTCCTAGGTAAAAAGACAGGAAATAATTCTGAATCTGATTCGGAAAAAAGCATTCCTTGTCTCCATATAGCATATAGCAGGGCTGGGGCCCATGTGTTGTTGAACTCCAGTTGAAGTCCCAGCATCTGGTTCCTCAGCCCTCTGCACTCTCTCTCTGGAAACCTCCAGCTGCCAGGTGACAGGAACCAGCCAATGCCTTATAGTTCAGAAACAGACTGCCAGGAACTGGGATTGCAAGTTGCCAATCCGGGAAACTTAGGCAAGCATCAACATATTCGGTTTCCATGCTTATGAATGTTGATTTGGATCAGATCGTCTGAGGTGTGGAAATATTAGGGGAAATATCTGCTTGACACCACCTTGGGATAGTTTTGACAGCAATTAGGGGAACTGGGAATATTTCTAGGTCCATCAGGGTTGATGGACCAGCAAATAGCTAGAGAGGATTAAGGTGTGTGTTGGTGGGGTGGGGGTGGAATTAGGCCTTGTTTCTTGTGTGGCAGATAAGAGATTCCATAGTTCTTAAGGGTGAAAGTTTGCTGCCTGTCAAAATGATGCTTGAGCCTTTTTTTTTCCTTTCAAAAACCAAAACAAAACAACCCAAACATGGCAGCTGGTCTAGTCAAGCAGGAAAATATAAGGTTCATTTGTGAAGTTACCTGTTTAGCTCCAAGCTTTGTTTACATCTGTCCTTTTTAGCAAACAAATCCACATAATTGTTGGTGGCTGTCAATGTTCTTGTCAAATAGAACTAATTAAAAGTTTTTACTGTTAAAAAAAGTTGTGAAAAATACTTTCAGCTGAAGTTGCAAACACACTGATCCTGATCCCTGTACAGTCGTACCTTGGTTCTCGAATTTAATCCGTTCTGGGAGTCCGTTTGATTCCTGGAACCGTACGAAAACCAAGGCGCGGCTTCCGATTGACTGCAGGAGCTTTCTGCACTCAATCAGAAGCTGTGTCGGACATTCGTCTTCCAAAACGTTCGAGTTGCAAGGCGTTTGACATTCAAGGTATGGCTGTATTACATATGCACTACAGTTGGGTTGAAACAGTTCTCTTTACACTTACCTGATTTGCACTTAATAATTTATAATAATAATTTATTATTTATACCCCGCCCATCTGGCTGGGTTTCCCCAGCCACTCTGGGCAGCTTCCAACAAAATATTAAAATACAATAGTCTGTTAAACATTAAAAGCATCCTAAACAGGGCTGCCCAGATGTCTTCTAAAAGTCTGTTAGTTGTTTTTCTCTTTGACATCTGGTGGGAGGGTGTTCCACAGGGCGGGTGCCACTACCGAGAAGGCCCTCTGCCTGGTTCCCTGTAACTTGGCTTCTCACAGGGAGGGAATCACCAGAATGCCCTCAGCGTGGACCTTAGTGTTTGGGCAGAACAATGGGGGTGGAGATGCTCCTTCAGGTATACTGGATCGAGGCCGTTTAGGGCTTTCTAAAGGTCAGCACCAACACTTTGAATTGTGCTCAGAAACGTACTGGGAGCCAATGTAGATCTTCAAGACTGGTGTTATGTGGTGCCAAGGGTGGAGAAATTCATACCTGGGGGGGCCAATTGCACATGTGGTCTGTGGTCCTCAGAATCCACCCCACCCCCTTCCATGGCTCTGCTTCGCACCTTAGCCAGCCGGGATGTGCCTTTAATCTCCTGACAATGCCTCCTCTTCGCCTGGATGGAGGGGAGAGCGTTGTGTGTGCATTTGTATCTCAGATATATCCTTCCCATACAAGGCAAAACTGTTCAAACTATGGCACTACCTCTTTTTTTGCTTTAAAAAGAAAGCATTGAAAGAAGGGTTGTTTTTTAAAAATTATTGCTTTATTTTTCACAACTTAATGCCAAGAAAAGAACTTCCCCTTTTTCCAGCCAGTGTGGTGTAGTGGTTAAGAGTGGTAGTCTTGTAATGTGGTGAACCAGGTTTGTGTCCCCGCTCCTCCACATGCAGCTGCTGGGTGACCTTGGGCTAGTCACACTTCTCTGGAGTCTCTCAGCCTCACTCAACTCACAGAGTACAGTGGTACATACGCTTCAGGTTACATACGCTTCAGGTTACAGACTCCGCTAACCCAGAAATAGTACCTCGGATTAAGAACTTTGCTTCAGGATGAGAACAGAAATCGTGTGGCGGCGGCACAGTAGCAGCGGGAGGCCCCATTAGCCCAAGTGGTGCTTCAGGTTAAGAACAGTTTTAGGTTAAGAACGGACCTCTGGAACAAATTAAGTACGTAAATACAGAGGTACCACTGTATTTAACAACAAGTACTTGAAAGACCAAACCGCGGTGTAGCCGTGCTCTTTTCCATCCCTTTCCAAGAATTGCAACAATCTGTTCCTCCAATTGGTTCTCCCTTCACTGCAGTCAAGTGAAGGCAACCAACTATGCCCTGGGGGCCCGATCTTTCTCACTGCCAATGAAAATGAATGAATAGAAGGAGAACCTATGCATGTGTCACCGACACAAAAACTTTGGATATGCACTCTGTAAAATAATGAAAGTTTACTTCCCCCTCCCCCCCCATCCCCACTTCTCAACTCCCCAACCTTATACTGTATGCAACATTATAGTCTGTCTGTGTGTGAATTTTGATGATATCCAAAGTAACAGAGTAGCTTATAGCTAAGAAGCAAAATAGCTGTTCTAGGTGATAGTTCCTTTTTACAGACTACAATGTCCAGACTCTTGGTATTCAAAAGAACCTTACTTTCATAAACATATAACTGAGAAAAATATATTTACAATCTCATGCTTATTCAAACACGGGCATGTTCTCACTTGAATTGTCTTACAGTTTCTTACAAAAGGTTTTTACTTTAACCTCAGCAGTAATTCTGTTTTTGAACTTTTGAGCAGTAATTTTGATCAGCATTTAGTGATCTTCCACTGTTTCACTTCAGACAGATCACACTGACACACAATAGTATCCTGAGACATCTCTCTCAGCAGCACTTCTCCCTCATGCACAGAGAGAGAAAAGAACAGAAAAGCAGTTAAAAACAACAGTTACTGGAATAACAGTCTCAACAGAATGGAATGCCTCCCTCATGTGACTAACACACATGAGGGCTACTGTCAAAGGAAACTCCATCTTAAAACATTCTCATTTATGGAAATTAAACCATCATCCTTAGCACTTTCCCCAGACTTAGAGAAACCAGCGAGCCTTAAAACTAGGAGAGCAAAAAGCTCAAAGACAGAGGGCACTTGGCGGCACCCATAGAGGAGATGATTATGATGATAGCTCCATTGATGTCAGTGAGCTTATTCTGAATAAAACAACCCATTGCTTTGTAGACCTCAGATCTCCAGAGGAGGAAATAAGGGGATTTGTGTCAGGGAACAGCTTCCAAACCCTGCTGCCAATGCATTCTCCTCCTAGCTACACTTGCTATTCGCAGTTCATTGTCTTCTGGATCAGTGCTTTAATCTTTTGTAGATTCTGTATATCAGAGCATAGCCATTGAGGTGTCCCCAGATGTTGGTGTCCAGTTCCCATCAGTTTCAGCCAGCAGGGATGACAGTCAAGGATGATGGAAGCTGTAATCTGGACCTCACCACCTGGACTCTGCTGCCCTATATCCTTCCCATTGAAACAAATGTGAAAATAAATTTTGGACGCTATAGATTTATCCTGGTCTGGTGCATGCAATGTCTTTTGTTTTGCAGCTGCATGATTTGTGCTCATATTGTATTGTGGTGGCCATTGGCTATAAACAATAAAATTTATAGATACGGTAGATCGAACTGCAAAAATAAGTAATAAAATAATAAAAGGATTTTATTTTTTTGGTCCTCACTCCAAAATGGTGTGTGTGTGTCTCCTGGTGTTTTTGGTTATATTGGGGGTGGGGTGGGGTGGGGGGTGGAGAAGTATAAGGCCAAAGCCTCTCCCCTCCTCTGCTAAAAGGATGCAGGAGACCAGAGGCAGTGAATGAAAAAGCAGGTGTATCTGAAGAAGTGTGCATGCACACGAAAGCTTATACCTAGAACTAACTTAGTTGGTCTTTAAGGTGCTACTGGAATGAATTTTTTGTTTTGACTATGGCAGACCAACACGGCTACCTATCTGTAACTGAAAAAGCAGGGAAAGAGAAACCCTCCAAGTGCCACTGTTTAGAATTAGAGAAGCCGTCCTGGTTTCTGATTTGATCCCAGAATATTCCGCTTTTCCTGAGGGTGTCCCTGTTTTCTTTTTCTTTTTTAAAATATATTTTATTAAGGGTTTTCTTGTTTTACAGTGTAAGTGTAATGCCTCGTGTATTTTTTTTCCCGTGTAACATTTTTACAAATCCATTTCATTTGTTGAGGCATTAGGGGGAGAAGAAAAAAGAAAAGAAAAAAAAAGAAGAAAGGAGGGTGGAAGGAGGGGAGATGGGTGGGGGTGGGGTGGGGTAGCGGTGTTTCTATTATGCTTAATGTATGTAGTTTGGTGTCAGCGTGCTTGTGTTGTTCACTTGTGTTCCTTTGGTGGTGAGAGAGGTTGGGGTTGGCCTAGGATGTGATTGTTTGTTTGTGATTGGCTGTGGTGATCTTTGTTTTCGTGTGTGAGTGAGGTGGGTGGGTGTTTTGGATCAAGTTAGCCATATTGATTTGTATGCTGTTGGTGGATTATTGTCATTGTCCTGTTGGGCTGTGTATGTGATAAAGGGGAGCCATACCGGGGTGAAGGTGTCTTCTTCTGTTTGTCCCGTGTCAGTTTCAGTTTGTTAGTTAATTTTTCTAGTAGGGCTGTTTCCCATACTATTTGGTACCATTGGTCCATGCTTACTCCTGACAGGTCTCTCCAGTGTCTGGTTATGGTGTTTCTGGCTGCTGAAAGTAGGTGGGTTATGAGTTCTTTGTGGAGTAAATGGGCATTGTTGTCTTGGAAGATGTTTAGTAGGGCCAATTCTGGGGTGAAGTCTAATACTTGCTTTGTTATTTTACATATTTCTTGTATGGCTGTTGTCCAGAATAGTTGGATTTTGGGACACTCCCACCACATGTGGAGGTATGTGCCTGTGGAGGTGCACCCTCTCCAGCATTTTGGTGAGGTTCCTGGGTGTATTAGCGCTAGTTTCCTTGGTGTTAGGTACCACCTGTAGGTGAGTTTCAGTGTGAGTTCTTTTCTTTTCGTTGATATGGATTTAAAGGAGGGTTTAGACCACATTCTGGTCCATTGAGTGGGGTTAATCTCATAGCCTATGTCATTCTCCCATTGTTTTTTGATTGCGTCTAGGGGATTTGCGGGATTTTGGAGTAGTATTTTGTATATTGCGGATACCGTCCCTTTACCATTTCCCTTTGTTGTTAGGAGGAGGTTTTCAAAGGTTGTCAGGGTCCTAGTTGCTGCTGATTTTACTGTTGGGTTGTTTAAGAGGGCATGTAGTTGGTGTTGTGTTAACCAGGGCATTTGGGTGTCTTCTAGTTTGTCTTGTATTTCTTGTGTTGACAAGGGTTTGTTATTTTTATAAAAGTCTATTAGGCGATATAAGCCTTTGGTTCGCCAGGCTTTTATCTGGAGGTTTTGTGCTGCATGGTGGAATAATGGGTGGTACGCCAGGGGGATTAGTGGGGATGGGGTTGGGGATAGTTTGCCTATTTGTGTTTTCCATGCTTTGAGCATGGTCTGTGTGCACCTGTTAAGTGTTGTGGGAATTTTCTTTAGTTTGTTTGGGAGGAGTGGGTATGTTGTGGTGCAGGTATTTTCAATTGTGTCCCTCTCTAGGTGTACCCATTGTTTTGTCTCATCTTCTAGTATGTATGGAATTACATGACGTATTTGGTTGGCAATGTAATATGCTTCTATGTTGGGGATTCCCCATCCTCCTTCTGAGGTGGGGAGGTACAGGTATTTGGGGCTTATTCTTGGTTTTTTATGTGAGAAGATGAAAGAGTGTAGTTTTCTCTGCCAACTGCGGAGTTGGGTTGAGGGGATCCAGATTGGGAGGGTTTGGAATAGGTAGGTTAGTTTTGGGAGTGTGATCATTTTGATCATGGCTATTTTGTCTGAGAGAGTGAAATTCGTGTTATTCCATCTCTTTAGGTCTTTGTTAATTTGCCGCCACAGGGGCTTGTAGTTGTGGAGGTACAATTTGTTGAGGTTTCTGGTTATTTGTACCCCTAGGTATCTGAACTTGGTGTGGCAGAGTTTTATTTTGGTGACCTTCGTGAGCTCTTTTTGGGTGTGAGGAGGGGTGTTGAAGCACATAGCTTCTGACTTTGTAAAATTTACCTGTAGGCCCGACACCATTGCAAATTTGTTGAGTTCTCTGATTAGGGAGGTTGCTGTGCTTATGGGGTCTGGTGTTGTCACCATTAGGTCATCTGCAAAGAGCCCTAATTTATAGGTTCTGCCTTTTATTTCCACTCCCTTGATGTCTGTGGCTGCTCGGATGCGGATTGCTAAGGGTTCCAGAGCCAGGATAAATAAGAAGGGAGACAGTGGGCATCCTTGTTTCGTGCCTCTTTGGATAGCTATAGTATTAGAATCCATATTGTTAATTCTGCATTTTGCTGAGGCTTGGGAGTATATTTGTTTGAGGATTTGTAGGAAGTTGGGGCCAAATTTCATGTTAGTTAGTACTGCTAATATGTATTTCCACTCTAAGCAATCAAAGGCTTTGAGGATGTCTAGGGACATAATTGTCAATGGGAGTTTCGTTGCCTTGCTGTGTTCGATCAGGTTCAGTAGTTTCCTGATGGGGTCTGTTATATTGCGGCCAGGGACAAAGCCAGTCTGGTCTGGGGCTATTAACTTGTGTAGGAAGATTTTTAGGCGGTTGGCCAAGATTGATGTGAATATCTTGTAGTCTTGGTTTATTAATGAGATTGGGCGGTATGATTCTACTTTGAGGCTGTCTTTTAGTGGTTTTGGGATGGAGACTATTTTGGAGTGGGTCCAGGTTTTGGGGATGGGGCCCCCTTTTATGATGTCGTTGAATAGGCGGGTCATGTAGGGCATCAAGGGTTCTTTGAATTTCCTATAGAATTCTGCTGTGAAGCCGTCTGGGCCTGGGGCTTTGTGTGGTTTCAGGTTTTTGAGGACCACATCTATTTCCTCTGGGGTGATAGGGCTGTCCATGAATTCCTGTTCCTCATCAGTTAGGGTAGGCATGGTCAGTCCTGCTAGAAATGTTCTGATTTCCTTCTCTGGTGGGTTATGGGAGGTGTATAGGTTGGAGTAGAATTCTGCAAATTCTGAGGTTATTTCTTCAGGGGAGGATGTTATGCTGCCGTCTTTTTTGGTGATGCAGTGTATTCTTGTTTTGAGTGCTTTTTTCCTACATCTATTTGCTAGTAATCTGGAGTTTTTCCCTCCATATTCATAGAAACGTTGTTTAGAATATAGAATGCTGATCATTGTTTTGTTAATTTCTAGGGAGTCTAGTTCTCTCCTTTTTTGTTCTATAAGTTTGAGGAGTTTTTTAGATCCTGTTTGTTTGTAGCGTGTTGAGAGGGCTGTGATGTCTTGTTCTATTTTGCTAATTTTTGAGGAGGTTTGTTTTTTAAGGAATGTTTTCTCTTTTATGCAAGCTCCTCTGGTGACCGCTTTCATTGTGTCCCATAGGAGGGGGGTTGTTATATTGTCTACATCGTTTTCCTTGAAGTAGTTTTGGAGGGTTTTTGTGAGACTCTCTCTAATTTGTTTGTTTGTAGTTAGGATGGGACTGAAGGACCATGATGGGGTGGTTTGTGTTCCTTCTCCTATTTTAACGATGACTTCTACTGGGGCGTGATCTGTGATTTTAATGTTACCGATGTTTGTTGATTCCACTGAGGGGATCAGACCCTGTGTGAGTAGAATGCTGTCCAGTCTGGACACTGTATCATGACGTCCCGATTGGAATGTATGGCTGATGTCTCCCGGGTTTTGCTCACTCCAAATGTCGTAGAGACCCCTGTTTTTTAGCATTTTTAGTAACTTGTAAGAGTTCCTAGTTGTTGGGGGTTTCCTTCGGAGGAAGGTTGCCCATGGGGTTGTAGGGTGGATATCTTTCAGGGATATACCTTTCATATTTAGATTGAGGTCCCCTCCTAGGATTGCTTCCCCTTCAGAGAAGGAGAGGAATTTGTTTAGTGTCTTCTGGAAGAATTCTAATTGTTTCGCGTTTGGGGCATATATGGAGCCAATTGTCAGTTTGATTTTACCATCTAGTGTCCCTTTAGCGAAAATGAATCTGCCTTTTTTGTCCCTGAGGACTGTTGTGGCAGTGAAGTTCAGGTCTCTACTGAGTATTATGGCTACACCGCGAGCTTTCCCTGAGCCTCGTGCGACCCACTGCTGACTGAAGCGGGGGTCGCTCAGGAGTTTGCTGCCTTTGGGTGGGTTGTGTATTTCTTGTAGGAAGGTGATGTGTGGTTTCATGGTGTTTATGTATGAGGTGATGCGTTTTCTTTTGATGGGGTTTCCCAGCCCCCTCACGTTTAATGTAATTGCTTTTAGGTTAGCCATCTTGCTTATCTATTATGTGGGGCGATTCCCTGCCAACCCGTTCGGGTTGTCTTGTGTCTCTCTCTTCGTGTTGTTTAAAGAACCAGTGGGGTTGCGCTGACCTAGGGTGTGGTGGGTGGGGGGCTAATGGGATTAGAGTAAGATTTGGGTTAAAGAGTAGGGGGTAAGTTGTAGAGAGTTTCCTATATGTAGTCATATAGGTGTTTGTTTGGGGTATTTTGGGCCATCTGGCATTTAGCCGGTTGGTCCTAGGTCTTAGCTGGTGTGGAAGGCCGTGTTCAAGGACAGGCCGCCCCCCCTGTTGTTTGCGAGAGGGGGAGATCAGTGAGACAGTGTGAAGTGACTTTGTAACGTCGCTGTCAAGTATAAGGTTCATGAGCAATGTTGCCAATGTTATGAGCAACATTGTTGGTGTGTTGGGGTGTGGGTGTGGGTGCTGGTACGCTCTGGTGCCACCATAGTGCTGGTTGGATATCAGATTTTAGCCTGATTGTGGGTTGTGTTATTGAGGTTGGAGGAGTTGTTTTTCCTTAGTATGGAGTATGGGAATGTTGAAGGTGTGGGTGGTGGGGAATGTGGTTGAGGTCGTCTGGGCTGGTGTTGGGGTGGGGATTTCTGTGGGGGTGTGGGGCTGGGGGGATGTTGATGGTGTTAACTAAATCTATGTTTTGGGGGGGAGAGGGGGAACGGGGGGGGGGGAATCACCAGTCCTTCAGTTTGTGGCTTCATTCAGCTGCGGTTGTTGTTGTTGTAGGGTTGTCCATCTGCGATGAATTGGTTTGGTTAATCTTGGTCTGGTTTCTTGTGTCGTATGGCCGGCGGGGTGGTTCTGAGCATGATGCTTGTCTGTATTGGTTTGCGTTGTTGTGCCGCTTCTGTTGTTTCCTTTTCTTCTTCTCTACCGTCGTCCAGTTGTTTGCTGTTGTTTCCTTGTGGTTGGGGCTGTCACTTGGTGGGTTTGTCAGTTGCCATTCCGGTGGGAGGTCGAGTTCAAGGTTCTTTAGTAGTTGTAGGGCCTCAGATATGTTGGTGGCCGTGTGTTGTGTTGTATTAGTTGTTACAATTAGGCGGAAGGGGAAGCCCCATCGGTATCTGATCCCGGCTTGTTGGAGACGCTGGGTGAATGGGCGCAGGCTTTTCCTCCGGTTTAGGGTATCCTGGGATAGGTCCTGTAGGGCCAGAATGGGGGTTTCTCCATATCGAAGGTTGGTTGAGTTTCTGAGGTTGTTCCATACCTCTTCCTTCTTTTTGTAGCGCGTGAAGCATACAATGATGTCTCTTGGGGGGGCGCTGGGTTTTGGCATGGGTTTTAGGGCTCTGTGAGCCCTCTCCAAGTCATCTGCCTCAAGTTTCAGGCCTGGGATTGTGTTTTTCAGCCAGCGTATAATTAGGTCTGCTGGGCTTTTCTCCTCTGTTTTTTCAGGAAAGTTGCGGAAGCGGATGTTACAGCGTCTATTGCGATCTTCAAGGTCGGCTTGCTTAATTTTCATCTCTCTGTGTTCTGCTTCCATTTGGTTTACCAGTTCGTCCAGTTTCTTGTTCACACGTGCGTTCTCCTCCCGGTATTGCTCTATTATTCTTTCTTGCATTTGGTTCTTGTTCTCTAGAGCTTCCACTTTGGAGGTTAGATTGTTGATTAGTGCCTGCATGGGAGCCATTGTGGCCTTCAGTGTTTCTTCTAATCGTGCTTCTAATCTTGCTTCCATTTCCCTCAGATCTCATTTCGTTACTGGGTGGTCGTCATCTTGAAGGGGAGTTATGGTATTGGCATTGTTTGCCATCTCCCTGGTTGGTGTCATCTCAGTCTCCCTAATGGTTTTGGTTTGAGGTTGGCTTGGCATCCTCTTGGAGTAGGGCGTGTGGTGGTTAGGAGTTGTGGCAGTGGTGATTCCTGGGTATTGTTGGGTTGCTGGGCTGATCAGGCGTTGCCGGTGGCTTTTACAGAGCGTTTGGATTAGGTGGTCATTTGTGTCACTTCTAGCCTGTGTTTTAAGAACTTGTCTAGAGTTTCTGTGGTTGCCTCAGCGTTGCCGCCAAAGCGGGGGGGGGGGGGGCAGGTAAGTAGAGATGGGTAGACTAACGGACAGACAGTTCATATAAGGGGGAGGGGTTAGCAGGTAGAGATGCAAGAGATTAGAGGGGTGGGGCCAGGGAAAATATGTGTTTAGGAGGGGGTTGTATATACCCAAAAAGGGTATTGGGGTCCGGTTAAGGTGGAGGTTGGGGTTGGGGGTGCGCTCAGAAACAGAGACAGACAAATAGGCTATATGTAAAGGGTGGAGGGAGAAAAAGGAAGAAGAAAAAAGAAAGAAGAAGGGGGGAGACGGGGGGGGGAGAGGGGAGATTGGAGTAAAAGAGAAGAGAGAGAGAGAGACAAAAAGAGAGTTGAAAGAGGAGAGATAGTACAGTAATATCGGCGGTATTAGATTGCCGCAGTAGTTTTAGCTATAGTATGAGGGGGGCAAAGTAGGATATGGTGATATGAATGTGTGTATGTGTTTCCTTTAGGGGAAGGGGGGGGGGATGGAGAGAGGGAGGAGGAAGAGAAAAGGAGAGGGGGAGGGGGAAGGGTGGGAAAAGGAGGGAGAAGAAAAGAGAGGGGGAGAGAAGGGAGGGGGAGGGAGGGTGAGCTGTGGCAATGGTATGGGGGGGAAAGTCTTATTTTAAAAGAGGGGGTGGGGGGAAAGGGCTCCCCCCTCAAAAACAAGCTGACGAACAGGCTAAAAAGGGGGAGTTGATTTTAAAAGATAAAGGGGATAGAGAACAAAATTGGGGATGGAGAAAGGTGGGATAAAAGGAAAAAATAAAATAAAGGGGGTGAAGGGAGAGAGAGGAGAGAAAAAAGGGAGAGAAAAATAAACTGGGGGGGGGGAGTATCAATAGCAATAGCAGTGATATGGAGGAAATTTTTGTTTAAAAAGAGAGTGGTGGTCGTGGATGGGGGTGAAAGATCCCCCCCTCAAGAACAAGCTAACAAATAGAATAGAAATAGAAATAGAATAGAGAGGGGGGGATTGTGGTTTTTTTTTTTTAAATATATATATAAAAAAGAAACCTATTTCCCCCTAATTATTATTATTATTTTCTGTTTGAAAAAAGTAAGGGTGGCTGCTGCAGCAGTGGCCCCTCTTTTAAAAAGAAAAATGATCAAAGTAGGTATATGGGGGGGGGATAAAAAAAGGACTTTTTTTAAAACAAAAAAAAAGGGAGAGGGGGAGGAAGGGGTTAAAAAAGGATATATATTTTTTTTTAAAAAAAAAAGGGGGGGGAGAGGGTAGTTTCTTCCTTTCTGCATCTCCTTTGTCATGCGGTTTTCCTCTGTTTTCTGGAGGGGTAGGCTCCCGTCGGCTCAGCCACGTGTTTTTTCAGAGCCTGTTTTTTCGGAGCCGTGCTCACCTACCTCTCCTCTTCTTTCCCGTCGGCAGAGATGGGGGGCAGCAGCGGTAAAGTTGGGGCTCTTTTTTCTTTCTTTCCTTTTCTCCTTCTTTCCCCCTTTTCTCTTCTTTTTCTCCCTCTCTGCGTTGGCTGCACTGTCCTCCTGGTTTTAGAGCTCCTCTTAGCTGTTGGGGGGGGGGTGGTCGGGTGCCTTTCCGGGTGCCTTTCCGGCTCAATCTCAGTCCTGGGGGGGGGTGTTTTGGCTCCTTTGATAGACCCCTGGGCACCCCCAATTCCTCTCTGCTGGCAGTGCTGGCGGCAGCAGTCCTGGGAGTCCGGGAGTCGGCCAGACAGAGCCTTTTACTCTGGCTGGCTTCAGGAGCTCTTTTCTGCTGTTGCAGCCGCCATGCTGCCTCGCCGGAAGTCCTCGTCCCTGTTTTCATTGAAGAAATGTTGGAGGGAATGGAGTTATCCAACCCCCGGCCCTCTGAAGGCAATCCTCTATAGGAACGTTTTTTAATGTTTAATATTTTATTATGTTTTTTATATATGTTGGAAACTTCCCAGAGTGGCTGGGTCAACGTAATAAGATGTGCGGTGTATAAATAGGAAAATTATATTTATGGAAAGGGATGTCCCTATTTTCATCACAGAAATGTTGGAGGGTTTGGAAAGGTCGGTTGCTGGAGCGAAGTGATTGCGTGATCCCAACCAGCAGAGCTGGGAACTGGACTGCCTCCTCCAGCTACCCATTCGGGCTGCAGGCATAGCTGTCAACCTTCCCTTTTTTTTGCGGGAAATTCCCTTATTCCAGCGCCATTTCCAGCTGCTATCCCGGATTGTTAGATATCTTGTAGACTGTCCCCGGGACAGGTGAGGCTGCTGATCCCTTATTTTCCAGTCTGCTGATCCCTTATTTTCAAATCTGAAAGTTGACAGCTATTTAGTGATGAGGAAAATATTTAGTGATGAGGAAACCAGTGACTGCACATCGGATCACAAGGAGACTTATTTGTGCAACATTCTGGATATCTTATAAGATGCCAGGTAGATTCCAATGATACAATAAATTTTGAGGGACAGCGCAAGGGGGCGCATCCAGCCTCGCAGCCCCCCAGGGCCCAACCCACAGCCAGCGAGCTCCGATGCCCAGAGAGGCAGGAAAGGGGGCCAGCCAGGGGGACTCGAGAGCGGCTGCCCTTTCCTGTCCCCGCCGAGGAGAGCGGAGGAGCAGCGGCCCCGTGGCCTGGCGAGTTTCCCCGGAGAGGAGCCGGATTCCGCTGCAGGGACGGAGCGAGGAGTCCGAGGTGCAGGAGGGGGAGAGCAGGTGGGCCTGGCAGGATGAGGCCCCGAGTGGAGCCAGAGGCTGCAGGGCGCCCCCCCCCAAGGGGGCAGGAAGGGGCAGGGGCGCAGCGGAGGGGCAGGGCATCTGCAGGAGGGCACAGGGGCCAACATCTCTGGCTCAGGCTGGCCCGGACCCTGCCGGAGCCCCTGGGGAGCTGCTCCCTTCAGTCCTGAGCTCAAGGGGCAGAATGAGGGCTCCAAGGCAGCTGCTGCTTCCCGATAGACGATGAACTCATTGCTAATTCAGAAGGGTCTTCTTGTGCTCTTATTTTTCCTCCAGCCCAGCACTGGGGTTGGAAGGTCTAAACATGCTGATTGTGTTCGCAAGACTTGTATGTATGCTAGATGGCATGTCTGGTGAGTGTGTGCAGCACCTCTGGCGTGTGTGCATGTGACTTTATGGTCTGCATCTCTTTTCTGTGTGCGCATGCATGTGCATACATTGGCCACAAAGCTCACTGGAATGTGGCCTCCAGAATCAATGCAGCTTTAAGCCCATAAATGTTTCGTTCCTCCTGCTCTATAGGAAAGAACAATCAAATCTGAGACTATCAGGAGGAGAGAAGTCCTGGATCTACAGAGTTAATGTTCTTAGCATCCTATGGACACAAACTGCAATGAGATTTCCCTTTAATTGCTTTGAGATTTTTTCCCCTTAAAAATATGAAGCAGTCTCGAAATGAAATGAGTAATAATCTGAACATGAATAAAACCTTAAGACTCTCTCACTTATTTACACACAGACACAAGAGGCCAGCTTTGATAGCTTGGGGAAAGGTCAGATGCGTTCTCCAGGGAATAAATCTATCAGCTATTTTATTAGCCTTGACAGATCAACAGAACCTCCATGAGTAGGCACAGTGTACCTTGATTTGGGGAAGGCAAAAGAAGCCATTTCCTTGCTAAATGAATCGGATGGACATCATTGCCACAAGATGCGGTGATGGTGGTGGCAAAGAGAGCTTTAGAAGGCGATCTGACCAATTCACGAAGGAGGGCGGTATGTTTATCAATGGCACTGGCAGAGGAAGGGGGGGCAGGAGTAGTGGCCAGCAAACGGTGTCAGGGGACTGCAGAGTGAGAGGGGCACCTCCCTGCTGCACTTTCCCCCCTGCCTCGCCTTCTCTCTCCACCGGTGGGAGAGCGTGAGCTTGTGCCTGTGCTCCGGCCCCGGAACCCACTCATCGCCCTTTCATCCCCCGCAGGGAGGCAGAAGCAGGCGAGAGGGAAAGACAGTCAGTGGGGTTTTGAAGTTGGTTTTAGTGATGTGAGGACTGGCAATAGAGGGGATGATCATCATGATATATTTTCTTTAAAAGATGAATTGTCCAAAAGCATGTTTCCAATAATAATAATAAAAACAGTCAATGGGTTTTTGAAGTTGGTTTTTGTGTTTTAACCTTCCCTGGTGTTTTGCCTTGTGCAGCAGAGTGATGTGAAAATGGAGGAACAGGGACCAAAGAGGAAAAGACTGGAGCCCAAAGGAAAAGAATCTTCTGCGGACCAACTTGGGACCATCAGGGATCTTCTGCCTCAGGAAGATGTACGTCAAATTAAGCAGGAGGCAGAGGAGGAGCAGCCGCAGCAGCAGCACTGGGAAGCCCAGTGGCAGGATTTCCTGAAGACGATGCAGCCCCCTCGTTCACGGTGGGAAACCCCACAGGCTCCCAGTCCTCCCCTCTCCGGAGATGGTGTCCTCCCGGCCTCCTTCAGGGGAGCTGCGGATGCCAGTCGGTGGCCCAGTGGGAGAGCAGGGGGGACAGACCAGACCCTGCCAGACCGGAGTGGGGAGGCACACGAGGAAGGAGGGGAGCAGATTTCCTCTGTGAAAGTGAAGGAGGAGATCCTGGACGAGGAGGAAGAAGATGCCAACCTGAGGTCGGAGATGGAGCGGCAGAGCTTCCGGCGGTTCTGCTACCAGGAGGCCGAGGGGCCCCGAGAGGCCTGGCTTCGGCTCCAGGAACTTTGCTCCCGGTGGCTGAAGCCAGAGAGGCGCACCAAGGAAGAGATGGTGGAGCTGCTGGTCCTGGAGCAGTTCCTGACCATCCTGCCTGCGGAAATGCAGAGCTGGGTCAAGGGAGGCAGGCCAGAGACCTGCGCCCAGGCGGCGGCCCTCGCTGAGGACTTCCTGCTGCAGCTGCAAGACACCGAGGGGCTTCCGGGAAAGGTAAGTGCCCTCCTCTCACCTGGGTCTCCAGCATCTCATGGTCACAGGCCCAGCTCCTCTAGACATGGAGGTTCTGTTTAGTTATGGTGGTGAATATTCCTCCTCTCTGCATTTTCTCTCTCATCCACTTTAAAAACGCTTGTTAGAGCAAATTTTACTATACATGGGAGGTTGGCAATTATATCAGAGCAGGAGCTACGTCGGAAGAGTTTCCCCTGCACCAACCCCTGTTTTCCTCGTCTAAATTGCCTCCATTTCTGTTGTGGTAAAAATCTTGGCACGTCTTGCAGCCTCAGCACTGCCATGTGTAGTGCAAATAGAATAACACTGGCCTATCTTGCCATATTTATTATAATGGCCAGGTTCTAGCTGCCACCGCAGTCTCCTGGCCCCCACAACCAGAATGCATCACTGCAGGAAGGACCCCCACCCAACCTTTAGTGAGAGAGGGGAAAAGAGAAGGACTCTGCATGGGTAGCTTCACAAATTTACCAGCTGTGGTCCTGCACTGGCAGCGAGGCTAACAAACAGGGGAGCTGGAAATGTGCTAGTCCCGTATCTCCCTGCATCTGCCTCCTGACCTAATTGTCCCAGCTTACCTCATGATTGGACCGGCCCTGATGGGGAACTGTGATGAAACCAGGCACTCTCTTATGTCTCTTATAAGCCATAGCTAAGAAACTTTCCATTTTGCCCAAACCAGGAAACTACAGCTGCCAACTTTAGAACAAGCCAGCATATTAAGCTAACTTCAAACTTTGGTTGGTCTATGGGACCTAATCTCAAGCTTCTAATGTGCATACCATGCCAGCCTTAGGAAGGGAGGTGGGATAGGCAGGTGAAAGGAATTGCAAAAGGTGGTGAATATTCTTTCTTCTCCATGCAAGGGCAACCCATGTATTCAAAGCAGTCCTTTGCAGATTAACTCTTAAGTTCCCAGGAATCTACTCTTAGGCCACTAATGTACTTACCATGCCAGCCTTAGGAAGGGAGGTGGGAAAGGCAGGTGAAAGGAATTGCCAAAGGTGTTTGAAAATGGGTGGGGGCTCTTGGGAAGGGGGTGCCCAACTGGGGCCTCTCCAGGGGCAGCAGAATGTCTTGGGCAGGAGAATTCCTGCAGGGGCTCTCAGATTCCTTTGGCTTCTTCTTCCCTCCCTCCCAGGAAGCTGCAACTTGCTCTGGATTCTGCGCTCCTCAGGAAGCTGAACCTGCAAACGTAGCTGAGACTGAACCTGCAACCCTGACTAGGATGGAAGGAGGAAGGTGGACGGGTGACCTGGTCAGACTGTCTCCCGCATCCCTCCCCACAACCTCTGAGCATTCCCTCCCAGGACCGTTGGAGAAATCTGGTGAGTTCCAGGGGAGAGGAGATGGGGACAGGAATAGATGGATGGTGGAGGGAGAAAAAGGAAAAGATGGAGAGGAGACAAATGGAAGGAAGTTCCTGACAGGAAGAAGGAAGAGGTGAAGCCTTCTCCAAAGCAGCTCTTTCTTTCTTAAATCCCTTTCATAAAGTAGTGGGGGCAGATTTTCTTCCTCCAGGCTTTTAAATCTTAAATGTTATTTCAACGGCAGGAATAATTGATGATAATGATGTTGCACACCAATCCTGAAAAATGGGTGAAGGGGAATGAAATGCTTTGCATAATTATTTATAATTAATGTATTTAAATTGTTTCTATTACTCTTATTTTTTATAGACAGGGTCAGAATTGTTGGTTTGCAAGCCCCCTCCATAGAGGCTGGCCCCTCTCACTGTCCTCGGAGCTTGCTTACCGGTAACCTCCTCTGGCTGATATCCAGACAGACCAAGGAGATTTTGATAGGCGACATTTTCCCAAGCATGGGTAAAATGCACAACCCCTCCCTCCTGCTTCCGCAGGGGAACGAAAATAAGTCAGAAATATATTTACATGATGTTTATTTCTGACATTACAGCACTAGAGAAAAACACGTCCTTTCAGTTCAGTTCTTCCAGCAAGTCTGACAAACTTCCTGAACATGCGCAAATGGAAGGTTTAAAGTTACACTCTTCACAAAGACTTATCCAGTCTGTGAACGTCCTGGGAAATTCTTTCCCACAGAAAAGCGCATCATGTGGTGTCAACAATCTGGCTGTCTGTAGCGGTGATGTTTCCATATACTGACAAGAATGATACATTCCACCAGCATCAAAACACAATAAATGCATGCACCTTCCCAGTTTGGTGGGGTTAAGGGACAAAGGACCAGTTATCATGATATACAATTCCTGTGGCTGGAGGCTCTGCACTTAGGATTGGGCATATAAAGTCCAAGATAACTGTGTAAACTTGCCAATCTTACAGACTGGGGTTGTTTGTGTGAGTGAGTGAGTGAGTGAGTGAGTGAGTGAGTGAGATAATAATTTTAGCATCCCTGTGTAATGGCTTGGTTCTCCCGCACAGACATGAGATACTCCAGTAGTGATTATCTCAAACTCATAAATCATTGTGGAGCTCAGTCTTCGGCCTGTTCATTCCAGCTTGCAGTTGCCGAGTCCTCCAGCAAAGAAGGCCCCACTTTCGCTTTCTTTTCCCCTCTTCTCGCAGATTTTCATGAGCCTACGATTTTTTGGACAGGCTCTTTTGGGGTCTCTGTGTCAGAGCTAAAAATGGAGATAACAGTCTGTGCCCCCCCCCGTCGGCACCCCCTCTTCATGCTCTTCCTGCTCTTTGTTCTTTCTTCCTGCTGCAGCTTGGCTGCTCCTCCCCTGCTTCATATTCCAACTGAATCACATCTCTTGCATTCTCAGGCTCTGTCAGCGGAGGCACGAGAGGCTTGAGATTCACGGAGCTGACACCTTGTAATTTGTCCGTCCCTAAGCTTCCATGGAGATACTGTGGTACAACCTTGGTGCAAATTTCAAAATAAGTACACAAAGCCAACAAAGAGACTCAGAGGTTTATAGTGGCACCAGCTTTCCTGGTCAAGAGTCCACTTTGTCAGACTGCAGCCCACAAAAGCTTAGGCCATAATACATTTATCAGCCTTTAATTTTTTTTCAATAATATTTATTCAAATTTTAAAAGGTTACAAAAAAGAACACAGTATACAAAACAAAACATATCCAAGAAAAAAAAGAAAAATAGCAAAAGCAGCTAAAAAAGAAAAAAGATACAATCAAAAAAAAAATCAAAAGAACAAGTTAAACCTTAATATAACTCCCTTTCTTAACTCATCTCCTTGACCTCCTCACACCTCCCCTCTTTGTATTCTAATTCATATAGATATTTCAGCAAATCCTTCATCTTATTTTTATCCTTATATCTTACCTTAATATACTGTAATTTTCCATTCTTTCTTTCACCAATTAACCATCCACTTTTACTTTATTTAATCTTATTTCTCATTAAAACTTATATATCTGAACTTATTCTTTAGATGTTTCCCCTAGGGTCAAAAAAAATATTCCATTCCACGATTTTCCCATCTCTCATTAAAAGAAAAAGAAAAACCGCCCAAGGTCCCAGCTCACAGAGGACCTACGCCAGGTCATTGTTATATACAAAAGTCTTTATTGAAGTTCAGTTTCCATTTCAAAGCCGTAGCGCGCAGCTCTACGTCTTAAACCCTAGACCGCCGAAGTTCCGTCTGAATCTCCTCCCCCCTGACACCAGTTTAAGACTCTAGCCCTGCTCCACCTCTTCCTCTGCTCTCTCCTCCTCTGGGTCCTCCTGTCCGCTGGGGCATTCCCCTTTCTGGACTCCTCTGATGCTGAGTCCCCTGACTCCTCCCCCTGCCTCCGGCGGGCTTTAGGACCCGGTTCCCAATCCTCGTTCCCTGCTGTCCCGCACGCCTGTACATTTGAACTTGGCTCTCGCGCCAAGCCAGTGACCTTCCTCCTGACCGTTACACTGCTTCTGTCACTGCTTCCCTCTTCCGGGATGCTAGCTGGACCTGACCTCCCCTCCGTTGCCTGACTCTCCGATGGAGGCGTGGTCAGCCCTGACTCATCTTCTCTCCCTGCTGGGGGAGACGCTAGCCCCGATACCTGGGACTCTTCCCCCCCACTATGCTCTGGTGGGGAAGCTGGTCCTGATCTCCAACTGCTGCTCTGGGAGTCCCCGCTGGCCCCTTGCTTCTGGCGTGTCCCCCTTGGGACCCCCCTTGCCCTGGCCACCGGCGCCCCCTTCTGTGAATCTTCCGATTCGCTGGAGAGGCTCATGGAATCTCTCGGGCCACTGTCATCTTCTCCTACGCTGCCCTCAGATTCTTCCCCTTCGCTCTCCATTCCCTCTTCCCTGTGCTTCTGCTCCTGAGCCCCTGACATCCATCCCCCCCTCGAAGCCCCCCCCTTCCCCCCTCTCCCTCTTCTGGTGTGGGTTCCGGGTGCTCCAGTGTTGTGGGGGTGAGTGCAGGATACAGTTCATCCCCCCTGGTGTGCAGCCAGCCGGCTGGATCCTGCCAGTCCGTGACAGGCTCGTCGATATCGATCTCCTCTGCTTCCATTTCTCTGCAGGTGTACTCGAACCCAGGATCCTCCCCCAACACGTCCATGTCCCCCTCTCCCCCTGTTGCCTCGGGTGACGTTGCGTGCAAGGGCCCTCCCGGCAGTTCCCTGCTCCACCCCACCTCCGGTTGATCTTCCCACCAATAAGAGCAGTCTGTGCCAAACCCTGAGATCGATCCCTCTGGGGAGGTAGTCTCTGGGGCCTTTTCCTCAGCTGATGAGAACCCCTGGAACGTGCTGGCTGAGAGTGTGGGTGTGAAAAGATATTCATCGAAATAATCTGCCGGCATGGGTCTGTGTGGGAAGAGTGCATGAAACTCGTCTTTGAGGTAGTGCTCCTCCACCGCATAGTAAGGAACCCATCTGTTGTCGCTTGCCGGGGTACCTTCCCTGGCTAGGAGATATTCAACCCCCTCTTCCCCCCATCTCGAGTCTAAAATCTCTGTGACCTCGTTGAGTGGCTCTGCTCTCGGTGACCCTCCCTTCGTGGGCGCCTCGCTGAGCGGGCCTGGTGCAGTCCCTGGCGCCTGAAACCTGTGGGGTGCCTTGTAGGGTGTGAGCACTGATCTATGAAAGACCGGATGCATTCTGGAACCCTCCGGGAGTGTCAGCCGGAAGGCTACTGGATTGATCTGTGCCTCGACTTGGTAAGGCCCTAGCTGCTTGTGTCCGAGCTTCTTCTTAGCTAACGATCTGGCCGGCACTGCCTGGGCTGCTAACCAGACCCAGTCCCCCACCTGGATGTCTTCCCCAACTCTCCTGTGTTTGTCTGCCTGCATTTTGTAGGCGTGTTTTGCTAGCTCCAACTGCCGTCGGAGTTGCTCGTGGACCTCCTGTAGCTCCGCTGCCAAGGCCCCTGCTCCCTGTGGCTCCCCTTCCCCCACTCTTTCTAATCCCGGGAAGGTTCTGGGATGCCGCCCATTATTGGCGAAGAACGGTGTCACCCCCGTGGACACGTGCTTCGTGTTGTTGTAGGCAAACTCGGCCAGCGGTAGGTAGTCCACCCAGGTCGAGGGCTGTTGATTGGCGTAGCATCTCAGGTACTGCTGCATGATGGCGTTGACCCTCTCCGCCTGTCCGTTGGTCTGCGGGTGTCGTGCCGACGCTAAGTTGATCTTGACGTTCAGGATGCCCAGCAGCTTCTGCCAGAAGTTCGAGATGAACTGGCGACCCCGGTCGGACAGGATGGACCGCGGTAAGCCGTGCACTTTGAACACGTGGTCTATGAACAGTTTGGTGGTCTGTTCCGCCGTGGCGACCTTCGCGCAAGGAATGAAGTGCGCCATCTTGGTGAACATGTCTACGACCACGAGTACCGCCGTTTTGCCCCGCGAGCTGGGCAGATCTGTGACAAAGTCCAGGGCCACTCTCTCCCACGGTTCGAGCGGCGTCTGTAGCGGTTCTAGCAGTCCCGCCGGCGGCCTGTGTACTGGCTTGGCCCTTTGTCATGTGTCACACCTAGTAACGTACTCTGCGACTTCTCCCCTCATCTTGGGCCACCAAAAATCTCTGGCTACTAATTCCGCCGTCTTGTCCTTGCCGAAGTGCCCGGTGCTGGGCGCGTCGTGTAACTGCTGCAGTACTTTCGCGCGGAGTTCGTCTCCCGGCACGTAGAGGGGCCCTTTGCGGATGAGCAGTCCGGCGCGTATCTGGAACTCGTCCTTTGCTGTGCCTCTTCGCATCTCCTCCATCTTGGATTGTGCGAAGGAATCCACCTGCAGCGCGCGACGTACCGCGTCCAGGTCCACGGTGGCTGAAGCGCATGCCCACGCTTTTGGTGTGAAAATGTGTTTGGCCGCCACCGGTGCCGCTTCCTCGAGATACTGCGGCTTCCTGGATAGCGCATCCGCCATGATGTTGTTGTCTCCCGGGATGTATTCTATCCTGAAGTCGAAATCCGCAAAGAACTCTGCCCAGCGGATGTGTCTCTGGTTCAGGAACCGCGCTGTGCGCCAGTACTCCAGGTTCTTATGGTCCGTGCGGACCTGCACCGTGTGTTTGGCTCCGATGAGGAAGTGCCTCCATGCCTTGAAGGCTGCATGAATGGCCAGCAACTCCCTGTCCCAGATGGTGTAGTTCTGCTCCGACTTGCTGAGTTTCCTGGAGTAGAAAGCACACGGCCTCCAGTCCCCTTGCGGATCTTGCTGCAACAGGACCGCTCCCACGGCTCTGTCCGAGGCGTCCGTCTCAACCCTCATTGGTCGGCTGGGGTTGACGTGTAGCAGCTGTTCTTCGGACGTGAAGAGACGCTTGAGTCTCTGAAAGGACTGCTCCGTTTGGTCCGTCCAGACGAATTTCTTCTTCTTGGAGCTGAGGGTGTCCGTGATGGCCGCCGTCTGCATCGCGAACCCCTTGATGAACTTGCGATAAAAGTTGGCGAAGCCGACGAACTTCTGGACCTCCTTCCGATTGCTCTTCCAGTCCAACACCGAGCGGACCTTGGTGCTGTCCATGGCGAGTCCCTTGTCGGACAGCTTGTAGCCCAGGAAGTCCACCTCCGTCACGTCGAACTGGCACTTTTCCAGTTTGGCGTAAAGTCTGTGCTCCCGTAGTCTCTGCAGAACTTCCTTGACGTCCTTCTCATGAGCCTCCTGCGATTCCGAGAAGATCAGAATGTCGTCCAGGAAGCAGACGCACTTCTTGTAGAGAAGTCCCGCTAACACGTGGTGCATGAAGGCTTGGAAACAGTGGGAGCCATTTTGCAAGCCAAACGGCATAACTCTGTATTCATAGGTGCCCAAAGGCGTAAACATGGCTGTTTTCCACTCGTCGCCCTCCCTCATGCGTATAAGGTTGTACGCCCCTCGCAGATCCAACTTGGTGAAGATGCGACCCTTCCTCACCGTCACCAGCACCGTCGATCTTGGGCATGGGGAATGCCGTGGGCTTCGTCCTCGAATTTATGACCCTGTAATCAACTACAAGCCTCTTTTGGGGCGTGTCTTTTTTCTTCACAAAAAACACTGGACTGCCCCCCACTGCTTTGGATTCTTGGATGAATCCCCGCTTTAAGTTGTGGTCTATGAACTCCCTGAGTTCCTGCAGTTCGTCTTCAGACATGGAATACAGTTTTCCAGTTGGCAGCGTCGCCCCCGGCAGGAGGTCAATCTTGCAGTCGTAGGGCCTGTGGGGAGGCAGCTTGTCCGCTTCCTTCTCGCAGAAGACCTCCAAAAACGCCTTGTACTTGTCGGGTACCGCTTGCAGCATGCCCAAGTGTAGCTGTGGTTCATCCTCTTGCCCCTCATCTTTCTGGCTGGTCAGGATGCAGTGTTCTGCGCAGTCGGAGGAGTAGAAGGTCAATTGACGCTGGTACCATGCTAATGCCAGGCTGTGCCTGTCCAGCCAACTCATGCCCAATACTATGGGTGTGTCTGACAGGTGAGTGACGTTGAAGCTGATGACTTCGCGGTGATTCCCAATTCGCATCACCATAGGCGGTGTTTGCTGTACCACCTGTCCTCCCAGTAGCTCTCTTCCATCAACCGTGACTACGTTCAGCGGCATAGTGGCTGGTAAAAGCGCTATGCGATGTTGTTTGACGAAATCCCCTCCTATAAAGTCTGCATTACTACCAGAGTCAATGGTAATAGGGACTTCCATGGTGAGTCCATTGGGGAGCTGGAGTGATGCAGTGAGTTGCACCACTGGTTTGGGCGGGAGGGGGTCTGTGGGCTGTAAAATCCCTGGGGGCTGCTTCACTGACTCGCCTGGCTGGGCCCCAGTGGCTCTGCCTCCAACCAGGCTTGGTCGTTTCCCTGTAGCTGTTGCTCCTGCCGAGCTGTTCCTTTTACTGTTGCTGAGGCTGCAGTGTGCTTTTGGAGCCTCTGGGGGCACTCCCTGGCCATGTGCTGTGCACTGTCGCAGATGTAACACTTCCTGCTCCCTCTAGGAGGCTTCGCCTTAACTGCTCCTGGTGTTTGGGCTCTGGCTGCTGTCTGAGCCCTGGCACCACCTATCTCCATCGGCTCTTCTCCCCCTCCCAGTGGAGGTGTGGACTGGGCGCGCGCTGTCTCCCTGGGTAGGAAAGGGGTTGATCTGGCTGGCGTGCGTCCCAAACGTCCCTCATCCCTGCTCCAAGGGCGCTCTTCCAGACGCACCCCTATCGCCAGCGCTCTTTGGACGACTGCCGTGGTGCTGTGGGGTCTCTCCCCCCTCGCAATTTCATCCTTCACAGCCCCATTCAGCCCCTCCCAGAACAGGTCTCGGACGGCAGGTGAGTCCTTCTCCCATCCCAGCGCATAAACCAACGCAAAAAAGCGGGAGTGATATTGTCTCACAGTGGTTTTGCCCTGTCTCAGCCCATGCATTTCCCTCCTGGCAACGTCCACATCCACTGTAGATTGAAAACAAGCGTCCATAGCCTTAATAAAGGCATCTGAATTTTGGAGGGCGGGATCATTGTCGCGCCAAAGATTGCGCAGCCACACTTTAGCTTCCCCATGCAGATGAGTTAGTATGAAGCCTACTTTCTCCTCCTCATCTCTAAAGTCTTTCTGAAGCAACTTGAGCACGAACACTACGTCTGCTCTGAAGTTAGGATACTGCTGCAGGCTCCCATCGAAATGAGACACGAGGCTTCTTCTTGCGAAGCAAGCCCATAGGGAAATTCGTCTTGCGAAGCGCCTCGAAAAATGGAAAACCCTTTCGTCTAGCGGGTTTTTCGTCTTGCGAGGCATTCGTCTTGCGGGGCACCACTGTACACTTTAAATTCCCAATTTTCTTTCACCAGCTCCCCTCCCCGGTTTCGGCCCCTAGCAATAGTTCCATCAATCTCGGAAAACCATCAACCCGGAGATCTTAAGTCCGAGGCTCTTAAGTCTCTTTCGTGTCCCCTCTGCCGGTCTTTTTGGTAGTCTTTGGTATTAAAAACCAGATCTCGGGGAAGCTCCAACCCAACGGTAATCATATTCCTTCCTGCCAGACTTCCATAGTTAAAAATAGGGCCTATAGGATATTCCAAATCTTGTTTCACACTCCTTTCAAATCCAAAGGCCCCAAAACCTCCAGCCTCCACCTGGCTCAGATTTGTATCCCAAAAGACATTTGATCTCCACATAGGGTGATCTCTCCATCTTTCATTTTCCAAACCAAGCCAGGCTTCCATCTCCAAAAACTTCCCCTTTACACAATCAAGTTCAGCAACTTCTAACCCTCTTTCAGACCTCATTTATAATTGTAAATTTCAACCTATTATGTCTCCAATTTTTCTTCTCTTTTCTAAATCAATTTTTACCTATTATTTATAACTTAAACCCTTGTGCCATTTTGTTTAAGTTTGACATAATATTACTCTGGTCTTTTCCCCCTTTTCATTTTAAGAATTTTTGCATACTCCTTTTAACTATATCACTGATGCCATATTCTCTTTAAATCCAACATCATTTTAACATTCAAACATTTTACAATGTTTCTGCAAGTAGTCTTTAAACTTCTTCCAGTCCTCTTCCATCGACTCTTCTCCCAGGTCTCGGATTCTGCCAGTCATTTCTGCCATCTCCATGTAGTCTATCACTTGCATCTGCCATTCTTCCAGGGTGGGCAAATCTTGTGTCTTCCAATATTTTGCGATGAGTATTCTTGCTGCGGTTGTTGCGTACATAAAGAATGTTCTATCTTTCTTTGGCACCAATTGGCCGACAACAATTCCCGAATTTTAACCTTCTCCTGCAGGCTTCCCTGCTTCCAAAAGAAATATTGATAGTAGTTTCAATCAGTGGAATTTAAATCCTTTACGTAAGACTCTCCATGACCTTAGTTAACAAATTCTTTGCTTTAGTTTATTTACAGAAAGGGGAGGTGGGCTTCCTGTTTAGACCTTCCCCGATCGGTGCCAATTTAAAAATACTTTAAAAGTCCAATTTCCGTTATACTCACGGGTTGTTGTTTGAAATCCAATTGTCCACAAGAAAAAGTCAGCGCTCTCCGGCAATGGCTTCACACGGCTTCACTCTGTAAAAATAGCGGCCGATTCAAAACACCATGCCGCTCACCTCACGTCACTTCAGAACCCCCAAAAAGGGATTTCCCTGCAGGTAGGGGGGGTGCTCCTGGTGTCAGCCGAATCCCACGTTCCCAGGCTTCCTCCACCTGGGATTTCTAAAGGGTCTCCGCCTTCGCGACGGCGGCATGACCCAAATTCCACATAGCGGGTTCCTCTCAGTCAGAGGAACGCCGCCATTGCCGATGGCGCTAACCCGGAAGTCCCCCATTTATCTGCCTTTAAGGGCTGCAAAAGATGAATAAACAGAAGCGTAGTTCATCTATGGAATCTATCCTACAGGAGACAGTGACGGCCAGCAACATGGATAGCATGAAGAAAAGGATAAGACTGATGTCTCTGCTCTGCCCTCGTGGTCTAGGCAATAATGCTTCTTGATACTAGTATCTGGAAAGCACATGAAGGCAGAGAAGACTCTTGTGCTCCAATCCTGCTTGCCAGTTTCCCACAGGCATCTTGTTGGCCTCTGTGAGAAGAGGATGCTGGACTAGGTGGGCCTTTGCCTGATCCAGCAGGCTCTTCTTAGGTTCCAATATATTGCAATATTTTTACAGTTACATGTAGCACTTAAGTTTTATTTATTTCACAATGGAGACACTGTTACTTGAGCCTGAGATCATTTCTTCACTTCAGAAAGAAAAAAATAGATGTGTCTAATAAGCCAATTCCACCATAAATTTGTATTATAAAATGATGGTGCTTTATTCAGTTTGAATAGAGTTGCTCTTGTCACTATCTCATCAGCTTTCGTAAAATTTGGAACCTAGAGAGGATAGTGGAGAATGAAGGTGTTACAATGAGAGAAGGTCCAGATTGGAATTGACATGTGTTCAGTTCCCTTTTTGTCTTTCATTAAAGTCTAACAGGATTCTCTTTCCTCCCAGACTCCCAAACAGGTGAGGAAGATGAAAGTCAGAATTCTATGGAGCCACATGTGAATTTATGGGGGAAAACAAAGAAATTGAGGATACAACAACAAAGTCACAAAGGAGAGAAACTATTTGAATGTGGAAAGAGCTTCAGTGAAAGTGGAAAACTTCGAATACACCAACGAACTCACACAGGGAAGAAACCATTTAAATGTATTGAATGTGAAAAGAGCTTCAGTACAACTGGGAAACTTAGAATACACCAACGAACTCACACAGGGAAGAAACCATTTAAATGCATTGAATGTGAAAAGAGCTTCAATGAAAGTCAAACACTTAGAGTACACCAACGAACTCACACAGGGGAGAAACCATTTAAATGTGTGGATTGTGGAAAGAGCTTCAGTCGAAGTGGAACACTTAGAATACACCAACAAACTCACACAGGGGAGAAACCATTTAAATGTATTGAATGTGAAAAGAGCTTCAGTCGAAATGATGCACTTAGAATACACCAACAAACTCACACAGGGGAGAAACAATTTAAATGTATTGAATGTGGAAAGAGCTTCAGTCAAAGTGGAAACCTTAGAATACACCAAAGAACTCACACAGGGGAGAAACCATTTAGATGTATTGAATGTGGAAAAAGCTTCAGTACAACTGGGATACTTAGAATACATCAGCGAACTCACACAGGGGAGAAACCGTTCCAATGTATTGAATGTGAAAAGAGCTTCAATGAAAGTCAAACACTTAGAGTACACCAACGAACTCACACAGGGGAAAAACCATTTAGATGTATTGAATGTGGAAAGAGCTTCAGTACAAGGTGGAAACTTAGAATACACCAACGAACTCACACAGGGGAGAAACCGTTTCAATGTATGGAATGTGAAAAGAGCTTCAGTACCAATGGGAAACTTAGAATACATCAGCGAACTCACACAGGGGAGAAACCGTTTCAATGCATTGAATGTGGAAAGAGTTTTAGCATAAGCGGAGCACTTAGAATACACCAACGAACTCACACAGGGGAAAAACCATTTAGATGTATTGAATGTGGAAAGAGCTTCAGTGATAGTGGATCACTTAGAATACACCAACAAACTCACACAGGGGAGAAACCATTTAAATGTATTGAATGTGGAAAGAGCTTCAGTGATAGTGGATCACTTAGAATACACCAACGAAATCACACAGGGGAGAAACCATTTAAATGTATTGAATGTGGAAAGAGCTTCAGTGCAATTGGGAGACTTAGAAGACATCAACGAACTCACACAGGGGAAAAATCACAGATACTTTAATAAACCATATAGGTGTTCTTTACCTTTCCTTCTATGCTTCCTTGTAATACTGATAAAATCAAACCACCCCAATGCTTTCAGCCCCAGAAGAGGAGCTCCCCTTGGTGTCAGGGGAGGGGTCCAAGGGAGCATCTGAAGCCCTGCCATTCCTTCTGTCCCTGGCCCCTTCCCCTCCTCTCTCTGCCATCCCTGGGCCACTCTTGACTCCACAGCAGGAGACTGGATCTGTCTGTGATGGTGAGATGTCCTGGCTGGTTGAAGGACCACTTCCTGTTTCCTGGAGCTCCATCCTGCCTTCTCATGCAAGGTGGAGTCATGAAGCAGGCGAAGGCTGAGCACACCTAAGGGTGGCGCAGCGGGTGGGTGGGATTCTGCTTAACCTTTCCCCGTCTGCTCCTTTTCTGGATCCCAATCCCCACACAAAAAGGGGCAGTGTGAAGGCGCAATCAGTGTTATGGAGCTGCACTGAAAATCATTGCTTTGTGACCGTAAGAGGCCCTTCTCAAAATAACAAGCATCAAGAGAATTTAAGCTATAGAATTTAAAACAAACAGATAATTACAAAAAAAAGAGAAAGCAGTCTGGTGCCACATTGCATAGGAGTTACTTTAACACACTCTACCTGGGGCTGCCTTTAAAAAGAGCTCAGAAACTACAATGGCTCAAAGAGCTGCAGACACTTTGCTGACCAGGGCTGGCTATAGGCAGCATAGGACTCCCATATGAGAACAGCTCCCTCTGCCTAATTGTCTGTTTCTGGACACAATAAATGTGTCCACAAGAAGAGGAAGATAGATTTGGAGTGCCGCATTTTCAAAAAAGATGGACACACGACTATTTCTTTGTGGAGCTGAAAGGCATGCCCGTGTGCCTCATTTGTGGTGAGGCCCTCTCCGTCCTGAAGAAGTCCAACCTGCAGAGGCACTACAGGACAATAGCACATCCAGTACGAGGAGTTCCAAGGGCAGCTGCACCAGGAGAAGGTCAAGGTGCTGAAAACAGACCTGTTGGGTAACCTGTGGCCCCTCCAGATCATGTGATATTGCAACTCACGTCTTCTTTAGCCATTGGCCATGCTGGTTGGGGCTCATGGGAGCTGGAGTCCAAGGATCTAGGTCCAGAAATGCCAGGGACAATTCAAATCCCTCCTCAGTCGTGAAGCCAATTGGGTGACTTAAAGCTGGTCACCATCTTTTATGCGAAACCTCCCTCGCAGGGTTGCTGTGTGTGTGAAAGCAATATATCTTGTGGTGGGCTTGATGAGGGGAGTGTGGAACAGAAATGTAATTCATAGGTAAGAAGACAGGAAATAGTTCTGAATCTGACTGAAAATAAAGGATTCTTTGTCTCCAAATTGCATATAGCAAGCACCTGTGTTGTTGAACTCTAGCTGAAGTCTCCGCATCTGGTTCCTCAGCACTCTGCACTCTCTCTCTGGAAACTTCCAGCTGTCAGGTGACAGGAACCAGCCAATGCCTCCCAGTTCGGAAACAGTCTGCCAAGAGCTGAGATTGGAAGTGGACAACCAAGCGATGCTGGAGAGGGGCCCAGCAGGGAGAGAGGGAGCTCATTGGCTGGGGAAGGAAATCAGTGCAACACCAGTAGAGAAAGGGGGCATATGGGGGATTTGGAGAGGAGGCTCCAAGACTCTTCGCCAGAAACCAGTGGGGAGAGCACGTGCACTCCGCTGCCCACTCCCTCCCTGCGCAGAAGACTTCCACGCAGGGAGAGTAGGAGGAGACTTGGCGTCAAACAACTTATTTGCTGGAAGAGGTTCAAAAAATGCCCACTGACGGATTCTGCTAGCGACTGAACAGCCACGGAGTGAAGGGCTGTCAGCCAGGACAGGTTTAACCAGGCAACCTAGCCAGGAGTGGCGGTAACTTACGCACGAGCAACCCCTTATAACCATTACACTTATGAATATTGATTTGAATCAATTCATCTGATGTGTTCAAAATAGAGAAAATTTATGGTTGACACCACCTTGGGATAGTTTTGACAGGAATTCGGGGAACTAGGAATATTTTTAGTTCCATCTGGGTTGATAAATCAGCAAATAGCTAGAGAGGATTAAGGGGTGGGGGCGGGAATCAGGCCTTGTTTCTCATGTGACAGGTCTTAAATTCCACAGGTCTTAAATGTGACCATTAGCGACACAAGATCTACCCACCAGGGAAGAATGGCAGATGAAGGTGATGGACTATATGGAACTGGCGAAAATGACTGGCAGGATCCGAGACCAGGGAGAAGAGTCGGTGGAAGAAGATTGGAAGAAATTTAAAGACTATTTACAGAAACATTGTAAAATTAATGAATGATAGAAAGATGTTGGAATGAACTTAGAATCATGGAATCATAGAATCATAGAGTTGGAAGAGACCACAAGGGCCATCGAGTCCAACCCCCTGCCAAGCAGGAAACACCATCAGAGCACTCCTGACATATGGTTGTGAAGCCTCTGCTTAAGGACCTCCAAAGAAGGAGACTCCACCACACTCCTTGGCAGCAAATTCCACTGTCGAACAGCTCTTACTGTCAGGAAGTTCTTCCTAATGTTTAGGCGGAATCTTCTTTCTTGTAGTTTGGAACCATTGCTCCGTGTCTGCTTCTCTGGAGCAGCAGAAAACAACCTTTCTCCCTCCTCTATGTGACATCCTCTTCTCCACGCTAAACATGCCCAGCTCCCTTAGCCGTTCCTCATAAGGCATCGTTTCCAGGCCTTTGACCATTTGGGATGCCCTCCTCTGGACATGTTCCAGTTTGTCAGTGTCCTTCTTGAACTGTGGTGCCCAGAACTGGACACAGTATTCCAGGTGAGGTCTGACCAGAGCAGAATACAGTGGCACTATTACTTCCCTTGATCTAGATGCTATACTCCTATTGATGCAGCCCAGAATTGCATTGGCTTTTTAAGCTGCCGCGTCACACTGTTGGCTCATGTCAAGTTTGTGGTCAACCAAGACTCCTAGATCCTTTTTACATGTACTGCTCTCAAGCCAGGTGTCACCCATCTTGTATTTGTGCCTCTCATTTTTTTGGCCCAAGTGCAATACTTTACATTTCTCCCTGTTAAAATTCATCTTGTTTGTTTTGGCCCAGTTCTCTAATCTGTCAAGGTCGTTTTGAAGTGTGATCCTGTCCTCTGGGGTGTTAGCCACCCCTCTCAGTTTGGTGTCATCTGCAAATTTGATCAGGATGCCCTTGAGTCCATCATCCAAGTCGTTGATAAAGATGTTGAATAAGACCGGGCCCAAGACAGAACCCTGTGGCACCCCACTAGTCACTCTTCTCCAGGATGAAGAGGAACCATTGATGAGCACCCTTTGGGTTCGGTCAGTCAGCCAGTTACAAATCCACTGAGTGGTAGCATAGTCAAGACCGCATTTTACCAGCTTCTTTACAAGAATATCATGGGGCACCTTGTCAAATGCCTTGCTGAAATCAAGGTAGGCTACATCCACTGCGTTCCCTTCATCTACCAGGCTTGTAATTCTGTCAAAAAACGAGATCAGGTTAGTCTGACATGACTTATTTTTCAGAAATCCATGCTGACTATTGGTGATCACAGTATTCCTTTCTAGGTGCTCACAGACTGTTTGCTTAATGATCTGCTCCAGAATCTTCCCTTCATATTGATGTCAGACTGACTGGGCGGTAATTATTTGGGTCCTCTCTTTCCCCCTTTTTGAAAATAGGGACAACATTTGCCCTCCTCCAGTCTGCCAGGACTTCGCCTGTTCTCCAGGAATTCTCAAAGATGACTGCCAGTGGTTCTGAGATCACATTTGCCAGTTCTTTTAATACTCTTGGATGCAGTTCATCTGGCCCTGGAGACTTGAATACATCTAAACTAGCCAAGTATTCTTGTACTATCTCCTTAGTTATTCTGGGCTGTGTTTCCTCTGCTGAATCATTTGCTCCAAATTCTTCATGTCGGGCATTGTTTTCTTTATTGGAGAAGACTGAGGCAAAGAAGGCATTGAGGAGTTCAGCCCTTTCTGTGTCCCCTGTTTGCATTTCACCATCTTCTCCTCTGAGTGACCCCACTGTTTCGTTGTTCTTCCTTTTGCTACGAACATACCCATAAAAGCCTTTTTTGTTGCTTTTAACCTCTCTAGCAAGCCTGAGTTCATTCTGTGCTTTAGCTTTTCTGATTTTGTGTCTACACGTGCTGGCTATTTGTTTGAATTCCTCTTTGGTGGTTTCCCCCTTTTCCATTTTTTGTACACATCCTTTTTTAATCTTAACTCAGTTAAAAGTTCTTTAGCAGAAATGTTATAAAGGATTAGATAAAAAATAAACTGTTAATTGGTGAAACGGGGGAAAGTAAAGTTAATCATAAATTACAGGACAAAAATTGGAAAAGATGGAAAGGATTTGCTGAAATAGTTAACCGAACTAGAATACAAAAAAGGGGGTTTGAGGAGGTTAAGAAAACAAGCTAACGAAAGATAAGTTATGGGAAGATTCGATGTGTTATTTTTTTAATGGACTTTATTTTCTGTTTTTGTATTTTCTTCCCCTTTTTTTCTTTTCTTATTATGATGTCTTGTTTTTGATGTTGTTTAATATGATGTTATTATTTTTTCTTTTTGTAACCTTTAAAACCTTAATAAATATTATTTAAAAATAAAAAAATAAATGTGACCATTTGCTGCCTCCCAAAATAATGCTTAAGCCTCCCCCCCCCCAAAAAAAAACCACAACTCAAACATGGTAGCTGGTCTTGTCAAACGGGCCAATATAAGGTTCATTTGGCAAGTTTGTTGTTGTTTAGTCTTTAATTTGTGTGCGACTCTTCATGACCCCATGGACCAGAGCACGCCAGGCACTCCTGTCTTCTACTGCCTCCCGCAGCTTGGTCAAACTCATGTTCATAGCTTTGAGGACACTGTCCAACCATCTCATCCTCTGTCGTCCCCTTCTCCGTGTGCCCTCCATCTTTCCCAACATCAGGGGGATCTTGTCCAGGGAGCCTTCTCTTCTCATGAGGTGGGCAAAGTATTGAAACCTCAGCTTCAGTATGTGTCCTTCCAGTGAGCACTCAGGGCTGATCTCCTTCAGAATGGATAGGTTTGATCTTCTTGCAGTCCATGGGACTCTCAAGAGTCTCCTCCAGCACCATAATTCAAAAGCATCAATTCTCTGTTGATCAGCCTTCTTTATGGTCCGGCTCTCACTTCCATACGTCACTACTGGGAAAACCATAGCTTTAACTATACGGACCTTTGTTGGCAAGGTGATGTCTCTGCTTTTTAAGATGCTGTCTTTGTCATTGCTTTTCTCCCAAGAAACAGGCGCTTTTTAATTTCGTGACTGCTGTCACCATCTGCAGTAATCATGGAGCCCAATAAAGTAAAATCTCTCACTGCCTCCATTTCTTCCCCTTCTATTTGCCAGGAGGTGATGGGACCAGTGGCCATCATCTTCGGGTTTTTTGATGTTGAGCTTCAGACCATATTTTGCGCTCTCCTCTTTCACCCTCATTAAAAGTTTCTTTAATTCCTCCTCGCTTTCTGCCATCAAGGTTGTGTCATCTGCATATCTGAGGTTGTTGATATTTCTTCTGGCAATCTTAATTCTGCTTGGGATTCATCCACTCCAGCCTTTCGCATGTTGAATTCCGCATATAAGTTAAATAAGCGGGGAGCAATATACAGCCTTGTTGTACTCTTTCCCAATTTTGAACCAATCAGTTGTTCCATATCCAGTTCTAACTGTAGCTTCTTGTCCCACATATAGATTTCTTATGTTAAGGAAATTAGGGGGCGGCACATCTTTAAAGTTATTAAATGTTACAGGTATTATGCCTGAATGTATCCTTTCAACTTGACAGCTCAGGGAAGTTACCGTATTTTTTGCTCTATAAGACTCACTTTCCCCCTCCTAAAAAGTAAGGGGAAATGTGTGTGGGTCTTATGGAGTGAATGCAGGCTGCACAGCTATCACAGAAGCCAGAACAGCAAGAGGGATTGCTACTTTCACTGCGCAGCGATCCCTCTTGCTGTTCTGGCTTCTGAGATCCAGAATACTTTTTTTCTTGTTTTCCTCCTCCAAAAACTAGGTGCGTCTTGTGGTCTGATGCGTCTTATAGAGCGAAAAATACGGTACCTAGCTTTAAAAATAATATAAAATCAACTCCTTTGCCAGTTTCCTCCGTTCCAAAGCTATTTTCCCCTTGAAAAAGGACTCCAGGAAGTATCCAGGGGTGACAATTGCTGAGCTGGGCCAAGGAAAGCCTAATCCCATCACCAAACTTGCCAAGGGGCCAGTCATGCAAAGGAAGTTCTATTGTACTTTGGGTGATGGGCCTTCAGAGGTGTTTGCCTATGCTAATCTTATACCTGAGTCTTGCCCTGACATGGGCATGCTTATGCTAATCTTGTACCAAGGACTTGTCTGGTCATGTTTGCCAAGGTTAGACTAATGTAACCCCTGTCTACCCCTCCGCTATTGTGACATGTCAGTGATGTAAGAATCATATAGCAATGATGCTCTAGAAACGGTATTCTGGGATATCGTGGGGAAGTTTTAAAAGTCTTTGTCACCCCATGCTTGGGGTCCAAAATTCCTCTTTGAACCTGTTGCGCAATAAACTTTGGTCTACAGCGATTTGCTCCAGTTGGTGGCTGGATTCCTTCCTTTATTCTGCAAGGGACCCGCGGGCTCTTCCCAACGAGCTGGTTTGACTGAACAGCCTCACACCTAGATTTTTCCATAACACTCAGGAGACAGATGAGGTGATCAGGCACTCCCATTTCTTTAAGAACTTGCCATAGTTTGCTGTGGTCGACACAGTCAAAGGCTTTTATGTAGTCAGTGAAGCAGAAGTAGATGTTTTTATGAAACTCCCTAGCTTTCTCCATAATCCAGCATGTTTGCAATTTGGTCTCTGGTTCCTCTGCCCCTTCGAAATCCAGCTTGCACTTCTGGGAGTTCTCAGTCTGTCAGGTTCCACTCTGACAGAAGACTCAGAGGAGGCTGGATCTTTCCTCATAACTCATCGCTGGAGGCATAAGCTGCAGAGCTCTCACGGAAGGAAGCTTCAAC
This sequence comes from Podarcis erhardii, assembly GCF_964252035.2. Lineage (NCBI taxonomy): Eukaryota > Metazoa > Chordata > Lepidosauria > Squamata > Lacertidae > Podarcis > Podarcis erhardii. The sequence continues at coordinate 116,663,742 of NC_138498.1, read as the reverse complement.
TTGAGAAGCCAGTGGGTTCTTGCTGGAGATGGCTAGGAGAAGCAGCAGCAGCAGCAGTTGCAAATAAGTCATGCAATGTTGAAGAAGCTTAGGATCTCCCTCTGGGAACAGGGATAGGAAAGCTGACTGAATTACATAAAGGACTGAACATTGTTTGCAATGTGCTACTTTATCATGCTTATCTTATTGTTAGACTGTTTAAAACTGTTCTGCAGTAAAGCTTCAAAACTTATTTTTGTGATGGAGAGAATTCATTTCCACACAAGGTCCAGATCAGGAGTTCCACAGAACAACTTTAACAGCAAGTACTTGAAGGGTACTTCAACAAGTACTTCAACAAGTACTTGAAGGGACGCGGGTGGTGCTGTTTGTTAAACCACAGAACCTAGGGCTTGCCGATCAGAAGGTCGGTGGTTTGAATCCCTGCGACGGGTTGAGCTCCCTTTGCTCGGTCCCTGCTCCTGCCAACCTAGCAGCCTAGCACGTCAAAGTGCAAGTAGATGCAACCTAGCACGTCAAAGTGCAAGTAGATAAATAGGTACCGCTCTGGCGGGAAGGTAAACGGCGTTTCTGTGCGCTGCTCTGGTTCACCAGAGGTAGCTTAGTCATGCTGGCCACATGACCCGGAATCTGTACACCGGCTCCCTCGGCCAGTAAAGCGAGATGAACGCCGCAACCCCAGAGTTGTCTACAACTGGGTCTAATGGTCAGGGGTCCCTTTACCTTTACCTTTACCTTTACTTGAAGGACCAAACCAAGAATTACAACAATCTCTTCCTCAAACTGGTTCAGCCTCCACCACCTTTACTGCAGTCAACTGAAGGCAACCAACTATGCCCTGGGCCCCCCAATCTTTCTCACTGCCAATGAAAACTAATAAATGAAAAGGAAGAGAACCTAGCCATGTCACACTGACACAAACACCTTGCATATGAACTTTGTAAAATAATGAAAGTGTACTACCCCTCCCCCCCCGCTCGCTCTCCCCACCTCTCAATTCCCCAACCTTACACTGTATACAACATTAAAGTCTGTCTGTCTGTGAATTTTTATGATATCCAGACAGAGTAGCTTATAGTTAGGAAGCCAACACCCTCCCTTCAGATGTGAAGGAAATAAGCAGCTATCCTATCCTAAAAGACATCTGAAGGCATCCCTGTTTAGGGAAGTTTTTGATATTTAATGCTGTACTGTTTTTAACACTTGATTGGAAGCCGCCCAAAGTGGCTGGGGGTATAAATAAATTATTATTATTATTATTATTATTATTATTATTATTATTATTATTTTGTAATGATCTTCCTCTGTTTCACTTCAGATAATTCAGTGGGGCCTCTTCTCAGTTCATTCTCTTCTGGATCAGTGTCTTAATCCTTTGTAGATTCTGTATATCACAGAATAGTCATTGAGATGTCCCCAGATGTTGTCCAGTTCCCATCAGCTTCAGCCAGCAGGGCAGACAGTCAAGGATGATAGAAACTCTAATCTGGACCCCACCACCTTGGTTCTGCTGCCCTATATCCTTCCCATTGAAAGAAATGTGAAAATTGATTTTGTACGCTACAGATTTATCCTGGTCTGGTGCATGCAATGTCTTTTGTTTTGCAGCTGTGTGATTTGTGCTCACATTGTATTGTGGTGGCCATTGGCTATAAACAATAAAATTTATAGATACAGTAGATTGAAATGCAAAAATAAGTAATAAAATATATAAAATGATTTTATTTTTTTGGTCCTCACTCCCAAATGGTGTGTGTGTTTTTGGTTATATTGTGCTTTTGGTTATATTGGGGGTGGCGTGGGGGTGGAGAAGTATAAGGCCAAAAAGGCTCCCCTCCTCTGCTAAATGGATGCAGGAGACCAGAGGCAGTGAATGAAAAAGCAGGGAAAGAGAAACCCTCCAAGTGCCACTGTTTAGAATTAGAGAATGGAGTTATCCAACCCCCGGCCCTCTGAAGGCAATCCTGTATAGGAAAGTTTTTTAATGTTTAATGTTTTATTATGTTTTTTATATATGTTGGAAACTTCCCAGAGTGGCTGGGGCAGCGTAATAAGATGTGTGGTGTATAAAAGGGAAATTATATTTATGGAATGGGATGTCCCTATTTTCATCAGAGAAATGTTGGAGGGTTTGAAAAGGTCGGTGGCTGGAGCTAAGTGATTGCGTGATCCCAACCAGCAGAGCTGGGAACTGGACTGCCTCCTCCAGCTACCCATTAGGGCTGCAGGCATAGCTGTCAACCTTCCCTTTCTTTGCGGGAAATTCCCTTATTCCAGCGCCATTTCCCGCTGCTATCCCGGATTGTTAGATATCCCGTAGACTGTCCCTGGGGCAGGTGAGGCTGCTGATCCCTTATTTTCCAGTCTGCTGATCCCTTATTTTCAAATCTGAAAGTTGACAGCTATGGCTGCAGGGTGGCATCGTCCCAGCTTTCTGAAAATATGTAGTGATGAGAAAACCAGTGACTGCACTTCGGATCACAAGGAGACTTATTTGTCCAACATTCTGGATATCTTATAAGATGCCAGGTAGATTCCAATGAAAGGATAAATTTTGAGGGACAGCGCAAGGGGGCGCATCCAGCCTCGCAGCCTCCCAGGGCCCAACCCACAGCCAGCGAGCTCCGATGCCCAGAGAGGCAGGAAAGGGGGCCAGCCAGGGGGACTCGAGAGCGGCTGCCCTTTCCTGTCCCCGCCGAGGAGAGCGGAGGAGCAGCGGCCCCGTGGCCTGGCGAGTTTCCCCGGAGAGGAGCCGGATTCCGCTGCAGGGACGGAGCGAGGAGTCCGAGGTGCAGGAGGGGGAGAGCAGGTGGGCCTGGCAGGATCCGGCCCCGAGCGGAGCCAGAGGCTGCAGGGCGCCCCCCCCCCCAAGGGGGCAGGAAGGGGAAGGGGCGCAGCGGAGGGGCAGGGCATCTGCAGGAGGGCACAGGGGCCAACATCTCTGGCTCAGGCTGGCCCGGACCCTGCCGGAGCCCCTGGGGAGCTGCTCCCTTCAGTCCTGAGCTCAAGGGGCAGAATGAGGGCTCCAAGGCAGCTGCTGCTTCCCGGTGGACGATGCATATAGTCGCTCACGGATCAGCGGCGTAGCTGGGGCTTTTGCCGCCCCTCTCCCTGTCCCTCAGCAGGGAGCCCCGTCCTCTTCCACGGTCCTCCCCACGGCGGAGAGGGAAGGGGAGGCAGGGGGGAATGGAAGAGCAGTGCAACAGGGAGGTGTCCCTCTCACTCTGCAGCCCCCTGACACCCTTTGCAGGCCACTACTCCTGCCCCCCCTTCCTCTGCCAGTGCCATTGATGAACCTATCGCCCTCCTTGGTGAATTGGTCTGATCGCCTTCGAAAGCTCTCTTTGCCACCACCATCACCGCATCTTGTGGCAATGATGTCCGTCAGGTTCATTTAGCAAGGAAATGGCTTCTTTTGCCTGCCCCAAATCAAGGTACACTGTGCCTACACATGGAGGTTCTGTTGATCTGTCACGGCAATTAAAACAGCTGATAGATCTATACTCCAGAGAATGCATCTGATCTTTTCCTAAGCTGTCCAAGCTAGTGACCTCTTGTGTCTGCGTGTAAATAAGTGAGAGAGCCTTAAGCCTGGTTTCATTAATTGTTTTATTTCCACCTTCCTCAGTAAGGCTGCAGAGTTTTCAGATGAAGGCTGAGGGTTGAAGTGGGTGACAGTTTAGAGAATGCAGAAGAAAGGAGGATTCTTAAGATGTGTGGCATATGGAAATGAATTAATGATAATAAAAACGTTGAAGATAGTATTGTAAAAGACTGAGGAAGGCGAAATTGAAATTAGCTATTCATGTTCAGATTATTACTCATTTCATTTCTATACTGCTTCATATTTCTAATGTTTTTAAATAATAAATTTTATTAAAATTTTCACAATATCTCCAATCATACAATTTTCCAAATCACATATTTTGACTTTTTGAACCTCCCTCAGCTCCTCTGACAATCATTCATAATTAAATTTATACCTTCACATTCCTTAATTATAGTATCGCCTTCAAGTAAAATCTTTCTATCCTCGTTTACATTCTTGCAATATTCCTTATTTTTTTCACAAAGCTTCTTTAAAACACACTAGCGTTGTTTGTTCCTCACATACACTCTTCAAATATTCTCTGAATTTTCCCCAGTCCTCTAGGAACTTGTGGTCTCTTTGAAGTCTGATTTTTCCAGTTAATTTATCTAGTTCTGCGTAATCTGTTAGTTTTTTTCTCCATTCTTCCAAAGTCGGTAATTCTTCTTGTTTCCATTTTTGGGCCATCAATGTTCTCGCTGCTGTTATTGCGTACTGAAAGAGTTTACAGTCCCTCTTATTTATTTCATTTCTAGTTATTCCCAGTAGGAAGGTTTCTGGTTTCTTTACAAAGCTATATTTCAGCATTTTCTTTAATTCATTATATATCATTTCCCAGAACCCCTTCACTTTCTTACACTCCCACCACATATGAATAAAATTACCCTCTTTCTCTTTACATTTCCAACATTTGTTACAGGTTTTATACATTTTTGCCAATTTAACTGGTGTTATATACCATCTGTATACCATTTTCATAACATTTTCTTTTAACATAGTACATGCTGTAAACTTCAGATTTTCATTCCATATTTTTTGCCAGTCTTCCATATCAATACTATACCCTAAATCTCTGGCCCAGTGAATCATTACAGATTTAACTTCCTCATCCATCGTGTGCCATTCCAATAATATTTTATACATTTTTGAGATTATCTTACAATCATTGTTAACAGTTTCCGTTTGAAATTTCGAATCTTTTTCTTTATACCCTTTTTCTTTCACATCCTTTTTAAACATATCATTTATCTGGTAGTAGTGCAGCCAATCAAATACATGTTCTTTTACTTGCTCGTATGGCTTCAATCTCCATTTCTCTCCTCCTTTTACCACTAAATCTCCGTAAGTAATCCAATTACTCCTCCTATTAATTTTCTTGACTCCCATAACCTCTAATGGGGATAACCAATGTGGAACCCCCATTTCTAATAGATTTTTATATCTGTCCCATACTTCAATTAACGATTTCTGGAAGATAGGGTTTTCAAACGATTTATAACCTTTTTTCTTCTCTTGCCATAGATACGCATGCCACCCAAATCTGTTATCTGCTTCATATTTTTAAGGGAAAAAATCTAATTAGTAATTAGAGAGAAATCTCATTGCAGTTTGTGTCCATAGGATGTTGAGAACATAAACTCTGTAGATCCAGGAGTTCTCTCCTCCTGATAGTCTTAGATTTGATTGTTCTTTCCGATAGAACAGGAGGAACGAAACATTTTTGGGCTTAAAGCTGCATTGATTCTGGAGGCCACATTCCATTGAGCTTTGTGGCCGATGTATGCACATGCATGCGCACACAGAAAAGAGATGCAGACCATAAAGTCACATGCACACACGCCAGAGGTGCTGCACACACTCACCAGACATGCCATCTAGCATACATACAAGTCTTGCAAACACAATCAGCATGTTTAGACCTTCCAACCCCAGTCTTGGGGGGAGGAAAAATAAGAGCACAAGAAGACCCTGCTGAATTAGCAATGAGATCTGTGAAAAAAAGTCCCTTCTGATTGTTCTTTAGAAATCCTCTTTAAAGAGCAGCCAGAGGGATCATTTATTTCCAGATCAGGGCTTTTACCCCATTTCAGCACTGTGCTGGTTTGTGCTGAAATTGGAGTTGAAAAGATCTCTCCAAGGGCCCTTTAGGCATCTTTCTCTCCAGGACAGACAGAGATCTTCATCCTATGATCAGATCAGGAGATGGAAACGGCAGGGACTAGCAGGACACACCCTGAGGCTAGGCAAGCCATATGCAGCCAATGGACTGCAAGTTAGAATATCTTCAGTAAAGAGAAAACAAAACAAATTCCTTCCAGTAGCACCTTAAAGACCAACTAAGTCAGTTCTTGGTATGAGCTTTCGTGTGCATGCACACTTCTTCAGATACACTGAAGTGTGTATCTGAAGAAGTGTGCATGCACACGAAAGCTCATACCAAGAACTGACTTAGTTGGTCTTTAAGGTGCTACTGGAAGGAATTTGTTTTGTTTTGACTATGGCAGACCAACACGGCTACCTATCTGTTTCAGTAAAGAGAGTTTGTGACCATCAAATATAAAATATTTTGGAGTGGGTTGTTTGATTTTGTTGACCAATGTTCCTTTTGTCTGTTTGTTTCTTAGACTGTGCAGATACCATACATTTAAAGCATGTGGCTTCCCCCAGAGAACCACAGGACCTGTAGTTTATTGCTAGAGTTCTCAACACCCCTAACAAACTGCAGCTGGCAGGATTTCTTGGGTGAAGTCATGTACTTTAAGTGTTAGGTGGGTCTGTCGCAGCCTTAATCATATACAAAGATCTGCTGCTGCCTTTCCAACATGCTAGAAGTTGCAGGCAGGATCAGCATTCCCTGTCCACTGAACATGCTCAGTCCTCTCACTGGGTTGTTTTTGGATTTCCCTCCCACTGCCTTGGTCCCCCCCCCCAAAAAAAATATTATTTGTACTTCCATAAACCAAGTCTTTGGATAACTTCCCCTCCTCCCTGGGTGGAGTCATTTGGGTGACATAATGATTGTCATTCACAGCCTGAACACCAGAAACAGAAAGAGTAATAATATATTTCAAAAACTGGCTAATGGTTAAAATGTGCTTTTGTTTTTATTCTTGGGTTTTATTTTACTTTGTGTCTAATTCTTTTCCAGCAGGGTGGTGTAAAAATGGAAGAGCAGGGACCCAGGAGACCCATTCAAAGGGAAAGACTGGAGTGCAAAGGAAGGAAACCTCCTGCCGGCCAAGTTGGGGCCATCAGGGATCTTCTGCCTCGGGCAGATTTATTTCAAATTAATCAGGAGCCAGAGGAGGGGCAGCCGCAGCAGCACTGGGATGCCGAGAAGCAAGATTTCCTGAAGACGATGCAGCCCCCTCGTTCAGGGTGGGAAACCCCAAAGGCTCCCAGTTCTCCCCACTCTGGGGATGGTGTCCTCCCTTTCAGGGGAGCTGCAGATGCCAGTCGGTGGCTCAGTGGGAGAGTAGGGGGAGCAGACCAGACCCTGCTCCCAGACACTGAGGGGCTTCTGGGAAAGGTAAGTGCCCTTCTTCTTGTAAAGAAGCTGGTAAAATGCGGTCTTGACTTTGCTACCACTCAGTGGATTTGTAACTGGCTGACTGACCGAACCCAAAGGGTGCTCATCAGTGGTTCCTCTTCATCCTGGAGAAGAGTGACTTGTGGGGTGCCACAGGGTTCTGTCTTGGGCCCGGTCTTATTCAACATCTTTATTAACGACTTGGATGATGGACTCAAGGGCATCCTGATCAAATTTGCAGATGATACCAAACTGGGAGGGGTGGCTAACACCCCAGAGGACAGGATCACACTTCAAAACGACCTTGACAGATTAGAGAACTGGGCCCAAACAAACAAGATGAATTTTAACAGGGAGAAATGTAAAGTATTGCACTTGGGCCAAAAAAATGAGAGGCACAAATACAAGATGGGTGACACCTGGCTTGAGAGCAGTACATGTGAAAAGGATCTAGGAGTCTTGGTTGACCACAAGCTTGACATGAGCCAACAGTGTGACGTGGCAGCTAAAAAAGCCAATGCAATTCTGGGCTGCATCAATAGGAGTATAGCATCTAGATCAAGGGAAGTAATAGTGCCACTGTATTCTGCTCTGGTCAGACCTCACCTGGAGTACTGTGTCCAGTTCTGGGCGCCACAGTTCAAGAAGGACACTGACAAACTGGAACGTGTCCAGAGGAGGGCAACCAAAATGGTCAAAGGCCTGGAAACGATGCCTTATGAGGAACGGCTAAGGGAGCTGGGCATGTTTAGCCTGGAGAAGAGGAGGTTAAGGGGTGATATGATAGCTATGTTCAAATATATAAAAGGATGTCACATAGAGGAGGGAGAAAGGTTGTTTTCTGCTGCTCCAGAGAAGCGGACACGGAGCAATGGATCCAAACTGCAGGAAAGAAGATTCCACCTAAACATTAAGGAAGAACTTCCTGACGGTCAGAGCTGTTCGACAGTGGAATTTGCTGCCAAGAAATGTGGTGGAGTCTCCTTCTTTGGAGGTCTTTAAGCAGAGGCTTGACAACCATATGTCAGGAGTGCTCTGATGGTGTTTCCTGCTTGGCAGGGGGTTGGACTCGATGGCCCTTGTGGTCTCTTCTAACTCTATGATTCTATGATTCCTCTCACCTGGGTTTCCAGCACCTGGAGGTCACAGGTCCAGTGCCTCTAGACATGGAGGTTCTGCTTAGCTTTGGTGGTGAATATTCCTCCTCCCTGCACTTTATCTCTAATCCACTTTAAAAAGGTTTGCTAGACCAAACCTTACATGGCAGGTTTGCGATCATATCTCCTACTATTCTTACTTTACCTAAACAGCTGCAGGACTCTGAGTTTTATCAGAGCAGAAGCTGTGTCAGAAGAGGTGACCTTCCACCACCCCCCGTTTTCCTCCTCTAAATTGCCTCCATTTCCAAAATGCTCTTTGGTCCCCACTGAGGTAAAAATCTTGGCACGTCTTGCAGCCTCAGCAATCCCATGTGTAGTCGCATTAAATAAGACTGGCCTACCTTGCAAGGTTGTTGCAAGATCTATTAAGATAATGGCCAGGTTCAGATGACTAAATCACAGCCTGAAAAGCAGGGTTAAAAATAGGAACAGTTTTTAATACATTGCTGCAGCAAAGTTACGCTAAAACCTAAGTTGACCCAAGATTAAAACAAAAAACTCTAGCTGCCACCACAGTCTCCTGGCCCCCACAACCAGAATGCATCACTCCAGGAAGGACCCCCACCCAACCTTTAGTGAGAGAGGGCAAAAGAGAAGGACTCTGCATGGGTAGTTGCACAAATTTACCAGCTGTGCTCCTGCACTGGCAGCAAGGCTAACAAACAGAGGAGCTGGGAACGTGCTGGTCCCATATCTCCCTGCTTCTGCCTCCTGACCTAATTGTCCCACCTTACCTCAAGATTGGGCCAGCCCTGAGGGTGAACTGTGATGAAACCAGGCACTCTCTTATGAGCCATAACTAACAAACTTTCCATTTTGCCCAAACTAGGAAACTACAGCTGCCAGCTAACTTCACCAAGCTGTTTTCACCAAGCTAACTTCAAACTGTGCTTGGTGAAAACAGGAAACTCTGGCTGATCAGTGGCTTCGTGGTTTGACTGGCTGATCAGTGGCTTCGTGGTTTGACTGATTCCACTGATAGCAGTAAAAATAGGAAGCCCTGTTGCGTTCAAAGGGGTTGTTTGGACAGAGTCTCTGATCAGCATGCCTAGCAGGACAGGCTTAAAAAGGTAAAGGGACCCCTGACCATTAGGTCCAGTCGTCACCAACTCTGGGGTTGCAGCGCTCATCTTACTTTATTGGCCGAGGGAGCCGGCGTACACCTTCCGGGACATGTGGCCAGCATGACTAAACTGCTTCTTGCGAACCAGAGCAGCCCACGGAAATGCCGTTTACCTTCCTGCCAAAGCGGTACCTATTTATCTACTTGCACTTTGACGTGCTATCGTACTGCTAGGTTGGCAGGAGCAGGGACCGAGCAACGGGAGCTCACCCCATCGCAGGGATGCAAACCGCCGATTATTATTACTTGCATCCTGCCTATCTGACTGGGTTGTCTCTGCCCATCTGGGTAGCTTCCAACAAAATAAAAACCGTCAAAAATTGCCTTGTAAAAGGCTGCCTTCAGAAGTCTTCCATTTTGTAGAAATGGCCTTCGGTTTTAAAGAATTGCCCTCTTTTCGAAATCATGTGGTGTAAACATGTATGTTGTCCTCTACGTCCAAACACACACAGACCCACACATAGTAGGAACAAGCAGTGCTTGCAAACTTGCCATCTAAGATGAACTATCTTGCAAACTTGCCATCTAAGTTGTTTACTCCTGACCGAAGTTCCTGTTTCCCAAAAGGACAGGAGGGGGAGCAGAGGAGGAAAGGGATGGGTTTGAAGGCTCTTTCCACCAGCCGCTTCTCTCCCCTGAGGAACAAGTGCAAAGGGTGTTTGCAGGGCAGGATGACAGAGGAAGAGGCAGCGAGGGCAGAGGGAGCAGTGGGCGGATCCACCGCCTCTCCCAGGGGGTCCAGATGCAAGCAAGGGGCTTCCTTCTTCTCCATGCAAGGGCCACCCATGTATTCAGAGCAGTCCTTTGCAGATTAACTCTTAAGTTCCAAGGAATCTACTATCAGGCCACTAATGTGCATACCGTGCCAGCCTTAGGAAGCGAGGCGGGACAGGCAGGTGAAAGGAATTTGCAAGGGTGTTTGAAAATGGGTGGAGGATCTTGGGAAGGGGGTGTCCAGTTGGGGCTTCTTCAGGGGCAGCGGAATGTCTTGGGCAGGAGAATCCCTGCAGGGGCTCTCAGACTCCCTTGGCTTCTTCTTCTTCCCTCCCTCCCAGGAAGCTGCAACTTGCTCTGGCTTCTGCGCTCCTCAGGAAGCTGAACCTGCAAACCTAGCTGAGACTGAACCTGCAACCCTGGCCAGGATGGAAGGAGGAAGATGGACGGTTGACCTGGTCAGGCTGTCTCCCGCATCCCTCCCCACAACCTCTGAGCATTCCCTCCCAGGACCCTTGGAGAAATCTGGTGAGTTCCAGGGGGGAGGAGATGGGGACAGGGATAGATGGATGGCGGAGGGAGAAAGAGGAAAAGATGGAGAGGAGACAAATGGAAGGAAGTTCCTGACAGGAAGAAGGAATGGGTGAGGCCTTCTCCGGAGCAGCTCTTTGTTTCTTGAATCCTTTTCAAGTGGGAGCAGATTTTCTTCCTCCAGGCTTTGAAACCTTAGGTGTTATTTCCATGGCAGGAATAATTGATGATAATGATGTTCCACACCAATCCTGAACAATGGGTGAAGGGGAATGGAAATGTTTCCCATAATTATTTATAATTAATGTATTTAAATGGTTTCTATTACCTTTATTTTTTATAGACAGAGTCAGAATGATACATTCCACCAGCATCAAAACACAATAGATGCATGCACCTCCCCAGTTTGGTGGGCTTAAGGGACAAAGGACCCGTTATCATGATACATGATTCCTGTGGCTGGAGGCTCTACACTTAGGATTGGGCATATAAAGTCCAAGAGTGTCTGGTATTATAAGCAAATTGTGTAAACTTGCCAATCTTACAGACTGGGGTTGTTTGTGAGAGTGAGTGAGTGAGTGGGATAATAATTTTAGCGCCCCTTGTTTCTCCCGCACAGACGCGAGACAACTCCAGTAGTAATTATCTCAGGTTTATTCCTCAAACTCATAAATCACTGTGGAGTTCAGTCTTCGGCCTCTTCATCCCAGCTTGCAGTTGCCGAGTCCTCCAGCAAAGAAGCCCCCACTTTCGCTTTCTTTTCCCCTCTTCTCGCAGATTCTCTCGAGCCTACGATTTTTTGGACAGGCTATTTCGGGGGCTCTGTGTCAGAGCTCAAACTGAAGATAACAGTCTGTGCCCCCCCCCCGGCACCCCCTCTTCCTGCTCTTTCTTCTTTCCTCCTGCTGCAGCTTGGCTGATCTTCCCCTGCTTCACATTCCAACTGAATCACATCTCTTGCGCTCTCAGGCTCTGTAAGCGGAGCCACGAGAGGCTTGAGATTCACGGAGCTGACACCCTGTAATTTTGTCCGTCCCTAAGCTTCCATGGAGATACTGTGGTACAACCTTGGTGCAAATTTCACAATAAGTACACAAAGCCAACAAAGAGACTCAGAAGTTTATAGTGGCACCAGCTTTCCTGGTCAAGAGTCCACTTTGTCAGACTGCAGCCCACAGAAGCTTAGGCAATAATACATTTATCAGCCTTTAAGGGCTGCAAAAGATGAATAAACAGAAGCGTAGTTCATTTATGGAATCCATCCTACAGGAGACAGTGAGAGCCAGCAACTTGGATAGCTTGAAAAAAAGGATAAGACTGACGTCTCTGCTCTGCCCTCGCGGTCCTAGGCAATAACGCTTCTTAATACTAGTTTCTGGAAAGCACCAGAAGGCAGAGAAGACTCTTGTGCTCCAGTCCTGCTTGCCAGTTTCCCACAGGCATCTGGTTGGCCTCTGTGAGAAGAGGATGCTGGACTAGGTGGGCCTTTGCCTGATCCAGCAGGCTCTTTTTAGGTTCCAACATAGTGCAATATTTTTACAGTTACATGTAGCACTTAATACTGTTACTTTAGCCTGAGATCATTCACTTGAGAAAGAGAAATAGAGATGTGTCTAATAAACCAGTTCCAGCATAGATCTGTATTATAAAATGAAGATGCCTTAGTAAGTGTGAATGGAGTGATCATGTATTGCTCTTGCTATTATCTTGCCATTATTAGCTTTCGTAAAATTTGGAACCTCGAGAGAATAGTGGAGAATGAAGGTGTTACAATGAGAGAAGGTGCAGACTGGGATTGACAGGTGTTCAGTTCCCTTTTTGTCTTTCTTGAAAGTCTAACAGAATTCTCTTTCCTCCCAGACTCCCAAACAGGTGAGGAAGATGAAAGTCAGAATTCTATGGAGCCACCTGTGAATTTATGCGAAAGAACAAAGAAATTGAGGATACAACAACAAACTCACAAAGGAGAGAGACTATTTGAATGTACGGAATGTGGAAAGAGCTTCAGTCGAAGTGGAAAACTTAGAATACACCAACGAACTCACACAGGGGAGAAACCATTTAAATGTATTGAATGTGGAAAGAGCTTCAGTCGAAATGATGCACTAAGAATACACCAACAAACTCACACGGGGAAGAAGCCTTTTAAATGTATTGAATGTGGAAAGAGTTTCAGCCAAAGTGGAGCACTTAGAATACATCAACAAACTCACACGGGGGAGAAACCATTTAAATGTATTGAATGTGGAAAGAGCTTCGGTGAAAGTGGGAAACTTAGAAGACATCAACGAACTCACATGGAAGAGAAACCATTCAAATGTATTGAATGTGGAAAGAGCTACAGTCAAAATGGAGACCTTAGAATACATCAACGAACTCACACGGGGGAGAAACCATTTAAATGTGTGGACTGTGGAAAGAGCTTCAGTCGAAGTGGCACACTTAAAAGTCATCAGCGAAGTCATACAGGAGAGAAACCATTTAAATGTATGGAGTGCGTTAAGAGCTTCAGTCGAAGTGGAAAACTTAGAATACACCAACGAACTCACACAGGGGAGAAACCATTTAAATGTATTGAATGTGGAAAGAGCTTCATTCAAAATGGATACCTTAGAATACATCAACGAACTCACACAGGAGAAAAACCATTTAAATGTATGCAGTGTGGAAAAAGCTTCAGTCAGAACGGAGCACTTAAAGTACATGAACAAATTCACACGGGGGAGAAACCATTTAAATGTATTGAATGTGGAAAGAGCTTCGGTGAAAGTGGGAAACTTAGAAGACATCAACGAACTCACATGGAAGAGAAACCATTTAAATGTAAAAAAAATTCCTTCCAGTAGCACCTTAAAGACCAACTAAGTCAGTTCTTGGTATGAGCTTTCGTGTGCATGCACACTTCTTCAGATACACAGAAGGAACTGCTACTGGAAGGAATTTTTTTTGTTTTGACTATGGCAGACCAACACGGCTACCTATCTGTAACTGAAACATTTAAATGTATGCAGTGTGGAAAGAGCTTCAGTCATAACGGAGCACTTAAAGTACATGAACAAATTCACACGGGGGAGAAACCATTTAAATGTGTGGATTGTGGAAAGAGCTTCAGTCGAAGTGACACACTTAAAAGTCATCAGCGAAGTCATACAGGAGAGAAACCATTTAAATGTATTGAAAGTGGAAAGAGCTTCATTCAAAATGGACACCTTAGAATACATCAACGAACTCACACAGGAGAAAAACCATTTAAATGTATGCAGTGTGGAAAGAGCTTCAGTCATAACGGAGCACTTAAAGTACATGAACAAATTCACACGGGGGAGAAACCATTTAAATTTATTGAATGTGGAAAGAGCTTCGGTGAAAGTGGGAAACTTAGAAGACATCAACGAACTCACATGGAAGAGAAACCATTCAAATGTATTGACTGTGGAAAGAGCTACAGTCAAAATGGAGATCTTAGAATACATCAACAAACTCACACGGGGGAGAAACCATTTAAATGTATTGAATGTGGAAATAGCTACAGTCAGTATGGAGCATTTAGAAGACATCAACAAACTCACACAGGGGAAAAATCACAGATACTTTAATAAACCGTATAGGTGTTCTTTACCTTTCCTTCTATGCTTCCTTGTAATACTGATAAAATCAAACCACGCCAATGCTTTCAGCCCCAGAAGAGGAGCTCCCCTTGGTGTCAGGGGAGGGGTCCAAGGGAGCATCTGAAGCCCTGCCATTCCTTCTGTCCCTGGCCCCTTCCCCTCCTCTCTCTGCCATCCCAGGGCCACTCTTGACTCCACAGCAGGAGACTGGATTTGTCTGTGATGGTGAGATGTCCTGGCTGGTTGAAGGACCACTTCCTGTTTCCTGGAGCTCCATCCTGCCTTCTCATGCAAGGTGAAGTCATGAAGCAGGCGAAGGCTGAGCACACCTAAGGGTGGCGCAGCGGGTGGGTGGGATTCTGCTTAACCTTTCCTCGTCTGCTCCTTTTCTGGATCCAAATCACCACACAAAAAGGGGCTTTGTGAGGGCGCAATCAATGTTATGGAGCTGCCCTGAAAATCATTGCTTTGTGACCGTAAGAGGCCCTTCTCAAAAAAACAAGCATAATAATAATAATAACTTTTATTTATATCCCGCCCCCCCCAGCCGAAGCCGGGCTCAGGGCGGCTAACAACACTAAAACAGTACAACATTACAAAACATTATAAAAATGAATTAAAATCAAAATTGATGGCAACCATAAACTAAAGTTTTGTAAAGATTGCCAAAGGAGGGAGTCAGGCTGCGCCCTGACCAAAGGCCAGGTGGAACAGCTCTGTCTTGCAGGCCCTGTGGAAAGATGTCAAGTCCTGCAGGGCCCTTGTCTCTTGTGACAGAGCGTTCCACCAGGTCGGAGCCGCAGCCGAAAAAGCCCTGGCTCTAGTTGAGGCCAGCCTAACCTCTCTGTGGCTTGGGACCTTCAAGGTGTTTTTTTTTAAGATCGTAAGTTCCTCTGTGGGGCATACCAGGAGAGGCGGTCCCGTAGGTACGAGGGCCCTAGGCCGTATAGGGCTTTGAAGGTTAAAACCAGCACCTTAAACCTGATCCTGTACTCCACCGGGAGCCAGTGCAGCTGGTATAGCACCGGATGAATGTGATCTCTAAGCGAAGACCCCATGGAGAGGGAGGTATCGAAGATTACACCCAAACTCTTAACGGACGGTGCTGGCACTAATTGCACCCCCGCAAGAGATGGGAGTTGCCCCCTCAGCCCCATGTCGTCCCGTCCCAGCCAGAGGACCTCTGTCTTCGAAGGATTTAACTTCAACCGGCTCCCACGTAACCATCCAGCCACAGCCTCCAAGCATCTGATCAGTGTGTCTGGGGCCGAGTCCGGGTGGCCGTCCATCAACAGATAGAGTTGGGTGTCATCAGCATACTGATGGCAGCCCAGCCCAAAACTCCGGACAAGCTGGGCGAGGGGGCGCATAAAGATGTTAAAAAGCATCGGGGAGAGTATTGCACCCTGGGGCACACCACACACCAAGGAGTTGCAGGATGACAATTCCCCCCCAAGCGCCACCCTCTGTCCCCGACCAGAGAGAAACGAGCGCAGCCATTGAAGGACTGTGCCCTGGATCCCCACGTCGGCAAGGCGGTGGTCCAGGAGTTCGTGATCGACCATGTCGAAGGCTGCTGACAGGTCTAGAAGAATCAGCAGCCCCGACCCGCCTCGATCCAGCTGCCTGCGGAGATCATCTGTTAGGGCGACCAGAGCCGTCTCGGTCCCATGACCAGCGCGGAAGCCGGACTGGAATGCCGGACCAGAGCCGATGTTTCATCCAGAAACCTACCAAGCTGTTCAGCAACCGCTCTCTCAATCACCTTACCCAGGAATGGAAGATTCGAAACCGGGCGGTAATTGGATAGATCTAAGGGATCTAATGATGTTTTCTTTAAGAGCGGGCGCACCACTGCCTCCTTCAGTTCCCCTGGGAATGTCCCGGTGCCAAGGGACAGATTGATGATATCCCCAGGGGGGCCCGCACCTCGTCTGGACAGACTTCTTAGCGGCTTTCACTGCCATCTCATAGGTTTTCATAAAAACCCTATAAGATGTTCTTGAGGCTCCGTCACGGGCACCCCGCCATACTCGCTCTAGCCGTCTGAGGTCCCGCTTCATTTTCCGGAGCTCCTCGGTAAACCAGGGAGCCCGGTTTCTGCGGGGTCGCAGAGGGCGCTTAGGTGCGATCTCATTGATGGCTGCCAGGAGCTGGGTATTCCAGGCCTCAACAAGCTCAGTCAATGAGTCGCCAGGGGGAGAAAGGTCCCGCAAGGCTTGACGGAATCTATCAGGGTCCATCAGCCTCTGCGGGCGAGCCCAAATTGGCTCGCCACCCAAGCAGGGTGGGGGTGGAACGTCAGTCCTGGCTTTCAGGGCATAGTGATCAGACCATGGCACCTTCATCGAAGGAAACATGATCACATCTATACTGATGCCAAAGATCAAATCCAGCGTGTGGCCTGCTTGATGTGTGGGGCCCGAAACAAACTCGGAGAGCCCTAGTGTCGCCATGGAAGACACTAGGTCCAGAGCCTGCGAGGAGGGAGTGGCATCAGCATGGATGTTGAAGTCCCCCAATACCAATAGGTTAGGGAACTCCAAGGCCCAGCCGGCCACCGCCTCCAGCAGACCTGACAGGGTGGCTGCTGGTGCGCTAGGTGGCCGGTACACCAGCCAGACAGCCAAGCTCACCTCGGAGCCCCACACTAGGCCAACACATTCAATGCTGGGGATCGATGGCGATGGTAGAGCCCTGAAAGAACAATCTTCCCGGATTAATAATGCCACCCCTCCCCCCCGGCCCACAGTCCGCGACTGGTGGAGGACGGAGAAACCCAGGGGCGCCATCTCTCGTAAGGTAACAGTATCCCCTTCGCGCACCCAGGTCTCAGTCACACATGCCAGGTCAACCCCCTGCGAGGTGAAGAAATCTCGCAGGGTGGCGGTTTTGTTGCCTATAGACCTGGCATTGCAAAACACCAGTGACGGAGGTGAGTAATCCTTGCTCACCCTACCCTCGTCTCTCGGGATGGGGCGCAGATTGGAAGGGGTACGAGCATATCCGTATCTCGATCCCCTTTGCCTATGACATCTGCCCCCACCGCCATACCTCCCTCACCCCTCCACAGTAGGAATCCCAAGCCTCAGGCTCGCCTCCATTTACAGAATATAAAAGCAAACAAACAAAAACAATTACACGAAAACAAAACCAATCCCCACCCCACTCCACAACCACCCCACCCCAACCCAAAATAAACCAAACCAAAATAAAAATACATGGATAAAAACCACCGCTTATGGTGGTACAACAAAGCAAAAAATAAAATAAAAACAGTTTAAAACATATAAAAACACTTCAAACAACCGCTGCCGCAGCACCAGTGTCCCCAAAGGTGCGGCAGTGGTGAGCGTGGGCCCCGCCCCCTGGCCTGATGGAGAGTGGGCCTGCAGGGGGAAGAGCCCTCCCCACAAACGCACGGCAAAGCGGCAGCAGCAATGTTCCGAGGCCTCCTTGGAGCCTTATATGCTGAGGTGGAGTCTGGGGCCCGCCCACAGGCCCAAGGTGGAGAATGGGCTTGCAGGGGGAGCGGTCCTCCCCAAGACTCACCGGCAAAGCGGCAGCAGCAGTGTCCCGGGCCTCCTTGGAGTCTTTTATGCTGAGGTGGAGTATGGGGCCCGTCCCCAAGCCCAAGATGGAGAATGGGCTAGCAGGGGGAAGAGCCCTCCCCACAAACGCACGGCAAAGCGGCAGCAGCATCAAGAGAATTTAAGCTACAGAATTTAAAACAAACAGATAATTACAAAAAAAGAAAGCAGTCTGGTGCCACATTGCGTAGGAGTTAGTTTAACACACTCTACCTGGGGCTGCCTTTGAAAAGAGCTCAGAAAGTTCAACTGGCTGAAAGAGCTGCAGACACACTGCTGACCAGGGCTGGCTATAGGCAGCATAGGACTCCCATATTAGAACAGCTCCGTCTGCCTAATTGTCTGTTTCTGGACACAATGTGCTGGTTATCACCTATAAAGTCCTGCTTTGCCTAATTCAAAAATGCCATGTCCTGTATTGATAGTTTTGTCCAGTATTTCAGATCTATCTCTCTCCCCCCCCCCTCTGCCAAATTAGGGATCCTCTCCAAGCACCTTTGTTTGAAATGGTGTGTGAATGTGAAAAGGCCTACATTTAAACTCTGGGTAGCCAAGCACAGACAGACTGACAGATTCATGAGTATCTGGGTTCGTGCATGCATGTGTGACAAATTCCAGGGGGCCCATCCTGTGAGGCTGCAGGAGATTGGAATGGATTTTTTTGAAGTCACTTCAGTACCAGGTGGAAAGAGAAAACCAACTGTCCACCAACCCCCCTCCCTGCCCTGCACTGGATTCACCACCCTGTTCCTTGTTTTACTGCCCTGTATTTTGCCTCACACTTACTAAGCTAAATTTTGGCTTAGTTTTGGTTTAGCAAACCTGACTAACATGCCACTTTCAAACCTGAAAGCTTTTTTCCTCCTGTTTTGGTTTGGAAGTTGGAGGAAAGTCAGATTCATGATCTGCAACTGCCCATTTATTTGGACTTTTCAGCACTGTGGCCGCTGTCACCCCTAAGCTCACGTCAGCAATGTCTAGGCAGCACGATGACCATGTATATACGCAATGGACAAGCTTTACAGAATTCCTTCAAACCATAGCAAGTACAAAATGAAATCTTTAGTCTCAAAGTCTCTGGAAATCTTTAAATGAAGTGAGGAACCAGACTTTGTAGGATGAAAGACAAGCTGTGAAGCTTTGTGTATTCAGCAAATATGATGTCCAACACTGAACAGTGATTCCGGATATTGACTACTGTTTTGTGGAATTCTTGTCAGCGTGGTGGGAGGATATAGAATTGCTTCATAAACTGAAAATAAAGTTTTGCCGACGATGAGCTGCATGACATACCACTTTACAAAAATTATAAACTAGAATACAAACAGTAATGAAAAAGAGTACATACCCCATCTTATGTCAAATGAATATATGTAAATGAAAATACCAAATGCTATGGAACAGTGCTCATGTAATAATGTAGTCACTGCTACTAACAATATATTTTGAAAAACATATGAAGCCAACTCCAGGTGGTGCTAATAACAAGGAGGTTGAGTTTAAAGGTACAGTGCAAAAGTAACAATACAAATACAAGGAGTCTGGGATAAAAGGAGCAGTGTAAAGTTACAGACAAAATACTTTTTGAATGTTGTCTAGATTTCTACAACTGATTTAGGGTATTTTTACGCTGCTGAATCAGGAAATGGCATCCATTTTTCTCCATCAGGTCAAGTTTACTGTAAACTGAATGGTGGGCATTGATAAAGGTAAGTTCACGTAAATTGCATGTTGCTTCACCATTTTTCAAACTTCAGGGCTTGAACTTCCGTTTCTTGGAACTCCAGGAATACTCAGCGGTAGGGAGGTCTCTCTTCAGAGTCCAACAGTAGTCAGCCATCATGACTGCGTCCCAGCGACCCCGATACCTGGTCTCCATCTCTTTCATGTCCTGATGGAGTCTCTCCCCCTGCTTGTCACTCATTGAACCCAGGTTCTCAGGAAACCGGTCCATATGTGAAAATAGGTAGTGCATCTTGACGTTCATGTTGCAGCCCAGGTTTCTGAAAGCAGTCAGCATGTTGTTGACAAGTTCTGCGTAGTTTCTGGCCTTATTGTTGCCAAGAAAGTTCATCACTACCAGAACAAATGCCTTCCACGCTTCCAGTTCCACTTTGTTCATTGAGTTTCCGAACTCTGGATCTCGGATGAGCTGATGGATCTGAGGACCGTCAAAGATGTCAGCTTTCAACTTCTCCATGGTCAATCCTGGAAAAGCCTGGCACAAGTAAGTGAAGCAGTCACCATCCTTGTCCAGAGCCTTGGTGAACTGCTTGATTAAGCCGAGCTTGATGTGCAGCGGTGGGAAGAGTATTCTGTCTCTGTCCACCAGAGGATCATTGATGACGTTCCTTTCTTTGCAAGGCACCAATTCCTCCCGCACAGGCCGTGTAATGCTGAGCACGGTCCCTACTATCCCACATGCACAGAAAACACGGGTACTTGGTGAAGCCAGACTGTTATCCCAACAAAAAGTTCACCATCTTCAGGTCAACACAAATAAACCACTTATGCTGATCATAACCAATTTTCTCCAGCACATACTTCACCGCTTCATAGTTCTCCTTCAGTGTATTCGAGTGAGCCAGGGGTATAGAGGCAAACTGGTTGCCATTGTGTAGCAGAACACATTTCAGTGATCGCTTGCTGCTGTCAATGAACAGTCTCCAATCTTTGGGTTCGTACTGTGGCACTCCAAGCTTGAGCAGAAGCCACGCAATATCTGCACAGTACACCAAGTCCTTCTCTTCCAAGAAAAAACGGAGGTACTCTTGATGCCTGTTGCGGAAGAAGCTGATGCGAGCACTGTCAGAGAGGAGGTTTTTTTCCTTCAATCTGGATGCCAACAGTTCGGCAGAGTCTTTTGACAAGCTGAGGTCGCGAACTAGATAATTCAGCTCCTTTTGGGAAAATGGATGTGGAGCATCATCTTCAATAACCACTTCTTCTTCTTCATGTCCTTCAACACTGGAGGCATCTTCGTCACTAATGTCAGGAAGTTCTCCGAAGATGGGCACTGGAATTTCATCACAATGAGCTACAGGACGACGTGCTGATTGAAGATCAGGATACTTCATGGGGCGGCTGCCCCATTAACTTAGTTTTGATCCCCCAACTTTATGCTTTGCCGCACCAATTTATGAAAGATTTCAAGGTTTTATGACTTCAAACTGATCCCTTTTCGACATAATCACCCAGAACTATCGGACCTGAATACTTCTTGTCATTAAAACAATCATTTCCAATCAAAACAATTATTCAACATGGCATTTTACCCCCACCAACTTCTTCTAAAATGCTCCACACAAGCGTAAGGTAAAGGTAAAGGTACCCCTGCCCGTACGGGCCAGTCTTGACAGACTCTGGGGTTGTGCGCCCATCTCACACAGAGGCCGGGGGCCAGCGCTGTCCGGAGACACTTCCAGGTCACGTGGCCAGCGTGACAAAGCTGCATCTGGCAAGCCAGCGCAGCAAACGGAAACGCCGTTTACCTTCCCGCCAGTAATCGGTCCCTCTTTATCTACTTGCACCCGGGGGTGCTTTCAAACTGCTAGGTTGGCAGGCGCTGGGACCGAACAGCGGGAGCGCACCCCGCCGCGGGGATTCGAACCGCTGACCTTTCGATCGGCAAGCCCTAGGCGCTGAGGCTTTTACCCACAGCGCCACCCGCGTCCCCCACACAAGCGTACACGTGAACAAAAACGTAAAAAAACGACATGTGGCCATAGCTCAAAAACTTGACCTGATTGAGCAAAACCAATGTGATTTTTGGATTCAGTGCATCAGATTCGTCCTAAATCAACTGAAAAAACACAGACAACAAAATTGTTGTTGACCAGTGAAATGAAATTTGAAACAATTAAAGTCTAACTTAGAGTTGAGACCCCCTGGATAAATGGTTTGAAACATGAAAAGAAACCGTGTTTCTTGCTGCCGTAACTGTCGCTCATAATCTTTTCTGATGCCAATTGCCTTCTGATTCACCCATAAAACTGTAAATAATAGATCTGTATCTGAATGATTATGAGAAACAAAATGTTCTACCAGAGGTGCCTCCAAATTAGCATTATTAATACATGATCGGTGTTCACCAATCCGAACCCCCACAGCTCGAGTGGTAGAGCCTATATACAATAAATTGCCAGCTGCTGCCTTTGCTGCCTTCATGTGTTGTGATGGCAGCAGCAGCAGCAGAGGCAGCAACCCTCTCATTCCACTAACGAAAGGAACCTCTGAAGCCTGGTGCTGGGCTGGCTCCCTCCACCATCCCTCCACTTGGATACCCACTCTCACACACAGAGAGAGACCCATGCACCCTCTTGCCTTCCCTCACGTTGCGCACTGCCCCCAAGCTCAACTTGCCCTCTTGGTCAGGCTGCCGAGAGGGGGGGAGGGGGGGCTTCTGCTGGGCCAGAGCCGCTTCTCTTCTGGGCGACACCCCCCTCCACACCCCAATCCCTTTTCTGTTCCGAGCGGCTGTGTTGCAGGGCCCCCGGGTAACATATAACTACCCTCTATTTAAAACTTTTTCTTATCAGGCGATCATCGAAATTTTTATTTATGGACATATTACTGACATATTTTTTAGCTGCCTTTGGGGGGCCCTCCTCACCTGCGCCCCTAGTGGGGGCTTTCCTCGCTGTCCCCTAACTATGGCCCTGACCCCAATCACTGCAGCCTGTGTGGGAAAGCCTTGAGGAGCTCACTGTGTGCAAGGGGGCTTTCCCAGGAGAGAAGCTGTACTGGTGCTCCGAGGGCAGGAAGAGCTTTGGCTGGAAATCGTTGCTCCCTTCACACAAAAGGATCCACATGGGGAAGAAGCCATACAGGTGCTCTGAGTGCAGGGAGAGCTTGGGGGTCAGAATCCACACAGGTGAGAGAAACCTTCCCATTGCCCTGACTGCAGTTAGAGCTTCAGCCAGGTAGCCCCTCTCTCCTGACACACGGGAGAACCCACACGAGGAGAGGGGGAGAAGAAGGATCTAAAATATTTTCCTTGAAGCTTGAATTGGTTTTTATTTTTTTATTTGTTTTATTTGATGTGTTGTGAAGCCCTTTGAGGCTTTTTCTTTAAAATATAAACCGGTATAGAAATGAAATAAATAATGATAATGATAATTTCATTGCCAAAAGTAAAAAATGGCACCTCGGCATTCCATTGTGGTGACCGTAGCCTAGGTTTAAGGTGCCATTTAGCAATTAACTGATAGATATCTCAGTTTTTAATCCTGCCATGGAAGGATGTCATCAGCAGGCCTTCCTCTCCCACTAATAAGGCTGAAGGGGGCTGAAGCACAAGATGGTGGTTGTGGAGCCTTCATTTCCAGTATTTTCTTTTTATCGCTCTTGATAATTATTATATTATCACTCCCATCACTCTGGAATAAATCCAGTTAACCGCTCCACCTGTTCCTCTCTTGTTAGATCATTTGGTTGCAATGCCGTCACACAAGAAGAGGAAGATAGATTTGGAGTACCGCGTTTTCAAAAAAGATGGACACACAACTATTTCTTTGTGGAGCTGAAAGGCATTCCCTTGAGCCTCATTTGTGGTGAGCCCCTCTCCGTCTTGAAGAAGACCACCCTGCAGAGGCACTACAGGACGAAGCACATCCAGCTGCTCCTGTTGGCAGTGTACTAGATATTGAGCCCCTTTTCTTTTGTGCAGCTTTGACTTTAGATCTTGTTGCTATCTCTTCTGCTGGGCCGCTCATGTCCCAAGGTCATTCCCACAGGGGCAGCTTTTGAATGGAAAAATCCACTGACTTGTTTTTTTACAGTCTGTATTGCAACTGTTACCCCTCAACCCTCTAGAGGGAGTAATTCAATGTATCCAATAGGCAGAAAAAACAAAGAAACAAACAGTCCCAAAAAAGAAAAAGTTTCTAGCAACAATCTTCCAATGTGTCCAAACTATCAATTTGTAGTTTCAATAAAGTCCCAAACTTGTATCAAAATAAGGTCCCAACTTTGTAACAAATCTTATCTGACAGTTCACCATCTCAGTGAACTGTCTACTCAGTGAACGGACTACTCAGGCAGTCCGTTCCCAGAGTCTAAAACGGCAGAAAACTTTTCTTCCCCTTACTTTTTTCATGCAGGTTAAGCCAAATCCACTTTCTTCCCCCTTGCTCCTGCTTACTCGGGGGAAATTTAAGTTCAATGTCAAAGTTAGACAGTTCAAATTTATTTTTCCTCCAATTGCGGCTTTGTAATTCCGTTGCTTTAGCTGTCATGCAGTCCAGGGAAAGCAGACTTCCTTTATTTTTGTCTTTCCCGTTTTCGGCCAAATTTCAAGCAAAATTTTAAAAGTCCCGGTAAGCTTATCAATCCTACTTACGGGTGTTCAATTTCAGTCCAAATTTCAGGAAGGAATCGGCGCTCTCCGCCTATGGCGACGCGGCTTCACTCCACGGGCTGGGTAGCGACTCTCAGCACCGCACGCACCCCCGATGCCACTCCGGAGCCTTTAAAAAGGCTCCTTTACAGTAAAGGGGGGCGCAAATGGTGCCCGCCGAGTCTCTTTGTTCACAGGCTCCACGCCTGTGATTTTAGGGGTCCCCGCTTCGCCGTAGCGGTCAGACCCGAACTCGTGAAGCAGTCCTCCTCCGGAGCTCGAAGGGAGGACCGCCATTAAGCGCTGGCGCCGACCGGAAGTCTTCACATGTGAGGGCGATCTGGCTGCGACATCTGTCACCCCATTGATCGCCAGGGTTGATTCGGCTGATCTGGCTGGCTAGGCGGGTGTCCCCTTCCTCCCTCACCGCTCCATGTGCGTCCCTCCCGAAGCTGCGCGCTCGGTGGAAGAGGACGACCATCCCAGATAGAAGGAGTGTACCGTTCTTCGGTCAAGGGTATACGATAGCTGCGCTCCCCTGCTAGAACCTCCAAACAAGCACTTTCGCTTTCTTTTCCCCTCTTCTCACAGATTCTCTCAAGCCTACGATTTTTTGGACAGGCTATATCCGGGGGCTCTGTGTCAGAGCTCAAACTGGAGATAACAGTCTGTGCCCCCCCCGTCACCCCTTCTTCCGGCTCTTTGTTCTTTCCTCCTGCTGTAGCTTGGCTGCTCCTCCCCTGCTTCACATTCCAACCGAAACACATATCTTGCATTCTCAGGCTCTGTCAGCGGAGACACGAGAGGCTTGAGCTTCACAGAGCTGACACCCTGTAATTTTGTCCGTTCCTAAGTTTCCATGGAGATACTGTGGTACAACCTTGGTGCAAATTTCAACATAAGTACACAAAGCCATCAAAGTGACTCAGAGGTTTATAGTGGCACCAGCTTTCCTGGTCAAGAGTCCACTTTGTCAGACTGCAGCCCACAAAAGCTTAGACCATAATACATTTATCAGCCTTTAAGGGCTGCAAAAGATGAATAAACAGAAGCGTAGTTCATCTATGGAATCCATCCTACAGGAGACAGTGACGGCCAGCAACATGGATAGCTTGAAGAAAAGGATAAGACTAACATCTCTGCTCTAGGCAATAATGATTCTTGATACTAGTTTCTAGAAAGCACACAAAGGCAGAGAAGACTCTTGTGCTCCAATCCTGCTTGCCGGTTTCCCACAGGCATCTGGTTGGCCTCTGTGAGAAGAGGATGCTGGACTAGGTGGGCCTTTGCCTGATCCAGCAGGCTCTTCTTAGGTTCCAATATATTGCAATATTTTTACAGTTAAATGTAGCACTTAAGTTTTATTTATTTCACAAGGGAAATACTGTTACTTGAGCCTGAGATCATTTCTTCACTTCAGAAAGAAAAAATAGATGTGTCTAATAAGCCAATTCCACCATAGATGGTGCTTTATTAAGTTTGAATGGAGTGATCATGTGTTGCTCTTGCCACTATCTCATCAGCTTTTGTAAAATTTGGAACCTAGAGAATGCTTTGAGTGTGGAAAGAGCTTCAGTGAAAGTGGAAAGCTTAGAAGACACCAACGAACTCACACAGGGGAGAAACCATTTGAATGTTTTGAGTGTGGAAAGAGCTTCAGTGATAGTGGATCACTTAGAATACACCAACAAACGCACACAGGGGAGAAACCATTTAGATGTATTGAATGTGGAAAGAGTTTTAGCATAAGCGGAGCACTTAGAATACACCAACGAACTCACACAGGGAAAAAACCATTTAAATGTATTGAATGTGGAAAGAGCTACAGTGATAGTGGATCACTTAGAATACACCAACGAACTCACACAGGGGAGAAACCATTTCAATGTATGGAATGTGGAAAGAGCTTCAGTACAAGTGGAACCCTTAGAATACACCAACGAACTCATACAGGGGAGAAACCATTAAAATGTATTGAATGTGGAAATAGCTACAGTCAGTATGGAGCATTTAGAAGACATCAACAAACTCACACAGGGGAAAAATCACAGATACTTTAATAAACCGTATAGGTGTTCTTTACCTTTCCTTCTATGCTTCCTTGCAATACTGAAAAAATCAAACCACGCCAATGCTTTCAGCCCCAGGAGAGGAGCTCCCCTTGGTGTCAGGGGAGGGGTCCAAGGGAGCATCTGAAGCCCTGCCATTCTTTCTGTCCCTGGCCCCTTACCCTCCTCTCTCTGCCATCCCTGGGCCACTCTTGACTCCACAGCAGGAGACTGGATCTGTCTGTGATGGTGAGATGTCCTGGCTGGTTGAAGGACCACTTCCTGTTTTCTGCAGCTCCATCCTGCCTTCTCATGCAAGGTGGAGTCATGAAGCAGGCGAAGGCTGAGCACACCTAAGGGTGGCACAGAGTGTGGGTGGGATTCTGCTTAACCTTTCCCCGTCTGCTCCTTTTC
Source organism: Podarcis erhardii (assembly GCF_964252035.2). NCBI lineage: Eukaryota > Metazoa > Chordata > Lepidosauria > Squamata > Lacertidae > Podarcis > Podarcis erhardii. Next base: position 116,637,099 of record NC_138498.1, on the reverse strand, counting down.
TGGATCCAAATCCCCACACAAAAAAGGGCAGTGTGAAGGCGCAATCAGTGTTAAGGAGCTGCCCTGAAAATCATTGCTTTGTGACCGTAAGAGGCCCTTCTCAAAAAAACAAGCATCAAGAGAATTTAAGCTATAGAATTTAAAACAAACAGATAATTACAAAAAAAGAAAGCAGTCTGGTGCCACATTGCGTAGGAGTTACTTTAACACATTCTACCTGGGGCTGCCTTTGAAAAGAGCTCAGAAACTTCAATGGCTCAAAGAGCTGCAGACACATTACTGACAGGTCCATCTGCCTAATTGTCTGTTTCTGGACACAATCAATGTGTCCACAAGAAGAGGAAGATAGATTTGAGGAAGGCCAACCTGCAGAGGCACTACAAGTCGAAGCACATCCAGTACCAGGAGTTCCAAGGGCAGCTGCACCAGGAGAAGGTCAAGGCGCTGAAAACAGACCTGTTGGGTAAACTGTGGCCCCTCCAGATGCTGTGAAATTGCAACTCACGTCTTCTTTAGCCGTTGGCCATGCTGGTTGGGGCTCATGGGAGCTGGAGTCCAAGGATCTAGGTCCAGAAATGCCGGGGACAATTCAAATCCCTCCTCTGTCGTGAAGCCGATTGGGCGACTTAAAGCTGGTCACCATCTTTATGCGAAACCTCCCTCGCAGGGTTGCTGTGTGCGTGAAAGCAATATATCTTGTGGTGGGCTTGATGAGGGGAGTGTGGAACAGAAATGTTATTCATAGGTAAGAAGACAGGAAATAGTTCTGAATCTGACTGAAAATAAAGGATTCTTTGTCTCCAAACTGCATATAGCAAGCACCTGTGTTGTTGAACTCTAGCTGAAGTCTCAGCATCTGGTTCCTCAGCACTCTGCACTCTCTCTCTGGAAACCTCTAGCTGTCAGGTGACAGGAACCAGCCAATGCCTCCCAGTTCAGAAACAGTCTGGCAAGAGCTGAGATTGGAAGTGGACAACCTAGGAAACTTAGGGGAGCATTTACATTTCCATGCTTATGAATATTGATTTGAATCAATTCATCTGATGTGTTCAAAATAGGAAAGAAAATTTATGGTTGACACCACCTTGGGATAGTTTTGACAGGAATTCGGGGAACTAGGAACATTTTTAGTTCCATCAGGGTTGATGGGTCAGCAAATAGCTAGAGAGGATTAAGGGGTGGGGGCGGGAATCAGGCCTTGTTTCTCATGTGACAGATAACCGATTCCACAGGTCTTAAATGTGACCATTTGCTGCCTCCCAAAATTATGCTTAAGCCTTTCCCCCCCCCCAAAAAAAAACAACAACTCAAACATGGCAGCTGGTCTTGTCAAACGGGCCAATATAAGGTTCATTTGGCAAGTTTGTTGATGTTTAGTCATTATTTGTGTCCAACTCTTCATGACCCCATGGACCAGAGCATGCCAGGCACTCCTGTCTTCTACTGCCTCCCGCAGCTTGGTCAAACTCATGTTTGTAGCTTTTAAACCTAGCTTTAAAAATAATATAAAATCAACTCCTTTGCCAGTGTTTCCTCCATTCCAAAGCTATTTTCCCCTTGAAAAAGGACTCCAGGAAGTGTCCAGGGGTGACAATTGCTGAGCTGGGCCAAGGAAAGCCTAATCCCATCACCAAACTTGCCAAGGGGCCAGACATGCAAAGGAAGTTCTATTGTACTTTGGGTGTTGGGCCTTCAGAGGTGTTTGCCTATGCTAATCTTATACCTGAGTCTTGCCCTGACATGGGCATGCTTATGCTAATCTTTTATCAAGGACTTGTCTGGACATTTTTGCCAAGGTTAGACTGGTGTAACCCCTGTCTACCCCTCCGCTATTGTGACATGTCAGTGATGTAACAATCATATAGCAATGATGCTCTATGAACTGTATTCTGGGATATGGTGGGAAAGATTTAAAAGTCTTTGTCACCCCATGCTTGGGGTTCAAAATTCCTCTTTGAACCTGTTGCACAATAAACTTTGGTCTACAGCTATTTGCTCCAGTTGGTGGCTGGACTCCTTCCTTTATTCTGCAAGGGACCCGCGGGCTCTTCCCAACGAGCTGGTTTGACTGAACAGCCTCACACCTAGATTTTTCCATAACACTCAGGAGACAGATGAGGTGATCAGGCACTCCCGTTTCTTTAAGAACTTGCCATAGTTTGCTGTGGTCGACACAGTCAAAGGCTTTTGTGTAGTCAGTGAAGCAGAAGTAGATGTTTTTATGGAACTCCCTAGCTTTCTCCATAATCCAGTGCATGTTTGTAATTTGGTCTCCGGTTCCTCTGCCCCTTCGAAATCCAGCTTGAACTTCTGGGAGTTCTCAGTCCACATACTGCTTAAGCCTGCCTTGTAGAATTTTAAGCATAACCTTGCTAGCATGTGAAATGATCAACAATTGTGCGGTAGTTGGAACATTCTTTGGCACTGCCCTTCTTTGGGATTGGGATGTAGACTGACCTTCGCCAATCCTCTGGCCACTGTTTAGTTTTCCAAAGTTGCTGACATATTGAGTTTAGCACCTTAACAGCATCATCTTTTAAAATTTTGGTTCTCAAGGAAAAGGCAGCCCAGGAATACAAGGCAAGAATTTACCTTGAATCTTGCTTTCAAAATCATTTCATAGCTTTTTGTGAGGGTTTTTGTGACTGCTAATCTTAAAGCCAGGATGAGCACTAAGAATTGGGCATCATTTCCTCTGTTATTAAAAATAAAATACTTGTTCTGCTTCTAAAGAAACCCTTTAGAATGCATTCTTATTCTTTTTTCATATAAAAAATTCAAACAGCTGTGCAAAGGTCCTCCTGTGCAATGCAATGTCAGAATAACAAAATAATGAAACATCTCACAAGAGCCTTGTTTTTTTAAATATAGAGCTAAAAACCTTAAAACTCCTACAACACTTACCAAATACAAATCTAATAGCTGGCCCCCCAGGCACTAGGAGGCAACCTGATGTTCAAGGCTTCACCCCACCCCCAAACTCTGAGCTTTTGGTTTCTCTTTAGACTCTCACCTGTGGTCGCCTGGAGCATTTGAGGGGAAAGAGAGAGAACATTGGGGCATACGAAGCAAACATAGAAAAAGAAAGTGACAACCTGCTTGTAAGTGTCATTGTTACTTGGAAGGGAACAAGTGTTATAAGTTTAATGTACATATAATGCTGTGCTTGAATGCATTGTAATAAAAATATTATAAAGGGAAGTTTCTCTTAGACTTAGGCAAGAGGTTCCACTCTGACAGAAGCCTCAGAGGAGGCTGGATCTTTCCTCATAACTCATCGCTGGAGGCATAAGCTGCCGAGCTCTCACGGAAGGAAGCTTAAACTTGAGAAGCCAGTGTGTTCTTGCTGGAGATGGCTAGGAGAAGCAGCAGCAGCAGCAGTTGCAAATAAGTCATGCAATGTTGAAGAAGCTTAGGATCTCCCTCTGGGACCAGGGATAGGAAAGCTGACTGAATTACATAAAGGACTGAACATTGTTTGCAATGTGCTACTTTATCATGCTTATCTTATTGTTAGACTGTTTAAGACTGTTCTGCGGTAAAGCTTCAAAACTTATTTTTGTGATGGAGAGAATTCATTTCTACACAAGGTCCAGGTCAGGAATTCCACGGAACAACTTTAACAGCAAGTACTTGAAGGGTACTTCAACAAGTACTTCAACAAGTACTTGAAGGGACGCGGGTGGTGCTGTTTGTTAAACCCCAGAGCCTAGGGCTTGCCGATCAGAAGGTCGGCAGTTCAAATCCCCGCGACGGGGTGAGCTCCCGTTGCTCGGTCCCTGCTCCTGCCAGCCTAGCAGTTCGAAAGAACATCAAAGTGCAAGTAGATAAATAGGTACCGCTCTGGCGGGAAGGTAAACGGTGTTTCTGTGCGCTGCTCTGGTTCACCAGAAGTAGCTTAGTCATGCTGGCCACATGACCCGGAAGCTGTACGCCGGCTCCCTCAACCAGTAAAGCGAGATGAGCGCCACAACCCCAGAGTTGTCTACAACTGGGTCTAATGGTCAGGGGTCCCTTTACCTTTACCTTTACTTGAAGGACCAAACCAAGAATTACAACAATCTCTTCCTCAAACTGGTTCAGCCTCCACCACCTTTACTGCAGTCAACTGAAGGCAACCAACTATGCCCTGGGCCCCCCGATCTTTCTCACTGCCATTGAAAACTAATAAATGAAAAGGAAGAGAAGCTACCCATGTCACACTGACACAAACACCTTGCATATGAACTTTGTAAAATAATGAAAGTGTACTACCCCTCCCCCCCCCGCTCGCTCTCCCCACCTCTCAATTCCCCAACCTTACACTGTATACAACATTAAAGTCTGTCTGTGAATTTTTATGATATCCAAACAGAGTAGCTTATAGTTAGGAAGCCAACACCCTCCCTTCAGATGTGAAGGAAATAAGCAGCTATCCTATCCTAAAAGACATCTGAAGGCATCCCTGTTTAGGGAAGTTTTTGATATTTAATGCTGTACTGTTTTTAACACTTGATTGGAAGTCGCCCAAAGTGGCTGGGGGTATAAATAAATTATTATTATTATTATTATTATTATTATTATTATTATTATTATTATTTTGTAATGATCTTCCTTTGTTTCACTTCAGATAATTCAGTGGGGCCTCTTCTCAGTTCATTCTCTTCTGGATCAGTGCCTTAATCCTTTGAAGATTTTGTATATCACAGAATAGTCATTGAGATGTCCCCAGATGTTGTTGTCCAGTTCCCATCAGCTTCAGCCAGCAGGGCAGACAGTCAAGGATGATAGAAACTCTAATCTGGACCCCACCACCTTGGCTCTGCTGCCCTATATCCTTCCCATTGAAAGAAATGTGAAAATTGATTTTGTACGCTACAGATTTATCCTGGTCTGGTGCATGCAATGTCTTTTGTTTTGCAGCTGTGTGATTTGTGCTCACATTGTATTGTGGTGGCCATTGGCTATAAACAATAAAATATATAGATACAGTAGATTGAAATGCAAAAATAAGTAATAAAATATATAAAATGATTTTATTTTTTTGGTCCTCACTCCCAAATGGTGTGTGTGTTTTTGGTTATATTGTGCTTTTGGTTATATTGGGGGTGGCGTGGGGGTGGAGAAGTATAAGGCCAAAAAGGCTCCCCTCCTCTGCTAAATGGATGCAGGAGACCAGAGGCAGTGAATGAAAAAGCAGGGAAAGAGAAACCCTCCAAGTGCCACTGTTTAGAATTAGAGAATGGAGTTATCCAACCCCCGGCCCTCTGAAGGCAATCCTGTATAGGAAAGTTTTTTAATGTTTAATGTTTTATTATGTTTTTTATATATGTTGGAAACTTCCCAGAGTGGCTGGGGCAGCGTAATAAGATGTGTGGTGTATAAATAGGAAAATTATATTTATGGAATGGGATGTCCCTATTTTCATCAGAGAAATGTTGGAGGGTTTGAAAAGGTCGGTGGCTGGAGCTAAGTGATTGCGTGATCCCAACCAGCAGAGCTGGGAACTGGACTGCCTCCTCCAGCTACACATTCGGGCTGCAGGCATAGCTGTCAACCTTCCCTTTTTTTTGCGGGAAATTCCCTTATTCCAGTGCCATTTCCCGCTGCTGTCCCGGATTGTTAGATATCCTGTAGACTGTCCCCGGGAGAGGTGAGGCTGCTGATCCCTTATTTTCCAGTCTGCTGATCCCTTATTTTCAAATTTGAAAGTTGACAGCTATGGCTGCAGGGTGGCATCGTCCCAGCTTTCTGAAAATATGTAGTGATGAGGAAACCAGTGACTGCACATCGGATCACAAGGAGACTTATTTGTGCAACATTCTGGATATCTTATAAGATGCCAGGTAGATTCCAATGATACAATAAATTCTGAGGGACAGCGCAAGGGGGCGCATCCAGCCTCGCAGCCCCCCCGGGCCCAACCCACAGCCAGCGAGCTCCGATGCCCAGAGAGGCAGAAAAGGGGGCCAGCCAGGGGGACTCGAGAGCGGCTGCCCTTTCCTGTCCCCGCCGAGGAGAGCGGAGGAGCAGCGGCCCCGTTACAACTTATTACCTTATATGGCATATGGCTAGCTAAGCTCCCCTCCCTCCCTTCTATGTTTTTTCTTCTTCTCTTGCATTACTGAAGCAGGAAGCAGGAAACAGCTTCTGGCCTACATAGCTGAAGCAATTGCGGTTTTAACCACAGCTGCTGCTGCTAGCTGCCTAACCACAACTGCAGCAGTTAGCTTGGGTCCTGATATTATTGAGATTAACGCTTCCCTCTCCCTTCAGTGCCACTGTTTAGAATTAGAGAATGGAGTTATCCAACCCCCGGCCCCCTGAAAGCAATCCTGTATAGGAAAGTTTATTAATGTTTAATGTTTTATTATGTTTTTTATATATGTTGGAAACTGCCCAGAGTGGCTGGGGCAACGCAATAAGATGTGTGGTGTATAAATAGTAAAATTATATTTATGGAATGGGGTGTCCCTATTTTCATCAGAGAAATGTTGGAGGGTTTAGAAAGGTCGGTTGCTGGAGCGAAGTGATTGCATGATCCCAACCAGCAGAGCTGGGAACTGGACTGCCTCCTCCAGCTACACATTCGGGCTGCAGGCATAGCTGTCAACCTTCCCTTTTTTTTGCCGGAAATTCCCTTATTCCAGTGCCATTTCCCACTGCTATCCCAGATTGTTAGATATCCCTTAGACTGTCCCCGGGAGAGGTGAGGCTGCTGATCCCTTATTTTCAAATCTGAAAGTTGACAGCTATGGCTGCAGGGAGGCATCGTCCCAGCTTTCTGAAAATATTTGCTGATAAGGAGACCATTGACTGCACATCGGATCACAAGGAGACTTATTTGTCCAACATTCTGGATATCTTATAAGATGCCAGGTAGATTCCAATGAAAGGATAAATTTTGAGGGACAGCGCAAGGGGGCGCATCCAGCCTCGCAGCCCCCCAGGGCCCAACCCACAGCCAGCGAGCTCCGATGCCCAGAGAGGCAGGAAAGGGGGCCAGCCAGGGGGACTCGAGAGCGGCTGCCCTTTCCTGTCCCCGCCGAGGAGAGCGGAGGAGCAGCGGCTCCGTGGCCTGGCGAGTTTCCCCGGAGAGGAGCCGGATTCCGCTGCAGGGACGGAGCGAGGAGTCCGAGGTGCAGGAGGGGGAGAGCAGGTGGGCCTGGCAGGATCAGGCCCCGAGTGGAGCCAGAGGCTGCAGGGCGCCCCCCCCCCAACCGGGCAGGAAGGGGAAGGGGCGCAGCGGAGGGGCAGGGCATCTGCAGGAGGGCACAGGGGCCCACATCTCTGGCTCAGGCTGGCCCGGACCCTGCCGGAGCCCCTGGGGAGCTGCTCCCTTCAGTCCTGAGCTCAAGGGGCAGAATGAGGGCTCCAAGGCAGCTGCTGCTTCCCGGTGGACGATGCATATAGTCGCTCACGGATCAGCGGCGTAGCTGGGGCTTTTGCCGCCCCTCTCCCTGTCCCTCCGCAGGGAGCCCCGTCCTCTTCCACGGTCCTCCCCACGGCGGAGAGGGAAGGGGAGGCGGGGGGGGGGGAGGAAGAGCAGTGCAGCAGGGAGGTGCCCCTCTCACCCTGCAGCCCCCTGACACCCTTTGCAGGCCACTACTCCTGCCCCCCCTTCCTCTGCCGGTGCCATTGATAAATCTATCGCCCTCCTTCGTGAATTGGTCTGATCGCCTTCGAAAGCTCTCTTTGCCACCACCATTACCGCATCTTGTGGCAATGATGTCCGTCAGGTTCATTTAGCAAGGAAATGGCTTCTTTTTCCTGCCCCAAATCAAGGTACACTGTGCCTACACATGGAGGTTCTGTTGTTCTGTCAAGGCTAATAAAACATCTAATAGATCTATTTCCCGGAGAACGCATCTGATCTTTTCCCAAGCTATCAAAGTTAGTGACCTCTTGTGTCTGCGTGTAAATCAGTGAGAGAGGCTAAAGGTTTTATTTCCACCTCAGTAATACAGCTGAGTTTTCAGATGAAGGCTGAGGGTTGAAGTGGGTGACAGTTTAGAGAATGCAGAAGAAAGGAGGATTCTTAAGATGTGTGGCATATGGAAATGAATTAATGATAATAAAAACGTTGAAGATAGTATTGTAAAAGACTGAGGAAGGCGAAATTGAAATTAGCTATTCATGTTCAGATTATTACTCATTTCATTTCTATACTGCTTCATATTTCTAATTTTTTTTAATAATAAATTTTATTAAAATTTTCACAATATCTCCAATCATACAATTTTCCAAATCACATATTTTGACTTTTTGAACCTCCCTCAGCTCCTCTGACAATCATTCATAATTAAATTTATACCTTCACATTCCTTAATTATAGTATCGCCTTCAAGTAAAATCTTTCTATCCTCGTTTACATTCTTGCAATATTCCTTATTTTTTTCACAAAGCTTCTTTAAAACACACTAGCGTTGTTTGTTCCTCACATACACACTTCAAATATTCTCTGAATTTTCCCCAGTCCTCTAGGAACTTGTGGTCTCTTTGAAGTCTGATTTTTCCAGTTAATTTATCTAGTTCTGCGTAATCTGTTAGTTTTTTTCTCCATTCTTCCAAAGTCAGTAATTCTTCTTCTTTTTTTATTGCCCCATTCTTTTTTATTAATTATTTCCAAAAAGAACACAAGATAACACACAAATACAAAAAAAATACACAGAAAAGAAAAATTAAAAATAATAAACGGCAATTATCATTTCCATATCAACCATATAACATAATCATCTCTTACGGGACTTCCTTCAGCCTGTCCATAAATCATTCGAAGCAATAAATAAAGTTACATGTTTCAATACTTATATTGTCATTATACCGATTCCTAATTCCTGTTTGCTTTGCACAATAACTCTTAGTCTTTCACAGTGCGTCTCTAAATCCCTTTAGCGTTATTTGCCCTTCACTAATACATTCCAGATAATCTACATACTTTTCCCAATCTTTGGTGAACACTTGGTCTCTTATGTATCTAACTTTTCCTGTTAATCTATCCAACTCTGCGTAATCCGACAACTTAGATCTCCACTCCTCCACCGTTGGGGTTTCCCGTAATTTCCACCTCTGGGCTAATACTACCCTGCTGCCGTAACCGCATAGTATACCAGTCTGCGATCTTCCTTTTTTATCTCTTGTCCTAATATCCCTAGAAGGAAGATTTCTGGTTTCTTTATAAACGTGTACTTTAATATCTTCTTCAATTCAGTGTGTACTTTCTCCCAAAATTGTTTCACCCTTCTGCACTCCCACCACATATGATAGAAATGTTTCCATTTTTGGGCCATCAATGTTCTCGCTGCTGTTATTGCGTACTGAAAGAGTTTACAGTCCCTCTTATTTATTTCATTTCTAGTTATTCCCAGTAGGAAGGTTTCTGGTTTCTTTACAAAGCTATATTTCAGCATTTTCTTTAACTCATTATATATCATTTCCCAGAGCCCCTTCACTTTCTTACACTCCCACCACATATGAATAAAATTACCCTCTTTCTCTTTACATTTCCAACATTTGTTACAGGTTTTATACATTGTTGCCAATTTAACTGGTGTTATATACCATCTGTATACCATTTTCATAACATTTTCTTTTAACATAGTACATGCTGTAAACTTCAGATTTTCATTCCATATTTTTTGCCAGTCTTCCATATCAATACTATACCCTAAATCTCTGGCCCAGTGAATCATTACAGATTTAACTTCCTCATCCATCGTGTGCCATTCCAATAATATTTTATACATTTTTGAGATTATCTTACAATCATTGTTAACAGTTTCCGTTTGAAATTTCGAATCTTTTTCTTTATACCCTTTTTCTTTCACATCCTTTTTAAACATATCATTTATCTGGTAGTAGTGCAGCCAATCAAATACATGTTCTTTTACTTGCTCGTATGGCTTCAATCTCCATTTCTCTCCTCCTTTTACCACTAAATCTCCGTAAGTAATCCAATTACTCCTCCTATTAATTTTCTTGACTCCCATAACCTCTAATGGGGATAACCAATGTGGAACCCCCATTTCTAATAGATTTTTATATCTGTCCCATACTTCAATTAACGATTTCTGGAAGATAGGGTTTTCAAACGATTTATAACCTTTTTTCTTCTCTTGCCATAGATACCCATGCCACCCAAATCTGTTATCTGCTTCATATTTTTAAGGAAAAAAATCTAATTAGTAATTAGAGAGAAATCTCATTGCAGTTTGTGTCCATAGGATGTTGAGAACATAAACTCTGTAGATCCAGGACTTCTCTCCTCCTGATAGTCTCAGATTTGATTGTTCTTTCCGATAGAACAGGAGGAACGAAACATTTATGGGCTTAAAGCTGCATTGATTCTGGAGGCCACATTCCAGTGAGTTTTGAGGCCAATGTATGCACATGCATGCACACACAGAAAAGAGATGCAGACCATAAAGTCACATGCACACACGCCAGAGGTGCTGCACACACTCACCAGACATGCCATCTAGCATACATACAAGTCTTGCAAACACAATCAGCATGTTTAGACCTTCCAACCCCAGTCTTGGGGGGAGGAAAAATAAGAGCACAAGAAGACCCTGCTGAATTAGCAATGAGATCTGTGAAAAAAAGTCCCTTCTGATTGTTCTTTAGAAATCCTCTTTAAAGAGCAGCCAGAGGGATCATTTATTTTCCTTTTGCCCCATTTCAGCACTGTGCTGGTTTGTGCTGAAATTGGAGTTGAAAAGATCTCTCTAAGGGCCCCTTAGGCATCTTTCTCTCCAGGACAGACAGAGATCTTCATCCTATGATCAGATCAGGAGATGGAAACGGCAGGGACTAGCAGGACACACCCTGAGGCTAGGCAAGCCATATGCAGCCAATGGACTGCAAGTTAGAATATCTTCAGTAAAGAGAGTTTGTGACCATCAAATATAAAATATTTTGGAGTGGGTTGTTTGATTTTGTTGACCAATGTTCCTTTTGTCTGTTTGTTTCTTAGACTGTGCAGATACCATACATTTAAAGCATGTGGCTTCCCCCAGAGAACCACAGGACCTGTAGTTTATTGCTAGAGTTCTCAACACTCCTAACAAACTGCAGCTGGCAGGATTTCTTGGGTAAAGTCATGTACTTTAAGTGTTAGGTGGGTCTGTCGCAGCCTTAATCGTATACAAAGATCTGCTGCTGCCTTTCCAACATGCTAGAAGTTGCAGCCAGGATCAGCATTCCCTGTCCACTGAACATGCCCAGTCCTCTCAATGGGTTGTTTTTGGATTTCCCTCCCACTGCCTTGGTCCCCCCCCAAAAAAAAATATTATTTGTACTTCCATAAACCAAGTCTTTGGATAACTTCCCCTCCTCCCTGGGTGGAGTCATTTGGGTGACATAATGATTGTCATTCACAGCCTGAACACCAGAAACAGAAAGAGTAATAATATATTTCAAAAACTGGCTAATGGTTAAAATGTGCTTTTGTTTTTATTCTTGGGTTTTATTTTACTTTGTGTCTAATTCTTTTCCAGCAGGGTGGTGTAAAAATGGAAGAGCAGGGACCCAGGAGACCCATTCAAAGGGAAAGACTGGAGTGCAAAGGAAGGAAACCTCCTGCCGGCCAAGTTGGGACCATCAGGGATCTTCTGCCTCGGGCAGATTTATTTCAAATTAATCAGGAGCCAGAGGAGGGGCAGCCGCAGCAGCACTGGGATGCCGAGAAGCAAGATTTCCTGAAGACGATGCAGCCCCCTCGTTCAGGGTGGGAAACCCCAAAGGCTCCCAGTTCTCCCCACTCTGGGGATGGTGTCCTCCCTTTCAGGGGAGCTGCGGATGCCAGTCGGTGGCTCAGTGGGAGAGTAGGGGGAGCAGACCAGACCCTGCTCCCAGACACTGAGGGGCTTCTGGGAAAGGTAAGTGCCCTCCTTCTTGTAAAGAAGCTGGTAAAATGCGGTCTTGACTTTGCTACCACTCAGTGGATTTGTAACTGGCTGACTGACCGAACCCAAAGGGTGCTCATCAGTGGTTCCTCTTCATCCTGGAGAAGAGTGACTAGTGGGGTGCCACAGGGTTCTGTCTTGGGCCCGGTCTTATTCAACATCTTTATTAACGACTTGGATGATGGACTCAAGGGCATCCTGATCAAATTTGCAGATGATACCAAACTGGGAGGGGTGGCTAACACCCCAGAGGACAGGATCACACTTCAAAACGACCTTGACAGATTAGAGAACTGGGCCCAAACAAACAAGATGAATTTTAACAGGGAGAAATGTAAAGTATTGCACTTGGGCCAAAAAAATGAGAGGCACAAATACAAGATGGGTGACACCTGGCTTGAGAGCAGTACATGTGAAAAGGATCTAGGAGTCTTGGTTGACCACAAGCTTGACATGAGCCAACAGTGTGACGTGGCAGCTAAAAAAGCCAATGCAATTCTGGGCTGCATCAATAGGAGTATAGCATCTAGATCAAGGGAAGTAATAGTGCCACTGTATTCTGCTCTGGTCAGACCTCACCTGGAGTACTGTGTCCAGTTCTGGGCGCCACAGTTCAAGAAGGACACTGACAAACTGGAACGTGTCCAGAGGAGGGCAACCAAAATGGTCAAAGGCCTGGAAACGATGCCTTATGAGGAACGGCTAAGGGAGCTGGGCATGTTTAGCCTGGAGAAGAGGAGGTTAAGGGGTGATATGATAGCTATGTTCAAATATATAAAAGGATGTCACATAGAGGAGGGAGAAAGGTTGTTTTCTGCTGCTCCAGAGAAGCGGACACGGAGCAATGGATCCAAACTGCAGGAAAGAAGATTCCACCTAAACATTAAGGAAGAACTTCCTGACGGTCAGAGCTGTTCGACAGTGGAATTTGCTGCCAAGGAGTGTGGTGGAGTCTCCTTCTTTGGAGGTCTTTAAGCAGAGGCTTGACAACCATATGTCAGGAGTGCTCTGATGGTGTTTCCTGCTTGGCAGGGGGTTGGACTCGATGGCCCTTGTGGTCTCTTCTAACTCTATGATTCTATGATTCCTCTCACCTGGGTTTCCAGCACCTGGAGGTCACAGGTCCAGTGCCTCTAGACATGGAGGTTCTGCTTAGCTTTGGTGGTGAATATTCCTCCTCCCTGCACTTTATCTCTAATCCACTTTAAAAAGGTTTGCTAGACCAAACCTTACATGGCAGGTTTGCGATCATATCTCCTGCTATTCTTACTTTACCTAAACAGCTGCAGGTGACTCTGAGTTTTATCAGAGCAGAAGCTGTGTCAGAAGAGGTGACCTTCCACCACCCCCCGTTTTCCTCCTCTAAATTGCCTCCATTTCCAAAATGCTCTTTGGTCCCCACTGAGGTAAAAATCTTGGCACGTCTTGCAGCCTCAGCAATCCCATGTGTAGTCGCATTAAATAAGACTGGCCTACCTTGCAAGGTTGTTGCAAGATCTATTAAGATAATGGCCAGGTTCAGATGACTAAATCACAGCCTGAAAAGCTGGGTTAAAAATAGGAACAGTTTTTAATGCATTGCTGCAGCAAAGTTACGCTAAAACCTAAGTTGACCCAAGATTAAAACAAAAAACTCTAGCCGCCACCACAGTCTCCTGGCCCCCACAACCAGAATGCATCACTCCAGGAAGGACCCCCACCCAACCTTTAGTGAGAGAGGGCAAAAGAGAAGGACTCTGCATGGGTAGTTGCACAAATTTACCAGCTGTGCTCCTGCACTGGCAGCAAGGCTAACAAACAGAGGAGCTGGGAACGTGCTGGTCCCATATCTCCCTGCTTCTGCCTCCTGACCTAATTGTCCCACCTTACCTCAAGATTGGGCCAGCCCTGAGGGTGAACTGTGATGAAACCAGGCACTCTCTTATGAGCCATAACTAACAAACTTTCCATTTTGCCCAAACTAGGAAACTACAGCTGCCAGCTAACTTCACCAAGCTGTTTTCACCAAGCTAACTTCAAACTGTGCTTGGTGAAAACAGGAAACTCTGGCTGATCAGTGGCTTCGTGGTTTGACTGGCTGATCAGTGGCTTCGTGGTTTGACTGATTCCACTGATAGCAGTAAAAATAGGAAGCCCTGTTGCGTTCAAAGGGGTTGTTTGGACAGAGTCTCTGATCAGCATGCCTAGCAGGACAGGCTTAAAAAGGTAAAGGGACCCCTGACCATTAGGTCCAGTCGTCACCAACTCTGGGGTTGCAGCGCTCATCTTACTTTATTGGCCGAGGGAGCCGGCGTACACCTTCCGGGACATGTGGCCAGCATGACTAAACTGCTTCTTGCGAACCAGAGCAGCGCACGGAAATGCCGTTTACCTTCCTGCCAAAGCAGTACCTATTTATCTACTTGCACTTTGACGTGCTATCGTACTGCTAGGTTGGCAGGAGCAGGGACCGAGCAACGGGAGCTCACCCCATCGCAGGGATGCAAACCGCTGATTATTATTACTTGCATCCTGCCTATCTGACTGGGTTGTCTCTGCCCATCTGGGTAGCTTCCAACAAAATAAAAACCGTCAAAAATTGCCTTGTAAAAGGCTGCCTTCAGAAGTCTTCCATTTTGTAGAAATGGCCTTCGGTTTTAAAGAATTGCCCTCTTTTCGAAATCATGTGGTGTAAACATGTATGTTGTCCTCTACGTCCAGACCCACACATAGTAGGAACAAGCAGTGCTTGCAAACTTGCCATCTAAGATGAACTATCTTGCAAACTTGCCATCTAAGTTGTTTACTCCTGACCGAAGTTCCTGTTTCCCAAAAGGACAGGAGGGGGAGCAGAGGAGGAAACGGATGGGTTTGAAGGCTCTTTCCACCAGCCGTCTCTCTCCCCTGAGGAACAAGAGCAAAGGGTGTTTGCAGGGCAGGAGGGCAGAGAAGGAGGCAGTGAGGGCAGAGGGAGCAGTGGGCGGATCCACCGCCTCTCCCAGGGGGTTCTGATGCAAGCAAGGGGCTTCCTTCTTCTCCATGCAAGGGCCACCCATGTATTCAAAGCAGTCCTTTGCAGATTAACTCTTAAGTTCCAAGGAATCTACTTTCAGGCCACTAATGTGCATACCATGCCAGCCTTAGGAAGCGAGGCGGGACAGGCAGGTGAAAGGAATTTGCAAGGGTGTTTGAAAATGGGTGGAGGATCTTGGGAAGGGGGTGTCCAGTTGGGGCTTCTTCAGGGGCAGCGGAATGTCTTGGGCAGGAGAATCCCTGCAGGGGCTCTCAGACTCCCTTGGCTTCTTCTTCCCTCCCTCCCAGGAAGCTGCAACTTGCTCTGGCTTCTGCGCTCCTCAGGAAGCTGAACCTGCAAACCTAGCTGAGACTGAACCTGCAACCCTGGCCAGGATGGAAGGAGGAAGATGGACGGTTGACCTGGTCAGGCTGTCTCCCGCATCCCTCCCCACAACCTCTGAGCATTCCCTCCCAGGACCCTTGGAGAAATCTGGTGAGTTCCAGGGAAGAGGAGATGGGGACAGGGATAGATGGATGGCGGAGGGAGAAAGAGGAAAAGATGGAGAGGAGACAAATGGAAGGAAGTTCCTGACAGGAAGAAGGAACGGGTGAGGCCTTCTCCGGAGCAGCTCTTTGTTTCTTGAATCCTTTTCAAGTCGGGGCAGATTTTCTTCCTCCAGGCTTTGAAACCTTAGGTGTTATTTCCATGGCAGGAATAATTGATGATAATGATGTTGCACACCAATCCTGAACAATGGGTGAAGGGGAATGGAAATGTTTCCCATAATTATTTATAATTAATGTATTTAAATGGTTTCTATTACCTTTATTTTTTATAGACAGAGTCAGAATGATACATTCCACCAGCATCAAAACACAATAGATGCATGCACCTCCCCAGTTTGGTGGGCTTAAGGGACAAAGGACCAGTTATCATGATACATGATTCCTGTGGCTGGAGGCTCTACACTTAGGATTGGGCATATAAAGTCCAAGAGTGTCTGGTATTATAAGCAAATTGTGTAAACTTGCCAATCTTACAGACTGGGGTTGTTTGTGAGAGTGAGTGAGTGAGTGGGATAATAATTTTAGCGCCCCTTGGTTCTCCCGCACAGACGCGAGACAACTCCAGTAGTAATTATCTCAGGTTTATTCCTCAAACTCATAAATCACTGTGGAGTTCAGTCTTCGGCCTGTTCATCCCAGATTGCAGTTGCCGAGTCCTCCAGCAAAGAAGCCCCCACTTTTGCTTTCTTTTCCCCTCTTCTCGCAGATTCTCTCGAGCCTACGATTTTTTGGACAGGCTATTTCGGGGGCTCTGTGTCAGAGCTCAAACTGAAGATAACAGTCTGTGCCCCCCGGCACCCCCTCTTCCTGCTCTTTCTTCTTTCCTCCTGCTGCAGCTTGGCTGCTCCTCCCATGCTTCACATTCCAACTGAATCACATCTCTTGCGCTCTCAGGCTCTGTAAGCGGAGCCACGAGAGGCTTGAGATTCACGTCCCTAAGCTTCCATGGAGATACTGTGGTACAACCTTGGTGCAAATTTCAAAATAAGTACACAAAGCCAACAAAGAGACTCAGAAGTTTATAGTGGCACCAGCTTTCCTGGTCAAGAGTCCACTTTGTCAGACTGCCGCCCACAGAAGCTTAGGCCATAATACACTTATCTGCCTTTAAGGGCTGCAAAAGATGAAAAAACAGAAGCGTAGTTCATCTATGGAATCCATCCTACAGGAGACAGTGAGAGCCAGCAACTTGGATAGCTTGAAAAAAAGGATAAGACTGACGTCTCTGCTCTGCCCTCGCGGTCCTAGGCAATAATGCTTCTTAATACTAGTTACTGGAAAGCACCGGAAGGCAGAGAAGACTCTTGTGCTCCAGTCCTGCTTGCCAGTTTCCCACAGGCATCTGGCTGGACTCTGTGAGAAGAGGATGCTGGACTAGGTGGGCCTTTGCCTGATCCAGCAGGCTCTTCTTAGGTTCCAACATAGTGCAATATTTTTACAGTTACATGTAGCACTTAAGTTTTATTTATTTCACAAGGGAAATACTGTTACTTTAGCCTGAGATCATTCACTTGAGAAAGAGAAATAGAGATGTGTCTAATAAACCAGTTCCAGCATAGATCTGTATTATAAAATGAAGATGCCTTAGTAAGTGTGAATGGAGTGATCATGTATTGCTCTTGCTATTATCTTGCCATTATTAGCTTTCGTAAAATTTGGAACCTCGAGAGGATAGTGGAGAATGAAGGTGTTACAATGAGAGAAGGTGCAGACTGGGATTGACAGGTGTTCAGTTCCCTTTTTGTCTTTCTTGAAAGTCTAACAGGATTCTCTTTCCTCCCAGACTCCCAAACAGGTGAGGAAGATGAAAGTCAGAATTCTATGGAGCCACCTGTGAATTTATGCGAAAGAACAAAGAAATTGAGGATACAACAACGAACTCACACAGGAGAAAAACCATTTAAATGTATTGAATGTGGAAAGAGCTTCGGTGAAAGTGGGAAACTTAGAAGACATCAACGAACTCACATGGAAGAGAAACCATTCAAATGTATTGAATGTGGAAAAAGCTTCATTCAAAATGGAGACCTTAGAATACATCAACGAACTCACATGGAAGAGAAACCATTCAAATGTATTGAATGTGGAAAGAGCTACAGTCAAAATGGAGACCTTAGAATACATCAACGAACTCACACGGGGGAGAAACCATTTAAATGTGTGGACTGTGGAAAGAGCTTCAGTCGAAGTGGCACACTTAAACGTCATCAGCGAAGTCATACAGGAGAGAAACCATTTAAATGTATTGAATGTGGAAAGAGCTTCATTCAAAATGGACACCTTAGAATACATCAACGAACTCACACAGGAGAAAAACCATTTAAATGTATGCAGTGTGGAAAGAGCTTCAGTCATAATGGAGCACTTAAAGTACATGAACAAATTCACACGGGGGAGAAACCATTTAAATGTATTGAATGTGGAAAGAGCTTCGGTGAAAGTGGGAAACTTAGAAAACATCAACAAACTCACATGGAAGAGAAACCATTCAAATGTATTGAATGTGGAAAAAGCTTCATTCAAAATGGACACCTTAGAATACATCAACGAACTCACACAGGAGAAAAACCATTTAAATGTATTGAATGTGGAAAGAGCTTCGGTGAAAGTGGGAAACTTAGAAGACATCAACGAACTCACATGGAAGAGAAACCATTCAAATGTATTGAATGTGGAAAAAGCTTCATTCAAAATGGAGACCTTAGAATACATCAACGAACTCACACAGGAGAAAAACCATTTAAATGTATTGAATGTGGAAAGAGCTTCGGTGAAAGTGGGAAACTTAGAAGACATCAACGAACTCACACGGGGGAGAAACCACTTAAATGTGTGGACTGTGGAAAGAGCTTCAGTCGAAGTGGCACACTTAAACTTCATCAGCGAAGTCATACAGGAGAGAAACCATTTAAATGTATTGAATGTGGAAAGAGCTTCATTCAAAATGGACAGCTTAGAATACATCAACGAACTCACACAGGAGAAAAACCATTTAAATGTATGCAGTGTGGAAAGAGCTTCTTTCATAACGGAGCACTTAAAGTACATGAACAAATTCACACAGGGGAGAAACCATTTAAATGTATTGAATGTGGAAAGAGCTTCATTCAAAATGGACAGCTTAGAATACATCAACGAACTCACACAGGAGAAAAACCATTTAAATGTATGCAGTGTGGAAAGAGCTTCTTTCATAACGGAGCACTTAAAGTACATGAACAAATTCACACGGGGGAGAAACCATTTAAATGTATTGAATGTGGAAAGAGCTTCGGTGAAAGTGGGAAACTTAGAAGACATCAACGAACTCACATGGGACCCACTGTCTGATAGTGGCTAGATTCAGGATAGGAACAGAGGAAGTTGCCTGGTACTGAGTCAGACTATGATTGGAGGGAAGCCAAGATGGCGCCGAGGCAAGTCACGCTCTCTGGCGCTCACTTTTGTTCTTTTAAAACCTTATCTTAATTGCCCTCCGGATGCCAATTTCTAACAAACGGAAAACATTTTAAAGACTCTGAGCACTTTTATAATTCCTGTTGGCCCTGCGAGCTTCAGCTTGTCCCAGCTTGTCTTCAGCTTGTTCCAGCCTACTCCCTCCCTCCTTATCAGCTGCCCGGTCAAGGCTTCCAGAGAGGAGAAAACGCTGCTTCCTGAACTGAGAGCAGAGAGAGAAGAGGTATAAAGACAGAACTGTGAACTGCTTACCCGACCAACGGTGCCTGGAGAAGGTGGGAAGTTTTTAATCTACACAATAATTCTACAACAATGTGTCGGATAGGACCCTCTGGAGGTTTGGAAAACCGGCTTCAGCAAGATATCGTTCTGTGCCCTGCCTTATGTGGTAGGCCTCTGAAAGACTGCTTAGAAGGAATCAGTGAATCAGCCCACAGAAAGTTTCCCTTCTGGGGCTCTTGGATATCCTTCGTTCTGTATAGGGCGGTGAGAGATGGCCTCTAAAGACTAACCTGGGGCCGGAATACAAGGTTATCATAGCTGTACATGCGCTATAGCCAAACCCCACTATTATCCTTTTCCAGCTGCACATAAATTGCCTAAATAAGGCAATTTTAATTTTAATGTAATTTTTAGCCGTTTTATTACTGCTGTCCCTTTGGCAGCATTGTTTTTATTATTATATTCTGACTAGGTTGCTGCGTTTGTGAAACAGCGCTGGTCGCATGATTGAGGTGAAAACTATAGGCTTAGGACAATCGCCAAGATCTAAAAGCAGAGAACTCAAAATAGAGAAATATACTGAGGCTGCTGACGAGCACATCAGGAAGCTGCTGCAAAGAGCAGGTGGGAATATAGATTGATATCCCCACTTGCCCCCCAATCTAAGGCAGTCACACCTGGGGTAAACTGCCCTCTCTTTATATCAAGACAACTTTTACCATGGTTTTTACTAGAAGAACCTATAAGGAGTTGGGTATACTGCCTGACTCGGCAATCAGCCCCCCGGGCCCTGGTAAAAGACAAAGCAAAATCACAAATTACTTTCCTAAGATGGAGGAGGGTAAGAGTCCACAAAAAGAGTTAATTCTTGATGAAGTAATACCCCCCTCTCTTACTGTTCTTGATTGGACGTCTTATTCTAAAGAGATATATCAAGATACTGGAAATATTAACTCCCCATGCAGCCTAGCGCAAGAACTAGCTCTAGCCGAGGAACTTCAGGAGGGAAATACCTCTATTACTAAGGAACAGCTGCCCACGGAAGAAATTACATCAACCCATCAAAACCAGATACCTATTCCAAAATACTCTCAAACAGAATTGAGTGACGGCCGCCCTTTGGATTATTCCCTAGCAATAAGTACTGATCTAGCCAACATAAAAAATTACTTAACAATAACAAATGGGCTACTGCTGACGTTAGTAGAAAATTTCACACCTCAATTAAAAGAGATAAAATTAAATGATTTGCCCCAAGAACATAAAACAGTTGAGCTAGAGGGGACGAACAAACCAGTAATAAATAAGAATCTGCAAAGACACAACTCAAGGGTAAAAGTGAAGAAAAGTAAAAATATCAAAACAACAAGGAAAGTCAAGTATACCCGCAGTAATCGAAACATACATTGGCAGAAATTGTTTAAACTTCTGCCCTCGGCCCCAAATAAATCGACCACACGGGACAGTAAAAAGAAGGGTAAAAAGAGGGAAACAAAGATAGTTACACAGCAACCGGCTAAGGAGGACTTGCCAAGGCTGACTCCAGTAGCAAGTGAGAAGGCAGAAGTAACAATTCAGTCCCTGGATAACCAACTATTTAACAAACCTGATGCTGCGGAAGTAGAGGCCTCTACCTATGAAGGCAATAAAACACTTAGCAAATTGAACAGTGGGGAAGAGGAAGCGCTTAGTAGAGATGATACCCTCCTTCAGTCCTGGCAAGCTTCCAGACAGGAAAGAGATTGGAATTTGATCCTAAATCCCCAGAAATTGGTACTCACGAACTTCCCGAAGCCTAAGGGCTTCCTTACAGGGAAACAGCGAATAATGAACTTTGTATCTAGCCTAAATGACATACTGCCGGGAATGGTTAATTTTAATGACATCACCTTGGTGGAATATCTGTTAGGGTGTGAAACCTAAGACGCTGGCAAGTTAGCAATGTTATGTGACTTTAAGTAGTCAAGCTCGTTAAGTTGTTAAGTTGCTCAGTATATAAAGAGTGTTTGTTTTCTCTGCCTGAGGGGCGTGAAGCAAAAATTTCTGAAAGCTCCGGAGGTGTTTCTGTTATCTTTCTGCAATAAACCTGTCTTTGGAAAGACAGGCTTCCCTGTGTCGTTATTCCTTTGCTACTGAGACTCTGAAGCTTGTACTGCAACAAGAATCTCTGCACTGGACTTAATTAATGCTCTGCAAAGAGAACTGTTGCTGGTTGCGCAGTGGAAGCGTTTACTGGACCAGTACACAAACTCTCTTAGGTTATGGATCCTTCTACGTTTCTACAGCTGTATTGTGTGCAGAGAAAGTGAAAGCAGCTTTCGGATGAGAGAAGACCGGCTTGGTCGTAAATCCAGCTCTTAAAGGAACTGAGAGGCTGCAGAAAGTTGAGAGAGCTGCGTAAGTGAAGATTTACAGCTTCATTAGCTGCAAAAGGCTAGCTTGACCTCCCGTTGTGTTTTTGTTTTGTTAATAAAAACAGAGGACGGTGGTAGGTTGCTAGTGAAGAGACGGAGGGAAAAAGTTTAAAAGGCTTCAGAGGAGGCTGGAGGCGTCTGAAAAGTGAGTAAAACAAATCCCAAGGGGAAAGAGAAGCAAGGGCACACAGAGGGAGTAGCAGCAGACCCCAAGAATGGCAGTGGAAAATTTCCAGGTTCCCTTTACAAAGTTGAACTCTGCTAATTACGTGCAGTGGTCTAAGAGGGTTCAAGTCTGGTTGGAAGCCAAAGAAGTGTGGGCTGACTATGTCCAGAGGCGAAAGCTGTTTGTGGCTGTTGCAGCAGATGCCACAGCAGAGCAACAGGCTGCTGCACATGCTCAGAACAGGGAACATGATAAAATGGACACTAAAGCTAGATGCATGTTGATGGTATCGATAGACGATTCCCAATTACCTCATGTGGAAAATTTAAGGTCTGCATTTGAAATTTGGGAAGCTCTTAGGCGAATTCACCATAGAGCCACGCCCGGAGAGAAGGTGAACATTATACGTGCTTTGTATGAGTTGAAACTGAAGCCAGGGGATAGTGTGGTTGAACACACGTCACAGATGACTGAGTATTTCAACCGACTGTCATCTCTAGGTGTGAATTTTCCTGAAAATATTAAAGTTTATACTCTGCTTAGCAGCCTGCATGCAGGGTTTGAAAACTTAGTACTAACTTTGCAAGTTTTGCCAGAGGACCAGCTGAATATGAATTATGTGACTGGTAGATTGTGTGAGCAAGAATATCAACATCATCGAAAACGTATTGATAATTCAAATACCCCAAGGGTTGGATGTTCAGATAATTCCCAGCTTGGGGAAACTAGCAGGCAGAGCTGTAAGGAAGCCTCACAAGTGTCTGCTATGGCCAGCAAGTCATGTTTTCGATGTGGCAGCAGGTTTCATTTGATAGCAAAGTGCCCAGAAAAGCAACAGGAATTTCAACAGTCTAAGGCCAGTTTCCGGAGCTACAGGGGAAGACGACGTGAGAACTACAAGAATCAATGATCCAGAGGGGGAGCAGGTGCTGATAAGGGACTATCTGCAATGGCAGCACAACAGAGTCCTAAAAGGAGCCAACAAACCTTGAAGTGGATTATTGACAGTGGAGCAAGTCACAGTTTAGTTCCACCTAGTGGCAGCTTGATGAACTGCAAGACATTGCCAGTTGCAAAAACTGTGACTATAGCAGACAATAGTAAACGAGAAATGAACCTTAAAGGCACAATTTATGTTAATTGTTTGCAAACTAACCTTCCTGTTTTCATTCTTCCAGGAATGAAGAATGGACTTCTGAGTGTGTCATGCCTGGTAAAAAGTGGTTTTAAGGTTGAGTTTGAAAATGATGTGTGCACCATTTCGAAACAGGGGAAGGAACTAGTTAAAATTCCCTGTGAGGATGGGCTTTTTGTTTTGGATGAAGAGCAGTTAGCAGCAGGTAGATGTTCAACAGGTGAAGCGCAAGCTAAGTGTGTAAATAAGGCTCCTCATACAGGTTGTGCACATCTACTACACAGAAGGTTAGCTCATATATGCTTTAAGTATGTAAGCAAGATGCCAGATTTAGCTGAGGAGTGTAACATTAAACCCTGTCCAAATTTTCTGGATTGTTGTGCTTGTAAACATGCTAAGGTTAAGACATGTAACTATCCTAGATCTGATAGAGTAAGCAAGAAACCCTTTGAACTTGTGCACACAGACGTGTGCGGCCCTATGCTAGTCAAATCGCTTGGAGGTGCGAGATTTATGCAAATTTTGGTGGATGATTTTTCAAGGGCTAGTTGGGTTTTCTTTCTGAAAGAAAAATCACAAGCAGCTTCCATCCTGATGGATTGGATTGAAGAAGTCGAATGTAAATTTGACACCAGGGTACGTAAAATACAATCAGATCGTGGTGGGGAATATGTGAACCACACGCTGGAGACGTGGTTAAAAAGGAAAGGTATAGTTCATAGACTTACCAATCCCTATTCACCACAGGAGAATGCAGTTGCCGAAAGAAAATTTCGAACATTACAGGAAGCCATTGCTGCTTTGCTGTTTGATTCTGGACTTCCACAGCAGTTTTGGGCTGAGGCTGCACTGTATGCAAATTATACTTTTAACAGAGTGTACAATAGCACAGTAGGCAACACTCCTTACTTCATGCTATTTGGGGAAAAACCAAAAATTGATCATCTAAGAGTTTTTGGATGTCGTGCTTATGTGCTGGTGCCTAGGGCACAACGTAGGAAAGGCGATCCTAGATCTAAAGAAATGTTTTTCTGTGGTTATCAAGCAAACACAAAAGGTTGGAGATTTGTGAATGTAGAAGGCAATCAAACGAAAATCACAATCAGCAGAAGTGCGGAATTTTGTGAACAGGATGGTTGGAATAAAATTCATGGAAATCCTGACATACTATTTGATGTGGTGAACAGTAACAATGAAACTCAGGCCCCAGGGCAGGTATTAGTTCCAGAACAGGCTGAGGAATTTGAGTCTGAGGACGAGGGTGAGAAATCGTCTAGTTCACCCAAGTCTGTAAAGTCAGAATCTTCTAGCTCTAAAAGTTCACCTGTACAGCAAGAGAGACGTGTAAAGTCAGAATCTTCTAGCTCTAAAAGTTCACCTGTACAGCAAGAGAGATGTGTAAAGTCAGAATCAGAAAGTTCTTCAACTACTAGTGACAAACAGGTGACAACTAGTGATTCTGGGTCAGAGGGGGAAACTGAAGGAACATCACAGGAACTGTTAAGGCGTTCCAAGCGTGCCAACAAAGGTATACCTCCTGAAAGGTACCAAGCTATTAGTGTTTGGGCTGGTTTGGCAAATTGCGAACCTGAAAGTTTTGAGGAGGTTGAGCAATTACCCCAGGAGGAGGCCAGTAGGTGGCGTGAGGCCATGCACAAAGAGTTGAATTCTATGAAAGAACTGGGTGTGTTTTCCATCACCAAACTGCCAGAAGGTACCAAGGCAGTAAGTTGTAGGTGGGTGTACAGGATAAAGACAACAGCGATGGGGAAACCAGAGTACAAAGCAAGGCTTGTAGCTCGAGGTTTTACGCAAAGAGAGGGGTTACATTATTCCGAAGTCTATGCACCCACTTCAAGGAGTGAAACCCTACGGGCACTATTAGCAGTTGCTGCTCAGAAAGGGTTCAAAGTGAATCAATTTGATGTCTCTACAGCTTATCTTCATTCAGACTTGGCTGAAGAGCTCTATATGGAGCTACCGCCAGGATTGAAAGTTGGTAAATCAAATCAGGTATGGAAACTACATAAATCTATTTATGGACTCAAGCAATCTGCTCATAATTGGAATGAGTGTTTGAATGACGTTTTGGTAAGCATTGGTTTTAGCAGGAGCAAAGCTGACAATTGCTTATATTTCAGAGGTTCAGGAGATGCTCAAGAATCTTTGCTTGTTTATGTAGATGACCTGATTTATACTTCAAAGACACAAGAACAAGTAAAAAAACTAGCCAAGGAGTTAAATAAACACTTCAAAGTTAAGAATCTTGGTGATGTGAAGGTCTATCTTGGTGTTCAGATAGATAGGACCAAAAATGGCAGTTTCCTACTGAATCAAAAAGGCAAGATATTGCAAATGTTGAAAAATGTTGGGCATGACGGAGTGTGCAGGTGTTAGAACACCAATGGAAATGGGTTTTGTAATAGACAATGAGTTCAAGGTTAGTGCTGAATTCAAGCGTGCTGAAATTTTTCAGTCAGCACTGGGAAGCTTACTTCATCTTTCGCAATGGAGTAGACCAGATATTGCTTACGCTGTTAACTTAGCAGGGAAGCTTCAAAACCTAGTGTAAATGCATGGAAAGGAATTCAAAGAGTGTTAAGATATTTACAATACACCAAAGATTTTTGCCTTGAATTATCTTCTGAAGGACAAGCACAGATTACTTGTTGGGCAGATAGTGATTGGGCAAATTTAAAGGATAGAAAATCAGTGTCTGGCTGTGTAATAAAATTTGGTAACTCTCTGATTGGGTGGAGATCCAAGAAACAGAACCTGATTGCTTTGTCGTCAACAGAAGCTGAGTTCTGTGCCTTATCTGAGTTATGTAGAGATCTAGAATTTTACAAATGCTTGGCACAAGAGATGTATGAAAAGGCCATCACTCCAATCACTGTGTCTTAAGTTAGCACAAAATGGGCAGTTTAAAGGTCGTACTAAACATTTGGATATCCGCTTTCAAAATGTTTGTCAAACGGTAAAAGCAGGAATTGTTAAATTAAATTACTGTCCCAGTCATGAAAATCAAGCTGATGGTTTTACAAAACCGCTTGGGTTTCAGCGGCATGAAAACTTTTGTGAAGAAATGGGTCTGAAGTAATTTTGTTTTTGTATTGCCAGCGAGAGGGGGTGTTAGGGTGTGAAACCTAAGACGCTGGCAAGTTAGCAATGTTATGTGACTTTAAGTAGTCAAGCTCGTTAAGTTGTTAAGTTGCTTAGTATATAAAGAGTGTTTGTTTTCTCTGCCTGAGGGGCGTGAAGCAAAAATGTCTGAAAGCTCCGGAGGTGTTTCTGTTATCTTTCTGCAATAAACCTGTCTTTGGAAAGACAGGCTTCCCTGTGTTGTTATTCCTTTGCTACTGAGACTCTGAAGCTTGTACTGCAACAAGAATCTCTGCACTGGACTTAATTAATGCTCTGCAAAGAGAACTGTTGCTGGTTGCGCAGTGGAAGCGTTTACTGGACCAGTACACAAACTCTCTTAATATCTACATTATGATGGTCACTCAGTGAGAGCACTGACTACTTTTAGGGATCAGAACCTGGCCAAGTTTATTCTTAGGTCAAGACCTGCCTTCTTAAAAGCACAGATAACAATACTTAGGCTCTTTGAAAATAAGGCTCCTTTGAGCCCCCTTTTGAAAACTAAGCAGGCAAATCTTAGAAAGGGGAAACAACTCTCAAAATTTTGGCCTGACAAACAGAATCCGCAATGCCTTGTGAGCAAAGGTGAGGATTTCTTTACTATGGAAGAAAATATCCTAATTGACAAATTCTGGATGTTCCCACCATTAATACAAACTGACATCTTGGGAAGACTAGACAAGCTAAGAGATAAGCTGGCCGAGAGAGCTTCAGGCAACGAGGTTATTAAGGGAGACCAAAAAAAGACCACAACACGTAACCTTCAGATTAAAGCGGAGATTAACTTTCCACCAAGAGAGAATGTGCCACCCTTCAAGGAGAGCACTCCATCACCCCCCCGAAGGAGAAATATCCCTAAGGTGACCCCACCAGACGTATGGGACAAAATGAGATACCTAGATGAAACAGAACTGGGCCAAAATCAGGCCGCAACAGAATATCCACAGAAGGAATTTATGCATAATAAAGATCCGGTGTTCACAAACGTGAGCACTTTGCATCCACCTATTGAAATCGTAGAGCGGCTGGATAGCCCGCCATACAAAGACGATAGGCGACCGATACATAGAGCAACAAACCCTAAAAGTACGTTAGCTAATAATTGACAAAGACTCGACTATGATAAAGCCAATCTTAAATTTTTATCATGGAACATTGCTGGTTGGCTCAACAAGGCGACTGACCAATCATTTGTCAATTTTATTCAAGATCATGATATAGTCTTCCTGCAAGAGACATGGCTAACAGGGGACTTAGATGTAAATGGTTTTGCCTCATTTTCGCTTGCAGGTTCACCAAGCAACAAAGGGGGACGAGTTAAGGGAGGGCTAGGCATTCTAATATCCACAAGGTTGAGAGCATCTTTCATCGAGTTGGAGCCTCTGAGCAGTGTGGCCATGGCATTATTAATGAAATGCAGATATTGCACACTTCTATTGATTAATATATATGCCCCTCCCCAAAGAGGCAAGCAGCTTATCAAAAATATCTGGCATAGGCTAGAATCATATGTCGATGAGCTAATGAATCAAACTCCTGCAGCGGCAGTGCTGCTGGCTGGGGATTTAAATGCCAGAATTGGCCAATCAGACGAAGCGTTATATGCTCATTTCCATGACGTACCTCCCATTTCTGAAGAAGCCCATTCTATTCCCCCAAGGCTCTCAAAAGACAAGGGCTGCAACTATGCAGGCCTATGCCTTCTACGTTTTTTCAACAATCTGGATCTGACTGTATTAAATGGTCGTGTCGACAGAGAACCCAGTGGGGAATTTACATTTATATCCAACATGGGAGCCTCCACTATCGATTACGTCCTGGTGTCATCTAACCTTTTGAGCAGAGCACGGGAATGTAAAGTGGTGGAGAGGGTTGACAGCGACCATCTACCGCTCTGTTTAATACTGGATGTAAGAAAAGATTTATTTTGCTCTGATAAACTTGTAGCCCCATGTTTTGAAAACATGGAGCTAAGATACTCACGTATCAAATGGTCCAGCAAATTGAGTGATGAACTATCGGAAAGACTTCACTCAGATACTTTTCTTGCTAGAAAGGAGAACCTCGTTAATTCCCCAACTCCTGAGGCTAGATTAGACATGTTCCGGGAACTGATTTCGTCCCTACAACCTTATCTGACCAACAAAAAAACGCCATGGCAATCTCTACACTCTAATAAATCCAAACCTTGGTTTGACCAAGAATGCATGGCTATGAAACGCCTCCTGCTGGATAAGTACAGGAACTATAGAGCAGCGAACTTACCTTCGCTTCCATTAGACTGGTTTGAGTTAAAACGCAGTTATAAAGCTTTGATTAACAAGAAAAAGCTCCAGGCACAAAGGGAGGAATGGCAGTGCCTAGTGGAGGCCTCCTGAAGGAAAGATTCTGCCACGTTTTGGAAAACAATTGCAAAAAGCTGGAGAGACTCCCCAATTGAAATCGAATACTCTATACCCGCTGGAGCATGGGAGGCCTACTTCCTCTCATTATATTCATCAAATCAACTGGTCCCAGTTCTGCTTCCTGCTTCAAGTGAATTTGGCAAGGAATGGCCCCCTGTGACCACAGAAGAAATTACTGGCCTTATTCAATCTCTTAAATCAGGGAAAGCCCCGGGTGCTGATAATATCCCACCAGAAATTCTTAAGGCAAATGTTGAATGGTGGGCCCCTGTGCTAGCCGCCTTGTTCACTAGTATAAATCAAGCAGCTATTATCCCCGAGGACTGGGGTTTAGCCATCATCATTCCAATATTCAAGAAAGGAAACAGAACTGAGCCAGCTAACTACAGACCAATCAGTCTATTAAGTATTATTAGTAAACTGTATGCTGCTCATTTATGTGATAAATTAGTGGAGTGGATGGAAAGAGAGCATATTCTATCAGAAGCTGGCTTTAGAGCAAAGCTGGCTTTAGAGCAAAGCATTCAACCATAGACCAGGTCCTTATCCTTCAACACCTGGCAGATAAATATTCTAGAAAAGGGGGGTCTTTATATGCAGCTTTTGTCGATTTTAAATCGGCTTTTGATCTAATACCAAGGGATAGACTCTGGGAAAAGCTTGGCGCTACAAACATAGATAAACACTTATTACGCCTTATTCGTGGTCTGTACGAAAACACCAGAGTGAGGGTAAGATGCGATCGGTCAGGCCATCTAATTAAAGAAATTCAAACGCACTATGGGGTTAAACAAGGATGTCTCCTCGCGCCAATGCTATTTAATTTCTACATCAACTCTCTAGCAGTAAACATGGTGAAAGAAAATGCCCACCCTCCCAAACTGGCAGGTTTGCCCCTCCCGGTGCTTCTGTATGCGGACGATGCAGTCCTACTCTCCTTTTCCTGCGTTGGCTTGAGGAAGCTTTTGAGATCACTTGCTGACTATTGTCAAGTGGAACAACTATCAATAAATTACAGCAAATCTAAAATTATGGTGTTTTCAAAAAAAAGAAGGAAACACAAATGGAGAATAAATGGTCAACCTATTGACCAGGTAGCAACTTTCAAATACCTGGGAATAACTTTTCAGGAAAGGGTCTCGTGGCACCAACAGATGAAAAACGCCATTGCCAACGCAGGAAGGGCCAATAAAGCCCTTACAAGATTTTTTCACGGGAAAGGGGGTAAATACGTTCCGGCAGCCTCCCAGGTTTTTGCTGCAAAAATACTCCCACAACTCACTTATGGATCCCAGGTTTGTAGTTTTAAAAATTTTGCACCTATGGAGGCATTTCAAACAAAATTCTATAGGTGTCTATTGGGGATCCCCCCCCGTGTATCTAATATAGCTGTCCACTTAGAAGTTGGACAACCACCCGTTAACGCGCGGTTGTGGATTCTAAAGATACACTATTGGTTAAAACTTATTTTTTCCCCGGCCGGTCTGGCTCCTTTAACACTCTTAGACACCTTTCATTCTACCTGGAAAGCTTCCCTGTTTGAAAAGATAAGAAGCTTGGGATTCTCCCCGCAGATCTTGATAGCGGCAGGATATGAGAGAGCCAAAAGTCAAGTGCTTCAACGCATTAGGGACATAGAGTTGCAATGTCATATGGGCAAAATGGATAAACATGCCATAATTAGAGACTTTGGGAGAGGGTTTTCACCCGCAAATTATCTGGCTGATTTACAAATTCCTAAGTACAGACACTCCTTTACCCTGGCCAGATTCAACGTTCTGCCCTCTGCCCTGCTGCTAGGCAGATATGAGGGCAAACCATATGAGTCACGTGTTTGCCCATGTGGCTCATCGGAAGTGGAAACAAGTCTGCATGTATTGCTGCACTGTAGTTACTACGAGGATCTACGCCTGACCTTTATTGCCCCAGTTCTACAAAAGCTTAAACATGAACCAGAACTCCAACGTATGAGAGCCTTGGTAGAAGATAAGGTTCCTGAAATTACGATCAATGTTGCCAAATTCTGTATAGCCGCTATTAGGCGTAGGAAACAAGAGCTTTCCAATGTCAATATGCAGGGGAAGGCAAATATTTCATTTTATTTATGCTGTCTAATTTTAAATTGCTGTTATGGCCTAATCTGTATTGAAATTGTCCTTTGTTTTTTTCCGGTGTTATGCTTCACTGACTAGCTGTACGAGTTAATCTGGTCTGTGACCGTTTAATAAAATTTGATTTGAACTCACATGGAAGAGAAACCATTCAAATGTATTGAATGTGGAAAGAGCTACAGTCAAAATGGATACCTTAGAATACATCAACAAACTCACACGGGGGAGAAACCATTAAAATGTATTGAATGTGGAAAGAGCTTCAGTGCAATTGGGAGACTTAGAAGACATCAACGAACTCACACAGGGGAAAAATCACAGATACTTTAATAAACCGTATAGGTGTTTTTTACCTTTCCTTCTATGCTTCCTTGTAATACTGATAAAATCAAACCACGCCAATGCTTTTAGCCCCAGAAGAGGAGCTCCCCTTGGTGTCAGGGGAGGGGTCCAAGGGAGCATCTGAAGCCCTGCCATTCCTTCTGTCCCTGGCCCCTTCCCCTCCTCTCTCTGCCATCCCTGTGCCACTCTTGACTCCACAGCAGGAGACTGGATTTGTCTGTGATGGTGAGATGTCCTGGCTGGTTGAAGGACCACTTCCTGTTTCCTGCAGCTCCATCCTGCCTTCTCATGCAAGGTGGAGTCATGAAGCAGGCAAAGACTGAGCACACCTAAGGGTGGCGCAGTGGGTGGGTGGGATTCTGCTTAACCTTTCCCCGTCTGCTCCTTTTCTGGATCCAAATCCCCACACAAAAAGGGGCTTTGTGAGGGCGCAATCAATGTTATGAACCTGCCCTGAAAATCATTGCTTTGTGACCGTAAGAGGCCCTTCTCAAAAAAACAAGCATCAAGAGAATTTAAGCTACAGAATTTAAAACAAACAGATAATTACAAAAAAAGAAAGCAGTCTGGTGCCACATTGCGTAGGAGTTAGTTTAACACACTCTACCTGGGGCTGCCTTTGAAAAGAGCTCAGAAAGTTCAACTGGCTGAAAGAGCTGCAGACACATTACTGACCAGGGCTGGCTATAGGCAGCATAGGACTCCCATATGAGAACAGCTCCGTCTGCCTAATTGTCTGTTTCTGGACACAATGTGCTGGTTATCACCTATAAAGTCCTGCTTTGCCTAATTCAAAAATGCCATGTCCTGTATTGATAGTTTTGTCCAGTATTTCAGATCTATCCCCCCACCCCGCCAAATTAGGGATCCTCTCCAAGCACCTTTGTTTGAAATGGTGTGTGAATGTGAAAAGGCCTGCATTTAAACTCTGGGTAGCCAAGCACAGACAGACTGACAGATTCATGAGTATCTGGGTTCGTGCATGCATGTGTGACAAATTCCAGGGGGGGGGCCCATCCTGTGAGGCTGCAGGAGATTGGAATGGATTGTTTTGAAGTCACTTCAGTACCAGGTGGAAAGAGAAAACCAACTGTCCACCAACCCCCCTCCCTGCCCTGCCCTGCCCTGGATTCACCACCCTGTTCCTTGTTTTACTGCCCTGTATTTTGCCTCACACTTACTAAGCTAAATTTTGGCTTAGTTTTGGTTTAGCAAACCTGACTAACATGCCACTTTCAAACCTGAAAGCTTTTTTCCTCCTGTTTTGGTTTGGAAGTTGGAGGAAAGTCAGATTCATGATCTGCGACTGCCCATTTATTTGGACTTTTCAGCACTGTGGCCGCTGTCACCCCTAAGCTCACGTCAGCAATGTCTAGGCAGCACTATGACCATGTATATACGCAATGGACAAGCTTTACAGAATTCCTTCAAACCATAGCAAGTACAAAATGAAATCTTTAGTCTCAAAGTCTCTGGAAATCTTTCAATGAAGTGAGGAACCAGACTTTGTAGGATGAAAGACAAGCTGTGAAGCTTTGTGTGTTCAGCAAATATGATGTCCAACACTGAACAGTGATTCCGGATATTGACTACTGTTTTGTGGAATTCTTGTCAGCGTGGTGGGAGGATATAGAAGAAGAAGAAGAAGAGTTTGGATTTGATATCCCGCCTTTCACTCCCTTTAAGGAGTCTCAAAGCGGCTAACATTCTCCTTTCCCTTCCTCCCCCACAACAAACACTCTGTGAGGTGAGTGGGGCTGAGAGACTTCAAAGAAGCAATATAGAATTGCTTCATAAACTGAAAATAAAGTTTTGCAGACGATGAACTGCATGACATACCACTTTACAAAAATTATAATCTAGAATACAAACAGTAATGAAAAAGAGTACATACCCCATCTTATTTTGAAGGAATGTATGTAAATGAAAATACCAAATGCTATGGAACATGTAATAATGTAGTCACTGCTACTAACAATATTTTTTGAAAAACATATAAAGCCAACTCCAGGTGGTGCTAATAACAAGGAGGTTGAGTTTAAAGGTACAGTGCAAAGTAACAATACAAATACAAGGAGTCTGGGATTAAAGGAGCAGTGTAAAGTTACAGACAAAATACTTTTTGAATGTTGTCTAGATTTCTACAACTGATTTAGGGTATTTTTGCACTGCTGAATCAGGAAATGGCATCCATTTTTCTTCATCAGGTCAAGTTTACTGTAAACTGAATGGTGGGCATTGATAAAGGTAAGTTCACGTAAATTGCATGTTGCTTCACCATTTTTCAAACTTCAGGGCTTGAACTTCCGTTTCTTGGAACTTCAGGAATGCTCAGCGGCAGGGAGGTCTCTCTTCAGAGTCCAACAGTAGTCAGCCATCATGACTGTGTCCCAGCGACCCTGATACCTGGTCTCCATCTCTTTCATGTCCTGATGGAGTCTCTCCCCCTGCTCGTCACTCATTGAACCCAGGTTCTCAGGAAACCGGTCCATATGTGAAAATAGGTAGTGCATCTTGACGTTCATGTTGCAGCCCAGGTTTCTGAAAGCAGTCAGCATGTTGTTGACAAGTTCTGCGTAGTTTCTGGCCTTATTGTTGCCAAGAAAGTTCATCACTACCAGAACAAATGCCTTCCACGCTTCCAGTTCCACTTTGTTCATTGAGTTTCCGAACTCTGGATCTCGGATGAGCTGATGGATCTGAGGACCGTCAAAGATGTCAGCTTTCAACTTCTCCATGGTCAATCCTGGAAAAGCCTGCCACAAGTAAGTGAAGCAGTCACCATCCTTGTCCAGAGCCTTGGTGAACTGCTTGATTAAGCCGAGCTTGATGTGCAGCGGTGGGAAGAGTATTCTGTCTCTGTCCACCAGAGGGTCATTGATGACGTTCCTTTCTTTGCAAGGCACCAATTCCTCCCGCACAGGCCATGTAATGCTGAGCACGGTCCCTACAGGACGACATGCTGATTGAAGATCAGGATACTTCATGGGGCGGCTGCCCCATTAACTTAGTTTTGATCCCCCAACTTTATGCTTTGCCGCACCAATTTATGAAAGATTTCAAGGTTTTATGACTTCAAACTGATCCCTTTTCGACATAATCACCCAGAACTATCAGACCTGAATACTTCTTGTCATTAAAACAATCATTTCCAATCAAAACAATTATTCGACATGGCATTTTACCCCCACCAACTTCTTCTAAAATGCTCCACACAAGCGTAAGGTAAAGATAAAGGTACCCCTGCCCGTACGGGCCAGTCTTGACAGACTCTGGGGTTGTGCGCCCATCTCACTCAAGAGGCCGGGGGCCAGCGCTGTCCGGAGACACTTCCAGGTCACGTGGCCAGCGTGACAAAGCTGCATCTGGCAAGCCAGCGCAGCAAACGGAAACGCTGTTTACCTTCCCACCAGTAAGCGGTCCCTATTTATCTACTTGCACCCGGGGGTGCTTTCGAACTGCTAGGTTGGCAGGCGCTGGGACCGAACAGCGGGAGCACACCCCGCCGCGGGGATTCGAACCGCCGACCTTTCGATCGGCAAGCCTTAGGCGCTGAGGCTTTTACCCACAGCGCCACCCGCGTCCCCCACACAAGCGTACATGTGAACGAAAACGTAAAAAAACGACGTGGCCATAGCTCAAAAACTTGACCTGATTGAGCAAAACCAATGTGATTTTTGGATTCAGTGCATCAGATTCGTCCTAAATCAACTGAAAAAACACAGACAACAAAATTGTTGTTGACCAGTAAAATGAAATTTGAAAGAATTGAAGTATAACTCAGAGTTGAGACCCCCTGGATAAATGGTTTGAAACATGAAAAGAAACCGTGTTTCTTGCTGCCGTAACTGTCGCTCATAATCTTTTCTGATGCTAATTGCCTTCTGATTCACCCATAAAACTGTAAATAATAGATCTGTATCTGAATGATTATGAGAAACAAAATGTTCTACCAGAGGTGCCTCCAAATTAGCATTATTAATACATGATCGGTGTTCACCAATCCGAACCCCCACAGCTCGAGTGGTAGAGCCTATATACAATAAATTGCCAGCTGCTGCCTTTGCTGCCTTCATGTGTTGTGATGGCGGCAGCAGCGGCAGAGGCAGCAACCCTCTCATTCCACTAACGAAAGGAACCTCTGAAGCCTGGTGCTGGGCTGGCTCCCTCCACCATCCCTCCACTTGGATACCCACTCACACACACAGAGAGACCCATGCACCCTCTTGCCTTCCCTCACGTTGCGCACTGCCCCCAAGCTCAACTTGCCCTCTTGGTCAGGCTGCCGAGAGGGAGGGGAGGGGGGGCTTCTGCTGGGCCAGAGCCGCTTCTCTTCTGGGCAACACCCCCCTCCACACCCCAATCCCTTTTCTGTTCCGAGCGGCTGTGTTGCAGGGCCCCCGGGTAACATATAAATACCCTCTATTTAAAACGTTTTCTTATCAGGCGATCATCGAAATTTTTATTTATGGACATATTACTGACATATTTTTTAGCTGCTTTGGGGGGGCCCTCCTCACCTGCGCCCCTAGTGGGGGCTTTCCTCGCTGTCCCCTAACTATGGCCCTGACCCCAATCACTGCAGCCTGTGTGGGAAAGCCTTGAGGAGCTCACTGTGTGCAAGGGGGCTTTCCCAGGAGAGAAGCTGTACTGGTGCTCCGAGGGCAGGAAGAGCTTTGGCTGGAAATCGTTGCTCACTTCACACAAAAGGATCCACATGGGGAAGAAGCCATACAGGTGCTCTGAGTGCAGGAAGAGCTTGGGGGTCAGAATCCACACAGGTGAGAGAAACCTTCCCATTGCCCTGACTGCAGTGAGAGCTTCAGACAGTTAGCCTCCCTCTCGTGACACACGGGAGAACCCACACAAGAAGAGGGGGAGAAGAAGGATCAGAAATATTTCCCTTGAAGCTTGAATTGGTTTTTATTTATTTTTATTTGTTTTATCTGATGTGTTGTGAAGCGCTTTGAGGCTTTTTCTTTAAAGTATAAAGCGGTATAGAAATGAAATGAATAATGATAATGATAATTTCATTGCCAAAAATAAGAAACGGCACTTCAACATTCCATTGTGACGATCGTAGCCTAGGTTTAAGGTGCCATTTAGCAATTAACTGATAGATATCTGAGTTTTTAACCCTGCCATGGAAGGATGTCATCAGCAGGGCTTCCTCTCCCACTAATAAGGCTGAAGGGGGCTGAAGCACAAGATGGTGGTTGTGGAGCCTTCGTTTCCAGTATTTTCTTTTGATCGCTCTTGATAATTATTATATTATCACTCCCATCACTCTGGAATAAATCCAGTTAACCGCTCCACCTGTTCCTCTCTTGTTAGATCATTTGGTTGCAATGCCGTCACACAAGAAGAGGAAGATAGATTTGGAGTACCGCGTTTTCAAAAAAGATGGACACACAACTATTTCTTTGTGGAGCTGAAAGGCATGCCCGTGTGCCTCATTTGTGGTGAGCCCTCTCCGTCCTGAAGAAGGCCAACCTGCAGAGGCACTACAGGACGAAGCACATCCAGTATGAGGAGTTCCAAGGGCAGCTGCGCGAGGAGAAGGTCAAGGCGCTGAAAACGGACCTGTTGGGTAACCTGTGGCCCCTCCAGATGATGCCATATTGCAACTCACATCTTCCTTGGCCATTGGCCATGCTGGCTGGGGCTCATGGGAGCTGGAGTCCAAGGATCTAGGTCCACAGATGCCGGGGACAATTCAAATCCCTCCTCAGTCGTGAAGCTGATTGGGTGACTTAAAGCTGGTCACCATCTTTATGCGAAACCTCCCTCGCAGGGTTGCTGTGTGCGTGAAAGCAATATAAATATCAAGGGGAGAATATAAAGTAGGCGAACTGGGAAGTCTGTGAACTGTAGTCTCCTGATCAAAAGGAGATTTGTAGGAGGGAAATTCGGACAGGCTTAGGGTATGAAGTATCTATGATGTAAACAGAGCAGGGCCCTTCCTCTTTACAGCAAGAGCTGGGGAGTTGGCTGTGCAGCCGTGTTTTGAAAACAACTTGTGGTTTTACCTGATCTTGGTGACAGACTCCTTTTTTTTACAGAGCAATTGACTCCCTCTGGGGAAGATCCCCGGGAGACCCCATGTGCTAGTGGGATCATTGCTAGAGTTCTTGTGTACATAGTTGTGTTATAGGAATTCTAAGGTCATCTATATCTACTGTATATCATCTATATCTATATAATCTATATCTATATATAATATGTTCATAAATTTACAAGGCCAAACACATACATAAGTACATAAATGAAGTGTCTGAAATAGTACAGGTGAGCAATCCTGAAACCATTTTGTCTCTTCCAAATTGACTTCAAATGTTTCTCTGCAAGGAGGAAGGAAATGGGAAAGCCTCTCCATTGTCTCTTTGCTCACAAATCCTGTCTTAAGAGTGTATCTGTGTATGAACAGGGTGAGCCTGTGACCTGGATTCAGGAACTAAAGTATTAACCGTCACAAAAAATGGCCAGGATGCCCAGGTAAAAGCAATCAGTGACCATTATCAGGTATCCTGGCAGACAGATTTTCTAATGTAGACCGCCCCTTCTGTGATGTATGTATGATGTTTTGGGGGGTGGTCTTGAGCTACAGAGGAGGCAATTTTCAAATGTCTACATAAGAGCTTGCACACCATTGTTCTAGATTGCTCTCCTCCCTCCCTGTGTGTGGGGAGTGGGGGACCCTGTTGCAACAGTTAAATAAAGATCATGCTTACTAGCTGCTTTGCTTCTGAATAGTCTCTGGTTGGCCTCTGTTAATAATAATAATAATAATAATAATAATAATAATAATAATATTTTATTATGACGGTCAGAGACCAGCTTGCTGGAATTAAATGTCAGTTATATATATTTATGTATGTGTTTGCCTGGTACATTTATGAGCATTTATTTTATATCTTAGAGCTTATAATTCTCATAACAGCCTCTGTTATTTTCTCCTACTGATAGAGGACTTACTTAAGGACTCTATATGGGCTTTTAGATACCCCATAAGGGAAAGGGGAGGTGGGTGGCGTTGTGGGTTAAACCACAGAGCCTAGGACTTGCCGATCAGAAGGTCGGCGGTTCAAATCCCTGCGACGGGGTGAGCTCCTGTTGCTCGGTCCCTGCTTCTGCCAACCTAGCAGTTCGAAAGCACGCCAGCGCAAGTAGATCAATAAGTACCGCTCTGGTGGGAAGGTAAACGGCGCTGCTCTGGTTCGCCAGAAGCGGCTTAGTCATGCTGGCCACATAACCCAGAAGCTGTACGCCGGCTCCCTCGGTCACGACTGGGCCTAATGGTCAGGGGTCCCTTTACCTTTTGTTGTTTAGTCGTTTAGTCATGTCCAACTCTTCATGACCCCATGGACCAGAGCACGGCAGGCACTCCTATCTTCCACCGCCTCCCGCATTTTGGTCAGGCTCAT
Organism: Podarcis erhardii; assembly: GCF_964252035.2. Lineage (NCBI taxonomy): Eukaryota > Metazoa > Chordata > Lepidosauria > Squamata > Lacertidae > Podarcis > Podarcis erhardii. Next base: position 116,598,834 of record NC_138498.1, on the reverse strand, counting down.
GTTTGTAGCTTTGAGAACACTGTCCAACCATCTCGTCCTCTGTTGTCCCCTTCTCCTTGTGCCCTCCATCTTTCCCAACATCAGGGTCTTTTCCAGGGAGTCTTCTCTTCTCATGAGGTGGCTTCACGATCTGTCCTTCCAGTGAGCACTCAGGGCTGATTTCCTTAAGAATGGATACGTTTGATCTTCTTGCAGTCCATGGGACTCTCAATAGTCTCCTCCAGCACCATAATTCAAAAGCCTCAGTTCTTCGGCGATCAGCCTTCTTGATGGTCCAGCTCTCACTTCCATACATCACTGCTGGGAAAACCATGGCTTTAACTATACCTTGTTGGCAAGGTCATGTCTCTGCTTTTTAAGATACTGTCTAGGTTTGCCATCACCTTTCTCCCAAGGAGCAGGCGTCTTTTAATTTTGTGACTGCTGTCACCATCTACAGTGATCATGGAGCCCAAAAAAGTAAAATCTCTCACTGCCTAGATTTCTTCCCCTTCTACTTGCCAGAAGGTGATGGGACCAGTGGCTATGATCTTCGTTTTTTTGATGTTGAGCTTCAGACCATATTTTGCGCTCTCCTCTTTCACCCTCATTAAAAGGTTATATAATTCCTCCTCACTTGTGCCATCAAGGTTGTGTCGTCTGCATATCTGAGGTTGTTGATATTTCTTCCGGCGATCTTAATTCCGGCTTGGGATTCATCCAGTCCAGCCTTTCGCATGATGAATTCTGCATATAAGTTAAATAACCAGGGAGACAATATACAGCCTTGCCGTACTCCTTTCCCAATTTTGAACCAATCAGTTGTTCCATATGCAGTTCTAACTGTAGTTTCTTGTCCCACATAGAGATTTCTCAGGAGACAGATGAGGTGATCAGGCACTCCCATTTCTTTAAGAACTTGCCATAGTTTGCTGTGGTTGACACAGTCAAAGGCTTTTGCATAGTCAATGAAGCAGAAGTAGATGTACCTTTACCTTTACCTTAAGGGAAAGGGAGCAGTATTTTTATTATAACAGCTGCATACAGGTATAACTGGACAGAGCCAATCGTCTTCCACCCCCTGTGCAATTATGCTGCTTTAAACAAAAGTGGGGCTTTTTTCCGGGGGTACACAAACATCCACAACATTCCCCAACTGTTCAAAGTATGGCACTTACTGTAACAATTCCATGGTGAGTATCTGCATCTTTATTGCTTTAAAAGCAAGCACTGGAAAAAAGGGGTTGCTTTTTAAATATTTTGCTTTATTTTTCACGACAGAAAATGAAGCTAAGAACTCCCCCTCTGTCCTTACGTATTAAAATTTCCCTCCACTTTTTCTCAGTACTTCCCACGGAGAATATTTATTTCACATCCGTAGAGTACATTCAGCACGTACTGAAAGTACATGGTTCCCTTAAAAAGATTCATGGGAGGGGTTGCATGTGAGGAATTCTTTGGCAGTTAGTCTGTCTGGCAGCTGCTGCTGCTGCTGCAAATCCCTGTTCAATGTTCCTGTGTCTCTGTGTCTGTGAGGAGAATAGCAGACGACACAGCGATTTCTCCAGAGCAGCTCTTTATTTGTAAGCTGGACAGAACTGAACAGCAAACAGCTCAGCTGGCCTGCTTTTATAGGCAGCCGGCTGTCAACATTGTAGCAGCAACAACCCAGGGTTTCCCACATAAAATAACTGACGTGAACCTGAGTGAAAACTATCTACAGTATCCCCCTGCTGGCCCAGGGTGAGAACTTCAGTACATAACACCCCTCCCCACTGAGATAAGGCGTTAGTTACAATCGTAATGGTTTCCTTATATACAGCACTACGCGTAATGGTTCAATTAGGCACAAAAGCATATCGGTTACATTTCCCATACTTAGACCAACAGTGATACATGTCCAACAACATAGTCCTTTAAATAAGTTGGGCACTTGGAAACTCTGCCAGACCGCCGGGGACTGATAGCCACGTCCGGGGGGCCACACAATTCTTGCTGAGGCTGTGGTGCGACCCTAGGTGGCGTTGAAACCAAATCCCCTGGATCCGCTGCTGTGGGTGGAGCCTCCGCAAGTGGAGTGGTCTGAGTCTGTGGTAAGTCTGGCAGACCCTCTGAAGCGGCTTGGTTCGGCTCCACGCTGGCAGTTTGCGAGGGAGGTGTAGGTGGAGCCTCGCCATCTGTAAGTGTCTCTTCTGGAGCCACAAGCACAGTTGGGGGCACCACGGTAGTGTCCAAGTCCCCAACCCTGCGCCTAAGCTGGTCTATGTGCCGGCGCCACAAGCGTCCGTCTTCGAGTGCCACCTGGTACGAGTGATGTCCAGTGACTCCCACTACTGTGGCTGGCATCCAAGGAATGTCCCCCACATAGTTCCGGGCAAAGACCTGGTTTCCTGGAACAAATGACCGTGGCGCATTGGCACAGCCTGGGGGTTCGGCCACGGCAAAGTCTGGGTGCAGCGGTCGGGTGGTGACCTGAGGCGGTGGCCCATAAGCAGTTCAGGAGGACTCCGCCCTGTGGCCGCATGAGGGGTGATGTGTTGCACGAACAAGTATTTGGCGACCCGCTCGTGCCAGTCTCCCCGGTCCAGGCGCGCCAGTGCCTCTTTTGCTGGGCGCACCATTCTCTCCGCTTGCCCGTTGCTGGGTGGATGAAAGGGTGCTGTTAGGGCATGGCGGATGCCCAGTCCCAAAAGATACCGCTCAAAAAGTGCCTGACGTGAACTGCGGTCCGTTGTCGGAGACAAGGACATCAGGACACCCATGCGTCGCAAACAGGCCTCGCAGCACCCGGATGACGGCCTCGATAGTGGTGGAGGGCATCAGGGCCACCTCCAGCCATTTGGAATAGGCGTCCACCACTACCATAAAGGTCCGGCCGTGAAAGGGGCCAGTCAGATCGATGTGCACCCTCAACCAGGGTCTCCCAGGTGTGTCCCTTAGCTGCCGGTGGTGCAGGCCTTGACTCTTGGCACACTTGACAGGAAGACACCAAGGCAGTGATGGCATCGTCCATGTTAGGCCACCAGACGTAACACCGAGCCAACACCTTCATTTTGACAATTCCCGGGTGGCCAACGTGCAGAGCCTCCAGGATGCGCTGACGGAGTCCCTGGGGAATCATGACGCAGTCTCCCCACAGCAGAACCCGGCGTGGCTTTAGCTTGATGGGGGCGACTTGTAGATCAAGGCTAAAGGAGATGGGCGTACCTGTATATTGCCCCAAAGTGCCTTCAAAAACCTTGGCAAAGTCTTTGACCAGACCCTCAGTCTCTGCGTTAGAGATGCAGTTGATGCTGGTGACTTCCAGGCCGAGGGCATCAAACCAGTCTAGCCCTAGGAGGCTTGGCCACTGACCTTCGACCACCACCAACCGGAGCAGGCCCGAAAAATACTTGAAGGCGATCTGGAACTGGCCAACACCTACCACGGGAATGCCGTTTCCCTGGTAGTCTCTCAGGTGTACACAGGGAGAGTCGAGTTGCCTTTTGGACACTCTGGGTACTAGTCTTTTGATGGTGCTCCAAGACACGATAGACAGGGCAGACCCGGTGTCGATCTTCATGTCACATGGAGCTCCTTCAATGAGCACCGTGACATTCAGCTTGCGTCGCGTAGGCGAGTCGGTTTGGCCAATCGTGGTTCCAGACGGGCAGCGGCAGTTGGTGAGAGCGAAACAGCTTTCCTTGGCAGACTGGAGTGAAGACTTGGACTTGCGAGATGGTGAAGGGGGGTGTGTCAGACGGAGCCGATCGGCAGACCTTAGCGATGTGGCCCCTTCTGGAACACTTCCTACAGATGGCGTCTCTGAATCGACACTTGGCACGGGAATGGTTGCCTCCGCAGCCGGCACATTCCGGTTGGCCCTTGGACTTCTGTTGGAACTTCCTGCGCTCCCGCTTTGTCTGGTGCACGTCATCGTCTTCACTGGAGGATGCCTCATCACTGCTGGCCTCTTCATGATGCACTGGAACTGGCTTCCTAGCAAGACGCGGGCTGCTGGACTTGCGGATCTCCTGGGCGGAGCGTTCAGCAGCTTCTGAGGCCACAGCCTCCTCAATGGCTTTCTGTAGCGTGAGGTCTGGCTTGGCGAGGAGACGCCGTTGCAGATGGATGTCCCGGACCCCGCAGACGATTCGATCCATCAGGGCATCGTCTAAGTCTCGGAACTCGCAGTGCATTGCAGCCTGTCGCAGGGCGGTGGTATAGTTGTTGATTGACTCCCCCTCTGCCTGGTTCCGGTGGTAGAACGCATGGCGGGCAGCAATCTTGGACGGCTTTGGTGCGTAGTGGTTGCGGAGCTTCTCTTGGATCGTGTCCCACGGTGTTGCCTGGACTGCTTCAGGCGCAAACAATGCTCGGGCCGTCTCAAACACCTTAGGCCCACAGAGGCTGAGGAATAGGCCCCGCTTACGCTCCTGTGATACTTGCGTCAGCTTGTTGGCTTGGAGGTAGAAGTCGAACCAAGCTAGGTAGGAGTCCCATGATTCAGAGGCTGGCGCAAACGGCGGTAGAGGCACAAGTGAAGCCATGATTCCGATGCCAGCGTGAAGGGCGATGGATGGAACACCGTGCTCTAGCCAGAGCAGTCAGCTCTGAATTGGTTCTGTTCAGTGATTTCGCTCAGTGATTCAGTTCAGTAATTCAGCTCTGCTCAGAGGTGGCTGCAGCATCTGGCTGTGCTCTGATGTCCATCAATCCCATCCTCGTCGCCAGTGTTAAGTTGTGGGCGAACATAGCAGATGACACAGCGATTTCTCCAGAGCAGCTCTTTATTTGTAAGCTGGACAGAACTGAACAGCAAACAGCTCAGCCGGCCTGCTTTTATAGCAGCCGGCTGTCAACATTGTAGCAACAACAACCCAGGGTTTCCCTCCTAAAATAACTGACGTGGACCTGAGTGAAAACTATCTACAGTATCCCCCTGCTGGCCCAGGGTGAGAACTTCAGTACATAACAAATACAGGACACTGCAAAAGACACTGTGTGTAATGAATGTGCAATAAGCCAGAGAGAGAGTGTTCCCTTCCTATAATGTAAACAGGGAGACTTCTGTCCAGGAGATGGGTAGGGCGGGCGGGTTGCCCCTTCAGCAGACATCATACACAAACACACCGACTACCTGAATCAACACAATCACTTCTGCAAATGTCCCCACAAAACACTTCATTACAGTTTTTCCTATCTATTCAAAGGGCCTCTGCTGCACATAACAATTCACTGATAAATATACAGTGGTGCCTCGCAAGACGAAATTAATTCGTTCCGCAAGTCTTTTCGTCTTGCGAGTTTTTCGTCTTGCGAAGCACGGTTTCCCATAGGAATGCATTAAAAATCAATTAATGCGTTCCTATGGAAACCGCCTTCAGACCAGGTCCCGGGACAGTCTGTCCCCCGACCTCTTCTGAAGGCCGGCGGGGGGCGAAAGTCTTTGCTCCCCCCCCCGCCTTCCCGGAGAGCGGAGAAACGCAGCGCTGCGTTTCTCCACTCTCCCGGGAAGGCAGGCAGGGGGGAGCAAAGACTTTTGCCCCCCGCCAGCCTTCAGAAGAGGTCCAGGACCTCTTCTGAAGGCGGGCGGGGGGCAAAAGTCTTTCTTCCCCCCTGCCTGCCTTCAAAAGCCGTCCGGGGGCTTTTAAATCGCCCCGGGACTGTCCAACATTTCTCATAATTATCTTTAAACAAAGATAATTAAGTCACTTTGCGACTTATCCATATGTACAGACACCACCCCATTCATATCTCCCAACATGATGATGTTGTTGTAATCTAGATAGTCCAGTAAGGTCTCATGCAACTTCTTAAAAAATTCCGATTTTCCATCGTTTGGTGCATAAATTCCTAATATCAAAAATTTTTCTCCTTGTGTTTGAATTTCAATCGCCAAAATTCTGCCTAGTTCATCTTTAAATAAAAATTTCGGTGACAGGCTCTCCTTTGCATATATCACCACTCCTCTTTTCTTGACTTTATCCGAAGAAATGAATTCCTGGCCTAACCTTTTGTTAATTAACAGTTTCCTATGGAGCCTTGTCACATGGGTTTCTTGCAGGCAAATAATGTCCAATTGTTCTTTTTTCAAGATATGAAACACTTTTCTTCTTTTTTCCGGGGAGTTTCCGCCATTTATGTTCCAACTAAGCAGTTGCAGAGACATCCTGGATCAATTCGTAAGTCTTACAATGGGGTATCTTGATTTTCCTCCGATCCCGGTGGTGGTAATGCTGGTCCAGCTCCAGGTGTAGGTTCCGGTAGTGGCGGTGGCCAAGAAGCTGCTGCCCCTTTTTGGAGGTCTTCCCCGTGGTCGTGTAGGAACTTCTGCTGGTCCTCTGGTGTTTTAATTCTTACTTTCCTTCCTTTGTAGGTAAATGATAGTCCTTGCGGAAACTCCCACCTATAAGGGATTGCGTTGTATCTCAACAATTTTGTCAGTTCTAAATATGAGGCTCTAAGATCCAAAAGCTGTTTGGGTATATCTCTGTAAATTTCAGCCTTTTTACCTTGTATCTCCAAAGATTTTTTAAAATGTAGGCCTAGTATCTTGTCTCTTCTCTTGATCTCAAGATGACCAGACAGTCTCTGGCCTTGTCTTTCTTTACCGATCTACCCAGTCTGAATGCCGTCACAATTTTAAAGTCTTTATCTTCTTCTATTCCCCAGAACTTGGAAAATAAAAGTGTCAAAAATCCCTCCAAATTACCTTCCTCCGATTCTGGGATGGCCCTCAGCCTGAGGTTATTCTCCTTATTTTTCAGTTCAACCATTGACAGGTAGGCTTGCTGTTCCCCTACCTGTCTTTGCAGAGGCCTAACTTCTCCCTTAATCTCATCAACCTTTTTGTTCGCTTGCTCTGCTTTTTGATAGGCTTCCTCAGCTAATTTATGATTTTCAGCTGTTGCTCCTTGCAAATTCTCAATTGCTTGGGTATGCTGGGAAACCTTTTCAGACAGTTTACTAATAGAGGATGTTGCTTGGTCAATTTTTGTTGATTGATTGTCCACCTTTTGATTCAAAATTGCTAATTGCTCCAAAATTTGTTTCAAAACTGCTTCAGACCCTCCTGCTGCCATATCTTCTACAGCAGGCTGTTCAGCTTCCACCTCCTGTGCTGTCAGCACAGTTGGGACAGGTGATCTCCGTTGATGAGTTAAAGTTGTTTGAACGAGTTGCACAGCTTTTTTTTCTTTTTCTTTAGCTTTAGCTGCTCTTGTTTTCCCTGTGCCGCTCATTCCCCACCTGCCTCTGTTCAAGGTCAAATTATCTTTTATTCCATGGGATAGACAAATCCAGAATGTACACAATTAAACCTCAGAAAGTCCAAACAAAATGTAGTTCCCAGGCCTCTATATCTCCACAATCCACTAGGGGGGGTATCTCACAGTTTCAAGGAAGGGAATGATTTTTCCGCCATTAAAGTTCCTATATTCCCTATGTTAAATCCTTATAGTTCCGAGACAAAAGGAAAGTTCCCAAAAGCCTTCTATTTCTTAAAGGAAAGCCACAAGGTAACAAGAAAAGTGACAGCAACAATGTTTAAGTGTTGAGACCTCAATGCATGTAACAGTTTAAACTCTTGCAACAGTAATCCGCAGTTTGACAGCTCTCTTGCGCGCTGGCAGCCCGACAGCTTGGTTGTCCCTTTTAAATCCAAAAGCAAAGGAAAAACAAGAAGAAAGTTCCAAAAGCAGATCCCACAGGTTTAAAGATAATTTCTCCTTTATCCTTTAACTAAGTCTGTAAATGCACAATAGTTCCACTTTTACGATCTCCTTTAAACTCCTCAGCATTCCTCAGAGTCTTTGCTTTGATCTGTTTAGCAAGATCGGGAGACGGACTTCCTGTTACTCGCCTCCCGTTTTCGGCCGAATTTCCAAGTTTTAAATTTTGGATCCAGATTTTAATACCCCTTACTCACGGGTAAATTACAGCCAATCCGATGTTTTTCAGGAAGAAAGGTCGGCGCTCATCGGCCGCAGCTGCGCGGCTTTGCATCCACGGAAAGAGCGATGAACTCACAGTGCCGCTCCCCCTTTCACGTTCCGGAGCCCCTTACGGGGTCCCTTCTGCGCTTCTGGGGGGGCTTCTGGCACCCGCCGAGTCCCACGGCCACAGGCTCACTCTGCCTGCGGTTTTTCTTGATGGGTCTCCGCTTTGCCGCAGCGGACGACCCTTTTCCGCGGAGCCCCTCTTCACAGCGTAAAGAGGACCGCCATTGCCGTTTTGCGTCGCCTCCGGAAGCCCGAAAGCATTGTTCTTCTTCCAGGTATTTGGCTCATGAAACCATATGTGGCCTTCACAACTGCAGGGGAAGGGGCGTTTTCCTTTTTATTTTTTACTCTGCTATGCATCTCTGTGTTTTTCTATTGTAAGCTGCCAGGTGATCTGCTGGGGAAGGGCAGTATAGAAATGTAAAGAATAGCAGGAAAAACAGGAAGCCCTGTTGCGTTCAAGGAGGGGGGGGGGTTGGGACAAAGTCTCTGATCAGCATGCATAGCAGAATGGGCTTAGGAGGGAATAATAATAATAATAATAATAATAATAATAATAATAATATTACTTGCACTCTGCCTATCTGACTGGGTTGCCTCAGCCACACTGGGTGGCTTCCAACAAAATAAAAAACACCTAAAACGTCAAAAACTTCCCTGTACAGGGCTGCCTTCAGAAGTCTTCCGTTTTGTAGAAATGACCTTCAAATTTAAAGAAGTGCCCTCTTTAAGGAATCCCGTGGTGTAAACGTGTATGTTGTCCTCTAGGTCCAAACACATAGTAAGAGCAAGCAGTGCTCCAAAGTGCTTCTCTTGTGAACTTGCCATCTAACTTGTTTACTCCTGACCAAAGCTCCTGTTTCCCGAAAGGGGGGGGGGTCTCCTCACCACTTTTAACCCCCCCCCCACTCCCACCGCATGGAAGGCAGAGGACATATTCATTCACGTTCCCAGTGTATACCATGTGTGTATCTGAAGTGAACCAGGTGCTGCAGCTCCTTCCCCTCTCACTGGGCTACTGCAAGAAAAGGCTGCAGAGGAGGAAAGGGATGGGTTTGAAGGCTCTTCCTGCCTCTCTCCCCTGAGCAACAAGAGCAAAGGGTGTTTGCATGGCAGGAGGGCAGAGGAGGCGGCAGCGAGGGCAGAGGGAGCAGTGGGCGGATCCCCCGCCTCTCCCAGGGGGTCCTGATGCAAGCAAGGGGCTTCCTCCTCCTGCATGCAAGGGCCACCTATGTATTCAGAGCAGTCATTTGCAGATTAACTCTTAAATTCCAAGGGGGGGAGATATAGAGATATATATATATATATATATATATATGCAGGTTTTGGTGTCCTCGGGTGTCTTCCCGTGTAAAAGTTGGGGTGTCTAGGCGACGTTTCGACGAGGTCTCACTCGTCATCTTCAGGCTGGTGCTTTCGGCTTCTTGTTACTGGAACAGAGCAGGATCTCAGTGTTTGAGTTCCTATAAATACTGTAGAGGGGGTGTGGTGTATAGCCTCCAATGTTCTGGGCAGAGAGGAAGTTCCCAGGCTAGTGTGCCTTTTCTTCTTTTGTTCCTTAATTACTTGAGAGATATCTTGAGTGATTTCTTGAAACGTCGAAACGTCGCCTAGACACCCCAACTTTTACACGGGAAGACACCCGAGGACACCAAAACCTGCATTCCTGTACCCGTGAAAATCTACGAAAGCATATATATATATATATATATATATATATATATATATATATATATTGTGGGGAAGGAGGGGAAAGGAGAATGTTAGCCGCTTTGAGACTCCTTAGGGTAGTGATAAAGCGGGATATCAAATCCAAACTCTTCTATACACACACACACACACACACAGATTTTTTTATTAGTTTTCAATTACAATAATCCAATAAAAGCATCATTGACACAACACCAAGTTTGGTCAGACTCAAACTCATGTTTGTAGCTTCGACACCAAATTATAATACAATTAATAATGCCAATTGTTCAGATGCCAAATGATACAATTTTGTTGGTCCCCATGTGAATTGATGGCTGGATGATTTACTTTAACTCTGCATTCCAAAATCTTACTAATTCCAATTACACACAAGTCAGAATAACAAACCCTTATACCACATCTGCAATTTTAACGACTTATTCGCATTAACACATCAAATAATTTACAGTCCTAGGGTGAAGCATTCAAATACTCTTTGGGTCTTGGGCGGAGCTAGTATTCCACAGCTGTTTCATAAGTTCTCCATTGCACCATTCCAAGCTTCATTATTTTGCACCTCAAGCAGCAGCTGCAGAAATCATACTATCAAAATAAGTGTACACCATTTTCTCTCAGCCTGGTGAGGAGAGGAGAGCTAGCTAGTTAGTTAGTAATGAACCTTCTTTGCCAAGCTCCCAGCCCACTGTTATTTCTTCATTCAGCCAATAAGAAGTTAGATCCAATTAAACTAAATTCGAAGTCTTTAGCATTATTCAGTTCTGCTTGAGGATGATAAAAAGTAGAAAACCTTTGGAAAATATAGTTTCTCCCCCTCCCTCCCCATCTTTTTCTTTACACACACAGTTCCATTTGATGTTATATTCCACATCTGCAATCCATTTTTCACTGTCATCGCCAATACATCCATGATTTTAACAATTATTTTAGGGGAGAGTTGCCGAATCATAAATATAAAAAATCAAACTTAGTATAAAGAAGCCAAAGGCTTCCCTCCACCCCACTTTGTCTTTTACACAGAATGATGTCGTTTTTCCAAGTTAAAACCTTAATGAGCTTGCAACTGTTCGATTATGTAGTTCATGATCTCACCTTTCCCAGCATGCCTCTGTAGATTAGTCCAAATTAAAATCTAATGATCAGAAATACCTCTGCTTCTTCATGGCAGCTTAGGAGAGTTACCAAGACAATCTGCAAGTGAAGCCCATTTCCCCATCCCTGGGAGGGATTTGCAATGGTGATTACCCTCAGTCATCCTTGTTTTTTCTTTGATAATGATCTCCCTGTGTTGTAGGAGTTGCCTCCATTAAGACAGACCAGAACCGGAATCCCCATGGGCAGGAGAATTCCTGAAGGGCCTCTGAAACTCCCTTTTCTTCTTCCTCCCTCCCTCCCTCCCTCCCTCCCTCCCTCCCTGCCTCCCAGGAAGCTGCAACTTGCTCTGGCTTCTGCGCTCCTCAGGAAGCTGAACCTGCAAACCTAGCTGAGACTGAACCTGCAACCCTGGCCAGGATGGAAGGAGGAAGATGGACGGGTGACCTGGTCAGGCTGTCTCCCGCATCCCTCCCCACAACCTCTGAGCATTCCCTCCCAGGACCCTTGGAGAAATCTGGTGAGTTCCAGGGGAGAGGAGATGGGGACAGGGATAGATAGATGGTGGAGGAAGAAAGAGGAAAAGATGGAGAGGAGACAAATGGAAAGAAGTTCCTGACAGGAAGAAGGAAGGGGTGAGGCCTTCTCCAAAGCAGCTCTTTGTTTCTTGAATCCTTTTCCTAAAGTAGTGGGGGCAGATTTTCTTCCTCCAGGCTTTTAAATCTCTCGTTTTATTTCCACTGCAGGATTAATTGATGATAAAGATGTTGCACACCAATCCTGAAAAATGGGTGAAGAGGGATATGGAAATGCTTTCCCGTAATTATTTATACTTCATATATTTAAATTGTTTCTATTACTTTTCTTTTTTATAGACAGGGTCAGAGTGGTACACTCCACCAGCATCCAAACACAATAAATGCATGCACCTCCCCAGCTTGATTTGTTTAGGGACAAAGGACCCATTATCATGATACACAATTCCTGTGGCTGGAGGCTCTGTACATGGGATTGGGCATAGGAAGATTGGGCATTGGGCATAGGAATTATAAGCAAATTGTGTAAACTTGCCAATCTTACAGACCGGGGTTGTGTGTGAAAGTGAGTGAGTGAGTGAGTGAGTGAGATAATAATTTATAGCACCCCTGCAATTTTGTCCATCCCTAAGCTTACATGGAGATACTGTGATACAACTTTGGTCCAAATTTCAAAATTAGTACACAAAGCCAACAAAGAGGCTCATAAGTTTATAGTGGCACCAGCTTTCCTAGACAAGAGTCCACTTTGTTAGACTGCAGCCCACAGAAGCTTAGGCCATAAGACCTCTAGTTGCACTAGGTTCAGGTTGTGGATTTTCGGGTTGCGAACGCTGCAAATGCCGCATGTGCAGAAGCATTCCGTGTGCTTCGAGCATGCGCAGGGGAGCGCTCTATTGCATCATGCACAGAAGCGGCACTCTACAGACTTTTCAGGGTGCAAACAGCACCCTGGAATGGATTGCGTCCATAATAAGAGGTACCACTGTATCAGTCTTTAAGGGCTACAAAAGATGAATCAACAGAAGCATAGTTAATCTATTGACTACCCTTTCTTTGAAATGTTTTTAGTGGTTTTTACAAATACAAGTTGATATCAAAGATATTTATATAATCATTTAATGAGATTCTCTGAATCTCATGACATCTCCCCGTTCCTTTCATGGATCCTTATATTAATTTTTTCAAAACTAAATATTATTTTTTTAAAGTATTTTTCTTAAACAATTTCAGCATAACAAAGTATCAGTCCACATAATCAATTACATTATTCCCTCCCTTTCCCCCCCACCAAGGCCTTCCCTCAGCTCCCCTCTCTGATTTATTTGCACATATCGTTCTCTGCATATTATAAAATTGTACATATCCTTACTTTATCATGTGTTCAGTTAATAAATTTGTGGATGTTTATTCAAAACCTGCCAAGGAGTCCAAATCATTTTGTTGTCTTTTTAAGTAATTTGTAAAAAGCTCCCATTCTTCCTTGAAGTCACTGTTGTTCTTTTCACACAGTTTATATGTCAATTTGGCCAATTCCACATAGCTCATCAATTTTTCTTGCCATTGTTCTTTCCTTGGGATTTCCTCATTCTTTCATCCTTGTGCTAACAAGACCCTTGCCATTGTTGTAGCATACATAAATAAGTTTTTTGGGTTTTTTTGGCAGGTCTTGCCCTACAATCCCTAACAAAAATGCTTCTGGTTTTTTTACATATGTTAATTTAAACATTTTTTTCAATTCATTATATATCATTTCCCAAATTTTTTTGACTTCTCTACATTCCCACCACATATGATAAAAAGTCCTTTCTTTTTCTTTACATTTCCAACATGTGTTTAACCCGGTTTTATACATTTTTGTTATCTGTACTCACTGGCGCCGACTCCATGGGGCCTGAGGGGGCCCGAGCCCCCTCAATAATTTGTTTGGGGGGGCTCCGCCCCCCCAATAATCTCGGGCGCCCCTCCAGCAGAGCGCCGCCGCCGTCCCCCGCCTCCTCCCCACCTGCTCCCTCGCCAGCCAGCCAGCCAGCCACGCGCCCTAGCCGGAGAGCCCCGGCCTTCCCCCGCGAGATTAGGGAATCCCCGGGCGGGGGCTCCTGCCTCGCTGCTTCGCGAGAACAGGGGAATCCTGACCGGCCACACCTCCCAATCGGCTGGCTGGGGGGCGTGGCTTGCCCTATTTAGGGCCGGAGCAGAGGGGGCTCGCCCTCTCTTCTCCGGCTAGCCCCCACGTTTTCCAGCTGATCCTGTCGTCGTTGGTGCCTTTTTCCTTCTATCACGTGGAGCTTAAGCGCAGCAGGCGCTGATCCTTCCGGGCAAAGCTGCAGCTGCTGTTTGCATTTCGAGCTGAAATCACTAAAGGAAATTTAATTACTTCTGGAGTCCGAGCTCCACTTCAACTGCTAGCTTTCTGGGGCTGAAATCACTTGCAGCGCAGCTTCAGTTGCAAGCTTTCCCGGGTGGAAATCACTCGCAGCACAGGGGTGGGCTTTATTCTCATAGGTCCTTTTGTCTGAAAGTGGCTGCTTGGCATAGTTCAGCGCAGCTTTTCTCCACATCGGCTTAAGAGAGGTAAAGGCGACAGTAGCAGCTGCATCGTTGCCGGGTGAGACGCGTCCTTGTATTGTGGTATTGTGCACTGGCTGCCTCTGCGCCAAGGATCACACGTGAGTAGAAAAATCTGGGAGAGTCCAGGGGATCCTTTAGCAGCACGCCGGCTGTGAGAAGGGGCGGCGGGGTTGCTTAGTAACGATCTCTTCCTGATAGCCCTTTAAGGAGCCACGTGACCAGGGGGACGGCCGCCATCTTAATAGGGGCAATTTTTGTGGGAATATTCCTTTAAATCAGTACAGGTCTTCGACTTGAAGCATTGAAAAGGGGAGTGAGGTGTGTGCCTGGTGTGTATTGTGTAGTGTGATTTGATTTGCCGGCTCCCACAGGGTGCTGTGGGGGGGGGAGCTTTTCTTCAGTGCGCCCTGGTTGAGGCTTATTGTTTCAGACACAGAGGCAGGACGCTGGCAGCCAGGGACAGGAAGTTGATAGCTGTGTTGCTTGGTAACCAGGAAGTTGCTGTCGCCATTTTGAGCTAACCACGTGGTTTGGCCCGGCAGCCATTTTAGGTGAGGCACTCTGTTGTGGGAATTGGATACTCAGTGCTCAGTGTGAGTGCTTCTGCTGTTTATTTCTCTAAAGCTAAGCACAGGAGGCCGATTTTCATAACCTTTATGCTTTATAAGTGACAATATAGCTCAATTGGTGGATTGGAAGAGAACAAGTTATTTAAGTTAAGCATTTTAAGAGCTCATAGAGGTTTGACTCTGAGTGTTATTATATTAAAGCGCTTTAATTAGGGCTTTAGCGCTCCAAGGATATATATGCAACCTGAAATATAATTAATTTGATTGCTTTAATAAGTGCTTGCAGTAGTCAACTTATTGCTTGATTCCAATTGTATTTAAACTTATCGAGTGTGGATTCATTTTGGTAATTTAATTCATTTGGTTGGAACTTTAAATTCATTTTGGTTGACTAAGAGAAAGGGCAGATCAATTGCTGCTGGATTCTGATTGTATATCAATTTAATTTAATTGGTGATTAGATTCATTTGGTTGATTTAAGTCCTTTGGTTAGTTAATTACCTCATTGCCTTAGTGTGTTGTTAAGAAACAGTATTTATTATTGCAGGCCAATTTAATTACTTAATTCCGTTTAAATTAATTGGAAGTTGGTTCATTAGGCCAACTCATTTTATTTAGTGGTTACTTTAAATTTATTTGCTTGATCAGGAGCAAGGGCAGTTACTGCCCCCTGCCTACAGTGCCCACCCCTTCTGTTTAAAAAACAGTTGAACGCATTATATATATATATATATATATATATATATATATATATATATATATATATAAAATAATAATAATAATATTCAAAATAAGATAAAATAAATTTTGCTAGTTGGATTTAATTTCAGAAGGAATCAAGGGATTTAAGTGCATAAGTGATTTAATTGCTGGGGATTTTAATTGCATAAGGTTCTGCATAAGGTAGAGGCCATATAGATTATTGCAATTAATTCGCTTTCGTGGTTCTTATTGGCGGAATTTGTCCTGCTTTGCCTCAGTGCCGAGTAGAGTGGAGGTTTGGGACTGCAATTTGAATGCTGTAAATAACTCTACGTGAATTTTGCTGAGGGGGCACAGTGCCTGGTTTAGCGGTGATTCTTGGCACTGGCTACTAAGCCTCTCATTCCTCCCTCTAGCTAAAAAATTATAGCCTGCAAGCAAATAAGGGTTCTTTCACTGGGAATTTGTTGCCTTAATTAACAAATAAAGGTTCTCTTTCACTAGGAATTTGTTGCCTTCATTAATTGATTTGGGGAAATTTTAAGTTGAGCCTTTTGGATAGAAACACAATTCTAGATATAGTTAGAGAACTAATAATAGCATATTCATAAATAATAAAAAAATAATAAAAAAATCTGGGCCTGAGCTAGCGTTAACGGGATTTGAGTCACAGCTACCGGGGTACGTTTTATTGGAATAGGCGCTGTTTAATCCTAAAGAGTAAGGTTACAGCTAAGTCAGGGCGAGATTGACTCAGCTGTCACAGCCAGCAATTTTAATTTTAAGTGGAACCTTACCCAGTGCTGACAATTCTGAGCCGGCTTGGCCGGTGCCACAGTTTAGGAACAGTGGGTCAGTGTAGATAATACTGAGCTTGGCCATCCAGCCTAGCCAGCTTCTACGTTGTGGCCGTCCCAATTAAAGACCCAATTAAAGCCTGTTATTTACATACAGTATTACAGTATTTACATACAGTATTAGGCATACTGTATTAACTTTATTAACTGTATTAAAGCATTAACTTTGAGATACTATTTTTATTTAATGAACCCTCAGCCTTATTCAAAGTAAGCTTAAATTAGCTATTTCACTTATTAATCAAAGTGCTATTACTGTGCGACAGCAATATTTTATGTTTTATTCTTTTAATGATAGTTTAGGATTTATTTAAATATCATTTCAGTCTTTTCAGAGCTATATATTCACTGCTCTGTAATAGTCTATAAGCATAATTGTTACTGTAAATTAAATTAGCTTTTTACGAAAATACCGTGCGTGTTTATGTTTTGTTTCTTTTTTCAAAGCCAAAAGGTGTTTCAGGCTTGTCGAGTTTCCCGGAGTGTGGAGTTATAGAGAGTCGAGTTTTCGGGGTTCTAATGTTGATCATATGACTCTAAAATACTTTAAAAAAACTTTAAAACTCACTAATTTTCATCTAAAATTTAGAAAACTTCCCGGGGCCCCCCCAATATTTTTTATAAGTCGGCGCCCCTGTCTGTACTGGTGTTATATACCATCTATACATCATTTTCATATAGTTTTCTTTCAAAAGAGAACAGTCTGTAAATTTTAAAAATATTTTCCACGCTTTTCCCCAGTCCTCAAATTGTATATTATGTCCTATATCTTGTGCCCATTTGATCATAACTGATTTGACCTCCTCATCTTTCATTTCCCATTCTAGCAAGATACTATATACTTTGTTCAGCAACTTCACTTCTTCTGTAACTTCCCTTTGAAATCTAGAAGTTGTATAACTAAACCCCTTCTTGTTGTCTTCCTTGTACATCTCATGTAATTGTCTGTAGTGTAACCAACTCTGAAAATGATCTTTTATTTCCTCATAATCTTTTAATTTCCATTTTCCTTCTTGATCCTTCAACAAATCTCTATATATAGGCCAACTAAATATTGATACATTTCCCACAGTTTTCATTTACCTAAATTGTCCATAAACTTCTTTACTTTACAAGTGATTCTTAAAGTCCAACTAACGTTTTGATTTGCTTGCAGTAATCTCTTAGGCAAAATTATAAATTTCCCCCATTCTTTTTTAAATTCCTTATCTTCTTGACTGCAGAGTCTCGTGGTAAATTTTGCCATTTCGGCAGAGTCTAGCAGTTTGACTTGCCATTCTTCCCTAATCAAGATTGTTGCATATTTCCATTTTTGGGATAATAACATCCATGCAGCTGTTGTCACATACATAGTCTTTCCTGGTCTTTTGGGATCTTGGTACCTGTAATTCCTAATAAAAGGCTTCTAGTTTCTTAACAAAAGTTGTTTTAAACATTTTTTCAATTCATTATATACCATTTCCCAAAATAATTTTGTTATCTTACATGACCACCACATCTCTTTTCTTTTCTTTTCTCTTTTCTTTTCTTTTCTCTTCCTCTCTTTGGCAATCACTCATAGCTGAGTAAGAGTATCTTCCACAAACACAGTTTTAACAATGAGTCCATAAGTGACTGTGGAGGCCAATTCTGGATCCACATGACCTTCCACAGAAGGGGACATTGGTTTCCGGGCGGGAGTTGATCACAGTGTGGATTTGCCAAGCGTGCCTTCCTCCTAGCACGTTTCTCCCTTGCATCCCGAGTTTGAGTGTCCTCAAAGCCCATGACACGTTCTCCAATTGGAGCGCTCGCAGGCAAGCGTTTCCCAGTTGTTGGTATTTATACTACATTTTTAATATTTGTCTTGAGACAGTCTTTAAACCACTTTTGTTGACCACCAGCATTACGTTTCCCCTTTTTAAGTTTGGGGTAGAGTAGTTGCTTTGGAAGATTATAATCAGGCATCCACACAACATGACCAGGCCATCAAAGTTGATGTTGAAGAATCATTTGCACATATAGTAAAAGGTACCCACGTCTCTTTACATTTCCAGCAGGTATTTGAATTTGTTCTATACATTTTAGATAACTTGCTAGGAGTCAAATACCATTGATACATCATTTTCATATAGTTTTATTTCAATGTACAACAAGCTGTAAAGTCCAGATCTGTTTTCCAAAGCCTTTCCCAATCTGCCATTTGTATGTTATGTCCTTAGTCCTTTGCCCATTTAATCATAACTGATTTGACTTGTTCATTCTTTGTTACCATTCTAGGAGCAAGTTATACATTTTAGACAGATTTTTGTTGTTACTTCCTAAGAAGAGTTCTTTTTGAAATTGTGATATCTCATAACTGAAACCTTTCTTTTTGTCTGTCTTAAAGATATTGTTTAGTTGATGGTACTGTAACCAGTCAGTTACAGCTTCCCTTATCTCTTCAAAATCTTTTAATTTTAGTTGGTTTTCATCTTCAGTTAACAGCTCTCTGTAAATCGGCCAATTACTTCTCATATTCCGTTTTTACAGAGATATTGCTTCAAGGGGGAAAGCCACCAGCAATTTTTTATTTGCTCAAGCAAATTTTTATACTTCTCCCAAACCCTAAAAATTGATTTTCTTACTATAGTGGTACCTCAGGTGTCAGGAAACTGCCATCGGAGCCTCAAGTGGTGGAGGGGCTCCAGGATGCTAGGAGACCCTCGGATGCTGAGGAGGGAACCAGCAGGGGGAGAGGGAGAGTTTCAGCGGAAACCGAGTCGGAGGAACGGCTCCGAGACGCTTCCAGTGAGAACAGCGGGGAGAGCTCAGGACCTCCCCTTGGGACGCCTACTCTGCGCAGGAAGCTGTCATGTAGAGAAGCAAGGCGTAGAGTTTCTGTCAAAGAACTCTTATGTTGGAAGAAATTCCGGAAACGCCCACTGACGGATTCTGCCAGTGATTAAGGCAGCCATGCACCGATGGCTGCGCGGAGAGGGACAGTTTTGAAACTGATCACAAAACTTTGAGAGTGTAAACGCTTACGCACAAGTAGCCCCATATTTCATCACATCAGGTTAAGAACTTGATTCGTTCTGTCAAAAGTTTGAAAATGGTATAGGTGCAATTTACTCGGAACAAAAGGCAAAGTTAATTGTAAACAATGTGGTTACTGATGAACTACCCATTGAAAAAGGGACACGGCAGGGGTGCCCAATATCCCCATTACTTTTTATATCAGTCCTGGAGGTTCTGCTGAATATGATTAGGGGGGACCAGCTGGTGAAAGGGGTCCAGGTCGGAGCCAAACATTATAAACTGAAGGCTTTTGCAGATGATTTAGTTTTAACCTTACAGGAGCCAGACACTAGTACAAAAAGAGTCCTAGAATTAATTCGAGCTTTTGGTCAGGTTGCAGGATTTAAGTTGAATAAACAAAAAACTAAGGTTTTGGAAAAAAATTTAACAAATGTTGAAAGAGAGAGGTTCCAAGAGGAAACTGGGTTAATGGTGGCAAAGAGAGTAAAATATCTGGGGATCAACATGACATCTAAGAATGTAAACTTATTTAAAGACAATTATGACAAGTGCTGGACAGAGATAAAGAAAGATCTAGAAATATGGTCGAACTTGAAGCTTTCCTTGTTAGGTCGAATTGCAGTGATTAAAATGAATGTATTGCCTAGAATGTTATTTTTGTTTCAGACATTACAAATTGTGGATAAACTAGATTGTTTCAAGAAGTGGCAGAAAGATATATCTAAATTTGTCTGGCAGGGCAAAAAGCCCAGAATAAAGTTTAAGATACTTACTGATTCAAAAGAAAGAGGGGGGTTTGCCCTGCCGGACTTAATACTGTACTACGAATCGGCAGCTTTCTGCTGGTTGAAAGACTGGCTACTTCTTGAAAATGCAGACATTCTAGATTTGGAAGGTTTTGATAATAGGTTTGGTTGGCATGCATATATTTGGTATGACAAGGTTAAAGCGCACAAGGGCTTCAAAAATCATATTGTCAGGAAAGCACTATACAATGTTTGGATCAGGTATAAGGATTTATTGGAAAATAAAACTCCCAGGTGGCTTTCACCAATGGAGGCTAAGGAGGTGAAGAAACTTAATATGAAAACTAATTGGCCAAAATACTTTGAAATTTTAGAACAAGAAAGTGGTGAACTTAAATTACAAAGTTTTGAGAAAATAAAGTCCAAGGTACGAGATTGGCTTCATTATTTTCAAATAATGGAGGCCTATAAACAAGACAGGAAAATTGGTTTCCAGGTGGAAAAATCAAAACTAGAAACAGAACTGTTAGAACCCAATACTAAGAATTTATCAAGAATGTATAACTTGCTGTTGAGGTGGAATACAATAGATGAGACAGTGAAGTCAGCCATGGTTCGATTGGTACAGGACATAGGTCATGACATTATGTTTGCTGACTGGGAGCAGTTATGGACCACAGGTATTAAATTTACGGCATGTAATGCCCTAAGAGAAAAAATTATGAAAATGATTTACAGGTGGTACATGACCCCAGTCAAGCTTGCGAAGATTTACCATCTGCCCAATAATGAATGCTGGAAATGTAATGAGACTGAAGGTACCTTCTTCCACCTTTGGTGGACCTGCCCAAAGATTAAAGCCTTCTGGGAATTGATTTATAATGAAATTAAGAAAGTACTTAAATGCACTTTTCATAAGAAACCAGAGGCATTTCTCTTGGGTATGGTCGGCCAATTGGTGCCAAGGAAGGATAAGACTTTCTTTCTGTACGCCACTACGGCAGCAAGGATTCTCCTAGCAAAGTATTGGAAGACACAAGAGCTACCCACGCTGGAAGAATGGCAGGCGAAAGTGATCGACTTCATGGGATTGGCAGAAATGACCGGCAGAATCCGTGACCAAGAGAAAGAGACTATGGAGGAAGACTGGAAGAAGTTTAAAATATATCTTAAGAACTGCTATAAAATTGAGGAGTGCTAAAATGTTAAGGGAAAGGAAGATGCATAATTACAGCGGTAAATATCTTATGACTTAAGGTGAAACTGAAAAGGAGAATAAATAAATTTAAATTTAATTGGTTAAAAGGGTTGCTGAAAAACTGTAAAACAAGGATGCAAAAAGGGGAAGGTATGGGGAAGTCCGAGAAAGGAGGCTTATGAAAATGAGGTTAAGAAAGCATGAATTTATGTGTTTGTTTGTATTTTTTCTATGTTTGTATGTTGTTGTTGTTTTGTTTTTAAAAATGGAAAATTAATAAAAAATTTATTTAAAAAAAAACTTGATTCGTTCTGGAGGTCTGTTCTTAATCTGAAACTGTTATTAACCTGAAGCACCACTTTAGCTAATGGGGCTCCGGCTGCTGCTATGCCGCTGGAGCACAATTTCTGTTCTTATCGTGAATCAAAGTTCTTAACTCAAGCTACTATTTCTGGTTTAGTGGAGTCTGTAACCTGAAGCTTCTGTAACCCGAGGTACCACTGTATATGATTCTGAAAAGCTCTATGCACCTCCCAGATCTAAAATACCTCCTAGAGGTATTTTAAAATGTCCTCCCAGATCTAAAATACCTGTGTTTTCCAATGTAATCAATTCCCGGTTCTAGCAGATACAGGATGCTTCATACTAAAGTTTCAAATCCAGCAGGGTGAAAGAAGAAGAGAAGAGTTTGGATTTGATATCCCACTTTATCACTACCCGAAGGAGTCTCAAAGCGGCTAACAATCTCCTTTCCCTTCCTCCCCCACAACAAACACTCTGTGAGGTGAGTGGGGCTGAGAGACTGAGAGACGTCAGAGAAGTGTGACTAGCCCAAGGTCACCCAGCAGCTGCATGTGGAGGAGCGGAGATGCGAACCCGGTTCCCCAGATTAACCACTACACCACACTGGCTCTCTCTCCTCTCTCTCTTACAACTGTAAATAATTTATATATTATCCTTGGTTTCTTCCCTTGCCAGATAAACCTAGATATGTCTTTTTGCCATTTTTCAACGCATCCTGTGTTGCCTATCGCCATGACTGATTGGAATAAAAATGACATTTTTGGCAATACATTATTTTTTATTACTGAGATTCTTCCCCAAAATGATAAATTCATTCTTCCCCATAGATCTAAAACTCTTTTTCTTTCTTTCCACACATTATAAAAATTGTGTTTAAAAATATTAATATTCTTAGCTATCAACCAAACTAAGTATTTGACTTTGTTATGTATAGCTACTGTAACTCTGTTTTCTGTTGTAATTCCTTTTTGTCTTATTCCGTCAGGTTTTTTACCAAAAACTTAAGTCTTATTCTTGTTTAGTTTAAAGCCTATGACCTGCCCGAAGTCCTGTATCTTTTCTAACACCTTTGGTAGAGTATTTTTGAGATTACAAGGTCAACTACAAAAGCTTTTAATTTACCATATTTTTCGCCCTATAGGGCGCACCTAGTTTTTTTTTGGGGGGGGGGAAATAAAGGGGGAAAAAATCCGCGCCCCCCAGGCACGGGGCTGGGGAAGCCCGAGTTTCCCCCGACCCCAGAACAGGCTGCTATCCACAAGCCTAGGGAGCCCGGCGGGAGCTCCCGCCAGGCTCCCCAGGCTTGCGAATATCTGCCCGAAGCCTGGGGCGTGCTGCTCAGCGCGCCCCAGGCTTCGGGATGCAGGCTGCTATCCACAAGCCTGGGGAGCCCGGCGGGAGTTGCCGCGGGCTCCCTAGGCTTGCGGAGAGCTTCCTGAAGCCTGGAGAGCGAGAGGGGTCGGTGTGCACTCTCGCTCTCCAGGCTTCAGCGAAAGCCTGCATTCGCCCTATAGGATGCACACCCATTTCTCCTTCATTTTTGGAGGGGGAAAAGTGCGTCCTATAGGACGAAAAATACGGTATATGTTTTATTTCCTACTGTTATTCCTCTAATTATGTAATTTCTTTGCTCTTATCTCTCCAGGGCCTCTAATACCAAATTAAATAATAATGGTGATAGGGAACATAATTGTCCTGTCCCTTTCGTTATCTTACACTTTTCTGTATCTAACCCTTATTAACAATCAGCATGGCCTGTTGCTCAGAATAAATGACATCAATTCCTCTCCCAAATGCTTCCCAAAATTCATTTTTTTCTATGAAAACCCATGAGACGTTATCAAAAGCCTTTTCAGCATCTATAAACATTGAGGATGCTTTATCTCATTTCTTACTTCCAAATATTCAATAATATCAATTATATTCCTTATGTTATCCTTCATCTGACATACTGGACTGATTGTGATGAATTATTTCTGCTAAAACACCTTTCATTCTATTGCCCAAAATGTTAGCGATACTCTAATTGGAGTATTTTTCTGACCTTTTAGTTCAAGAATTATTGAGTTGTGGTCCGAAAGTGTTCTTGGTTGCATTTCTCCTTTTTTAATCTATGGACTCCCATCCTACAGGAGACAGTGGTGGCCAACAACTTGGATAGCTTGAAAAAGAGGATTAAATTGATGCCTGTGCTCTGCCCTCACGGTCCTAGGCAATAATGCTTCTTAATACCAGTTTCTGGAAAGCACAGGAGGGCAGAGAAGGCTCTTATGCTCCAATCCTGCTTGCTGGTTTCCCATAGTTGGTGTCAGGAGCTTGTATTACTCTCGAGTAGGACCCTGGCAGAGACACATGTCTGACTGGCATGTTCTGTCCCTCCTGGTCGTTCGTTCGGGAGCTTTAAAAGCTTTCTTCTGCCCGAACATCACAGCGACCGATGCCAACAGACATCAGCACACTTGGGGATCCGCAGAGTGTTTGCAGCTTGCATAACAGAACTCAGAAACTCAGCATTTTGGCTAATCTACTTTGTTTGCATATAAACACACACAGAGCACTGCAACATGGCTTTCTCTCTCTCTAGCATCAAACAGCAAAAGAGAAAGAACAAACACTTCACGGAACACAGTAACACAAACATCCAGTCTTCATCACTTCCCACACTGTGGAGTCAAAACATACACCGTCATGTGATAGACATCAAACCCATGACTGCAGTCACAGAGCAGGAATCTTAACAGTTGGCCTCTGTGAGAACAGGATGCCGGACTAGGTGGGCCTTTGCCAGATCCAACAGGGTCTTATGTTCTAAAACATTGCAATATTTTTACAGTTACATGTGGCATAGTAACACTAAAGTTTTACTTCTTACTCATTGGAGAGACTACTTGTCAGGGGCTCAGGAGCAGAGGCACAGGGAAGAGGGGAAATGGAGAGCGAAGGGGAAGAATCCGAGGGGAGCGTAGGAGAAGAGGACAGTGGTCCGAGGGATTCCATGAGCCTCTCCAGCGAATCGGAAGATTCACAGAAGGGGGCGCCAGTGGCCAGGGGTAGGGGATTCCCAAGGGGAACGACCCAGGAGCAAGGGGGCAGCAGGGACTCCCAGAGCAGTAGTTGGAAATCAGGACCAGCTTCCCCACCAGAGCAGAGTGGGAGGGAAGAGTCCCAAGCATCGGGGCCAGTGCATTCCCCACCAGGGAGAGAAGACGAGGCAGAGCTGACCACACCTCCATCGGAGAGTCGGACAATGAAGGGGAGGTCAGATCCGGCCAGTATCCCGGAAGAGGGAAGCAGTGACAGAAGTAGTGTAACGGTTAGGAGAAAGGTCACTGGGTTGGCGCGAGAGGCAAGTTCAAATGTACAGGAGCGCGGGACAGCAGAGAATGAGGATTGGGAACTGGGTCCTAAAGCCCGCCGGAGGCAGGGGGAGGAGCTAAGCGACTCAGCGTCGGAAGAGTCCAGAAAGGGCAATGCCCCAGCGGGCAGGAGGACCCAGAGGAGGAGAGAGCAGCGGAAAAGGTGGAGCAGGGCTAGGATCTTAAACTGGTGTCAGAGGGGAGGAGACTCAGACGGGACTTCGCCGATCTAGAGTTTAGACGTAGGGCTGCACGCTCTGGCTTTGAAATGGAAATTAAACTTCAATAAAGACTTTTGTACATAACATCAGCCTGGCGTTGCTCCTCTGTGAGCTGGGACCTAGAGGCAGCCCTGACACTACTACTAGAACCTGAGATCATTTCCTCACTTGAAAAAGAAAAATACAGAGATGTGTCTGATAAGTCAATTCCACCATAGATCTGCATTATAAAATGATGCTGTATTACTTAGTGTGAATGGAGTGATCATGTGTTGCTCTTGCCATTTTCTCATCTGCATTGCTATAAATTGTAACATAGAGAGGACAGTGGAGAATGGGGAAAGTGTTAAAATAACAGAATGTGAACATTGGGTTTGGAATGTGTTCAGTCCCTTTCTTGTCTTTCTTGAAAGTCTTAACAGGATTCTCTCACCTCTACTCCCAAACAGGTGAGGAAGATGACGGCCAGTATTCTATGGAGCCTGTGAATTCATTAGGAAGAACAAAGAAACAGTTTAAATGCATGGAATGTGGCATGAACTTTAGTCACAGGGGAAGACTGAGGATACACCAACAAATTCACACAGGGGAGAGACCATTTAAATGTATTGAATGTGGAAAGAGCTTCAATCAAAGTGGATCACTTAGAAGACATCAACGAACTCACACGGGGGAGAAACCATATAAATGTATTGAATGTGGAAAGAGCTTCAGTGAAAGTGGGAACCTTAGAACGCATCAACGAACTCACACAGGGGGGAAATCATTTGAATGTATTGAATGTGGAAAGAGCTTCAGTGAAAGTGGATCACTTAGAAGACATCAACGAACTCACACAGGGGAGAAATCATTTGAATGTATTGAATGTGGAAAGAGCTTCAGTGAAAGTGGATCACTTAGAATACACCAACGGACTCACACTGGGAAGAAGCCATTTAAACGTATCGAATGTTGAAAGAGCTTCATTGAAAAGGAACACCTTAGGAAAAATCAGCTAACTCACACGGGGGGAAATTATAGATGTATGGAATCTGGAAAGAGCTCCAGAGGGAGTGGAGACCTTAATATTCATAAGCAAATTCACACAGGCGGATAACCATATAAATGTATGGAGTTTTCCACTCAGGGTTCCCCGGGTTCCTGATAAGTGACGGTGACTGTCAAGTCTCTGGATGTGCAGAAAAGAATTTGGTAGTGTTTGTTTTCCATCTTCGGGGCCATGCTGTTTGGAGACCCTTGCTTTTTTAATTTGAACTGTTGATCTGGATAGCTTGGAATCTGGCATTCTGGACTTTCCCCACAATGCTGCTTATTGGTCAGAACAGAGAGCTGGGTCTGGATTTCCTGCTTCAGTGCATCATTCCCACGTACACTTCCTCAGTTTGTGAATATGGCTGCTTTGGATTCCTTTGGGCCAGTTACTAATAATCTACTTTTGTTGTTGTTCAAAATGGGTTTTTGCTGGTAATGGGTTCATGAAATTTCAATAAAGCAAAGATCCCTTTCAAGAGATTTATTTTCATGTATTCCACTGTATAGTTTGGTTGGTCTGTGACACCCCCCTGCCCGGTCGTTTTGTTTCTTGCAGAGCGCCCAGTCTTTTGGTGAAGTGTGTTTGTTGCGCAAGAACTCCAAAGCAGCTTTAATTACAAAACCTGAATTTTCCTGTGTGTGACTGAATCCCACCCCAAAACAGAGATGGTTTGGAAATGTCCTTTGTCAGATGCATGAAGCATGAATGTAAGCTTGTTATATTTATCTCTACACACACACACACACACACACACACACACACACACACGTGTTCATGGGTGGAAAGAAAAAAGTGAGGTCAGACAGACAATGAAATTCAAGCAATGCAGAAGGGCAGGTTTATGAAAATTAAACTATTATCCTTAACACTTTCCCAAACTTGGGGAACCCAGTGAGCCATAAAAGTAGGAGAGCAAAGAGCTTGAAGACAAAGAGCACTTAGTGGCAGAGCAGGTGATACTGATGGCGGCGAATGAGGAGGTGGGAGAGATTGGGGGGGTGGAGATTCACTTGGGACAATGCCATTATCCAAGAGGCTGGGTTCTACAGCTTCTCTCTATAAAGTTTTAAATAAATAAGGACTGTTAGAAACTTTCCCTTGTCTTTATACTTTCCTGGGCTACCATCTGACAGCACCCTAACAGGTGCAAATAGCCATGGGCACAAGTCTCTTGGGGTGGGGAGCCCAAACAGAATACCAGTATGCCCAAGGGACCTGATCCGAGGAAGAAGCCAGCCAATCCATAAACGGGTTGGAGGTCAGAGCGGCCAGACTGGCCCTCCTCTACTTTGAGATGTGATGGAATCTATAATCCCTATCAGCAGACCACATAGCAGACCTCCCAGGCGAAATGGAGCCTTTGCCCACAGGTTTTGCAGCAAATAGGGGATTGCTTTGTCCTCCCAAGAGTGGACCTGTTTGCAAGTCCAGAAAACCAAAAGGTGGAGCTCTTCTCCTGGCTCAGGACCCAGGGAGCAATGGGTATGGATTCCTTGACTTCCTCTGGCTGGGGTTGGGCTCCCATATGCCTTCCCACAGCCCTAATCCAGCTATTTCTCAGGCGAGTCAGATCTGCTTCACTGTGGTAGCTCTCTTCTGGCCATGGAGGCTCTAGTTCACAGAACACATGGCCCCAGAACTCATGCTGGAGGACTTATCCGCTGCTGGGAGGCCTTTTCCACCTGACCTGGAGGGCAGAATCTAGCCTCCATATTAAAAAATAATGCTGAAGCAAACTCTTGGGTTGCAGTGTTAGGGTCTCCTTTTCAGGTCTCTGTTATTGGTTTTACTGCCCCAAATGTCTAAAATGCTTTAAAATGGCTTTTAATCTGTGGGTATTTAAATTTTATTGGAGGTGGCTCCAATACTTTGGCCACCTTATGAGAAGAGAAGACTCCCTGGAAAAGACCCTGATGTTGGGAAAGATGGAGGGCACAAGGAGAAGGGGACGACAGAGGACGAGATGGTTGGACAGTGTTCTCGAAGCTACCAGCATGAGTTTGACCAAACTGCGGGAGGCAGTGGAAGACAGGAGGGCCTGGCGTGCTCTGGGGTCACGACTAAACAACATTTAAATTTTGGTTGTTTTGTTTTAAATGAGTGCAGCATGTGCCTGGGAAGAGAGGAGAAGGGGGGGGGGGGGTGTAATTACAGTGCTTCAGAGTAGGGGGAAATACAGTGGTACCTCTGGTTATGAACTTAATTTGTTCTGGAGGTCTGTTCATAACCTGAAACTGTTCTTAACCTGAAGCACCACTTTAGCTAATGGGGCCTCCTGCTGTCACCGCATGATTTCTGTTCTCATCCTAAAGCAAAGTTCTTAACCCGAGTTACTATTTCTGGGTTAGTGGAGTCTGTAACCTGAAGTGTATGTAACCTGAGGTCCCACTGTATAGGGGAAATGGGGCAGGCCCGGTAAGGAGCACATGGCATAGGCAGTTGGTGACTAGTGCTCCTGTGAAAGCCCTGACTGACCTCTGGAACATCTGAATGGCTCTCTCCCACTTTGTGGAGCCCACTTGGCTCCCTGGTCTACTCCATAGCTTAGGGCAAAGAAGGAAGCTAGGAGACAGCTCAAACACAACTGGAGGAAAGATCCTGTAAAATGTTATCAAAAATT
The DNA here is from genome assembly GCF_964252035.2 of Podarcis erhardii. Taxonomy (NCBI): domain Eukaryota; kingdom Metazoa; phylum Chordata; class Lepidosauria; order Squamata; family Lacertidae; genus Podarcis; species Podarcis erhardii. The sequence goes on along the minus strand of NC_138498.1, from coordinate 116,570,359 downwards.
GGTAAGGGCTCCTCACCGAGCCTAACGAGTGACAGTGAAGGCAGCCAAGAAAGGCATACTGCCATGGACTGACTGGATGAGGAGTGGTGGGAGACACGAGCTGGGGGACCTCTAAGAGAACCCCCAGGGGAAGAAAGCTCAGAACTAGGGGAGTAGAGGTGGGATGACAATGGGTGGTCAGAGGGAGAAAAAGGAGTAGATGGGGGGGGAGGAGGAGGTGTCAGAAGCTGAAGGGGCAACAGGGCTTAGTGAGCAGGGAGAGTCTGCACCAGAGAGAAGTCCAGAATCAGAGGCAGAAGCGGGGGGGGGGGGGGGGCAAGAAGAAGAAATCAGACAGGCTGCTGGAGAAGCCAGGGAATCTTCCTCCTACTGTGACCAGTTCCCTTCCTCTTGATCTCCCAGAACACACAGAGGAACAGCCAGTCTATATCTGCATCAGGAACAATATGGGTGTGGCTGAAGTGTCAGGCAAAGTTCATGCAAGAAAGGCCAAAGCAGTTACTCATTAACCATTTACTGTAATATTTCTGATTTTAAAAAGCCTTCCATGCCTCCCCCAAAAGAAACTATGTCTTTGTTCTATTTCGTATAAAGACGTCTCACACAAATGCTCAATTCAGTAACGATGGAGAAGGGTGGTTTTCTCTTTCTTTCTTTCTTTCTTTCTTTCTTTCTTTCTTTCTTTCTTTCTATGCAGACTTCTATACTGAGGGTGGGGCAAAGATGAAGAGGAAATCCGTGATATTTGAGAAGTGAAGAGAGAGAGGGAGGAAGTTGAGCATTCCCAGAAGCACCATTTAAGGCAACAGTTCCTGGTTGTAGTTACATCATTCTGTACATAATACACACTTCTCTGCCCTGTCATAAAGAAAGGGTGAGGAAGCAAGAGCAAGAATAGCTGACCGGGGGAAAAGGAAACCTCGTCGATCAGTCAGCCCAGCATCTTGGCAGCAAGAGAAAGCTAATTCAGGGGTGAGTATTTTACCACTAGACCCCAATTTATGCTCTCAGGCAGCTGGTTGCTCAGAAAGGGCTGTTTTCATTCAGTTCTCAGTGAGCCTGCAGGGGTGTTTTAACCCTTCCCTTCTCCTTCACAATCCTGTGGAAAATAAGACATCCATATAGAAACTGTTAGCCCCAGGCAAGAAACTTCTATTGCAGACCACAAAAAGGCCAAGTGTTTTTAAATTTTGTTTGTTCCAATAGGATGGTGGAGCTATTTAATCTATTTTAGCTCCAGAATGTGCTTGAATCCACACACCCAGTCTGGAGGCACTGTCACTCCCCACTAGAAGGATTTGGAAATGCTTATTGACCAATAGTTTTCACCCCAACCCCTTTATCCTCTAGCTGCTTCTCATTTTGCTTTTTTTTCTACAGCTGCCTCTTCTGTCAACAAATCCGCAGACTCTTCATCCACCATGGCCTCCTATTCTCCACCCACAGATGTGGAGGATGAAGTCTTGTGCCCCATCTGCAGGGACTATCTGACAGACCCCGTGACCTTGGACTGCGGCCACAACTTCTGTCAGGGCTGCATCCAGAACTGCAGCGATAAATGGGAAGAAAAGGGTGCGGGGGACTTGGAGTGTCCGGTCTGCAGAGCCAAGATCCAGAAAGGGAATTTCCGTCCCAATTGGGACCTGGCAAACATATCAGAAAAGTTTAAACTCCGAGGAAAGGAGCTATGTGAGAAACACAAGGAAAGACTCCACCTGTTCTGCAGAGATGATAAAGAATTGGTGTGCATGTTTTGTGAACGTTCCCCGGAACATGAATCGCACACTGTGGTCCTCAAGGAAGAAGTTGTCCAGGAATACAAGGTACGAAGTCATCTTGGCACTTGGTAACTGACTCCTTCCTCCTCCCCACCATTCGTTCTCTTTGCAGAATATTGTCTCAGTGTGTCTGGAAAATAACTCCCACTGCAAGGGTACGTCTAGTTTTCTGTCCCCTCAGCAAATTACCAATACTGGAGGGTACCTTCTGCCCTCTCCCTTCAAAAAACAGCTCCTATTGCTCCAACACCACAGCAAGGGGAGGGCAGGGGCTAGACCAGGGGTGAGGAACTCTGGCCCTGTAGGTAGTGGCCTCGGTCCAGTATACCTGAAGGAACGTCTCCACCTCCATCGTTCTGCCCGGACACTGAGGTCCAGTGCCGAGGGCCTTCTGGCGGTTCCCTCGCTGCGAGAAGGCAAGTTACAGGGAACCAGGGCCTTCTCGGTAGTGGCGCCCGCCCTGTGGAACACCCTCCCACCAGATGTCAAAGAGAAAAATAACTACCAAACTTTTAGAAGACATCTAAAGGCAGCCCTGTTTAGGGAAGCTTTTAATGCTTAATAGGTTATTGTATTTTAGTTGGAAGCTGCCCTGAGTGGCTGGGGAAGCCCAGCCAGATGGGAAGGGTATAAATATATTAGTAGTAGTAGTAGTAGTAGTATTGGGGCTCCCATCTTTTCCCTAAAAAAAATTCTGTATTAAGGGATTCTTTGTTTTGACATTTCCTGGAACATTTTGTAAAGGATAGTTTCATCCATCCCAAGGGGTGAAGAACAAGGTAACACCCTTCTCCTCATTGCAAACACAGCAGCTGTGCAGTCTGACAGGACAATCTTAGGGTTCATCCACACTTATGCTCAGTGGCGTAGTAACGTCAGGCGGTACACGGTGCGAAAATTTCTTGTCACCCCGCCCCCCCCACATTGAAATTATTAAAATAAGGAAAAATAAGATACTTATACTTGCAGGTGTTATTTTCTGGTTTATTTACTTAACATTGTAAGCAAAAGCACTTAAAACCCCTTTTCCGAACTTTGTTCTCTGCAAATTTTGAAATCACATCATCAAAATCAATTCCTTTCGCTACTTTATTTTCAATTGACAAGATGGCTAAGCCAGAGATCCAAAACAAAAAAAATTCCTTCCAGTAGCACCTTAAAGACCAACTAAGTCAGTTCTTGGTATGAGCTTTCGTGTGCATGCACACTTCTTCAGATACCTTGGTATCTGAAGAAGTGTGCATGCACACGAAAGCTCATACCAAGAACTGACTTAGTTGGTCTTTAAGGTGCTACTGGAAGGAATTTTTTTTGTTTTGACTATGGCAGACCAACACGGCTACCTATCTGTAACCAGAGATCCAAGCTTGACTCATCCTGGACCTAAGACCTAAGATAACTCTTGATTAATTTTAGCTTTGAAAAACTCCTGTCACATGCTGTCTAGCAATGTAAACTGAACTTTAGAATAACTTCGTAATTTGAGTTAAGGCTGAAAGCAAACAGGAAATTGCCCTAAAAATGGCAATTTATACATATATTTGTATTTACCTTTTAGGCTGTGTACCTGTTTCAGCAATTCACATAAGCCTATAGTAAAAATAACATTTATAGAAATAACAGGAGTTATACAAACGGGTCTTACTAAAAAATGACAGAATGCACTTTGCAACTACTCACTTAAAACCTAGGATCGCATCCTCTGCAAGGAGATAGAGCAGTTTCAAGCCTATCACTCTTCCTAAGCGCAGGGCCGACCTTGCTCCCAGGCGCTTGAATGCATGGCAGAAAATAAGCATATCGTCCACCTCTACTCTCTCCAAATCAATCCTGAGTTTTTGTTTTCTCTTCAGAATGTGATGGATAGCTGCCTGGAGAATCTGCTGGAGGAGAGAGAGAAAATTCTGGTAAAAAAAGCTGCGGTGAAAAGGGAAAGCGAAGACTTGCTCGTAAGTGACCTGGACACTGGGAAGGGAAGGAGGACGTAAACCATCACCCTCATATTGAGAAACTTCGTGTAAAATGCAGAGAAACAAAAGCCAAGAGGCAGCCCAAGTCCTCAGAACACATGTCCTTTGGAAAACCCTCATCTCTCCTAAAATTTCTTAGCTGGGAGTAAGGCCCGCTGAACACAGTGTGACTTTCTTCTGACTGCACTGGCCTGACTCCACTGGCTACGAATTAGTTTCTGGGCCCAATTAAAAGTGCTGGTTTTAACCTATAAAGCGCCTCAGCAACATCCAAAGGGCCCGATCCACTAGGCGCTGGGGTGGATTGCTGAGTCAGGCCCAGGCTGCCACCAGGGCGCAGCAAAAAAGCAGCTCCGGCTCACCCAGCCCTACCCATTGCCACCCCACCACCACATTTACCTGACATGGTTTTTTTGTTTTTTAAGAAATATTTTATTTATATGCCGCCCTCCCCAACCGAAGCTGGGCTCAGAGCGGCTAACAACAGTAAAATGATACAACATTCTAAAATCATTTCATTATAAAATCAGTTCAAATCATATTAATGGCAACCATTGGGCTAGAGTTCTGTGAGGATTACCAAAGGTGGAACAGCTCTGTCTTGCAGGCCCTGCGGAAAGATGTCAAGTCCCGCGGGGCCCTAGTCTCTTGTGACAGAGCGTTCCACCAGATTGGAGCCACAGCTGAAAAAGTCCTGGCTCTGGTTGAGGTCAGCCTAACCTCTCTGTGGCCTGGCACCTTCAAGATGTTTTTATTTGGAGACCGTAAGGTCCTCCGTGGGGCATACCAGGAGAGGCGGTCCCGTAGGTATGAGGGTCCTAGGCCGTATAGGGCTTTAAAGGTTAAAACCAACACCTTAAACCTGATCCTATACTCTACCGGGAGCCAGTGCAGCTGGTATAGCACCGGGTGAATGTGATCCCACAGCGAAGACCCCGTAAGGAATAAAATTACAGGTCCAGCGCCGAGGGCCTTCTGGCAGTTCCCTCGCTGTGAGAAGCCAAGTTACAGGGAACCAGGCAGAGGGCCTTCTCGGTAGTGGCACCCACCCTGGGGAACGCCCTTCCACCAGATGTCAAAGAGAAAAATAACTACAAACTTTTAGAAGACATCTGAAGGCAGCCCTGTTTAGGGAAGCTTTTAATGTTTAATAGGTTATTGTATTTTAGTGTTTTGTTGGAAGCCGCCCAAAGTGGCTGGGGAAACCCAGCGAGATGGGCGGAGTATAAATAATAAAGTATTATTACATTTGTTTGTTTATTTATTTATTTATTTATTTATTTATTTTATTCTGCACCCGCTGGAGTTTCTGAGTCAGTCTCAAGGGCAGCCCCATGTAGAGTGAGTTACAATAATCCAGTCTGGAGGTGACCGTCACATGGATCACAGTGGCTAGGTCGGGGCAAGAGAGGGTTCTAGATTGTGGGCCCTATTGATTGAAACGGGAGCCTCAGCAATCGCCCTCTCCTGCCAGAAAAAAAACACAGGACTACTCCAAGAAAACGCAAATGGCAAAAAGGAGTGCCAGGCCCTGGTGGGCACCCCCTTACCCACTTGGGTTTGGCCAAGCAAATAGCCGGCCAATCAGGATTTTCTTGCTACACTTTTCACTGCCCTCTGTGGCCCCCTAGTCTCTTGCTGTGGCCCCCTTAGAATATCATGGGTGCCCCCCGGTTGGGGAACACTGCTTTACACCACCAGCCCTTTCTGGGTCAAATAACTTGTTACAATCCTTGACATTTTACCCCCAACGCTTCCCACCCAGTCTAGAAGTCTCAGAGTCAGCATCTTCCTGACTTCTCATCGTGCCAATAATAATAATAATAATAATAATAATAATAATAATAATAGTTATTTATACCCCACCCTCCCCTGCCAAAGCCAGCCTCAGGGCGGCTAACAGCAGTAAAATTACGGTAAAAACTTAATGGGGGGGGGGGAACCAACTTAAAATACAGGTTAAAATGCAATTTAAAATGCAGCCTTATTTTAAAAGTAGCCCATAGATCAAACCCATAAGGGGAGGGAAACATAAGGGCCAGACTGAGTACAAACCAAAGGCCCGGCGGAACAGCTCTGTCTTGCAGGCCCTGCGGAAAGATGTCAAGTCCCGCAGGGCCCTAGTCTCTTGTGACAGAGCGTTCCACCAAGTCGGGGCCAGTACTGAAAAGGCCCTGGCCCTAGTTGAGACCAATCTAGCCACCTTGCAACTTGGGACCTCCAAAATGCTGTCATTTGTGGACCTTAAGGTCCTCCGCGGGGCATACCAGGAGAGGCGGTCCCGTGGGCTTTGAGAAGCCAGAGTTGCCCTTCCTGTGGAATTCTCACAACGCCCCTCTATTCTGCGAAGATTGGACACAAATAGAGATGCTGAATTCCTTTCCTCTTCTTTTTATTCTGCTTATTGCAGAAATTAACAGAAACGGAGAGGCAAAAGGCAGCCAGCGAGTTCAGGCAACTGCGCCAGTTTCTCAAAAAGCAAGAGAAGCGCCTGCTGAATCAGATGGAAAAGGTGGAGAAAGAGATTGCAGCAAAAAGGGATCAGCTCATGGACCAGCTCTCTGAGGAACTCTCCTCTCTTCAAAGGATCATTCAGGAGATGGAGGAGAAACGCCAGCAGCCAGGAAGTGAACTCCTCCGGGTAAGGCTGTGGCAGAAGCAGCTGAATGTGTGTTTGTAAGGGAATTATTATCATTTTGGGAAGTATTTAAAGATTTGATGTTTCCTTATTTATAGATATAAATACGGTGGTACCTCAGGTTAAGTACTTAATTCGTTCCAGAGGTCCGTTCTTAACCTGAAACTGTTCTTAACCTGAAGCACCCCTTTAGCTAATGGGACCTCCTGCTGCTGCTACGCCGTCCGTAACCTGAAGCGTATGTAACCTGAAGCATATGTAACCCGAGGTACCACTGCATATATATATTCCGCTGGAATACGCCTAGAGCTGGTTGCCAGGGCTGTTCTATAGAGCAGCAGGATCACCCTCGAGTTCCCTTCAACTCTACAATTCTACGATTCTGTGGGAGTTTCTTTCCATTATTTGCAAATGTGGGTTTTCTCTCTTATGTTGCATGAAGAATTTGAAAAACTCGGATGTTTCCCTGCACATTTTAAAATGTGGGAGCAGCTTTGTTCTATTCAATTGCATCTAATAGTTCACCTTTCACTGCGTCGAAATGGAGCCATTTTGTCTGTTGACAATAAACTCGTGAATATCTCCTCCATGGGAAACCCACAGCCTCAAAGGGCCAGAGCGAATCCTATCCTGGGTCTATCTTGTGGCAGGCACTGATTTCCCTTCTTCTCTCCCTCTTTTTCTCTCTAGGATGTGAGAAGCACCTTGCAGAGGTAAGTGGGTCCTTCTCATTTCCAGTAGCTTCTCCTCATGAGGCTGGGAAGGGTCCAGGAGCCCAGTACATAAAACCTGCCCCTCCAGGCTCCAAGGGAGAGAGAGGGGGACTCCCCACACCTGCAGCATTTCGCAGGTAACAACAGGAGCCCTCCTTTGAACCCCTCAGGTCCAACCTGTTTTTCTGCTCCTTTGTTCTCTTTCTCAGAAAATGACAAAGAATAGAAAGCATCTTTTAAGAGCCAGGCAAAATCCTTTCAGTTTTTTTCTAGACTTTTAAACTTCTTCTTAGATACCCTTACATATACTTTTAAGATGGTGGGAGTTGTCTTCTGTAGCCCACTCTGCTGTTTCTTGAAGTGCTTTTTCGAGTTGCATTTGATTCCATTTGTTGAATTTTAACAAATGGTTAGAGCAGCCGAAAGGCATAATCAAGGCAAAAATGAACTGAGCAATGGGTTGAGAAGAGGGCAAGAATGGCCCAGTGCCAAGGAATGGGTGACGGAATGAAATATGCAGTGTGCTGTCAATACACTCAGATCATTTATGCCCTTTTAGGGTTGCCATGTTTCAAAAAATTAAAAACTGGATGCAGAAGTTGTTGGGCTTTTGTGGGGCAAAGTTGTTGAGCTATGTCTGGGAAATTTCGGACATACGGCAACCCTGTTATAGGCAATGCAGCAAAGCTGGAAACAGAGAAACTCTGAGCGTAATGGTATCACTTGACGTTTCTTTTTACTGGCATAGATGTAAGTGGGGAGACTCAGAGACCGTGTTCTGGCCCCCAGGTGTCTGGCTTTGGCGTCCATAATCGCCTCCATCCCTCTGGGCCTCAATCCCTCTGTGCTTGCCTCTCCCTCTTGGCTTTCCAGCGGTTCCTTCCTCCTCTCAATTCCTTTCATTCCTTGGAGTTGGGTGGTTTAAAATTGTTTTTCTCCACCAGATATGAGAAAAGAGAGAGACTAGGGAATCCAGTGGATTTCCCTCCAGAGCTGAAGAAAAGGATCTCGCAATTCTGTGTTACAAATCCCCTTCTGCAAGGTGACATGAAGCAGTTCAAAGGTAATGAATAATGGCGGTGAGGATTTTATGCTAGGTATTGTATAAGTCTGAAAATGAGCATGCCGGACTCTTCATTATATTTTGTTCTTGCCAAATAGTCAGTGGTAGCACCAGCAGAGATTCCTTTTTTACAGCCTAGTCATCATTCTCTCCTCCTCAACTACCTATTGCCCCATTTATATTGCCATTCTCGTCCTCAGAGGCTGGAGTGGTAACTGCTGCAAATGCACCAGGGTATATTGTATTGTAAAGTCCTGAGTTTTTGTTCCAACATGTTTCTGTTCATAACTATATGGAATCTCCTTTGCATATTGTTGCTAATCTACACAATCAGGAGTGGTCCTTTGGGAGGTTCTCAGTTTGCTTGGGCTTCACAACAAGCACCTATTACCCTACTGAAGCATCTCCTCCTCCTCAGACTCACACCCGCATCTGCTCTATCTATCTATCTATCTATCTATCTATCTATCTATCTACCTATCTATCTATCATCTATCTATCTATCATCTATCTATCTATCTATCTATCTATCTATCTATCTATCTATCATCTATCATTTTTATACCACTCCATTATTCGATCTCAGGGCAAATAACAGAATGAAAAAATCTAGTGCTGCAACCATCTTGGTCTCACAAGAGATTCCACATTTCACTGGAGAAGGGGAACATTCCAAACAGCCTGTACCTAAATGTTGGTTTGAAAGAATCCCAAACCCCCAAAATGCTTTTATCCACTTTCGAACAAGAACCAAAACCACAATGTGGACTACATTAAGGCCATAAAAATAGGACACAGTGCAAGCAGTGCTGAACTTGACGTCTATATTTAACTGAGTTCTCCGCCTTCTGTGATTGAGATCCAGATAGACCATATAGAAATTTGAGTACGGAAGTGTTACTGCTTGCAAAAAAAGGAAGAGAAACCATAAGCTTTCCAAACTGACCTCATTTGGCAAACCTGCTTATCTGACCAGTCAACAGAGCTGTGTCGTGTGCTCTGAGAGGGCAACGTCCCATATATGATCCTACCAGCCTTTGATGCAAAAACCATCTCTAGAGTTCCAGGGCAATGCTACTGGAAATTAAAATTCAGTGAGGCAGGACTTCATACCCTCCAACATTTCTCCGATGAAAATAGGGATGTCCTAAGGAAAAGCAGGACAAATCAGAAGCCGGGACAGCTTCTGTAAATCCGGGACTGTCCCTGGAAACTAGGGACACTTGGAAGGTCTGGGACTTCCTTTTGCTTGAGAGCTTTGCCAATTCTGCCTCTGCAAGTTTAGTTTCTTGTTATGTTAAACAATTGCAGCTTTAATAACCCCCACCATTGGAGCCACCAGTGTACTTGGGGCAGATGTGAGGCTGTGGCCAGCTCCCCTTTGTCTTCCTGCCTAAGACTGGTATTGCAGAGCTTATGCACCACTATTGATCCTACTCTGAACTATGAGGTTCATAGACAATCTTTTCTAGTATGATTTATTATTTCTGTGTTTTACATTTTTAATTATTTTAATCTGTTCCCCATATGAACTACCCTGATATATACATCATCATAATCATCATTATTATTATTATTATTAGTTTTTTTTAAAAAAAAATTGTTCAACTTAATTTCTTTAACTTTAAATAAACAATATGCAGTATGTTGTGAAGTCATATTATTGTGACAAGATTTACCAAAGGTCCAATACTGTAGTGCTTAAACTTTCTATCTTCTTCCCTCTTCAGACACTGTATTCCTCAGACTGGCTCAGAAAGGTAAATTTCCAATGGAAGACCAAATTCACAGAGGGGATGGGAAATGTTGTTTTATTGAGTTTAAACAGCCTGTCCCCCAGACCTTGGAACTATCAGTAGCTTAACTTGAGTGAATTGCACTGTGATGTAGCAGCTATCATGGCATCCAATTCCTGGATCCACTCACACAAAAATGGAAAGTAAACATTTTCTGGGTCATTTGAGATACCTGGATTGACAGGAGGGGTACAGCATAAATAATGTTATTATTTTGTTTCTTTATTACATTTATCAATCTCTTTATACAGAGAAAATGTCTCAAAATGACTTGAGCAGATAAATACACAACGTAAAAGTCAGAAAAATGTAAGACAATGAACAGAATATACAAAATGTTCATCCAGCAACATATATTGAATAAGGGGGGGAGCCTAATTTTAAAAGACAGCAAAAAGGGCATTTATCATCTGGAGGAAGGAGAGGATGGTCCCAATCCTGAATGCAATGCAAGGAAGTCCTATTTCATGAGAGAGGGAACCTGGTTCTTGGGGTGTGTCTTGCACTGGTGTCTCCTCTCTTTCCACGGATTCTGCCTCTTTTCCTTACGCCTCATCTCTCCCCCCAACAGCAAATGTTGCTCTGGATCCAGCCACAGCTTATCCTCGGCTTGTCCTGTCTGAGGACTGCAAAAGCGTGAGATGGCGAGACGAGTATCAACACCTGCCCAACAATTCCGAGAGGTTCTACAGCGATCCTGCTGTGCTGGGACGTGAGGGCTTCACCAAAGGCAGCCATTACTGGGAAGTCATTGTGGGAAGTGAGGAGATGTGGGCTGTTGGGGTTGCCAGGAAGTCAGTGAGGAGAAAGGGCTGCTTAGCCTTAAGTCCTGAAGGAGGGGTCTGGGCTGTGGGGAAGAGGGGAGGTTGGTACAGTGCCTTCAACCCCCCTGACAACCCTCCCCTGTCCCTGAGCAACAAGCCCAAGCGGATCCGAGTGACTCTGAACTACGATGGAAGGGAAGTGTCTTTCTTCGATGCTGACACAGGAGCCCATCTCTACACCTTCCTAGGAGCCTCGTTCTCTGGAGAGATGCTCCTCCCTTTCTTTTGGCTGTCAGGAAACAAAACCCAACTCAGGATGGCTTAAGCCTTAAGGGGACCAAATCTACCTCTCGGGCCCAGGAGGCGTTTCTCTCCAGAGCAAAATGATTGCTCTGAAAGGGAAGGTTTATTTGCAAAGAGCTCTGTTGACATCTTTGCAGAGGTCCTCGGAGAGGATTCATTCCAGCCACAATCAGCAGATAGATGAAAAACGTGGGCTTTGCTTTTCCCATCCCACCCACAGTGTTCTCCCTGCAGCTTTGTTCCAAAAGAGACAGCAACACTTTCAGCAGTTCCAAACAATTTATTTCAGCGCCACTGATGTCCAACCCTGGTTTCATTTTTTATTTTGCCACCTCTCCCTCTGCACCAGATCTCCACCAGCTGTTGACATGCATTTTTGTATTGCTGAAGTGGATTACTAGAAAGCAATCCCTCCACCCACATCGGCAGGGAAACCTCACTGAGTTGCATCCAAGGATAACCATGCTTGGACTTAGACCCACTGAAAGTCGTGCACGTGGGTAACTTAGCTCCATTGATTTTGGTGAGCTTATTCTGAATAAAACAACCCATTGCTTTATAGACTTCAGATCTCCAGAGGAGTAAATAAAGGGGTTTAATGTCAGGGACCAGCTTCCAACCCCTGCTGCAAATGAAGCCTGCCCCTAGCTATAGTTGCTCCAAGGTAATTCAGTGGGGCCTCTTCTCAGTTCATTGTCTTCTGGATCAGTGCCTTAATCCTTTGAAATAAATAAATAAATAAATAAATGTTTTATTTATACCCCGCCCTCCCCGGCCAAGACTGGGCTCAGGGTGGCTAACAACCAATAATAAAAAAAGTTGATGATTAAAATACAATTTAAAAAACAAGATTAAAATACATTAAAACATTAGGATGCAGCCTCTTCACAGGAGGGGAAAGGAAAAAGAAAGAGGGGGATGGAATCAAACTGATTCTAAGCCAAAGGCCAGGTGGAACAACTCTGTCTTACAGGCCCTGCGGAAAGAAATCAGATCCTGCAGGGCCCTGGTCTCATGAGACAGAGCGTTCCACCAGGCCGGAGCCAGCGTTGAAAAGGCCCTGGCTCTGGTTGAGGCTAATCTAACTTCCTTAGGACCTGGGACCTCTAGGGTGTTGCTATTTATGGACCTTAAGGTTCTCCGTGGGACATACCAGGAGAGTATTGTAGATTCTGTATATCACAGAATAGCCATTGAGGTGTCCTCAGATGTTATTGTCCAGTTCCCATCAGCTTCAGCCAGCAGGGATGACAGTCAAGGATGATGGAAGCTGTAATCTGGACCCCACCATCTGGACTCTGCTGCCCTATATCCTTCCCATTGAAACAACTGTGAAAATAAATTTTGGACTCTATAGATGTATCCTGGTCTGGTGCATGCAATGTCTTTTGTTTTGCAGCTGTGTGATTTGTGCTCATATTGTATTGTGGCCATTAGCTATAAACAATAAAATTTATAGATAGATTGAACTGCGAAAATAAGTAATAAAATAGTAAAACAATTTTATTTTTTTGGTCTTCGCTCCCAAATGGTGTATGTGTGTTTTGTTATATTGTGCTTTTGGTTGTATTGGGGGTGGGGTGGGGAGTGGAGAAGTATGAAAGCCAAAAACGCTCCCCTCCTCTGCTAAAAGGATGCAGGAGACCAGAGGCAGTGAATGAAAAAGCAGGGAAAGGCAAACCCTCCAAGTGTCACTATTTTCCAGGGATGTCTCTGATTTAGAGAAGCCGTCCTGGTTTCTGATTTGATCCCAGAAGGGAGAGTCCACCACTTCTTGTGTTGCAGAGTCCACTGCCTCTTGAGGCAAAACAGAAAATGGTGATCACCTGCTACTGCTGCTGAAGTTATCACCCACTGAAGCTGCTGCTGGAGGGGGTGAAAAAAGGAGGCTAGAGAGCAGCAGGGGAGGAGACAGGAAAGCAGCGTCCCTGGGGCTTGGATCTGTGCCCCCCCCCTTACTGTCTGCCCCCTGAGGCAACCGCCTCACTGGGCCCTGCTACTAGCTGGTTGCAGTATTTTTATTTCAAAAAGAATCTCTTGCACAGAAGAGCTGTCTTTAGAAATAAATGCTCAGTTGCTTTCTCCCAGCCCTCCTGGCTCTTTCCGCTTCTGTCCTGCTCTTAGCCTCCGTTTCTCAGCCTTTCTGCACACCCAGAGTTTTGCCCCTCCTGCTACCCAGCTGGGCCTGATCTCAATATCCTTTCGATGCCATTGGCCAGGGGATCCTCTGGGGTCGGCCCTGTGGGGCATGTACTGAATGCGCTCACAGTTTCACAGCAGTTACCTCCAGGGTTGGTTGCAAGCAGCAGCTTGAGAGTAGCTGCTCTTCAGCCCCTTGGAATCTGGGTTCCTCAGGGCACTTATCCCCATGCTATTAGACATCTATAGCAGGGATGGAGAACCATTTTTGATCTGAAGAGCTGCATTCCCCTCTGAGCAACCTTCCAAGCGGGAGTGTCCAAGTGGCAAAAGTGGGAGGAGCAACTAATGTAAACTTTACCTTTGTACCTTTCCAGAGACGCAAGAGACATCATGAGTTCAAGAAGACATTCCAGTCGGGCAAGAAAACAAGTGGGGAGAAAAGCAGGGGTACTTCCTAGCGGTGGGATTCTAAGGGTGAGAGAGGTACCCTACCCCTGATTTATACAAAGCAGTTGGGAGCAACTAAGACAGGATTTGGAGCGTCCTGATGGCACCCAATTCTGCTTCATAACATGTGAATCGGGTGTGGCTGTGCAACAACTGGATTGGTGCCAAGGCACAGCTGGATGAGAGCCAATAAACTGGTCTTGAGGGTTGACCTATCTCTTTGGATCTAAAAGTAGTAATCTGATATAGTGATTTATCATTTGCATTTGGATTTTCGAAGGCAAATTTATTCTTGATTTTGCATGGTTCACCACCACAGCATATTTTTTTATATTGACAGTTAATATTGCAAATAAATAATATAAATATTTGAGGTCTGTTCCGGAGGGTGTGCTTAGAGAGCAGCCTGTGCCAGCAGCAACATTCTCCCATGCTTTGGGTGCAAAATATGTGCTCACAGACTCTCCATTCACCCGAATCTTCTCCCCCTTCACCAGAATTCTTGTCCCCTCCTCCTTTTTTTTTTAGAGCTAACCATGGTGCAGTGTTACGTCGACACCAGCACTAATTCTAACCATGGTTATCTTCAGACAAGACTTTGCAACCAGAATCTTAAGCAGGTGTCAGGCTAGAGCCAGCAAGTGAACAGCAGCAGCTGCCAGGCTTGGACGGCAGCCCACGGGACGAAGGGAGGTTTGTCATGGGAAGATCAGAGGAAAGGGCAGGGGGGAATTCACAGCCCAGAGAAACACAGGACTTAGCAGACAATAGCTTGTTCGAACCAGTTTGCAAACCTCTTAGCGTGCAAGAACACAGAAGAGGAGGGGTACAAGAAAAGGGGATATTGACATCACAGAAGCGACAGAAGAGCTTCGTTTTTTTGCATTGTTTCCTGAGGAAGATAAACAACGCTGAGGATTTAGTTGAGTCGTCATCAGGGTAGCTATAAGTCATGGGGGCAGAGAGCTCCAGACAAGTGGCATGGTTTTTCTGGAGTAAAACCAACTTTAATTGACTGTACGTGTACGCGTCTTGCTGCTGCTACTGCAGGTGTGCAAATCCTGATTAACACGAGCTACAGATAGACACAATCCTGAGCTATGGTTAAGTCCACTGAGGGAAAGAAGCAGGGTGTACTATAGAGGAGACAGGGAGTGAATCTGTGCCATGATAGTGATCTCCAACCACGGTTAGAAGATTGGGAAAGTTATGTTTGCACACATTATTTGTATGTTTTTAGAAACTGTAAGGACCAAGCTATTCCTGAGCTGCTGATCACAGCCTCTCTCTGTCCACCTCCATCGTGGAAACAAGACAATATGGATTTCTACCTAAAGCCCTCTACCCATATTCTTGGGCAACCTGTGACTCTCCAGATATTGCTGGACTACAACTCCCATCATTCCCAAACATAGGGTCATGCTAACTTAGCTAGTGCGAGTCCCAAACATCTGGAGAACCACAGTTTCCCTCATCCTTGCTCTGTACTTTTATTATTTCTCCTCAGTGTAGGTCCCCTTGTGCTTCATAAGGCTGAGTTTCTGATGGAAGCCTTTGCCGCAGTCTACGCAGTTCCATCGCTTCACACCCATGTGGACTCTCTTATGCCTTATCAGGTGAGAGCTGGTGCTGAAGCTTCTTCCGCACTCAGCACACTCGTACGGTTTCTCCCCAGTGTGGGTCCTCATGTGCGCAATCAGTTCTCCTTTCTGAATGAAGCTTTTCCCGCAGTCTGAGCACTCGTACGGCTTCTCCCCCGTGTGGGTCCTCCTGTGTCTTATCAGGGACGCATTATGGCTGAAGCTTTGTCCACAAGCCAAGCATGTGTATGGTTTCTCCCCCGTGTGAACCCTCTTGTGGTTTATGAGGTTCGAGGTGGTGCTGAAGCTTTTCCCGCACTCTGAGCACTCGTAGGGCCTCTCCCCCGTGTGGGTCCTCTCGTGTATCATCAGGTTCGTCCTTCCGTTTGAGATTTTCCCACAGTATGAGCATTTGAAGGGCTTTTCTCCCTTCTGCATCCTCTGACGATTGAGAAGGACCAAGTTCTGGGAGAGGCTTTTCCCAGTGTCAGAGGACATCTTTTCTCTCTTACACCCAGGAATCCTCCCTTGGAAGGGCCTTTCATCACATTCCCTGGGATGAACAGTGTTTTCTGCCGCTGTTCCCAGATGGACTTCCTGGTGATGTATGGGTCTTTGCTGACCTATATCCCTCACTTCCTCCTCAGTGGCCTGGAGGGATAGGCTTTCTGCACTTTTCAAGGATGTTGTGTCAACGTTCATGCAGTCAAGTCTTTCCAGCTCAGGATCCTCCTCCTTCATCCTCACTTGCATATCACCTGCTGGAAGACATCGAAAAACAACCTAAGTTACCTCTTCTTACCTTACATATTGCCTCAATAATAATACAGTGGTACCTCGGGTTAAGTACTTAATTTGTTCCGGAGGTCCGTTCTTAACCTGAAATTGTTCTTAACCTGAAGCACCACTTTAGCTAATGGGGCCTCCTGCTGCCGCTGTGCCGCCACTGCACAATTTCTGTTCTCATCCTGAAGCAAAGTTCTTATCCTGAGGTACTATTTCTGGGTTAGCGGAGTCTGTAACCAGAAGCGTATGTAACCTGAAGTGTATGTAACCCGAGGTACCACTGTACAGGATAGCTAATGTGGTGTATTGGTTTTAGGAGGAGTGGAGTGACTCCGGCCTGTGGCCTTCTTTATCTGGTTCTCATGACTCTCCTCATTCTTCCCCTACCCCCAGACCCCTCCCCAGCCCTCCGTGCCCCTCTCAAGTGCTCCTCAGAGGAACTGGCTCCATTTACTGCTCTGGCAGGGTTCTTCACCAACCTGGTACTCCCAGCTGTTGTGGGCTACAATTCCCATTAACCAGCTGTGTTGGCTGGGCCTGATGGGAGTTGTAGTCCTGAGCTGAAAAGTCCATGTTTTGTAGTCCCAAAACTAAGGTGGAAAATCAGCTCTAAGCCATGGTTTCCTTGCTGGCAGCTGAAATTGTGGTTTGGGTTCTAAGCCATGGTTAGTGCAAACTATTGTGTGGCATGAAACCTGAACGGAGCCAGTGGTCGAATAACAACAACAACAACAACAACAAATTTTTTAGTACCCATCCATCTGACTGGGTTGCCACTGCCAACATATATAAAAAAATAATAAAACATTAAAAATCTTCCCAATACAGGGCTGTTCCCTAAACAGGCCCACAGAAAGAGGTTTCTGTGCAGGACAGCCAATAATTCCGTCAAAGAGCAGTGCTGGAGATGGAATGACAGAAACAACCTCAGGAAAAGAAACTCGTTAACATTTAGCCATAATAAAATCCTTACCCACCAACTTGGTCTCCCCATCATCGCCCTCTTGCTTGGCTTCCAGCAAGAGATGGATTTCCATGGTGGTTGATGAATTCTGCTCCAACGTGGGCAAGTTAACAGGCCCTTCTTCTGAAAGGCCAGGGACCTGGAACAGGAAGAGGCACACAGTTCAGGATCACCTTGTCAGGGGTCACAGCTCAGAGGCAGAGCAGAAGGTCCCTAATTCAATACCCTACCTTCACAAAGGGCCAGGAGAGCAACTGTCAATCTGTGTAGGTGGACCTGAGCTAAGTGACAATGTGCTAAATATTTATTTGCTAACCTTTATACAGACTTTCTTCAAAGAAATCTTGGGCTAAAGTGACCTTTCCGGAAGTCTCTGATGTTGGCATCTGCCTTTCTCGAGAAACAGTGGCGTATTCAGTGAAACCAAGGCCTCCTGTGTTGTTTTTGCTGCATAATTGACACTAGAGCTACATGCCTGGAGCACAAGCCTGGGTGGTGTACATGGAGGTCCTGGGATACCCAGAGGACAAAAAAACTCTCTCAACATTGCTGATGTGGTCCAAAGGAAAGCAGAGCAATACATCTGGCACCAGCTTGGCTGCAGAAGTTGCCGGAAGGAGAGGTACAAGCAGGGCAGTCTTTAGCAGATGCGGTGCCGGGGTGCAAATATTCACCCAGCGCCCCCAAATTACCACGGATAGTGTTGGGGTGGCCGTAGCTGCACACTGCCAGCCATTGGGGGGCGCACCTCTCTCCCATGCCGCTGCGGGACAGCGATCCCCGCAGAGGCTTGGGAGCGGCTGCCGGGACCACATAACACCGGTCTTGAAAGACCTACATTGGCTCCCAGTATGTTTCCAAGCACAATTCAAAGTGTTGGTGCTGACCTTTAAAGCCCTAAACAGCCTCGGTCCTGTATAACAGAAGGAGCGTCTCCACCCCCATCGTTCTACCCAGACACGGAGGTCCAGCGCCGAGGGCCTTCTGGCGGTTCCCTCCCTGCGAGAAGCCAAGTTACAGGGAACCAGGCAGAGGGCCTTCTTGGTAGTGGCGCCCTCCCTGTGGAATGCCCTCCCACCAGTTGTCAAATAGAACAACAACTACCAGACTTTTAGAAGACATTTGAAGGCAGCCCTGTTTAGGCAAGCTTTTAATGTTTGATGTATTATGGTATTTTAACATTTTGTTGGAAGCCGCCCCGAGTGGCTGGGGAAGCCCAGCCAGATGGGCGGGGTATAAATAATAATAATAATAATAATAATAATAATAATAATAATAATTCCCTCCCAAGCCTCCTCGGGAGGAGAGTGATCCCCGCAGAAGCTTGGGAGGGAAGTTGCATGCCTGCCAGCCATATGGTTGGCGGGGCGCAGCTGGCGGGTATGCAGGGAAAGGGGAGGCCACCAGCAAAGCTGCGCAGCTCCCCCACTTGCTGGGGCGCCTCAAAGAGGCTGGCACCCTGGCGCAACGCACCACTAAGCGCTATGGGAAAGACGCCTCTGGGTACAAGGTGCAATGCAACCACAATACCTCAAGGACTGCCTCTTTCCATATGAACTTTCCTAGACCTTAAGATCATCTTCTGAGGGCCTTCTTTGTGTGCCTCCTCCATGTGAGGCCTGGAAGGTGGCAACACAAGAAGGGGCCTTTTCGGCGGTGGCTCCCCATCTGTGGAATGCTCTCCCCAGGGAGGTTTGTCTGGCACCTGCATTATACACCTGTAGGCACCAGGCAAAAATGTTCCTATTTAACCAGGGCTTTGGCTGTTTGACATCCAATGCTCTTTTAAAATGAGTTGGGGAGGTGGGCGTGTTAGATGTATCATCACTGAAGCAGTTAAATACAACATTTCCTTTTGCCTAGGGTGGACACACAGGGAAATGTTGCTCCAGACAGGGAGGACTTCCTGTCATACCAGCTCTGGAGCAACGTGTGTGTGTGTGTGTGTGTGTGTGTGTGTGACCAAATAGATGGGCGTGACCCTAGCAGACCCTATAAAAAGGGCTAGTCAGGCAGCAATCTTCCTCTTCTGCTCTTTTGCCATCTTCCTCTCTTCTGGCTCTTAGCCAGCAGCACACGGCTCATCCTTACAGAGGATGGAAGCCACAAGGAAGAAAGTCTGAGGGCCAGCTCAGACTTCTTCTCTCTACAAATGTAACTGTAACCACAAGATAAAGCCTGCCTTCAGGACAATATTGTGAAGTGAATGTAAGTCAACTTTACTCTTACTTTTAAACATGACTGTCATGTTATTATTATTTTAAGAGGGAAATAAAGGGGGGGAAATTACCAGGACAAATCCAGACTGGACATGTCAGACTGGATTGCTCAATTTAAATGATGCTAACGAATCCATCAACTTGCTTCCAGCAATGTGCCAGGAAATGTGTTCTGCTGCTTGCTCACTAGCATGAGTGAGGAGGGATAATATTTAATAATAATAATAATAATAATAATAATAATAATAATAATAATAATAATTTATTTATACTCCACCCATCTGGCTGAGTTTCCCCAGCCACTCTGGGCGGCTTCCAATCGAGTTTTAAAAACAATACAGCATTAAATATTAAAAACTTCCCTAAACACGGCTGCCTTTAGATGTCTTTTAAAGATAAGATAGCTGCTTATTTCCTTCACATCTGAAGGGAGGGCGTTCCACAAGGCAGGCGCCACTACAGAGAAGGCCCTCTGTCTGGTTCCCTGTAACCTCACTTCTCGCAATGAGGGAACTGCTAGAAGGCCCTTGGCACTGGATCTCAGTGTCCGGGCTGAACGATGGGGGTGGAGATGCTCCCTCAGGTATACTGGACCAAGACCCTTCAGGGCTTTAAAGGTCAGCACCAACACTTTGAATTGTGCTCGGAAACGTACTGGGAGCCAATGCAGATCTCTCAGGACTGGTGTTAAGTTGTCCCGGCAGCCATTCCCAGTCACCAGTCTAGCTGCCGCATTCTGGATTAATTGCAGTTTCTGGGTCACCTTCAAGGTAGCCCCATGTAGAGCATATCCTCTTCTACTTTCCTCAACATCCCCACAGGGTGGTTATTGGGTTTTTAGGTTATTGGCTCTATCGTCTACGACACTGACTGGCAACAGCTCTTCAGGATTTTCAGTGAGAGACTCTCCCAGCCCTACAGATGCCGAGGCCTGAACCCGGGACCTTTTGCATGCAAAGCAGATTGGATGGACCTTTGTCCTGACGCTACAGGTCTCTTTTTATGCTGCCACTGCCGTCCACAGGTGCATTAAGGTGAACAGCATGCAAAACCCTCACCTCTTGTTCTGTTCTCATGGCCTCCCGGTGGATCTTCATCAAGAAATCCTCCACCTGAGCCACAGCCTCCGTGCAGTTCCCCGGACCACGTTCCCAGACCCAGCTCTGCATCTCCTGGGGCAGGATGGTCAGGAACTGCTCCAGAACCACCAGGTCCACAATCTGCTCCTTGGTGTGTCTGTCTGGCTTCAGCCACCGATAGCAGAGTTCCTGGAGATGATTGCACACGTCTTGAGGGCCGTCAGTCTCCAGGTAGCAGAACTGCCTGAAGCTTTGGCGCCGCATCTCCAAGCTGGCGGCATCCTCATCCAGAATCTCTTCCTTCACTTCCACAGGAGAATCTTCCCTTCTACTAGGCCACCTGCTGAAAGAGACCTGGGTATCCTTATGAACTCCCATGGACACCTGTTGAGGCACCTGCAAGCTTTTCCACCCTGAAAATGGGGCCTGCATCTGCAGTGGCAAAACCTTCTGCCGCTGAGATTCCCAGCCCTGCGGGTCTTGCTCCTCCGTTTTCAGGTCTTGCTCCTCCATTTTTATTCCTGGAAAAGAAAAGCAATGCCAATAAGCAACAGGCGATGAAAACTGGGCATGTTTACTCTCCCCTAATAGACACATATTATTAATAAAAAATATTGCATATGTGCTATCAACCGTCCATGACTCATGGATGGGGAACATGTGACCCTGCAGATATTGCTGGACTACAATTCCCATCATCCTTGGTTGTTGGCCTTGCTGGCTGGGGCCTGATGGGAACTGCGTTCAACAATATCTGAAGGGCCCCTGGTTTATACAGAAAGCCGCCTTATGCCAAGGCAGACTGCCAGCAGCTCTCCAGGGTTCCAGGTGTTAAGAGTTTCATGCTCTACAGAAGTGTTTCCCGAAGTTGGGCCTCCAGCTATTTTTGAACTACAATTCCTATCATCCCTGACCACTGGTCCTGCTAGGTAGGAATGATGGGAGTTGTAAGTTCAAAAACAGTTGGAGACCCAAGATTGGGAAACCTTGCTCTACAGCAAGAGGCTGGGATGAAACCTCTGCTTACAGTAAATATTAAAATTAACAATAAAAACAGCAAATAACATTTAAACAAAGACAAAAACCAACAGTGAAAGATATTAAAACATGCCAGCATCTATGTGTCTGGATAGGTTTGACTAAACAAAAATGTTTTTAAGCAGGTGCTGCAAAGAGCACAGCGAAGGCAGCCTGCCTGATGTCAACAGAATCTGACTTTTAGAAGATAACTAGAGGCAGTCCTGTTTAGGGAAGTTTTTAATGTTTGGTGTTTTATCGTGTTTTTGGTAATTCTGTTGAGAATCGCCCAGAGTGGCTGGGGAAAACCCAGCCAGATGGGTGGGGTATAAATTATTATTATTATTATTATTATTATTATTATTATTATTATTATTATTACAGGCAGACAGGTAGGGATCTCCAACATGTTGCCCCTGCCACACTAAAGGATAAATTTCTTACAGCTGAGGAAGGAGTATGTGTGGCACCTGTTAACATTGCCAGTTCTGCGGATCCAATTGTCTGAACCAGCACATATGCTGTGCGGTGATCCTGAAGGTATGATGAAGATTATGATAATAAATAAATACAATTTGTGATTAGCACAGCACCCATTCTTCCTTCACAACCAATATCAGTGGTCCTTCCTATCTGATCTGACGCCCTTGGGGAGAGGTGGAAGCCCTGATCTCCACTGAGCCCGAGGGCACTTGCTGAAGAGTCTCATCTCTCACCCTCTGCTTGCTCTCCCAGCAGATCCCCTTCTGCTAGATTCCGCTCAATCCACTCCCCCTGCCCTCCTTCCTTGAACTCACCTGCTTCAGGCCGGCTTTGCATTGCTCGCCCTTGGCAGCAGCCCCCTAATGGCTCCAAGGATAAGAAATCCAAAAGGGGGAGGGATGTGTTTTTCAATTAAAAAAGAAAGGAGGAGGGGAAAGTGGCTTTGCTTTCCTCAATTCTCCCCCAATTTGTCACACACACTCGGCCACTCTAGGCATCCTCTCGTTCAGTGCCCTTTAACTCTTTCAGTGCCTCGCAGCAAACGCTGGAGTTCATTGGTGCGTCCCCCGCCCCCAGATCATTAATGTTGGAAAGTCTGTTTCCATTCGGGAACTCGCAATTTTGCAAAAAAAAAAAAAAGGGAATGAGCGCCATCTGCCTGATTAGGTGTTTCCTGTCCAGCAAAAGGACCACATTGCAATCCCAACCTGTGCTTGTCTACTCAGTCGTTAAGTCCCATTAAGTTCAATGAGATTTACTCCTAGGTAAGTGTATGCCCATTGAAGCCCCTCTGCAGACACCCACAAATTGGTACTGTCTTTTCTGAGTTCCCCGACTGTGCAATATATTTATGGTTCCTTGTTTTGTTCAGTATTATTCAAAGCAGCCTTTAAGAACACCCGGCCTCCCGGGTTACGTACAAACTTAAACCCAGTATTGAACTCGCTGGTTGGTATCTTATCATCACGGTCCAAATTACAGCCTTACAAAGAGTGTGAAAGCTTTCCAGAAGGAGCAGGTGTATCCCTGATTTACAGAAGGCTTGTTCGCACGTTACACTGAACACTTGTTGATCTGCATATCACAGCTGCTGCATAAAAAAGGTGTCCAGGCTGTGACTTGTGAAACGCTACACATTAGCAACTGTACGCGTGTCAAATACTTGTGTACAGAGAGGTATACTGCACAGATTGTGCACTCATCGAATGTAACATGTGAACACTCCTCTTGTATTACCAAGTACACTGGTTGTGTATCACTTGAATGCAGCATGTGGACACACGACATGCACACTGCGATGTATTTTTTAAGTTGGTATTTGCTAGTATATGTGATGCTGTACAAAACTCTGCAAATTAAATAAGTAAACAATAGCAACACGCCTACAGATACAGAAGTAGGGAGAGATGGAGGCTAAGGGAGAGGATACATTTATTATGAATCAAAAGGGGTTAGTCTAAAACTTCTGCTCCCCACCACCCATTAATAAAAGGTGTACAATGCCTCCAATAATCTTTGTGTCGAAGGGAAGAGTTAAACCGACAACTCTCCCGTTCCTAGATAGGCAATGGGGTGGGTGCGTCTTGGAGGGGCATTGACTTCCTGTTCCTGCCCATCCCCATAGCTTTGGTGCAATAAATAGCTGGGGGCGGGGGGGGGGAATATTTTGCCTTAGGAGACTTTGGCTCCAGGGATCTGAATCGCCAGCACTGGAGACAGTAGCGAGAGGTAAGTTGAATAGGGGATGAAGCGGAAAGGCAGAGATCAGCTGGGAGGCGAAAGAGGGAGAGAAACTGCAGAGAAGGGACGGGATTGCAATTGGCCGGTCAGGGTTGCAAACAGGGAGAAGACATGCAAAGTACCCAGATCTTGCGGGTTGTCTGTGCACCAGTGCGCCCTCTTTGAACTGGGAAAGGAGCAAGGCTAAGAGATGCAAAAACGCTGGAGAGAAAACAAGGTTCCTCTAACCAAGTGTCAGCCTTAAGCGTATGGGGTGGGGAACCTGTGGCTCTCTAGATACAGGGGGAGGACAGCAACTCAGAGCACCTGCCTTGCAGGCAGAAGTTTCCAGGTTCAATCCCCACCTGAGTATCTACATTTCTTAATGCAAACTCTCTTTTCTAG
Source organism: Podarcis erhardii (assembly GCF_964252035.2). Classification (NCBI taxonomy): domain Eukaryota; kingdom Metazoa; phylum Chordata; class Lepidosauria; order Squamata; family Lacertidae; genus Podarcis; species Podarcis erhardii. Next base: position 116,546,493 of record NC_138498.1, on the reverse strand, counting down.
TCCAGAAGCTTCAGTGAGAATAAAAAATGGAAGTACATGAACCACCAGGACCTGGACCAGGCGAGCGATTGGATGCAGGAAGAGGCAAACCCCACACCTGCCAAATGGGAGCCACCAGGGAGTTTCTGATGGGGGCTGCTCCACAGCTTGTTAAGCAAGAACCGAATGAGCAGGGCTGGGAAGGCCAGTGGCCGGGATTCATGGAGACCATGCTGGCCCCTCAGTCCCAGAGGAAAACTCAATGGCTGCTTGAGCCCACCTCAGGAGAGGGTGCTGAGGGATTCCAGGTCTCCTTTGAAGGAGCTGAGGGCGGCCTGGAGCACAGAGGAGGGGACATGTCTAGCACCCTGCTAGGCCTCAGCCAAGAGAGCCTGGATTCTTCAGTGAAAGTGAAGGAAGAGATTCTGGAGGACGAGGACACAGTCAGCAGCTACTTCAAAGAATTCACTGGCCAAAGAGCCAAGGAGGCCTCAGAGGTAATTTAGCCCACTCTGGGAAGCTTTGCAACCAGGATTTATTCAACCTTTCCCTTCTGCCCATTCGTATTGTGCAATAAATCTCTTTCTGTCCACTCCATTTTATAGGGACTTGACACAGCCCCATGAAGGTTGTCCTGCATGGTTGTTCCCTCAGTGCTAGGTGGAGTGGTGATTGCAAGAAATCAGAATTACTTTCTAATTTATATCTCCCCACCTCCCTTTCTATTTCAGATGCCACCAGGATCCGTTGAAGACGTGGCAGCTGATTACCCCAAGTTAATTTTAAATCCTGTGAAGGGCCAAATTCCTCTGGAAGTCAAGGAGGAGGGTTGTGAAGAGGCCAGCTTGCTGGGTAAGGATTTGAATTCGAAAGTTAGTATTATTTGGAAACTTCTAGATGCTTTTGATATGTAGAAGTTTTTCTCCCTCTCTTTTAACACTATGACTCAGGGACATTCAACAAACCTGAACGCTGGAAGATTCAGGACACATTTGTAAGGCTTGTATTTCTGCACACCTTTGGGTTTCCCTGAGCCTGTTGATGTGTGGATGGTAGCTTTTTGGCTACATCACTTAAAGGAAAAACTCAGTCTTAAGAGTAGAGGATTGGGTAATTCACTTTATTTCTTTGAGAAAACTTTTTCTAACTCATGCCCTTATTCTGTTTCTTCCAGTAGGCCAAGAGTGGGAGAGCGTAAAGGAGGCTTTTCCACTTAAGCAAATTGACACCAGTGGAATATCCTTGGAAAGAGCTAAAGGGGTGTTTTTCCTGGGTGGCGAGGTGGACGAGATGCCTGCAGTTCAAGAATCCAAGCAGGAGTACCGTCAGTGGACAATGCCAGAATACAGGTTACTTTGTGAGGAAGGTAACAGTGACTCGTGCAAAGGAAGTTTCCAAGATAAATTCTTGAGGCATGAGGCAATACAGATGGACTCAGAGTGTGGAAAGAACTTCTGTCAGGACGTTGACCTAACTAAGAATCAGAAAATGCTGTACACATGCACATTCTGTGGGAAAATTGCTAACAGGAGAGCAGACCTTCTTGTTCACGAGAGAACCCACACTGGAGAAAAACCATACGAGTGCTCCGAGTGTGGGAAAAGCTTCAATACCACGTCTTACCTCACAAAACACAAAAGAATACACACAGGAGAGAAACCATATAAATGTTCAGAGTGCGGGCAAAGCTTCTGTCAGAAAGGGAATCTGGTTTCACATGTCAGAATCCACACGGGGGAGAAACCATATAAGTGTGGGGAGTGCGGACAAAGCTTCAGTCAAAGGAAAATTCTTGGTAAACACCAGAGGATCCACACGGGAGAGAAACCGTATAAGTGTTTAGAATGTGGGCAAAGCTTCAGTCAGGCATCACATCTCCTTACGCACAGAAGGACCCACACAGGAGAAAAACCTCATAAATGCTCAGACTGTGGGAAAAGCTTCAATCAGAAAGGAGACCTTGTTATCCACAAGCGAAAGCACACTGGGCAAAAGCCATATGAATGCTCTGAGTGTGGGAAAAGCTTTAGCACAGGCTATCAATTCATAAACCATAAAAGGTTACATACAGGGGAGAAACCCTATACTTGCTCAGAATGTGGACAGAGCTTTAATTGGAAGTCAAACCTTATTACACACAGGAGAATCCATACTGGTGAGAAGCCATATGTGTGCTCCATCTGTAGGAAAAGTTTCAGCGATAAATCCTCCCTCACTAAACACCTGAGAACCCACACAGGGGAGAAACCCTACAAATGCTCTGATTGTGGGCAAAGTTTCAATTTGAAATCAAACCTTATCACACACCAGAGAACCCATACTGGAGAGAAGCCGTATTCGTGCCCCGAGTGTGGGAAAAGCTTAAGTCACAGATCCTCCCTTACGAAGCACATAAGGACCCACACAGGAGAAAAGCCTTATGAGTGTTATGAATGTGGGAAAAGCTTTATTTCTAGCTCTGACTGTAAGAAACACGAAAGGGTACACACACGAGAGAAACCATACAAACGCAGGAGGAAATGTCCACTATTCCCTCTGTTTCCGTAACAGAAAATCTACACGTGAACCTTTAGGATGTCTGTGAAGAAGAGTTTGGAGTGAAAGCTTCATAAATTTAGACTGTGTGAATAGTTTATGCTGGAGATCAACGGCTACTAGATAAAAAAAAACAGTGAAACTATACAGGGTTTTTTATCTCTAGGCAACATTCCATTCATTGCACATGGAAAGCAGACCTCATAGATTCTTGAAATTCCTTGATAGAAATTAAGTCATTGCTAGATTCCACCATATTAATATTTAGTTTAGTTGCTGAAATTCATTGGAGGCAGATGGAGCACTAACCTCACTCTCCAACAGCCAGAAGATTATCCAAAACTCAGTAGGGCGGATCGGGACAAAACCAGAACTAGGTGTCTCCATCTATCATGGGCTCTGGCTCCACCTAGTGTTGGCCTCCTTGCCTTCCAGCTACCAGTCACAGTGGGCACCAGTCTCCACTGCTGAACATATGGGTGCTGAACTAATGTTCCAACGTTTTATCTGATGGACTCTGGGCCTGAGCATCCAAAAGGTTGGTGTTGGCCCCTTAGAAGTTCCAAATATTTATTCAACTATTTTGGAGCGCTGGTGCCTACAAACAATAGAAGCAAAATAGCTGCTGCTAAAAAAAAACTAAAAAAAACCCCCGGAAATATTGTGTGCAGCTAGTAAAATTTGTATTGCATTGGGATGATTTTGATATTAGTTTGTTTGTTGGTTTCTCCCTCTCTCTTTTTAAAGGTTTTCAATATACCTGTTCTGTATAGTTTTCTTTTCAGCCATTGTTAGCCTCTGTCTGGAGTTGGATGACTGGAAGTTTTGGGTGTGTCAATTCATACACACTTCAGACTCCAGGGATGATAAATGTAGTTGATGCACATGCAATGGCTGAAAGAGTTATGCGCAAAGAGTTTTCTCATTAAATTCTAGATCTTCCCCCAATCCTGTTCAATATATACAAATCTCAGGGGAATTCAGCACCATATACTTGCCCCCCAAAACCACAAGTCCTGTCACCTTAAAACACGGACAGGGAACCTCAGGGGCTGAATGTGGCCCTGGAGACCTTTCTCTAGCCCTGGGAACTCTCTCCTGGCATCCCGAGTGCTTTTGCCTGGCTGGAATGTGTCCTTGAACTCTGATCATGCCTCTTGCTTCCCGGGATGGAAGACACAAAGAGAGGTATAATTGTAGAAAGTAATATTTGCATTTGGTGGTCTGCCCATTTTCACTCATCCCTGGCCCACAGACGTTTGCCCAAAAAGGAAAATGGCTCTCAAACCAAAAAAACTTTCCGCCACCCCTGCCTTAAAGGTAAAGGGACCCCTGACCATTAGGTCCAGTCGCGGACGACTCTGGGGTTGCGGCACTCATCTCGCTTTACTGGCCGAGGGAGCCTGCGTACAGCTTCCAGGTCATGTGGCCAGCATGACTAAGCCGCTTCTGGCGAACCAGAGCAGCGCACGGAAACGCCGTTTACCTTTCCACCTATTTATCTACTTGCACTTTGATGTGCTTTCTAACTGCTAGGTTGGCAGGAGCAGAGACAGAGCAACAAGAGCTCATCCCGTTGCGGGGATTCAAACTGCCGACCTGATCGGCAAGCCCTAGGCTCTGTGGTTTAACCCTTACAGACTTACAGATCAACAAATTTATTATGGACAAAACTTACCTATAACTATGTTGCTCTACTGTTTGAGGAGGACCTCCAATAGAAAAAAGAAAAAGGATGACAGCTATATTAGCACTCAGAACTTATGTGTCAGACGTTTGCAATGCAATCCTGTATGATTCTACTGAACACAGAAATGGTAAGCCTCATTCAATTCAGTTGGTCTTACTCCAAGGAAAATGTAGCTTTCGGCCTTAAGAGGCAGTGTGCCTTTAAGTACGAGTTGCTAATAAGTCACAATAAGAATATGCCATAGTCGTCGTTGCAATATAAGGGTCTTTGAGATGGTACAGAATGGTTTTTTCATACCACAGAATCGTGAGGAAAAGTACAGTGGTACCTCGGGTTACATACACTTCAGGTTACATACGCTTCTGGTTACAGACTCCGCTAACCCAGAAATAGTCCTTCACGTTAAGAACTTTGCTTCAGGATGGGAACAGAAATCGTGCAGCAGCGGCACAGCGGCAGTAGGAGGCCCCATTAGCTAAAGTGGTACCTCAGGTTAAGAACAGTTTCAGGTCAAGAACAGACCTCCAGAACGAATTAAGTTCTTAACCTGAGTTACCACTGCATGAGCTTTCTTGAATTCTTGTTTTCAGTTCATGCTACGATTCCAAAGCAGAGGTCCAGGACCACTTGCATAAAAATGTGTGTGCTGCGCCTGAACTACTAACCCTCCCTGGGAGTGTGAGAATGGGAGAGGAACAATACATTTGCTCTTCTGCCCTCAAACTTTTTCTGTTTTTTAAAAAAATAAAATAACAATGTGCACACATAGGTATAAAAATACCTGTGCACGTGCTCAGAATGGAAAAGGGGAGTGGGACAGCAGGGATGAAATGACTGAAAGGGGAGAAAACAGCCCAACCCCAAAACATTTGTCAAGCTTTGTGCCCTGTTGTGAGCAATAAATGGATGAGCCATTGCAATTTTCCGAATGGAAGGTGCGGCAGCCGAACACACCAATCACAGAGGCATCCATAAAAACTGGGTCTGAATGACTCGCATGATGTCAAAGTACTGTCTGCAATCACCTTTAGGCTTTCTTAGTGTAGGGCTGTCTCTCCCTGTCCCTGTCCCCTTCCCCCCAACCCAGACAAAACCTCAATTGAAGGAGGGTCCTTCACCTCCTGAGAGACTCTGTTCCACTGTCAAATGTCTAATGGCAGTGGCATTTCTATACAGGAGCTACTCATTTTCCAGCTTCATAAAGTGCTGTATGTTGATTGATTCGAAAAACTCAAATAAATAAATTTACAAAAAAAAAAGAATTCAGTATTTTACCTAAGAAATTGTGTACATGTAAGAGGTGGGGTCGAAGCCCTGAACACCAAACCATGGATTTTACCCCAGTTTTGCTGTTTTATAAAAATTTCACATAAGCCTCTTCACTTAACTTATCCCCAATTAATTTCCCACCAAAACAATAGGACTGTAACAATAAACAAAACATAAACAGCTTTACAAAATCAACGAAGTTTATTTAAACAGACAGAAAGAGGAAAAAACACAGACAAGCCTCATGTAGTAATTATTATTGTTGTTGTTATTTAAATCAAAATAATTCTAAGTCATAGGTTAGGAATACTATACTATGTCCTCAGTAGATGATCACCTCACTGAACTATTGGTGAATTCTTTAAATGCTAGAGTTGTTTCCCTAACTCAGGGAAGAAAGATGTCCCACAGAGGGGCAATTAAGAGTCATCTTCAACAGCCTTTGCTGTTTGTACGCCCTAATAACATTAGCTAGTAGTTATGTAGAGCCAGTTCAGTTAGGAACATTAGAAGTGACCTTATACCACACCAGACCAACTGGTTCATGTTGCTCAGAATAGTCTGCACTGACTGGTAGCGGTTCCCCAGGGTTTCAAACAGTGGTCTCTCCCAGTCCTTCATGGGGGTGTGGGAACCTTCTGCATGCAAACTAAGCTACAACTGCCCCCCCCATCATCTGCACTGACTGAGAGCAGCTCTCCATAGTTTCAGGCACAGAGTCTTTCCCGACCCTACCTAGAAAGGGCTCCGTTCACAAGTGAGGGGGAACAGGGGGCACACAGAATTGAGGAATTGGGTCTCAAAGGTCTTCTCGTCCAACTGCCTGCAATGCAAAGCATCCATGACGGAGATGGCCACCAACACCTGCTAAACAACGTGTGACGGAGATGCTCAGGAGAGGTCCTGTCTGCACCATCTTCATGCCCCCTCCCCCTTTTCCATGGGGGGAATGTGAAGCCAACTTATACTGACCGGGTCAGACCATTGCTTCCATTGCCCCAGAATTATAGTGCTCTCAAATATATTTTTTTAATGGGAGATTCCAGGAACCCAATGCGGGACCTTTTCAAAAGGCACCATAGCTCAGTTGCAGGGCACAATTTGCCCACGTAAGGCTCATCTCCAGCAGGTGATGTGGAAGGCCCACTCTCCACCCGAAAGCTTGGAGAGCCCATGCCTGTCAGAATGCATAATACCAGGCTAGATGAATAAGGCTACTTCTTTCATCCTCGTGTTCTGCCTGTGAGATCTGGATGCTTCTGGTGAAAGGTGCAGGAGCCAGTGAGGGGAGCAGCCAGGGGAAAGTTCTACCTCTCTTTTAAATCAGAACCAGTGAAGGGAGTGAAGGTCCTGTGTGAGTGTCTGGAGACGGTCGGAGGATGGATGGCAGCTAACGGATTGAGGTTGAATAATGACAAGATAGAAGTACTGTTATTGGAAGACGGGGGCGGGCTGGAAGGGAGGACTCCCTGATCCTGAATGGGGTAACTGTGCCCCTGAAAGACCAGGTGCACAGCCTGGGAGTCATTTTGGGACTCACAGCTGTCCATGGAGGCGCAGGTTAATTCTGTGTCCAGGGCAGCTGCTTACCAGCCCACAGACTGTCTTGCCAGAGTGGTACATGCTCTATTTATCTCATGCTTGAACTACTGTAATGCGCTCTACGTGGGGCTACCTTTGAAGGTGACTCGGAAACTGCAATTAATCCAGAATGTGGCAGCTAGACTGGTGGCCGCCGGGACCACATAACACCGCTCCTGAAAGATCTTCACTGGTTCCCAGTACGTTTCCGAGCACAATTCAAAGTGTTGGTGCTGACCTTTAAAGCCCTATACAGCCTTGGTCCTGTATAACAGGAGCGTCTCCACCCCCATCATCCAGCCTGGACACCGAGTTCCAGCGCCGAGGGCCTTTTGGCGGTTCCCTCGCTGCGAGAAGTGAGGTTACAGGGAACCAGGCAGAGGGCCTTCTCAGTAGTGGCGCCTGTCCTGTGGAACACCCTCCCAGCGGATGTCAAGGCAATAAACAACTATTTTACTTTAAAAAGACAACTGAAGGCGGCCCTGTTTAGCGAAGTTTTTAATGTCTGATGCTGTATTGTTTTTAATATTCAGTTGGAAGCCGCCCAGAGTGGCTGGGGAAACCCAGCCAGATGAGTGGGGTGTAAATAATAAATTATTATTATTATTATTATTATTATTATTATTATTATTATTATGAAGGCCAGGCAGTGAAACCTGAAGGTTCACGTTTAGCCTGAGGTTCCCCACCCCGGCCTAGAGTCTAAGCGATGAGAGAGGTCAATAATTGTCCTTATTTGCTTTAACCATTAAAAGAGATCCCCAGTATGAATTCTTCCAGCATTTACATTTAAAGCACCATCGTCAATCCCTCGTGTTCCAGCTCAAAATCTGACCCTGCAAGTCTATGCCTGTTCTAGCTGGGAAGGTCAGAAGTAGAGCAACTGCTTTGCATGCAGGTTGCAGGATCAATACCTGACATCTCCAGGCAGGCCAGGAAGGTGCCTGAATCCCTGCAGAGCCACTGCTAGTCAGTGTGAAAAACGGGTGATTCAAGGATGGGTGTTAATAGTCACTGACAACAGCTTGGTCTTTTTTAAAGTTCCTGAAAAGGGTAAATCTAGACTAATGGGGGGTTGGGCGGGGATATGGGCTGGCATAAGGTGAGGAGCGCTTAAGGTAAAGGTAAAGGTACCCCTGCCCGTACGGGCCAGTCTTGCCAGACTCTAGAGTTGTGCGCTCATCTCACTCTATAGGCCGGGAGCCAGCGCTGTCCGCAGACACTTCCGGGTCACGTGGCCAGCGTGACAAGCTGCATCTGGAGAGCTGCGCAGCACACGGAACGCCGTTTACCTTCCCGCTGGTAAGCGGTCCCTATCTATCTACTTACACCCGGGGTGCTTTCGAACTGCTAGGTTGGCAGGCGCTGGGACCGAACGACGGGAGCACACCCCGCCACGGGGATTCGAACTGCCGTCCATGCGATCGGCAAGTCCTAGGCGCTGAGGTTTTACCCACAGCGCCACCCGAGTCCCTGAGAAGCCCACCGTAAACAACCATCTGGAAGCACCCAATTCTGAGCTAGAAATAGGAAGTTGCCTTATACCAAGTCAGACCACTGGTTCATTTAGCTCAGTGACCTGGCAGTGGTTCTCAAAGGTTTCAGACAAGACAGTCAGTCAGAGCCCTGCCTGGCAACACCGGGGATTGAACCAAGGACCACCTGCGAGCGAGGCAGGTGCTCTACAACAGCCCTTCCTAAGCTAGACAGGCCCATGGTCTCTGACTTGGTCTCCTACAAGCCTGTGAGAAGAGCAGGTCTCAACCTTTGTCCGCAATGCAAGCACTCAAGAGGTGGTCTCTCTCGAGTGGATTCTCTTGTGTCGTCTAAGGGATGCTTTGTGGCCGAAGCTCTGCCCACAATCCGAGCACTCGTAGGGCTTCTCGCCTGTGTGGACCCTCCTGTGATTGACAAGGTTGGAGTTCGTGCTGAACTTCTGCCCACAATCCATGCACTGATAGGGCTTCTCTCCCGTGTGCACCCTCTTGTGATTGACAAGGTTGGAGCTTGTGCTGAAGCTTTTCCCACACTCGGCGCACTCAAAGGGCTTCTCTCCCGTGTGCGTTCTCTCGTGGATGAGAAGCTTGGACCGGCTGATGAAGCTCTTCCTGCAGTAGCTGCACTTGTGGGTTTCTTCCCCGGCTTGGGTTTTCTTCCCCGTGTGAAGCCTTTCGTGTTTCCGGAGGTAAGAGCTCGAGATGAAGCTTTTCCCGCACTCCGCGCACTCGTACGGCTTCTCCCCGGTGTGGGTTCGCCCGTGTATAATGAGGTCTGCTTTCTGATTGAAGCTCTTGCCACACTCCAGGCACTCGTACGGCTTCTCTCCCGTGTGCGTCCGGATGTGGATGACGAGCTGGGGCCTGTGGACAAAGCTCTGCCCGCACTCGGAGCACTTATACGGCTTCTCCCCCGTGTGCACCCTTTTGTGAGTGATGAGGTTGGAGCTGGAGGTGAAGCTTTTCCCGCACATCGGACACTCGTAAGGCTTCTCTCCCGTGTGGGTTCTCTCGTGTACGATAAGGGAGGCCTTGTCGCTGAAGCTCCGCCCACAGTCCGAGCATTTGTACGGCTTCTCGCCCGTGTGGACCCTTGTGTGCTTCATAAGGTTGCAGTTGGTGCTGAAGCACTTGCCGCACTCCGAGCACTTGTACGGCTTCTCCCCGGTGTGGGTCCTCTCATGGATAATCATGTGCGCACTGTTGTTGGAGATCTTCCCGCAGTAGGTGCACGTGTATAGCTTCTGCATCTTCTGGTTCCGAGGGAAATCAAAGCTCCGGCGCAAAACGCTGCCCCAGTCAGGGCCTGTCCTTTTCCTCTTCGCCTTCTGGCTTCCCTCGGGGAAGGTGCTTCCTCTGTTGCTCTCATCACAAAGAAAAGCTTGGACCTCTGCTGAGTTCTCCCGGTGGCTTTCTTGACTTTGTTGATCCCCTGGCATCTCTCCCAACCCACAAACCTGGAAAAATTTCCCATTGAGTCTTGCCAAGGACACTCCGCTGATGCCCACTTGTGGGTGCCTTTCAAAGGGGAAGGACTCGCCCCCATTCTCATACGCTTGGTCGCTGCCTGCCGGAACAAAGAGAGAATAAAAAACTCACCTCTACTCCACACTGGAGGAAAAACCCTCAAAGCTGCAAATTGGATCAATTATCAAAGCTATTTTATACTGCCACACTCATTTAGGAACACAGGAAGCTTCCTTATAATGAGTCAGAATATTTGTGGGAAAAACAGAAGCCTTTTTTACTACGAATTTTAGGTCCAGAAATACCAAAGGAGCGTATGTACACTACGACAGCTTTGCAAATGCTACTTGCTCAAAGATGGAAGGAAGATAAACTACCTACAAAGGAAGAATGGCTGACAAAGATGGTGGAGTATGCTGAAATGGCCAAAATGACCGGGAAGATCAGAGATCAAGAAGATAACAAATAGAATAAAGAATAAAAGAATAGGGGAAGTGTACAAGTTACTTAAAAGAACATTGTAAACAATTATCCGGACCGGGGACATTCTCAGCCTCAGTTGGAGATGCTGGGAATTGGGAGCCTTCTGCATGCCAGACAACTGCTCTACCACTAAGCTATGGCCCTTCCTTGCTTCCTTTCTGTAACTAAGCCTAACAACATGTGATTTAATTTAATACTTCTCCTTCCTCTTTCTCCATGCAAGCATGTAACACATATGTACATAAACTGTGCTTATGAATTAGTTGATGGCAGTAAAGTTTATGGAGAAGAAAACTTTAAAAGACTGTCATTTTGTTATTTTGTCGATGGGACAACTGTATTGTGGCTTCCAAAGAAGGTAGTACTATTTGTATAATCTACGGCTCACTGGCATATTGAATTTTATATGTATTTTATTTCGCATTATGGTTTTAACGTTGCTTTGTTTGCCATCCTGGCCTCTCGCAAGAGGGACGGCAGGGTCAAAGAAATAATAACAGCTAATTCCTTGACCTCACCAGGTAGGGCTGACAGAAAGCCTGAAGGTTTGGTACCAGTCAGCGTACAGTAGACAATATTGAGCTCAATGGACTTTGATAAAAGACAGCTTCCTGTGTTGCTGCTACTACTAATAACACTATATTCTTTTAGAAGGAAATTTAATAAACCAAATGCATTAAATAAAATACATCAATTTTAAAAAGGAACGTGGCAAAGGGCATCTAAGGCCTTTCGGTTTGCAACTGAAGCTAGAAAAGCTCTCCCTTTTCTAGATGATGCTCGGCCTATCCTAGTCAACCAGAGCAGCCACTTGCTCCATGTTGTATCAAGCTCTGAAAATGGAATGAGAGATCTAAAGGGCAGAGACCCGGGTGCCACTCAAGGCTTTCCTCCCAATGCAAACGGCAGCTGCAGGAGAGCTGACAACAACCCACCCCTTGAAAATGTTATTTGCGTTAACACACACACACACACACACACACACACACACAAAAACACATGCGCGGTAAATAAATGCGAAGAGGCATTTCATATCACATCTGGGTCTGAGAAAAGGAGGGTGAAAGTTGGGCTTTCCCCCCACAATAGCATTCTCCCAAATTGATCCCTTCAGGTAATGCTAGCTGCAGATGTTGGGAGTTGCAGCTCAAAATCCCTCGAAGACACTAGATTGGGAAGTGGCTTTTTCAGAGCTTTCACTGTCAAAAGCAGTCTGATAATTTCGCCACAGAAATTGCAAAACGACCAGAGGATCCAGACCCCTATCCGTTACCCAGAAAGCTGGCCTCCTCTTCACTCTCCTCCTCAACCTCTGCAGAGAGATGAATGTTTGCTGTGTCAAACAGATCTTGTTCGGACTTTGGGGAATTAGCAATATCTTCTGCAGGCCAAGACACCTGGAACAGAAACACGGGTGCAAATCCAGATTTATTTATTTAAAATTTGTATACTGCAGGTCCCAGGATAAAATTACAATATATATATATTGTAAATATATATATATATATTATATATATTTTGTTTTTATATATATATGTAAAAACAAAAAATACATAATCAAAACAAAAACAACCCAATAGCCCCCACAACACATTGGAAGGCAGATTAGTGGAGACACTGCTGTATTTCGATAAACAGCATCTGAATAGCACTTTAGACCACAATCCTATACACACCTACCAGGAAGTGAGTCCCACTGATCTTGTATAAATAAATGGCTTATTCCTTTCCATGTTTAATAAGCCAAGGTACAATCACCTGTCCTGAACATGGGCATCATCTCAACAAACATTACAACAATCTTACACTGCAGATGGGAGTGTTGAAACCACAAGAAAAATCTAGATCCCCCCCCCCCCACCGGGGAGCAAACAGCATTTTGGACAGGGTGGGGGAGCAATTTAGATCAGGAAGACGGTGGTGATAGGAAGGAAACCTCCTTCGCCACAGCTGCTATACTGATGAAAACCAAATTCCCCTGAAGATGCTTTGAATGCCTCCAGATATTTGCTCTAATAAGCCTTTTTTAAGGATTAGAGAGAAATGCAGTGAGGAGGATGGGCCTGTCCATGAATCTTTGTCACTATAGCTCAGGGGTGCCCAAACTTTTTCCAAAGGGGGCCAGATTTGATGAAGCGAATATGCATGAGTTCTTGAGCTTTTTTTAGGGTTGAAGTTGTTGAGCTTTTTTTTTTTAGGATCTTACCCCAAATTTGCCGAACATTTTTTAGAACCCAGAGAAGGAACTGCCTGTAGGGGCTGACCGGCGGGCCGGATTATGCTCCCAAAATGGGCTTTGGATGTGCCTGCTATAGCTAAACAGAACCTCCATGTCTAGAGGAACTGGACCTGAGACCATGAGATGCTGGAGACCCAGGTGCGAGGAGGACACTTACCTTTCCCGGAAGCCCCTCGGTGTCTTGCAGCTGCAGCAGGAAGTCCTCAGCGAGGGCCGCCGCCTGGGCGCAGGTCTCTGGCCTGCCTCCCTTGACCCAGCTCTGCATTTCCGCAGGCAGGATGGTCAGGAACTGCTCCAGGACCAGCAGCTCCACCATCTCTTCCTTGGTGCGCCTCTCTGGCTTCAGCCACCGGGAGCAAAGTTCCTGGAGCCGAAGCCAGGCCTCTCGGGGCCCCTCGGCCTCCTGGTAGCAGAACCGCCGGAAGCTCTGCCGCTCCATCTCCGACCTCAGGTTGGCGTCTTCTTCCTCCTCGTCCAGGATCTCCTCCTTCACTTTCACAGAGGAAATCTGCTCCCCTCCTTCCTCGTGTGCCTCCCCACTCCAGTCTGGCAGGGTCTGGTCTGTCCCCCCTGCTCTCCCACTGGGCCACCGACTGGCATCCGCAGCTCCCCTGAAGGAGGCCGGGAGGACACCATCTCCGGAGAGGGGAGGACTGGGAGCCTGTGGGGTTTCCCACCCTGAACGAGGGGGGTGCATCGTCTTCAGGAAATCCTGCCACTGGGCTTCCCAGTGCTGCTGCTGCGGCTGCTCCTCCTCTGCCTCCTGCTTAATTTGATGTAAATCTGCTTGAGACAGAAGGTCCCTGACGGTCCCAGCTTGGCCCACAGGAGATTTTTTCCCTTTGGATTCCAGTCTCGCCCTTTGAATGGGTCTCCTTGGCCCCTTCTCTTCCATTTGTACACTGCCCTGCTGGAAAAGAAATCAACACAAAGTAAAGTAACAGTATAGAATAAAACTCAAGAATAAAAACAAAAGCATATTTTTTAACCATTACAGTGGTGCCTTGGGTTACATTGCCTTCGGGCTACGTAACCTTCTGATTACCTTTGGGTTACTTCCTGGTTTCGACGCTCGCACATACGCAGAAGCGCTAAACCACACAGCGCGCATGCGCATGGGCAGTGCCTTGGCCTGAGGAAACTTTGGGTTGCAGATGAGCCTCCGGAATGGATTATGTCTGCAACCCGAGGTTCCACTGTAGTCAGTTTTTGAAATATATTATTACTCCTAATTCTTATGTTCAGGCTGTGAATGACAATGTCACCCAAATGGCCCCACCCATGCACAAGAGGAAGTTATCCAGACCTGGGAAAACCCCAAGGTTTATGGAAGTACAAATAATATTTGGGGGTGGGAGAACCAAGGCAGTAGGAGGGAAATCCAAAAACAACCCAGTGAGAGGACTGAGCTTGTTCAGTGGACAGGGAATGCTGATCCAGGCTGCAACTTTTAGCATGTTGGAAAAGAAACAACAGATCTTTCTATAGGGTTAAGGCTGTGACAGACCCACCTAACATTTAAAGTATATGACTTCACCCAAGAAACCCAAGTTCTTAAGGGTGCTGGGAACTGTAGCAATAACCTACCGTTCCCATGATTTTCTGGGGGAAGCCACGTGCTTTAAATGTATGGTGTCTGCACAGCCTAAGAAACAAACAAAGAGAAGGAATATTGACCAACAAAATCAAATAACCCACTTCATGTGGCCTGCTAGTCCCTGTGGTTTCCATCTCTTGGTCTCATCATGTGATGAACCTCTCTGTCTGTCCCAGAGAGAGATAGAGGTGTCTAAAGAGCCCTTAAAGGTAAAGGTAAAGGGACCCCTGACCATTAGGTCCAGTTGCGGATGACTCTGGGGTTGCGGCGCTTATCTCGCTTTATGGCCGAGGGAGCCGGTGTACAGCTTCCAGGTCATGTGGCCAGCATGACTAAGCCACATCTGGAGAACCACAGCAGCACACAGAAACCTTCCCGCTGGAGCAGTACCTATTTATCTACTTGCACTTTGACGTGCTTTCGAACTGCTAGGTTGGCAGGAGCAGGGACCGAGCAATGGGAGATCACCCCGTTCAAACTGCCAACCATCTGATCGGTAAGCTCTAGGCTCTGTGGTTTTGACCACAGCACCACCCGCGTCCCTTAAAGAGCCCTTAGAGAGATCCTTTAAACTCCAATCTCAGCAGGAATCGGCACAGTGCTGAAATGGGATAGAAGCCCTGATCTGGAGATAAATGATCCCTCTGGCTGCTCTTTAAAGAGGATTTCTAAAGAACAATCAGAAGGGTCTTTTTTCTTAGAACTCATTGCTAATTCAGCAGGGTCTTCTTGTGCTCTTATTTTTTCCCACCCCAGAACTGGGGTTGGAAGGTCTAAACATGCTGATTGTGTTTGCAAGACTTGCATGTATGCTAGATGGCATGTCTGTGAGTGTGTGCAGCACCTCTGGCGTGTGTGCATGTGACTTTATGGTCTGCATCTCTTTTCTGTGTGCGCATGCATGCGCATACATTGGCCACAAAGCTCACTGGAATGTGGCCTCCAGAATCAATGCAGCTTTAAGGCCATAAATGTTTCATTCCTCCTGCTCTATAGGAAAGAACAATCAAATTTGACACTATCAGGAGGAGAGAACTGGATCTACAGAGTTAATGCTCTCAACATCCTATGGACACAAACTGCAATGAGATTTTCCTTTAATTGCTTTGAGATATTTTTCTGAAAAATATGAAACAGTATAGAAATGAGTAATAATCTGAAAATGAATAGCTAATTTCAATTTCGCCTTCCTCAGTCTTTTACAATACTGTCTTCAACGTTTTTATTATCAGTAATTCATTTCCATATGCCACACTTCTTAAGAATCCTCCTTTCCTCTGCATTCTCAAAACCGTCACCCACTTCAACTCTTTGTCTGAAAACTCAGCCATATTACTGGGGAAGGTGGAAGATAAAACCTTTAACAAAACATGCTTTAAGGCTCTCTCACTTATCTACACGCAGACACACTAGCTTTGATAGCTTGGGGGAAAGTTCAGGTGTGTTCTCCAGGGAATGGATCTATCAGCTGTTTTATTAGCCCTGACTAATAAAGGCACAGTGTACCTTGATTTGAGACAGGTAAAATATGCCATTTCCTTGCTAAATGAATCGGATGGACATCATTGCCACAAGATGCGACGATGGTGGTGGCAAAGAGAGCTTTCAAAGGCGATCAGACCAATTCACCAAGGAGGGCGATAGATTTATCAATGGCACTGGCAGAGGAAGGGGGGCAGGAGTAGTGGCCTGCAAAGGGTGTCAGGGGGCTGCAGGGTGAGAGGGACACCTCCCTGTTGCACTGCTCTTCCTCCCCCCCCCGCCTCCCCTTCCCTCTCCGCCGTGGGGAGGACCGTGGAAGAGGACGGGGCTCCCTGCTGAGGGACAGGGAGAGGGGCGGCAAAAGCCCCAGCTACGCCGCTGATCCGTGAGCGACTATATGCATCGTCCCTCGGGAAGCAGCAGCTGCCTTGGAGCCCTCATTCTGCCCCTTGAGCTCAGGACTGAAGGGAGCAGCTCCCCAGGGGCTCCGGCAGGGTCCGGGCCAGCCTGAGCCAGAGATGTTGGCCCCTGTGCCCTCCTGCAGATGCCCTGCCCCTCCGCTGCGCCCCTTCCCCTTCCTGCCCGGTTGGGGGGGGGCGCCCTGCAGCCTCTGGCTCCACTCGGGGCCTGATCCTGCCAGGCCCACCTGCTCTCCCCCTCCTGCACCTCGGACTCCTCGCTCCGTCCCTGCAGCGGAATCCGGCTCCTCTCCGGGGAAACTCGCCAGGCCACGGGGCCGCTGCTCCTCCGCTCTCCTCGGCGGGGACAGGAAAGGGCAGCCGCTCTCGAGTCCCCCTGGCTGGCCCCCTTTCCTGCCTCTCTGGGCATCGGAGCTCGCTGGCTGTGGGTTGGGCCCTGGGGGGCTGCCAGGCTGGATGCGCCCCCTTGCGCTGTCCCTCAAAATTTATCCTTTCATTGGAATCTACCTGGCATCTTCTCGGATATCCAGAATGTTGCACAAATAAGTCTCCTTGTGATCTGATGTGCAGTCAATGGTTTCCTCATCACTAAATATTTTCAGAAAGCTGGGACGATGCCTCCCTGCAGCCATAGCTGTCAACTTTCAGATTTGAAAATAAGGGATCAGCAGACTGGAAAATAAGGGATCAGCAGCCTCACCTGTCCGTGGGACAGTCTACAGGATATCTAACAGGATAGCAGCGGGAAATGGCGCTGGAAAAAAGGAATTTCCGGCAAAAAAAGGGAAGGTTGACAGCTATGCCTGCAGCCCGAATGTGTAGCTGGAGGAGGCAGTCCAGTTCCCAGCTCTGCTGGTTGGGATCATGCAATCACTTCGCTCCAGCAACCGACCTTTCCAAACCCTCCAACATTTCTCTCATGAAAATAGGAACATCCCTTTCCATAAATATAATTTTCCTATTTATACACCACACATCTTATTACGTTGCCCCAGCCACTCTGGGCAGTTTCCAACATATATAAAAA
Source organism: Podarcis erhardii (assembly GCF_964252035.2). Taxonomy (NCBI): domain Eukaryota; kingdom Metazoa; phylum Chordata; class Lepidosauria; order Squamata; family Lacertidae; genus Podarcis; species Podarcis erhardii. Next base: position 116,529,229 of record NC_138498.1, on the reverse strand, counting down.
ACATAATAAAACATTAAACGTTAAAAAACAGAGGGCCGGGGTTGGATAACTCCATTCTCTAATTCTAAACAGTGGCACTTGGAGGGTTTCTCTTTCCCTGCTTTTTCTTTCGCTGCCTCTGGTCTCCTGCATCCATTTAGCAGAGGAGGAGAGTGGTTTTGGCCTTATACTTCTCCACCCCCCACCCCACCCCCAATATAACCAAAAACACCAGGAGACACACACTCACCATTTTGGAGTGAGGACCAAAAAAAATAAAATCGTTTTATTATTTTATTACTTATTTTTGCAGTTTAATCTACCGTATCTTTAAATTTTATTGTTTATAGTCTGTGGCCACCACAATACAATATGAGCACAAATCACACAGCTGCAAAACAAAAGACATTGCATGCACCAGACCAGGATAAATCTATAGCGTCCAAAATTTATTTTCACGGTTGTTTCAATGGGAAGGATATAGGGCAGCAGAGTCCAGGTGGTGAGGTCCAGATTAGAGTTTCTATCTTCCTTGACTGTCTGCCCTGCTGGCTGAAGCTGATGGGAACTGGACAACAACATCTGGGGACACCTCAATGGTTATTCTGTGTTATACAGAATCTACAAAGGATTAAGGCACTGATCCAGAAGAGAATGAACTGAGAAGAGACCCCACTGAATTATCTTGGAGCAACTGTAACTGTAGTGTGTCAGTGTGATCTGTCTGAAGTGAAACAGAGGAAGACCACTATATAATAATAACAATTTATTATTTATATCCTGCCCATCTGGCTGAGTTTCCCCAGCCACTCTGGGCGGCTCCCAATCAAGTGTTAAAAACAGTACAGCATTAATATTGAAAACACCAACACTTTGAAGTGTGCTCGGAAACGTACTGGGAGCCAATGCAGATCTCTCAGGACCGGTGTTATGTGGTCCTGGCGGCCACTAAATGTTAATAAGCAGAAACCTGTGCAGAAACAGAGACAATACTGCTCATGTGAAAGAAAAACGTTTCGTAAGAAACTATAAGAGAATTCAAGTGAGAACGTGCCCGTGTTTGAATAAGCAGAAGATTGTACAGTGGTACCTCGGGTTACATACACTTCAGGTTACAGACGCCTCTTCTATTCTTCTCAGTTATATGATTATGAAAGTAAAGTTCTTTTGAATAGCAAGAGTCTGGCCACTGTATAGTCTGTAAAAAGGAGCTATCACCTAGAATAGCTATTTGGCTTCCTAGCTATACGCTACTCTGTTACTTTGGATATCATAAAAATTCAAAGACAGACAGACTTTAATGTTGTATACAGTGTAAGGTTGGGGAATTGAGAGGTGGGGAGAGTGAGCGGGGGGAGGGGTAGTACACTTTCATTATTTTACGAAGTTCATATGCAAGGTGTTTGTGTCAGTGTGACATGGGTAGCTTCTCTTCCTTTTCATTTATTAGTTTTCTTTGGCAGTGAGAAAGATTGGGGGCCCCACGGCACAGTTGGTCCTAAGCTTCTTCAAAATTGCATGACTTATTTGCAACTGCTGTTGCTGCTGCTTCTCCTAGCCATCTCCAGCAAGAACACACTGGCTTCTCAAGTTTAAGCTTCCTTCCGTGAGAGCTCTGCAGCTTATGCCTCCAGCGATGAGTTATGAGGAAAGATCCAGCCTCCTCTGAGGCTTCTGTCAGAGTAGAACCTCTTGCCTAAGTCTAAGAGAAACTTACCTTTATAGTATTTTTTTTACAATGCATTCAAGGACAGCATTATATGTACATTAAACTTATAGCACTTGTTCCCTTCCAAGTAACAATGACACTTACAAGCAGGTTGTCACTTTCTTTTTCTATGTCTGCTTCGTATGCCCCAATGTTCTCTCTCTTTCCCCTCAAATGCTCCAGGCGACCACAGATGAGTGTCTAAAGAGAAACCAAAAGCTCAGAGTTTGGGGGTGGGGTGAAGCCTTGAACATCAGGTTGCCTCCTAGTGCCTGGGGGCAAGCTATTAGATTTCTATTTGGTAAGTGTTGTAGGAGTTTTAAGGTTTTTTAGCTGTATATTTAAAAAACAAGGCTCTTGTCAGTCTACATCCCAATCCCAAAGAAGGGCAGTGCCAAAGAATGTTCCAACTTCCGCACAATTGTGCTCATTTCACACACTAGGAAGGTTATGCTTAAAATTCTACAAGGCAGGCTTAAGCAGTATGTGGACTGAGAACTCCCAGAAGTGCAAGCTGGATTTCGAAGGGGCAGAGGAACCAGAAACCAAATTGCAAACATGCTGGATTATGGAGAAAGATAGAGAGTTGATGAAAAACATCTACTTCTGCTTCATTGACTACACAAAAGCATTTGACTGTGTCGACCTCAGCAAACTATGGCAAGTTCTTAAAGAAATGGGAGTGCCTGATCACCTCATCTGTCTCCTGTGTGTTACGGAAAAATCTAGGTGTGAGGCTGCTCAGTCACCCAGCTCGTCGGGCGGAGCCTGCGGGTCCCTTGAGGAATAAAGGAAGGAGTCCAGCCATCAACTGGAGCAAATAGCTGTAAACCAAAGTTTATTGCGCAACAGGTTGAAAGAGGAATTTTGAGCATGGGGTGACAAAGACTTTTAAAACTTCCCCACGATATCCCAGAATACCGTTTCTAGAGCATCATTGCTATATCATTGTTACAACACTGACATGTCACAAAAGGGGAGGGGTAGACAGGGGTTACACTAGTCTAACCTTGGCAAACATGTCCAGACAAGTCCTTGGTACAAGATTAGCATAAGCATGCCCATGTCAGGGCAAGACTCAGGTATAAGATTAGCATAGGCAAACACCACTGAAGCCCCATCACCCAAAGTACAATAGAACTTCCTTTGCATGTCTGGCCCCTTGGCAAGTTTGGTGATGGGATTAGGCTTTCCTTGGCCCAGCTCAGCAATTGTCACCCCTGGACACTTCCTGGAGTCCTTTTTCAAGGGGAAAATAGTTTTGGAATGGAGGAAACTGGCAAAGGTGCCTGCTTCTTGGGAGAAAAGCAATGACAAACCTAGACAGCATCTTAAAAGGCAGAGACATCACCTTGCCAACAAAGGTCCATATAGTAAAAGCTATGGTTTTCCCAGTAGTGATGTATGGAAGTGAGAGCCGGACCATAAAGAAGGCTGATCACTGAAGAATTGATTCTTTTGAATTATGATGCTGGAGGAGACTCTTGAGAGTCCCACGGACTGCAAGAAGATCAAACCTCTCCATTCTGAAGGAAATCAGGCCTGAGTGCTCAGTGGAAGGACAGATCGTGAAGCTGAGGCTCCAATACTTTGGCCACCTCATGAGAAGAGAAGACTATTGTTTATATGCAGTGTCCCGTGCACAGCGGAAGGATGAGGAGTACGTGCCACATACTCTATATTGCTTTATTTACACTTCAAAGCTGGTATGTTACAGAAAAACATCTTGCCTCTGCCGGAGCAGAGAAAAGCATCCTCTCTCCTCTAAAGCACGGAGAGAACAACACTGAACTGCAAAGAACAGTGAAAACAGGAAACCAGTGTACGTCACATCCAGTCTCCCTTTCCCGTGGGAAACTCCAACAGTACAGACTGTGGAATGTAAACACCTGTCTTGTGACAAGCACTTTCGCTGCTCAGTAAAGCAAGCAGAAACCAACATCCTCCCCCTTTCTGTGAACATCACTGGGCAGCGTGTTCGTACAATATCAGTACAAACCCAACTTCTGCACATGGGTACAGTGTTGATCCCTTGACACAATCTTGGACAATACATCAGCAGGAATTTCATTACCTGGCATATAGGACACCGTTACGAGTCCCTTCTGAATACGTTCCCTAGCATGTTGCAACTTCAATTGCAAGTGCTTCGTGCTTTGCTTACAACCTTCAGAATTCAGCAAAGCCAAACATGCTTTGTTGTCCTGGTAAACCTGGATTGGACATCTGACAGGAATTTTCATGTCTTTGCACAATTGTAACAACCATTCACAATCTTTGAGTGAATAAGACAGTGCATTCAGTTCAGCTTCACAAGTACTTAAGCTAACTGTTGTTTGCTTCTTGCATGACCAATCAAATAGACCCTGATTGTACTTATAGCAAACTCCAGACGTACTTTTCCTGTCTGTAGTGTCACTTCCAAAACTTGCATCTGCAAATATCTCAAGACCACCAGACTTCTGATTGTTAAATCTCAGTCTGAAATGCATAGTGTCTTTCAAATACCGCGCTATGCGTTTCAGAGCTTTCCAATCCTTAACAGTAGGATTGTTGACTTGTCTGCTTAGCAAATTACAGCTAACAGCAATGTCTGGTCTTGAACATCTGGCAATGAAGTTTAGTTTGCCTAGCACACTTCTGTACAGTGTAGTGTCAGAAAATGCTTCTTCAGTGTCATCTACCTGATAACCTGTTGTCATCGGTGTGTCTACAGGGTTAGCATCCATCAGGTTTAATTTGCTTAACACATCAGCAATTTTACGTGACTGGTGTACTAGAATGTTACCATCTTGATCTCTCTCTATTTCCAGAGATAGGTAGTTGTTTACCTCACCAAGATCTTTCATGTCAAAGTGCTCTTTTAGTTGAGCTAGGGCATTATTGTACATTGTGACATCCTTCCAAAAGAATAAAAGATCATCAACATAAAACAAACAATACAGTTTCTTTTGCCCCTCCTCTTTGACAAATACACATGGATCAGCTTTCCCTTGCTTAAAACCTAGAGAAAACAATACTTCAGTGAGTTTTGTGTGCCAACACCGTGCACTTTGTTTGAGACCATAAAGGGACTTCTTCAGAGCACAAACATATCCCTGTTTTACCTGTACGCCATCAGGTGGAAGCATATAAAGTGATTCATCTAGAGATCCGTACAGAAAAGCTGTATTCACATCATGGTGACTAATGTGTAGATTCTCCTCTGCAGCTAGCTTGAGCATAAGCCTAATGCTCTCATACCTCACTGTGGGTGAGTAGGTCTCGTGATAGTCTTCACCTGGTACCTGTGCAAAACCTCTGGCTACCAATCTGGCTTTGTGTCTGACTATTTTGCCATTTTGATCAGTCTTCGCTTTGAAGACCCATTTGCTTCCAAGCAGTTTCATTCCTGGAACTACTGGAACTAGGTCCCATGTTTTGTTCCTTTCCAAGGAATCAAGCTCAGCCTTCATGGCATTTAACCATGGCTCAGCTTCCTTTGAATCCAAATCCTGGATTTCTTGGAAACTTGAAGGTTCAAATACCTTCTTGGAGCTTTTAACAGCTGTTACTGCTATCTTAGCAAATTCATCAGCAAACCTCTTTGGAGGTCTGCCTTTTGTTGCTCTCTGTGACCTGCGAATTAGCCTTAAGTCTTCAATACTCTCCTCTTCCTTCTTAGGAGAAAAGTGACCTATTGTGAACAATGGTTCCTCCAATTCTTGATCAGAGTTTTCAGAGGGTCGCATAGAGGCTTTTGCACTCTTGAAATCCTCTGAATCACCCGATTCAGTTTCAGACTCAGAATCAGAACCTTCATCAATGGGTGTGGGTTGTTGCGGTTGCTTTTGACTATCCTCAGTCTCATCACTGTCATCAGGATAACATTGGAAAATTCCCACATTCTCCCCCCACTTGGCATTGTACTCAACACTTCTTGTGAGCTTAATTGTCTTTGAGTCAGTCATCATTATTCTGTAAGACCCTTTCTGATAACCTAGAAAGATACCATGCAATCCACGCTTGTCTAACTTGGAGCTTTGTGGTGAGTGAACCCACATGTCAGAACCAAAAATTTTCATGTGTTTGATGTATGGCTTCTTGCCAAACATCTTCTCATACGGGGTACAACCAATCGCTGAAGATAACCTGCGATTATAACTGTAAACAAAACATGAGAGAGATTCGGCCCAATAACTCTCTGGAAGATTGGCATCATGCAACAAGGTTTTTAACCCTTGAAGCAATGTCTGATTTGCTCGTTCCGCAAGTCCATTCTTCCATGGCGAACGAGGACTAGACAAATCGTGTTGAATTCCTTTCTCAGTCAGAAAAGCTTCAAACTGCTGAGAAGTGAATTCTCCCCCGCGATCAGTGAAAAGAATTTTTTTCTTCTTACCATGCACATTTTCCAACCAAGCACAGAATTCCTTGAACCTAGGAAAAGCCTCTGATTTCTGCTTGAGATTGTATACATAAATATACCTGGAAAATGCATCAATGAGAACCATGAAGTACCTGTTTCCACCCAAAGAGGGCGCTAGTGGTCCAACCAAATCAGCATGAACAACCTGGTATGGTTCTGTAGCTTGCCTACTAGACACCTTACCTTTCGCAGCCATTTTCACCTTGTTTGCTGCGCATGCCTTGCACTTCATGTGGTACCTGCAGGGTTTAATAGTCATACCTTCAACCAAGGCAGGCATTTTAGATACTGCCTCAAAATGCAAATGACCAAATTTTCGATGAAAATCGTGAATACATTCTGCATGCAAACTTTTGTTAGAACCTGCAATGCAACAAGTGTCATCCTGCACAACATCATCATAATACAAAACATACAAACGATCAACATATTCAGCATACAATACATAATCATTTTTCTTTGAGCAGATTATGTTTGGCATCCGGTACATAAAGCACATTCTGTATCGATAAGTCCAAACTGTGAAGAACAACAGTTCCGTAGCCTTTACTGGGGATTGTGTGGTCATCCGCCTGGTGAATCACACCTTCCTGCGGTGTAAAAGACACGAACAGTCGCTTATCGTTGCACATGTGATGCGTTGCAGCCGAATCAACAACGAAGAAAGATCTTGACGTCTTCTGGACCTCTGCAACCTTTGGAGCGAAACGTGAGACCATTGCCTTGTGCTGTGTTATCCTGGACACCGGACCTTTGCCTTTGCTCTGGCCTTTTCCACGCGATGAGCTTTCGCTGCGCTGCTCTGTCTTGGCCCTGGGATATCTGCATTCCCTCTTCATATGGCCTAGACGTCCACACGAGTAGCATTTCACTGCCTTCAAAGCTTTGGCGCCATCTGGTGGTTCCACTGCACTATGGGATGACGTCTGTGAAGTCTCCCCCTTGCCCATGCAGCTAGCACCCCGGCGATCTGCTTCATTCTGAATCATGGCAGTATCACAGGCTACTGTGAGTTGAGCATTTGGCTGATCAGTGGTATCAAATTCCCCACTTGCCTCATCCAGCCTTCTGCAGATAGCCATCATGACTCTGGCATTAGCCTTCTGCGTCATCTCTGCTGCTTTAAATCAAGCTGCTTTACACAAGCTGTATCTGTTTACAGCTGCTTCAATCCAAAAGCAAGTTCAAAACAGCCTCTGCCTGTGAGCCTGTGCCACTCTGCTTATCTGCAGCTGCTTCAAACCTCATTCCAAAGGTTTAAAAGTTTAAAAGTGCTTTCTCTCTGCTGCCTTAAATAGTGCTGCGTCACTATTCTCTGCAGCTGCTTTACTCCAAGAGCACTTTTAAAAGTTACTTTCGATTTCCCCAGCATAGTAACTTGATCCTTTGCCTGAGCCCGGCAAACTGCTTTAAGAGTTCAAAGTCCAGCCATAAAGCCATTAATTAGAACCTGGCAGGCTGCCCGGAGCAGTAGCACATACCTCATCAATCATCTTGTCGCGCAGAGATAGCGTCCGATCCAATCTGTCCCTCTGCATTCCGATCCTTTGCCGGCACTCCGACTTCTGGAGCCCATAACCATTATATTGTTGATATGCAGTGTCCCGTGCACAGCGGAAGGATGAGGAGTACGTGCCACATACTCTATATTGCTTTATTTACACTTCAAAGCTGGTATGTTACAGAAAAACATCTTGCCTCTGCCGGAGCAGAGAAAAGCATCCTCTCTCCTCTAAAGCACGGAGAGAACAACACTGAACTGCAAAGAACAGTGAAAACAGGAAACCAGTGTACGTCACATCCAGTCTCCCTTTCCCGTGGGAAACTCCAACAGTACAGACTGTGGAATGTAAACACCTGTCTTGTGACAAGCACTTTCGCTGCTCAGTGAAGCAAGCAGAAACCAACAAAGACTCCCTGGAAAAAACTCTGATGCTGGGAAAGATGGAGGGCACAAGGAGAAGGGGAACGCAGAGGACTAGATGGTTGGACAGTGTTCTCAAAGCTACCAGCATGAGTTTGACCAAGCTGCGGGAGGCAGTGGAAGATAGGAGTGCCTGGCGTGCTCTGGTCCATGGGGTCACGAAGAGTCGTAAACGACTAAATAACTAAACAACAACAAACTTGCCAAATGAACCTTATATTGGCCCGTTTGACAAGACCAGCTGCCATGTTTGAGTTGTTATTTTTTGGGAGGGAGACTTAAGCATCATTTTGGGAGGCAGCAAACGGTGAGCTTTAAGAACTGTGGAGTCTGTTATCTGTCACATGAGAAACAAGGCCTGATTCCCGCCCCCACCCCTTAATCCTCTCTAGCTATTTGCTGATCCATCAACCCAGATGGAACTAAAAATATTCCTAGTTCCCCGAATTCCTGTCAAAACTGTCCCAAGGTGGTGTCAACCATAAATTTTCCCTACTATTTTGATCACATCTGACAAATTGATTCAAATAAATATTCATAAGCATGGAAAAGAAAATGCTCCCCTAAGTTTCCTTGGTTGTCCACTTCCAATCTCAGCTCTTGGCAGACTGTTTCTGAACTGGGAGGCATTGGCTGGTTCCTGTCACCTGACAGCCGGAGGTTTCCAGAGAGAGAGTGCAGAGTGCTGAGGAACCAGATGCGGAGACTTCAGCTAGAGTTCAACAACACAGGTGCTTGCTATATGCAATTTGGAGACAAAGAATCCTTTATTTTCAGTCAGATTCAGAACTATTTCCTGTCTTACCTATGAATTACATTTCTGTTCCACACTCCCCTCATCAAGCCCACCACAAGATATATTGCTTTCATGCTCACAGCAACCCTGCGAGGGAGGTTTTGCATAAAGATGGTGACCAGCTTTAAGTCGCCCAATCAGCTTCACAACTGAGGAGGGATTTGAATTGTCCCCGGCATTTCTGGACCTAGATCCTTGGACTCCAGCTCCCATGAGCCCCAGCCAGCGTGGCCAACGGCTAAAGAAGACGTGAGTTGCAATATCACATCATCTGGAGGGGCTACAGGTTACCCAACAGGTCTGTTTTCAGCGCCTTGACCTTCTCCAGGCGCAGCTGCCCTTGGAACTCCCTTGTACTAGATGTGCTTTGTCCTGTAGTGCCTCTGCTGGTTGGTCTTCTTCAAGACGGAGAGGGGCTCACCACAAATGAGGCTCAAGGGAATGCCTTTCAGCTCCACAAAGAAATCGTTGTGTGTCCATCTTTTTTGAAAATGCGGCACTCCACATCTATCTTCCTCTTCTTGTGGACACATTGATTGTGTCCAGAAACAGACAATTAGGCAGACGGAACTGTTCTCATATGGGAGTCCTATGCTGCCTATAGCCAGCCCTGGTCAGCAAAGTGTCTGCAGCTCTTTGAGCCATTGAGGTTTCTGAGCTCTTTTCAAAGGCAGCCCCAGGTAGAGTGTGTTAAAGTAACTCCTATACAATGTGGCACCGGACTTTCTTTTTTTGTAATTATCTGTTTGTTTTAAACTCTATAGCTTAAATTGTCTTGATGGTTGTTATTTTGAGAAGGGCCTCTTACGGTCACAAAGCAATGATTTTCAGTGCAGCTCCATAACATTGATTGCGTCCTCACACTACCCCTTTTGGTGTGGGGATTTGGATCCAGAAAAAGAGCAGACAGGGAAAGGTTAAGCAGAATTCCAACCACACCCTGCACCACCCTTAGGTGTGCTCAGCCTTCACCTGCTTCATGACTCCACCTTGCATGAGAAGGCAGGATGGAGCTGCAGGAAACAGGAAGTGGTCCTTCAACCAGCCAGGACATCTCACCATCACAGACAGATACAGTCTCCTGCTGTGGATTAAGGAGTGGCCCAGGGATGGTAGAGACAGGAGGGGAAGGGCCATGGAGAAGGGGAAGCGACAGAAGGGGTGGCAAGGCTCCAGATGCTCCCTTCGACACCTCCCTTGACACCAAGGGGAGCTCCTCTTCTGGGGCTGAAAGCATTGGCGTGGTTTGATTTTGTCAGTATTGCAAGGAAGCATAGAAGGAAAGGTAAAAAACACCTAAGCGATTTATTAAAGTTTATTAAAGTATCTGTGGATTTTCCCCTGTGTGAGATTGTTGGTGTCTTCTAAGTTTCCCACTTTCACTGAAGCTCTTTCCACATTCCATACATTTAAATGGTTTCTCCCCCGTGTGAGTTCGTTGGTGTATTCTAAGGTTTCCATAATGACTGAAGCTCTTTCCACATTCAATACATTTAAATGGTTTCTCCCCCGTGTGAGTTCGTTGGTGTATTCTAAGAGTTCCACTTTTGCTGAAACTCTTTCCACACTCAAAACATTCAAATGGTTTCTCTCCCGTGTGAGTTCGTTGATGTATTCTAAGTGATCCACTATCACTGAAGCTCCTTCCACATTCAATACATTTAAATGGTTTCTCTCCCGTGTGAGTTCGTTGGTGTATTCTAAGAGTTCCACTTTTGCTGAAACTCTTTCCACACTCAAAACATTCAGATGGTTTCTCTCTCGTGTGAGTTCGTTGATGTATTCTAAGTGCTCCATTCTTACTGAAGCTTTTTCCACATTTAATACATTTAAATGGTTTCTCTCCCGTGTGAGTTCGTTGGTGTATTCTAAGTGTTCCACTTTCAATGAAGCTCTTTCTACATACAGTACATTTAAATGGTTTCTCCCCCGTGTGAGTTCGTTGATGTATTCTAAGTGCACCACTTTGACTGAAGCTCCTACCGCACTCCATACATTCAAATGGTTTCTGCCCTGTGTGAGTTCGTTGATGTCTTCTAAGTGTTCCACTACGACTGAAGCTCTTTTCACATACAGCACATTTAAATGATTTTTCCCCCGTGTGAGTTTGTTGGTGTCTTCTAAGTGTTCGACTTTCATTGAAGCTCTTTCCACATTCAAAACATTCAAATAGTTTCTCCCCCGTATGAGTTCGTTGATGTATTCTAAGTGCTCCACTTTCACTGAAGCTCTTTCCACATTCAATACATTCAAATGATTTCTCCCCTGTGTGAGTTCGTTGGTGTACTCTAAGTGTTCCACTTTTGCTGAAACTCTTTCCACATTCAAAACATTCAAATTGTTTCTCCCCTGAATGAGTTCGTTGATGTATTCTAAGTGCTCCACTATCACTGAAGCTCTTTCCACCTTCAATACATTTAAATGGTTTCTCCCCTGTGTAGGTTTGTTGGTGTATTCTAAGTTTTCCACTTTCACTGAAGCTCTTTCCACATTCAAAACATTCAAATCGTTTATCTCCTTTTTGAGTTTGTTGTTGTATCCTCAATTTCTTTGTTCTTTCGCATAAATTCACATGTGGCTCCATAGAATTCTGACTTTCATCTTCCTCGCCTGTTTGGGAATCTGGAAGGAAAGGGCAAGAGGCTCCCACAGAGAGATATGTGTTTAAACCAGAACAATGGCAATGCACCATAGTAAGGGAGCAAGAACTGCAAACACTCACAGAAAGGGACGAGTATGCACAAAGGAAATTGTTAGAAATGAGGCAAAACGAAGGCAGAGGGGGGTGTTTTGAGGAGAGAGAGGGTTTACTTTATTACAAGGGGGTGTTGTATGTACCAGATGGGGAATTGAGGGCAAGAATTCTCAGACAACATCAGGACAACCCGACGGCAGGGCATTGTGGGCGCAATAAGACTATGTACTTGATTACTAAGGAATTCTGGTGGCCCAGAATTAAGGATGACGTAGCAGAGTACGTCAGGGGCTGTGCGGTTTGCCAAAGGGCAAAGGGAGAAAGGGCCGCACCTGCAGGCTTTGCCCACACCTGATAGACCATGGGAGATGGTCTCTATGGATTTTATCACAGACTTGCCGGTGTCTCAGAGGAAGACAGCCATTCCAGTAGTGGTGGACATGCTGACAAAGGTGGCACATTTCATACCCTGTACCAAAATGCCCTCGGTGCAAGAAACAGCCAAACTGTTTATAGACAATGCATTCAGGTTGCATGGGCTAGTTTCAAGATTAATAACAGACAGAGAAAGTCAATTTACTTCACGTTTCTGGAGGAAGTTAATGGAGTTATTGGAGTAGAAGTAAATTTCACTTCAGCCAGACATCCCCAGACGAATGGGCAATCAGAAAGAGTGAACGCTATATTACAGCAATACTTGAGATGTTACGTAAGTCACCAACAAAATGACTGGGCTGAGAAATTAAGTTTGGCTGAATTTGCATATAATAATGGAATGCACACCTCTACGGGGTGTCGCCGTTCATGGCTAATTATGGGAGGCATCCCCGAGCATTCCCTGGAAGGGGAGAAAGTTTGTTGGTGCCTGGAGCAGAAGAGTTTGTAGAGGAAATGGAATTCCTACATAGGATGCTGAAGGAGGACCTAGAAAGAGCAAAAATAGAATACAAGAGAACGGTGGATGCCAAAAGGAGAGAGGGAGACAGGATACAAGTGGGAGACAAGGTTTGGTTGTCGTCCAGGGGGTTACCATTTAAGGGAAGGTGTAAAAAGCTGGGACCATTCAAAGTAATTGAACAGATTAATCCGGTGTCATTCCGACTCCTCTTACCAGAGAACATGAAAATACACCCTGTGATTCAAAGATCTTTACTATCACCATACAATCCTGCACACAGGTACCAACAGGAGGCAAGGGGAAATCTTCCATCTCCAACAATGGTAGAGAATGGGGTGGAGGAGGAAACTGAAGAAATCTTGGATTCTAGGTGGTATAGAAATAGGTTGCAATACCTGGTGGCGTGGGAGGGCTGTCCAGAAACTGAGAACTCATGGGAGCTGGCAGAATCCATTCACGCACCAGAATTGCAAAGGTCTTTCCATACAAGATACCCTCATAAACCTAGGCCACACGATTGGCAATTAAGAGAATTTTTTGAGCAAACTGACGAGGAAGAGGGAGATTTCTTCGGTTTTCATTCCTCAGAAGAAAGTGAGAGTGACGCGGAGGAGGATCTTAGAAGAGGGGGTGATGTCATGGTGTTGACGGAGAACGAAGGGGAGGAGGAGAGACGAGCAGACAAAGGGGGGCAGGAAGAGCCAGTGCAGGAAAGGGGGGAAAGCCAGGCCAGGAGGAGGAAAGGCTCTCAGATGCTGGAGCAGAGCCTCAACCCCGCACAGGAAGTTCTGGCACGGATAGCGATGCAGTGCCAGTTCCATCTGCTCAGGAACATAGAGGGTTAAAGCGGAGGGGGCAGAGACATCAATTGAGAATGCCTCGCCTCTTCTGCTGGAAAAGGGGCGGATGAAAATCACTCCGGGAATCTGACTCACAGGATTTGGACGTGTAATTATGTGTGCTGCTTGTACATATGTAAAATAAAGGCTGTATCTATGTATCTCTGAGTGAGCAGAAGCATTTCTTGCGAAGAGTATTCCCAAGCCATCACAGTGCCCAAAAATGCTCCAACTACCGCACAATTGCGCTCATTTCACACGCTAACAAGGTTATGCATTTCGAAGGGGCAGAGGAACCAGACACCAAATTGCAAACATGCACTGGATGATGGAGAAAGCTAGAGAGTTCCAGAAAGACATCTACTTCTGCTTCATTGACTATGCAAAAGCCTTTGACTGTGTTGACCACAGCAAACTATGGCAAGTTCTTAAAGAAATGGGAGTGCCTGATCACCTCATCTGTCTCCTGAGAAATCTCTATGTGGGACAAGAAGCTACAGTTAGAACTGGATATGGAACAACTGATTGGTTCAAAATTGGGAAAGGAGTAAGACAAGGCTGTATATTGTCTCCCTGGTTATTTAACTTACATGCAGATTACATAATGCGAAAGGCCTGGCTTGATGAATCCCAAAATGGAATTAAGATTGCCAGAAGAAATATCAACAACCTCAGATATGAGGATGACACAACCTTGATGGCAGAAAGTGAGGAGGAATTAAAGAACCTTTTAATGAGGGTGAAAGAGGAGAGCGCAAAATATGGTCTGAAGCTCAACATCAAAAAAACGATGAACATGGTGACTGGTCCCATCACCTCCTGGCAAATAGAAGGGGAAGAAATGGAGGCAGTGAGAGACTTTACTTTCTTGGGCTCCATGATCACTGCAGATGGTGACAGCAGTCACAAAATTAAAAGACTCCTGCTTCTTGGGAGAAAAGCAATGACAAACCTAGACAGCATCCTAAAAAGCAGAGACATAACCTTGCCAACAAAGGTCCGTATAGTTAAAACTATAGTTTTCCCAGTAATGATGTATGGAAGTGAGAGGTGGACCATAAAGAAGGCTGATCGCCAAAGAATTGATGCTTTTGAATTATGGTGCTGGAGGAGACTCTTGAGAGTCCCATGGACTGCAAGAAGATCAAACCTATCCATTCTGAAGAAAATCAGCCCTGAGTGCTCACTGGAAGGACAGATTGTGAAGCTGAGGCTCCAATACTTTGGCCACCTCATGAGCAGAGAAGACTCCCTGGAAAGGACCCTGATGTTGAGAAGGGGACGACAGAGGACGAGATGGTTGGATAGTGTTCTCGAAGCTACCAGCATGAGTTTGACCAAACTGCGGGAGACAGTGGAAGACAGAAGTGCCTGGCGTGCTCTGGTCCATAGGGTCACGAAGAGTCGGACACGGCTAAACGACTAAACAACAACAAGAAGAGCCTGATGGATCAGGCAAAGTTCCACCTAGTCCAGCATCCTCTTCTCACAGAGGCCAACCAGATGCCTGAGGGAAACCGGCAAGCAGGATTGGAGCACAAGAGCCCTCTGCCCTCCTGTGCTTTTCAAGCTATCCATGTTGCTGGCCCTCACTGTCTCCTGTAGGATGGATTCCATAGATGAACTATGCTTCTGTTTATTCATCTTTTGCAGACCTTAAAGGCTGGAAAATGTATTATGGCCGAAGCTTTTGTGGGCTGCAGTCGGGCAAAGTGGATTCTTGACCAGGAAAGCTGGTGCCATTATAAACTTGTGAGTCTCTTTGTTGACTTTGTGTACTTCTTTTGAAATTTGTACGATTGTTGTACCACAGTATCTCCATGTAAGCTTAGGAACGAACAAGATTACAGGGTGCTATAAATAATTATCCCACTCACTCTGTAAGACTGGCAAGTTACAGGAGGGATGAGAAACTATTTTTATATGCAATTACAGCAGCGAGAATTCCAATGGCCCAAAAGTGGAAACAAGAAGAAATGCCTATGATAGTAGAATGGGGAGTGAAATTAATTGAATACGCAGAAATGGACAGATTAACAGGGAGGATTCGGAACCGGTGAGACCAAAGATTCACTGAGGACTGGAATAAATTCATAGCGTATATTAAAAACTTTTGTGATAACGATATAACGTTTGTAAGTTTTCAGGAAGCTCTGTAAGAAGGGGTGGTAGAAATATTGTTTAAATAATAAGCTAAGACAATATATATATAATGCAATATTAAATTAAGAAATGTGCAGATAAGTGGTAAATACGGAAAATTATCAGACATGTTGATGGAAGTCTAAAAGAAAATTAGATATGTGATGAGAAATTGATGTTTTACTGTGCATTTATTTTTATTGGAAAATTAATAAAAATTATATTTAAAAAAAAGACTGGCAAGTTTACACAATTTGCTTCTTCTTATTCTTTGGCATTCACTTGTAGCCTAGTAAATAATACTGACCACTGTTGGTCCTCATATACCCACTCCTATGGTGTACAGCCTCCAGCCACAGGAACTCTGTATCATGATAACGGATCCTTTGTCCCTTAAGACCACCAAACAGGGGAGGTGCATGCATTTACTGTATTTTGATGCTGGTGGAATGTATCTCTCTGACCCTGTCTATAACAAATAAAGTAATAGAAACAATTTAAATATATGAATCATAAATAATTATGGGAAGCATTTCCATTCCCCTTCACCCATTTTACAGGACTGGTGTGCAACATCATTATCATCAATTAATCCTGCTGTGGAAATAACATTTAAGATTTAAAAGCCTGGAGGAAGAAAATCTGACCCCACTACTTTAGTAAAAGTATTCAAGAAACAAAAGAGCTGCTTCGGAGAAGGCCTCACCCATTCCTTCTTCCTGTCAGGAACTTCCTTCCATTTGTCTCCTCTCCATCTTATCCTCTTTCTCCCTCTACCACCCATCTATCCCTGTCCCCATCTCCTCTCCCCTGGAACTCACCAGATTTCTCCAAGGGTCCTGGGAGGGAATGCTCAGAGGTTGTGGGGAGGGATGCGGGAGACAGCCTGACCAGGTCAACCGTCCATCTTCCTCCTTCCATCCTGGCCAGGGTTGCAGGTTCAGTCTCAGCTAGGTTTGCAGGTTCAGCTTCCTGAGGAGCGCAGAATCCAGAGCAAGTTGCAGCTTCCTGGGAGGGCGGGAAGAAGAAGCCAAGGGAGTCTGAGAGCCCCTGCAGGGATTCTCCTGCCCAAGACAGTCTGCTGCCCCTGAAGAAGCCCCAATTGGGCACCCCCTTCCCAAAAACCTCCACCCATTTTCAAACACTTTTGGCAATTCCTTTCACCTGCCTGTCCCACCTCCCTTCCTAAGGCTGGCACAGTATGCACATTAGAAGCTTGAGAGTAGATCCCTTGGAACTTAAGAGTTAATCTGCAAAGGACTGCTCTGAACACATGGGTGGCCCTTGCATGGAGAAGAAGGAAGCCTCTTGCTTGCATCAGGACCCGCTGGGAGAGGCGGTGGATCCGCCCACTGCTCCCTCTGCCCTCGCTGCCTCCTCCTCTGTCCTCCTGCCCTGCAAACACCCTTTGCTCTTGTTCCTCAGGGGAGAGAGGCGGCTGAGGGAAAGAGCCTTCAAACCATCCCTTTCCTCCTCTGCTCCCCCTCCTGTCCTTTTGGGAAACAGGAGCTTTGGTCAGGAGTAAACAACTTATGTGGCAAGTTCACAAGAGAAGCACTTTGGAGCACTGCTTGCTCTAACTATGTGTTTGAACCTAGAGGACAACATACACGTTTACACCACGTGATATCTTAAAGAGAGCAGTTCTTTAAAACCTATTTTTACTGTTATTCTTTTTTCCTCCAAAGATAACAGGGCAGCATACAACAGAAAAACACAGAGATGCATAGAAGAGTAAGAAATAAAAACGACACCCCCCCAATGCAGTTGTGAAGTCCATAGATTGCCTGGGAGAAGAGAAAGGCTTTCGCCTGGTCCCTAAGGAAGGAAGGAAGGAAGCCGGACACTGAGGCCCTCCTGCGAGGGGTCTTCTGCTGGGGTATAAATATTAAAATTAATCCTATTATTAAGGCGATCGTGGCCAGCAATGCCCACCCCTCTCCCCTTTCCCACCTCCTCGCCTGCAACTCCCTTTGCACCAGATCCCTGCAGGCTGAAGCTTCTCCCCCCTCCCCTCCAGGCCCCCTTTAAGAGAACAGCTCCCTTCCCTCCCTTCTCTTCTCCCCGCCCGGATCTTGTGCAGGGCCGCCTCTCCCCGTCCCGGAGCTTCTCATCCTGGACCCCCTCGCAAGGCCCCTTCCCTCCTTCCCCGCCATTGCCTTTGCACTCACCCGACATCCCGGGCAGCGGGGGCGGGAATGGGAGCCCCCGCGTGGGAGGCAGGGAGTGAGGGCGCTTAATTAGGAGGCTTGATTAGGAAGAAGCCCCTCCTCCGCCTCCGCACAATACAGCCCCGCTTCCCGCCTCCTCCCCTCCCTCCCTCCTTTGCAAGCCCCAATTTTATCTCTGCTGGTGAAGCCGGAAGTGGAGGCAACTCGGAGGAGGAAGGAGAAGTTTGTCTGCACTCTCAGTCTCTTGTCTGTTATTGGATAATTGGGGGGAAGAAAACCTTGTAGCACCCAAGCAATGGGGAGACGAGGGAGGGAACGTGTGCATAGGGAATATAAACTCATTCTTTGCCCCAGCTGGACTGTGCTTGCTTTGGCTCTCAGCTCTTGCAAGTATATATTGTCCTCACTGCTTCACCAGTTTTGCTCAGATTGCATTTTAAGGAGCAAGTTCAAGGGTCTTGTTATAGGAAAATCCTTGGGCTCACCTGGATTACCAAACAAAGACGCCAGCCAGGAATATAGGAGCAAAACAGCAGCCAGGAGGCTTGATCTTTTTTTTAAAAAAAATATTGCAACAGGACTTCCACCCACCACCAGGAAGGAAGCCCAGAGCAAAGGATGGCTCCCACTTTGATCAGTTTTAGAGAGATACCTACAACACCCCTAAAATTACATCATGGATACATTACAAATTACATCACAAATTGGGAGGGTCTGGCGAAAGAAACCTGAACACCAGGGCTTGCCCCCCCCCTTCCACTGACCTCCACCATACACTCATCAAGTGATGCAAAAGAGATATTTACATTTCCCTGTTTCCCAGCCAAGTTAATCACACCCTTTTGTCTTGATCTGGGTTTGCTATTGTTTCTGGAATGGCTACCTGTCCCACACTCAGGTATCAGGATGCCAGAGATTATTACTCAGGCAGAGGGGCTGCTGAGTACATGGGCTCACACTTTAGAGATTATGGCTGCCCTCACTCATGTCCCAAGCTCCTCCCTTGGCAGCCATTTCCTTCCTCAACAGAAGAACGTTGGAATGGTGTAAATCCGACACTCGAGTGATTCTATATGAATTTCTGAAGATTTCCCAGTGAGCCAGTACATAGATACATTTATCAGTGAATTCATAGAATAATAGAGTTGGAATAGACCACAAGGGTCTTCGAGTCCAACCCCCTGCCAAGCAGGAAACACCATCAGAGCACTCCTGACATATGGTTGTCAAGCCTCTGCTTAAAGACCTCCAAAGAAGGAGACTCCACCACACTCCTTGGCAGCAAATTCCACTGTCAAACAGCTCTTACTGTCAGGAAGTTCTTCCTAATGTTTAGGTGGAATCTTCTTTCTTGTAGTTTGGATCCATTGCTCCGTGTCCGCTTCTCTGGAGCAGCAGAAAACAACCTTTCTCCCTCCTCTATATGACATCCTTTTATATATTTGAACATGGCTATCATATCACCCCTTAACCTCCTCTTCTCCAGGCTAAACATGCCCAGCTCCCTTAGCCGTTCCTCATAAGGCATCGTTTCCAGACCTTTGACCATTTTGGTTGCCCTCCTCTGGACACGTTCCAGTTTGTCAGTGTCCTTCTTGAACTGTGGTGCCCAGAACTGGACACAGTACTCCAGGTGAGGTCTGACCAGAGCAGAATACAGTGGCACTATTACTTCCCTTGATCTAGATGCTATACTCCTATTGATGCAGCCCAGAAATGCATTGGCTTTTTTAGCTGCCGCGTCACACTGTTGGCTCATGTCAAGTTTGTGGTCAACCAAGACTCCTAGATCCTTTTCACATGTACTGCTCTCAAGCCAGGTGTCACCCATCTTGTATTTGTGCCTCTCATTTTTTTTGCCCAAGTGCAATACTTTACATTTCTCCCTGTTAAAGTTCATCTTGTTTGTTTTGGCCCAGTTCTCTAATCTGTCAAGGTCGTTTTGAAGTGTGATCCTGTCCTCTGGGGTGTTAGCCACCCCTCCCAGTTTGGTGTCATCTGCAAATTTGATCAGGATGCCCTTGAGTCCATCATCCAAGTCGTTGATAAAGATGTTGAATAAGACCGGGCCCAAGACAGAACCCTGTGGCACCCCACTAGTCACTCTTCTCCAGGATGAAGAGTGTTGTGACGTGGGGTTTGTGATTTCAGCTCTCTTGACATAATATGCTGGAGACAGTTCTCTAGTAACACTTCTTTATTAAAGCAAACAAGACTGGGGCCTGAGGAGGAGAGAGCTACATTTATAGGGACAGGGAACTAGCTAGAAAGGATACATTTTGGAGGGAACAATATCAGGCAATCACAGTCCTGCCTTTTGGAGGAAACCAATAAGCAGAGGATCCAAATACAGCAGCTTAAATGAACCAATAGTAGCTGTACCCTCTGGAACCAAAAGGCAGTTACTTTACCCTAATGCAAATACAGACAATAATAATACAGATATAAAATCCTTTGACTCAATACACAACACCAAGGAACCATTGATGAGCACCCTTTGGGTTCGGTCAGTCAGCCAGTTACAAATCCACTGAGTGGTAGCATAGTCAAGACCGCATTTTACCAGCTTCTTTACAAGAATATCATGGGGCACCTTGTCAAATGCCTTGCTGAGATCAAGGTAGGCTACATCCACTGCGTTCCCTTCATCTACCAGGCTCGTAATTCTGTCAGAAAATGAGGTCAGGTTAGTCTGACATGAATTGTTATGTGCAGCAGAGGCCATTTGAATAGGTAGGAAAAACTGTAATGAAGTGTTTAGGGGGGACATTTGCAGAAGTGATTGTGTTGATTTTGGTAGTCGGTGTGTGTGTGTGTGTGTGTGTGATGTCTGCTGAAGGGGCAACCCGCCCTGCCCCCATCTCCTGGACAGAAGTCTCCCTGTTTACATAATAGGGAGGGAACACTCTCTCTCTGGCTTATTGCACTTTCATTACACACAGTGTCTTTTGCAGTGTCCTGTATTCTCCTCACAGACACAGAGACACAGAAACATTGTACAGGCACTTGCAGCAGCAGCAGCTGCCAGACTGACTAATTGCCAAAGAATTCCTCACATGCACCCCCTCCCATGAATCTTTTGGGGGGAACCATGTACTTTCAAGACGTGCTGAATGTACACTATGGATGTGAAATAAATATTCTTCGTGGGAAGTACCGAGAGAAAGTGGAGGGCAATTTTAATTTGTAAGGATAGAGGGGGAGTTCTTTGCTTTGTTTTCTGTCGTGAAAAATAAAGCAATACATTTAAAAAGCAACCCCTTTTTTCCAGTGCTTGCTTTTAAAGCAATAAAGGTGCAGGTACTCACCATGGAATTGTTACAGTAAGTGCCATACTTTGAACAATTGGGGAATGTTGGGGATGTTTGAGTACTCACGGAATAAAGCCGCACTTTTTTTTAAAGCACCATAATTGCACAGGGGGTGGAAGACGATTGGCTCTGTCCAGTAATACCTGTATGCAGCTGTTATACTAAAAATACTGCTCCCTTTCCCTTATGGAGTATCTAAAAGCCCATATAGAGTCCTTAAGTAGGTTCTCTATCAGTAGGAGAAAATAACAGAGGCTGTTATGAGAATTACAAGGTCTAAGATATAAAATAAATGTTCATAAATGTACCAGGCAAACACATACATAAATATATATAACAGACATTTAATTCCAGCAAGCTGGTCTCTGACCATAATAAATTATTATTATTATTATTATTATTATTATTATTATTATTACTATAAAAAACAGAGGCCAGCCGGAGAATATTGAGAAGCAAAGCAGGTAGTAAGCATGATCTTTATTAAACTGTTGCAACAGGGTGCCCCATACCCCACATGCAGGGAGGGAGGAGAGGAACCTAGAACAATGGTGTGCAAGCTCTTATATAGACATTTGAAAATTGCCTCCTCTGTAGCTCAAGACCACCCCCCTAAACATCATATGTATGATCATAGAAGGGGCGGTCTACAGCAGAAAACCTGTCTGCCAGGATACCTGATAATGGCCACTGATTGCTTTTACCTGGGCATCCTGGCCATTTTTTTTATGATGGTTAATACTTTAGTTCCTGAAACCAGGTCACAGGCTCACCCTGTTCATACACAGATACGCTCTCAAGATAGGATTTGTTTTCAAAACACCGCTGCACAGCCAACTCCCCAGCTCTTGCTGTAAATAGTGGGTCTTTATATGATACCTGGGGGCCCTGCAACACAGCCGGTCAGAACAGAAAAGGGAGGGGGTGTGGAGGGGGGTGTCTCGCAGAAGAGAAGCGGCTCTGGCCCAGCAGAAGCCCCCCCTCCCCTCCCTTTCGGCAGCCTGACCAAGAGGGCAAGTTGAGCTTGGGGGCAGTGCGCAATGTGAGGGAAGGCAAGAGGGTGCATGGGTCTCTCTCTGTGTGTGAGTGGGTATCCAAGTGGAGGGATGGTGGAGGGAGCCAGCCCAGCACCAGGCTTCAGAGGTTCCTTTCATTAGTGGAATGAGAGGGTTGCTGCCTCTGCCGCTGCTGCCGCCATCACAACACACGAAGGCAGCAAAGGCAGCAGCTGGCAGCTGTCCGGGTTTGGTTCAGCACAGCCACTGGCCTCGTTGCCAGCCTGCCCCCCTGCACAGGCAGGTGTGTGGGATGTGTATGAGACCCAGACAAGCTGGGCTGAGGGATGCTGCTTGGGGCATTTCCCGCAGGGCCACCCTTTTTTTTTTTTTTTTTATTTTTTATTTCTTTTTTTCTATTGCTGGGGGTGGGTGGGATGGATATTTGGTTGGGGATTAATTTTATTATAATTGTTCTGTTCCTTTTTGTTGTTGTTGTTGTTTTATTGGTTCTGTATAGTTTATGTTTTGTTTTGAAGGGGCTAGATCAGGGCTGCCTGGGAGTGGGGCCCCAGTCATCACGATGGCTTGGACAAGTTCCACAGGGGGGGAAGCACTGGGACATCCGATCTCGGTGATCATGGGCAGGAGGCGGAGTTACGCTAAGACCAGACCATGTCATTACCGAGGAGGCAGGTTTAGTCGTTGTTTGAAGACTATCCCTGCCTCCGGGTCTGGCCTTGACCGGATGGATACTGGAATCAACAGGGGAAACCTACATGACCTGAAGGTGTTGCTGTGTAATGCCAGGTCAATGAAGAATAAAACCACTGCCATCCACGACCTGATTGTGGATGGAGGACTTGACCTGGCATGTGTGACAGAGACCTGGTTGGAGGAAGCAGATGGGCCTGTCCTTGCCGCTGCTTGCCCACCAGGTTTCTCTTACGCACAGCAACCCAGGTCATGTGGGCGGGGAGGGGGGGTTGCAGTGATTTTTAGGAAGTCACTAGCTTGCACCAGGCGTCCTACTGGGAAGATCCAGTTTTCTGAGTGCATGTTCTGGAAGTTGGGCAATAGGGGCAGTACAGGATTCCTTTTGGTGTACCGACCTCCCCGCTGCACCAAGGATTCCCTGTCTGAGCTGCTTCAGGTCGTGGCGGATTTTCTCCTGGAGACACCTAGTTTGGTTGTCCTAGGGGATTTTAACATCCATGCCGACACGACCTTACAAGGGGCTGCTCGGGACTTCGTGGAAAGCATGGCCTCCATGGGGCTGTCCCTGAATAAGTTTGGCCCAACTCATAGTCATGGACATGCCTTAGACCTGGTGTTCACCTCTAGTGACGTGGGTGATCTGACACTAAGTAAAAGTGAAACAAAAGAAGTGCCATGGTCAGATCACTTCCTGGTGCAACTGGACTTCTCCGCGACCCTTCCCCTCTGCAGGGAGGTGGGACCAATTCGGCTGGTCCGCCCCCGCCACTTAATGGATCCAAATGGTTTCCAGAGAGTGGTAGGGGATGCCTTATCCCATGTTGATGGCCTTTCAGCTGATTCCCTGGTGGCCCGCTGGAATGCGGAGTTAACCAGGGCTATCGACTGTCTGGCTCCGAAGCGCCCTCTCCGATTGCATGGAGCCCGGACAGCTCCGTGGTTTTCTCCGGAGCTGAGGGCGATGAAACAATCGCTGAGACGGCTAGAGCGTCGGTGGCAAAAAACTCACTCCGAATCTGACCGGACACAGGTTAGAGCTCAACGTCGAGCCTACCAAGTGGCGATAGCGACGGCGAAGAAGACTTTCTTCACCGCCTCTATTGCATCTGCAGAAAATAGTAGCAGGAGACTTTTTCAGGTGGTTCGTAATTTAACGGAACCACCTTTACCACCGGGGCTTTGTAAAGACCCCAAGATCTCCTGCAACGATTTTGCAAAGTTTTTTGCAGATAAAATCACTCATATTCGGAAGGAGCTAGACACCACCGTGGGAGCAGGGCTGGGGCGGGAGAGTGCTAGAGCTCTGTCTGGTCAACTTGCATGGAATCGATTTCAATCCATTACCCCCGAGGATGTGGACAGGCTGCTTGGACGCGTGAAACCAACCACCTGTCTCCTGGATCCTTGCCCATCCTGGCTAATAAAAGCAAGCCGGGAAGGGCTGGGCGATGGGCTCTGCGGGGTGGTGAATGCTTCCCTCTGTGAGGGAGCATTCCCAGATCCGCTGAAAGAGGCGGTCATCAAACCGCTTCTTAAAAAACCATCTTTAGACCCGGCCAGTATGGCCAACTATCGCCCAGTCTCAAATCTTCCATTCTTGGGCAAGGTGATTGAGCGCGTGGTTGCTGAACAACTCCAGGCACGCCTGGAGGATGCGGACCATTTGGATCCCTTCCAATCGGGATTCAGGCCTCATCATGGGACTGAAACTGCCTTGGTCGCGCTGGTTGATGATCTCCGGCGAGCTAGGGACAAAGGTGAGAGCTGTTTCCTAGTTCTGCTGGATCTCTCAGCGGCCTTTGATACAATCGACCATAACATCCTTCTGGACCGTCTAGAGGGGCTGGGAGCTGGGGGCACTGTTATACAGTGGTTTCGCTCCTTCCTCCTGGGCCGTGTTCAGAAAGTGGTGGTGGGGGATGAGTGTTCAGACCCCTGGGCCCTCACTTGTGGGGTGCCTCAGGGTTCCGTCCTCTCCCCCATGCTTTTTAACATCTATATGAAGCCGCTGGGAGAGATCATCAGGGGGTTTGGACTGGGTGTCCATCAATATGCAGATGATACCCAGCTCTACCTCTCTTTCAAATCAGAACCAGTGAAGGCGGTGAAGGTCCTGTGTGAGTGCCTGGAGGCGGTTGGAGGATGGATGGCGGCTAATGGATTGAGGTTGAATCCTGACAAGACAGAAGTACTGTTTTTGGGGGACAGGGGGCGGGCTGGTGTGGAGGACTCCCTGGTCCTGAATGGGGTAACTGTGCCCCTGAAGGACCAGGTGCGCAGCCTGGGAGTCATTTTGGACTCACAGCTGTCCATGGAGGCGCAGGTCAATTCTGTATCCAGGGCAGCTGTCTACCAACTCCACCTGGTACGCAGGCTGAGACCCTACCTGCCCGCGGACTGTCTCGCCAGAGTGGTGCATGCTCTAGTTATCTCCCGCTTGGACTACTGCAATGCGCTCTACGTGGGGCTACCTTTGAAGGTGACTCGGAAACTACAACTAATCCAGAATGCGGCAGCTAGACTGGTGACTGGGGGCAGCCGCCGAGACCACATAACACCGGTCTTGAAAGACCTACATTGGCTCCCAGTACGTTTCCGAGCACAATTCAAAGTGCTGGTGTTGACCTTTAAAGCCCTAAACGGCCTCGGCCCAGTATACCTGAAGGAGCGTCTCCACCCCCATCGTTCTGCCCGGACGCTGAGGTCCAGCGCCGAGGGCCTTCTGGCGGTTCCCTCATTACGAGAAGCAAAGCTACAGGGAACCAGGCAGAGGGCCTTCTCGGTAGTGGCACCCGCCTTGTGGAACGCCCTCCCATCAGATGTCAAAGCGATAAATAACTACCTGACATTCAGAAGACATCTTAAGGCAGCCCTGTTCAGGGAAGTTTTTAATCTGTGATATTTTAGTGTATCTCTGGTTTTTATGGAAGCCGCCCAGAGTGGCTGGGGAAACCCAGCCAGATGGGCGGGGTACAAATAATAAATTATTATTATTATTATTATAAAAAATATTTTTTATTCATTATTTTATTTATTTTGTAAAATATATTTCACAATTACCACATTTGAATTTTGAAATGAAAAAAGATTCTTCTCTAGGCCGAATTGCTGCTATTAAGATGAATGTATTGCCAAAGATGCTATTTTTGTTTCAAACATTGCAAATTGTGGACAAGACGGAGTGCTTCCGGAAGTGGCAGAGAGATATTTCTAAATTTGTCTGGCAGGGCAAAAAGCCCAGAATTAAGTTTAAGATACTAACTGATGCGAAAGAAAGAGGGGGCTTTGCCCTGCCAGACTTAAGGTTGTACTATGAAGCCGCAGCTTTCTGCTGGCTAAAAGACTGGCTACTTCTTGAAGACACTGATGTGTTGGATTTGGAAGGTTTCAACAATGCTTTTGGTTGGCATGCATACTTATGGTACGACAAAGCTAAGATCAATAAGGCCTTTAAGAACCATATTGTCAGGAAAGCAGTGTTTAATGTCTGGATAAAATACAAAGACTTATTGGAAAATAAAACTCCAAGGTGGCTCTCACCTCTGGAAGCTAAGGCCCGAAAAAGACCCAATATGGAGGCCAACTGGCCAAAATATTGGGAAATATTAGAAAAAGATGGAAATAATTGGAAATTGCAGAGTTTGGAAAAAATGAAAGATAAAGTGCGAGACTGGTTACACTATGCTCAGATTAAAGAAGTTTTTAAAAATGATAAAAAGTTAGGATTCCAGGCGGAGAAATCGAAGTTGGAAACAGAATTGTTAGAACCTAAGACTAAAGTACTTTCAAGAATGTATAACTTGCTGTTGAAATGGAACACACAAGACGAAACGGTTAAGTCGGCTATGATAAAGTGGGCACAGGATATTGGGCATAATATTATGTTTGAGGACTGGGAAAGGTTGTGGACCACGGGGCTGAACTTCACAGCATGTAATGCTTTGAAGGAAAATGTAATGAAAATGATATATAGATGGTACATGACCCCAGTTAAACTTGCCAAAATATGCCATGTGTCAGACAATAAATGTTGGAAATGTAAGGAAAATGAAGGAACATTCTTCCACCTCTGGTGGACCTGCCCTAAAGTGAAGGCCTTCTGGGAAATGATATATAATGAGCTGAAAAAGGTATTCAAGTATACCTTTACTAAGAAACCAGAGGCCTTCCTCTTGGGCATTGTCGGCCAGAAGGTGCTAAAGAAGGACCGAACATTCTTTATGTATGCAACAACAGCAGCAAGGATACTTATCGCCAAGAATTGGAAATCTCAAGATCTACCCACACTGGAAGAATGGCAGATGCAGCTGATGGACTATATGCAACTGGCCGAGATGACGGGCAGAATTCGAGACCTGGGAGAAGAGAGGGTTGAAGAAGACTGGAAGAAATTCAAGATTTACCTACAAAATTATTGTGATTTGGTGGAATGTTAAGTAGGATGTTTGATCATAAACAATTGGCCATCACTAAACTGGATCGGAATTGGATGTAAAGTGAGATTAAGAGAAACAAAATTCTTTGGAGAAAAATTATATTATATTTAAACGAGTGGTTATAAAATCGCAAATAAGATGATAATTTGCTTGAAAAAATTCATTGTTGATGTAAATGGGAGCGGGAGACGTGAGGAAGTCCAAAGAAGTTAGGAAATTTTGTTAAGACAAAAGCAAGGTTGTTTATTATCTTTGTATTCTTTCTTATAAAAAAACCTCAATAAATATTTATATAAAAAAAAAAGAAAAAAGATTCTTCTTTGCGGGATAACTTACCTTACGGACAATTTTTACACCTTAAAAGAAATTCCTCTTTTAACCACGATTTTGGTAATAGTGCAGATATCCTAGCTCATTCTCTTTGTTCCAAACAGATCCAAAATTAAATTCCTTACAAAGGATCAAACATTTCTTCTCTGTCCCACTACCACCTCACATTCTCAAAACCACATCACGGGATCATTAGAATACACCTCTCATGCGGATAGAATCATCAGAATAATACGCAAACATTAGCATGTATTCTGGAACATACCAGGGTGTAATGAATTTCCTCTGATAGGCCTGAGGCAGACCAAATCCATTTAAGATATGTTAGTAGATACAGACATAAATTCTGAAAAAATCATTCCTCGCACCAATAGCACTTCCGGCCCCACTGGACATCATAGATGTGGTAGATGCTCATCTTGCCCATACAGACTAAAGAAATTTAGGATGAGAAAACGAACTTCAGATTATTATTCGTCATTTTAGTACCTGTCAAACCAAAGACATAGTCTACCTGATTCAATGTCCTTGTAATTTATTGTATATAGGCTCTACCACTCGAGCTGTGGGGGTTCACATTGGTGAACACCAATCGCGTATTCGTAATGCTAATTTGGAGGCACCTCTGGTAGAACATTTTGTTTCTCACAATCATTCAGATACGGATCTATTATTTACAGTTTTATGGGTGAATCAGAAGGCAATTAGCATTAGAAAAGATTATGAGCGATAGTTACGGCAGCAAGTAATACAATTTATTTTCATGTTTAAAACCATTTATCCAGGGGGTCTAAACTCTGAGTTAACCCTTAATTGTGTTGTTCGATTATTTGTATTTTGTCTGTAACTTTACACGGCTCCTTTTATCCCAACCTCCTTGTATTTGTATTGTTACTTTGCACTGTACCTTTAAACTCAACCTCCTTGTTATTAGCACCACCTGGAGTTGGCTTTATATGTTTTTCAAAATATATTGTTAGTAGCAGTGACTACATTATTACATGAGCACTGTTCCATAGCATTTGGTATTTTCATTTACATACATTCCTTCGAAATAAGATGGGGTATGTACTCTTTTTCATTACTGTTTGTATTCTAGTTTAAATTTTTTGTAAAGTGGTATGTCATGCAGCTCATCGTCTGCAAAACTTTATTTTCAGTTTATGAAGCAATTCTATATCCTCCCACCACGCTGACAAGAATTCCACAAAACAGTAGTCAATATCCGGAATCACTGTTCAGTGTTGGACATCATATTTGTTGAATACACAAAGCTTCACAGCTTGTCTTCCATCCTGCAAAGTCTGGTACCTCGCTTCATTTAAAGATTTCCAGAGACTTTGAGACTAAAGATTTCATTTTGTACTTGTTATGGTTTGAAGGAATGCTGTAAAGCTTGTCCATTGTGTATATACATGGTCATCGTGCTGACTAGACATTGCTGACGTGAGCTTAGGGGCGACAGCGGCCACAGTGCTGAAAAGTCCAAATAAATGGGCAGTCGCAGATCATGAATCTGACTTTCCTCCAACTTCCAAACCAAAACGGGAGGAAAAAATATTTCAGGTTTGAAAGTGGCATGTTAGTCTGGTTTGCTAAACCAAAACTAAGCCAAAATTTAGCTTAGAAAGTGTGAGGCAAAATACAGGGCAGTAAAACAAGGAACAGGGTGGTGAATCCAGGGCAGGGCAGGGAGGGGGGTTGGTGGACAGTTGGTTTTCTCTTTCCACCTGGTACTGAAGTGACTTCAAAACAATCCATTCCAATCTCCGGCAGCTTCACAGGATGCCCCCCCCCCTGGAATTTGTCACACATGCATGCACGAACCCAGATACTCATGAATCTGTCAATCTGTCTGTGCTTGGCTACCCAGAGTTTAAATGCAGGACTTTTCACATTCACACACCCTTTCAAACACAGGTCCTTGGAGAGGATCCCTAATTTGGCAGAGGGGGGGGGGAGAGATAGATTTGAAATACTGGACAAAACTATCAATAGAGGACATGGCATTTTTGAATTAGGCAAAGCAGGACTTTATAGGTGATAACCAGCACATTGTGTCCAGAAACAGACAATTAGGCAGACGGAGCTGTTCTAATATGGG
The DNA here is from genome assembly GCF_964252035.2 of Podarcis erhardii. NCBI lineage: Eukaryota > Metazoa > Chordata > Lepidosauria > Squamata > Lacertidae > Podarcis > Podarcis erhardii. Next base: position 116,499,776 of record NC_138498.1, on the reverse strand, counting down.
AGTCCTATGCTGCCTATAGCCAGCCCTGGTCAGCAGTGTGTCTGCAGCTCTTTCAGCCAGTTGAACTTTCTGAGCACTTTTCAAAGGCAGCCCCATGCAGAGCGTGTTACAGTGACCCCTACACAATGTGGCACCAGACTGCCTCTTTGGGGGGGGGGGTAATTATCTGTTCTAAACGTGTGTTTGTTTGTGTGTGTGTTTGTGTGTGTGTAGTTTAAATTCTCTGAATGCTTGTTTTTTGAGAAGGGGCTCTTCGGGTCATGAAGCAATGCCTTTCAAGACAGCTCCATAACACTGATTGTGCCCTCACGCTGCCCTATTGTGTGTGGATTTTGATCCAGACGGGGAAAGATACAACAGAATCCACCCCCCTCTCTGTGTCGCCCTTAGGTGTGCTCAGCCTTCACCTCCCCATTTCTTTATGGAGGGGCAAAGGCTATGCACCAACAACTGGCGTCTTCTGGGTGCACTGAGCTCCCCCCCCCACCGCCTTCTCTCCTCCAGATGTAATACAGATTCCCTCAGCATCTTGCCCCACCTTCCAGAAGGCAAATATATAACAATAATACATTTTATTTATATCCCGCCATCCCCGGGAGGCTAACATCAGTAAAATTACAATAAAAACATAATAGGGGGGGGAAACCCAATCCAAATTCAGGCCCTGCAGAAAGATGCTAATAATAATAATAATAATAATAATAATAATAATAATAATAATAATAATAATTTATACCCCGCCCATCTGGCTGGGCTTCCCCAGCCACTCTGGGCGGCTTCCAACAAAATATTAAAATACCGTAATACATCAAACATTAAAAGCTTCCCTAAACAGGGCTGCCTTCAGATGTCTTCTAAAAGTCTGGTAGTTGTTGCTCTCTTTGACAGCTGGTGGGAGGGCGTTCCACAGGGAAGGCGCCACTACCAAGAAGGCCCTCTGTCTGGTTCCCTTTAAACTTGACTTCTCGCAGTGAGGGAATCGCCAGAAGGCCCTCAGCGCTGCACCTCAGTGTCCGGGTAGAATGATGGGGGTGGAGACGCTTTTTCAGGGCCCTTGTCCCTTGTGACAGAGCGTTCCACCAAGTCAGGGCCAGTACGGAAAAGGCCCTGGCCCTAGTTCAGACCAATCTAACCACCTTGTGACTTGGGACCTCCGAAGTGTTGTCATTTGTGGGCCTTAAAGTCCTCCGTGGGGCATACCAGGAGAGGCGGTCCCCTAGGTACGTGGGTCCTAGGCCGCATAGGGCTTTACAGCTCAAAACCAGCACCTTAAAGCTGACCCTGTACTCCACCAGGAGCCAGTGCTGTTGGTAAAGCACTGGATGAAACTGAAAAACAGTTTCTATCCAAATGCGATTTTGGTTTTAAACGCAATGTAAGGTAGTCTCTAGGTGAGTATATTGTATTTAATTATGGGAATCAGTGTTTCTAGGGGGTTAACCAGGCTGGGATAGCAGGTTTGTTGGTTTTTGAATGTCTGATGCAGATTTTTTCAGTTTCGTTGTTCTGTATGGGACAATGACAATAAAGATTATTGTATTGTATTGATACATGTGATCCCATGGCAAGGACCCTGTAAGGAGCCTCGCCATGGCATTCTGCAGCTGCTGGAGTTTCTGGGTCTGATTGTTTGTTTAGGACATCATTATATTGTAGGAAATACCGCCTTGTGTCTTTGAAGGGTAGACTCTTTTCATCAGCAGTGATAAATATGACATTAATTGGTTACTGAACAACAGCTTCAATGCTGTCAACATGAGCTTTGTCTAAGGTTTCAGACATACCCATTTCACTCAAGAAAGATGCAGAAAATACTTTTCCTTTTTGATTCTGGGCACTTGACTTCTCCCATCCTGCTACCATCACGGCAGACATTTGGGGCTGAGATCCAGGGCCCCCTCAGCAGCAGCAACAACAGATGGAGCCCCCACAAACATTTGTCACATTTTGAAGGTTTTTTTAATTAAAAACAAACAAAAGGCTTTTCCTTAGCCTCTCATAGCCCTGACATTAGCTCTTGAAAAAGAGAGGGTTACCAAACATCATGGCCCCCAAGTATGAAAACAAACACTTCCAAATTCTTTTTTGCACCCCCAGAGACAGGGGTCAGCAACCTTTTAAGGTCAACGGCCGGATCACTGTCCTCAAACCTTGCTGCAGGACGGAGCATGCGTGCACATTCTCTTGTTACTACACAATCCAAAGATTGCACCAAAAACCAATAATAAAGCTCCGAAGGTCTCAGTTCTGCGCTGTAGCATATCTGTTCCGTTCTGAGACACCCTCCCAGGGTTCTCGGGTGTGCGAAGCCTTGATTCCCTGTTTTTATTTTTATTTTTTTTTATAATAATTTTTATTGATTTTACAACATAAAGAAAAAACAAAACAAACATAATGCGACTTCCCCAAACCTCCCCTTCACTGCATCCAAATTTCAAAATTTTTAGCAATTCTTCATCCCATTTTTATATTTAATTCTCTTTAAAAAGAGTTTCTGCTTTATAAATTTCGATTTATAGCTGTAATTCTTAGTGTCCAATCCCCTGACATCTTAACATTCCGAAATTTTACAACAATTTTTAAGATAGATTTTAAATTTTTTCCAGTCCTCCTCCACTGTCTCTTTCTTCTGGTCACGGATTCTGCCGGTCATCTCTGCCAGTCCCATAAATTCAGTCACCTTGGTCTGCCATTCTTCCAGAGTAGGTAATTCTTTAGTCTTCCAATACTTCGCCAAAAGGATTCTTGCTGCTGTTGTTGCGTACATAAAAAAGGTCCTATCTTTCTTTGGTACCAATTGGCCGACCATGCCCAAGAGAAAAGCCTCCGGTTTCTTTACAAATGTCCACTTAAGGATTTTCTTAATTTCATTATAGATCATTTCCCAGTAGGCCTTAATCTTTGGGCAGGTCCACCAAAGGTGATAAAAAGTTCCTTCACATTCATTACACTTCCAGCAATTGTTATTGGGCAAATGATATATCTTTGCAAGCTTGACTGGGGTCATGTACCACCTATAGATCATTTTCATTATGTTCTCTTTCAGGGCACTACATGCCGTAAATTTAATACCTGTGGTCCATAACTGCTCCCAGTCAGCAAACATAATATCATGACCAATATCTTGTGCCCACTTAATCATGGCTGATTTAACCGTTTCATCTTGTGTGTTCCATTTTAGCAGCAGATTATACATTCTGGACAAATTCTTAGTATTGGGTTCTAGCAATTCTGTTTCTAACTTTGACCTCTCCTTCTGAAATCCTAGTTTTCTGTCCTGCTTAAAAGTTTCATTAATCTGGTAATAATGTAACCAATCTCGGACTTTAGGTTTCAATTTCTCAAAACTCTGTAGTTTCAACTTTTCACCATCGTATTCTATAATTTCACAGTATTTTGGCCAGTCTGTATCCATGTTCAATCTTTTTACCGCCTTAGCTTCCATTGGTGACAGCCACCTGGGGGTTTTACTTTCAAACAAATCTTTATATCGATTCCATACATTATACAATGCTTTCCTAATAATATGATTTTTAAAATTTCTGTGTACCTTTACCTTGTCATACCATAAATATGCATGCCAACCAAAACTATTATCATAACCTTCCAAGTCCAGAATATCTGTATTCTCAAGAAGTAGCCATGGTTTCAGCCAGCAAAAAGCTGCTGCTTCATAGTAAAGTTTTAAGTCCGGCAGGGCAAAGCCCCCTCTATCCTTTGCATCAGTCAAAATCTTGAATTTAATTCTGGGTTTTTTGCCCTGCCAGACAAATTTAGATATATCTTTCTGCCACTTCTTGAAACAGTCCATCTTATCTAAAATTTGCAATGTCTGGAACAAAAACAACAATCTCGGCAATACATTCATCTTAATTACAGCAATTCGGCCTAACAAGGAAAGTCTCAGTCTTGACCATATATCGAAATCTTTCTTCACTTCAGCCCAGCATTTCTCATAATTATCTTTAAATAGATTCACATTCTTAGATGTTAAGTTCACCCCCAGATATTTGAGCCCAGGCCCTTTCCTCTCGGCTCTAGGAGGAGGGAGGGAGGAGGAAAGAAATCTGCAACCAATCAGAGGGAAACAATGCTGCTGGCACCAATCAAAGTCTAGCCTCCTTCCTCCGCAGGGCGGGGAGAAGCCAGAAGCCAGGAGAAGGGAGGGAGGTGTGCCGCCATCAGGAAGAGAGAGAAAAGAGTGGTGCAGCCTGAACTATATGAATCAGAACCATGAGGCAATTTCTGGACCATCTGCGGGCCGGATCCAGAACCCATTTGGGCCGGAACCAGCCTGTGGGCCTTAGGTTGCGGACCTCTGTCCAGAGACTTGACAGCCATCTTCACTTCACTCCTCAGTTCCTTTCACTAATCTCCCCTAGCCCTAATTCTTACACACATTCCTTTAAAACATTTCTGTGAACTAAGAAACACAAAAAACCACACCCTCACTGGTCACCTTCCACAGGTCAAAAGCCAATGCACAAAATATTTAATAAAAACAGCTCCAAGCAGGTACACAAGAGCACAGAAAAAAGGAGATGAGTTTTAAAAGCAATCCCAAATTTAACACAGAGACCTTTTCATTCAGCTGGAAAATGCTATCAGTAAAAAGCTATCAGTAAAAAATAAATTATGCAAAGTTCAAGTAACGAGTGCCTGGAATGCTGATCTACAAGACAAGGGCAGCCCATCATTTTGGCAGTGAAAGGCGGACCTGAAAACTCAACAGATTCAACACACACCTTGAGCATTGCAGATTCACACTCGCTCCCTGTTTATCTAGCAAAAAGTTGCCACTTACTTTGTACATTTAGTATATGTGACCTTCATTACTTTAGTACATATATATGTGTATACAAATTTAAGTAGAAACACTAAAACATCATTCCATGCATTTACAACTGATTTCCCCCTTTATGAGTTTCTTGATGTAAGTAGTGAACCCTGAGTTGAAAACTCTATACATTTATATCATTTCCCCCATGTGAATTTACTAATGAATATTAAGGTCTCCACTCCCTCTGAAACCCTTCCCACAGTCAATACACCTGTAGTCTTCATTGTGTATGAGTTAGCTGATGTCTTCTAAGGCGTCCATTTTTACTGAAGATCATTCCACACTCCATAATTTGAATGGCTTCTCTCCTGTGTGAGTTCGTTGATGTATTCTAAGTGTTCCATTCCTACTGAAGCTTTTTCCACAATCCACACATTCAAATGGTTTCTCCCCCGTGTGAGTTCGTTGGTGTATTCTAAGTTTTCCACTTTCACTGAAGCTCTTTCTACATTCAATACATTTAAAGGGTTTCTCCCCCGTGTGAGTTCGTTGATGTATTCTAAGTGTTCCATTACTACTGAAGCTTTTTCCACATTCAATACATTCAAATGGTTTTTCATCTGTATGAGTTCGCTGATGTATTCTAAGGTGTCCACTTTCACTGAAGCTCTTTCCACATTCAATACATTTAAATGGTTTATCCGTGTGTATTTGTTGATGTATTCTAAGTGTTTCACTACGACTGAAGCTCTTTCCACATTCAATACATTTAAATGGTTTCTCCCCTGTGTGAGTTCGTTGGTGTCTTCTAAGTGCTCCACTTTCACTGAAGCTCTTTCCACATTCAGTACATTCAAATGGTTTCTCCCCCGTATGAGTTCGTTGATGTATTCTAAGATATCCACTTCGACTGAAGCTCTTACCGCACTCAATACATTTAAATTGTTTCTCCCCCATGTGAGTTCGTTGATGTATTCTAAGATATCCACTTCCACTGAAGCTTTTTCCACATTCAATACATTCAAATGGTTTCTCCCCTGTATGAGTTTGTTGATGTATTCTAAGATATCCACTTCGACTGAAGCTCTTTCCACAATCCACACATTCAAATGGTTTCTCCCCGGTGTGAGTTTGTTGATGCAATCTAAGTGCCCTACTTCGACTGAAGCTCTTATCACACTCCCTACATTCAAATGGTTTCTCCCCCATGTGTCTTCGTTGGTGTATTCTAAGTGCTTCATCTTTACTGAAGCTCTTTCTACATTCAATACATTTAAATGGTTTCTCCATGTGAATTCGTTGATGTTTTCTAAGTCTATCACTTCGACTGAAGCTCTTTCCACAATCCATGCATTTAAATGGTTTCTCCCCCGTGTGAGATCGTTCATGTCTTCTAAGTGCCCCACTTCGGTTGTAGCTCTTTCCACATTCCATACATTTAAACTGTTTCTTTGTTCTTCCCAATGAATTCACAGGTGGCTCCATAGAATTCTGACTTTCATCTTCCTCACCTGTTTGGGAGTCTAGGAGGAAGGAGAATCCTGTTAGACTTTCAAGAAAGACAAAAAGGGAACTGAACACATGTCAATTCCAATCTGGACCTTCTCTCATTTTAACACCTTCATTCTCCACTGTCCTCTCTAGGTTCCATATTTTTTGAAAAGCAGATGAGATAATGGCAGGAGCAACACGTGATCACTCGATTCACACTTAATAAAGCACCATCGTTTTATAATACAGATCTATGGTGGAACTGGCTTATTAGACACATCTATTTTTTCTTTCTGAAGTGAAGAAATGATCTCAGGCTCAAGTAACAGTGTCTCCATTGTGAAATAAATAAAACCTAAGTGCTACATGTACCTGTAAAAATATTGCACTATATTGGAACCTAAGAAGAGCCTGCTGGATCAGGCAAAGGCCCACCTAGTCCAGCATCCTCTTCTCACAGAGTCCAACCACATGCCTGTGGGAAACCGGCAAGCAGGATTGGAGCACAATCTTCTCTGCCTTCGTGTGCTTTCCAGAAACTAGTATCAAGAAGCATTATTGCCTAGACCACGAGGGCAGAGCAGGGACGTCAGTCTTATCCTTTTCTTCAAGTTATCCGAGTTGCTGGCTCTCACTGTCTCCTGTAGGATAGATTCCATAGATGAACTATGCTTCTGTTGATTCATCTTTGCAGCCCTTAAAATCTGATAGATGTATATGGCCTAAGCTTTTGTGGGCTGCAGTCTGACAAAGTGGAATTTTGAGCAGGATACGTGGTGCCACTATAAACTTCTGAGTCTCTTTGTTGGCTTTGTGTACTTATTTTGAAATTTGTACCAAGGTTGTACCATAGTATCTCTATGTAAACTTAGGGACGGACAAAATTACAGGGTGGTATAAATTATTAATTCCAGTCTGTAAGATTGGCAAGTTTACACAATTTGCTTCTTCTTCTTCTATGGCGATCATTAGTAACCGAGTAAATAATACTGACCACTGTTGGTCTTCATATGTCCAATCCTAAGTGTAGAGCCTCCAGCCACAGGAATTGTGTATCATGATAACGGGTCCTTTGTCCCCTAAGCCCACCAAACTGGGGAGGTTCTTACATTTATTGTATTTTGATGCTGGTGGAATGTATCACTTTGACCCTGTCTACAACAAATAAAAGTAACAGAAACAATTTAAATACATTAATTATAAATGATTTTGGGAAGCATTTCCATCCCCCTTCAACGATTTTTCAGGATTGGTGTGCAACATCATTATAATCAATTATTCCCACCATGGAAATAACACCTAAGATTTCAAAGCCTGGAGGAAGAAAATCTTCCCCGACTACTTTAACAAAAGGATTCAAGAAACAAAGAGCTGCTTTGGAGAAGGCCTCACCCCTTCCTTCTTAATGTCAGGAACTTCCTCCCATTTGTCTCCTCTCCATCTTTTCCTCTTTCTTCCTCCACCATCCATCTATCCCTTTCCCCATCTCCTCTCCCCTGGAACTCACCAGATTTCTCCAAGGGTCCTGGGAGGGAATGCTCAGAGGTTGTGGGGAGGGATCCGGGAGACAGCCTGACCAGGTCAACCGTCCATCTTCCTCCTTCCATCCTGGCCAGGGTTGCAGGTTCAGTCTCAGCTAGGTTTGCAGGTTCAGCTTCCTGAGGAGCGCAGAATCCAGAGCAAGTTGCAGCTTCCTGGGAGTGAGGGAAGAAGAAGCCAAGGGAGTCTGAGAGCCCCTGCAGGGATTCTCCTGCCCAAGACATTCTGCTGCCCCCGGAGAAGCCCCAATTGGGCATCCCCTTCCCAAGATCCCCCACCCATTTTCAAACACCTTTGGCAATTCCTTTCACCCGCTTGTGCCATCTCCCTTCCTAAGGCTGGGATGGTATGCACATTAGTGGCCTGAGAGTAGACCCCATAGAACTTAAGAGTTAATTTGCAAAGGACTGCTCTGAATACATGGGTGGCCCTTGCATGGAGAAGAAGGAAGCCCCTTGCTTGCATCAGGACCCCCTAGGAGAGGCGGTGGATCCGCCCACTGCTCCCTCTGCCCTCACTGCCTCCTCCGATGTCCTCCTGCCCTGCAAACACCCTTTGCTCTTGTTCCTCAGGGGAGAGAGGCGGCTGAGGGAAAGAGCCTTCAAACCCATCCATTTCCTCCTCTGCTCACCCTCCTGTCCTTTTGGGAAACAGGAGCTTTGGTCAGGAGTAAACAACTTAGATGGCAAGTTTGCAAGATAAGCACTTTAAAGCACTGCTTGTTCCTACTATGTGTGTGTCTGTGTGTGTTTGGACGTAGAGGACAACATACATGTTTACACCACGTGGTTCCTTAAAGAGGGCAATTCTTTAAAACCGAAGGCCATTTCTACGAAATGGAAGACTTCCGAAGGCAGCCTTTTACAAGGAAAATTTTGATGGTTTTATTTTGTTGGAAGCTACCCAGATGGTATAATTATTATTATAATAATAATAATTGATTCCTAAGCCTGTCCTGGGACACGAGTGGCGCTGTGAGTTAAACCACAGAGCCTAGGACTTGCCGATCAGAAGGCTGGCAGTTCAAATTCCTGCGACGGGGTGAGCTCCCATTGCTTGGTCCCTGCTCCTGCCAACCTAGCAAATCGAAAGCATGTCAAAGTGCAAGTAGATAAATAGGCACCCTCCGGCGGGAAGGTAAACAGCGTTTCTGTGCGCTGCTCTGCTTCGCAAGAAGCGGCTTAGTCATGCTGGCCACATGACCCGGAAGGTGTATGCCGGCTCCCTCGGCCAATAAAGCGAGATGAGTGCCACAACCCCAGAGTCGCTCACGACTGGACCTAATGGTCAGGGGTCCTTTACCTTTTTAAGCCTGTCCTGCTAGGCATGCTGATCAGAGACTCTGTCCAAACAACCCCTTTGAACGCAACAGGGCTTCCTATTTTTACTGCTATCAGTGGGATCAGTCAAATCACAAAGCCACTGATCAGCCAGAGTTTCCTGTTTTGACCAAGCACAGTTTGAAGTTAGCTTAATATCCCAGCTTATTCCAAAGCTGGCAGCTGTAGTTTCCTGGTTTGGGCAAAATAGAAAGTTTATTAGTTATGGCTTCATCACAGTTCCCCATCAGGGCCGGCCCAATCATGAGGTAGGGTGGGACAATTAGGTCAGGAGGCAGATACGGGACCAGCACATTCCCAGCTCCCCTGTTTGTTAGCCTTGCTGCCAGTGCAGGACCACAGCTGGTAAATTTGTGCAACTACCCATGCCGAGTCTTTTTCTTTTCCCCTCTCTCACTAAAGGTTGGGTGGGGGTCCTTCCTGGAGTGATGCATTCTGGTTGTGGGGGCCAGGAGACTGTGGTGGCGGCGGCTAGTTTTTTGTTTTGAACTTGGGTCAACTTAGGTTTTATTGTAATGTACCAAATGTACATTAGTACATCAATGAACTAAAAACAGTTCCTATTTTTAACCCAGCTTCTCAGGCTGTGATTCAGTCATCTGAACATGGACATTATCTTAATAAATCTTGCAACAACCTTGCAAGGTAGGCCAATGTTATTCTATTTGCACTGCACATGGCAGTGCTGAGGCTGCAAGACGTGCCAAGATTTTTATCTCAGTGGGGAGAAAAGAGCATTTTGGAAATGGAGGCAATTTAGAGGAGGAAAATGGAGGTTGGTGGAAGGACCCCTCTTCTGACGTAGTTTCTGCTCTGATTAAATTCAGAGTCCCCTGCAGCTGTTTAGGTAAAGTAAGAACAGAAGGAGATATGATCACAAAACTCCCATGTATAAGAAAGTTTGGTCTAGCAAGCCTTTTAAAAGTGGATTAGAGAGAAAGTGCAGGGAGGAGGAATATTCACCACCATAGCTAAACAGGACCTCAATGTCAAGAGGCAGTGGAGCTGTGACCTCCATGTGCTGGAAACCCAGGTGAGAGCACATTCCCAGCTCTCCTGTTTGTTAGCCTCGCTGCCAGTGCAGGACCACAGCTGGTAAATTTGTGCAACTACCTATGCGGAGTCCTTTTCTTTTGCCCTCTCACACTAAAGGTTGGGTGGGAGTCCTTCCTGGAGTGATGCATTCTGGTTGTGGGGGCGAGGAGACTGTGGTGGCGGCTGGAGTTTTTTGTTTTAAACTTCAGCTGAAATGGAGTAAAAGCTCTGCTCTGGAAATAAATGATCCCTCTGGCTGCTCTTTAAAGAGGATTTATAAAGACCAATCAGAAGGGTCTTTTTTCCACAGATCTCACTGCTAATTCAGAAGGGTCTTCTTGTGCTCTTATTTCTCCTCCACCCCAGGACTGGGGTTGGAAGGTCTAAACATGCTGATTGTGTTCGCAAGACTTTTATGTATGCTAGATGGCATGTCTGGTGAGTGTGTGCAGCCCCTCTGGCGTGTGTGCATGTGACTTTATGGTCTGCATCTCTTTTCTGTGTGCGCATGCATGTGCATACATTGGCCACAAAGCTCACTGGAATGTGGCCTCCAGAATCAATGCAGCTTTAAGCCCATAAATGTTCCTCCTGTTCTATCAGAAAGAACAATCAAATCTGAGACTATCAGAAGGAGAGAACTGGATCTACAGAGTTAATGCTCTCAACATCCTAGGGACACAAACTGCAATGAGATTTTCCATTAATTGTTTGAGATTTTTTTCCTTAAAAATATGAAGCAGTATAGAAATGAAATGAGTAATAATCTGAACATGAATAATCTGAAAATAGAATCCTCCTTTCCTCTGCCTTCTCAAATCTGGCATTCACTTCAACCCTCAGCCTTCATTTGCCTTAATGAGGAAGGTAGAAATAAAACAATTAATGAATAAATAAGTCTCACTTATTTACACGCAGACATATGGGGTCACTAGCTTTGACAGCTTGGGAAAAGATCAGATGCATTCTCTGGAGTATAGATCTATCAACTGTTTTAATTGCCGTGACAGATCAACAGAACATCCATGTGTAGGCACAGTGTACCTTGATGTGAGGAAGGCAAAAGAAGCAATTTCCTTGCGAAATGAATCTGATGGACATCATTGCCACAAGAGAAAAGAGAGCTTTCAATGGCGATCAGACCAATTCACCAAGGAGGGCGATAGGTTTATCAATGCCACTGGCAGTGGAGGGGGGGCAGGAGTAGTGGCCTGCAAAGGGTGTCAGGGGGCTGCAGGGTGAGAGGGACACCGCCCTGTTGCACTGCTCTTCCTCTCCCCCCCCCCGCCTCCCCTTCCCTCTCCGCCGTGGGGAGGACCGTGGAAGAGGACGGGGCTCCCTGCAGAGGGACAGGGAGAGGGGCGGCAAAAGCCCCAGCTACGCCGCTGATCCGTGAGCGACTATATGCATCGTCCACCGGGAAGCAGCAGCTGCCTTGGAGCCCTCATTCTGCCCCTTGAGCTCAGGACTGAAGGGAGCAGCTCCCCAGGGGCTCCGGCAGGGTCCGGGCCAGCCTGAGCCAGAGATGTGGGCCCCTGTGCCCTCCTGCAGATGCCCTGCCCCTCCGCTGCGCCCCTTCCCCTTCCTGCCCCCTTGGGGGGGGGGCGCCCTGCAGCCCCTGACTCCACTCGGGGCCTGATCCTGCCAGGCCCACCTGCTCTCCCCCTCCTGCACCTCGGACTCCTCGCTCCGTCCCTGCAGCGGAATCCGGCTCCTCTCCGGGGAAACTCGCCAGGCCACGGGGCCGCTGCTCCTCCGCTCTCCTCGGCGGGGACAGGAAAGGGCAGCCGCTCTCGAGTCCCCCTGGCTGGCCCCCTTTCCTGCCTCTCTGGGCATCGGAGCTCGCTGGCTGTGGGTTGGGCCCTGGGGGGCTGCGAGGCTGGATGCGCCCCCTTGCGCTGTCCCTCAAAATTTATTGTATCATTGGAATCTACCTGGCATCTTATATGCTATCCAGAATGTTGCACAAATAAGTCTCCTTGTGATCTGATGTGCAGTCAATGGTCTCCTTATCAGCAAATATTTCCAGAAAGCTGGGACGATGCCACCCTGCAGCCACAGCTGTCAACTTTCAGATTTGAAAATAAGGGATCGGCAGCCTCACCTGTCCCGGGGACAGTCTACTGGATATCTAACAGTCCGGAATAGCACCTGGAAATGGCACTGGAATAAGGGAATTTCCTGCAAAAAAAGGGAAGGTTGACAGCTATGCCTGCAGCCCGAATGGGTAGCTGGAGGAGACAGTCCAGTTCCCAGCTCTGCTGGTTGGGATCATGCAATCACTTGGCTCCAGCAACCGACCTTTCCAAACTCTCCAACATTTCTCTGATGAAAATAGGAACATCCCATTCCATAAATATAATTTTCCTATTTATATACCGCACATCTTATTACGTTGCCCCAGCCACTCTGGGAAGTTTCCAACATATATAAAAAACATAATAAAACATTAAACATTAAAAAACATTTTCAAACGTCCCTATACAGGATTGCCTTCTCAGAGGGCCCGGGGGTCGGATAACTCCATTCCCTCCAGCATTTCTTCAATGAAAATAGGGAGACCCTAAGGAAAAGCGGAATATTCTGGGATCAAATCAGAAACCAGGACAGCTTCTCTAAATCAGGGACATCCCTGGGAAATAGTGGCACTTGGAGGGTTTCTCTTTCCCTGCTTTTTCATTCGCTGCCTCTGGTCTCCTGCATCCATTTAGCAGAGGAGGGGAACGGTTTTGGCCTTCATACTTCTCCACCCCCACCCCACCCCCAATATAACCAAAAACACACACACCATTTTGGAGTGAGGACCAAAAAAATAAAATCATTTTATTATTTTATTACTTATTTTTGCAGTTCAATCTACTGTATCTATAAATTTTATTGTTTATAGCCAATGGCCACCACAATACAATATGAGCACAAATCACACAGCTGCAGAACAAAAGACATTGCATGCTCCAGACCAGGATAAATCTATAGCGTCCAAAATTTATTTTCACGGTTGTTTCAATGGGAAGGATATAGGGCAGCAGAGTCCAGGTGGTGAGGTCCAGATTAGAGTTTCTATCATCCTTGACTGTCTGCCCTGCTGGCTGAAGCTGATGGGAACTGGACAACAACATCTGGGGACATCTCAATGGTTATTCTGTGATATACAGAATCTACAAAGGATTAAGGCACTGATCCAGAAGAGAATGAACTGAGAAGAGGCCCCACTGAATTATCTGAAGTGAAGCAGAGGAAGATCATTAAATAATAATAATAATAATAATAATAATAATAATAATAATAATTTATTATTTATACCCCGCCCATCTGGCTGAGTTTCCCCAGCCACTCTGGGCAGCTTCCAATCAAGTGTTAAAAACAGTACAGCATTAAATATTAAAAACTTCCCTAAACAGGGCTGCCTTCAGATGTCTTTTAAACATAGGATAGCTGCTTATTTCCTTCACATCTGAAGGGAGGGTGTTTCACAGGGTGGGCGCCACTACAGAGAAGGCCCCCTGTCTGGTTCCCTGTAACCTCACTTCTCGCAATGAGGGAACCACCAGAAGGCCCTCGGCTCTGGATCTCAGTATCCGGGCTGAACGATGAGGGGTGGAGATGCTCCTTCAGGTATACAGGACCAAGGCCGTTTAAGGCTTTAAATGTCAGCACCAACACTTTGAAGTGTGCTCAGAAACGTACTGGGAGCCAATGCAGATCTCTCAGGACCGGTGTTATGTGGTCCCGGCAGCCACTAAATGTTAATAAGCAGAAACCTGTGCAGAAACAGAGACAATACGGCTGATGTGAAAGAAAAATGTTTCATAACAAACTATAAGAGAATTCAAGGGAGAACGTGCCCGTGTTTGAATAAGCAGAAGATTGTACAGTGGTACCTCGGGTTACATACACTTCAGGTTACAGACTCCTCTTCTATTCTTCTCAGTTATAGGATTATGAAAGTAAAGTTCTTTTGAATAGCAAGAGTCTGGCCACTGTATAGTCTGTAAAAAGGAACTATCAACTAGAATAACTATTTGGCTTCCTAACTGTAAGCTACTCTGTTACTTTGGATATCATAAAAATTCAAAGACAGACAGACTTTAATGTTGTATACAGTGTAAGGCTGGGGAATTGAGAGGTGGGGAGAGCAAGCGGATGGGGGAGGGGTAGTACACTTTCATTATTTTACGAAGTTCATATGCAAGGTGTTTGTGTCAGTGTGACATGGGTAGCTTCTCTTCCTTTTCATTTATTAGTTTTCATTGGCAGTGAGAAAGATCGGGGGGCCCAGGGCATAGTTGGTTGCCTTCAGTTGACTGCAGTAAAGGTGGCGGAGGCTGAACCATTTTGAGGAAGAGATAGTTGTAATTCTTGGTTTGGTCCTTCAAGTAAAGGTAAAGGTAAAGGGACCCCTGACCATTAGACCCAGTTGTAGACAACTCTGGGGTTGCGACGTTCATCTCACTTTACTGGCTGACGGAGCCGGCGTACAGCTTCTGGGTCATGTGGCCAGCATGACTAAGCTACTTCTGGTGAACCAGAGCAGCGCACAGAAACGCCGTTTACCTTCCCACCGGAGCGGTACCTTAATTGGCCTGGGAGCCGAGCCAGAGCTGCCAAGATAAGGACTCTTTGAGGTAAAGAGAGAGGCTCGGGCTCAAGGAAAACCTGAAATGGAATATTTCCAAGCTGCTGAATGCCCTAAGTTAAATGAAAAAAATGATCAGACCAGGGCAAAATGGTGTGAGAGTTTGCTGCGTCAGTATGGAGTATGGCATACTGTGTCTCAAGCCCCTCCAGTTCCTCTGACAGATAAATGGAGGGCCCAGGATTCGAGGGCCATTGACATAATCGTCTTGTCCGTCTCTCTAGAGGAAATAAAAACGCTTGCTGGCAACGTGATGGCACCTAAGATGTGGAATGCTTTGAAAGCTGCCTATCTGCCAATCGTCCCAGCTCAGAGTCTGAATGCCCAGGGTGTGAGTGCATCGGAGGTCCTGGCTGTTTCCCAGAATGCGAGTGAATGCAGGGATGCAGAGGGCACCGGTTGCAAACTGCAGAGGGAGCAGACTGTGATGTTAGCCCAGGCAGCATTCCAGCCTCCAGGGGGAGCCAAGGAGTCGGCAGCTGAGAGCTCTGTTTCTCGTGGGAGCCAAGGTCATCGTCTTTGCAGAGGCCGAAAGGCCAGAGGTAAACAAAGACAGATGCCTGCAGATGGCCCGAAGCAGAGGGGGGGTGAAGAGCCCACGCCAGTGGAAAACAAAGCGTTGTTTGCTGGCACTGCTTCACCAAAGGCTAAAGGCAAGTCTGATGGCCAGGAGCAGGGGGACAAGCTGCAAAAGCCTACGCCGGTGGAAAACAAGGTTTTGCTTGCTGAAAAGACTGCTCCAAAAGCCAGGTTTATTGTGGACTCAGGCGCCAGGCGCCATTTATCAAAGGATAGACACCTGTTTATCTCCTTCACACCGCAAGACGGAGATATCCACCTGGCTGATGGAAGGACGTTGCAAATTGCAGGAGAAGGGACTGTTAAACTTGCAAGTTTGCATACAACCATCAGTAATGTACTTTATGTTCCAGGAGCTGCAGACAATTTGCTAAGTGTCCCACAGCTGACTGGGCGTGGTTTTGAGATTTCCTTCAAGAGGAGCGTCTGTGTCATCAGGAAAGGCAAAGAGGACGTTTTGCATGCAAAGTTTATGAATGGTTTATTCTGTATAACTTATGATGACAATGCTGTTGTGTCTAATGCTGATTCTTGTTGTGTTGCACAAACTAACAAAGTTCTTCATGCAGGATGCATTCACGATGCACATCGAAGATTTTGTCACCTCTCTTGGCAAGCGCTAGCCAAGATGCCAGAGTTGGTTGAAGGTTTGAACATCAAACCTTGTAAGTATCACATGAAATGTGTATCTTGTGCAGAGAACAAGGTGAAGGTTGCTCCAAAAGGCAAGGAGTCTAGCAGGCAGGCTTCCAAACCCTACCAGCTAGTGCACGCAGACCTGGTTGGTCCACTTGCGCCATCTTTGGGAGGAGCAAGGTACTTCATGGTTCTAATTGATTCTTTTTCCAGGTACATTCATGTGTTTATGCTTGAGCAGAAATCGCAAGCATTCCCTAAGTTCAAGGCATTCTGTGCTTGGTTGGAGAATGTTCGTGGTAAACGTATCGGCTGTCTTTTTACCGATCGGGGCGGGGAGTTCACTTCTCAGCAGTTTGAAGCTTTCCTGACTGAGAAGGCAATCCAGCATGACTTGTCAACGCCTAGATCGCCATGGATGAATGGACTTGCGGAGCGAGCAAATCAAACTTTGCTTCAAGGCCTGAAAACCTTGTTGCATGATGCCAACCTCCCTGAGAAGTTTTGGGGGGGAGCTCTGTCAACGGTTGTTTATACCGTTAATCGGAGACTGTCATCACCCATAGGTTGCACTCCGTACGAGATGTTTGGTAAGAAACCGAACGTCAAGCACATGAAAATCTTTGGTTCTGACATGTGGGTACACACCCCACAAAGCAACAAGCTTGGGAAGCGTGGGGCACATGGTTTGTTCATGGGGTACGAAAAAGGTGCATACAGAATATGGATGACTAACTCTAAGTCCATTAAGTTCACCAAGAGTGTTGAGTACAATCCAAAGTGGGGGGGAAATGTGGGAATTTTCCAGAGTTACCCAGAGGAGGATGGAGGTGGTGTGCACAAACCAGATAATGTTGAGAAAGATGAGGATGAGGATGAGGATGATGATCAGAGTTCGGATTCCAGTTCAGTTGGTGGCGCTGCTGCTGCTGCTGTCAGTGACAGTGATGACACAGCAGACTACAAGAGTGCAAAGGCCTCAGTCAGACCATCTGATGCGTCTGACAATGAACTGGAAGAACCACTGTTCACCATTGGTCACTTTTCTCCTAAGAAGGAGGAGATGAATCCAGAAGACTTACGTCTAGTTCGCAGGTCTGAAAGGGCGACCAAAGGCAGACCTCCAAAGAGATTTGCTGATGAGTTTGCTAAGACGGCAACTGCTGTTCTTAGTAGCTCAGAGAAGGTGTGGGAACCTTCAAGCTTCAAATAGGTTCAGGAGTTAACCTCTAAAGATGCTGAGCCTTGGCTAAATGCCATGAAGGCTGAAGTTGATTCCTTGAATAGGAACCAAACTTGGGAATTGGTACCGGTAGTCCCAGGAATGAGACTGGTTGGCAGCAAATGGGTCTTCAAGGCCAAGACAGATCAGAATGGCAAGGTTGTCAGACACAAAGCCAGATTGGTTGCCAGAGGTTTTTCACAGGTACCAGGACAGGATTACCACGAGACCTACTCGCCCACCGTCAAATATGAGAGCATTCGGCTGATGCTCAAGATAGCTGCAGAGGAGAAACTGCATGTTTCCCATCATGACATTAATACAGCTTTTTTGTATGGGATTTTGGAGGAGCAGCTGTACATGCTTCCACCTGATGGAATGCAGATACAGAAGGGAATGGTCTGTAAACTGCGGAAATCCTTATATGGTCTCAAGCAGAGTGCCAGGTGTTGGAACACAAAACTCACTGAGACATTGCTTTCTCTAGGTTTTCACCAGGGCAAAGCTGATCCATGTGTGTTTGTCAAGGAGGAGGGGCAAAACAAACTGTATTGTTTATGTTTTGTTGATGATCTTTTGATGTTTTGGAAGAATCAGGCTTTTTACCAAAGCACCCTAGCTCAACTGAAGGAGCACTTTGACATGAAGGATCTTGGTGAGGTATCCAACTATCTTTCTCTGCAGGTGGAGAGGGACCAAGCAGGTAATTTTCTGGTACACCAAACACAGAAAATTGCTGATGTATTAACCAGGTTGAATTTGGTTGATGCAAACCCAGCAGACACACCGATGGTGACAGGTTACCAGGTAGATGGTACTGCTGAAGCGTTTTCTGACACTACGCTGTACAGATGCATTCTAGGCAAGTTGAATTTCATTGCTAGATGCTCAAGACCTTCCAGTAGCACCTTAAAGACCAACTAAGTTAGTTCTTGGTATGAGCTTTCGTGTGCATGCACACGAAAGCTCATACCAAGAACTAACTTAGTTGGTCTTTAAGGTGCTACTGGAAGGAATTTTTTTTGTTTTGTTTTGACTATGGCAGACCAACACGGCTACATATCTGTAACTGCTCAAGACCTGACATTGCTGTAAGCACTAACCTGCTTAGCAGACATACTAACAATTTTACTGTTCAGGATTGGAAAGCTCTGAAGCGCATAGCCCGCTATTTGAAAGGGACTATGCACTACAGGCTGAGGTTCACCAGTCAGAAGACTGGAGGTCTTGAAATCTTTGCAGATGCAAGTTTTGGAAGTGACACCACGGATGGTACAAGCACTTCTGGAGTGTGCTACATGTACAACCACTGTCTGTTTGACTGGCTGTGCAAAAAGCAGACGACAGTGAGCCTAAGTTCCTGTGAAGCAGAACTCAATGCTTTGTCATTTTCACTCATGGATTGTGAATGGTTGATGCAACTGTTTAAGGACATTGGGGTTACTGTGAAATGTCCTATACAAGTGTATCAAGACAATAGATCCTGTTTGGCTTTGCTGAACTCAGAGAGTTGCAAGCAAAGAACCAAGTACTTGCAGATTAAGCTACATCGTGCAAGAGAGTGTATTCAGAAAGGACTGATTCAGGTGTCCTACATGGCAGGAAATGAAATTCCTGCTGATCTGTTGTCTAAGGTTGTTAACAGAGAACAACTTAAGGTTTACGTACAGAGGTTGCAATTGGGTTGAACCACAGGTACTACAGGTTACACGGAAAGGGGGAGGATGTTAGGATATTTCCGTTCCACCTTAAGAGAGAGCAGGCTTGTGAGTCACAGAGTCTGCGCATTTCCTTTTACAGGATGTTTATGTTTGCTATTGCTTTCGTTTTCTCTCTCTCTGCGCCAGAACACGCTAGCAGGCAGTCATGTTTGTTCTTTGTTCTGACCAACGCTGAATAAACATTCTAAATGATACTCTCCTGAGTGCAACTTTTGCTGTATGAATTCTGCTGACAGAGTGTGCACCAGCCCAAGAATGTGGCAAGCTATTTCTTAGGCTTCGTGTCGCTAATTGCTGATACTGAATCTACGGGAGGTCGATGGATCGTCCAGCAGCCGGCATGGGGGCTCAGATGGACTTTATCTCCCTGGCAGTATCCCAACAGTTCCGTGTGCTACGCTGGCTTGCCAGATGCGGCTTGTCACGCTGGCCACGTGACCCGGAAGTGTCTGCGGACAGCGCTGGCTCCCGGCCTATAGAGTGAGATGAGCGCACAACCCTAGAGTCTGGCAAGACTGGCCCGTACGGGCAGGGGTACCTTTACTTTACCTTTACAACAATGCTGTATATTGCTCCCCGCTTATTTAACTTATATGCGGAATTCAACATGCGAAAGGCTGGAGTGGATGAATCCCAAGCCAGAATTAAGATTGCCGGAAGAAATATCAACAACCTCAGATATGCAGATGACACAACCTTGATGGCAGAAAGCGAGGAGGAATTAACCTCTTAATGAGGGTGAAAGAGGAGACCGCAAAATTGTTGGTTTCTGCTTCCTTCACTGTGCAGCGAAGTGCTTGTCACGGGACAATGTTTTGCATTCCACAGTCAATGTGCTCTTGGGTTTCCCACGGGAATAGGAGACTGGATGTGACGTACACTGGTTTCCTGTTTTTCACAGTTCTCTCGGAGTTCTTTGTTTCCGAGGAGAAGGGAGTTGCTTCTCTGCTCTCGCAGAGGCAAGATGCCTGCTTGTAATCTCTCAGCATTGAAGTGTAAATAAAGTAAAGTTAAGCATGTGGCATGTACTGCTCATCCTTCCGCTGTGTACAGGAGTCTGCAATTACAACATTTTTGGTTATGGTTCGGGGCCCAGAAAAACGCAGTCAAACTGACGGATGGACTCCAGAAGTCGGGTCAACAGAGAAACGGATCGGATGTTATCTTCTCTGCGTCAAGATGATTGATGAGAGGTATGTGCTCATGCTCCGGGCAGCCTGCCAGCTCCTAATTAATGGCTTTGAGGCTGGACTTTGAACTTTTAAGGCCGTTTGCCACGGCACAGGCAAAGGCTCTAAAGCACAAGCTCACAGGCTTGGGGGAGGCTGGAAACCGAAAGTACCTTTTAAAAGTGCTTTTGGAATAAAGCAGCTGCAGAACACAGACGCAGCTTGATTTAAAGCAGCAGAAATGGCAAATGTAAGGCTGGCTGATGCTTTTGGGATTCCTAAGCTCAATAAGAAAAACTATACGGACTGGGTTCTGTATGCAGAGGCAATTCTGCAGAAAGAGGGTCTATTTAAAGTTATTTCAGACAACCCCCCAGCTCCAATTACAGATGAATGGAAAGCTATGGATTCCAAAGCGAGGGGAACTCTTACATTGATAGTATCCCCAGAAGAGCTCTGTCTGTTGCGTGATAAGACCTCAGCCAGAGAAATTTGGGATGCTTTGAGAGAGGCTCACTTGAGGACAGAAGCTGGGTCCACTATGTTCTACTATACCAGGCTGCATGGTATGGCTCTTGCTGAAGGTGGAGATGCAGAATCTGAGACATGAGCTGCAACAGAGAGGACTCACCTTTCCAGAGGCTGTGTATTCCTTCATGATACTACATTCTTTGGGTCCAAGTTGGGAGTCTGTTGCCACTCAGATTGCTGTTCAGCCAACTGCTCAGCTCACAGTAGACTATGTTACTGCCGTGATTCTGAATGAAGCAGACCGCTGGGGTGCTAGCTGCATGGGTAAGGGGGAGTCTTCACAGACGTCATCCCAGAGTGCAGTGGAACCACCAGATGGCGCCAAAGCTTTGAAGGCAGTGAAATGCTACTCGTGTGGACGTCTAGGCCATATGAAGAGGGAATGCAGATATCCCAGGGCCAAGACAGAGCAGCGCAGCGAAAGCTCATCGCGTGGAAAAGGCCAGAGCAAAGGCAAAGGTCCAGTGTCCAGGACAACGCAGCACAAGGCAATGGTCTCACACTTTACTCCAAAAGTTGCAAAGGTCCAGAAGACGTCTAGATCTTTCTTCGTTGTTGATTCAGCAGCGACCCACCACATGTGCAACGATAAGCGACTGTTCGTGTCTTTTACACCGTAGGAAGGTGCGATTCACCAGGCGGATGGCCACACGATCCCCAGTCAAGGCTACGGAACTGTTGTTCTTCACAGTTTGGACTTATCGATACAAGATGTGCTTTACGTACCAGATGCCAAACACAATCTACTCAGTGTTGCGTAGCTGAATGAACGGAAAATTGACGTTTCCTTCAAGAACAAGAAATGCACCATCACAAAGAAAAACGATTATGTATTGCATGCTGAATATGTTGATCGTTTGTTTGTTTTGTATTATGATGATGTTGTGCAGGATGAAACTTGTTGCATTGCAGGTTCTAACAAAAGTTTGCATGCAGGATGTATTCACGATTTTCACCGGAAATTTGGTCATTTGCATTTTGAGGCAGTATCTAAAATGCCTGCCTTGGTTGAAGGTATGACTATTAAACCCTGCAGGTACCACATGAAGTGCAAAGCATGCGCAGCAAACAAGGTGAAAATGGCTGCGAAAGGTAAGGTGTCTAGTAGGCAAGCTACAGAACCATACCAGGTTGTTCATGCTGATTTGGTTGGTCCACTATCGCCCTCTTTGGGTGGAAATAGGTACTTCATGGTTCTCATTGATGCATTTTCCAGGTATATTTATGTGTACAATCTCAAGCAGAAATCAGAGGCTTTTCCTAGGTTCAAGGAATTCTGTGCTTGGTTGGAAAATGTGCATGGTAAGAAGATAAAGACTCTTTTCACTGATCGCGGGGGGGAATTCACTTCTCAGCAGTTTGAAGCTTTTCTGACTGAGAAAGGAATTCAACACGATTTGTCTAGTCCTCGCTCGCCATGGCAGAATGGACTTTGCGAGAGGGCAAATCAGACATTGCTTCAAGGGTTAAAAACCTTGCTGCATGATGCCAATCTTCCAGAGAGTTATTGGGCCGAAGCTCTCTCGTGTTTTGTTTACAGTTATAATCGCAGGTTATCTTTAGCGATTGGTTGTACCCCCTATGAGAAGATGTTTGGCAAGAAACCATACATCAAACACATGAAAATTTTTGGTTCTGACATGTGGGTTCACTCACCACAAAGCTCCAAGTTAGACAAGCGTGGATTGCATGGTATCTTTCTAGGTTATCAGAAAGGTTCTTACAGAATAATGATGTCTGACTCTAAGACAATTAAGCTCACAAGAAGTGTTGAGTACAATGCCAAGTGGGGGGAGAATGTGGGAATTTCCCAATGTTATCCTGATGACAGTGATGAGACTGAGGATAGTCAACAGCAAAAGCAGCCGCAACAACCCACACCCACTGATGCAGGTTCTGATTCTGAGTCTGAAACTGAATCGGATGATTCAGAGGATTTCAAGAGTGCGAAAGCCTCTATGCGACCCTCTGAAAGCTCTGATCAAGAATTGGAAGAACCATTGTTCACAATAGGCCACTTTTCTCCTAAGAAGGAAGAGGAAAGTGTTGAGGACTTAAGGCTAATTCGCAGGTCACAAAGAGCCACAAAAGGCAGACCTCCAAAGAGATTTGCTGATGAGTTTGCTAAGACAGCAGTAGCAGCTGTTAAAAGCTCCAAGAAGGTATTTGAACCTTCAAGTTTCCAAGAAATCCAGGATTTGGATTCAAAGGAAGCTGAGCCATGGTTAAATGCCATGAAGGCTGAGCTTGATTCCTTAGAAAGGAACAAAACATGGGAGCTTGTTCCAGTAGTTCCAGGAATGAAACTGCTTGGAAGCAAATGGGTCTTCAAAGCGAAGACAGATCAAAATGGCAAGATAGTCAGACACAAAGCCAGATTGGTAGCCAGAGGTTTTGCACAGGTACCAGGTGAAGACTATCACGAGACCTACTCACCCACAGTGAGGTATGAGAGCATTAGGCTTATGCTCAAGCTAGCTGCAGAGGAGAATCTACACGTTAGTCACCACGATGTGAATACAGCGTTTTTGTACGGATCTCTAGGTGAATCACTTTATATGCTTCCACCTGATGGCGTACAGGTAAAACAGGGATTTGTTTGTGCTCTGAAGAAGTCCCTTTATGGTCTCAAACAAAGTGCACGGTGTTGGCACACAAAACTCACTCAAGTATTGTTTTCTCTAGGTTTTCAGCAAGGGAAAGCTGATCCATGTGTATTTGTCAAAGAGGAGGGGCAAAAGAAACTGTATTGTTTGTTTTATGTTGATGATATTTTATTCTTTTGGAAAGATGTTACAATGTACAATAACGCCCTAGCTCAACTGAAAGAGCACTTTGACATGAAAGATCTTGGTGAGGTAAACAACTACCTATCTCTGGAAATAGAGAGAGATCAAAATGGTAACATTCTAGTACACCAGTCATGGAAAATTGCTGATGTGTTAAGCAAACTAAACCTGATGGATGCTAACCCTGTAGACACACCAATGACAACAGGTTATCAGGTAGAAGACACTGAAGAAGCATTTTCTGACACTACACTGTACAGAAGTGTGCTAGGCAAGCTAAACTTCATTGCCAGATGTTCAAGACCTGACATTGCTGTTAGCTGTAATTTGCTAAGCAGACAAGTCAACAATCCTAGTGTTAAGGATTGGAAAGCTCTGAAACGCATAGCGCTATTTGAAAGGCACTATGCATTACAGACTGAGATTTAACAATCAGAAGTCTGGTAGTCTTGAGATATTTGCAGATGCAAGTTTTGGAAGTGACACTACAGACAGGAAAAGTACGTCTGGAGTTTGCTACATGTACAATCAGGGTCTATTTGATTGGTCATGCAAGAAGCAAACAACAATTAGCTTAAGTACTTGTGAAGCTGAACTGAATGCACTGTCTTATTCACTTGTGGATTGTGAATGGTTGTTACAATTGTGCAAAGACATGAAAATTCCTGTCAAATGTCCAATCCAGGTTTACCAGGACAACAAAGCATGTTTGGCTTTGCTGAATTCTGAAGGTTGTAAGCAAAGCACGAAGCACTTGCAATTGAAATTGCAACATGCTAGGGAATGTATTCAGAAGGGACTCGTAACGGTGTCCTATATGCCAGGTAATGAAATTCCTGCTGATGTATTGTCCAGGATTGTGTCAAGGGATCAACACTGTACCTATGTACAGAAGTTGGGTTTGTACTGATATTGTACGAACACGCTGCCCAGTGATGTTCACAGAAAGTGGGAGGATGTTGGTTTCTGCTTCCTTCACTGTGCAGCGAAGTGCTTGTCACGGGACAATGTTTTGCATTCCACAGTCAATGTGCTGTTGGGTTTCCCACGGGAATAGGAGACTGGATGTGACGTACACTGGTTTCCTGTTTTTCACAGTTCTCTCGGAGTTCTTTGTTTCCGAGGAGAAGGGAGTTGTTTCTCTGCTCTCGCAGAGGCAAGATGCCTGCTTGTAATCTCTCAGCATTGAAGTTAAGCATGTGGCATGTACTGCTCATCCTTCCGCTGTATACAGGAGTCTGCAATTACAACATTTTTGGTTATGGTCTGAAGCTCAACATCAAAAAACCGAAGATGATGGCCACTGGTCCCATCACCTCCTGGCAAATAGAAGAGGAAGAAATGGAGGCAGTGAGAGATTTTACTTTCTTGGGCTCCATGATCACTGCAGATGGTGACAGCAGTCACGAAATTAAAAAGCGCCTGCTTCTTGGGAGAAAAGCAATGACAAACCTAGACAGCATCTTAAAAAGCAGAGACATCACCTTGCCAACAAAGGTCCGTATAGTTAAAGCTATGGTTTTCCCAGTAGTGATGTATGGAAGTGAGAGCCGGACCATAAAGAAGGCTGATCGATGGAGAATTGATGCTTTTGAATTATGGTGCTGGAGGGAACACGAGAAGGTTCCCAATTTCCCTATTGCTTTTTATATCGGTCCTGGAGGTTCTCTTAAATATGATTAGAAGGGACCAATTGGTTAACGGTATACAAGTCGGAGCCAAACAGCACAAATTGAAAGCATTTGCTGGTGATCTAGTATTGACATTACAGGAGCCAGAATCTAGTACTAAAAGAGTATTGGAACTGATTCAAGAATTTGGTCAGGTTGCAGGATTCAAGTTGAGTAAGTTAAAAACTAAGGTTTTAGAGAAAAATCTAACAGTGACTGAGAGGGAGAGGTTTCAGAAGGAGACAGGTTTAACATTGGTTAAGAGAGTGAAATACCTGGGGGTTAATATGACTGCCAAGAATGTGAATTTATTCAAAGATAATTATGAAAAATGCTGGGCGGAAGTGAAAAAGGATTTAGAAATATGGTCAAATCTGAAGCTTTCATTGCTAGGCCGTATTGCTGTGATAAAAATGAATGTATTGCCAAGAAGTGGCAGAGAGATATTTCTAGATTTGTCTGGCAGGGCAAGAAGCCCAGAATAAAATTTAAAATACTAACTGATGCAAAAGAAAGAGGTGGATTTGCCCTGCCAGACCTTAAACTTTACTATGAATCAGCTGCTTTTTGCTGGCTGAAAGAATGGCTGCTTCTTGAAAACTCAGACATTTTGGATTTAGGAGGTTTCAATAATGTATTTGGGTGGCATGCATATTTGTGGTATGATAAGGTCAAAGCACATAAAGCGTTTAAAAACCATATTGTCAGGAAAGCAATATTTAATGTCTGGATAAGATATAAGGACTTATTTGAAAATAAAACCCCAAGGTGGTTGTCACCAATGGAAGCGAAGGCTCAGAAAAAGCTCAATATGGAGGCCAAATGGCCGAAATATTGGGAAATTTTGGAACAAGAGGGAGATAAATTAAAATTGCAGAGCTATGAAAAACTAAAAAGCAAAGTGCGAGATTGGCTTCATTATTATCAAATAATGGAGGCATACAATTTGGACAAGAAGATTGGCTTCCAGGTGGAAAAATCAAAATTGGAAACAGAACTGTTAGACCCCCAAACTAAGACTCTGTCAAGAATGTATAACTTGCTGTTGAAATGGAACACTCAGGATGAAACGGTTAAATCTGCTATGATTAAATGGGCACAAGATGTGGGACACAACATTATGCTGGCTAACTGGGAACAGTTATGGACCACAGGTATGAAGTTCACGGCATGTAATGCCTTAAGAGAGAATATTATGAAAATGATATACAGGTGGTACATGACACCAGTCAAGCTCGCAAAAATATATCATTTGCCTGACAATAAATGTTGGAAATGTAAAGAGACTGAAGGTACATTCTTTCACCTTTGGTGGACGTGCCCAAGGATTAAGGCTTTCTGGGAGATGATCTATAATGAAATGAAAAAGGTATTTAAATATACCTTTCTGAAGAAACCAGAGGCCTTTCTCCTGGGCATGGTCGGCCAGTTGGTGTTAAAGAAGGATAGAATTTTTTTTATGTATGCTACAACAGCAGCAAGAATACTTATTGCAAAGTATTGGAAGACACAAGATCACATACTGAAGCTGAGGTTTCAATACTTTGGCCACCTCATGGGAAGAGAAGGCTCCCTGGAAAAGACCCCCCTGATGTTGGGAAAGATGGAGGGCACACGGAGAAGGGGACGACAGAGGACGAGATGGCTGGACAGTGTCCTCAAAGCTACGAATATGAGTTTGACCAAGCTGCGGGAGGCAGTAGAAGACAGGAATGCCTGGCGTGCTCTGATCCATGGGGTCATGAAGAGTCGGACACAAATAAATGACTAAACAACAACAAACTTGCCAAATGAACCTTATATTTTTTTATATATATATAAATATTTATTAAAATTTTTGAATACAAATGCACAAATAATAAACAACCTTACTTATATCATAACGTGGTTTCATCACTTATTTGGACTCCCTCACGTCTCCCGCTCCCATTTACATCGTAAAAAGGTTTTTCCAAGCAAATTATCAACTTGTTTACGATCTTATATCCACTCATTTAAATATAATCTAGCAATTCTCCAAAAAAATTATGTTTTCTTTAATCTCACTTATCATCAAATTCAAATCTAATTTAGTGGTGGCCAATTTTTTATAATCTAGCATCCTTCTTAACATTCAACCAAATTGCAATGTTTTTGTAAATACGTCTTAAATTTCTTCCAGTCTTCCTCAATCCTCTCTTCTCCCAGGTCTCGGATTCTGCCAGTCATCTCGGCCAGTTGCATATAGTCCATCAGCTGCATCTGCCACTCTTCCAGTGTGGGTAGATCTTGAGTTTTCCAGTTTTTAGCGATGAGTATCCTTGCTGCCGTTGTTGCATACATAAAAAATGTTTGGTCCTTCTTTAGCACCTTCTGGCCGACAATACCCAGAAGGAAGGCCTCTGGTTTCTTAGTGAAGGTATACTTAAATACCTTTTTCAGCTCATTATATATCATTTCCCAGAAGGCCTTCACCTTAGGGCATGTCCACCAGAGGTGAAAGAATGTTCCTTCATTTTCTTTACATTTCCAACATTTATTATCAGACGAATGGTATATTTTGGCAAGTTTAACTGGGGTCATGTACCATCTATATATCATTTTCATTACATTTTCCTTCAGAGCATTACATGCGGTGAAGTTCAGCCCAGTGGTCCACAACCTTTCCCAGTCCTCAAACATAATGTTATGCCCAATGTCCTGTGCCCACTTTATCATAGCCGATTTAACCATTTCGTCTTGTGTGTTCCATTTTAACAGCAAGTTATACATTCTAGATAGTACCTTAGTCTTTGGTTCTAACAATTCTGTTTCTAACTTCGATTTCTCCACCTGGAACCCTAACTTTTTGTCATTTTTAAAGACTTCTTTAATCTGAGCGTAATGTACATTACATTACAAATGAACCTTATATTGGCCCGTTTGACAAGACCAGCTACCATGTTTGAGTTGTTGTTGTTTTTTGGGGGGGAGGGGAAAGGCTTAAGCATAATTTTGGGAGGCAGCAAATGGTCACATTTATTTATTTATTTTTAATAATATTTATTAAGGTTTAAAGGTTACAAAAAGAAAAAATAACATCATATTAAACAACATCAAAAACAACACATCATAATAAGAAAATAAAAAAATAAAAAAATACAAAAACAAAAAATAAAGTCCATTAAAAAAATAACACATCGAATCTTCCTATAACTTATCATTCGTTAGCTTGTTTTCTTGACCTCCCCACACCTCCCTTTTTTGTATTCTACTTCAGTTAACTATTTCAGCAAATCCTTTCCATCTTTTACAATTTTTGTCCTGTAATTTATCTTAATATGATATAACTTTACTTTCCCTCGTTTCACCAATTAACAGTCTATTTTTTCCTAATCCTTTATAACATTTCTGCTAAAACCACATAAGTTCATTCCAATATCTTTCTAACATTCATTAATTTAACAATGTTTCTGTAAATAGTCTTTAAATTTCTTCCAATCTTCTTCCACCGACTCTTCTCCCTGGTCTCGGATCCTGCCAGTCATTTCCGCCAGTTCCATATAGTCCATCACCTTCATCTGCCATTCTTCCCTGGTGGGTAGATCTTGTGTCGCAAATGGTCACATTTAAGAACTGTGGAATCGGTTATCTGTCACATGAGAAACAAGGCCTGATTCCCGCCCCCACCCCTTAATCCTCTCTAGCTATTTGCTGATCCATCAACCCAGATGGAACTAACAATATTCCTAGTTCCCCGAATTCCTGTCAAAACTATCCCAAGGTGGTGTCAACCATAAATTTTCTCTACTATTTTGAACACATCAGATGAATTGATTCAAATAAATATTCATAAGCATGGAAATGAAAATGCTCCCCTAAGTTTCCTTGGTTGTCCACTTCCAAGCTCAGCTCTTGGCAGGCTGTTTCTGAACTGGGAGGCATTGGCTGGTTCCTGTCACCTGACAGCCGGAGGTTTCCAGAGAGAGAGTACAGAGTGCTGAGGAACCAGATGCTGAAACTTCAGCTAGAGTTCAACAACACAGGTGCTTGCTATATGCAATTTGGAGACAAAGAATCCTTTATTTTCAGTCAGATTCAGAACTATTTCCTGTCTTCTTACCTATGAATTACATTTCTGTTCCACACTCCCCTCATCAAGCCCACCACAAGATATATTGCTTTCACGCACACAGCAACCCTGCGAGGGAGGTTTTGCATAAAGATGGTGACCAGCTTTAAGTTGCCCAATCGGCTTCACGACTGAGGAGGGATTTGAAATGTCCCTGGCATTTGTGGACCTAGATCCTTGGACTCCAGCTCCCATGAGCGCCAGCCAGCGTGGCCAACGGCTAAAGAAGACGTGAGTTGCAATTTCACATCATCTGGAGGGGCCACAGGTTACCCAACAGGTTCGTTTTCAGCGCCTTGACCTTCTCCTGGTGCAGCTGCCCTTGGAACTCCCTTGTACTGGATGTGCTTTGTCCTGTGGTGCCTCTGCAGGTTGGCCTTCTTCAGGACGGAGAGGACCTCACCACAAATGAGGCACACGGGCATGCCTTTCAGCTCCACAAAGAAATAGTCCTGTGTCCATCTTTTTTGAAAATGCGGCACTCCAAATCTATCTTCCTCTTCTTGTGGACACATTGATTGTGTCCAGAAACAGACGGAGCTGTTCTCATATGGGAGTCCTATGCTGCCTATAGCCAGCCCTGGTCAGCAAAGTGTCTGCAGCACTTTGAGCCATTGAAGTTTCTGAGCTCTTTTCAAAGGAAGCCGCAGGTACAGTGTGTTAAAGTAACTCCTATGCAATGTGGCACCAGACTGCTTTCTTTTTTTGTAATTATCTGTTTGTTTTAAATTCTATAGCTTAAATTCTCTTGATGCTTGTTTTTTTGAGAAGGGCCTCTTACAGTCACAAAGCAATGATTTTAAGTGCAGCTCCATAACACTGATTGCGCCCTCACACTGCCCCTATACGGTTTATTAAAGTATCTGTGATTTTTCCCCTGTGTGAGTTTGTTGATGTCTTCTAAATGCTCCATAGTGCCTGTAGCTCTTTCCACATTCAATACATTTTAATGGTTTCTCCCCTGTATGAGTTCGTTGGTGTATTCTAAGGGTTCCACTTGTACTGAAGCTCTTTCCACATTCAATACATTCAAATGGTTTCTCCCCTGTGTGAGTTCGTTGGTGCATTCTAAGTGTATCATTTCGATTGAAGCTCTTTCCACATTCAACACATTTAAATGGTTTCTCCCCTGTATGAGTTCGTTGGTGTATTCTAAGTGCTCCGCTTATGCTAAAACTCTTTCCACATTCAATACATCTAAATGGTTTCTCTCCTGTGTGAGTTCGTTGGTGTATTCTAAGTGATCCACTTTCACTGAAGCTCTTTCCACACTCAAAACATTCAAATGGTTTCTCCCCTGTGTGAGTTCGTTGGTGTATTCTAAGTTTTCCACTTTCACTGAAGCTCTTTCCACACTCAAAACATTCAAATGGTTTCTCCCCTGTGTGAGTTCTTTGGTGTATTCTAAGTTTTCCACTTCGACTGAAGCTCTTTCCACATGCCGTACATTCAAATGGTTTCTCCCCTGTATGAGTTTGTTGGTGTCTTCTAAGTGTATCATTTCGACTGAAGCTCTTTCCACATTCAACACATTTAAATGGTTTCTCCCCTGTATGAGTTCGTTGGTGCATTCTAAGTGTTCTGCTTATGCTAAAACTCTTTCCACATTCAATACATCTAAATGGTTTCTCCCCTGTGTGAGTTCGTTGGTGTATTCCAAGGTCTCCACTTTTACTGAAGCTCTTTCCACACTCAAAACATTCAAATGGTTTCTCCCCTGTATGAGTTTGTTGGTGACTTCTAAGTGCTACACTTTCACTGAAGCTCTTTCCACACTCAAAACATTCAAATGGTTTCTCCCCTGTGTGAATTCTTTGGTGTATTCTAAGTTTTCCACTTTTACTGAAGCTCTTTCCACATGCCGTACATTCAAATAGTTTCTCCCCTGTATGAGTTTGTTGGTGTCTTCTAGGTGCTCCAGTTTCACTGAAGCCCTTTCCACATTCAATACATTTAAATGGTTTCTCCCCTATATGAGTTCGTTGGTATCTTCTAAGTGCTCCACTTTGAGTGAAGCTCTTTCCACATTCAATACATTTAAATGGTTTCTCCCCTGTATGAGTTCGTTGGTGTATTCTAAGTGTATCATTTCGACTGAAGTTTTTTCCACATTCCGTACATTCAAATAGTTTCTCTCCTTTGTGACTTTGTTGTTGTATCCTCAATTTCTTTGTTTTCCCCCATAAATTCACATGTGGCTCCATAGAATTCTGACTTTCATCTTCCTCACCTGTTTGGGAGTCTGGGAGGAAAAAAAAACCTGTTAGACTTTCAAGAAAGACAAAAAGGGAACTGAACACATGTCAATCCCAATCTGCACCTTCTCTCGTTTTAACACCTTCATTCTCCACTATCCTCTCTAGGTTCCAAATTTTACGAAAGCTGATGAGACAGTGGCAAGAGCAAAACATGATCACTCTATTCAAACTTAATAAGGCAGCATCGTTTTATAATACAGATCTATGCTGGAACTGGTTTATTAGACACATCTCTATTTTTATTTCTCAAGTGAATGATCTCAGGCTCGACTAACAGTGTCTCCTTTGTGAAATAAATAAAACTTAAGTGCTACATGTAACTGTAAAAATATTGCAATATATTGGAACCTAAGAAGAGCCTGCTGGATCAGGCAAAGGCCCACCTAGTCCAGCATCCTCTTCTCACAGAGTCCAACCAGATGCCTGTGGGAAACCGGCAAGCAGGATTGGAGCACAAGAGTCTTTTCTGCCTTCCTGTGCTTTCCAGAAACTAGTATCAAGAAGCATTATTGCCTAGACCATGAGGGCAGAGCAGAGATATCAGTCTTATCCTTTTCTTCAAGCTATCCAAGTTGCTGGCCATCACTGTCTCCTGTAGGATAGATTCCATAGATGAACTATGCTTCTGTTTATTCATCAGCCCTTAAAGGCTGATAAATGTATTATGGCCTAAGCTTTTGTGGGCTGCAGTCTGACAAAGTGGACTCTTGACCAGGAAAGCTGGTGCCACTATAAACCTCTGAGTCTCTTTGTTGGCTTTGTGTACTTATTTTGAAATTTGCACCAAGGTTGTACCACAGTATTTCCATGGAAGCTTAGGGACGGACAAAATTACAGGGTGTCAGCTCCGTGAATCTCAAGCCTCTCGTGGCTCCGCTGACAGAGCCTGAGAACGCAAGAGATGTGATTCAGTTGGGATGTGAAGCAGGGGAGGAGCAGCCAAGCTGCAGCAGGAGGAAAGAACAAAGAAGCAGGAAGAGGGGGTGCCGGGGGGCACAGACTGTTATCTCCAGTTTGAGCTCTGACACAGAGACCCTGGAAATAGCCTGTCCAAAAAATCATAGGCTCAAGAGAATCTGTGAGAAGAGGGGAAAAGAAAGCGAAAGTGGGGGCTTCTTTGCTGGAGGACTCGGCAACTGCAAGCTGAGATGAACAGGCTGAAGACTGAGCTCCACAGTGATTTGTGAGTTTGAGCAATAAACCTGAGATAATTACTACTGGAGTTGTCTCGCGTCTGTGCGTGAGAAACAAGCCATTACACAGGGGCGCTATAAATTATAATCCCACTCCCTCCCTCCCTCCCTCCCTCCCTTTCACAAACAACCCCAGTCTGTAAGATTGGCAAGTTTACACAGTTTGTTTATCAAACCAGCCACTCTTGGACTTTATATGCCCAATCCTAAGTGCAGAGCCTCCATCCACAGGAATTGTGTATCATGATAACGGGTCCTTTGTCCCTTAAGTCCACCAAACTGAGAAGGTGCATGCATTTATTGTTTTGATGCTAGTGGAATGTATCATTCTGACCCTGTCTATAAAAAATAAGAGTAATAGAAACAATTTAAATACATTAATTATAAATAATTATGTGAAGCGTTTCATTCCCCTTCACCGATTTTTCAGGATTGGTGTGCAACATCATTATCATCAATTATTCTTGCCATTGAAATAACACCTAAGATTTCAAAGCCTGGAGGAAGAAAATCTGCCCCCACTACTTTAGGAAAAGGATTCAAGTAACAAAGAGCTGCTTTGGAGAAGGCCTCACTCTTTCCTTCTTAATGTCAGGAACTTCCATTTGTCTCCTTTCCATCTTTTCCTCTTTCTCCCTCCACCATCTATCCCTGTCCCCATCTCCTCTCCCCTGGAACTCACCAGATTTCTCCAAGGGTCCTGGGAGGGAATGCTCAGAGGTTGTGGGGAGGGATGCGGGAGACAGCCTGACCAGGTCAACCGTCCATCTTCCTCCTTCCATCCTGGCCAGGGTTGCAGGTTCAGTCTCAGCTAGGTTTGCAGGTTCAGCTTCCTGAGGAGCGCAGAATCCAGAGCAAGTTGCAGCTTCCTGGGAGGGAGGGAAGAAGAAGAAGCCAAGGGAGTCTGAGAGCCCCTGCAGGGATTCTCCTGCCCAAGACATTCTGCTGCCCCTGGAGAAGCCCCAATTGGGCACCCCCTAGCGGAAAAAAACGCTAATTGTATCCTTAAATTCTTCAGAGCACAAGGGGGTTTCTTCATTCCCGCAGCTCTAAAATTATACAAGGCCAAAACTTTGGCACAACTGCTCTATGGTTCCTTTTTGGCTCCACCTTCCTCTGCTTTCTCCCCACTTGAGAGAGTTCAATCTAGACTTCTTAGAGCTCTCTTCCAAGTCCCCAGATGTGTCTCAAACGCATGGGTTAGATTGGAAACGGGGATGATGAGAGTGGAGGCTAGCATCTGCCTAACATCCATTTACAAATGGCTGACATTGAACCTGCTCCCCCGAGGGATAGCCCCATTGATCCCATTGATTCCAGTCGGGCTGGCAGACTGCAGTCCTGAACACCCTCCGGAAACTGGGTTTTGCCCTTCAAGCCCTTCTAAGTCTGGGCTTGGGCCAGGGAAAAGCTACGTTCAGGCAAAGAATATTAGACACCGAGAGACAGCAGGACTGTGCAAGGTAAAATTGGAGAAATTGAGAGAGATATAGCCGCACTGGCAGCATATCTCTTCTTTCTCGTATCTAGGGATGCAAGAAGGGCCTTTACACTCGCCAGAGGCTCGGCTCTTCCCTCGCTGGTCCTGGATGAAGCCTTTAGAAGGGTCCCGTATGCTCAGAGACTTTGCACCTGTCCATTGGGAGAGATAGGAAGCCCAGAACACTTGTTCTTTAAATGTCCCTTTTATGAAGAGGCACGTGGTAAGATCATGGATCCCCTACTAGAGAGGCTAGCCGACCTCCCGCAAAAGCAAAAAATTGACCTTTTGTTGTTAGGCAAAGATCAGAAGATGACCTGGATGGTCGCCAGATTCTGTGTACATTTCTGTAGGCGCAGACCATCGCCCAACTCAAGATAGTCCGACATGAAAAGCACCAAACACGGTTCCATGGGTGACTCTGAGACAACTCCCTGGGACAGTTTATTGTTGTACATTGTTTCTACATTTAGCGTTGAACATTGTTTTAATTGTCTGTTTTAACCATATTTGCACAGCAGTTTCTAATGTTGTGAGTGTCCTCTATTTAAGAGGCTTCTACTCTGCAGTCTCTTATAGTTGTTTTAACTGCGAGTCTTTTAGTTTTTATGCTCTTACAGTTGTTTTAACTGTGTGTCTTTGTTTGTTTTTAGTTCTTATCTGTTTTAATTATCAGGTTTTTTTATCCATCCATTATCCGTGTTTAATCTTGTATTTTATTTAGATGTTTTATCCTATGCCTGTTTCCATGTCCTAATTTGTTCTAACAATTATTGGTTAAAAAAATCCTAACTGCTATTTTATCTATATGCTTTTTTAATCCTGGCCTATGACCGTAATAAAGTTCATTCACAAGTGGGCACCCCCTTCCCAAGAGCCTCCACCCATTTTCAAATACCTTTGGCAATTCCTTTCACCTGCCTGTCCCACCTCCCTTCCTAAGGCTGGCATGGTATGCACATTAGTGGCCTGAGAGTAGATCCCTTGGAACTTAAGAGTTAATCTGCCAAGGACTGCTCTGAATACATGGGTGGCCCTTGCATGGAGAAGAAGGAAGCCCCTTGCTTGCATCTGGACCCCCTGGGAGAGGCGGGGGATCCGCCCACTGCTCCCTCTGCCCTCGCTGCCTCCTCCTCTGCCCTCCTGCCCTGCAAAAACCCTTTGCTCTTGTTCCTCAGGGGAGAGAGGCAGCTGATGGAAAGAGCCTTCAAACCCATCCGTTTCCTCCTCTGCTCCCCCTCCTGTCCTTTTGGGAAACAGGAGTAAACAACTTAGATGGCAAGTTCGCAAGATAAGCACTTTGGAGCACTGCTTGCTCCCACTATGTGTGTGTTTGGACCTAGAGGACAACTTGCATGTGTGTTTGGACCTAGAGGGCAATTCTTTAAAACTGAAGGCCATTTCTACAAAATGGAAGACTTCCGAAGGCAGCCTTTTACAAGGAAATTTTTGATGTTTTTTATTTTGTTGGAAGCTACCCAGATGGGCTGAGGCAACCCAGTCAGATAGGCAGGATGCAAGTAATAATAATCGGCGGTTTGCATCCCTGCGATGGGTGAGCTCCCGTTGCTCGGTCCCTGCTCCTGCCAACCTAGCAGTACGATAGCACGTCAAAGTGCAAGTAGATAAATAGGTACCGCTCCGGCGGGAAGGTAAACGGCATTTCCGTGCGCTGCTCTGGTTCGCAAGAAGCGGTTTAGTCATGCTGGCCACATGTCCCGGAAAGTGTACGCCGGCTCCCTCGGCCAATAAAGCAAGATAAGCGCTGCAACCCCAGAGTTGGTGACGACTGGACCTAATGGTCAGGGGTCCCTTTACCTTTTTAAGCCTGTCCTGCTAGTCATGCTGATCAGAGACTCTGTCCAAACAACCCCTTCGAACGCAACAGGGCTTCCTATTTTTACTGCTATCAGTGGGATCAGTCAAACCACGAAGCCACTGATCAACCAGAGTTTCCTGTTTTGACCAAGCACAGTTTGAAGTTAGCTTAATATCCCAGCTTATTCCAAAGCTGGCAGCTGTAGTTTCCTGGTTTGGGCAAAATGGAAAGTTTGTTAGTTATGGCTCATAAGCGATTGCCTGGTTTCATCACAGTTCACCCTCAGGGCCGGCCCAATCATGAGGTAAGCTGGGACAATTAGGTCAGGAGGCAGATGCAGGGAGATATGGGACCAGCACGTTCCCAGCTCCCCTGTTTGTTAGCCTCGCTGCCAGTGCAGGACCACAGCTGGTAAATTTGTGCAACTACCCATGCAGAGTCCTTCTCTTTTCCCCTCTCTCACTAAAGGTTGGGTGGGGGTCCTTCCTGGAGTGATGCATTCTGGTTGTGGGGGCCAGGAGACTGTGGTGGTGGCGGCTAGAGTTTTTAGTTTTAAACTTGGGTCAACTTAGGCTTTAGCATAACTTTGCTGCAGCAATGCATTAAAAACTGTTCCTATTTTTAACCCAGCTTCTCAGGCTGTGATTTAGTCATCTGAACCTGGCCATTATCTTAATAAATCTTGCAACAACCTTGCAAGGTAGGCCAGTGTTACTCTATTTGAACTGCACATGGCAGTGCTGAGGCTGCAAGACGTGCCAAGATTTCTACCCCAGTGGGGAGCAAAAAGAGCATTTTGGAAATGGAGGAAATTTAGAGGAGGAAAATGGAGGTTGGTGGAAGGACCCCTCTTCTGACGTAGCTTCTGCTCTGATGAAATTCCGAGTACCCTGTGGTTGCTTTATTAAAGTAACAACATCAGGAGATATGATCGCAAACCTCCCATGTGTAAGAAAGTTTGGTCTAGCAAGCCTTTTTAAAATGGATTAGAGAGAAAGTGCAGGGAGGAGGAATATTCACCACCAAAGGTAAACAGAACCTCCATGTCAAGAGGCAGTGGAGCTGTGACCTCCAGGTGCTGGAAACCCAGGTGAGAGGAGGGCACTTACCTTTCCCAGAAGCCCCTCAGTGTCTGGGAGGAGGGTCTGGTCTGTCCCCCCTGCTCTCCCACTGGGCCACCGACTGGCATCCGCAGCTCCCCTGAAGGAGAGGACACCATCCCCGGAGTGGGGAGAACTGGGAGCCTGTGGGGTTTCCCACCCTGAACGAGGGGGCTGCATCGTCTTCAGGAAATCCTGCTTCTGGGCATCCCAGTGCTGCTGCGGCTGCCCCTCCTCTGGCTCCTGCTTAATCTGACATAAATCTGCCCGAGGCAGAAGATCCCTGATGGTCCCAACTTGGCCGGTAGGAGGTTTCTTTCCTTTGCACTCCAGTCTCTCCCTTTGAATGGGTCTCCTGGGTCCCTGCTCTTCCATTTTTATGCCACCCTGCTGGAAAAGAAATAAACACAAAGTAAAATAAAACCCAAGAATAAAAACAAAAGCACATTTTTTAACCATTTGCCAGTTTTTGAAATATATTATTACTCTTTCTATTTCTAATGTTCAGGATGTGAATGACAATCTTTATGTCACCCAAACAACTCCACCCAAGGACGAGGGGAAGTTATCCAAAGACTGGGGGAAACGGTTTATGGAAGTACAAATAATATTTTTGGGGGGGGGGGGACCAAGGCAGTGGGAGGGAAATCCAAAAACAACCCAGAGAGAGGACTGAGCATGTTCAGTGGACAGGGAATGCTGATCCTGGCTGCAACTTCTAGCATGTTGGAAAGGCAGCAACAGATCTTTGTATATGAATAAGGCTGCAACAGACCCACCAAACATTTAAAGTACATGGCTTCACCCAAGAAATCCTGCCAGCTGCAGTTTGTTAGGGGTGTTGAGAACTCCAGCAATAAACTACAGGTCCCGTGGTTCTCTGGGGGAAGCCACGTGCTTTAAATGTATGGGATCTGCACAGCCCAAGAAACTGACAAAAGGAATATTGAACAACAAAATCTAACAACCCACTCCAAAATATTTTATATTTGATGGTCATAAACTCTCTTGACTGAAGACACTCTAACTTGCAGTCCATTGGCTGCATATGGCTTCCCAAGCCTCAGGGTGTGTCCTGCTAGTCCCTGCCGTTTCCATCTCCTGATCTGATCATAGGATGAAGATCTCTGCCTGGTTTTTGTTTCAAACACTACAGATTGTGGACAAGACGGAGTGCTTCCGGAAGTGGCAGAAAGATATATCTAAATTTGTCTGGCAGGGCAAAAAGCCCAGAATTAAGTTTAAGATATTAACAGATGCGAAAGAAAGAGGGGGCTTTGCCCTGCCAGACCTAAAGTTGTACTATGAGGCCGCAGCTTTCTGCTGGCTAAAAGACTGGCTACTTCTCGAAGACACTGACGTACTGGACCTGGAAGGTTTTAACAATGCTTTTGGTTGGCATGCATACTTATGGTATGACAAGGTTAAGATCAATAAGGCCTTTAAGAACCATATTGTCAGGAAAGCAGTGTTTAATGTCTGGACAAAATACAAAGACTTATTGGAAAATAAAACTCCAAGGTGGCTTTCACCTCTGGAAGCTAAGGCCCGAAAAAGACCCAATATGGAGGCCAAATGGCCAAAATATTGGGAAATATTAGAAAAAGATGG
Source organism: Podarcis erhardii (assembly GCF_964252035.2). Taxonomy (NCBI): domain Eukaryota; kingdom Metazoa; phylum Chordata; class Lepidosauria; order Squamata; family Lacertidae; genus Podarcis; species Podarcis erhardii. The sequence goes on along the minus strand of NC_138498.1, from coordinate 116,461,087 downwards.
AGACAATTGGAAATTGCAGAGTTTGGAGAAAATGAAGGATAAAGTGCGAGACTGGTTACATTACGCTCAGATTAAAGAAGTTTTTAAAAATGACAAAAAGTTAGGGTTCCAGGTGGAGAAATCGAAGTTAGAAACAGAATTGTTAGAACCAAAGACTAAGGTACTATCTAGAATGTATAACTTGCTGTTAAAATGGAACACACAAGACGAAATGGTTAAATCGGCTATGATAAAGTGGGCACAGGACATTGGGCATAACATTATGTTCGAGGACTGGGAAAGGTTATGGACCACTGGGCTGAACTTCACTGCATGTAATGCTCTGAAGGAAAATGTAATGAAAATGATATATAGATGGTACATGACCCCAGTTAAACTTGCCAAAATATACCATTTGTCTGATAATAAATGTTGGAAATGTAAAGAAAATGAAGGAACATTCTTTCACCTCTGGTGGACATGCCCTAAGGTGAAGGCCTTCTGGGAAATGATATATAATGAGCTGAAAAAGGTATTTAAGTATACCTTCACTAAGAAACCAGAGGCCTTCCTTCTGGGTATTGTCGGCCAGAAGGTGCTAAAGAAGGACCGAACATTTTTTATGTATGCAACAACGGCAGCAAGGATACTCATCGCAAAAAATTGGAAAACTCAAGATCTACCCACACTGGAAGAGTGGCAGATGCAGCTGATGGATTATATGCAACTGGCCGAGATGACTGGCAGAATCCGAGACCTGGGAGAAGAGAGGATCGAGGAAGACTGGAAGAAATTTAAGATGTATTTACAAAAACATTGTAATTTGGTTGAATGTTAAGAAGGATGCTAGATTATAAAAAATTGGCCACCACTAAATTAGATTTAAATTTGATGATAAGTGAGATTAAAGAAAACATAATTTTTTTGGAGAATTTCTAGATTATATTTAAATGAGTGGATATAAGATCGTAAACAAGTTGATAATTTGCTTGGAAAAACCTTTTAACGATGTAAATGGGAGCGGGAGACGTGAGGGAGTCCAAAGAAGTGATGAAACTACGTTGTGATAGAAATAAGATTGTTTATTATTTTTGCATTTGTATTCAAAAACTCTAATAAATATTTATTTTAAAAAAAGAAGATCTCTGTCTGTCCTGGAGAGAAAGATGCCTAAGGGGCCCTTAGAGAGATCTTTTCAACTCCAATTTCAGCACAAACCAGCACAGTGCTGAAATGGGGCAAAAGGAAAATAAATGATCCCTCTGGCTGCTCTTTAAAGAGGATTTCTATGTATGCTAGATGGCATGTCTGTGAGTGTGTGCAGCACCTCTGGCGTGTGTGCATGTGACTTTATGGTCTGCATCTCTTTTCTGTGTGCGCATGCATGTGCATACATTGGCCACAAAGCTCACTGGAATGTGGCCTCCAGAATCAATGCAGCTTTAAGCCCAAAAATGTTCCTCCTGCTCTATCAGAAAGAACAATCAAATCTAAAGACTATCAGGAGGAGAGAACTCCTGGATCTACAATGTTCTCAATATCCTATGGACACAAACTGCAATGAGATTTCCCTTTAATTGCTTTGAGATTTTTTCCCTTAAAAATATGAAGCAGTATAGAAATGAAATGAGTAATAATCTGAAAATGAATAGCTAATTTCAATTTCGCCTTCCTCAGTCTTTAACAATACTGTCTTCAACGTTTTTATTATCATTAATTCATTTCCATATGCCACACTTCTTAAGAATCCTCCTTTCCTCTGCATTCTCTAAACTGTCACCCACTTCAACCCTCAGCCTTCAACTCTGCTGCCTTACTGAGGAAGGTGGAAATAAAACAATTAATGAATAAATAAGTCTCACTTATTTACAAGCAGACACAAGAGGTCACTAGCTTTGACAGCTTGGGAAAAGATCAGATGCGTTCTCCGGGAAATAGATCTATTAGCTGTTTTATTAGCTGTGACAGATCAACAGAGCCTCCATGTGTAGGCACAGTGTACCTTGATTTGGGGAAGACAAAAGAAGCCATTTCCTTGCTAAATGAATCTGATGCACATCATTGCCACAAGATGCAGTGATGGTGGTGGCGACTAAGAGTGCTTTAGAAGGCGACCAATTCATGAAGGAGGGCGATAGATTTATCAATGGCACTGGCAGAGGAAGGGGGGGCAGGAGTAGTGGCCTGCAAAGGGTGTCAGGGGGCTGCAGAGTGAGAGGGGCACCTCCCTGTTGCACTGCTCTTCCTCCCCCCCCCGCCTCCCCTTCCCTCTCCGCCGTGGGGAGGACCGTGGAAGAGGACGGGGCTCCCTGCAGAGGGACAGGGAGAGGGGCGGCAAAAGCCCCAGCTACGCCGCTGATCCGTGAGCGACTATATGCATCGTCCACCGGGAAGCAGCAGCTGCCTTGGAGCCCTCATTCTGCACCTTGAGCTCAGGACTGAAGGGAGCAGCTCCCCAGGGTCTCCGGCAGGGTCCGGGCCAGCCTGAGCCAGAGATGTGGGCCCCTGTGCCCTCCTGCAGATGCCCTGCCCCTCCGCTGCGCCCCTTCCCCTTCCTGCCCCCTTGGGGGGGGGCGCCCTGCAGCCTCTGGCTCCACTCGGGGCCTCATCCTGCCAGGCCCACCTGCTCTCCCCCTCCTGCACCTCGGACTCCTCGCTCCGTCCCTGCAGCGGAATCCGGCTCCTCTCCGGGGAAACTCGCCAGGCCACGGGGCCGCTGCTCCTCCGCTCTCCTCGGCGGGGACAGGAAAGGGCAGCCGCTCTCGAGTCCCCCTGGCTGGCCCCCTTTCCTGCCTCTCTGGGCATCGGAGCTCGCTGGCTGTGGGTTGGGCCCGGGGGGGCTGCCAGGCTGGATGCGCCCCCTTGCGCTGTCCCTCAAAATTTATCCTTTCATTGGAATCTACCTGGCATCTTCTCGGATATCCAGAATGTTGCACAAATAAGTCTCCTTGTGATCTGATGTGCAGTCAATGGTTTCCTTATCAGAAAAATATTTTCAGAAAGCTGGGAGATGCCACCCTGCAGCCATAGCTGTCAATTTTCAGATTTGAAAATAAGGGATCAGCAGCCTCACCTGTCCCGGGGACAGTCTACTGGATATCTAACAGTCCGGAATAGCACCTGGAAATGGCATTGGAATAAGGGAATTTCCCGCAAAAAAGGGAAGGTTGACAGCTATGCCTGCAGCCCGAATGTGTAGCTGGAGGAGACAGTCCAGTTCCCAGCTCTGCTGGTTGGGATCATGCAATCACTTCGCTCCAGCAACCGACCTTTCCAAACCCTCCAACATTTCTCTGATGAAAATAGGAACATCCCATTCCATAAATATAATTTTCCTATTTATATACCGCACATCTTATTATGTTGACCCAGCCACTCTGGGAAGTTTCCAACATATATAAAAAACATAATAAAACATTAAACATTTTCAAACGTCCCTATACAGGATTGCCTTCTCAGAGGGCCCGGGGGTTGGATAACTCCATTCCCTCCAGCATTTCTTCAATGAAAATAGGGAGACCCTAAGGAAAAGCGGAATATTCTGGGATCAAATCAGAAACCAGGACAGCTTCTCTAAATCAGGGACATCCCTGGGAAATAGTGGCACTTGGAGGGTTTCTCTTTCCCTGCTTTTTCATTCGCTGCCTCTGGTCTCCTGCATCCATTTAGCAGAGGAGGGGAACGGTTTTGGCCTTCATACTTCTCCCACCCCACCCCCAATATAACCAAAAACACACACACCATTTTGGAGTGAGAACCAAAAAAATAAAATCATTTTATTATTTTATTACTTATTTTTGCAGTTCAATCTACCGTATCTATAAATTTTATTGTTTATAGCCAATAGCCACCACAATACAATATGAGCACAAATCACACAGCTGCAAAACAAAAGCCATTGCATGCTCCAGGCCAGGATAAATCTATAGCGTCCAAAATTAATTTTCACATTTCTTTCAATGGGAAGGATATAGGGCAGCAGAGTCCAGGTGTTGAGGTCCAGATTAGAGTTTCTATCATCCTTGACTGTCTGCCCTGCTGGCTGAAGCTGATGGGAACTGGACAACAACATCTGGGGACATCTCAATGGTTATTCTGTGATATACAGAATCTACAAAGGATTAAGGCACTGATCCAGAAGAGAATGAACTGAGAAGAGGCCCCACTGAATTATCTGAAGTGAAGCAGAGGAAGATCATTATATAATAATATTAATAATAATAATAATAATAATAATAATAATAATAATAATAATTTATTTATACCCCGCCCATCTGGCTGAGTTTCCCCAGCCACTCTGGGCAGCTTCCAATCAAGTGTTAAAAACAGTACAGCATTAAATATTAAAAACTTCCCTAAACAGGGCTGCCTTCAGATGTCTTTTAAACATAGGATTGCTGCTTATTTCCTTCACATCTGAAGGGAGGGTGTTTCACAGGGTGGGCGCCACTACAGAGAAGGCCCCCTGTCTGGTTCCCTGTAACCTCACTTCTCGCAATGAGGGAACCACCAGAAGGCCCTCGGCTCTGGATCTCAGTATCCGGGCTGAACGATGGGGGTGGAGATGCTCCTTCAGGTATACAGGACCAAGGCCGTTTAAGGCTTTAAATGTCAGCACCAACACTTTGAAGTGTGCTCAGAAACGTACTGGGAGCCAATGCAGATCTCTCAGGACCGGTGTTATGTGGTCCCGGCAGCCACTAAATGTTAATAAGCAGAAACCTGTGCAGAAACAGAGACAATATGGCTGATGTGAAAGAAAAATATTTCATAACAAACTATAAGAGAATTCAAGGGGGAACGTGTTATTCTAAAGCAGCAATGCTGCAGCAAGCAAAGGCTCTAGCAGCTCAGACAGCTGCTTGTGGCTGCAAAGCCAGACAGGATGTTTGTGACTGTTGCCATGGAAACAAAGGGGCAGTCCATTCTCCTTATTGAGCACAGGATATGAGCTCAGTGTGTGTCATATGACCTGTACAGGATGTACATGGGTGGAGTTAGGAGTTTCTCTCTGTTTGTTGAAGAGAGCAGACATCTTTTACTGTATGGCTGCTAAATACAGGAATAAAAGCATGTAGTTACATTTCTGTCTGAGTCTGATTCCCCTCCCTGGGGATATGCAGGGAGGAGGAGAAGGAGGAGAAGCAGTTGGTGTGTTTTTCTCACAGCCTGAGGAAAATCGCCGGAACGGACCTCGTGTGTTTTTCCTGCCGGGAGTTGCCGGAGGGAGGTCTAAGGAATTCAGCCGGTGCCTGGACAGATAGGCACATACCTCTGACCGAGCTAGAATTCCAACAGTGGTAGCAGATGCCGGTTGCTGGTTTTCTTCGATCCATGGGAGTCTGCATCAAGAAGTGGCAGAGCTACTGTATTCATCGCTCCATGGAAGCCTGAGGTGAGAAAGCTGATTCTCTGCAGCCAGAAGCTGACCAGAGGAAGCTGAAAGTCAAGCTACGGAGCCCAGGTATGAGATTTTCGGGCTTAGAAGTGTGAATGCAGATTGATTCATTCTCTGCTTCAAGGGAGCAACGTTTACGAATAACAGCTCCGAGAGAGAAGAGCTCTGCATTCCAAACATTCTTGTGGTTTTTCCTGTCCAAGGAAAGGAATGCTGTTGCTTAGCAACGCAGGCCAGTTTCACGAGAGGGCTGGAAGTCAGGCTATGCCTCAGAGAGGCAAAAACAGCCTATGTTTTGACTAGGCCCTTATGAACACTTAGAAGGGGACTTTCCAAGCGGCCAGTGTTATAGCTGCCAGGTGCACAAGAGTGTAAACAAGCCAGCTATTGGATTTTAGAGGCTTGTGTTTGAGAGTCAATGCAAGGACTCAAAATGGATGCAAAGAAGGGAGGTCTGCCTTCTCCACCCCTCCTGACCAGTGACAATTATGCATCTTGGTCTATTAAGATGAAGGCCTTGCTGCAGAATCAGAGACTGTTTGGGGTGATTGAGAACCCCATCCCTGCTGCACCAACGCGTGCTTGGGAGTCACAGGATGTGAAGGCCAGAACTGCTATAATTCTGTGCGTGTCAGACTCTCAGCTTATTCATATACAGTGGTGCCCCGCAAGACGAACGCCTCGCAAGACGCTTGACAGCTGTAGCGCTAATCCGCTAAGCTGTCAATGGGCTTGCTTCGCAAGACGAAAAAACCACTAGACGAAGAGAATCGCGGAACGGATTATTTTCGTCTTGCGAGGCACCACTGTACAAGATTTACAGCACGCGAAAGATGTTTGGGACACGCTGAGAAGGACATATCAGAGAGATGCAGGTTCTTCAGCGTTGCTGTATTTTGAGAAGCTGACCAACCTGAGGCTTGATGGAGATGTTCAAGCGCACCTGACGGAAATGAAATTTATGCGTCAGCAGATGGTTGAACGCAATTTCCGTCTGCAGGAGGAAGTGTTTTGCTTCATGGTGATCAACAGTCTGAATCGGACTTACAAAACAGTTGCCAGTCAGCTGGGGTCCCTCCCAGCGCAAGATCTAACGTCGGACAGGGTCTTTGCCTTGGTTCTGAACGAACAGGACAGACTAGCTGCCCTGGAGGTCAAGGACAGGGGAGACAAGAACGGAGTTCTAACACCCCCACTGCTGAAGCTACTGGAGGAGACGCTGTAGCTTTGAACGTTGTCTGATGTCACAATTGTGGACAGACTGGGCATCTTCAGCGGTACTGCAAGAAGCCACGTCAGCACAGAGGAGCCAAGGCGAACTCCACAAAGTCTGATGCGTCAGACAAAGGTCACACCAAGCCAAAGGCAAAGACTGCAAAGGCTTTGATGTTGCTAAAAGCCACACCAGAAGCAGGGAATTTCTTTGTCCTAGACACTGGGTGTACGCAGCATATGTGTCGACACCGAGGACTATTTTCGTCGTTTAAGAAGCAAAGCTTCGCGGTGCAACAAGCCAACGGTCAAGAGCTAGAAGCCACCGGAATTGGGACTGTGTATCTTCAAAGTCTGAACTTGACTATAAACAATGTTTATTTGGTTCCAGAGTTGAAGTACAATCTGCTCAGCGTATCACAGATTGCCAAGAAGGGACTAAAACTGTCCTATGATGATCAACACTGCGAGATCTACAAAGATGGAGAGTTGTATCTTTCTGCCAAAGAGAAAGATGGACTGTATTTGTTGACTTTTGATCAAAGTGATTACATGAAATGTAATTCTTGTGATTCTAACATTATCTCTTTTGCAGGTGTAGCCAAGAACACCAAGCAGGTCACCTCGAGGGTCGACAAGGCATTTCAGCGGGTGTATGCTGATGTGATTGGTCCTTTAGCACCATCTAGAGGCAATGCAAAGTATTACCTGATATGTGTTGATTCTTTCACAGGTTTTGTCTGGATTTATCTTTTGGAGAGACCAAAAGACGCCTTAGAAAGGTTTAAAGAGTTTTGTGGCAAAGTTAAAAATATGCATGATGCTGACATAGATTGTCTGTGCACAGATGAGAAGCCAATTTTTCTTTTACAGGATTTCCAGAGGTTCCTGAAGAAGAAAGGGATAAGACACAAAATTGCTAGTTCCGAAGAAGCTTGGAACAGATGTGTCTGTGTTAGGGTGAACAAAGAATTGCAAAAGGGAATGGAAGCGCAATTGCTTAGTTCACATCTGCCACATGAGTACTGGGCTGAGTCGCTAATGTCATTTTGTTATACGTGGTTGAGAAAGTTTTCAAAAGAGTTGGGATGTTCTCCTTTTGAGAAACTGTTCCACAGACAACCTTCTGTTGCCCATTTCAAGGTTTTTGGGTCTCATGTGAGGACAGAAGCTCCGGGTGGAGTTAAGAATGCCAGAGGCATTTTTGTGGGTTATGAAAAGGGTCTCTACAGAGTAATTTTGTCTGAATCTGGTAAGGTGATTCTCACAAAATTTATAGAGAGTACCCCTGAACAGGAGAGAGTGATTGTTCACACATTTCCCACAGGTGATGATGATGATGATGAGTTTGATCTTATTGAGTTCAGTAGTACTGATGATGACAGCGATAGCTCAGACAGCTCAGTTGTCACAGTCATTGAGAGGAAATCTCACATAATGACTAGACCCTCAGAAGAGGAGGATGAACCACTGATTAAGCTTAGTACTGGTTCTCAAGAGAGTTCAGAGGCTGAACCAGAAAGCAGAGAAGAGCAGCACCTCTTACGTAGGTCTGAGAGAGCAACGAAGGGTGTGCCACCCAAGAGGTATTCAAAGGAGTTTGCCAACCTAGCTATTACATGTGTTGCTGTTGTAAACGACCAAGGACAAATTGAAGCTGTGTCTGAGTCAGAGACAAAGGCACAACAGAGAGTTGCTAACCAAGGTAATGCAGAAGCACTCATTCCTTGGAAGTCACACAACCAGAGAGGTACATTGGTAAAACCAGTGGCAGATAGTTCCAAGGGTGGAACTGAAACAACAGGGGAATGTTATAAGTATAACAACTGTTTGTTTTCTTCTCTGGATGACGCTTTGCTCGCAGCACGCATGGATACTCTAGGGGGAGTATGTTATTCTAAAGCAGCAATGCTGCAGCAAGCAAAGGCTCTAGCAGCTCAGACAGCTGCTTGCTGGTTTTCTTCAATCCATGGGAGTCTGCATCAAGAAGTGGCAGAGCTACTGTATTCATTGCTCCATGGAAGCCTGAGGTGAGAAAGCTGATTCTCTGCAGCCAGAAGCTGACCAGAGGAAGCTGAAAGTCAAGCTACGGAGCCCAGGTATGAGATTTTCGGGCTTAGAAGTGTGAATGCAGATTGATTCATTCTCTGCTTCAAGGGAGCAACGTTTACGAATAGCCATCGGGATAAGTCCGGGAAGTCCTCCATGGTCTCATCGACGGCGATCTCCTCTGCTTCCATCTCTTGGGAGGTGTGTTCGAAACCTGGAGCCACCCCCAAATCACCCAAGACCCCCTCTCCCCGTCGCCTGGGGTGACACTGCGTGCCAAGGTTCCTTCGGCAGGTCTCTGCGCCAGCCCACTTCGGGTTGGTCCTCCCACCAATAAGATCCTCCCGTGCCAAACCCTGAGAGCGATCCCTCTGGGGAACTGGTCCCCGGAGCCGTCTCCTCAGCGGAAGAGAAACCCTGCAAAGTGCTGGCTGAGAGTGTGGGTGTGAAAAGATATTCGTCGAAATAATCCGCTGGCATGGGTTTGTGCGGGAAAATTGTATGGAATTCTTCCTTGAGCCACTGCTCCTCCACTGCATAATGCGCTTCGACTTGGTAAGGCCCTAGCTGCTTGTGTCCTAGCTTCTTCTTGGCTAACGATCTGGCCAGGACTGCCTGGGCTGCTAACCAGACCCAGTCCCCCACCCGGATGTCCTCTCCAACTCTCCTGTGTCGGTCTGCCTGCACTTTGTAAGCTTGTTTTGCTAGCTCTAACTGCCTCCTGAGCTGCTCGTGGACCTCCTGTAACTCCGCTGCCACTGCCTCTGCTCCCTGCGGCTCCCCCTCCCTCACCTTCTCCAAACCCGGGAAGGTTCTGGGATGTCGCCCATTGTTGGCGAAAAACGGTGTCACCCCCGTGGACACGTGCTTCGTGTTGTTGTAGGCAAACTCGGCCAGCGGTAGGTAGTGCACCCAGGTCGAGGGCTGCTGGTTCGCGTAGCATCTCAGGTACTGCTGCATGACGGCGTTGACCCTTTCTGCCTGTCCGTTGGTCTGCGGGTGTCTCGCCGACGCCAGGTTGACCTTGACGTTCAGGATGCCCATCAGCTTCTGCCAGAAGTTGGAGATGAACTGGCGCCCCCGGTTGGACAGGATAGACCGTGGTAGGCCGTGCACCTTGAACACGTGGTCTATGAACAGCTTGGCGGTCTGCTCGGCTGTGGCCACCTTCGCGCAAGGAATGAAGTGGGCCATCTTGGTGAACAGGTCTACTACCATGAGTACTGCTGTCTTTCCCCTCGAACTGGGCAGATCAGTGACAAAGTCCAGAGCCACCCTCTCACGGTTCGAACGGTGTCTGTAGCGGTTCCAACAGTCCCGCCAGTGGCCTGTGTACCGGCTTGGCCCTTTGGCAGGTGTTGCACCTATTGACATAATCCGCGACCTCCCCCCGCATCTTGGGCCACCAAAAGTCTCTGGCTACTAATTCCACCGTCTTCTCTTTGCCGAAGTGCCCAGCACTGGGCGCGTCGTGCAACTGTTGCAGTACTCTCGCTCGGAGGTCGTCTCCCGGCACGTAGAGGGCCCCTTTGCGGATGAGCAGTCCGTCACGTATCTGGAACTCGTCGCCCCTTGCCGTGCCGCTGCGCACCTCCTCCATCTTGGCTCGAGCGAAGGGGTCCGTCTGCAGCGCGTGACGTACCGTGTCCAGGTCCACCGTGGCTGAGGCGCATGCCCACGCTTCCGGTGCGAAAATGTGCTTGGCCGCCGCCGGTGCCTCTTCCTCTAGATACTGCGGTTTCCTGGATAGCGCATCCGCCATGATGTTGCTGTCTCCCGGGATGTATTCTATCCTGAAGTCGAAATCTGCAAAGAACTCCGCCCAGCGGATGTGCCTCTGGTTCAGGAACCTCGCCGTGCGCCAGTACTCCAAGTTCTTATGGTCCGTGCGGACCTGCACTGTGTGTTTGGCTCCGATGAGGAAGTGCCGCCACGCCTTGAAGGCTGCATGAATGGCCAGCAACTCCCTGTCCCAGATGGTGTAGTTCTGTTCCGACTTGCTGAGTTTCCTGGAGTAGAAAGCGCACGGCCTCCAGTCCCCCTGGTGGTCTTGCTGCAACAGGACGGCCCCCACGGCTCTGTCTGAGGCGTCCGTCTCCACCCTCATGGGCCTGGTGGGGTTCACATGTAGTAGTTGTTCTTCGGACGCGAAGAGACGCTTGAGTTTCTGAAAGGACTGCTCCGCCTGCTCAGTCCAGATGATCTTCTTCTTCTTGGAACTGAGGGTGTCGGTGATGGCCGCCGTCTGCATAGCGAAACCCTTGATGAATTTGCGATAAAAGTTGGCAAAGCCGACAAAACTCTGGACCTCCTTCCGATTGCGCGGGCTTTTCCAGTCCAGCACCGAATGGACCTTGGCGCTGTCCATGGCGAGTCCCTTGTCGGACAGCTTGTAGCCCAGGAAATCCACCTAGGTCCTGTCGAACTGGCACTTCTCCAGCTTGGCGTAAAGCCTGTGGTCCCTCAGCCGCTGCAGGACTTCCTTGACATCTCTCTCGTGAGCCTCCTGCGACTCCGAGAAGATCAGGATGTCGTCCAGGAAGCAGACGCACTTCTTGTAGAGGAGACCCGCTAAGACGTGGTGCATGAAGGCCTGAAAACAGTGGGAACCATTCTGCAATCCAAAAGGCATAACTCTATATTCATAGGTGCCTAGTGGCATAAACATGGCCGTCTTCCACTCGTCGCCTTCCCTCACGCGTATGAGATTGTACGCTCCGCGTAGATCCAACTTAGTAAAGATGCGACCCTTCCTCACCGTCGCCAGCAGGTCGTCGATCTTGGGCATGGGGAAGGCTGAGGGCTTGGTTTTCGAGTTCAAGATTCTGTAATCAACTACCAGCCTCTTTTGGGGCATGTCCCGCTTCTTCACAAAAAACACGGGACTGCCCCCTACCGCCTTGGACTCTCGGATGAATCCCCTCTTCAAATTGTGATCTATGAACTCCCTGAGTTCCTGCAGTTCATCCTCAGACATGGAATACAGTTTCCCCGTCGGCAGCGTCGCCCCCAGCAGGAGGTCAATTTTGCAGTCGTAGGGTCTGTGGGGAGGCAGCTTGTCCGCTTCCTTCTCGCAGAAAACCTCCAAAAACTCTTTGTACTTGTTGGGTACTGCTTGCAACATGCCTATGTTCAGCTGTGGTCCTTCCTCGTGCCCCTCCTCTTCCGGGTCAGCGAGGATGCAGTGTTCTGTGCAGTAGGAGGAGCCGAAGGTCAGTTGACGCTGGTACCATGCTAATGCCGGGCTGTGCCTGTCCAGCCAACTCATGCCCAACACTATGGGCGTGTCTGACAGGTGGGTGACATTGAAGCTGATGACTTCGCGGTGATTTCCAATTCGCATCACCATTGGAGGTGTCTGCTGCAGCACTTGCCCTCCCAGTAGCTCTCTGCCGTCCACCGTGACTACGTTCAGGGGCATCGTGGCCGGTAGGAGTGCCACGTTGTGTTGCTTGAGAAAATCCTCTCTGATAAAGTCTGCACTGCTCCCAGAGTCAATGGTAATAGGGACTTCCATGGTGAGCCCATGGGGAAGCTGGAGGGATGCGGTGAGCTGCACCACTGGTTTGGGTGGGAGGGGGTCTGTGGGCTGTGAGATCCCTGGGGACTGCTTCACTGACTTGTCTGGCTGGGCCCCAGTGCCTCCGATTCCAGCCAGACCATTCCGTTTCCCTGCTGTGGTGCACTCTGCTGAACTGATTCTGTTACTGTTGCTGATGCTGCAGTGTGCTTGTGAATCCTCCGGGGACACTCTTTCACCATGTGCTGAGCACTGTCGCAGATGTAACATTTCCTGTTCCCTCTAGGAGGCTTCGTTTTGACTGCTCCCGGCGTTAGGGCTCCGGCTGCTGACTGAGCCTTAGCACCACCTATCTCCATCGGCTCTTCTCCCCCTCCCAGCGGAGGCGTGGATTGAGCGCGCGCTGTTTCCCTGGGAAAGGAGGGAGGTGCTCTTGCTGGCGTGCGTCCCCAACGCCCTTCCTTCTTGCCCCAAGGGCGTTCTTCCAGGCGCACCCCAATCGTTAGCGCCCTCTGCACCACATCTTTGGTGGTCTGGGGTCTCTCCCCCCTGGCAATTTCGTCTTTCACAGCTCCGTTCAGCCCCTCCCAGAACAGGTCCCTGACGGCAGCTGACTCTTTCTCCCACCCCAGTGCGTTGACCAATGTGAAAAAACGGGAGTGATATTGTCTCACAGTGGCTCTGCCTTGTCTCAGTCCATGAACCTCCTTCCTGGCGATATCTACATCAATCTCTGACAAAAAGCACGCATCCATCGCTTTAATGAAGGCATCCGCATTCCGGAGGGCTGGATCCTTATCTCTCCAGAGATTGCGCAACCATGCTTTAGCTTCTCCATGGAGATGACTGACTATGAATCCTACTTTCTCCTCATCTCTAAAGTCCTTCTCCAGCAACTTTAGCGCATAAATCACGTCTGCTCTGAAGTTAGGATACTGCTGCAGGTTCCCATCGAAATGAGACACAAGGCTCCCTCTTCTCTTCCCCAGCCCAATCCCCTCTGGTCTGGGTCCCGGCAGCCCCTGTGTAGTCAACGTTTCTCGTGGAATCCCTCTGACCACTGTCACTGCCTAAACCCCCTCGGATTCCTCCTCCTCGCTCTCCATTTGCTCCCCCTCCTGTGTCTCTGCTCCTGAACCCCTGACAGGTAGCTTCTCTTCCTTTTCATTTATTAGTTTTCATTGGCAGTGAGAAAGATCGGGGGGCCCAGGGCATAGTTGGTTGCCTTCAGTTGACTGCAGTAAAGGTGGCGGAGGCTGAACCATTTTGAGGAAGAGATAGTTGTAATTCTTGGTTTGGTCCTTCAAGTAAAGGTAAAGGTAAAGGGACCCCTGACCATTAGACCCAGATGTAGACAACTCTGGGGTTGCGGCGTTCATCTCACTTTACTGGCCGCCGGAGCCGGCGTACAGCTTCTGGGTCATGTGGACAGCATGACTAAACTACTTCTGGTGAACCAGAGCAGCGCACAGAAACGCCGTTTACCTTCCCGCCGGAGTGGTATCTTAATTGCCCTGGGAGCCGAGCCAGAGCTGCCAAGATAAGGACTCTTTGAGGTAAAGAGAGAGGCTCGGGCTCAAGAAAAACCTGAAATGGAATTTTTCCAAGCTGCTGAATGCCCTAAGTTAAATGAAAAAAATGATCAGACCTGGGCAAAATGGTGTGAGAGTTTGCTGCGTCAGTATGGAGTATGGCATACTGTGTCTCAAGCCCCTCCAGTTCCTCTGACAGATAAATGGAGGGCCCAGGATTCGAGGGCCATTGACATAATCGTCTTGTCCGTCTCTCTAGAGGAAATAAAAACTCTTGCTGGCAACGTGATGACACCTAAGATGTGGAATGTTTTGAAAGCTGCCCATCTGCCAATCGTCCCAGCTCAGAGTCTGAATGCCCAGGGTGTGAGTGCATCGGAGGTCCTGGCTGTTTCCCAGAATGCGAGTGAATGCAGGGATGCAGAGGGCACCCGTTGCAAACTGCAGAGGGAGCAGACTGTGATGTCAGCCCAGGCAGCATTCCAGCCTCCAGGGGGAGCCAAGGAGTCGGCAGCTGAGAGCTCTGTTTCTCGTGGGAGCCAAGGTCATCGTCTTTGCAGAGGCCGGAAGGCCAGAGGTAAACAAAGACAGATGCCTGCAGATGGCCCGAAGCAGAGGGGGGGTGAAGAGCCCACGCCAGTGGAAAACAAAGCGTTGTTTGCTGGCACTGCTTCACCAAAGGCTAAAGGCAAGTCTGATGGCCAGGAGCAGGGGGACAAGCTGCAAAAGCCTATGCCGGTGGAAAACAAGGTTTTGCTTGCTGAAAAGACTGCTCCAAAAGCCAGGTTTATTGTGGACTCAGGCGCCAGGCGCCATTTATCAAAGGATAGACACCTTTTTATCTCCTTCACACCGCAAGACGGAGAGATCCACCTGGCTGATGGAAGGACGTTGCAAATTGCAGGAGAAGGGACTGTTAAACTTGCAAGTTTGCATACAACCATCAGTAATGTACTTTATGTTCCAGGAGCTGCGGACAATTTGCTAAGTGTCCCACAACTGACTGAGCGTGGTTTTGAGATTTCCTTCAAGAGGAGCGTCTGTGTCATCAGGAAAGGCAAAGAGGACGTTTTGCATGCAAAGTTTATGGATGGTTTATTCTGTATAACTTATGATGACAATGCTGTTGTGTCTAATGCTGATTCTTGTTGTGTTGCACAAACTAACAAAGTTCTTCATGCAGGATGCATTCACGATGCACATCAAAGATTTTGTCACCTCTCTTGGCAAGCGCTAGCCAAGATGCCAGAGTTGGTTGAAGGTTTGAACATCAAACCTTGTAAGTATCACATGAAATGTGTATCTTGTGCAGAGAACAAGGTGAAGGTTGCTCCAAAAGGCAAGGAGTCTAGCAGGCAGGCTTCCAAACCCTACCAGCTAGTGCTCGCAGACCTGGTTGGTCCACTTGCGCCATCTTTGGGAGTAGCAAGGTACTTCATGGTTCTAATTGATTCTTTTTCCAGGTACATTCATGTGTTTATGCTTGAGCAGAAATCGCAAGCATTCCCTAAGTTCAAGGCATTCTGTGCTTGGTTGGAGAATGTTCGTGGTAAACGTATCGGCTGTCTTTTTACCGATCGGGGCGGGGAGTTCACTTCTCAGCAGTTTGAAGCTTTCCTGACTGAGAAGGGAATCCAGCATGACTTGTCAACGCCTAGATCGCCATGGATGAATGGACTTGCGGAGCGAGCAAATCAAACTTTGCTTCAAGGCCTGAAAACCTTGTTGCATGATGCCAACCTCCCTGAGAAGTTTTGGGGGGAAGCTCTGTCAACGGTTGTTTATACCGTTAATCGGAGACTGTCATCACCCATAGGTTGCACTCCGTACGAGAAGATGTTTGGTAAGAAACCGAACGTCAAGCACATGAAAATCTTTGGTTCTGACATGTGGGTACACACCCCACAAAGCAACAAGCTTGGGAAGCGTGGGGCACATGGTTTGTTCATGGGGTACGAAAAAGGTGCATACAGAATATGGATGACTAACTCTAAGTCCATTAAGTTCACCAAGAGTGTTGAGTACAATCCAAAGTGGGGGGGAAATGTGGGAATTTTCCAGAGTTACCCAGAGGAGGATGGAGGTGGTGTGCACAAACCAGATAATGTTGAGAAAGCTGAGGATGAGGATCAGGATGATGATCAGAGTTCGGATTCCAGTTCAGTTGGTGGCGCTGCTGCTGCTGTCAGTGACAGTGATGACACAGCAGACTACAAGAGCGCAAAGGCCTCAGTCAGACCATCTGATGCGTCTGACAATGAACTGGAAGAACCACTGTTCACCATTGGTCACTTTTCTCCTAAGAAGGAGGAGATGAATCCAGAAGACTTACGTCTAGTTCGCAGGTCTGAAAGGGCGACCAAAGGCAGACCTCCAAAGAGATTTGCTGATGAGTTTGCTAAGACGGCAACTGCTGTTCTTAGTAGCTCAGAGAAGGTGTGGGAACCTTCAAGCTTCAAAGAGGTTCAGGAGTTAACCTCTAAAGATGCTGAGCCTTGGCTAAATGCCATGAAGGCTGAAGTTGATTCCTTGAATAGGAACCAAACTTGGGAATTGGTACCGGTAGTCCCAGGAATGAGACTGGTTGGCAGCAAATGGGTCTTCAAGGCCAAGACAGATCAGAATGGCGAGGTTGTCAGACACAAAGCCAGATTGGTTGCCAGAGGTTTTTCACAGGTACCAGGACAGGATTACCACGAGACCTACTCGCCCACCGTCAAATATGAGAGCATTCGGCTGATGCTCAAGACAGCTGCAGAGGAGAAACTGCATGTTTCCCATCATGACATTAATACAGCTTTTTTGTATGGGATTTTGGAGGAGCAGCTGTACATGCTTCCACCTGATGGGATGCAGATACAGAAGGGAATGGTCTGTAAACTGCGGAAATCCTTATATGGTCTCAAGCAGAGTGCCAGGTGTTGGAACACAAAACTCACTGAGACATTGCTTTCTCTAGGTTTTCACCAGGGCAAAGCTGATCCATGTGTGTTTGTCAAGGAGGAGGGGCAAAACAAACTGTATTGTTTATGTTTTGTTGATGATCTTTTGATGTTTTGGAAGAATCAGGCTTTTTACCAAAGCACCCTAGCTCAACTGAAGGAGCACTTTGACATGAAGGATCTTGGTGAGGTATCCAACTATTTTTCTCTGCAGGTGGAGAGGGACCAAGCAGGTAATTTTCTGGTACACCAAACACAGAAAATTGCTGATGTATTAACCAGGTTGAATTTGGTTGATGGAAACCCAGCAGACACACCGATGGTGACAGGTTACCAGGTAGATGGTACTGCTGAAGCGTTTTCTGACACTACGCTGTACAGATGCATTCTAGGCAAGTTGAATTTCATTGCTAGATGCTCAAGACCTTCCAGTAGCACCTTAAAGACCAACTAAGTTAGTTCTTGGTATGAGCTTTCGTGTGCATGCACATGAAAGCTCATACCGAGAACTAACTTAGTTGGTCTTTAAGGTGCTACTGGAAGGAAAAAATTTGTTTGTTTTGACTATGGCAGACCTACACGGCTACCTATCTGTAACAGCTCAAGACCTGACATTGCTGTAAGCACTAACCTGCTTAGCAGACATGCTAACAATTTTACTGTTCAGGATTGGAAAGCTCTGAAGCGCATAGCCCGCTATTTGAAAGGGACTATGCACTACAGGCTGAGGTTCACCAGTCAGAAGACTGGAGGTATTGAAATCTTTGCAGATGCAAGTTTTGGAAGTGACACCACGGATGGTACAAGCACTTCTGGAGTGTGCTACATGTACAACCACTGTCTGTTTGACTGGCTGTGCAAAAAGCAGACGACAGTGAGCCTAAGTTCCTGTGAAGCAGAACTCAATGCTTTGTCATTTTCACTCATGGATTGTGAATGGTTGATGCAACTGTTTAAGGACATTGGGGTTACTGTGAAATGTCCTATACAAGTGTATCAAGACAATAGATCCTGTTTGGCTTTGCTGAACTCAGAGAGTTGCAAGCAAAGAACCAAGTACTTGCAGATTAAGCTACATCGTGCAAGAGAGTGTATTCAGAAAGGACTGATTCAGGTGTCCTACATGGCAGGAAATGAAATTCCTGCTGATCTGTTGTCTAAGGTTGTTAACAGAGAACAACTTAAGGTTTACGTACAGAGGTTGCAATTGGGTTGAACCACAGGTACTACAGGTTACACGGAAAGGGGGAGGATGTTAGGATATTTCTGTTCCAACTTAAGAGAGAGCAGGCTTGTGAGTCACAGAGTCTGCGCATTTCCTTTTACAGGATGTTTATGTTTGCTATTGCTTTCGTTTTCTCTCTCTCTGCGCCAGAACACGCTAGCAGGCAGTCATGTTTGTTCTTTGTTCTGACCAACGCTGAATAAACATTCTAAATGATACTCTCCTGAGTGCAACTTTTGCTGTGTGAATTCTGCTGGCAGAGTGTGCACCAGCCCAAGAATGTGGCAAGCTATTTCTTAGGCTTCGTGTCGCTAATTGCTGATACTGAATCTACGGGAGGTCGATGGATCGTCCGGCACCCGGCATGGGGGCTCAGATGGACTTTATCTCCCTGGCAGTATCCCAACAGTTCCGTGTGCTACGCTGGCCGGCCAGATGCGGCTTGTCACGCTGGCCACGTGACCCGGAAGTGTCTGCGGACAGCGCTGGCTCCCGGCCTATAGAGTGAGATGAGCGCACAACCCTAGAGTCTGGCAAAACTGGCCCGTACGGGCAGGGGTACCTTTACTTTACCTTTACAACAATGCTGTATATTGCTCCCCGCTTATTTAACTTATATGCGGAATTCAACATGCGAAAGGCTGGAGTGGATGAATCCCAAGCCAGAATTAAGATTGCCGGAAGAAATATCAACAACCTCAGATATGCAGATGACACAACCTTGATGGCAGAAAGCAAGGAGGAATTAACCTCTTAATGAGGGTGAAAGAGGAGACCGCAAAATATGGTCTGAAGCTCAACATCAAAAAACCGAAGATGATGGCCACTGGTCCCATCACCTCCTGGCAAATAGAAGAGGAAGAAATGGAGGCAGTGAGAGATTTTACTTTCTTGGGCTCCATGATCACTGCAGATGGTGACAGCAGTCACGAAATTAAAAAGCGCCTGCTTCTTGGGAGAAAAGCAATGACAAACCTAGACAGCATCTTAAAAAGCAGAGATATCACCTTGCCAACAAAGGTCTGTATAGTTAAAGCTATGGTTTTCCCAGTAGTGATGTATGGAAGTGAGAGCCGGACCATAAAGAAGGCTGATCGATGGAGAATTGATGCTTTTGAATTATGGTGCTGGAGGGAACACGACAAGGTTCCCAATTTCCCTATTGCTTTTTATATCGGTCCTGGAGGTTCTCTTAAATATGATTAGAAGGGACCAATTGGTTAACGGTATACAAGTCGGAGCCAAACAGTACAAATTGAAAGCATTTGCTGGTGATCTAGTATTGACATTACAGGAGCCAGAATCTAGTACTAAAAGAGTATTGGAACTGATTCAAGAATTTGGTCAGGTTGCAGGATTCAAGTTGAGTAAGTTAAAAACTAAGGTCTTAGAGAAAAATCTAACAGTGACTGAGAGGGAGAGGTTTCAGAAGGAGACAGGTTTAACATTGGTTAAGAGAGTGAAATACCTGGGGGTTAATATGACTGCCAAGAATGTGAATTTATTCAAAGATAATTATGAAAAATGCTGGACGGAAGTGAAAAAGGATTTAGAAATATGGTCAAATCTGAAGCTTTCATTGCTAGGCCGTATTGCTGTGATAAAAATGAATGTATTGCCAAGAAGTGGCAGAGAGATATTTCTAGATTTGTCTGGCAGGGCAAGAAGCCCAGAATAAAATTTAAAAGACTAACTGATGCAAAAGAAAGAGGTGGATTTGCCCTGCCAGACCTTAAACTTTACTATGAATCAGCTGCTTTTTGCTGGCTGAAAGAATGGCTGCTTCTTGAAAACTCAGACATTTTGGATTTAGCAGGTTTCAATAATGTATTTGGGTGGCATGCATATTTGTGGTATGATAAGGTCAAAGCACAGAAAGCGTTTAAAAACCATATTGTCAGGAAAGCAATATTTAATGTCTGGATAAGATATAAGGACTTATTTGAAAATAAACCCCCAAGGTGGTTGTCACCAATGGAAGCGAAGGCTCAGAAAAAGCTCAATATGGAGGCCAAATGGCCGAAATATTGGGAAATTTTGGAACAAGAGGGAGATAAATTAAAATTGCAGAGCTATGAAAAACTAAAAAACAAAGTGCGAGATTGGCTTCATTATTACCAAATAATGGAGGCATACAATTTGGACAAGAAGATTGGCTTCCAGGTGGAAAAAAAAAAATGGAAACAGAACTGTTAGACCCCCAAACTAAGACTCTGTCAAGAATGTATAACTTGCTGTTGAAATGGAACACTCAGGATGAAACGGTTAAATCTGCTATGATTAAATGGGCACAAGATGTGGGACACAACATTATGCTGGCTGACTGGGAATAGTTATGGACCACAGGTATGAAGTTCACGGCATGTAATGCCTTAAGAGAGAATATTATGAAAATGATATACAGGTGGTACATGACACCAGTTAGGCATGCAAAAATATATCATTTGCCTGACAATAAATGTTGGAAATGTAAAGAGACTGAAGGTACATTCTTTCACCTTTGGTGGATGTGCCCAAGGATTAAGGCTTTCTGGGAGATGATCTATAATGAAATGAAAAAGGTATTTAAATATACCTTTCTGAAGAAACCAGAGGCCTTTCTCCTGGGCATGGTCGGTCAGTTGGTGTTAAAGGATAGAATTTTTTAAATGTATGCTACAACAGCAGCAAGAATACTTATTGCAAAGTATTGGAAGAAACAAGATCTACCCACCCGGGAAGAATGGCAGATGAAGGTGATGGAGTACATGGAACTGGCGGAAATGACTGGCAGAATCCGAGTCCAGGGAGAAGAGTCGGCAGAAGAAGATTGGAAGAAATTTAAATACTATCTACAGAAACATTGTAAAATTAAGGAATGTTAGAAGGATGCTGGAATGAAGTTATGCGGTTTTAGCAGTAATGTTATAGAATTAGGTAAAATTAGATCATGAATAGGTGAGAATGTAAAGTTACAATATATTAAGATAAATCATTAAGATAAAAGCAAAAATGGAAAGGATTTGCTGAAGTAACCAATTGAACTAGAATACAAAAAAGGGAGGTGTGAGGAGGTCAGGGAAACAAGTAAATGAAAGACATGTAAAGATTGATTTGTATTTAATTGTTTTTATTTTTCTGTACTTTGTTTTTTTCTGATTTCTTTTTCTTTTTGTAATTCTTTGAAATTTTAATAAATATTATTTATTTTTAAAAAAAGAATTATGGTGCTGGAGGAGACTCTTGAGAGTCCCATGGACTGCAAGAAGATCAAACCTATCCATTCTGAAGGAGATCAGCCCTGAGTGCTCACTGGAAGGACACATACTGAAGCTGAGGTTTCAATACTTTGCCCACCTCATGGGAAGAGAAGACTCCCTGGAAAAGACCCCCCTGATGTTGGGAAAGATGGAGGGCACACGGAGAAGGGGACGACAGAGGACAAGATGGTTGGACACTGTCCTCAAAGCTACGAACATGAGTTTGACCAAGCTGCGGGAAGCAGCAGAAGACAGGAATGCCTGGCGTGCTCTGGTCCATGGGGTCATGAAGAGTCGGACACAAATAAACGACTAAACAACAACAAACTTGCCAAATGAACCTTATATTGGCCCGTTTGACAAGACCAGCTACCATGTTTGAGTTGTTGTTGTTTTTTGGGGGGGAGGGGAAAGGCTTAAGCATAATTTTGGGAGGCAGCAAATGGTCACATTTATTTATTTATTTTTAATAATATTTATTAAGGTTTTAAAGGTTACAAAAAGAAAAAATAATAACATCATATTAAACAACATCAAAAACAACACATCATAACAAGCAAAGAAAAAAAGAAAAAAATACAAAAACAGAAAAATAAAGTCCATTAAAAAAATAACACATCGAATCTTCCTATAACTTATCATTTGTTAGCTTGTTTTCTTGACCTCCTCACACCTCCCTTTTTTATATTCTACTTCGGTTAACTATTTCAGCAAATCCTTTCCATCTTTTACAATTTTTGTCCTGTAATTTATCTTAATATGATATAACTTTACTTTCCCTCGTTTCACCAATTAACAGTCTATTTTTTCCTAATCCTTTATAACATTTCTGCTAAAACCACATAAGTTCATTCCAATATCTTTCTAACATTCATTAATTTTACAATGTTTCTGTAAATAGTCTTTAAATTTCTTCCAATCTTCTTCCACCGACTCTTCTCCCTGGTCTCGGATCCTGCCAGTCATTTCCACCAGTTCCATATAGTCCATCACCTTCATCTGCCATTCTTCCCTGGTGGGTAGATCTTGTGTCGTAAATGGTCACATTTAAGACCTATGGAATCGGTTATCTGTCACATGAGAAACAAGGCCTGATTCCCGCCCCCACCCCTTAATCCTCTCTAGCTATTTGCTGATCCATCAACCCAGATGGAACTAAAAATATTCCTAGTTCCCCGAATTCCTGTCAAAACTATCCCAAGGTGGTGTCATCCATAAATTTTCTCTACTATTTTGAACACATCAGATGAATTCATTCAATTCAATATTCATAGGCATGGAAATGAAAATGCTCCCCTAAGTTTCCTTGGTTGTCCACTTCCAATCTCAGCTCTTGGCAGACTGTTTCCGAACTGGGAGGCATTGGCTGGTTCCTGTCACCTGACAACTGGAGGTTTCCAGAGAGAGAGTGCAGAGTGCTGAGGAACCAGATGCTGAGACTTCAGCTAGAGTTCAACAACACAGGTGCTTGCTATATGCAATTTGGAGACAAAGAATCCTTTATTTTCAGTCAGATTCAGAATTATTTCCTGTCTTCTTATCTATGAATTACATTTCTGTTCCACACTCCCCTCATCAAGCCCACCACAAGATATATTGCTTTCACGCACACAGCAACCCTGCGAGGGAGGTTTTGCATAAAGATGGTGACCAGCTTTAAGTCGCCCAATCGGCTTCACGACTGAGGAGAGATTTGAAATGTCCCCGGCATTTGTGGACCTAGATCCTTGGACTCCAGCTCCCATGAGCCCCAGCCAGCGTGGCCAACGGCTAAAGAAGACGTGAGTTGCAATATCACATCATCTGGAGGGGCCACAGGTTACCCAACAGGTCTGTTTTCAGCACCTTGACCTTCTCCAGGCACAGCTGCCCTTGGAACTCCTGGTACTGGATGTGCTTTGTCCTGTGGTGCCTCTGCAGGTTGGCCTTCTTCAGGACGGAGAGGACCTCACCACAAATGTGGCACACGGGCATGCCTTTCAGCTCCACAAAGAAATAGTCCTGTGTCCATCTTTTTTGAAAATGCGGCACTCCAAATCTATCTTCCTCTTCTTGTGGACACATTGATTGTGTCCAGAAACAGACGGAGCTGTTCTAATATGGGAGTCCTATGCTGCCTATAGCCAGCCCTGGTCAGCAAAGTGTCTGCAGCTCTTTGAGCCATTGAAGTTTCTGAGCTCTTTTTAAAGGCAGCCCCATGTGTTAAAGTAACTCCTACGCAATGTGGCACCAGACTGCTTTCTTTTTTTGTAATTATCTGTTTGATTTAAATTCTGTAGCTTAAATTCTCTTGATGCTTCTTTTTTTGAGAAGGGCCTCTTACAGTCACAAAGCAATGATTTTCAGTGCAGCTCCATAACACTGATTGGGCCCTCACAAAGCCCCTTTTTGTGGGGGGATTTGGATCCAAAAAAGGAGCAGACAGGGAAAGGTTAAGCAGAATCCCACCCACCCACTGCGCCACCCTTAGGTGTGCTCAGTCTTTGCCTGCTTCATGACTCCACCTTGCATGAGAAAGAAGGATGGAGCTGCAGGAAACAGGAAGTGGTCCTTCAACCGGCCAGGACATCTCACCATCACAGACAGATCCAGTCTCCTGCTGTGGAGTCAAGAGTGGCCCTGGGATGGCAGAGAGAGGAGGGGAAGGGGCCAGGGACAGAAGGAATGGCAGGGATTCAGATGCTCCCTTGGACCCCTCCCCTGACACCAAGGGGAGCTCCTCTTCTGGGGCTGAAAGCATTGGGGTGGTTTGATTTTATCAGTATTGCAAGGAAGCATAGAAGGAAACGTAAAAAACACCTATACCGTTTATTAAAGTATCTGTGATTTTCCCCATGTGAGTTCGTTGATGTCTTCTAAGTGCTCCATATTCCACATTCAATACATTTTCATGGTTTCTCCCCTGTATGAGTTCGTTGGTGTATTCTAAGTTTCCCACTTTCACTGAAACTCTTTCCACATTCCATACATTGAAATGGTTTCTCCCCTGTATGAGTTCGTTGGTGTATTCTAAGGCTCCCACTTGTACTGAAGCTCTTTCCACATTCCATACATTTAAATGGTTTCTCCCCTGTGTGAGTTCGTTGGTGTCTTCTAAGTGATCCCCTTTCACTGAAGCTCTTTCCACATTCAATACATTTATATGGTTTTTCCCCTGTGTGAGTTCGTTGGTGTATTCTAAGTGATCCCCTATCACTGAAGCTCTTTCCACATTCCATACATTGAAATGGTTTCTCCCTCGTGTGACTTTGTTGGTGTCTTCTAAGTTTCCCACTTGTACTGAAACTCTTTCCACATTCAATACATTTAAATGGTTTCTCCCCTGTGTGAGTTCGTTGGTGTATTCTAAGTGATCCACTATCACTGAAGCTCTTTCCACATTCAATACATTTAAATGGTTTTTCCCCTGTGTGAGTTCGTTGGTGTATTCTAAATGATCCACTATCACTGAAGCTCTTTCCACACTCAAAACATTCAAATGGTTTCTCCCCTGTGTGAGTTCGTTGGTGTATTCTAAGTGCTGCGCTTTTGCTGAAACTCTTTCCACATTCAACACATTTAAATGGTTTCTCCCCTGTATGAGTTCGTTGGTGTATTCTAAGTGTATCATTTCGACTGAAGCTCTTTCCACATTCCATACATTGAAATGGTTTCTCCCTCGTGTGACTTTGTTGGTGTCTTCTAAGTATCCCACTTGTACTGAAGCTCTTTCCACATTCAATACATTTAAATGGTTTCTCCCCTGTGTGAGTTCGTTGGTGTATTCTAAGTGCTCCACTATCACTGAAGCTCATTCCACATTCCATACATTGAAATGGTTTCTCCCTCGTGTTACTTTGTTGGTGTCTTCTAAGTTTCCCACTTGTACTGAAGCTCTTTCCACATTCAATACATTTAAATGGTTTCTCCCCTGTGTGAGTTTGTTGGTGTATTTTAAGTGCTCCACTACCACTGAAGCTCTTTCCACACTCAAAACATTTAAATGGTTTTTCCCCTGTGTGAGTTCGTTGGTGTATTCTAAGTGCTTCATTTTTACTGTAGCTCTTTCCACACTCAAAACATTCAAATGGTTTCTCCCCTGTGTGAATTCTTTGGTGTGTTCTAAGATTTCCACTATCACTGAAGCTCTTACCACACTCCACACATTTAAATGGTTTCTCCCCTGTGTGAGTTCGTTGGTGTATTCTAAGTGATCCCCTATCACTGAAGCTCTTTCCACATTCCATACATTGAAATGGTTTCTCCCTCGTGTGACTTTGTTGGTGTCTTCTAAGTTTCCCACTTGTACTGAAGCTCTTTCCACATTCAACACAGTTAAATGGTTTCTCCCCTGTGTGAGTTCGGTGGTGTATTCTAAGTGTTTCATTTTGACTGTAGCTCTTTCCACACTCAAAACATTCAAATGGTTTCTCCCCTGTGTGAGTTCGGTGGTGTATTCTAAGTGCTGTGCTTTGGCTGAAACTCTTTCCACATTCAACACATTTAAATGGTTTCTCCCCTGTATGAGTTCGTTGGTGTATTTTAAGTGTATCATATCGACTGAAGCTCTTTCCACATTCAATACATTCAAATGGTTTCTCCCCTGTGTGAGTTCGTTGGTGTATTCTAAGTGCTCTGCTTATGCTAAAACTCTTTCCACATTCAATACATCTAAATGGTTTCTCCCCTGTGTGAGTTTGTTGGTGTATCCTAAGTGCTCCACTATCACTGAAGCTCTTTCCACACTCAAAACATTTAAATGGTTTCTCCCCTGTGTGAGTTCGTTGGTGTATTCTAAGTTTTCCACTTTCACTGAAGCTCTTTCCACATGCCGTACATTCAAATAGTTTCTCTCCTTTGCGACTTTTTTGTTGTATCCTCAATTTCTTTGTTTTCCCCCATAAATTCTCATGTGGCTCCATAGAATTCTGACTTTCATCTTCCTCACCTGTTTGGGAGTCTGGGAGGAAAGAGAATCCTGTTAGACTTTCAAGAAAGACAAAAAGGGAACTGAACACCTGTCCATCCCAATCTGCACCTTCTCTCATTGTAACATCTTCATTCTCCACTGTCCTCTCTAGGTTCCAAATTTTTTGCAAAGCTGATGAGACAGTGGCAAGAGCAAAACATGATCGCTCTATTCAAACTTAATAAGGCAGCATCGTTTTATAATACAGATCTATGCTGGAACTGGTTTATTAGACACATCTCTATTTTTATTTCTCAAGTGAATGATCTCAGGCTCGAGTAACAGTGTCTCCTTTGTGAAATAAGTAAAACTTAAGTGCTACATTTAACTGTAAAAATATTGCAATATATTGGAACCTAAGAAGAGCCTGCTGGATCAGGCAAAGGCCCACCTAGTCCAGCATCCTCTTCTCACAGAGGCCAACCAGATGCCTGTGGGAAACCGGCAAGCAGGACTGGAACACAAGAGTCTTCTCTGCCTTCCGGTGCTTTCCAGAAATTAGTATTAAGAAGCGTTATTTGTGAAGAGAATCAGAACTTACAGGGTTAAACAGTTCTGAGTGACGTCTCACATTCTGAGGCGTGGCTATATTTACAGAGGGGAATGTTTCTCTGTGTGTTTTTTTTCTTTCGCTTTTGCGGCGAGGCAGCAAGATGTGCGCTCTTTCGCCGGGCTGATTTATGATGTTTTTCTACACGATTAAAGACTGTTGGAGATAAGCAAGAAAGCTTGCATGCAGCCTGATTTATTACACACACATTCCAACAGTTTTCTACCGCTGCGACGACTCTGCTACAGGAAGCTGACGGAGAGCTATCCACGGGAGTCCAGTGGGGCGCAGGGAAGCGTGCCGGACTCCATCCAAAAGCCACAGGTTATGGAGGTCAGCCAAGCGTTTGAAACTGTTGCCAAGTCGTGCAGGTGTGTGTGAAAGCCAGCTGAGGGGAAGCTGAAGCCAGCTGGAGTCCTGCCTAACGTTTGAGGCAGTGAAGCTCGCTGGGAGGATCGGATCTCCGAGGACCGGGTGCTGGAGGAGCTGCTGCTGTTACGTGAGTACACTCAGCCCCGGGGGAGAAGATGGCAGACAGCCATGAATCGTACGCCGTCCCGTTCGAAAAATTGAACAGAAATAATTGGGAGGAGTGGAGTAAGAAGCTGAAGGCATGGCTGGTAGCCAAGGGTCTGTGGGAGGCCGTCCAAGGGCCTCCACAGCAAGCGGCGGCTGGTGCTTCGGCAGCAGATATTGCAACTGCCCATGCTTCGCAGAGAAAAAATCACAAAGCCCTGGGAGCTATCGTGCTCATTTTGGAGGGTTCGCAGCTACCTTTGGTAGAGGGGCTGGAGACTGCTCATGAGGCCTACCAGTCACTAGAAAGAGTGCACCACAGGACCACAGCTGGGGCAAAGATCCACACTACCAGACGCTTGTTTGAGATGAAGCTGCATCCAGGTGACAGCATCAGACAACATGTAACTGAGATGCTCTCTGTTTTCAACCAGTTGAGGCTGTTGCATGTTATCTTTTCTGAGGAACTGAAAGTTTATATTTTGTTCAGCTCTTTGAACAAAAGTTATGACAATTTGAGTCTAACTTTGGAATCAATGAATCCCGCAGATCTTACGCTGGCATATGTGACAGGACGCTTGAGTGACGAACAGGAACGCCGTATCAGAGAGGGCCGAGCTGGCACAGGGAGCCCATCTGGTTGCAGAGGGGGGGGCAGGCCAGCGGAAGGCACAGTTCAGGCTTTTTCCACTCGTCAATGTTTTGTCTGTGGTTCAGTTAACCATCTGCGTAGATCCTGTCCGCAGAGAGCCAGAGAGGCCGGGCAGGATGTCTCCAAGGTCGTTTCCCATGGCAGCCAGTCCAGGAGAGGAGACCAGCATGGGAAAGCGAAGGGAGGACGTGACTCAGGGAGCGAAGACGGTCCTTATCACCTAACTGCCTCCATGGCAACACTTAAGGACAACTCCAGAGAGGACAGAATGATGCGCTGGGTCATTGACTCTGGAGCCAGCCATCACCTGATAACAGCGACACCTGGTGTCGAAATGTGGAACTGCAGAGCTGTTTCAGCTGGGAAAACAGTTGTATTTGCTGATGGGTCACAGAGGCCTTTGTCTAACGTGGCAAATGTTTTTGTTTCTTTCTTGCAGGCAGAGCTGGAGGTCTACGTTGTGCCTGAGATGAAACACTGTCTTTTATCTGTATCTTGTCTCTTACAGGAGGGGTACAAGGTTTGCTTTGAAAATGATGTCTGTTCTATTTCCAGGGGTGGGAGACAACTCGTCAGTGTTGCATGTCAGAACAATCTCTGTTCTGGAGACACCTCTGGAGGATGAGGGGGACGCTGAGGGAGCACAGGCGAAGTGTGCAAACGTTCCCACTCATGATTCATGTGCTCACTTGTGGCACAAAAGAATGTCACATGGCTCTTGGGAAGATATTGAAAAGTTGCCCCAGTACACAGTAGGGTGCAGGATAAAAACATGTGACCGATCCCTAGATTGTAGGGCATGCAGAAAGGCAAAGGTAAAAGGGTGGTTATCCCAGAAAGGAGAGGGTAACCACAAAACCTTTTGAGCTTGTGCACACAGACCTTTTTGGGCCCATGCCAAAGCCGAGTCTGGGCGGGGCCAGGTTTGTGCTGACGCTGACAGATGATTTTAGCCAAAATGGCTGGTGCTTCTCGCTGAGAACGAAAGGCGAGGCAGCGCAACTGATCAAAGATTGGGTTGTGGTAGTGGAACTACGGTTCTCCACCAAAGTGCAGGGGTTCAAGAGTGACCGAGGTGCAGAGTTTACTGGGTCCGCTCTGCAGAGTTCTTCCGTCAGAAGGGGATACGTCACAAGGTGACGGGTGCTACTTCTCCTCAGGAGAGGGGCATGGCGGAGCTCAGGAGCAAAGCTCTGGCTTAAGCAACAGAGATTCTACTGTGTGACTCCAGTTTGCCTCAGAGTTTTTGGAGCGAGGCTTGGAAGGCAGCCAATTTCACGATGAACAGGTCCTACAATTCAGTGGTAGGTAACACCCCGTATTTCTTGCTCCACGGAATGAAGCCGAAGCTGCATTTCTTCCGTGTGTTTGGTTCACAGGCCTGGGTGCCTGTGCCAAAGGCTCAACAAAAGAAAGGTGACCCGAGGTTCCAGAAAATGATCTTCTGTGGATATGAACCTGCGACAAAGGGGTGGAGGTTTGCATATCCAGAAGGTGATCAGACCAAGCTTCTGATCAGTAAACATGCTGAGTTCTGTGAGCAGAATGGTTGGTCAAGGATCCATGCGAGTCCTGACGTTCTCTCAGAATGTCTGTCTGATTCTGAGGAGGAGAGAGAGCCAGAGGCTGAACCTGTTACTGAGGACCAAGTCTCTGAACAGGGTCAAGAACAGGTTTGGGCATCTCCACAGGTTGTTAAAAGAGAGCCCAAGAGTGAGCCTTCGTCTCCTGTTAGCAAAGTGCAGAAGGTTCGAAGACGTAGTAAGTCAGAGGGGGAGTCTTCTGATGTAGAGGACACACCTGCTGGCCCCAGTGGGTCAGAAGGAGCACCTGGGATTGTGCTCAGACGGTCCACTCGCACCACGAAGGGAGTTCCACCTGAGAGGTTTCAGGTCACCAGCGCGTGGGTTGGTTTCGCACAGTGCGAACCTGGGAGTTTTGAGGAGGTTCAACGGTTGCCTGAGACAAATGCCAGAAAGGGGCGAGAGGCAATGCAAAGGGAGTTGAACTCAAAGAGGTCTGTAGATGTGTGTTCACAGTTTCCCTCAGGATGCGAGACGAGAGGGGGTGTGAAGATAATCAGAACTTACAGGGCTAAACAGTTCTGAGTGACGTCTCACATTCTGAGGTGTGGCTATGTACACAGAGGGGAGTGTTTCTCTGTGTGTGTTTTTTCTTTCGCTTTTGCGGCGAGGCAGCAAGATGTGGGCTCTTTCGCCGGGCTGATTTATGATGTTTTTCTACTCGATTAAAGACTGTTGGAGATAAGCAAGAAAGCTTGTGTGCAGTCTGATTTATTACACACACATTGCAACAGTTTTCTACCGCTGCGACGACTCTGCTACAGGAAGCTGACGGAGAGGAATCCACAGGAGTCCAGTGGGACGCAGGGAAGCGTGCCGGACTCCATCGAAAAGCCACATTATTGCCTAGGACCGCGAGGGCAGAGCAGAGACGTCAGTCTTATCCTTTTTTTCAAGCTATCCAAGTTGCTGGCTCTCACTGTCTCCTGTAGGATGGATTCCATAGATGAACTACGCTTCTGTTTATTCATCTTTTGCAGCCCTTAAAGGCCTAAGCTTTTGTGGGCTGCTGTATTATGCCCTAAGCTTTTGTGGGCTGCAGTCTGACAAAGTGGACTCTAGACCAGGAGAGCTGGTGCCACTATAAACCTCTGAGTCTCTTTGTTGGCTTTGTGTACTTATTTTGAAATTTGCACCAAGGTTGTACCACAGTGTCTCCATGGAAGCTTAGGGACGGACAAAATTACAGGGTGTCAGCTCCATGAATCTCAAGCCTCTCGTGCCTCCGCTGACAGAGCCTGAGAACGCAAGAGATGTGATTCAGTTGGAATGTGAAGCAGGGGAGGAGCAGCCAAGCTGCAGCAGGAGCAAAGAACAAGGAGCAGGAAGAGGGGTTGCTGGCGGGGGGGCACAGACTGTTATCTGTTTGAGCTCTGACACAGAGCCCCCGAAATAGCCTGTCCAAAAAATCGTAGGTTCGAGAGAATCTGCAAGAAGATGGGAAAAGAAAGCGAAAGTGGGGGCTTCTTTGCTGGAGGACTCGGCAACTGCAAGCTGGGATGAACAGGCCGAAGACTGAGCTCCACAGTGATTTATGAGTTTGAGATAATTACTACGGGAGGTGTCTCACGTCTGTGTGGGAGAACCAAGCCATTACACAGGGGCGCTAAAATTATTGTCCCACTCATTCACTCTCACAAACAACCCCAGTCGGTAAGATTGGCAATTTTACACAATTTGCTTATAATACCAGACGCTCTTGGACTTTATATGCCCAATCCTAAGTGTAGAGCCTCCAGCCACAGGAATTGTGTATCATGATAATGGGTCCTTTGTCCGTTAACCCCACCAAACTGGGGAGGTGTATGCATCTACTGTGTTTTGATGCTGGTGGAATGTATGATTCTGACCCTGTCTATAACAAATAAGAGTAATAGAAACAATTTATGTACATTAATTATAAATAATTATGGGAAACATTTCCATCCCACTTCACCCATTTTTCAGGATTGGTGTGCAACTTCATTACCATCAGTTATTCCTGCCATGGAAATAACACCTAAGATTTCAAAGCCTGGAGGAAGAAAATCTGCCCCCACTACTTTAGGAAAAGGATTCAAGAAACAAAGAGCTGCTTCGGAGAAGGCCTCACCCCTTCCTTCTTCTTGTCAGGAACTTCCTTCCATTTGTCTCCTCTTCATCTTTTCCTCTTTCTCCCTCCACCACCCATCTATCCCTGTCCCCATCTCCTCTCCCCTGGAACTCACCAGATTTCTCCAAGGGTCCTGGGAGGGAATGCTCAGAGGTTGTGGGGAGGGATGCGGGAGACAGCCTGACCAGGTCACCTGTCCATCTTCTTCCCTCCATCCTGGCCAGGGTTGCAGGTTCAGTCTCAGCTAGGTTTACAGGTTCAGCTTCCTGAGGAGTGCAGAATCCAGAGCAAGTTGCAGCTTCCTGGGAGTGAGGGAAGAAGAAGCCAAGGGAGTCTGAGAGCCCCTGCAGGGATTCTCCTGCCCAAGACATTCTGCTGTCCCTGGAGAAGCCCCAATTGGGCACCCCCTTCCCAAGATCCCCCACGCATTTTCAAACACCTTTGGCAATTCTTTTCACCTGCCTGTCCCACCTCCCTTCCTAAGGCTGGCATGCTATGCACATTAGTGACCTGAGAGTAGATCCCTTGGAACTTAAGAGTTAACTTGCAAAGGATTGCTCTGAATACATGGGTGGCCCTTGCATGGAGAAGGAGGAAGCCCCTGCCTTGCATCAGGACCCCCTAGGAGAGGCAGTGGATCCGCCCACTCGTCCCTCTTCCCTCGCTGCCGCCTCCTCTGTCCTCCTGCCCTGCAAACACCCTTTGCTCTTGTTGATCAGGGGAGAGAAGCGGCTGAGGGAAAGAGCCTTCAAACCCATCCATTTCCTCCTCTGCTCCCCCTCCTGTCCTTTTGGGAAACAGGAACTTAGACGGCAAGTTGGCAAGATAAGCACTTTGGAGCACTGCTTGCTCCTACTATGTGTGTGTCTGTGTGTGTTTGGACCTAGAGGACAACATACATGTTTACACCACGTGATTACTTAAAGAGGGCGAATATTTAAAACCGAAGGCCATTTCTACGAAATGGAAGACTTCCGAAGGCAGCCTTTTACAAGGAAATTGTTGATAGTTTTTATTTTGTTGGAAGCTACCCAGATGGGCAGAGGTAACCCAGTCAGATAGGGAGGATGCAAATAATAATAATAATAATAATAATAATAATTGCTTCCTAAGCCTGTCCTAGGACGCGGGTGGCGCTGTGGGTTAAACCACAGAGCCTAGGACTTGCTGATAAGAAGGTTGGCGGTTCGAATCCCCGCGACGGGGTGAGCTCCCGTTTCTCAGTCCCTGCTCCTGCCAACCTAGCAGTTCGAAAACACATCAAAGTGCAAGTAGATAAATAGGTACCGCTTTGACAGGAAGGTAAGCAGCGTTCCCGTGCACTGCTCTGGTTCGCCAGAAGCGGCTTAGTCATGCTGGCCACATGACCCGAAAAGTGTACGATGGCTCCCTCGGCCAGTAAAGCAAGATGAGCGCCGCAACCCCAGAGTCGGCCACGACTGGACCTAATGGTCAGGTGTCCTTTACCTTTTTAAGCCTGTCCTGATTGGCATGCTGATCACAGACTCTGTCCAAACAACCCCTTTGAATGCAACAGGGCTTCCTATTTTTACTGCTATCAGTGGGAACAGTCAAACCACGAAGCCACTGATCAACCAGAGTTTCCTGTTTTGACGAAGCAGAGTTTGAAGTTAGCTTAACATCCCAGCTTATTCCAAAGCTGGCAGCTGCAGTTTCCTGGTTTGGGCAAAATGGAAAGTTTGTTAGCTATGGCTCATAAGAGATTGCCTGGTTTCATCGCAGTTCCCCATAAGGGCCGGCCCAATCATGAGGTAAGCTGGGAAAATTGGGTCAGGAGGCAGATGCAGGGAGATATGGGACCAGCACGTTCCCAGCTCCTCTGTTTGTTAGCCTTACTGCCAGTGCAGGACCACAGCTGGTAAATTTGTAGAGCTACCCATTTAGAAAGTTTGGTCTAGCAAGCCTTTTAAAAGTGGATTAGAGAGAAAGTGCAGGGAGGAGGAATATTCACCACCATAGCTAAACAGAACCTCCATGTCGAGAGGCAGTGGACCTGTGACCTCCAGGTGCTGGAAACCCAGGTGAGAGGAGGGCACTTACCTTTCCCAGAAGCCCCTCAGTGTCTGGGAGCAGGGTCTGGTCTGTCCCCCCTGCTCTCCCACTGGGCCACCGACTGGCATCCGCAGCTCCCCTGAAGGAGAGGACACCATCCCCGGAGTGGGAAGGACTGGGAGCCTGTGGGGTTTCCCACCCTGAACGAGGGGGCTGCATCGTCTTCAGGAAATCCTGCTTCTGGGCATCCCAGTGCTGCTGCGGCTGCCCCTCCTCTGGCTCCTGCTTAATTTGACATAAATCTTCCCAAGGCAGAAGATCCCTGATGGCCCCAACTTGGCCGGTAGGAGGTTTCTTTCCTTTGCACTCCAATCTCTCCCTTTGAATGGGTCTCCTGGGTCCCTGCTCTTCCATTTTTATGCCACCCTGCTGGAAAAGAAATAAACACAAAGTAAAATAAAACCCAAGAATAAAAACAAAAGCACATTTTTTAACCATTTGCCAGTTTTTGAAATATATTATTACTCTTTCTATTTCTAATGTTCAGGATGTGAATGACAATCTTTATGTCACCCAAACAACTCCACCCAAGGACGAGGGGAAGTTATCCAAAGACTGGGGGAAACGGTTTATGGAAGTACAAATAATATTTTTTTGGGGGGGGACCAAGGTAGTGGGAGGGAAATCCAAAAACAACCCAGTGAGAGGACTGAGCATGTTCCGTGGACAGGGAATGCTGATCCTGGCTGCAACCTCTAGCATGTTGGAAAGGCAGCAACAGATCTTTGTATATGATTAAGGCTGCGACAGACCCACCTAACACTTAAAGCACATGGCTTCACCCAAGAAATCCTGTCAGCTGCAGTTTGTTAGGGGTGTTGAGAACTGTAGCAATAAACTACAGGTCCTGTGGTTCTCTAGGGGAAGCCACATACTTTAAAGGACAAAAGGAATATCCAAAATATTTTATATTTGATTGTCACAAACTCTCTTGACTGAAGACACTCTAACTTGCAGTCCATTGGCTGCATATGGCTTGCCAAGCGTCAGGGTGTTTCCTGCTAGTCCCTGCCGTTTCCATCTCCTGATCTGATCATAGGATGAAGATCTCTGTCTGTCCTGGAGAGAAAGATGACTAAAGGGCCCTTGGGGAGATTTTTTAAACTCCAATTTCACCACAAACCAGCACAGTGCTGAAATGGGGTAAAAGCCCTGATCTGGAAATAAATGATCCCTCTGGCTGCTCTTTAAAGAGGATTTCTAAAGAACAATCTGAAGGGTCTTTTTACCACAGATCTCACTGCTAATTCAGCAGGGCCTTCTTGTGCTCTTATTTCTCCTCCTCCCAGCACTGGGGTTGGAAGGTCTAAACATGCTGATTGTGTTTGCAAGACTTTTATGTATGCTAGATGGCATGTCTGGTGAGTTTGTGCAGCACCTCTGGCGTGTGTGCATGTGACTTTATGGTCTGCATCTCTTTTCTGTGTGCGCATGCATGTGCATACATCGGCCACAAAGCTCACTGGAATGTGGCCTCCAGAATCAATGCAGCTTTAAGCCCATAAATGTTCCTCCTTCTCTATAGGAAAGAACAATCAAATCTGAGACTATCAGGAGGAGAGAACTGGATCTACAGAGTTAATGTTCTCAACATCCTATGGACACAAACTGCAATGAGATTTTCCATTAATTGCTTTCAGATTTTTTTCCTTAAAAATATGAAGCAGCATAGAAATGAAATGAGTAATAATCTGAACATGAATAATCTGAACATAGAATCCTCCTTTCCTCTGCCTTCTCAAATCTGGTACTCACTTCAACCCTCAGCCTTCATTTGCCTTACTGAGGAAGATGGAAATAAAACCTTTAACGAAACAGGCTTAAGCCTCTCTCACTTATTTACACGCAGACACAAGAGGTCACTAGCTTTGACAGCTTGGGAAAAGATCAGATGCATTCTCTGGAGTATAGATCTATCAGCTGTTTTAATTGCCGTGACAGATCAACAGAACCTCCATGTGTAGGCACAGTGTATCTTGATTTGGCGCTGGCAAAAGAAGCCATTTCCTTGCTAAGTGAATCGGATGGACATCATTGCCAGAAGATGCGACGATGGTGGTGGCAAAGAGAGCTTTACAAGGCGATCTGACCAATTCACGAAGGAGGGCGATAGGTTTATCAATGGCACTGGTAGAGGAAGGGGGGAAGGAGTAGTGGCCTGCAAAGGGTGTCAGGGGGCTGCACAGTAAGAGCCCCCCCCGTGCTGCACTGCTCTTCCATTCCCCCCCCTGCCTCCCCTTCCCTCTCCGCCGTGGGGAGGACCGTGGAAGAGGACGGGGCTCCCTGCTGAGGGACAGGGAGAGGGGCGGCAAAAGCCCCAGCTACGCCGCTAATCCGTGAGCGACTATATGCATCGTCCACCGGGAAGCAGCAGCTGCCTTGGAGCCCTCATTCTGCCCCTTGAGCTCAGGACTGAAGGGAGCAGCTCCCCAGGGGCTCCGGCAGGGTCCGGGCCAGCCTGAGCCAGAGATGTTGGCCCCTGTGCCCTCCTGCAGATGCCCTGCCCCTCCGCTGCGCCCCTTCCCCTTCCTGCCCCCTTGGGGGGGGGGCGCCCTGCAGCCTCTGACTCCACTCGGGGCCTGATCCTGCCAGGCCCACCTGCTCTCCCCCTCCTGCACCTCGGACTCCTCGCTCCGTCCCTGCAGCGGAATCCGGCTCCTCTCCGGGGAAACTCGCCAGGCCACGGGGCCGCTGCTCCTCCGCTCTCCTCGGCGGGGACAGGAAAGGGCAGCCGCTCTCGAGTCCCCCTGGCTGGCCCCCTTTCCTGCCTCTCTGGGCATCGGAGCTCGCTGGCTGTGGGGTGGGCCCTGGGGGGCTGCCAGGCTGGATGCGCCCCCTTGCGCTGTCCCTCAAAATTTATCCTATCATTGGAATCTACCTGGCATCTTATAAGATATCCAGAATGTTGCACAAATAAGTCTCCTTGTGATCTGATGTGCAGTCAATGGTCTCCTTATCAGCAAATATTTTCAGAAAGCTGGGACGATGCCTCCCTGCAGCCATAGCTGTCAATTTTCAGATTTGAAAATAAGGGATGAGCAGCCTCACCTGTCCCGGGGACAGTCTACAGGATATCTAACAGTCCGGGATAGCAGCGGGAAATGGCGCTGGAATAAGGGAATTTCCCGCAAAGAAAGGGAAGGTTGACAGCTATGCCTGTAGCCCGAATGGGTAGCTGGAGGAGGCAGTCCAGTTCCCAGCTCTGCTGGTTGGGATCATGCAATCACTTAGCTCCAGCAACCGACCGTTCCAAACCCTCCAACATTTCTCTGATGAAAATAGGGACACCCCATTCCATAAATATAATGGGAAGTTTCCAACATATATAAAAAACATAATAAAACATTAAACATTTTCAAATGTCCCTATACTGGATTGCCTTCTCAGATGCCCAGGGGTCGGATAACTCCATTCCCTCCAGCATTTCTTCAATGAAAATAGGGAGACCCTAAGGAAAAGCGGAATATTCTGGGATCAAATCAGAAACCAGGACAGCTTCTCTAAATCAGGGACATCCCTGGGAAATAGTGGCACTTGGAGGGTTTCTCTTTCTTTTTTTCTTTCTTTTTTTAAATTTTTATTGGATTTTCACATTTTATAACAACACATACAAAAAAAACAAAAACAAAAAAACACACATGAATATTTTCATATCCTTACTTTCATAACTCTCTTTCCCTGACTTCCCCCCCCCCATACATCCCAATTTCCATATTTAATTCATCAAGTTCTTGTTTCTCTCCTTAACCCTATTCTTATTATGTTTAGACTTAATTCTTTCTGTTAGGCCCAATTTATTGTCCCATTCACTTATATACATTAGATCCTTTATCTAAGATCGATCAAGGTTCTTATACCATAAATTTCCCTTTTTTATATTGAAATATAAATCAAAATTATAAAACCCCAAAATCATAAAATTTTAATTCTGTTTTTCCCCCTTCCTCCCTGCCCAGGTATCTGTCCCTTCCCAAATAACTGTCCTCCCATGAAACTCCTAGCCCGGATTCCTCACATCAGAGGCCTTTAAGTCTCTTTCAGTCTCTCTCTGTCTGTTCTGTTGGTAGTCTTTTTTGTTGGTCTTCAGATCTCGAGGGATGTCTGTCACAATCACTTCATCTTTTCTCGAATCAAACCTAATTGGAAAAGCTTGCTGCCAGGGTTCTGCCAGGGGTCCCCGAATTTCAAAGTCATCCAAGCCAGAAAAGAGGAGGAAGTCCCAGTTATGTTTCTTTACTCTTTTAACTTCCCATGTTCCATAGTGTCCAATGGCTTCCTCCTTTGCTTTTCTCTTCTCATGGTTTGTAATCCAAAAAACTTCTCTGTTCCCTGACTGCAAAAGGTCCTGTTCGAAATTTTTTATCTGTACTTTTTCCCCTCCAGCCTCCTTTTCCACCAGCTCCAAAGATATCTTTTCTGTTTCAGCTGCAGAATCTTTCAGAGTCAGATCCTTAGTTCCATCAGCAAGATTGCTTGTTTTAGCGATCAAGGTCGTGAGTTGTTTGTCCATAGCCATAGCTTGCTCTTGTAAAGTTCCCACGAGAAAAAAGGCTCTTTCTATTTGTACTAGTAATTTTCCTTCTGCAGCCATTGTAGTGTCACTGGTTCCCCCTAGGGAACCAGTTTGCCATTGTTTAGAGTTCTTTGCCAACAGTCTTATACCTTGTTATTTACTTTGTTTCCAACCACTTCTAGTTAAATGTAACACCTTTAAATCAGAGAGATATAAAGTAATGCAGTTCTTATCTTGATCCAGCCGTTTGACAGCTCAATTAACAGCTGTCAAACTCCTGTTCTTTCACGCTAGGTTGATGCAGGACGCTCCCGGGTCCAGGGGGGGGGTACACAAAAGTTTTCAAAGTTCACCTCTTCCCTCCAGCGCAACTTAAAAATAAATAAAAGCTTGTTCTCACAAATTAATGGAATCTCTTATCAGTCCCAAAAGACACGAAATTTTTTATTCTGATCTTAGGTTTTCACTCCTTGCTTTAAATTGTCTGTATGTAGGGGATGCGGACTTCCCTTTAGCACATCCCCCCGTTCGTTCCAAATTAAAGGTATAAACTTCTTTTAAAGTCCAATTTCCTTCTACTCACGGGGTATTTATTTCCAGTCCAAATGCCGGGAAGAAAGTTGACGCTCTCCGGTAATGGCTTGCGGCTTCACTCCACTGAAGTAGCGGTCTACTCCCAGCACCACGCCATTCCTCGTACCCTCTCCGCAGCCTTTAAAAAGGCTCTTCGATTGTCGAGAAGGGCGCTTAAGGTGCCCACTGAGTCACCAAGTCCACAGGTATCAGCACCTGTGGTTTCTAAGGGTCCCCGCGTCGCCGGCGCGGCAAGACGCGTCTTCAGCGGAGCCGATTTCCTCCGGAGCTCGGAGGGAATCCGCCATTAGACCGATCGCGTCAACCCGGAAGTCCTGGAGGGTTTCTCTTTCCCTGCTTTTTCATTCGCTGCCTCTGGTCTCCTGCATCCATTTAGCAGAGGAGGGGAACGGTTTTGGCCTTCATACTTCTCCCACCCCACCCCCAATATAACCAAAAACACACACACCATTTTGGAGTGAGAACCAAAAAAATAAAATCATTTTATTATTTTATTACTTATTTTTGCAGTTCAATCTACCGTATCTATAAATTTTATTGTTTACAGCCAATGGCCACAACAATACAATATGAGCAGAAATCACACAGCTGCAGAACAAAAGACATTGCATGCTCCAGACCAGGATAATTCTATAGCGTCCAAAATTTATTTTCACGGTTGATTCAATGGGAAGGATATAGGGCAGCAGAGTCCAGGTGGTGAGGTCCAGATTAGAGTTTCTATCATCCTTGACTGTCTGCCCTGCTGGCTGAAGCTGATGGGAACTGGACAACAACATCTGGGGACATCTCAATGGTTATTCTGTGATATACAGAATCTACAAAGGATTAAGACACTGATCCAGAAGAGAATGAACTGAGAAGAGGCCCCACTGAATTATCTGAAGTGAAGCAGAGGAAGATCATTATATAATAATAATAATAATTTATTATTTATACCCCGCCCATCTGGCTGAGTTTCTCCAGCCACTCTGAGCAGCTTCCAATCAAGTGTTAAAAACAGTACAGCATTAAATATTAAAAACTTCCCTAAACAGGGCTGCCTTCAGATGTCTTTTAAACATAGGATAGCTGCTTATTTCCTTCACATCTGAAGGGAGGGTGTTTCGCAGGGTGGGCGCCACTACAGAGAAGGCCGCCTGTCTGGTTCCCTGTAACCTCACTTCTC
This sequence comes from Podarcis erhardii, assembly GCF_964252035.2. Lineage (NCBI taxonomy): Eukaryota > Metazoa > Chordata > Lepidosauria > Squamata > Lacertidae > Podarcis > Podarcis erhardii. The sequence continues at coordinate 116,421,302 of NC_138498.1, read as the reverse complement.
GCAATGAGGGAACCACCAGAAGGCCCTCGGCTCTGGATCTCAGTATCCGGGCTGAACGATGAGGGGTGGAGATGCTCCTTCAGGTATACAGGACCAAGGCCGTTTAAGGCTTTAAATGTCAGCACCAACACTTTGAAGTGTGCTCAGAAACGTACTGGGAGCCAATGCAGATCTCTCAGGACCGGTGTTATGTGGTCCCGGTGGCCACTAAATGTTAATAAGCAGAAACCTGTGCAGAAACAGAGACAATACTGCTGATGTGAAAGAAAAATGTTTCATAACAAACTATAAGAGAATTCAAGGGAGAACGTGCCCGTGACACCTGTTTATCTCCTTCACACCGCAAGACGGAGAGATCCACCTGGCTGATGGAAGGACGTTGCAAATTGCAGGAGAAGGGACTGTTAAACTTGCAAGTTTGCATACAACCATCAGTAATGTACTTTATGTTCCAGGAGCTGCGGACAATTTGCTAAGTGTCCCACAGCTGACTGGGTGTGGTTTTGAGATTTCCTTCAAGAGGAGCGTCTGTGTCATCAGGAAAGGCAAAGAGGACGTTTTGCATGCAAAGTTTATGGATGGTTTATTCTGTATAACTTATGATGACAATGCTGTTGTGTCTAATGCTGATTCTTGTTGTGTTGCACAAACTAACAAAGTTCTTCATGCAGGATGCATTCACGATGCACATCGAAGATTTTGTCACCTCTCTTGGCAAGCGCTAGCCAAGATGCCAGAGTTGGTTGAAGGTTTGAACGTCAAACCTTGTAAGTATCACATGAAATGTGTATCTTCTGCAGAGAACAAGGTGAAGGTTGCTCCAAAAGGCAAGGAGTCTAGCAGGCAGGCTTCCAAACCCTACCAGCTAGTGCACGCAGACCTGGTTGGTCCACTTGCGCCATCTTTGGGAGGAGCAAGGTACTTCATGGTTCTAATTGATTCTTTTTCCAGGTACATTCATGTGTTTATGCTTGAGCAGAAATCGCAAGCATTCCCTAAGTTCAAGGCATTCTGTGCTTGGTTGGAGAATGTTCGTGGTAAACGTATCGGCTGTCTTTTTACCGATCGGGGCGGGGAGTTCACTTCTCAGCAGTTTGAAGCTTTCCTGACTGAGAAGGGAATCCAGCATGACTTGTCAACGCCTAGATCGCCATGGATGAATGGACTTGCGGAGCGAGCAAATCAAACTTTGCTTCAAGGCCTGAAAACCTTGTTGCATGATGCCAACCTCCCTGAGAAGTTTTGGGGGGAAGCTCTGTCAACGGTTGTTTATACCGTTAATCGGAGACTGTCATCACCCATAGGTTGCACTCCGTACGAGAAGATGTTTGGTAAGAAACCGAACGTCATGCACATGAAAATCTTTGGTTCTGACATGTGGGTACACACCCCACAAAGCAACAAGCTTGGGAAGCGTGGGGCACATGGTTTGTTCATGGGGTACGAGAAAGGTGCATACAGGATATGGATGACTAACTCTAAGTCCATTAAGTTCACCAAGAGTGTGGAGTACAATCCAAAGTGGGGGGGAAATGTGGGAATTTTCCAGAGTTACCCAGAGGAGGATGGAGGTGGTGTGCACAACCAGATAATGTTGAGAAAGCTGAGGATGAGGATGATGATGATGATGATCAGAGTTCGGATTCCAGTTCAGTTGGTGGCGCTGCTGCTGCTGTCAGTGACAGTGATGACACAGCAGACTGCAAGAGCGCAAAGGCCTCAGTCAGACCATCTGATGCGTCTGACAATGAACTGGAAGAACCGCTGTTCACCATTGGTCACTTTTCTCCTAAGAAGGAGGAGATGAATCCAGAAGACTTACGTCTAGTTCGCAGGTCTGAAAGGGCGACCAAAGGCAGACCTCCAAAGAGATTTGCTGATGAGTTTGCTAAGACGGCAACTGCTGTTCTTAGTAGCTCAGAGAAGGTGTGGGAACCTTCAAGCTTCAAAGAGGTTCAGGAGTTAACCTCTAAAGATGCTGAGCCTTGGCTAAATGCCATGAAGGCTGAAGTTGATTCCTTGAATAGGAACCAAACTTGGGAATTGGTACCGGTAGTCCCAGGAATGAGACTGGTTGGCAGCAAATGGGTCTTCAAGGCCAAGACAGATCAGAATGGCAAGGTTGTCAGACACAAAGCCAGATTGGTTGCCAGAGGTTTTTCACAGGTACCAGGACAGGATTACCACAAGACCTACTCGCCCACCGTCAAATATGAGAGCATTCGGCTGATGCTCAAGATAGCTGCAGAGGAGAAACTGCATGTTTCCCATCATGACATTAATACAGCTTTTTTGTACGGGATTTTGGAGGAGCAGCTGTACATGCTTCCACCTGATGGGATGCAGATACAGAAGGGAATGGTCTGTAAACTGCAGAAATCCTTATATGGTCTCAAGCAGAGTGCCAGGTGTTGGAACACAAAACTCACTGAGACATTGCTTTCTCTAGGTTTTCACCAGGGCAAAGCTGATCCATGTGTGTTTGTCAAGGAGGAGGGGCAAAACAAACTGTATTGTTTATGTTTTGTTGATGATCTTTTGATGTTTTGGAAGAATCAGGCTTTTTACCAAAGCACCCTAGCTCAACTGAAGGAGCACTTTGACATGAAGGATCTTGGTGAGGTATCCAACTATCTTTCTCTGCAGGTGGAGAGGGACCAAGCAGGTAATTTTCTGGTACACCAAACACAGAAAATTGCTGATGTATTAACCAGGTTGAATTTGGTTGATGCAAACCCAGCAGACACACCGATGGTGACAGGTTACCAGGTAGATGGTACTGCTGAAGCGTTTTCTGACACTACGCTGTACAGATGCATTCTAGGCAAGTTGAATTTCATTGCTAGATGCTCAAGACCTTCCAGTAGCACCTTAAAGACCAACTAAGTTAGTTCTTGGTATGAGCTTTCGTGTGCATGCACATGAAAGCTCATACCGAGAACTAACTTAGTTGGTCTTTAAGGTGCTACTGGAAGGAAAAAATTTGTTTGTTTTGACTATGGCAGACCTACACGGCTACCTATCTGTAACAGCTCAAGACCTGACATTGCTGTAAGCACTAACCTGCTTAGCAGACATGCTAACAATTTTACTGTTCAGGATTGGAAAGCTCTGAAGCGCATAGCCCGCTATTTGAAAGGGACTATGCACTACAGGCTGAGGTTCACCAGTCAGAAGACTGGAGGTCTTGAAATCTTTGCAGATGCAAGTTTTGGAAGTGACACCACGGATGGTACAAGCACTTCTGGAGTGTGCTACATGTACAACCACTGTCTGTTTGACTGGCTGTGCAAAAAGCAGACGACAGTGAGCCTAAGTTCCTGTGAAGCAGAACTCAATGCTTTGTCATTTTCACTCATGGATTGTGAATGGTTGATGCAACTGTTTAAGGACATTGGGGTTACTGTGAAATGTCCTATACAAGTGTATCAAGACAATAGATCCTGTTTGGCTTTGCTGAACTCAGAGAGTTGCAAGCAAAGAACCAAGTACTTGCAGATTAAGCTACATCGTGCAAGAGAGTGTATTCAGAAAGGACTGATTCAGGTGTCCTACATGGCAGGAAATGAAATTCCTGCTGATCTGTTGTCTAAGGTTGTTAACAGAGAACAACTTAAGGTTTACGTACAGAGGTTGCAATTGGGTTGAACCACAGGTACTACAGGTTACACGGAAAGGGGGAGGATGTTAGGATATTTCTGTTCCAACTTAAGAGAGAGCAGGCTTGTGAGTCACAGAGTCTGCGCATTTCCTTTTACAGGATGTTTATGTTTGCTATTGCTTTCGTTTTCTCTCTCTCTGCGCCAGAACACGCTAGCAGGCAGTCATGTTTGTTCTTTGTTCTGACCAACGCTGAATAAACATTCTAAATGATACTCTCCTGAGTGCAACTTTTGCTGTGTGAATTCTGCTGGCAGAGTGTGCACCAGCCCAAGAATGTGGCAAGCTATTTCTTAGGCTTCGTGTCGCTAATTGCTGATACTGAATCTACGGGAGGTCGATGGATCGTCCAGCAGCCGGCATGGGGGCTCAGATGGACTTTATCTCCCTGGCAGTATCCCAACAGTTCCGTGTGCTACGCTGGCTTGCCAGATGCGGCTTGTCACGCTGGCCACGTGACCCGGAAGTGTCTGCGGACAGCGCTGGCTCCCGGCCTATAGAGTGAGATGAGCGCACAACCCTAGAGTCTGGCAAGACTGGCCCGTACGGGCAGGGGTACCTTTACTTTACCTTTACAACAATGCTGTATATTGCTCCCCGCTTATTTAACTTATATGCGGAATTCAACATGCGAAAGGCTGGAGTGGATGAATCCCAAGCCAGAATTAAGATTGCCGGAAGAAATATCAACAACCTCAGATATGCAGATGACACAACCTTGATGGCAGAAAGCGAGGAGGAATTAACCTCTTAATGAGGGTGAAAGAGGAGACCGCAAAATTGTTGGTTTCTGCTTCCTTCACTGTGCAGCGAAGTGCTTGTCACGGGACAATGTTTTGCATTCCACAGTCAATGTGCTCTTGGGTTTCCCACGGGAATAGGAGACTGGATGTGACGTACACTGGTTTCCTGTTTTTCACAGTTCTCTCGGAGTTCTTTGTTTCCGAGGAGAAGGGAGTTGCTTCTCTGCTCTCGCAGAGGCAAGATGCCTGCTTGTAATCTCTCAGCATTGAAGTGTAAATAAAGTAAAGTTAAGCATGTGGCATGTACTGCTCATCCTTCCGCTGTGTACAGGAGTCTGCAATTACAACATTTTTGGTTATGGTTCGGGGCCCAGAAAAACGCAGTCAAACTGACGGATGGACTCCAGAAGTCGGGTCAACAGAGAAACGGATCGGATGTTATCTTCTCTGCGTCAAGATGATTGATGAGAGGTATGTGCTCATGCTCCGGGCAGCCTGCCAGCTCCTAATTAATGGCTTTGAGGCTGGACTTTGAACTTTTAAGGCCGTTTGCCACGGCACAGGCAAAGGCTCTAAAGCACAAGCTCACAGGCTTGGGGGAGGCTGGAAACCGAAAGTACCTTTTAAAAGTGCTTTTGGAATAAAGCAGCTGCAGAACACAGACGCAGCTTGATTTAAAGCAGCAGAAATGGCAAATGTAAGGCTGGCTGATGCTTTTGGGATTCCTAAGCTCAATAAGAAAAACTATACGGACTGGGTTCTGTATGCAGAGGCAATTCTGCAGAAAGAGGGTCTATTTAAAGTTATTTCAGACAACCCCCCAGCTCCAATTACAGATGAATGGAAAGCTATGGATTCCAAAGCGAGGGGAACTCTTACATTGATAGTATCCCCAGAAGAGCTCTGTCTGTTGCGTGATAAGACCTCAGCCAGAGAAATTTGGGATGCTTTGAGAGAGGCTCACTTGAGGACAGAAGCTGGGTCCACTATGTTCTACTATACCAGGCTGCATGGTATGGCTCTTGCTGAAGGTGGAGATGCAGAATCTGAGACATGAGCTGCAACAGAGAGGACTCACCTTTCCAGAGGCTGTGTATTCCTTCATGATACTACATTCTTTGGGTCCAAGTTGGGAGTCTGTTGCCACTCAGATTGCTGTTCAGCCAACTGCTCAGCTCACAGTAGACTATGTTACTGCCGTGATTCTGAATGAAGCAGACCGCTGGGGTGCTAGCTGCATGGGTAAGGGGGAGTCTTCACAGACGTCATCCCAGAGTGCAGTGGAACCACCAGATGGCGCCAAAGCTTTGAAGGCAGTGAAATGCTACTCGTGTGGACGTCTAGGCCATATGAAGAGGGAATGCAGATATCCCAGGGCCAAGACAGAGCAGCGCAGCGAAAGCTCATCGCGTGGAAAAGGCCAGAGCAAAGGCAAAGGTCCAGTGTCCAGGACAACGCAGCACAAGGCAATGGTCTCACACTTTACTCCAAAAGTTGCAAAGGTCCAGAAGACGTCTAGATCTTTCTTCGTTGTTGATTCAGCAGCGACCCACCACATGTGGAACGATAAGCGACTGTTCGTGTCTTTTACACCGCAGGAAGGTGCGATTCACCAGGCGGATGGCCACACGATCCCCAGTCAAGGCTACGGAACTGTTGTTCTTCACAGTTTGGACTTATCGATACAAGATGTGCTTTACGTACCAGATGCCAAACACAATCTACTCAGTGTTGCGTAGCTGAATGAACGGAAAATTGACGTTTCCTTCAAGAACAAGAAATGCACCATCACAAAGAAAAACGATTATGTATTGCATGCTGAATATGTTGATCGTTTGTTTGTTTTGTATTATGATGATGTTGTGCAGGATGAAACTTGTTGCATTGCAGGTTCTAACAAAAGTTTGCATGCAGGATGTATTCACGATTTTCACCGGAAATTTGGTCATTTGCATTTTGAGGCAGTATCTAAAATGCCTGCCTTGGTTGAAGGTATGACTATTAAACCCTGCAGGTACCACATGAAGTGCAAAGCATGCGCAGCAAACAAGGTGAAAATGGCTGCGAAAGGTAAGGTGTCTAGTAGGCAAGCTACAGAACCATACCAGGTTGTTCATGCTGATTTGGTTGGTCCACTATCGCCCTCTTTGGGTGGAAATAGGTACTTCATGGTTCTCATTGATGCATTTTCCAGGTATATTTATGTGTACAATCTCAAGCAGAAATCAGAGGCTTTTCCTAGGTTCAAGGAATTCTGTGCTTGGTTGGAAAATGTGCATGGTAAGAAGATAAAGACTCTTTTCACTGATCGCGGGGGGGAATTCACTTCTCAGCAGTTTGAAGCTTTTCTGACTGAGAAAGGAATTCAACACGATTTGTCTAGTCCTCGCTCGCCATGGCAGAATGGACTTTGCGAGAGGGCAAATCAGACATTGCTTCAAGGGTTAAAAACCTTGCTGCATGATGCCAATCTTCCAGAGAGTTATTGGGCCGAAGCTCTCTCGTGTTTTGTTTACAGTTATAATCGCAGGTTATCTTTAGCGATTGGTTGTACCCCCTATGAGAAGATGTTTGGCAAGAAACCATACATCAAACACATGAAAATTTTTGGTTCTGACATGTGGGTTCACTCACCACAAAGCTCCAAGTTAGACAAGCGTGGATTGCATGGTATCTTTCTAGGTTATCAGAAAGGTTCTTACAGAATAATGATGTCTGACTCTAAGACAATTAAGCTCACAAGAAGTGTTGAGTACAATGCCAAGTGGGGGGAGAATGTGGGAATTTCCCAATGTTATCCTGATGACAGTGATGAGACTGAGGATAGTCAACAGCAAAAGCAGCCGCAACAACCCACACCCACTGATGCAGGTTCTGATTCTGAGTCTGAAACTGAATCGGATGATTCAGAGGATTTCAAGAGTGCGAAAGCCTCTATGCGACCCTCTGAAAGCTCTGATCAAGAATTGGAAGAACCATTGTTCACAATAGGCCACTTTTCTCCTAAGAAGGAAGAGGAAAGTGTTGAGGACTTAAGGCTAATTCGCAGGTCACAAAGAGCCACAAAAGGCAGACCTCCAAAGAGATTTGCTGATGAGTTTGCTAAGACAGCAGTAGCAGCTGTTAAAAGCTCCAAGAAGGTATTTGAACCTTCAAGTTTCCAAGAAATCCAGGATTTGGATTCAAAGGAAGCTGAGCCATGGTTAAATGCCATGAAGGCTGAGCTTGATTCCTTAGAAAGGAACAAAACATGGGAGCTTGTTCCAGTAGTTCCAGGAATGAAACTGCTTGGAAGCAAATGGGTCTTCAAAGCGAAGACAGATCAAAATGGCAAGATAGTCAGACACAAAGCCAGATTGGTAGCCAGAGGTTTTGCACAGGTACCAGGTGAAGACTATCACGAGACCTACTCACCCACAGTGAGGTATGAGAGCATTAGGCTTATGCTCAAGCTAGCTGCAGAGGAGAATCTACACGTTAGTCACCACGATGTGAATACAGCGTTTTTGTACGGATCTCTAGGTGAATCACTTTATATGCTTCCACCTGATGGCGTACAGGTAAAACAGGGATTTGTTTGTGCTCTGAAGAAGTCCCTTTATGGTCTCAAACAAAGTGCACGGTGTTGGCACACAAAACTCACTGAAGTATTGTTTTCTCTAGGTTTTCAGCAAGGGAAAGCTGATCCATGTGTATTTGTCAAAGAGGAGGGGCAAAAGAAACTGTATTGTTTGTTTTATGTTGATGATATTTTATTCTTTTGGAAAGATGTTACAATGTACAATAACGCCCTAGCTCAACTGAAAGAGCACTTTGACATGAAAGATCTTGGTGAGGTAAACAACTACCTATCTCTGGAAATAGAGAGAGATCAAAATGGTAACATTCTAGTACACCAGTCATGGAAAATTGCTGATGTGTTAAGCAAACTAAACCTGATGGATGCTAACCCTGTAGACACACCAATGACAACAGGTTATCAGGTAGAAGACACTGAAGAAGCATTTTCTGACACTACACTGTACAGAAGTGTGCTAGGCAAGCTAAACTTCATTGCCAGATGTTCAAGACCTGACTTTGCTGTTAGCTGTAATTTGCTAAGCAGACAAGTCAACAATCCTAGTGTTAAGGATTGGAAAGCTCTGAAACGCATAGCGCTATTTGAAAGGCACTATGCATTACAGACTGAGATTTAACAATCAGAAGTCTGGTAGTCTTGAGATATTTGCAGATGCAAGTTTTGGAAGTGACACTACAGACAGGAAAAGTACGTCTGGAGTTTGCTACATGTACAATCAGGGTCTATTTGATTGGTCATGCAAGAAGCAAACAACAATTAGCTTAAGTACTTGTGAAGCTGAACTGAATGCACTGTCTTATTCACTTGTGGATTGTGAATGGTTGTTACAATTGTGCAAAGACATGAAAATTCCTGTCAAATGTCCAATCCAGGTTTACCAGGACAACAAAGCATGTTTGGCTTTGCTGAATTCTGAAGGTTGTAAGCAAAGCACGAAGCACTTTCAATTGAAATTGCAACATGCTAGGGAATGTATTCAGAAGGGACTCGTAACGGTGTCCTATATGCCAGGTAATGAAATTCCTGCTGATGTATTGTCCAGGATTGTGTCAAGGGATCAACACTGTACCTATGTACAGAAGTTGGGTTTGTACTGATATTGTACGAACACGCTGCCCAGTGATGTTCACAGAAAGTGGGAGGATGTTGGTTTCTGCTTCCTTCACTGTGCAGCGAAGTGCTTGTCACGGGACAATGTTTTGCATTCCACAGTCAATGTGCTGTTGGGTTTCCCACGGGAATAGGAGACTGGATGTGACGTACACTGGTTTCCTGTTTTTCACAGTTCTCTCGGAGTTCTTTGTTTCCGAGGAGAAGGGAGTTGTTTCTCTGCTCTCGCAGAGGCAAGATGCCTGCTTGTAATCTCTCAGCATTGAAGTTAAGCATGTGGCATGTACTGCTCATCCTTCCGCTGTATACAGGAGTCTGCAATTACAACATTTTTGGTTATGGTCTGAAGCTCAACATCAAAAATCCGAAGATGATGGCCACTGGTCCCATCACCTCCTGGCAAATAGAAGAGGAAGAAATGGAGGCAGTGAGAGATTTTACTTTCTTGGGCTCCATGATCACTGCAGATGGTGACAGCAGTCACGAAATTAAAAAGCGCCTGCTTCTTGGGAGAAAAGCAATGACAAACCTAGACAGCATCTTAAAAAGCAGAGACATCACCTTGCCAACAAAGGTCCGTATAGTTAAAGCTATGGTTTTCCCAGTAGTGATGTATGGAAGTGAGAGCCGGACCATAAAGAAGGCTGATCGATGGAGAATTGATGCTTTTGAATTATGGTGCTGGAGGGAACACGACAAGGTTCCCAATTTCCCTATTGCTTTTTATATCGGTCCTGGAGGTTCTCTTAAATATGATTAGAAGGGACCAATTGGTTAACGGTATACAAGTCGGAGCCAAACAGCACAAATTGAAAGCATTTGCTGGTGATCTAGTATTGACATTACAGGAGCCAGAATCTAGTACTAAAAGAGTATTGGAACTGATTCAAGAATTTGGTCAGGTTGCAGGATTCAAGTTGAGTAAGTTAAAAACTAAGGTTTTAGAGAAAAATCTAACAGTGACTGAGAGGGAGAGGTTTCAGAAGGAGACAGGTTTAACATTGGTTAAGAGAGTGAAATACCTGGGGGTTAATATGACTGCCAAGAATGTGAATTTATTCAAAGATAATTATGAAAAATGCTGGGCGGAAGTGAAAAAGGATTTAGAAATATGGTCAAATCTGAAGCTTTCATTGCTAGGCCGTATTGCTGTGATAAAAATGAATGTATTGCCAAGAAGTGGCAGAGAGATATTTCTAGATTTGTCTGGCAGGGCAAGAAGCCCAGAATAAAATTTAAAATACTAACTGATGCAAAAGAAAGAGGTGGATTTGCCCTGCCAGACCTTAAACTTTACTATGAATCAGCTGCTTTTTGCTGGCTGAAAGAATGGCTGCTTCTTGAAAACTCAGACATTTTGGATTTAGAAGGTTTCAATAATGTATTTGGGTGGCATGCATATTTGTGGTATGATAAGGTCAAAGCACATAAAGCGTTTAAAAACCATATTGTCAGGAAAGCAATATTTAATGTCTGGATAAGATATAAGGACTTATTTGAAAATAAAACCCCAAGGTGGTTGTCACCAATGGAAGCGAAGGCTCAGAAAAAGCTCAATATGGAGGTCAAATGGCCGAAATATTGGGAAATTTTGGAACAAGAGGGAGGTAAATTAAAATTGCAGAGCTATGAAAAACTAAAAAACAAAGTGTGAGATTGGCTTCATTATTATCAAATAATGGAGGTATATAATTTGGACAAGAAGATTGGCTTCCAGGTGGAAAAATCAAAATTGGAAACAGAACTGTTAGACCCCCAAACTAAGACTCTGTCAAGAATGTATAACTTGCTGTTGAAATGGAACACTCAGGATGAAATGGTGAAATCTGCTATGATTAAATGGGCACAAGATGTGGGACACAACATTATGCTGGCTGACTTGGAACAGTTATGGACCACAGGTATGAAGTTCACGGCATGTAATGCCTTAAGAGAGAATATTATGAAAATGATATACAGGTGGCACATGACACCGGTCAAGCTCACAAAAATATATCATTTGCCTGACAATAAATGTTGGAAATGTAAAGAGACTGAAGGTACATTCTTTCACCTTTGGTGGACGTGCCCAAGGATTAAGGCTTTCTGGGAGATGATCTATAACGAAATGAAAAAGGTATTTAAATATACCTTTCTGAAGAAACCAGAGACCTTTCTCCTGGGCATGGTCGGCCAGTTGGTGTTAAAGAAGGATAGAATTTTTTTTATGTATGCTACAGCAGCAGCAAGAATACTTATTGCGAAGTATTGGAAGACACAAGATCTACCCACCCGGGAAGAATGGCAGATGAAGGTGATGGAGTACATGGAACTGGCGGAAATGACTGGCAGAATCCGAGACAAGGGAGAAGAGTCGGCAGAAGAAGATTGGAAGAAATTTAAAGACTATCTACAGAAACATTGTAAAATTAAGGAATGTTAGAAGGATGCTGGAATGAAGTTATGTGGTTTTAGCAGTAATGTTATAGAATTAGGTAAAATTAGATCATGAATAGGTGAGAATGTAAAGTTACAATATATTAAGATAAATCATTAAGATAAAAGCAAAAATGGAAAGGATTTGCTGAAGTAACCAATTGAACTAGAATACAAAAAAGGGAGGTGTGAGGAGATCAGGGAAACAAGTAAATGAAAGACAAGACATGTAAAGATTGATTTGTTTTTAATTGTTTTTATTTTTCTGTACTTTGTTTTTTTCTGTTTTCTTTTTATTTTTGTAATTCTTTGAAACTTTAATAAATATTATTTTTTTAAAAAAAAAAGAATTATGGTGCTGAAGGAGACTCTTGAGAGTCCCATGGACTGCAAGAAGATCAAACCTATCCATTCTGAAGGAGATCAGCCCTGAGTGCTCACTGGAAGGAAACATGCTGAAGCTGAGGTTTCAATACTTTGCCCACCTCATGGGAAGAGAAGGCTCCCTGGAAAAGACCCCCCCTGATGTTGGGAAAGATGGAGGGCACACGGAGAAGGGGACGACAGAGGACGAGATGGTTGGACAGTGTCCTCAAAGCTACGAACATGAGTTTGACCAAGCTGCGGGAGGCAGTAGAAGACAGGAGTGCCTAGCGTGCTCTGGTCCATGGGGTCATGAAGAGTCGGAGACAAATAAACGACTAAACAACAACAAACTTGCCAAATGAACCTTATATTGGCCCGTTTGACAAGACCAGCTACCATGTTTGAGTTGTTGTTGGTTTGGGGGGGGGGAGGGGAAAGGCTTAAGCATAATTTTGGGAGGCAGCAAATGGTCACATTTATTTATTTATTTTTAATAATATTTATTAAGGTTTTAAAGGTTACAAAAAGAAAAAATAATAACATCATATTAAACAACATCAAAAACAGCACATCATAATAAGAAAAGAAAAAAAGAAAAGAAAATACAAAAACAGAAAAAAGTCTATTAAAAAAACAACACATTGAATCTTCCCATAACTTATCTTTCGTTAGCTTGTTTTCTTGACCTCCTCACACCTCCCTTTTTTGTATTCTAGTTCGGTTAACTATTTCAGCAAATCCTTTCCATCTTTTCCAATTTTTGTCCTGTAATTTATCTTAATATGATATAACTTTACTTTCCCTCGTTTCACCAATTAACAGTCTATTTTTTCCTAATCCTTTATAACATTTCTGCTAAAACCACATAAGTTCATTCCAATATCTTTCTAACATTCATTAATTTAACAATGTTTCTGTAAATAGTCTTTAAATTTCTTCCAATCTTCTTCCACCGACTCTTCTCCCTGGTCTCGGATCCTGCCAGTCATTTCCGCCAGTTCCATATAGTCCATCACCTTCATCTGCCATTCTTCCCTGGTGGGTAGATCTTGTGTTGCAAATGGTCACATTTAAGAACTGTGGAATCGGTTATCTGTCACATGAGAAACAAGGCCTGATTCCCGCCCCCACCCCTTAATCCTCTCTAGCTATTTGCTGATCCATCAACCCAGATGGAACTAACAATATTCCTAGTTCCCCGAATTCCTGTCAAAACTATCCCAAGGTGGTGTCAACCATAAATTTTCTCTACTATTTTGAACACATCAGATGAATTGATTCAAATCAATATTCATAAGCATGGAAATGAAAATGCTCCCCTAAGTTTCCTTGGTTGTCCACTTCCAATCTCAGCTCTTGGCAGACTGTTTCTGAACTGGGAGGCATTGGCTGGTTCCTGTCCCCTGACAGCCGGAGGTTTCCAGAGAGAGAGTACAGAGTGCTGAGGAACCAGATGCTGAAACTTCAGCTAGAGTTCAACAACACAGGTGCTTGCTATATGCAATTTGGAGACAAAGAATCCTTTATTTTCAGTCAGATTCAGAACTATTTCCTGTCTTCTTACCTATGAATTACATTTCTGTTCCACACTCCCCTCATCAAGACCACCACAAGATATATTGCTTTCACGCACACAGCAACCCTGCGAGGGAGGTTTTGCATAAAGATGGTGACCAGCTTTAAGTTGCCCAATCGGCTTCACGACTGAGGAGGGATTTGAAATGTCCCTGGCATTTGTGGACCTAGATCCTTGGACTCCAGCTCCCATGAGCCCCAGCCAGCGTGGCCAACGGCTAAAGAAGACGTGAGTTGCAATTTCACATCATCTGGAGGGGCCACAGGTTACCCAACAGGTTCGTTTTCAGCGCCTTGACCTTCTCCTGGTGCAGCTGCTCTTGGAACTCCCTTGTACTGGATGTGCTTTGTCCTGTGGTGCCTCTGCAGGTTGGCCTTCTTCAGGACGGAGAGGACCTCACCACAAATGAGGCACACGGGCATGCCTTTCAGCTCCACAAAGAAATAGTCCTGTGTCCATCTTTTTTGAAAATGCGGCACTCCAAATCTATCTTCCTCTTCTTGTGGACACATTGATTGTGTCCAGAAACAGACGATTAGGCAGACGGAGCTGTTCTCATATGGGAGTCCTATGCTGCCTATAGCCAGCCCTGGTCAGCAAAGTGTCTGCAGCACTTTGAGCCATTGAAGTTTCTGAGCTCTTTTCAAAGGAAGCCGCAGGTACAGTGTGTTAAAGTAACTCCTATGCAATGTGGCACCAGACTGCTTTCTTTTTTTGTAATTATCTGTTTGTTTTAAATTCTATAGCTTAAATTCTCTTGATGCTTGTTTTTTTGAGAAGGGCCTCTTACAGTCACAAAGCAATGATTTTCAGTGCAGCTCCATAACACTGATTGCGCCCTCACACTGCCCCTATACGGTTTATTAAAGTATCTGTGATTTTTCCCCTGTGTGAGTTTGTTGATGTCTTCTAAATGCTCCATAGTGCCTGTAGCTCTTTCCACATTCAATACATTTTAATGGTTTCTCCCCTGTATGAGTTCGTTGGTGTATTCTAAGGGTTCCACTTGTACTGAAGCTCTTTCCACATTCAATACATTCAAATGGTTTCTCCCCTGTGTGAGTTCGTTGGTGCATTCTAAGTGTATCATTTCGATTGAAGCTCTTTCCACATTCAACACATTTAAATGGTTTCTCCCCTGTATGAGTTCGTTGGTGCATTCTAAGTGCTCCGCTTATGCTAAAACTCTTTCCACATTCAATACATCTAAATGGTTTCTCTCCTGTGTGAGTTCGTTGGTGTATTCTAAGTGATCCACTTTCACTGAAGCTCTTTCCACACTCAAAACATTCAAATGGTTTCTCCCCTGTGTGAGTTCGTTGGTGTATTCTAAGTTTTCCACTTTCACTGAAGCTCTTTCCACACTCAAAACATTCAAATGGTTTCTCCCCTGTGTGAGTTCTTTGGTGTATTCTAAGTTTTCCACTTTCACTGAAGCTCTTTCCACACTCAAAACATTCAAATGGTTTCTCCCCTGTATGAGTTTGTTGGTGTCTTCTAAGTGTATCATTTCGACTGAAGCTCTTTCCACATTCAACACATTTAAATGGTTTCTCCCCTGTATGAGTTCGTTGGTGCATTCTAAGTGCTCCGCTTATGCTAAAACTCTTTCCACATTCAATACATCTAAATGGTTTCTCCCCTGTGTGAGTTCGTTGGTGTAGTCTAAGTGATCCACTAACACTGAAGCTCTTTCCACACTCAAAACATTCAAATGGTTTCTCCCCTGTGTGAGTTTGTTGGTGTCTTCTAAGTGCTACACTTTCACTGAAGCTCTTTCCACACTCAAAACATTCAAATGGTTTCTCCCCTGTGTGAATTCGTTGGTGTATTCTAAGGCCTCCACTTCGACTGAAGCTCTTTCTACATGCCGTACATTCAAATAGTTTGTCTCCTTTGTGACTTTTTTGTTGTATCCTCAATTTCTTTGTTTTCCCCCATAAATTCACAGGTGGCTCCATAGAATTCTGACTTTCATCTTCCTCACCTGTTTGGGAGTCTGGGAGGAAAGAGAATCCTGTTAGACTTTCATGAAAGACAAAAAGGGAACTGAACAGATGTCAATTCCAATCTGCACCTTCTCTCGTTTTAACACCTTCATTCTCCACTATCCTCTCTAGGTTCCAAATTTTACGAAAGCTGATGAGATAGTGGCAAGAGCAACACATGATCACTCCATTCAAACTTAATAAAGCACCATCGTTTTATAATACAGATCTATGGTGGAATTGGCTTATTAGACACATCTATTTTTTCTTTCTGAAGTGAAGAAATGATCTCAGGCTCGAGTAACAGTGTCTCCATTGTGAAATAAATAAAACTTAAGTGCTACATGTAACTGTAAAAATATTGCAATATATTGGAACCTAAGAAGAGCCTGCTGGATCAGGCAAAGGCCCACCTAGTCCAGCATCCTCTTCTCACAGAGTCCAACCACATGCCTGTGGGAAACCGGCAAGCAGGATTGGAGCACAAGAGTCTTCTCTGCCTTCGTGTGCTTTCCAGAAACTAGTATCAAGAAACATTATTGCCTAGACCACGAGGGCAGAGCAGGGATGTCAGTCTTATCCTTTTTTTCAAGCTATCCAAGTTGCTGGCCATCACTGTCTACTGTAGGATAGATTCCATAGATGAACTATGCTTCTGTTTATTCATCTTTTGCAGCCCTTAAAGGCAGATAAATTTATTATGGCCTAAGCTTTTGTGGGCTGCAGTCTGACAAAGTGGACTCTTGACCAGGAAAGCTGGTGCCACTATAAACCTCTGAGTCTCTTTGTGGGCTTTGTGTACTTATTTTGAAATTTGCACCAAGGTTGTACCACAGTATCTCCATGGAAGCTTAGGGACGGACAAAATTACAGGGTGTCAGCTCCGTGAATCTCAAGCCTCTTGTGGCTCTGCTGACAGAGCCTGAGAACGCAAGAGATGGGATTCAGTTGGAATGTGAAGCAGGGGAGGAGCAGCCAAGCTGCAGCAGGAGCAAAGAACAAAGAAGCAGGAAGAGGGGGTGCCGGGAGGGCACAGACTGAGCTCTCACACAGAGACCCCAGAAATAGCCTGTCCAAAAAATCATAGGCTCGAGAGAATCTGCGAGAAGAGGGGAAAAGAAAGCGAAAGTGGGGGCTTCTTTGCTGGAGGACTCGGCAACTGCAAGCTGGGATGAACAGGCCAAAGACTGAGCTCCACAGTGATTTGTGAGTTTGAGCAATAAACCTGAGATAATTACTACTGGAGTTGTCTCACGTCTGTGCGGGAGAACCAAGGGGCGCTAAAATTATTATCCCACTCACTCACTCTCACAAACAACCCCAGTCTGTAAGATTGGCAAGTTTACACAATTTGCTTATAATACCATCCGCTCTTTGACTTTATATGCCCAATCCTAAGTGCAGAGCCTCCAGCCACAGGAATCGTGTATCATGATAACTGGTCCTTTGTCCCTGAACCCCATCAGACTGGGAAGGTGCATGCATTTATTGTGTTTTGGTGCTGGTGGGATGTATCATTCTGACCCTGTCTATAAAAAATAAGAGTAATAGAAACAATTTAAATACATTAATTATAAATAATTATGTGAAGCATTTCATTCCCCTTCACCGATTTTTCAGGATTGGTGTGCAACATCATTATCATCAATTATTCTTGCCATTGAAATAACACCTAAGATTTCAAAGCCTGGAGGAAAAAAAATCTGCCCCCACTACTTTAGGAAAAGGATTCAAGTAACAAAGAGCTGCTTTGGAGAAGGCCTCACCCCTTCCTTCTTCCTGCCAGGAACTTCCATTTGTCTCCTTTCCATCTTTTCCTCTTTCTCCCTCCACCATCTATCCCTGTCCCCATCTCCTCTCCCCTGGAACTCACCAGATTTCTCCAAGGGTCCTGGGAGGGAATGCTCAGAGATTGTGGGGAGGGATGCGGGAGACAGCCTGACCAGGTCAACCGTCCATCTTCCTCCTTCCATCCTGGCCAGGGTTGCAGGTTCAGTCTCAGCTAGGTTTGCAGGTTCAGCTTCCTGAGGAGTGCAGAATCCAGAGCAAGTTGCAGCTTCCTGGGAGGGAGGGAAGAAGAAGAAGCCAAGGGAGTCTGAGAGCCCCTGCAGGGATTCTCCTGCCCAAGACGTTCTGCTGCCCCTGGAGAAGCCCCAATTGGGCACCCCCTAGCGGAAAAAACCGCTAATTGTATCCTTAAATTCTTCAGAGCACAAGGGGGTTTCTTCATTCCCGCAGCTCTAAAATTATACAAGGCCAAAACTTTGGCACAACTGCTCTATGGTTCCTTTTTGGCTCCACCTTCCTCTGCTTTCTCCCCCCTTGAGAGAGTTCAATCTAGACTTCTTAGAGCTCTCCTCCAAGTCCCCAGATGTGTCTCAAACGCATGGGTTAGATTGGAAACGGGGATGATGAGAGTGGAGGCTAGCATCTGCCTAACATCAATTTACAAATGGCTGACATTGAACCTGCTCACCCGAGGGATAGCCCCATTGATCCTCTGTGACCAATTCCAGTCGGGATGGCAGACTGCAGTCCTGAACACCCTCCGGAAACTGGGTTTTGCCCTTCAAGCCCTTCTAAGTCTGGGCTTGGGCCAGGCAAAAGCTACGTTCAGGCAAAGAATATTAGACACCGAGAGACAGCAGGACTGTGCAAGGTGCCCCAACTATAGAATTGGAGAAATCGAGAGAGATATAGCCGCACTGGCAGCATATCTCTTCTTTCTCGTATCTAGAGATGCGAGAAGGGCCTTTACACTCGCCAGAGGCTCGGCTCTTCCCTCGCTGGTCCTGGATGAAGCCTTTAGAAGGGTCCCGTATGCTCAGAGACTTTGCACCTGTCCATTGGGAGAGATAGGAAGCCCAGAACACTTGTTCTTTAAATGTCCCTTTTATGAAGAGGCACGTAGTAAGAGCATGGATCCCCTACTGGAGAGGCTAGCCGATCTCCCGCAAAAGCAAAAATTTGACCTTTTGCTGTTAGGCAAAGATCAAAAGATGACCTGGATGGTCGCCAGATTCTGTGTACATTTCTGTAGGCGCAGACCATCGCCCAACTCAAAATAGTCTGACATGAAAAGCCCCAAACACGGTTCCATGGGTGACTCTGAGACAACTCCCTGGGACAGTTTATTGTTGTACATTGTTTCTAAATTTAGCGTTGAACATTGTTTTATATTTGCACAGCAGTTTCTAATGTTGTGAGTGTCCTCTATTTAAGAGGCTTCTACTCTGCAGTCTCTTATAGTTGTTTTAACTGCGAGTCTTTTAGTTCTTATGCTCTTACAGTTGTTTTAACTGTGTGTCTTTGTTTGTTTTTAGTTCTTATCTGTTTTAATTATCAGGGTTTTTTTATCCATCCATTATCCGTGTTTAATCTTGTATTTTATTTAGATGTTTTATCCTATGCCTGTTTCCATGTCCTAATTTGTTCTAACCATTATTGGTTAAAAAAATCCTAACTGCTATTTTATCCATATGCTTTTTTAATCCAGGCCTGTGACCGTAATAAAGTTCATTCACAAGCGGGCACCCCCTTCCCAAGAGCCCCCACCCATTTTCAAACACCTTTGCCAATTCCTTTCACCTGCTTGTCCCACCTCCCTTCCTAAGGCTGGCACGGTATGCACATTGGTGGCCTGAGAGGAGATCCATTGGAATTTAAGAGTTAATCTGCCAAGGACTGCTCTGAATACATGGGTGGCCCTTGCATGGAGAAGAAGGAAGCCCCTTGCTTGCATCTGAAGCCCCTGGGAGAGGCGGTGGATCCGCCCACTGCTCCCTCTGCCCTCGCTGCCTCCTCCTCTGCCCTCCTGCCCTGCAAACACCCTTTGCTCTTGTGCCTCAGGGGAGAGAGGCGGATGGTGGAAAGAGCCTTCAAACCCATCCGTTTCCTCCTCTGCTCCCCCTCCTGTCCTTTTTGGAAACAGGAGCTTTGGTCAGGAGTAAACAACATAAATGGCAAGTTCGCAAGATAAGTACTTTGGAGCACTGCTTGCTCCTACTATGTGTGTGTTTGGATCTAGAGGACAATTTGCATGTTTACACCACGTGATTCCTTAAAGAGGGCAATTCTTTAAAACCGAAGGCCATTTCTACAAAATGGAAGACTTCCGAAGGCAGCCTTTTACAAGGAAATTTTTGATGGTTTTTATTTTGTTGGAAGCTACCCAGATGGGCTGAGGCAACCCAGTCAGGTAGGCAGGATGCAAGTAATAATAATCGGCGGTTTGCATCCCTGCGATGGGGTGAGCTCCCGTTCCTCGGTCCCTGCTCCTGCCAACCTAGCAGTACAATAGCACGTCAAAGTGCAAGTAGATAAATAGGTACCGCTTTGGCAGGAAGGTAAACGGCATTTCTGTGCGCTGCTCTGGTTCGCAAGAAGTGGTTTAGTCATGCTGGCCACATGTCCCGGAAGGTGTACGCCGGCTCCCTCGGCCAATAAAGCAAGATAAGCGCTGCAACCCCAGAGTTGGTGACGACTGGACCTAATGGTCAGGGGTCCCTTTACCTTTTTAAGCCTGTCCTGCTAGGCATGCTGATCAGAGACTCTGTCCAAACAACCCCTTCGAACGCAACAGGGCTTCCTATTTTTACTGCTATCAGTGGGATCAGTCAAACCACGAAGCCACTGATCAACCAGAGTTTCCTGTTTTGACCAAGCACAGTTTGAAGTTAGCTTAATATCCCAGCTTATTCCAAAGCTGGCAGCTGTAGTTTCCTGGTTTGGGCAAAATGAAAAGTTTGTTAGTTATGGCTCATAAGAGACTGCCTGGTTTCATCACAGTTCACCCTCAGGGCTGGCCAAATCATGAAGTAAGCTGGGACAATTAGGTCAGGAGGCAGATGCAGGGAGAGATGGGAAGAGCACGTTCCCAGCTCCCCTGTTTGTTAGCCTTGCTGCCAGTGCAGGACCACGGCTGGTAAATTTGTGCAACTACCCATTTAGAGTCCTTTTCTTTTGCCCTCTCTCACTAAAGGTTGGGTGGGGGTCCTTCCTGGAGTGATGCATTCTGGCTGTGGGGGCCAGGAGACTGCGGTGGCGGCTAGAATTTTTAGTTTTAAACTTGGGTCAACTTAGGCTTTAGCATAACTTTGCTGCAGCAATGCATTAAAAACTGTTCCTATTTTTAACCCAGCTTTTCAGGCTGTGATTTAGTCATCTGAACCTGGCCATTATCTTAATAAATCTTGCAGCAACCTTGCAAGGTAGGCCAGTGTTACTCTATTTGAACTGCACATGGCAGTGCTGAGGCTGCAAGACGTGCCAAGATTTCTACCCCAGTGGGGAGCAAAAAGAGCATTTTGGAAATGGAGGAAATTTAGAGGAGGAAAATGGAGGTTGGTGGAAGGACCCCTCTTCTGACGTAGCTTCTGCTCTGATGAAATTCCGAGTCCCCTGTGGTTGCTTTATTAAAGTAACAACATCAGGAGATATGATCGCAAACCTCCCATGTGTAAGAAAGTTTGGTCTAGCAAGCCTTTTTAAAATGGATTAGAGAGAAAGAGCAGGGAGGAGGAATATTCACCACCAAAGGTAAACAGAACCTCCATGTCGAGAGGCAGTGGACCTGTGACCTCCAGGTGCTGGAAACCCAGGTGAGAGGAGGGCACTTACCTTTCCCAGAAGCCCCTCAGTGTCTGGGAGCAGGGTCTGGTCTGTCCCCCCTGCTCTCCCACTGGGCCACCGACTGGCATCCGCAGCTCCCCTGAAGGAGAGGACACCATCCCCGGAGTGGGGAGAACTGGGAGCCTGTGGGATTTCCCACTTTGAACGAGGGGGCTGCATCGTCTTCAGGAAATCCTGCTTCTGGGCCTCCCAGTGCTGCTGCGGCTGCCCCTCCTCTGGCTCCTGCTTAATCTGACATAAATCTGCCCGAGGCAGAAGATCCCTGATGGTCCCTACTTGGCCGGTAGGAGGTTTCTTTCCTTTGCACTCCAGTCTCTCCCTTTGAATGGGTCTCCTGGGTCCCTGCTCTTCCATTTTTATGCCACCCTGCTAGAAAAGAAATAAACACAAAGTAAAATAAAACCCAAGAATAAAAACAAAAGCACATTTTTTAACCATTTGCCAGTTTTTGAAATATATTATTACTCTTTCTATTTCTAATGTTCAGGATGTGAATGACAATCTTTATGTCACCCAAACAACTCCACCCAAGGACGAGGGGAAGTTATCCAAAGACTGGGGGAAACGGTTTATGGAAGTACAAATAATATTTTTTTTGGGGGGGGGGAACCAAGGCAGTGGGAGGGAAATCCAAAAACAACCCAGAGAGAGGACTGAGCATGTTCAGTGGACAGGGAATGCTGATCCTGGCTGCAACTTCTAGCATGTTGGAAAGGCAGCAACAGATCTTTGTATATGAATAAGGCTGTGACAGACCCACCTAACACTTAAAGCACATGGCTTCACCCAAGAAATCCTGCCAGCTGCAGTTTGTTAGGGGTGTTGAGAACTCTAGCAATAAACTACAGGTCCCGTGGTTCTCTGGGCGAAGCCACATGCTTTAAATGTATGGGATCTGCACAGCCCAAGAAACTGACAAAAGGAATATTGAACAACAAAATCAAACAACCCACTCCAAAATATTTTATATTTGATGGTCATAAGCTCTCTTGACTGAAGACACTCTAACTTGCAGTCCATTGGCTGCATATGGCTTGCCAAGCCTCAGGGTGTGTCCTGCTAGTCCCTGCCGTTTCCATCTCCTGATCTGATCATAGGATGAAGATCTCTGTCTGTCCTGGAGAGAAAGATGCCTAAGGGGCCCTTAGAGAGATCTTTTAAACTCCAATTTCACCACAAAGCAGCACAGTGCTGAAATGGGGCAAAAGGAAAATAAATGATCCCTCTGGCTGCTCTTTAAAGAGGATTTCTAAAGAACAATCTGAAGGGTGTTTTTTCCACAGATCTCACTGCTAATTCAGAAGGGTCCTCTTGTGCTCTTATTTCTCCTCCACCCCAGGACTGGGGTTGGAAGGTCTAAACATACTGATTGTGTTTGCAAGACTTTTATGTATGCTAGATGGCATGTCTGTGAGTGTGTGCAGCACCTCTGGCATGTGTGCATGTGACTTTATGGTCTGCATCTCTTTTCAGTGTGCGCATGCATGTGCATACATTGGCCACAAAGCTCACTGGAATGTGGCCTCCAGAATCAATGCAGCTTTAAGCCCATAAATGTTCCTCCTGCTCTATCAGAAAGAACAATCAAATCTAAAGACTATCAGGAGGAGAGAACTCCTGGATCTACAATGTTCTCAATATCCTATGGACACAAACTGCAATGAGATTTCCCTTTAATTGCTTTGAGATTTTTTCCCTTAAAAATATGAAGCAGTATAGAAATGAAATGAGTAATAATCTGAAAATGAATAGCTAATTTCAATTTCGCCTTCCTCAGTCTTTAACAATACTGTCTTCAACGTTTTTATTATCATTAATTCATTTCCATATGCCACACTTCTTAAGAATCCTCCTTTCCTCTGCTTTCTCTAAACTGTCACCCACTTCAACCCTCAGCCTTCAACTCTGCTGCCTTACTGAGGAAGGTGGAAATAAAACAATTAATGAATAAATAAGTCTCACTTATTTACACGCAGACACAAGAGGTCACTAGCTTTGACAGCTTGGGAAAAGATCAGATGCGTTCTCCGGGAAATAGATATATTAGCTGTTTTATTAGCTGTGACAGATCAACAGAGCCTCCATGTGTAGGCACAGTGTACCTTGATTTGGGGAAGACAAAAGAAGTCATTTCCTTGCTAAATGAATCTGATGCACATCATTGCCACAAGATGCAGTGATGGTGGTGGCGGCTAAGAGTGCTTTAGAAGGCGACCAATTCATGAAGGAGGGCGATAGGTTCATCAATGGCACTGGCAGAGGAAGGGGGGCAGGAGTAGTGGCCTGCAAAGGGTGTCAGGGGGCTGCAGAGTGAGAGGGGCACCTCCCTGTTGCACTGCTCTTCCATTCCCCGCCCCCCCCGCCTCCCCTTCCCTCTCCGCCGTGGGGAGGACCGTGGAAGAGGACGGGGCTCCCTGCGGAGGGACAGGGAGAGGGGCGGCAAAAGCCCCAGCTACGCCGCTGATCCGTGAGCGACTATATGCATCGTCCACCGGGAAGCAGCAGCTGCCTTGGAGCCCTCATTCTGCCCCTTGAGCTCAGGACTGAAGGGAGCAGCTCCCCAGGGGCTCCGGCAGGGTCCGGGCCAGCCTGAGCCAGAGATGTTGGCCCCTGTGCCCTCCTGCAGATGCCCTGCCCCTCCGCTGCGCCCCTTCCCCTTCCTGCCCGCTTGGGGGGGGCGCCCTGCAGCCTCTGACTCCACTCGGGGCCTGATCCTGCCAGGCCCACCTGCTCTCCCCCTCCTGCACCTCGGACTCCTCGCTCCGTCCCTGCAGCGGAATCCGGCTCCTCTCCGGGGAAACTCGCCAGGCCACGGGGCCGCTGCTCCTCCGCTCTCCTCGGCGGGGACAGGAAAGTGCAGCCGCTCTCGAGTCCCCCTGGCTGGCCCCCTTTCCTGCCTCTCTGGGCATCGGAGCTCGCTGGCTGTGGGGTGGGCCCTGGGGGGCTGCCAGGCTGGATGCGCCCCCTTGCGCTGTCCCTCAAAATTTATCCTATCATTGGAATCTACCTGGCATCTTCTCGGATATCCAGAATGTTGCACAAATAAGTCTCCTTGTGATCTGATGTGCAGTCAACGGTTTCCTTATCAGAAAAATATTTTCAGAAAGCTGGGACGATGCCACCCTGCAGCCATAGCTGTCAATTTTCAGATTTGAAAATAAGGGATCAGCAGCCTCACCTGTCCCGGGGACAGTCTACTGGATATCTAACAGTCCGGAATAGCACCTGGAAATGGCATTGGAATAAGGGAATTTCCCGCAAAAAACGGAAGGTTGACAGCTGTGCCTGCAGCCCGAATGTGTAGCTGGAGGAGACAGTCCAGTTCCCAGCTCTGCTGGTTGGGATCATGCAATCACTTAGCTCCAGCAACCGACCTTTCCAAACCCTCCAACATTTCTCTGATGAAAATAGGAACATCCCATTCCATAAATATAATTTTCCTATTTATATACCGCACATCTTATTATGTTGACCCAGCCACTCTGGGAAGTTTCCAACATATATAAAAAACATAATAAAACATTAAACATTTTCAAACGTCCCTATACAGGATTGCCTTCTCAGAGGGCCCGGGGGTTGGATAACTCCATTCCCTCCAGCATTTCTTCAATGAAAATAGGGAGACCCTAAGGAAAAGCGGAATATTCTGGGATCAAATCAGAAACCAGGACAGCTTCTCTAAATCAGGGACATCCCTGGGAAATAGTGGCACTTGGAGGGTTTCTCTTTCCCTGCTTTTTCATTCGCTGCCTCTGGTCTCCTGCATCCATTTAGCAGAGGAGGGGAACGGTTTTGGCCTTCATACTTCTCCCACCCCACCCCCAATATAACCAAAAACACACACACCATTTTGGAGTGAGAACCAAAAAAATAAAATCATTTTATTATTTTATTACTTATTTTTGCAGTTCAATCTACCGTATCTATAAATTTTATTGTTTATAGCCAATAGCCACCACAATACAATATGAGCACAAATCACACAGCTGCAAAACAAAAGCCATTGCATGCTCCAGGCCAGGATAAATCTATAGCGTCCAAAATTAATTTTCACATTTCTTTCAATGGGAAGGATATAGGGCAGCAGAGTCCAGGTGTTGAGGTCCAGATTAGAGTTTCTATCATCCTTGACTGTCTGCCCTGCTGGCTGAAGCTGATGGGAACTGGACAACAACATCTGGGGACATCTCAATGGTTATTCTGTGATATACAGAATCTACAAAGGATTAAGGCACTGATCCAGAAGAGAATGAACTGAGAAGAGGCCCCACTGAATTATCTGAAGTGAAGCAGAGGAAGATCATTATATAATATTATTAATAATAATAATAATAATAATGATAATGATAATAATAATAATAATAATAATAATAATAATAATAATAATTTATTTATACCCCGCCCATCTGGCTGAGTTTCCCCAGCCACTCTGGGCAGCTTCCAATCAAGTGTTAAAAACAGTACAGCATTAAATATTAAAAACTTCCCTAAACAGGGCTGCCTTCAGATGTCTTTTAAACATAGGATTGCTGCTTATTTCCTTCACATCTGA
Source organism: Podarcis erhardii (assembly GCF_964252035.2). NCBI lineage: Eukaryota > Metazoa > Chordata > Lepidosauria > Squamata > Lacertidae > Podarcis > Podarcis erhardii. The sequence goes on along the minus strand of NC_138498.1, from coordinate 116,395,681 downwards.
AGGGAGGGTGTTTCACAGGGTGGGCGCCACTACAGAGAAGGCCCCCTGTCTGGTTCCCTGTAACCTCACTTCTCGCAATGAGGGAACCACCAGAAGGCCCTCGGCTCTGGATCTCAGTATCCGGGCTGAACGATGGGGGTGGAGATGCTCCTTCAGGTATACAGGACCAAGGCCGTTTAAGGCTTTAAATGTCAGCACCAACACTTTGAAGTGTGCTCAGAAACGTACTGGGAGCCAATGCAGATCTCTCAGGACTGGTGTTATGTGGTCCCGGCAGCCACTAAATGTTAATAAGCAGAAACCTGTGCAGAAACAGAGACAATATGGCTGATGTGAAAGAAAAATATTTCATAACAAACTATAAGAGAATTCAAGGGGGAACGTGTTATTCTAAAGCAGCAATGCTGCAGCAAGCAAAGGCTCTAGCAGCTCAGACAGCTGCTTGTGGCTGCAAAGCCAGACAGGATGTTTGTGACTGTTGCCATGGAAACAAAGGGGCAGTCCATTCTCCTTATTGAGCACAGGATATGAGCTCAGTGTGTGTCATATGACCTGTACAGGATGTACATGGGTGGAGTTAGGAGTTTCTCTCTGTTTGTTGAAGAGAGCAGACATCTTTTACTGTATGGCTGCTAAAGACAGGAATAAAAGCATGTAGTTACATTTCTGTCTGAGTCTGATTCCCCTCCCTGGGGATATGCAGGGAGGAGGAGAAGGAGGAGAAGCAGTTGGTGTGTTTTTCTCACAGCCTGAGGAAAATCGCCGGAACGGACCTCGTGTGTTTTTCCTGCCGGGAGTTGCCAGAGGGAGGTCTAAGGAATTCAGCCGGTGCCTGGACAGATAGGCACATACCTCTGACCGAGCTAGAATTCCAACAGTGGTAGCAGATGCCGGTTGCTGGTTTTCTTCGATCCATGGGAGTCTGCATCAAGAAGTGGCAGAGCTACTGTATTCATCGCTCCATGGAAGCCTGAGGTGAGAAAGCTGATTCTCTGCAGCCAGAAGCTGACCAGAGGAAGCTGAAAGTCAAGCTACGGAGCCCAGGTATGAGATTTTCGGGCTTAGAAGTGTGAATGCAGATTGATTCATTCTCTGCTTCAAGGGAGCAACGTTTACGAATAACAGCTCCGAGAGAGAAGAGCTCTGCATTCCAAACATTCTTGTGGTTTTTCCTGTCCAAGGAAAGGAATGCTGTTGCTTAGCAACGCAGGCCAGTTTCACGAGAGGGCTGGAAGTCAGGCTATGCCTCAGAGAGGCAAAAACAGCCTATGTTTTGACTAGGCCCTTATGAACACTTAGAAGGGGACTTTCCAAGCGGCCAGTGTTATAGCTGCCAGGTGCACAAGAGTGTAAACAAGCCAGCTATTGGATTTTAGAGGCTTGTGTTTGAGAGTCAATGCAAGGACTCAAAATGGATGCAAAGAAGGGAGGTCTGCCTTCTCCACCCCTCCTGACCAGTGACAATTATGCATCTTGGTCTATTAAGATGAAGGCCTTGCTGCAGAATCAGAGACTGTTTGGGGTGATTGAGAACCCCATCCCTGCTGCACCAACGCGTGCTTGGGAGTCACAGGATGTGAAGGCCAGAACTGCTATAATTCTGTGCGTGTCAGACTCTCAGCTTATTCATATACAGTGGTGCCCCGCAAGACGAACGCCTCGCAAGACGCTTGACAGCTGTAGCGCTAATCCGCTAAGCTGTCAATGGGCTTGCTTCGCAAGACGAAAAAACCACTAGACGAAGAGAATCGCGGAACGGATTATTTTCGTCTTGCGAGGCACCACTGTACAAGATTTACAGCACGCGAAAGATGTTTGGGACACGCTGAGAAGGACATATCAGAGAGATGCAGGTTCTTCAGCGTTGCTGTATTTTGAGAAGCTGACCAACCTGAGGCTTGATGGAGATGTTCAAGCGCACCTGACGGAAATGAAATTTCTGCGTCAGCAGATGGTTGAACGCAATTTCCGTCTGCAGGAGGAAGTGTTTTGCTTCATGGTGATCAACAGTCTGAATCGGACTTACAAAACAGTTGCCAGTCAGCTGGGGTCCCTCCCAGCGCAAGATCTAACGTCGGACAGGGTCTTTGCCTTGGTTCTGAACGAACAGGACAGACTAGCTGCCCTGGAGGTCAAGGACAGGGGAGACAAGAACGGAGTTCTAACACCCCCACTGCTGAAGCTACTGGAGGAGACGCTGTAGCTTTGAACGTTGTCTGATGTCACAATTGTGGACAGACTGGGCATCTTCAGCGGTACTGCAAGAAGCCACGTCAGCACAGAGGAGCCAAGGCGAACTCCACAAAGTCTGATGCGTCAGACAAAGGTCACACCAAGCCAAAGGCAAAGACTGCAAAGGCTTTGATGTTGCTAAAAGCCACACCAGAAGCAGGGAATTTCTTTGTCCTAGACACTGGGTGTACGCAGCATATGTGTCGACACCGAGGACTATTTTCGTCGTTTAAGAAGCAAAGCTTCGCGGTGCAACAAGCCAACGGTCAAGAGCTAGAAGCCACCGGAATTGGGACTGTGTATCTTGAAAGTCTGAACTTGACTATAAACAATGTTTATTTGGTTCCAGAGTTGAAGTACAATCTGCTCAGCGTATCACAGATTGCCAAGAAGGGACTAAAACTGTCCTATGATGATCAACACTGCGAGATCTACAAAGATGGAGAGTTGTATCTTTCTGCCAAAGAGAAAGATGGACTGTATTTGTTGACTTTTGATCAAAGTGATTACATGAAATGTAATTCTTGTGATTCTAACATTATCTCTTTTGCAGGTGTAGCCAAGAACACCAAGCAGGTCACCTCGAGGGTCGACAAGGCATTTCAGCGGGTGTATGCTGATGTGTTTGGTCCTTTAGCACCATCTAGAGGCAATGCAAAGTATTACCTGATATGTGTTGATTCTTTCACAGGTTTTGTCTGGATTTATCTTTTGGAGAGACCAAAAGACGCCTTAGAAAGGTTTAAAGAGTTTTGTGGCAAAGTTAAAAATATGCATGATGCTGACATAGATTGTCTGTGCACAGATGAGAAGCCAATTTTTCTTTTACAGGATTTCCAGAGGTTCCTGAAGAAGAAAGGGATAAGACACAAAATTGCTAGTTCCGAAGAAGCTTGGAACAGATGTGTCTGTGTTAGGGTGAACAAAGAATTGCAAAAGGGAATGGAAGCGCAATTGCTTAGTTCACATCTGCCACATGAGTACTGGGCTGAGTCGCTAATGTCATTTTGTTATACGTGGTTGAGAAAGTTTTCAAAAGAGTTGGGATGTTCTCCTTTTGAGAAACTGTTCCACAGACAACCTTCTGTTGCCCATTTCAAGGTTTTTGGGTCTCATGTGAGGACAGAAGCTCCGGGTGGAGTTAAGAATGCCAGAGGCATTTTTGTGGGTTATGAAAAGGGTCTCTACAGAGTAATTTTGTCTGAATCTGGTAAGGTGATTCTCACAAAATTTATAGAGAGTACCCCTGAACAGGAGAGAGTGATTGTTCACACATTTCCCACAGGTGATGATGATGATGATGAGTTTGATCTTATTGAGTTCAGTAGTACTGATGATGACAGCGATAGCTCAGACAGCTCAGTTGTCACAGTCATTGAGAGGAAATCTCACATAATGACTAGACCCTCAGAAGAGGAGGATGAACCACTGATTAAGCTTAGTACTGGTTCTCAAGAGAGTTCAGAGGCTGAACCAGAAAGCAGAGAAGAGCAGCACCTCTTACGTAGGTCTGAGAGAGCAACGAAGGGTGTGCCACCCAAGAGGTATTCAAAGGAGTTTGCCAACCTAGCTATTACATGTGTTGCTGTTGTAAACGACCAAGGACAAATTGAAGCTGTGTCTGAGTCAGAGACAAAGGCACAACAGAGAGTTGCTAACCAAGGTAATGCAGAAGCACTCATTCCTTGGAAGTCACACAACCAGAGAGGTACATTGGTAAAACCAGTGGCAGATAGTTCCAAGGGTGGAACTGAAACAACAGGGGAATGTTATAAGTATAGCAACTGTTTGTTTTCTTCTCTGGATGACGCTTTGCTCGCAGCACGCATGGATACTCTAGGGGGAGTATGTTATTCTAAAGCAGCAATGCTGCAGCAAGCAAAGGCTCTAGCAGCTCAGACAGCTGCTTGCTGGTTTTCTTCGATCCATGGGAGTCTGCATCAAGAAGTGGCAGAGCTACTGTATTCATCGCTCCATGGAAGCCTGAGGTGAGAAAGCTGATTCTCTGCAGCCAGAAGCTGACCAGAGGAAGCTGAAAGTCAAGCTACGGAGCCCAGGTATGAGATTTTCGGGCTTAGAAGTGTGAATGCAGATTGATTCATTCTCTGCTTCAAGGGAGCAACGTTTACGAATAGCCATCGGGATAAGTCCGGGAAGTCCTCCATGGTCTCATCGACGGCGATCTCCTCTGCTTCCATCTCTTGGGAGGTGTGTTCGAAACCTGGAGCCACCCCCAAATCACCCAAGACCCCCTCTCCCCGTCGCCAGGGGTGACACTGCGTGCCAAGGTTCCTTCGGCAGGTCTCTGCGCCAGCCCACTTCGGGTTGGTCCTCCCACCAATAAGATCCTCCCGTGCCAAACCCTGAGAGCGATCCCTCTGGGGAACTGGTCCCCGGAGCCGTCTCCTCAGCGGAAGAGAAACCCTGCAAAGTGCTGGCTGAGAGTGTGGGTGTGAAAAGATATTCGTCGAAATAATCCGCTGGCATGGGTTTGTGCGGGAAAATTGTATGGAATTCTTCCTTGAGCCACTGCTCCTCCACTGCATAATGCGCTTCGACTTGGTAAGGCCCTAGCTGCTTGTGTCCTAGCTTCTTCTTGGCTAACGATCTGGCCAGGACTGCCTGGGCTGCTAACCAGACCCAGTCCCCCACCCGGATGTCCTCTCCAACTCTCCTGTGTCGGTCTGCCTGCACTTTGTAAGCTTGTTTTGCTAGCTCTAACTGCCTCCTGAGCTGCTCGTGGACCTCCTGTAACTCCGCTGCCACTGCCTCTGCTCCCTGCGGCTCCCCCTCCCTCACCTTCTCCAAACCCGGGAAGGTTCTGGGATGTCGCCCATTGTTGGCGAAAAACGGTGTCACCCCCGTGGACACGTGCTTCGTGTTGTTGTAGGCAAACTCGGCCAGCGGTAGGTAGTGCACCCAGGTCGAGGGCTGCTGGTTCGCGTAGCATCTCAGGTACTGCTGCATGACGGCGTTGACCCTTTCTGCCTGTCCGTTGGTCTGCGGGTGTCTCGCCGACGCCAGGTTGACCTTGACGTTCAGGATGCCCATCAGCTTCTGCCAGAAGTTGGAGATGAACTGGCGCCCCCGGTTGGACAGGATAGACCGTGGTAGGCCGTGCACCTTGAACACGTGGTCTATGAACAGCTTGGCGGTCTGCTCGGCTGTGGCCACCTTCGCGCAAGGAATGAAGTGGGCCATCTTGGTGAACAGGTCTACTACCACGAGTACTGCTGTCTTTCCCCTCGAACTGGGCAGATCAGTGACAAAGTCCAGAGCCACCCTCTCACGGTTCGAACGGTGTCTGTAGCGGTTCCAACAGTCCCGCCGGTGGCCTGTGTACCGGCTTGGCCCTTTGGCAGGTGTCGCACCTATTGACATAATCCGCGACCTCCCCCCGCATCTTGGGCCACCAAAAGTCTCTGGCTACTAATTCCACCGTCTTCTCTTTGCCGAAGTGCCCAGCACTGGGCGCGTCGTGCAACTGTTGCAGTACTCTCGCTCGGAGGTCGTCTCCCGGCACGTAGAGGGCCCCTTTGCGGATGAGCAGTCCGTCACGTATCTGGAACTCGTCGCCCCTTGCCGTGCCGCTGCGCACCTCCTCCATCTTGGCTCGAGCGAAGGGGTCCGTCTGCAGCGCGTGACGTACCGTGTCCAGGTCCACCGTGGCTGAGGCGCATGCCCACGCTTCCGGTGCGAAAATGTGCTTGGCCGCCGCCGGTGCCTCTTCCTCTAGATACTGCGGTTTCCTGGATAGCGCATCCGCCATGATGTTGCTGTCTCCCGGGATGTATTCTATCCTGAAGTCGAAATCTGCAAAGAACTCCGCCCAGCGGATGTGCCTCTGGTTCAGGAACCTCGCCGTGCGCCAGTACTCCAAGTTCTTATGGTCCGTGCGGACCTGCACTGTGTGTTTGGCTCCGATGAGGAAGTGCCGCCACGCCTTGAAGGCTGCATGAATGGCCAGCAACTCCCTGTCCCAGATGGTGTAGTTCTGTTCCGACTTGCTGAGTTTCCTGGAGTAGAAAGCGCACGGCCTCCAGTCCCCCTGGTGGTCTTGCTGCAACAGGACGGCCCCCACGGCTCTGTCTGAGGCGTCCGTCTCCACCCTCATGGGCCTGGTGGGGTTCACATGTAGTAGTTGTTCTTCGGACGCGAAGAGACGCTCGAGTTTCTGAAAGGACTGCTCCGCCTGCTCAGTCCAGATGATCTTCTTCTTCTTGGAACTGAGGGTGTCGGTGATGGCCGCTGTCTGCATAGCGAAACCCTTGATGAATTTGCGATAAAAGTTGGCAAAGCCGACAAAACTCTGGACCTCCTTCCGATTGCGCGGGCTTTTCCAGTCCAGCACCGAATGGACCTTGGCGCTGTCCATGGCGAGTCCCTTGTCGGACAGCTTGTAGCCCAGGAAATCCACCTAGGTCCTGTCGAACTGGCACTTCTCCAGCTTGGCGTAAAGCCTGTGGTCCCTCAGCCGCTGCAGGACTTCCTTGACATCTCTCTCGTGAGCCTCCTGCGACTCCGAGAAGATCAGGATGTCGTCCAGGAAGCAGACGCACTTCTTGTAGAGGAGACCCGCTAAGACGTGGTGCATGAAGGCCTGAAAACAGTGGGAACCATTCTGCAATCCAAAAGGCATAACTCTATATTCATAGGTGCCTAGTGGCATAAACATGGCCGTCTTCCACTCGTCGCCTTCCCTCACGCGTATGAGATTGTACGCTCCGCGTAGATCCAACTTAGTAAAGATGCGACCCTTCCTCACCGTCGCCAGCAGGTCATCGATCTTGGGCATGGGGAAGGCTGAGGGCTTGGTTTTCGAGTTCAAGATTCTGTAATCAACTACCAGCCTCTTTTGGGGCGTGTCCCGCTTCTTCACAAAAAACACGGGACTGCCCCCTACCGCCTTGGACTCTCGGATGAATCCCCTCTTCAAATTGTGATCTATGAACTCCCTGAGTTCCTGCAGTTCATCCTCAGACATGGAATACAGTTTCCCCGTCGGCAGCGTCGCCCCCAGCAGGAGGTCAATTTTGCAGTCGTAGGGTCTGTGGGGAGGCAGCTTGTCCGCTTCCTTCTCGCAGAAAACCTCCAAAAACTCTTTGTACTTGTTGGGTACTGCTTGCAACATGCCTATGTTCAGCTGTGGTCCTTCCTCGTGCCCCTCCTCTTCCGGGTCAGCGAGGATGCAGTGTTCTGTGCAGTAGGAGGAGCCGAAGGTCAGTTGACGCTGGTACCATGCTAATGCCGGGCTGTGCCTGTCCAGCCAACTCATGCCCAACACTATGGGCGTGTCTGACAGGTGGGTGACATTGAAGCTGATGACTTCGCGGTGATTTCCAATTCGCATCACCATTGGAGGTGTCTGCTGCAGCACTTGCCCTCCCAGTAGCTCTCTGCCGTCCACCGTGACTACGTTCAGGGGCATCGTGGCCGGTAGGAGTGCCACGTTGTGTTGCTTGAGAAAATCCTCTCTGATAAAGTCTGCACTGCTCCCAGAGTCAATGGTAATAGGGACTTCCATGGTGAGCCCATGGGGAAGCTGGAGGGATGCGGTGAGCTGCACCACTGGTTTGGGTGGGAGGGGGTCTGTGGGCTGTGAGATCCCTGGGGACTGCTTCACTGACTTGTCTGGCTGGGCCCCAGTGCCTCCGATTCCAGCCAGACCATTCCGTTTCCCTGCTGTGGTGCACTCTGCTGAACTGATTCTGTTACTGTTGCTGATGCTGCAGTGTGCTTGTGAATCCTCCGGGGACACTCTTTCACCATGTGCTGAGCACTGTCGCAGATGTAACATTTCCTGTTCCCTCTAGGAGGCTTCGTTTTGACTGCTCCCGGCGTTAGGGCTCCGGCTGCTGACTGAGCCTTAGCACCACCTATCTCCATCGGCTCTTCTCCCCCTCCCAGCGGAGGCGTGGATTGAGCGCGCGCTGTTTCCCTGGGAAAGGAGGGAGGTGCTCTTGCTGGCGTGCGTCCCCAACGCCCTTCCTTCTTGCCCCAAGGGCGTTCTTCCAGGCGCACCCCAATCGTTAGCGCCCTCTGCACCACATCTTTGGTGGTCTGGGGTCTCTCCCCCCTGGCAATTTCGTCTTTCACAGCTCCGTTCAGCCCCTCCCAGAACAGGTCCCTGACGGCAGCTGACTCTTTCTCCCACCCCAGTGCGTTGACCAATGTGAAAAAACGGGAGTGATATTGTCTCACAGTGGCTCTGCCTTGTCTCAGTCCATGAACCTCCTTCCTGGCGATATCTACATCAATCTCTGACAAAAAGCACGCATCCATCGCTTTAATGAAGGCATCCGCATTCCGGAGGGCTGGATCCTTATCTCTCCAGAGATTGCGCAACCATGCTTTAGCTTCTCCATGGAGATGACTGACTATGAATCCTACTTTCTCCTCATCTCTAAAGTCCTTCTCCAGCAACTTTAGCGCATAAATCACGTCTGCTCTGAAGTTAGGATACTGCTGCAGGTTCCCATCGAAATGAGACACAAGGCTCCCTCCTCTCTTCCCCAGCCCAATCCCCTCTGGTCTGGGTCCCGGCAGCCCCTGTGTAGTCAACGTTTCTAACCTGGTTCGCAGATCCTGGCAGACAGCCGCTGCTTCCGCCTCCTTTTTCCTGGATGCCAAAATTTCCGCGTTAAGTTGTGTCACTGCGTTCCGCAGGCTTGCTATTTGTTCTTCGGTAGTCATTTTGCCTCGTTTTCGTGAGCTCGCGAAGCACCAATCTTCGCCCCCTCGCTGCGTTCCCTCACGTTGCGAGGTTTTAAAAAGCGGTGAGGGGACTTACTGTCAGAGCAGCCTCTAGGTCCCAGCTCACAGAGGACCAACGCCCAGTTGATGTAATGTACAAAAGTATTTATTGAAGTTTAGTTTCCATTTCAAACCCCAGAGCGTGCAGCCCTACGTCTTGACTTTAGATCGGCGAAGTCCCCTCTGAATCACTACCCCTTCCGCACCAGTTTAAGATCCTGGCCTGGCTCCACCTCCTGCGCTGTTCCTTCCTCCTCTGGGTCCTTCTGCCCCCTGGGGTTTCCTCCTTCCTGGACTCTTCTGACGCTGACCCCCCTGAGTCTTGCCCTTCCTTCCGGCGGGCTTTAGGACCTGGCTCCCTATCCGGGCTACCTGCTGTGCCGCTCGCCTGTACATTTGAACTTGGCGCGCGCGCCCAGCCGGTAACCTTCCTCCTGACCGTTTCCCCACTCTCCGATGTGGGCGTGGTCAATCCTGACTCATCTCCTCTCACTGGTAGTGAGAACACTGGTCCCGATTCCTGGGACTCCTCCTCCCTACTGCGCTCTGGTGGCGAAGCTGGTCCTGATTTCCAACTGCTGCTCAGGGAGTCCCCGCTGGCCCCTTCCTTCTGGGGTTTCCCTCTTGGCACCTCCTCGCCCTGGCCATCGGCGCTCCCTTCTGTGAATCTTCCGATTCGCTGGAGAGGCTCGTGGAATCCCTCTGACCACTGTCACTGCCTAAACCCCCTCGGATTCCTCCTCCTCGCTCTCCATTTGCTCCCCCTCCTGTGTCTCTGCTCCTGAACCCCTGACAGGTAGCTTCTCTTCCTTTTCATTTATTAGTTTTCATTGGCAGTGAGAAAGATCGGGGGGCCCAGGGCATAGTTGGTTGCCTTCAGTTGACTGCAGTAAAGGTGGCGGAGGCTGAACCATTTTGAGGAAGAGATAGTTGTAATTCTTGGTTTGGTCCTTCAAGTAAAGGTAAAGGTAAAGGGACCCCTGACCATTAGACCCAGATGTAGACAACTCTGGGGTTGCGGCGTTCATCTCACTTTACTGGCCGCCGGAGCCGGCGTACAGCTTCTGGGTCATGTGGCCAGCATGACTAAACTACTTCTGGTGAACCAGAGCAGCGCACAGAAACGCCGTTTACCTTCCCGCCGGAGTGGTATCTTAATTGCCCTGGGAGCCGAGCCAGAGCTGCCAAGATAAGGACTCTTTGAGGTAAAGAGAGAGGCTCGGGCTCAAGAAAAACCTGAAATGGAATTTTTCCAAGCTGCTGAATGCCCTAAGTTAAATGAAAAAAATGATCAGACCTGGGCAAAATGGTGTGAGAGTTTGCTGCGTCAGTATGGAGTATGGCATACTGTGTCTCAAGCCCCTCCAGTTCCTCTGACAGATAAATGGAGGGCCCAGGATTCGAGGGCCATTGACATAATCGTCTTGTCCGTCTCTCTAGAGGAAATAAAAACTCTTGCTGGCAACGTGATGACACCTAAGATGTGGAATGTTTTGAAAGCTGCCCATCTGCCAATCGTCCCAGCTCAGAGTCTGAATGCCCAGGGTGTGAGTGCATCGGAGGTCCTGGCTGTTTCCCAGAATGCGAGTGAATGCAGGGATGCAGAGGGCACCCGTTGCAAACTGCAGAGGGAGCAGACTGTGATGTCAGCCCAGGCAGCATTCCAGCCTCCAGGGGGAGCCAAGGAGTCGGCAGCTGAGAGCTCTGTTTCTCGTGGGAGCCAAGGTCATCGTCTTTGCAGAGGCCGGAAGGCCAGAGGTAAACAAAGACAGATGCCTGCAGATGGCCCGAAGCAGAGGGGGGGGGGTGAAGAGCCCACGCCAGTGGAAAACAAAGCGTTGTTTGCTGGCACTGCTTCACCAAAGGCTAAAGGCAAGTCTGATGGCCAGGAGCAGGGGGACAAGCTGCAAAAGCCTATGCCGGTGGAAAACAAGGTTTTGCTTGCTGAAAAGACTGCTCCAAAAGCCAGGTTTATTGTGGACTCAGGCGCCAGGCGCCATTTATCAAAGGATAGACACCTGTTTATCTCCTTCACACCGCAAGACGGAGAGATCCACCTGGCTGATGGAAGGACGTTGCAAATTGCAGAAGGGACTGTTAAACTTGCAAGTTTGCATACAACCATCAGTAATGTACTTTATGTTCCAGGAGCTGCGGACAATTTGCTAAGTGTCCCACAGCTGACTGGGTGTGGTTTTGAGATTTCCTTCAAGAGGAGCGTCTGTGTCATCAGGAAAGGCAAAGAGGACGTTTTGCATGCAAAGTTTATGGATGGTTTATTCTGTATAACTTATGATGACAATGCTGTTGTGTCTAATGCTGATTCTTGTTGTGTTGCACAAACTAACAAAGTTCTTCATGCAGGATGCATTCACGATGCACATCGAAGATTTTGTCACCTCTCTTGGCAAGCGCTAGCCAAGATGCCAGAGTTGGTTGAAGGTTTGAACATCAAACCTTGTAAGTATCACATGAAATGTGTATCTTGTGCAGAGAACAAGGTGAAGGTTGCTCCAAAAGGCAAGGAGTCTAGCAGGCAGGCTTCCAAACCCTACCAGCTAGTGCTCGCAGACCTGGTTGGTCCACTTGCGCCATCTTTGGGAGTAGCAAGGTACTTCATGGTTCTAATTGATTCTTTTTCCAGGTACATTCATGTGTTTATGCTTGAGCAGAAATCGCAAGCATTCCCTAAGTTCAAGGCATTCTGTGCTTGGTTGGAGAATGTTCGTGGTAAACGTATCGGCTGTCTTTTTACCGATCGGGGCGGGGAGTTCACTTCTCAGCAGTTTGAAGCTTTCCTGACTGAGAAGGGAATCCAGCATGACTTGTCAACGCCTAGATCGCCATGGATGAATGGACTTGCGGAGCGAGCAAATCAAACTTTGCTTCAAGGCCTGAAAACCTTGTTGCATGATGCCAACCTCCCTGAGAAGTTTTGGGGGGAAGCTCTGTCAACGGTTGTTTATACCGTTAATCGGAGACTGTCATCACCCATAGGTTGCACTCCGTACGAGAAGATGTTTGGTAAGAAACCGAACGTCAAGCACATGAAAATCTTTGGTTCTGACATGTGGGTACACACCCCACAAAGCAACAAGCTTGGGAAGCGTGGGGCACATGGTTTGTTCATGGGGTACGAAAAAGGTGCATACAGAATATGGATGACTAACTCTAAGTCCATTAAGTTCACCAAGAGTGTGGAGTACAATCCAAAGTGGGGGGGAAATGTGGGAATTTTCCAGAGTTACCCAGAGGAGGATGGAGGTGGTGTGCACAAACCAGATAATGTTGAGAAAGCTGAGGATGAGGATCAGGATGATGATCAGAGTTCGGATTCCAGTTCAGTTGGTGGCGCTGCTGCTGCTGTCAGTGACAGTGATGACACAGCAGACTGCAAGAGCGCAAAGGCCTCAGTCAGACCATCTGATGCGTCTGACAATGAACTGGAAGAACCACTGTTCACCATTGGTCACTTTTCTCCTAAGAAGGAGGAGATGAATCCAGAAGACTTACGTCTAGTTCGCAGGTCTGAAAGGGCGACCAAAGGCAGACCTCCAAAGAGATTTGCTGATGAGTTTGCTAAGACGGCAACTGCTGTTCTTAGTAGCTCAGAGAAGGTGTGGGAACCTTCAAGCTTCAAATAGGTTCAGGAGTTAACCTCTAAAGATGCTGAGCCTTGGCTAAATGCCATGAAGGCTGAAGTTGATTCCTTGAATAGGAACCAAACTTGGGAATTGGTACCGGTAGTCCCAGGAATGAGACTGGTTGGCAGCAAATGGGTCTTCAAGGCCAAGACAGATCAGAATGGCGAGGTTGTCAGACACAAAGCCAGATTGGTTGCCAGAGGTTTTTCACAGGTACCAGGACAGGATTACCACGAGACCTACTCGCCCACCGTCAAATATGAGAGCATTCGGCTGATGCTCAAGACAGCTGCAGAGGAGAAACTGCATGTTTCCCATCATGACATTAATACAGCTTTTTTGTATGGGATTTTGGAGGAGCAGCTGTACATGCTTCCACCTGATGGAATGCAGATACAGAAGGGAATGGTCTGTAAACTGCAGAAATCCTTATATGGTCTCAAGCAGAGTGCCAGGTGTTGGAACACAAAACTCACTGAGACATTGCTTTCTCTAGGTTTTCACCAGGGCAAAGCTGATCCATGTGTGTTTGTCAAGGAGGAGGGGCAAAACAAACTGTATTGTTTATGTTTTGTTGATGATCTTTTGATGTTTTGGAAGAATCAGGCTTTTTACCAAAGCACCCTAGCTCAACTGAAGGAGCACTTTGACATGAAGGATCTTGGTGAGGTATCCAACTATCTTTCTCTGCAGGTGGAGAGGGACCAAGCAGGTAATTTTCTGGTACACCAAACACAGAAAATTGCTGATGTATTAACCAGGTTGAATTTGGTTGATGCAAACCCAGCAGACACACCGATGGTGACAGGTTACCAGGTAGATGGTACTGCTGAAGCGTTTTCTGACACTACGCTGTACAGATGCATTCTAGGCAAGTTGAATTTCATTGCTAGATGCTCAAGACCTTCCAGTAGCACCTTAAAGACCAACTAAGTTAGTTCTTGGTATGAGCTTTCGTGTGCATGCACATGAAAGCTCATACCGAGAACTAACTTAGTTGGTCTTTAAGGTGCTACTGGAAGGAAAAAATTTGTTTGTTTTGACTATGGCAGACCTACACGGCTACCTATCTGTAACAGCTCAAGACCTGACATTGCTGTAAGCACTAACCTGCTTAGCAGACATGCTAACAATTTTACTGTTCAGGATTGGAAAGCTCTGAAGCGCATAGCCCGCTATTTGAAAGGGACTATGCACTACAGGCTGAGGTTCACCAGTCAGAAGACTGGAGGTATTGAAATCTTTGCAGATGCAAGTTTTGGAAGTGACACCACGGATGGTACAAGCACTTCTGGAGTGTGCTACATGTACAACCACTGTCTGTTTGACTGGCTGTGCAAAAAGCAGACGACAGTGAGCCTAAGTTCCTGTGAAGCAGAACTCAATGCTTTGTCATTTTCACTCATGGATTGTGAATGGTTGATGCAACTGTTTAAGGACATTGGGGTTACTGTGAAATGTCCTATACAAGTGTATCAAGACAATAGATCCTGTTTGGCTTTGCTGAACTCAGAGAGTTGCAAGCAAAGAACCAAGTACTTGCAGATTAAGCTACATCGTGCAAGAGAGTGTATTCAGAAAGGACTGATTCAGGTGTCCTACATGGCAGGAAATGAAATTCCTGCTGATCTGTTGTCTAAGGTTGTTAACAGAGAACAACTTAAGGTTTACGTACAGAGGTTGCAATTGGGTTGAACCACAGGTACTACAGGTTACACGGAAAGGGGGAGGATGTTAGGATATTTCTGTTCCAACTTAAGAGAGAGCAGGCTTGTGAGTCACAGAGTCTGCGCATTTCCTTTTACAGGATGTTTATGTTTGCTATTGCTTTCGTTTTCTCTCTCTCTGCGCCAGAACACGCTAGCAGGCAGTCATGTTTGTTCTTTGTTCTGACCAACGCTGAATAAACATTCTAAATGATACTCTCCTGAGTGCAACTTTTGCTGTGTGAATTCTGCTGGCAGAGTGTGCACCAGCCCAAGAATGTGGCAAGCTATTTCTTAGGCTTCGTGTCGCTAATTGCTGATACTGAATCTACGGGAGGTCGATGGATCGTCCGGCACCCGGCATGGGGGCTCAGATGGACTTTATCTCCCTGGCAGTATCCCAACAGTTCCGTGTGCTACGCTGGCCGGCCAGATGCGGCTTGTCACGCTGGCCACGTGACCCGGAAGTGTCTGCGGACAGCGCTGGCTCCCGGCCTATAGAGTGAGATGAGCGCACAACCCTAGAGTCTGGCAAAACTGGCCCGTACGGGCAGGGGTACCTTTACTTTACCTTTACAACAATGCTGTATATTGCTCCCCGCTTATTTAACTTATATGCGGAATTCAACATGCGAAAGGCTGGAGTGGATGAATCCCAAGCCAGAATTAAGATTGCCGGAAGAAATATCAACAACCTCAGATATGCAGATGACACAACCTTGATGGCAGAAAGCAAGGAGGAATTAACCTCTTAATGAGGGTGAAAGAGGAGACCGCAAAATATGGTCTGAAGCTCAACATCAAAAAACCGAAGATGATGGCCACTGGTCCCATCACCTCCTGGCAAATAGAAGAGGAAGAAATGGAGGCAGTGAGAGATTTTACTTTCTTGGGCTCCATGATCACTGCAGATGGTGACAGCAGTCACGAAATTAAAAAGCGCCTGCTTCTTGGGAGAAAAGCAATGACAAACCTAGACAGCATCTTAAAAAGCAGAGATATCACCTTGCCAACAAAGGTCTGTATAGTTAAAGCTATGGTTTTCCCAGTAGTGATGTATGGAAGTGAGAGCCGGACCATAAAGAAGGCTGATCGATGGAGAATTGATGCTTTTGAATTATGGTGCTGGAGGGAACACGACAAGGTTCCCAATTTCCCTATTGCTTTTTATATCGGTCCTGGAGGTTCTCTTAAATATGATTAGAAGGGACCAATTGGTTAACGGTATACAAGTCGGAGCCAAACAGTACAAATTGAAAGCATTTGCTGGTGATCTAGTATTGACATTACAGGAGCCAGAATCTAGTACTAAAAGAGTATTGGAACTGATTCAAGAATTTGGTCAGGTTGCAGGATTCAAGTTGAGTAAGTTAAAAACTAAGGTCTTAGAGAAAAATCTAACAGTGACTGAGAGGGAGAGGTTTCAGAAGGAGACAGGTTTAACATTGGTTAAGAGAGTGAAATACCTGGGGGTTAATATGACTGCCAAGAATGTGAATTTATTCAAAGATAATTATGAAAAATGCTGGACGGAAGTGAAAAAGGATTTAGAAATATGGTCAAATCTGAAGCTTTCATTGCTAGGCCGTATTGCTGTGATAAAAATGAATGTATTGCCAAGAAATGGCAGAGAGATATTTCTAGATTTGTCTGGCAGGGCAAGAAGCCCAGAATAAAATTTAAAAGACTAACTGATGCAAAAGAAAGAGGTGGATTTGCCCTGCCAGACCTTAAACTTTACTATGAATCAGCTGCTTTTTGCTGGCTGAAAGAATGGCTGCTTCTTGAAAACTCAGACATTTTGGATTTAGCAGGTTTCAATAATGTATTTGGGTGGCATGCATATTTGTGGTATGATAAGGTCAAAGCACAGAAAGCGTTTAAAAACCATATTGTCAGGAAAGCAATATTTAATGTCTGGATAAGATATAAGGACTTATTTGAAAATAAACCCCCAAGGTGGTTGTCACCAATGGAAGCGAAGGCTCAGAAAAAGCTCAATATGGAGGCCAAATGGCCGAAATATTGGGAAATTTTGGAACAAGAGGGAGATAAATTAAAATTGCAGAGCTATGAAAAACTAAAAAACAAAGTGCGAGATTGGCTTCATTATTACCAAATAATGGAGGCATACAATTTGGACAAGAAGATTGGCTTCCAGGTGGAAAAAAAAAAATGGAAACAGAACTGTTAGACCCCCAAACTAAGACTCTGTCAAGAATGTATAACTTGCTGTTGAAATGGAACACTCAGGATGAAACGGTTAAATCTGCTATGATTAAATGGGCACAAGATGTGGGACACAACATTATGCTGGCTGACTGGGAATAGTTATGGACCACAGGTATGAAGTTCACGGCATGTAATGCCTTAAGAGAGAATATTATGAAAATGATATACAGGTGGTACATGACACCAGTTAGGCATGCAAAAATATATCATTTGCCTGACAATAAATGTTGGAAATGTAAAGAGACTGAAGGTACATTCTTTCACCTTTGGTGGATGTGCCCAAGGATTAAGGCTTTCTGGGAGATGATCTATAATGAAATGAAAAAGGTATTTAAATATACCTTTCTGAAGAAACCAGAGGCCTTTCTCCTGGGCATGGTCGGTCAGTTGGTGTTAAAGGATAGAATTTTTTAAATGTATGCTACAACAGCAGCAAGAATACTTATTGCAAAGTATTGGAAGAAACAAGATCTACCCACCCGGGAAGAATGGCAGATGAAGGTGATGGAGTACATGGAACTGGCGGAAATGACTGGCAGAATCCGAGTCCAGGGAGAAGAGTCGGCAGAAGAAGATTGGAAGAAATTTAAATACTATCTACAGAAACATTGTAAAATTAAGGAATGTTAGAAGGATGCTGGAATGAAGTTATGCGGTTTTAGCAGTAATGTTATAGAATTAGGTAAAATTAGATCATGAATAGGTGAGAATGTAAAGTTACAATATATTAAGATAAATCATTAAGATAAAAGCAAAAATGGAAAGGATTTGCTGAAGTAACCAATTGAACTAGAATACAAAAAAGGGAGGTGTGAGGAGGTCAGGGAAACAAGTAAATGAAAGACATGTAAAGATTGATTTGTATTTAATTGTTTTTATTTTTCTGTACTTTGTTTTTTTCTGATTTCTTTTTCTTTTTGTAATTCTTTGAAATTTTAATAAATATTATTTATTTTTAAAAAAAGAATTATGGTGCTGGAGGAGACTCTTGAGAGTCCCATGGACTGCAAGAAGATCAAACCTATCCATTCTGAAGGAGATCAGCCCTGAGTGCTCACTGGAAGGACACATACTGAAGCTGAGGTTTCAATACTTTGCCCACCTCATGGGAAGAGAAGACTCCCTGGAAAAGACCCCCCTGATGTTGGGAAAGATGGAGGGCACACGGAGAAGGGGACGACAGAGGACAAGATGGTTGGACACTGTCCTCAAAGCTACGAACATGAGTTTGACCAAGCTGCGGGAGGCAGCAGAAGACAGGAATGCCTGGCGCGCTCTGGTCCATGGGGTCATGAAGAGTCGGACACAAATAAACGACTAAACAACAACAAACTTGCCAAATGAACCTTATATTGGCCCGTTTGACAAGACCAGCTACCATGTTTGAGTTGTTGTTGTTTTTTGGGGGGGAGGGGAAAGGCTTAAGCATAATTTTGGGAGGCAGCAAATGGTCACATTTATTTATTTATTTTTAATAATATTTATTAAGGTTTTAAAGGTTACAAAAAGAAAAAATAATAACATCATATTAAACAACATCAAAAACAACACATCATAACAAGCAAAGAAAAAAAGAAAAAAATACAAAAACAGAAAAATAAAGTCCATTAAAAAAATAACACATCGAATCTTCCTATAACTTATCATTCGTTAGCTTGTTTTCTTGACCTCCTCACACCTCCCTTTTTTATATTCTACTTCGGTTAACTATTTCAGCAAATCCTTTCCATCTTTTACAATTTTTGTCCTGTAATTTATCTTAATATGATATAACTTTACTTTCCCTCGTTTCACCAATTAACAGTCTATTTTTTCCTAATCCTTTATAACATTTCTGCTAAAACCACATAAGTTCATTCCAATATCTTTCTAACATTCATTAATTTTACAATGTTTCTGTAAATAGTCTTTAAATTTCTTCCAATCTTCTTCCACCGACTCTTCTCCCTGGTCTCGGATCCTGCCAGTCATTTCCACCAGTTCCATATAGTCCATCACCTTCATCTGCCATTCTTCCCTGGTGGGTAGATCTTGTGTCGTAAATGGTCACATTTAAGACCTGTGGAATCGGTTATCTGTCACATGAGAAACAAGGCCTGATTCCCGCCCCCACCCCTTAATCCTCTCTAGCTATTTGCTGATCCATCAACCCAGATGGAACTAAAAATATTCCTAGTTCCCCGAATTCCTGTCAAAACTATCCCAAGGTGGTGTCATCCATAAATTTTCTCTACTATTTTGAACACATCAGATGAATTCATTCAATTCAATATTCATAGGCATGGAAATGAAAATGCTCCCCTAAGTTTCCTTGGTTGTCCACTTCCAATCTCAGCTCTTGGCAGACTGTTTCCGAACTGGGAGGCATTGGCTGGTTCCTGTCACCTGACAACTGGAGGTTTCCAGAGAGAGAGTGCAGAGTGCTGAGGAACCAGATGCTGAGACTTCAGCTAGAGTTCAACAACACAGGTGCTTGCTATATGCAATTTGGAGACAAAGAATCCTTTATTTTCAGTCAGATTCAGAATTATTTCCTGTCTTCTTATCTATGAATTACATTTCTGTTCCACACTCCCCTCATCAAGCCCACCACAAGATATATTGCTTTCACGCACACAGCAACCCTGCGAGGGAGGTTTTGCATAAAGATGGTGACCAGCTTTAAGTCGCCCAATCGGCTTCACGACTGAGGAGAGATTTGAAATGTCCCCGGCATTTGTGGACCTAGATCCTTGGACTCCAGCTCCCATGAGCCCCAGCCAGCGTGGCCAACGGCTAAAGAAGACGTGAGTTGCAATATCACATCATCTGGAGGGGCCACAGGTTACCCAACAGGTCTGTTTTCAGCACCTTGACCTTCTCCAGGCACAGCTGCCCTTGGAACTCCTGGTACTGGATGTGCTTTGTCCTGTGGTGCCTCTGCAGGTTGGCCTTCTTCAGGACGGAGAGGACCTCACCACAAATGTGGCACACGGGCATGCCTTTCAGCTCCACAAAGAAATAGTCCTGTGTCCATCTTTTTTGAAAATGCGGCACTCCAAATCTATCTTCCTCTTCTTGTGGACACATTGATTGTGTCCAGAAACAGACGGAGCTGCTCTAATATGGGAGTCCTATGCTGCCTATAGCCAGCCCTGGTCAGCAAAGTGTCTGCAGCTCTTTGAGCCATTGAAGTTTCTGAGCTCTTTTTAAAGGCAGCCCCATGTGTTAAAGTAACTCCTACGCAATGTGGCACCAGACTGCTTTCTTTTTTTGTAATTATCTGTTTGATTTAAATTCTGTAGCTTAAATTCTCTTGATGCTTCTTTTTTTGAGAAGGGCCTCTTACAGTCACAAAGCAATGATTTTCAGTGCAGCTCCATAACACTGATTGGGCCCTCACAAAGCCCCTTTTTGTGGGGGGATTTGGATCCAAAAAAGGAGCAGACAGGGAAAGGTTAAGCAGAATCCCACCCACCCACTGCGCCACCCTTAGGTGTGCTCAGTCTTTGCCTGCTTCATGACTCCACCTTGCATGAGAAAGAAGGATGGAGCTGCAGGAAACAGGAAGTGGTCCTTCAACCGGCCAGGACATCTCACCATCACAGACAGATCCAGTCTCCTGCTGTGGAGTCAAGAGTGGCCCTGGGATGGCAGAGAGAGGAGGGGAAGGGGCCAGGGACAGAAGGAATGGCAGGGATTCAGATGCTCCCTTGGACCCCTCCCCTGACACCAAGGGGAGCTCCTCTTCTGGGGCTGAAAGCATTGGGGTGGTTTGATTTTATCAGTATTGCAAGGAAGCATAGAAGGAAACGTAAAAAACACCTATACCGTTTATTAAAGTATCTGTGATTTTCCCCATGTGAGTTCGTTGATGTCTTCTAAGTGCTCCATATTCCACATTCAATACATTTTCATGGTTTCTCCCCTGTATGAGTTCGTTGGTGTATTCTAAGTTTCCCACTTTCACTGAAACTCTTTCCACATTCAAAACATTTAAATGGTTTCTCCCCTGTATGAGTTCGTTGGTGTATTCTAAGGCTCCCACTTGTACTGAAGCTCTTTCCACATTCCATACATTTAAATGGTTTCTCCCCTGTGTGAGTTCGTTGGTGTCTTCTAAGTGATCCCCTTTCACTGAAGCTCTTTCCACATTCAATACATTTATATGGTTTTTCCCCTGTGTGAGTTCGTTGGTGTATTCTAAGTGATCCCCTATCACTGAAGCTCTTTCCACATTCCATACATTGAAATGGTTTCTCCCTCGTGTGACTTTGTTGGTGTCTTCTAAGTTTCCCACTTGTACTGAAACTCTTTCCACATTCAATACATTTAAATGGTTTCTCCCCTGTGTGAGTTCGTTGGTGTATTCTAAGTGATCCACTATCACTGAAGCTCTTTCCACATTCAATACATTTAAATGGTTTTTCCCCTGTGTGAGTTCGTTGGTGTATTCTAAATGATCCACTATCACTGAAGCTCTTTCCACACTCAAAACATTCAAATGGTTTCTCCCCTGTGTGAGTTCGTTGGTGTATTCTAAGTGCTGCGCTTTTGCTGAAACTCTTTCCACATTCAACACATTTAAATGGTTTCTCCCCTGTATGAGTTCGTTGGTGTATTCTAAGTGTATCATTTCGACTGAAGCTCTTTCCACATTCCATACATTGAAATGGTTTCTCCCTCGTGTGACTTTGTTGGTGTCTTCTAAGTATCCCACTTGTACTGAAGCTCTTTCCACATTCAATACATTTAAATGGTTTCTCCCCTGTGTGAGTTCGTTGGTGTATTCTAAGTGCTCCACTATCACTGAAGCTCATTCCACATTCCATACATTGAAATGGTTTCTCCCTCGTGTTACTTTGTTGGTGTCTTCTAAGTTTCCCACTTGTACTGAAGCTCTTTCCACATTCAATACATTTAAATGGTTTCTCCCCTGTGTGAGTTTGTTGGTGTATTTTAAGTGCTCCACTACCACTGAAGCTCTTTCCACACTCAAAACATTCAAATGGTTTCTCCCCTGTGTGAATTCTTTGGTGTGTTCTAAGATTTCCACTATCACTGAAGCTCTTACCACACTCCACACATTTAAATGGTTTCTCCCCTGTGTGAGTTCGTTGGTGTATTCTAAGTGATCCCCTATCACTGAAGCTCTTTCCACATTCCATACATTGAAATGGTTTCTCCCTCGTGTGACTTTGTTGGTGTCTTCTAAGTTTCCCACTTGTACTGAAGCTCTTTCCACATTCAATACAGTTAAATGGTTTCTCCCCTGTGTGAGTTCGTTGGTGTCTTCTAAGTGTTTCATTTTGACTGTAGCTCTTTCCACACTCAAAACATTCAAATGGTTTCTCCCCTGTGTGAGTTCGGTGGTGTATTCTAAGTGCTGTGCTTTGGCTGAAACTCTTTCCACATTCAACACATTTAAATGGTTTCTCCCCTGTATGAGTTCGTTGGTGTATTTTAAGTGTATCATATCGACTGAAGCTCTTTCCACATTCAATACATTCAAATGGTTTCTCCCCTGTGTGAGTTCGTTGGTGTATTCTAAGTGCTCTGCTTATGCTAAAACTCTTTCCACATTCAATACATTTAAATGGTTTCTCCCCTGTGTGAGTTCGTTGGTGTATTCTAAGTGCTCTGCTTATGCTAAAACTCTTTCCACATTCAATACATTCAAATGGTTTCTCCCCTGTGTGAGTTCGTTGGTGTATTCTAAGTGCTCTGCTTATGCTAAAACTCTTTCCACATTCAATACATTCAAATGGTTTCTCCCCTGTGTGAGTTCGTTGGTGTATTCTAAGTGCTCTGCTTATGCTAAAACTCTTTCCACATTCAATACATTTAAATGGTTTCTCCCCTGTGTGAGTTCGTTGGTGTATCCTAAGTGCTCCACTATCACTGAAGCTCTTTCCACATGCCGTACATTCAAATAGTTTCTCTCCTTTGCGACTTTTTTGTTGTATCCTCAATTTCTTTGTTTTCCCCCATAAATTCTCATGTGGCTCCATAGAATTCTGACTTTCATCTTCCTCACCTGTTTGGGAGTCTGGGAGGAAAGAGAATCCTGTTAGACTTTCAAGAAAGACAAAAAGGGAACTGAACACCTGTCCATCCCAATCTGCACCTTCTCTCATTGTAACATCTTCATTCTCCACTGTCCTCTCTAGGTTCCAAATTTTTTGCAAAGCTGATGAGACAGTGGCAAGAGCAAAACATGATCGCTCTATTCAAACTTAATAAGGCAGCATCGTTTTATAATACAGATCTATGCTGGAACTGGTTTATTAGACACATCTCTATTTTTATTTCTCAAGTGAATGATCTCAGGCTCGAGTAACAGTGTCTCCTTTGTGAAATAAGTAAAACTTAAGTGCTACATTTAACTGTAAAAATATTGCAATATATTGGAACCTAAGAAGAGCCTGCTGGATCAGGCAAAGGCCCACCTAGTCCAGCATCCTCTTCTCACAGAGGCCAACCAGATGCCTGTGGGAAACCGGCAAGCAGGACTGGAACACAAGAGTCTTCTCTGCCTTCCGGTGCTTTCCAGAAATTAGTATTAAGAAGCGTTATTTGTGAAGAGAATCAGAACTTACAGGGTTAAACAGTTCTGAGTGACGTCTCACATTCTGAGGCGTGGCTATATTTACAGAGGGGAATGTTTCTCTGTGTGTTTTTTTTCTTTCGCTTTTGCGGCGAGGCAGCAAGATGTGCGCTCTTTCGCCGGGCTGATTTATGATGTTTTTCTACACGATTAAAGACTGTTGGAGATAAGCAAGAAAGCTTGCGTGCAGCCTGATTTATTACACACACATTCCAACAGTTTTCTACCGCTGCGACGACTCTGCTACAGGAAGCTGACGGAGAGCTATCCACGGGAGTCCAGTGGGGCGCAGGGAAGCGTGCCGGACTCCATCCAAAAGCCACAGGTTATGGAGGTCAGCCAAGCGTTTGAAACTGTTGCCAAGTCGTGCAGGTGTGTGTGAAAGCCAGCTGAGGGGAAGCTGAAGCCAGCTGGAGTCCTGCCTAACGTTTGAGGCAGTGAAGCTCGCTGGGAGGATCGGATCTCCGAGGACCGGGTGCTGGAGGAGCTGCTGCTGTTACGTGAGTACACTCAGCCCCGGGGGAGAAGATGGCAGACAGCCATGAATCGTACGCCGTCCCGTTCGAAAAATTGAACAGAAATAATTGGGAGGAGTGGAGTAAGAAGCTGAAGGCATGGCTGGTAGCCAAGGGTCTGTGGGAGGCCGTCCAAGGGCCTCCACAGCAAGCGGCGGCTGGTGCTTCGGCAGCAGATATTGCAACTGCCCATGCTTCGCAGAGAAAAAATCACAAAGCCCTGGGAGCTATCGTGCTCATTTTGGAGGGTTCGCAGCTACCTTTGGTAGAGGGGCTGGAGACTGCTCATGAGGCCTACCAGTCACTAGAAAGAGTGCACCACAGGACCACAGCTGGGGCAAAGATCCACACTACCAGACGCTTGTTTGAGATGAAGCTGCATCCAGGTGACAGCATCAGACAACATGTAACTGAGATGCTCTCTGTTTTCAACCAGTTGAGGCTGTTGCATGTTATCTTTTCTGAGGAACTGAAAGTTTATATTTTGTTCAGCTCTTTGAACAAAAGTTATGACAATTTGAGTCTAACTTTGGAATCAATGAATCCCGCAGATCTTACGCTGGCATATGTGACAGGACGCTTGAGTGACGAACAGGAACGCCGTATCAGAGAGGGCCGAGCTGGCACAGGGAGCCCATCTGGTTGCAGAGGGGGGGGCAGGCCAGCGGAAGGCACAGTTCAGGCTTTTTCCACTCGTCAATGTTTTGTCTGTGGTTCAGTTAACCATCTGCGTAGATCCTGTCCGCAGAGAGCCAGAGAGGCCGGGCAGGATGTCTCCAAGGTCGTTTCCCATGGCAGCCAGTCCAGGAGAGGAGACCAGCATGGGAAAGCGAAGGGAGGACGTGACTCAGGGAGCGAAGACGGTCCTTATCACCTAACTGCCTCCATGGCAACACTTAAGGACAACTCCAGAGAGGACAGAATGATGCGCTGGGTCATTGACTCTGGAGCCAGCCATCACCTGATAACAGCGACACCTGGTGTCGAAATGTGGAACTGCAGAGCTGTTTCAGCTGGGAAAACAGTTGTATTTGCTGATGGGTCACAGAGGCCTTTGTCTAACGTGGCAAATGTTTTTGTTTCTTTCTTGCAGGCAGAGCTGGAGGTCTACGTTGTGCCTGAGATGAAACACTGTCTTTTATCTGTATCTTGTCTCTTACAGGAGGGGTACAAGGTTTGCTTTGAAAATGATGTCTGTTCTATTTCCAGGGGTGGGAGACAACTCGTCAGTGTTGCATGTCAGAACAATCTCTGTTCTGGAGACACCTCTGGAGGATGAGGGGGACGCTGAGGGAGCACAGGCGAAGTGTGCAAACGTTCCCACTCATGATTCATGTGCTCACTTGTGGCACAAAAGAATGTCACATGGCTCTTGGGAAGATATTGAAAAGTTGCCCCAGTACACAGTAGGGTGCAGGATAAAAACATGTGACCGATCCCTAGATTGTAGGGCATGCAGAAAGGCAAAGGTAAAAGGGTGGTTATCCCAGAAAGGAGAGGGTAACCACAAAACCTTTTGAGCTTGTGCACACAGACCTTTTTGGGCCCATGCCAAAGCCGAGTCTGGGCGGGGCCAGGTTTGTGCTGACGCTGACAGATGATTTTAGCCAAAATGGCTGGTGCTTCTCGCTGAGAACGAAAGGCGAGGCAGCGCAACTGATCAAAGATTGGGTTGTGGTAGTGGAACTACGGTTCTCCACCAAAGTGCAGGGGTTCAAGAGTGACCGAGGTGCAGAGTTTACTGGGTCCGCTCTGCAGAGTTCTTCCGTCAGAAGGGGATACGTCACAAGGTGACGGGTGCTACTTCTCCTCAGGAGAGGGGCATGGCGGAGCTCAGGAGTAAAGCTCTGGCTTAAGCAACAGAGATTCTACTGTGTGACTCCAGTTTGCCTCAGAGTTTTTGGAGCGAGGCTTGGAAGGCAGCCAATTTCACGATGAACAGGTCCTACAATTCAGTGGTAGGTAACACCCCGTATTTCTTGCTCCACGGAATGAAGCCGAAGCTGCATTTCTTCCGTGTGTTTGGTTCACAGGCCTGGGTGCCTGTGCCAAAGGCTCAACAAAAGAAAGGTGACCCGAGGTTCCAGAAAATGATCTTCTGTGGATATGAACCTGCGACAAAGGGGTGGAGGTTTGCATATCCAGAAGGTGATCAGACCAAGCTTCTGATCAGTAAACATGCTGAGTTCTGTGAGCAGAATGGTTGGTCAAGGATCCATGCGAGTCCTGACGTTCTCTCAGAATGTCTGTCTGATTCTGAGGAGGAGAGAGAGCCAGAGGCTGAACCTGTTACTGAGGACCAAGTCTCTGAACAGGGTCAAGAACAGGTTTGGGCATCTCCACAGGTTGTTAAAAGAGAGCCCAAGAGTGAGCCTTCGTCTCCTGTTAGCAAAGTGCAGAAGGTTCGAAGACGTAGTAAGTCAGAGGGGGAGTCTTCTGATGTAGAGGACACACCTGCTGGCCCCAGTGGGTCAGAAGGAGCACCTGGGATTGTGCTCAGACGGTCCACTCGCACCACGAAGGGAGTTCCACCTGAGAGGTTTCAGGTCACCAGCGCGTGGGTTGGTTTCGCACAGTGCGAACCTGGGAGTTTTGAGGAGGTTCAACGGTTGCCTGAGACAAATGCCAGAAAGGGGCGAGAGGCAATGCAAAGGGAGTTGAACTCAAAGAGGTCTGTAGATGTGTGTTCACAGTTTCCCTCAGGATGCGAGACGAGAGGGGGTGTGAAGATAATCAGAACTTACAGGGCTAAACAGTTCTGAGTGACGTCTCACATTCTGAGGTGTGGCTATGTACACAGAGGGGAGTGTTTCTCTGTGTGTGTTTTTTCTTTCGCTTTTGCGGCGAGGCAGCAAGATGTGGGCTCTTTCGCCGGGCTGATTTATGATGTTTTTCTACTCGATTAAAGACTGTTGGAGATAAGCAAGAAAGCTTGTGTGCAGTCTGATTTATTACACACACATTGCAACAGTTTTCTACCGCTGCGACGACTCTGCTACAGGAAGCTGACGGAGAGGAATCCACAGGAGTCCAGTGGGGCGCAGGGAAGCGTGCCGGACTCCATCGAAAAGCCACATTATTGCCTAGGACCGCGAGGGCAGAGCAGAGACGTCAGTCTTATCCTTTTTTTCAAGCTATCCAAGTTGCTGGCTCTCACTGTCTCCTGTAGGATGGATTCCATAGATGAACTACGCTTCTGTTTATTCATCTTTTGCAGCCCTTAAAGGCCTAAGCTTTTGTGGGCTGCTGTATTATGCCCTAAGCTTTTGTGGGCTGCAGTCTGACAAAGTGGACTCTAGACCAGGAGAGCTGGTGCCACTATAAACCTCTGAGTCTCTTTGTTGGCTTTGTGTACTTATTTTGAAATTTGCACCAAGGTTGTACCACAGTGTCTCCATGGAAGCTTAGGGACGGACAAAATTACAGGGTGTCAGCTCCATGAATCTCAAGCCTCTCGTGCCTCCGCTGACAGAGCCTGAGAACGCAAGAGATGTGATTCAGTTGGAATGTGAAGCAGGGGAGGAGCAGCCAAGCTGCAGCAGGAGCAAAGAACAAGGAGCAGGAAGAGGGGTTGCTGGCGGGGGGGCACAGACTGTTATCTGTTTGAGCTCTGACACAGAGCCCCCGAAATAGCCTGTCCAAAAAATCGTAGGTTCGAGAGAATCTGCAAGAAGATGGGAAAAGAAAGCGAAAGTGGGGGCTTCTTTGCTGGAGGACTCGGCAACTGCAAGCTGGGATGAACAGGCCGAAGACTGAGCTCCACAGTGATTTATGAGTTTGAGATAATTACTACGGGAGGTGTCTCACGTCTGTGTGGGAGAACCAAGCCATTACACAGGGGCGCTAAAATTATTGTCCCACTCATTCACTCTCACAAACAACCCCAGTCGGTAAGATTGGCAATTTTACACAATTTGCTTATAATACCAGACGCTCTTGGACTTTATATGCCCAATCCTAAGTGTAGAGCCTCCAGCCACAGGAATTGTGTATCATGATAATGGGTCCTTTGTCCGTTAACCCCACCAAACTGGGGAGGTGTATGCATCTACTGTGTTTTGATGCTGGTGGAATGTATGATTCTGACCCTGTCTATAACAAATAAGAGTAATAGAAACAATTTATGTACATTAATTATAAATAATTATGGGAAACATTTCCATCCCACTTCACCCATTTTTCAGGATTGGTGTGCAACTTCATTACCATCAGTTATTCCTGCCATGGAAATAACACCTAAGATTTCAAAGCCTGGAGGAAGAAAATCTGCCCCCACTACTTTAGGAAAAGGATTCAAGAAACAAAGAGCTGCTTCGGAGAAGGCCTCACCCCTTCCTTCTTCTTGTCAGGAACTTCCTTCCATTTGTCTCCTCTTCATCTTTTCCTCTTTCTCCCTCCACCACCCATCTATCCCTGTCCCCATCTCCTCTCCCCTGGAACTCACCAGATTTCTCCAAGGGTCCTGGGAGGGAATGCTCAGAGGTTGTGGGGAGGGATGCGGGAGACAGCCTGACCAGGTCACCTGTCCATCTTCTTCCCTCCATCCTGGCCAGGGTTGCAGGTTCAGTCTCAGCTAGGTTTACAGGTTCAGCTTCCTGAGGAGTGCAGAATCCAGAGCAAGTTGCAGCTTCCTGGGAGTGAGGGAAGAAGAAGCCAAGGGAGTCTGAGAGCCCCTGCAGGGATTCTCCTGCCCAAGACATTCTGCTGTCCCTGGAGAAGCCCCAATTGGGCACCCCCTTCCCAAGATCCCCCACGCATTTTCAAACACCTTTGGCAATTCTTTTCACCTGCCTGTCCCACCTCCCTTCCTAAGGCTGGCATGCTATGCACATTAGTGACCTGAGAGTAGATCCCTTGGAACTTAAGAGTTAACTTGCAAAGGATTGCTCTGAATACATGGGTGGCCCTTGCATGGAGAAGGAGGAAGCCCCTGCCTTGCATCAGGACCCCCTAGGAGAGGCAGTGGATCCGCCCACTCGTCCCTCTTCCCTCGCTGCCGCCTCCTCTGTCCTCCTGCCCTGCAAACACCCTTTGCTCTTGTTGATCAGGGGAGAGAAGCGGCTGAGGGAAAGAGCCTTCAAACCCATCCATTTCCTCCTCTGCTCCCCCTCCTGTCCTTTTGGGAAACAGGAACTTAGACGGCAAGTTGGCAAGATAAGCACTTTGGAGCACTGCTTGCTCCTACTATGTGTGTGTCTGTGTGTGTTTGGACCTAGAGGACAACATACATGTTTACACCACGTGATTACTTAAAGAGGGCGAATATTTAAAACCGAAGGCCATTTCTACGAAATGGAAGACTTCCGAAGGCAGCCTTTTACAAGGAAATTGTTGATAGTTTTTATTTTGTTGGAAGCTACCCAGATGGGCAGAGGTAACCCAGTCAGATAGGGAGGATGCAAATAATAATAATAATAATAATAATAATAATAATAATTGCTTCCTAAGCCTGTCCTAGGACGCGGGTGGCGCTGTGGGTTAAACCACAGAGCCTAGGACTTGCTGATAAGAAGGTTGGCGGTTCGAATCCCCGCGACGGGGTGAGCTCCCGTTTCTCAGTCCCTGCTCCTGCCAACCTAGCAGTTCGAAAACACATCAAAGTGCAAGTAGATAAATAGGTACCGCTTTGACAGGAAGGTAAGCAGCGTTCCCGTGCACTGCTCTGGTTCGCCAGAAGCGGCTTAGTCATGCTGGCCACATGACCCGAAAAGTGTACGATGGCTCCCTCGGCCAGTAAAGCAAGATGAGCGCCGCAACCCCAGAGTCGGCCACGACTGGACCTAATGGTCAGGTGTCCTTTACCTTTTTAAGCCTGTCCTGATTGGCATGCTGATCACAGACTCTGTCCAAACAACCCCTTTGAATGCAACAGGGCTTCCTATTTTTACTGCTATCAGTGGGAACAGTCAAACCACGAAGCCACTGATCAACCAGAGTTTCCTGTTTTGACGAAGCAGAGTTTGAAGTTAGCTTAACATCCCAGCTTATTCCAAAGCTGGCAGCTGCAGTTTCCTGGTTTGGGCAAAATGGAAAGTTTGTTAGCTATGGCTCATAAGAGATTGCCTGGTTTCATCACAGTTCCCCATAAGGGCCAGCCCAATCATGAGGTAAGCTGGGAAAATTGGGTCAGGAGGCAGATGCAGGGAGATATGGGACCAGCACGTTCCCAGCTCCTCTGTTTGTTAGCCTTACTGCCAGTGCAGGACCACAGCTGGTAAATTTGTAGAGCTACCCATTTAGAAAGTTTGGTCTAGCAAGCCTTTTAAAAGTGGATTAGAGAGAAAGTGCAGGGAGGAGGAATATTCACCACCATAGCTAAACAGAACCTCCATGTCGAGAGGCAGTGGACCTGTGACCTCCAGGTGCTGGAAACCCAGGTGAGAGGAGGGCACTTACCTTTCCCAGAAGCCCCTCAGTGTCTGGGAGCAGGGTCTGGTCTGTCCCCCCTGCTCTCCCACTGGGCCACCGACTGGCATCCGCAGCTCCCCTGAAGGAGAGGACACCATCCCCGGAGTGGGAAGGACTGGGAGCCTGTGGGGTTTCCCACCCTGAACGAGGGGGCTTTATCGTCTTCAGGAAATCCTGCTTCTGGGCATCCCAGTGCTGCTGCGGCTGCCCCTCCTCTGGCTCCTGCTTAATTTGACATAAATCTTCCCAAGGCAGAAGATCCCTGATGGCCCCAACTTGGCCGGTAGGAGGTTTCTTTCCTTTGCACTCCAATCTCTCCCTTTGAATGGGTCTCCTGGGTCCCTGCTCTTCCATTTTTATGCCACCCTGCTGGAAAAGAAATAAACACAAAGTAAAATAAAACCCAAGAATAAAAACAAAAGCACATTTTTTAACCATTTGCCAGTTTTTGAAATATATTATTACTCTTTCTATTTCTAATGTTCAGGATGTGAATGACAATCTTTATGTCACCCAAACAACTCCACCCAAGGACGAGGGGAAGTTATCCAAAGACTGGGGGAAACGGTTTATGGAAGTACAAATAATATTTTTTTTTGGGGGGGACCAAGGTAGTGGGAGGGAAATCCAAAAACAACCCAGTGAGAGGACTGAGCATGTTCCGTGGACAGGGAATGCTGATCCTGGCTGCAACCTCTAGCATGTTGGAAAGGCAGCAACAGATCTTTGTATATGATTAAGGCTGCGACAGACCCACCTAACACTTAAAGCACATGGCTTCACCCAAGAAATCCTGCCAGCTGCAGTTTGTTAGGGGTGTTGAGAACTGTAGCAATAAACTACAGGTCCTGTGGTTCTCTAGGGGAAGCCACATACTTTAAAGGACAAAAGGAATATCCAAAATATTTTATATTTGATTGTCACAAACTCTCTTGACTGAAGACACTCTAACTTGCAGTCCATTGGCTGCATATGGCTTGCCAAGCCTCAGGGTGTTTCCTGCTAGTCCCTGCCGTTTCCATCTCCTGATCTGATCATAGGATGAAGATCTCTGTCTGTCCTGGAGAGAAAGATGACTAAAGGGCCCTTGGGGAGATTTTTTAAACTCCAATTTCACCACAAAGCAGCACAGTGCTGAAATGGGGTAAAAGCCCTGATCTGGAAATAAATGATCCCTCTGGCTGCTCTTTAAAGAGGATTTCTAAAGAACAATCTGAAGGGTGTTTTTTCCACAGATCTCACTGCTAATTCAGAAGGGTCCTCTTGTGCTCTTATTTCTCCTCCATCCCAGCACTGGGGTTGGAAGGTCTAAACATGCTGATTGTGTTTGCAAGACTTGCATGTATGCTAGATGGCATGTCTGTGAGTGTGTGCAGCACCTCTGGCGTGTGTGCATGTGACTTTATGGTCTGCATCTCTTTTCTGTGTGCGCATGCATGTGCATACATCGGCCACAAAGCTCACTGGAATGTGGCCTCCAGAATCAATGCAGCTTTAAGCCCATAAACGTTTCGTTCCTCCTGCTCTATAGGAAAGAACAATCAAATCTGAGACTATCAGGAGGAGAGAACTCCTGGATCTACAATGTTCTCAATATCCTATGGACACAAACTGCAATGAGATTTCCCTTTAATTGCTTTGAGATTTTTTCCCTTAAAAATATGAAGCAGTATAGAAATGAGTAATAAACTGAACATGAATAATCTGAACATAGAATCCTCCTTTCCTCTGCCTTCTCAAATCTGGCACTCACTTCAACCCTCAGCCTTCATTTGCCTTACTGAGGAAGGTGGAAATAAAACAATTAATGAAACCAGGCTTAAGGCTCTCTCACTTATTTACACGCAGACACAAGAGGTCACTAGCTTTGACAGCTTGGGAAAAGATCAGATGCATTCTCTGGAGTATAGATCTATCAGCTGTTTTAATTGCCTTGACAGATCAACAGAACCTCCATGTGTAGGCACAGTGGACCTTGATTTGGGGCAGGCAAAAGAAGCCATTTCCTTGCTAAATGAATCTGACGGACATCATTGCCACAAGATGCGACGATGGTGGTGGCAAAGAGAGCTTTCGAAGGCGATCAGACCAATTCACCAAGGAGGGCGATAGGTTCATCAATGGCACTGGCAGAGGAAGGGGGGGCAGGAGTAGTGGCCTGCAAAGGGGGCTGCAGGGTGAGAGGGGCACCTCCCTGTTGCACTGCTCTTCCTCCCCCCCCCCGCCTCCCCTTCCCTCTCCGCCGTGGGGAGGACCGTGGAAGAGGACGGGGCTCCCTGCGGAGGGACAGGGAGAGGGGCGGCAAAAGCCCCAGCTACGCCGCTGATCCGTGAGCGACTATATGCATCGTCCACCGGGAAGCAGCAGCTGCCTTGGAGCCCTCATTCTGCCCCTTGAGCTCAGGACTGAAGGGAGCAGCTCCCCAGGGGCTCCGGCAGGGTCCGGGCCAGCCTGAGCCAGAGATGTGGGCCCCTGTGCCCTCCTGCAGATGCCCTGCCCCTCCGCTGCGCCCCTTCCCCTTCCTGCCCGGTTGGGGGGGGGGCGCCCTGCAGCCTCTGGCTCCGCTCGGGGCCGGATCCTGCCAGGCCCACCTGCTCTCCCCCTCCTGCACCTCGGACTCCTCGCTCCGTCCCTGCAGCGGAATCCGGCTCCTCTCCGGGGAAACTCGCCAGGCCACGGGGCCGCTGCTCCTCCGCTCTCCTCGGCGGGGACAGGAAAGGGCAGCCGCTCTCGAGTCCCCCTGGCTGGCCCCCTTTCCTGCCTCTCTGGGCATCGGAGCTCGCTGGCTGTGGGGTGGGCCCTGGGGGGCTGCGAGGCTGGATGCGCCCCCTTGCGCTGTCCCTCAAAATTTATCCTTTCATTGGAATCTACCTGGCATCTTCTCGGATATCCAGAATGTTGGACAAATAAGTCTCCTTGTGATCCGATGTGCAGTCACTGGTTTCCTCATCAGTAAATATTTTCAGAAAGCTGGGACGATGCCACCCTGCAGCCATAGCTGTCAACTTTCAGATTTGAAAATAAGGGATCAGCAGCCTCACCTCTCCCGGGGACAGTCTAAGGGATATCTAACAATCTGGGATAGCAGTGGGAAATGGCGCTGGAATAAGGGAATTTCCCGCAAAAAAAGGGAAGATTGACAGCTATGCCTGCAGCCCGAATGTGTA
Organism: Podarcis erhardii; assembly: GCF_964252035.2. Classification (NCBI taxonomy): domain Eukaryota; kingdom Metazoa; phylum Chordata; class Lepidosauria; order Squamata; family Lacertidae; genus Podarcis; species Podarcis erhardii. The sequence goes on along the minus strand of NC_138498.1, from coordinate 116,362,438 downwards.
GCTGGAGGAGGCAGTCCAGTTCCCAGCTCTGCTGGTTGGGATCATGCAATCACTTGGCTCCAGCAACCGACGTTTCCAAACCCTCCAACATTTCTCTGATGAAAATAGGGACATCCCATTCCATAAATATAATTTTACTATTTATACACCGCACATCTTATTGGGTTGCCCCAGCCACTCTGGGCAGTTTCCAACATATATAAAAAACATAATAAAACATTAAACATTAAAAAACTTTCCTATACAGGATTGCCTTCAGAGGGCCGGGGGTTGGATAACTCCATTCTCTAATTCTAAACAGTGGCACTGAAGGGAGAGGGAAGCGTTAATCTCAATAATATCAGGACCCAAGCTAACTGCTGCAGTTGTGGTTAGGCAGCTAGCAGCAGCAGCTGTGGTTAAAACCGCAATTGCTTCAGCTATGTAGGCCAGAAGCTGTTTCCTGCTTCCTGCTTCAGTAATGCAAGAGAAGAAGAAAACACATAGAAGGGAGGGAGGGGAGCTTAGCTAGCCATATGCCATATAAGGTAATAAGTTGTAACCTTGCCAGCTGATTAGGGGGAACGAATGTATGCTCCCAGGTATAACCAGGACGGCTTCTCTAATTCTAAACATTGGCACTTGGAGGGTTTGTCTTTCCCTGCTTTTTCATTCACTGCCTCTGGTCTCCTCCATCAATTCAGCAGAGGAGGGGAGCGATTTTGGCTTTCATACTTCTCCACCCCCCACCCCACCCCCAATACAACCAAAAGCACAATATAACCAAAAACACACACACCATTTGGGAGTGAGGACCAAAAAAATAAAATCGCTTTATATATTTTATTACTTATTTTTGCATTTCAATCTACTGTATCTATAAATTTTATTGTTTATAGCCAATGGCCACCACAATACAATATGAGCACAAATCACACAGCTGCAAAACAAAAGACATTGCATGCACCAGACCAGGATAAATCTATAGTGTACAAAATTAATTTTCACATTTCTTTCAATGGGAAGGATATAGGGCAGCAGAGCCAAGGTGGTGGGGTCCAGAGTGGAGTTTCTATCATCCTTGACTGTCTGCCCTGCTGGCTGAAGCTGATGGGAACTTGACAACAACATCTGGGGACACCTCAATGACTATTCTGTGATATACAAAATCTTCAAAGGATTAAGGCACTGATCCAGAAGAGAATGAACTGAGAAGAGGCCCCACTGAATTATCTGAAGTGAAACAGAGGAAGATCATTACATCATCATCATCATCATAATTTATTATTTATACCCCGCCCATCTGGCTGAGTTTCCCCAGCCACTCTGGGCGGCTTCCAATCAAGTGTTAAAAACAGTACAGCATTAAATATCAAAAACTTCCCTAAACAGGGATGCCTTCAGATGTCTTTTAGGATAGGATAGGTGCTTATTTCCTTCACAACTGAAGTTAGGGTGTTGGCTTCCTAACTATAAGCTACTCTGCTTGGGTATCATAAAAATTCACAGACAGACAGACTTTAATGTTGTATACAGTGTAAGGTTGGGGAATTGAGAGGTGCGGAGAGCAAGCAGGGGGGAGGGGTAGTACACTTTCATTATTTTACAAAGTTCATATACAAGGTGTTTGTGTCAGTGTGACATGGCTAGGTTCTCTTCCTTTTCATTTATTAGTTTTCATTGGCAGTGAGAAAGATCGGGGGGCCCAGGGCATAGTTGGTTGCCTTCAGTGACTGTAGTAAAGGTGGTGGAGGCTGAACCAGTTTGAGGAAGAGATTGTTGTAATTCTTGGTTTGGTCCTTCAAGTAAAGTTAAAGGTAAAGGGACCCCTGACCATTAGACCCAGTTGTAGACAACTCTGGGGTTGTGGCACTCATCTCGCTTTACTGGCCGAGGGAGGCGGTGTACAGCTTCCGGGTCATGTGGCCAGCATGACTAAGCTACTTCTGGTGAACCAGAGCAGCGCAGAGAAACGCCGATTACCTTCCCGCCGGAGCGGTACCTATTTATCTACTTGCACTTTGACGTGCTTTTGAACTGCTAGGTTGGCAGGAGCAGGGACCGAGCAAAGGGAGCTCAACCCGTCGCAGGGATTCAAACCACCGACCTTCTGACCAGCAAGCCCTAGGCTCTGTGGTTTAACAAACAGCACCACCCGCGACCCTTCAAGTACTTGTTGAAGTACCCTTCAAGTACTTGCTGTTAAAGTTGTTCCGTGGAACTCCTGATCTGGACCTTGTGTGGAAATGAATTCTCTCCATCACAAAAATAAGTTTTGAAGCTTTACCGCAGAACAGTCTTAAACAGTCTAACAATAAGATAAGCATGATAAAGTAGCACATTGCAAACAATGTTCAGTCCTTTATGTAATTCAGTCAGCTTTCCTATCCCTGGTCCCAGAGGGAGATCCTAAGCTTCTTCAACATTGCATGACTTATTTGCAACTGCTGCTGCTGCTTCTCCAACCATCTCCAGCAAGAACACACTGGCTTCTCAAGTTTAAGCTTCCTTCCGTGAGAGCTCTGCAGCTTATGCCTCCAGCGATGAGTTATGAGGAAAGATCCAGCCTCCTCTGAGGCTTCTGTCAGAGTGGAACCTCTTGCCTAAGTCTAAGAGAAACTTCCCTTTATAGTATTTTTATTACAATGCATTCAAGGACAGCATTATATGTACATTAAACTTATAACACTTGTTCCCTTCCAAGTAACAATGACACTTACAAGCAGGTTGTCACTTTCTTTTTCAATGTCTGCTTCGTATGCCCCAATGTTCTCTCTCTTTCCCCTCAAATGCTCCAGGCGACCACAGATGAGTGTCTAAAGAGAAACCAAAAGCTCAGAGTTTGGGGGTGGGGTGAAGCCTTGAACATCAGGTTGCCTCCTAGTGCCTGGGGGGCCAGCTATTAGATTTCTATTTGGTAAGTCTTGTTAGAGTTTTAAGGTATTTTAGCTGTATATTTAAAAAACAAGGCTCTTGTGAGATGTTTCATTATTTTGTTATTCTGACATTGCATTGCACAGGAGCACCTTTGCACAGCTGTTTGAATTTTTTTATGAAAAAAGAATAAGAATGCATTCTAGAGGGTTTCTTTAGAAGCAGAACAAGTATTTTATTTTTAATAACAGAGGAAATGATGCCCAATTCTGAGTGCTCATCCTGGCTTTAAGATTAGCAGCCACAAAACCCTCACAAAAAGCCACAAAACCCTCACAAAAAGCAGTGCCAAAGAATGTTCCAACTACCGCACAATTGCGCTCATTTCACACGCTAGCAAGGTTATGCTTAAAATTCTACAAGGCAGGCTTAAGCAGTATGTGGACTGAGAACTCCCAGAAGTTCAAGCTGGATTTCGAAGGGGCAGAGGAACCAGAGACCAAATTGCAAACATGCTGGATTATGGAGAAAGCTAGGGAGTTCCATAAAAACATCTACTTCTGCTTCACTGACTACAGAAAAGCCTTTGACTGTGTCGACCACAGCAAACTATGGCAAGTTCTTAAAGAAACCGGAGTGCCTGATCACCTCATCTGTCTCCTGAGTGTTATGGAAAAATCTAGGTGTGAGGCTGTTCAGTCAAACCAGCTCATTGGGAAGAGCCCGCAGGTCCCTTGTGGAAAAAGGAAGGAATCCAGCCACCAACTGGAGCAAATGGAGGAAACTGGCAAAGGTGTTGATTTTATATTATTTTTAAAGCTAGGTACCGTATTTTTCGCTCTTTAAGACGCATCAGACCACAAGACGCACCTAGTTTTTGGAGGAGGAAAACAAGAAAAAATGTATTCTGAATCTCAGAAGCCAGAACAGCAATAGGGATCGCTGCACAGTGAAAGTAGCAACACATCTTGCTGTTCTGGCTTCTGTGATAGCTGTGCAGCCTGCATTCACTCCATAAGACCCACACACATTTCCCCTTACTTTTTAGGAGGGGGAAAGTGAGTCTTATAAGGCAAAAAATACGGTAACTTTCCTGAGCTGTCAAGTTGAAAGGATACATTCAGGCATAATACCTGTAACATTTAATAACTTTAAAGATGTGCCGCCCCCTAATTTCCTTAACATAAGAAATCTATATGTGGGAAAGAAGCTACAGTTAGAACTGGATATGGAACAACTGATTGGTTCAAAATTGGGAAAGAGTACAACAAGGCTGTATATTGCTCCCCGCTTATTTAACTTATATGCAGAATTCAACATGCGAAAGGCTGGAGTGGATGAATCCCAAGCCAGAATTAAGATTGCCAGAAGAAATATCAACAACCTCAAATATGCAGATGACACAACCTTGATGGCAGAAAGCGAGGAGGAATTAACCTCTTAATGAGGTTGAAAGAGGAGACCGCAAAATATGGTCTGAAGTTCAACATCAAAAAACAGAAGATGATCGTCACTGGTCCCATCACCTCCTGGCAAATAGAAGGGGAAGAAATGGAGGCAGTGAGAGATTTTACTTTCTTGGGCTCCATGATCACTGCAGATGGTGACAGCAGTCATGAAATTAAAAAGCGCCTGCTTCTTGGGAGAAAAGCAATGACAAACCTAGACAGCATCTTAAAAAGCAGAGACATCACCTTGCCAACAAAGGTCCGTATAGTTAAAGCCATGGTTTTTCCAGTAGTGAGGTATGCAAGTGAGAGCCGGACGATAAAGAAGGCTGATCGCCGAAGAATTGATGCTTTTGAATTATGGTGCTGGAGGAGACTCTTGAGAGTCCCATGGACTGCAAGAAGATCAAACCTATCCATTCTGAAGGAGATCAGCCCTGAGTGCTCACTGGAAGGACAGATTGTGAAGTTGAGGCTTCAATACTTTGGCCACCTCATGAGAAGAGAAGACTCCCTGGAAAAGACCCCCTGATGTTGGGAAAGATGGAGGGCACACGGAGAAGGGGACGACAGAGGATGAGATGGTTGGACAGTGTCCTCAAAGCTACAAACATGAGTTTGACCAAGCTGCGGGAGGCAGTAGAAGACAGGAGTGCCTGGCGTGCTCTGGTCCATGGGGTCATGAAGGGTCGGACACAAATAAACGACTAAACAACAACAAACATTCCAAATGAACCTTATATTGGCCAGTTTGACAAGACCAGCTACCATGTTTGAGTTGTTGTTTTTTTTGGGGGGGGGGTAAGGCTTAAGCATAATTTTGGGAGGCAGCAAATGGTCATATTTAAGAACTGTGGAATTGGTTATCTGTCACATGAGAAACAAGGCCTGATTCCCGCCCCCACCCCTTAATCCTCTCTAGCTATTTGCTGACCCATCAACCCTGATGGAACTAAAAATATTCCTAGTTCCCCGAATTCCTGCAAAACTATCCCAAGGTGGTGTCAACCATAAATTTTCTCTACTATTTTGAACACATCAGATGAATTGATTCAAATCAATATTCATAAGCATGGAAATGAAAATGCTCCCCTAAGTTTCCTTGGTTGTCCACTTCCAGTCTCAGCTCTTGGCAGACTGTTTCTGAACTGGCTGGTTCCTGTCACCTGACAGCTAGAGGTTTCCAGAGAGAGAGTGCAGAGTGCTGAGGAACCAGATGCTGAGACTTCAGCTAGAGTTCAACAACACAGGTGCTTGCTATATGCAGTTTGGAGACAAAGAATCCTTTATTTTCAGTCAGATTCAGAACTATTTCCTGTCTTCTTACCTATGAATTACATTTCTGTTCCACACTCCCCTCATCAAGCCCACCACAAGATATATTGCTTTAACGCACACAGCAACCCTGCGAGGGAGGTTTTGCATAAAGATGGTGACCAGCTTTAAAACGCCTAATCGGCTTCACGACTGAGGAGGGATTTGAAAAGTCCCCGGCATTTGTGGACCTAGATCCTTGGACCCCAGCTCCCATGAGCCCCAGCCAGCGTGGCCAACGACTAAAGAAGACGTGAGTTGCAATTTCACATCATCTGTGCAATCAGGGTCAGATTTAAGGTGCTGCTTTTGACCTTTAAAGCCCTTCACGGCCTAGGACCCTCGTACCTACGGGACCGCCTCTCCCGGTATGCCCCACGGAGAGCCTCAAGGTCCATAAATAACAACACCCTAGTGGTCCCAGGCCCTAAGGAAGTTAGATTGGCTTCAACCAGAGACAGGGCCTTTTCAACTCTGGCTCCGGCCTGGTAGAACGCTCTGTCTCATGAGACCAGGGCCCTGCAGGATCTGATTTCTTTCCGCAGGGCCTGTAAGACGGAGTTGTTCCACCTGGCCTTTGGCTTGGAGCCAATCTGATTCCCTCCCTCTCTTTTTTCCCCCTTTCTTTTCCTTCTCCTCCTGCGATGAGGCTACATTTTAATATCTTAATGTTCCATTATTTTAATGTTGTATTTTATTTTTGTTTTTAAGTTGTAATCATTCATCTTGTTTTTATTATTGCTTGTAAGCCGCTCTGAGCCCGGCCTTGGCTGGGGAGGGCGGGGTATAAATAAAAAATTATTATTATTATTATTATTATTATTATTATTATTATTATCTGGAGGGGCCACAGGTTATCCAACAGGTCTGTTTTAAGCGCCTTCACCTTCTCCTGGTGCAGCTGCCCTTGGAACTCCTGGTACTGGATGTGCTTTGTCCTGTGGTGCCTCTGCAGGTTGGCCTTCTTCAGGACGGAGAGGGCCTCACCACAAATGAGGCACACGGGCATGCCTTTCAGCTCCACAAAGAAATAGTCGTGTGTCCATCCTTTTTGAAATTGTGGCACTCCAAATTGATCTACCTCTTCTTGTGGACACATTTATTGTGTCCAGAAACAGACAATTAGGCAGACGGAGCTGTTCTCATATGGGAGTCCTATGCTGCCTATAGCCAGCCCTGGTCAGCAAAGTGTCTGCAGCTCTTTGAGCCATTGAAGTTTCTGAGCTCTTTTCAAAGGAAGCCACAGGTACAGTGTGCTAAAGTAACTCCTACGCAATGTGGCACCAGACTGCTTTCTTTTTTTTGTAATTATCTGTTTGTTTTAAATTCTATAGCTTAAATTCTCTTGATGCTTGTTATTTTGAGAAGGGCCTCCTACGCTCACAAAGCAATGATTTTCAGTGCAGCTCCATAACACTGATTGCGCCCTCACACTGCCCCTTTTTGTGGGGGGATTTGGATCCAGAAAAGGAGCAGACAGGGAAAGGTTAAGCAGAATCCCACCCACCCGCTGCGCCACCCTTAGGTGTGCTCTCACCATCACAGACAGATCCAGTCTCCTGCTATGGAGTAAGGAGTGGCCCTGGGAAGGCAGAGAGAGGAGGGGAAGGGGCCAGGGACAGAAGGAATGGCAGGGCTTCAGATGCTCCCTTGGACCCCTCCCCTGACACCAAGGGGAGCTCCTCTTCTGGGGCTGAAAGCATTGGCGTGGTTTGATTTTATCAGTATTGCAAGGAAGCATAGAAGGAAAGGTAAAGAACACCTATACGGTTTGTTAAAGTATCTGTGATTTTTCCCCTGTGTGAGTTTGTTGATGTCTTCTAAGTCTCCCAATTGCACTGAAGCTCTTTCCACATTCAATACACTTTAATGGTTTCTCCCCTGTATGAGTTCGTTGGTGTATTCTAAGTGATCCACTTGTACTGAAGCTCTTTCCACATTCAATACATTTAAATGGTTTCTCCCCTGTGTGAGTTCGTTGGTGTATTCTAAATGATCCACTTGTACTGAAGCTCTTTCCACATTCAATACATTCAAATGGTTTCTCCCCTGTGTGAGTTTGTTGGTGTATTCTAAATGATCTACTATCACTGAAGCTCTTTCCACATTCCATACATTCAAATGGTTTCTCCCCCGTGTGAGTTCGTTGGTGTCTTCTAAGTGATTCATTTTGACTGTAGCAATTTCCACATTCCATACATTGAAATGGTTTCTCCCCTGTGTGACTTCGCTGGTGTCTTCTAAGTGATCCACTTTCACTGAAACTCTTTCCACATTCAATACATTTAAATGGTTGCTCCCCTGTATGAATTCGTCGGTGTACTCTAAGTGCTCCATTTTTGCTGAAACTCTTTCCACATTCAATACATTGAAATGGTTTCTCCCCTGTGTGAGTTCGTTGATGTATTCTAAGGTATCCATTTTCACTGTAGCTCTTTCCACATTCAATACATTTATATGGTTTCTCCCCTGTGTGAGTTCGTTGATGTATTCTAAGGTATCCATTTTCACTGTAGCGCTTTCCACATTCAATACATTTAAATGGTTTCTCCCCCGTGTGAGTTCGTTGGTGTATTCTAAGTGATCCACGATAACTGAAGCTCTTTCCACATTCAAAACATTTAAATGGTTTCTCCCCTGTATGAATTCGTAGGTGTACTCTAAGTGCTACACTTTTGCTGAAACTCTTTCCACATTCAATACATTTAATTTGTTTCTCCCCTGTGTGAGTTCGTTGATGTATTCTAAGGTATCCATTATCACTGTAGCTATTTCCACATTCAATACATTTATATGGTTTCTCCCCTGTGTGAGTTCGTTCATGTCTTCTAAGTGTTTCACCAAGACTGAAGCTCTTTTCACATACAGTACATTTAAATGGTTTCTCCCCCGTGTGAGTTCGTTGGTGTCTTCTAAGTTTTCCACTGTCACTGAAGCTCTTTCCACATTCAAAACATTCAAATCGTTTATCTCCTTTGTGAGTTTGTTGTTGTATCCTCAATTTTTTTGTTTTCCCCCATAAATTCTCATGTGGCTCCATAGAATTCTGACTTTCATCTTTCTCACCTGTTTGGGAGTCTGGGAGGAAAGAGAATCCTGTTAGATTTTCAAGAAAGACAAAAAGGGAACTGAACACCTGTCAATCCCAACCTGCACCTTCTCTCATTGTAACACCTTCATTCTCCACTGTCCTCTCTAGGTTCCATATTTTTTGAAAAGCAGATGAGATAATGGCAGGAGCAACACATGATCACTCTATTCAAACTTAATAAGGCAGCATCGTTTTATAATACAGATCTATGCTGGAACTGGCTTATTAGACACATCTATTTTTTCTTTCTGAAGTGAAGAAATGATCTCAGGCTCAAGTAACAGTGTCTCCTTTGTGAAATAAGTAAAACTTAAGTGGTACATTTAACTGTAAAAATATTGCAATATATTGGAAGCTAAGAAGGGCCTGCTGGATCAGGCAAAGGCCCACCTAGTCCAGCATCCTCTTCTCACAGAGGCCAACCAGATGCCTGTGGGAAACCGGCAAGCAGGATTGGAGCACAAGAGTCTTCTCTGCCTTCCTATGCTTTCCAGAAACTAGTATTAAGAAGCATTATTGCCTGGACCACAAGGGCAGAGCAGAGACGTCAGTCTTATCCTTCTTTCAAGCTATCCAAGTTGCTGGCCATCACTGTCTCCTGTAGGATGGATTCCATAGATGAACTACACTTCTGTTTTTTCATCTTTTGCAGCCCTTAAAGGCAGATAAGTGTATTATGGCCTAAGCTTTTGTGGGCTGCAGTCTGACAAAGTGGACTCTTGACCAGGAAAGCTGGTGCCACTATAAACCTCTGAGTCTCTTTGTTGGCTTTGTGTACTTATTTTGAAATTTGCACCAAGGTTGTACCACAGTATCTCCATGGAAGCTTCGGGACGGACAAAATTACAGGGTGTCAGCTCCGTGAATCTCAAGCCTCTCGTGCCTCTGCTGACAGAGCCTGAGAACGCAAGAGATGTGATTCAGTTGGAATGTGAAGCAGGGGAGGAGCAGCCAAGCTGCAGCAGGAGCAAAGAACAAAGAGCAGGAAGAGGGGGTGACGGGGGATGGGGGCACAGACTGTTAGCTCCAGTTTCAGCTCTGACACAGAGACCCCGAAATAGCCTGTCCAAAAAATCGTAGGCTCGAGAGAATCTGCGAGAAGAGGGGAAAAGAAAGGGAAAGTGGGGGCTTCTTTGCTGGAGGACTCGTCAACTGCAAGCTGGGATGAACAGGCTGAAGACTGAGCTCCACAGTGATTTATGAGTTTGAGATAATTACTACTGGAGTTGTCTCACGTCTGTGCGGGAGAACCAAGCCATTACACAGGGGCGCTAAAATTATTATCCCACTCACTCACTCACACAAACAACCCCAGTCTGTAAGATTGGCAAGTTTACACAATTTGCTTATAATACCAGACGCTCTTGGACTTTATATGCCCAATCCTAAATGTAGAGCCTCCAGCCCCAGGAATTGTGTATCATGATAACGGGTCCTTTGTCCCTTAAGCCCACCAAACTGGGGAGGTGTATGCATCTATTGTGTTTTGATACTGGTGGAATGTATCATTCTGACCCTGTCTATAACAAAAAAGAGTAATAGAAACAATTTATGTACATTAATTATAAATAATTATGGGAAACATTTCCATCCCACTTCACCCATTTTTCAGGATTGGTGTGCAACAACATTACCATCAATTATTCCTGCCGTGGAAATAACACCTAAGATTTCAAAGCCTGGAGGAAGAAAATCTGCCCCCACTACTTTAGGAAAAGGATTCAAGAAACAAAGAGCTGCTTCGGAGAAGGCCTCACCCCTTCCTTCTTCCTGTCAGGAACTTCCTTCCATTTGTCTCCTCTCCATCTTTTCCTCTTTCTCCCTCCACCATCCATCTATCCCTGTCCCCATCTCCTCTCCCCTGGAACTCACCAGATTTCTCCAAGGGTCCTGGGAGGGAATGCTCAGAGGTTGTGGGGAGGGATGCGGGAGATAGCCTGACCAGGTCAACCGTCCATCTTCCTCCTTCCATCCTGGCCAGGGTTGCAGGTTCAGCTTCCTGAGGAGCACAGAAGCCAGAGCAAGTTGCAGTTTCCTGGGAGGGAGGGAAGAAGAAGCCAAGGCTGTCTGAGAGCCCCTGCAGGGATTCTCCTGCCCAAGACATTCTGCTGCCCCTGGAGAAGCCCCAATTGGGCACCCCCTTCCCAAGATCACCCAGCCATTTTCAAACACCTTTGGCAATTCCTTTCACCTGCCTGTCCCACCTCCCTTCCTAAGGCTGGCATGGTATGCACATTCGTGGCCTGAGAGTAGACCCCATAGAACTTAAGAGTTAATCTGCAAAGGACTGCTCTGAATACATGGGTGGCCCTTGCATAGAGAAGAAAGAATATTCACCACCATAGCTAAACAGAACCTCCATGTCTAGAGGCAGTGGACCTGTGACCTCCAGGTGCTGGAAACCCAGGTGAGAGGAGGGCACTTACCTTTCCCAGAAGCCCCTCAGTGTCTGGGAGCAGGGTCTGGTCTGCTCCCCCTGCTCTCCCACTGGGCCTCCGACTGGCATCTGCAGCTCCCCTGAAGGAGTGGACACCATCCCTGGAGTGGGGAAAATTGGGAGCCTGTGGGGTTTCCCACCCTGAACGAGGGGGCTGCATCGTCTTCAGGAAATCCTGCTTCTGGGCATCCCAGTGGTGCTGCGGCTGCCCCTCCTCTGCCTCCTGCTTAATTTGACATAAATCTGCCCGAGGCAGAAGATCCCTGATGGTCCCAACTTGGCCGGCAGGAGGTTTATTTCCTTTGCACTCCAGTCTCTCCCTTTGAATGGGTCTCCTGGGTCTCTGCTCTTCCATTTTTACGCCACCCTCCTGGAAAAGAAATAAACACAAAGTAAAATAAAACCCAAAAATGAAAACAAAAGCACATTTTTTAACCACTGGCCAGTTTTTGAAATATATTATTACTCTTTCTATTTCTGATGTTCAGGCTGTGAATAACAATCATTATGTCACCCAAATGACTCCACCCAGGGACGAGGTGAAGTTATCCAAAGACGGGGGGGGGGGGGAATTTAAAAACAACCCAGTGAGAGGACTGAGCATGTTCAGTGGACAGGGAATGCTGATCCTGGCTGCAACTTCTAGCATGTTGGAAAAGAAACAACAGATCTTTGTATATGATTAAGGCTGTGACAGACCCACCTAACATTTAAAGTACATGGCTTCACCCAAGAAATCCTGCGAGCTGCAGTTTGTTAGGGGTGTTGAGAACTGTAGCAATAAACTACAAGTCCCGTGGTTCTCTGGGGGAAGCCACGTGCTTTAAATGTATTGTATCCGCACAGCCTAAGAAACAAACTGACAAAATGAATATTGACCAAAAAATCAAGCAACCCACTCCAAAATATTTTATATTTGATGGTCACAAACTCTCTTGACTGAAGACATTCTAACTTGCAGTCCATTGGCTGCATATGGCTTGCCAAGCCTCAGGGTGTGTCCTGCTAGTCCCTGCCGTTTCCATCTCCTGATCTGATCATAGGATGAAGATCTCTGTCTGTTCTGGAGAGAAAGATGCCTAAGGGGCCCTTAGAGAGATCTTTTAAACTCCAATTTCACCACAAAGCAGCACAGTGCTGAAATGGGGCAAAAGGAAAATAAATGATCCCTCTGGCTGCTCTTTAAAGAGGATTTCTAAAGAACAATCTGAAGGGTCTTTTTTCCACAGATCTCCTTGCTAATTCAGCAGAGTCTTCTTGTGCTCTTATTTCTCCTCCATCCCAGCACTGGGGTTGGAAGGTCTAAACATACTGATTGTGTTTGCAAGACTTGTATGTATGCTAGATGGCATGTCTGGTGAGTTTGTGCAGCACCTCTGGCGTGTGTGCATGTGACTTTATGGTCTGCATCTCTTTTCCGTGTGCGCATGCATGTGCATACATTGGCCACAAAGCTCACTGGAATGTGGCCTCCAGAATCAATGCAGCTTTAAGCCCAAAAATGTTCCTCCTGCTCTATCAGAAAGAACAATCAAATCTGAGACTATCAAGAGGAGAGAACTCCTGGATCTACAGAGTTTATGTTCTCAACATCCTATGGACACAAACTGCAACGAGATTTCCCTTTAATTGCTTTGAGAATTTTTCCCTTAAAAATATGAAGCAGTATATAAATGAAATGAGTAATAATCTGAACATGAATAGCTAATTTCAATTTTGCCTTCCTCAGTCTTTTACAATACTGTCTTCAACATATTTATTATCATTAATTCATTTCCATATGCCACACTTCTTAAGAATCCTCCTTTCCTCTGCATTCTCAAAACTGTCACCCACTTCAACCCTCAGCCTTCATCTCAAAACTCAGCTGTATTACTGAGGTGGAAATAAAACCTTTAATGAAACAGGCTTAAGCCTCTCTCACTGATTTACACGCAGACACAAGAGGTCACTAACTTTGATAGCTTGGGAAAAGATCAGATGCGTTCTCCAGGAAATAGATCTATTAGATGTTTTATTAGCCTTGACAGAACAACAGAACCTCCATGTGTAGGCACAGTGTACCTTGATGTGAGGAAGGCAAAAGAAGCCATTTCCTTGCTAAATGAATCTGACGGACATCATTGCCACAAGATGCGGTGATGGTGGTGGCAAAGAGAGCTTTCGAAGGCGATCAGACCAATTCACCAAGGAGGGCGATAGGTTCATCAATGCCACTGGCAGTGGAGGGGGGGCAGGAGTAGTGGCCTGCAAAGGGGGCTGCAGGGTGAGAGGGGCACCTCCCTGTTGCACTGCTCTTCCTCCCCCCCCCCCGCCTCCCCTTCCCTCTCCGCCGTGGGGAGGACCGTGGAAGAGGACGGGGCTCCCTGCGGAGGGACAGGGAGAGGGGCGGCAAAAGCCCCAGCTACGCCGCTGATCCGTGAGCGACTATATGCATCGTCCACCGGGAAGCAGCAGCTGCCTTGGAGCCCTCATTCTGCCCCTTGAGCTCAGGACTGAAGGGAGCAGCTCCCCAGGGGCTCCGGCAGGGTCCGGGCCAGCCTGAGCCAGAGATGTGGGCCCCTGTGCCCTCCTGCAGATGCCCTGCCCCTCCGCTGCGCCCCTTCCCCTTCCTGCCCGGTTGGGGGGGGGCGCCCTGCAGCCTCTGGCTCCACTCGGGGCCTGATCCTGCCAGGCCCACCTGCTCTCCCCCTCCTGCACCTCGGACTCCTCGCTCCGTCCCTGCAGCGGAATCCGGCTCCTCTCCGGGGAAACTCGCCAGGCCACGGGGCCGCTGCTCCTCCGCTCTCCTCGGCGGGGACAGGAAAGGGCAGCCGCTCTCGAGTCCCCCTGGCTGGCCCCCTTTCCTGCCTCTCTGGGCATCGGAGCTCGCTGGCTGTGGGTTGGGCCCTGGGGGGCTGCGAGTTGCAGCCCGCTGCTTCTGATCCTGGAGGTTCTGCTCTTAGCTGTCGGGGCAACTGGATTAGCTCGATGAGATCTGGTCCATTCCTACCTCTGGAGCAGCAGGGAAGAAGCTTTATTGCACCCTTCTCTAGAATGTTGTACTAAGTCTGGTTGTGATCAGATGTGCAGTCACTGGTTTCTAAATCCTCATCATGAAAAATTCCTGAAATACCATTTTAGGTAAAATTAGCAAGTTCAGATCCAAGTGTAGTATGTAAGTGTAGCATATGATATATTTTTCTTTAATTTGGCAGGTGTTGGATACCACTTAAATTTTAGCTTATAAAATGTTAAGCTTCTAAGTGATTCTGGAATAACATTTTGAGTTGGGCTTCCTCTTTAATAGTAAACTATCCTTTTCTTCTTTCTCCAATTAAAGAAATAAAAAAGCAGTATTATTTTACAAGAAGTTCTTCCAGTAAAACAGCGGCAAATATTTTCCCCGGAATAGATAATAAGCTGATGGGGCGATAGTTCCTAGGGATGTTTGGCTGGCCGCCTTTGAAATCTCTTTTGAGATCTCTTTCCAGCGTCCCGAGATGTGTCTCAGGTGCAGCCTTACGACTTGAGTTCGCCCAGCCCTCAACTGAAAAACGAGCATGGAGTCGAGCCATTTCCTACAGCTCCCACCTATTAGCATCGGATGCTCGAATTAGAGGTGGTTTCTCCAACCTGATCCTAAGAGATATTCATAATTCTCCTTGGAAAACTACAATTAATCTCAAACTCCGCTCTCTTCTCAATTTGCCCCTTAAAACTGTTTTTAACTTAGAGTGTATTAGCCCGGCGGCCCTACCTTCAATCAAAAAGAAGTTACAGCAACTTGACTTCTCTAACACAGCTTCCCATGCAAGAGGGCCGTGTTCAGGCTTAGCCCAAGCTATTCCACCCCCTGAAGGGATACCTCTATAATGCTTTACAATTCCTTCGGAGGCTAAGCGAAGGGCCTTTACCTGTGCCCGTCTCAACTGTTTTCCTACAGCAGTTTTGTCGGGTCGCTATTCCAGAGCTCCCATCGCAAATAGAACATGCACCTGCAACGACATGGCTCTGGAGACTATGGAACATGTAATGCTCTTCTGTACCAACTGGACAGACGAAAGATCTCGGTTCCTAATTCCTCTCGTGAACAAGCTTCATCTCCCAATCCAGCCCTGGATAGTGTCCCTTCTTCTGCAGGATTCTGACTGTTGGATTACCGAGATGACAGCTAACTTCCTGCTTAGTGTGATGAAGAGGAAAGCGGCACTAACTTCTTCTTTAACACCACAGCTGTAGTCGATGTGCCGCACAATCAAACCTGTTTTTGCATTCTCTGCCACTCGATGTTTTAAATCCCCTGTCACTTTTGTTATCCTTGTATTCGCCTTGGACGATATCTACCTTTACCCCCCCCCCCCTATTTTATGTTGTTATTTCTATGTATATTATGCTAAGGCCACACGGCTAATGCAATAATAAAGTTGTTGTATTATTATATTATTTTACAAAAACTGTATTGATTTTTAAAACATGGGTTCACTGGTGATAATAACCGAGGTTTTCCAAATGCAAAAGCAAATAGGTTAAGGCAGTGGTGACTTATGGAGGGCTGGGGGAAGTGGGGTGCTGCACAAATGCCTGCCCTCCTGGCTAGAGTTGCCATATTCCAAAGTGAAAATCTGAACTGAAAAATTCTCGAGCTTTTGGGGCAAAATCTCAAAATTGAAGTTTCTGAGCTATTTTTGTGGAAAAACGGCTCCCATACACCTAGGTTTCTGTGGTTGAGGCCTTGTCACCTGAGAGAGCCGTGTCCAACCCACCCCAGATTCTTCTGTTGTAGACAGAACGAGTTAAAGTAAAGGGTACGAGTTAAACGAGTTAAAGTAAAGGGTAAAGGGACCCCTGGACCACTAGGTTCAGTCGTGGCCGACTCTGGGGTTGCGACGCTCATCTCGCTTTATTGGCCGAGGGAGCCGGCGTACAGCTTCCAGGTCATGTGGCCAGCATGACTAAGCCATCTCTGGCGAACCAGAGCGGCGCACGGAAACGCTGTTTACCTTCCCGCTGGAGCGGTACCTATTTATCTACTTGCACTTTGACGTGCTTTCGAACTGCTAGGTTGGCAGAAGCAGGGACCGAGCAACGGGAGCTCACCCCATCGCAGGGATTCAAACCGCCGACCTTCTGATCAGCAAGTCCTAGGCTCTGTGGTTTAACCCACAGCGCCACCCACGTCCCTAATGAACGAGTTAGTATAGTTTACGGCTTTCACACCCACCCCACATTCCCCATTCCTGTTTCTCTTCCACGTATTATCGGATTGTGATGTTGGCTTAGATGGTGGGTTTAGATCCCCTCCTTTACTACAGACACCCCCAAACAACACTTGGAAGTGTAGTTTGTTTAAGGATGCTGAGAATTGTGAGGCGGCTCCTACTCCTCTCACATAACTACAGTTCCCAGAGTAGTTTAACAGACAATCCCTCTTCACAGGGAACTATGTAGCTCTGTGTGGGCAATGGGGAGGGTTTTTTTCTAAGGCTTTCAGCACCCTTGAAACTACACTTCCCATGGTTCTTAGGGAGAAGATATACCTGTTTAAAGTGATATGATACTGTCTTAAATGTAACGTGCAGACAGGGCCCCAGTCTTAAGCAAGACACACAGGAGAAAGTGAATCAGAGCCACCCACCCTCACAAAAAAAACCTGACTAACTTTTTTTAATAATAAAAAAAAACATTTTATTTAATTTTTTTGAAAAGAGCAGGAAATTTTAAGTAACCAAAGAAGAACAAAGCAAAGGCAGTAGATTCCTTCTGAGCAGGTTCCGTAATCCTTAACAAAGCAGCAACTCTGAGGAAACGTTCTGTCCAAAATCAAACCAGTTTTTTCTTACTTGATCCCCCCCCCCCCCGAGCTACTCTGCATTGGGAGGGGGGCCAGAATAGCCCCACTGCAAAGCCAAGGGGGCACAAAGGAAACAACCCCTCCCTGCTGTTGACTATCAGCAACTACTCTCGCAGGTAAACTGCTCATAAACAGGGGGCTCCATATAGTTATCGTTACCTCTTGTGGTGTGCTCAGGTGCTGAGTGCTCACAGCATTTATTCAAAAACGGGTCACCGAGAAACAAGAAGGGAGGTATTAGCATGCTCAGAGGGAACACCAAGGTTTTGCAGAAATACAAAAAAAGACCCCCTAACCCTGCAATATTAAAAAATCCAGAACAGCCCAATAAGGACTGAGCATGCTCAGTGGCAACCAAGTGTTATGTGTTTGTTCGGAAGAGGGGAATGGAATGGAATATCCTAGGAGAGGGCATCACGGGCTGGCTGGCTGGCTGGCTGCAGTGCTGAATGTGAACATTCAAAAGGTCTTGTATACCTTGAAAAATAGCCCATCCTCCATGAATATATCAAAACCCACTTTAACACCACCACCAATTATTTTGATCCGGCTCACAAATAATTCCACCTCTACTGCCAACTATCCCTTTGGGTTGAAGGAACATCAAAAACACCAAAATGAGCAAGAACCTAATCCCACCCCCCCCACCCCATACAAAAGTAACCACCCCCATTGCCAGCAGCTATAAAGCCCATTTACACAACCTAATCCGATGTAGGTTTACTCCAAAGTAATTCCCTGCTGTGTTCAGCTAAGTGCACACAGGATTACAGCTACATAGGTCTACAAATGTCTATCTCATCCGTCTCCAACTCTTCCTTCTATTTATTTATTTTTCCAAACAGCACACAAATGGCATAAAGAGATGCATACTTTTCAAAAAGGCATGAGGAAGATGAGGTACATCCACAGGGGAGCAAAGAAGGGGAGATAACTATAATCACAAGGGGGAAAGGAACCAGAGAGCAGAGAATTCATTCGGCCAAGCAGCAAGTCATTCGATTTCCACTTGGACGGAAACTCCGCTCCACAAGAAGAGAGATGATCAGGTTCCAATTCAGTTTGACAACGGCATCCTTTAGGGGTCTCTACTCTTCAGTTTTCTTCAGATCCAGCCCTGCATAAGAATGGATTTCTTTTAAAAGCATGTATACATCCTTGTTGCTTTTGTCTTTACCCAAACCCACAAGCCCCCTCTTTTCAAACTTATATTTGGTCGCATCCACACCATGCACTTAAAAGCACAAAACAATCCCAGGAACTGTAGCTCACCTCCCGCCCCAAAGAGGTATAATTTCCTCCCACCTCAAAGAGGTATAATTTCCTCCCACCTCCTTCCCCAAGCCTAGCTAGTGCTCTCCCAGTTCTGGGAAGCTGGGGAAGCTTTAGGGCAGGGGTGAGCAAACTTTTTCAGCAGGGGGCCGGTCCACTGACCCTCAGACCTTGTGGGGGGCAGGACTATATTTTGGAAAAATAAAATAAAATGAATAAATTCCTATGCCCCACAAATAACCCAGAGATGCATTTTAAATAAAAGCAAACATTCTACTCATGTAAAGACACGCTGATTCCTGGACCGTCCGCGGGCCGGATTTAGAAGGCGATTGGGCCAGATCCAGCCCCCGGGCCTTAGTTTGCCTACCCATGCTTTAGGGTAAGGTTACCAGATGTCCCCGTTTCCCGGGGACAAGTCCCCAGATTTACAAATCAATCCCCTGACAAAATCCATTGAAGTTGAAAAGTGCCCCGAATTCATTGAAAAAAATCTGGTAACCTTACTTTAGGGCCCTGTCAGAGCTTTCATACCTTCTTCCCAAAGTTGGGCACCTCCTTACTTGGGCTTTGCAGTGCCTCCTTCCCAAAGCCTTTGGGAAGACAGTGTGAGGGCTGGGGTAGGGGGCAAATTTAGGCCTCGCACAGGGAGCCATAGAACCCAAGTCCGCCACTGCCTCAAGAAACCAGCACCTGTAGGATTCCCCGGGGTGGGGAATGTGCTTCAAAAATATGGTGTGGATGGTGACCTTTCTGTTTTTCAAAACACACCAGGCCTTTCTTCTACCAAGTCGGGTAATTTGTCTCCCTGGGTCAGTGTTATCCACTCTTGTCTGGCAGCAGATCTCAGGGCAGACTTTATCACTAGCAACCTAGTTTTCAGTGCTAGCTGCCTAGTCCTTTTAATACAGGGAATGGCAGGGATTGAACCTGACGGCAAAGTCGGAGCTCTACCACTGAGTGGTAAGGATGGGCAGAAGACGGTAGATCAGGATCTAGTGATAGATGTCTAGGTGATTTGCTGATGGTTCCATAAATAAATTTAGGGTTAGTTCTCAGTTATGGGATAAACCTGGGTCAGGGTTGCATAGGTTGAAAACGATGCTCTGTGTTTGTTTTAAACTAGTATGGCACAGAGAGAGGGTGGGATTCAACTAAGTCACATGCAAGGAATGAGGTTTATTTGTGCAGCAGACTTTGCAAAGAGTTTGCAGCCAGGTTTATACAGTGGTACCTCGGGTTACATACGCTTCAGGTTACAGACTCCGCTAACCCAGAAATACTACCTCGGGTTAAGAACTTGGCTTCAGGATGAGAACAGAAATCGTGCTCCGGCGGCGTGGCAGCAGCAGGAGGCCCCATTAGCTAAAGTGGTACCTCAGGCTAAGAACAGTTTCAGGTTAAAAACGGACCTCCGGAACAAATTAAGTACTTAACCCGAGGTACCACGTAATTTCAATGGAGAGAGGGGAGTTTTAAACTTGAAACTGGGGAGCAGGGTTGGGGAGTTGAAGGTGCCTGAGTAATTCTCTGGGGGTCTGATAGAACATTTGAGAGCAAAGGAGTCACAAGATTAAATAAAGGAAAGAGGGAAGGAATAAAAAAGCTGGCGGACACAAATGAAATATGCAAAAGGTCACAGGCCAACAATCTGCATGAAATACACTTTGCCTGGGCATCAGGCCACTTCTCCCAATAAGAGTATTTGTATGGACTTTTACAACTCAATTCAATTCAGTTCTTCAATTCAATTACTTACCTCACAGGGTTCTTGTGATGATATAAGACGGGTGCAAAAAGACATCGTCAGACGGAAGCTCTTCTTCGGTTTTGATCGTTTCTGGAGACTCTTTCCTCGGTCCGTGGATTTTCTGATGGCTAACAAGGTGTGTCCTGCGATTGAACCTTTTCCCACAGTCAGGGCATCCGTAGGGTCTCTCTCCAGTGTGGATTCTCTGATGGCTGATAAGGTTTGTGCTGCGATTGAACTTCTTCCCGCAATCTGTGCATTCAAACGGCTTCTCCCCCGTGTGGATTTTCTGGTGCATCTTCAGGCCTGACCGGCGGCAAAAGCTTTCGCCACAATCTGAGCACGTGTACAGCTCCCTGGCTGTATGAATGCTCTGATGTCTAATGAGGTGCTTGTTCCGGCTGAAACTTTCGCCGCACTCAGAGCATTTGAAAGTCTTCTCCCCTGTGTGGTTTTTCTGGTGCCTAATGTAAGTCGATCGATCGCAAAAACTTTTGCTGCAGAGCAGGCATTTGTACGGTTTCTCGCCCGTGTGGCTTCTCTGGTGTGTTATGAGATGGTGGCTCTGGCTGAAGCTTTTCCCACATGCGGTGCATTTGTACGGCCTGTCTCCAGTGTGAAGCCTCTCGTGTCTCACCAGACTCGACTTGTCGCAAAACTGTTTGCTGCAGGAGGAGCACGAGTATGGCTTCTCGCCCGTGTGCATTCTCTGATGTGAAATAAGGTTTGAGTTCCGACTGAACCCCTTCCCGCAGTCCAAGCATTTGAACGGCTTCACTCCCGCGTGGATTTTGCTGTGGTTATTGAGATGAGAGCTCCGCCGGAAGTTTTTGCCACAGTCTGCACATTCGTACGGCTTCTCCCGGCCATGGACTCTTATATGCATGATGAAGCCAGCTCTGGAGATAAACACTTTGCCACAATCGGAGCAGTCATAGAGTTCCTGTCCCGAGTTGTTCCTCTGATGTCTGTTGAGGCCGTGGAATAATCTATCACTTGGCCTCTTTAATTTGGGGGTTGCCTGTTCTGCTGCCGTTTCACCCTCCGGCGCAACGGATTCATTCCTATGCTCCTCTGTTCCATATTCCTTTGGCTCTGCTGGTTTTGAAATTGTCTCCTCAAAGTCCGGGCAGTTCTCTCCTTCTAGTGGCATCCCGTCATTTTCATCCTGACCTTCGTCACCTGATATTAATATAAGAATAATGAAAACCATCATTCTTTCTATTTCTGATGTTCAGGTCGCGAGTGGCATTGCTGATGTAGCCAAAACACAGGATTTGGATTAAACAATTTTTGGGAAAGAATGGACTACCAAAATTGTCACAAGAAAATAGATCAATCCTGAACTGCAAAATAACACGACAAGAGATTGAACAAGCCATTCAGAACATGCAACTGGGCAAATCTCCAGGGCCAGGTGGGCTGACCTCCAAGTATTATAAGACATTAAAAGACTATTTGATACAACCATTGATGGAGGTTAGCAATGAAATTATGGAGGGGAAGAAGGCGCCGGAATCGTGGAAAGAAGCTTTTATCACATTGATACCAAAATCGGAAGCTGAAAAGACACAACTTAAGAACTACCGTCCCATCTCTCTCTTAAATGTGGATTACAAAATATTTGCAGACATTTTGGCAAGCAGACTGAAAAAAGTTTTGAATGAAGTAATTCACAAGGACCAGGCAGGCTTTCTCCCAGGCAGACATTTGTTTGCTAATACAAGGAACATTATTGATATCTTGGAACTCTTGCAAACAAATATCAACACAAAAGCAGTGCTAATTTTTATAGATGCGGAGAAGGCCTTTGATAATGTCTCCTGGAAATTTATGAAGGGAAATTTAGAAGGGATGGGAGTGGGACGGGGGTTTGAAAATGGGATTGATGCAATCTATTCAGAACAAAAGGCCAAATTGATAGTTAACAATGTGGTTACAGAAGAGTTCAAAATTGAAAAAGGAACACGACAAGGCTGTCCTATCTCCCCACTGTTATTTATCTCGGTTCTGGAGGTGCTCTTGAATATGATTAGAGGGGATCGGTTGGTGGAAGGAATTCAGGTCGGAGCGAAACAATACAAACTTAAAGCTTTTGCAGATGACCTAGTTTTGACCTTGCAGGAGCCAGAATCTAGTACGAAAAGAGTATTACAATTGATTCAAGACTTTGGTCGGGTGGCGGGATTTAAATTAAACAAACAGAAAACTAAGGTATTGGGAAAAAATTTGACAGATATAGAGTCAGAACTGTTTCAGAGAGAGACAGAACTAAATGTGGTTAAAAAAGTAAAGTACCTAGGGGTAAACATAACAGCAAAAAATCTGAGTCTATTCAAGGACAATTATGATAAATGTTGGTCAGAAATTAAGAGAGACTTAGACCGTTGGACAAGATCGAAACTTTCTTTGTTAGGCCGAATTGCTGCCATCAAGATGAATGTATTGACAAAAATGTTGTTTTTGTTTCAAACACTACAGATTGTGGACAAGGCGGAGTGCTTCCAGAAGTGGCAGAGAGATATATCTAAGTTTGTCTGGCAGGGCAAAAAGCCCAGAATTAAGTTTAAGATATTAACTGACGTGAAAGAGAGAGGAGGTTTTGCCCTGCCGGACTTAAAGTTGTACTATGAGGCCGCAGCTTTCTGCTGGCTAAAAGATTGGCTACTTCTCGAAGACACTGACGTACTGGACTTGGAAGGTTTTAATAACGCTTTTGGTTGGCATGCATACTTATGGTATGATAAGGTTAAGATCAATAAGGCCTTCAAGAACCATATTGTCAGAAAAGCAGTGTTTAATGTCTGGACAAAATATAAAGACTTATTGGAAAACAAAACTCCAAGGTGGCTTTCACCTCTGGAAGCTAAGGCCCGAAAAAGACCCAATATGGAGGCCAGATGGCCAAAATATTGGGAAATATTAGAAAAAGATGGAGACAATTGGAAATTGCAGAGTTTTGAGAAATTAAAGGACAAAGTGCAAGACTGGTTACACTACGCTCAGATTAAAGAAGTTTTTAAAAATGATAAAAAGTTAGGGTTCCAGGTGGAGAAATCGAAATTGGAAACAGAACTGTTAGAACCTAAGACTAAGGTACTTTCAAGAATGTATAACTTGCTGTTAAAATGGAACACACAAGACGAAACGGTTAAATCGGCTATGATAAAGTGGGCACAGGACATTGGGTATAACATCATGTTTGATGACTGGGAAAGGTTGTGGACCACTGGGTTGAACTTCACTGCTTGTAATGCTTTGAAGGAAAATGTAATGAAAATGATATATAGATGGTACATGACCCCAGTTAAACTTGCCAAAATATACCACCTGTCTGATAATAAATGTTGGAAATGTAAAGAAAATGAAGGAACATTCTTTCACCTCTGGTGGACGTGTCCTAAAGTGAAGGCTTTCTGGGAAATGATATATAATGAGTTGAAAAAGGTATTTAAGTATACCTTCCTTAAGAAACCAGAGGCCTTCCTTCTGGGTATTGTTGGCCAGAGGGTGATAAAGAAGGACAGAACTTTTTTCCTGTATGCAACAACGGCAGCAAGGATACTCATCGCTAAATATTGGAAGACCCAAGATCTACCCACACTGGAAGAATGGCAGATGCAACTGATAGACTATATGGAACTGGCTGAGATGACCGGCAGAATTCGAGACCTGGGAGAGGAGAGGGTTGAAGAAGATTGGAAGAAATTCAAGATTTATCTACAAAAATATTGTAATTTGGTTGAATGTTAATAAGGATGCTAGATCATAAACAATTGAGCACCATTAAAATAGTTGGAATCAGGATGATAAAGTGAGATTGAGGAAAACATAAAAATTCTTTTATTCTTAGAGAATTATTAATTATATGTAAAATGAGTAGGACATAAGAATGCAAACAAGTTGATAAATTGCTGATAAAAAAATTTTATTGATGTAAATGGGAGTGGGAGGTGTGAGGGAGTCCAAAGAAGCTATGAAAATATGTTATAAAACATGTTAAATTGCTCTTTAATTTTTGCATTTGTATTAAAAATCCTAATAAAATATTATTAAAAAAACAACAACACAGGATTTGGGGTGGTGTGAAGGAAGAACTAAGCTACCTGCAATGCGATTGGTCAGTTAGTTAAATATTTTTATTTATTTGCTATGCCCATGGCAGAACGACTCCATTCACACAGAAGAGGGTGTGCGGAACCCCAAGATTTGCAGAAGTGCACACAAATAATCTGGTGAAGAAAACCCTAAAAGGGGGGGGGGACCCACAAAACAGTCAATGGAGAGATGAACTTGCTCACTGGCCATAGAATAATGATTGACATTTTAGGGGAGGAGGGGCAGCTGTGGGACAGCAAACCAGGAGAGGGAATGGGCTGAAGTGGCTGGAATCCTGAAAAGAGGCACTCCAGGGTGTAACACATTGTTGCAGGTCCTGCATGCCATAATTGCAATAAGCATTTAAGCAGTGGAGGCTGGTGCCCATTGGAGCTGGTAGGGCGGAAAGCAGACCAACAGAATCAATGGGGTGGCTGTAAGTTTAAAAGGTTAAAAAAAAGGCAGCTGGCAAAGGAAAACTTGAAGTTGGTGGTAGGGCTGGGCCATATCTGGTTTTCAACATTTGCGATATATCGCCAGCTAAACATTGTGATCTATTGATATAGGACAGGGGTTAGCAAACTTTTTCAGCAGGGGGCCGGTCCACTGTCCCTCAGACCTTGTGGGGGGCCGGACTATATGGGGGGAAATGAACGAATTCCTCTGCCCCACAAATAACCCAGAGATGCATTTTAAATAAAAGGACACATTCTACTCATGTAAAAACATGCTGATTCCTGGACTGTCTGCAGGCCGGATTTAGAAGGCGATTGGGCCAGATCCAGCCCCCGGGCCTTAGTTTGCCTACCCATGATATAGGACAAGGTCTGAAATAAGGATGGAGCTGGTTTTCAACTTCGTGATATATCACCAGCTAAACATCTTGATAGGGACGCGGGTGGCGCTGTGGGTTAAACCACAGAGCCTAGGACTTGCTGATCAGAAGGTCGGCGGTTCAAATCCCCACGACAGGGTGAGCTCCTGTTGCTCGGTCCCCACTCCTGCCAACTTAGCAGTTCGAAAGCACGTCAAAGTGCAAGTAGATAAATAGGTACCGCTCCGGCGGGAAAGTAAACAGCGTTTCCGTGCGCTGCTCTGGTTCTCCAGAAGCGGCTTAGTCATGCTGGCCACATGACCCAGAAGCTGTACGCCGGCTCACTCGGCAAGTAAAGCGAGATGAGCGCCGCAACCCTAGAGTCGGCCATGACTGGACCTAATGGTCAGGGGTCCCTTTACGTTTAAACATCTTGATATATGAATATATCCCAATGTCTGAAATAAGGATGGAGCTATGTAAAGCCACAGGCTGGCTTCGCGGTTTCCCCCACATTGCGATTTTTGCACAACACACACACACACACACAATTCTCAATATATTGCCACGTCAATAACTAAGCCCATATCACGATATGGACTTCAAACTGGTTTTGAGTGACATAGCAATATATCGCCCTGCCCTAGTTGTTGGGGCAGTGCCTCATTTATCTAACAGATCCACTGCATAGAACCTGTTTTATACCAGGCCAAATTATTTGTCCATTGAGCCCAATATTTTCTGCTTTGTATGTTGTCTGTAACCTTTCAAAGAAGGCTTCCTTGTCAGCTGGTTTTCAATCCTTTTTAATCTGGGAGATGCTAGGAATCGAACCTATGAACTTAGGTGGTGGAACATGTGCTCTATTACAGTACTCAGCTATGGGAACATCTGCCTGTCCCCAGAGCAAAATGGCATATGTAACAGAATTTTTGAAAAGGAAACAAGAGCAAGATAAGCAAGTGTACAATTTGCTTCCAGTGCAACTCATCCTTGCCTAGCACACTGGCTGCTTCTTCTTCCTCCTCCTCCTCCTCATCTTCACCCTCCTCCTTGACCTCCCTGTAGAGCTGCCTGAGGGTCAGATCCATCGAAGAACCTTCTCCCGCAGAGAAATTCATAGCAGCCTCCTCTTTCATCCCCACCTGAAACAACGGGAGAGAATTTCAGTCCAGGATGGCGCAGGGGTGGAGTCCATAAGACGAGTCCTGTTGGATCAGACCAACATCCCATTTCCGCCTCTGGGAAGCCCACAAGCAGGTCTAAAAGTCAACAGCCCTCCCCAAGTCAGAGATGTATATAGTACATTCACCTATCGTGGCTAAAGAGCCATTGGTAACCTCACTCGCTACTAATTCCTCATCCCCTTTTAAAGCTGTCTGAGCAGGTGGCTGTCACCTCATCTTGTGGCAGCGAGTTCCATAAGCTCAGTCACACATTTTGCTTGAAGAAGTGTGGTTTCCTGCCCACCCCACTCCATGTCCTGAATCTACTCATCATCAATCTCACTGGAGGATATTTCCCACCCCAATCACCCTGCTGCAAAGTCTAGCACTGCAAAGAACAAAAACATTTCTGTCTCTTCCTCTACTTTATGCATGAATGCTGTAAATCTCGCTCATGTCCCTACCCACTTTTGTTGCATCTTCCCCCCTCCGGAAGCAAAAAAGCCTTTCCTTGTAAAGAAAGTGCTCCATGGGACATTTTTGCTTGACCTGGTTTGCATCTCCCCCAGTCACACAAAGCGACTATTACCAGAATGACTCATCCCGTAAGCCAGGGAAAGGGAACCAGGTCCAGCCAGCGGGCTGGATCCTGACCCACCCCTGCCAATCACCTGACGCCACAACAATGTCAGGTGACCTGTTTGGCTTTGCTGGTACTGATGGGCAGCTGATTTTTCAGTGCTTGCTGCTGTGATCATCTGTGCTTGCAAAGGCACAGGGTTCAAATGGCCCGGCAAGACAACCTGGGAGGCTTAAGTGGCCCCAATTAGGCCCACGGACCCCAGGTTCCCCACTACTGCCGCCAGCTAAGTACCACAACTTACATACATCCTACCACCAATAGCACGGCCAGCTCAGGACCATTGAGAAGAAAATACCTGTTGGTCCTGCCTCTGAGCCTCTCGCTGCCTCAGGAGAAAATGCTCAGCAAGGGCTACAGCGTGGAAGCAGCTCTCCGAATCGCGTTCTTTGATCCAGCTCAGCATTTCTGGGGGCAGGATGGCCAAGAATTGCTCCAGAATCACCAGCTCCAGGATCTCCTCTTTGGTGTGCCTCTCTGGCATGAGCCACTGGTGGCAAAACTTCCGCAGTTGACAGTAGGCCTCCCACGGCCCCTCGGCTTCTTCATAGCCAAACTGACGGAAGCGCTGGCGCTGGCATTCGGGACTGATGGACTCTGTGGCCTCGGCCTCGCTTGCCTGCTCGTCGCTGCTCCCGCTGTCGCTTTTCACACTTTGGGCCTCTTGGGCTGCCCGGGTGCGTCCCGTCCCGAGCCGGGGCCTTGTCCTGCCTTTAGCCCACCGGCTGGTGGACGCTGCTCCTTCGGAGTGGGAAAGGGAATCCTTAACATCGTCCGTCAATCCTGTCTCTTCCAGTTCCAGGTCTCCCTGCCCTGACAGAGGGGACTCCGAGGCATCTGGGTAGTCCTGCCACTGCCCGTCCCACTGCCGGGACGACGGTCCTTCGCCAACTTCCTGTTTAATGCCTTGCGGCGATGCTGCAACAATAACCGTCTCCACCTCGGAGGCCAGGGAGGTCTCCCCGGTTCTCTGCAGCCCTCTCCTGGATCCACGTTCTCGCCTCTCCATTTTTATTTCTGGCTTCACGTGCTGGTCAAACTCATGAAGGTCCAGGGGCGAGAATTCTGCTGCCTTCTCTGTTGTCATTTTCCACCCACAACCACCCTCTCTCTTTTTTTTAATAAGCGACGATCCTAGCTAAGCTCTGTCCCTCCATCCCCTTTCAGGCCGACGTAGTGGAAAGCTTCTTTGCTTCGTAACTGCAATTACAGCAAGTCAAAGCAGAACTCCAGCCATGATAAGAGTTTCTGTGAACCGCCCTAAGACCTCCGGGTATAGGGGGATATATAAATTCAATAAATAATAATAATGATAATAAGCAGACCCCCAAGAGCTCAGGCCGATGCCAATCTTCCTCAGACGTCTTTGCTTGTCTGGGGCTGCCCTGTAGGACAAAAAGCACAAACAACAAGTGAGGCAACAAGGAAAACATTGCTCTTCTCCCTAGTAAGAAGTATATTTTGTTTTTTAATAAGTGGAACCTGCAGCAAAAAATGGTGCATTGTGTCCTCACCTCCAAAGAGAAAGGCTGCTTTTCATGCTTCCAGTTAGCCGGGACACTTCATTTCATTCTCCAATCCCACTTACTCCCCCCTCGCCCCTCGCCCCTGCCCGGCAGTATGAATGAACTTTATTACGGTCTCAGACCAGGATTAAAAAAGCATATAGATAAAATAGCAGTTAGGATTTTTTTAACCGATAATTGTTAGAGCAAATTAGGACATGGAAACAGGCACAGGATAAAACATCTGGATAAAATACAAGATTAAACACGGATAATGGATGGATAAAAAACTGATAATTAAAACAGATAGGAACTAAAAACAAACAAAGACACACAGTTAAAACAACTGTAAGAGCATAAGAACTACAAGACTCGCAGTTAAAACAACTATAAGAGGCTGCAGAGTAGAAGCCTCTTAAATAGAGGACACTCACAACATTAGAAACTGCTGTGCAAATATGGTTAAAACAGACAATTAAAACAATGTACAACACTAAATTTAGCAACAATATACAACAGTAAACTGTCCCAGGGAGTTGACTCAGAATCACCCATGGAACCGTGTTTGGGGCCCGGCAGTATATTCTTGTACATCAGCAAACATGGATAGCTCAGTTGGTTAGAGCATGGTGCTGATAACGCCAAGGTTGCAGGTTTGATCCCCATATGGGACAGCTGCATATTCCTGCACTGCAGAGGGTTGGGCTTAGATGATCCTCAGGGTCACTTCCAATCCTATGATTCTATTATTTGGATTCCACCAATCCTGGCTATACCTCCCTCTGTTTCTACGCAACCCCATTGTGGCTTTAAAGTTGTCAGCGCTCAACATGCGAGCGCATTATTACAAGGAGTGATTTATTTTAGCGCATTCATTTCCCACCCTTTCAAGGCTGTGTACAGAGTTGTGCTCCCCACTCAGTTACCCTAGAACAGGGGTCAGCAAACTTTTTCAGCAGTGGGCCGGTCCACCATCCCTCAGACCGTGTGGTGGGCCAGACTGTATTTTTGGGGGAAAATAATGAACAAATTCCTATGCCCCACAAATAACCCTGGGATGCATTTTAAATAAAAGGACACATTCTACTCATGTAAAAACACGCTGCTTCCCGGACCATCCGCAGGCTGGATTGAGAAGTCAATTGGGCCAGATCCAGCCCCCAGGCCTTAGGTTGCCTACCCCTGCCCTAGAACAAGCCAGGATTTTTTTCTAAAGCTTTGATGCAAGAATTACACCAAAGCAGACATCAGGTGAGTGAATTTTATAATTAAGATGCCACCACCAGAAATTCAGTTTCTATGGTAATACCCAGGAAGTCTTGCATCCAAGTACAGTGGTACCTCGGGTTACAGACGCTTCAGGTTACAGACTCTGCTAATCCAGAAATAGTACCTCGGGTTAAGAACTTTGCTTCAGGATGAGAACAGAAATTGCACAGCGGTGGTGCAGCGGCAGCGGGAGGCCCCATTAGCTGAAGTGGTACCTCAGGTTAAGAACAGTGTCAGGTTAAGAACGAACCTCCAGAACAAATGAAGTACTTAACCTGAGGTACCACTGTACTAACCAAGTACAGACCCTGCTTAGCTTCCAAGATCAGGCAAGACTGAGCTTGCTCAGGTGAAAACACGAACAGGCACATGTGGAGCATTCTGTCACCAAGCCGTGAAGAGCAACATTATGGGAGAGGTGTTTCCAGCTACCCCACCTCTTGTCATTGGAAGACCTGCAAGTTGCTGTAGGAGGAGAGGGACTCTGAGCAACTGAGCCCTGAGATCATCATCTGAGGTGCTTCTTCATATGCCTCCTCCACAAGAGGCCTGGAGGGCGGCAACATGAAAATGGCCTTTTTTGTGTTGGCTCCCCATTTGTGGAATGCTCTCTCTCTTAGGTGGCAGGCAAAAACATTTCTCTATAACCAGGCCTTTGGCTGATTAGCATTATATGGCCTTTTAAATGTGTTTGTGGGAGGGGGCGCTATTGGCTTGTTTTTGTTTTATTATGTCTTTTGTATTCACATTTTGTAATTTTTTTGTTGGGAATTGCCCTGTGATCTTTGACTGTAGGGCAGTATACAATTTTAATAAATGAACGAATGAATAAAAATAACATCATGGGAAAGGTGTTTCCAGGACCAAGGTGAAAGTGTCAAGTTTCCTTGTTAACTCTGCTATTGGATATTATGCTATCTTCTTACATTTATAGTACTGAAATGTTGCCGTTGTTTTGTATGTTGCTATATTTGATATCGTGTTGTTGTTTTATTATGCAGTTTTGTAATTGTTTCGCAGTGCTTGGCTTTGAAATACATTTCGGCTTCATTTGTT
Source organism: Podarcis erhardii (assembly GCF_964252035.2). Taxonomy (NCBI): domain Eukaryota; kingdom Metazoa; phylum Chordata; class Lepidosauria; order Squamata; family Lacertidae; genus Podarcis; species Podarcis erhardii. The sequence continues at coordinate 116,331,892 of NC_138498.1, read as the reverse complement.
GTAAGCCGCTTTGAGCAATTTTTTGGGGGGTGGGGTGGGTGGAAAAGAAGCATACAGATAAAACACTGAATGAATGAAGAGTTTTAAAGGTTAAAACCAGCACTTTGAACTGAGCGTGGGAACACATGGGGAGTCAGTGGCAAGGAGTACCATAGCTCAGCTTCCCTCAAGTTAAATACAGTGGTACCTCAGGTTAAGTACTTAATTCATTCCGGAGGTCCGTTCTTAACCTGAAACTGTTCTTAACCTGAAGCACCACTTTAGCTAATGGGGCCTCCTGCTGCCGCTGCACCGCCGGAGCCCGATTTCTGTTCTCATCCTGAAGCAAAGTTCTTAACCCGAGGTACTATTTCTGGGTTAGCGGAGTCTGTAACCTGAAGTGTATGTAACCTTAGGTACCACTGTACAGACATTTTCTCTAGGGATATTGTGGAATCTGCTGAACCAGAGGCTCAAAATGGAGATGGCTTTCCCCCTTCTCACACCCACATGCCTCTCAGAGTACTATATTTTCCTGTTCTCCTACTGATGAATGGAGGAAATGGAATCTATATGCCCCAATAGCCGCCGCCCCCCTCAGAAATTGCTCTGTAAGCAGTCTAGCCATCTGTATGCATGCCTTCTCAGAAAATGCAGGAATTAATCTATTTGTTGAAACTTGTGTAATAGAGCTTTGCACATGCTCTTGTGCCCTGGAAGTTGTTTTTATACAGAAAGTGGCTCTGATAAGAAATGAGAGAAACCCAACGACCCCCATAACCCCCACTTTTGAGTTTGCCACAAAATGTTGTGTAAACTGGCTATTCAAGAAGGTCAGTCACAAGAAGACGAGCTAACTGATGTCTGGTGTCTGTTTTTAAACTTGCACAGGTCAGCTGTATGGGCAAGAAACCAGCACAGGCTGGCAGATGCAGACAAGACAGAACAGGAGTGGGGTGGGGGAGAGACTAGAAAGTTCTTACTTTGCAGTTTGGGCGAACAAGGGGGGAGCGAAGAAGCTAATCTGTTCTTTTTGCCTGCTTGAGTAAAGTCCCTCTTTTTTTGCCTGCTCGTTTGTAACTCATTATAAGAAGGGCCCCCGAAACTGGCTCAGGGCCTCAATCCCTGAGAGATATCTCACTGGGGTCACCTGCGCAGGTCAATAAATGCTGACCTTCCTTGGAAAGATCCAGTGTCTGTCGTCACTGACTGGAGATTCCTGCAACATTTCCACACTCAGCTGGTACCTTATTTTCCCACCCCTACCTCAAGCTGGCAATTTCTCCCCCCTTCCCCCTAGAGTTTTATGTTTATTCTTTCTTCCAAAAACACCTTTATTCTCTTATCCCATTATAGTCCCAGTTTTTTTTTAAGACACTGTGATAATGAACATCAACTTTCCTTTGTAGGTGAATGTACTTCAAATAATACTAACCCTTGGTGCTGTGGGTTAAACCACAGAGGGCTTGCCAATCAGAAGGTCAGCGGTTCGAATCCCCACGATGGGGTGAGCTCCCGTTGCTTGGTCCCTGCTCCTGCCAACCTAGCAGTTCGAAAGCACCTAAAAGTGCAAGTAAATAAATAGGTGCCACTCTGGAGGGAAGGTAAACGGCGTTTCCGTGCGCTGCTCTGGTTTGCCAGAAGCGACTTAGTCATGTTGGCCACATGAACCGGAAGCTGTATGCCGGCTCCCTCAGCCAATAAAGCGAGATGAGCGCCGCAACCCCCAAGTCGTCTGCAACTGGACCTAATGGTCAGGGGTCCCTTTACCTTTACCTCCTCTGGCCTCCTCTCAGAAGAGGGAGGCCTTACATCCCTAAACACACACAGCTTCCTTGTCATCTTTGCACAGGAAATGAGGAGCTACTAGTCCTGGCAAGAGCTTCTGCCACGGCACTGGCCCAATTTAGAGGCCACAGCATGGCTAGGAGATATGGCAGGCACATGAAAAGCCCACCAGCCAATCTGTGTTATGGAAGCCCACCTGAAAGGAGCCCCAAGGCCCACTGGTGGCTTACGAGCCCATTCTTTGAGATGCACCACTTTAAAGCTATTTCAATTTAATATTGTATTTATATTGTTGTAGTCCATTCCAGCGACCTGCTTGTGAAGGACAGGTAAAGTACTACTAGCAAATAAATAAACACAGTATAATAAATAAGATTATCACCGCTCTTTTTTAGTGGGTAAAGGGCAAGTAAGAAGTTCCGGTATGTGTTTAAGTGGAGTTTGATATGAAACCAAAACCTCGTTGGCTCTAATGTCTTCCAAACACCTGAGTTACATCCTTTTGGGATTATTGTAACACACTCTGGGTGGGGCCGCCATTGCAAAATGCTCAACGGGATCAAAGGGCCCCAGAGAGATTGCTGACCGGAGATGGTTAAAAGTAGGATATGACACCCTTGTTACAACAGGGCCATTCAAAGTGCTGGTTATGACCTGTAAAGTCCTATACAAGATGGGTCCTTGGCATGTGAAAAACTGCATTGCTTCATATGAAGCTGCCTTATCTCTGGGATCTTTGTGGGAGGCTGTTCTCGCAGGGACACTTGCTGAGGGCGCAGGGCAGGGCCTTCTTGGCGTTGGCACCCAGACTATGGAACTCCCTCCTTGTCCTTCCACCAGCAAGTTAAGACTTTATGGTCCCAACAGACTTTGGGGGAACTGACTGCTTTTTAGTGAAAGGGCTGGCGCCCTACTGCTCTTATTGCAATTACTTGTCTGAGATTTTCTTTCCCTCTTCCCCGCAGCATGGATTTTCACAGCGCTAATTACATTGCACACACACCCAACTGTTGAATGGAAGTGCGGAAGGAGAGTGCAATTATGGGATGTCGAGGCCCCCTCCCCTCCCCCCTCTTCCCCCGCCTGCAGCTCTTCTGCTCCCCAAGAACCAGGCAAACCCGCCTTCCAACTTACCGGTCCCGGGCGAGGCCTCCCTCCGGCTCCTCCCAATGGAAGCTGCGATGACAGGGGCTCTTGGCAGGGAACCTGCAGCTTCCGAGCAAACACAATCAGGCATGCATTTTATTTTATTTTTTAACAAAAAGCAACAGAACAGTTTGCAAATTTTGCAAGGGGAGAAAGAAGAAGAAGAAGAAGGCGGCGACCACCAGCTCCGGAAGATTGCATTCGGCAGGAAGGAAGATTCTCCTCCTCCCTCCCCAAACCATCTTCCTCTCTAGCCATCTGAACTGCGCTCATTTAACCATTAGAGAACCACGGGGCGCTTTCACGGACTATGCATTTTTATTTCTGTTTTTTTTTTAAAGAGAAGGTTCGGCATTAAAATGGCATGTGCTCTGCCTAGTGGGGTGGGGAACCTGGCATCTTACCTGCAAGGCTGTATTAATCTGAAAGGGGGCGGGGGCGGGGGGGGGTCACGCTGGCCTTTCCGCCCCTTTCCTTCGATGAAAGAGAAGATCCTTTGTTTGAAAAGGGGGCCCTGAAAGGGTTAAGTGGAGAGAGAGAGCACCGATTTCCTAGATAGGCTTGAAAGGTCATGGAACGGCCTGGATTCCTCTTCCGGCCCCTCCCCTTTGACTGGAAGAGGGGGAGGGGGGATGTTGCAGCAGATGAAAGGCAGCTGTCAGCTGTCACGGACCTCGATCTTTGTAGCGGAATTGCAATTGCTGTGCCAGTTTTTCTTTTTTTAACAGCAAATATAATTAAACTTGAGATAATCACGGTCTATTTTCTGCCTGTTTACAGTGGTTGCTTCTAATGATTTAGGTGGCGTCCCTTGGCAGGCTCAGCTGGGGATAAAAACTCACCGAATAAAGTGGTGAAACTATGAAATAAATATGCTTAGGATTGCACCCCTGGTTTGTAGTGACTGTTCCCGTGATGAGTGAGGATGGGAGCAGGAGTCCCAACAACAACTTGAGGCCCATAGAATCAGCCAGTGCTCCCCCCCTGGGGGCACTCAAAGGTACGCAGTACTAGCACATCTCTCTTTTTGGTTGTTAAAAAGTGTAGCACTTAACAACCAACCTTTCTAGGGAGGAAAGCACTGGGTTCAGCATTCCTGCTTTATGCTGTTTTAAACATTGCTGTTTTCCACCTTGCGTTTCCCAGATCGTACTTCCCTTTTCATCCCCCCCCCATTTTTTTATTTTTATTGGATTATGATTTGATATGTTAATTGGATGTTTTTTACTGGAAAATTAATAAACGCTCTAACAAAAAAAGAAAGAAAGAAGTACATTTCACTGATTTCCGTGGAGTTTATTCCCCAGAAACTTTGAACAGCGTTGAAGCTGTGATGCTATTCTTTTTTTCCCTTTTCATTTTGATACATATTTTAATGATTTTTTTTTTTAAAAAAATATGTGAGCATCCTGGAGAGGACCTTCCCTGGAAAAGGGCAGGGTATACTGTGCAATAGAATCAATGGGGGAACCGTGTTTGTCTGTTAAAGTGGCCCTTCACACCCCCTTTCTGGCCCTTCTTCGCACCCCCCCTGTGTGCTTTTACTTAGCTAGAGGAGGGGTGTTTGTTGTAGAAAGTAGCTTTCTGCACAAAGGCAAAATTTCAATGACTTGCACCACCCACTTTTTTCTCTGGCCCCTGCTGACATGTGCCCCCACGCCCCCACCCCAGAAGGCAATGTGGCTCTCAGGATGAAACAAGTTCTCTACCCCTGGAATGAATGACTGAATATGCTCACTTGCTTGGGAGAAAACACACTTGGGACTTCTTAGTGAGTAAACATGCATTGACTTGGGTTGTAAGCAACTCATGTTTTCTCCCCACCCTCTTCTCATTTTATATCATTTGATTTAGGCATTTCGTCAGGAGGGTGGTATTTGGGGGGGGGCGGATAGGGGCAGCAGCAGCCCTAATTTTTACATCTAGTCATTTCATTGAAACCCAGCTCGCTTCTTCTGCAGAGATTCTCATGGGGTTAATTGCACAGAGCTCTGTTGCCTAGAGAGGACCGGGAATGGGTGTGCATTGCATGTATGTGTGTGAAAGGGGGAGAGAATGAGAGTTTTTAAAAGATGAAGCTACATGTCCACACCATACCTTGGAAGCACCTAGAACTCCCCCAAAGAATCATGGGAACTGGAGTTTGTTGAAGGTGTTGGGAACTGTAGCTCTGTGAGGGGTAAACTGGAGTTCCCAAGATTCTTTGGCAGAAGCTATGCACTTTAAATGCATGGTACGGATCTGCACATTCCTGTTTTTATTTGTTTTGGTATGGAATTGTTTATTTATAAAACACTTTTTAGCCTAAAGGTGCCCGAAGTCGTGAAGAAGATTAGTACATATCGGTATAAAAGAAAATGCACAGTAAAAGTACAGTTCATAAAATGCACCGCTCAAAGTAATATTAACAGGATCTTCAACGGCCAACATCATGGGGTGGGAGGATGTTCCACTTAGAGCAGGTCGAAGGAAAGTCCTCCATTTTAGAAGCAGAGTTTTAACCTGTGTTGATACATAGAATCATTGAATTGTAGAGTTGGAAGGGACCCTGAGGATCATCTAGTCCAACCCCCTGCAATGCAGGAACAGACTCTGCAAAGATGCAGCTGTCCATTGAAGTCACACCGCTGGGTAAGGATTGGTGTGTGCAAAACGGCCAGCTTATGGAGCCCCTTTCCCACTGGTAGAAGAACATAGGAAGCTAGCTGCCTTAACCTGAGCCAGACCCATTGGCCAGTTTGGCTCAGTATTACCCACACTGACTGGCAGCAGCTCTGTTTCGCCAGCCTTTCCCAGAGATGCTGAGATGAAATCTAGCACTTTCTTCAAGCAAGGCAGATTTATACCCCGCCCATCTGGCTGGCTTTTCCCAGCCAGTCCGGGCTGCTTCCAGCACATTAAAAACTTCCTGATACAGAATAACAGATCCGGATATTCCGTAAAAGAGGAAGGGTATCTCTTTATATGCGACCACAGCAGCAAGAGTTCTGATCGCGGCAAAATGGAAGAGTAATCTCTATACATGATTGGATCCAAAGCTGACAGAATATGGCGAATTAGATGGTCTATCAGAAAAAAATAAAGAATAAATCAAAACAGGAATTTGTTTCAAAATGGGAGGTTTTCAAAGAATATCTGAAAAATAAATATAGTAGTTTAAATTCTGTTGCAGCTTTCGAGGAACTTCAGTAATAGTTGCAAGGTAGATATAAGAAATTAGATATATTAATAAAAAGTTTAATTATGACAAAAGTGTGTATTGGCAATAAGTAATATGAAATCAAAATATGGAATAGACGGGAGGTCGGGTCTTTAGTGTTAAGACCAATATATGTTTTATTGTTTGCTAAGTAAATTATGTGTCTATGGTTATTCCTGTGGTGTAATTTGGTATTTTGTGTTTTTTTTCTTTTTTCTTGTTGTATCAAAAAAAATCTTTTTTAAAAAACAAAAAAGCAACAACTTCCTGATACAAGGCTGCCTTCAGATGTATTCTAAAAGTTGTGCAGTTCTTCATCTCCTTGACATCGGATGGGAGGGCATTCCACAGGAGGGTCTCGCTGCCAAGAAGGCCCTCTGCCTGGTTCCCTGTAACTTCACTTCTCACACTGAGGGAACTGCTAGAAGGCCCTTGGAGCTGGACCTCAATGTCCGGGCTGAATGATGGGGGTGGAGGTGCTCCTTCAGGTCTTTGCAGAAGCTCTATCTCATGCCCACAGATAATGATTCTCTGTTTATTCCTAGGAGTCCAAGACCCAGTGCTGGAGAACGAAGAGGAGCCCTTTCATGTGAAAAGTCCCGAGTCTGGAGTTGTGGGATGCAGCGGAATATCCTTAGAAAGAGCCAAAGATAACTTCCTCCAGGCTCCCAAATTGGAAAAGATCCCTGGAAACAAGGGGGGACCAGAGAGGCACCAGGAAAGCTATCTGTGGAAGGTAGCACAGCAGGCCTTCCTCTGCGAAGGAAGCGGCCAGACTTTCCACGAAAGCGTCGTCCGTGACAGGACGTGCCCGCGGAGCAGCATCGCCAGCACCAACTACGAGAAGAGCCTCCGCCAGAGCTTGGACCTCCTCAAGAACCAGAAGAAACGGCTGAGGAAGTTCAAATGCTCCTACTGCGGGGCCACGTCCAACATTCGAGCAAACATTGTCGCTCACGAGAGAATCCACACCGGCGAGAAGCCCTACAGCTGCTTAACCTGCGGCAAAAGCTTCAGCCAGAAGTCGACCCTTGTGCGGCACAAGAGGACCCACACGGGGGAGAAGCCGTACGAGTGCTCGGCGTGCGGGAAGAGCTTCAGCATCCAGTGTAACCTTTTGCGGCACGAGCGGGTTCACACGGGAGAGAAACCCTATTACTGCAAATGCTGCGGCCAGAGCTTCAGTCGGAGGCTCTGGCTTGTGATTCACGAGAGAACCCATGCAGGAGAGAAACATGTATAGAAGCTTGGAGTGTTGGGGGAGAGGTGTCACTCTTTTCCCTTCCTCTTTCTCTCGCTCTCTTACATACAGGACACCAAGTTGGCAACCCCTGAAATATCTCTTGCAATACCTAGAACATCCACTCGGTGCCACTATTTCCCCTCTAACTGATAAACACAATTTCCACCAAGGGCTTTGTTTTCCTTTGCAACTTCTGGCAAGAATTAGCACAATACAGTAATATTGTGAAATATGATATAAATTTCCTGTATATATTTCATTTATAAATATGGAAATCGACTGCATTTTCCAAGGGGTGATGTGCTTCAAATGCACAGTGTGTGCAGGCCTAGACACAACGCACACTAGCTGACATTGTTCTTTCTTAGTCTAGCCTCCCTCACAGGGTTGTTGGGAGGATAAAATGGGGGGTGGGGTGAAGAGAGAACAATGTATGGCCTTTTTGGGTGGGCAGACTAAGAACTGAACAGATGAATAATACTAGTTCACATGGGCAAGTCAAACCACAGAATCTGAACATCATTATTGTTTCTTTCCTGTGTGGACTTTCTGATGTTCACAAAGACTAGCGTGCACCTTCCGTCATATTCAGAGCGCTCAAATGATTTCTCTCCTCCATTTGTTCTCCTCTGTACAAGTTTCCCCAAAGTTTAAGCATTTTACTCTTCTTATTTACGTGAGGCTTTTGTCAAGGAAAGGGCATGCGGGTGGCGCTGTAGGTTAAAACACAGAGCCTAGGACTTGCCGATCAGAAGGTCGCCGGTTCGAATCCCCGTGACGGCGTGAGCTCCCGTTGTTGGGTCCTTGCTCCTGCCATCCTAGCAGTTCGAAAGCATGTCAAAGTGCAAGTAGATAAATAGGTACTGCTCTGGCGGGAAGGAAAACCCAGAAGCGGCTTAGTCATGCTGGCCACATGACCCAGAAGCTGTACGCCGGCTCCCTCAGCCAATAAAGCGAGATGAGCGCCGCAACCCCAGAGTCGGCCACGACTGGACCTAATGGTCAGGGGTACCTTTACCTTTACCTTTGTCAAGGAACTGCAAGCGTTTTTATTTTATAAAAAAGTTGCCTACTCCTAGGAGTTTATTTATTTTATTTTTTTTATTGTGGGGGAGCAGATGAATAGTAACAAGGGATGGTTGTGAACAAATGAAGTCATAAATATTTAAGCTGCATTGTTCCATAGCCTCTCTATTTTGCCGTTTCAGGCAGCGCGGAGCCTGCAGGCACTCTAGCCACAACGTCACTCCCAGGAGAGACGCCTGGCTTGGGCATGCTGCAGGCCCCGCAGTAAGCGCCGGCCCCCACGGTGTGGCTCCCAGTGCCAGCCACATTTCATTACGTTTGCTGACTGAACTGTGAGTTCAGTTGTGAGCCCAATTTTTTTTAAAAAATTAAAACTAATATTTTTGTCACCCTCCTCAGGGATGACACCCAGGGCTGTCCACCCCCTAAGAGTTGGAAAGAATCTCCTCCCTCAAGAAATATGCTTTTATTCATTTGAATGATGAGGTTCACAGAAATCTTTTCTACCATTGCTCCCAATGAGCCTGTACTCTGGAAATTGAAGTGCAAATATTATCAACAAACATACAAAATACAAATCCAGTCAACTAAAAATAACCAGCATAAAGTAAGCTCCGTAAGAAGCAACACAAGATGAATAACAAGAAGAAAATCCACATTAAATTCCAGCAAGAAGGAACACAAAATAATTCTAAGAATTAGGATATATTAAACTAGTATGATTAAAAAGTCTAGCAGAACAAGGAAGTTCACCTGGGGGCAAAAAGTTCTTCTTTAGGGAGCATCCCATAATTCGGAGGGGGGGGGTTACCACAGAGCATTCCTCCTTCAGCATAGCTGTCAACTTTCCCCTTTTCTTGCGAGGAATCCTATTCGGAATAACTGAATTTCCCTTAAAAGGGCGGGGGGGGGGGGGAGTTGACAGCTATGTCACAGAGGTCTCAATGTGAAATACAGGGAGTGTGGTTCCTTCAAGAAACTGCTTGGCTGCAGTTCCCATCATGCTGCAGCCTGACCTCTGGCCTAGCTGGCTAGGGCTGATGAGAGCAGGAGGCCAGAGACATCAGACATTTGTAAACTGCTTATTTTGCACAATCAAGCAATGTATAAATTTAACAAAAGATAATAAGAAATTGACTACTCATGATAAAGAAAACCTAGTTTACTGGCAAACATGAAGGCAGCAATCCTATGTGCAATTAGCTAGGAGGAAGTCATGCTGAATTCAAGGAAATGTACCTCTGTTAAGTGTGGACAGGAGAAACTGTGTTCACCGAATGGGCTGAGGATGGGGCCTTGCCTCACTTTATTCCCCTCCTGTCTGAGGTCTACAAAGCAATGAGCAATCACTGCTAATGTCGGAGGAGGGATTATTTTGTAGTGATCAACTCCTGTAGTCTAATAATGTCCGCATCTAAATTGCTGGTAGCGGCCTTGTGGGCAGGTGGAGAGGCAAAAATTGAAACCAGGGCTGACAGTGATTGAAGCTGAACCCCTTTAAAAAATAGATTCCAGGGGACTGTTAAGTGTAAATGACCTCCTTAAGAACTAAATGATAGTGGGGAATGGAATGAAAAAGCAAAACCCGTTTTTGCTATTTCTACCAATTGTGACTGGAGTGAACCCTCCCCCAACTGCTAATAAGTGTTTGCTTTATAGAGCAACCATTCCGGTCTGGAAAGAAACTCTGCCTGAGTGTGTGACGCAGTTGTCTCCTCAGGCAATTTTGAGGTGGGTTTTCTCTCCCCACAGATAGAAGAAAGGGAGGAGGGTCTCTCCAGAGAACGAGGCTCCTGAGAACGTGTAGAGAAAGGCTCCTGAATCGGCATTGAGAAAAGTCACTTCGCCTGCTTCATAATTCAGAAACACTTGGATCCTCTTGAGCTCCCCTCTCAGGAAGAGAAAAGGGACATCAGGGGGGTCAAAGGCCTTGTACTCTCCTCCCCACCTCCCCACAGCCCAGATCCCTTCCTCGGAACTTAAGTGAAAGGAGCTCTTTCTCCTCAAGGACTTCCTGGTGACCCCCACTGCCCATTCTCCCTCTCTCTCTACAATGACCTCCCAAAAATGCCTGCCTGCTGCAAATCCCTCCCTTCCCAGCACGGAAATAACTGTGTCGAATCTCTCGGGATTGTCGGGCAGGTCTTGACACGGGGCTCCCAATCTCACGCTTTTGCGATCCTCAGAGAGGGCAAGAATACGATGAGCCGTGTCTGGATCCAGAGTGACATTTGCTGTTTTGAGGGAAGGTGAGGAAAAGGGAAGAGAGGTAGAATGAGCTGAGACAGAGACGGACATCCTAATAATAATAATAATAATAATAATAATAATAATAATTATTATTATTATTATTATTATTATTATTTATATCCCACCCTCCCCAGCCATAGCCGGGCTCAGAGCGGCTAACAACAGTAAAAATAACACAGTTTACATAAAATCACAATCAATTAATTGAAATAAATTCTAAAATCAATTCATTCTAAAAACAATTCATAATCAAATTCGTGCCAACCATTGGGCTAGAGTTCTGTGAGGATTACCAAAGGAGGGGGTCAGACTGTGCCTTGGCCAAAGGCCTGGTGGAACAGCTCTGTCTTGCAGGCCCTGTGGAAAGATGTCAAGTCCCACAGGGCCCTAGTCTCTTGTGACAGAGCGTTCCACCAGATCGGGGCCACAGCCGAAAAAGCCCTGGCTCTGGTTGAGGCCAGCCTAACCTCTCTGTGGCCTGGGACCTTCAATATGTTTTTATTTGCAGACCGTAAGTTCCTCCGTGGGACATACCAGGAGAGGCGGTCCCGTAGGTATGAGGGTCCTAGGCCGTATAGGGCTTTAAAGGTTAAAACCAGCACCTTAAACCTGATCCTATACTCTACCGGGAGCCAGTGCAGCTGGTATAGCACCGGGTGAATGTGATCCCGCAGCAAGGACCCCGTAAGGAGTTTCGCCACGGCATTCTGCACACGCTGGAGATTCTGGGTCAGTCTCAAGGGCAGCCCCATGTAGAGTGAGTTACAAAAATCAAGTTTGGAGGTGACCGTCGCGGGGATCACAGTGGCTAGGTCACGACGGGAAAGGTAAGGAGCCAACTGCTTAGCTTGGTGGAGATGAAAAAATGCCGCCTTTGCTATAGCTGCAGTCTGCACCTCCATGGAAAGGGAGGTGTCGAAGATTACACCCAAACTCTTAATGGATGGTGCTGGCACTAATTGCACCCCCGCAAGAGATGGGAGTTGCCCCCCCAATCCCATATCGTCCTGATCCAGCCAAAGGACCTCTGATCCAAGACAGATGCCAGGAACCAGTTTCCCTCTCAAATCTATAAGACTTAAGCAAATATGAGGTGGGTTTTATTTCTCCACAGTCAAAGTGGGGGGGGGGGGAGTCACACCAGAGAATGAAAATGCACAGATCAGCATTACATAAAAACACCTTCCCTCCATAATTCAGAGTTACTCAGATTCAGTCGGGCTTCCCATTCAGGGACAGCAGAGGACCACCAAGCAGGTTGGAGGTCCTGTACTCACCTCCCGACTTCCCCACAGCCCAGATCCCTCCCTCAGGACTTGAGTCCTTTCCTGTCACAGACTTCCTGATGATCCCCACAGCCCATCCTTCCCAAAAACGTGTGGCTCCTATGAATCCCTTACATTGCAGCGCAGAATGGAGAAGGTTGAGTCTCTCAGGATTGTTCAACAGGTCTTGACTTTTGTGTCCGCATTTCACATGTTTACGATCCTCGGAGGGATGAGCTGCTGCTTTTTGACCCATAGTGATGTTTGCTGTTGAAGGGCAGGGGAGAGATGAAGAAAAAGAGAAGAGAGGAAGAATCAGCTGGTGTCGTGATCCAAGAAACACCCCAGGAAGCACATTCCCTCTCAAATCAATAGGATTTCCTGGCACTGCATTTAGGATTGGGGGAGCCATCTTTTGCTTCCTGACTTTGCTCACAATAAAAACATTTCCTTTTGGATTTCAAATCAGGGGTTTGTTCTTTGTATTCCAAGTATTTATATTCTGTCCTGGTAGTTTGGAACAAGGAGGAAAACTGTCTGGAAAACATTTACTCAGCTTTTCTGTATGAGAGAAGAGTGGAATATGTGAGTTTAGGGGTGGGGAGAATTCACCCACTTTTCACCATTTTGGATTTCTGCAAGCAGGTGACTTTTCTGTGTAAGAAATGTCGTGGTGTTCTGAACCTTATTGCATTTTTAATCTCATTACAGAATTAATGCTATATTTGTCAGGACACTCCTTTTATTCTGTGCATTTTTTGTTTAATTAATTTATTTATTTCATAAAAAAATTGTGTACCACTTTAATTGTAAAAAAATACCTCAGACTGGTTTACAAAAAAAGATAAAATAAAATTATCACTAAAAAAGATTTCAGCAGCAATTTAAAACATACAAAAAGTAAAAACTACAGTTGTCCATATGACTAATCTAAACATCGCTGTAGTGCTACAAAGCTATTGATGGATCTAAAGTCTGCAGGACAGGATGTTTAAGCCCAGTGAAATACCAGTCCCCAGCCTCTCCTGTGAATTTGGTATTTTACCTTTCCAAAGCTGCTGTCTGAGTAACTGGGCATCTGAAGAAGCAAAAAGATACAAAGCTTTAGCACGACAGTGTTGTACCTCAAATAAACCTTGTTACTAAAATATCATTTCATAACCATAGCATCTATTCTGTCTTTAATACTAAGTAGTAGAGCAAACAATTTAAAAAAAGAAAAGGAAATCATATGAAGAATAGATTAAAAAATTAAACTATCAAAATCAGAAAAGGTAAACCTGCAAGTCTAGAGGGGGAAAACATGTGAGGGACTATATTAAAAAACACCTTAAAATCCTTCAGCATCCATCACTGTAGTTCGTTCCTGAATTGGTGGCTATGGTGAAGGACTGAAGGATCATCAGAACAATGCCAATCTTTTAAAAGGGCACAGAGGACAACTGCATGCAGATTAACATCTGCTCCTATGAAACTGGTGAAAAAATTGCTGAAGTTGGAATGGTTAGACATCTGTATTCTTGGGGTTTATCCCTGTCTTAGGGGAACTGTTAAACATAGTGATATGTCAAACTTGTGGAGGAAAAATCAGCAGAGCTCTCATGCAACTAGAGGCCCTCCCTTACCAAACCTTTGAAATTCTTTCAGACTGTTAACAAACATTTAGGCAGAGGCTGTTATTATTCATGCCCTGACCCTCCGATCTTGCAAGATTTTGGGAACTCTTGAGGTATTATTTTAAAAAAATATTTTTATTAAATTTTCTACTTTTACAATTTCAGATAAACATTTTATATACTTAAGATATCAAGGAATTCCCTTCTTCTACTTCTATGGTTCAATTTATATATATCCCTGCATATTTTACAAAAACTATACCAATCAGTTTTCCATTATTACATCCATCAAAACTTATTTACACTGTTGAATTTATCTTAATGCTGCCAGAGTTTTCAGCTGTACACATTTATTTCCCATATATTCAATAAACGTTTCCCAATCTTCTCTAAATGTACGTTCTTCTTGTTCTCTTATTCTATACGTTAAGCCTGCAAGTTGTGCATATTCTGTCAGCTTAAGTCGCCAATCTTATTTAGTTGAACTCTTGAGGTATTAAGATGGTTGCCTCCCTACATTTGGCAGCTGCAGGTAGAAATCTAAGGAGGAGATGGCTCAGGATGTTACTCCACTGCTGGGAGACAACAAGGCTAAGTCAGCAGTAAAGGAACTGGGTGATTGTTGATGCCCTTTTCAATGCCCTTCCAGATGGCAAAACCCAAGCAGAGTTTGAGAACCTCCAAAAGGACCTCTCCAGATTGTGTTGATGGGCAAAAAAATGAAAGGAAGTTACAGTATAATTGTAAACCAACGAACAGCAGAGTAGAAAATCCTGGCTTTACTATAGACCCTTTATTTGTGGTGGCCAAGATACAGTACAGTCATACCTCAGGATAAATATGCTTCAGAATAAGTATTTTTGGGTTGCGCTCCACAGCGACCTGGAAGTAATGGAGCGTGTTACTTCTGGGTTTTGCCACTCACGCAGATGGTCAAAATGATGTCACGCACATACACGGAAGTGGCAAAACATGACCTGCACAGTTGTGTCTTACGTTCTCTTCAGCATGCGAACGGGGCTCCGGAATGTATCCCGTTCGCATCCCGAGGTACCACTATACAGTCGTACCTTGGATCCCAAACACCCTGGTACTTGGACATTTTGGCTCCCAAACACTGCAAACCCAGAAGTAAGTGTGTTTGTGAACATTCTTTGGAACCTGAACGTCTGATGGGGCTTCTGCGGCTTCTGATTGACTGCAGGAGTTTTCTGCGCTTTGGTTTCCAAATGTTTTGGAAGTTGAACGGATTCAGTTCAACTTCCGAGGCACCACTATATATCTCCCACCAGCACCCCTGTGCACCAAGAATGACAATTAGTATTATTATCTGTCAGAGTCACCTGTGGTCCCAGCTCACAAGAGACCAAAGTCCACTCCAGCTTATGTACAAAAGCTTTTATTGAAGAACATTAGTAGCTTTACATCCGAGGTCCGTGACCCTACGTCTGTTACCCTTAGACCGCTGAAGTCCCCTCTGAGTCACTCCCGCCTCGACACCAGTTTAAGAGGCTTGTACTGGTCCACCTCTTTCTCTCTTTCCTTTTCCGCAGGGTCTTTCTGCCCCCCTGTGTTCTCTCCCTTCGGGACTCTCCAGAGGCTGAATCCTCTGCCGCCTCCTCCCCCCTCCTTCGGGCTTTGGGACCAGGCTCCTCCCCAGGACTCTCTTCATTTTCGCGCGCCTCCCATTTTGAACTTGACGCGCGTACGTTGCTCCTGACCTTCCTTTCGACAGTTACACTGCCCTCAATACTACTTTCCTCCCCTTCCGGCAGGACGTTTTGCCCTGATCTCCTTCCCCTCTCTGCTTCCTGTTCTGCTCCTTCTGACACACTGGTCACTCCTCCCCCCTCACTCCGTTCTAGCGGAGCAGCCGGTCTCGCTCTCCAACTCCCACTGGGGGTTCCCCCTTCGTTTCCCTGCTCCTGACTGCTTCCCCCTCTAGCTCCCCTTGGCTTGACCAGAGGGGCTCCCTTTTGGGAGTCCTCCGATTCGCTGGACGGACTCATGGACAATCTTGGGTCATTGTCATCCTCTTCCTCGTCAGTCTGGAATCCTTCCCCCTCACTCTGCGTCTCTCTCCCTGAACCCCTGACATTATCTATTAAATTTGTATACCACCCTATACCCTTAGGTCTCAAAGCAGTTCATAAGATAAAAACACAAAATCAAGATAAAAACAAAAACAACCCAATAACCCCAACACATTTCAAAAGGGCATTGGAAGTCAATCAGCCAATGTATATGGGGCATTCTGGGGGACACTAGTGGCAGCGATGCCACCAAGAAGGAAGATATGATAGTGCTACCCTTTCTGTGGCCATAACAGAATATAATGAGAGCTATGGACTAATATAATGTCCAGGGTAAAATCATCACAGCCATTTTTCTTTACCTTTGAATTGCTTCATGACACCTTCCAGAAGTGGATTTATGTCACAAAATTCCAAGATCCCCCTCTTCAGCTCTTGAGGGAAAGCCGCTGAATTCTCCAACCTCTCTCTTTGCTCATACCTGGTGAAGAAAAACAATGGGGCACAGAGTGGAGGTTTTGCCCAGCTCGCCATTCCAGTGTGTGATGAGATCCTTGACAAGAGTGCCAGCAGAGCTGGCCCTAAAATCCACAAGAGCGTCCAGGACTTCATCAGATTTCCTAAGTCTCTATGGCTGGACCATCTCCCCACCCCACACTCCATACTCGTCATTCCAGTGTGTGATGAGATCCTTGACAAGTGCCAGCAGAGCCGGCCCTAAAATCCACAAGAGCGTCCAGGACTTCATCAGATTTCCTAAGTCTCTATGGCTGGACCATCTCCCCACCCCACACTTGCAGATTGGAGTAGCCACATTCAGCCCAAACCCGATCAGTGAATGACCCATCCCTGACAACAGACGCACAACAAGCACCCTCCAATGTCCCAACCAATGGAATATTTCCACACTGTAGCAAATGCCAGGTGAAGGATATGTCCAGCCACATTGAGACAACCTCACGGAGGCAATGAAGTTCCAAGGCAGTCCATTTGAGGTAGCTTCGAAGCTGACATTGAAGTCCCCCAATACACCCATTGAGATGTTCTCCAACATCACATTGGTGATTACCTCCTCCCAGCTCTAACAGCCAGCACCCTTAGATTCTGAGATACTGGGGGCAAAGCTTAGGAGGCAACAGCTTTGATGTGACTGCCCACCCAGTCCTTTATACTTTTGCTTACCTCCATATCTCCCACCTGCCATTACAAGGCAGTCCCACCCCATCCCTGCACTGTCACTGGCCCAGATACACAATTCCCTAGCCCGCCTCCAATGAAACACAAGTTGTCAATGTTTAAATGACATCAGCTAGTAGATACCTACATTAAAAACCTGCCAGGCACAACTCACACCCCAACTCTCAACAAGGATGAAAAGTCTCGACGCTTTTTCTTTCTCACCCCTAGAGGGGCACAAATTCAACACTGTATGATGCGGCATCCCACAGTCTCTCCCCCAGGAGCCCCTCAAAGACCAGTTTCCATCTACTTTCCTCCTGGGACCTTCCTCTCCGCACAGAGTGATGCTAATGAAAATGAGCAGGATCCACTTACCTCTGCAAAGTCCTTCGTGCATCCTAGAAGGGAAAAGAGAATGGAATTCACTATCTACCACAGGCCGCGCTACGAAGACCCTCTTCATATCTTGGAATGGATGCCCCCTGGCCCATTCTATCAATTTTATTTTTCCAATTTTAAGTTCTGAAATTCAAGCCCTGCTCTGTGTCCCATCTGATGACAGTCCATGCTGCCCAACTTTATCTGCCCAACTCTACCCCTCTCTTTCTTTGGTCACTGTTATTGAACTTCATTTTAGGCAAATCTACATGCATGAAGGTGATTATCCCAGAAACTGTGGTGTGGAATAGAAGAAAACTTTGGTCAAGAGACTAGCTCATGACTAAAATAGGCCCAAATGCCAATACAGAACTGAGAGGAAAGGATAAATCAGAAAATTTTGGGTGTAAATTTAGATCAGAGAGAGAAAGAGAGAGAGAGCACTCTCCTTAATTTTATTTTTCTTTAGCTCTAAGGTGTCCAGAGAACAGCCTCTGGGAAGATCAACACAGGGCACAAAGGCAGCACTGCCAGGCTGGAAGGAGTTAGCAGGCAAATCCTCAGCAAAAGGCAGAAAACAGCATCTGCTTCCAACAACAGAAAATTAGGTTCTCTAGTCTCCAGTAATGTGAACCAACCATCCCAGTTCTCCTGGATGCTCCTGTACACAAGAGACTTGACTAGAGACACTATAAATTGAGCCCCTTTACAGATGAAGGAGGAAGAGAAAGGTTTGCAGGGAACCTTGCCCTGATGTGGCGCTATTTACTGTTTCTGCCACAGTCTTACCTGCAGGAGTTGAATCGCTGGCTTCTCACTTTTCTCCTTCATCTCCTTGATGATACTTTCAAGAGAGGAGAGTTTTCCGGAGAGTCTGGCCAGGTGCTCATCCCTTTTCCTTGCAATGTCCTTCTCCGCCTCTTCAATCTGATTCAGTAGTTGTTTTTCTTGCTCTTTCAGAAACTGGTGCAGTTGTCTGAACTTCTCCACTGCCTTCTGCCTCTCAGTTGCTGTTAATTTCTGCAAGAAGCAGATAGAAAGAGGAAAAGAGGAGGCACAGATAAGAACTTAGTCAGCTTCTACAACATTAGGAGAGTTACGAGATTTACACAGGAAGGGCATGTCTGACTGTTTTTAGGCATGAAATCAACATCCACCATAATCAGAGATAAAAAACGTTCAGCCAGTCCCTGTGGATACAAAACACTCTTTCCTTAGTTTAGACTGGCAACTTTCATTTCATAGAAATGGCAGAGGCTAACTAACCTGTTTATTTTAAATTCGCAGGGCCGCTGATTTCCTGCTTTATTTTTCATGAAAATAATATAGAAAATGAATTATATTAGGGGAAATTGCTTTGCCAAAATATGTGTAGAACACACATGGAAATTCACCCTAAAATACTGGTGAATTTTATTCAGTATGTTTTTTTTTTTAAAAAAACACAACAGCATGCAAACTGATGTGGAAATTGTGTAGAACTGAACTGAAGATTGGAAAAATGAGAAATGGAGAGAAGCTTAAATAGACAGATTTTCCCATCCCTCCTCAGCTATGACTTGGATCTTCAAGTACTTCTTCCCATGCTATGAATAGAGACACTTACAAGGAGGTCTTGGCTTTTCTCCTCCACATCTGCTTGGTATGCCAGAATAGCTTCTCTCTCTTTCCTCAGATTCTTCAGACGGCTACAGATCAAGCCCTAAAGGAAAAACAAAAACTCAGGTTTGAATGAGACAGACACAGACACAGACACACACACAGAGGAGCTGAATATCCTGCCTATTTCTAGTGGCCAGTGGTCCTGATATTAGCCTTTTTATGTAGCAATTGCTCTGACGTTCTCATCTTTGATATCTGATACCTAGCTTCTAGTTTTTGAAATCTGCCCTGGCCTTTCTGGGCTTTTACCATCCTGGATCTGAATTGGGAGGTGGGGGGGAGAGGCAATTGTCATGCAATTTACATAACAAACTTCAGTCATGTAAATAGTGTTCAGAAGCATTATAGCCTCAATGAATCCACAGTTAACCCCCCCCCCGCCCCCAATCAAGATCCACCTTGATTTCCTACCTTGTACTCATCAAAAGCCTCCTCCAAGGGGATCACTTTGTGCTGTCCATGCTCCCTGGATCTGTCACACACCACACAGATGGGGGTTTCGTGGTCTTTGCAGAAGAGCTTCAGAAGCTCCTGGTGTTTTTCGCAGACTCTCTCCTTCTCCCCGCGAAGACTGAGCTTCTTAGTTATTTCCACAAAGTTAGCCAGCTGCCGATTGGGGATCAGATTCTTTGGCTGGACTGTTTGTCTGCAGTGAGGGCAAGAAGCTCGTGTGGCTCCCCCTCCCCAGCACTGGATCAGGCAGGATCGGCAGAAATTGTGCCCGCACTCTGCGATGGTCACTGGATCCTTGAAATACTCCAGGCAGATGGAGCAAGTGGCTTCATCGCAGAGATCCTTCACGGGGGTTTCAGCAGCAGCCATGGCGGAGAGACGGAGTTTAGTTTCACTTTCTCAGTTTTCACTCACTGGGCGTTTCCTTCCTGGAAATCGGTCAGATTCTCAGTGCTCACATGATTTGTGTGTGCATGCAAGCTAACAACCCTATGCAGTTGCTTAAAAGTTTCCAGAGTATTGTTTCAATTATTATATTGTTTTTAATGCTCTTATATTGTTGCATACTACCAGGATGTTTTATGAGAGGGCAATGTGAGAATACTCTCAGAAATTAATAAAATAAACAAAGTCATTGACGTCATGGAGCAACAGAGTCTGCTTCAAGAAAATCCATGTGCCCAAGGGAAAAGGTGTGTAGATGAGGATGGCTGTCGTTTTTAATTTTTACAATTAGCAACCATGCATATTTGAAAATGTAAACAAGTGAAAATGCCTTCTGGCGGTTCCCTCACTGCGAGAAGTGAGGTTACAGAGAAGCAGGCAGAAGGCCTTCTTGGTAGCAGCGCCCGCCCTGTGGAACGCCCTCCCAACAGATGTCAAGGAGATAAAGAAATATCTGGCTTTTAGAAGAAATCTTAAGGCAGCCCTGTTTAGGGAAGTTTTTAATGCTTGATGTTTTATCTTGTTTTGAGTGTTTTGTTGAGAGCCGCCCAGAGTGGATGGGGAAACCCAGCCAGATGAGTGGGGTACAAAATTATATAATAATAATTGTTATGTAGTGAAGTTTCACCCTGGGCCAGCAGGGGGATACTGTATATAGTTTTCACTCAGGTCTGTAGATGGTTTTCCCTCAGGTCCACGTCAGTTATTTTAGGCGGGAACTCTCGGCTGTTGTTGTTACAATGTTGACAGCCGGCTGCCTATAAAAGCAGGCCGGCTGAGCTGTTTGCAGTCAGTTCTATTCCAGCTTACGAAATAAAGAGCTATTTGGAGAAATTGCTGGTCGTCGGCTATGTCAACCCACAACTTAACACTGGCGACAAGGATGGGATCGATGGACATCAGAGCACAGCCAGATGCGGCCAGCCTCTGAACTGAGCTGAATCACTGAGCTGAATCACAGAGCGAAATCACTGAGCGAAATCACTGGACAGGACCAATTCAGAGCTGACTGTTCTGGCTAAGAGCACTGTGTTCCATCCATCGCCCTTCACGCCGGCATCGGAATCATGGCTTCACTTGTGCCTCTACCGCCGTTTGCGCCAGCCTCTGAATCATGGGACTCCTACCTCGCTCGGTTCGACTGCTACCTCCAAGCCAACGAGCTGACAGCAGTATCAAAGGATCGGAAGCGGGGCCTATTCCTCAGCATCTGTGGGCCTGAGGTGTTTGAGACGGCCCGAGCATTGGTTGCGCCTGAAGCAGTCCAGGCAACACCATGGGACACGATCCAAGAGAAGCTCCGCAACCACTACGCACCAAAGCCGTCCAAGATTGCTGCCCGCCATGCGTTCTACCACCGGAACCAGGCAGAGGGGGAGTCAATCAACAACTACACCACCGCCCTGCGACAGGCTGCAATGCACTGTGAGTTCTGAGACTTAGACGATGCCCTGATGGATCGAATCGTCTGCGGGGTCCGGGACATCCATCTGCAACGGCGTCTCCTCACCAAGCCAGACCTCACGCTGCAGAAAGCCATCGAGGAGGCTGTGGCCTCAGAAGCTGCTGAACGCTCCGCCCAGGAGATCCGCAAGTCCAGCAGCCCGCGTCTTGATAGGAGAAGAAGGGAAGTCAATGGGAAGTCAATCATAATGGTGGATATGTAACTGAGAATTTCAATAAAAATTATCATAAAAAAGAAGAGGGTGGTTGTTGCTGTTGGTAAAAGTCAACTGCTCCTGATATTCTCTGTCATGAAGCTGAGGAAGACCTTGAAGTTACATATTGCATCTAGGATATGTTCAGTAACTTCTGGTCCCTTGTGAAAAGCCCCATAGGGGACTGAGTGGGGCAGACATCGTACGTTTGCTCCTAGAGTGACAACAGTGGCCAGTCTAGATAGGAATCAAGGCATCAGTTTCTCCAGAGAAAGTCACTTTTTCTTCTTGTGTGGGCGTACAAAAGTTTTCTTCTAGTGGCACCTGAATAAGCGCACCTGAGCTTGGTGGTATTTTGCTTTGTGAACATAAGTATCTTCTGCCATAGAGCCACAATTCTCAAAGCCTGAGCCGGTCCTTCCACAGAAATACAGCAAAATCAAATTTATTTGTCAAGAGCCAGATCATTACAAAACAAGATTATACAGATTACTTAAGTAAAACCCAATGTGATAGTGGAAATGACACTAGGTAACTTGGCAACAACCTTTGTTTAAAGGTTGGCATGGAGTCTCCCTAATTTTCCAGGGAATTTCAACAGAATGTACAATCCACACAGGTAAAGGCTATTACCCAGTAGGTAACTCAATACATTTTCAAGGGAGTACTCTGGAATCTTATACAAGAGAGCCTGTGAGAAGGAATTCTAAGGGGCTCTATGCAGGGAGCAATGGAGAAGAAACTGAGGGGCATCCTCCAAAAACCCCTCGCCAACAGAGACCCTGGTGTGGACTCCTGCAGTCTCTCCACAGGAGCCCGGGGAGAGCCAGGTTTTAGGTGCTTGCCCCCTCAAGGCTCCCCAGGTTCAAGGCTAATGAAAATGAGCATGACCCACATACCTCTGCAAGATGCTTCTCACATCCTAGAGGGGGAAAGAGAGAAAGAAGAAGGAATTCACTGCCTACCACAGGCTCCATTGTGAAAACCCCTCAGACCCTGGAATGGTTGCAGTCTGGCCTTCTAGGGTCAGTCTGTCTAGCACCCACCAAAATTTTGGCCAGGGATGGCTGAACCACCCAATTTTGTTTTCTCTCCAGTTTTCCTCATTTCCAAACCAGTTTGTAATTGTTTTTAAGTCCTTGTGAAAATTTATTAGGATTATAGTAAGAATTTCTCATCATATACACAATTGTGTGCAGTTTTGCCTAATATTGCAGCACCTGCTGTGGCACCCCCGGAGGGTGGGGGGAGGAAGATGCAGGTCCTATTGAAAAGACCCTCTTTGGGGGAGCATCTCACATCCAGGGTGGGGGCCAAAGGGAAGACACCATGTGGATTATAAAGGGCAGACATAGCCAAGTTGCTGGACTACAACTCCCATCAACTCTGGATTCAGTGAGATTTCCCTTTGAGGAAGTGTGGAGATGGGGAGAACAGAACCAGGATTGCAGGGGGTGGCGAGTGAATTATTTGGAGGAATAGATTGTTTATTGGGACAGTTAAAATGTTTCCCTCTCTTTAACGACTCCGCTGTAGAGGGAATTCTGGGAAAGGAAAGGGAAAAGAAAATCCCAGATGTTGTTTTGTTGTTTCCTCCAAGTGTAACTGGAATGACTCCTTTCACAGGGCATCTGCAAAGATGTCAATTCTGCTCTTAACTAGAGATCCTAAGTGTTAAGTTGTGGGTGAACATATCAGATGACACAGCGATTCTTCAGACAGCTCTTGTTTATTCACAGGTGAA
Source organism: Podarcis erhardii (assembly GCF_964252035.2). Classification (NCBI taxonomy): domain Eukaryota; kingdom Metazoa; phylum Chordata; class Lepidosauria; order Squamata; family Lacertidae; genus Podarcis; species Podarcis erhardii. Next base: position 116,308,829 of record NC_138498.1, on the reverse strand, counting down.
ATATACTCAGTCGCAAAGTGATTTCATGCTCTTTATTCAGCTCATAGTGGTGAGGAGGAGTGAATGGATGTCCCCTCAAAGTATCTGCTTTATATACATTATTTACACAATGGGCTGCACATGATTGGCTAATTCCGGAATTCTACCGTAAGCCAATCAGGTTGTGGATTCACTTCAATCTGGAGCATGATTGGGTGGTTCCTGCCAACCAATCATACTGCTGCATTGTTCTAGGACCAATCGGACTGCTGCATTCTGAATCCTATTGTTCTAGGACCAATCAGACTGCTGCCTTTTGGATCCTATTGTTCTGGGACCAATCAGACTGCTGCAGTTTGGATCCTATTCGACTCAGTACATAACAACAGGCCAGAACAGAACTGAACTGAAGGGTTCAGCCAACCTGCTTATATAGAGCTCAACTACAAAGCAAAGTAACAACTTTCTGTAACTATCCAATCACTGAACGTCACTTTCAATTCCTTATTTGTATATGCAGACCTGAGTGAAAACTATCTACAGTATCCCCCTGCTGGCCCAGGGTGAGAACTTCAGTACTTAACACTAAAGTGGGTTTCATCTCCAAATAGAAAAAAGAAGGGGACGAGGGTCTCTCCGGAGAATGAGGCTCCTGAGAAAGTGTAGAGTTTGGTTCCTGAGGTAGCATCGAAGAAAGACACACGTTCTTCTTCATATTCCAGAGTCACTCGGATCCTCTTGGGCTCCTCACTCAGTGATAGAGAGGAATGACGGGAGTCTAAGGCTTTGTACTTATACCTCCACTTCCCCACAACCCAGATCCCTTCCTCAGGGCTTAAAGAGAAGAAGCCCTTTCTCTCCACAGACTTCTTGGCGACCCCCACAGCCCACCACTCTCCCTCATTTCCCACAGTGACTTCCCAGAAATGGCTGCCTGCTGTGAATCCCTCACATCCCAACACACAAGGCTGGTCACTGAATCTCTCAGGATTGTCAGGCAGGTCTTCATCTTTGTATTCCCTTCTCACGCTTTTCTGATCCTCGGACAGAATGAGGATGGGATGGGCTGTGTCTGGATCCAGAGTGACATTTGCTGTTGAGAGAAGATGAGGAAAAGAGAAGAGAGGCAGAATCAGCCAAGAGTCAGAGACGGACATCCTGATCCAAAATAACACCAAGAAGAAGCAGATTCCCTCTCAGATAAATGGGGATTCCTCACGTTCCATTCAGGATTGGGACACTCCCCTCTTTCTCCCAGACTAACCTCAGAATAAATACCTTCCCTGTGGCTTTTTAAATACTTATTTTTGTTCCATTTTACTCAACATATTTTATCGTGTCCCTCCTGTCAATTCAGTCACCCTTCAAGAAGCAAAATAGCCCAGAAAATATTCCCTCAGCTCTTCTATGCAGTGAAGGGGAGGAGGGAGGGATGGGGGCAAGAGGAGAAAAATGGTCCTCCTTTGAATCTCTCTGTGTGACTTGCCCATTTGGGGCTTTCAGAGGCATACATTGAAATTAGGGGAAATAAATCAATATAGGCAACCTAACTAATTCCCTTCCTGAAAATACACCTGCATTTTTATATCTAAGCATTTTGAAACTAGCTGTCCAGAGACAGAATTCAGCACTTTATAGCACATCAAGGACAAAATTTAAATATAATAGTTTTAATTGGTAAAAAAATGAAAATAAGATTGTTTTACGTTATTGCTTTGCACCCTATGTTTTTAGCTGTTCTTATTTTTATCCATAAGTCAGGGGAAAAGGCGGGATATAAATTAATAATAATAATAATAATATCGAAAAACAAATATATAAATTTGCTGTGTTTATAGTATATTTGCCTGCAAGATGGAGTCCCCACCAAAAATGGTCCTTTCTATAGCAACCCTCGGCTCTGCACAGGCACAGAACCCAAAGGTGTGACTGCAAGAAAATCATAAAGAGGAACTGAATACATTCGTATTTTATTTTGGAGAGTGTTTCCTATGTAATTTGATATCCTGCTAATGCTTGATTTTAATCATGGTAATGTAAACATGAGTTAAAAAGGTAAGGGACCCCTGACCATTAGGTCCAGTTGTGACCGACTTTGGAGTTGCGGCGCTCATCTCGCTTTATTGGCCAAGGGAGCTGGCGTTTGTCCGCAAACAGCTTCCGGGTCATGTGGCCAGCATGACCAAGCTGCTTCTGGCGAACCAGAGCAGCACACGGAAACATCATATACTTTCCCACCGGAACGGTTCCTATTTATCTACTTGAATTTTGATGTGCTTTCGAACTGCTAGGTTGGCAGGAGCAGGGACTGAGCAACGGAAGCTCACCCCGTCACGTGGATTCGAACCGCTGACCTTCTGATCGGCAAGTCCTAGGCTCTATGGTTTAACCCACAGGGCCATCCGTGTCCTCAACAGTGCACATTACATTCAAATGGGGGTATGTGGACTAGTTAGAATAGAGCAAAAGTGCCAATTAACAGTCCAATCATGAAATACCAGTCCCCAACCTCACCTTGAATTTGGTCCTTCACCCAAAAATTACCTTTCTGAAGCAGTCTGGGTAACAGATCATCTGAAGAAGCAAAGAGATATAAAGTTTGAGAGCTAGACTTTTATAGCTCAAATAATTTTGCAACCAAATTTTTAATTCATAACATATTTTGGACTAATAAAATCCCTGCAGCCATTCTTCATTACCTTTTATTTTTTCCTCCCCAAGATATAGAATGGGAATTGCAGCCCTGAATTTTGAGATCTTCCTCTTCAATTCTAGTGGGAAAGTCAGTGGATTTTCAGATGTCCCGCTTCGCTCACACCTGATGGGAAAAAGACATGTTAACCCATTTCAAATCCAGAATTTCTGAGAGCAGGAAAAGAAAGGAATTGAGAGGAGGAAAGAAACTGTAGAAAGCCAAGAGGGAGAGACAGAGGAATGGAGTCACAGAGGGGGGAAGATTCCTCCTTACTAGGGACTCCAAAGCCAGACAACTGAGGGCCAAAGGAGCAGCCCTTTGTCGGAATCTCTTCACTTACATCTACTCAAATGGAGAAATGAAATAAATAATGAAATAAAATGAAATCAAGTGATACCATCCTGCTCAGTTTTTCCATTTCAGCTGCACTGCCTACGACATGCAAGAAAGATGTGGAGGAGATAAAGATGGTTGCTGTTCTTGACAAAAGTGAAATGTTCCTTCTTTCCTGGCGTGCACTGGTCCATGGGATCACAAAGAGTCGGACACGACTACACAACATCATCCTCTTATCATGAACCCATGTGACACCTTGAAGTTACATATTGCAGCTGGGATATGTTCAGGAGCATGACAAACACCCCAACTCCTGCTCCCCGTTTTTAGCCCCACAGGTGACAGGTAACTGTGTGGGACTCTGTGGAATAGTCCCACAGATGGTCCATGGGACAGGTGTCTGTGTGGGACTGAGGGGGGCAGCCATGACGGAGTTAGCTGATGGTGTGGCAAATCTACATACTGTGAAGTATTATCATTATTATTCATTTCATTTCTATTCCACATTATATTATATTCTTTCCCAGTTTACCTGTGAAATTTCAGGGAATGATAAGGGAGATGAGCAGGATCCCCTTACCTTTGCAAAGTTCTTCTAACATCCTAGAAGGGAAAAGAGGGAAGTCAGAATGGAATTCACTGCCCAGCACAGGCCCTGTAATGAAGACCCATCAGCCCCTGCAATGGATGCCCTCTGGGGTGAATCTGCCTAGCATATGCCAAAGTTCTGGATCCGTATGGATGCATCTAACAATTCTGGTTTCTCTCCATTATTTTCCCATCTTCAGTTCTTTTTTATTTTAAATGTTCTGATGAAAATTCATGAGGTCTCCTCTGTCTTTCCTAGGTATCCCTAGTATCTTGGCCAGTGGGGAATTTATGGATAACTCTTCCAACTGAAAGAGTTGCTTTTTCTGAGATATCCTGAACTTTAACAAAGTGAGCTAAGCAGCTTCACACTACTTAGCTAAATCAGGTACTGCCAACCCTCTCTTCTGTTGGACAGTTTGCATAGTAACATTATCCACTCTGGGACACTTACTTTGCCAAATAAAATTATCCATACTTTTCTGTCAGCTTTTCAATTCCCTCAAGTCAACCAAGAGAGGAAGAGTAAGAAACAAAACCAAAAACCAAAAACCTTGGCAGTATTGTCATTCTTATTGCACTGATCTTTGCTTTTCGCAGAATCATAGGATTGTAGTGTTGGAAGGGATTCCAAGGAAGAGAAGCAGCAGCAGCAGAAGAGTTTGGATTTGATATCCTGCTTTATCACTACCCTAAGGAGTCTCAAAGCGGCTAACAATCTCCTTTCCCTTCCTCCCCCACAACAAACACTCTGTGAGGTGAGTGGGGCTGAGACACTTCAGAGAAGTGTGACTGGCCCAAGGTCACCCAGCAGCTGCATGTGGAGGAGCGGGGAAGCGAACCCGGTTCACCAGATTACGAGACTACCGCTCTTAACCACTACACCACACTGGCTCTCAAGGATCATCTAACCAAGATGATTTTAACTTACCCCACCTTTTCATATCAGGTTTCTGATGCAGTCCTTGGCTAGTGATTCCCCCCAACTCTGCCATTCCGTGAGGGGGCCAGGGGTGTGGTGGCAAGACCCCTGGCAGCAGGCAGGGTGGGATCCCTGCAGGGTGGGATCGCCTGGCCTGGGGCTAAGCCCCCCCTTGCCCTCCCTTCGCTACATTCCTGCTCAGAGATGCAAGCCCCAACTCTGTGCCCCATTTGACAGCAGCCCATTCTAGCTGACCTCCTCTGCCCCTCCCCCTTTGGTCCAACATGGTCCACCCTGTAAAGCTCCGTGTCTGAGAATTCCCCCTTTTCCTCCTACAGAGCTTTCCCTGTCAAAACCTGCTCTTTAAAGCTGAATCGGGCCAAACAGCAATGCACAGAAAACCCAATTTGTCATTGGTTCTGCTTCAGCTTTAAAGAGGATTTGGGGGGGGGGACAACTGGGGGGGGGAGAGTTTGGGTAGGGACTGCGAAAGCACTGCCCTGTGCCTGGAAAGAGTGCAGCAAAAGGTGAGTGTGGTTAAACCATTAGAGAGGAACTTTGGGCTGTTCCTGCCACAGCCTCACCTGCAGGAGTTCACTTGCTGGCTGCTGACTCTTCTCCTCCATCTCCCGGATGCTCCTTTCAAGAGAGGAGAGTTCCGCTGAGAGTCTAGCCAGGTGCTCCTCCCTTCTTCTTGTGATCTCCTTCTCCATCTCTTCTATTTCATCCAGCAGACGCTGTTCTTCTTCTTCCAGAAACTGGTGCAGTTGTCTGAACTTCTGCATGGTCTTTTGCCTCTCTGTTTCTGTTGATTTCTGCAAGAAGCAGGAAGAAGAAGGAAAAGAGTAGGAAAGCGTCTTTAGAAAGACCTTAATTTAAAATGTTATGGTAAATCAGTCAGGATTTCTCTGTTGCAGGATTTCTACATCATGACTTGGTCCTTCCAGTACATCTCCCCTTTGTAGTAATGGTGATACTTACAAGCAGTCTATTGCTTTCCTTTCCAACGTTTGCTTTATAAGTCTGAATATTCTCTCTCTCTTTCCTCAGATGCTCCAGGTGACCACAGATGAGTGTCTAAAGAGAAAACCAAGTCTCAGTTTTGATTAGGGATCAGGGGTTGTCTTTAATATTATGCTTACTTCAAGTGCCTGGGGCCCTACTATTAGATTTTTGGGACTGTCGCAGCTGAGTATTGCAGGACCTACCCCCTACCTGGCAGACAAGCCTATTTTGTAGGGCCATAAGAAACCCCCCCAAAACGGCCTTTCTGAGAAAGGAGAGGTCTGTCAGGAGAACAAGGCTGGCATTGATGGAACAGGCTCAAATGTTTATAATCCAAGGTTGTAAAGAGATAAGCAGACCCAGAAATGCACATGGCCGTGACGTGGTGAGGCTGGTGGGGCCATTGCAGGAAGGAGGGGGGGCAAGCCCATGTAAGGACATAGGAAGTTGCTATAACTTTCGATTTCCCAGAAATCAGGTGGTATTGTATTCTGCAAATGTCTAAAAGTGGATGCGCCCTGACGGAGGTGTTCAGATTGCCAACTTAGCGCTCTGTACCTTTTGTTCTGCATATGCATGAATCCTGTTGAATCCTGCAAGGTTGGTTGCCACTTCGTGTGAATCTGTGCTCAGAGGAGGACCCAATAGCAGATATGGAAAATGTCCAGCAATTTCATCTGGCCAAGGAGACTTTTGCAGTGGGCTATGCTGCTTTCGGTCTTGTTGTTTTGGCCCCAACTATCTAAAACATTATAAACTGTTAGAGCCACTGGAGAGCCAGTGTGGTGTAGTGGTTAAGAGCAGTAGTCACGTAATCTGGGGAACCGGGTTCGCTTCCCCGCTCCTCCACATGCAGCTGCTGGGTGACCTTGGGCTAGTCACACTTCTCTGAAGTCTCTCAGCCCCACTCACCTCACAGAGTGTTTGTTGTGGGGGAGGAAGGGAAAGGAGAATGTTAGCCGCTTTGAGACTCCTTAAAGGGAGTGAAAGGTGGGATATCAAATCCAAACTCTTCTTCTTCTTCTGTTAATAATAATTATTGTTATTATTGAACTGTTTTTAACTTGATTGTGGTTAAATCAGGGGTCTCTTTGGGATGTGCCTTGAAAGAGGGAGCAGAAGAGAGCCAGGTGGGGCAAATGCAGGGTAGGGGGAGGTGTGGTGGGGGAGGTGGAGCAGGCCGGGTAAGGTGCATATGGCAGAGGCCTGCTCTTGATGGGGCTACACTTCCTCTGAAGGAGTGGATATGTAGATTGGGGGTACTCCTGGATCCTTTGCTTGTCACTTGATGCTCAGGTGGCTTCAGTGGCCCAGAGTGCCTTCCATCAGCTTCGGCTGGTGGCCCAACTGCACCCTTGTCTGGACAGGAACTGCCTAACTACTGTTGTCTATGCTCTGGTAACCTCAAGGTTAGATGGTTCAGAAACTTCAGCTAGTGCAGGGCAGCCAGGTTACTCACCGTGGCATGACGTTTTGATCATATTACGCTAATCCTGGCCTGACTGCACTGACTATCAATTACCGTATTTTTTGCTCTATAAGACTCACTTTTTCCCTCCTAAAAAGTAAGGGGAAATGTGTATGCGTCTTATGGAGCGAATTCAGTCTGCGCAGCTATCCCAGAAGCCAGAACAGCAAGAGAGATTGCTGCCTTCACTGTGCAGTGATCCCTCTTGCTGTTCTTGTTAAGTTGTGGGTGAACGTATTAGATGACACAGCGATTCTTCAAACAGCTCTTGTTTATTCAGAGGCCAGAATAGAACTGAGCTGAAGGGTTCAGTCAGCCTGCTTATATAGAGCTCCAGTACACATAATTGTAACAACTTCCTAAAACTATCCAATCCCTGAACGTCACTTTCGATCCCTTATTTGCATAACTATCTACAGTATCCCCCTGCTGGCCCAGGGTGAGAACTTCAGTACATAACACCTCTGGCTTCTGAGATTCAGAATATTTTTTTTCTTGTTTTCCTCCTCCAAAAACTAGGTGCATCTTGTGGTCCGGTGCGTCTTATAGAACGAGAAATATGGTAGTTTCCAGGCCCAATTCAAAGAGCTGGTTTTGACCTATAAAGTCTTACACGGCTCAAGACTGCAATACCTCAAGGACCGCCTCTTTCCATATGAACCTACCCAGACCCCGAGATCATCTTCTGAGGTCCTTCCTAATGAGCCTCCTCCTCGAGAGGTCCGGAGGGTGGCAGCATGAGAATGGGCCTTTTCTGCAGTGGCTCCCTGTCTGTGGAAGGCTCTTTGCAGGTTCCAGGTGGAAAGGTTCCTCTTCAACCAGGCCTTGGGCTGATTGACATGCCTTTTTAAATGTGTTGTGTAAGGGGGGGTTATTTGTTTGTTGTTCTTGTTTTGATATTTTGTGGGTTTTATATTGTAATTTGAAGTTGTGAACTGCCATGAGATTTACGGATGAAGGGTGGTATACAAATTTAATATAATAATAATAATAATAATAATAATAATAATAATAATAATAATATAGCAGTTCTGGGGGTTTCTTGGTTTTTTGCTGTACATTTTAAAATAAAGATTCATATGAGAACTTCCATTTCATTGCTCTTACTGCATGCATACATACAAATATACGGGTTAGGGTATTTTTGTATATATTTATGTAATGTTTTCCCCCTGTACACAGTTATGTTTTCTTTTCTTTTTTCTTTTTGTATCAATTTACTGCTTTGTATTTGACAATTTTTTAATAAAATATCAATTTTTAAAAACTACATAGTATTACTACTACTGTACTACTGTTACACAGGAGCCCTTTTCCACAAGTGCAAAAAAATTGTGCTCTTAAAAACAAAAACACATTTTAAAAAGTTCATTTTGAAGCAGAACAAAGTTTTTGTTTTGTTTTGAATAGCACAGAGATGGGGCCCATTTTTTGATTAGCAATTTATGTTTGCATTGCAGCTATGTTGAAAGCATATTTTGTACATTCACACATACAGATATGAAAGGATTGTGTTAGCAAGTGTCAAAATGACTTCCTACCTTGTATTCCTGAGCAGCCTCTTCCTTGAGGACCACAGTGTGTGATTTATGTTCTGGGGATTGCTGACAAACCAAACACAACAATGCTTCATCTTGTTTGCAGAAGAGGTGGAGTTTTTCTTTGTGCTTCTCACATAGTTCCTTTCTCTGGAGTTTGATTCTTTCTACTACATTTGCCAGCTGCCAATTGGGGAAGAAATTCCTGTTCCGGATCTTGTCCATGCAGACGGGACACTTGCAGTCCCCCATGTCAATTTCATCCCGTATTTCACAGTGCTTGGTGATGCAGCCTCGGCAGAAGTTGTGGCCACAGTTCAAGGTCACGGGGTCTGTCAGGAGGTCCTTGCAGATGGGGCACAAGACTTCTTCTTCTATGTTCGTAGATGGTGGGGCTGAAGCCATGACGGATCAAGAGTGTCTGGCTTTGTTGAGATGAGAGGCGGCTGCAGGATGGCAGTAGAATGTGAAGGGACTGGGGAATGAAAAAATGTCTGTTCAGCATTAAGCATTTCCACATCCTTCCAGAGAAACTAACTCTGCATTTCACTTTCTTATGCAATGAAGCGTCCACAATTGGTCCCACTGCCTGAAACTCATCTATAAAACCAAAAATCATTTTCCACACTCCTTCACCTAAAATATCACCTTACCCGTATGGGTCCACTAGAACACTCTGATCAGTGGAATTGACACTTTTACAGGTGCCACATAATACCCACACTGTGTATGTAAGAACTCAAATGTTTAGTATACCTGAAGTATACCTGAAGGAGCGTCTCCACCCCCATCATTCTGCCCGGACGCTGAGGTCCAGCGCCGAGGGCCTTCTGGTGGTTCCCTCATTGCGAGAAGCAAAGCTACAGGGAACCAGGCAGAGGGCCTTCTCGGTAGTGGCGCCCGCCCTGTGGAACGCCCTTCCAGCAGATGTCAAAGCGATAAACAACTACCTGACATTCAGAAGACATCTTAAGGCAGCCCTGTTTAGGGAAGTTTTTAACGTGTGATATTTTACTGTATTTTTGGTTTTTATGGAAGCCGCCCAGAGTGTGATGGCAGAGATACTTGTGGAACCTCCTGCATGTTGATAGGGGGAAGGCGCCTTCACAGTATTAGTTTCAGTGCCAGTTGATGGCATTCTTATTTAGACAAGCCTAGCTAGCAGTTATAGGGACGTGGATGGCGCTGTGCGTTAAACCACAGAGCCTAGGACCTGCCAATAAGAAAGTCGGCGGTTTGAATCCCCACGACGGGCTGAGCACCTGTTGCCCGGTCCCTGCTCCTGCCAACCTAGCAGTTCGAAGGCACGTCAAATTGCAAGTAGATAAATAGGTACCGCTCCGGTGGGAAGGTAAACAGCATTTCCGTGTGCTGCTCTGGTTTGCCAGAAGCGGCTTAGTCATGCTGGCCACATGACCGGAAGCTGTACGCCGGCTCCCTCGGCCAGCAAAGCGAGATGAGCGCCGCAACCCCAGAGTCGGTCACGACTGGACCTAATGGTCAGGGGTCCCTTTACCTTTACCTATAGTAACCAATCCGTAACATGGCTCCTTACATCTTCCACTGATTTCAATTTAGGTTCCCCCCGTAAAGTACAACAATTTCCTGTAAGTTACCCACTGTCTATCCTTATTCACTGTCTTGATTGTAATGGCCTCAATAGGAGATAGCCATAGGTGTATTTTCCTTTCCAGCAAATTTTTATATGTCTCCTAAATTCTATACAGATTCTTCCCAAGAAGGTGATCCATAAAACTCTGGGTGGCTACCAACAGAATATTAAAATACAATAACCTATTAAACATTAAAAGCTTCCCTAAACAGGGCTGCCTTCAGTTGTCTTCTAAAAGTCTGGTAGTTGTTTTTCTCTTTGACATCTAGTGGGAGGGCGTTCCACAGGGAGGGCGCCACTACCGAGAAGGTCCTCTGCCTGTAACTTGGCTTCTCGCAGCGAGGGAACTGCCAGAAGGCCCTCGGCACTGGGCCTTAGTGTGCGGGCAGAACGATGGGGGTAGAGACGCTCCTTCAGCCCACATTCGCCCAGAGTTGAAGCTCTCAGCTATTATCCCACTCCAACACAAAATGCAAACACTCCCAGGGTTTATATATGCATTATTTTTATTATGTAATTGTAATTATTTCTGCACATGATGCTATCTAGGAACTCCTATGGAATCCCAGTTTCAATACTATCTATGCCTACAAAGGTTTGCAGTCTTCATAACTGCTTCATTTCTGATCAGCCCGTGTTCTGATACGTCCTGCTGAAATCCTAAAAAAAATCATACCAGATATGTTGTTTGATGGGGGGAGGGGGTTTGTCCCCTTTAGTTCCATGACATTCCAAGAGTGCTCCTCCAAATGGCAATAAAATTCTGGAATTATTGCAAAATAATTCTTAAGCAGTGTGGATGTGTGGGTGGTTTAGCATCAATCCATGACTGGTGCACTATAACTGCCTCAATGACACGCTGCAGTAGACGCCCGCAAACGCCCTCCAGTATAGAGGGGCCCCTCAACAGCCTGCAAAGGAGCTTTTGGAGCTTTTCTTTAATACCGTTTCATCTTTTTGGCTTTCATACACCACCCAAATAACTATGTACTCTGGGTTGTCCATATATTAATATCAATAAAATGGAATATAACTGATTTAAAACCATCAATAGAAAAGTTGTACTAACAGCTACTCCAACAAAATAGTATAAAACCATAAAAAGCATAAGATCACGAACAATTCATACAGCACTAAAAACCAGCTAGAGAGAAAACAAAACTTATAAAGTATATAAAGTCATAATTACATAACCTCCAAGTGTCCCTATTTTCCAGGCACAGTCCTGGAATTATGAAAGCCATTCTGGCTTTTGATTTGATCCTGGGAAGAAGGAGTCTGACACCGAGATCAGGCCAAACCAAAGTTTGTTTATTCTCGAGACAGCAATGGACTGATCCCAGACTTGCAAAGCAGTTTGGGGCTGCTGTTGTTTCAGCAGCAAGGGGTACAAGTAGTTAGCCTTGCTTAGGGTACAAAATAATCTGGCGCAGGCACTATTGTAGGCATGTTCACCCATCAAGTTCAAGGGTCCCCTTCCCTCCTATCCTCTCCAATCCTCCTTATGGGTGCAATAGGGCGGCCATCCTTACTGGAAAGCGAACACTCCTGGTCCCAATCCCCAGTCACTCCCCAGCACCAAAGCCCCTTCTGCAGCAAGACTCCCAGCCTTTCCTTCCTATGGGGAGCAGCGGAGACCCAGGCCTGGCAGCGACTCCTCCAGTCTGTAGGAACTGGGCAGGTATGGTGAGCCCGTCCTAAGCCAGGAAAAGTCCACTTACCCTCACCCCAGACTGTGGGACTAGGCCATGCCTTGAACCAATTTGTGTATGTGTATATCCGACCCATGGACTGAAGACTTACGTGAGAAGTAGGTGTGTGAAGACCGTCACCAACATTTGCACCGAAGTTGTGAAGTTGTTTTGTCTGAAGGACAGCGGTAGCTGTTGCTGCAATCTGATCCAATTAGCACATATACCACATATACCAGAGCGTTGTGATTGACTGTGTCAGCTGCAGTGTGTAGGTGTGTCACACGAACACCCCCGCACTCTTGGAAAGGTGTTAGTTTGACCCAGGGGTCCTCAAACTTTTTAAACGGGGCCAGTTCACTGTCCTTCAGGCACTGTTGGGGGCCAGACTATGAACGAATATGAACGATTTCCTATGCACACTGCACATATTTTATTTGTAGTGCACAAAAAACAGGAAAAACAATACAATACAAATATTCCCAACAGTGGAAATAAACAGTCCTGCTTCTCTACCTTTGAAGGTGACTCTGAACCTTGCATATTGGTGAAAGTACCTTATGCATTCTATTGCAGATAATTGCTTTGCAAAGATGTATTAGGCAAAACAACATACAAAAAACGTGCATTTTAGTAGGAACACAGATTAAAATGGTGACAAATTTTCAAGAGTACCTTTTCTTGAAAAATATATTAAAAGAACACTAATGTGGAAATGTGGAGAACTGAAAGTAAGATTGCAAAAACAAGACACCAAAATGGACGGATTCTGCCATCCCTACCAGGGAGTAAATCCACTGAAAGCAGTGCAGTTACTTCTGAGGCTTTCTTCCCTAATGTGTCCATACAATCATATGCATGCCTGCTCAGAGGTAAGCCCCACTGAATTCAATAAGGCTTACTCCCAGGTAAGCACACAGGGAATTACAGCCTTTGGGGTGGGAAACCTGACTAAGCTCACAAACACAGATAGGTAGCCGTGTTGGTCTGCCATAGTCAAAACAAAATAAAAAAATTCCTTCCAGTAGCACCTTAAAGACCAACTAAGTTAGTTCTAGGTATGAGCTTTCGTGTGCATGCACCTGAAGAAGTATCTGAAGAAGGTATCTGAAGAAGTGTGCATGCACACGAAAGCTCATACCTAGAACTAACTTAGTTGGTCTTTAAGGTGCTACTGGAAGGAATTTTTTTATTTTGTTTAAGCTCACAAAGCTCACTAACTCAACTGCACGAATGCCAGTGTGCTTGCAGCCCTTTGCACAGGAATAGGCATCACTGAATGCTGCAGAGGTTATGCCAAAGCAGGCACCTTTAGGAAGCCGCCAGCGCCAAAAGGAGGAGCAAGATGAGCAGCTCTGCATACCCAATGCTGGCGGGACGACCCTAAGCCTGGCCAGCCATGGCAGACGGAAGCAGCGGCAGCAGCAGGCGGCTGGCTCACTGGGCAAGGCGGCGCTGCACTGCTCGGCTCCCATCTGCGCTCCCACAGCAAGCCCAAGCAGCCTCCACGTGGAGTATTGCGGCCAGCAGAAGTACCTGTGCGGGGAAGGACGGGGCTAGCAGAGGGGACGGGGCTGGAGGAAAGGAGCAGCTGGCACGACTGTCTGGGATCCCCTCCCACCCTGCTGCTATGGAACTTGCCCGCCTTTGCATCCCACAGCAGCCCTGTGAGGTGGATTTGGGCTTAGAGGCAGTGTGGCCTGGGGGTGGGCCAGGTTCAGGACACTGGCGGGCCAGATGTGGCCTGTGGGCCATAGTTTGAGGACCCCTGGTTTAACCTCTGGCTTGCTAGTAAAACTCAATTGCTGTGTTGCAAAAGGACGCATGTCTAAAAAGCGTTTCAGCAACAAAAGTTTGGAAAGCTCTGGTGTATACTATAACAAGAGCCTTGCTCATGGTGGAACGCTGACATCAAGTGGTCCCCTGGAGAACTGCAACCAGCGTGGTCTTCATTGGAGCAATGAAACCCCACAGTCCCTAAGTAGGAAAAGGGCCGAGGTGCAGATTTCCTTCCCTTGCTGTGTAAAGGGTCCCTCCAGGCTGGCGTATTCTGCAGCATGTTCCTGACACAGTAAAAGGGCATTAGCACTGGGGAGACTGGGCCTTTGGTGTGCTGAGCTCCCTCCTGCCCTGGTTGTCGGACTTATGTGGATCTGGAGAGAGGGGGCAGGGAGGAAGGTGAAGGGGTATCTTCTCCCTTCTCTGAAGCACCTCAATAGCCACCAAAGAGAGAACAAGAATGCTAGCTGCTGCCCTCGAGGGGGTGAGAGAGCCCTCCTGCTACCCCTGGCAACTGTTTCCTTCCTTTGCTAGGCAGAAAGACTTAAGAGGCTTGGAGACATCTCCACTACCCTGAACACTTAACTCTCCCCCTTATTGGCGGACAGGTGCTGCACATGTGGGGCTTGGAGAGACCTCTTGCTGTGTGGGGAAGTGTGATCTGGTGGGAGGGCGTTCCACAGATACTGAAAAGACCCTCTTTGGGGGAACATCTCACATCCAGGGTGGGGGCCAAAGGGAAGACACCATGTGGATTATAAAGGGCAGAGTTGCTGGACTACAACTCCCATCAACTCTGGATTCAGTGATATTTCTCTCTGAGGAAGTGTGGCGATGGGGAGGCTGCATTTGCAAAGGGTTGGAAGTTGGGGCCTCACAGACAGTCTTCTTATTTCCTTCCTGCCTGAGATGCACAAGCTGTAGTTGCAAAAGGTGCCTGGAGGGGTTGTTTTCCAGTAATCTATTAATACAATTATGTGGGCATTTTAACAACTGTTGGAGGTCTTGTCATGAGAGGAAGGTGAACCACAGAACCAGGATTGCAGGGGGTGGCAGGTGAATCCTTTTGAGGAATAGGTTGTTTACTGGGACGGTTAAAGTGTTCCCCTCTCTTTAAAGACTCCACTACAGAGGGAATTCTGGGAAAGCAGAGGGAAAAGAAAATCCCAGATTTTGTTTTGTCGTTTTCTCCAAGTGTGACTGGAATGACTCCTCTCACAGGGCATCTGAAAAGGTGTCAATTCTGCTCCTAACAGGAGATCCTGAGTTGGGTTTCATTTCCCCACAAACAAAAGAAAGGGAGAAGGGTCTCCCCAAAGAATGAGGCTCCTGAGAATGTGTGGAGTTCAGCCCCTGAGTCAGCGTCAGAAAAAGACACATATCCCTCTTCATAGTCCAGAGTCACTCGGATCCTCTTGGGCTCCTCACTCAGGGACAGAGGAAAGTAATCAGGGGATGTGAAGGCCCTATACTTGCCGAGCCACTTCTCCAAAGCCCAGATGCCTCCCTCAAACCTTAAGGGGAAGAAGTCCTTTCTCTCTACAGACTTCCTGGCGACCCCCACAGCCCACCATTCCTCACTTCCCATATTGACTTCCCAGAAATGTCTGCCTGCTGTGAATCCCTCACATCCCAACACACAAGGCATGTCACTGAATCTCTCAGGATAATTGGACAGGACTTGATGTTTGCTTCCCTTTCTCACACATTTCCGATCCTCGGATAGGATGAGACTGGGATGGGCTGTGTCTGGATCCAGAGTAACATTTGCTGTTGAGAGAAGATGAGGAAAAGAGAAGTGAGTCAGAATCAGCCGAGAGTCAGAGACGGACATCCTGATCCAAAATAACACCAAGAAGAAGCAGATTCCCTCTCAGATAAATGGGACTTCCTCACGTTCCATTCAGGATTGGGACCCCCCCTTTCTCCTAGACCAGTGTTTCCCAACCTTTTTTGGGCAAAGGCACACTTGTTTCATGAAAAAAATCTCGAGGCACACCACCATTAGAAAATGTTTAAAAAATTAACTCTGTGCCTATATTGACTATATATAAAGTAACTCTCTTTAATAGGCATCAAATAAACACAAAGAAAGTACCGGTATTTTATAATTACTTTATTATGAAATAGTAAGTACCGTATTTTTAGGACGCTCCGTCCCATAGGACGCACCTACTTTTTTTTTGGGGGGGGGGGAAATAAAGGAAAAAAAAAAATTCCTTTATTTTCCCCCCCAAAACCAGGTCGGGGAACAGTGGGATGGCGGTGCTGCGCCTCCCCACTGTCCCCCGAGCTTGTGGGGCTGGCCCATGTCTGCCTGGCGCGAGGGGCGCTCTGCTTCAGGGCGCCCCGCGCATCGGGCGGCAGGCTACAGTCCGCAGCATGGGGAACCCTCTGTTTCAGGGCGCCCCACGCGCCCCCCGTGCGCAAGGCTTGCCAACACAGCGCGGAGCACGGGGCGTCCTCTGAAGGGCGCCCCGTGCTCTGCGCCGCCCGCAAGCCTTGCGCTCCTGGGGGGAGATCCCCCGGGTGCGCAAGGCTGGCCAACACCAGCGCGGAGCACGGGCGTCCTCCGAAGGAACGCCGCCATCCCGCTGTCCCTCGACTTGGTTAGAAGGCTGGCGGGGGGGGGAGAAGCCTGCTCCTCCCCGTCGCCAGCCCCGCAAACTCGGGAGACAGCGGGAGAGGCGTAGCGCGCCCACCCGCTGTCTCCCGACATGGTTTGGAGGCTGGCGGAGGGCTTCCTCCTCCCCCAGCCCCGCAAGCTCCCAGAGCTCTGGGTCCCGTTCTGGGGGAGGGGGAAGCTCGGGCTTCCCCCGCCCCAGCCCCGCGTCTCCAGCCGGGAGACGGTCGCGCTTTAGCCCCGTGCGTGCTCTCCCAGCTGGAGAGGTGACGCGCGCCTATGGAGGCTCCTGCCATAGGCGCGCGTCACCTCTCCAGCCGGGAGAGGGTCGCGGGGGGCTGCTTTAGCCCCCTGCGTGCTCTCCCAGCTGGAGAGGTGACGCGCGCCTATGGAGGCTCCTGCCATAGGCGCGCGTCACCTCTCCAGCCGGGAGAGGGTCGCGGGGGGCTGCTTTAGCCCCCTGCGTGCTCTCCCAGCTGGAGAGGTGACGCGCGCCTATGGAGGCTCCTGCCATAGGCGCGCGTCACCTCTCCAGCCGGGAGAGGGTCGCGGGGGGCTGCTTTAGCCCCGTGCGTGCTCTCCCAGCTGGAGAGGTGACGCGCGCCTATGGCAGGAGCCTCCATAGGCGCGCGTCACCTCTCCAGCTGGGAGAGCACGCATGGGGCTAAAGCAGCCCGACTCGCCCGCCTCCCACCCACGGCACACCCGGCAACCTCTCGCGGCACACTAGTGTGCCGCGGAACACCGGTTGGGAAACACTGTCCTAGACTAAGCTCAGAATAAATACCTTCTCTGTGGGTTTTTAAATACTTCTTTTTCTGCCATTTTACTCAACGTATTTTATTGTGTCCCTCCTGTCAATTCAGTCACCCTTTGAGAAACAAAACAGCCCAGAAAATATTCCCTCAGCTCTTCTATGCAGTGAAGGGGATGAGGAATGGATGGGGGCAAGAGGAGAAAAATGCTCCTCCTTTGAATCTCTCTGTGTCCTATTTAAAATAGTAACTATGGACAAAATATTGTTTACCTTTACCCACAAAGTTGGGGGAGAATATCGATAAAGATGAGTGTGCTACCAAAGATGTTATTCTTATTTCAATCACTCCTGATAAGTAAGGGGCTATCAATATTTAAAGAATGGCAAAAGATAATTTCAAGGTATATCTGGCAGGGCAAGAAGCCAAGGATTCAATTTAAATTACTAACACATGCAAAAGAAAGAGGTGGCTTCGCTCTGCCAGATTTGAAACTATATTACGAAGCATCATGTCTGTGTTGGATAAAGGAGTGGATTACATTAGAAAATGGAGAATTGTTGGAACTAGAAGGGTTTGATAATAGATTTGGTTGGCACGCATATATATGGTATGAAAAGAAGAAAATTCACAAAGGGTTTGAAAACCACATCTTCCGAAGATCATTGATAAATGTATGGGACAGGTATAAAAATTTGTTGGAACCAAGACTTTGTCAAAGATGTATAAAAAGTTGCTGGAGTGGTATACAAAAGATGAAGAGGTTAAATCGGTAATGATACATTGGGCCAGAGATTTTGGTTATAATATACAATATGATGAGTGGGTAAAATTATGGAACGAAAGATTAAAATTTACGGCATGTACTGCGTTAAAGGAAAATGCAATGAAAATGGTATACAGATGGTATATAACGCCAGTAAAATTAGCCAAAATGTATAAAACATGTAACAAATGCTGGAAATGTAAAGAAAAAGAAGGAACATTCTACCATATGTGGTGGGAGTGCAAAAAGGTGAAAGGCTTCTGGGAAATGAATGAATTGAAAAAAATGTTGAAATATACGTTTATTAAGAAACCGGAGGCCTTTCTATTGGGAATGGTAGGAAATGAAATAAACAAGAAAGACTGTAAACTTTTCCAATACACAGTAACAGCAGGGAGAATACTTCTGGCCCAAAAATGGAAACAGGAAGAAATACCACCAGTCGAGGAATGGAGACTGAAACTGATTATGCAGAATTGGACAAACTAACAGGGAAGATTCGGTATCAACGGGACCAAAAGTTCATCGAGGACTGGGGCAGATTTACAGATTATCTGAAAAGCATATGTGATGAACAGATAACGCTTGTTGGTTTTCAAGAGACTGTGAAAAATAGAGGAATGTTGTTAAAAAGAGTGTAAGAGGAGGGAAGGATACATTTAAAGGCAATATTAAGTTAAGAAATGTGTTAATAATATAAACGTAAACGAAAGATTGGCAGAGGAACTGAGGGAAGTAAAAAAAAAAAGATGAATGTGTGATAAAATGTGAATTGATTGTATAAAAAAGTGTTTTTGGAAAATGAATAAAAAATATTATATATATATATATATTATATATATGCTTTCGTAGATTTTCACGGGTACAGGAATGCAGGTTTTGGTGTCCTCGGGTGTCTGAGGACACCCGAGGACACCAAAACCTGCATATTATATATATATATATATATAGTTGTTCCCCCCCGCTAAGTGGTTGAGGTTTTCTAAGGAAATCTTCCGGGGGGAGGTAGGGGCGAAGGAAGGCATCGGCTGCAGCAGTGCCAGAGGGATCTCGGCACCGTCTGTACGGCGCTGGAGTGGCACTGGCGGCAAATCACTATACAGCGCATGTGCAGCATCGCTACATACCGCACATGCATGTGATGCCACACATGCACTATACCTAGCAGTTTGCTGCCAGCGCCGGGTTCCTCCGCTCGCGACTGCAGCCATGAAAAGGAGGATCCTCCAAAAATTACCCCCCAATCATATCGCAGCCACAGCCTTCCCGGCGCAGCCATGGCCAACAAATCCTTTTAATCACGATAATCTATACTTGATTTTAATTCTGTTAATTCATTGTTTGTTAATAGCTTATTTGCATATTACATTTCTTGATGCTTATTTATGATGTATTGCAGTAGAACAATTGGAAAGAATTCCCGCTCACCCCTTCCCAACAGGTGGGCAGAGTTTGCGGCCCCGTGCGGGGCCACCTGGCCGGGTGCCACCCACCAGATAACTGTGTGCCCGGCGCACCCCCACCTGGTGGGCCAATGGGCTGCCGGTGGGGAGTGTGGGGTGGGGTGTGAGTAGGTTTGGAGGACTAATTTCTAAAAAATTATATTTAAAAAGCTGACAGGAATCTGTGCCTAGTGAGTTCCAGAATCTAAGGAAATATTGAGGGTCCCTGTTGAACAGAGGATTAGGGCCAAATTAAAATGTAGAAGCGGGCAGCTCTGTGTGCAATTACCCTGTTGGTAAATAATCAGCACGATTAAAACCAACAAATTAGAAGACGGGGGGCGGGGGGAAATGCAACAGGGAAAACCTGCTTGATGAATGCATAAATTCAGGTACCATATTTACGTGAATCTAATGCTCTATCAAATCTAATTTTCAATACCTTGAAACCAAAAAAGGAATTTGCAGGTGAACGTAAATGTGCAATCAAATGTAATGGGCACCCTAATTTTTGCAATTTAAAAAAGCCATAAGGGTGCACATTACATTCATGTTTAATGTGGAGAAGATCAAAGAATCCAGTAAAAGCAAAGGGGGAAGGAGAAGAATTAGGCTGCAAAATATCATATGCAGATACTACTTCTCCCTCTCTTAGAATAACACAAAGGACAGGACAGATCACAATCCCATTGAAATACCAGTCCCCAACCCCACCTTGAATTGGTCCTTCACCCAAAATTTACCTTTCTGAAGCAGTCCGGATAACAGAGCATCTGAAGAAGAAAAGAGATATAAAGTTTGAGAAATAGACTTTTATAACTCAAATAATTTTGCAACAATATTTTCACTTCATAACATATAAAATCCCTGCAGACATTCTTCATTACCTTCTATTTTCTCTACCCCAACATATAGAATGGGATTTGCAGCCCTGAATTTTGAGATCTCCCTCTTCAATTCTAGTGGGAAAGTCAGTGGATTTTCAGATGTCCCCATCTGCGCACACCTGATGGGAAAAATACATGTTAACCCATTTCAAATCCAGAATTTCTGAGGGCAGCAAAAGAAAGGAATTGAGAGGAGGAAAGAAACTGTAGAAAGCCAAGAGGGAGAGACAGAGGAATGGAGTCACAGAGAGGGGAAGATTCCTCCTTACTAGGGACTCCAAAGCCAGACAACTGAGGGCCAAAGGAGCAGCCCTTTGTCTGAATCTCTTCACTTACATCCACTCAAATGGAGAAATAAAATAAAGTCAAGTGATACCACTCTGCTCAGAGTTTTTCCATTTCAGCTGCACTGCCTATGACATGCAATGAAGATGTGCTGTTGTTGACACAAGTGAAATGTTCCTTCTATCCCAGCCTGCTCTGGTCCATGGGGTCACGAAGAGTCGGACACGACTAAACAACGACATCCTCTTATCATGAACCCAAGTGACACCTTGAAGTTACATATTGCAGCTGGGATGTGTTCAGGAACATGGTAAACACCCCAACTCCATCTCCTCGTTTTTAGCCCCACAGGTGACAGGTAACTGTGTGGGACTCTGTGGAATAGTCCCACATTATTATTCATTTCATTTCTATTCCACTTTATAATCTTCATAATATATTCTATCCCAGTCTACCTGTGAAGTTTCAGGGAGTGATATTAATGGAGTTGAGCAGGATCCCCTTACCTCTGCAAAGTTCTTCTAACATCCTAGAAGGGAAAAGAGGAAACTCAGAATGGAATTCACTGCCCAGCACAGGCCCTGTAATGAAGACCCATCAGCCCCTGCAATGGATGCCCTCTGGGGTGAATCTGCCTAGCATATGCCAGAGTTTTGGATAGGTATGGATGCATCTAACAATTCTGGTTAGATTGGGAGAAAAGCAATCACAAACCTAGACAGCATCTTAAAAAGCAGAGACATCACTTTGCCAACAAAGGTCTGTATAGTTAAAGCTATGGTTTTCCCAGTAGAGATGTATGGAAGTGAGAGCTGGACCATAAAGAAGGTTGATCGCCGAAGAATTGATGCTTTTGAATTATGGTGCTGGAGGAGACTCTTGAGAGTCCCATGGACTGCAAGAAGATCAAACCTCTCCATTCTGAAGGAAATCAGCCCTGAGTGCTCACTGGAAGGACAGATTCTGAAGCTGAGACTCCAATACTTTGGCCACCTCATGAGAAGAGAAGGCTCCCTGGAAAAGACCCTGATGCTGGGAAAGATGGAGGACACAAGGAGAAGGGGACGACAGAGGATGAGATGGTTGGACAGTGTTCTCGAAGCTACAAACATGAGTCTGACCAAACTGCGGGAGGCAGTGGAAGACAGGAGTGCCTGGCATGCTCTGGTCCATGGGGTCACGAAGAGTCGGGCACAACTAAACGAACAGCAATGATGGATGCATCTAACAATTCTGGTTTCTCTCCATTATTTTCCAATCTTAAGTTCAGGTCCTTTTTAAAAAAAATGTCCTGATGAAAATTCATGAGTTCTCCTCTGTCTTTCTTAGGTATCCCATGTATCTTGGCCAATGGAGAATTTATGGATAACTGTTCAACTGGAAGAGTTCCTTTTTCTGAGATATCCTGAACTTTAACAAAGTTAGCTAAGCAGCTTCACACTTCTTAGCTAAATCAGGTACTGGCAATCCTCTCTTCTGTGCAGCAGTTTGCGTATTAACATTATCCACTCTGGGACACTTACTTTGCCGAATAAAATTATCTATTCAATTCCCTCAAGTCAACCAAGAGTGGGAAAAGTAAGAAACAAAACCAAAAACCTTGGCAGTATTGTCATGCTTTTTGCACTGATCTTTGCTTTTCGTAGAATCATAGAATTGTAGTGTTGGAAGGTATTCCAAGGATCATCTAACCAAGATGTTTTTAACTTACTCCATCTTTCCATATCAGGTTTCTGATGCAGCCTTTGGCTAGTGCTTCCCCCCAACACTGCCATTCCGTGAGGGGGCCAGGGGCATGGTGGCAAGACCCCTGGCACCAGGCCGGGTGGGATTCCTGCAAGGGGGCACCTGGCTCACCCCCCCTCAAAATCATGTGCCTGGGGCTAAGGCCCCCCTTGCCCTCCTTTCTCTACACTCCTGCTCAGAGATGCAAGCCCCAACTCTGTGCCCCATTTGACAGCAGCCCATTCTAGCTGATATCCTCTGCCCCTCCCCCTTTGGTCCAACATGGTCCACCCTGTAAAGCTCTGTGTCCGAGAATTCCCCCTTTTCCTCCTATGGAGCTTTCCCTGTCAAAACCTGCTCTTTAAAGCTGAATTTGGCCAAACAGCAATGCACAGAAAACCCAATTTGCCATTGGTTGTGCTTCAGCTTTAAAGAGGAATTGGTGGGGGGGGGGACAACTGGGGGGGGGGGAGGGAGAATTTGGTTAGGGACTGGGAAAGCACTGCCCTGTGCCTGGAAAGAGTACAGCAAAAGGTAAGTGTGGTTAAACCATTAGAGAGGAACTTTGGGCTGTTCCTGCCACAGTCTCACCTGCAGGAGTTGACTCGCTGGCTGCTGACTCTTCTCCTCCATCTCCCGGATGCTCCTTTCAAGAGAGGAGAGTTCCTCGGAGAGTCCAGCCAGGTGCTTCTCCCTTCTTCCTGTGATCTCCTTCTCCATCTCTTCTATTTCATTCAGCAGACGCTTTTCTTGTTCTTCCAGAAACTGGTGCAGTTGTCTGAACTTCTCCTCTATATTCTGCCTCTCAGTTTCTGTTATTCTCTTCAAGAGGCAGGAAGAAAGGGGAAAAGAGGAGGCCAGAGTCTTTAGAAAGACCTTCCTTAACAATGTTATGGCAAATCACTCAGGAATAGGGCTACATCATGACTTGGGACTCAACTACACTGGACTAATTAGAATGTTATATATGTGTTATAAACATGTTATACTAGTAGAGCTGCTATTTGTCCCAATGAGAAATTACACCAAGAGCTAATTTTTTAAATAGCGTTTTTTATAGTGTTTTCCAAATCAGTACAGTGGTACCTCAGGTTACATGCGCTTCAGGTTCCAGACGCTTCAGGTTCCAGACTCCGCTAACCCAGAAATAGTGCTTAAGGTAACAACTTTGTTTCAGGATGAGAACAGAAATCGTGCTCCATTGGCACAGCAGCAGCAGGAGGCCCCATTAGCTAAAGTGGTGCTTCAGGTTAAGAACAGTTTCACGTTAAGGACGGACCTCCGGAACGAATTAAGTACTTAACCCAAGGTACCACTGTATAGATCCAGCCTTGGTCCTTCAAGCATACATGTTCTCTTTGTAGGGATTGTGACACTTACAAGCAGGCTGTTGCTTTCTTCTCCTATTTTTGCTTCATAAGCCTGAATTTTCACTCTCGCTTTCTTCAGATGCTCCAGTCGATCACAGATGAGTGTCTAAACAGAAAACAAAATATCCGTTTGGATTAGGATGCGGGGTGGAGAGCTTCAGTATTTTACATATCTTTCTATTGTGTGGTCCCCCACTATTAGATTTTTATCTGATAATTGCTCTCTTCTAGTGGTTTGGGGTTTTTTGCTGTACATTTAAAATTCAAGGCTCGTTTGAGAACTTTCATTCTATTACTCTTATTAACCAGCATCATTATTATTACTACTACTACATTACACAGGAGCCCTTGGGCACATCTTAAAAACAAAATTACATTTTTAAAAGTTGCTTTTGAAGCAGAACAAAGGTTTTGTTTTGTTTTCGATAGCACAGAGACCAGGCCCAAGTTTTGATTCACTTTGAGGTGCAGATTAGTAATTCATTATGTTTGCTTTCCAGCCACATTGACAGCATATTTTGCACATACACACTCACACATAAACACAGATACGAAAGTGTTGTGTTAGCAAGTGTCAAAATGACTTCCTACCTTGTATTCCTGGGCAGCCTCTTCCTTGAGAACCACAGTGTGTGATTTATGTTCTGGGGATTGCTGACAAAACAAACACACCAGTTCTTCATCTTGTTTGCAGAACAGGTGGAGTTTTTCTTTGTGCCTCTCACATAGTTGCTTTCTCTGGAGCTTGAGCCTTTCTGCTACATTTGCCAGCTGCCAATTGCGGCAGAAATTTCTGCTCTGGATCTTGACCGTGCAGACGGGACACTTGCAGTCCCCCATGTCAATTTCATCCCGTACCTCACAGTGCTTGGTGATGCAGCCCAGGCAGAAGTTGTGGCCGCAGTCCAAGGTCACGGGGTCTGTCAGGAAGTCCTTGCAGATGGGGCACAAGACTTCTTCTCCTACATCCGTGGATGGGGGGGCTGAGGCCATGACGGATCCAGAATGTGTGGCTTTGTTGAGATGAGAGGTGGCTGCAGGATGGCAGCAGGACGTGAAGGGACAGGGGACGGAAAAAATGCCTGAAAGGGGAAAACTATTCAGCCTTAAGCTTTTCCATATCCTTCCAGAGAAACTAACAATGCATTTCACTTTTTTATGCAATGGAGCCCCCACAATTGGTCCTATTACACAAATCACTGTATTTGAAAAGAGACAGGTCTGTGTCAATAAACTCTGAAACCAAGGTCTTCACCATTTCCAAAGGATGCTCTGGCAAGCCCCAGAAAAACAATTAGCATGTATTGTTCAGATTTCCGAGTGACAGTTTTGTAAACATGTCGGACAAAAAGAATATTCTGAGCATGGTCTGATTTACAAGTGCAACCCTTTTCTGTGTCCTCTGTACAGGCAACTCCCCATCCCACATGTTGGCAGAGTGCATGCAATTCTGTCCCCATTCTGGACCAAAAACAGTGTATGGCACCTTCGCATGCCAATCGAACAGATGCAAAATGCTTGGTACTTGTATGATGACTTTGGGTGGTCCTTGGATAAGGGCTGGGCCATTTCTGAAATCTTTAAAAATTGTTGCACATTTTTACTCTGGGTCCCCTCACTTCCTTGCAAGGTGGTGTGGTGGTGGCGGGGGGGGGGGGGACTCTATTGTAGCAGAAAACAAATATTTTCTTTGCTTTCCTCAACTGGTTCCCCCCTCCCCTCATTCTTCTCTGACTGATTATGGACTTAAGGGATATTGGGTCCCTTGATGGAGAAATGGGCTGTAAAAGTCAACCCCTAATTTCTGTATAACAGTCCCACTGCTTGAAACTCAACAACTCAGTTTGCACACTCATTCATTCTTTACCTACATGGTCACCTTACCCCACTTGACTGCTTCAATTAGAGGAATTGGCACTTTTACAGGTGCCGCATAATACCTGCACTGCATCTGTCAGAACTCAATCATTTAGCATGGTGTCAGCAACCATTTGGAACGGCCTTCCTGTTGATATCAAGCAGGCACCTTCACAGTCTTCTTTTCAGTGCCTGCTGACAACATTCTTATCTAGACAAGACAACTCAAATGATTAGAAAGTTTCTATGCGTTTCCATTTGTTTTTATCTATTCTACACAATCTCACATTCATGTCCAGGTCCACTCTACTGGCGCTGCATCAAGAGTGGCCCAGGAATGGCACCAAGGTGACAGACAAGGACAGAAGCCATTGCAGGGCTCCAAGCCCTCCTTTGGGTGCCCAGCCAAGACATCCATTGACACCCATGGCAGCTCTTCTCCCAGAGCTAACAGCATTCCCATAGGGGCTTGACTTTCAGCTGAATGGTGGGGGAAGGCAAGGGAGAGGAACAGTTAAAAGCCTCCTCTATACACATTGGGAATTGAATGAAAATAGACCTGCTTTGGCCAAGGGCAGCCTGGGAACATGCAGTGGGGTTTGGTTGTCAGATACTCACCCCCAGAATAGCTTCTCTTGTGGGCAGGGAGGTGGTGTACTTGATCAAGAAGAAGTTATGGGGTTACCTTTCCTTCTTCCCAGCCGTTCTTTCTGCTGTCTCCTTCCCCTTTCTTTAGGGAGGGGCAAAGGGTGTGCACTTTGTACAGCTGTGACGACAACCAGCAACAGTTCTTTTCTTCTGCTGGGAGATCTCAACTTCCTTCTCCCCCTCCATCTTCTCTCCTCCTAACAGAACAACCATTTGCTCACAACCTCATCTCACCCCAAACATGAACGGCTCTTTTTCAAAAAGAATAAGAAAAAAACAGGCCTTTGGCATATATTTATAATTGTATAAAACAACACCATGCTTTCCCCCCGAACAGGTCCCTGAACAGGTAAGCTATCATAAAAATGACATTGCTTGGTTAATAAATGAAAGCTTTGAACTTTGCCTGAATGCTCCACCACACCCATTTTGTTCAGGACGCAGAAAAAGAAATATTTTTTCACTTCCTGCTTTGGACCCCTGACTCTTCCCCTCCTCCTATCCGTAATGCTATCAGGGCAGTACTTTAGGGCAGACCCGACCCCAGGGACCCACTTGGGGGTCACACCCACCTCTGCTTGCTGTTTGCAATTGGGGAAAAGATCAATTGGCTTTTCTGAGGATTGACATTTGTTCCTAATTCAGCGGGTTTTCCCAGGGAAAGCAGAGGGACAAACAAGAAACTGCTTTTACCCATGCCTAGACAGCACGGGAGAAACTTCTGTCCCTGGCCAGCTACAAATCATTGTCCAGTGCAACCAGTGCTGTTTCAGACCCATGATGGGAATTGTAATTGGAAGGGGTCCAAATCATCCACATTTCCAGTTTCCAATTTGGGATGAGATTCCTTGGACTGGGCTGTTTCTCTGCATTGAGGGCAGGAAGGCTATGGGCTACCCACCCCCCAAATACTAGCTCAAGCAGCCTTGACTGAAATTATTGCCCCCCACAGTGTTCACTGGATCCAGGTTATCCAGGCAGAAGAGACAAGTGGCTTCAGCACAGAGATCCTGGACGGGACCCCCAGAACCAGCCATGGCTGCTGCCTCACAGTGAAGGCACGGCTGACTTGGACTTTCTCAGTTCTCTGTGGGAGTTTCCCTGTGTGCAGATGGCTCGCCATTTCAGGGCTGACCTGATTGGCTGTTGCTGTTTTTATCCTGGCAAGCCTGCACAGTTTTCTTAGAGGTCTCTTGAGCAGCCTCAGTTGCTTTGCATTGCTTCTGATGCCTGTATACTGTGGGAGTATGTTGTCCTTAGGGGTGATATGTAAATTCTTTTTGAATGAATAAGAGAACGCAAAGACTCTGCTTTGAGAAAGAAGTGCTTAACGGAGACAGCTCTTTCTTCCTGGCCTGAACACAGCAATCCGCTGCTCTGTTCTGGGATCTGATCTGGCTGGGAGCTGACTTCAGGCACCAGGCCCAACGACAGACCAATTCTGCGTTACAAAGATATCTGCAAACATGACATGAAAGCTGGCAACATCAACCTGCCATTTTGTTTCCCTTGAAGGTAATTGCAGTGCCTAGAAACAGACAGACAGGTCATGTATTCACAGCAGCAGCCAGAGGAGGAATGACCACTAGGAGGAGTGTTGACAGAAGAAACGCCCTGGTTCATCTGCAGCAGCACAACTAGACGCCTTCATCTGCCCCAGCTGCAACAAAACATGTCTCTCCTACATCGGTCTCTACAGCCACAGCAAGTGCAGCAATCTTCCGATTTGGCTTAAGACAGATGCCAGCTTTGAATATATTAAAACAGTAAGTAGAATGGGTTTTCTTTTTCTTTTTTTACTAAGATGCTCTACAGCCTCAGCCCACATTCACCCAGAGTTGCTGTCAGCAATCATCCCACTCCAACACAGAATGCAAACACTCCCAGGATTTATGCATATTCCTTTTATTGTGTATTTGTGATGATTTCTGCGCATGATGCTATCTGGGAAGTCTATGCAATCCCAGTTTTAATACTATTTGTGCCCACAAAGCTTTGCAGTCTTCATATCTGTTTCTTTTCTGATCAGTCCATGTCCTGTCACTTCCTGCTGAAATCCTATAAATTTTCATACCAGTAATGTTCTGTTGTAGGTTTTTCTTTTGGTCCCCTTTTATTCCCTTACAGCCCAAGAGTGCCCCTCCAAATGGCAATAATAGGGTAACATTATGGAAGTATCGTGGAATAGCTGCTAAAGCAGCTGCATAGATGGTCCAGAATGAATCCATGGCTAATGCACTATTATTGCATCAATGACATCTTGCAACAAACACCGGCAAAAGCCCTCCAGTCTGAAGAGGCCCTTCAACAATCTGCTAGGGAGGTTTTGGAACTTTTCTTTTAGATGGTTTCATTTTAGGGGCTTTCATATACCTCCCATATAACCATGCACTCTGGGCTGTTCACAAATTTAAATATAGCTGATTAAAAATCAACAACAGAAAAGCTGCACCAACACCACAATAATGTAAAAACATAAAGATCAACATAAGGTCATGAACAACACTGAAAACCAACAATAGAGAAAACAAAATAGTTACAAGAATTCAAGTATATTAAACCATAATTATTAAAAGCGAGGGCAGGCGGAGGTAAATAAGGTGCAGGTAATACTGAAAAGACCCTCTTTGGGGGAGTATCCTACATTTAGGTTGGGAGCCACAGGAATGACGCCATCTGAATTATATAGGGCAGATATAGCCAAGTTGCTGGACTACAACTCCTATAATCTCTGAATTCAGTGAGATTTCTCTCTGAGGAAATGTGGAGATGGGGAGGCTGCATTTGCAAGGGGTTGGAAGTTGGGGCTTCACAGACAGTCTTCTTATTTCCTTCCTGCCTGAGATCCACAAGGCTATGAGCTTTAGTTGCAAATGTGGCTGGAGGGATTGTTCTCCAGTGATCTATCAATGCCATCATGTGGGCATTTTAACAGCTGGCAGAGGTCTTGTCAAGAGAGAAAGGTGAGCCACAGAAACAGGATTGCAGGGGGTGGCGGGTGAATCCTTTTGAGGAATAGGTTGTTTATTGGGACGGTTAAAGTGTTTCCCTCTCTTTAAGGACTCCACTGCAGAGGAAATTCTGGGTAAGGGAAGGGAAAAGAAAATCCCAGATTTTGTTTTGTAGCTTCCTCAAAGTGTGACTGGAATGACTCCTCTCACAGGGCACCTGCAAAGATGTCAATTTTGCTCTTAACTAGAGATCCTGAGGTGGGTTTCAGATCCCCACAGAAAAAAGTAAGGGAGGAGGGTCTCCCCAGAGAACGAGGTTCCTGAGAATGTGTAGAGTTCAACTCCTGAGTCAGCATCAGAAAAAGACACACGCCCCACTTCATAGTCCAGAGACACTTGAATTCTTTTGGGCTCCTCACTCAGGGGCAGAAGAAAGTAATCCGGGGAGGTGCAGGCCCAGTACTTGCATTCCCACTTCCCCACAGCCCAGATCCCTCCCTCAGGGCTTATGTCATATTTTAATTTCAAAGCTGATGAAATATGAAAGGGATCTAAGTGGCCTCTCATAGAATGTAAGCTTCTTCTCCTCACAGACCTCCTGGCGACCCCCAAAACCCAATATTGCTCACTTCCCACAGTGACTTCCCAGAAATGTCTGCCTGCTGTGAATCCCTCACGTCCCAACACACAAGGCCGGTCACTGAATCTCTCAGGGTTGTTGGGCAGGGCTTGAGGCTTGACTTCCAATCTCA
Source organism: Podarcis erhardii (assembly GCF_964252035.2). NCBI lineage: Eukaryota > Metazoa > Chordata > Lepidosauria > Squamata > Lacertidae > Podarcis > Podarcis erhardii. Next base: position 116,279,155 of record NC_138498.1, on the reverse strand, counting down.
CACTTTTCCGATCCTCAGACAGGCTGAGAATCGGGTGGGCTGTGTCTGGATCCAGAGTGACATTTCCTGTTGGGAAAAGTGAAGAGAGACAGTATCAGCTGAGAGACAGAGACAGACATCCTGATCCAAGAAACACCCAGAAGAACCAAATTTCCGCTAAGATAAATGGGGCTTCCTCACTTTTCATTCAGGATTGGGACCCTCCCCTCTTTCTCCCAGACTGACCTCAGAATAAATACCTTCCCTGTGGCTTTTTAAATATTTTTTTTTGCTCCTTTTATTGTGTCCCTCCTTGTCAATCCAGTCACACAAGAAGCAAAACAACCCAGAAAATATTCCCTCAGCTCTTCTATCCAGTGAAGGGGAGGAGGGATGGATGGGGCAAGAGGAGAAAAACTTTCCCTTGCCCTGAGTGATGGAGATCGAACTAGAGAGTCGTTTTTCATGTGTTTTTCCCAGCCTCCATAAACACCCTCAAAACACTGCAGGCTGCCTGTTCCTGCCTGGAATCTTCAACTGCTCTGAAGCTGCAGGACCCCACTTGTGCGTAGGAACAAAGGTCTTATCCACAAAGCACTTTGTATTTGCAGCAGTTTGCATTCCAATTAATTTGTATAATCCAGTCTCAGTGTTTCCCCACTGTAGGTTTGGATTCACCCGATATGAAGAGAATGCAATAATGTGGGGATAACTGAGCTCCAGACCACTGCACTCAATGCTGCTGTTGATTTATTTTACTGCTGTTGATTTATCTAAATTTTGTTTATATCCCATTTTAACCATCAAATTCATACAAATGTTATATCAGTCCTGTCAATGTTTTTAAATGTTTACAGTGCTCTTTGATATAGTCTATAAACTTTCTTTTTTTTTCTTGCATAATTTTTATTGTTTTTAAATCATAACAAACAAGAAAATAAAACAGTTTACACCTTGTTGTCACAGATTTCTTTCTATAAGACTTCCTTCAGCTTTCCCTGAAATCATCCATACCATAATTTAACAAATTCACACAAATCCTAGCTTATATTGACATTATTTTCTCTTTCCTTCTTTTTCTCTTTAGACAATATTCCAACCTTTTCACAGAGCTTTTTTAAACCCAACTAGCGTTATCTGACCTTCACTTATATTTTCCAGATATTCCACAAATTTCCCCCAGTCCTCAATGAACCTTTGGTCTTTTAAATATCTAATTTTCCCCGTCAATCTGTCCATCTCCGCGTATTCTAGTAGTTTTGCTCTCCATTCCTCAAGCGTCGGTATGTTCTGTTGTTTCCAATTTTGAGCCAATAAGACCCTTGCAGCCGTTGTTGCATATTGGAAGAATTTACTGTCATTGTTCTTTATATCACTTCCTGCTAGGCCTAACAGAAAAGCCTCCGGCTTTTTCCCAAAGTTATATCTTAATATACTTTTCATTTCATTATATACACTTTCCCAAAAGCCTTTGACCTTTCTGCAGTCCCACCACATATGGAAGAAGGATCCCTCTTTTTCCCTGCATTTCCAGCATTTATTACAAGTTTTATATATTTTTGCTAATTTTGCAGGTGTTATATACCAATGGTAGAACATCTTCATGAGGTTCTCTTTTAACGTTATGCAAGCTGTAAATTTAAGGTTTTTTTTCCAGAGTTTCTCCCATTCTTCATAATATATATTATGGCCGATGTCCCTTGCCCAATGAATCATCACAGACTTCACTTCCTCATCTATCAGGTTATACTCTAATAGCATATTATACGTTTTAGAAAGAATTTTGTAGTCATTGTTTATTATTTCAGTCTGGAATTTAGATTCTTTATCCGCGTATCCTCTCTCTTTAACGTCTTGTCTAAACATTTCGTTTATTTGGAAATAGTGTAACCAATCATAGACTTTTCCTTTAACCTGGTCATATGGTTTCAATTTCCATGTCCCCCCTACTTTTGTTAACAATTGTTCATAAGTTATCCAATCACCTCTCATGTTTACTTTTTTCACGCTCATAACTTCCAATGGGGATAGCCAGTGTGGTACTTTAGGTTCTAGTAGAAATCTATTCCTCTCCCAAACTTCCAATAGAGGGCCTTTAAAAATATGTGTTGCGAAACCCTTGTGCTTCCTCTTCCCCTGCCATAAGTACGCATGCCATCCTGCTCTATTGTCGAACCCCTCCAGGTCTAATAGTTCCTTATTTTCCAATTTTATCCATGTTTTCACCCAGCAGAGGCACGCTGCCTCATAGTATAACTTCAGATCTGGCAGAGCGAATCCCCCTCTTTCTTTAGCTTCTGTTAACAATTTAAACTTAATCCTTGGTTTTTTGCCCTGCCAGACATATTTTGAGATTCCTCTTTGCCACTCTTTGAATATCTTAGTGCCCTTGATTATCGGTAAGTTCTGGAACAGAAATAACATTCTTGGGAGAACGTTCATCTTAATTAAAGCTATCCTACCCCAGAATGACAATCTCAGCTTCCCCCACCTCTCCAAGTCCTTTTTTATCTCTTTCCATACGTGCTCATAGTTATTCTTAAATAGGTCTATATTTTTCGGGGTTATCCATATTCCTAGATATTTTACCTTTTTGGCCACTTCTATTTCTGTTTGTTGTAATTCCTCGATTGCCTTCGAATCTAAATTCTTCACCATTATTTTAGTCTTCCTTTTGTTTAACTTAAAACCAGCCACCTTACCAAATTGTTCCAGTTCTTCCAGTATCTCTTTTATTGAGTTCAGCGGGTCTTCTGTTGTTATTACTAAATCGTCTGCGAATGCTTTAACTTTATATTCATTTTGACTGATTCTAATCCCTTTTATTTTCTTATTTTGTCTTATTGAGTTCAGGAGTACTTCCAGTACTATTATAAATAGCAATGGGGAGAGTGGGCAGCCTTGTCTTGTACCCTTCTCTACCGTTATTTCTTCTGACACCACGTTGTTTATAATTAATTTGGCCTTTTGCTCCGTATAGATTGCCTTTATTCCGTTGAAGAAGTTCATACCAACCTCCATATATTCTAGCTGTTTTAGTAAAAAGTCCCAAACTATATTATCAAATGCTTTCTCTGCATCCACGAACATCATTATGGCTTGCTTATCATACCTGGCAGACAAGTATTCTATGGAATTTATTATATTTCTAATATTATCTCTCATTTGCCTGCCAGGCAGAAAGCCCGCCTGGTCTCCATGGATATATTCTAACCATATGTTTTTAACTCTACTTGCCAATATTCCTGCGAAAATTTTATAATCGACGTTTAACAGCGAGATCGGCCTGTAGTTCTTAACTTGTGACAGATCTGAGTCTTGTTTTGGGATTAAAGTAATGAAGGCATCCTTCCAAGTATCTGGTATTTCTTTTTCTTTCAAAATATTATTCATTACTTCTCTCAGTGGTGCCAGTACAGTATTTTCCATTTCTTTATAGTAACTTGCCGTGAAGCCATCTGGGCCCGGAGCTTTCCCTCTTTTTAAATCTTTAATTGCTGATTTTATTTCTTCTGTCTCTATTGGGGTGTTTAATTGCTCTTTTTTCTCTATTGGAATCTTCTGAACCTGTTTATCTTTCAAGAATATTTCTATTTTTCTCTGCTTAAATCTCTCTCTATTTTTGTATAATCCTCTATAATAATCCAGAAAACCTTTCCTTATTTCCTTGGGGTTAGTTATTTCTTCTCCGTTCGCTACAATTTTATTTATTGTGCTTTGTTCCTTTCTTTTCTTGGTTTGCCATGCCAAAAGCTTCCCTGACTTATTCGCAAACTCAAACGTTCTTTGTCTTAGTTTTTTTATGTTCCATTCTACTTCCCTGTTTATTATTGTTGCGTACTGGGCTTGCAGTACTTTAATATTTTCTTTTATTCTCTTATTGTTAGGTTTTTTAACTAATTTCCCCTCCAGGTCCATTATCTGTCTCAGAATATCCTTTTTCCCTTTATCTCTTCCTTTATTTTTAATGGCATTCTGCTGAATAAAAAAGCCCCGCATCACCACCTTAGTTTTGGTGCCTTTATTCATATTATCCTTAAAGAATTCTTTCATCCTTTTCTGCGCTTTTTCAACTATATCTTGGTCATCTAAGAGATAATCCTTCAGTCTCCATCTAAAAGTACCTTCTTCCAGACCTTTCAGTTCCATCTTTATTGGGTTGTGATCAGATATTGTTTTGGCCTGAATCTCTACTCGTATAATTCTTGGTGTTAATTCGTTCGAGACCCAGATCTGATCTATTCGGGACAGTGATTGGTTAGGCTCAGAGTGGTACGTAAATTGCTTTGCCAGCGGATGTCTAAGTCTCCAGGCATCTATTAGATTACAGTTTTTAACCAATGAGAAAAAGGTTCTGGGCAGCTTCCCTTCCTTACCCCCCCCCCCATCTCTGAGTCTGTCCATTTCTAGTGAGACCACCCCATTCATATCCCCGAGTATAATCATTTTTGATCTACATATTCCGCTAGCTTTTCTTCCAAGGTTTTATAAAACTCGGATTTATTATCGTTTGGAGCGTATAGTCCTACTATAATTAAGTTTTGTCCCTGCCATTTAATTTGTACCATCATTATCCTTCCGTTTTCATCTTTAAAGATTTGCTGGGCCTCAATTTGTTTTTTAACATAAATAACCACACCTCTTTTTTTGACTTTGTCAGATGATATGAACTCATTTCCCAGTGTTTTATTTATCAGAATTCTTTTATGTCTTCTTGCTATATGGGTCTCCTGTAAACAAATAATGTCTACACTTTCTTTTTTCAAGATTTGTTGGATTTTGTTCCTTTTTTCCCTCTCGTTTATCCCATTAATGTTCCAACTCCAAATCTTTAATGCCATGGTGATTGAACCTACCTATATTACTTCTTTTCTTATGTTTCAGCTAATTCTTCTTCCTCCTGTTCTTCTTCTTCTCTTCTTGACCCTTCTGCTACCTCCTCTATCTCTTCCTCAGCACCCCCTGCTGCCTCTCCTATTTTGTCTTCCTCTTTTTCTAGTCTCAGTTCTTTATATTTTCTTAGGAATTTGCTAGTTTCTTCTGGTTTAACCAATCTATGCCTCTTGTTTCTATACATGAATGAGATGCCCTCCGGATACTCCCATTTAAATTCTATATTATTTTTCTTCAACATCTGTGCCAATGCTTTATACGGCTCTCTACGTTTCAGAATTCTAATTGGTAAATCTTTGAAAATTATTATATAATTCCCATTAATGCACAGTCTTTTTTCTCTATTTCTTTGCAAAATCATATTTCTCATTTCCTTTTCTTTGAATATAATCAGGCAATCTCCTACAAATTTTTTAACTCTGGTTAGTTTTTATTTTTAATCTGAATGCCGTTTGGACTGATTTTGCCATCTCTTCTATTGGTATTTCCATCCATTGGGCTAATTCTACAATCAAATTCTCTTTAATGTTTTCTCCTTGTCTTTCTGGCACTGCTCTAAGTCTTAAGTTAGTCTCCCTTAATCTTAATTCATTCATGGCAATTATGTCTTTCAAGTCTTCTTGCGCTTTACTTAGTTCTAATAGCTCTGCTTTGGTCCTCTCCTCCTCACGTCTTACCTCCCTCAATTCTATTCTCGTCTTTTTCAACCCCTCTTCTGTTACCTGAGTTCTCCTAAATACTTCTTTTATTTGACCTTTTAATTCATTAACTGTTTCGTCCATCTTTTTATCCAATTTCCCTATCTTATTGTCTACTTGTTCTAGTTTTACTTCTAAATTTTTTTCACTTTGTTTGATTTCCGCAAACATTCTTAGTATGTCTGCTTTGAAATCTTGTTCTTGCTTCGATCCCTTTCTTTCAGAAGGCGCCCCCCCTCCCCCCTCTTTGCTGTGCTCGACATTCTCACCAGGGTACAATTACAAAATCCACACACTGCACACTATCCAATATCCTGACAGGAAACACACACCCTAAATTTACACCGACCCCAAATAATAACACTATAACCAATATAGTCCACTAGTATTTCCAGTAGGTCAACAGCCTTCTTGCACCTCTTCTTGCCTCTATTCAGGCTATTCCAGGTATTAGTCCAGTCTTCTTCCTCCTCCCAATCCAGAAAGGAGAAAAAAAGACTTAAAGTAGTCATAAAAAACACTAGTATCAAAGTAAGGTCTGTCTATTAAATATTAGGTTTATATAGTCTATAAGCTTTCAGCATTCTTTATTGAATTTCTCATCTTGGTTTCTGATTCTGCCGGTCAGTCTTGCCATTTCAGCATAGTCCATTATCTTAATTATCCATTTGTCCCTGGTTGGGACCCAAACCAGAATGCTTTACATGGAAACCACATTAAAAAGTGTGTGCTGAGAATGGACAGTTGCCTGTCTGTGTTTCTTGACACACTATCTGGGCTGGGAAAACAAGTGGAAGCCGTCAGCTCTGTGTGCACATGCCCTGCTGGTGGTGGTGGTGGTTGTTGTTGTTGTTGTTATTATTATTATTAATAATATTTATTTATATACCGCCCTCCCCAGCCGAAGCCAGGCTCAGAGCAGCTAACAACAATAAAAGTAACACAGTTTACATAAAATTTCAATCAATTAAGTGAAATGCATTCTAAAATCAATTCATTCTAAAATCAATTCAAAATCAAATTAATGGCAACCATTAATTTGAATTTGGTCCTTCACCCAAAATTTACCTTTCTGATGCAGTCCGAATAACAGAGCATCTGAGGAAGCAAAGAGATATAAAGTTTGAGAGCTAGACTTTTATACCGCAAATAATTCCACAACAAAATTTTTACTTCATAACATATTTTGGACTAATATAATGTCCAGTGTAAAATCCTTGCAGCCATTCTCCATTACCTTTTATTTTCTCCATCTCAACATATAGAATGGGATTTGCAATCCAAAATTTTGAGATCTTCCTCTTCAATTCTGTTGGAAAAGTCGGTGGATTTTCAGATGTCCCCTTTTGCTCATACCTGATGGGGAAAATAAAGGCTAACCCATTCAAATCCAGAATTTCTGAGTGCAGCAAAAGAAAGGAATTGAAAGGAGGAAGGAAACTGCAGGAAGCCAAGAAGGAGAGGTAGGCAACGAGGGGAGAAGATTCCTCCTTGCTATGGACTCCAAAGCCAGACACATGAACAGCCAAAGGAGCAGCCTCAGGTCTCTGAGTCTCCTCACTTAACATCTACTCAAATGTAGAAGTAGAATCAAGTGATACCATCCTGCTCGGAGCTTTTCAGTTTTGGCTGCATTACCTACAACATGAAAGAAAAATGTGGAGGAGAGAAAGATGGTTGCTGCTGTTGACAAAAGTGAAATGTTCCTTCTATCCTCTTATCATGAACCCAAGTGACACCTTGAAGTTACATATTGCAGCTGAGATATGCTCAGGAACATGGTAAACATGGTAAACAGCCCAATTCCTGCTCTCTTTTTTGTAGCCCCAGAAGTGAGAGGTAACTGTGTGTGACTCTTTATTGGCCAAGGGAGCCAGCGTACAGCTTCCGGGTCATGTGGCCAGCATGACTAAGCCGCTTCTGGTGAACCAGAGCAGCGCACAGAAATGCTGTTTACCTTTCCGCCGGAGTGGTACCTATTTATCTACTTGCAGTTTGATGTGCTTTCGAACTGCTAGGTTGGCAGGAGCAGGGACCGAGCAACGGGAGCTCACCCCATCACGGGGATTTGAACCGCCGACCTTCTGATCGGCAAGTCCTAGGCTCTGTGGTTTAACCCACAGCGCCACCCATGTCCCTAAAAGGGTTTTACTACACACTAAAAAACCACACACCCAGAATATACCTTTCTAAACTCAAAGTATTTTTGTCTTGAGGTTGGTAGGATCTTGCTGACAACTTAGATATCCTCGGCTGTTGAGCCAGAGTCCTCATAGGTTAAGCCAGATCTTTCATGAATATACAGAAGAAACATATTTTTATTTTTGTCAAAAGCCAATCCAGGCCCTTAAAGAACAACATTATAAACATTATATAAGTAAAACAAAACATGACGGGAAATAACACTAATTAGTTTGGCAATCATCTGTGGTAAAAGGCGCAGTACTACCATAAAGTATCCTTAATTTCACCTGGGATGTCAATATAATTAATACCCCTAAAATTAATACAGTGGTACATTGGTTTAAGAACAGCTTAGTTTATGAACAACTTGGATGAAGAACACTGCAAACCCAGAATTAGGTGTTTTGGTTTGTAAACTTTGCCTTGGAAGCAGAACATGTTCCGCTTCCTGTTGAGTGTGTTCCATTTGTAAACTGAGTCCCCTGCTGCTATGGGAAAGCACACCTTGGTTTAAGAACGCTTTGGTTTAAGAATGGACTTCCGGAACGGATCAAGTTTGTAAACCAAGGTACCACTGTAGATTATTTCCCAACTGGTAACTCAAGATCTGGCAAAGCATGTTCTCCTTCATGGAGAGCATGGGTTGCAGTGGGGTTAACCAGACACCCCCGTTGCTGGGCAAGTTGGCTTGGTTGGCCCAAAGTGTGATTGGACTCCTCAGGTTGCTGGGGAGAGTTTGATGTTGCCAAATTTGATTGACAGCCTGGGTTGAATAGATTCCCTGTGCGCAGCGTCAAGCTTTTTCTTTTTGCTGTGCACATCGGATCACCCGCCCACCCTCCCTAATTTTTGGGCGTTCGTTGCGTTTGACCTTGCTATGCCTGTCATGGTGTCATCTGTTTTGGGGGCAGGGATCTGGTAGGAATTTTGTGCATTTGGCTGATTGGCTGATGCCATTTGGTTTTTGCCTACTGTGTAGCAAATCATAACAACTTGTAAGGTTGCGGTTAGGCCTTGGTTTTAGAAAAAATTGGTTGGTGGAGGGATATGGATTGGCTGTGCCTGCCCCTCCAATGCTGTTGCTTGCTTACTTCATAAAATATATATACTGTTGCTTGCTTACTTCATAAAATATATATACTGCTTGATTTTAGAAAAAACCTCAGAGTTTGTTAGACTAAAGTCCAGCAAAACAAAATTAAGTGCAACTTTCCCCCAAAAAGCACTTTAAATACAGAGTAGCCCCGTGTTAAAGCACCATTTATATATCATCTCCAAAAGCCAATTAGCATTTACATTTGCAACAGGCTTGGCTTTGGGAATACATTTGCAAACAAACAAACTTAATTAATTACTTTTTTACACAATTTGGGGTTTAGAATATATCTTGTTCGATCCCTCCTTCAGTTCTTTGGCCCTGATCTGTGGAGGAGGAAGTGGGGCGCCAGAAGCTCAAGGAGGGGTCCTCGGTTTACCTGTGAAGTTTCAGGGAGTGATATTAATGGAGATGAGCAGGATCCCCTTACCTCTGCAAAGTTCTTCTAATATCCTAGAAGGGAAAAGAGGAAACTCAGAATAGAATTCACTGGATAGGTATGGATGCATCTAACAATTCTGGTTTCTCTCCATTATTTTCCAATCTTAAGTTCAGTTCTTTTTTATTTTAAATGTTCCTAGGTATCCCATGTATCTTGGCTAGTGGGGAATTTGTGGATTACTGTTCCAACTGAAAGAGTTGCTTTTTCTGAGATATCCTGAACTTTAACAAAGTTAGCTAAGCAGCTTCACACTACTTAGCTAAATCAGGTACTGCCAATCCTCTCTTCTGTGGGACAGTTTGCATATTAACATTATCAACTCTGGGCACTTACATTGCCAAATAAAATTATCTATACTGTTCTGTCAGCTTTTCAATTCCCTCAGGTCAACCAAGAGAGGAAGCGTAAGAAACAAAACCCAAAAACCTGGCAGTATTGTCATTCTTATTGCACTGATCTTTGCTTTTCATAGAATTTTACTGTTGGAAGGTATTCCAAGGATAATCTAACCAAGATGATTTTAACAGATGCATCCCTTGGCTAGTGCTTCCCCCCAACACTGCCATTCCGTGAGGGGGCCAGGGGTGTGGTGACAAGACCCCTGGCACCAGGCAGGGTAGGATCCCTGCAAGGGGGCGCCTGGCTCGCACCCCCTCAAAATCATGTGCCTGAGGGGAAGAAAGCTTTGGTAGGGACTGGGAAAGCACTGCCCTGTGCCTGGAAAGAGTGCAGCAAAAGGTAAGTGTGGTTAAACCATTAGAGAGGAACTTTGGGCCGTTCCTGCCACAGTCTCACCTGCAGGAGTTCACTCGCTGGCTGCTGACTCTTCTCCTCCATCTCCCAGATGCTCCATTCAAGAGAGGAGAGTTCCTCTGAGAGTCTGGCCAAGTGCTTCTCCCTTCTTCTTGTGATCTCCCCCTCCATCTCTTCTATCTCATTCAGCAGACGCTTTTCTTGTTCTTCCAGAAAGTGGTGCAGTTGTTTGAACTTCTGCATGGTCTTTTGCCTCTCAGTTTCTGTTGATTTCTGCAAGAGGCAGGAAGAAGAAGCAAAAGAAGAGGCCAGAGTCTTTAGAAAGACCTTCATTAACAATGTTATGGTAAATCACTCAGGAATGGGGCTACATCATGACTTGGGACTCAGCTACACTGGACTAATAAGGGTATATATGCATTACAAACATGTGACACCAGGGGGCCCCTATAGAGTTGTGATCTGTCCCAATGAGAAATTGCACTGAGAACTAATTTGTAAAATAGTGTTTTTTATAGTGTTTTCCATATCAGTATAGATCCAGCCTTGGTCCTTCAAGTATACCTGGATCTCTTAGTAGTAACTGTGACACTTACAAGCAGGCTGTTGCTTTCTTCTCCTACTTCTGCTTCATAAGCCAGAATTTTCTCTCTCTCTCTCTTCAGATGCTCCAGGCGATCACAGATGAGTGTCTAAAGAGAAAACCAAATATCAGATTGGATTAGGACTGGGAGTGGGGACCTTCAGTATTCTACATATATTTTTATTGTGTGGTCCCCCACTATTAGATATTTATCTGATTATTGCTCTGAGAGCTTCTAGGGTTTTTTCTGTTTGTTTGTTTTTTGCTGTACATTTAAAATTCAAGGCTCATTTGAGAACTTTCATTCTATTACTCTTATTAACCAGCATGATTATTATTATTATTACTACTACATTACACCGGAGCCCTTTGGCACAAGTGCAGAAAAATATCCCCCTGATAATTGTTCTGGGAGCTTCTAGGATTTTTTTTGCTGTACGTTTAAAATTCAAGAGTTGCTTGAGAACTTTCATTCTATTACTCTTATTACATAACATTATTATTACTACATTACACAGGAACCCTTTGGCACAATTGCAGAAAAAATGGTGCTTTAAAAAACAAGATAACATTTTTAAAAGTTGCCTTTGAAGCAGAACAAACAGAGACTAGGGCCAATTTTTGATTACAGATTAGCAATTTATTATGTTTGCTTCATAGCCACATTGACAGCATATTCTGCACACAGACACACAGAAAGATATGAAAGTGTTGTGTAAGCAAGTGTCAAAATGACTTCCTACCTTGTATTCCTGGGCAACCTCTTCCTTGAGAACCACAGTGTGTGATTTATGTTCTGGGGATCGCTCACAAACCCAACACACCAATTCTTCATCTTCCTTGCAGAACAAGTGGAGTTTTTCCTTGTGTCTCTTACACAGATCATTTCCCCCTTTATTTGGTGCCGTGATTTTTATTTTTTCCACTATATTGGCCAGCTGCCAATTGGGGCGGAAACTCCCTCTCTGCATCCGGGCTTTGCAGACGGGACACTCCAAGTCCCCTACCTGCATTGGTTCCCATGTGTCACAATACTTTACAATGCAGTCCCGGCAGAAGTTGTGACCACAGTCCACGGTCACAGGGTCTGTCAAATATTCCTTGCAGATGGGGCATGTGGCTTCTTCTCTGATATCCGTGGATGAGGATGAGCCCATGATAGAGGAAGAGTCTGTGGCTTTGTTGAGATGAGAGGCAGGGAAATGCCTATAAGGTAGAAAGTATTCAGTATTGAGCGTTTCCACACCCTTCCAGTAAAACTAACTCTGCATTTCACTTTCTTATGAAACATATCTTCCATAATAGGTCCTCACACATTAAGGTGCTCAGACATAGTAGGCCCACACTCACCACAGAAAACCAATCCTTCAGCCTTCAAAAAAATTGGAAATACTCCCATAAAAACTAGAACTTGTATTTGAGTGTATAAAATTTAGACAATTCACAAAGCAAGAGTGAGGCCATCTTTAGCCTCCAGCTGAACTGTGGGACCCCTCCACGTAGGTAGAAGGAACTTCTTGGTAAAATCATTCTTCCATAACTCAGTATATAATACCTTTATACTTTCAAATCACTGTATTTGAAAAGGGGCCAGTTTTTGTCAATAAACTCTGACACCAAGGTATTCACCATTTCCAAAGTACGCTCTGGCAAGCCCCAGAAAAACAATTAGCATGTATTGTTCAGATTTCTGAGTGACAGATTTATAAACATGCTGTACAAAAAGAATATTCTGAGCATGGTCTGATTTACAAGTGCAACCCTTTTCTGTGTTGTTTGTACAGGCAACTCCCCGTCCACGTCACTCGCCATGTTGGCAGAGTGCATGCAAGTCTGTCCCCATTCTGGGCCCCAAACAGTGTGTGCACGTTCACACGCCAATCAAACACACACAAAATGCTTGGTGCTGTACCTGTATGATGACTTTCGGTGGTCCTGGGTTTCTAAAATCTAAACTTTCTTAAAAGTTTTGTTTTGGGTCCCCTCACTGCCTTGCAGGGTGGGGGCGGGAGGGGGAGGACTCTTTTGCAACAGACATCAAATATTTTCTTTGCTTTCCTCCACTGGTTCCTCCCTCCACTCATTCTTCTCTGGTGATAATGGACTTAAGGGATGCTGGGTCCCTTGATGGAGAGCTGGGCTTTAAAAGTCAACCCCAAATTTTTGTATAACAGCCCCACTGCCTGAAACTGTAAAACTCAAATGAAAAATCAGTTTGCACATTCATTCATCATTGACCTACAAGATCACCTAACCCCATACGTGCCCACTTGACTGCTTCGATTGGAGGAATTGGCACTTTTACTAGTGCCACATAATACCTGTCCTACATCTGTCAGAACTCAATCATGTAGTGTAGTGGCACGAAAACATTGGAGCTACCTTCCTATTGATCCCAAGCAGGCACCTTCAGAGTCTTCTTTTCAGTGCCTTCTTTTCAGTGCCTTATTTAGACAAGACAACCCAGATGATCCCCTTCATGGATCGCTGCCTTGCCGTGGCGAAGGGGCTTGAAGAACTCAGAGAAGCTATGAACTATGCCGAGCAGGGCACCCAAGATGAACAGGTCATAGTGGAGAGTTTTGACCAAACGTGATCCACCTGGAGGAGGAACCGGCAAGCCACTCCAGTATCCCTGCCAAGAAAACTCCATGGACAAAGAGGCGTCCAACATGCTACTGGGGAAGAGCGGAGGACAAGTACAAGTAGATCCAGAGCTGATGAAGCAGCTGGGCTAAAGCCGAAAGGACGTTCAGCTGCGGATATGCCTGGAAGCGAAAGGAAAGTCCAATGCTGTAAAGAAAAATATTGCATAGGAACCTGGAATGTAAGAACCATGAACCTGGGTAAGTTGGATGTGGTCAAAAATGAGATGGCAAGAATAAATATTGACATCCTGGGCATCAGTGAACTAAAATGGATGGGAATGGGCGAATTCAGTTCGGATGACCATCATATCTACTACTGTGGGCAAGAAACCCGCAAAAGAAATGGAGTGGCCCTCATTGTCAACAAAAGAGTTGCAAAAGCAGTACTGGGATGCAATCTCAAAAATGATAGAATGATCTCGATACAAATCCAAGGCAGACCTTTTAACATAACAGTAATCCAAGTTTATGCACCAACTACTGGTGCGGAAGAAACTGAAATTGACCAATTCTATGAAGACTTACAACACCTTATAGAAGTGACACCAAAGAAGGATGTTCTTCTCATTATAGGGGATTGGAATGCTAAAGTAGGGAACCAAGAGATAAAAGGAACAACTGGCAAGTTTGGCCTTGGAGAGCAAAATGAAGCAGGGCAAAGGCTAATAGAGTTCTGTCTAGAGAACAAGCTGGTCATCACAAACACACTTTTCCAACAACACAAGAGACGACTCTACACGTGGACATCACCAGATGGGCAGCATCGAAATCAGATTGATTATATTCTCTGCAGCCAAAGATGGAGAAGCTCGATACAGTCAGCAAAAACAAGACCTGGAGCTGACTGTGGCTCAGATCATCAGCTTCTTATAGCAAAATTCAAGCTTAAACTGAAGAAAGTAGGAAAAACCACTGGGCCGGTAAGATACAATCTAAATCAAATCCCTTATGAATACACAGTGGAAGTGAGGAACAGGTTTAAGGATTTAGATTTGCTGGACAGAGTGCCTGAAGAACTATGGATGGAGGCTCGCAACATTATACAGGAGGCAGCAACGAAAACCATCCCAATTAAAAGGAAATGCAAGAAAGCAAAATGGCTGTCCAATGAGGCCTTACAAATAGCGGGGGAGAGAAGGCAAGCAAAATGTGAGGGAGATAGAGAAAGATACAGGAAATTGAATGCAGATTTCCAAAAAATAGCAAGGAGAGATAAGAAGGCCTTCTTAAACGAGCAATGCAAAGAAATAGAGGAAAACAACAGAATGGGAAGAACCAGAGATCTGTTCAAGAAAATTGGAGATATGAAAGGAACATTTCGTTCAAAGATTACCATAATAAAGGACAAAAGTGGTAAGGACCTAACAGAAGCAGAAGACATCAAGAAGAGGTGGCAAGAATACACAGAGGAATTATACTAGAAAGATATGGATGTCTCGCAAACCCCAGGTAGTGGGGTTGCTGACCTTGAGCCAGACATCCTGGAGAGTGAAGTCAAATGGGCCTTAGAAAGCACTGCTAAAAATCAAGGCCAGTGGAAGTGATGGTATTTCAGCTGAACTATTTAAAATTTTAAAAGATGATGCTGTTAAGGTGCTACACTCAATATGCCAGCAAGTTTGGAAAACTCAGCAGTGGCCAGAGGATTGGAGAAGATCAGTCTACATCCCAATCCCAAAGAAGGGCAGTGCCAAAGAATGCTCCAACTACCGTACAATTTCACTCATTTCACACGCTAGCAAGGTTATGCTTAAAATTCTACAAGGAAGGCTCAAGCAGTATGTGGACCGAGAACTCCCAGAAGTGCAAGCTGGATTTAGAAGAGGCAGAGGAACCAGAGACCAAATTGCAAACATGCGCTGGATTATGGAGAAAGCTAGAGAGTTCCAGAAAGACATCTACTTCTGCTTCATTGACTATGCAAAAGCCTTTGACTGTGTCGACCACAGCAAACTATGGCAAGCTCTTAAAGAAATGGGAGTGCCTGATCACCTCATCTGTCTCCTGAGAAATCTCTATGTGGGACAAGAAGCTACAGTTAGAACTGGATATGGAACAACTGATTGGTTCAAAATTGGGAAAGGAGTACGACAAGGCTGTATATTGTCTCCCTGCTTATTTAACTTATATGCAGAATTCATCATGCGAAAGGCTGGGCTGGATGAATCTGAAGCCGGAATTAAGATTGCTGGAAGAAATATCAACAACCTCAGATATGCAGATGACACAACCTTGATGGCAGAAAGTGAGGAGGAATTAAAGAACCTTTTATTGAGGGTGAAAGAGGAGAGCGCAAAATATGGTCTGAAGCTCAACATCAAAAAAAACGAAGATCATGGCCACTGGTCCCATCACCTCCTGGCAAATAGAAAGAGAAGAAATGAAGGCAGTGAGAGATTTTACTTTCTTGGGCTCCATTATCACTGCAGATGGTGACAGCAGCCACGAAATTAAGAGACGCCTGCTTCTTGGGAGGAAAGCAATGACAAACCTAGACAGCATCTTAAAAAGTAGAGACATCACTTTGCCAACAAAGGTCCGTATAGTAAAAGCTGTGAGAGTTCAGAACTTAACTGGTTAAGTGTTCTGAGATGTGCGTCACTTTCTGACGTCAGCTCTAGAAGCTAAGGAGGAGCTTGTTCCTGTACTTTCTGTTGTTCTCTCTGTGTTTGAGAGAGACGGACATGTTCTCTCTGTGTGTCTTGAGAGAGACGGACATATTTGCTATGGCTGCAAGCAGCGATGGGCTGAAATGTTTCGATAAAGAGCTGTAAATAGACGAACCTGTCTGTGTATGCTTGCATGGAGAAAAGGGAGAAAAAGACTGCTTTACACCGCTGTATGCTACTCTGCTAAGCCGTGGCTAAAGAGCCAGCAGAATTTGTTGCGCAGCTAGGAAGGAAGTGTGCTGGACGCTGTAAACGACTGATTGGGATCATAAAGCTATCAGAGGCCACGGCTCAACGATCAAGCTCCAAAGATCGTTATCTTTCACAAAAGCTATGGTTTTCCCAGTATTGATGTATGGAAGTGAGAGCTGGACCATAAAGAAGGCAGATCGCCGAAGAATTGATGCTTTTGAATTATGGTGCTGGAGGAGACTCTTGAGAGTCCCATGGACTGCAAGAAGATTGAAATATACTCAGAGTCGCAAAGTGATTTCATGCTCTTTATTCAGCTCATAGTAGTGAGGAGGAAATGAATGAATGTCCCCTCAAAGTATCTGCTTTATATACATTATTTACACAATGGGCTGCACATGATTGGCTAATTCCGGAATTCTACTCTAAGCCAATCAGGTTGTGGATTCACTTCAATCTGGAGCATGATTGGGTGGTTTCTGCCAACCAATCATACTGCTGCATTGTTCTAGGACTAATCAGACTGCTGCATTCTGAATCCTATTGTTCTAGGACCAATCAGACTGCTGCCTTTTGGATCCTATTGTTCTAGGACCAATCAGACTGCTGCAGTTTGGATCCTATTCAACTCAGTACATAACAAAGATCAAACCTCTCCATTCTTAAGGAAATCAGCCCTGAGTGCTCACTGGAAGGAAAGATCGTGAAGCTGAGGCTCCAATACTTTGGCCACCTCATGAGAAGACTCCCTGGAAAAGACCCTGATGTTGGGAAAGATGGAGGGCACAAGGAGAAGGGGACGACAGAGGACGAGGTGGTTGGATAGTGTCTTCGAAGCTACAAACATGAGTCTGACCAAACTGCGGGAGGCAGTGGAAGACAGAAGTGCCTGGCGTGCTCTGGTCCATGGGGTCACGAAGAGTCGGACACGACTAAACGACTAAACAACAACAACAAACCCAGATGATTAGAAAGTTTCTATGGCTTTTCAATTGTTTTAGTCTAGCCTACTGCAGTTTTAACTTTTTGAATGTTTTAAATTATAGTTTTAATTTTTAAGGGAAAATTTAATTGTTTTTATCTTTTTCATAAACTGCTTTGAGGTTCTTCTACAATCAGGCAGTATTTTGTTAAATAAATAAAACATCTGTAGCCAAAGCCATTACAAAGTAAAATATATAAAAAATGATGAAACACGTTGAGCAGTTAAAATAACTATTAAAACAAGGCAGTCTGTCAAATGAAAACATGCTCCGCTGAAGAATTGAACTTATCATCCCCACAAACCTTCCTCCTTAAAATTGCCAGGTTAAAGCAAAACAGGTCACCTTTTCAGAAATGTGTGCCTGATTCATGTATTCACTATCCAGTAGAAAGAATTATGGAGCTCCATGAAATATGGAAAGGTCCCTCAGTCATTGAGTGGGACATAATCTCACGTTCATGTGCAGGTCCACTTTCCTGGCGCTGCATCAAGAGTGGCCCAGGAATGGCACCAAGGTGACAAACAAGGACAGAAGCCATTGCAGGGCTCCAAGCCTTCCTTTGGGTGCCCAGCCAACATCTCCATTGACACCCATAGGAGCTCCTCTCCCAGAGCTAACAGCATTCCCATAGGGGCTTGACTTTCAGCTGAATGGTGGGGGGAGGCAAGGAAGAGGAACGGTTAAAAGGCTCTTCTATACGCATTGGGAACTGAATGAAAATAGACCTGCTTGGGCCAAGGGCAGCCTGGGAACATGCAATGGGGTTTGGTTGTCAGATACTCACCCCCAGAATAGCTTCTCTTGTGGTCAGGGAGATGGTGGTTACCTTTCCTTCTTCTTCCCAGCCGTTCTTTCTCCTGTCTCCTTGCCCCTTCTTTAGGGAGGGCCAAAGGGTGTGCACTTTGTACAGCTGTGACGACAACTTGCAACTGTTATTTTCTTCTGCTGGGAGATCTCAGCTTCCTTTTGTCCTCCTAACAGAACAACCATTTGCTCACCACCTCATCTCATCCCAAACATGAATGACTCTTTTTCAAAAAGAATAAGAAAAAACCGGCCTTTGGCATATATTTTTTAATTGTATAAAACAATGCCATTCCCCCCCTAAACAGGTATTTTTATCAGCTACCATAAATGTGGCATTGCTTGGTTAATAAGTGATAGCTTTGAACTTTGTTTGAATGTTCCACCACACCCATTTTGTTCAGGATGCAGAAAATGAATTATTTTTCACTTCCTGCTTTGGACTCCTGACTCTTCCCCTCCTATCCGTAATGCTATCAGGGAAGCACTTTAGGGCAGACCCGACCCCAGGGACCCAATCAGGGCTCAGCCACACTTCTGCTTGCTGTTTGCAGCTGAATTGGGGAAAAGATCAATTGGTTTTTCTGAGGATTGACATTTGTTCCTAATTCAGTGGGTTTTCCTAGGGAAAGCAGAGGGGCAAACAAGAAACTGCTTTGACCCATGCTTAGACAGCACGGGAGAAACTTCTGTCCCTGGCCTGCTACAAATCATCGTCCGGTGCAACCAGTGCTGTTTCAGTCCCATGATGGGAATTGCAATCAGAAGGGGTCCATTTCATCCACATTTCCAGTTTCCAATTTGGGGTGAGATTTATTGGGCTGGGCTTTTTCTCTGCATTGAGGGCAGGAAGGCTGTGGGCCCACCACCCCACAGTCCTGGCTCAAGCAGCCTCAGCTGAAATCGCCCCCCCCCCCCCGTGTTCACTGGATACAGGTTATCCAGGCAGCACAGAGATCCTGGACGGAACCCCCAGAACCAGCCATGGCTGCTGCTTCGCAGTGAAGGCACAGCTGACTTTCACTTTCTCAGTTCTCACTCTGTGGGAGTTCCCTGTGTGCAAATGACTCGCTATCTCAGGGCTGATGTGCTTGGCTGTTGCTGTTTTTATCCTGGCAGGTCTTGAGCAGCCTCGGTTGCTTTGCATTGCTTCTGATGCCTGTATACTGAGGGAGTATGTTGTCCTTAGGGGTGATATGTAAATTCTTTTTGAATGAATAAGAGAATGCAAATCACGAGCATTGTGGGGAAGCAGACTCTGCTTTGAGAAAGAAGTGCTTAGCGGAGACTGCTCTTTCTTCCTGGCCTGGACATAATAATACCCTGCTCGGTTCTGGGATCTGAACTGGCTGGGAGCTGACTTCAGGCACCAGGCCAAACAGCAGACCAATTCTGTGTTTCAAAGATATCTGCAGACTTGACATGCAAGCTGGCAACATCCACCTGCCATTTTGTTTCCCTTGAAGGTAATTGCAGTGCCTAGAGACAGACAGACAGACAGACAGGTCATGTATCCATAGCAGCGGCCAGAGGAGGAATGACCACTAGGAGGAGCGTCGACAGAAGAAACGCCCTGGTGCATCTGCAGCAGCACAACTAGACGCCTTCATTTGCCCCAGCTGACACAAAACATGTCTTTCCTGCATCGGTCTCTATAGCCACAGCAGGTGCTGCAATCTTCCAACTGTAGCACCCTGCTTGTGGTTAACACTTAGCTGGAATGAAATATTCAACGCAGCAATAGAGAAATTAAAATAATAATTTATTTGTCAGACAAATAAATGAGAGGCACAGTGGTATATGGTTACCAAAGCTCTGCCCCCTCCAGTCCTGATGGCCAGCACTTATATTTCCTCAGCCCAGCCCCCTTGCTCCTCCTTTGGCTACCTCTGTCCAATCAGCCTGGTTGAAATTCCTATTGGCTGTTTGCTAGAACCAATCATAAAAGATACACCCATTTCCTATTACCTTTTATGGGAGACAAAGAGCTATATTTCCTTCTATCCATAAATGGCAGACAAGTAGCCATATATCTTACATTTGCCTCGACAAGGCACCTTAATTACCAGATCACCTTTTGCCCCTGTTGCCCCTGCATTCCAAAAAAAATAAAATAAAAATAAATGGCTAAAACAAATGGCTCGTGGTATTAAATTCTATCTAAACAGAGATCTTGGGTTCACATTCTCACACACCATCAATGAAATAAGAATCTAACATAAGAATCTGACATTTCTTACTTTCTAAATCCTTTGCCTAATTACATTAAGCCAACAAATCTCATACATAACATAGATAGCTTTTTAGAAGAAAAGGCCTTTGCAAAGTAAAAAGAAACTCAGTAAAAAAAACAGCTTCAAAAGAAGCCTCTTCAGTTTACACCCCCCCTTTCCCAGCCAGCTGCTTTTCCCATTAGCTCTTGCCAAAATTTATTGCCCTTTAATTCTCTCAGTATACCTTACCTTAGGAAAATATGGCTAAAGTCTGATGGGAGGTACATGGTATTATTTTCTGTTGAACAATAAATCTTACTATTTACCAACTCTTAATTAGTGTTTTTGCAGCTTGATTGTATTCTGTAATATGTAGGGTCAGTGTAACATTTGCTCCCAGCCTGTAATTCCCTTTTACAACTTTGAGAAACTTGTCTCCTGCTACTGCTATAAATCAGGGGGGGCCCTTGTTCAGGAGAGCAGAAAGATAAACAACTGCCAAAGTACTTAGCCAGCTGGTTTCTGCCTGGCATGAAACATACAAACATTTGCAAATATATCTTTAAGCTCATTTTAAAATACAGGCCTTGATCAGATGCCTCTCAACAAGCTTGACCTCGCCCAGAGACGCACTCCTCCACTGCATCCCAAGAAAGATGGATGCCAGCTTTGAATATATTAAAACAGTAGGTAAAAATGGGTTTTCTTTTTCTTTTTCTACTCTTGTGGGCCTCAGCCCACATTCACCCAGAATTGGAGCTCTCAGCAATCATTCCTCTCCAGCACAGAATGCAAACACTCCCAGGATTTATGCATATTCCTTTTATTGTGTATCTGTGATGATTTCTGCGCATGATGCTATCTGGGATGTCTATGCAATCCCAGTTTCAATACTATTTGTGCCCACAAAGGTTCGCAGTCTTCATATTAATTGCTTCATTTCTGATCAGTCCTGAGTACTGTCACTTCCTGCTGAAATCCTATAAATGTTTCATACCAGAAATGTTCTGTTGTGGGTTTTTCTTTTGGTCCCCTTTTATTCCATTACAGCCCAATTTACCTCTCCAAATGGCAATAATGGGGTAGCATTCTGGAAGTATCACGGAATAGCTACTCAAGTTGCTGCATAGATGGTCCAGCATGAATCCATGGCTAATGCACTATTATTGCATCAATGGCATCTTGCAACACACATCCGCAAAAGCCCTCCAGTCTGAAGGGGCCCCTCAACAGCCTGCAAGGGAGGTTTGGGAGCTTTTTTTTTAATATGGTTTCATTTTTTTGGCTTTCATATACCTCCCAAATAACCATGCACTCTGGGCTGTTCACAAATTCAAATATAACTGAATAAAAGTCAACAACAGGAAACCTGTACAATCACCAGAACCACAATCATGTAAAACGATAAAAATCAAGATAAGATAATGATCAATTAATACAGCACTAAAAACCAACAAGAGATAAAACAAAATATTTACAAGAATTCAAGTATATTAAACCATAATTATTAAAAACCAGGGTGGGGGGAGGGAGAGAAAATGCAGGTGATGCTGAAAAGACCCTCTTTGGGGGAGCATCGTACATTTAGGACCAAAAGGAAGACACCATGCGAATTATAAAGGGCAGACATAGCCAAGTTGCTGGACTACAACTCCCATCATCTCTGAATTCAGTGAGATTTCTTTCTGAGGAAGTGTGGAGATGGGGAGGCTGCATTTGCAAAGGGTTGGAAGTTGGGGACTCACCACAACTTAACACAGACAGTCTTATTTCCTTCCTGCCTGAGATCCACAAGGCTATGAGCTTTAGTTGCAAAGTGGGTGGAAGGATTGTTCTCCAGTGATCTATCAATGCCATCATGTGGGCATTTTAACAGCTGGCAGAGGTCTTGTCATGAGAGAAAGGTGAACAACAAAACCAGGATTGCAGGGGGTGGCGGGTGAATCATTTTGAGGAATAGGTTGTTTACTGGGACGGTTAAAGTGTTTCCCTCTCTTTATAGGACTCCACTGCATAGGAAATTCTGGAAAAGGGAAGGGAAAAGAAAATTCCAATTTGTTTTGTTGTTACCTCCGAGTGTGACTGGGTTGACTCCTCTCACAGGGCATCTGCAAAGACGTCAATTCTACTCTTAACAGGAGATCCTGAGGTGGGTTTCATTTCCCCACAGACAAAAGAAAGGGAGGAGGGTCTCCCCAGAGAATGTGGCTCCTGAGAATGTGTGGAGTTCAGCCCCTGAGTCAGCATTAGAAAGAGACACATATCCCTCTTCATAGTCCAGAGTCACTCGGATCCTCCTGGGTTCCTCACTCAGGGACAGAGGAAAGTAATCAGGGGATGTGAAGGCCCTGTACTCGCCAAACCACTTCCCCACAACCCAGACCCCTCCCTCAGGCCTTAAGGGGAAGAAGCCCTTTCTCTGCACAGACTTCTTGGCGACCCCCAAAGTCCACCTCTCTCCCTCCTTTACAGTGACTTCCCAGAAATGTCTGCCTGCTGTGAATCCCTCATATCCCAACACACAAGGCCAGGAATTGAATCTCTCAAGTTTGTCGGGCAGGTCTTGCTCTTTGTCTCCGCATCTCACGCTTTTCCGATCCTCGGACAGGATGAGCCTGGGATGGGCTGTGTCTGGATCCAGAGTGACATTTGCTGTTGAGAGAAGATGAGGAAAAGAGAAGTGAGTCAGAATCAGCCAAGAGTCAGAGACAGACATCCTGATCCAAAATAACACCAAGAAGAAGCAGATTCCTTCTCAGATAAATGGGACTTCCTCACGTTCCATTCAGGATTGGGACACTCCCCTCTTTCTCCCAGACTAACCTCAGGATAAATACCTTCCTTGTGGGTTTTTAAATACTTCTTTTTGTTTCATTTTACTCAACATATTTTATTGTTTCCCTCCTGTCAATTCAGTCACTCTTCGAGAAGCAAAACAGCCCAGAAAATATTCCCTCAGCTCTTCTATGCAGCGAAGGGGAAGAGAGATGGATGGGGGCAAGAGGAGAAAAATGGTCCTCCTTTGACTCTCTCTGTGTGAATTGCCCATTTGGGGCTTTCAGAGGCTTACATTGAAATTAGGGGGAAGAAATCAAATTAGGTAACCTAACAAATTCTCTTCCCTTGCAAACCTCCAGCATTGTTTTCTTACAAACATGATACCCACTACTCATGCATTTATTGTCCTAAAGGAGGCTAAAGTCTATCTGACTAAGAGTTAAAAGATTTTGACCTTGGCAACAGTGATCCTAAAGTTTCTTTATTGTCCTGAAAATGCACCTGCATTTTTATATCTAAGCATTTTGAAACTAGCTGTGCAGAGACTGAATCCAGCACTTTATAGCACATCAAGGACAAATTTTAAATATAATTGTTTTAATTGGTAAACAATGAAAATAAGATTGTTTTATGTTATTGCTTTCCACCTTATGTTTTTAGCTGTTCAGGGGAAAAGGCGGGATATAAATTAATAATAATAATAATAATAATAATAATAATAATAATAATATAGAAAAACAAATATATAATTTTGCTGTGTTTATAGTATATTTGCCTGCAAGATGGAGTGGAGTCCCCACCAAAAATGGTCCTTTCTATAGCAACCCTAAGCTCTGCACAGGCAGAGAACCCAAAGGTGTGACTGCAAGGAAATCACAAAGAGGAACTCAATACATTCTTATTTTATTTTGGATAGTGTTTCCTATGTAATTTGAGATCCTGCTAATGGTTGATTTTAATCATGGTAATGTAGACATGATTTAAATTCTGTTAACTCATTTGTATTAATAGCTTATTTGTATTTTAAATTTCTTCCTTATATATGTTGTATTCCAGTAGAATAACAATCAAGTAACAGTCAGGTGTCAAGTAACAGAGAAACATATGCTGTTGGGAGGGAAATGAAGAAAAGAGAGGCAGAATCAGTCAAGAGATGGAATGGGGCATCCAGATCCAAGAAACACCCCAGGAACCAGAGTCCCTCTTAGATAAATGGGGCTTCATCGCATTGCATTCAGGACTGAGTCTTCCATTGAAATCTGGGGAGGGTAGCAAATGAGACAACCTAACAGATTTAATTCCCTTGTGAGCCCCCAGTGTTGGTTTTTTTTTACAACCACAATACCACTACACACACATTTGCAGGCTAAAGGCTATTTGACTAAGATTTATAAAATGTTGACTCTGGCAGCAGTGATCTTAAAGCTCCTTGATTGTCCTGAAAACATACTAGCATCTTTAAGCATTTTGAAGCAAGCTTGCAGAAACTTGGCAGTTTTAGCACATCAAGGACATGTTGGCTGTAGTGGGAGCATACTCGTTAAGACTGTCATATTTAA
The DNA here is from genome assembly GCF_964252035.2 of Podarcis erhardii. Lineage (NCBI taxonomy): Eukaryota > Metazoa > Chordata > Lepidosauria > Squamata > Lacertidae > Podarcis > Podarcis erhardii. The sequence continues at coordinate 116,254,678 of NC_138498.1, read as the reverse complement.
AATAGTAACTACCTTTACCCACAATGTTGTTGTGGGTCCCCCCCCCCCCGCTAAGTGGTTGAGGTTTTCTAAGGAAATATTCAGGGGGGGGGAGGGGCAAAGGAAGGTGTTGTGACACCCGGAGCACATGTGCATACGATGTATGGCACATACGTAGCGACGCCACACATACGCTGTATAATGGTTTGCCACCAGTGCCACTCTAGCGCCATATTGATTGTCCTGGGATCCCTCCATTGCCGCTGCAGGTTGTAGCAGCGCCAGCGGGATCCCGGCACCGTCCAGTGTTGGAGTGGCACTGGTGGCAAACTGCTATACAGAGTATGTGTGGTGTCGCTATGTACTGCACATGTTTGCAATGCCACACATGCGTTGTACTTAGCAGTTTGCTGCTGGCACCAGGATCCTCAGCTCGCAGCTGCAGTCGCGAACGGAGGATCCTCCAAATCTAATGCGCACCTCAATTTTCAATACCTTGAAACCAAAAAAAGTATTTGTGGGTGAATGTAAATGTGCAATCAAATGTAATGGGCACTCTAATTTTTGCAATGTAATTTGACCATAACTGTGGGTGTGTGGACTACTCATTTAATTAAAACAGAGCAAAAGTGCCAATTAACAGTCCAATCATGTTTAATGTGGAGAAGATCAAAGAATCCAGTAAGAGCAAAAGGGGAAGGAGAATTGTGTTATTCTCCCTCTCTTAGAATAACACAAAGGACAGGACAGATCACAATCCCATTGAAATACCAGTCCCAAACCCCACCTTGAATTTGGTCCTTCACCTAAAATTTACCTTTCTGAAGCAGTCTGGGTAACAGATCATCTGAAGAAGCAAAGAGATATAAAGTTTAAGAAATACACTTTTATAACTCAAATAATTTCACAGCAAAAAATTCACTTCATAACATATTTTGGACTAATAAAATCCCTGCAGCCATTCTTCATTACCTTTTATTTTCTCCATCCCAACATATAGAATAGGATTAGCAGCCCTGAATTCTGAGATCTTCCTCTTCAATTCTAGTGGGAAAGTCAGTGGATATTCAGATGTCCCCATCTGCGCACACCTGATGGGAAAAATACATGTTAACCCATTTCAAATCCAGAATTTCTGAGGGCAGCAAAAGAAAGGAATTGAGAGGAGGAAAGAAACTGTAGAAAGCCAAGAGGGAGAGACAGAGGAATGGAGTCACAGAGAGGGGAAGATTCCTCCTTACTAGGGACTCCAAAGCCAGACAACTGAGGGCCAAAGGAGCAGCCCTTTGTCGGAATCTCTTCACTTACATCTACTCAAATGGAGAAATAAAATAAAATCAAGTGATTCCATCCTGCTCAGAGTTTTTCCATTTCAGCTGCATTGCCTACAACAGGCAAGAAAGATGTGGAGGAGTTAAAGATGGTTGCTGTTGTTGACAAAAGTGAAATATTCCTTCTATCCTGGCCTTCTCTGGTCCATGGGGTCACGAAGAGTCGGGCACAACTAAACGACTAAACAACAACATCCTCTTATCATGAACCCAAGTGACACCTTGAAGTTACATACTGCAGTTGGGATATGTTCAGGAGTGTGGCAAACACCCCAACTCCTGCTCCCCGTTTTTAGCCCCACTGGTGACAGGTAATAGTGTGGGACTCTGGGGAATAATCCCACAGATGGTGCATAGGACAGGTTTTTGTGTGGGACTGAGTGGGGCAGCCATCACGGAGTTTGCTGATGGTGTGGCAAACCTAGATACTGTGAAGTATTATCATTATCATTAGTATTCATTTCATTTCTATTCCACTTAATAATCTTCATATTATATTCTTTCCCAGTTTACCTGTGAAGTTTCAGGGAGTGATATTAATGGAGTTGAGCAGGATCCCCTTACCTCTGCAAAGTTCTTCTAACATCCTAGAAAGGGAAAGAGGAAAGTCAGAATGGAATTCACTGCCTACCACAGGCCCTGTAATGAAGACCCATCAGCCCCTGCAATGGATGCCCTCTGGGGTGAATCTGCCTAGCATATACCAAAGTTCTCAATAGCTATGGATGCATCTAACAATTCTGGTTTCTCTCCACTATTTTCCAATCTTCAGTTCTTTTTTATTTTAAATGTTCTTATGAAAATCAATGAGATCTCCTCTGTCTTTCCTAGGTTTCCCTACTATCTCGGCCAGTGGGGAATTTATGGATAACTCTTCCAACTGAAAGAGTTCCTTTTTCTGAGATATCCTGAACTTTAACAAAGTTAGCTAAGCAGCTTCACACTACTTAGCTAAATCAGGTACTGCCAATCCTCTCTTCTGTGGGACAGCTTGCATAGTTACATTATCCACTCTGGGACACTTACTTTGCCAAATAAAATTATCCATACTTTTCTGTTAGCTTTTCAATTCCCTCAAGTCAACCAAGAGAGGAAGAGTAAGAAACAAAACCAAAAACCCTGGCAGTATTGTCATGCTTATTGCACTGATCTTTGCTTGTCATAGAATCATAGAATTGTAGTGTTGGAAGGGATTCCATCTAACCAAGATGCTTCTAACTTACCCCACCTTTCCATATCAGGTTTCTGATGCAGCCCTTGGCTAGTGCTTCCCCCCAACACTGCCATTCCGTGAGGGGGCCAGGGGCGTGGAAGCAAGACCCCTGGCACCAGGCAGGGCGGGATCCATGCAAGGGGGCGTCTGGCTCGCATCCCCTCAAAATCATGTGCCCGGGGCTAGGCCCCCCCCCTGCCCTACCTTGGCACACTCCTACTCAGAGATGCAAGCCCCAACTCTGTGCCCCATTTGACATTAGTCCAATCTACCTGACCTCCTTCTCCATCCCTCCCCCTTTGCTCCAACATGGTCCACGCTGTAAAGCTCAGTGTCTGAGAATTTCCCCTTTTTCTCCTACGGAGCTTTCCCTGTCAAAACCTGCTTTTTAAAGCTGAATTGGGCCAAACAGCAATGCACAGAAAACCCAATTTGTCATTAGTTGTGCTTCAGCTTTAAAGAGGAATTTGGGTGGGGGGGAACGACTGGGGAGAAGAAAGCTTTGGTAGGGCCTGGGAAAGCACTGCCCTGTCCCTGGAAAGAGTGCAGCAAAAGGTGAGTGTGGTTAAACCATTAGAGAGGAACTTTGGGCTGTTCCTGCCACCGTCTCACCTGCAGGAGCTGACTCGCTGGCTGCTGACTCTTCTCCTCCATCTCCCGGATGCTCCTTTCAAGAGAGGAGAGTTCCTCTGAGAGTCTGGCCAGGTGCTCCTCCCTTCTTCTTGTGATTTCCTCCTCCATCTCTTCTATCTCATTCAGCAGACGCTTTTCTTGTTCTTCCAGAAACTGGTGCAGTTGTTTGAACCTCTCCAGTGTATCCTGCCTCTCAGTTTCTGTTAATTTCTGCAAGAAGCAGGAAGAAGAAGCAAAAGAAGAGGCCACAGTCTTTAGAAAGACATTCATTAACAGTGTTATGGTAAATCACTCAGGAATGGGGCTACATCATGACTTGGGACTCAGCTACACTGGACTAATATATGCCTTACAAACATGTGGCACAGGGGCCCCTATAGAGTTGTAATCTGTCCCAATGAGAAATTGCACTGAGAACTAATTTGTAAAATAGTGTTTTTTATAGTGTTTTCCATATCAGTATAGATCCAGCCTTGGATCTCTTAGTAGTAATTGTGACACTTACAAGCAGGCTGTTGCTTTCTTCTCCTACTTCTGCTTCATAAGCCAGAATTTTCTCTCTCTCTCTCTTCAGATGCTCCAGGCGATCACAGATGAGTGTCTAAAGAGAAAACCAAATATCAGATTGGATTAGGACTGGGAGTGGGGACCTTCAGTATTCTACATATATTTTTATTGTGTGGTCCCCCACTATTAGATATTTATCTGATAATAGCATTATTATTACTACATTACACAGGAACCCTTTGGCAGAACTGCAGAAAAAATGGTGCTTTAAAAAACAAGATAACATTTTTAAAAGTTGCCTTTGAAGCAGAACAAAGTATGTGTTTGTTTTTGAAAAGCACAGAGACTAGGCCCAATTTTTGATCCACATTAAGGTGCAGATTAGCAATTTATTATGTTTGCTTTATAGCCACATTGACAGTGTTCCTCCAGTGAAGGCGATGACGTGCACCAGACAAAGCGGGAGCACAGGAAGTTCCAACAGAAGTCCAAGGGCCAACCGGAATGTGCCGGCTGCGGAGGCAACCATTCCCGTGCCAAGTGTCGATTCAGAGACGCCATCTGTAGGAAGTGTTCCAGAAGGGGCCACATCGCTAAGGTCTGCCGATCGGCTCCGTCTGACACCCCCCCTTCATCGACTCGCAAGTCCAAGCCTTCCCTCCAGCCTGCCAAGGAAAGTTGTTTCGCTCTCACCAACTGCCGCTGCCCGTCTGGAACCACGATTGGCCAAACCGACTCGCCTACGCGACGCAAGCTGAACGTCACGGTGCTCATTGAAGGAGCTCCATGTGACATGGAGATCGACACCGGGTCTGCCCTGTCCATCGTGTCGTGGAGCACCATCAAAAGACTGGTACCCAGAGTGTCCAAAAGGCAACTCGACTCTCACCGCGTACACCTGAGAGACTACCAGGGAAACGACATTCCCGTGGTAGGCGTTGGCCGGTTCCAGATTGCCTTCAAGGATTTTTCGGGCCTGCTCCGGTTGGTGGTGGTCGAAGGTCAGCGGCCAAGCCTCCTAGGGCTAGACTGGTTTGATGCCCTCGGCCTGGAAGTCACCGGCATCAACTGCATCTCTAACGCAGAGACTGAGGGTCTGGTCAAAGACTTTGCCGAGGTTTTTGACGGCACCTTGGGGCAATATACAGGTACGCCCATCTCCTTTAGCCTTGATCCACAAGTCGCCCCATCAAGCTAAAGCCACGCCGGGTTCCCTTTGCTCTCAAGGCTAAGGTGGACGAACAACTGGACAAACTGATCGCCCAAGGAGTTTTGGAGCCGGTTGACCACGCCAAGTGGGAAACCCCCATCGTCACGCCTGTCAAGCCAGATGGGTCGGTGAGAATCTGCGCTGACTACAAGTGCACGATCAACAAGGCACTTCAGCAGCACGCTTATCCGGTTCCTGTTGTCCAACACCTGCTGCATTCCCTGGGTGAGGGTAAGGTCTTCGCTAAGCTGGACCTTGCCCAAGCCTATCAACAACTGCCAGTTGATGATGCCACTGCTGAAGCCCAGACGATCGTCACCCACCGGGGGGCATTCCGTTGCCGCCGGTTGCAGTTCGGGGTGAGTGTGGCTCCTGGCATCTTCCAAAGCCTTATGGAGCGTCTCCTGCAAGGGCTTCCGGGCGTGGTACCATATTTTGATGACGTCTTGGTGTCTGCAGACTCACACCAGCAGCTGTTCGAGCGCCTCCGTGCCGTGCTGACCAGGTTCCAAGAGGCCGGGCTCAAGGTAAAGAGGGAGAAGTGCCAGATCGCCGTTCCACAGGTAGAGTTCCTGGGCTATCTTATCGATGCCTCCGGCCTTCACCCGACCACATCCAAGATCCGCGCTATCCAGCAGGCCCCCACCCCAAAGAACAAGACGGAGTTGCAGGCATTCCTGGGGCTGCTGAACTTTTATAACATGTTCCTGCCCCACAAAGCCACAGTGGCTGAGCCTCTTCACCGACTCCTTAGTACAAAGACGCCTTGGGCCTGGGGTCATCGGGAGACGGCGGCCTTCAACGCGGTTAAGGCTCTCCTTTCATCAGACAGTGTGCTGGTACAGTACAGTGAATCCAGGCCGCTGGTCCTTGCCTGCGACGCCTCACCTTTTGGCATCGGTGCTGTCCTTAGTCACCGTTTTCCAGATGGAAGAGAAGCACCACTCGCCTACTTTTCCAGGACACTATCTCTGACGGAACGGAATTACAGCCAGCTCGACAAGGAGGCATTGGCACTTGTGGCTGGAGTGAAGAGGTTCCATGAATACCTCTATGGCAGGACTTTTGACCTCATCACTGACCACAAGCCACTCCTGGGCCTCCTCGCCGGTGATCGTCCAACTCCACCGGTCCTCTCGCCACGCATGCTGCGATGGACTGTTTTCCTGGCTGCCTACCACTACCGGCTCATCCATCGCCCGGGGAAATCGATGGGCCATGCCGACGCCCTCAGCCGTTGCCCTCTTCCAGCATTTGTGGAAGACCCGGCTCCAGCTTCATCGCTCCTTCTGATTGAGGATCTTCCGGCAGCGCCTGTATCAGCTGCCACTGTGGCCTCCGCGTCTGCCCAGGATCGCACCATCAGCCGGGTGCTCAACTGGATGTGGAGGGGGTGGCCACAAGGGCCTTTTGCATCAGAGTTCCAGCCCTTCGCAACCAGACAACATGAACTCTCAGCTCATCGCGGCTGTCTGCTGTGGGGAGACCGCGTCGTGATTCCCCAGGGACTCCGTCAGCGCGTCCTGGAGGCTCTGCACGTTGGCCACCCGGGAATTGTCAAAATGAAGGCGTTGGCTCGGTGTTACGTCTGGTGGCCTAATATGGACGATGCCATCACTGCCTGGGTGTCCGCCTGTCAAGCGTGCCAAGAGTCGAGGCCTGCACCACCGGCAGCTAAGGGACACACCTGGGAGACGCCAAAGACACCCTGGTCGAGGGTGCACATTGATCTGGCTGGCCCCTTTCACGGCCGGACGCCTATTCCAAATGGCTGGAGGTCGCCCTGATGCCCTCCACCACTACCGAAGCTGTCATCCGGGTGCTGCGAGGCCTGTTTGCAACGCATGGGTGTCCTGATGTCCTTGTCTCTGACAACGGACCACAGTTCACGTCAGGCACGTTTGAGCGGTATCTTTTGGGACTGGGCATCCGCCATGCCCTAACGGCACCCTTTCATCCATCCAGCAACGGGCAAGCGGAAAGAATGGTGCGCTCAACAAAAGAGGCACTGGCGCGCCTGGACCGGGGAGACTGGCATGAGCGGGTCGCCGAATACTTGTTCGTGCAACACATCACCCCTTATGCGGCCACAGGGAGGAGTCCTGCTGAACTGCTTATGGGCCGCCGCCTCAGGTCACCACTCGACCGGCTACACCCGGACTTTGCCGTGGCTGAACCCCCAGGCTGTGCCAACGCACCACGGTCATTTGTCCCAGGAAACCAGGTCTTTGCCCGGAACTATGTGGGGGACATTCCTTGGGTGCCAGCCACAGTAGTGGGAGTCACTGGACCTCGCTCGTACCAGGTGGCACTCGAAGACGGACGCTTGTGGCGACGGCACATAGACCAGCTTAGGCGCAGGGTTGGGGACTTGGACACTACCGAGGTGCCCCCAACTGCGCTTGCGGCTCCAGAAGAGACACGTACAGATGGCGAGGCCCCACCTACACCTCCCTCGCAAACTGCCAGCGTGGAGCCGAACCAAGCCGCTTCAGAGGGTCTGCCAGACTTACCACAGACTCAGACCACTCCACTTGCGGAGGCTCCACCCACAGCAGCGGATCCAGGGGATTTGGTTCCAACGCCACCTAGGGTCGCACCACAGCCTCAGCAAGAACTGTGTGGCCCTCCGGACTTGGCTACCAGTCCCCGGCGGTCTGGCAGAGTTCCCAAGCGCCCAACTTATTTAAAGGACTATGTTGTTGGACATGTATCACTGTTGGTCTAAGTATGGGAAATGTAACCAATATGCTTTGTGCCTAATTGAACCATTACGCGTAGTGCTGTATATAAGGAAACCATTACGATTGTAACTAACGCCTTATCTCGGTGGGGAGGGGTGTTATGTAGTGAAGTTTCACCCTGGGCCAGCAGGGGGATACTGTATATAGTTTTCACTCAGGTCTGTAGATAGTTTTCCCTCAGGTCCGCGTCAGTTATTTTAGGCGGGAACTCTGGGCTGTTGTTGTTACAATGTTGACAGCCGGCTGAGCTGTTTGCAGTCAGTTCTATTCCAGCTTACGAAATAAAGAGCTAGTTGGAGAAATCGCTGTGTCGTCGGCTATGTCAACCCACAACTTAACAGACAGCATATTCTGCACACAGACACACAGAAAGATATGAAAGCGTTGTGTTAGCAAATGTCAAAATAACTTCCTACCTTGCATTCATGGGCAGCCTCTTCCTTGAGAACCACAGTGTGTGATTTATGTTCTGGGGATCGCTCACAAACGAAACACACCAATTCTTCATCTTCCTTGCAGAACAAGTGGAGTTTTTCCTTGTGTCTCTTACACAGATCCTTTCCCCCTTTATTTAGTGATATGAATTTTATTTTTTCCACTATATTGGCCAGCTGCCAATTGGAGCGGAAACTCCCTCTCTGCATCCGGGCTTTGCAGACGGGACACTCCAAGTCCCCCACCTGCATTGGTTCCCATGTGTCACAATACTTTACAATGCAGTCTCGGCAGAAGTTGTGACCACAGTCCAAGGTCACAGGGTCTGTCAGATACTCCATGCAGATGGGGCATTTGGCTTCTTCTCCCACATCCGTGGATGAGGATGAGGCCATGATAGAGGAAGAGTCTGTGGCTTTGTTGAGATGAGAGGCAGCAGGATGGGAATGAACTTAGGAGGGGAACAAATACCTGTAAGGTAAAAACTGTTCAGTATTAATCGTTTTCTTTCTTTTTTAAAAATAATATTTATTAAAGTTTCCAGAATAACAAAGGAAAGATAGAAAGATGAAAAGAATAAAGTTTGCACTTAATTTCATTGACATCTTTCCAGGACTCCCCCCTCCCCCTCTTGTATTCCATTTCCATTAAATTAATTCCACAAATTCTTACCCCAAATTTTAAAGCCTTATTATAATTATAAATAACCCATTTATTCAAAATTAATTTATCTTATTTAACCATTTCTCCTTATATTTTTTATGCTTCCCTAAGATCGACCCCAATTCCCTTCCACGAATTCCCCTATTTTCATAAAACAAGAAAAAAATAAAAAAAGAGAAGAAAGAAAAAAATATGTAATTTTACAGCCTTTGGATTCCAAATCTCCCTCCCCCCTTTCCCGGTTCCGGTCCCCAAAGTTCATCCATCTGTCTACTGCCAGCCTGGAGAACCCACGTCCATGTCTCAGTTCCACTTTGCCGTCTTTTGATAGCTTTTAATTTCAGAAAGTCCAATCTCGGAGAAACTCTCAGAAAAGATCATTCTTCTTCCATCCAGACCTCTATGTTTAAGAGTATAACTCAAATTCTGTTTCTTGATCCTTTTAAAGTCTGGATGTCCCAAATGTTCCAACTTCGAGTTTAGTCCAGCTCTTATTCCTCAGGTTTCTTTTCCTGTTCTGCTGCAAAAACCTTCTAATTAAGAAACTTTTTGTTCTCCACAGAGGCTTTATTTATTCAGGAACATAAACTTACGTCAAGTCCCTTCCTTTCTTCAATAGATAAATCCATTGTCTCCTTTAGTGTAGAAACCTCTGTAGACAAAATAATGCTTCATTTTTGCAGCTTTCCCAAGAGATAACAAATCCTGCTCAATTTCATAGTATTTTTCCACTTGCTGCCACTGCTGCAATGTCCCGACCTCCCTCTAGAGGGGATATGGTAACTTAATTTCTTACCAGATCAGACCCAAAAGTCAAATAACTTGTTGCCTTTATTTCCGATAATTTAAGTCCAAATTGTAACAAATCTAACCAGCAAAGCCATCGTAACAAAGTTCTCTTTTATTTTCCTGCTTTGACAGCTACTTTGACAGCTGTCAAAGTTTCTGTGTCTCTTCACCAGTCTCTCATGACGGATCGCTCCCGGTTCCCGGGGGGTTGCATTTTAGTTCTTACAAACCAGTCTTCTCCTCCAGCACAGTTATTGTAATTTCCCTTCGTGAAATTATTATTTTTTTCAAATAAACAAATTCATCTCTCGATCTTAGTTGTCAAATCCTTGCGTTAAGACATCTACAACGGGGGGGGGGGGACTTCCTTTTTGCACCTCCCCCGCTCGCTCCAAATTCATAAATCAAATTTTCCCTTTTAAGTCCGATAAATTTACTCACGGGTTGTTCTTTTTAAGCCAAATCCAAAATTTTCAAAAGAAGAAGTCGTTGCTCTCCGCCGAATGGCATGCGGCTTCGCTAGGCAGGGGAAGCAGTGGACTCATAGCACCCCCCCGTCACCCGCTCCGCAGCCTTTAAAAAGGCTCCTTCGCGGGTCGGGGGGGCGCAAATGGTGCCCGCCGAGTCACCAAGTCCATGGGCATCACCGCCCATGGTTTTTGAGGGTCCCCGCGTTGCCGGCGCGGCAGGACCCAACCCCTACCCAGCAGGCTCCCTCCGGAGCTCGGAGGGAGTCCGCCATTCGGCGATGGCGCCGACCCGGAAGTCAGTATTAATCGTTTTCACATCCTTCCAGTAAAACTAACTGCATTTCACTTTCTTATGAAACGTATCCTCCACAATTGGCCCTGTTATACAAATTTTAAGGTGCTCGCACATAGTAGGCACACACTCACCACAGAAATCCAATCCTCTGGCTTTCAAAGAATAGGGAAATACTCCCAGAAAAACTAGAAATTCTATTTGAGTGTATAAAATTTAGACAGTTCACAGAGCAAGAGCAAGGCCGTCTTTAGACTCGACTCCACTTGAACTGTGGGACCCCTCCATGTAGGTAGAAGGAACTTCTTGGTAAAATCATTCTTCCACAGCCCGACAAAGCTTTGTACTTTCAAATCACTGTATTTGAAAAGGGGCCAGTCTCTGTCAATAAACTCTGACACCAAGGTATTCACCATTTCCAAAGTATGCTCTGGCAAGCCCCGGAAAAATATTTAGCATGTATTGTTCAGATCTCTGAGTGGCAGATTTATAAACATGTTGGACAAACATAATATTCTGAGCAGAGTTTGATTTACAAGTACAACCCTTTTCTGTGTCTTTTCCACAGGCAACTCCACATCCACGTCATCCCCCATGTTGGCAGAGTGCATGCAAGTCTGTCCCCATTCTGGACCCCAAACAGTGTGTGTATGCCAATCAAACACACACAAAATGCCTGGCACTGTACCTGTATGATGACTTTCAGTAGTCCTTGGTTAAGGGCTGTACGATTTCTAAAATCTTAAAAGGTTTTGTTCTGGGTCCCCTCACTGCCTTGCAGGGCAGGGGTGGGGGCGGGAACTCTGTTGCAACAGACATCAAATATTTTCTTTGCTTTCCTCCACTGGTTCCTCTCTCCACTCATTCTTCTTTGACTAATAATGGACTTAAGGGATGCTGGGTCCCTTGATGGAGAGATGGGCAGTAAAAGTCAACACCAAATTGTTGTATAACAGTCCCACTCTGAAACTCAACTATAAAACCTAAACGGAAAATCAGTTTGCACACTCATTCATCATTTACCTACAAAATCACTTTACCCCATATGTGCCCACTGCTTCAGTCAGAGGAATTGGCACTTTTAGTAGTGCCACATAATACCTGCACTGCATTTGTTAGATCTCAATCATTTAGCATGGTGGCAGCAACCCTTTGGATCTCCCTTCATACTGATATTAAGCAGGCACCTTCACAGTTTTCATTTCAGTGCTTGCTGACAACATTCTTATTTAGGCAAGACAACCCAGATGATTAGAAAGTTTCAATGAGTTTTCACTTGTTTTAGTCTGTTCTACTGCGGTTGAAATGGTTTGTATGTTTAAAATTATAGTTTTACATATTTTTTTTAGAGATAATTGAATTGTTTTTATCGTTTTTGTAAACTGCTTTGGGTTCTTCCACAATTAGGCAGTATTTTTTGAAATAAATAAAAAGCCGAAGATATTACAAAGCAAAATACATAAAAAATGCTGAAATATATTGAGCTGTTAAAATAGCTATTAAAACAAGGCAGTCTATCAATTAAAAAAGAGCTCCACTGAAGAATTTATCATCCCCACAAATCTTTATCCTTAAAATTGCCCATTTAAAGCAAAACAGGTCACCTTTTCAGAAATGTTTCCCTGCTTCATGTATTCACTATCCAGCAGAAAGAATAATGGAGCTCCATGAAATAATCATTGAGTGGGACACAATCTCACATTCATGCGCAGGTCCACTCTCCTGGCGCTTCATCAAGAGTGGCCCAGGAATGGCACCAAGGTGACAGACAGGGACAGAAGCCATTGCAGGGCTCCAAGCCTTCCTTTGGGTGCCCAGCCAACACCTCCATTGACACCCATGGGAGCTCCTCTTCAAGAGCTAACAGCATTCCCATAGGTGCTTGACCAGCTGAATGGTGGGGGAAGGCAAGGAAGAGGAACGGTTAAAAGGCTCCTCTATGCACATTGGGAACTGAATGAAAATAGACCTGCTTGGGCAAAGGGCAGCCTGGGAACATGCAGTGGGGTTTGGTTGTCAGATACTCACCCCCAGAATAGCTTCTCCTGTGGGCAGGGAGGTTGTGTACTTGATCAAGAAGAAGTTCTGGGGTTACCTTTCCTTCTTCTTCCCAGCCGTTCTTTCTACTGTCCTGCTTATGGAGGGGCAAAGGGTGTGCACTTTGTACAGCTGTGACGACAACCAGCAACTGTTCTTTTCTTCTGCGGGGAGAGCTCAGCTTCCTTCTCCCTCTCCATCTTCCCTGCTCCTTACAAAACACCCATTTGCTCAACACCTCATCTCACCCCAAACATAAACGGCTCTTTTTCAATAATGAAAAGAAAAAAACAGGCATTTGGCATATATTTATAACTGTATAAAACAAATCCATGTTTTTCCTGAACAGGTCTTTTTATCAGCTATCATAAATTTGCCATTGATTGGTTAATAAGTGATAGCTTTGATCTTTGCCTGAACGTCCCACCACACCCATTTTGTTCAGGATGCAGAAAATGAATTCTTTTTCATTTTATGCTTTGGAGCCCTGACTCTTCCCCTTCTCCTACCCGTAGTGCCATCAGGGAAGCACTTTAGGGCAGACTCGGCCCCACAGACCCACTTGAGGGTCACCCACACTTCTGCTTGCTGTTTGTAGCTGAATCAGGGAAAAGATCGATTGGTTTTTCTGAGGATTGACATTTGTTCCTAATTCAGTGGGTTTTCCTGGGGAAAGCAGAGGGGCAAACAAAAAACTGCGTTGACCCGTGCCTAGAAAGCACAGGAGAGACTGAGAACCTTTCAGACCTGTGCTTTCTAGGCATGGGACCTATTTTCTCCTATGTTTTCTATGCATGGAACAAGAAGGAGGGTGGATGAACCCTCAGGCCAGGGCCACACTTGGCAGAAGGAGTAGGAGGGCCCAGAAACATTTGCCACGTTTTAAACTAAGTGAATACACATCACCACCCAGAGAGGGACACCCCCCTCCCCAAAAAGGACAAATGTAACCCTTAGGTAGGACTGCCATACGTCCGGAATTTCCGGGCATATCTGGAATATTGAGGCCAGAAGCCATGTCAAGGCAAAAATTGTTGAAATATCTGAGAAAATCCAGATGTATGGCAGCCCATGTTGGCAAAGTCATTTTGGCTGATTTCCTTCAGAAGTAGTTCGAAAATGTCCAATTTCTTTGCCATTTGGCACAAAGAAAAAAGAAAAAAAGCTTCAAAACTTTGGTCAAAAAAAAGCTCAACAGCTTTTCTTTTTGAAGTATGGCAGCCCTAGTTTTGTGTGACAACTCAACAATGGGGTCAGCCTCTGAGACCTATTTTATCCTATGTATTGTTCTGAATCAAGACTTCACCCAGGAAAAATTGCAATCTTTTTTTTCTATCTTTGGGAAGTCTTCCTTACACACCCAGCCACCCAGCCACACCATCCCCCCCCCCACCTACCTGAAATATGGCCAGGCAGCAACAACAAAAAGAAACTAGACACAACTACCACTGCGGGAGGCAGTGGAAGACAGAAGTGCCTGGCGTGCTCTGGTCCATAGGGTCACGAAGAGTCGGACCCAACTAAACGACTAAACAACAACAACCACTATATCCCAACTATATGTACATGAAAGCATGGATATTAGTGAAAATAACATACAAAATGCATTACATGGAGGCAAATTGCTATGAATTTATGAATTCCTGTACACATTACTTGACTGGAAAAGTGCACTAGGAAAATTCAGAGAAGTACAAATGTGAATGGCTGGCTGTGATTCAGCTTGCTTATTGATGTATAAAGTGCCATTGGTTATGATTCCATTCAAGGGGTTGGACTAGATAACATTTGGGGTCCCTTCCAACATGGCAGTTCTATGATTCTTTGGAACTAGGGAGGCGTGGACTCAGTAAAATTTCTCCCAACCCCTAGTTTTAGGGTTTTAACTTCTTAACCTTCATCCAATGGTCACAGGATCCTTGAAGTAATCCAGGCAGATGGGACAAGTGGCTTCAGCACAGAGATCCTGGACGGAACCCCCCCCCCCCAGAATCAGCCATGACTGCTGCCTAACAGTGAAGGCACAGCTGACTTTCACTTTCTCAGTTCTCAGTCTGTGGGAGTTTCCCTGTGTGCAAATGACTCGCCATCTCAGGGCTGATGTGCTTGGCTGTGGCTGTTTTTATCCTAGCAGGCCTGCACAGCTACTTAGCAGTGTCTTGAGCAGCCTCAATTGATTTGCATTGCTTTCCATGCCTGTATACTGTGGTACCATGTTGTCCTTAGCGGGTGATGTCTAAATTCTTCTATGAATGAATAAGAGAATGCAAATCAGTATCCTTGTGAGGGAGCAGCCTCTGCTTCAAGAAAGAAGTGCTTAGCAGAGACCGCTCTCTCTTCCTGGCCTGGAAATATGAATCCTCTGCTCTGCTCTGGGATGTCACCTGGCGGGGAGCTGGCTTCAGGCACCAGGCCCGCTGGCAGACTCTGTGTTTCAAAGATGTCTGCAAACATGACAGGAAGGCTAGGAGGAGCATAGAGAGATGAAATGCCCTGGTTCATCTGCAGCAGCACAACTAGATGCCTTCATCTGCCCACTCTGACACAAAACATGCCTCTCCTACATCGGTTTCTACAGCCACAGCAAGTGCTGCAATCTTCCGATTTGGCTTAAGACGGATGCCAGCTTTGAATATATTAAAACAGTAGGTAGAATGGGTTTTTTCTTTTTTTACTATGATGCTCTACAGCCTCAGCCCACATTCACCCAGAGTTGGAGCTCTCAGCAATCATCATCATCAGATTCCTCACTGGCCTTGCAGACAACTTCATTGTCCAGAAAGTGGGAGAGGCAACAAGAGGAACAGCCATTTTAGATCTGGTCCTAACCAATGTTGATGACCTGGTTAGTGGGGTAAAAGTGGAAGGATCATTAGGCGCGAGTGATCATGCTCTTCTGAAGTTTACTATACAGCGGAAAGGAGCAGCCAAGCATACTAGGACTCAATTTCTTGACTTTAAGAAAGCCAACTTCGTAAAACTTAGGGAAGTGCTGGGTGAGATCCCATGGGCAGTAATACTAAAAGGAAAGGGAGTTCATGATGGCTGGGAGTTTGTTAAGAGGGAGATAGTAAAAGCACAACTTCAGGCAATACCAATGAGACGGAAACATGGAAGGTGCCTAAAGAAGCCAGGGTGGCTATCTAAAGAACCTTTAACTGAGTTAAGATTAAAAAAGGATGTGTACAAAAAATGGAAAAGGGGGGAAACCACCAAAGAGGAATTCAAACAAATAGCCAGCACGTGTAGACACAAAGTCAGAAAAGCTAAAGCACAGAATGAACTCAGGCTTGCTAGAGAGGTTAAAAGCAACAAAAAAGGCTTTTATGGTTTATGTTCGTAGCAAAAGGAAGAACAAAGAAACAGCAGGGGATACAGAAAGGGCTGAACTCCTCAATGCCTTCTTTGCCTCAGTCTTCTCCGATAAAGAAAACAATGCCCGACCTGAAGAATTTGGAGCAAATGATTCAGCAGAGGAAACACAGCCCAGAATAACTAAGGAGATAGTACAAGAATACTTGGCTAGTTTAGATGTATTCAAGTCTCCAGGGCCAGATGAACTGCATCCAAGAGTATTAAAAGAACTGGCAGATGTGATCTCAGAACCACTGGCAGTCATCTTTGAGAATTCCTGGAGAACAGGCGAAGTCCCGGCAGACTGGAGGAGGGCAAATGTTGTCCCTATTTTCAAAAAGGGGAAAAGAGAGGACCCAAATAATTACCGCCCAGTCAGTCTGACATCAATACCAGGGAAGATTCTGGAGCAGATCATTAAGCAAACAGTCTGTGAGCACCTAGAAAGGAATGCTGTGATCACCAATAGTCAGCATGGATTTCTGAAAAATAAGTCATGTCAGACTAACCTGATCTCGTTTTTTGACAGAATTACAAGCCTGGTAGATGAAGGGAACGCAGTGGATGTAGTCTACCTTGATTTCAGCAAGGCATTTGACAAGGTGCCCCATGATATTCTTGTAAAGAAGCTGGTAAAATGCGGACTTGACTATGCTATCACTCAGTGGATTTGTAACTGGCTGACTGACCGAACCCAAAGGGTGCTCATCAATGGTTCCTCTTCATCCTGGAGAAGAGTGACTAGTGGGGTGTCACAGGGTTCTGTCTTGGGCCCGGTCTTATTCAACATCTTTATCAATGACTTGGATGATGGACTCAAGGGCATCCTGATCAAATTTGCAGATGACACCAAACTGGGAGGGGTGGCTAACACCCCAGAGGACAGGATCACACTTCAAAACGACCTTGACAGATTAGAGAACTGGGCCAAAACAAACAAGATGAATTTTAACAGGGAGAAATGTAAAGTATAGCACTTGGGCAAAAAAAATGAGAGGCACAAATACAAGATGAGTGACACCTGGCTTGAGAGCAGTACATGTGAAAAGGATCTAGGAGTCTTGGTTGACCACAAACTTGACATGAGCCAACAGTGTGACGCAGCAGCTAAAAAAGCCAATGCAATTCTGGGCTGCATCAATAGGAGTATAGCATCTAGATCAAGGGAAGTAATAGTGCCACTGTATTCTGCTCTGGTCAGACCTCACCTGGAGTACTGTGTCCAGTTCTGGGCACCACAGTTCAAGAAGGACACTGACAAACTGGAACGTGTCCAGAGGAGGGCAACCAAAATGGTCAAAGGCCTGGAAACGATGCCTTATGAGGAATGGCTAAAGGAGCTGGGCATGTTTAGCCTGGAGAAGAGGAGGTTAAGGGGTGATATGATAGCCATGTTCAAATATATAAAAGGATGTCACATAGAGGAGGGAGAAAGGTTGTTTTCTGCTGCTCCAGAGAAGCGGACACGGAGCAATGGTTCCAAACTACAAGAAAAAAGATTCCACCTAAACATTAGGAGGAACTTCCTGACAGTGAGAGCTGTTCGACAGTGGAATTTGCTGCCAAGGAGTGTGGTGGAGTCTCCTTCTTTGGAGGTCTTTAAGCAGAGGCTTGATGACCACATGTCAGGAGTACTCTGATGGCGTTTCCTGCTTGGCAGGGGGTTGGACTCGAGGGCCCTTGTGGTCTCTTCCAACTCTATGATTCTATGATTCTATGATCCCTCTCCAGCACAGAATGCAAACACTCCCAGGATTTATACATATTCCCTTTATTGTGTATTTGGGATTTCTGTGCATGATGCTACCTGGGAAGTCTATACAATCCCAGTTTCAATACTAATTGTGGCCACAAAGGTTTGCAGTCTTCATATCAACTGCTTCATTTCTGATCAGTCCGTGTCCTATTACTTTCTGTTGAAATCCTGTAACTTTTCATACCAGAAATATTCTGTTGTGGGTTTTTCTTTTGGTCCCCACTTATTCCTTTACAGCCCAAAAGTGCCCCTCCAAATGGCAATAATGGGAAGCAATCTGGAAGTATCACAGAATAGTTACTAAAGTAGGTGCATAGATGGTCCAGCATCAATCCATGACTAATGCACTATTATTGTATCAGTGGCATCTTGCAATGTTTTGTCGTTTAGTTGTGTCCGACTCTTCGTGATCCCATGGACCAGAACACGCCAGGCACTCCTGTCTTCCACTGCCTCCCCCAGTTTGGTCAGACTCATGTTTGTAGCTTCGAGAACACTGTCCAACCATCTCGTCCTCTGTCGTCCCCTTCTCCTTGTGCCCCCCATCTTTCCCAACATCAGGGTCTTTCCCAGGGAGTCTTCTCTTCTCATGAGGTGGCCAAAGTATTGGAGCCTCATCTTCAGGATCTGCACTTCCAGTGAGCACACTGGCAAAAGCCCTCCAGTCTGAAGGGGCCCCTCAACAGCCTGCAAGGGAGATTTGGGAGCTTTTCTTTAATATGGTTTCATTTTTTTGGCTTTCATATACCTCCCAAATAACCATGCACTCTGGGCTGTTCACAAATTCAAATATAACTGGTTAAAAATCTACAATAGAAAAGCTGCGCCAACATCAACGCCACAATAACGTAAAACCATAAAAATCAACACAATCAATACAGCACTAAAAACCAACAAGAGGGAAAACAAAATAGTTATAAGAATTCAAGTACTTATTAATTCAAATACTTATTAATTCAAATACTTATTAAAAGCCAGGGCGGGGGGAGGGAGAGAAGATGCAGGCGATACTGAAAAGACTCTCTGTGCAGTGGTGTAGGGAAGGGGGGGTGTGGTGGGTGAGGGGGGTGACAAAATGGCAAAAATAAAATAAATTAAAAATGGGCACATGAAACCTTTTTCAGCTCACAACAAACACAACAAAATTTGGGCTCACAACAAATGCAACGAAACGCGGCTGGCACTGAGTGCCACACCATGGGGGCCAGCACTTACTGCGGGGCCTGCAGCGTGCCTGAGCCAAATGTCTCTCCTGTGAGTGGTTTGGTGGCTTGAGTGCCTGCAGGCTCTGCACTGCCTGAAATGGCAGTGTGGGGCTTGCGTCTGCCCACCGCCTCTCCCTCATCCGCCCTACAGCTGAGGGGGAGGCGGCAGAGAGGCTTTGCGCAGTGCGCCCTGCCCTGGCACACGCTACCACATGAGCAGCTGGTTCCATCATTGCCATTGCCTCTATGAAGGAGCATCCCACATTTAGTATGGGGACCACAGGAATGATGTCATGTAAATGATATAGGGCAGACATAACCATCATCTCTGGATTCAGTGAGATTTCTCTCTGAGGAAGTGTGGAGATGGGGAGGCTGCATTTGCAAAGGGTTGGAAGTTGGGGCTTCAAAGTCAGTTTTCTTATTTCCTTCCTGCCTGAGATCCACAAGGCTAGGAGCTTTAGTTGCAAACATGGGTGGAGGGATTGTTCTCCAGTAATCTATTAATACAATTATGTGGGCATTTTAACAACTGTTGGAGGTCTTGTCATGAGAGGAAGGTAAACAACAGAACCAGGATTGCAGGGGGTGGTGGGTGAATCCTTTTGAGGAATAGGTTGTTTACTGGGACAGTTAAAGTGTTTCCCTCTCTGGAAGGACTCCACTGCATAGGGAATTCTGGGAAAGCGGAGGGAAAAGAAAATTCCAGATTTTGTTTCATTGTTTCCTCCGAGTGTGGCTGGAATGACTCCTCTCACAGGGCACCTGCAAAGATGTCAATTCTATTCTTAACAGGAGATCCTAAGGTGGGTTTCATTTCCCCACAGACAAAAGAAAGGGAGGAGGGTCTCCCCAGAGAACGAGGCTCCTGAGAACGTGTAGAGTTTGGCTCCTGAGTCAGCATCAGAAAAAGACACACGTCCCCCTTCATAGTCCAGAGTCACCCGGATCCTCTTGGGCTCCTCACTCAGTGATAGAGAGGAATGACGGGAATTGAAGGCCTTGTACTCACCTCTCCACTTCCCCACAACCCAGACCCCTCCCTCAGGGCTTAAAGAGAAGCAGCCCTTTCTTTTCACAGACTTCCTGGCAATCCCTACAGTCCACCATTCTCCCTCATTTCCCACATTGACTTCCCAGAAATGTCTGCCTGCTGTGAATCCCTCACGTCCCAACACACAAGGCTGGTCATTGAATCTCTCAGGATTGTCAGGCAGGGCTTGAGGTTTGTCTCTCTTTCTCACGCTTTTCTGATCCTCGGACAGGATGAGCCTGGGATGGGCTGTGTCTGGATCCAGAGTGACATTTGCTGTTGGGGAGAAGATGAGGGAAAGAGAAGAGAGGCAGATTTATAAGATTTTGACTCTGGCAGTGGTGATCTTAAAGCTCCTTTAATGTCCTGAAAACACAACTGCATTTTTATATTTAAGCATCTTGAAACAAGCTGAGCAGAAACTGAACTTGGCAGTTTTAGCACATCAAAGACAAGCTGGCAGTAGTGGGGGCCTACTGGCTAGGATTGCCATATTTAAAATAGTAAAAATATGAACACCCCCCCCCAATAATAATTATGAAATGGCCATAATGGGGAAACATTCTGGAAATATTGCAGAATAGATACTGAGGCACAGTGGATGTGTGGATAGTCCAGCATCAATTCATGACTAAGGCACTATGATTGCATCAATGACACGTCACAATACACACCCACAAAAAGTTGAGGGGCTCCTCAACAGCCTGCAATGGAGCTTTTCTTTAATACTGGTGTTTTTTTTTTACTGGCATATACCTCCTAAATAACCAAAAATTGAAATAAAATACAAATAAAATTGATTGTAAACAATACAAAAGCTGACCCCCCCCCCAAAAAAACCCCAAACTATTGTAAAACCATGAAACAGCATAAAATCATAAAGTATATTAAACCAGTTATTAAAAGCCAGGGGGTGGGGGAGATCCTGCTGATTCTGGGGGGAGGAACCATCATTGGGGGTGCATCCCATAACAAAGGTGGAGACCACAGCGAAGTCTCCATGTGCCTTCCATAGGGCACCCATAGCCTTGTTGCTGGACTACAACTCCCATCATTTCTGACTCCTGACCATGCTGGTAGCGGCTGATGGGAGTTGTAGTCCAACATCATCCAGGACACACCATGTTGGCTACCCCTGATGCAGAGAATCCAATCGTTAATACAAAAGATTTATGAAGCAATCCCAAAAACAATGAGCCAGAGGCTTTGCTGAATTCAGAGATACTTATGTCTGAGGAAGTGCAGAGGTGGTGAGGATAAATTTGCGTGGGGGTGGGGTGGGGGTTAAGTTGGTGCATCACAGATATTCTTTGCATTTCCTTCTCACCTGAGGTCCACAAGGCAATGAGCTTTAGTTGCAAAAGTGGGAAGGGATTGTTTTCCCAGGAATACGTGTGTATTTTAACAAGTTGGTGAGCAATGAAAAGCGGGTCGAAGTTAGTGGAGGCTGAACCCTTTTGATGAATAAATCGTTAATTGACACGGTTAAAGTATTATGGTCTGTTAAGGACTCAGGGGAAATTCTGGGAAAGGGAAGGAAAGAGAAAATCCCGGGTTTTGTTCCCTTTCTTATTTCTGCGGATTGTGGCTCCTCTCGAAAGGTCTCTGCAAAGAGGTCAAAACTGGCAAATGTTTTCATCTCAGTCATTCTGGTGTGGAGAGAAATCCTGAGGAGATCCTGAGGGGGGCTTTTTCTCCCCGCAGCCAAATGAGAGGGAGGAGGGTCTCTCCAGAGAATGAGTCTTCTGAGAACGTGTAGAGTTTGGCTCCTGAGTCAGCATCAGAGAAAGACAAACATCCTCCTTCATAGTCCAGAGTCACCCGGATCCTCCTGGGCTCCTCACTCAGGGACAGAGGAGAGTAACGAAGGGAGTTGTAGACCTGGTACTCACCATCCATCATCCCCACACCCCAGATCCTTCCCCCAGGCATTCTTACGAAGTGGCGCTGTCCCCACTCACACTTGCTGGCGACCAATAAACCCCACCCTTCTGCACTTTCCACAGTGACTTCCCAGAAATGTCTGCCGGCTGTGAATCCCTGATGTCCCAACACACAATGCCAGTGGTTTAGTCTCTCAGGATTATTGGGCACGAATAGATGTTTGTCTCCATATATCACATTGCTCTGATCCTTGTCCAGGACAAGCCATTGACCGGCTGTGTCTGGATGCAGAGTCACATTTGCTGTTAGGGAGAAGATGAGGAAATGAAAAGAGAGGCAGAATCAGCCAAGAGGCAGAGACAGACATCCTGATCCAAGAAACACTCAGAAGAACCAAATTTCCTCGCTGATAAATGGGGATTCCTCACCTTTCATTCAGGATTGGGATACTCCCCTCTTTCTGCCAGGCTCACCTCAGAATAAATTCCTTCCCCAGCAGGTTTTTAAATAATGTTTATTTGTTCCTTTTTCCTCAATGTATTTTATCGTGTCCCTCCTGTCAATCCAGTCACCCTTCAAGAAGCAAAACAGCCCAGAAAATATTCCCTCAGCTCTTCTATGCAGTGAAGGGGAAGAAGGATGGATGGGGGCAAGAGAAGAAAAATGGTCCTCCTTTGAATCTCTCTGTGTGAATTGCCCATTTGGGGCTTTCAGAGGCTTACATTGAAATCAGGGGGAATAAATCAATGTAGGCAACCTAACAAATGTCTTTCCCTTGCAAACCTCCAGGATAACCAGAAGGAAACTGCTGCTCCTGTTGCTGTTTGTGGGAAAAGTAAATAAAACACAGTAAGAGCCTGGAATGTCCAATTTTCAGACTAATACATTGTCGGGTGTAAAATCCTTGCAGCTACTCATTACCTTTGATATCCTTCATCCCAACATACAGAATGGGATTTTTAATGCAGAATTTTGAGATCCACCGCTTCAACTTTGAAAGGAAATCCATTGGACTGACACCCGATGGGGAAAATAAACATTAACCCATTCAATTGTAGAATTTCTGAGTGCAGCAAAAGAAAGCAATTGAGAGGAGGAAAGCTGAGAGACACACACAGAGGAATGGAGTCACAGAGGGGAAATAATTCCTCCTTACTAGGGACTCCAGAGCCAGACATCTGAGGGCCAAAGGAGCAGCCCCAGATCTCCTCAGTTAAATCTACTCAAATGGAGAAATAAAATCAAGTGATACCATCCTGCTCGGAGCTTTTCAATTTTGAAAAGCTGCATTGCCTACAGCATGCAAGAAAAATGTGGAAGAGAAAAAGATGACTGCTGCTGTTGACAAAAATGAAATGTTCCTTCTAGCCTCTTATCATAAACCCAAATGACACCTTGAAGTTATATATTGCAGCTGGGATATGTTCAGGAACACAACACACACCTCAGCTCCTACTCCTGCTCCCTTGTTGGAACCTTTCGCCATATCCTAAGAGCTTGGAGAGTCGGGTTTTATGTCCTCTCCTCCTGGACCTTTTCCAGTTTCACAGAGTGATATTAATGGAGATGAGCAGGATCCACTTACCTCTGCAAGGTTCTTCTCACCTCCTAGAAGGGAAAAGAGGAAAAGAAGAAGGGGATTCACCACCTACCACAGGCCTAATGAAGACCCATCGGACCCTCTGATCCTCTTGAGTGAGTCTGCCTAGCAGACACCAAAGATTTGGATACGGATGAATGAATCTAACAATTTCAATTTCTCTCAATTTTTATCTTTCTGATCTTGTGCAGTTCTCCAGATTAGTTTCTGATTATTATTTTTTAAACATGGTGAAAATTCATGTGATCTTCTCCTCTGTTTTTCCAAGGTATCCATAGTATATTGGTCAGAAGAGAATCTATGCATTATCAGAAAGTTTTGCAGTGAAAACCCTGGAACATATATTCCTTTAAGAAAAAGAAAAAAGTCTGGGTCAAGGAGGACAAGTAGTCACAGAATGGTGATGATTGTGGAGGGTGGGGGGAGGACAGAAAATCAGTGGGGCAGGAATGAAATGCAGTAGCCTGGTGAACAGGGATCATTTCATGCTGCAACATTTTGTTACAGGTGCCCATAATAACTGGAGCCTGTTCAGAAAGCAGATTGTGTGGGGTGGGATGTAAACAACTGATTTGCTCAGAAGCATTTGCTCCTCGTTTCAAAACTTTTAAGAACCGGGGACAGATATACACAGTGTGTAAACTGAACAGTTGTATCCAATGTTTGTCCTACTAAGAGCAAACATATTAAAATCAACAGGTACACTAATATGGGTGAACCAATCAGTTGTTCCATATCCAGTTCTAACTGTAGCTTTCTCAACTGTCTCTATGCGGGACAAGAAGCTACAGTTAGAACTGGATATGGAACAACTGATTGGTTCAAAATTGGGAAAGGAGTACGACAAGGCTGTATTGTCTCCCTGCTTATTTAACTTATATGCAGAATTCATCATGCGAATGGTCTGAAGTTCAACATCAAAAAAACTAAGATCATGGCCACTGGTCCCATCACCTCCTGGCAAATAGAAGGGGAAGAAATGGAGGCAGTGAGAGATTTTACTTTCTTGGGCTCCATGATCACTGCAGATGGTGACAGCAGCCACAAAATTAAAAGATGCCTGCTTCTGGGGAGAAAAGCAATGACAAACCTAGACAGCACCTTAAAAAGCAGAGACATCACTTCGGCAACAAAGGTCCGTATAGTTAAAGCTATGGTTTTCCCAGTATTGATGTATGGAAGTGAGAGCTGGACCATATAGAAGGCTGATCACCAAAGAATTGATGCTTTTGAATTATGGTGCTGGAGGAGACTCTTGAGAGTCCCATGGACTGCAAGAAGATCAAACCTATCCATTCTGAAGAAAATCAGCCCTGAGTGCTCACTGGAAGGACAGATCCTGAAGCTGAGGCTCCAATACTTTGGCCACCTCATGAGAAGAGAAGACTCCCTGGAAAAGACCCTGATGTTGGGAAAGATTGAGGGCACAAGGAGAAGGGGACGACAGAGGATGAGATGGTTGGACAGTGTTCTCAAAGCTACCAGCATGAGTTTGACCAAACTGTGGGAGGCAGTGGGAGACAGGAGTGCCTGGCGTGCTCTGGTCCATGGAGTCACAAAGAGTTGGACACGACTAAACAACAACAACTCATTTATATAAATAAATAAGGCCCTGACTATGCACAACAAAGCCTTTGCCCCTTGAGAAATCCACTCCCTCACAGATCGCAGCGAAAGACGCAGCTCCCTCCTTTTTTCCTTCGCTTCCCGTCTGAAGGGTTAAAACGAGCGGCGCCCCCTGCGCCTAGACAAACCCGGAAGTGCGAGGTCGGGCGAGTTTCCTCTTCCTGTGCTTTCCTCTTGGCTGGGTGGGAAGCAGCAGCAGCAGCAGCAGCAGCCTCTCGGGCTGCATCTAAAACTCGGGCGCCTGGGGGGCTGCGGAAAGATCCGGAGTCTGCAGCCGGCGAGAGGTGGGTCGAGATGATCGGCGGGGCGGGGTGGGGGAGGGTGGAAAGAGGGAGGAGATGAGCAAGGAAGGGGACGAGGAGGGGGAGAGCGAGGGATGGAGGAGACAGGAGGAGGGGCAAGCATGTAGTCCCCCCCCAAGAGGCAGCTCCCCACCCCCCACCCAGATCAAGTGGGGCAGGAGGGGCTCTGTGCTGCTTCTCCACCCAATTCAAGAGCAGAGCCGGGAGGGTATGGATGTGGGGGGGAGTGAAGACTCTGCAAGGACGGGAGGGGGGAAAACAGAGAGAGAATGACATAATCCTGGGAACAAAGGAAGGGCACCGCCGCTTCCCAATTTTTAAACTTTTGCTTGCGTTTTCTTTGCCCTCCTCGTCCCTCTTTCCTTTCCTCGCATCGCCTGTCAGTTGCATAGAAAGCGTTAGAGATGCCACATAAACAACTACTGTATGAGATTATGTGCAGCGGATGGGGGCTAAGAGCTGTGCAGCTGCAGGCAGGGTTTGTGTGGCTCTAAGGGAGCTGTCCAGCACTCCTGTCAAACCGCCGCAGCCCCCTACCCCAACCCCTGCGTGCAAGTATCAAAATATTGAAAGGAGGTTGGGGCCCTCAGCTAGAGAATAAGCAGGAAGATTCACCAACACCTTGCAGCTCTTTGCTAGGTTTTTTGCAGAAAGTTGGTCTGCAGATTTCGCTCACTCCCACCTCAGACTTCTGTCTCTCCGCTCACACCCCTTGACACTTCCTTCAGTCCCCATATGTTATCCAAGGAGCACAGCTGAGTGGTGGGACATGTGCTCTGCCTCCAGAAGGCCCCGGGTTCAGTCCCTGGGATCTAAGAATATACAAACATAAGGAGGGCTCTGCTGAATCAGGCCAGTGGCCCATCTAGTCCAGCACCCTAGTCTCACCGTGGCTGGCCTGTGGGGAAACCTGCGATGAACAGGACCTGAACACAGGAACCCCTGGTATTCAGATGCATTATTACCTCTGACTGGAGCAAAACCATCTCTGGGGGGGGGGGGGAGACCCCTGCCTGAAACCCTGGAGACCTGCTTCTGTGTAAGGCAACTTCCTGCGTTCCCGCATAATCCAGCATGTTGGCCCTTGCCCTCCATGCATGCCACCTGCTTCCTGCCACAGTCCTCTTGTGTTCATTCATACAATCTTTGAGCACACCTTTTTCCTGTCGCCTCTCGTTCCACTTCCTTGCAGACAGCCTCTGTGTCTGTCCTGATTTAGGACTCCCAGCTGTGCAGAAAGTTTGTTTCATGGGCTGTGAACGTGAAGGCAGTCCCCTCCCCCCCACGTGACCTAAGTTAAAAATGTGGAACACTTCTCTGGGCGCTGAGCTGGGCGCTGGCAGCTTGAATCCTTGGGCGGTTTGCAGGGCCCATGCTGCCTGGTCTAACCCGCCCCCACCTTAACCCCCCCCCCACGCTTGGTACAACACTCATGAACTTTGGAGCAAATAACTATTGCTATTGTAGCTGGACTGGCCTTCGGGTCTGTCTCCAATCCCTGATCAAAGTGTTGGGTGTGACTTCTTAAGAGTCCTAAACAGCGTAGGACGAGGATTCCTGGAGGATGGGATCCTGCCACCTGACCATGCCTATCGACTTGAGCCCAAACAGGGGGAGGTTCACTCAGCATCAGAGATGCAGTTGTACAGAACACGGGAACAAGCATCTCTTTCAAATTACAGAGTTACTCAGTTACTCCCTACATAGCAGGATGGCATCATCTGTGAGTCTGCCTGCTATGTTTCTGGTCGAGTCACTGCTCTGGGCTTGCAGTCAGGCCTTCTGTGAGGAGTCATACTGGAGAAAGCGGCCTTCCTAAAGTGAGAGTTGTTTAGTTGTTTAGTCGTGTCCGACTCTTCGTGACCCCCTGGACCAGAGCACGCCAGGCACTCCTGTCTTCCACTGCCTCCCGCAGTTTGGTCAAACTCATGCTGGTAGCTTCGAGAACACTGTCCAACCATTTTGTCCTCTGTCGTCCCCTTCTCCTTGTGCCCTCCATCTTTCCCAGCATCAGGGTCTTTTCCAGGGAGTCTTCTCTTCTCATGAGGTGGCCAAAGTATTGAAACCTCAGCTTCAGTATGTGTGCTTCCAGTGAGCACTCAGGGCTGATTTTCTTCAGAATGGAGAGGTTTGATCTTCTTGCAGTCCATGGGACTCTCAAGAGTCTTCTCCAGCACCATAATTCAAAAGTATCTTTATTCCCCTTCCTCCTGCAGGTGCAGAGCACAAGAAGGCATTTCCAACTTCTGTATCTTGCCCTGAAAACCCTGCTGGATTGGGCCATTCGCCTTGCGACACTAACAGAACAGCATCCTCCTCCTGCCAGATGATTTTCCCATCTCTGTTGCGGACTTAAGCTTCCATTTGGCGGCTAGTTTTACAGGAGAACTTGCTCCGAGGAATTGGGGGTGGGCAGGCACCCCCACCCACCCCTAACCGGAGCCCGCTGACAAGCCCCCTTCTCCCTGCAACTCTGTCTGCTCCCTTCTTTACCTCTGCAAGAGGGTATCCCTTGGGTGGCCAGATTTGGCCCACGGGCCTTGCCTTGCCGACCTCCGACACGAGACAGGAGTTTCCCCTGCTGATTGACACAATATGGCTACAGGGAGAGGGGAAACGGCTGCCCTCCACCTGCAGTTCCAGGGTGCTCCAGAACCAGGTATGCAGCCAGCGATGAAAATGGAGGCGCAAGACCCATCTGGCCACGAACTAGGGGGAGGGGCAGCTTCCCGCTTCCTTCCGGTTGGCTCCATGCGGGAGTTTTTGGCCGGCGAAGCTCCTCAGCAGGTGAAGCAGGAGCCAGACGAGGGTTTGCAGCAGCACTGGGAGGCCCAGAGGCAGGAGTTCCCCAAGGCAGTGCCCTATCCCCAGCCAGGGTGGCGGAACCCACCATTGCACAAGCCCTTGCAGTGGGACACCA
This sequence comes from Podarcis erhardii, assembly GCF_964252035.2. NCBI lineage: Eukaryota > Metazoa > Chordata > Lepidosauria > Squamata > Lacertidae > Podarcis > Podarcis erhardii. Next base: position 116,226,695 of record NC_138498.1, on the reverse strand, counting down.
ATTCATTCCAGACCTCCTATGAGGCAGCTGCCAACCCCAGCCAGTGGCCCCCCGGAGGGTGGGTAGCCCAGAGCCTGCCGGGCCTCAGCCGGGAAGTCCAGCCAGTCTACGGCGGCTCAGGGCACCGAGAGCGAAGGGGTTACGGGAGCGTGAAGGAGGAGACGCCTGGTGATGACACGGTCAGCGTGGAGATGCGGCGCCAGCGCTTCCGACGCCATCGCTACCAGGAGGCCGAGGGGCCCCGGGAAGTCTGCCGGCAGCTGCAGGAGCTCTGCCACCAGTGGCTGAGGCCCGAGAGGCACAGCAAGGAGCAGATCCTGGAGGCTGTGGTCGTGGAGCAGTTCCTGACAGTCCTGCCCCAGGAAATCCAGAACTGGGTCCGGGAGCACAGCCCAGAAACCTGCGCTCAAGCAGTCGCCTTGTCGGAAGACTTCCTGATGAGGCAGCGAGAAGCCCAGAGAAAAGAACAGCAGGTAATTATTTTTTTTTTTAAGTGTCTCTAATAAAATGGGGGCGGGGAAAGAAGAGACAACTTATTTCCCACACCCCATTCAGTGAAAACAAAATGCTAGACCAGAAGGAAATCCTGGAGGAATGCACAGACTGTACACTCATTGAAAGATTACGCAGGAATAGTGTATGTTCAATTTCTGTACACTGGTTGTACACTCACTGAACGCAATGTGTGAATAGCCCATTGATATTTTAAGGTTGTTTAAATGAATATTCTAACATATAAAACAGAAATATTTAATAAAAATTATATACAGTCGTACCTTGGTTCTCGAACGCCTTGGTACTCGTACGTTTTGGCTCCCGAACACTGCAAACCCGGAAGTAAGTGTTCCGGTTTGCGAACGTTTTTTGGAAGCTGAATGTCCAGCGTGGATTCCACTTGACTGCAGGAAGCTTCTGCAGCCAATTGGAAGCCACACCTTGGTTTTCGAATGGTTTCAGGCGTCGTACAGACTCCCGGAACGGATTAAGTTGGAGAACCAAGGTACATAAAAACTGTGTATAAAAAAACAGCAACCCATCACTAAAATACAATTTGACACTGGTAGAATTAGGACTATAAACATGTATGTAATGTTGGTCTGGTCTGGTTTGAATGGAGAGTCGTTTTGCGGCACAGATTTTTTTCCAAGCAGTATCGCCAGTCCCTCCCTGGCCTGATCTTTCCTCTCTGCTCTTTCCAGGCTCTATGGACGTTTGATGAGGTGGTGGTGAACACCCCCATGCCGCAGCAATACCCCTCCGTGGCGCAACAGGTACACTACCCCACAGTGGCGCTGCCAATGCAGTACCCACCCCTGGCCCAGCCGGTGACTTTTCCTGCCATCGGACCGCAGGCTCCGAATCCTATTGTGCCGGAGAGAGCACCGTCCAATGCCGGGAGAACGCTGATCTGCCGGGAACCTGTGCCTGAGGGAGGCAGGAGTCTCAGGCCGTATGGTAAGGATTCTCCGAGGCAGCTACACCGGAGTTAATTTTGAACACTTTGTGGGAGCCCAGTCTAAGGCGTCTCTGGTCCTTCAAGGTCTATGGCATGAATCAGACCTCTGTCTCTGGAGAAGGGGGGAGTCTACAGGTTGTTGGATCTCTTTTGAGCATAAGAAGATCTCTGCTGGATCAAGTCCAGCCTCCTCTTCTCACAGTGGCCAACCAGATGCCTGCAGGAAATCTTCCAGGTGGGACCTGAACACAACAGCACTCTGCTTCCCGGGGTTTCCAGCATTCAGAAGCATGCTGCTTCCGATCGTGAAGGCTAGTAGCCTTGCCCTCCTTGATTGGGTATTGTGGTGTTCACACAGGGTCCCCAGACGTTTAACGGTCTATTGATCCCTGTGCCGCCACCGTGCTCGCTTCCCTGCTGCCACCAACCCGTTACTCTCGGGTAAAACACTGAGTCCAGACAGTTGTTAAAATCGAACCAAATAAACAAGTTCATTTTATAAACATTAACAAGTTTATGGTTTCTCAGATAAAATTCCTGTCAGTATCTTAACTTTAGTTTCTTTACCGGCCTATACCTTCTGACTGATTATCTCAACTGTTTGACTGACTCCTCTTAACAAATTCTCTCACTCTTTCACATCAGACTAGCCCAGCCCACAGACTTATCCTCTCTTCTAACTCCAGACTGTCTTCTCAACCACCCTAACTCTTAACTCCAACTCCTCCCCTTGGGTTCCCATTGGTTAGTCATTTTACAATTAGTTAACCCTTTCTTTATGAACCCAGTATGATGTCACACACCTAGGAGGGCAAACGCCACATGTATAATCCTCCTTTAAAGACATTTAAGTTGGGGGCCTTCACTGCCTCCTGGAGGACCAAGTTCCCTAGTTCTACTATGTGCTACATGAAGTACTGGAATCCCCCAACATTCAGTTTCATTGGATATTCATGTTATGAGAGAGGGAGAAAAGCTTTTCTCTCATTGACTTTTTCAATAAACTTGTGTCCTGTCACCTCTTGTCTTTTCTCTAAACTAAAAGGTCCCAGATGCTGCAAACTTTGGTCATGGGCAGCATAAACCTGGAGCTCCTCTCTCACTTGGCGTAACTATACAACTGTCTATATCGGGCATAGGCAACCTTCGGCCCTCCATGTTTTGGCCTACAACTCCCATCATCCCTAGCTAACAGGACCAGTGGTCAGGGATGATGGGAATTGTAGTCCAAAACATCTGGAGGGCCGAAGGTTGCCTGTGCCTGGTCTATATGTTATTTGCTGTAATTCCAATTCAAGCTTTTGAAGCTTGATATGTCTGTTTTTAGGACCCACCTTATTTCTTTCAGTTTTTTTAAACTGTTTTGATATTGTGTCTTATTTGCCCTGGGACCTTAGAGTAAAGGGACTAAAACAACAACAGTGATAATAATGTGTGGCTTCGTGTTTTGGGGCAGGGAGGGGGACTGGTGGAATCCCACTTTTGTGTTGGTTCAGGTGGGCAAAACAAAAATTCCATGTTGCTCAAGTTAACAGCCGCAGTCGGTATCCAGAGCAGTGTGTCCCACACTACAAGGGAAAAGGGAACCAAAGGAGGACAGGAGGTGAAGCCAAGAGAAGCAGGCTCTGGCTGAGGAACTCCTCCTGAATTTGCTGTCAAAATCTCTGATGAGGACCTGGGATACAGAGAGCTTTTATATTGCAGCTCCCAGTTAGAAGGCCAGATTAGGAACCAATCCAGAGATTCCTGCAGAGAAAGGCAGGTATGGTGCTTCTGAGGTCTACACTTCTTTGTCTCAACTGTTTGGGCCTATTTTGCATTGTTGTTAAGAGAACGGTGCCTTTGTGGGGCGGGGAGCCAGAGGCATAGTGGCTTAAGTGTTGTACACCTGAAGGAGCGTCTCCACCCTCATTGCTCAGCCTGGACACTGAGGTCCAGCTCCGAGGGCCTTCTGCTGGTTCCCTCACTGCGAGAAGTGAAGCTACACAGGGGTGTCCAAACTTTTTTCAAAGAGGGCCAGATTTGATGAAGTGAACACGCGTGAGGGCCAACCAAGGGGCCGGCCAAAGTTGTTGACAATTTGTTGAGCTTGAAGATTGAAGTTGTTGAGCTTTTTTTAGGATTTTGCTCCTAAAACAGACTTTAGACATGCCTTCTCAGTAGTAGAACGCCCTCCCATCAGATGTCAAGAAAATAAACAACTACAGTGGTACCTTGGGTTACATATGCTTCAGGTTACAGACTCCGCTAACCCAAAAACATTACCTCGGGTTAATAACTTTACTTCAGGATGAGAACAGAAATTGTGCTCTGGCAGTACAGCGGCAGCGGGAGACCCCATTGGCTAAAATGGTGCTTCAGGTTAAGAACCGTTTCAGGTCAAGAACGGACCTCCGGAACGAATTAAGTACTTAACCCGAGGTACCACTGTATCTGACTTTTAGAAGACATTTGAAGGCAGCCATGTTTAGGGAACTTTTTAATGTTTGATCTTTTATTGTGTTTTTAATGTTTATTATTATTATTATTATTAAACATGTGTCCCAAACAGGAAATCTACTTTGTGTTTTTGTGTGTGTCCCCAACTTATGCAGGCCCCATTCAAGAGTTCCGGAGGCCCCTCACGAACGCGGAGCGGATGCGGAACCGGCGGATGCGGAACCGGAAGCAGCGCCTTGAGACCAGCATGCAGCTGGTGGAGTCGGCTTCGAGGGCCCCTTCCATGCTTTTGGATGCCATGCGCGGCTTGCACCGCCAGGACCTGAAGGCCTTTGACAGGGCCAGGCAAGAGGAGAGGCAGCACAGGAAGCAGGAGAGGCGCCAGGACAGGGCCACGGCCCAGCTGATGGTCAACGCCATTGAGCGCTCCCACAACGACCTGGGCGAGTTCCTGGGGAGGCAAACGGCCACCATGGCAGCCATCGCGGCAGTTTTCACCGGCCAGAGGTCTCCGTCGCAAGGAGCGTCCCTTGGCTACAGCTCGTACCAGGGGAACAGCAACCCACCTTGGGGCCCACCCGAAGCTGGGACCCCCCTACCGCCCAGTCACGTGCCCGGCATGCCTTCAGAGCCCGTAGCAGGCCCAGCCGTTCCGTGCCCGGTGCCTCCTCTGGCCACCCCAAGCGGCATTTGCAACCCCATCCCAGAACCTCCTCCTATGGACGGACCCCGAGAGGATGCCGCTCCAGACTCGCCCACGCCATCCACTTCTGACACCGCGTCGTGTACGCTAGACACGCGGCCGAGCAGAGGGACGAAAAGGAAGATGTGGGAATGACAAAACTACCCTCTTGTAGTTTTCATTTGGATTTTGATGGGGTTTTCTCAATGGGCAGGGCTGCCAGAACCCTGCTCTTTTCCCCTCCACCTCCCACTTACCCTGGTTTTAACAGGACAGCCCATCTATCTATGCAAAAAAAAAAAGGCAAAAAGCTGCATGGTCAGGTTGCATACTGGTAGCCAGTGAGAGCTGTAGGGTTCAGAGCCTGTGCTGTTCCAACAGATAAAAGAGGTGAGTTTTGATCCAGGAGACCTGGGTGAGTGGACCAGTGGACCCGTTGAGGCAAGTCAAATCTGCCTTTCTGTAAAATGGGAATAACTAGCCTACCTCGCAAAAGTGGTTGCGGAGGGGTGCTTTGCAAATGCAATAGCCCCATAAACACGTGCAACGTTGACTTGGTTGTACTTAGCAAGTCAATCTCTATTGTTTAGAGATTTTTAAAAAATTTTAAGAGGTGGAGAAATGTTATTAAATATTAAAATAATAATTTAAAGGAGGGCCAAGGGCAAGAACTGTTCCAGTGAAGCAGCGTCTTGTGCCAAAGCCTTCAAAGTGGCCCAGTCGATACGGCAATTTCTTAACAGTGCTTTATTTATTATATGATATTTATTATAAAATGTTTTTAATGCCCCTATACTAGCTGTCCATAGTGGCTAATCAATCCACAAAGTTACAACAGTATTTATTATGAAATCATGTACCCGTAATTCAAAAAGAGAGTATTTTAAACCAGAAGCCAACAAAAGATTTTAAAAAGAGAGCAGTGCAGCAGAGAAGGACATTGTACAATCTCTACTGGGCTTGTCATCGGTGCTATCCCATGAGGAAAGTCAGCATTATACCCATTTTACAGATGGGAAAAACTGAGGCTGAGCATCAGTAGTGAGGTATTTTTTGTTTGTTCCAAGCTCTAATACTTTGTTGTCATAAAAAGCGACACGCTGGGTGGAGCCGCTACACCAGCTTCCCTGTAAGGTGGGTTGCTGCTGCTTACTGGGAGAAGGTGGAGAGAAAGAAGGCAAAGAAGTTGATGTGCTGCAAATGCATCAGTGGAGCCCATTGGGTGCTTCTGCTGGTGCTTTTGCACCACACTGACCTCTCCACCTCACTTTTAACTGACCCTCCTGCTTGAGCTGCAGCCATTAGCTCAGGGCTGGGGGAACCTTTGGACCTCCTCCCCCCAGATGTTACTAGACTAGGGCTCCTCCATTGTCTTCTGAGACGGACAGATGCCAATCAACAACAGCTCCCAGCACCCAAGCCACTTTCCCCTCCTTTTTTTTATTTTATTTTTTTGCAATTCTAGATTCAAGCGCAGCTCGGTTTTTCCCAGGCCAGGCTGGCTTCCTCACCGAAATGTACAGAAGATGTCAAAACCAGCCTTTCCTTCACCAGAAGCAGCAACAGCTTTTTTGAGACAATCTGCCTTTTAAGAACCTGGGAGGTTCCCCCCCCCCCCCAGACAGGCACTTGAGACTTGGCATTTTGGAGCCTTCCTGGACCACGCCGTTCAGTTTTGATGGATTATTTTAAAAATAAGTACTGTTTTTAAATGAACTCTGTTAACTTGTCCAGCTTGCAAAATGTGTATTTATTTGTAAATGTATTCTGAGCTTTTTAAGTGGGAAGGAATAAAGGAATGGTGCGGCGGAGAGTCAGGGCAAACTTTGAGGGTGGGATCGCCGGGGTTGGGTTTGGCAAAAGATTAAGAGCAGGAGTAGGAAACCTGAAGGCCTCTGGATGTTGCTGGACTCCAGCTCCCATCATCTTTGAGCATAGGTTGTGCTGCCTGGGGCTGATGGGAACTGGAGTCCAGCAACACCTGGAGGGCAGTGGGACCCCATCTCCAAAGCTGTTTTCCATTTGCGCTAAAAGCCACAAATCTTTTCAACTTCAAAATGCAGAGAGGGGGAAATCAGACAGTGAAAACAGTCCACAGGCATGAGTTCTCTCCATGTCAGAACACCCACGTGCTGTTGGGTGAAAACAAGGTCTGGACCTCCTGATAATGTTGGGCTCCAACTCCCATCATCCCTGAGCAATCGGCACGCTGCCTGGGGCTGATGGGAGTTGGAGTCCAGAAGCACCTGGACTCCAGCCCTGTTACGCATCCTAATGACACTCTATGTTTACCTTTGAAGCTTAGCAGGAAGTAACGCCAGACAAGGTTGGATGAGAGACCAGTTATCAGCCAGATCATTCCCAGCCATGCTGAACCCAGGAGTTGTCTATCATTTGGTGCAGAGGGGTTGCAGCTGGTCTTTGCTCCCCTTAAAGACTTCCAGAGCTGTGCCACTTCAGACTGCTTGGGTAACAATATGCTCCTCCATGCACACGCACGCACGCACACACAAAACGTCCCTGCACGTAGAAAAGTAGCTGGTGAGAAGAAATGGCCTCCAGCCTAAATCCGTGCTCCCCCCCCAAAGATGCTAGTTTTTCATGTTTGCCATCCTCCTTCAACCTGATGCCCTCCTGATGATGCCCAGATCTCCAGGCTAGGGAAGATTTATTTATAAGAATATTTGTATACTGTAGTTCCGTAAAAAACCTACAAAAATTATCTATATGCAATAAACACCCCCCCCCGAAATTAAAAAAAAGTATCAATTGCCGGCTATTACTGAAAATGTATGGTGGAGATAGAGGAAATTGTGGCCTGAAGTTGCTACGGGCCCAATTCCCACCGATGGGTTGGGGCTGGCTGGGGCTGATGACATCTGGAGAAGGTCCACAGGTTCCCTGATCCTGCTGAAGATGCGTAGCCCAGACACAGGCTTTCTCTCCTCAGCAAGAACCCAGCCTTTCCCCTCAAAAAGAGCAGTTGGTGAGGCCCACCAGGATAGGCCATAACTTGCTGTGTGCAAATCTGCCAATTACTAATGCCCAGAGCATTTCCCATAATCCCCTGCAGTGGTTCCCTGTCAGGCACTCAGCGTCTCCTTAGCTGTCTTCTCAGTGACGGGCAATTTGTTTTGCTCGTTCAGAGCAGGGGTGGGGAATCTCTGGCCCTCTTCCTGTTCCCCGGCTCCAGTTCCCATAAGCCCCAGCCAGCATGGCCAATGGGCAGAGATCGTAGTCCAATAAGGTCTGGAGCGCCACAGGTCCCCCATCCCCGATTCAGGAGAAAGCAACTTCCAAAGGGCCTCTGTATCTATATTAGGATTTATCCAAAGCAACAGAGTTACTTCTGGGCTATTTGACTTCTCCCCCCCCAATCCCCTCCCCTCTTTGAAAAACAAAAACACCATTAACGCAGCATTGTCAGCCTCCAAAGATGCCCAGGGTCATTTTAGCAGGCTTTCCAACTGGGGTTTCTCAGATGAATTCCACCTCCCCTCTACGTCACAAGTTTTGAAACTATTCAATAAAGTTTGTAGTTTTTCTGTGTGGTCTTGCTTTATCTTGTTCAGCCCTCTTCTCTCCCCACCAAAAAAATCCCTTGATGGTGGCACTTTCAAAATCGCATCGATTCAAAACAGAACTTCATCCCCACGAACTCCCTTGCTAGTCAATTAATTGGGTCAGAGATGGGAAAGCTTTCTCTGGGTGTGAGGGATGCATTTTTCCATGGGTGATCAGCTGGAGCATGCAAGCTAATGCTGGGTGCTGCCAGAACCAGAAGGCCACCCCCCTCTCTGCCAGCCCTCTCTGGCCTTCCCCTGCTCCCTCCCTCCCTCCCTCCCTCCCTCCCTCCCTCTCTCTCTCACACACACAAACACAAACACATCCCCATCTCATAATTGCCTTTCAATGTGAAAAAAGGACCTGCTTAATTTCTGCCTAGGAAATAAAAAAAAAGGGGGAAATGCATTGAACGGTGTGTGTGTATGAAATCAGGAGTCATTGAGGACCCCCAGGGATTCCTGCCACCTGCTGTCTAAACTCAATCACTCACTGGCTAAAAACACTTGACAGGCGGGAGCATTTTCACAGGAATTGCTTGCAAGGGTACCTGCATACCGGGCTCAAAATAGTACGGCCCATTCTTCCACCTCATACTCCTCATACTTAAGAAAGGAGAAGTCAACGATACCGTTCTCAGTTTTTATGCATGTTGTTCCTTAAAAGTAAGTAACGGGGGAAAGGGAAGTGGAAACATTTTTATTATTAAAGCAGAAGTAAAACGGAGTTATGCAAAGAAAAAGAAAATCTGATTATCACATTGTCAAATGAATGCAGCTCCTGTCAGCTTGAAAACACAGGTGAGTGCTGTGGTTAAACACACTTTGAAAACTATGGGCCATACTTCTGAGTAGATGGGTATAGTTAACTTCTATTGAAATCAACGGGGCTGAAGTTATTCATATCTAACTTGAAGTCAAGGTGATCTCAATGGGATTAAAGCGAGATGATGCCTGTATGAACTGAGCCCAGTGTTCCTAGGCTGCGTGCCTTATTGCTACATTTTGCAGGCCGGCTGTGCTTTTCAAACGCTGAGTTGCTCCGGTACGGTTTTTCCCATACATGCCAACCCCCTTTCCCAATTTTTAAAATAAAATCCTTTTAATGTAATGAGGAATCTTTTTAAGCTTGAAAAGTGAAAAGCAGCAGCTTTGTGTATACGATCCAGAGAAGAAGAAGAAAGATTAGTGCATTTAGGTCCCCACTGGAAACAAAACGGATTCACACATGTGCATCAAGGCTGCACATGACTGCTAGTACCCTCAGTGGTAGAGAGCTTCCTTTGCATGCAGAAGGTCCCAGTTTCACTCCCTGGTATGTCAAAAAGTTAAAAATGGTATTAGAATGCAATTCTGAAGAACATCCCCCCAAATTAGAAACATTGGAGAGCTGCAGCCAATCAGAATAGACAATACTGAGCTAACCAGACCAATGACATTACTTGTGATTTTATATTCTGTTGGAAGCTGCACAGAGTGGCCAAGGCAACCCAGTCACATGGGTGGGGTATAAACAATAATAAAAATTACTACTACTACTACTGCGGCCTGCTTCTGAACTCAAACAAGGAGAGTATTGAGCCCCATGGCTGGTGGTCTGCATGGCTGCCAATTAAATAATGCCCCATTTATAAATTTAAGACAGCACCACACCACTTTAAGCAGTCGTGGTTTCCACCCCACAAAGAATACCAGGAACTGTAGTTTGTTAAGGGTGCTGAGAGTTGTTAGGTAGACTCCTCACATAGACACAGTTCCCTGGGAAGAGAGATGAATTGCTATGGAGCAGCTCCCTGAGAATCAAAGAGGGATCTCTCAAGCTGCTTCTAACACCATGCTTCTCATCATTCTATCCTGCATTTTACCCTTCTATTCTATTACTGTTTTTTAAATTTAAAAAAATGCACCACTCTGTATGGAAAATTGCTCTACAGTTTAAAATTAAAATTAAGCAACTGGTCACCTCCCTGTGCTGTTTTGAACACCAAAAACTGTCAGAACTGGGCAGGCGGGGAAGTCAGTCTTCCAAAACGAAGAGGGCCTCGTTAAGAAGGAATTAACCGCAACAATAATAAAAGAATATACGTAACTCTTTACAGTGCAAAGGCTGGGATCCAGAACTGCAGAACTGTACCAGCTGACAATCCTGCTGCAAAAAGTCTGTCATCAATTCCAAGTTAATGCAGGATCCAGACCACAGACTCTGAAAAGACAGCATTTTTTGTGGGCCAGCTTAGAAATGCAGGAAGTCACACATTAAGGGTGGCCTCAATGCTAATCTGAGCAGGAACCACTGAAGCCAACAGACATGACCATCTTAGATGAATTAATTTCAGTGGGTCTTCTCCGGGCAGGACTTACCGTATTTTTCGCCCCATAGGACGCACCGGCCCATAGGACGCACCAAGTTTTTTTGGGGGGAAATAAAGAAAAAAAATTATTTCCCCCCCCCAGGCGCTTGTGGGGCCGCCGCCCGCCTGCAGATCAGGTCCAGGGACAGCGGGAGGATGCGCTGCGCCTCCCAGCTGTCCCCGGAGCTTGCGGGGCTGGCGGCGGGGAAAAGCACGCGTCTCCCCGCCGTCAGCCTCCAAACCACATCGGGAGACAGTGGGATGGCGGCGTTCCGCCTCCCCGCTGTCCCCCGACCTTGTGGGACTGGCGCTGCGGCTCTCCTGAAGCCTGGAGAGCGAGAGGGGTCGGTGCGCACCGACCCCTCTCGCTCTCCAGGCTTCAGTGAAAGCCTGCATTCGCCCCATAGGACGCACACGCATTTCCCCTTCATTTTTGGAGGGGAAAAAGTGCGTCCTATAGGGCGAAAAATACGGTAGTTGAATACAGTCCTGACTTATTTATAAACCAGGTCTAAAGCACACACACAGCTAACAATAAAAACACAAAAATCAATAAAATGTTAGCCCCTCATAACTGTCGCTGAGTTATATTATTCAGTATTAGGGTTTCCCCCCCCAATTAAAAATAATAATAATAATTACACTTCGTCTGCTGCTGCAAAGTACCCTGGGTCCGATACTCACACCTGCAAATTCACTTATGAGAGGGTAAATTCACCACAAAGTGATCAATTCTAGTTGGCAAACACTTCTTCTAGAATGTGCCGTGAGGTGGCATCAGAGAATGTCCACTCTGCAGAGAAATTAGTGAAAAGCAATGGTCCTCCAGCGAGTAGGGATTCTCAGTTCCGGCCACATGGGCGAGCACATCCACACAAAAGAAATGTTGACAATTCCATACTCAAAAAGAGAAAAGTCACATGACACATGAGTTTACTGTGAAACGTGACTGTGAGCCTGTGAGAATCAGGGTTTTGTCTGCAAAAAAGGAAGGGGAAAGGATGACCTTGACTTTATGACCTTGACTGGCTTCCCATAGTCAGGATGTATATTTTTTGCCCTTAATTAAATCAATGTTCTGCAGCAAAAGTAGCTAAATTCTTTGACCTGGACATGGCATGCAAATGAAAAGTCATTTGCATATTTATATATACATATTTGCCTCTTTTGCATAATTGTTTCTGCTTACACCGTTAGTTTCACAGGACACCGAAACCCTGCCTCCTGACCGCTCACAACTCTATTCAGTGCTCTAGATTTTCAGATTCAAAAACTCCATCCTTACAGGCTTAAGGGCTAGAAACCTGGAAAGCCCCCGTTTCTCAGGAATGCCGGAACGCAGTGTCCTGGCACCAGCTTGTGTCCTTGTGCAAGTGCAATTTTGAAATGCATATAATCTCAGCCTTAAAAATGTTTACACTTGTGAAATCTAAATCACTAACCTCATAATGATGACCTTCCCCAGATCGCAGATCATAACATTAGCGTATTCCTGGGTGACAACACAAAACATGCGCATGAATTAACCCATACAAAATAAAATAAAAGAAAAGACAAATGTTAATATTTCAGTTAAAGAACCCCACCCTTTCCCGCAATCCGTACATGTTAGCTATGCAAGTGTCTGGTTAACACTGGAGGAGGGGAGCGGGGGGGAGTTATGAATGCTTCTGTGTCTTCAAGTCTTTCCAAAAGAAATTGCAAGACGCACTAAACTCTGGGTGTCTCTTTTTGCTGCTGGACAGAACAGTTTACTTGGAGATCCCACCAGTAGACAAACGGAGGCTCTTTCCGCATTCCGACAGTTTCATCATTCAAGGATGAGGCCGGGGGTTGGAAGGATTTTATTTTAAACGATCTGTGGAGAAAACAAAGAAAGAAAGAAAGAAAACAGAACTATGACAGGATAAGAAAGGGCAGGTTATCTTTCCCTGGACTTATACTATCTTTCAGTGCTGCCTCAATGGGAGTTCTGTGGAATCTGGAAACCTGCAATCTCCTTTTGGACTGTTGATCTAGAGAAGGGATAAGAGGAGCCACCTGTGCCGGCTAGAATGTGGTAGTTCAATCTTCAGCACCTTCAGACAGGGTTGGGAGATATTCCTGCTTAGAATCAAAGAATCATTTAGCTGGAAGGGATCCCAAGGATCATCTAGTCCAGACCCCTAAAGGATCCTTGATAACATGGCCATTCTTCCTAATGTTTAGTCGCAATCTTCTTTCTTGTAATTTTAATCCATTGGTTTAGGTTCCACCAGTCTAGAGTAGCAGGGGGCAAAGCTTTTTCTATCTCCAATGTGATAGCCGCTTCATACATCTGAAGATGGCGATCACCTCACCTCTTGGTCTTCTCTTCTCGAGGCCAAACATACCCCAAATCCCTCCCCAGCCAGCACGCCCAAAGCAGCTACAACATGGTGGACCTACAAACCTCTCTCTCTTTTTTGTAAGCTTAAGGGCTAGAAACTTGACAAGGCCAAATTGCTCAGGAGGCCTTTTCCATACTGACCAGATTCATCCCACTCTGCTGTTAGCTGTTCCAAAGACCCATGGCCACTACTATCAGAGACGGCTCGAGACTTCAGGGAAACGTTTCCTTCGGATCTGTCTGGCGACACATCGTTGACTTCTAGCTCAAGGCCTCTTTGCTGGGTCTCCTCCTCTGGGTTTTCAGTTGTCATGCTATCACCTTGCAAAAATAATGACAGTTATTAATATTACAGTAGTATCTCATGTTAAGAACTTAATTTGTTCTGGAGGTCTGTTCTTAACCTGAAACTGTTCTTAACCTGAAGCACCACTTTAGCTAATGGGGCCTCCCGCTGCCACCGCGCCACTGCTGCACGATTTCTGTTCTCATCCTGAAGCAAAGTTCTTAACCCAAGATACTATTTCTGGGTTAGCGGATTCTGTAACCTGAAGTGTCTGTAACCTGAGGTACCACTGTATATATATATACCCCCTTCACTTCCTGGGTCCCCATTCAGCCACGGAGTTCACTGCGCGACCTTTGGAAAGATACAACCACTTAGGCCAACCTACCTCGCAGGGTTGTTGTGAGGAGCAGGGAGGCTGACTAGGGTTGCCTGCAACCCCCCCCCCCCTTTCTGCCAAGCCACATCTTTACATGCCAGGTATAGGGCAGGTTGGGTGTGGCTTGGCCAAAGCGGCCTGGTGGGTCAAATGGAAAGTCCTGAGGGCAGGGCTTCTTTTCAGCCGGAATTTGCCGGAACTCGCCCATTCTGAGAGAAGGAGGGCGAGTTATCGGCTTTCCACTCCCCGCTAGGAAAATAGCACTGCCTGTAGGGCCGAATTAGTTCCTCACTCCTGCTGTAATTTTATAGCAGGGGAAGGGGGGACCTCAGGGGTGGGGCCAACTCTGGCCCACTAAACCTCACCATGTGGCCCATGCCACACCCCTCTCTCCAGGCTACACCCCTCACTCACCCCCCTTTCACACCCAGAGTATTTTTTGCCTGGCTGGATTGTATCCCTGAACCCTCATAATGCCTATTTGCTTGCCTGAGGGGTGTGCAAAGGTAAAATTGTACTGCGCTAGCCTGATGTACAGAGGCAAAATCTACATTTGTTGCTCCACCCATTTTTGCCTCTGGCCCGACCTACTATTAGCATGCGGCCCCCAGGGGGCTGCACAGAAGGGAATGCGGCCCTCGGGATGGATTAGGTGTCCCACCCTTGTTTTATTGGAGGGCAGCTGGGTGCAGCTCTTCTACCTGAGGTATCATGTGAGGGAGCTCTCACTCATGTTAAACCCCAGGCTCCAGTCTGAGGTGACTTTCACACCACACCGTTGAAGCGCCACAAGACCATGTTAAACCGTCATGGCTTCCCCCAAAGAATTATGGGAGGTGTAGCTTGCTAAAGGTGCTGAGAGTTGTTAGGAGACACACCCACCCCACCATTCACCCCTCACAATTCCCAGAGGGGTTTAACAACCCATCTCTCTTAGACCACTGTAAGCAGATGAAAACTTTAGCAGGATTCTAATAACACTTGTAATGTAACAAACACTATGGATAATAGGGACCCAGGGAGGGGGGTGGGGTGGGAAGTCTTGCGATTCAGATAAATCTCTTTATATGGATATGCATTTGTTATTGTTATAAATTTACACTTGTAAAATCAAATAAAAATGATCTCAACCCCCCCCCCCAATAATCCACCTCTCTTCACAGGGAAATCTGGGAACTGTCAGGCCCAGTATCCATAACAAACTACAGCTCCCAGAATTCTCTGAGGGAAGTCATGACTGTTTAAAGTGGTATCGTGGCACTTCAAATGTAGGGTGTGAATGTGGCCTAAAGTAGTAGTCGTAGTAGTAGTAGTAGTAGTAGTTACTGTAGGCCACATTCACACCCTACATTTGAAGTGCCGCAATTAATAATAATAATAATAATAATAATAATAATAATAATTCATTTATTCATTCATTCAATTAGTACACTGCCCTTCATCCATAGATCTCAGGGCAGCTCACAACATAAAATACAATGTAAACCCCCCCCCACAAAATACATAATAAAAATAAGAACAAAACAAACTACAGTGGTGCCCCGCAAGACGAACACCTCGCAAGACGGAAAACCCGCTAGACGAAAGGGTTTTCTGTTTTGGAGGCGCTTTGCAAAACGAATTTCCCTAATGTCTTGCGAGTTCCTGCGGGTTTCCCCCCCTTTTTTCCCCTTTTCCTAAGCCGCTAAGCCGCTTATCAGCTGATCCGCTAAAAGCTGCTAAACCGCTAATAGCGCTAATCCGCTAAGCTGTCAATGGGCTTGCTTCGCAAGATGAAAATACCACTATACGAAGAGCCTCACGGAACGGATTAATTTCGTCTTGCGAGGCACCACTGTAATACAGTCATACCTCGGGTTGAAGTTGCTTCAGGCTGAGCATTTTCGGGTTGCGCTCTGCGGCGACCCGGAAGTAATGGAACGCGTTACTTCTGGGTTTCGCCGCTCACACATGCGCATGCGCTCAAAATGACGTCGCGTGCATGCGCGGAAGCGGCAAGTCGTGACCTGCACACGTGCAGATACGGGTTGTGTTCACTTCAGGATGTGAACGGGGCTCCAGAACGGATCCCGTTCGCATCCAGAGGTACCACTGTAATCCCCCCTAAAACACAACACACTTAAAAGGGTATCGGAAAAGACAGTAGGCAAAGTGAACTAGGCGAATCTGAGGGAGCAGAGAGCAAACCTACACGAGTCGCTGGCTCCTGCCCTGTCGTGAGGGGCAGCGAGGCTCCTCGGAGAGTCCACGCCTTCGCCCTCCCCCTCGGACTGCCCTCGCAATGGCTCCGCTGCCCCTTCGCCTTCAGAGCCACTTCTGTGAATCTGCCTCCCCTCAGAGCCCTGGGGGCCTTGCACCCACGGCTCTCCCCGAGGTGCCATGCGGGAGTCGGGCGCAGAAACCAAATATTCTAGTTGGAAGGAGAAGAAATGAGAGAGCAGTTAGATGAGAATAGGAAGGAGTTAGACTGCTGAAGCTTCAGTTGTAGCTCAGTTGGAATGAGACTGGAAACAGGGAATGAGGAACCCTCTGGAAGCACACACAGAGAGAAGTGTTTGATTTGGGAAAGACAAACTAAAGTACTTCTTCCACACAGCAGCGCGTAGTTAAATCTCAGTTAGATGGGTGGCATATTATTATTATTATTATTATTATTATTATTATTATTATTAGGATGAATTCGCTCCCACAAGAGATAGTGACAGCTACCAGCTTTAAAAGAGGACTGGGCAAATTCATGGAGAAGGAGGCTATCTACATGGACGTTCTATACCCCATGTTGAAGGCAGTTCCTAGGAATCGCTCTCAGGCTTCCCATAAGTATCCGATTCACCACTGTGAGAACAGGATGATGAACCAGGAAGGGCTGCTGGTTTGAGCCAGCATTTTTCACTACAAATATCGACAGCTGAAACCATGTGGGCTTCCCCTAGACATCAGAAGTTTATATTTTATATATATATATATTTAAAGATAGGCTTTACTTAGTTTTGACTAAAGTTTTTCTTGTGTCAGTTAATAAATACGTAAATAAATATTGACAATTTCCCTTTTTTACCCAAAAGTTGAGCATAGAATCACAGAATCATAGAGCTGGAAAGGACCACGAGGGTTACCTAGGTCAGTGTTTCTCAACCTTTTTCCGAACGTGGCCTCCCTCTTATCTTGGTTCCTTCCTGTGGTCCCCCCTTGGGCATAGCCGGGGTGGGGAGGGGGCAGCTGCCCCCCCCATAAGTAGAAATCAATACAAATATGAGGTTCTACCTCCCCCTAACATAAATTCTGGCTATGTCCATGGCCCCTCTCCTACTAGTAAAAAGGTAGCTATTTAAATGGTTTGTAAATATAGCATGTTTAATTATATATTTTTTAATTTATACAAAATACAATTACATAAAATAATGGGAACATAATGAAATATTGCTGAAGCAGAAAAACATATAATCATAGAGCTGGAAGAGACGCCAAGAGTTATCTTTCTACTGCAACTCCCTGCAATGCAGGAATCTCAGCTAAAGCATCCATGACAGATGGCCGTCCAAACTCTGCTTAAAAACCTCTGAGGAATGAGAATCCACCACCTCCTGAGGGAGATCCATCTTCCACGTACTGTGTTATAAAAAGTAAACACCACTTATTTGGCCCTAGTTGTTTGGCACAGAGGGGGAACTTACAAAAGGCGCACAGGGAGTTCCGTATACATGGGAGAATTTTAAAAAGCAAGTGGTCCTAACTGACCTTGTGCAAAAAGCTTGTTTTCCTCTGGAGGAACCCTGGCTGTCTAGGTAAAACACTATAGCCCCCCACACCCTTACCTAGTAGCAAGGCCCTCTCAATGCAGTGCGGCTTTCTTCTGAGTAGACAGTTATTTACTAGATGCAAGTCAGCAGCACCAGACGACTCCACCTGGCTGGGTTGGTTTTCATCCTGCACTTTGTAGAGACAGGCCGACGCTACTGACAGGGCCTGTGCCCCTTGGCAACACCCAAAGGCCCTGATCCACTAGGCCAGTGGTTTTCAACTTGTGGGTCCCCAGATGTTGTTGGACTACAACTCCCATCATCCCTGAGCTCTGGCCTTGCTAGCTAGGGGTGATGGGAGTTGTAGTTCAGCAACATCTGGGGGCCCACAGGTTGAGAAAGGCTGCACTAGGTGCTGGATTGCACCCTGCAGCGTCAGGCCCAGGCTGCCACCTTGGATTGCAGAGTCAGGCCCAGGCTGCCACCAGGCCCAGCACCGGCGGCAGCAACAAGCAGTTCCAGCTGGCCCAGCCCTACCCATTGCCACCCCACCACTGCACTTACCTGACCAGGGGTTCTGGATCACGGGCTCCACTGGCCAAACCGGGAGCCTCAGCGATTGTCCTCTCCCGCCGGAAAAAAAACCAGGACTACTCCAAGAAAACACACATGGCAAAAAGGAGCACCAGGCCCTGGTGGGCACCCCCTTACCCGCTTGGGATTGGCCAGTGGATAGCCAGCCAATCAGGATATAATATATATATATATCTATATCTATTATACTATAAATACAATGGTACCTTGGGTTAAGAACTTAATTCATTCTGGAGCTCCGTTCTTAACCTGAAACTGTTCTTAACCTGAAGTACCACTTTAGCTAATGGGGCCTCCCGCTGCTGCTGCTGCACTGCCACCGCACGATTTCTGTTCTCATCCTGAAGCAAAGTTCTTAGCCCGAGGTACTATTTCTGGGTTAGCAGAGTCTGTAACCTGAAGCGTATGTAACCTGAAACGTCTGTAACCCGAGTTACCACTGTATATATATATACACCCCCTTCACTTCTCACTTCCCTCTGTGGCCCCCTAGGCTCTTGCTGTGTGCCCCCCATTTATGCATTTTTCACCTGTGGCCCCCTAGGAATATCCTGGGGCCCCCCAGGGGGACATAGTTGGGAAACATGGATCTAGTCCACCCCGCTGCAATACAGGAACCTTTTGTCCAATCAAAACAAATTCCTTCCAGTAGCACCTTAAAGACCAACTAAGTCAGTTCAGTGACTTAGTTGGTCTTTAAGGTGCTACTGGAAGGAATTTGTTTTGTTTTGACTATGGCAGACCAACACGGCTACCTATCTGTAACTGGAACTTTTGTCCAATGTGGGGCTTGAACCCACGACCCTGAGATTAAGAGTCTCATGCTCTACCAACTGAGCTATCAATCTTCTGGTTGATATTATTACAGTCGTACCTCGGGTTAAGTACTTAATTCGTTCCGGAGGTCCATTCTTAACCTGAAACTGTTCTTAACCTGAAGCACCACTTTAGCTAATGGGGCCTCCTGCTGCTGCTGCTGCGCTGCCGGAGCATGATTTCTGTTCTCATCCTGAAGCAAAGTTCTTAACCCGAGGTACTATTTCTGGGTTAGCGGAGTCTGTAACCTGAAGCGTATGTAACCCGAGGTACCACTGTATTGCCATATAATGTTGCCTGCTGCTGTGTTACACATCTGATGAAGAGGCACACTCCCAAACATTTAAATAAAAGAAGATGAACTCAATTGGCGAGGAGAGAGCACAGAGCCAGTATGGGACTTTGGCCTGATCCAGCAGAGGCCTCTCCTCTTCACGGCACCGGCTTCCGCACCTGGGTGGATCTCCTCCTGGTGCTCGGAGAAGGCCGAGCTGTCGTAGAGGCTCTCCCCGCCATCAAAATACTTGTAGGCGTTGTCCCCCGAGTGGACCCTCTGGTGCTTGGTGAGGTACGGCCTCCATCGGAAGCTCTCCCCACACTGCAGGCACTTGTAAGGCTTCTCTCCGGTGTGGATGCGCAGGTGCTCAGTGAGGGTGGAGCGGCGGTTGAAGCTGCGCCCGCACTTGGGGCACTCGTAGGGCTTCTCCCCCGTGTGGATGCGCAGGTGGGCGTTGAGGTGGGTGCTCTGGAAGAACCTCTTGCCGCACGCCAGACATTCGAAGGGCTTCTCCCCCGTGTGCGTCCGGTGGTGCTTCACCAGCTCAAACTTGTACTGGAAGGCCTTGCCGCACTCGTGGCAAACGTGCTTCTTCTCCACCTGAACGATCTTGATCTGGCTGACGTCCGTGACGTCGTTCCCTTCCACTTCAGTCTTTATAGGCCTCTCGGGCGGCTGGCCTTCCATTTCCAGGTTAAGGCCGGCCCCGCCAGGCTGTTCTGTCCCCTCCTCAGAGGCAGCGTGCTGGGGAAAGGCCTCCACGTTCACACTCCCCACGGCGTCATCTTCTGGAGGGCAGAGGAAAAGGCAGGTCAGAGAAATAGAATCCCACATATGTTTCCATATTTTCAAAATGTTTGTGTTGACCTTTAAAGCCTTAAACGGCCTCAGCCCTGTATACTTAAAGGTAATGGGACCCCTGACCATTAGGTCCAGTCGCGGATGACACTGGGGTTGCGGCGCTCATCTCGCTTTATTGGCCGAGGGAGCCAGTGTACAGCTTCCGGGTCATGTGGCCAGCATGACTAAGCCACTTCTGGCGAATCGGAGCAGCGCACGGAAACGCCATTTACCTTCCCGCTGGAGTGGTACCTATTTATCTACTTGCACTTTGATGTGCTTTCAAACTGCTAGGTTGGCAGGAGCAGGGACTGAGCAACGGGAGCTCACCCCGTCATGGGGATTCGAACCACCGAACTTCTGATCGGCAAGTCCTAGGCTCTTTGGTTTAACCCACAGCGCCACTTGTGTCCCCCTGTATACTTAAAGGAGCATATTGGTTTACCCCCATCATTCAGCCTGGACACTGAGGTCCAGCTCCGAGGGTCTTCTGCTGCTTCCCTCACTGCGAGAAGTGAGGTTACAGGGAACCAGGCAGAGGGCCTTCTCGGTAGTGGCGCCCGCCCTGTGGAACACCCTCCCATTAGATGTGTCAAGGAAATAAACAACTCTGACTTTCAGAATCATCGGTAGACAGCCCTGTATAGGGAAGTCCTTGATGTTTGATGTTTTATTGTGCTTTTATATTTTGCTGGAAGCTGCCCATTGTGTCTGGGGCAACCCAGGCAGATAGGTGGCATATAAATAAAATAAAATAGTAGTAGTGGTAGTAATAGTACTACTACTACTACTACTACTACTACTACTACTAATAATAATAATAATAATAATAAAGTCCTGAATAGACTCTCCCCACCCCTACATTGTCCTAGGACTAAGCTACATTAGTAAAGAAAAAGCTATTTGAATGTGTTATAAATATGCAACACCAGATGGCACTAAAATGCAACAGAAATTTCTTCGTGATTTTCCATAGCATTTTTTTCCTTTTGTTCTAATAATTTAATTTCTGATTTATTTATGGTAGGGCCCTCCCCCACTATGTAGACCCACCCCTAGCCTGCCTATTTATAGTCTTAAAAAGCATGGATGCAGGCAGGTTAAAAGAATCAATTTCTGCAAACCTTACATATTGGTCTATCTAGAGCAGAGGTGGAGAACCTCCAGCCTGCGGGTCATCTTATCGTGTTCTTACGCTGTTTGGGTTACAAAGTGAATAGCACCCACAACCAGGACATTGGAATGATGCCCTATTGTTATGAACTGATTCTCAGAATGTAATCTGTCTGAAAGTCCTTTGGGGAGAAGAGCAAGTTTATAAATATTCTAAGCAATAAAACGTTCGGAGTCTACACCATCTTTCTCTATTGTTCCTTTCTTAACACTGCAGGGTTCAGCAATTTGGATGGGCAGCACAATCTCAGTGCATAACTCAGGACCGTTTCTGCTTATTCAAAAGAGAGCTCGAGTCCAAGACGAATCTAATCCAGCACATTTATCAGAACCCATCAATGCATGACATTTGCACAAATGTTTTAATTTGCATACATCAATTCTGCTCAAGAGTGGGCAGGGAGCACGCAGAAGTGGCCACTGGGACTGCCTATTTTTTCAGGAATTACATTCCCGGCACAATGCTGGAAAGAGCAACTAAAACCAAAACCAACCTTCCAGCATGCTGAACAACAGAGCATTTGACTGCAACTCTTACCTTTGAATTGTACTACCAGTGCCCTCCCAGCCATGCAAAGTCAGAGGTTTACGTAGGCAAGCACACACACACACACACACACACTCCTCCTTCCAGGAAAGGAAGTATGTATTTCGGGTCGATCCTCTTTTTCTCATTGCAATTTCAATCAATGTATATACTGTCATAGCCGCTCTGTAGCCAATCAGTTACAACCTTCCACTACCCATTTCCGTTCTGCACAAAACACACACACCCCCTCCCATTTTTTTAAGATCCCAAACTGGCAAATGTCACAACACATTGCTGGGTGCACTCTGCTGCTGCTGGCCGTTTAATTGCTCGCACTCACAGAATCACAGAACCGTAGTGTTGGAAGTGGCCCCAAGGATCACCTAGCCCAGGGGTCAGCAAACTTTTTCAGCAGGGGGCCGGTTCACTGTCCCTCAGAACTTGTGGGGGGCCAGACTATACTTTTGGGGGGGGAAAATGAACGAATTCCTATGCCCCACAAATAACCCAGAGATGTATTTTAAATAAAAACACACATTCTAATCATGTGGGATGCAGGTGGCACTGTGGTCTAAACCACAGAGCCTAGGGCTTGCCAATCGGAAGGTCGGCAGTTCGAATCTCCGCAACAGGGTGAGCTCCTGTTGTTCAGTCCCAGCTCCTGCCCACCTAGCAGTTCAAAAGCATGTCAAAGTGCAAGTAGATAAACAGGTACCGCTCCGGCGGCAAGGTAAACGGCGTTTCCGGGCGCTGCTCTGGTTTCGCCAGAAGCGGCTTAGTCATGCTGGCCACATGACCTGGAAGCTGTCTGCGGACAAACGCCGGCTCCCTCGGCCAGTAAAACGAGATGAGCACCACAACCCCAGAGTTTGACTACCCATGATCTAGCCCAAACCCCCTGCAACGTAGGAATCTCAGCTGTAGAATCTGGACTTTACCAGCAAAACGAAGGAAAACAAATCTGCCGCTGTTCTGTCAACGCATGGGCTAGACAACGCTGCAGTCTAATTTGCAATATTTGCATGACGAAGACGGCGCTCACCTGGGTGGCTTCCCTGTTGCTCCTCCGGGGGCGGGCTCTCGAACATGGCTTCCCCGTCGCTCAGGCCTTTGTAGACGGCGCCGCCCACGTGAACCCTCTGGTGCTTGGTGAGGTACGGCCTCCATCGGAAGCTCTCCCCGCACTGCAGGCACTTGTAAGGCTTCTCTCCGGTGTGGATGCGCAGGTGCTCAGTGAGGGTGGAGCGGCGGTTAAAGCTGCGCCCGCACTTGGGGCACTCATAGGGCTTCTCCCCCGTGTGGATGCGCCGGTGGGCGCTGAGGTGGGAGCTCTGGATAAAGCGCTTGCCGCACGCCAGGCACTCGTAGGGCTTCTCGCCCGTGTGGGTCCTCCAGTGCAGCAGGAACTCGGACTTGCAGTGGAACCACCGGTCGCACTCGGGGCACATCAGCTTCTTGCGCCCCACGTGGAACATGCTGCGTTTCGAGCTCGCCGCCCGCAGGTGCCGCGACGGCTCCCGCCACACTGTCCCCGGAGGCATCTCCCACGGCCTCTGCAGCCCGCAGCGGCTCTCCGAGTTCAGGGGGTCGAGCCCCGGAGGAGAGCCCAACAAAGTCCACTGGGGCTCTGCTCGGTCCAAGATTTCTCGTTCGGGAACCTCTTCTTTGATCTCCCGCACGATCACCTCGCTCGCCGGGATGGCGGGAGAATTAAAATAAACGTTGTTCCCTGAGAGGGAGAGAGGAAAGTGGTCTGAAGGGAGAATGCAAGGCTAAGGCTGGAAAAGTGAGTCTCTGCCTGACTGACAGAATCATAGAAGGGACCACAAGAATCATCTCATCCCAGCCCCTGCAATGCAGGAATCTTTCACCCAATGTATCTGAAGGGGCGTCTCCACCCCCATCGTTCTGCCCGGACACTGAGGTCCAGCACCGAGGGCCTTCTGGCGGTTCCCTCACTGCGAGAAGCCAAGTTACAGGGAACCAGGCAGAGGGCCTTCTCGGTAGTGGCACCTGCCCTGTGGAACGCCCTCCCACCAGATATCAAAGAGAAAAACAACTACCAGACTTTTAAAAGACATCTGAAGGCAGCCTTGTTTAAGGAAGCTTTTAATGTTTAACAGACCACTGTATTTTAATACTTTGTTGGAAGCCGCCCAAGGTGGCTGGGGAGACCCAGCCAGATGGGCGGGGTATAAATAATAAAATATTATTATTATTATTATTAATGTGGGGCTTGAACCCACAACCCTGAGATTAAGAGTCTCATGCTCCACCGACTGAGCTATCCCTCTCTGGACTTGCCCACTTCCTAACTACCCTCAGTACCATGAGCAGTTCTGCTATATTCATGCATCAGACATTTCAAGTACTCCTGATATACAAAAACAGCACAATTACCCGCTCTCAAAGGGTTCACCTGTTGCTTCTCTAAATGAGTCCTTTCTCGGCACTTGCTTCCTTTTTAATTGGCCTCTTTAAGCATGCAACTTGATTTCTCAGCATCAGGGATGAAGAGAGCATTTTGCTGTGCCAATGCAGAGACACAGCATCTTAAAAGGAGGTTGGCTGTTGCATCTCTGAATGAGCAATAATTTCTGGAAGGGTCTCCTAATTAGTGTAAATGGAATTCTTTTGCATCTCTACGTTCAGGATGCACATGGAGAGAGAATGTGTGTGTCACTCCCAGTACAGAGGAAGGTGTTGTATCTCTGAATAAGTCCTTGCTCTGATGTTTTTTCTTTCAAGCTGTAGAAATATCGCATTTTCAGTTGCCGGAATGAAACGTGCCTCCAGTTTCTCTCTCTCTCTCTCTCTCTCTGTGTGTGTGTGTGTGTGTGTGTAATGTCCCATTGCTAGCAGAAGTCTGAGAAATCCTGCTCTATCCCCTACACCACACTGCCTCTCTATGCATTAATATATGTATGCAAAATTCTAAATCTCAGGCAATACATAAAACCTACCCTCAGTCCTTCTTAAGGAAACATGAAGGAATTGTGCATGGCATGCAAATCAATGCAACTCCACCTCTTCCCAATTTACATAATCCCCAACTGAGGAGTCTGCTGGGGCAGCTCATGCATTTCAATGGGGTCTGCTTTTCACCTACTGCCCTATTGTCATTTGCATGAAAATTGATGCCAGAACCGCTTTTCCAATTGCATCCATTATAAATCACGCTTGTATTCAGAGAGAAGCCTTTTGTATAGTTTTCCCCAAGTTGCTCTGGGCACCCTGAAATAACCATTCTAGGCACGCTTTGGGTGGCATCAACTGGAAGCCTCAAAGGCCCAGTTGTGTTTTTCCACCCCCTTTTTGTGAAGGTGGCTTTTTCCCCCCTTAGGAAACTGTAAGGAGAAACTACCAACAAGCCTGCTGTTTTGGGAAGTGGAGCCATAATAAAACAACAACCCAAGGCATGCACATACACTTCTATTCCCCAAACTCCAAGAAACCGGCCCAACCATTAGGCAGAGTGAGGCAGTCACCCCAGGCAGCTGATTTTGGGTGTCCTGACAAGGTTAATATTGCAATATTGTAAAGCAGAAGGAGGGGCACTTGGGGGGTTTTCTGCTTTAGCTTCCAATATATGGCTTGACCAGCCACACACCTTGTCCAAGGGTAGCTGGGGAGAAAATTGCTATTTTTGCCTCAGGCAGCAAAATGTGTTTGGCTGGCCCTGTAGGGACCCCTTTTTTGAAGGGACCTGTTTTATCCTCCTACAAGTACTAGCTTAGTACTACTACTACTGCTACTACTGGAGTTAGTACTTCCAGCATAAAGAGGCCATAACTATACATTTTACACTACTACTGGCAATATATTACTATTGTCATTACTAATACTACTAATATTTGTAGTAACGGTGGTTCCAACATAATGAAAGCAAAACTACTCAAGGGAGGAGCCTACATTTTATACTACTATTGTTACTACTACTAATACACATAGTAGAAGTTCCAGCACAATGAAAGCAGAACTACTCTTTTAGGGTAGGAGCCTACTTTATATATTACTACTAGTAATAATAATAATAATAATAATAATAATAATAATAATAATAACGCTAAAGTAGAAACTTGGTTTTCGAGCATCTTGGAAGCAGAATGTTTCGGCTTTCGAACACCGAAAACTCGGAAGTAATTGCTTCTGTTTTTGAACGTGCCTCAGAAGTCGAACGGCTTCTGAGGCGCGTTTCTCCATTTTCTCAATGGATTCTGCAGACTGTCCACTGAGCCTCGGTTGTCAAACGTTTCAGAAGTCGAATGGTCTTCCAGAACGGATTACGTTCGAAAACCAAAATACCACTGTAATATTAGTAATGGTGGTTCCAGCATGAGGTCAGTACTCTTCAAGGCAGGTGCCTAAATTTTATACTACTGGTAGTAGTAATATGCTACTATTGCTACTGCTACTACATATAGCAGTAGTAGTTCCAAAACAATGAGGGCAGAACTACATGCTCCCACGTGCTTCCAACAATCTATTCTCTCCGGTGTGGGCTTTTGGCAGGGTGTAACTTGATGGGAAGGACATAAGCCTTTTACCTGATTCTTCATCCACTCATGCCCTATCCCTAAACAGTTTCTTTACCTTGACATACTTATTGGCCACCTCCAATACTTTGGCCACCTCATGAGAAGAGAAGACTCCCTGGGAAAGACCCTGATGTTGGGAAAGATGGAGGGCACAAGGAGAAGGGGACGACAGAGATGGTTGGACAGTGTTCCCGAAGCTACAAACGTGAGTTTGACCAAACTGCGGGAGGCAGTGGAAGACAGGAGTGCCTGGCGTGCTCTGGTCCATGGGGTCACGAAGAGTCGGACACGACTAAACGACTGAACAACAACAACAACAACTTATTCCCGATATCACTGCCTACCTGAATCTGATACCCCATCATTTTGGTAACAATACCAGGACTGAGACAGGCAGAGAGGTGTTATGCTCCTGGTATTCCATGAAGGAAATACTATTTGTCACCCGCATTGTCATATTTCAACAGGAAGCACCCAAAGACAAGGCCCTCCTCATGGAAAGGGCACCCATTTGCAATGCCGCTGGAAACCTCCCATCTCACCTTGGCAGGAGCCGCTGGAAACCTTCTTGTCCTCTGCCACAGCCTGGGGGTTGGAGATCCATGGCTCTTGCCCTCGTTCCAGCCGGGAGATCAACTCGGGTTTAGGAATTGGAACGGCTCCATCGTCCAAAAAAAAAATAAAAAAAAAAAATAAGGGAGAGGGGGAATCAAAAGCTCCCATTAAATGGATATCAGGTTGCAACCACTAGGAACATTGGCACATTTCAGAACGTTTCTTTCGATAAGTTTTGCTCAGTTTTTACTCCAGGAAAACACTAATAAGAACATGGAGCAGAAGAGCAGGGCTGGATACTGGGCAAAGGGTCTCAGCTGGTTCCAATGCCTAGCTGTGCCAAGTCACTCTTTTTTACAAACAAACAAACACAAGTTCCCGAATGCCTGATGGAAACGTGGTTTAGTTGCCCCAGACCAGCAACAAAAATACTGGAGGAAATCAGAGACTCAGAAGGTTTTTAACTGCATGGAGTTGCATTTAATCAAGGTCAAGTCTCCCCACTCCTCTGCTAGCTGCAGCCTGAGACAGGATTACAGACCCAACACATCTGGTGTGTTGCAAGAACACACTTTTCCAAAAGCACACTTCTTCTGGCATTTATGAAATTTATTTCAAAACGTTTGCATTTTGAAAAAGCAAGATTGCAAACCGTAATCAGCATTGCACGGGGAGTTGGAGGGCGGGAAGAGAACCTTTCCGATGAACCAAGGCTGTGAGCATTGAAGATTTAGGATTGAATTAGATGTAACCCATGTTCTTGCCAAGGGTGTGACATTGCAAGGTCTCAAGATGGAGGTGTCCTTGACGCAAGCAGAAATAAAGCGGGAACTTTCCATGTGCAAAGTGTATGCTGAGCTAATGGGACACTCGGCTAAGAACAGAGGAAGAGCTCTCTTACACTATGCTGGAGCAATGTAAGATTAGAACATAGCTGTCAACTTTTCCCTTTTCTTACGAGGAATCCTATTCGGAATAAGGGAAATTCCCTTAAAAAAGGGGAAACGTTGACAGCTATGGATTAGAACCAAAATGGGGCTATGAAGAATTAAGAGGGGGGAGGGCCGATTACACACTCGGGGGAAACCCAAGGTCTGCTGAAGTACAATAAAAAACTAAGGGAGAAGCCTTCCTGCAAAAAATAGCCCAATAAGGACCACTTCCTGGTACAAGTGGACCCCCCCCCCTGCAGTTCCTTACCCAAAGACGCCACATTCTCATAATTCTCTTGCATGACATCCCAATAAAGGTCCCTTTGGTCTGTGTCCAGGAGAGCCCATTCCTCCTCTGTGAAATACACGGCCACTTCTTCGAAGGAGAATGGCGGTGCCTGTAAGAAACAGAAAAATAAAAGGTGTGCTTGATCTTTCTTTTTTATATTTTTAAACTACGAAAGTGCTATTGTGTCCCACCACACACACACACACCCAATTCCATTCTCTACCTGTACTGGCTCCGTGGCAACCATCTCTCTTCCCCCAGGAGGAGGAAATGTTCCAAAGACAAACACACACATCATTTTGCCAAAATCTGTCAGGGAAAAAAGGGGGATGTCAGAAGCTTGGATTCCTTTAGTTGTGATTCATGCCTTGCAGCAGATTGGACAAGAAGACCCTTGCAACGCTACAGTCCCCCCCCCCTTTTACTACTGCAACTATTTTTTGTTTTTAAAAAGGAACACCAACGGGGTTTTGCTTTCAGCCCCATCCCGCATACTCAGCCCTCTCCAAATATTCTAAACTCAGCATCTTTTACATTTCCTTTCCCCCACCCACCTTATTTCACTGCATCAAACTTATCATTTTCTGGAAGGCCACAAGGGGGAAAAACCCTTCACATGATTTTAGAAAGGAATTGCGCCCGTGTTTCCCTACATGACAGGCGCGCAAACTTTTCCTCCGGCCGCCTGCTCTCTCTCTCCAGCCCCACATACCCTTTTGC
The DNA here is from genome assembly GCF_964252035.2 of Podarcis erhardii. NCBI lineage: Eukaryota > Metazoa > Chordata > Lepidosauria > Squamata > Lacertidae > Podarcis > Podarcis erhardii. The sequence goes on along the minus strand of NC_138498.1, from coordinate 116,198,168 downwards.
AGGCTGGCTCTCTCTCCTGCTGCAGACGCATTAAACTAGGCTTGGGGCCAGTACCTGCGGGGCTCCGTCGCCTTTGGCAAGGAGGGGAGAGGAAGGGAAAAGGGAAGGGAGGAACTGCCGCGGGAGAATCCCGCCCGCGCTGCCGGCTCCCCCTTTGCGCCAGCGGCCTCTCCGGAGCGCGCTCCTCCCGGGGACTCGGCCGGCCTCCCTCCGCCTAGGCGGGCTGCAGCCCCGGCGCCCGGGAGCCCCAGCTCTCCATCTCCATAGACGCCGCTGACCGGATCTCGCCGCGGCTGCTCCAGGAAGCTCTGCCCACCGCCGCCGAGGCGCCCGGCCGAGACGCGAAGAGCGGAGCCTCGGCGAGGCGCCGGAGCAGAGCCGCCTGGCGGTGGGACGCGCGCACGGGAAGGCGCCGGAGAAAGCTAGCATTGCACGGCTGCCTGCGCCTGGGAGAGCAAGCGGGAGATCGGCAGCAAAGTGTTGCAGTGCAGGGAGGGTGCCGCTGCTCAGGGTTGCACTCAGCCAGCCATACCCTTTTCTCAAGATACTCCATTGCATACCCCATTCTCCCCGGTTTCCTGTTTCCGTCCCACTCCGCACAGCCAATCTGCTTTCTGAATATCCTCCTGTTATTATGGGCACCTGCAACAAAATGTTGCAGCGTGAAACGATCCCCGTTCACCAGGCCACTGCATTTCATTCCCGCCCCACCTGGTTTCTGTCCTCCCTCCACAATCGTCACCATTCTGGGACTACTTGTCCTCCCTGCCCCAAACCTTTTTTTAAAAAGTCCCGTGCTTCAGTTACTCAGTTTCTGGGGAGCTGCAAAACGCGAGGTTTTCACTGTAAACCTTTGGCACAGATTTGGAGGGGGCCCCAAACTTTCTGAGCATGCTCCTGTTATGGGTGCCAGCCAGCTATACCCTTTCCCAAGATACCCCAGCCAGCCATACCCTTTTCTCAAGATACACCATTACACACACCCTCTCCTCAGTTTTCTGTTTCCTGCCCACCCCGCACAGTCAATCTGCTTTCTGTTCATGCTCCTTCTATTATGGGCACCTGCAACAAAATGTTGCAGTGTGAAATGATCCCCATTCACCAGGCCACTGCATTTCATTCCTGCCCCACTGGGTTTCTGTACTCCCCCCACATTCCACAATAGTCACCACTCTGTGACTACTTGCCCTCCCCGACCCACACCTTTTTTTTTTAAAAAAAGGAATATATATTGTTACTCGTCAGTTTGTGGGTGATGCAAAACAAAACGCTGGGTTTTCACTGCAAAACTAGTCATTGCTGGTTTGAAGTGACCTGGACACTGTTGGATTTTGGGGTGTCAACTACAAACCCCATGTTTCAATTACTGGGAGTGGCCTCTGAGACCATATACTACTTCTTGTTCTTTGGCGATCACTCGTAGCTGAGTAAGATTGTCTTCTATAATCACAGTTTTAACAATGAGTCCGTAAGTGACTGTGGAGGCCAATTCTGGATCCACGCGTCCTTCCACAGTGGGGACATTGGTTTCCAGGCGGGAGCTGATTACGGTGTGCATTTGCCAAACATGCCTTCCTCTTAGCACATTTCTCCCTTGCTTCCTGAGTTTGAGTGTCTTCAAAGCCCATGACACCTTTGGTAAAGGCTGTTCTCCAATTGGAGCGCTCACAGGAAGTGCTTCCCAATTGTCAGTGTTTATACTACATTTTTAAAAATTAGCCTTGAAACAGTCTTTAAACCTCTTTTGTTGACCACCAGCCTTATGCTTTCCATTTTTAAGTTCGGAATAGAGTAGTTGCTTTGAAAGACGATTATCAGGCATCTGCAGAACATGACCATTCCAACAAAGTTGATGTTGAAGAATCATTGCTTCAACACTGGTTACCTTTGCTTCTTCCATTACACTGGTATTAGTTCGCCTGTCTTCCCAAGTGATGTGTAATTTTTTTCCGGAGTACAATGGGCACTGCAATAAATAATGGCACAGGTCCTCAATGCAGGGTTGTCCACACAGACAGAGTCTCTCTTCGTAATGTATTAGCCGTACCGTCCATCCAACACCACTGAGGGCATCGATTGGAATCGTAGTTCTGTAAAAGCGATTCTTAGTACGGCAAGTGGGAGCCTAGTCAGGTATCTGGCTTGGGCATGCTCCGTTTTGATAAGTGGGAACCATGGTGACCTCTTGGTAAAAGCAATCATGATTAGATCCCTTTCTGCATGGGACCTAAAGAGACAGTCTCTTCAATGCCTCTTATCCGTCTTCGTGGTCACCTGAAGATCTTGTAATTAATATTGGGACAAGAGGCGTTGGATGCCAGCCTTCCAGCATTTGGTCTGTTCCCATTCTGTGTAAGACATAGCAGGGAATCTCTCCTCCAAAAGAGATTGAAGTCTTTTCACATAATTTAGGCACAGGGAATCAATTCTAGCCTGTATTGTTGTCACGTCAGCTTCAGCATGAAGAAGAGCACCTGGGGTCTCGTTGGGGAGCGAGAGCCCTTTCCTGAGGAATTTGTTCTGCACTATTTCTAAGGCTTTGTTAGCCTTTAGGTCCATGCCCCATATCACTACCCCACGGAGCACCTGGGAAACCACTTTGCTGGCAAAGATTTTCAGCACAGGTTCTAGTAACTGGCCACCCACCGTAAAATAGAATTCCATTAATGCCCCACAAGCTTTCTGCACTTTGAGTTTCGTAGCCTCAATGTGCCCCTTCCGTCTCAGTGAAGAGAACTCCCACATATCGGAAGGAGCGTGTTTGCTCCAGATTCTGCTGGTCCATTTTCCATTTGAATCTGGGACTACGCTTCCCAAAGACCATAATTTTGGTCTTGGAGTAATTCACGAGGAGGTCTTCCCACTTGAATACATGCTAAACGCTGTAAGCAGATTGTTAAGACCTAATTGGGAGAGTGATAGGAGCACCACATCAGCAGACAGCAGACAAGATATTTTCCTATTGCTAATTGATGGGGCGGGGGTTTGCACCAGTGCTAGGTGTGGCACCATATCATTTTGTACAAGTTGAAGAGTGTGGGAGCCAATGTGCAGCCTTGTTTCACGCCATTCTACCCACTGTTTTAATTTATTCAATGCTGGCATCCATCTTTCTTGGGAGACAATGGAGGAGTGTGTCTCTGGGTGAGGTCAAGCTTGTTGGAAGATTGCAGTGCCGGCTGTGTCTGTAGAGACCAATGCAGGAGAGACATGTTTTGTGTCAGCTGGGGCAGATGAAGGCGTCTAGTTGTGCTGCTGCAGATGAACCAGGGAATTTCGTCTCTCTCTGCTCCTAGCAGTCATTCCTTCTCTGGCCGCTGCTGTGGATACATGACCTGTCCGTCTCTAGGCACTGCAATCACCTGCAAGGGATTCCAAAATGCCGGGTTGATATTGTCAGCCTTCGTGTCATGTTTGCAGACATCTTTGAAACGCAGAGTTGGTCTGCCAGTGGGCCTGGTGCCTGAAGCCAGCTCCCTGCCAGATGAGATCCCAGAGCAGAGCAGGGGATTCATATTTGCAGGCCAGGAAGAGAGAGCGGTCTCTGCTAAGCACTTCTTTCTTGAAGCAGAGGCTGCTCCCTCACAACGACAGTGATTTGTGTTCTCTTATTCATTCATAGAAGAATTTAGACATCACCCACTAAGGACAACATGCTACCACAGTAAGCAGGCATGGAAAGATTGCAAATCAGTTGAGGCTGCTAAGTAGCTGTCCAGGCCTGCCAGGATGAAAACAGCAACTGCCAAGCACATCAGCCCTGAGATGGCGAGTCATTTGCACACAGGGAAACACCCACAGACTGAGAACTGAGAAAGTGAAAGTCAGCCGAGCCTTTACTGCGAGGCAGCAGCCATGGCTGGTTCTGGGGGTCCCGTCCAGGATCTCTGTGCTGAAGCCACTTGTCCCATCTTCCTGGATTACTTCAAGGATCCAGTGACCACTGTGTGTGCGCATGATTTCTGCCAGGGCTGCTTGACCTAGTATTTGGGGGGCGGGGGAGGGGGCATAGGCTTCCTGCTTCCAGTCCAGCCTTGCAATCAGGATTCAGACCCCATCATGGGACTGAAACAGCGTTGTCCGATGATTTACAGCAGGCTAGGGAAAGAAGTTTCTCCCATGCTTTCTAGGCATGGGTCAAAGCAGTTTCTAGTTTGCCCCTCTGCTTTCCCTGGGAAAACCCACTGAATTAGGAATAAATGTCAATCCTCAGAAAAACAAATAGATCTTTTCCTCAGTTCAGCTGCAAACAGCAAGCAGAGGTGGGTGTGACCCCCAAGTGGGTCCCTGGGGTCGGGTCTGCCCTAAAGTGCTTCCCTGATGGCACTATGGATAGAAGGAGGGGAAGAGCCAGGGGTCCAAAGCAGGAAGTAAAAAAATAATTCTTTGTCTGCATCCTGAAGAAAATGGGTGTGGAGGAATGTTCAGACAAAGTTCAAAGCTATCACTTATTAACCAAGCAATGCCACATTTAGGATAGCTGATAAAAAGACCTGTTCAGGGGGGGAAACATGGCTTTGCTTTATACAATTATGAATATATGCCAAAGGCCTGTTTTTTCTTACTCTTATTGAAAAAGTGCCGTTCAGTAAGAGCTGTTCGACAGTGGAATTTGCTGCCCAGGAGTGTGGTGGAGTCTCCTTTTTTGGAGGTCTTTAAGCAGAGGCTTGACAACCATATGTCAGGAGTGCTCTGATGGTGTTTCCTGCTTGGCAGGGGGTTGGACTCGATGGCCCTTGTGGTCTCTTCCAACTCTATGATTCTATGATTCTATGTTTGGGGTGAGATGAAGTGGTGAGCAAATGGGTGTTCTGTTAGGAGGAGAGAAGATGGAGGGGGAGAAGGAAGCTGAGCTCTGCCAGCAGAAGAAAAGAACAGTTGCAAGTTGTCCTCACAGCTGTAAAAAGTGCACACGTTTTGCCCCTCCCTAAAGAAAGGGCAAGGAGACAGGAGCAGGAACAGCCAGGAAGAAGGAAAAGCAACCCCATAACTTCTCCTTGATTGACCACACCATCTCCCTGCCCACAAGAGAAGCTAGTCTGGGGGTGAGTATCTGACAACCAAACCCCACTGCATTTTCCCAGGCTGCCCTTGGCCCAAGCAGGACTATTTTCATTCAGTTCCCAATGCGTATAGAAGAGCCTTTTAACCGTTCCTCTTCCTTGCCTTCCCCCACCATTCAGCTGAAAGTCAAGCCCCTATGGGAATGCTGTTAGCTCTGGGAGAGGAGCTCCTATGGGTGTCAATGGAGATGTTGGCTGGACACCCAAAGGTGGGCTTGGAGCCCTGCAATGGCCTCTGTCCTTGTCTGTCACCTTGGTGCCATTCCTGGGCCACTCTTGATGCAGCGCCAGGAAAGTGGACCTGCACATGACCGTGAGATCATGTCCCACTCAATGACTGAGGGACCTCTCCATATTTCATGGCGCTCCATAATTCTTTCTACTGGATAGTGAATACATGAAGCAGACAAACATTTCTGAAAAGATGACCTGTTTTGCTTTAACTTGGCAATTTTAAGGAGGAAGGTTTGTGGGGATGATAAGTCAATTCTTCAGTGGAGCACATTTTCATTTGACAGACTGCCTTGTTTTCATAGTTATTTTAACTGCTCAACGTGTTTCATCATTTTTTACTTTGTAATGGCTTTGGCTACAGATTTTTTATTTATTTAATAAAATACGGCCTCATTGTAGAAGAACCTCAAAGGAGTTTATGAAAAAGATAAAAACAATTAAATTATCCCTTAAAAATTAAAACTATAATTTAAACAAAAAATTCCTTCCAGTAGCACCTTAAAGACCAACTAAGTTAGTTCTAGGTATGAGCTTTCATGTGCATGCACACTTCTTCAGATACCTTCTTCAGATACTTCTTCAGGTGCATGCACACGAAAGCTCATACCTAGAACTAACTTAGTTGGTCTTTAAGGTGCTACTGGAAGGAATTTTTTGTTTTGACTATGGCAGACCAACACGGCTACCTATCTGTAACTGGAACTATAATTTAAAACATACAAAAAGTTAAAACCGCAGTAGGCTAGCTAGACTAAAACAAATGAAAAGCCATAGAAGCTTTCTAATCATCTGGGTTGTCTTGTCTAAACAAGGCACTGAAAAGAAGACTCTGGTCAATAGGAAGGGAGTTCCAATGTTTTGGTGCCACCACACTAAATGACTGAGTTCTGACAGATGTAGAGCAGGTATTATGTGGCACCAGTAAAAGTGCCAATTCCTCCAATCAAAGCAGTCAAGTGGGCACATTTGGGGTAAGGTGATCTTGTAGGTAAATGATGAATGATGAATGAGGGTGTGCAAACTGATTTTTCGTTTGGGTTTTACAGTTGAGTTTCAGGCAGTGGGACTGTTATATGGAAATTAGGGATTGACTTTTACAGCCCATCTCTCCATCAAGGGACCCAGGATCCCTTAAGTCCATTATCAGTCAAAGAAGAATGAGTGGAGGGAGGAACCAGTGGAGGAAAGAAATAAAATATTTGATATCTGTTGTAACAGAGTTCCCTCTCCCCGCCCCCGCCTTGCAAGGAAGTGAGGGGACCCAGAACAAAACTTTTAAAGATTTTAGAAATAGTACAGCCCTTAACCAAGGACCACCAAAAGTCATCATACAGGTACAGTGGTACCTCGGGTTACAGACACTTCAGGTTACAGACTCCGCTAACCCAGAAATAGTACCACGGGTTAAGAACTTTGCTTCAGGATGAGAACAGAAATCGCGCAGTGGCAGCGGAAGGCCCCATTAGCTAAAGTGGTACCTCAGGTTAAGAACAGTTTCAGAACGGACCTCCAGAACGAATTAAGTTCTTAACCCCAGATACCACTGTACCAAGCATTTTGCGTGTGTTCAATTGACACGTGACCATGCACACACTCTTGGGGCCCAGAATGGGGACAGGTTTGCATGCACTCTGCCATTGTGTGGGATGATGTGGACGGGGTGTTGCCTGGACAAACGACACAGAAAAGGGATGCACTTGTAAATCAGACCATGCTCAGAATAATATGTTGGTCCAATAAGTTTACAAATCTGCCACTCAGAGATTTGAACAATACATGCTAATTGTTTTTCCGGGGTTTGCCAGAGCATCCTTTGGAAATGGTGTCAGAGTTTATTGACACAGACTGGCCCCTTTTCAAATACAGTGATTTGAAAGTATAAAGCCTTGCCTACCTACATGGAGGGGTCCCACAGTTCAGCTGGAGTCTAAAGGCAGCCTCGCTCTTGCTCTGTGAACTGTCTAAATTTTATACACTCAAATAGAATTTCTAGTTTTTCAGGGAATATTTCCTAATTTTTTGAAGGCCGGAGGTTTGGCTTTCTGTGGTATGTGCCTATTATCTGCACGTACCTTAAAAATTGTATAACAGGACTAATTATGGAAGATACGTGTCAGGGAACTGACATCAGAGCAAAAAGCGGAGGCAGGGCTCCAGAGCGATGCCGGAGAGGGAACCAGTCGGGGGGAAGGAATTCAGCGTGACACCAATAGAGAGGAGAGGGAGATGGAGGAATCGGTGTCAGGGCTCCAAGACCCTTCAACCGAAACCAGCGGAGAGAGCACTGGCACGCCCTTGCCGTCCCCTTACTTGCACAGACGCGTTCCGCGCAGGGAACATAGGAGGAGACTTGGGGTCAAACAGCTTTTATGCTGGAAGAGATTCAAGAAACGCCCACTGACGGATTCTGCAAGTGACTAACAGGTCACGGAGGGCGAGCTCTAACCCTAAACATGGTTGAGCAAACAAGCTGACTAAACTGAAGGTAATTTACGCACAAGTAACCCACCCATAACCATTACAATACGTTTCATAAGAAAGTGAAATGCAGAGTTAGTTTCACTGGAAGGATGTGGAAACGCTTAATACTGAATAGTTTTTACCTTGTAGGCATTTGTTCCCCTTCTAAGTTCATTCACATCCTGCTGCTTCTCATCTCAACAAAGCCACAGACTCTTCCTCTATCATGGCCTCATCCTCATCCACGGATGTGGGAGAAGAAGCCAAATGCCCCATCTGCATGGAGTATCTGACAGACCCTGTGACCTTGGACTGTGGCCACAACTTCTGCCGGGACTGCATTGTAAAATATTGTGACACATGGGAACCAATGCAGGTGGGGGACTTGGAGTGTCCCGTCTGCAAAACCCGGATGCAGAGAGGGAGTTTCCGCCCCAATTGGCAGCTGGCCAATATAGTGGAAAAAATAAAATTCATATCACCAAATAAAGGGGCAAAGGATCTGTGTAAGGGACACAAGGAAAAACTCCACCTCTTCTGCAAAGAAGATGAAGAATTGGTGTGTTTCGTTTGTGAGCGATCCCCAGAACATAAATCTCACATTGTGGTTCTCAAGGAAGAGGCTGCCCAGGAATACAAGGTAGGAAGTCATTTTGACACTTGCTAACACAATCCTTTCATCTCTCTTTCGGTGTATATACAGTGATACCTCGGGTTACATACGCTTCAGGTTACATACGCTTCAGGTTACAGACTCCGCTAACCCAGAAATAGTACCTCGGGTTAAGAACTTTGCTGCAGAATGAGAATAGAAATTGTGCTCTGGCAGCACGGCAGCAGCAAGAGGCCCCATTAGCTAAAGTGGTGTTTCAGGTTAAGAACAGTTTCAGGTTAAGAACGGACCTCCGGAACAAATTAAGTACTTATATGCTCTTAATGTTGCTGTAAAGCAAACGTCATAAATTGCTAATCTGTACATTCATGAGAATCAGAAATTGGGCCTCATTTCTGTGCTATCCAAAACAGAACAAAAACTTTGTTCTGCTTACAAAGCAACTTTTTAAAATGTGGTTTTGTTTTTAAAAGCACTGTTTTTCTGCACTTACGCTAAAGGGTTCCTGTGTAATGTAATCATAATGATGAACTGGAGTAAGAATAAAGAAATGGAAGTTCTCATGCTTTAGATTTTTTTTTAGTGTACATCAAAAAACCCTAGAAACTCCCAGAGCAATTATTAAGCAAAAATTGAATAGTAGGGCCCAGGTACTAGAAGTAAGCATAATATTAATTAGGGCCTGCAGCCCTAATCAAATCTTAGATTTTGTTTCCTCTTCAGACAATCATCTGCCGTCACCTGGAGCATCTGAGGAAAGAGAGAGAGAAAATTCTGGCTTACGAAGCAAACATGGGAAAGGAAAGCAACAACCTGCTTGTAAGTGTCACCATTACTACAAAGGGAGCAAGTACTTGAAGAACCGAGTCATGATTGTTATATTTTGAAGTTCTCACCCTGGGCCAGCAGGGGGATACTGTAGATAGTTATGCAAATGAAGGATCAAAAGTGACGTTCAGTGATTGGATAGCTTTAGAAAATTGTTACAGTTATGTTGTACTGGAGCTCTATATAAGCAGGCTGACTGAGCTCTTCAGTTCAGTTCTGTTCTGGCCTCTGAATAAACAAGAGCTGTTTGAAGAATCGCTGTGTTGTCTAATATGTTCACCCACAACTTAACAATGATGTAGCCCCATTGCTGAGTGATTTACCATAAAATTGTTTCAAAACACTCTGCCTTCCTCTTTTCCTCTTTCTTCCTGGTTCTTGCAGAAATTAACAGAAACTGAGAGGCAGAATACACTGGAGAGGTTCAGACAACTGCACCAGTTTCTGGAAGAAGAAGAAAAGCGTCTGCTGAATGAAATAGAAGAGATGGAGAAGGAGATCACAAGAAGAAGGGAGGAGCACCTGGCTAGACTCTCCGAGGAACTCTCCTCTCTTGAAAGGAGCATCCGGGAGATGGAGGAGAAGAGTCAGCAGCCAGCGAGTCAACTCTTGCAGGTGAGACTGTGGCAGGAACAGCCCAAAGTTCCTCTCTAATGGTTTAACCACACTTACCTTTTGCCTCACTCTTTCCAGGCTGTGCCAAAGTGCTCTTTTCTTCCCCCCACAGAACTTCCCCACAAAAACTCACTCTTTAATGCCAAGTGCAACAAACGGCAATTCAGTTCTTCTGTGGATTGCCGTTTGCTTTGATTCAGCTTTAAAGAGCAGATTTTTGCAGGGAAAGGTCCAGAGGGGGGAAAAAGATGCTTGGACAACTATTTGTTTATTTATTAAATTTATATTCCTCCCTATACCTGGAGGTCTCAGGGTGGTTCACAGGATAAAATTACAATATATAAAATATAAAAACACAAAAAATATAAATATTGTTCCCATGTGGCCACTCTCTGGACCTCTCATGGAGGGCTCACATGAATTAGTGCCTCAGAAGATGATGTCAGGGTCTGGGTGGGTTCATATGGAAAGAAGCGGTCCTTGAGGTATTGTGGCCCTGAGCCATTTAAGGCTTTATAGGTCAAAACCAGCACTTTATTTGGCAATTTTGTTTGGCAAAGGAAACACCTGAGAGTGGATACTATTCCAGTGCGGACTCCTATGCAGAAAGGAGGACTGGCAGTCCCTAATTTAGCTTAATAGTATGAAGCTGCCCAGCTCACGTGGTTAAATTTAAGGATATCTCAGAAATTGGAAATGAAACTCTTTCAGTTGGAACCCTTATTCATAATTTCTCCTGTGGCCAATATACTATGGATACCTTGGAAAAACAGAGGAGAAGATCCCATGAATTTTCATCAGGTTTTAAAAAATAATCATCAGAAACTAATCTGGAGAACTAAACTTAAGATCAGAAAGATAAGAACTGAGAGAAATTGAAATGATAGATTAATCCAGGGGTAGGCAGTTTGAAGATGTAATGGCATCCGGCACACTTCCCTGTGACCCTCTGAGACTTAAGATCTCTTCCTGGCTCCAAGCAGAGTATCGCAGCAGCGGTTTGTGCCTTTGTGTGGGTGCAATAAATCATAGTCTGTATGCAGGCTTCTTGCTAATCCAAGAAAAACATCATAAATTAGCCAGGAGATCGAGTGGACATCTCCTCGGCTCAACAGCTAAAAGTGAAAGTAACTCACACACAAAGAAAGATTCCTGTATGTGAACAAAACCACACCTCAGACTGCAGAGACTTCACACAGAACTGTTTACCCTGTAAGTTCTGATTCTGCTCACAGGCAGCCTAAGGCCCGCGGGCCGGATGCGGCCCAATCGCCTTCTCAATCCGGCCCATGGATAGTCCAGGAATCAGCGTGTTTTTACATGAGTAGATGAGGCATCTAATCATAGCCTGCATTTTTATCAAGGCTTATATTTTGATCAGGGCCTGTATTTTAAAATGAGCTTAAAGATTTTCAAATGTTTTATGCCAGGCAGAAGACCAGCTGCCTAAGTACTTTGGCAAGATGTTTATCCTCCTGGACAAGGGGGCCCCCTGATTTATAGCAGAAAACAATTCTCAAAGTCGTAAAAAGGGAATTACAGGCTGAGAGCAAAGGTTACACTGACCCTACATATTACAGAATATAAAAAAGTTGAGAAAAAACATAATTAAGAGTTGGTAAATAGTAAAATAAAACCATGTGCCTCCCATTAAACGAGCCATATTTTCCTAAGGTTAAAAGGGCAAGAGCAAATGGAAAAAGCAGCTGGCTTGGCTGGAGAAGGGGGGTGTAAACAGAAGAAGAGGTTTCTTCCTATTTTATTTTGAGGCTGTAAACTGTTCCTTCCTTTTTACTTTGAGAAGGTTTATTCTTCTAAAAAGCTATCTATGATAATGTATGAAATATATTGGCTTAAATGTAATTATGCAAAGGATTTAGAAACTAAGAAATGTTAAATCCTTATGCTAGATTCTTATTTCATATAGTTGGAAGAGACCACATGGGCCATCAGCCCACCCCCCCTGCCAAGCAGGAAACACCATTAGAGCACACATATGGTTGTCAGGCCTTTGTTTAAAGACCTCCAAAAGAAGGAGATCTTTCAATGATGATGTGAACTCAAGATCCTTGACATCTGTTTAAGATAAAAATTTAAAACTATTAACCATCTGTTTTGGAGGGCAAGGAGGGCAAGAGGTGAGCTGGTAATTAAGGTTCCTTGTTGAGACAAATGTAAGATATATGACTAGTTCTTTGTCATTTATAGATAGAAGAATATATAGCTTTTTGTTTCCCATAAAAGGCAAAAGGAAATGGGTGTATCTTTTGTGATTGGTTCTAGCAAACAGCCAATAGGAATTTCAACCAGGCTGATTGGACAGAGGCAGCCACAGGAGGAGCAAGGGGGCTGGATTAAGGAAATATAAGTGCTGGCCATAATGGCAGGAGGCCAGGCCAGAGCTTGGTAACCATATACCACTGTGCCTCTCATTTATTTGTCTGACAAATAAATTATTATTTTAATTTCTCTATTGCTGCGTTGAATATTTCATTCCAGCTAAGCGTTAACCACAAGCAGGGTGCTACATAGAATGTGTGCTTTTATTTAAAATGCATCTCTGGGTTATTTGTGGGTCATAGGAATTCATTCATTACCCGCCCCCCATATAGTCCGGCCCACCACACGGTCTGAGGGACGGTGGACCAGCTCATGGCTGAAAAAGGTTGCTGACCCCTAGATAAATCCATTCCTATCCAAAACTTTGGAGTTTGCTAGGCAGACTCACCCAGAGGGCCAGAGGGCATCCCTTCCGGGGTCTGATCGGTCTTCATTATAGGCCCTGTGGTAGGCAGTGAATCCCATTCTTCTTTCCCTCTTTTCCTTTCTAGGATGTGAGAAGCACCTTGCAGAGGTAAGTGAATCCTGCGCATCTCCATTAATATCACTCTGTGAAACTGGGAAAGGTCCAGGAGGACAGGAAATAAAACCTGCCCCTCCAGGCTCTTAGGATGTGGTGAAAGGTGTGTGCCATGTTCCTGGAAATATCTCAGCTGCAATATGTAACTTCAAGGTGTCACACGGGTTCATGATAAGAGGATAGAAGAAAGATATCACTTTTGTCAACAGCAGCAATCATCTTTCCCCCCTCCACATTGTTGGTAATGCAGCCAAAATTGAAAAGCTCTGAGCAGGATGGTATCACTTGATTTTATTTCTCCATTTGAGGAGATTTAACTGAGGAGATTCAGAGATCTGCGGCTGCTCCTTTGGCCCTCAGATGTCTGCCTCTGGAGTCCCTAGTAAGGAGGAATCATCTCCCCTCTGTGCCTCCATTCCTTTGTGTCTCCCTCTCGGCTTTCTACATTCTCTTTCCTCTTCTCAATTGCTTTCTTTTGCTGCACTCAGAAATTATGCAATTGAATGGGTTAATGTTTCTTTTCCCCCATCAGGTGTCAGCTAAGGGAAACATTTAAGAATCCAATGGATTTCCTATCAAAGTTGAAGAGGCGGATCTCAAATTTCCACGCTAAACATCCCATTCTGTATGTTGGGATGAAGGAAATCAAAGGTAATGAGTGGCTGCAAGGATTTTACACTGGACAATATATTAGTCCGAAAGTTGAACGTGCCAGGCTCTTATTGTATTTTATTTACTCTTGCCACAAACAGCAATAGGAGCAAAGTCAGAATTTATTTTTGTTCCAGTGTTCAGTTCACAATTGTACTGAATCTCCTTTTCATTTTGGTTCTTTATACTCCACTTGTGTTTTCCCATCCCGATGGGCATTAGAACAGCTCTTAACAAACACACCGTTACTCCACTCCCAGCTCAAGCTTGTTTCCCAGCTGTGGAATTATCTCCTAAGTTCTCTCTTCTTCCTCAGACTCCCACCAGCAGCTGACATACCTAGCGCTGCAACCATCATGATCTCCTGAGTGTTCTTGTGGTGTTTTGTTTATTAAATCTCCTTGAAAATTCACCAGCCTCTCTTGGTGGTGGTTTAAAGGTAAAGGTACCCCAGCCCGTACGGGCCAGTCGTGTCTGACTCTGGGGTTGCGCGCCCATCTCGCTTAAGAGGCCGGGGGCCAGCGCTGTCCGGAGGCACTTCCGGGTCACGTGGCCAGCGTGACGAAGCTGCTCTGGCGGGTCAGCACCAGCGCAGCACATGGAAACGCCGTTTACCTTCCCACTATAAAGCGGTACCTATTTATCTACTTGCACTTAAGGGTGCTTTTGAACTGCTAGGTGGGCAGGAGCTGGGACCGAAAGACGGGAGCTCACCCCGCCGCGGGGATTCGAACCGCCGACCATGCGATCGGCAAGTCCTAGGCGCTGAGGTTTTAACCACAGTGCCACCCGCGTCCCATTGGTGGTTTAATGCTCACTAAATTCATCAGCGTATTTCATCAGCAAATTTCTCCTAAGAAACAGATATTTGGCTAATGTACACAATTATTCAAGCAGTTTTCAGTAAGAGAATTCTATTTTGTGGGTCCCTTTCACTAACATATTCAGCTTTATGCAGAGATTCCCCTAATATATCAGTCGGTTGGAGGACTGCATAGCAAAATTCAGATAAGTGTGTGTTTTGAAGGATTGCTATGCTTCAGTTCCCGTATTGTTTCAGAAAGTGTGAATGCAAAATAAATTGAATTTCTGCCCCATTCTTGCTTCTACCAAAAAGTTTGTTAAGAATCTAAAAGAATTTTAATTGTTTGGTCAGGCAAATTCTTCCTCTGCAAGCTTAATTTGTCATTATGGTTAACAATTTTGACTTCAATAATTGATTTTTCATCCGTTTACCTGGGACAACTGTTGAGGTTATAGACAGCTCTCCCTTGCATTCTTTTAATACATTGATATTGCAGTGTTTCTGTCATTTCTCAGTTTAACATTTTTTTTATTTTTATCTTTTCATACAGTTTTCTTATGTGTAATTGTTGGTTCTATATCAACATTTTACTTAAAATAAGAAACAATTGATATTATGTCATTTAGTGAAAAGGTTGTCACAAAATTATTTGAGGTATAAAAGTCTAGCTCTCAGTCTTTATATCTCTTTGCTTCCTCAGATGCTCTGTCATTCGGAAGACATCCTCAGAAGGGTAACTTTTGTGATGGACCAAATTCAAGCACGAGTTGGGAGCTAGTATTTCATTGGGATTAAATGGTCTGTCCTTTCCTTGGTGTTATTCTAAGAGGGAGGAGTACTTCTCGTTCCCCTCGGTCTTCTCGTTCCCCTTTTGCTTTTGCTGGATCCTTTGGTCTTGCCCACATCTGAGCATGATTTGACTGTTAATTAGCACTTTTGCTCTATTCTATTTAGATGAGTAGTCCTCACACACAAATACAGTGGTACCTCGGGTTAAGTACTTAATTTGTTCCAGAGGTCCGTTCTTAACCTGAAATTGTTCTTAACCTGAAGCACCATTAGAATATTGTTTTCTATATGATCCCAAAAACTCTCTGGGGAGAACAAGACTGGCATTGATAGAACAGGCTCAAATGTTTATTTTTCAAGGTTGTAAAGAGATAAGCAGAGGCTTGTGAGGCCATTGCAGGAAGGAAGGGGGGGGCAAGCCCATGTAAGGACATAGGAAGTTGCCATAACTTTCGGTTTACAAGAAATCAGGTGGTATTGTATTCTGCAAATGTATAAAAAGCTGGCTCGCTCAGAATTCGGGGGCAGCAGGCAATGAACATCAGCCTGTCTTCCCCCCCCCCAAATAATATTTATTCAAGTTTTAAAAGATTACAAAAAGGAACACAATATACAAAAACAAAACATATCCAAGAGAAAAATAAAAATAAAAGAATAAAAAAGCAAAAACAGCTAAAAAGAAAAAAGATACAATCAAAAAAGACAAAAGAACAAATTAAACCTTGATATAACTCCCTTTCTTAACTTATCTCCTTGACCTCTTCACACCTCCCCTCTTTGTATTCTAATTCAAATAGATATTTCAGCAAATCCTTCATCTTTATTTTTATCCTTATAACTTATCTTAATATACTGTAATTTTCCATTCTCTCATTCGTCAATTAGCCATCCACTTTTACTTTATTTAATCTTCTTTCTTCTTAGAACTTATATATCTGAAATTATTCTCTTAAGACGTTTTCCCTAGGGTCACAAAAATTCCATTCCACGATTTTCCCATCTCTCATTAAAAGAAAAAAAAAATTAATAACACAATATATACACTTTAAATTCCCAGTTTTTCTTTCACTATCTCCCCTCCCCAGTCTCGGCCCCTGCCAACAGTTTTCCAAAAGTCCATCAACCCGGAGATCTTAAGTCCGAGGCTCTTAACTCTCTTTCATGTCCCCTCTGCCAATCTTTTTGATAGTCTTTGGTGTTAAAGAACAGATCTCGGGGGAACTCCAACCCAACGGTAGTCATATTCCTTCTTAGCGGGTCTGCCAGACTTCCATAGTAGGGCCCATAGAATATTCCAAATCTTGTTTCACACTCCTGCCAAATCCAAAGGCCCCAGAGGCTCCAATCTCCACCTGGCTCAGATTCAAATCCCAAAAGTTATTTGATCCCCACATAGGGTGATCTCGCCATCTTTCATTTTCCAAACCAAGCCAGGCTCTCATCTCCAAAAACTGGCTTCTCCTATTTGCAAACGTATAAGGCCTGAAGTTATAATCCACCATTTGCCTCTGTAGGGTTACGACTCCCCCTTGCATTACTTTAACAACAGCAACTTTCTCCTTATCTGGTTCTTCAATTTGTTCAGTTAAAAGAGATTCCTTTGCCGGGTTCTTGTCTACTTCTTTGCTGATACCCACTTTTGTTCCCAAAATTTCAACGTTTATCTGTTCTTGCAGCTTTCCCAGCAGATAAAATGTCCTATTCAGTTCAGACGCGACTTCCTTCTCATCCGCCATCCTTGAAATGTCCAAGTTCAAAGCTAGTTTCTCAGAGGCTTTATCTTTAGAACCAATTTCCCAGCTGCATCCTTGCAACACTATCCCAAAACTCCCTCTAGAGGGACACAGTTTCCATTTACACTCCTTCTAGCACAGTCTTCTAGCAATTCCAATTGCCTTCCTTCTTTTTAAACATAGAAACTGACAATAGCAACAAAGTCCTTCTTTTGTATCTTGACAGCTAGCTGTCAAATTTATCTATTCACCATCCACGGGCTCTCGCAGACCGCTCCTGGGTTTAGGGAAGTGGCGCTTCAATTCCCAAATTTTGACCTTTTCCTGCAGGCTTCCCTGCTTCCAAAAAGAATATTGATAGAAGTTTCAATCAGTGGAGTTTTAATCCTTTAGGTAAGACTCTCCACGACCTTAGTTAACAAATTCTTTGCTTCAGTTTATTTACAGAAAGGGGAGGTGGACTTCCTGTTTAGACCTTCCCCGATCGGTGCCAATTTAAAAATACTTTAAAAGCCCAATTTCCGTTCTACTCACGGGTTGTTGTTTGAAATCCAATTGTCCACAAGAAAAAGTCAGCGCTCTCCGGCAACGGCTACACGGCTTCTCTCCGTAAAAAACAGTGGTCGATTCAAAATACCGCGCCGCTCACCCCACGTCACTTCAGAACCCAAAAAAAGGGGGTTCACTGTGGGTAGGGGGTCAGCCGAATCCCACGTTCCCAGGCTTCCTCCGCCTGGGATTTTTAAAGGGTCTCCGCCTTCACCGCCGCGGCACGACCCAAATTCCACGGAGCGGGTTCCTCTCAGTCAGAGGAACACCGCCATTGCCGATGGCGCTAACCCGGAAGTCCTGAACATCAGTCTGTCTGTACCTTTTTTTTGTCATGGCAAAAATAAATGATTTTACTGCTGTCTAATTGACTCTTTGAAGCGATTTCTGATGCTCCAAGATAAAGGAACAAAGAAAAGGTCTAACATTTTAGCTAATGGGGCCTCCCACTGCTGCCGCCCCGCTGGAGCACAATTTCTGTTCTCATCCTGAAGCAAAGTTCTTAACCCGAGGTACTATTCCTGGGTTAGCGGAATCTGTAACCTGAAGTGTATGTAACCTGAAGCGTATGTAACCCTAGGTACCACTGTACCTAAATTTATCTATGAAGAGAGCATCTTCAGTCTTTCCCATTCATACCAGTAGGTGTTCCTTGTTGCATCTGTTGCTATCTTCTAATTTGCTGATTCAGATCATTCTGATTTAATACCAGCAGGGCATGTGCACAGAGAGCTGCCCGCTTCCACTTGTTTTTCTCAAAATAATTCCTTGCCCAGGAAGTAAAAAAAACACCGGGGAGGGGGGCGCTCCTGGTCATGGATTAAGCAGCAGAAACGGAGAGCTCCCAGAGAAAATATTTTAAAAGATGGATTTCTCACTCTGAAAAACAAGTATTATGAAGTAAAGAATACAGAAACTTTTCAAGCAGGAATGTAATCTGGAGTAGTGAAAAAATAAACTCCTTAATTTTGGGCTAGACGCCAGCCCTAGGCTGGACACCAAGCTTATTGGCTGGAAAAGAATTCCAAGCAAAAGGCTTGTGAATACAAAAATGGACAATTAGAAATGATTTGACCTCTTGCATTTAAATAGCAGAAGGCAAAAAGAAAGGATTAATTTCCAGGACAGTAAGATATTTGAAATTTCGGAGCAAATAACTGAACTGTAATGGCTTGGGGTTCTCTCCCACAGATGCGAGACACTCTGGTAGTAACTAACTCAGATTTATTGCTCAAACACATAAAGCATTGTGGAGCTCAGTCCTCGGCATGTTCCCCCAAATTTGCTGTTGCCAAGTCTGAGCTCTGCCCCTTCCTTTTCCAACAACAAAACCCCCACTTTCTCTTTTTCTCTTTCCCGCTTCTCACAGACTCTCTCGAGCCTATGATTTTTCGGATCAGCTATTTCCGGTGTCCCCTGTCTCTGAGTCCGAGCTGAAACTGACAGTCTGTGTTTTCCCCCTCGGGCTCCCCACTTCCTACTCTGTGGTGAAACTACCTCTGCAAGTCTGGGGCATGCAAATCTTGCCTACATTGATTTCTTCCCTCTGATTTCTGTTAGAATTCAGGCTCGGTCAGAGGTATGTGCCTATCTGCAGGCACCGGCTGAATTCCTTTGACCTCCCTCCGGCGACTCCCGGCAGGAATGCACACACGAGGTCCGTTCCGGCGATTTTCCTCAGGCTGTGAGAAAAACACACCAACTGCTTCTCCTCCTTCTCCTCCTCCCTGCATATCCCCAGGGAGGGGAATGAGACTCAGACAGAAATGCAACTACATTGCTTTTATTCCTGTCTTTAGCAGTCATACAGTGAAAGATGTCTGCTCTCTTCAACAAACAGAGAGAAACTCCCAACTCCACCCATGTACATCCTGTACAGGTCATATGACACACACTGAGCTCATATCCTGTGCTCAATAAGGATGGACTGCCCCTTTGTTTACATGGCAGCAGTCACACACATCCTGTCTGGCTTTGCAGCCACTAGCAGCTGTTTGAGCTGTTAGAGCCTTTGCTTGCTGCAGCATTGCTGCTTTAGAATAACATACTCCCCCTAAAGTATCAATGCGTGCTGCGAGCAAAGCGTCATCCAGAGAAGAAAACAAACAGTTGTTATACTTATAACACTCCCCTGTTGTTTCAGTTCCACCCTTGGAACTACCCGCCACTGGTTTTACCAATGTACCTCTCTGGTTGTGTGACTTCCAAGGAATGAGTGCATCTGCATTACCTTGGTTAACAACTCCCTGTTATGCCTTTGTCTCTGACTCAGACACAGCTTCAATTTGACCTTGGTCGTTTACAATAGCAACAGCTAGGTTAGCAAACTCCTTTGAATACCTCTTGGGTGGTACACCCTTCGTTGCTCTCTCAGACCTACGTAAGAAGTGCTGCTCTTCTTTGCTTTCTGGTTCAGCCTTTGGACTCTCTGGAGAACCAGTACCAATTGCAAACAGTGGTTCGTCTTCCCCTCTTCTGAGGGTCTAGTCATTACGTGAGATTTCCTCTCAATGACTGTGACAACTGAGCTGTCTGAGCTATCGCTGTCATCAGTACTACTGAACTCAACAAAATCAACATCATCATCATCATCAGAATCATCATTACCTGTGGGAAATGTGTGAACAATCACTCGCTCCTGTTCAGGAGCACTCTCTAGGAATTTTGTGAGAATCACCTGACCAGATTCAGACAAAATTACTCTGTAGAGACCCTTTTCATAACCCACAAAAATGCCTCTGGCATTCTTTATTCCACCCGGAGCTTCTGTCCTCACATGAGACCCAAAAACCTTGAAATGGGCAACAGAAGGTTTTCTGTGGAACAGTTTCTCAAAAGGAGAACTTCCCAACTCTTTTGAAAACTTTCTCAACCACGTATAACAATATGACGTTAGCGACTCAGCCCAGTACTCATGTGGCAGATGTGAACTAAGCAATTGCGCTTCCATTCCCTTTTGCAATTCTTTGTTCACGCTAACACAGACACATCTGTTCCAAGCTTCTTCTGAAGCTGCAATTTTGTGTCTTATCCCTTTCTTCTTCAGGAACCTCTGGAAATCCTGTAAAAGAAAAATTGGCTTCTCATCTGTGCAAAGACAATCTATGTCAGCATCATGCATATTTTTAACCTTGTCACAAAACTCTTTAAACCTTTCTAAGGCTTCTTTCGGTCTCTCCAAAAGATAAACCCAGACAAAACCTGTGAAAGAATCAACACATATTAGGTAATACTTTGCATTGCCTCTAGACGGTGCTAAAGGACCAATCACATCAGCATACACCCGCTGAAATGCCTTGTCGACCCTCGAGGTGACCTGCTTGGCGTTCTTCTTGGCTACACCTGCAAAAGAAATCATATTAGAATCACAAGAATTACATTCCATGTAATCACTTTGATCAAAAGTCAACAAATACAGTCCATCTTTCTCTTTGGCAGAAAGATACAACTCTCCATCTTTGTAGATCTCGCAGTGTTGATCATCATAGGACAGTTTTAGTCCCTTCTTGGCAATCTGCGATACGCTGAGCAGATTGTACTTCAACTCTGGAACCAAATAAACATTGTTTATAGTCAAGTTCTGACTTTTAAGATACACAGTCCCAATTCCGGTGGCTTCCAGCTCTTGACCGTTGGCTTGTTGTACAACGAAGCTTTGCTTCTTAAACGACGAAAACAAATCCCTATGATGGGTCATGTGAAATGTACACCCAGTGTCAATGATAAAAGCGTTCTCCACTTCTGGCTTGGTTCCTTTCGACATCAAAGCCTTTGCAGGCTTTGACTGTGACTTGGCATGACCTCTGCCTGACGCCTCAGACTTCGTGGAGCTTCCCTTGGCTCCCTTGTTCTGACGTGGCTTCTTGCAGTACCGCTGAAGATGCCCAGTCTGTCCACAATTGAAGCATTGGACAACGTTCAAAGCTACGGCATATTCTCCAGTAGCTGTAGCAGTGGGGGTGTTAGAACTCCGTTCTTGTCTCCCCCTGTCCTTGACTTCCAGGGCGGCGAGTCTGTCATGTTCACAAAGAACCATGGCAAAGACCCTCTCTGACGTTAGATCTTGCGCTGGGAGGGACCCCAGCTGACTGGCAACCGTTTCGTAAGTCCGATCCAGACTGTTGATCACCATGAAGCAAAACACTTCCTCCTGCAGACGGAAATTACGTTCCACCATCTGTTGACACAGAAATTCCATTTCCGTCAGGTGCGCTTGAACATCTCCATCAGGGGCAAGCCTCAGGTTGGTCAGCTTCTCAAAATACAGCAACGCTGAAGAACCTGCATCTCTCTGATGTGTCCTTCTCAGCGTGTCCCAAACATCTCTTTCAAGAGTTCCTTTCTAAGGGCCTAGTCAAAACACGAACTGTTTTTGCCTGACTTCCAGCCCTTATCTTGAAACTGGCCTGTGTTGCTAAGCAACTGCATTCTTTTCCTTGGACAGGATTAACCACAGGAATGTTTGGAATGCAGAGTTCTCCTCTCTCGGAGCTGTTTTTCCCAAACCTTGCTCCCTCAAAGCAGAGAATGAATCAATCTGCATTCACACTTCTAAGCCCGAAAATCTCATACCTGGGCTCCGTAGCTTGGCTTTCAGCTTCTTCTGGTCAGCTCCTGGCTGCAGAGAATCAGCCCCATTTCAGGCTTCCATGGAGAGGGATGAAAACAGCAGCTCTGCCACTCCTTGATGCAGACTCCCATGGATCGAAGAAACCATCTGGCTCTTGCTACCACTGTTGGAATTCAGGCTCGGTCAGAGGTATGTGCCTATCTGCAGGCACCGGCTGAATTCCTTTGACCTCCCTCCGGCAACTCCAGGCAGGAATGCACACACGAGGTCCGTTCCGGCGATTTTCCTCAGGCTGTGAGAAAAACACACCAACTGCTTCTCCTCCTTCTCCTCCTCCCTGCATATCCCCAGGGAGGGGAATGAGACTCAGACAGAAATGTAACTACATTGCTTTTATTCCTGTCTTTAGCAGTCATACAGTGAAAGATGTCTGCTCTCTTCAACAAACAGAGAGAAACTCCCAACTCCACCCATGTACATCCTGTACAGGTCATATGACACACACTGAGCTCATATCCTGTGCTCAATAAGGATGGACTGCCCCTTTGTTTACATGGCAGCAGTCACACACATCCTGTCTGGCTTTGCAGCCACTAGCAGCTGTTTGAGCTGTTAGAGCCTTTGCTTGCTGCAGCATTGCTGCTTTAGAATAACAATTTCAATGTAAGCCTCTGAAAGCCCCAAATCGGCAATTCACAATGAGTGATTCAAAGGGGAACCATTTTTCTCCTCTTGCCCCCATCCCTTCCTCCTCCCCTTCACTGCATAGAAGAGCTGAGGGAATATTTTCTGAGTTGTTTTGCTTCTTGAAGGGTGACTGGATTGACAGGAGGGACACAATGAAATATGTTGAGTAAAAAGGAACAAAAAAGCATTACAGTGGTGCCCCGCAAGGCGAACGCCTCGCAAGACGGAAAACCCGCTAGACGAAAGGGAGGCGCTTCGCAAAATGAATTTCCCTATGGGCTTGCTTCGCAAGACGAAAATGTCTTGCGAGTTCCTGCGGGTTTTTCCCCCCTTTCCCCCCTTTTCCTAAGCCGCTAAGCCGCTTAACAGCTGATCCGCTGATAAGCCACTTCTCAGCTGATCGCTAAAAGCCGCTAAACCGCTAATAGCGCTAATCCGCTAAGCTGTCAATGGGCTTGCTTTGCAAGACGAAAAAACCGCTAGACGAAGAGAATCGCGGAACGGATTCTTTTCGTCTTGCGAGGCACCACTGTATTTAAAAACCTGCTGGGAAGGAATTTATTCTGAGGTGAGTCTGGCAGAAAGAAGGGAGGGTCCCAATCCTGAATGAAATGTGAGGACGCCCATTTATCTGAGAGGAAATCTGGTTCTTCTGGGTGTTTCTTGGATCAGGTTGTGCGTCTCAGACTCTAGGCTGATTCTGCCTCTCTTCTCTTTCCCTCATCTTCTCCCCAACAGCAAATGTCACTCTGGATCCAGACACAGCCCATCCCAGGCTCATCCTGTCCGAGGATCGGAAAAGTGCGAGATATGGAGCCAAACTGCAAGCCCTGCCTGACAATCCTGAGAGATTCAGTGACATGCCTTGTGTGTTGGGATGTGAGGGATTCACAGCAGGCAGACATTTCTGGGAGGTCACTATGGAAAGTGGGGAATGGTGGGCTCTGGGGGTTGCCAGGAAGTCTGTGAGGAGAAAGGGTAATCTCACCTCTTTCTGGTCACGTTTAGTAATGCATGCTTCCTTAACTAACTTAGGTTCTGAGGGAGGGATCTGGGCTGTGAAGAAGTCAGGAGGTGAGTACTTTGCCTTCACCTCCCCTGATTCCTCTCCTCTGTCCCTGAGTGAGGAGCCCAAGAGGATCCGAGTGACTCTGGACTATGAAGTGGGACGTGTGTCTTTTTCTGATGCTGACTCAGGAGACGAACTCCACACATTCTCAGGGGCCTCGTTCTCCAGAGAGACCCTCCTCCCTTTCTTTTATCTGGGGGGAAATGAAACCCACCTCAGTATCTCCTGAGGAGACGAAATCGGAGTTTGGAGTTTCTCTCCACACCAGAATGACTGAGATGAAAACATTTGCCAGTTTTGATCTGTTTGCAGAGAACCTTTGAGAGAAGTCACAATCAGCAGAAATAAGAAAAGAAACAAAACTTGGGATTTTCTCTTTCCTTCCCTTTCCCAGAATTTCCTCTGCAGCTGAGTCCTTAACAAACCATAACACTTTAACTGTGTCAATTAACAATCTGTTCATCAAAAGGGTTCAGCCTCCACCAATAATAATAATAATAATAATAATAATAATAATAATTTTTATTTATATCCCGCCCTCCCCAGCCGAAACCGGGCTCAGGGCGGCTAACAACACTGAAATAGTGCAACATTATAAAAACATTATAAAAATTAATTAAAATCAAAATTGATGGCAACCATAAACTAAAGTTTTGTAAAGATTGCCAAAGGAGGGAGTCAGGCTGCGCCCTGACCAAAGGCCTGGCGGAACAGCTCTGTCTTGCAGGCCCTGCGGAAAGATGTCAAGTCTCGCAGGGCCCTTGTCTCTTGTGACAGAGTGTTCCACCAGGTTGGAGCCGCAGCCGAAAAAGCCCTGGCTCTAGTTGAGGCCAGCCTAACCTCTCTGTGGCCTGGGACCTTCAAGATGTTTTTATTTGAAGTCCGTAAGTTCCTCTGTGGGGCATACCAGGAGAGGCGGTCCCGTAGGTACGAGGGTCCTAGGCCGTATAGGGCTTTGAAGGTTAAAACCAGCACTTTAAACCTGATCCTATACTCCACCGGGAGCCCGTGCAGCTGGTATAGCACCGGATGAATGTGATCTCGCAGCGAAGACCCCGTAAGGAGTCTCGCTGCGGCATTCTGCACCCGCTGGAGTTTTTGGGTCAGTCTCAAGGGCAGCCCCACGTAGAGCGAGTTACAATAATCCAGTCTGGAGGTGACCGTCGCGTGGATCACAGTGGCTAGGTCAGGGCGAGAGAGATAAGGGGCCAACTGCTTAGCTTGGCGGAGATGAAAAAATGCTGCCTTTGTTATAGCTGTAATCTGCGCCTCCATGGAGAGGGAGGTATCGAAGATTACACCCAAACTCTTAACGGACGGTGCTGGCACTAATTGCACCCCCGCAAGAGATGGGAGTTGCCCCCTCAATCCCATATCGCCCCGTCCCAGCCAGAGGACCTCTGTCTTCGAAGGATTTAACTTCAACTGGCTCTCACGTAACCATCTAGCCACAGCTTCCAAGCATCTGATCAGTGTGTCTGGGGCCGAGTCAGGATGGCCATCCATCAACAGATAGAGTTGGGTGTCATCAGCATACTGATGGCAGCCCAGCCCAAAACTCCGGACAAGCTGGGCGAGGGGTCGCATAAACTTTAATCTTCTTTTCATTGCTTGCCTACACCAACTATTAAAATACACACGTATTCCTAGAAAACAGTCCCTTCCCACTTTTGCTATTAAAGCTCATTTTAAGTTGTTACCTCTCACATATTGTTTGCATTTCCTTCCAACTATAGCACCAACTTAA
The DNA here is from genome assembly GCF_964252035.2 of Podarcis erhardii. Lineage (NCBI taxonomy): Eukaryota > Metazoa > Chordata > Lepidosauria > Squamata > Lacertidae > Podarcis > Podarcis erhardii. The sequence goes on along the minus strand of NC_138498.1, from coordinate 116,172,895 downwards.
CATGCTTCTCCCCCCCCCCCATGCAAATTTTATCCTCACCACCTCTACACTTCCTCAGACATAAGTATCTCTGAATTCTGTGAGGCCTCTGGCTCATTGTTTTTGGGATTGCTTCATTAATCTTTTGTATTAACAATTTGATCCTCTGCATCAGGGGTAGCCAACATGGTGTGTCCTGGATGATGTTGGACTACAACTCCCATCAGCCACTACCAGCATGGTCAGGAGTAAGAGGTGATGGGAGTTGTAGTCCAGCAACAAGGCTATGTGTGCCCTATGTAAGGCACATGGAGACTTTGCTGTGGTCCCCAATTTGGTTATGGGATGCACCCCCAATGATATTTTTTTTTTCAAAATTGGCAGGATCTCCCCCACCCCTGGCTTTTAGTAACTAGTTTAATATACTTTAATTTTTAAAAATATATTGTTTTCTCTGTTGCTGGTTTTTGATGCTCTGATAATTGTTCATGATCTTATGCTGTCGTTAAGGTTTTACATTAGTTTTTGTTTTTTGGGGGGAACAGCTTTTGTATTATTTTCAATCTTTTTTTTTTGTATTTTATGGATTTCAAATTTTGGTTATTTGGGAGGTATATGCAAGTTGAAAAAAAGAAGCAATATTAAAGAAAAGCTCCTAAACCTCCATTGCAGGATGTTGAGGAGCCCCTCAACTTTTTGTGGGTATAAACTGTGATGTGTCATTGATGCAATAATAGTGCCTTAGTCATGGATTGATGCTGGACTATCCACACATCCACTGTGCTTCAGTAGCTATTCTGCAATATTTCCAGAATGTTTCCCCGTTATTGCCATTTGGAAGGGCACTCCTGAGCTATAATGAAACAAAAGGGGACCAAACAGAAAATCACAACAGAACATTTCTGGCATGAAAATTTATGGGATTTCTGAAGGAAGCAACAGGACATGGACTGATAAGAAATGAAGAAGTTATGACCACTGCAAACATTTATAGGCAGAAATGGTCTTGAAACTGGGATTGCATGAGTTCCCAGAGAGATATCATCACAATTACACAATAAAAGGAATATGTATATATCCTGGGAGTGTTTGCACTTTGTGTTGGAGTGGGATGATTGCTGAGAGCTCTGACTCTGGGTGAATGTGGGCTGAGGATCATAGTCAAAAAAGACAAAGAAAAACCCATTCTACCCACTATTTTAATAAATTCAAAGCTGGCACCCATCTATCTAGGGAGACAATGGATGAGTGAGCCTTTGGGGCTTAAGTCAAACTCAGAAGGTTACAGCGCCTGCTGTGGCTGTAGAGACCAATACAGGAAAGGAGATGGGAGGAATCGCAGCGTGAGAATCCCACTCGCACTCCCTGCTCTCCCTTTGCGCCTGTGGCCACTCCGGAGCGTGCTTCTCCTGGGGACTCGGCTGGCGTCCCTCCAGGGGTTAATGTTGCCAGCCTTCATGTCATGTTTGCAGATACAGTGGTGCCTTGGGTTACATACGCTTCTGGTTACAGACTCCGCTAACCCAGAAATAGTACCTCGGGTTAAGAACTTCAGGATGAGAACACAAATTGTGCTCCAGCAGCGCAGCAGCAGCAGCAGCAGTGGGAGGCCCCATTAGCTAAAGGGGTGCTTCAGGTTAAGAACAGTTTCAGGTTAAGAAGAGACCTTCAGAATGAATTAAGTACGTAACCCGAGGTACCACTGTATCTTTGTAACACAGAGGAAGTCTGCCAGTGGGCCTGGTGTCTGAAGCTCCCAGCCAGATCAGACCCCGGAGCAGAGCAGGGGACATAAGATGTCTATGCCAGGAGAAGAAGGCAGTCACCGCTAAGCACTTCTTTCTTGAAGCAGAGGCTCCTCCCCTACAATGTCAATGATTTCTGTTCCCATATTCATTCATAAAATGATTTACACATCACCCCCCCCCCCTTCAAGTCAGCACACTGAAAGTGTACACAGGCATTAAAAGCAATGCAAAACAATCAAGGCTGCTTGAGACAATGCTAAGCAGCTGTGCAAGCCTGCCAGGATATAAACACCAACAGCCAATCGGGTCAGTTCTGAGTTGCTGTCATTTGCAGGCAGGGAAACTCCCTGAAGCTGAAAACTGAGAAGGTGAAAGCTCTGCCTTCACTGTGAGGCAGAGCCATGGCTGGTTCTGGGGGTCCCGTCCAGGATCTCTGTGCTGAAGCCACTTGTCCCATCTGCCTGGATTACTTCAAGGATCCAGTGACCACTGCGTGTGGGCACGATTTCTGCCGAGGCTGCTTGAGCCGGTACTCTGGGGTGGTGGGCCCCCAGCCTTCCTGCCCTCAGTGCAGAAATGCAGTTCAGCCAAGGAGTCTCGCCCCCAATCGGAAACTGGCTAACTTTGTAGAAATAACCAAGAAGCTCAGCCTTCAAGAGGGGAAGCGGGGGTGTGTGAGAAGCACCAGGAGCCCCTGAAGCTCTTCTGCGAGGAGGACCAAACCCCCATCTGTGTGGTGTGCGACAGGTCCAGGGAGCATGAAAACCACAAGGTGATCCCTCTGGAGGAGGCTTCCAGGGAGTTTAAGGTAGGAAATCACTCTGAAATCTTAATAGGGGAATGAATAGCTGTGAATTTTTCTTGGGACGCTTCCTGCAGATTCACCTAACCAAGTCATTATCCGGTACAAATTTGGCTAATTGTATGGGTACCGCTTACAAGTTGTTCAATTAAGCAATTAGCAGCTGAGGAGAAGCCTGGGGGCTGTTGGGTGGCAGGGGGGTGAGTTTAATTCTATTCCACGGTGCCATAGCAAACTTCCTCTGAAATGTTAAGGGGTAACAGACTGAAATTTGGGGATGATGTATGGGTGGCTATTTGGGACGGTAACCTAGAAGAACTAACCTGCAGGTCTAATTATGTGTGAACTGCACAATGAAAAGTGTGCTGAAGTTAAGTTTTTTGCACACAGAATTGGATGTGAATGTTATGCAGATTTGCATACAAACATGTATGAGAAATTCATGCAATAATGCTAATTAATTTTATTTTATTTTTTCCTATATTTTATTAAATTTTCTGTTTTACATTTTAGAGTATTTATTTAAACATCCTTAATATTTTATTTTATTTTATTTTATTTTAAAATTTATTTATGCCCTGCCCATCTGGCTGGGATTCCCCCAGCCACTCTGGGTGGCTTCCAACAGGATATTAAAAACACAATAAAAGGTCAAACATTAAAATCTTCCCTAAACAGGGCTGACTTCCCATCTCTTTCCATGGTTCATTTTGCATACTGTAAATCCCTGCATATTTTACATAAACATAATGCTACTTGCTTCTTCTTCTTTTTTAGTCTCCGTTAAAATTAAACTGATATGGGAATGTGGGGAACTGAAGGAAACTGATAGAAATTAAAATTGGCTGGTTCACCCATCCCTACCCCAACCCCTGGTGTGGGCTCTGATTTCAAAGTGTCAAGAATGCATCCATTCCAGGGTCTGAGCGGTCTTCATGCTGGAGCCTGTGGTATGCAGTGAATTCCCTTCTTTCTCTCTCTCCCTCCTCTAGGATGTGAGAGGCATCTTGCAGAGGTAAGTGGATCCTGTTCATTTGTATTAGCATTGCTCCACAAGGCCAGGAAGGGTCCAGGACCCCATACGTGTAACCTGGCCCTCCAGGGGTTCCTGGGGGAGAGACAGTAGATGTCCACACCCAACAGCATTTCACAGGTGAACATAGGGCCCCCTCTTTTCATCTTGCAGCACCCCAATTCTCTATGCAAAGACTGGGGCCAGAGCACTCCCTATGCCCACCTCCCATTCACATGGCTAGACGATCTTCTCTGTCTTTTGTACATCGGATTCATTTAATCTGGGATAGTTCCAAACATCTATTCAAATACAAATATATATACCTATACCTATACAAATAGGTATAATCAAGGCAAAGATGGATTTGGGCATCCAAATGGAAGGCGGCAGGGACAGGCAGGGCAGGAAGCAGTGGTTCCCATCTTCCTGAAGGCTGACTTCTTGTTGGCTGGGCCACCTGTACGTCTCACCAGGTCACCTTCTCCTAACCTACCATGTGTCACAGGCATATTGGGAAAGGCCCCTGACTGAAGAGCAGGCAGAGAAGTAGCCACCCCACTTCCTCTGCTCTCAGGACACACCTTGCTGCTTCTGTCCCTGCACTGGGAACCTGCTGTACCAATTTCACTAAAGGCTATTGTGTGGGAGAGAGAACAGGACTCCTGTTTGGGGGACATGCTAGAGTCTCTGTGGGTGAGGGGTCCTGGGGGAGCCCATCAGTTTCTTCTGCATTGCTCCCTGCATGGGGTTGGGACAGAGGAACTCTTGGCATGATTGATTCTATTTCTACATTTGAGGAGATGTAAGTGAAGAGGCTCGGAGACCTGGGGTTGCTGTTTTGGCCTTCAGTTGTCTGGTTTTGGAGTCCATCGTAAGGAGGAATCTTCTCCCCTCTGTGCCTCCATGCCTCTGTGCTTGTCTCCCCCTCTCTGCTTTCTAAAGTTTCCTTCCTCCTATCAGTTCCTTTATTTTGTTGTACTTTGGATTTGACTGGGTTACCCTTGGCTTTTCCAAACAGCTGTGAGAAAATGGAGACATCTCAGAATCCAGTGGCTCTCCCACCAGAGCCAAGGAGCAGGACCTTGGAATACTGTGTTGTAAATCCCGTTCTAGATGTTAACATGGATCAGTTCAAAGGTAATGAAGTATGGCTGCAAGGGTTTTCTGATGGACATTGTATAAGTCGAAACCATGAAGTCTTATTGGCTTTAATTGGTTCTTGCCACAGACTGTGGTAGCACCAGCAGAATTATCTTTGAAATGTGGATGGAATCATAGAATTGTAGAGTTGGAAGGGACCCCGAGAGTCATCTAGTTCAAGCCCCTGCAATGTAGGAATCTCAACTAAAACATGCATGGCAGATGGCCATCCAACATCTGCTTATAAACCTCCACGGAAGGAGAATCTACCACTTCCTTTTTTAAAAAAAATAATATTTATTCAAAATGTTAAAGGTTACAAAAAGAAAGAAAAAAATAAAAAATAAAAAAGGCAGAAAAAAATACAATCATTAAAAAAAGAAAAAGAACAAATAAAACCTTTACATAGCTTTCTTCCGTTACTTATTTCCTTGACCTCCTCACACCTCCCATTTTTGTATTCTAATTCAAATTGTTATTTCAGCAAATCCTTCCAACCTTGTTTTTATCTTAATAATTTGTTTTAATATACTGTGATTTTACGTTCTCTCTTTCATCAATTCATTTTTACTTAATCCTTTATATCCTTTCTGCCAAAACCACATAATTTTCTTTTTCCAACATCTTTCTAACAATCCTTAATTTTACAATATTTTTGAAGATAAACTTTAAATTTTTTTCAATCTTCTTCCACTGACTCTTCTCCTTGGTCCCGGATTCTGCCAGTCATCTCAGCCAATTCCATATATTCCATCACCTTCGTCTGCCATTCTTCCCGGGTGGGGAGATCTTGTGATTTCCAATACTTTGCAATAAGTATTCTTGCTGCTGTTGTGGCGTACATAAAAAAAGTTCTATCCTCCCTTCGCACCAATTGGCCGACCATGCCCAAGAAAAAGGCCTCTGGTTTCTTCTGGAAGGTATATTTAAATACTTTTTTCATTTCATTATATATCATCTCCCAGAAGGTCTTAATCTTTGGGCATGTCCACCAAAGGTGAAAGAATGTGCCCTCAATCTCTTTACATTTCCAACATTTATTATCGGGCAAATGATACATTTTTGCAAGCTTGACTGGTGTTAAGTACCACCTGTAAATCATTTTCATTATATTCTCTCTTAAGGCATTACATGCCGTAAACTTCATACCTGTGGTCCATAACTTTTCCCAGTCAGCCATCATAATGTTATGTCCAACATCTTGTGCCCATTTAATCATAACAGATTTAACCATTTCATCTTGTGTATTCCATTTCAACAGCAAGTTATACATTCTTGATAAATTCTTAGTTTTATGATCTAACAATTCTGTTTCCAATTTTGATTTTTCCACCTGAAAACCAATTTTCTTGTCCAAGTTATAAACCTCCCTTATTTGATAATAATGAAGCCAATCTCGTACTTTATTTATTAATTTGTCAAAGCTCTGCAGTTTTAATCTATCTCCTTCTTGTTCCAAAATTTCCCAATATTTCGGCCAATTTGTCTCCATATTGAGTTTTTTCAGAGTCTTAGCCTCCATTGGTGACAGCCACCTTGGCGTTTTACTTTCAAGCAAATCCTTATATCTCATCCAGACATTAAACAATGCTTTCCTGACAATATGGTTTTTAAACGCTTTATGTGCTTTGACCTTGTCATACCACAAGTATGCATGCCATCCAAAAACATTATTAAAACCTTCTAGATCCAAAATGTCCGTGTTTTCAAGAAGCAGCCAATCTTTCAGCCAGCAAAATGCAGCTGATTCATAATATAGTTTGAGATCTGGCAGGGCAAATCCACCTCTTTCTTTGGCATCAGTTAAAATCTTAAATTTTATTCGAGGTTTCTTGCCCTGCCAGACAAATCTAGAAATATCTCTCTGCCAGAGAATCTACCACTTCCTGAGGGAGGCCTTTCCACTGTCAAACAGCTCTTACCCTCAGAAAGTTCTTCCTGATGTTTAGTCAGAATCTCCTTTCTTGTAAAGAAAGGAGGACAAAGCTGTTGCACCTTCTCCTCCAGCCAGGCAGCCATTCTCTCCCCAGAGAGGCTCGCTTGGCACCTTCCTTGCATATCTTTAGGCACCAGGCAAAAACATTCCTCCTCTCCCAGGTATTGGCGGTCTCTTGAACTATGAGGGGGTGGGCAGGCTATTGCTTTTGTTTGTTACCTTGTTATGTAGTTTTGTGTGGACACTGCGGGTTGCGAACGTGATCCGTGCGGGAGGCACGTTCGCAACCCGCAGTGTCCGCAACCTGCAGCGCCATGTCTGCGCATGCACAAGTTGCGATTTGGCGTGTCTGCGCATGCATGAGTGCTGAAACCCAGAAGTAACCCGTTCCAGTACTTCTAGGTTTTGGCGCGTCCGTAACCCAAAAACACACAACCTGAGGAGTCTGTAACCCGAGGTATGACTGTATTGTAAACCACCCTGAGGTCCTCAGATGAAGGGCAATATAGAAATTTTAATCATCATCATCAACAACTTCCCCTTGCTGCAGGTGTAGCTTCCTCCATGCTCAGGCAGGAAAACAAAAATGGCTCAGGTTTTGCAGTAGCAGCTCCCTCACCATTTGTGTCTTTTGCTTTTACATACATTGTGACACAACCCTTTGAGCCTCCCCCTCCAAGTCCCTCGTAAATGCCCTTGTTCACAAGCTCCTGGTTGCGAGGTCCCAGAGACTCAAGGGCAGCTATGTAGACCCAAGGCCTGTTAATTCCACTCCCAACAGAGTCAGTTGCTTGCTTCCTCCTCCAGCCTCTCTTCCTTTCAGCAGCAGCCCGTCCACCTGAGACCATGCTGAAATATACTCAGAGTCGAGTGTGGATTTCATGCTCTTTATTCAGCTCAGAGTGGTGAGGAATGGAAGTTTCCCCGAAATGTCTGCTTTATATACATTATTTACACAATGGGCCCCACGTGATTGGCTAATTCTGGAATTCTCCTGTAGGCCAATCAGGTTGTGCATTCACTTCCACCTGTGGACCAATCAGACTGCTGCATTCTGAATCCTATTGTTCTAGGACCAATCAGACTGCTGCATTTTGGATCCTATTCAACTCAACACATAACACATGTGCAGCATGAAAATGCAAGCAGGCCTCCAAACAAGCAATCTGTGTTAATTCAAAAGATGCAAGCTCTCTTTGTTCTGTTTCTTCTAGCAATCTCTCACCAGTCACTGCTCCTACAGCTCTGTTTACTAGCCCTCTTCTCAGTCAAGCTACCCCTATCTAAATAATGCCCCATATGGACGGTCAGTCTAAGGAAGTCTTAGGAAGAAATGGTGGTTGTGACAAATAAAGGCAGCCAGCACCATATTCGCTTTTAAGCCCATATGCCCCAAATAAATGCATATTCCTTATTTTAAAAAATACATTTTTATTAATATTACACAAATAAACGTATAAACATATTTCATTTACATAACTTACACATATTATATTCACTCCCCAAATCATACAGAAAAAACCACATTATTTTAGGCTCTACCGAGCCTTGGACTCCCCTCCACCCCTTTGGTAAGTATCAAATAAATTCCATAGTCACATATTTTATTTTTAGTCTTACATAGAGGCCCCTTACTGTTAGTGTGGCATCTGAATATAGACTGCATTTTTAATCAAGACTTATATTGGCTTATATCTTGATCAGGTTCCTAAATTAAATGGGCTTAGATTTTCAAATGTTTCATGCCAGGCAGAGAAAACCTTGGCCATTCTCCTAAGACAAGGGGGCCCCATTGATTTATAGTAGAAAAACAATTCTCAAAGTCATAAAAAGGGGAAATTACATACACTGCCCTTGCAGGCTGAGAAAACACAATTAGGAATGGGTAAATAGTAAAATGATATCATGGAGCCTCACGTTAAAACCTTGAGCTAAATTTTCTAAGGCCAGAGGCAAATGGGGAAAAACATTTAGCTGGCAGAAAGAAAGAGAGCATTTTTGGGGAAGTCTTTTTCTAAAGCCATTCTTTCTTAAACTGAGAGAGTTAAAAGGCAATAAATGTTGGGAAAGCAGCTGGCTGGAAAGGAGAGTGAAAGGGGGAAGTGTAAACTGAAGAGGCTTCTTTTAAAAGCTGTGTTTTACTGAGTTTCTTCCTTTTTACTTTGAAAAGCTTTATTCTTTTAAGAGGCTACCTATGATAAATGTATGAAATATATTAGCTTAAATATATTGGCTTAAATGTAATTATGCAAAGGATTTAAGAAATGCTAGATTCTTATTTCATAGAGTCATATTGCAATAGGAGACCAGAGGGGCAAATGAGCCTAGCCCCCCTGCCAGACAGAAGACGCCATCCAAGCAGTCTTGATATATAGTTGTCAGACATTTGTTTAGAAACCTTAAATGAAGGAAATCTTTCAATGTTGATGTGAAACTCAAGATCCTTGACATCTGTTGAACATAAAAATGTAAGATTAACCATTTGTTTTAGAAGGCAATAGGGCAAGGAGGGCAAGAGGTGAGCTGGTAATTAAGATTCCATGTAAGATATATTATTACTTATATGTCATATATATAGCTCTTTGTCTCCCTTATAAGGGCAAGGAAGTGGGTGTATCTTTTGTGGGTGTATCTTTTGTGATTGGTTCTACCAAACAGCCAATAGGAATTTCAACCAGGCTGATTGGACAGAGGCAGCCACAGGAGGAGCAAAGGGGGCTGGATTAAGGGAATATAAGTGCTGGCCAGAATGGCAGGAGGCCAGGCCAGAGCTTGGTAACCATGTACCACTGTGCCTCTTATTTATTTGTCTGACAAATAAATTACTATTTTAATTTCTCTATTGCTGCGTTGAATATTTCATTCCAGCTAAGCGTTAACCACAAGCAGGGTGCTACATTTTATGGTGCCCTGTGACTCGGATAAGTGGTCTGCTGGAACGCAGCCCCTTCGCCCTACTGGGCAGGGTACAAGAGAGAGGACAACTGCTTACCCAAAGCGCGCACTGGTAAATTTTTCCAGGGGGAACGCAGAAGACTCGTCTGTCTGATACCCTGCTCACTGGCGGCGACGGACCGGGGGAAACAGGGAACCAACCAAGGGTAAGTGCACAAAGGGATTTTTGGCCCTCCAATTAATTAGGAGGAAGAGAAGTCTTGATCAAACTTCTGCGTCTCAGTAAGGGGAAACTGAGTACGCTAGGTGGTTGGGTACATCAGATGGTGGTCTGGTGGAGGAAAAGGGAAAAATTGGGAGGTAGAGTGTGGTGAAGTATCCAGCGCATTGTATGTGTGAGAAAGTACAGAGCAATCTGTAGCTGACCCGAGTGTGGAGTGGGCAGTACTTCGGTTCCTAGTAAGGCGACTTCAAAAGCAAAAGCTTCGGGCCTTTTGGGAAAGGTGTATTTAAAAAATTTTTTTAAGTTCGTTGTAAATTGATTCCCAAAAGGCTTTCACTTTGCTACATGACCACCACATGTCATAGAAATCACCCTCTACTTCTGCATATTCCTAAGCATCCGTTTGTTGGAGAACTGCATAGCAAAATGCAGAGAAGTGTGGATTTTGGAGGAGTGAGGTGTTTTGCTTCTCATCTTGTTTTGGAAAGTGTGGATTTAACATTCACCTTTAAATCTTAACTGTATTTAATTCCACCCCTGTCACTACCTCCTCCTCAGTGTTTCTGTATGAGCCGCCTGGCAAATCTCCTCTTTTGCCCCCATCCATTCTCCCTCTGCTTCACTATATACAAAAGTTCCACCAACATTTTTCTGGGTGGTTTTGCTTTTTGTGAAGGGTGCCTGGATTGACAGGGGGACATAAAAAATAAACCTGGTTCAAAACACTGAACAAAGAAGATATTATGTCTTGAGAAGGAGGAGAGTGTCCCACTCCTGACATCAATGCATGGATGGGCTCATCCAGACCTCCTTTTGTGCTATGTTTATAGGCATAGGTCTGAGCACTTTCTTTTTTTCTTTTTGCCCACGCGCTTTCCCTGCAAAAAACTCACTTTTCACCGCTGAATTGGAGCAAATGGCAATCTACCCAAATTGCCATTTGTTCCGACTCATCCTTAAAGAGCAGGTTTTCCTGGGGAAAGTGGTGGTGGATGAGTGTTTAGATCCACAGCTTTAAAGTGTAGGGTTGTGCCTAGAAAGTGTAGGGCAAAAGACAAGTGTGGATGAGCCCAAAGACCTTGAGGTGTTTCCTTGGATCAAGACCTGTATTTCTGACTCTCGACTGATTCGGACTCTCTTCATTTCCTCATCTTCTCCCCAACAGCAAACGTCACTCTGGATCCAGACACAGCCCATCCCATTCTCATCTTGTCCGAGGATCTTCAAAGTGTGAGATATGGAGCCAAACTGCAAGACTTGCCCAGCAATCCTGAGAGATTCAGCCAATGTCCTTCTGTGATGGGATGCGAGGGATTCACAGCAGGCAGACATTTCTGGGAGGTTGTTGGGGCAAGTGAGGAAGGATGGGCTGTGGGGGCTGCTAGGAAGTCTGTGAGGAGGAAGAACTACTTTCCCTTAAGTCCCGAGGGAGGGATCTGGGCTGTGGGGAGATGGGAAGGTGAGTACAGAGCCTGCAACCCCCCTGACTACTCTCTTCTGCCCCTGAGTGGGGAGCCCAGGAAGATTCGAGCGGCTCTGAACTATGAAGGGAGGGAGGTATCTTTTTTCGAGGCTGACACAGGAGCCCATCTCTACACGTTCTCAGGAGCCTCCTTCTCTGGACAGACACTCTTCCCTTTCTTTTTTCTTCATAGAAATGAAACCCACCTTAGGATCTCCTGAGAAAAACAAATCTGCCTCACGGGCCTGGTTGGGAGTTGGAGCCGAGAAATATCAGTATATAATCAACATATTTATTCATCACCAGCCACCAAGAATCATAAAATACAAAAAAAAAAAAGTAAATAAAAAGGGGACTACGGTTGTGTTGTGGAATAATCTTATGAAACATAGAGGTTCCTTGTTGAAAAGGGAGGTGCCCTCTGTACATGCTCAGGCCTTTTATTTCTGAGGCTCAAAGTTCCTAAGTAAAATTTTCCTCGCCACATTCTTTCCCACCCCCAAGCCTTTTTCAAACCACTTTCAACACCTAGGTCTTTCTTTATTCCCTGCACAGTCCTGTCAACCCGGACAGGGTGGTGGGTAGGGTTGTGAATATTGACCGCTTTGGGAGCTCCCATAAAAACATGTTTACAAAGAGCCGAAGCAGAGTTTTTTAAATAAAAAACCCCCCAAAGCTTTTCTCTTGGGAATTATAGGGACAGAACTACCTAAAACTTGTCATGTATGTGACTACAGTGGCAAAAATGTTACTTGTCCAAAAATTAAAAGAAGAAGTTCCAGCAAAGGAAGAATGGATACAAAAACTTATGGAATATGCAGAAATGGTGAAACTTACCCGAAGAATATCAAATCAAGATAACAAACTTTTTACAAAAGAATGGAAATGGTTTATTGAATATTTACAGATAAAAACATTGGCAGGATTACTGTAATAACCTGCAGCTTCCTAAGAGTATACATTTAAAGAAGATGAATAAATGAACAAATTGAAGTTAATTTGGATATGCAGAAGATATTAAAAATACATTTAAGGAGCCGCAGAAAGTGGGGGAAGGAAGTCAAGATATGAAATTGCAAAATGATTGTAAAATCAGTTAAATGTATATATCTGAAGTGTGTGTGTGTCTGAAAAGTAATAATAATAATAATAATAATAATAATAACAATTATAATAAAAACAATTATAATAACAAATAATTATAATAGAGCTGGAGCAGGGATGGGGGACTCTTTGCTGACCGAGGGCAGCGTTCTGTTCTGGTCAGGGCCAGAGGAAAAAGTGGACAGAGCAACAGATGTGAATTTTACCTTTGTACAGCTGGGCAGTTGCTACACACATTCCCAATCCCACAAAAGGCAGTGATGGCCACCAACCAGGATGGCTTTAACATTCACATCAAATATAACTGATCTGTAGAAAGGACTTTATGATCTGAGCGCAGAGAGCCAGTGTGGTGTAGTGGTTAAGAGCAGTAGTCTCGTAACCTGGGGAACCGGGTTCGCGTCTCCGCTCCTCCACCTGCAGCTGCTGGGTGACCTTGGGCCAGTCACACTTCTTTGAAGTCTTTCAGCCTCACTCACCTCACAGAGTGTTTGTTGGGGGGGAGGAAGGGAAAGGAGAATGTTAGCCGCTTTGAGACTCCTTTGGGTAGTGATAAAGCAGGATATCAAATCCAAACTCTTCTTCTTCTCTTCTTCAGAGGCGATGTTTGTACTTATGTAACCCAAAAATATTTAATAAAAACAATTTGTTTAAAGAAGAATAGGCAATTCCATTAGCGGCCTATTCATGGCTACTAGCAACAACTGAAGTATTTTGGAGGCAGCATGCTGCTGTATATGCAATTACTGGGAATCACAAGTGGGGAGACAGCACTCTTGCACCCGGGAGCTTGAGGGCTCCCAGCCCCCCACCGCCTAAAAGGAACGCTTTCCCTAAGTTTGGCCCCTGTGAGAACAGGGATGTCTTTGGCGCAATCTAGCAGGGTTTCCCCCCATTTCATTAAAGCACCCCCCCTTCCTGACCTGGGGAGTTGTAGTCCCAAAAAATATCCGTAGGGCAGCAGGTTTGGGGAGGTTGCTCTAAGGAGCTTAGGGCAGCACACAGTGTTCCACCACTGCCCAATTGAGCCTCACACCAACCCTACGAGGTAGGCCAGGCAGAGTGTCACCCCAGTCCCAGCCTGACACTCCAGTCATGGATGTCCAATCAAATCCCCCATTATGAACATGTCTATGACCTGGTGTGCATGAATATATTACGTTTTTTGAAGTCCAGCATTAGAAGGGAAGCCTTCCCCAAAGTCAGAGCACTCGAAGGACTTCTCCCGCACATGGGTCCCGTTGTGGGTGATGAGAGAGTCCTTCCGGCAGAAGCTTTTCCCGCAGACGGCGCATCTGTAGGGCTTCTCTCCCGAGTGGATCCTCTCATGCCTCATGAGCTGCTGCCTCCGGCTGAAGCTTTTCCCGCAGTCCCGGCACTCGTGGGGCTTCTCCCCCATGTGGATTCTCTTGTGTGTGGTAAGGTTTCCTTTCTGGGTGAAGCTTTTCCCGCACTCGAAGCATTTATGCGGCTTCTCGCCTGTGTGGATTCTCTCGTGAATCACCAGGTGAGCGCTGTTGTTGCAGATTTTGCCGCAGTAGGCGCATTCATACATCTTCTGGGCTTTCTTGGGAAGGTCCGCTCTCGGAGGGCAGCTTTTTTCGCTCCTGCTGCCTGTTTTCTCTCCCACAACTTTCAAAAGGCCCTTTTGGGAGGGACACCAATTGAAACCTTTGTTATACGGGAAAGCTCGGCCTTCTGTCTCCTCTGGCTGTTCTGAGGGGCACATCTGTCTCCCCAGTGCCTCTTCTAGCTCCTCCAGACCCCCTTGGGCTCCTGTCAATGGCATCCCATCAACTTTCTTGGGTCTTTTCAAGCCAACGTCCATCCAAATCTGCCCATCAGCTTCTGGAACAGAGAATTAAGGACACGACTCATATACCCTCTACAGTTCTATAATTCTAAATAATCAATGATGTGTTTTTGCCCATATGTATTGTGTTTCCTTTGCACTGAAACGAACAGGGTGGAATAACATTAATGGCAACCTAATTTATGTAATATATGTAATTTCAGCACAAAGGGAAGTGAGACAAATAATGTAGTTTTTGGCAGGAGGCAAACTGTAGCAGAACAGTTACAGATAGGTAGCCGTGTTGGTCTGCCATAGTCAAAACAAAAAATTCCTTCCAGTAGCACCTTAAAGGTGCTACTGGAAGGAATTTTTTGTTTTGGCTGTAGCAGAACAGAAAGGGCACCGCATATGACAAATACAGCGGAAATAGAAAAAAAATGTTTTCCCATTCTTAATTGCTACCTAACTGCAGTCATAGAATCATAGAATCATAGAGTTGGAAGAGACCACAAGGGCCATCAAGTCCAACCCCCTGCCAAGCAGGAAACACTGTCAGAGCGAATCCTGAACTGTTTTTATCCAACCTGGTAGCTATAAGAAACATAGCTGTAAGAACAAAAACCTAGCCCTGTGCTTCTGCCCCTTTTCCCTTTCATCTCAAGTATTTTTGTTATGTTATATTGTTTTGATTGATTTATTATACTTTTGCTGTATCTTACTTGTGTATTAATGCAACATTCACGACTTGGGAGTCTTTGGCCCCCAAATCAGTGTATGAATAATTGTCTGGTTTTATAATTTAATGATGCTTTAACATTTATATTGCACGTCATCATAGTGGTAGTCATTTTTTTTTAGGTTGGTGGTTTAGAAATATTCCTACAAATATATAAATAAAACATAACATAGCATGTTTTTTAGACTATGAGTCTATGAGGGCAGTGACGATCTGTAAGCTGTTCTGGAAACCATTCCCAGTGCACCCCAAGGTACAAATGCTTGAAATAATTACATTCATAATTACCGTATTGGTCTGAATATAAGCCTCACTTTCCCCCCCAAATTCTGACCGTGAAAAGTTAATGTGCGGCTTAAATTCGCGATCTTACAAAAATGGGCTTTTACGATATTGCTGCTGAAACAGACATACTGTAAAACGGAATGGGTGTGAATGCCTGCAGAATTTTAAGAGAGCGGCTTATATTCGGGTGTTGTCTTTTTTCCTCTCCCTCCCTTGAATTTTAAAGGTGCAGCTTATATTCGGGTGCAAGCTGGCCTCACCATCTTCCTCCGGCTTGACCTCCATAGGCAAAGGCGATTCCATGGCATTGGACTCCACAGCATTTGACGGATCCCATTCTGCCTTGGGGGAATTAGCAGCCGCCTCGTCCAAAGGCCCCTGTACCTGGAACAAGAAATGAATGGTTTTGCGATGCCACTACTCGGAAACCTGGGGAGCCATTTCCTTTGAGGGCAAGCTCCTCTCCCCCTTTTGCTTGCACTTTTTCTTAAGGGGAGAGACGACAGAGCTTGAATTGAAGGGGGAAAGGTGCGGTGGGGGCACCAGCTTCCCTGGCTACCAGTGAAGGCCAACAACCTGGGGACAGCTCCAGTCTGTCTCTCCTTTCTGGCGTTACCTCTCTAGAAGACCAAGATATAGAGGGGGCTATTGAGATGGAGGAACAGAACTCCTGGCAATGTAGCCACACTGAGTACCCTCACCTTTAGTCCTGGCACCTTGACCTTACGCTGCCTCAGCAAGAAGTCCTCTGCCAGAGCCACTGCTCGGGTGCAGGTCTCGGGGCCCCGTTCTCTCACCCAGCTCTGCATTTCTGGAGGCAGTATGGCCAGGAACTGCTCCAAGATCACCAGATCCAGAATCTGCTCTTTGGTGTGTGCATCCGGTGCCAGCCACCGGTGGCAAAGTTCATGGAGTTGGCTCAAGCCCTCTCGGGGCCCCTCAGCCTCCTTGTAGCCAAACCGCCGGAAGCGCCGGCAACGCAACTCCAAGCTGGTGGTGTCTTCCTCATCCGGAACCTCTTCCTTCACTTTCACAGAAGGATCCAGCCTTTGACTGGCCTCATTGGACTCTCTGAGTAGGCCTGGAAAGGGTTGGGCCATGCGCTCTCCTGCAGGCCACCGGATGGTATCCACAATGGCCTTGACAGAGGCCTGGAAGTCCTCAGCATCGTCCTTTGACCAGAGCTGAGGTAGACGTGGGCTTTGCCGCCCCCATTCCGACTGAGGAGACTGCATCCTCCTCAGGAACTCCTGCCACTGGGTCTCCCAGTGCTGTTGAAGCGCCTCATCTGGTTCCTTTTTAATTTGTGGCGGGGCTGCCTTGGTCAGAAGCTCCTGGACGGTCCCAACCTGCACAACACAAGGAACTTGTCCTCCTGCCTCCAATTCCTCTTTGGCCTCAGGGCCCGCTAGGCCCCGTTCTTCCATTTTGTTTGGTTCTGAAAATTTCTTCTCAAGTTCTGAAAGCAAGCAAACAAAAAGGGAGTGTGTGAAGTAGTCCTTGCTTCTGACCTGTCCTGAATCTACTGCCCATCACTTTCGTTAAAGGAACCCAAATTATTATTGATTTATTTTATTTGAACTGATATCCCACCCTTCCTGTACAAGGAGCCAGGACAGCAAGCACATTCACAGGGATGCATTCTAAAAACAGTTACAGGTAAAGAACATCTCCAGTTACATTCACACCACATCCCCTCCAAACGTCAGTCTTTTCAGCTGCGTTAACTACAAACACCAAAATCTGGGATCCCCTCAAAACTGGTGTCAAAGTCATTTTGCAGTGAAAACCCCGCATTTTGCAGCACCCCATGGAGTAACTGATATTTCAAAATGGGGTTTGTCTCGGCAAATGTTTTGCAGCAGCCCCCAGCATTTTGCAGCGCCCCACAAACGGAGCAATTGACACTCAAACCTGGGGGTCACGGGGTCACCAAAAACCCAACCTTGTCCGATTCACTCCAAACTGGCACCAAACTTTGGCAAAAGTTTTGCAGCGAAAACCCCGCACCCCCCCCCCTTGCAAGTGAGTTCCCTTCACAGCTTTGCACTTTGCTACCTGCAAGACATTACTTGCAGGCAGATGACTAGGTTCAGGGTCACCGAATGTCATACTGGCATCTGAATATTGGTGACAAAGAGCAGTTGCTGACATATTTCCATTTGCCTTTTTAAAAAGCTCTCTCTCTCTTGCAACTCCAGATTCAGGTAGGAAGCCGTGTTGGTCTGACGCAGTCAAAATATATATAAAAATAAAAAAATTGTTCAGTAGCTCCTCAGAGACCAACTAAGTTTGTTCTGAGTATAAGTTTTCATGCGCATGCACACTTCTTCAGATATCAAAAAAGTGTGCATGCACAGAAAAACTTATACCCAGAACAAACTTAGTTGGTCTCTAAGGTGCTACTGGACAATTTTTTTTTTTTTATATATCTTGCAACTCAAGACAGTTTTCTTTTCAGGTTTGGTTGATGCTTATCATTGAAGCACCTCTTGTAAGAACGTTGCATTACTACTGGGCCTTCTGCTGGTGGCATTGCTTTAATGCCACTGTATTCTGCTCTGGTCAGACCTCACCTGGAGTACTGTGTCCAGTTCTGGGCACCACAGTTCAAGAAGGACACTGACAAACTGGAACGTGTCCAGAGGAGGGCAACCAAAATGGTCAAAGGCCTGGAAACGATGCCTTATGAGGAACGGCTAAGGGAGCTGGGCATGTTTAGCCTGGAGAAGAGGAGGTTAAGGGGTGATATGATAGCCATGTTCAAATATATAAAAGGATGTCACATAGAGGAGGGAGAAAGGTTGTTTTCTGCTGCTCCAGAGAAGCGGACACGGAGCAATGGATCCAAACTACAAGAAAGAAGATTCCACCTAAACATTAGGAATAACTTCCTGACAGTAAGAGCTGTTCGACAGTGGAATTTGCTGCCAAGGAGTGTGATGGAGTCTCCTTCTTTAAGCAGAGGCTTGACAACCATATGTCAGGAGTGCTCTGATGGTGTTTCCTGCTTGGCAGGGGGTTGGACTCGATGGCCCTTGTGGTCTCTTCCAACTCTATGATTCTATGATTCTATGATAATGCATCCGATAAAACTGTGACTTGCATTCTCCTGTGACTTTCAAATACAGTGGTACCTCGGCTTAAGTACTTAATTCGTTCCAGAGGTCCGTTCTTAACCTGAAACTGTTCTTAACCTGAAGCACCACTTTAGCTAATGGGGCCTCCTGCTGCCGCTGCGCCGCTGCAGCACGATTTCTGTTCTCATCCTGAAGCAAAGTTCTTAACCCGAAGTACTATTTCTGGGTTGGCAGAGTCAAGCATATGTAACCCGAGGTACCACTGTATTTTTGTGCCTGGTCTGACACAGAGATCTTACCTCCCCTATATCTTACCTTACACGGCAATTCCAAATGAGACCACACATGAATATTTAGCTTGTGAGTCCATACCTATATTGTAGGTTCGAATGGAGTTCTCTCTCCTGCTTCTGTATGTCAAATCTTCTGGTGAATTCTCAGCCCATTCCTCTGTAGAAAATGTGACTGTGAATTTCTTTCTGTCCAGAGTTTCATAATAATTTTTTGATTGCTCAAAAAGTACTCCTCCTCCTCGCTTTCCTCAGTGCTTCCATCCATGTTGTGGTCTCTGGACTCATCAGAGGATAAAGTTGATGAATGCTCATGATTTCCCTGGTCAGAAGCAACAGGCTCTGTACAAATTCCCAAGGTCTGGTACACCTCATAGTGACCCCCGAGGACAGCTAGGTACAGATTGTACGCAGAAATGTTGATTTTCTTCTTTGCAAGTTTCTCACTAAGTCTTCTCCAAACCATGTGCTTTCTTCCAGAAATTTTTCCATTCTCCTGCACTATTGCAAAGGGGTCACCTCAGAAATAGGAAACGTGCGCTGTCTTGGCATTATTTAATGAACTATGGGAAATATATGAGAAACACATTTCATAAAATTTATACACCGCTTTATTCTTTTTTTAAAGAAAAAAAAAAACCCTCGAAGCTAAAGTAAGCCTTTTCCCAATCTTTAACCTCCTGAGTTTTTTTTATTATTATTATTCTAACCGTTTTTGGACTCCCTTTAAAGCCTCTTGACGACCACGGGAAACCTAAAGTAAACCTCATAACACACAAAATTCTTTCTGCGTTTTGATGGTCTAAATTCTCTGCAATAAGAGTTAAATGCAACCACCACCCTTTTATGGACAAGTGAATTGGTCAGTCTGGAGTTGCCCTATGACCTTCTGCATGCCAAGCAGATGCCACAGCCCTTCCCGGGGCTAGGCAGAGGGGCAGGCCTGGGGGCGGGGGAGGCAGCTGGACAGACAACCTTCGAGTTAGGGGCAGGCATGGGGAAAGCTGTGGATCTCTAGATGTTGTTGGGCTACAGCCCCCACCCTTCCTAGCTATGTTGCCTGTGCTGACTGGGGACTGATGGGAGCTGGGAGCCCAACATCTGAAGGGCCAGAGATTTCACTCACCCCGCCACCCCCTAACCCAGAGCGCGTGTTTGGGGACGTCTGCCTTCTGCCCTGCAAAGCACCAGATCTTTGCTCTCCCCTCTATTCTCTCCCCTTTCTTTCATCCCCCTGCAACCACTCACCTCTTTCCTTTTTTCCCCTTTTTTATTAATTTTTTAAGAAAGTTTTTCTTTTACAAATTATATAAACACACTCATATTCCAATTATTACAAATTTTTGACTTCCCCCCGCTCCCCCCGCAATCCTCATACTTTTATATTTATTCCGCATTTCCTTTATAATTATATTGCCAGTTTATAAATCTTTACAGCTCTTTTCCCTTTTACAATACCCTTTCTCATTCACAAAGCCTCTTTAAATCCACTCACCTCTTTCCAGCATCTGTCTCTGCTGCAGCTTCTCCCTTGCAGGAGATCCCAGAGATTCACCCAAGTTTAGACCATGCAAAAGGCTGCTTCTCCTTATTATTATTAATTATTACTCTTATTATTATCCAGCCATAGAGAGGCAGCGGCAGGAAAAGGAAGGGAGCGCTGATAAATAAACCGGGGTCCCTCTAGGAATCTCAGCTCAGTCCATTTAACCGCTTTAACCCCACGCCTAACAAAGCGAGGAGCCACTCAGGGGCAAATGCTCTAATCCAAATGCTTTTCAACTTGTTTTATTTATCCTTGGAAAGTTCTGATTTTTAAAAATTGCATATTCTTGTTACCATTCTTGTTATTGTTAATATTATATAATATTATATTGTTGCAACCCTGGGATTGTAGCCTCAGCGCCTGCTTTTGTGCAGGAAGGATAAAGTTGCGTTGTGTTGTTTTGTTTTACTTGCAAACCTGGAAAAAGAAGTTGCTCTCCTTGGTTTTTCTCATCCTTCTCCGTCTCTTGTCTCTCGGGCGTGGCGCTCCAAGGGTTAAACCCAGAGACGGCCCCATTGCCTAGAGAGGCCCAGGACTCTTGGAGAGTGTTTTTTGGGGGGATTTAAATACTGGACGCACCTTCCTGTTCTGTTCTAGCTACCCTGGGGAGAAAGAAAAAGAAAAAAAATTGGCTTTGGGATTTCCCAGGAGTAGTATTGTTGGGGGAGGTCTGTGCATTTGGAGGAAAGGTGAGTAAATAATTGCAAAGGGGGAGGGGTGGATTTGTTGCTGCTTTTCAGAGAGCAGAAAAAAAACTGGACTTGGAGGGAGGATGCAATCTGAAATCTCATTTCTTTGCAACCATCAAGTTCAGCCTGGGAGCAAGTGGTTTGCAAAAGCGCTGATTTCCAGAGAAGAAAGAGACCAATAGGTCCAGAACTGTCAGATCTTCACATCGCCTTCCCTATAGGCGTTTGCCTTTAAATGGCGGCGCTGACCTGCAGGAATTAAGCCCGCAGGAGCTGCTTCTTAGCCGGCGTGGAGATCCGGCGCGGATCACCTGCTGGTTTGCTGCGGATCGAAAGGGGTACAGCAGGGCAAGGCCCGGCGCTGCTGAATAAACGGGCCCTCTTTCTGTGTGTGTATACGTTGCTTGTTTGCTTTCCCCCTCCCTTTGTAGCCTGCAGATCAGACAAGTGGGTATGCACACAAGCCCAGGTCCAAGGCACTTGCATATTAACCTGCAAAGCTCGAAGCAGCAGCGTGGCACCCAGATCGGAGAGGGTGAGCCTGATGTTGGACTCAGACTCCTGTCAGTATGGCCAGTGGCCAAGAATGATGGGATTTGTAGTCCACCGGCATCTGGGGTTGCCACAGGCCACCCATCCCCAAAAGTGCCTTCTCCCTGACTAACTTATCCGCTTGCTAAGAAATGCTGGGGATGCCACCCCCAATGCTAAAACTAAATATGTGGTGACACGGGAAATGGCATTCTCAGGGTAGAGATTTGAGCAGCGACAAATCTTTGTGGGTTTTTGGTGCCAGCTAAAAATGTCTATATTTACCCAGGCCATTTATTAACATACCCTGAGTTTGCTGCTACATGGCAGCAATTCGTTGTTGCTTCCCCTCTAATAATAATAATAATAATAATAATAATTTATTTATACCCTGCCCATCTGGCTGGGTTTCCCACTCTGGGTGGCTTCCAACAAAATACTAAAAATACATTAAAACATCAGTCATTAAAACTTCCGTAATCATGGCTGCCATCAGATGCCTTCTAAAAGTCAGAAAGTTGTTTATTTCCGTGACATCTGATGGGAGGGCGTTCCACAGGGCAGGCGCCACTACTGAGAAGGCCCTCTGCCTGGTTCCCTGTAACTTCACTTTTGGCAGTGAGGGAACCGCCAGAAGGGCTGAATGATGGGGGTGGAGACGCTCCTTCAACCTTGCATCCAAACTTTCATGACCCCAAAGCGCTAACTTCATTTACAATTTATTTTTATGATGTTAAGTTGTTGTTTTAAAAACTGATATTGTGTTTTGATACCGTAACCTGCCACGAGACCTTAGGGTAAAGGGCAGGTAATAAATGAATGAAGAAATAAATAACATTAACAAAATACATTTAAAACCAGCAGTAAAACAGCAACAGCCAGCATCAGTTTAGGTTCCAATCGTGCGCCTGCTTACAGGGAGTAAATCCCATTGAATTCAATTTGGCCATTAATAGGTAGTAAGTTATGTTTCTCACAGTCTGTGCTTGTTTTTCCCCCCCTCAGAGAGAAGCTTCACTGCATAAGTATGTTGTGTGCCGTACCGCTTGTTTAAAAACACAAAATCCCCACTTCTATGGAAAACGACCTCTTCTTTTGACCAAATCGCAGAGCAGGGCTGTGAGAGCAGCAAAGAGGAACCCGGAAGAGGGAGAGGGTGTCTACAAGTCCAGAGCTCCACTCTCTACTCTGAGAGGAAATGGCAACCAAGAAAGGGTCTGCACCGGCTGGCAGATGCCAGGCCACACCAGCGCCTTCCAGTGTCAAAATGGAGGAACGTGACCCAGCAGGCCCCAAACCGGCCGAGGGAGCAGAAAAAGCGGGGAAATCTCCTCGTGTCCTTCAGGTTGGGACCATCAGAGAGTTCCTTGACTGGGCTGCCCCGCTGCAAGTGAAACAGGAGCCCGATGAGGGTTTGCCCGAATGCTGGGAAGCCCAGTGGCAAGAGTTCCTCCGAGCCATGCAGTCCTCTCACTTGGGGTGGGGCAACCCACCAGTGACAGAGGAGGCTGTGCCATGGGGGGACAACAAGGCTTTCTTCGCCTCCTTTGAGCGGCTAGCTGGGACCTGCCACTTGCCTCGACGGGAGTGGCTGGCCCGCCTGCTGCCTGTCCTGAGCCGGGAGGCCAAAGAGGCCTACAGCAACCTCAGCCTGCAGGACCGAGGGGAGTACGGCAAAGTCAAGGCGGCCATTTTGAAGGTGGACGCCATCCGCATGGAGACGCAGCGCCAGCGCTTCCGGCAGTTCCGCTACCACGAGGCCAAGGGTCCCCGGGAGGTGTGCGGCCAGCTCCGTGAGCTGTGCCGCAGTTGGCTGAAGCCGGAGAAGCACACCAAGGAGCAGATCTTGGACCTCCTGGTTCTCGAGCAGTTCCTCACCCTCCTGCCCCAGGAAATCCAGAGCTGGGTGAGGGAGCACGACCCGGAGACCTGCGCCCAAGCAGTGCCGCTGGCCGAGGCATTCCTGCTGAGGCGGCGAGAGGCCGAGAGGAAGGAAAAACAGGTAACTTCCCTTAATCTTGTTCCAGGTAGCTTGCGTGGTTGCCTCGGAGCTCAATATTTCACAAAAGTGCTGCACAGAGATGGCTCTCAGAAACCAAATTCCTTTAGCTTTGCGTAATATGTGTGTGGTTTCCTACCGGCACCACTCATTTGCATGCAGACAAATGTAATTTAAAACCACGTGAGTATCTGCAAATATCAGGGATTTCATGTTTCTTGAATCGATTTTAGAATGAATTGATTTTAGAATGCATTTCAATTAACTGATTGTGATTTTATGTAAACTGTGTTACTTTTATTGTTGGTAGCCGCTCTGAGCGTGGCTTCGACTGCGGAGGGCGGGATATAAATAAAATTATTATTATTATTATTATTATTATTATTATTATTATTATTATTATTAGCACATAGTTGAAATATGGAATTTGCTCTCACCGGAAGCAGTGGTGACCAGCAACCTGGATGGCTTTAAAAGAGGATTAGGAACATTCATTGAGGGGAGGGCTATCATTGGCTACTTCGCCACCACGGCTGTGTTCTCCCTCCACTGCCAGGGGGCAATGTGCCTCTGAATGCCACCTGTTGGGGTTGCTAGTTAGGGAGAATGCTTTGGTTCTCTGGTCCTGCATGTAGGCTTCCCATCACCTGCGGGAACAGGATGCTGAACCAAATGGGCCATTGGCTTGAATCACCATGTTCTTACGATACCTGTGTTCTGGTTCGTGTATTAAGTTAGGAAGTGCAAATGATGTAGGTTTGCATTGAGAAGCAAGCCGAACTAATTTCTTCCCCCATTCGTACATTGAAATTAACTGCTGTTGCAGGCACTGGAAGCCCCAGCTGTGAATCGTCCCGAGGCAAAGCCATCTCCCATGGGTCCCGGACTGAAGCGGCTGTGCAGAGAGGTGAAGCAAGAGGAAGCCAGAGCACAGGGTAAGGATTTGCTGCCTTTTTTGGCGTCAGAGTTTATTACGTGTTTCTTAGGGCCTTGGCCTGGCTACTTCTGTCTTGGGAGTGTGAGCGGTTCGCAGTAGCTCTGAGAGTGGTGATGCCATCTGGATGCTCACCCACCCAGGCCCTTTCTTTCCATGAAAGGACTGACAAAGAACAGGCGCGGATTTTGGCTGGGCCCAGGAAGGCCAAGGCTCCATCCCATTGCTGAACTACAACTCCCATCAGCCCTAGCAAGCATGGTCAACAGTCAGGATTATGGGAGCAATAGAACAACGGGAGGGCTCTAGGTTCCTCATCTCTGTTATATGAGACGAACCTTCCTTTGCAGTCCAAATGATACAGCTCAGGCAGAGGTCTACTTCTTTGAAAACTAGACTATAGTAAAGCAGTCTAGCTGGGATTTGGGGTTGGAACATGATTGCTGGGCCTATTCATTCTGCCCTCTGAAAAACTATCGGCTCATGTGAAAAGGGTTTCTTTCTCTTCAGCATCTTGGGAGACACAAATATATATCATTTTTATTAAGTCTCGAACAATATTTGAAAGCATTTATCATATACATTTAAAAAAAAAAAAATACAAAGTTTCTTCTTTACTTCCCCCCCTTTCCTGATGTTTGTTTTTTATTCCTTTTTATTATTAGCTGTTTTATAACACAGATATTTTTATTATCTAAATCCTGCTGTCGTTAAAGCTTTTATATTTCAAAACCTGACTACAACTTCATATATTGGTGATCTATCAGTGGTCTCCAATCCTCCTTAAACACTTCGTCATTATGCCCTCTTCGTTTGGCATTTAATTTCGCCATTTTAGCATAGCCCATCAGTTTCATAAGCCTTTCCTCCTTAGTTGGTAATCCTTCCTCTTTCCACCTCTGTGCATATGAAGTTCTAGCTGATGTTGTCGCGTACGTAAACAAACTACTGTATTTCTTGCTCTATAAGACTCACTTTTTCCCTCCTAAAAAGTAAGGGGAAATGTGTTTGCGTCTTATGGAGCGAATGCAGGCTGCACAGCTATCCCAGAAGACAGAACAGCAAGAGGGATTGCTGCTTTCACTGCGCAGCAATCCCTCTTGCTGTTCTGGCTTCTGAGATTCAGAATATTTTTTTTCTTGTTTTCCTCCTCCCAAAACTAGGTGCGTATTGTGGTGTTCTGCGTCTTATAGAGCAAAAAATACGGTATCCAGTTTTCTTGGGATCTCTGCCCCCGTATTGGGAGACACAAGTCCATGAGGTCTCTTCTCTCTCCCCCCCTCCCCCTTTTCGTTTAGACAAAGGTAGCTCCAGCAGTGACTACGTGGAGAGGAGAGGAAACCGGAGCACAGAAAACGGCCTGAAGACTCCTAGCAGAGCCCGGCCGGGGGAAAGGCACTTCCAGAGTCCTGAGGGCAGGAAAGGTTTCCACCAAAACCCATCCCTCATTAAACACCAGCGAGTCCACGCGGCAGAGAGTCCCCACCAGTGCCCGGATTGCGGGAAGCACTTCACTCAGCGCTCCAGCCTCACCATCCACCGGAGAATCCACACGGGCGAGAAGCCGTACCCTTGCCCCCAGTGCGGGAAGTGCTTCCGCCAGAGCTCGAACCTACTCAAACATCAGAGAATCCACTCGGGCGAGAAGCCACACCAGTGCCCCGAGTGCGGGAAGTGCTTTGCTCAGCGCTCAAACCTTCTCATCCACCAGAGAACCCACACCGGTGAGATGCCCTACGTGTGCTCCGAGTGTGGGGCCTGTTTCAGCCAGCACCGAGGCCTGGTCACCCACCAGAGGATCCACATGGAAGAGATGCCGTATGGCTACGGCTGCCCGGACTGCGGGAAGTGCTTCCAGCAGAACTCGGACCTCACCAAACACCTGAGGGTCCACACGGGCGAGAAGCCCTACAGCTGCCCCGAGTGCGGGAAGAGCTTCAGCTACAGCTCGAACCTCAGCAAACACCAGAGGATCCACACGGGCGAGAAGCCCTACCTGTGCAACGTCTGTGGGAAAAGCTTCAGCCACTTGTCGACCCGGAACACACACCAGAGAGTCCACACAGGGGAGAGGCCGTACGGATGCACTGAGTGCGGGAAAAGGTTCATTTCCAGCTCAAAGCTCACGAGACACATGAGAACGCACTCGATATACACCCCTTACATCTGCAACGAGTGTGGGAGGAGCTTCAGCACTCATTCCTCCCTTACCACACATCAGAGAATCCACTCTGCTGAGAGCTACAGCGTGGGGAATTCTTGGGAGGCTGCTGAGCAGGGGCCCAGCAACCTCTCTGGCCGGGTATCACTTCTGTGACTGGTGCCTCTTGCCCTGTCCCTTTATGATTTAGCCTTTCCTGGTCACACAGGTCCATCTCAGCACTCGTAGAAAGGGTGCTAGTCCCTAAGGTGTTTGGAATCGGGAGGGCCTGCGCAGTGCAGGCAGGAAGCGAGGATAGAGGAGGGTCTAGGATTAGTCTGGTGGTTTTTTGGAAAATAGAAGTAGGCTGAGAATAGGATAGTAAGGGGGAACGGAAGCGAGATTTCAGGCTTATATTGGCGGTTAGTTTTAGAAGCGGTGTGATGGCTAGTGCAGAACAGAGGAGCAAAGAAGCTTGTCATAGGCTGCTTCCCCATGAACACAAATGGGCCTCCTTTTAGCGAAATGTGCCCCTAGCTGCGGTTTAGCAATGCAATAGCTAGATAGAAACTCCAGTTGCAGGGGCAGTATATCTTTGAACCATCTGCCCGGAACAAGGCAACAGGATAGAATTGTTTGATTCCTACCATGGTTGTTAGCTTAATGGTAAGTAGCTAGATCAGTCCACGTCCCCCAAAGTTTGATGCTCTCCAGCTGCTTTGACAACTCCCATCCTCCCAGTGCTGGCAGGGGCTGATGGGAATTGTAGTCCAAAACAGCTGGAGAGCCCTAAGTTGGGAAAAGCTGATCTAGGTGGTCTTCTTTGGGAAGTGGAATCCTGGATTAAGATGGGCAGCAAAATGGTTCAGATCTTTTGAGAGGAGAGTGTTGCTTAACCCACAAATCGTCTTTAAAATAAAAATGCAGCTACTCAACAACAAATTCTCTGGGTGGCTTACAAACAAGACAATATGTGAAAAAGTTAAAACAATAAGCAATAAAAGATGGGAGAAGGGGGGGGATACCTCTTTCCTGGCAGCAAAAGAAGCATAAACAATCCACAGCCCAGATTAAACTACCCTAAGCTACAGCAGCCCACCTTAGAGAGTTGTTTGTAAGGATTCTCAGAATGCAGGTCACTTTGAACATTCGACCGTGCTCCATCCTTCTGTGTCCTCCATCGAGGAAATGGGCATTATAGTGGAGGTTGAGGACCATGAAAACACTCTAGGCAGGGGAGAGAGGCAGAGCCAGGAGGGTTGTGGCCTGGGAAGACGGGGTGCAATTTATAGAGAGTCCGAGGATTCCCCGTGGTTCCCCCTGCCTGACCAAGAAACAAAAAGCACTCATTTCTGTTATTAAGCGGCGGCCAGACGAGTTCACAAAGGGTAGGTCCATTAGTGGCAATTAGTCTTCATAGCTTTATGAAGCTTCTGGGTTCAGGCGTAGTGGAGGACCGGTTCCTGGTGGGTGGGAGGAGCCATCAGGGGGCGGCCTTTGCTTCACATCCCACCCGTGGGGGCCACCCAGAGGCAGCTGGTTGGCTTCATTGCAGAGAAAATTTCCGGGCTTGATGGGCTTTTGTTCTGATCCAACAGGGCTTCCTTAGGATGGGATTGAGAAAGTTAAGGTTGATTCTCCGTGGCTGGGGGCGCAGGGGGAATTGGGCAGGTTCAGGCCACACTGTAGAACTGACCCCACCTTCCTCCTTTGTAAGTATCTCACTGCCATCTGTCCCTTTGGGGCAAAATCCATCCCTTGAGAACATTGCCGTGCTTCGAGCTAAATTTGCCCTCCCTTCCACTGGCAGCAGGGAGCGGCCTTCAGGGGGCGCTGTGGTGTGTCCATTGACCCTATTGTATGAATCAGAGCAGTTGCTCTGCTCACTTTCACCTCTGGCCTCACCCGCCCCTGGCCCCTGGC
This sequence comes from Podarcis erhardii, assembly GCF_964252035.2. Taxonomy (NCBI): domain Eukaryota; kingdom Metazoa; phylum Chordata; class Lepidosauria; order Squamata; family Lacertidae; genus Podarcis; species Podarcis erhardii. The sequence goes on along the minus strand of NC_138498.1, from coordinate 116,144,643 downwards.
AGGTGTCCCACAAGGCAATGCGGCCCTTGAGCTAAAAGAAGCTCCCTGCCCCTGCTCTATATTGATGCCGCCCACAACATTCCAGAAATTGCTCTCGTAAATAGCCAACCCTGGAGGTGTCTGTGTGTGCGTACCTCAAACCTGAGAAGGAGGGGGAATGGTTAGAGGTTCTTGGGAACCTCCTACGTGGCATTGCGGAGGCCCACTCAACTTTCCAAAAGCTGCCGCTGTAACGTTACTGCTGTTACGAGGGATATATGGCCTAAGCATTGCCACACATGTGAAAAGCGAGTGGAAATCCTGGTTCGAAGGGTAGGTCCGCTCTGCACATTTTTGGCACGTTCAGTGCACATTCAAAGCACGTGACTTCCCCCCAAAGCATCCTGGGAGCTTTAGTTGCCCATTCACGGCCGCCACACTCAGTCGAGGTGGCAGAGAGAGCCCTCTTGGCTCGTCAGAACCTTCATTTGCCTGCGTCTTGCCAGGCTGGCAAGATCATTCCAGCCGTGAGCTGCTTTTGCTTCCAAAGATCGATCTGAGGTGAGGCACTGGGTGTCACAGAATTGTGGAGTTGGAAGGGAACACTAGGATCATCTAGTCCAACCCCCGGCAAGGCAGGAATATTTTGCCCAGCGTGGGGCTCGAACCCTTGACCCTGAGATTAAGAGTTTCGGGCTCTTAACGACTGAGCTATCCCTGACCCTACTGCACAGACCTTTGTGACAAAGGACTTTACAGGCAGCACCTGGGTCCACTTTCCTGCTTGGCATCCCGATGGATTGTTGGGGAGGTGCAATAGCCTAGCTTGAGAAACATGCAGACCAGCTCATACTCGGGACCATGGACTCAGTGAGACACCATCAGAGGTGAAAATGCCACACGGTCACACGGTGCTTGTGGTGGGTTTCATTCCTCACAAGCTGTCAGAGGGTGGCCACAGCTGGAATTAGCGTGAAGAAGGCAGGAGGACTGAGTTGGCTGTTTCTCCTTCACGGAGCTGCAATTCCCAGGACCCCTAACAAACTACAGTTCCTGAGATTCTTTGGCAAGGAGGCATCATGTGCTTTAAATGTGTGTTGGGTGTGCTTTAAGCTCATGGTGCGGATTTGCTCCAAGACAGGGGTCAGCAAACTTTTTCAGCAGGGGGCCGGTCCACTGTCCCTCAGACCTTGTGGGGGGGCCGGACTATATTTTGAAGGGGAAAAAATGAACGAATTCCTATGTCCCACAAATAACCATTTTAAATAAAAGGACACATTCTACTCATGTAAAAACAAACTGATTCCCGGACCGTCTGTGGTCCGGATTTAGAAGGCGATTAGGCAAGATCCGGCCCCCAGGCCTTAGTTTGCCTACCCATGGTCTAAGAAGTTGACCTTGAAAGATTGCTCCCCCCAAGGTGAGATGGGAGATTTGTATTCTCCCGCAGCGCTGGACTCCGTAGACAGCACCCCCGGCTGAAGGCCGGGATTGTGTATACTTTTTGTGTGTGTTTTGAAAATAAAATAAAAATCGAGGCATCATGTACTTGAGCTGTTGTCATATCAACCTTTTATTTTTTTGCCAAATTCTGCAGGCCTGCACACATTTGCTTGTTTTTTAAGCACTGTTTCTGCCAAGTATTTGATATCTTTCTCAGTCCTCCTCCCACAACTATCCACCCCCCCCCCCCCAGCTCTGACTTACACAACTTTGGCTAGTGTAGCTGATGTGCTTTGAGCACATGAGGGTTAGAAACCAGCTTAAAAAAATAAAAAGTCACGATTCCTATTTAAGTGAATTTCACACTTAACTGCACACTTTGGCAGTCGCAAAACACGTGCAGAACACAGATTGAGAGTCTCCGTGAGATTTGCTTCTCCTCCGGAGGGCATCCCTTAAGCCATCAATGGCTACTAGCTTCATCATATCCATCATTTTGATTGCCCAAAGACTAGAATCAGTGTTACTATATATACATACAGTGGTGCCCCGCAAGACGAACGCCTCGCAAGACGGAAAACCCGCTAGACGAAAGGGTTTTCCATTTTGGAGGCGCTTTGCAAAATGAATTTCCCTATGGGCTTGCTTCGCAAGACGAAAATGTCTTGCGAGTTCCTGCGGGTTCCCCCCCTTTTTTTCTCCCTTTTCCTAAGCCGCTGATCCGCTGATCCGCTGATAAGCCGCTTAACAGCTGATCGCTAAAAGCCGCTAAACCGCTAATAGCGCTAATCTGCTAAGCTGTCAATGGGCTTGCTTCGCAAGACAAAAAAACTGCTATACGAAGAGCCTCACGGAACGGATTAATTTCGTCTTGCGCCTCGCTGTATAAATTATGCCAGCTGTTGGGTTTCCTTTGTTTGTCATTGTGAGAACAGGATTCTCTTTTAGACAGTTCCTTGCCTGATCCAGCAGTGTTTTAAATTGGTTGTTAGCCGCCCTGAGCCCGGTTTCCTGAACCGGGAAGGGCAGGGTATAAATACAAATTTATTATTATTATTTTATTATGATGATCTTACGTTCAGTGAGGAGTCCTTACTGGGTGCAATACTGAGCTTGATCAGCAGATGGCAGCAGGAAGCTGCTTCCTAGCCTGATTTACCGACAATGAGTGACAGTCTTGAATGAGTGGCGGTCTTGACTGAAACCCACTCAAAGGATATGATTCTGCTGTGATTCATATGAAATTGTAACTGGCGGAAATTCTTAGCCAGTTCCTGACCAGAGTTGAAGACGAAATCCCAGGCGTGTTGAAGCTGTGACTGGCCTGGCACAGCCTTGCAGGCTAATGAAAACTTCGAAAAAAATGTCCCTCTTGATGGCTATATGTAGGGATGAGGGAGAAATTTATTTCATATCTTCCTATATGCATACAAAAGCAAGGCTGTTGTCATGCTGCTGTTTGCACGGCCACCAATAGGTGAACCTTGCTCTGAAGCTCCATTCTCTGTTAAATGCAACTGCAGTGAGGTTTAGTGGAGTTGGGGGGAAGGCATTTCAGGGAATGATTTGCCTCTCCCTTCAAAAGGGGACTGCAATTGAAGCGAGCTGCAATGGAAGGCTGTAGGACAAACTCTGAAGGGAGAGGGTGGGGAGGTTTGGGTGAGCTGTGAGGGGTGTGTGTGTGTCAGGAGCTCGTCCTACACTTGAGAAGGACCCTGGTAGAGACACATGCCCAACTGGCATGTTCTCTCCCTCCTGCTCGATCGTTCAGGAGCTTCAAAAGTTTTCAAAAGCCAGTGTGGTGTGGTTAAGAGTGGTGGACTTGTAATCTGGTGAACCGGGTTTGTGTCCCTGCTCCTCCATCATGCAGCTGCTGGGTGACCTTGGGCTAGTCACACTTCTCTGAAGTCTCTCAGTCTTACTCACCTCACAGAGTGTTTGTTGTGGGGGAGGAAGGGAAAGGAGAATGTTAGCCACTTTGAGACTCCTTCGGGTAGTGATAAAGCGGGATATCAAATCCAAACTCTTCTTCTCTTCTTTCTTCTGCCCGAACATCATAGCGACCGATGCCAACAGACACACTTCGGGATCCGCAGAGCGTTTGCAGTTTGCATAACAGAACTCAGCAACTCAGCATTTTGGCTAATCTACTTTATTTACATATAAACACACACGGAGCACTGCAACATGGCTCCCTCTCTAGCATCAGACACCAAAAAGACAAAGGACAAAGGACAATAGTCCCACTTCACAGAACACAGTAACACAAACATCCCGTTTCTGTCACTTCCCACTCTGTGGAGTCAAAACATACACCGTCATGTGAAAGACAACAATCCTATGACTGCAATCATTGAGCAGGAATTCTAACAGGGTGAGGTGTAAACAGATTGGGGACCGGTCAGGACTTGGCCAAGTGTGGGGAAAGCGGGGTTGGCAATGGTGTTGGCAAGTAGGCATGGTTAGCAAGCATGGCCCCCTAGTTTTGTTTTATTTATTTATATATCACTCAACTACAGTCATCATCATAAAAGACCTAAGAACAGCCTTGCTGGGTCAGACCAAAGGCCTATCTGGTCCCAGCATCCTCTTCTCACCGTGGCCAACCAGAGGCCTATGGGAAGATTGCAAACCGGACCTGAGCACAATATCACTCCCCCTTCTGGCAGCTTCCAGCAACTGCTCTTCCGAAGCATCGCTGTGGAGGCTGCCCAGAGCCATCACGGTTGGTAGCCATCGATAGCCCCCTCCTCCATGAATCTGTCTAATCCTTTTAAAAAGCAGTCTAGTCTGGTGACCATAACTCCCTCTCGTGGGAACAAATTCAAAAGTTTGGTCAGGCACTGCGTAAAGAAGCACTTCCTTTGATCTGTTCTAAATCTCCCAGCATGCAGTTTTTCCGGACGTCCACAACTTCTGGCGTTATGAGAGAAGGAGAAAAAAATCTTTATCTACTTTCTTCATGCCGTGCAGAATGCTGTATTGTTTTTAACACTCGATTGGGAGCTGCCAAGAGTGGCTGGGGAAACTCAGCCTGATGGGCGGGGTATAAATAATAAATTATTATTATACAGTCATACCTCGGGTTAAATATGCTTCGGGTTGAGCATTTCCGGGTTGCGCTCTATGGCGACCAGGAAGTAACGGAACACATTACTTCCAGGTTTCACTGTTTGCACATGCGCAGACGCTCAAAATGACGTCACGCGCATGCGCGGAAGTGGTAAATTGTGACCTGCGCAGATGCGGGTTGAGTTCGATTCACGATGCGAACGCGGCTCCGGGGCTCGCATCCTGAGGTACCACTGTATTATTATTATTTATAAACTTCTACCTTTTTACTTCTTACTTGCTTTTTCCCTCAAAGCCCCAAAGTCCCAAATGCTGCAAATTTTCCTCATAGGAGAGTCTTCTGTCCTTATCTGGTTTAGATATCTAATTTCCACAGCGGCTAGACAGATTTCTCTTGGAAGCCAGCACGAAGGACTTTAGTGCAACAGCATGCTCCCAGAGGGTGGGGGCTGGGAAACTCCATTATCAGAGCTGTGAAAGACCTTTCGGCCAGGGATCCCGGAAAACTTGCCAGTTTGTGTAGACAGAAATCCTGCATTTGAAGCATTTCCCCTCAGCACAGAACTGAAGTCATAAGGCAAAACTGACCTCCACTCTGAATGGAGAGATTTCACATGTCCACTCATATGGACTAGAAACCCACTTTTAACATCATCATTATTATTATTATTATTATTATTATTAAGCACCACTATTTTTTCCAGCCCCAAACTCTCAGAGCCATAAAACTATGATGGCGCAGCCCATGCAAGAGTCTCGCTGCCCTTGAGGTCCTTGAAGAGGTAAAGCGCTGATTCGTTCCAGCTTCGTTTGCGTGCCTTCTTGGTTCCAGAATTCAATACGCCTTCCAAAAACAGTCAGGTCAGTTTGTATTCATTAGTGTCAGATTTTAGCTTGCGCAGCCCACATCAATTATGTGGAAAGGGAGATAACAAGCTTGTTTACGGAAAACAGAGAGCTGTTCTGGATTCGTCTGCTAAGGGGATCTCGTCTCCGCCCTTTGAGATTTCGGCTGTGAGACGTTTTGCCCAAATGACACCCGCAGGCACAAAGACAGAAACACAAGGGATATTATATATAGGGCTTATTAAGCCCATCAGGCACTACTTGCCATGCTGGGTATGTTCTCCCTCACTCTGAACACCAGTTGATGGGAATTGCAGGTGGGTTACGTGCTTGTGGACTTCGAAGAAGAGGCAACTGGTTGGCCACGGTGAGAACTACAATGGGGATTTTTTATGTTCTTAACAACTCTCACGAACTCTCCAGCCTTCCTGACGTGGGGAAACAGCCATGAAAACTGTAGTTCAAAGCATCTAGAGGACATCATGTTGGCAATGTCTGTTCTGAAGTGTGATGCAGCAGCAAAGAAAGCTAATACTATTCTAGGTTACATCAACAGAAGTCTTGTGTCCTGATCAAAGTCATAGTCATAGTCCCAATCTGTTCTGCCTTGGTCAGACCACATCTGCAATACTGTGTTCTGTTCCGGGCACCACAATTTAAGAAGGATATTGACAGTGCTTTTTTCTCTATAGAAAAATGGAAGAAGAAGAATTTGGATCTGATATCCCGCTTTATCCCTAAGGAGTCTCAAAGCGGCTAACAATCTCCTTTCCCGTCCTCCCCCACAACAAACATTCTGTGAGGTGAGTGGGGCTGAGAGACTTCAGAGAGGTGTGACTGGCCCAAGGTCACCCATGTGGAGCAGTGGGGAAGCGAACCCGGTTCCCCAGATTACGAATCTCCTGCTCTTAACTCACCATGAAGTTGTTACAGTAAGTGTTACACTTTTTAACAAAAACAAAACAAACAAGGAGCCGGTACTGCATACCTTTGAGTACCCCATATAAAAAAACCCAAGCTGGAACATGTGCAGAGAAGGGGGGACCTTACATGGAATGGTTGAGGGAGCTGGGTACGTTAGCTTGGAAAAGAGGAAAAGAGACTGACAGGAAATATCACCCGTAGCATGAAGGCTGGCAACACCAACCCTGCTGTGTAGGAATCCCTTTCAGACATTCACAGTGCCAGGAGACAGGCAGTCAGGTTGTACATCCATAGCAGTGACCGGAGGAGGAATGATTGTTGGGAGGAGCGCAGAGAGAAGAAACGCCCTGGTGCATCTGCAGCAGAACAACTGGATGCCTTCACCTGCCCCAGCTGCAACAAAACATGTCTCCCCTGCATCGGTCTCTACGGCCACAGCAGGTGCTGCAAGCTTCCAACAGCTTGACCTCACTCCCAAAGGCACACTCCTCCATTGTCTCCCGAGACAGAGCGTTACATGGAAGATGGAGCAAGCTTGCATTCTTCTTCTCTAGAGGGTAGGACTCGAACCAGTGGCTTCAAGTTACAAGAATAGAGTTCCTGACTAAATCAGGCAGCTGCTGCCATCGGCACAGACCAAATATATTCATCAGGAGATGCAAAGCTAGTCTAGAACCAGGGACTTGGCACATCAGAACTGCAAAGGCCGGCGAAGCGATCTGTGGTTGGACCTCAGAACTTGGCAAAGGATGAAACTTGGATGTGAACATCAACTTCTTTGAACGTTCAGGCTCTTTCAGGCCTCTGGACTGGCTGAGACTCAGCTCCTCAGATAAGCAGGCAGCTGAAGACCTTCACTTCGGATTGGCTGAGACTCAGTTCCTTTGATTGGCAGGCAACTGGAGGCCTCTGGATTGGCCGAGGCTGCTATAAATTCCTGGGCACCTTGATTGCTCAGAAGAGCCAAGGGTTTTTGCTTGTGTTACTTCCTAAGCTCCCGGTTCTTCTTTACCCCTCCGGTGGGTGTAAGTCACACCAAGCCTGGATCCAGGAAAGGCCACCCTCAGCCCTGGCTGCACCCTAAAAGTCAACCTTGCTGTTGAGTTCAGGTCCTGCTTGCAGGACATCACTGTGTATACAGGATTTTCCAGGGACAGTCCTGGATTTACAGAAGTCATCCCGGTTTCTGGAACATCCCGCTTTTCCTTAGGACATCCCTATTTTCATTGACAAAATATTGGAGAGTATGGATTTTGGTCTAGATGGGCCTTTATCCATCTGTGGGAGGGAATCCATGATGTCTTTTGGCAGATCACCACAGAGAAGGCTCTGTTCCCCTTACAGAAAGGTTTCAGCATGATTTTGCCATTTTGAGCAGCTTCCAAGAAATAGGACATTTCTTAGAGGAGGGTTCACTTTATGGCTTTGTGGACCCTAGCCATGGGTAGGCAATAAGTGACTCTGACAATCTTTTTAGCTAAAGGGCAGAAATAAATCAACCGGGCTAGGAAATGGTTTCTCAAAAAAGCTAAACATGTTTAAAAAGGCACTGACTTGCCTCACATTTTCCCACAGCTTCCGCCAACCTAGCAGTTCGAAAGCACACCAGTGCAAGTAGATAAATAGGTAGCGTTCTGCAGCAGGAAGGTAAACGGCGTTTCCGTGCGTTCTGGTTTCCGTCACGGTGTTCTGTTGTGCCAGAAGTGATTTAGTCCTGCTGGCCACATGACCCAGAAAGCTGTCTGCAGACAAACACTGGCTCCCTCAGCCTGAAAGCGAGATGAGCACCGCAACCCCATAGTCGCCTTTGGCTGGACTTGAAATCCTGGAAACTATAGTTTACTCCCTGCAGAGCTACAATTACCAGAACCTTTTTTTTTTTTTAAAGTACAAAAGTACAAAATAAAAAGTGCACATAGTAAGATAAGAAGAAGAAACAATAAATAGAAAACAAAACAGAATAACAACAAGAGATATTATGCACATTGCAAAAAATAAAAATAAAAACCCCGGATATTCCCAGCACCCTTAACAAACTGCAGTTCCCAGGATTCTCTGTGGGGCATCGCTTTAAGTGCTTTTAAATGGGCTTCAGGTGTCTGCAGCCTGGGGAGTTGGAAGCAGAACGGACCCAGATGGCCCTGATGCCTCTTGGTCTCGAACCCGCATCTAGACACACTTGGTGTGAGGGCTGCGCAGCGATGGGGCTTCAGGTGGGATGGTTGTCGGCAGTGACTCAGCAAGCCTGATGAGCCACCTCCAGCACCGCCATGGGTGAAGTCATGCTCTGTGTTGGGATTGGAAGCAGATGTGGGCTGTGAATCTCTGCAGCTGTGCAGGAGACGATGGGATCCAGATGTGAGGCCCAGGACGGACAGGGGATGGAGATGGCCGGAGAAGGAGACAGACGAACTGAGGGCTGCATGCCGGGGACACTCTCTCTCTCTCTCTCTCTCTCTCTCTCTCTCCCTCCCCCTCTCTCCCTCTCACCCCTTGACTCCTAGAGTGATGCTTTGCAAGAAAGACCATGCTGTCCAAAAAAAGCAGACAAACGAGAGAACTCCCCCCCCCCGTCCCTCTTAAGGAGATGTTGGAGGAATGATTTGAGAAGAACTGAAGGAGGTCCCAGGTCCAGGGAGAACCAGGAATGTCTCCTGCCTGAAACTGAAGATGGTGAAAACAAGAGTAGAGTAGACCCATTTGAATTAATGGCCCTAATTTATTTATTTTTAAATTTTCAAAGATCTTTATTGAAACTTAACATATATACATAATAACCAAAATTCCCAATGATTCCCTCACATAAAATATAATATCTAAATTACAACAGTTGCATAATTATACACTTAATTATAAAACCCATCACCCACCCTCTACTTCCCTCCACAGCAATTCGACTTCTGTATATTTCTTTCTACCTTTTCCCCCTTGCATTCTATAATAAATTATTTTTGTTAAATTCTGATTTTTCTTTCTTTCTTTGTTTTGTTATTGCTTACATTATTTATTCTATGCCTATTACCATGTCATTTTTAGAACAATATTTTGACATATAATCTTCGAAATACTTCCACTCCATTCTTAACTTTTGATTTGATTTATATAACTTTGTTGTGTTCTTTAGGTTCAGTGGGTCTACACTGAGTAAAATTTAGTCGAACGCCATCAAATATGACATCCAAAGATGCAAATATGCATATGTGCCTGAAGATGTATGAATGAAGAAACTGGAGGTTGTCTGAAAGTGGGAGATCAAGAAAGAGCTGGGTATACTATGTTGTCTCCAATGCTAGTCTTACTCAGAGTAGACCCATTGAAGTTAATAGATATGAGTAACTTAAGGTAAAGGTAAAGGGACCCCTGACCATTAGGTCCAGTCGTGGCCGACTCTGGGGTTGCGGCGCTCATCTCGCTTTATTGGCTGAGGGAGCCGGAGTACAGCTTCTGGGTCATGTGGCCAGCATGACTAAGCCGCTTCTGGCGAACCAGAGCAGCGCACGGAAATGCCATTTACCTTCCCGCTGGAGTGGTACCTATTTATCCACTTGCACTTTATGCTTTCGAACTGCTAGGTTGGCAGGAGCTGGGACTGAACAACGGGAGCTCACCCCGTCGCGGGGATTCTAACCGCCGACCTTCTGATCGGCAAGCCCTAGGCTCTGTGGTTTATCCCACAGCTTAGGCACATCCATTTTAACGAGTCTACTTTTGAGTAGGGCCTAATTGAATACAACCCCTTTAGCTTGCGTTTTTTATTATTTCTCTCTATAAAGGATATTTAAAAAAATTAAGAATCTCAGCATGTAGCCCCCACTGGAGGATTTGTAGTGCTGCATCATAATCCTGGATTTGCATGAAGTCAGCAGTGGCCAGGCATGGGAGTGAGAAGGGAGAGACACTGAGGGGGATAGTGGTGGCTTAAAACAATGGCGGAAGTCAGAGCAAAACAGGGATGGAGGAAACTGAGAGGATATTGCAGGAAAACTATAATGGCAGAGGATTGGCTAAAGTCTTATGGAATACCTGTGGAAGGGGACAAAACTAGAATTAGTTGGTTCTGCCTCTCATTGGCTATAGTGCCACCTACTGTCAGTCTCCTTGCCTTCTGACCTACCAGTCCCAATGTTGTTGTTTAGTCGTGTCCGACTCTTCGTGACCCCATGGATCAAAGGACTCCAGGCACTCCTGTCTCCCACTACCTCCCACAGTTTGGTCAAACTCATGCTGGTAGCTTCGAGAACACTATCCAACCATCTCGTCCTCTGGTGTCTCCTTCTCCTTGTGCCCTCCATCTTTCCCAACATCAGGGTCTTTTCCAGGGAGTCTTCTCTTCTCATGAGATGGCCAAAGTATTGGAGCCTCAGCTTCAGGATCTGTCCTTCCAGTGAGCACTCCGGGCTGATTTCCTTAAGAATGGATAGGTTTGATCTTCTTGCAGTCCATGGGACTCTCAAGAGTCTCCTCCAGCACCATAATTCAAAAGCATCAATTCTTCGGCGATCAGCCTTCTTTATGGTCCAGCTCTCACTTCCATGCATCACTACTGGGAAAACCATAGCTTTTACCTTTGTTGGCAAGGTGATGTCTCTGCTTTTTAAGATGCTGTCTAGGTTTGTCATTGCTTTTCTCCCAACCAGTCCCAAGGTGGGACTTTAAGGTGCCAGAAGACTCTTAAGAGTTCCCTCTCTGTGGAATGGCATCTATATACACACAAACAAGACATAGACACTTCAGAGATAGTTTGGTCAACTTTATATTTTTTAGATGTACATATTGCCAGTGTCTTCTTTTGGTTTTTCTGTTGTTGTTTTTTTTAAAAAAGGGTGCTGGTCCCAGCATGTTCGCACTCCTGTCTCAGCGACATCTACGCTGGCTTGATCATGTCCACAGTATGGAAGATGGCAGGATGCCCAAGGAGAGCTGGCTTCAGGCCCCCAGCCAGTTGGCAGATCAACTCTGCATTACAAAGAGGTCTGCAAATGCCACATGAAGGCTGGCAATGCCAACCCTGTCCTGTGGGAATCCCTGACAGACAACTGAAGTCCCTGTAGACAGACAGTCAAGTTGCGTATCCATAGCAGGGACCAGAAGTGAAATGACCTCCAGGAGGAGCACACAGAGAAGAAATGCCATGGCGCAGCACAACCAGAGGCCTTCCTCTGCCCCAGCTGCAACAAAACATGTCTCTCCCGTATCGGTCTCTACAGCCACAGCAGGAGTTGTAGTCTTCCAACTGTTGGGCTTCACCCCAAAAGGTGAACTCCTCCATTGTCTCCCAAGACAGATAGATACCAACAAATTGCTACTCATATTTTGATCATAGAATTGTTGAGGATCATCTAGTCCCATCCCCTGCAATGCAGGAATATGCAACTGTCCCATATGGGGCTTCAACCTGCGACTTTGGTGTTATCAGCACCATGCTCTGACCAGCTGAGCTACCCAGGACAAAAGTGATGTGGATGCCAGCACAAAATGGTGGCCATCGGCAGCAGAAAAGAGGTGTTGGTACGCCGTAGCAGTGAGTACCATCACACACACACGAAAACACTGTGCCTATCTTGCTTTTATTAGTACGTAAAGGTATTTGAAGCAGATAACATAACACAAAATCAAGAAGTAGATAATATAACATAAAATCAATAAGCTGCATCCTGTATTGCTTGAGCCGGCACTGAGCAAAGACCCCTCCAACTCTACAATTCCATCTCTATGATTCCAACTAACAATAACAATATTTGAATAAGGTATTCTCCCCAAGGCCAAAATGGAGATGAAAGCTTGCCTCTGGTGGATAAGGATAATTAGATACAGTGATACCTTGGGTTACAGACGCTTCAGGTTACAGACACTTCAGGTTACAGACTCTGCTAACCCAGAAGTGGTACCTCGAGTTAAGAACTTTGCTTCAGGATGAGAACAGAGATTGCGTGGCCACGGTGCAGCAGCAGCGGGAGGCCGCATTAGCTAAAGTGGTGCTTCAGGTTAAGAACAGTTTCAGGTTAAGAACGGACCTCCAGAACGAATTAAGTTCTTAACCCGAGGTACCACTGTACTTACGTTAGATGTAGGGGAAAGGACTTGAGGGAGGAGGTGGAAGTGGTAAATTTGGGGAGGGGTAGCAAGAAGTCGGAATTCTTCTTAGAGAGAAACATGGGGAGGGAAGTCACAGTTCTCCGAATTTTGCAGTGTGCGCGAGGGGATTGTTGGGTGATGAATAACAGCAAGTAAGTTCATTAAATAATTTCATTCCGCATCCTACAAGACTTCCTGTCCAGGCCGGTTCGCTTAGAAGATGCAGCTGGTCTCCATGAGGTGATGTTAAGTGGATTGATTAATCCTCTGAATGGGCAAAGTGTAAACGGGAGTGAGGCCGGGAGGGCGAAGAGGACTGTGGGAGTTTGTCTTGTTTATTCCCCGATGTGATTGGCGTCAGTCCTCCACCCAGGCCTCCTCGTTCCAGTCAGCACTCTCTTGAATTTATGGCTTTTTAAAGGAAAACAAAGAATTCTGTGCTGGAAAGGAGCATGTAAATAAAGTGGGGAGTTGGGGGGGGGGGGAGAGAAGTAGAAATCTCCCAGGATCTGAAAGGGGGGTGGGCAAAGTTTGCAATGACCTCAGCTTCATCACATCAGACTGAATGGCTCAGCACCTGTGTCTTCCTTTGTATTGTTTTCCAGAACACACACACAAAACAGGGTGTCTTTGCAAGCCCCCCCACTCCTCTTGCAATCTTTTGGGGGGTCGTCTGGGGGCACAGGAGAAAAACAACCATCATTTCCTTTGTGGATGTCAAAAATCAAGATTTATTATTTTAAAAAAATGATCACAGAAAAATGAGGCATATCATCTCTGATAGCTCAGTCAGTAAAGCATGAGATTATTAATCTGAGGGTTATAGGTTCAAGCCCCACATTGGACAAAAGACTCCTCCTACATTATAGGGGGTTGGACTAGATGACTCTTGTGGCCCCTTCCAGTTCCACAATTCTATGATTTACAGGTGGGATTTGATGACATGCCAGCAAATCCAGGTTGCTCAGTTAAGAACGTAAGAAGAGCCTTCTGGATGAGGCCAGTGGCTCATCTAGTCCAGCATCTCACAGTGGCCAACAAGACGGCTGTGTGAAGCCCGCAAGCAAGATTTGAGCACAAGAGCCCTCTCACCTCCTATTGTTTTCAGCATATCTGCCTCTGATTGTGGAGGCAGATCAAAGCCATTGTGGTTAGTAGCCATTGACAAACTTGTTATGTATTGAAGTTCTCACCCTGGCCACCAGGGGTACTGTGTATATACACGGTAGTTTTCACTCAGGTCCACGTCAGTTAATTTAGGCGGGAAACCCTGGGTTGTTGTTGTTGTTGTTACAATGCTGACAGCCGGCTGCCTATAAAAGCAGGCCGGCTGAGCTGTTTGCTGTTCAGTTCAGTTCCAGCTTACTTATAAAGAACTGTTTGGAGAAATCTTTGTGTTGTCTGCTATGTCCACCCACTATTTAATAAAACTTTTCACTGAATTTATCCTAACCTCTTTTAAATCCATCCAAGTCGGTGGCCTTCACTGCCTCCTGTCAGTTTGGGCTGTATGAACAAGTACTTTCTCTTATTTTTCTGGAATCTTCCAACGTTCAGTTTCATTCAGTTAAAGTTGATTTGGCGCTCTTGTAGAACAACCCAACCCACAAAACCCAATTCAGACTCTTTTGTGATAAGGAAAGTGATGTAAAGTGCCCTGGAATGTCTAGGATAACACTCGCTTCATGCAACGTCACCTAACTGACCCACAAACTTTGTGTAAACAAATTGGGTTGAATGTTCAATAAACAGGCCCTCTTGAAGCAACCTAAAGGTTCATGTGTGCTTGCTAAGCAAGTGCCAGTGGTCTGGTCAGGGCCGGCCTACCCATGAGGCAAGGTGACCCTCAGGCAGCAGGGCCCACCAAGGCAGCACATTCTGTTGTCAACCTTTCTTCTCAGCTTGTTCCTGTTGTAGATCTTCACTGACCCCTGCCTTTTGCTGGTGGGGAAGGGGGTGCCATTTTGGGGTCCACGTCAGGTGCAGGCTCTGGGTTTGGCTATGAACTGTACATGGGGTAAACATTTAAACTAAACACAAAGCATGTTGTGGGTAACACTGCAGTCACTCCTCCCTCATCTCATCTCACTGCACTCTGATCCTTTAAAGTGTTTTGCCCAGCCTGGCTGGCTTCCAGTATCAGAGCTAGGCTGGGTACAGGGCCGGCCCTACCACTTGGCAGATTCAGAGCAGGGAACATGTGGCCCTCCAGATGCTGTTGGACTCCAAACCCTCATAATCCTTGAGCACTGGTCCTGCTAGCTAGGAATGATGGGAGTTGTAGTTCAACAATATCTAGGGACCCAAGGTTGAAAAAGGCTGATACAGAGCAAGGCAGAGGATGGCGTTGTGCAAAGGTGGCAATGAGGAATTTATTCCCGATGCAAACAGCACCTGGAGAAGAAGGATTTCAGGGAATCGGGGAAGGGAAAGCTGACTGCAGCCTTGATAATTACCAGCTCTCAGATGCTGTGATTAGCATTTTTAGAAAATGAAACTGCAAAGTTGAAATCACACACTGTCTGAAACCTTGGCAAGTTGTTGCTGTCAGTCAGTGTTGACAGTACATAGGTGGCCCATTGATCAGACACAGTATAAGGTAACTTGCTACACCTTATGTTGAACAAACTATGTTCCTCATTCTCCCACTGCCTTTGTCAAAAATGGAATTCCTGTGGCTGCTTTTTGGGGGGGTAAAGGTCAGGAATTCTGATCACAGATCTCCAGCAAGGCATCTGTTTTTGTTATTATTAATGACATTGATATCCTGTCTTTCCTTCAAGCAACCAAAGGCAGCATATGCGGTTTGCTCCCTCACTTTCTTTTTATCCTCACCACAACCCTGTGAGGTAGGTTAGTTTGAGAGAGAGGCTGGCTCAGCCAAATGGGTATTTGAACCCAGATCTACCCAGTGCTGGTACTGAGACTCTGACCACTACAATACATTGTTTTTTTAGCCTTCAAAACTTTAAATACGGAGAAGTAGATTGTAGCATCAGCCTGGGATTTTGAAAGGGCCTGGTGCTATTTAACTTGGTCACAAAGTATTTGGACTCCAGGATGAGCAAAAAGGTAGCCAGATTTTAAGAACAACACGCAAGTAAGTATTCTGGATCCTGAAATCCCCAAAGCAGACTGCGAAGAAAAGCTCCCTCAGAGATCTCTCCAAATTGGACAAACCACCAGCAAAATAGCAGAAGAGGTTCAGTTGTAAACAAGTGAGGAGGGATTCCCGTTGGGACAAAAGCGTAAAAAATAGTAAAAAACTTCACAGGTGTTAATCCAAACTGGCTGCAATCTTGGGGTGTGTGTCTGTGAATGTCACAGTGGAAAATTCAGCTCAGTGTGCTGTGATCTGTGGAAAAAGGGCAATTCTTAGCGAAAGGGACTTAAACAAATCGCATAGCAGACCTCATCAGGCTGTTGTTACGTAAAGCTACCATGTGGCCACACTGAGAACAGTCTGTGCAGTTCTGGTCTCCCCAGGTCCAAAATGATATCATTACGTTGGAGCAGCTACAGCAACGTGATCGAGGCGATGGGAGTACCTTTATTGGTGCAGTTAGGTAATTTTAGACTGATTCCCCTCTCGATGGTCCTGTGCCTTATTACTTCACTCTGTTCACATTTTGGTAAGCCAGCCCCACTGCATTTGGGGGTGCCCTCCCACCTATTTTGCCGAATGGCAAAATCTGCCCCAGTCTTTATCCTGACACTGACTATCTTCTGGATGAGCAAGGAAGCTGCAACTTTTTTAGCTCAGCAAAAAAGAGGGATGGGGGGGGGGGAAGAGAGAGATGACTAATGAGATAAATGAACATGAACAATGTTTACTGAATTAGGAACAGTGTGGAGAGAGTGAAGAGAGAGAGCTTTTTTAAAACAAAAAACAAAAAAACCTCTCTCCTTCTCTAGTAAGACCAGAACATGGTGCTGCCGGCCAGCGAAAATTCTTTGGCAACAGATTGTTTAGGATGGACATGAGGAAATTCTTTTTCATGCGATGCGTAATTAACGGGTGGAATTAACTCTGACAAGATGTGGTGACGTTACTAGCTCGGTTGGCTCTTGAAAAAAAGAAAAGAGATGCATTAGTCAAGTTTGTTGAGGGTTATTGGGTGCTTTCATCAATCTCCCTGATAAAGGGCAAAGGGCCTCTGGCAAGATGTAAATGTCCTACAAAAAATATATATATCTTTTAAAAAAGTTAATAGAAGTCACTGAGAAGGTGGGAGGATGAGGGAGACGAATCAGCTTGGGACTGCTGTGCTGGAGGTGGAATTTAACCCATCTTTTTCTTCTATTATATATTGTGCCAATTGGATTATCCATCTGTTCTCTTTGTGTTTTGATTTCTCCTGAGATTGCCCAGTTAGGTGTTACTGTCCCCAAGATGGAGGACCCAGTTTTTATCTCTGTTTCAGTGCCATCGGACACCATTTTGAATCAAGATGGCCGACCGAAATGTTCCAAAGTGCATTGATTTGGATGCCTCTGAAGATATCGTTGGGTGTGTCAGTTCCCAAGAGCGAGGTTCATGTTTCGGACTATGTTTGGATGACGTCGGATGCCATTTTGAATCAAGATGATAGACCGAAACATTCCAAACTGCAGTTATTTTGATGCCTCTGAAGAAATAGTTACCCAATTTGAAGGCACTGAGCACACAGGAAAAGGGGCAGAAGCTGACTTGTATAATAAGAAGTCCAATTTAGGGAGCATAGCTCATCAAAGCCAGATGCCAAGAATGTCATAGCCAGGGAGAGACAAAAACAGACATATTATGCCAACTTCATAATAAATATTATTATATAGTTGGCATAATATACCAAACCTTCCAGGCCTGGAATGTCAGTATTGCTTTGCTTTAGTCAAGATATTATATTAAAAGGCAGCCATGTTTCTAAATAGGATCTTATATAACTGGGATTCATGACATTGTTCATAACTGTCAAATGCTGGAACCTTTTATTATACATCTATGAAAACTGTTAGGTTGTGGGTGAACATATCAGACGACACAGCAATTCTTCAAACAGCTCTTGTTTATTCACAGGCCAGAACAGAACTGAACTGAAGGGTTCAGCTAGCCTGCTTATATAGAGCTCCACTACAACACAACTGTAACAACTTTCTGTAACTATCCAATCACTGAATGTCACTTTCAATCCATTATTTGCATATGTGGACCTGAGTGAAAACTATCTACAGTATCCCCCTGCTGGCCCAGGGTGAGAACTTCAGCACATAACAAAAACCAATCCAAATATATATATTCTGGAAGTTTCTCCTTATGTTATCAAGCCATGCTACTAGAAATGCAGATTTAATGCTTGCCCTGAAGTGTACAGTTTGCAAGGCAACAGTTCTCACATGCAACCCAGACACGCTTGGGGGAATCTTTCAGTGCTGAAACCTGGGTGTGCCCTGCAAACAACACTTTATGGATGTTGGCTGAAGTGAGGAGGAACCAGTGGATTTTGTCTAAAGGGGTGAAGGAAGGAAGATGGACATTGTCCTGGGAAAGAAGGAGAAATGTGG
The DNA here is from genome assembly GCF_964252035.2 of Podarcis erhardii. Taxonomy (NCBI): domain Eukaryota; kingdom Metazoa; phylum Chordata; class Lepidosauria; order Squamata; family Lacertidae; genus Podarcis; species Podarcis erhardii. The sequence continues at coordinate 116,126,763 of NC_138498.1, read as the reverse complement.
TTCCATTTGCATCTAAAGGGGAACCTCCCCTTTAAATTATAATTCTTCTTACTTAATGCACAACATATAATTCAATCATAGAATCATAGAACTGCAGAGTTGGAGGGGAGCACAAAGAAATAAAGGGGGGGGAACCAATACAGTTGAATTAAAATTAAACATATACACATAGGTAGCGGAAAGGCCAGCTCCTTCCCTGCAGACCCTTTCGGGTGCCAAGATTGGACATTTCTCTTCCCTCAGATACTCAGGGGGTGGCAACCTTGGGCAGGGCCTTCTCTGTGGCAGCCTCTAAGTTGTGGAACTCCTTCCCCACAGAGGTGAATCTGGCACCTTCATTATACAACTTCTGGGGGATGCTGAAGACACACCTTTTTTACCTTTGCTTTTGACACCTGAGGTGTATATTTTTGAGATGCACCTTATTTTTGCAATTGTAAGTTGTTTTGAACAGTTTTTTTTTAATATTGCGGTTTAATACAGTGGTACCTCGGGTTACAGACGCTTCAGGTTACAGACTCCACTAACCCAGAAATAGTACCTCAGGTTAAGAACTTTGCTTCAGGATGAGAACAGAAATTGTGCAGCGGTGGTGTGGCAGCAGCAGGAGGCCCCATTAGCTAAAGTAGTGCCTCAGGTTAAGAACAGTTTCAGGTTAAGAACGGACCTCCAGAACGAATTAAGTTCTTAACCTGAGGTGCCACTGTATTGTAACCCATTCTGGGATGCTAGTTTGAAGGGTCTGTCAACAGCAACAGATAATTTGGATCATTTCCTTCACAATCTCCCCCAGTTCCAGAATCTCAGGACAAAAATGGATCTGAAGCAGGGGGGCACATGTATCCTATTCCCTATAATGAGAACTGCCAAATCCCCCCCTCCTGCCTCAGATTTACCACATGTTGAGAATCAGACCGTAAGAACTATTCCAGCAATCAACAAACTTGGACCAATTTTCTGTAAACCCAATAAATTCTATAATCCTAGTCTACCTAATAAATGTCAGGGCTTCCCTTTCTGCGATGTCCCATACTTCACCCCAGACATTCTCTCCAATCTGGGGTTGCATTTAGCTTCCAGTGTCTGGTGCAGACTATCTTTGCAGCTGCCAATAGGTCCGCAAAACAGAAGATTCCGGAACACAGACGCACACACCCTGCCCTTGCCCTCCTTGCAGCGGTAAAAGGTCTACAAATCCGTCACGCTAGCTTTAGCAACAGCTAGAGACGCAGACCATGTCTGTCACAATGCTGTGAAAAGCTTCGCCTGCTGATTCCTGGATATTGAGCTAGAAGTTGCTTGGGACTTTTAATTTCGGGAAAAGGTGAGGAAGAAGTAACTGATAGAAGTTTATAAAAGAATGTACCATATTTTTCTCTATATAAGACGCACCAGACCACAAGATGCACCTAGTTTTTGGAGCGAAAGCAGCAATCCCTCTTGCTGTTCTGTCTTCTGGGATAGCTGCGCAGCCTGCATTCGCTCCGTAAGACGCACACACATTTCCCCTTACTTTTTAGGAGGGAAAAAGTGAGTCTTATAGAGCAAAAAATATGGTATGTCATGGAGAGTGTGGACAGAGATATGGCAGCTGGGATAGCTCAGTCTGTAGAGCATGAGACTCTTAATCTCAGGGTTGTGGGTTCGAGCCCCATGTTGGGCAAAAGATTCCTGCATTGCGGGGGGTTGGTCTAAATGACCTTCATGGTCCCTTCCACCTCTACAATTCTTTGATTCTATGTTTCCCTCCCTCTCTTAATAACACTAAAGCTCTTTGACATTCAGAAGCTTCAGGACAGTCCTTCTTCACACAGAGCAGAGTTAGACTGTGGAACTCCCTCCCACAGGAGGCCACCAACTTGGAGGGCTTTAAAAGAGGATTGGACAATTTCATGGGGGAGAGGGCTATCAATGGCTACTAGCCATAATGGCGATGTTCTGCCTTCACGGTCAGAGGCAGTGATGCTTCTGAATGCCATTTGCTGGAACGCACAATAGGGGAGAGGGCTCGTGTCCCGCTTTCAGGTTCCCCACAACCATTTGGTTGGTCACTGTGAGAACAAGATGCTGGACTAGGTGGGTCTTTGGCCTCATCCAATTGGGCCTTTCTTATTTTCCTATTGGAAGTGGTAATTGCAAATTGTGTCCTCCTCATACAGCTCCCCCATCACTACCAGGGAAAGGTGAATATGTGAGTCTTGATTCTCCCCATTTCTCATTTCTTTCAGTCTTCAGTTAGCCACATTTCCATATCAGTTTGCATTTTTTTAAATAAAAAAATTCCCTCGTTCATAAGCATTTTCGTGTGAATTTCCCCTACACTTTTTTGTATGCCCTTTCCCCCTAACGTATGTGTCAGGGAACTGCCATCGGAGCCAGAGGCGGAGGGAAGGCTCCGGAGGGATGCCAGAGAGGGTCCCAGTAGGGAGAGAGGCAGCCCATCTGCTGGGGAAGGAAATCAGCGTAGCACCAGTGGAGAAGGGGGGCAGATGGGGGAATCGGAGAGAAGGCTCCAGGACTCCTCGCCGGAGACCAGCGGGGAGAGTAAGGGTCCTCTGCTGCCAACACCCTCCCTGCGCAGAAGACCTCCGCACAGGGAGAGTAGGAGGAGGCTGGGCGTCAAAGAACTTCTTTGCTGGAAGAAGTTCAAGAAACGCCCACTGACGGATTCTGCCAGCGATTGAGACAGCCATGGATGGGTGGCTGTCCGGACAGAAAGGGTTCACCCAGGTAACCCAGCCAGGTGTGGTGACGACTTACGCACGAGCAACCCCTAGAACCATTACAGTATGCATTTTTTGCAAAGCAATTTCCCCATATAGGACGCTCTTTAATGTTGCTCTCAGCCATGTGTACCTATTTCTGCACACTTCACGCTCATACAGTGGTACCTCAGGTTACAGACGCTTCAGGTTATAGACTCCGCTAACCCAGAAATAGTACCTTGGGTTAAGAACTTTGCTTCAGAATGAGAACAGAAATCGCACGGCGGCAGCGGGAGGCCCCATTAGCTAAAGTGGTACCTCAGGTTAAGAACAGTTTCAGGTTAAGAACGGACCTCCAGAATGAATTAAGTTCTCAACCTGAGGTACCACTGTATATGTATGTTTGTGTACATTGCTTGGCCGGAGAGCTGCGCTGCACAATTTGGAGAAGCACGGCTTTCAAAAGTTGGTGGCGATTCAGTTCATGTGCAAATGAGGTGAGTTTGCCTTTGGATGAGACCTGGATTGAATTTCCCACTTCCGCTGCTTCCCTCACCACCACCTCCACTGCTCTGAAGGGCTATACCGATTGCCTGAAGCAGATGGTGGATTTGTGGTCCCAGGGAACCAGCACAAAGCCCCTTCTTTCCCATTCCACCCTCAGAAGCCGCCTCAGGTTGGAGAAGCCTTCTGCAAATGGAAATGGATGCAGCTGGAGGCAACTGGAGAGAAGCGCAATCCTTCGAAGGAAGTCCCACTGAATTCCACAAAGCTTACTCCTTAGTAAGTGTGCTTAGGATAGCAGCCACTGGCTGGTTATGATATTAAAGGAATCTGGAGAGAAATTTGGGAAAGGACGCAAGATAGAGAGGCCAACACAAGATGGGAAAGTCGTTACTTGAAGAGCTTTTGAAACATGGATGGTGTTCAACTGAGCCATTAGAGCATTCTTTTTCGCCCTCGTTCTTTATTACCAAGGACTGAATGCTGATTCTCAGAATAATTTCTAATGGAAACTATGGGAGAGCAGCCCCCAGTGGCATCTCCAGAGAAGGAGGGGTGGGGATTTGCTTCTGTTTCCATTTAAAAGTGAACTTTCCAAATCCACACTTTCTGAAAGAGTACGTGAAGCAAAAACGCAGCCATCTTGCAAAATTGGTGCCCATTTGAATTTCGCAATGCAGTTCGCCAGCCGAGTAATGCACTTAAAACTGCATACTGTGGCAAAGCATACATATAAATGTATATATGGCACATTTATTTTTATTGCATTTGCCGTATTTTTCGCTCTATAAGACGCACTTTTCCCCTCCTAAAAAGTAAGGGGAAATGTGTGTGTGTCTTATGGAGCGAATGAAGGCGGGAGGCTCTGCTCAGCGCTCCATTTAAAGAGCCGCATGGAGCGTGTGTGCGGCTCTTCGGGGCTTTTCCCTGAGGAGGGAGAAAGGCTGCTCTTCTCCCTCCTCGGGGAAAAGCCCCCAAAAGCCGCACACACACTCTGCACGCTCTTTAAAGGGAGCGCAGCTCTTGGGGGAGCCTTAGCCGTGTGTGGCCTCTACTGGGCAGCGGGATGAAGGCTCCCCTTGCCCGGGAGAGGCTGCACGCGGCTGTCCTGGCTTCTGGAATTCAGAATATTTTTTTTCTTGTTTTCCTCTTCCAAAAACTAGGTGTGTCTTATGGTCTGGTGCGTCTTATAGAGCGAAAAATATGGTATATCCCTCCTTTCCTCCCAAGAGCTCAAAGTGGTGTACATACTGCTCCTCCTCCTCCTCCTCCTCCTCCTTCTATCCTCTCAACAACCCAGTGAGGTAGGTTAGGCTGAGAGAGAGTCACCAGTCCAAGGTCTCTCAGTGAGCTTCATGGCTTAAGTGGGAACTAGAATCCTGGTCTCTGAAGGCCCTAGACTGACTTCTCAGTTGGAGGCAGCAATAATTTGAATAACAGTTGATAGAAACTTCAGGAAGGCATCTGGTTGGCCATTGTGGGAAAAAGATGCTGGAGGAGATGGACCTTTGGCCTGATCCAACAGGGTCTTCATATGTTCTTGTTGGAAAGTTCTTGCCTAGGGCAGCTGTTGATAGGCCCTTAATAAATAAAATGAATGGTCTTCAAGGTCCCTCCAACTTTTACGCGTTGTATCTAATGCTAATCCTACTCAAATCAGACCCACAGATGTGAGTGGAAACGACTTAGGTTCATTAACTTCAACACATCTCGCCTGAGCAGAACTTAGTTGAACACAACCCTACGATTCCAAGAGGGCATTGACATGAATAGCGGAAGTATAGACGGGTTCTGTTCAGAGTCAGGATATTCTGTGCCTAAAGCATCCCGCTGACAGACACTTTTCACTCTTGCCTTGACAGCCCCAGGAAGGAGATTTAGTAGCCTCCCTGGGCAGCTTGACCTGGGGATGAACTGTGTGGCAAGGCCAGAAATTCATCCATGATGTTTCATTTTAAAAAACCTGCATCTAGGTACTCTCTAAGCCAATGGGCCAGCATGATGCATGTTCACACAAGCAAAGGCAATTTTTTTTAAAAAAAGACTTCCGAGTCACCAGCTAATCAGGTGTGAGTAAGGTCCGTGGGCTGTTTCATAGGCTAAATTTTCAGTGTGAGCATACACTGATTGGACAACGTTCTCTTGTTATCCAAGGAACCAAGACTTTGGCATAGGGATGCTTCGGTACAGCTGTGGCGGCAATGGGCCTCATCATCTCTCCAGGCAAGGGTTAGTTGCTAACATTCCGTTCCGTCTCCCAGCATTCCGTCACACTTTAGGGTGACCAAGAGCCAATTCAGACGTGATTGTCAGATCACCCGTGGGGGTTTTTTAAGGGCAAATGCAGCTGTGGAGCCTCCGATTCGGATTGTGGTCTTGGCACAATCTTCCACGCTATGTTTCTTTCTCCCCATGCTATGTTTCCAATGTGAATTGAACCCCCCTCTCCATCTGCTTGAGCTACTATATGGTCCATGGGGCAACTCACAACAGGGACCCTATTTCCCCCAAAGGAATGAATGGTAGTCCTTATACGGTAGAAAATAATTCAGTGCCTTCAGGGATATCACTAGGGTGTAGCGGCGAAACCGTTCCCCCTCATGTTGGTGCCCCTGGTCAACAAGACTCAAACCTGCAGCAATCTGTGCAGAGGCCCATTCTGGGTGCTGTTTATTGGTCACACCGAAGTGTGACGGAATGTCAGGAGTGTGGGACTGGATGTTAGCAATCAACTTTTATATAGTGAGATAATTAGGTCCGCTGCTGCTGGTGCAGCTGTACTGGAGCACATCTGTGCCAAATTCTGATTCCTCGGATGGCTAGAGAACATTCTCTGATCTGCAAATAAAATTTATTAACTGATGGTTCGTGTTGCTTTGTTTTCGCAAAGCTGTGTTGCAACCATAAATCTCGCTTCGGGTCAGAGGGCCGGCTGTTCCTGCTGTAACCTTGCTGCTCCAGCCCCAGCGGCAGGGCAACTGCATGTATTCTGTTGGCAGAAAGTCAACAGGGAACGCTTTCATCAGAACAAGGCGGTTGGGCAACACTACCCCTGATGAATTTCTGCCTGTGGCTTGCATCTGCAGAAGGCAAGAGTTCCTTGTCAGAAAAAAAGTTTAATTTTAATTTTTTTATTTTATAAAAAGGTTGCAACAGCAACACATGCCCCCAATCTAGATTGCTTTCCGGTGAGCTCTGGTTCCTCATCTCCTGCCCCACCCTGTCCGTTTTCCAATTACCAAAGAACTCGGGAATCCTCTTTTGAATTCTTCCTTAATTTTTGTTGCGACGCAATTTTGGAGCACACAGAATTTGTCTGCGTTGTTAGAGAAACAACAAACAAGGGAGGAATGAGCACGAGGCAGTGAGCCAAAGATTGACTCACAACGAAGGCCCCATCACTCCTTCTCACCAACAGGCCTCTCTCGCCTGGCGGATGATCTCTGCCGAGAGTCACAGTAGAAAGACTCAGACGGTACAGCCCGTTCTTCCAAGGCCATCTCTCCCCCACTACAGGGAGGCAACGCTAACATCTCCCCTGGGGGAAGATGGGGCCCAAACAGAAGCTGAAGGAAGAGCATTAGAGGACCAGCCTGAGATGCGTACTTAGGACTTTGGATGGCTGAGGGTCTGGCTGACAAGGAATCAAGAGCCTCAAGACCAGGCCCTAAATGTGGCAGACCCTCCAAGTGTACCTATTTTCCAGGGACAGTCCTAGTTTCTGATTTGATCCCAAAATGTTCCGTTTTTCCTTAGGATATCCCACTTTTCATCAGACAAATGTTGGAGGGTGTGGAGTTGTGTGACACCCCCCCCCCAAAAAAAACCAAGGAGATAAGTAACTATACAAATTTAGAAGACACGTGAAGGCAGCCCTATATGGAGAAGTTTCTTTTTTATATTTAATGTTTTATTAAGTTTTTATATATGAACCCGTGACCCCGAGATGAAGTCTTATGCTCTACCAACTGAGCTATCGTACAGATCTATAGGTATAATTTATGTACAACACACACAAACACACAAATAATTACTGTAATGTGAATAAAAATACGAAACATAGTGAGGCGGATACCAGGTGAACTGTGTGCTTGCTGAGTCCGTTGACCAGCTGCTGTGGATGGGCAGCATCAAGGCTGGAGCCACCCCTAATTCACCAGCAATGAACCTATGAGATGCTCCATAGGGTGGGTGGGCCATATAGAATCAAAGTTTGAAGGGACTCTGAGGGTCATCTAGTCCAACCCCCTGCAATGTGGGAATCTCAACTAAAGCATCCATGACAGGTGGCCACCCAACCACTGCTTGAAAACCTCCAAGGAAGGAGAGTCCACCCCCCCCAAGGTGGGGCTTGGGGAAACTCCTGTCTGAAACCCCCGAGAGCAGCTGCCAATTGGAGCTAGATGAGCCAATGGCTTGATGCATCACAAAGCAGCTTCCTATGTTTGGAACTGTTCACGTTTTTGCTCCGGACGAAATCCAATGAGTCAACATGACTGAGGAAGCCTGGTGTGCTCCATAGCAGCAACACCCCAAAACGTGGGAGTGGGGCCCCGAAATCCCGACACCAGACAACAAGTGGAATGAAGTGCTCATCTGAGCGTCAAAGTTGGAAGAGTCTGATGTTTACAGGACCTTGCGCACTCCACCACACAGTTCAGAATACTCACAGTGCAAAGTCACAGTCTGTCCGTAGGAACCCCCTTCCTCCAGCTGGCTTGATCCCTGCCAAATAGCAAAACAATTAGGTCTGGAAGCGCTCAGGGATTCAGCACGGACCAACTTGGTTGATAATTGCCGGGCCAGTAGCTGGTGACTGGACCCATCGCTGTGAAAACATCATTGGGAGCCAAATTATGAGTCAAGATGCATCTGAAATATGACTCCCCCGATTGAGGAATATAGGAAGCTGCCTTATATTGGGTCAGACAATTGGTGCACCTAGCCCATTACTGTCTGCATGTACGGCCAGCACCTCTACAGGGATTCAAGCACAGGCCTCTCCTCTAGGCCAAGATGCTGGAGATGGAACCTGGAACTCCCTACATGAAAAACAGATGCTCTACCATTGAGTTACATGCCTTCCCCAAGTCCCCCCCCCCCCCAAATTCTGGCATCCCAAATTGTTTGGCCTTGATTCTATAACCTACATGTCATTACTTGGGAGCGGCCGCCGAGACCACATAACACTGGTCTTGAAAGACCTACATTGGCTCCCAGTACGTTTCCGAGCACAATTCAAAGTGTTGGTGCTGACCTTTAAAGCCCTAAACGGCCTCGGTCCAGTATACCTGAAGGAGCATCTCCACCCCCATTGTTCTACCTGGACACTGAGGTCCAGCACTGAGGGCCTTCTGGTGGTTGCCTCACAGCGAGAAGTCAAGTTACAGGGAACCAGGCAGAGGGCCTTCTCGGTAGTGGCACCCGACCTGTGGAACGCCCTCCCACCAGATGTCAAAGAGAACAACAACTACCAGACTTTTAGAAGACATCTGAAGGCAGTCCTGTTTAGGGAAGCTTTTTATGTTTGATGCATTACGGTATTTTAATATTTTGTTGGAAGCCGCCCAGAGTGGCTGGGGAAGCCCAGCTAGATGAGCAGGGTATAAATAATAAATTATTATTATTATACCTACAAGTGCCCTGGGGGGAAAAAGGGACATTCTGCTTTTTCTCGCAAGAGAACAGCAGCCATTTGGGGCATGCAATTTTGTGTCGCGATTTTCCGCCCCCTCGAAAAAGCCTGGAAAAGCATTTGGGGGGGGGGGTTGCGGTGTGAAATCGCGTAAGATCACAGCTCCCAAAATGGCCACCGCTCTCTCATAAGAAAAGAAAGGGAAGATGGTGCCCAGGAAGATGGTGCCCCGGTTTTTGCCTTCAAGATGTTGAAGGGTATGATGTGTTAGGAACTCTTGACTGTTGCATCAGCTGCAATAGCAACAACAACAACACAACCTCCCAAACCTTGGCAGAGATAGAGGAATCCCTCAAATTCTGCAGCTGAGAGCGACACACCTTTCCTTTCAGAAGGAATCGACGTGACAAAACATTGCAGCCTGGAGTGCTCCTGTCAGCCAGCCATGCCCACCTCCGCAAAACACCATTCCATTACCCCTCCCAAAGAGTGTTCCATTTCTTTCCCTCCCTGCAGTAGTCAGTCAGCATTCCATGGCCACTGAGCATGCTCCATCCTCACGGGGCTGTTCAGGGGGACTTTCCCCAATTTGCCCCCTCCCCCCATACAATGATTTTTATATTTTCCCCGATATCTATTGATATACCTCTCTCGTGTCTTCCATTTTGGCAAGGTGCCTCTCTGAGTGACCCCTCAGCGGGGAACATGAGTAGGAGAAATCTATGGCTTTTGTGCAATGCTTGGGGGCTTCGCTTCAATGTACCCGGTTGGCCACTGTGAGAGCAGATAGGCCTTTGCCCTGATACAGCTCCGGGGTCTCCAGAAGTACAGGTGGCAGTTGTTATTTGAAAGCAATAGGCATCAAAATAACTTTTTAAAAGAAAAACTCACTTTCCCACAGCATAGTCTTCAAACAAAAACCCAAAACCACGAAGTGTGCAGGTCCCTCAGTGCTTGTTATATCATAAAAGCATGAGGGGAGAAAATGTGGAGGAAAACGACTCACTAGTTCTGAGGAAAAGCCACGCGCAGGATGAAACTCAGGGCGGTGTGTGAGTGTGGCTTTGTGAGGGGATTCCTCCCCCTGCCTCTTCTTACATCCCCATTTTTTTTTACTCATTGAGACCCAATGAGCTGTAATAAGGGAGGGTACCTATGCATAAAGCAGACTTAACATCATATATTTTTAGCTCCTGAATGCATCACCACACACATAAATCTCTCTCTCTCTCATTTTCTGAGGCCAGTAATGGCTAGCTCTAAAAGCTTTTAAGCTGGGTCAGATCCAAAATCAGTCGCACTTAAAGCACCCCCGTTGGAATAAACGTGACTCGTCTGTGGCAAGCAGGACTAAGTTTGAATACTGCTCACCTTCCTATCTCCTCTCTTCTCCCCTTTCTCTTTGATGCCTCTCCCCCTACAACCCTGCCTCTCAGAAACATACCTCCCTAACTGATATGTGTTGAGGGAATAAACAAAGAGAGGAGAGGCCCCCTTTGCGTGCCACACTTCTGAGATTCCTTCCCGGAGGCATCTGGCGAGCTGACGCTGGCAAGGCGAACAGCTGGAGCATGGCCTCCTTGCTCCGGTTTCAGCCAGCGAGGCAACCAAGATGTTTATTTTGATCTCTTGACTTCTGAAAAGTCACCGTCCTAGCTGGCAGGAAGGTGCGGGAGTCCGTCCATTCTGCCGGACTCCCCCAAAGTGCCGCCACCCCACATTTCTTGTGCTGGCTTTGCCTCCTTTTCCTGCAGTGAGTGAGTAACACGCCCCCAGGGACCTTTCGCATGACACCGTCTTCTCCTCACCTCCTCCTCCAGACATCCTTCTTTCCCTGCAAATACAAACACCCTGGGCAAGACAATGGAAAAAAAACCCCGAAATGAATGCTCAGCCTCATCCCTCCATCCCCTAGACACCCCTCTCTCCCTCTCCCTCTCTCTTTGAGCTTGCCATGGGGGTAGGCACCTTCTGCCAAAGAGTCGTCCAACCCTCACGGCCACACACTGCAACTCTGGGCGAGGCCTGGGTTTTTATTGCAATGTTTTTGTTTCCCATTCCCTGTTCTCTGTTCTGAGTCACAAGCCCTGACCCAGATTCACCTGGATCGGGAATGGAGAGAAAGGCATTGACATCCAGGGGTGGGGGTGCGGAGAAACGTGTCCTCAGAGAGAGCTGCTGTCCCACAGGGGTTAGTGAAGAAGAAGAAGAAGAAGAAGAAGAAGAAGAAGAAGAAGAAGAAGAAGAAGAAGAAGGGGGGGGGGGTTGGATTTGATATCACACTTTATCACTACCCTAAGGGGTCTCAAAGCGGCTAATGTTCTCCTTTCCCTTCCTCCCCCACAACAAACACTCTGTGAGGTGAGTGGGGCTGAGAGACTTCAGAGAAGTGTGACTAGCCCAAGGTCACCCAGCAGCTGCATGTGGAGGAGCGGAGAGGCGAACCCAGTTCACCAGATTACGAGTCCACTGCTCTTAACCACTACACCACACTGGCTGAAAAGAAGCTGAACCATGAACTACCTGAGTCCTTGCTTCACAAAATTAGACACGGTACCGAGAAAGGGACACAGGTGGCGCTGTGGCTTAAACCACAGAACCTAGGACTTGTTGATCAGAAGGTCAGCAGTTCGAATCCCTGTGATGGAGTGAGCTCCTGTTGCTTGGTCCCAGCTCCTGCCAACCTAGCAGTTTGAAAGCATGTCAAAGTGCAAGTAGATAAATAGGTACCGCTCTGGCGGGAAGGTAAACGGCGTTTCCATGCACTGCTCTGGTTCACCAGAAGCGGCTTAGTCATGCTGGCCACATGACCCGGAAGCTGTACTCTGTCTCCCTCGGCCAATAAAGCGAGATGAGCGCCGCAACCCCAGAGTCAGTCACGACTGGACCTAATGGTCAGGGGTCCCTTTACCTTTACCTACCGAGAAAGGGGGGCAGAGAAAAAAAGTTGTTCTCCCTCTCTCATGACACTAGAAGTAGTGGACACCCATGGAAGCTCAGTTCAGGACAAGTGAAAGCAAAGACTAGACAAACCATAGCTACACTGTGGAATTCACTCTCTCAGGAGGCAGTGATGACTTTAAAAGAGTACTGGACAAATTCGTGGAGGAGAGGGATACTAGCAATGATGGCTGCGCTCTGCCTCTATGGTTGGAGGCAGTAATGCATCTGAATTCCTGAACCCACAGGAGGGCAGAGGGCTCATGTGCCAAGACCTGATTGTTGGTTTCCCACAGGCATCTGGTTGGCTACTGTGAGAACAAGAGGCGGGACTAGGTGGGCCTTTGCCCAATCCAGCAGGCTCTTCTTATGTCGTTTTCGATCTACATAAACTTTGGTCCCATGCCCCCACCACCACCATGCCTACCTTCCCAGACCCTACAAGTGCCCCTATTTTCCAGGGACAGTCCCAGATTTACAGAAGCCACCTTGGGTTCTGATTTGATCCTGGAATGTCCTTCTTTTCCTTTTTTAAAAAAGGTAAAGGACTCCCTGACAGTTAAGTCCAGTCATGAACAACTCTGGTGTTGCAGCATTCATCTCGCTTTACTGGCCGAGGGAGCTGATGTTTGTCCGCAGACAGGTTTTCCAGGTCATGTGGCCAGCATGACTAAGCCACTTCTGGTGAAACCAGAGCAGCACACGGAAACGCCGTTTACCTTCCCACTGGAATGGTACCTTTTTATCTACTTGCACTTTGACGTGCTTTCGAACTGCTAGGTTGGCAGGAGCTGGGACCGAGCAACGGAAGCTCACCCCATCGTGGGGATTCGAACCGCCAATCTTCCAATTGGCAAGCCCTAGGCTCTGTGGTTTAGACCACAGCGCCACCCGCGTCCCTAGGATGCCCTATTTTCATCAGAGAAATGTTGGAGGATATGGAGTTATGAGAGCCCTGATCCAAGAAGAGAAGTAACTATACAGACTTTAGAAGACATCTGAAGGCAGCCCTGTATGCGGAAGTTTTCTAATGTTTAATGTTTTGTTGTGTTGTATACATTGGAAGCTGCTCAGAATGGCTGAGGCAACCCAGTTAGATGGGTAGGGTATTAAAAGATTTGGTTTCCAGACCCTTGACCATCTTGGTCACCCTCCTTTGCACACCTTTCAGCTTTGTCAACATCTTTAAATTGTGGTGCCCAGAATTGGACGCAGTATTCCAAATGTGGTCTGACCAAGGCGGAATAGAGTGGTAGCATTACTTCCCTTGATCAGGATACTACAGTTCTGTCAATGCAGCCTAGAATAGCATTAGCTTTTTTTGCTGCTGCATCACCTTGTTGACTCCATGGCCAGAGGCAGTAATATTTCAGAATACCAGTTGCTAGAAACCGCAGGAGGGGAGAGGGCTTGTGTGCTCAGATCCTGCTTCCAGTCTTCCTTCCCACAGGCATCTGGTTGGCCACTGTGACCTGATCTTGGCCTTGGGCAGTGATGAAAACACTCTGGAGGAAACAAGCTCTTGGTGTGATCAGTGAACTGACTTCAGGTGTTACTTTTTCCCTTTTTTTCACTTGGGTTTTAAATAAAGGGTTCTGTCGCCAACAAGGATTTGGAGCTAATCGCTTGTTTAATGGTTTTGCTGAAAACCTGTGTTGCTTCATGTTGAGGAAAGCCTATTGCTGGAAAGCTGTGCTGTGAAATTCAGAGGAATCTGAATTTTTGTGGGATGGCTATGTTTTGGTTTGCGTATTGTTTCCGAAATAGGAAATGAGATGGATTCGCTTTCAAAAGTGAACAGAACCAAGCAGCTTTCTCGCCTAACCTTAATGTGCACCCGCTGGAATCATAAAGGGATTTGAAAGTGCCGTGCAAATGAGGCCGAAAAACAGCAGCTTCTTCCATGGGTGGAAATTGGAGCAGAGATTTCAGCAGAACACTACACAAGTTGATTTCTGTAGGCTCTTTACCTAGGATGCAGTCTAACTTAGGTCCCACATGAACTATCCATTTAAGGCAGTATCATGCCACTTTAAATAGTTGTGGCCTATAATTCTGGGACCTATTGTTTGTTAAGTGTGCCAAGAATTTGTTAGGAAATCCCTGTTCCCCTCACAATGCTGCAATTCCCAGAGTTCCCTGGGATAGGGACCGACTGTTAAACAACGTGAATTGTAGCCCTGTGAGGGGGAATAGGTGGGTCTCCTAACAACTCTCAGCACCCATAACAAACTCATCCCACTTTAAAACAGATGGCTTCCCCCAAAGAATCCTGGGAACTATACAGTCATACCTTGATTCTCAAATGCCTTGGGACTCGAATGTTTTGGCTCCCAAACACCGCAAACCCGGAAGTGAGTGTTCCAGTTTGTGAACGTTTTTTGGAAGCCAAACGTCTGTTGTGGCTTCTGCAACTTCCAATTACAGTGGTACCTCAGGTTACAGATGCTTCAGGTTACAGACGCTTCAGGTTTCAGACTCTGCTAACCCAAAAATAGTACCTCGGGTTAAGAACTTTGCTTCCTGGATAAGAACAGAAATCATGTTGTAGCACCCTGCTTGTGGTTAACGCTTAGCTGGAATGAAATATTCAACGCAGCAATAGAGAAATTAAAATAGTAATTTATTTGTCAGACAAATAAATAAGAGGCTCAGTGGTACGTGGTTACCAAGCTCTGGCCTGGCCTCCTGCCATTCTGGCCAGCACTTATATTCCCTTAATCCAGCCCCCTTTGCTCCTCCTGTTGCTGCCTCTGTCCAATCAGCCTGGTTGAAATTCCTATTGGCTGTTTGCTAGAGCCAATCACAAAAGATACACCCACAAAAGATACACCCATTTCCTTGCCCTTATAAGGGAGACAAAGAGCTATATATATGACAAATAAGTAATAATATATCTTACATGGAATCTTAATTACCAGCTCACCTCTTGCCCTTCTTGCCCTATTGCCTTCTAAAACAGATGTTTAATCTTACATTTTTATGTTCAACAGATGTCAAGGATCTTGAGTTTCACATCAACATTGAAAGATTTCCTTCATTTAATGTTTCTAAACAAAATGCCTGACAACTATATATCAAGACTGCTTGGATGGCGTCTTCTGTCTGGCAGGGGGGGGGCTGGTGGCTGACTTAATTTCAGGATAAATACAACTCTTACAACCATATGAAATAAGAATCTAGCATTCCTTAAATCCTTTGCATAATTACATTTAAGCCAATATATTTAAGCTAATATATTTCATACATTTATCATAGGTAGCCTCTTAAAAGAATAAAGCTTCTCAAAGTGAAAAGGAAGGAACTCAATAAAACACAGCTTTTAAAAGAAGCCTCTTCAGTTTGCACCTCCCCCTTTCCCCCTCCTCTCCAGCCTCAAAATAAAATAGGAAGAAGCTGCTTCTTCTGCCAAGCCAGTTGCCTTTCCAACATTTAACACATTTTAACCTTTTTAACTCTCTTAGTTTAAGAAACAGCTTTAGAAAAAGACTTCCCCCAAAAATGTTCTCTTTCCAGCTAAATGTTTCTCCCCATTGCTCCTGGCCTTTTAACCTTAGAAAGAAGATCTGGCTCATTTTACTGGGAGGCACATTGGTATTATCTTCCCCATTCCTAATGGTGTTTTCTCAGCCTTGGGGCAGCATATGTAATTCTCCCTTTTTATGACTTTGAGAATTGTTTTTCTACTATAAATCAATGGGGCCCTTCTTGTCTTAGGAGGAAAAACATCTTGCCAAGGTTCTTTTAGGCAGCTGGTCTTTTGCCTGGCATGAAACATTTGAAAATCCTTTTTTTAAGCTCATTTTTAAATACAAGCTTTGATTGAAATATATAGAAGCTTTGATAAAAATGCAGGCTTATGATTAGATGCCTCATTCCCCCCTTTCAAGCTCAAGGACCTTCATCCCAAGTGTCCTTGATAGCTTGACCTTCATCATATTCCTGAGGTAAAGCTCTGTATAGGGCCATGATATGAGGTAGAGTTTCATTTGAAACCATCTTGCTAATTGTACTTCTAAAACATGAAATGATACATGGCATCATACATAAAACCAATACTACTACTGTCAAGAAAAACAAGCAAGACAATAGTATCCCTTTGAGTCCTGTGACATTAGGTAACCAATTGGTGAGCCATCCCATATCCCATCCTTCCCATGTTTGTACTGGGACATGTGCTATATTCTCCATCTTTGTGGCCAACACACGGATTGTCTCACCATTATCAGAAATGTTAAAGCAACAGGCATTCCCTGTCAAGTTCAAGACTCCACATAGGCCTCCCTGCCTGGCAAGTACATAATCCATTCCCATTTTCAGCTGCAAAATGGCGGCTCTACTTTCATCCAACTGTTGTGCAATAAGTCTCAAACTCTGGGCCGTTGCATTGGTTACAAGTTCCACTACTGCTTGCAATCGAATTATTCTGTTTAGATTATAAATAGGATCCCGTGCCCCTTGTATGAGCTCACCAGGATTCCAGGAGGCAGGATCATAATAGGCTATAATGCGCTCTGGTGGCCAATCATCAGTACCGCTCCAACTTTGGGTACTTCCTCCTGCTATATGAGAAATATCAGCATTCCTTCGTGTTCGCCTGGCCGAACTAGTGGGCATAATCCACATTGGTGGTAATACCCAACCCAAGAAACAAGTCCCACTCCATTTGGAAGGGAGTTTCTTGTATGCCCATTCTCCACATATCCACCACAACCATCGGGTCTGAGGTTTTTGGTACGGGGAATACAGAAGGCGAAATACCAAAAGGGGTAGAGAGTTCACAGTGCAGTATGTTAGATTGCCTTCTTCTGTCACAGTTATGTTCCACACCACTTTCCATGCATGAATAAAAGGAGGTGCACAGGGCAAGGCATTCCGAGTTCGATAGGTAGTACCGTGTGCCCAGGTATGACTATTCTTCTTATAATCCCAAGTATAGTGACAATGAGAAGAGCCTATCATGGGAGAATCAGCTGCATCTGATGATTTATGTACACAGAATTCCCCTTGTACAGGTATAACTCGTAATGGTTTAGTTGAGTTCCATCCGGGGAAATTCTGTATTTCAGTTTGGTGTGGCATTTCGCTTACCATACCAATAGCATCTAATGGTATCGGTAATAAGGGCATACCTCCCTCTGAATCATCTGGCCCAAGAGAGCAAACAAGGCAATTGGTCCTATTTGCAACATTAGCTACCATTTCAGCTAAACCTACCCACATATTGTGGTCATGGCTGAATCCATATTTAGCCAATTTGGTCAGATTCAAGGACCCTTCCCCTTCCCAAGGGATCAGGATTAATAAAATCATGTTGATGTCTAGTATATGCATTCCTTCCACAAAAGATTACCTTATTGTGATAGCAAATAATTATTAGCCCCAATATAATTCCCCCAGTGACAGAAATGGGGAACCACCAAGACCAAAACATATATCCCGAGGATCCCCAATGAGTAATATCTCTGATAATTGTTCCACAAGGGGGGGGCAGTCAATCAATTGTATTAGAGAATCTTTCCGTTCACAGTCGCTGGTTCAGACGCTCCTCAAGCTTCAGGCGTGCGCAGGTCAGCCAGCTTCCAGGTTGTGGCTGCAGCAGGCCGGTCGTCAAATGTTGCCCGTGACCTAGCCCGTTCCCGGTAGGGCTAGATACAGGGGTTTTTGGAGAGAGTTAGTTTTAAAGGATTAGAGGGGTCACCTTTGCACGTCCAACTGCCTTCAGACTTCTTCAAACGAGAGTGATGAATCCAGGGGGTCACCTCAGCTACCTTCACCGCTGTTGGAGTAGAGAGCAAGACGGTGTAAGGTCCACGCCACTTAGGTGCAAGTGGATCGCGTTTCCACTCTTTCACCCATACGCTATCGCCAGCCTGGAACTGATGAATCGGCTCGGCAATGCTGCACGGCGTGCGCTCGAGGGCCCACCTGTTAAGAGAAACAAAAACACGGGAGAGAGATTGCACTTGTCCCTGTGTCACATGGTCTCCTATTTGTTTAAGGTCAGCTGGAATATCCTGAACAAAGGAGGGCGGTCTCCCATACAGGAGCTCAAAAGGTGACAACTTAAGTCTTTTTGTGGGTGCACACCGAACACGAAACAGTGTTATGGGTAACACATCTACCCTTCTGAGACTTTAGACATATTAGTGGGCTTCTGGCATGCCCTGCGGATACCTTGCACAAGTGTCTGGCGGTAGGTGGTAAGTCTGGCCAGGTGAATTGCATTGTTTGGATCCCAATTAGGATCTTCCAAGGGAAAGTTATCTTGGAGATGACGGTCAATATTATAAATATTTCCCGCTCTGGCCTGCTCACGCAAATATATCTGTGCCTTTTCAATTATGTCTCTCCTTTCCTCAGTGGTGAACAGAGTATTTAGGAGCTGGCGACAATCTGTCCAAGTAGGGCTATGAGTATTTACTATTGAAGTCACCAAGTCCATCATAGCCTGAGGTTTTTCTGCAAAAGATGGGGTGTGTGTTTTCCAATTCATCAGATCTGTAGTTGTGAATGGAATATATTGCAGGGTCAAAGTTCGAGGTGGCCGTGGTCCGGGTTGCCCATTAACCAGCGCAGGCTCCTCAAGTGCATCAAATACTCTTCTAAGAGGGGCTACTACGTGATCTTTCTCTTCACTTTGCTCTAGGGGCCTCAAATCATAGGGGATGGTATCTGTCGCAAGGCGTTCTTTTAGCAGCTTTATACGCCTGGCTGTATTGCTTGCTGACCGAGCAAGGTCTCCCTGTAACTTCTGTAACATTTCTCTGGGACTTGGATGTACAGGGGTTTGGGGTGGGCAATCAGTTGTTCCACTAAAGGAGACTGTAGATGGAGGTCTATTAGGAGTCACAGGTGGAATAACCACTTCTGCTTGGGCTTTATTATAGAACTCCAATGCCTCCTGAAGATATTTATCATAATCTATCAAGGAATCAAACTCTGTGACTCCACTCCCATTATTCATTCCAGTTTCTTGCCTTGGGGTTACAACTGGTGGAGTGTTTGGATTAAGCTCCCTTCGATGTGGAGCATAGGGTGGAGGTGGAAGCACCTCTTCCTCTGGCCCCTCAAAAATGGGTTTGAGTTTATTTGGCAAGATTCCTTTCCTAGCTTCGGCTTTTACAGCCAATAATTTGCATCGTTTGACTTTGCATTCCCTTATCCATGGAGGATTTTTATTTAATGTGCTCAGCCAGGAATCTATATATGGAAATTGTTCTGGGCACCCTCCAGTTTCTTTGGCGATATCAGTCCAAAGTTTGCTTACTAAATTTATATCAAAGGTTCCCTGAGATGGCCATCCAGTAATTTGTTTTGGCCATTCTAGTTCACATAACGTTCTCAAGCGCTCTGGCGTCATTTTGACTCCATATGCCCCTGAGAAGGCTTTCTTAAAATTATTTAACATACACTCAAGAGGTGTATTTTCCCCCTTTGAACCCCCAACTCCCATTGTATGGCCCTGTGAAGTATCCACTCAGTCACTCACAGACGCGCTTCGTGGGTTTCCTTGCCTAGTGAAGTCGGCCTTACTAGGAACCGAAGTACTGCCCACTCCACACTCAGGTCAGCTACAGATTGCTCTGTACTTTCTCACACATACAATGCGCTGGATACTTCACCACACTCTACCTCCCAATCCTTCCCTTTCCCTACACCAGATCACCATCTGATGTACCCAACCACCTAGCGTACTCAGTTTCCCCTTACTGAGACGCAGAAGTTTGATCAAGACTTCTCTTCCTCCCAATTAATTGGAGGGCCAAAAATCCCTTTGTGCACTTACCCTTGGTTGGTTCCCTGTTTCCCCCGGTCCGTCGCCGCCAGTGAGCAGGGTATCAGACAGACGAGTCTTCTGCGTTCCCCCTGGAAAAAATTACCAGTGCGCGCTTTGGGTAAGCAGTTGTCCTCTCTCTTGTACCCTGCCCAGTAGGGCGAAGGGGCTGCGTTCCAGCAGACCACTTATCCGAGTCACGGCACCATAAAATGTAGCACCCTGCTTGTGGTTAACGCTTAGCTGGAATGAAATATTCAACGCAGCAATAGAGAAATTAAAATAGTAATTTATTTGTCAGACAAATAAATAAGAGGCTCAGTGGTACGTGGTTACCAAGCTCTGGCCTGGCCTCCTGCCATTCTGGCCAGCACTTATATTCCCTTAATCCAGCCCCCTTTGCTCCTCCTGTGGCTGCCTCTGTCCAATCAGCCTGGTTGAAATTCCTATTGGCTGTTTGCTAGAGCCAATCACAAAAGATACACCCACAAAAGATACACCCATTTCCTTGCCCTTATAAGGGAGACAAAGAGCTATATATATGACAAATAAGTAATAATATATCTTACATGGAATCTTAATTACCAGCTCACCTCTTGCCCTTCTTGCCCTATTGCCTTCTAAAACAGATGTTTAATCTTACATTTTTATGTTCAACAGATGTCAAGGATCTTGAGTTTCACATCAACATTGAAAGATTTCCTTCATTTAATGTTTCTAAACAAAATGCCTGACAACTATATATCAAGACTGCTTGGATGGCGTCTTCTGTCTGGCAGGGGGGGGGCTGGTGGCTGACTTAATTTCAGGATAAATACAACTCTTACAACCATATGAAATAAGAATCTAGCATTCCTTAAATCCTTTGCATAATTACATTTAAGCCAATATATTTAAGCTAATATATTTCATACATTTATCATAGGTAGCCTCTTAAAAGAATAAAGCTTCTCAAAGTGAAAAGGAAGGAACTCAATAAAACACAGCTTTTAAAAGAAGCCTCTTCAGTTTGCACCTCCCCCTTTCCCCCTCCTCTCCAGCCTCAAAATAAAATAGGAAGAAGCTGCTTCTTCTGCCAAGCCAGTTGCCTTTCCAACATTTAACACATTTTAACCTTTTTAACTCTCTTAGTTTAAGAAACAGCTTTAGAAAAAGACTTCCCCCAAAAATGTTCTCTTTCCAGCTAAATGTTTCTCCCCATTGCTCCTGGCCTTTTAACCTTAGAAAGAAGATCTGGCTCATTTTACTGGGAGGCACATTGGTATTATCTTCCCCATTCCTAATGGTGTTTTCTCAGCCTTGGGGCAGCATATGTAATTCTCCCTTTTTATGACTTTGAGAATTGTTTTTCTACTATAAATCAATGGGGCCCTTCTTGTCTTAGGAGGAAAAACATCTTGCCAAGGTTCTTTTAGGCAGCTGGTCTTTTGCCTGGCATGAAACATTTGAAAATCCTTTTTTTAAGCTCATTTTTAAATACAAGCTTTGATTGAAATATATAGAAGCTTTGATAAAAATGCAGGCTTATGATTAGATGCCTCAATGTGACGGTGGCGCAGCGGCAGCAGGAGGCCCCATTAGCTAAAGTGGTACCTCAGGTTAAGAACAGTTTCAGGTTAAGAACGCACCTCCAGAACGAATTAAGTTCTCAACCTGAGGTACCACTGTAGTGCAGAAAGCTTCTGCAGCCAATTGGAAGCCGCGCCTTGGTTTTTGAACGTTTTTGGAAGTCGAACTGACTTCTGGAACAGTTTCCATTCGAGAACCAGGAAGGCTGGTTGGCTAGTGTTCTCTTTACTCTCAATCATTTGAATGTTTCCATACAGGATCATCAATCTTATACTCGCCTCCAAAAGCATTTTCAGCAAAAAGAGATACTTCCAGCCCCACTGGTCCGTTATAAAATATTACCCTCCAACGAATGGAGTGAACCAGTAAAACTGATTACCTGGGGAAAGGGTTATGCTGCAGTTTCTACTCCACAGGGTGCTCGCTGGGTTCCCGCACGCTGCGTCCGCCTTTACCATGGCGTGGCAACAGGCCTTGCAGGATCCGATACTGCAGTTCGACCGTCAACTCCAGATCCTCCAGGATCCGACGCCCAGCCCCTCCAGGACTCGCAAGCGAGGAAATCGTAATGGACCAGTGGGGCCAAATAAAATCACTTTCACTTCAAGCTGAACAGCTTAGACAGGAAAAGCAACTAGAAGCAACCCCTGGAAATTTGCTTCTGTGCCTCATTTCTTGCCTTAATATAAATTCCATGATAGTGCTCATTCTCAGTGTTTTGTTTTTGCCCCTTTCTGCTTCTGCTCCTAATAGCGGTGGTTCCACACCAATAAATGTGTGGGAATCTTTTGCAAAAACCCTTAATGTTTCTTCTTTTTGCCTAACCCAGCAGGTATCAATAGGTGAAATTCTTGGCTCCTGCCTTATCCCTGTTTGTCATGACCCTCTTGACGTGCAAAATGATACCTGGTTTTGTTCATCCCTACCCCAAAATGATTCTCTCCGCACCCTCGGTTATTCCGGTTACCATAACTGGGGTAACCAAGTGCGCCGCCGCCCATCTCTAGCCATCGATTTGTTGACCCCATACGTGGCTTCTTTTAATGTCACTTGTGCCCGTATGGTCAATTGCACAAAAACCAACTGTGTGAAGATGGGTAAGGATAATTTTAATTGCTCTAATTATGTAAATATTTCCTATGTATATAAATACACAGCGCTGCCTGAAGGCTGGTTTTGGTCGTGCCCAAGCTATACATTCAATTATATTCCAGCAAACATCAGCCATGGCACGCCCTGCTGCTTAAGCCGTTTGTCTATCATTTTACCCGAAAAGCATCATTTGTCCCGCCCTAGATATCGCCGCTCTGTGGAATTAACTAACGATTGTGATGATTCTGTTTCTCTCCCTAGCAGATCTGAATATATCTCTCTAGCTGTCTCTCTTTTAGGAGTCCCTGGATTGGCTGTACGAAATAGCAGGAATATTAACTCTTTAGCTTGCTCCGCAGCAAAAGCCTTGAATTCTACTTCACAAGCTCTTCACCTTTTGAATAAAGAACAGAGTGAATTGCGTCACGGACTCTTACAAAACCATGCTGCAATTGATTATTTATTAATGCTTCATCATTATGGTTGTGAACAAGTAAATGATATGTGTTGTTTCAATATTACTGATAATTCCAAAGCTATTCATACGCAAATCACTCATTTGCAAAACCTCACACACCATATTAAACAGGACGTTGGATTTTCTGGCCTCTGGGAGTCGTTTACCCAGTGGCTCACTGGTTGGTTGCCAAATCTGAATTGGCTTCGTAATCTTTTTCAATATGTTATTGTCGTAATATGTGTATTAATTTTGCTATGTTGCTTCATCCAATGCATTCCTGGTCCCATGCGCCTTTGGTCTCAGTGTTTCTCTCCTCCTTTGCCACCCAATAAAATTATTGCTGCCTACTTTGCGAAGTGGCAGCACCAACAGTAAACAACATAATAGGGGGATATGGGCGGACTTATTTCAGGTATGCGCTGGCAAACCACGTATCCCGAGGTATTTTCGTCCCATTCACCCTGAACTCATATTGCAACATCGGTGGGCAGACTTATTTCGGGCATGCGCTGGCAAACCAGGCATCCTGAAGTACTTTTGTCCCACTCACCTTTAAATAAAAAAGAAAAGGGGGAGATGAAGGAAAGTTTTGTTTCTGCACATCAGAAAACATTGCATTCTGACTCGTTCTTAGTCTGACCTGTTCTTAGTGCTTGGTTGACCACATTTACAAATGAATGCTGTATATTAATCACTGAGTAATTGTTTAAGTCTTGCCATATTAATCACTAGTAATAGTTTAACAAGGAGGCTTTCATGCCTGCCCAATTCTGTGTTCCCTTCCCCAGCCTTTGGTCTATTGATGATTAATGCCTATATGCAACAACCCTTGTATTGTATTTGTGTTGACCAATCAGCAACAAGCACATATGTGGCAATGCTGTAATATTCAATAAAAGAGACTCCTCGAGACATGCTCGAGAGGATGCCTCCCAGATGACACCTGCTATTCGTCTGTCGTTTATTCCAACCCAACAAGGTATGACTGTATAGTTCCCAGGATTCTTTGGGGGAAGCCGTCTGTTTTAAAGTGGGATGGTTCTACGACTATGTTTCTCTTCATCTGTGCTCTCTGCCTCCCAAGGGACCGTTGTGTTCCGCAGCTAAGTGCTGGAGGCACATCCGAGCGAGTGCAAGTGTTTATATTTTCAACATACAAAAAAAGTTGAGGAACAGCCGTTGCTGTTTCTTCCATCCCAGTAGTCCAGTCCCACAGTGTGTCCTGACACCTGATTTGCACCAAGCTGCTGTCTGCTCAAATTAAGTCTGTCTGCATGATGCTTCTTGCACTCCATCATCAGACCATTAGGATCTGATGATGACAAGGAGTGGGCAGAAGGCAGATCGGGATCTGCTGGCAGAGCACAGGGTGAGTTGAAGTACTTGTAGGACAAAAAGATTAACAGTAGCAAGAAGGAAAAGGCCTCTGTTGCCCTTGCCCTTTCTACAGTGGTGCCTCGCAAGACGAAATTAATCCGTTCCGTGAGGCTCTTCGTCTAGCGGTTTTTTCGTCTTGCGAAGCAAGCCCATTGACAGCTTAGCGGATTAGTGCTATTAGCGGCTTTTAGCGGATCAGCCGATAAGCGGCTTAGGGCTTAGGAAAAGGGGGAAAAAGGGGAAAAAAACCACAGGAACTCGCAAGACATTTTCGTCTTGTGAAGCAAGCCCCTAGGGAAATTCATTTTGCGAAGCGCCTCCAAAACGGAAAACCCTTTCGTCTAGCGGGTTTTCCGTCTTGCGAGGCATTCGTCTTGCGGGGCACCACTGTAAATTAGGTTGCTGAAACAAAGAAAGCCTGGGGGGAAACCAGGAGTGGATTTCTGTGTGGAAAGTCTGTGAGGTCAGTTCTGGATCTAAAAACAAATGGCTGGACTGATTATAGGAAGGGGGGGTTCAGTTTGCATTTAAAAGTGAGCTTGCCTAATTTGCACTTTCTGAAATGATCATAAAGGTAAAGGTAAAGGGACCCCTGACCATTAGGTCCAGTCATGGCTGACTCTGGGGTTGTGGCGTTCATCTCGCTTTATTGGCCGAGGGAGCTGGCATACAGCTTCTGGGTCATGTGGCCAGCATGACTAAGCCACTTCTGGCGAACCAGAGCAGCGCACGGAAACGCTGTTTACCTTCCCGCCGGAGCGGTACCTATTTATCTACTTGCACTTTTACATGCTTTCGAACTGGCAGGAGCTGGGACCGAGCAACGGGAGCTCACCCCGTTGTGGGGATTCGAACTGCCGACCTTCTGATTGGCAAGTCTTAGGCTCTGTTGTTTAACCCACAGCACCACCCACATCCCTCTGAAATGATCATAGAATTATTTAATTATAGGGGGTCATCTAGTCCAACCCCTTGCAATACAGGAATCTTTTTGCCCAATGTGGGGCTTGAACCCACAACCTTGAGATTGATTAAGAATCTCATGCTCTACCAACTGAGATATCCCAGAAAGGCAATGAGATTGGCACACATTCCAACTGTTTCTCCAAATGGTCATGTTTTTAAGTGTGTGTTCATGATAATGGAAACAGAATATCTGGGATCATTTCCTAGTATAATTCATTACCTCAAACAAAAATACAGCATATTTGGGGGTGAGACGCAAACCAAAGCCATCCTTTTAAAGTTACACTTCTCCAAATTTATGGTGCAGCCCTCCAGCGAATTAATATGTACAAAAATGCATATACAAGGGCAGTGTGCCTAAAATGCATATGTTAGTGAAAATAACATACAGAATGATGCATTTTATTAAGGGATATTGCCTTGGCAAAATGACTGTTGAATCCCTTATAGCCATGCCTGGTCACTGGGGTCTTCAGGCAGGGGTACCAACTTGAATAAAATATGGGGGAAGGTAGGTAAGCCCCACCCCGCATAATCACAAAACACGATGCATGTGTACCATTTGAATGGAAATGCCCATCAACTCAATTTTTTATGGGGGGGATTGTTGAAAGGAGCTCTACCCCTAGGGGAAGTCAATGGTCCCCAATGAATTGGGTGCATGGTTGTACCCACCAGGAGCTGTGAATTTAGTACTGTGGGGCCAATTTTATGGAACTCCCTTCCTGTTCAGGCCAGAAAGATGCATCTAGTAAATGCGATATAACCAGCTTCATATAACCAACATGCTTAAGTCTAATTAATGCATGAATTGGTTAATACCATAGAGTAAGTTGTCCTGCCAGGCTTAGCTAAGCCCACCTTCCCTCACCTTGGGAGAAGCAAGGTAATCAAGGCTTTGTTCTCCAGTCTACCTGAGAAGCTCAACGTTTGAACCACATGGTTCTCACAAGCCGCTCTTGAGTTCCTATACATGGGTGTAGCCAGGCTTTATGTTTTTTTTTGGGGGGGGGAGCAGAACCTCAGTTAGTTAAGTACAGTGGTACCTCAGGTTACAGACGCTTCAGGTTACAGACGCTTCCGTTACAGATTCCACTAACCCAGAAATAGTACCTCGGATTATGAACTTTGCTTCAGGATGAGAACAGAAATCGTGCTCCGGCAGCATGCCAGCAGCGGGAGGCCGCTAAAGTGTATTAGCTAAAGTGTAACCTCAGGTTAAGAACAGTTTCAGGTTAAGAACGCACCTCCAGAACGAATTAAATTCTTAACCCGAGGTACCACTTTATTGATTTACTTGATTTGGGGTCCAGCTGCCCCCCTGCCCCTCCTTGGCTACGCCCATGTCCTTATACCAATAACTTAGGAACTTTCACCACTTTGTAACTAAACTAAGTTTTACTGCCTGTGCAACTTTTCTGACAGATGTGTGGAAAAGCACATGAATCTGACCATTGGAGAGTTTGTAAGTAAAAAAAAATATAACTCCACAAATGTGTGGTCTTTTTCTGTGCTAGTAGAAAAGGGAAACTTGGAAAGGAACTTGGAAAGTCATATTTTAAAGGTCTAAGAGCCTATATTTCCATGCTCTACTTTGTAGCACATTTTGTGATTTTAAATCTCTGCTGGAGTTCTCTCATGAAAGAGTAATTGCACCAAACTTGGATCTTGGCATCCAGGAATTCTCCTTTCTATATTTCCCCCCTGAGCCAACACTAATTATTATTATTATTATTATTATTATTATTATTATTATTATTACTACTACTATTCCAGCAGGCATCATACACTTATAACTGATAATTAGTTTTTTGCATTGCATCTTTGTAAATAGCCTAAAGGTTATTGTAGTTAAGCAGTATTTAAATTCTTTAAAACAAAAAGTAAATAAAAGGAATATAGGATGCAGTGTTTATGTGTGTGAAGCCTAAGTGCAGAGAAGCCTAATGGTGGGATCATGTTGCATCTGGTTCTGGTTGGTGGACCTCAAAGATTCATAGAATAGAATCACAGAGTCTTTGCAGGGGGTTGGACTAGATGCCCCGTGGGTCCCTTCCAACTCCATGATTCTAGTAAAAATAAATAAAATCAAAAGCAGATCCATTTTTCCTGAACGCTGCCCAGCTCTGCAGACAAAGGCTTTCCCATTGTGTTCTGCCTCCCCACTTTATTCCCCGTTCCCCTTTCTTATTCATACTGTTTTGAAGAAGATCTGGGGAATTCAAAAGCCTGCCCTCTACTTCGTGACTTTCTAATTAATCACTTTGTCTGTTTACTGGAAGGTCCCTGGGCAAGTTACATTAATATAATCATGCAATTAAAAACAGGTTAACAAGTCAAAACAGTTTACAGCAGCACGGTATTAGGTTAAACAAAAGAGAAGAGGTGGGACCCACAAAAATTCCTTAACATGTCAAAGGCCGGGGCTAAGAGGTGTGGATCCAGCATATGGCAGGTGCTGAATAATGATGGCAACAGACACACCTCTGTGAGGAGGGAGTCTCGCAATTTATGGGTTAGAGCAGAAAAAAAGCTCTCTTCCACGCTGCCATTCCCTGTATTTCTGTGGGTGGTGGAATTAACCACAAATTCTACGCTCCTCCAATCTCAGAGGCACTATATGCCTCTGAATGCCAGTTGTGAGTCGAGGCCCCACCCCGGCTAGGAGATAAAATAAGACACATGGACACAAGTATTTAAGTTAATGGGCTAAAAAAGGCCACAACTTTATTGGTTTCAGAATGTGAGTGGGATTGGCTTAGGACATGGGTAGGCAAACTAAGGCCTGGGGGCCGGATCCGGCCCAATCGCCTTCTCAATCCGGCCCATGGACAGTCCGGGAATCAGCGTGTTTTTAAATGAGTAGAATGTGTGCTTTTATTTAAAATGTATCTCTGGGTTATTTGTGGGGCATAGGAATTAATTCATTTTTTCAAAATATAGTCCGGCCCCCCACAAGGTCTGAGGGACAGTGGACCAGCCCTCTGCTGAAAAAGTTTGCTGACCCCTGAATCTAAATCCTCAGAGAGGGAGGGAATGCCTATCTCCGTTACTGAATGATGAAAGGAGAAGATACAAATGGATTAAAATAAATGAATGAGAAATAAAATAAATAGCTCTGAGTTGTTGGCAATCACCACCACCACCAATGAATTCATGCTATTTTAATTGCCTCCCTCCCCAACAAGCCCATTGATGGGTGCTGAAAGATTTAGGAACTTTTTGAAGAACCGAGGTCTGAGGGACAGTGGACGGGCCACAGCTGAAAAAGTTTGCTGAGCCCTGGCTTAGGAATTGGATCGAACAGACTATACTTGACTCCTGCCCGCTCTGCTGGGAGTCACACAGGGGTTAACAACCTGTGGGGGGTGTTGTTGATGCAAATCAACTGGAAACTTCCCCCTAGAGTCATTGGGGGTCGAGCCATGGTCCTAGCCACCACCAGGGCATCGGGCAGGAACCATGACTGCCGGATTCCTTTAACGGAATACCCTTCAAGGGGAGGGGTAGGTGATGGCCACAACCCCCCCGACACACAACGCAAGTAACTCTTTTCGGTATTTCTGGGTTGCCGCGGGACGCAACCTGAAAAGACGTAACCTGAACCGAACATAACAAGAGGTATGACTGTATTACCTTACATGTCCACCACATATGGTAGAAGTTGCCTTTTTTTCCTTTACATTTTCAGCAGATATTTGTACTTGTCATACATTTTTGCTAACTTACTGGGAGTCAAATGCCACAGGTACATCATTTCCATATAATGTTCTTTCAGTGTACAACATGCCGAGATTGATAATGCATTTTGTAACAAGATGTTCAGTTAGCATCACTTGTGCTTACATCCTAAACCTAGAAGAAAAACTCATGGATGTCAGGAACGTCACACACACCAAAGGAGTCTGGAGGAAGGCAGAAAACCTGACACCTGGGTGAGAAAGGGTGATGGAGGCACGATCTGTGGATGTTCAGCACCTCTGCTTCCCCTTCATCTTCTTCCCCCTTCTCCTCTCCTCCCTTTCCTTTTCATGCACTGCTCATTAAATCACCATTAACTTAGAGAGCCTTTGTGCACATTGCCTCATCCCATCGCTATGGCATCTGGATTCGGCAGCATCTGGAGTCTCGATGCAGATGTTTGGTTGCCCCGGCAACCGACGGGCTGGTTGGTAAACAAATGCAAGCGGTGTGGCGGGGGGGGGGGGAGAGCTTTTCCTTCCTTCCTATCATCTTTCCTTCCCTTTTGCAGCAAAACAAACTCAAAGTCCCCGTTTCCCGGCAGAGCTCTTGGCTTTGAAAGGAATGGCAACAGCGTCCAGAGTTGCAGAAGTAGCGGGGTGGACGGGGATGGGTGTCAGATAGGAGGAAGCCAAGACTCCTGGCTTTATGGAACGGGAATCAAATTGAGAGGGTGGGGTGTGCGTGTTTAAAAAAAGGAGAATTTGTAATGCATGGCTTCTGAGTTCTCCACACCCTTTGTCACAGTGTGTACAACCAGCTACCAGGCTATGCTTCATTTCTGCAAGTTTTCATAGAACTGCAGAGTTGGAAGAGAACCAAACGGTCATCTCCTCCAATCCCCTGCAGTGCAGAAATGTTTTGTCCTCCTCACTTTTGGGTCCCCCCATAGGTCCGTATAGTTAAAGCTATGGTTTTCCCATTAGTGATATATGGAAGTGAGAGCTGGACCATAAAGAAGGCTGATCGCCAAAGAATTGATGCTTTTGAATTCTGGTGCTGGAGGAGACTCTTGAGAGTCCCATGGACTGCAAGAAGATCAAACCTCTCCATTCTTAAGGAAATCAGCCCTGAGTGCTCACTGGAAGTACAGATCGTGAAGCTGAGGCTCCAATACTTTGGCCACCTCATGAGAAGAGAAGACTCCCTGGAAAAGACCCTGATGTTGGGAAAGATGGAGGGCACAAGGAGAAGGGGACGACAGAGGACGAGATGGTTGGACAGTGGAACTTTCTTTATGTATGCAACAACAGCAGCAAGAATACTCATCGCGAAGTATTGGAAGACACAAGATTTACCCACCCGGGAAGAATGGCAGATGAAGTTGATGGACTATATGGAATTGGCGGAAATGACTGGCAGAATCCGAGACCAGGGAGAAGAGTCGGTGGAAGAAGATAGGAAAAATTTTAAAGATTATTTACAGAAATATTGTAAAATTAATGAGCTTTAGTAAAATGGTGGAATGAAGTTATATGGCTTTGGCAGAAATGTTATAAGGAACTAGGTACAGATAGATTGTTAATGTATTAAAGGGGAAAAAAACAAGGTTAGAATATGTTAAGATTAATTACAGGACAGAAAACAGAGGAAGATGGAAAGGAATTGCTGAAACAGTTAATTGAAGTGGAATACAAAAAGGGAGGTGTGAGGAAGTCAATGAAACAAGTGAATGAAAGCTAATATTGAAAATATTGGAAGTGTTTTTAATTGTTTTTGTTTTGTTTTGTTAATTCAATGTTCTATGTAGTGTTTTTGTTTTTGTATTGTATTATATTGATTTGTTTAATTCTTTTTCTTTCTTTCTGTAATCTTTAAATTCTTAATAAATATTATTAAAAAGAAAAAGAAAAAAAGATATGGTTGTTCTTGAAGCTACCAGCATGAGTTTGACCAAACTGTGGGAGGCAGTGGAAGACAGGAGTGCCTGGTATGCTCTGGTCCATGGGGTCATGAAGAGTCAGACATGACTAAACGACTAAACAACAACATAGACTGGTGGGTCTTTTCTGTCTCTTTCCCTTGTCAGCGTCGAAGCTGAATCCTAAAAGACAGAGGTGTTCTATGTCCTGACTCGAGTTCTCAGGCCTCCTCTTGAAGGAACAGGCCTCTCGTTTGAGAGGTGCTCCTGGATCTAACACAGTCTCTGGAGGTTCAGGTGGCCACGGGGTGCCCTGTCCTAACTCCCTCATGCTCACCACCTACAGCCCTTTGTGGAAAGAAGTGGCTTGGCTGCTGTACTCCATTCTCTGATAACTTCTAGACTGGATTACTGCAACATGCTTCTACCTGGAGCTGCCCTTGAAGACGACTCAGAAACTTCAGTTGGTCCAGATCACCAGAATTCCCTTTAGAATTCATATAAACAAATTTTTGATCCCTTGATTCTACCTGAAAGACCACCTCTTTCCCTGCACAACTTCTCAGGTGTTAAGATCGACAGAGGAAGCACTCTTGGTAGTTCCACTGTCCTCAGATGTTCAGGGTCTTCTAAAAGTCAAATAGTTGTTTATTTCCTTGACATCTGATGGGAGGGCGTTCCACAGGGCGGAGGGCTTCACCACCGAGAAGGCCCTCTGCCTGGTTGCCTGTAACCTCACTTCTTGCAGGGAGGGAACCGCCAGAAGGTTCTAGGTGCTGGACCTCAGTGTCTGGGCTGAACAATGGGGGTGGAGATGCATCTTCAGGTATACTGGGCCGAGGCTATTTAACAAAATGTATAGGGTGGTATGCAGTGGAAATCCTACTCCTAGTAAACCCATCAAGATAGATAAACATAACTTAGAGGCATTAATTTCAATGGGTCTACTCTGAGTAACAGCTAGTTGAATACAACCCATATACCCACTTGACTGTAATACAGTGGTACCTCGGGTTACATATGCTTCAGGTTACATATGCTTCAGGTTACAGACTCCGCTAACTCAGAAATAGTACCTCAGGTTAAGAACTTTGCTTCAGGATGAGAACAGAAATCGTGCTCCAGCTGCGCAGCGGCAGCAGGAGGCCCCATTAGCTAAAGTGGTTCTTCAGGTTAAGAACAGTTTCAAGTTAAGAACAGACCTCCGGAACGAATTAAGTACTTAACCCGAGGTACCACTGTAAAGCCTCTTAGCAGCTTACACACACACTCTCTCTCTCTATCTATATATATGAATGACAGTTAAAAACAGGTATGCAAAAACATTCAAAAGATCATTACAATTACGTACCAAACATTCTTCATGTCTGCATAGGCTTGCCTCAATAAGAATGTTTAAGCAGGTGCTAAAAATAGTTCAGCAATGCAGGGATCTCAGCTAAAGCGTTCATGACAAAGGGCCACCCAATCTCTGCAAGGAAGGAGAGGCCACAACTTTCAGAGGAAGACTGTTCCCTCGGTATGCAAAGTTGCAGCATTTCCATGGGAAGTTTTTGGATACTCACTGATTGGAGATGAAGCAGGATGTCCGCCCCAAAACATTTGCAGTGAAAGCGGAATCATGTGTCACTGCCCTAATATCATATTGAGCACAAATAATCGCAAACGCGCCATAGAAAGGACACCTGAAGCATTTTGGAGTAGTGCTGGGTCAAGACACAAGAAGTTTCAGTCCAAATTCAAGATGGGATAAAAACGAGGTGTGTTTGTGTGTGTGAAACTGCCTTCTTGCTTCTGTCTTTCTGGGGTAGAGGGGTGACTTTTCCAAGAATGACCCAGTCCTAGAATGCCAGCACATACTTCACAAGCAAACACACCCTTCATGCACAAACACACAAACACAGACAGATACAGGACATTCTGTTTATGTATGTTCTGAGTGGCTGCAAGGAGAGTGAAGCTGAATTCAGATTTGCCTCCCAGGCTAAAGCAGGTCAGCTGATACTATTGTATAGCACCAGGTGATTGACAGATGGGCGCAGCTGCTCACCTGCAAAACATGGCCTGTGGAACTGTGTAGAGATAAGGATTTGGCCTGTTGCCTGGATTCGGTCCTCTCCCGATCCCTGCTTTAACTGAAATCGACTTCCCTCCTGCTCCCACTTGTTGAGTCTCGTCCAGCCCTCTGGAGCAACAGAGAAGAGGGCTTCTCCATGATGTTCCTTCAGATACTTGGAAACACTATCATGCCTCTGCCCAACTGTCTCTCCTAAAGGCTAAACATAGCCAGCTTCTTCCATTGTTCTTCATAGGTAGAGAGAGATGGGTGAACCTGCCAATTTCAGTTTCTCCCATGTTTTCATTTTTCCAGTCATAAATTCGGTCCTCTGCATTTCCAAATCAACGTGCAAATATTTTTGGGAGGGGAAAAAAGCCCTCAGGAAAATTAATCAGAATTTTAGTGCACATGTTTTTGCAAAGCAGTTTCCCCAAATATGTGTTTTGGTACATTATTTTCACTAACATATTTATACTTATGCAAACTTATAACTCCAACATGTGCATTTTTCTACACATAACTTGGCTGGAGAACTGAGTCACAAAATTGAGAGAAGTGCACATTTCAAAGGCGGTTGGGCTGAGAGGAAGTGATTGGCCTAAGGTAACTCAGTGAGCCTCATGGCTGAGTAGGCATTCGAACCTTGGTTTCCCAGATCTTAGTCCAACACTCTAAGCAGAAAGCCAGTGTGCCATAATACTTAGAGTGTTGGACTATGACCTGGAAGACCAGTGTTCGAATCCCCACTTGGCCATGAAGCTCAGTAGGTGACTTTGGGCAAGTCATAATCTCTTAACCTATCCTACCTTACAGACAAACCTAGACAGCATCTTAAAAAGTAGAGACATCACCTTTTCGACAAAGGTCCGTATAGTAAAAGCTATGGTTTTCCCAGTAGTGATGTATGGAAGTGAGAGCCGGACGATAAAGAAGGCTGATCGCCGAAGAATTGATGCTTTTGAATTATGGTGCTGGAGGAGACTCTTGAGAGTCCCATGGACTGCAAGAAGACCAAACCTATCCATTCTTAAGGAAATCAGCTCTGAGTTCTCACTGGAAGGACAGATTGTGAAGCTGAGGCTCCAATACTTTGGCCACCTGATGAGAGGAGAAGACTCCCTGGAAAAGACACTGATGGGAAAGATTGAGGGCACAAGGAGAAGGGGACGACAGTGGACAAGATGCTTGGACAGTGTTCTTGAAGCTACCAGCATGAGTTTGACCAAACTGCGGGAGGCAGTGGAAGACAGGTGTGCCTGGCGTGCTCAGGTCCATGGGGTCACGAAGAGTTGGACACGACTAAACGACTAAACAACAACAACAACCACCTCACAGAGTTGTTGTGAGGATGAACTGGGGAGGAGGAGAACCACAGTGGTATCTTTGAGCTCCTTGGAAGGCAAAGGTGGTATATTTATGTAATAAATAAATAAATACACCACACTGGCATGACACAGAGAAGCAATGGGCATTCTCATTTGTGGGTTATGCACACCTTCAGCTCACAAAAGATACGCCCTGTTGCGACTTATGGAAGTTAGCAGGCTGCCTTATGCCGAGTGATGCCATTGGTCCATCTAGTTCAGTACTGTCCACACCGATTGGCAGTGGCCCTCCAATCGGTGTGGACAGTACTGAACTAGATGGACCAATGGCATCACTCGGCATAAGGGGTTGACTCTGGGACCCTTTGCATGCAAACTGGAGGCCCTGGCCACTGAGCTATGGCCGTCCCATAAATTCTGGGCTTGACGGATCAGTGGCGTGGCTTGTGCTTTTGTCCCTTCAGATGGTCTGGATGTTCCCAACCCGTGAGGAAAATGCCAACCTCTGGGCTCTGTTCTTTCCATGCGCAGGGTGCAGGGCTTTCTTTACCTTGCCATCAGCACCTTCCTCTGCCAGGCTGCGAAGTCTTTGCCACTGGCCAGGCAGGGATATTTCCCCTGTGATCTAATTCTGTGTTGTTTTCACCAGCGATCCCCAGGGCGGAGGTGGCAAGAGAGCCTTCTCTTCCAGAAGAGGCTTAGTCGTTTGCCAGCCCATGGCCAGGAAACTCTGAGAGCTGAAGCTTCTGTCTCCTGGGTGGCCTTCAGCTGCTTTGTCAAATGGGCTCAGGCAGCTGCATGTGCTCAATCCACGTGCCTAGTCTGCTTCCATGAGATGGAGTGGTGAAGAACCTTGGGTCCAAGGACTGGATGTGGCCCTGCAGGCCTCTCTCTCTGGCTCTCAGATCCCTTCCCAGGAAACTCCTCCTCCCTAAGCCACAACCCTTATTCTCAGGCCACACCCCTCTGTGCCCTTCCTAACTGCTTTTGCCTGGCTGGACTCTGTCCTTGGATTGTGATAATGCCCCTTGCTTGACCAGTTGTTGGAGCAGATGATATGGCGGAGCAGAGGCACGGATCTGTCCTCTCAGCAGGTGATTTGCTACTGCTTACCAAGAGGGAGGGATGGCAGGGAGGCTGGATTGAAGATTAAATCTGTAAATTAAAATTTAATCCTCCTATGCCTTGTGTGTGGGGAGAAATATGAGAGTAAACAGACTGTGAAGCCCTTTTAGCAGAGTAAAAACACATACACATTGGCAGCTTGCTGGAAACTTGGAATTAGGCAATTACACCTTTTATCTGTGTCAACAACAACAACAACAACAACAACAACAACAACAACGTGCCTCAGGCTGGGTTTTAGCATAGACCACATGTTTTAGCAAAAATTAAAAGGTTTACTTACATTTCAATGCAGGCAGAAAATTATTCTATGTAGTATTCAGTTAAAAATGCTTCTTGGTTACAAAATACAAAATTAGTTTTGAAAATGGAGTCTGGGCTCTGAGCAGAGCTCAGGCATGTATGTCTACTCACATCGCTGGGTTGAAAGAAGTGAGAGATTGAGGGAAGGAGGAAGGAGAAAAGATTAAGATCCTTTGTCCTATTTCCTGCTGCAGGAAATAGAGAATATTATGTTGTAGAGATTTGTCTTCGCTAAGAATACAGGAGTCTTAACCCCTTTATATTTAGTAAACATAGCTGTCATTTTGATTGCAGATTTTCCACAGTTGGCATGGTGCAGATGCACTGGCAGAACCATTCCAGTATCCCTGCTGTTGCATTTGCACTGCACCAACCTACATTGCCCTTACGCCCACAAACACACCCCAGGGTCCCAAGGCTGTTCAAGCTTCCCATTGGCTGCTATTTGTGTAACCAAAGGAGTGCAGGCTAATTGTGTCTGTGCAACTAACATGTTGAGTTGGGCCCCAAGTCTGCTTTCTGCTTACGACGTGCTGTGGTTGTCTGGTCCAACACATTTTGCTGCCTGAGGCAAAAGGCAAAATGGTGTTCCTTCCTTTCCACATACAGAAGCAAACCAGACTGAGAGATGCTATTTGCTTTCTCTTGGTTTTCATTTATTTTTTGGTATTATGAATTATGGTTTGTGTTTTATTATGTAAACTTGGTTGCATGGGTGGTAGTAGTGAATAAATGGATAAAAATGGAACATTATTTCAACAGTGGTGATGTGACAACATCCAGTGCGCACGCCTCCCCCCCTCCCCAAAATGTAGTCAGCAGGCTAGTGTGGCACATATAGCTCAATCCCCCAATATATTGTATCCCCTGCCTTATCTTCAGCATCCACTGCCTAAGAAAGCTGCCTGATTCTACCTAATGATAGAGCCGGGCCCAATAGTCTCTATTGGCTTACTATTTTTATACTACAGCACTGGATGAAATGGGCCATGGGTCTGATTCAGTATGCAGCTTTATGTGTTGACAAGTGTATCCTCCTGAAAGTTGAAGAGCCATGAAATCCCAGACAAGTATTGATCGATGTCTGAGAAATGAGGTTCCACAAAATTGTCTCCCTTTAGTTGGCAAATGTATTAAGAGCAGCCAAAACGTTGCTCACCGTGAAATGGCGGCCTGCTCAAATCCCCATGGTTCAGCAAGGGTGTGGTACAACGGCAAAAGTTACGGAATTAGTGAAATTAAGAGATGAGAGACCGGAAAAAAGAGCAAATGGGAAAGACAGGGTTGTATGAAGCTGAAGTTTAATTTGGAATTATCCAAGTTTAGAAAAAAGTTTGATTGTGAGTGGGATGGTGAGTGGGAACTCTGAGAGAATAAATGATTCATATGACCTGTTGATACTAAATTCATGAATATATTTGATTCTTTGTAATACTGACCAGCTTAAAATGTTTTATTATAGATTTGATATATGTGCTGGAAGCTGCCCAGAGTGGCTGGGGAAATCCAGCCAGATGGACGGGGTATTATTATTATTATTATTGTTATTATTAATTGATGAGTGTGGACCTGAAGGAGCATAATAATATATCGTTCTGATTTTAAATATGATGGCTGTATTATATGTTGTGGTTTGCATCCTGTATCAACCATACTCAAAGTAAACCCACTGAAATTCATAGCTGTGAACTAACTTTGGCATTGTCAAGCTGAAATGTGTGCAGAGGAGGGCAACCAAGATGAGCAAGCGCCTGGGAACCAAGCGTTATGAGGAGCGTTTGAAGGAGCTGGGTGTGTTTAGCCTGGAAAAGAGAAGACTGAGAGGAGATAGGATAGCTGTCTTCAAATATCTCAAGGGCTGCCACATGGAGGAGGGAGCAAGCTTGTTTTGACAACCATATGTCAGGAGTGCTCTGATGGTGTTTCCTGCTTGGCAGGGGGTTGGACTCGATGGCCCTTGTGGTCTCTTCCAACTCTATGATTCTATGATTCTATTCTATGATTCCTGCTCTGGAGGGAAGGAGCTGAACCAAGGGCTTCAAGTTACAAGGAAGGAGACTCCAACTAAACATCATGAAGAAAAGGGTCCCCTCGGGAGGTGGCGGACACTCCTTCCTCACGAGCAAAGGTTGCATCTGTCTTGAGTGCTTTAGTTGATACAGTGATATCTCAGGTTACATACACTTCAGGTTACAGACTCCGCTAACCCAGAAATAGTGCTTCAGGTTAAGAACTTTGCTTCAGGATGAGAACAGAAATCGGGCTCCGGCGGCGTGGCAGCAGCAGGAGGCCCCATTAGCTAAAGTGGTGCTTCAGGTTAAGAACAGTTTCAGCTTAAGAACAGATCTCCAGAACGAAACAAGTTCTTAACCTGAAGTACCACTGTATTCCTCCCTCAGGGTCTCTTCCAGCTCTATAATTCCATGATTCTCTGATTCTTAAGTCTGATGATTTCGGTGGGGAAACCAAGCACAACTAAGTTGGCAATCACCTTACACGTTTGTTGTTATGTAACTTTTATTACGTAAAGCTTTCAAGGGGTGGGGGGTGGGGGACAGAACAGCGAAGTTTAGAAAAAAGCTTGATTGCGAGTGGGATGGTGAGTGGGAACTCCTGACGGTGTCTGGGTGACGGATCATAGCAAGATTACATGTCCTCTTAAACGAATGAACAGCTCAGGCAAGTGGGTTCCAAAGCAGTTTAACAGCAGCAGAAAGCCGCCCCCACCTCAGATCCCGAGGAGATTCAAAATATTTACCTCAGAAGCGCACGCAAGTTCCCTCTAATGCAGAAACCACCTTTGACATGGGAGATGCTGGAAAGTAGGGGTTGATATTTTCAGGCCAGGGGGCACATTTTGTATTTTGAGGATGAGTCTTAGGTGCCAGTCACAAAATGGCTGTCATCAAGGGGCATGACATCGCACAAATTGGATGATGATAGCATTCATCGGGGGGGGGGCAGTTGGATAAGCTGCAACCCCCAGATTCCCAGGTATCTTTTTTTTAAAAAAAAAAAAATTGAATTTAGTTTACAGTCGCACCTCAGAAGTCGAACACCTTGCGAGTCAAACGTTTTGGCTCCCGAGCGCCTCAAACTTGGAAGTGAGTGTTCCAGTTTGTGAAAGTTCTTTTGAACCTGAAAGTCTGGTATGGCTTCTGCGGCTTCTGCAGGAGCTTCCTGCAGCCAATCGGAAGCCGCACCTTGGTTTCCGAACTTTTTGGAAGTCGAACAGACTTCCACAGTGGAGGAGCCAGTGTGGTGTAGTGGTTAAGAGCGGTAGTCTCGTAATCCTGGGTAACCGGGTTCGCGTCTCCGCTCCTCCACCTGCAGCTGCTGGGTGACCTTGGGCCAGTCACACTTCTCTGAAGTCTCTCAGCCCCACTCACCTCACAGAGTGTTTGTTGTGGGGGAGGAAGGGAAAGGAGAATGTTAGCCGCTTTGAGACTCCTTCGGGTAGTGATAAAGCAGAATATTAATTCCAAACCTCCTCCTCCTCTTCTTCTTCTTCTTCTTCTTCTTCTTCTTCTTCTTCTTCTTCTTCTTCTGAGGTACGACTGGTAGAACCTGAAATGTGAAAGGGAAATCTACAGACACTATTCTCAGTTTTTGGGTGAGAAATTAGCCTTCTTCCTGCAGATGCCTAGGGACAGGACTGCAGAATGATGTAGGTTCGACTCCACCCCACCCATCATCTTCTCCATCAATGGGCGGAAAGGCACCCACACCAGCCATTGTCGCAGTCATTCACAGAAAAAACCTCTGTGCCTCTCCTCTTTCAGAATAGAAGGCAGGCTGGCTATCCAATCTTGGTACAGTGGTGCCTTGGGTTACAGACGCTTCAGGTTACAGACTCTGCTAACCCAGAAATACTACCTCGGGTTAAGAACTTTGCTTCAGGATGAGAACAGAAATCGTGCAGCGATGGCGCAGCGGCAGCAGGAGGCCTCATTAGCTAAAGTGGTGCTTCAGGTTAAGAACAGTTTCAGGTTAAGAACAGACCTCCAGAAAGAATTAAGTTCTTAACCCGAGGTACCACTGTATCTTAAGATATATGGCTATGTTTAAGGGGACAGGCACTATGTAGGCAAGGCTGAAGCAGCACAAAGAGGAACAGAGCAGAAAGCACAAATAGCCTCTCCAATCTACAAATCAGACCCCTTCTCCTTCCAGAATCAATTCCTCTCCTCCGTCACTGCCCTTTCCCTACCTTTTGGTGATACTTGCAAAAAATTTTGCAGTCAGAATAAATTATGTAGATCAACATTGTGGGGGGTGGGGTTTAGTTTCACATGCCTCATGCAATTTATGGTGGCAAACTTGTGGGTGTGGCCAGATGTTTGTGAAGTTTGCAAAAGGCCAAACATTGTTGTGAGACTAAATTCTTCAGCTCAAGACTTTTTCTTAAAAAAACAAAACAAAAACATGCCTCCATCCCTTCTATGTGCTGAGGTCAATCTTTGGGATTCCTTGGTACGGGGATCAGACATGTTAGAAAATGAAATGAAACAGGGGAAACCTTCCAGAGAAAAGCCGGTAAGTTCTAGCAATAAAATAATCTGGCCTTAGTGAGTGTTGTGGTTAAAATACACCCCCTTCCCCCACCATTGCTGTTTCGAGGTCTGGAAGAAGAGCTGGCTGTGGAAGGTGTGCAGGGGATAGTGGCCAAGATGACCCAGGGTCTGGAAACCAAGCCTGATGAGGAATGGTTGAAGGAGCTGGGTATGTTTAGCCTGGAAAAGAGGAGACAGAGCGGATATAGGAGAGCCATCTGCAAATATCTCAAGGGCTGTCACATGGAAGAGGGAGCAAGCTTGTTTTCTCCTGCTCTGGAGGGAAGGAGCTGAACCAATGAATTCAAGTTACAAGAAAGGAGATGCCGGCTAAACATCAGGAAGAACTTTCTGACAGTGAGAGCTGTTTGACGTGGAATGGACTCCCTCAGGACTCTTCTTCCTTGGAGGTTTTTAAGAAGACGTTGCAGGGCCACCTGCCATGGATGTTTCAGTTGAGATTCCTGCATTGGAAGGAGCTGAACTAGATGATCCTCAGAATCCCTTCCAACTCTTCCATTTTACAATTTTATGTTGGTCTTCCATAGCATAAATTATCCCAGAAAACACCTCCAAGGAAACAAACATTATCTGTTCCAGTTACAGATAGGTAGCCGTGTTGGTCTGCCATAGTCAAAACAAAAAAATCCTTCCAGTAGCACTGTTAGTTAGTGTTAGTAGCACTAAGTTAGTTCTAGGTATGAGCTTTCGTGTGCATGCACACTTCTTCAGATACACTGAAACAGAAGTCACTAGACCCTTCTGGAATTATCACAGCTATCTGCCAATCACCCATTCCCACCACCCTTCTGAGTAATACCCCTCCCCACCTTCTCACTATATAGAAGGGTCTGGTGACTTCTGTTTCAGTGTATCTGAAGAAGTGTGCATGCACACGAAAGCTCATACCTAGAACTAACTTAGTTGGTCTTTAAGGTGCTACTGGAAACATTATCTGTGTGTGCCCTGTGATCAATATGTTTGATTACTTGTGGAAGGGAATGAAGCCAGGCCTGGAGGAGGAAGAGAATTATTATTGGTATAATAATGTGGGATCATAAAATCATAGAATTCTAGAGTTGGAAGGGACCCTGAGTGCCATCTAGTCCAACCCCGGCAATGCAGGAATCTCAACACGTGGTCCCCCATCTAATTTGAAACCTATTCCAGCTCCTGCTTAATTCTGCAAATGCGCTAGTGGTTTCATTCCTGCACCACTAGAAGGACGCATTATTACTATTGCTATTAATATGTTTGGGTTTTCCCCCCAAGCTGCACAGTTCTGCAGTTTTCAACCTTGGCCTCTTCCACAGTAGCCTCGATTTCAGTAATGAAAGTCATGGATTTCTCCCCAATTTGAGCCCTGATGAAAAAAGCAGGCAGCTTCTAGCAAACGGGAGGCCGAGCTGTTTTTTCAATGAGCCCCTTCTGCATTGTTTTCGGCTGCCATGTTTCCAAACACTTTGTTCTCTCGAAAACCCAGAAGTGCCGACTCTTCAAGCGTCTGTTAGAACGTTCAGCCAATCCAAGGGTCAGGGGAGAGATTGGATGCATTTCAAGCTTGGAGGTGAAACTACCCAATTTGCATGAGGGTGCTGTGTTCATTCTGATTTGCTTGTGAAGTGCTCATATGTTTCCCTGTTAATTGACTGTCTATCCGACACTTTTCAGTGCATTTCCCCACTGCTTTCCTAATGAGGGCAACAGATCCCTATAACCCACTTTGATTGTGCTGACTTATTTGGGGGGTGCCCTCCTGTAAAATAGTGACTTGTAAAATAGTGCCTGTCTGAAGGCACCCTTACAGATATGACAACTCAGCAGTAAGAGCCATTGGGTTCAGTGGAACTTGCTCCCAGGTAAGTGAGTACAGTGGTACCTCGGGTTACATACGCTTCAGGTTACATACGCTTCAGGTTACATACGCTTCAGGTTACAGACTCCGCTAACCCA
This sequence comes from Podarcis erhardii, assembly GCF_964252035.2. NCBI lineage: Eukaryota > Metazoa > Chordata > Lepidosauria > Squamata > Lacertidae > Podarcis > Podarcis erhardii. The sequence goes on along the minus strand of NC_138498.1, from coordinate 116,084,818 downwards.
GAAATAGTGCTTCAGGTTAAGAACTTTGCTTCAGGATGAAAACAGAAATCGTGCTCTGGCGGCGCGGCAGCAGCAGGAGGCCCCATTAGCTAAAGTGGTGCTTCAAGTTAAGAACAGTTTCAGGTTAAGAACGGACCTCTGGAACGAATTAAGTACTTAACCTGAGGTACCACTGTATAGGATTGCAGGCTAACTGTATTTTATTTTCCTGGAAGCTGTTGGCTAGGATATTTGTTTTAGTTTCTGGAGTTGTTCAAATGGATTTTGTTTGAGTGCTGTTGAATTGCTTTGCATTTTTATTGTTTTATTTTTCTGGTTGGGAGCAGCTTTGCTTCTGTTCTTGATAAAAAAGCGCAATGAGAGGCGTTTTACATACAGTCATATCTCAGCTCCCAAACGCCTTGGGAGTCTAACGTTCCGGCTCCCAAACGATTGAAAATCGGAAGTGATTTTTCCAGCTTTCAAATATTCTTTAGGAAGCCGAACGTCCAACAGGGCTTCTGTGGCTTCAGATTGGCTGCAGGAGTTTCCTGCAGCCAACTGGAAGCTGCACTTTGGTTTCCGAACATTTTGGAAGTCGAATGGACTTCCAAAACGGATTCCGTTTGACCTCTGAGGTACGACTCTCTCTCTCTCTCTCTCTCTCTCTCTCTCTCTCTCTCTCTCTCTCTCTCTTCTATGTCTTCTTCAAAAACACACAGAGAAATTTCCAAAGCACCAACAACAGTTAAAGAACAAACAGGTAAGAGCTAGACAACAAGTTTGTTTGTTTTTAAGCAAGCAAATGAAAGATCAATGAAATAGAGATAAGACCAGCCATAAAACAATCAGCAGCAATAAAAGAACAAATATTCTCCACTGAAAGCCCGAAGGATAAAATTATCATCACCTGGCACCTAATAAAGTAGATTGTTAAGCATATTAGTCACCTTTCTGAAGAAAACTTGTACTTACAACACAAGGTGACTTACAACATAAGAATCCCACACTAAAATAGTTTAAATCTTGAATAAGCCTGAACAGTAGCAGCAATTAAAAACCATGCAAACAGATCATCCAGGAAGTTTTGAAGTGGGCTGTGGTTATTATTCATTGCCAAAGGGGGAACACTTAGCACGTTCTCAAGGGCGGTGCTGTCTTTTCCTTCTTTTCCAAGGCAAAATTGCCTCTTCCGAGAGACCATGTCCACTGGGCTCCTCTGGCAGAAGCTGTTCCACTAGGATGTAGTGAGGGTGAATTGGGAGAAGCAGGGCCACTCCATCCACTCTGCTGAGAGATCAGCTGCTGGTGCTTTTATCTCTCTCTCACCCATTTCCATTCTAACTTATCCTGGAATTAACATGCAATCCGTGCCTTGGTTTGCTTGTTTTCCTCTTCCCTCCTCAACCCTCTTTCTTTGTGTGTTATGCCTTCTATAACACATCAATCTTGTGTAAGCTGCTCTGGGAGCTTTTTTTGGCTGAAGAACAGGGTAAAAATCCTTTGAAAAGGTAAAATTAGGAATGTCAACAGTCGTCCTGTTGCCAGAAGGCCCACATATCAGACAGGGCGGGGAAGCTAACAGCTTTCCCCTTCACCACTGAGTTTTCTATGATAAAAATATGATTGGATCCCACCACTGCACTCCCTCTGGCTCAGAGGTGTTCAGACTTCAGGTTTGTGGGTTATATTTTGTTCCTCACTGGACCTGCCAACTGTGGGAGGCTTAGCGTGGTACAGTCCAAACATTGGCCAGAATACTGCATCTTCCTTGGGCGGGCGGGTGTCAACCAGATCTCCTCACGTATCTGTACACCTGCAGCCATGAACCCTTATCGTACCACTGTAAACAGTTACAACTTTCCCAAAGAATTCTGGGAACTGTAGTTGATTAAGGGTTGTCCAGGGTTGCTAGGAGACCCCTACACTTGCCACAGAGCGAAAATTCCCAGAGGTCCCTGGGAAGAGGGATGGATGTAAAACCAGCTCTGTGGCCCCAAATATTTGGGGAAGCCATGAGCATTCCAAGTGGCATCATACTGCTTTAAATGCATAGTGCCGGTGCAGCCTATGGCGAACACTGAATGCAAACCCAATTAATGTAGAACTACAAACGCTGCCTTGCTCATTTGCGGAAATGAGCAGGAACCACTTCATGGATATAAGTGTGTATCGAAGGCTGCATCCTAGGTTCCTACCAAGCTTCTCAGTAAAGGACCCCCTGAGAAACTTCTGAGGAAGCCCATATGCCTGTAGAAGAAATGCTACATTCCCACGGAAGGGGGATTCCCAGAGTAGTTTAATAACCAAGGGAAATGTAGCTCTGTGAGGGAGGTCTCCCTAACAGCTCTCAGCACCCTCAACCACCAGGATTCTTTGCTCAGGTGTGTGAGATATAAGAGGGACTAATCAATCTACAAAACCACCACCACCACAAAAACGTTTTGCAACCCACTGCCTTGAAACTTTGGCTTGTGAAAGAGCAACTTTGGGCTGTCGGCTTGCACGTCTGACCTACAGAGGGAGCCTCTCCCACATTTGAATGGCTCTCCGTTCACGGTGCATGGATGCAGATACACGGATCTCCCCCTCTCCGCCCTCTGGTCCCTTGGGACGAGGCCAGAGCAAGGATGGCGACTCCCCTGGTCTGCAGTCATGGGTTTATGATGTTCCTGGCTCCTCCGATTATTGACTACCCCTGGTTAGGCTCATCCTTTGACAGCTCCCAGGACAACAAGCCAGGAAGGCTGGCTCCAGCACCGTTCACTTGCTGTGCGGGTGTCCCCCTCAAAGGGGAGAGAATGGACACGCGAGAGAGAAACCCCAGATTGCGTACCCGGGCCAGGCCGAAACCAGTAAAACATGAGCCTCCCCACTGCTTTCTGGGTCAAGGAATCCAAGACAAGACTCCCACAGGGACATTTCTGGGCTTCCAACAAGCTGACGAGAAGAGAGAGAGAAAGAGGGAGGGAGAGAGAAAAAGGTCACCCGGCAACAGCCGTCTGGACAAACAGAAGACGGCCTTCCTTCCACACTGGCTCGTGGCCTTTGGGTTGCCATGGAAATGGGCTTGGAAACGTGCAGGCCTTGTCTGGTGACATTTCGATCGGGGGTCCCCCACACACATGCAGAAGTAGCTTGTTCTGACGACGGTCCTCCGTCATTTCTTTATAGACAGAGCAGGTCTGCTGTCCTCTGTTTCTTGGCATCCTGGCTGGTGTTAGGACGGCCATCTATTTAAACTGTTTGCTTATTATATTGGTAGTCCACTTTTCTGATATTTTATCCTCACAGCAGCCCTGTGAGGTAGGTTAGGCTGAGAGATGGTGACCAGCCCCTAATATCACTTGATGATCTCTGTGACCAAGTGCACACTGCTTATTTAAAACCCAGACTCCCCCCCCCCCGAGAATCCGGGGAACTATAGTTTATTGAGAAGGCAGGGAATTGTAGCTTTGTGAAGGCTAAACTGCAGCTCCCATAATTCTTTGGCTGGAAGCCATGTGTACACAGCTGAAGAGAGGGTTTTGAACCTGGGTTTTCCCATTTGAACCACAACAGCCTCCCCTGGCTATTAAGGAACAGTTCCTTGAACAAACAGAAAACCCAAAGGCGGCACTTTGGATGGTGTCAGTGAGGAAAATGTCACCTTGCTGGTTTTCCATCTGCTGTCCAAGGCTTGAGCCAAGATTCTTCGTCCATAAAAAAAGGGGGGGATGAATGTGTGAGGCAAAAGCAGAGAAAAGTGTGCCTCTGGGCATGTTCAAAGTGCTTTTCCTGTAGAACAGCGAGGCTCCACACACCTGAGGTTAGTAGACAAGAGTTCACAGGGACAAGGGATACTACTATCATATATTCTCAAACTGGCACGTGGAAACTAAGCACAGTTTTCCCCCCTCGTGTTGTCCAGCCACCCCCCACATCTGATCCAAAACCCCTTCTCCAACCCCTCTTAATCCCTGACCCTCCTTTGAGTCCCAGCCTGAGCTTGAACTTTCCCTTTCTCACACTCTTGTTTTCTTGCTCTCTCTTCTCTCCAGAGACTCCTGGACGTATTTTTATCCATGAGCTCAGCTCCCGTTGTATATTCCTGGGATCTGGAGCAGGAGAAAGCGACTCGGGCCCAGTTGTCTGGGGTCCAGCTGGAGCCTCGTCCACGACGAAAGGGAGAGGATGAAAATGAAGAAGGGGAAGCAGGAGAGAGAGAGAAAAAGGGGGAAGATCTTGGAAGGGAACATTATAGCAGCAACGAGCTTCTCTGGAAGGACATCCGGGGTCTGTATGGGTTAGAGGGGAGCCATGGGGAACTGGACACCAGAACTCGTGGGCTCCATTGCAGCAGATTGCAGGGACCACAGAAACCGAGAATTGTTTCCTCACAAGAAGCATTTCATAGAATCATAAAGTCATAGTTGGGAGGTATCCCAAGGGTCATCTAGTCCAACTCCCTACAATGCAGGAATCAGAGCTAAACGTGACAGATGGCCATCCAGCCGCCATTTAAAAACCTCCAAGGAAGGAGAGTCCACCAATTTCCAAGGGAGTCTGTTCCTCTGTCAAACAGCTCTTATAATGAGAAAGGTCCTCCTGATGTTTAGTCGGAATCTCCTTTCTTGTAACATGAAGTCATTGGTTTGAGTCCTACCCTCCAGAGCAGGAGAAAATGAGCTTGCTCCATCTTCAATGTGACAGCCCTTGAGATATTTGAAGATGCTTATCATATCTCATCAATGCTCATCAATGGTTCCTCTTCATCCTGGAGAATGGTGCTCATCAATGGTTCCTCTTCATCCTGGAGAAGAGTGACTAGTGGGGTGCCACAGGGTTCTGTCTTGGGCCCGGTCTTATTCAACATCTTTATCAACGACTTGGATGATGGACTCAAGGGCATCCTGATCAAATTTGCAGATGACACCAAACTGGGAGGGGTGGCTAACACCCCAGAGGGACAGGATCACACTTCAAAACGTCCTTGACAGATTAGAGAACTGGGCCCAAACAAACAAGATGAATTTTAACAGGGAGAAATGTAAAGTATTGCACTTGGACAAAAAAAAAATGAGAGGCACAAATACAAGATGGGTGACACCTGGCTTGAGAGCAGTACATGTGAAAAGGATCTAGGAGTCTTGGTTGACCACAAACTTGACATGAGCCAACAGTGTGACGCGGCAGCTAAAAAAGCCAATGCAATTCTGGGCTGCATCAATAGGAGTATAGCATCTAGATCAAGGGAAGTAATAGTGCCACTGTATTCTGCTCTGGTCAGACCTCACCTGGAGTACTGTGTCCAGTTCTGGGCACCACAGTTCAAGAAGGACACTGACAAACTGGAACGTGTCCAGAGGAGGGCAACCAAAATGGTCAAAGGCCTGGAAACGATGCCTTACGAGGAACGGCTAAGGGAGCTGGGCATGTTTAGCCTGGAGAAGAGGAGGTTAAGGGGTGATATGATAGCCATGTTCAAATATATAAAAGGATGTCACATAGAGGAGGGAGAAAAGTTGTTTTCTGCTGCTCCAGAGAAGCGGACACGGAGCAATGGATCCAAACTACAAGAAAGAAGATTTCACCTAAACATTAGGAAGAACTTCCTGACAGTAAGAGCTGTTCGACAGTGGAATTTGCTGCCAAGGAGTGTGGTGGAGTCTCCTTCTTTGGAGGTCTTTAAGCAGAGGCTTGACAACCATATGTCAGGAGTGCTCTGATGGTTTCCTGCTTGGCTGGGGGTTGGACTCGATGGCCCTTGTGGTCTCTTCCAACTCTATGATTCTATGATTCTATGATCTCCTCTCAGCCTCCTCTTCTCCAGGCAAAGTCGTAAGACTTTGTTTCCAGACCCTTGACCATCTTGGTTGCCCTGCTCTGCACACGTTCCAGCTTGTCAACACCCTTCTTAAATTGAGGTGCCCAGAACTGGACACAGTATTCCAGGTGTGGCCTGACCAAGGCAGAATAGAGTGGGATGATTACTTCCCTTGATCTGGACACTATAGTTATGTTGATGCAGCCCAGAATAGCATTAGCCTTTTTTGCTGCTGTATCACACCGTTGACTCGTGTTCAGCTTGTGGTCCACCAAGACCCCTAGATCCTTTTCACATGCACTGTTAGTAAGCCAGGTGACACCCCCCCCCCAATCTTATATTTGGCCCATCTGGTTCTTCCTGCCTAAATGCAGAACCTTACATTTGTCCCCGTTGAAATTCATTTTGTTAGTTTGGGTCCAGTTCTCCAACCTGCTAAGGTCATTTTGAACGGGAGTTTGTGGAGATGATTCCTGGAGAGTGGTGCAGTTGGCTGAAGCAGCCCCAGCAGAAAGCGGGTCGTTGTTGTAACTGCTAATTAATAAAAAGACTGTATGAAGTCTTGTCTTAATGCATTGAACCCAAACCTTTTACAAGGCAGCCTAAAGGAGGTTGAGAATTGGCAAGCCATGGAGGGAGGTGGGGGGAATAGGAATACGGAATCAAAGGACTTTATTCAGACTCCTTGTTCAAATTTGTTTCCTTGTTCTTTCGCTCCCCCAACCCCAATAATTATCTTTGGCCCACCTATGCTGCCCCTCCCTTTCCCAGGTTCCTCTATAGGCCCCTGTCTGGGACGATCGCAGGCCCCCAGAAGTCTGTGTTGACCCCCTTTGCAGGCCAAAACAAACGCCACTCCTCTTTGAAGGGCCGTTCCTGGAAGGACTGGCTGTGGCGATGGGGTTTCCAAACCGCTGGGGACAGAGAGACCCTTTTCTCTGCTATCACTCAGGCTTTTCATCCCCTCACACACTGGCCCCACAGAGAGCAGGAGTGAGGAGCCCAGCCAGGCAACCTCAGCGCTTGGGACTGGCCTGTAGGAATGTGCAGGGAGGTTAAAAATGCCGGGAGTGTGATCCTGTCCTGTCTCCCAAACTGCATATGTAACCAAATTACTGCCTTTTGGAAACGGACATTTTATGTCGGGCAGGGGTGGGGGCACTTAGCACATGCTCAAAAGAACCATCTTTTGGTTGATGGAAGGTGACAAACCTGAACCTAGGAATTGTGTGAATTTTCTTGAGGCAGTGATTTAGAAGGTTCATAATCAATCAATGGTAATAAGAATATTAAAAGTCAGGTGGCACATCAGGAGATACCTGGCCTTTTAGAAGACATCTGAAGGCAGCCTTGTACAGCAAGGTTTTTAATGTTTTAGGTTTTTTGTGTTTTAATATTTTGTTGGAAGCTGCCAGAAAGTGGTGGTGGTGGTGGACAACTTTCAGTAACTTAAATTTTCTGCTGGGTTGGGCTGAAATGATGGAGGAAGGGGTCAGAGTGCTGGACTAGGGCCTGAGCGCCCTGGGTTCGAATCCCCACTCAGCAATGAAGCTCACTGGGTGTCATTGGGTCAGTCAATGTCTCACAAGCTAACCTACCTCACAGGGTTGTCATGAGGATAACATGGAGAGGGGTGCAGGGAGAACCGTGTATGACTTCTTGAGCTCCTTGGATGAAATCTGGGACATGAATGTAATAGCTAATACCTATTGATCTCCTTCTGCAGGACCTGTAAGATAGAGCTATTCCACCTAGCCTTCAGTTTGAATTAGCCTGATCCTCTATTCCGTTTTCCCCTTTCCTCTTCTATGAAGAAACCCTTTCTGGGACCCCACATTTAATTCTTCCTTGGTCTCCTTGCTGCCACTAGTAGGACCAACTTGGCCAGTTAGCCCTGGTGATCATTTGATGTCTACTGACTGGGTCCCCCCCCCCCCAAAAAAAATGACCCTGAATTTTAGAATGTTATTGATATTGATGCTGCATTTTATGTTGTATTTTATGCTGTTTTCAAGTCGCATTTTAATCAAGGTTTTATATTTGCTGTTAGCCGCCCTGAGCCCGGTTTTTAAACCGGGAAGGGCAGGGTATAAATAAAAAATTATTATTATTATTATTATTATTATTATTATTATTATTATTATTAAATATAACATGGGTGACTAAACATTGTGTCTCATTTGGCCATAAGTGGTGACAGGAATGTGCTATTAAATGGGTGTTTCTTAAGCATGACTGAAGGTACAATTAAGGGAGGAGGGAAGGATGAGTGTTTGGATTGCATGACTGGCATTGCTATAACATGCTTAACGTGAGTCAACAGTGGGATGCAGCAGCAAAAAAGGCTTATGCTATTCTAGGCTGCATCGATAGAAGCATAGTTTCCAGATCAAGGGAAGTAATAGTCCCACTCTATTCTGCCTTGGCCAGACCACACTTGGAATATGTTGGGTATGTTTAGCCAGGAAAAGAGGAGACTGAGAGGAGATAAGATCTTCATATATCTTAAGGGCTGCCACATGTAGTAGGGAGCATGCTTATTTTCTGCTTCTCTGGAGGGTAGGACTCGAACCAATCACTTCAAGTTGCAAGAAAGGAGATTCCGACTAAGCATTTGGAAAAAAATTCTGACAGTAAGAGCTGTTGGACAGTGGAACAGACTCCCATAAGAGGTGGTGGGCTCTCCTTCCTTGGATGTTTTTAAGCAGAGGTTGGATGGCCATCTGTCATGGATGCTTTAGCTGAGATTCCTGCATTGAAACGGGTTGGATTAGATGATCCAAGATTCTCTGATTCTATGGTAGTTATTTGGATGTCTGAAAACCATATCAAATACTCTTATAATCAGATTGCTTCCCCCTCTCCCCCAATTTAACTTGGAATAACTTGGAAGACCCTCTGAACATTCCTTGATTATGAATCAGGAAGGTTTGAAATAGCTCTGTTGTCACGAACCTGTCTACATCTAAGTCCCATTATTATGGTGTGTGTGTGTGTGTGTGTGTGTGTGTGTGTGTGAGAATAATATAAAGGGGTTACCAGAACACATGGGGGGAAACGGATGTGCATGTGTAGAAAATAGCAATTAAAATGATCAAAGAGTTAAAACACTTTCCCCAGAATGAGACCCTAAAACATTTAAAATGAAGGCGGCCGGGGGAGGGGGTGGAATACTGTTGCAGAAGTTTATAAAGCGATGTCTGGTGTTGAGGATGTACAGTAGATAAGCTCTTCCTCCTCTCTCCAAAGCCTATACAATGGGCCGTAAAATTTAGATAGGGAAATTTAGCACAGGGAAAAGGATGCACACATACGGCACAGTAAGAACACAAGAGCCTGGTGAATCGGGCCAACGGCGCATTGAGTCCAGCATCTTGTTCTTAAGTGACCACACAGATGCCTGTGGAAAACTCAAGCACAAGAGCTCTGTCCCTTCTTGTGCTTTATAGCAGGCACGTCCAACCCCTAAGAGACTGCAATCTAAAGGTAAAGGTAGGTACCCCTAACCATTAGGTCCAGTCGCGGACGACTCTGGGGTTGCGCGCTCATCTCGCTCTATAGGCCGAGGGAGCTGGCGTTTGTCCACAGACAGCTTCCGGGTCATGTGGCCACCATGTGGCCAACCAGAGTGGCGCATGGAAACACCTTTTACCTTCCCGCCGGAGCAGTACCTATTTATCTACTTGCACTTTGACATGCTTTCGAACTGCTAGGTTGACAGGAGTAGGGACCGAGCAACGGGATCTCACCCCATCGTGGGGATTTGAACCGCCGACCTTCTGATCGGCAAGCCCTTGGCTCTGAGGTTTAGACCACAGTGCCACCCACATCCAGCTCCCAAGAGAATATAATCTACTCCCAGTATGAAACAAGTGGCAGTGATCTACCCATTGTCATTAGGGGGAGGGAGTTAAAGTTGCTGACCTTTTTTAAGGGGAGGGCAAAGTTGGGGAAATGAAAGATGAAAGTTATTAAGCTCAAAAACAACATCATGGCAAAAGAACAGACAAAGCGATAAGACAAGCTTAGTCTCTGAAACGACTTCCCAGTTCATGGACAGAAGGACGGCGGGGGCGAAGGCATCCTACACAATTCTTTTTACAGCCAACAATCAAAAGGGAGCTTGCAATCGACAGCAATCATTCGGGGATCGACCTGTTGGACATCGCTGCTTTACAGCTACTTGTATTCAGAAGCCTCTCTGCCTCTGCCCATGGAGGCAGAGAATCGCCAGTATGGCCAGTAGCCATCGATAGCCCTATCCTCCTCCATGAATTTGCCCAATCCTCTTTTAAAGCCCTTCAGGTTAGTGACCATCCCTCCTGGGAGGAGTGAGTTCCATAGTTTATGCACCGCATGTGTCAGAGCTGCCCCAAGGTCCCAGCTCACAGAGGACCAATGCCAGGTCGTCGTTATATACAAAAGTCTTTATTGAAGTTCAGTTTCCATTTCAAAGCCGTAGCGCGCAGCTCTACGTCTTAAACCCTAGACCGCCGAAGTTCCGTCTGAATCTCCTCCCCCGACACCAGTTTAAGATTCTAGCCCTGCTCCACCTCTTCCTCTGCTCTCTCCTCCTCTGGGTCCTCCTGTCCGCTGAGGCATTCCCCTTTCTGGACTCTTCTGACGCTGAATCGCCTGACTCCTCCCCCTGCCTCTGGCGGGCTTTAGGACCTGGTTCCCAATCCTCGTTCTCTGCTGTCCCGCGCGCCTGCACATTTGAACTTGGCTCTCGCGCCAACCCAGTGACCTTCCTCCTGACCGTTACACTGCTTCTATCACTGCTTCCCTCTTCCGGGATGCTGGCTGGACCTGACCTCTCCTCCGTTGCCTGACTCTCCGATGGAGGCGTGATCAGCCCTGACCCATCTTCTCTCCCTGCTGGGGGATACGCTGGCCCCGATACCTGGGGCTCTTCCCTCCCACTATGCTCTGGTGGGGAAGCTGGTCCTGATCTCCAACTACTGCTCTGGGAGTCACCGCTGGCCCCTTGCTTCTGGAGTGTCCCCCTTGGGACCCCCCTTGCCCTGGCCACCGGCGCCCCCTTCTGTGAATCTTCCGATTCGCTGGAGAGGCTCATGGAATCTCTCGGGCCACTGTCATCTTCTCCTACGCTGCCCTCAGATTCTTCCCCTTCGCTCTCCCTTTCCTCCCTTCCCTGCGCTTCTGCTCCTGAGCCCCTGACAGCATGCATTGCTTTTTTTCTTCTTTCTAAAAAAATGTTTAGAGGTACTCTCATTTTGACTCGAGAAAATCACCATTTTCAAATCGTTCAAATTGGAGAAAATAAATACAGTAAATGGACAAAAGTACAAAGATTTACAAAATGTTTAGGGGTATGCATACCCCTGCGTCCCCCCCCCCCGAGAAAAAGCACTGACCATGTGAAAAAGTTCTGTCCTTTATCTGTCCTATTGCAGTTTATGTGGAAATTGTTCAACTGGGTTGTGCACTTCTTGCGGTGTTTTATTCATTGCTTGTGACTACTTTTGTAATTGTGCAAATATTTTCATGGTGTAAGCTGCCTTGAGCGTGGTCTGAACTATGGAAAGGCAGCACACAGATAAATAACGATGATGAATCTTCCAGCATGCTGCTTCATTGGGCATCTATGAGTTCTAGTGTGTTATGAGAGAGAGAGAGAACTTTCTTTATCCACTCTATTATTCCATGCACAATTGTATACACTTCCATCATGTTGCCTCTTAACTCACCTTTTCTCTAACAAAAAAGTCCCGAATGCGGCATCCTTCCCCCTTAAGGGAGATGTTCCATCCCCTTGGTCGTTTCGGTTGCCCTTTTTCTGAATCTAGGGAACTCACTGCCACAAGATACCATGGCCAGAATGGGTTTAGAGTAGCCTAGGTTTAGATGGTTTTTAAAGGCTACCTGGACAGCACTGGCACATCATGAACGATTGGATGATTTGTTAGTAGCTCCAGATCGCCTCCTTCTCCATGAATTTGTCCAATCCTCTTTTAAAGCCATTCCCAATTAGTGGCCATCACTGCCTCCTGTTGGAGCGAGCATGGAGGGCTACACAGGTCCCTCATCACTGCCTTATCCTCAGGGCCGGCCCTATGACGAGGCAGCGTGAGGCAGCTGCCTCAGGTGGCACATACCGAGGTGCAGGGAAAGGACAGAGCTGGGGGTGCTATGTGGACTGTCCTCAAGGCCTGTATTGCTGTAAGATTCAACCACCACTCAAAGTGACTTCTTAATGTGCCATGGGAAAGGGTGGCATCTTGCCCTTTGCCTCAGGTAGCAAAATGTATTGAACCGGCCCTGCTTATCCTATAGCCCAGGGGTCGGCAAACTTTTCACCGGTGGGCCGGACCATAGCTTGCTGACTCCTGCTATAGCCTTTCTCTCGACCAGTCAGGCTGTATTAAGGATTATGCAAATCCCAAACGCTTTGGCAGCACACGAGATACCAAATCTGACGAGGCCCTTCTGGCAAAGGGTCAGACAGCAATGAACCAGCTGGGAACCATCGGCTTCATTCATTCATCGGCACCGACGCCACGGTTTGACCATAATAACAGCTTGTCCTTCAGCATGCATTAGGCGCGAGTGGAAGCCTTCAAGCCTAGGAGGCTAAACCAGGATTAAGTTCTGCCCATTCATAATTAAGTTCTGCCCCTTAATAATTTTGGTGAGTCTCTAATGTGCCCCTTCATGTCTTATTAAAGAATTCTCTTTTTTTCTGAAATACACACTTTAATTACCAGCCAACCCAGGACACATCACATATTGTTGATACTGTAAATGTTCCTTTTAAAATAATTTGTCAGCCAGTTTGTGTCTCCTAAGAAGCTTTTTTTTTTTGAATCCCCAAACTTTCAAAAACTATATGGGCATAAAGAATATATGGAGCATAACGTCTATTCAGACCATCAGTAGGAGGAGTCTCCTAAACTCCCAGCCCCCATAAGAAACTGCAGTTCCCAGGATCCTTTGCGACAGAAGCCATGACTGTTCTAAGTGGTATGGTACTGTTTTCAATGTTGGAGAAAACAATAATTTCATAAAACTGTATTTTGATCATTCTGTTTTCTTTTGAGCCTATGGCCTAGCTAAACTGTACTGCCTTTTACAGTACAGAACCAGCTGCTTTTTGGTACTGTACCTAGCGAATGTCCATTCCAGTACCCTGAAAAGAATAAACTGTTAGAATCTATGATGGCCATTGTATACATGAATCAACTGGGCATGGCAATTGTGATTAATCTTGAATTGTTTTCTGGACAGATGAAAGAGGACACTTTAAATGAACAGGAAAAATAATCAAAAGCCTTAATAAAGACAGACACTGAAAAACGGTTATATGTAATCAAATGATACTCTGATGAGGGCTGATTTGAAGAGCCAAATAATTTTAATTGGTTCAGGATGATGGTATTGGGTTTCAACGATTAAGATTGCTGTGATCCTTTGATTGCTGAATAGAAATGACGTGTGTAATTTGGAAGTGTATACAAACATTGCTTTGGATGTGGTTCTTTGCAGCCTCCCCCTTATTTTCAAGGCTGTCCCTGTGTGTATTTGTATTTAAACGAAGGCCTATCTTTCCCCTCGGAGCTTGCATCCTTTTCTTTTGGAGTTTCTACAAGGGTAACCTCCAGTCTAGGAACCTAGTCCAGCATCTTGCTTCAGCCAGTGGCCCGCCCAGATGCTCCCAGGAAGTCCACAAACACACATAGGCCACATCTGCACCCTAGGGCATGTTGGGAAGAGGGACCACTCTGGAAAATCTGTAGCTCCATGAGGGGGAAAGGGGGCGTTCTGACAAATCTCAGCACCCTTCCCTTTGGGGGAAGCTGTGGCGGTTTGAAGTGTTATCACCGCAGCATCTCGTCCTCACTGTGGCCAACCAGATGTCTTTGGGATGCTCACCAGCAGGGCTTGAGCCTAGCAGCCCTGCTTGTGACCCCTCGCCACTGGTACCCAGCTGGGATTGCTGCCTCTGAACATAGGACATAGACCTCATGGCAAGTGGCCACCGGCAGCCCTCTCCTCCATAAATATCTTCTGCATGACAAGCTCTTCCAGATCGCCTGCTTCTAGCCTGCGTTATCCAGCTGACTGGCTCCGATCCGTATCCAAGAAACACATCCACAGCCTTTTCTCCTCAAGGAGCCCTTGGCTCTGATCTCGGTCCCACAATGAAAATTTGTTCTTGTCTTGTAAAGAATGTATTGGGTCTCGTCGTAATAAGCAATGGAATGAGCTGGGAGGGAAAGAGAGGGGTTGTTGGAAGAGCTTGGCTTCCCTCCACCGTGTTGTTCAGCATCCGCTCCTCTTATTGCTGTCCAAACCTGCCTTCCCCCTCACGATTCTCGCTCTTTCTCTCCCTCTTTCCAATATGTGACCTCATCTCTTTCTCCAGGAAAGATCACGACAAGCACCGTTGGGGGGCGGAGGGTGGGGCAGTCTGTGGGGAAGGAGGCCAGCGGCAAAGGGTGGGTGGAGGGGGTGGAGAGAGTCACAGAGAGGGCAGGTAGGGTGTCCAAACTCACCAGGAGCCAGGGGGTGTAGTGGTGAGAGTGCCGGATTAGGACCTCTGGAGACCAGACTTCAAATCCCCACTTAGCCATGAAGCTTGTTGGGTGAGCCTGGAGAAAATGGTGGAATATCGATTCAATAAGTAAACAAACAAACAAACAAACTATGGTTAGGGATGGGATGGGGAATTTGGTTCATTGTGCATTTTAAGGTGAAATTACCCAATCTGAATTTCTGAAGACAATACAGGAAGAGAAACTCAGCCGTCCTTTGAAATTCACACTTCTCTGAATTTCGCCATGCTGTTTGTCCACCAATGTGTATGTGTGTGTGTGTATATATATATATATATATATATGGGGAGGGATTGTAGAAATCATAGAATTGGAGAGTTGTAAGGGACCTCTAGGAACATCTAGTCTGATCCCCTGCAATGCAGGAATATGCAGCAGTCAAATATGGTGATCGAACCTGCAACTTTGGCATTATCAGCACCAAGCTCCAGCCAACTGAGCTATCACATGCTCATGCAAATGTTGATGAAAATAACATGCAAAATATTAGGGGAAACTTCTTTATATCTCTTCTTCTTTGGTGATCACTTGTCTTTCATAAGCACGGTTTTAACAGTGAGTCCGTAAGTGACTGTGGAGGCCAATTCTGGATCCACATGTCCTTCCACACTGGGACTGAGGTTTCCGGGCGGGAGTTGATCACGGTGTGTATTTGCCAAGTGTGCCTTCCTCTTAGCACGTTTCTCCCTTGCATCCTGAGTTCGAGTGTCTTCAAAGCCCGTGGCACCTTTGGTAAAGGCTGTTCTCCAACTAGAGCGCTCGCAGGCCAGTGTTTCCCAGTTGTCGGGGTTTATACTACATTTTTTAAGATTTGCCTTGAGACAGTCTTTAAACCTCTTTTGTTGACCACCAGCATTGAGCTTTCCATTTTTAAGTTCGGAATAGAGTAGTTGTTTTGGAAGACGATCATCAGGCATCTGCACAACATGACCAGTCCAATGAAGTTGATGTTGAAGAATCATTGCTTCAACACTGGTGATCTTTGCTTCTTCCAGTATACTGATATTAGTTCGCCTGTCTTCCCAAGTGATGTGTAAAATTTTTCGGAGACACCGTTGATGGAATCTTTCAAGGAGGGAGATGGCGTTTTTAAGTGGTCCATGTTTCACAAGCATATAGTAAGGTTGTAAAATGTCAATCTTTATATCTATCTCTATGTGGAAACATGTGCACTAAAATGCTGGTGAGTTTTCATGAGGATTTAAAAATAGTGATTGTAAACTGTTGCAGAAATGTGGAGAACTGAATTTAAGACTGGCCAAATGAGGAACCTGAAATTGACAGATCCATCCATCCCTATCTGTAGCTTAGTTTGGTACTTTAAGAGGCACTGGACTCTGCAGCATAGTGTCAAGTGTCCCTTATTTGAAGGGACAGTCCTTTATTCCAGCACCATGTCCCGCTGCTGTCCCTTATTGATGGATGTCCCTTAAATGTCCCTTAAATTTCAAAGGAAGCAGCTCCTCTTCCTCCCTCCCTGCCGGTCAGGGAGGAGGGAGGCTCCAACTGTGTTGCTTCGCTGTGTTGCTCACCTAATAAGAAATCTAAGAACGACTGGGGGGTGGAGCTTGCATGCCTTGTGTGTGGCTAGTTAATGCAAGCTGAGGAGGTTTTTGAATGCTGGACGCCATTTTGTTGCACGTGCTGCTGCAAACTTTGCAGTGCAAAGCCAGGCCGGGGAGCCATCTTAAGTTGAGACTGCATAGGCCTTGTGTTGCATGTGATTCAGATTCTATTCAGTTGAACCTCTGGTTCAGACTGGAGTGCCTGGAACAGGTGAGTCTGCAGGTCCCTTATTTTGGCTGCTGGTCCCTTATTTTCAAGGCTACTGGTCCCTTATTTTCAAATCTGTAAGTTGACAGCTATGCTCTGCAGTCCCCCGTCATAGTGCCCTGGCTATCAAGCACCTCCTCCAAGAGCTGAACTGGGAGTTTTTTTCAGTGCCAGGTTTACATCTTTTATGCGCCCAAACCATTAAATTAAAAAGACATGTTGTTGTGCTTTTATTTCCAGTCTGCTTTTCGTGTCTTATTGTCCTTCTGCCGCTTACTCGTCATGCTTTGAGATATCTGGCGGTTTTCAAAATTGCTTTTGCAGTTTTATTTTGTTTGCAGCTTTCCAGGACTTAATGTATTCTTCTTTTTTAATTTCTAAATGGCCTTGAAAACAATATAAACACGTCACAGATATTATTGTCTGCTTACAGTAACAGATAATGCATTACTCTGCCCCTTCCCATGACTTGCAAAAAATGCCAAACAAGCACATTTTTCTTGGCAGAATTTCCCTTCGCCTGATGCAAAAACTTTGTGTTGTGTCTTGTGTCTCCATGTGTGTACTAGAGTTCATTTATTTATTTTGCAGGACATATATACCACTTGATTGAAATAAAACCTCCAAGCGGTTTACAATATAGCTATCAAGAAAAAAAAGTGAGAAACAACTATATAAAGCATACAAAAATAGTTTGAAATCAACAGTAAGCTAAACACCATATTTAAAAAAATGTCAGCATTCTACATTTCTGGATAGGCTTGTCTAAACAAAAAACATTCTTAGCAGGTGCTGAAAAGAGTACAGAAAAAACACCTGCCTGGTGTCACTAGGCAGGGAGTTCCAAAGTGTGGGTTCTACCACACTAAAATTTGATTTCCTACAAATACATAACAAGTATTATGTGGAACCTGCAACAGAGCCAGTTCCTATATCTATATATCTCTATCTATCCATGTATCTGTTATAATTATTGGGTTTTTTATGCCATTCACATTTTTATCTGTAAAAGGCAGGGTATAAATATAAATATTAATACTGTAATGAGGTAACCATATTTCAAAAAGTGAAAATCTGGACGCAAAAGTTGTTCAGGTTTTTTGGGCAAAGTTGTTGAGTTGTTTTTTTGTTTGTTTTGTTTTTTTGCAAACTCTCCAAAAAAGAGAGAAAATATTTCACCTTTTTGTTTTTTGAAAATTACCACACACCTGGGTTAAAATAATTCCACCCAGATGCCATTTTCGATGGACAAATTCCGGCACTTTCCAAGAAATTCCACCCGTGTGGCGGCCCTAATTAATATTATTTTATTGTGCATTCATGAAAGCTCAAGGGAAGACATTTCTGCTTCATTTCTAGTTGGTGTATACTGTAACTCCCTGCCAAAATCATGTAACTTCTCCTACCACAAATGTGTTACTTGTCCAGGTCCTGTTTCACTATACCACAAGTGTGTCCCTCCAGAGGGCAATCTGGCACTAAATGCAGGAGAAACAGCGTAGAACAATTGATAAACAGAATGATGTCTGGTCAGCCCACCATAAATGTAATATGCTATTGTAGCATCAGCATGCCAATGACATCTTGCAAAATACACCTGCAAAAAAACAAACAAAAAGTAATCAGTCTGGAGTTGCACCAAAGAGGGGAGCTGCAAGAGATTGTTGCAGCACAGAGTGCTACTGTTTTGTTTTGTTTTGTTTTGCAGGCTGCCGTCCTATACGCACCTAGGCAGGTTTAAGTAGTGGTCAACTCAGGATGGTGTTAGGATGGGACTGTCATTCAACCACTCCCTTCCAGTCCCCCTTTCCCTGCTGGTGTTTTGTTTCCCCATTTTGAACAGGCATTCAGCATTCTATGGTCACCGAGCATGCTCAGTTCTCCTTGGGCTGTTTGGGGGGATTTTCCTACCCCCAAAACTTAGGTCCCCCTACAAAAAAGATTATTTTTGTATCACCTTGCCGACAAAGGTCCATATAGTTAAAGCTATGTTTTTCCCAGTAGTGATGTATGGAAGTGAGAGCTGGACCATAAACAAGGCTGATCGCCGAAGAATGGATGCTTTTGAATTATGGTGCTGGAGGAGACTCTTGAGAGTCCCATGGACTGTAAGAAGATCAAACGTATCCATTCTTAAGGAAATCAGCCCTGAGTGCTCACTGGAAGGACAGATCGTGAAGCTGAGGCTCCAATACTTTGGCCACCTCATGAGAAGAGAAGACTCCCTGGAAAAAACCCTGATGTTGGGAAAGATTGAGGGCACAAGGAGAAGGTGACGACAGAGGATGAGATGGTTGGACAGTGTTCTTGAAGCTACTAACATGAGTTTGACTAAACTGCGGGAGGCAGTGGAAGACAGGAGTGCCTGGTGTGCTCTGGTCCATGGGGTCACAACTAAACGACTAAACAACAACAAGATGGGGTTTCCCCATCTTTCATCTGTTAAGGCAAGAGAACAAAATTTCTGTGGCAAGTTTATGAGGCCAATTTTGCAAGAAATGTTTTTGAAAGTGTTGAGTTTCATGGCCTTGTGCCGACCTATGTGAAGGATGTTCCAATGATAACAATTCTCTATCTCTGTTCCCCAGTCTCCCCAGTATTTTTCAGCTGCTAAAGAACGCTGTTGCGCTTTGTCCAAGAACATATGAAGAGCTCGCTGCATCAGACCAATGGCCCACCCCATCACAGAATCATAGGATTGTAGAGTTGGAAGAGACCCGAGGGTCATCTATTCCAACCCCCTGCAATTCAGGAATCTTTTGCCCAGCGTGGTACTCGAACTCATGACCCTGGGTTGAAAACTCTCCTGCTGTTCTCACAGCAGTCAACCAAGTGCCTCCAGAAAACCCTCAAACAATACCTGAGCAAAAGAGGACTCTTCCCTCCTGCCATTTGCAGCAACTAATATTCAGAAGCATTACTGCTTCCATGACGCACCCATAATCGCAGATGACCAACTCCACAAATCTTACGTCCAGGATTAGACTCTGACTGACCCGATCTATCAGTGATAGCAACATGGTAATCTGTCTCCATTATTTTTAACATGTTTAATGAATGGATTATTCTCTCTCAGTGGAGGCTGGTGGTCCTTAGGACTGGTAGGGCAGAAGGGATGGAGCTCAACAGTAGGTGGCGCCAGAGAGCCAAGTGATCCTAGTTTTGTCCCAATTTTTCTCCCTGATGACTTCTGCAAGGGTAACACTGAACCTAAGGAGGAGGAATCTAACAGATAGTGCCACCCTCTGGACTGTTTGGAAGTAAGGAGGTAGTTGAATGGGGGACCGTTTTTAAAAACATATTTTATTTATGATTTTTAGTTTCAAAATTTGACTTCCTTCCCCCTCTTTCTGCAGTTCCTTGAATTTTTTTAAATATTTTTTGCATATCCAAATTAACTTAATTTGCTAATTTATTCACCTACTTTAAATATATACTCTTATAAAACTGCAGGCTATTACAATAATCCTGCCAATGTTCTTATCTGTTTACAGTTTGTTTGTAGAGATTCAATAAACCATTTCCATTCTTTTATAAAAAGTTTGTTATCTTGATTTCTTATTCTTCTGGTAAGTTTCGCCATTTCTTTTTTAATTCATAAGTTTTGGTATCCATTCTTCTTTTGCTGGGACTTCTTCTTTCCATTTTGGGTCAAGAAGCATTCTTGCCACTGTAGTTGCATACAAGAATAAATTTTTATACAGTTTGAGTAGTTCTGTCCCTAGAATTTCCAAAAGGAAAGCTTCTGGCTTCTTCTTTTTTACAACATATTTATTTTTAAACATCTTTATTTTCTTTTAAACATCTTTTTCAATTCATTATATATCATTTCCCAGTAAGCTTTAACCTTACTACAAGACCAACGCATATGATAAAAACGGGAAAGTGCTTTAGCCTTTACATGTAGTTGTTTCAATGGCTTTAAAATGGAGTTTGAACAAACAAAAAATGATTTTCCAGGTCTTTGGGGTTCACAGCACCTACGTAGGAAGGAATTGTCTAGAACAGGTAGATACTGGCAACATAACACAGATGGTGTCTCTTTCTGAAAGTGGATCCTGCAAACATTTTTGATTGCATAGAGACTAATAAAGGTAACGGGACCCCTGACCGTTAGGTCCAGTCGTGGACGACTCTGGGGTTGCGGCGCTCATCTCGCTTTACTGGCCAAGGGAGCCAGTGTATAGCTTCTGGATCATGTGGCCAGCATGACTAAGCCACTTCTGGCGAACCAGAGCAGTGCACGGAAACGCCGTTTACCTTCCCGCCGGAGCGGTACCTATTTATCTACTTGCACTTTGACATGCTTTAGAACTGCTAGGTTGGCAGGAGCTGGGACTGAGCAATGGGAGCTCACTCCGTTGCAGGGATTTGAACTGCTGACCTTCTGATTGGCAAGCCCTAGGCTCTGTAGTTTAGACCGCAGCACCACCCGCTGTACTAATGCTAATGCTAATGCTAATGCTAATGCTAATGCTAATGCTAATGCTAATGCTAATGCTAATACTGTACTTCAAAGCTAGGAGGATAAAAACCCACCACCCACTACGCAAGTGTTAAATCACACTTTCTAGTTCATCCCCCCCATCACTTTCCCTATTATAAAAGTCTGCCGGGGCAGCAGGGTTGTTGAGCAAGATCTTTAAATCAACTATAATTAAGCAACCTGAATGCCAGTATGTGACTGAAACCCAACCCCAAATAATGACCGTCTGAGAACACCCTGGGAGTCTTTTTTTCAGCTGAAGAAACCACAAAGATCTGATTATTAATAAATTCAAGGAGCATGCGCCTACATCTATTTAATTGTGTATACACGGAATGGGAAGCTGTGTTTTGTGGAGCAGTGAATCTGCGGAATTCACTGCCACAAGAATTCACTGCCAAGTCACCAACTTTAGAAGGCTGTAAGGGGTGTAAGTGTCTGCTAGACAAATTCACAGAGGATAAGACTATCAGTGGCTTCCAGCCAAGATGGCTATGCCCTGTCCCCATTGCTGGATACCAGTCGCTGTTGGGGGTCACAAGTTGGAAAAGCAGCACAAGTCCTACTTGCAGGGTTTCCCATCGAAGCATCGGCTTGGCCACTGTGAGAACAGGTTGCCTGACTAGGTGAGTTGCTGACCTGGTCCTTACATTTGTAGATCATGCCAGTTGCGTGACAGTCTGCACAGGGGATCTCCTCTTATGTGGAAGCAACAGCTCTGTCGGAGAGAGTGCTTGCGTGTGAAGCAGCTTTTAGTTTATGGTGTGTGGAGCCACAACAAGGAGAGAGACAGAGAGAGAGAGAAAGACAGACAGAGATGGTTCCAGGGGAAAGGATCAATGGATGGAGGCCACATATCACACAGGGAGAAAGAGGGCGGCAAAGTGAAAAGAGATGTGTATGCGGGAGGGAGAAAGTTTAACATAGATATGAACAAGTGTGTTGGAACAGGAGGACTATGGAGTGATCTGAATCTCTGTGCCAAGATAGTTATCAGAGAATCCCATTATGATCTCATGGCGTTTTGTGTCTGACTGCCTCCGATTCCAAACCAAGGAGAAGCAAAGGAGTGAATGAGTCTATGTGTGTGTTTGTGTGTGAGTGTGTGTGTGTGTGTGAGTGATGCACATATGCTCGCTCACACCCCAGTGCTGTACTGAGCCAGGAAATCCAAAGGCCAACACATTCGCCTCCTCTCTCTCTCTTTCTCCAGGGCAGGAGAAAGAGTCGCGCAGAGAGAGGGAGCGAAGCAGAGAGAGGCAGCGGACGAGTGGAGCTCTTTGCAGCCCGAGCATCAAACTTTTTGCAAGTAAGGAGGGGATTCCCTGTGGGGCAGCTGAAGCAGGGAAAGTCCTGGGGGGGAAGTGGTGTTGTGTGCTAAAGATGCCCTGCAGAGCACCTGAGTTTTGAAAAAAATATTTGGGCTTTCCTGAAAGGATCCCCGAGCAGCTACAGTGATAAAGGAAAGCATTGTTTTGCTGATGGGAAAGTTGAGTTTTTAAGAACATGTCATGGTAACAAGAGACTGACAGGCTGGGGAGAGAAGGGAGCAGAGGGACAGATGGATGGATGGATGGAACGGAAGAGAGATTAAGGGTGAATGAAGGCAGGGAGAGATGAAGCAGTGTTAGAGCAGGCAAGAGAAGGCAGTGCTGTTTGACACACGGATAAGTTTAACGCACGAGTTTCAATCTCTCAAGATTTAGTGGCAATCTATAGAGCACAGACAGGTGGCTTTTTAAATAATAAACTATTGTGCTTACTAAAGTCATGGTGGCATTGTGAAGAAAACGTGAATTCATTGACGAAAATAAAAAGTACATCGGCTGAGCATAGCCATTGAAGAAGTATCGCAAAGTGTGAATGAACGGAATGATGCTCTAGAGGGACGAAAGGATAATGAATGGTTGTGTCTTATCTATGAAGCTATAATTCCTCTGGTGTCACCGAGAAGCTTGTGAGAACGTTTCCAGAAATCTGTCTTATCTCTAAAGCTATAATTCCTCCGCTGTAGTCACACAGCTTATGAGAACGTTTTCAGAAAACTGTCAAAGGAGAGCTCTTTCAGCTAAGAGAGAGCCACGTGGAATTCAAAACCTACTGGGGTAGCCTGTAGGTCTCTGTGTGGATTTCGAAGTAGATTGGCAAGTGGGGTTGACTGCCGGCTGTTCAACAATGGCAGCAACAAGAAAGCCAATTTTCCTGCCTTTGTTGGGGTGATGAAATGGAGAAGAATGGTAACCCAAAGTGGACTTTTGTGTGCGCTCAGTTCAGTTCCGGCACCGAGCATTAATTCACAGGTTAACCATGTGCTCAGAGGCGCACAGTTCTTTCACACTATGTCCTTTACAGCTGGCTCTTCTGGATAGATCTTGGGCAGCCTTCGCCCGCCTGGTGCCCTCCATACGTTTTGGACTACAACTCCCATCAGCCCCAGCCAGTGATGGGAGTTGTAGTCCAAAAGCACTATAATCCAAAGCATATGCTGGCTGGGGCACCTGGAGGGCAAAGGCTGAATCTTGGGGTTCAAGTGAGTAGGGTGTGTGTGTGAATCTGTCCATTTAATTTCTGTAATTTTATATTTTTCCAATTAGAAGTTCAGTTCTCCATATTTCCACCACAGTTTGCTACTATTAATATTTTTATAGCAAGTCCTCAGGAAAATTCAGCAGCATTTCTCCCAGTGATACACCTGTTTTAAGCAGAATGTTCTATGCAAGCAATTTCCCCCAAACGTTCTTCATTTTGGTATGTTATTTTCACAGTTATATGCAGTTTTATGCATGCTTTACCCCAGCACATGTATTTATGTACACATTTATTGGCTGGCAAGACTGCACTGCAAAGTTCGGAGAAGTGTGAATTCTGAAGGATGGTTAGGTTTTGTCTTGGAAAGCATGGATTAGGTACCTCTACCTTTTGACATGAAGTCAATCAGATTTCTCTCCCATTCCTACTAGTGAGAGAAGCCAGCTCTGACAAGTCTGAAGTCTGCCCTAGATATCAGATGCTTGTGTGTGTGTGTTTGTAGACATTGGGGCTGTCTCCTATCTGAAACCCTGGACAGCTGCTGCCAGTCAGTGTACGCAATACTGAGTTAGATGGGCCAGTGGTCCAACAACATAAGGCAGCTTCTCGTGTTGCTAGTCTTTGGGGAAAGGACCTTAGCTCAGTGGTTAGAGCATCTGCCTAATATGCAGAAGATCCCAGGCTCCTGCCATCTTCAGGGAGGTCTAGGAAAGTCTCCCTGTTTGAAACCCTGGTGAGCTACTTCCTATCAGTGTGGCTTAGATGGACCAATGTAGAAGGCCATTATTCTACATTCCTATCAGTTTCAAGGAAGGGTAATTTTCCAGAGCAGTAGACATCTTAGTCCGTTGCAGCAAATCCAACAAAGAGTCTTGTGGCACCTTGAAGACTCACAGATGTGGCCTTTGTGGTCCAAGCTCCAGCTCACCCATCTCATGGAATGTGACCCTGTCTTGCAGGCATTTAAGAGGAGGGCGAAAGCAATGGGAAAGGGCAGAGGTAACTGGATGTACTGAAGCATAGATAGCAAGGTGGGTGAAGGATAAAGGCTGAGATAAAAGATTCAAAAGAGGATGGGGCTCCTGCTCCTTTAAGAGGGAAACTCAGCAGGTATGTCACTATTAAAGATGCAGGAATCCTGTCCTCTTTTGCATCTGGTGTCCCTAAGAGCAAACTATTGTTTGGGGCACAGAACTGGATAGACTGAGATTGTATATTTATACATTCACCTATTTTAATGGGCATAACTAATTCATGATTTCGTTGGGTCTACTTTGAGTAGGACTCAATTGGATACCACCCAAATATCATCTAGTCCAACTCCCCTGCTGATGCAATAAATCTACTGGTAATTTGGCCACCGAGGTTCTCTGAAAGAAGGAGAGTTTTTGTCTCCTTCCAAGTCCATCTCTGTTCCAGAGTTGAATGCCTTACGTTGTCAGGACATTCTTTCCAAAGTTCAGTCAAAAACCTGTTTATTGTTGTTTGAACCAGTTGTTTGGGGCGACTGGAAACAGATCTACCTCATCAGAGAACTTGATGCTAGATTTACGGCACAAAACGATGTTTTTGCAGGCTTTTTAGGGTTTTTTTAAGTCAATTCCAGGGACGCAGGTGGCGCTGTGGGTTAAACCACAGAGCCTAGGACTTGCCGATCAGAAGGTCGGTGGTTTGAATTCCCGCGACGGGGTGAGCTCCCGTTGCTTGGTCTCTGCTCCTGCCAACCTAGCAGTTCGAAAGCATGTCAAAATGCAAGTAGATAAATAGGTACTGCTCCAGCGGGAAGGTAAACGGCATTTCCGTGTGCTGCTCTGGTTCGCCAGAAGTGGCTTAGTCATGCTGGTCACATGACCCGGAAGCTGTACGCCGGCTCCCTCGGCCAATAAAGCGAGATGAGCGCTGCAACCCCAGAGTCAGCCATGACTAGACCTCATGGTCAGGGGTCCCCTTACCTTTAAAGTCAATTCCATCAAGTGGTGGACTGTCTACCAGTTCATGGGAGAAATGCAGGCTGAGAAATGCACACAGGAAGCAGTCCTCACCAGAAAACTGGAAGAGGACTGGACGATCCTTTACTGATTCCATTTATTTCCTTATATCTCTAGCCTACCTGCCCAAGGGGGCTTTTGCATGGTTCTCAAGAGGTTGCCCTTCCATGCACAGACCAGACCTCCTTAGCTTCAGCAAGGCAGTGGCCTCGTCTGCCTTCAGCATGGGCTCCCTAACTATAGCAAACTCCTACTGTGCTTTGACATCTGCAATGGTTGGCATCCATTTGGGCTGGTAGGGTGAAAAGAAGGGAGCTCAACAGTAGAGGGAGCCAGAACCAACAGCAAGCAGAGGCAACCAATGCTAGTCTTGCCCCCTTCCTCCTCCCTGCTGAGTTCTTCAAGGGCAACACTGATACTAATGCTAACAACAACAATCTTATTATTTATACCCCTCTCATCTGGGTGGGTTGCCCCACCCGCTCTGGGGAAGACTAAGGGGGAGGATGGTTGTAAGAAAAAAGGCAGAATGAGGTTGGTGGGGCAATGCCCCCTTCGCCTCCACTGTTCCACATGCCTCCTACCATTTTGATACTGCTGCAGCCTTCCAGTAGAGCCTTGTTCACATCACTCCACCTCGGAGTCCAGGGATGGTGTAGAGCAGGGTGTGCTGCTATACCAGGAGAAGGGGACCTCAAGGCCCAGGGGAAGGCTATGGCTCTCCCCAGGCCAGAGCCTTCACGGACTCTTCTCCTTGAGTGCTTTTGCTTAGACAAGACATGCCCTTGACTCGCAATCATGCCTCTTGCTTGCCTGGAGAGGGGGGGAAATGGATGGATTTTGGCAAGTAGGAGAGGATATAGTAAACTTAATTTATCCCTTCAGTCTCACGTGAGTGAGGTTTAGAGCTTTCGCTGCTCTGAGTTAAAATATTACAGGAATAAAAACAGACTTGAAAGTAGGCTGCTTAGCCTTAAATATACTTAAATATGCCCCTGCCCTTTGGGATTCACCCTCTTTCCCTCCTACAAAAATAATCAGATGACAGACTGCGCAGTAAGCACAAAAAAATATGATGTTTACTCACATGTAAGTCTTGCCAGGATTCAGCACTGTGAAGAATACGAGGCCAGCAGTGATACTTACAAGTTGCTTTCTACATACTAAAAGTACTAAGACGGTGTTTGCTCTTGGGAGAGAGCAAATGACACATTGATTTCCATCAGCAGGTAAATGAGAAAAGAGGACGATAGAGACGAGGAGGAAATAGTAAGGATAAAAATCGTTTGCCTAAGGGATATGATACCGCAGAGATATCCTCTCTGGCAATTCAGCTCTCTGTGAGCCTTAACCCCTTTATACACTTGTACAGTAAACATAAATTGTCATTTTGGCTGCAGATTTTTTCCCCACAGGATGGAGAGGTGTTGCCTGTGTTTGTAGAACCCTCTGGCTTTTGTGTTGTTGATATATAGCCAAAGAGTGACATTCTCTGCTCCATCTGCTTTTCCCTCTGTCCCTTCCCACTGCTGAAATGCAGGCTCTGGGAGATTGTGCAGAAGGACATGTGCCTTTGGGGCCCTGCTTCCCTCTGCGTTGTTATACCTTTGGTCTGATCCAGCAATTCAGTTCTTTTCCCCATGATGGTGGTGGTGGTGGCTGGTAGCAATTGGGACTGATAGGGTGGAAGACAGGGAGGCCGACAGCAGGTGGCGCCAGAGCCAATGAGAGGCAGAGCCAGCTCATTCTAGTACTGTCTCCATCCTAATCGCTTCTGAGGGTGAAACTGGGACAAAGGGGTGGGGCATTTGATGCTCATTGGATGGCTCTGAGCAAATCGCTCAACCTAACCTTCTTCGGAGGACAGAAACATAGGGAGATGCCTTATTCCAAGTCAAGTGGTTCATCTAACTCAGTGTTTCTGAATAGACAGGCAGATTATTTATTGGGTTTCAGCTAGCAGGGCCTTTCCTTAGATAGATCAGAGAGGTCTGACTCTCCATAAGGCCGCTTCCTGCGTTCCTATGTAAAACTGTCATAGCAAAAAGTCACAGCAGCAGTAGGATGATAGCACAGATGTCCCAAAACTGGCAAAGGGAATTAACATCTGAGAGGAGAGGTTCTCAAGAGAAGACATTAGAATCATAGAACTGTAGAGTCTGAAGGGACCCAAAGAGTCATTTAATCCAACCTGCCACATTGTCGGAACCACAGCTAAGTAACCCCTGACATTCAACGTCTGTTTAAAAACCTCCAAGAGAGTCCAGTCCGCTCCACTGTCAAACAGCTCTTACCATCAACCTGGTTTTGTTTGCAGAAATGCAGAATTTTCTTCTTTCTTTTTAAATTTTTTATTCACAATTTCAACATAACAAATTATCAAAGCATATCATATTCATTATTTCTCCCAATTTCCCCCCTCCCCCTCCCCCACAAATCCTCAGCTCTTCTCTGTGATTTCTCAACCTATATAAACTTCTGCATATTGTAAAATTGTACACATCCTTATATTATCTGTCTACTATGTTAACCCTCAATAAATTCGTGTATGTTTATTCAAAACCTGCCAAGGAATCCAGCTCATTTTGTTGTCTTCTTAAATAATTTGTGAAAGGCTCCCAGGAAAAGCAGTATTTTCTAACTAAGTGAAGATGTACTTGAGGAACACTGAAAAAGTGTGCATGCACACGAAAGCTTCTACCAGAACAAACTTAGTTGCTCTGTAAGGTGCTACTAGACAATTATTATTATTATTATTATTATTATTATTATTATTATTATTATTATTTCGACTGCGTCAAACCAACACGGCTACCTACCTGAATCTAGAATTGAAGGAACACTGTTTAGGGTATTGTGTTAGGAATTCTGTTACTCTCTGGAGGCCTTCATGTGCATAAGAGCACAGTGGCTGTTCTCACAAAACAAATTCCTTCCAGTAGCACCTTAAAGACCAACTAAGTCAGTTCTTGGTATGAGCTTTCGTGTGCATGCACACTTCTTCAGATACAAGTGTGCATGCACACGAAAGCTCATACCAAGAACTGACTTAGTTGGTCTTTAAGGTGCTACTGGAAGGAATTTGTTTTGTTTTGACTATGGCAGACCAACACGGCTACCTATCTGTAGCTGTTCTCACAGATATTCATGGGATGCCCAACGGCAGGAATTGAGCACAACGTTACTCTAGTCTCCTTTCCTGCAGTTTCCAGCAACTGGTATTCAGAAGCATGCAAAGGATGTGAGTCCGCCCCAGATGTTGCTGGACTTCATCTCCCATCAGAACCAACAGCCAGCATGACCAAGGGTCAGGGGTGGTGGGAGGCCTTGTCCCAGCAACATCTTGAGGGGACGGCGGTACAGATTTGCCACCCCTGCTTTCTACTGTGTCACTGATTCACCTGAATCCATGTTGCTTATGCGAGATCCACACAATGTTGCTGTTGTTTAGTCATTTAGTAGTGTCTGACTCTTTGTGACCCCCTGGACCAGAGCACGCCAGGCACTTCTGTCTTCCGCTGCCTCCCGCAGTTTGGTCAAACTCACGCTGGTAGCTTCAAGAACACTGTCCAACCATCTCATCCTCTGTCGTCCCCTTCTCCTTTTGCCCTCCATCTTTCCCAACATCAGGGTCTTTTCCAGGGAGTCTTCTCCTCTCATCAGGTGGCCAAAGTATTGGAGCCTCAGCTTCAGGATCTGTCCTTCCAGTGAGCACTCAGGGCTGATTTCCTGAAGAATGGATAGGTTTGATTTTCTTGCAGTCCATGGGACTCTCAAACGTCTCCTCCAGCACCATAATTCAAAAGCATCAATTCTTTGGCGATCAGCCTTCTTTATGGTCCAGCTCTCACTTCCATACATCACTATTGGGATCCACACAATATGTGATGTGTTTATTGTCTGGTACATAAAGTGTGCATTTGGGGGGGCAGGGGGTGGAACCCTTTAACGGGAGTCATCAATGGGCAGAACTTCATCCAGCTTTAGTCTCTTAGACTCTGTCCTAGGTTTGAATCATTCCACTTGCTCCTGAATCATGTTGAAGGGCAAGCTGTCATTGTGGTCAAATTACAGCGCAGGTGAATGAATGAATCGTTGCTGTTTGACTCTTCGCCAGAAGATACTTTTCAGATTTTGTCTTTCCTGTGCTGCCAAGGTTTGAAAGTTGCGTCATCTTCAGTGTAGCCTGACTGGTTCAGGTAAAGGCTCTAGGATAAGGACCTGTGATTGGGGAACCTGTGCAGCCCTCCATATTTGTCCCTTGCAGGAGGCCACCAACATGGAGGGCTCTAAAAGAGAATTGGGTGAACATAATGGAGGAGGAGAAGACTCTTGATGGCTACTAGCCAGGGCAGCTTTGCTCTGATGGTCAGAGGCTTCTGAAGACCAGCTTCTGGAAGCCACAGGAGAGGAGAGTTCAGCTGCCCTCAGGTTCTCCATAGGCATCTGTTTGACAGTGGAACGGTCTCCCTCAGGAGGTGGCGGACTCTCCTTCCATGGAGGTTTATAAGCAGAGGTTGGACGGCCATCTGTCCTGGATGCTTTAGCTGAGATTCCTGCATTGCAGGGGGTTGGACTAGATGACCCCCAGGGTCCCTTCCACCTCTGCCATTCTATGATTCTGCAATCTAGGTGGCCGCTGTGAGCACAGGATACTGGACTGGAGGGGCCATTGCCCCGGCAGAGCTCATCCTTACACGCTTTAAAAGCTGTTTGGAGAGAATGAAGTTGGCTTAGACAGACTTGCTCCCTGAGGCAGAGTGATGGCCCGGACCCAATGTTTACACAGAAGTAAGCTCCAGCGGATTCAACTATGCTTATTCCCAGTTAAGCCGTGTCCAAGATATTGCAGTAATGAGGTTCTTTCCCATCGCCGTGAGCCATCAGTGGGGAGGGAGGGCTGAGCCAGGCTTCCCCTTTGCCCTTTCCTTGTTTCTTTTTAAAGTAGATTACGAAGCTCTTTGAGGCAGGATTCCTGTTGTTCCAGGACCTGCAGGAGAAGCCCAGGAGACGCATTCCGACCCGATGATCCCGTGCAAAACAAAGGGCAGGGAAGCTTCCTTGGCCCATTGCAGAAAACCTTCAGGCGTGGAGTGGGCCCATGCTGTGGGTGGGCGGAGCCAGATTCAAAAGTGGGCAGGGCAACGAATGCGACTGTTTTGCTGCTGTGCAGAAGAGGACATCCTAGCCGTGCAAAGGTCAGGGGTTTCCACACAGACAAACCACATTGCACCTCTCCCACCAGGCAAGAAGTTCAAGGGCACATTCCAGGACTAGAGTGGGGTGTGGCTTGTGGTGTAGTGGCTAGAGAAGAAGAAGAAGAAGAGTTTGGATTTGATATCCCGCTTTATCACTACCCTAAGGAGTCTCAAGGGGATGCGGGTGGCGCTGTGGGTTAAACCACAGAGCCTATGACTTGCTGATCAGAAGGTCGGCAGTTCAAATCCCCGCGACAGGGTGAGCAACCGTTGCTCGGTCCCAGCTCCTGCCAACCTAGCAGTTCGAAAGCATGCCAAAGTGCAAGTAGATAAATAGGTACCGCTCCGGTGGGAAGGTAAACAGCGTTTCCATGCACTGCTCTGGTTCACCAGAAGCGGATTAGTCATGCTGGCCACATGACGCTGCCTCCCTCGGCCAATAAAGCGAGATGAGTGCCGCAACCCCAGAGTTGGTCATGACTGGACCTAAAGGTCAGGGGTCCCTTTACCTTTTTAAGGAGTCTCAAAGCAGCTAACATTCTCCTTTCCCTTCCTCCCCCACAACAAACACTCTGTGTGGTGAGTGGGGCTGAGAGACTCCAGAGAAGTGTGACTGGCCCAAGGTCACCCAGCAGCTGCATGTGGAGGAGCGGAGACGCGAACCCAGTTCACCAGATTACAAGACTACCGCTCTTAACCACTACACCACACTGTAGTGTTGGACTATGAACCGGGAGACCAGGGTTCGAATCCCCGCTCTGCCACGCAGCTCACCTGACCAGACACTGCCTCCCAGCCCAAACTACCTGAAATAGAGGCAAGCTGCGGAACTGCCGGGGGTGCCAACATCCCCGGGTACTTCCCTAACACGGCCGACCCACCCATGAGACAAGGTGAGGCGACTGCCTCAGGCGGCAGCAAATCCTAAGGTAGATTTTTATTTCCTGCTAGTTACTGGTGTAGATCTTCACTCACCCCTTCTTCCCTGGTGGGGAAGTGAAGGGTGCCGTTTTGCGGTTTGCACCAGGTGCCAAAATGTCTGGTGTCAGCCCTGCTCCCTGAGGTCTCAGGAGAAAGATCCAGCCTGTGGCTATATTTTTGGAGGAGGAACATGGAGGCAGCTCAGCAGCTCACGGACTGGGAGACCTCCCCTGGTCTCCATCTGCTTGAACAGGGTGCAAACAGAGACCGTTGCAAAAGCAAGGCTGAGCTGGAGTGGCGCTCGGCAGAGGAGCCGTGTGTGTGTGTGTGCATGATTTGTCATGGGTAGCCGATAACCTTGCACAGAATGAGATGCAGATGCTGCCAAGCCTTGCCCAGAAAAGCGGCCAAGAAAGGTTCTAACATAAATAGAAGATATGCAAAAGGAAGTACCATGATTACAGAGGGGCGTGTGCCCGCCAGTTTATCTCCAAACGGGAAACTCCAAGGAACACAGTCAGCTAAGATGAGAAGGGTTCAAACAGAGCTTAGCTGGAGCCGGGAGTTGCAGTTGTGGTGGTGTTTGTGTTATCCTCCAGGATTGTCGTTTCAGGGCCAGGAGGTTGTGAATAAGCATGGGCAGAGTGTGTTTCTTTCCTGCTGAATATTTCCATCCTCATTCAGCTGAAGTCAAAGGAGCAGAATGCTGGGGAAAGGAGAGTGCCTCTGAGCACATGCAGAGTGTGAAATAGCTCCATCCTAGGCATGTCTGCTCAGAACTAAGGCTCATTTAGCTCAATGAGACTTTGGGGTTTATGTTTTAAAGCAGATGACAAGGTGTCTGTGTGTGTGTGTGTGTGTGTGTGTGTGTGTGTGTGTGTGTGTGTGAAAGCATGACTGCAAATTCTTATGAGAAGTCCAGAAGCCTTTGCTTTTGATATGGAGGAGAACATGCTAGCAGATAGGACATAGGTTGTTTGGGGTCAATGCAAAGGATATTTGGCAAGGATCATGGGTGGTTCTTGTTTCCTATTCTAAACACAAGCGTTTCCTTTGCTCAGGCCCACCCTACAACCGCTCCCTCTCCTCTGAAGGCCTTTTCCCTTTTGGTCCCAGCGTGCATCTTGCTGCCTATTGTTTCCACTCTGTAGTGAAGAAAAGGACTTTTGTGCATGCTCAGGTGCCCTCTTTCTACAATTCTCTACATTCTTACACTCCATAGCTCCAAATGTAGGCAAGAGAAGTGGGTTCTGGGGGTGCCCTTGGCAATGATCTCTAGGCCCCCACCTTCATGGGATTGCTGGAAATGGCAGTGCCGGGGAGTGTCTGACCAGGAAGTCTGTCAGTTCCAGTTTGTTTCAGTTTCTAAGTTTTCCAGTGTTAAGTTCATCTCTCCTCATTTCCACATCAGTTTGTGATTTATTCGTTAGTTTAAAAAGGCTTCATGATAGTGCAATTTTCTCCTTTTCCCCCCTCTGCAACTTGGCCTAATTCTATATAACATTTGCAGACTAATTTCACCAAATATAATGCATCTTGGTATGTTGTTTTCACTCATATACACATCCTCGCGCATGCATTACCTTGGTATTCATGCATTTTCGTACACATTACTAATTACTTGGCTGGAAACCGGCACTGCAAAATTTGGAGATGAGCCGGTTTCAAAGGAAAGGTGCATCCTGGTTCACTTACTAAGAAAATAATAATAATAATGACAACAACAACAACAATTTATACCCAACAACAACAACAACAACAACAACAATTTATACCCTGCCCATCTGGCTGGGTTTCCCCAGCCACTCTGGGTGGCTCCCATCATCATCATCATCATCATCATCATCATCATCATCATCATTTTTTTATTTATAACCCGCCCTCCCCAGCCGGGCTCAGAGCGGCTAACAATAATAAAAGTAACACAACATTATAAAATCAATTCGTTTTAAAATCAGTTCAAAATCAAATTAATGGTAACCATTGGGCTAGAGTTCTGTTCTATTAATAATAATAATAATAATAATAATAATAATAATAATAATAATAATTTATTTATTTATTTATTTATTTATTTATTTATTTATTTATTTGTACTCCACCCATCTGGCTGGGTTTCCCCAGCCACTCTGGGTGGCTTCCAACAAAGATTAAAAATACATTAAAATGTCACTTCCCTGAACAGGGCTGCCTTCAGATGTCTTCTAAATGTCAGGTAGTTGTCAGATATAGTATTGACCCTCCTCTGTACGTTGATTGTATCCCCAGATTTCTTTCCCCCTCGCATCGACATGCCTTTAGTACTGCTGGTTTTACAAAGAAATGAATGGAGCAACTGAAAAGCCACCCTAAGCATCCATTGCTTTGAACTGAGGCTTCGGGACATTTTCACAGCTGATCTGAAAAATCGCTTTAAGTGCCTTCTGGTAGGCTTTAATGACGTGTCGTCTCTGCGGCAGCTGTCTTACATTACCCTGCTAAAGGCTGCTGCTAGGCTGAGAGGGCAGGCGGCAGCAAAATGGTTAGAGCATCTCCACTGCATGCAGAAAGTCCCAGGTTCTGCCCACCTCCAATAGCATCTCTAGGAACAGCTGGTGAAAGGTTCCCTGCTTGAAACCCCGGAGAGCTGCTGCTGGTCAGTGTGTACAATACTGAGCAAGATGGAACCATGGTTCTGACTTGGAATAAGGCAGCTTCCTGTGTACCTTCTAGGAAAAGTGAGCTTTACTGAGCGATTCTTGGAATCTCACTACTGAGCAGGCTGTTATGAGAATAAAACAGGAATACAGTCAAACCTCGGTTGTCAGGATTGGGTGGCTCCTGTGGACCAATCAGACTGCTGCATTCTGAATCCTATTGTTCTAGGACCAATCAGACTGCTGCATTTTGGATCCTATTCAACTCAGTACATAACAGTTCCGGAAATCCATTCGGCTTCTGAAATGTTCGACAACCGAGGCACGGCTTCTGATTGGCTGCAGGAGCTTCCTGCACTCAAGTGGAAGCCGTGTCGGACGTTTGGCTTCCAAACAATGTTCAAAAACCGGAACACTTACTTCCGGGTTTCCGGCGTTTGGGAGCCGAAACGTTCTAAAACGGAAACATTTAGGAACCGAGGTTTGACTGTACTGGATAATTCCTCTGTAAGTGTCAGGGGCGGGAGCCTGGAGCAAGTCAGTAATACCTCACACAGGGTCAGTGAATTTAACTATTTAAAGGAACAAACAGCACAGGAGGCCTGGCTGAGAGAGGGCAGCAACTCTTCCCAGTAGGTCTTGTCCCAATGCGGCAGTTGCGGAAGCTGAAGATCCCCACCTTCCCACAGCTTCTTAAGTCTCCTCCTCCCAGGGTCCTTCCCAAGCAATCTGAGACTCTGTAGATATGTCTCTGCTCCTCCCTCTTCATTCCTTTTCTGGTTCTGCGAGACCAGAGGGGAGGTCCCCTGGCTTCTTCAGGAGTCTGCCTCTTGGTCTCCCTTCTCTCCAGCCTCCTCTCCTGCTTTTGATTCTGGATTGCCCTCTGCCTTAGCCTCTTCCTGCTCACTAAACCCTGTTGCCTCTTCAGCTTCCGACCCTCTTCTTCCCAGTCTTCTCCCTCTTTTCCCTCTGACCACTCTCTGTTGTCCCACTACCACTCCCTGGGCTCTGACCCTTCTTCCCTTGGGGTTCCCCACCTGGTGCCTTCCACCCCTCCTCTGCATCCAGCCAATTCATGACACCAAGGAAGGTTTGGGATACAGAGAAAATAAGTTTTACATTTAAATTACAACCGCAATGCAAAAACCCCTGTTTTTATAGTGTCATGGATGGAAAATTCTTTCAGGTTCCTCCCCTAGCAGGTTGCCAACTCCCTAGGAGCCGGGGCAGTTTCTTCCCACCCCCAAGTATTTTTGAGGGGGTCAAGCCCCCTCAATATTCAGGGGGTGATCAGCACCGCCCACTGGCTCCTTGCGGCATCGCACATGCGATGTCAGGGCATTGTATGATGTCACACGCATGGCGTCATGATGACTCGCAGTGTTGTGCGCAAGATGTAATGACATTGTGCAGCGTTGCACACGGGCCCCCTCAATCCTCTTAAAAAGATGGTGCCTCTGTCCCCTAGCCTAGACTGTCTTGTTTTTCAACCAAATACATTGTCCTTTTCGTTAACAACTTGGAACATTCCGGAAAGCATTAAAAATAGAAAAAGGTGCTGGTGCCTGGAGAAGGGGTAGCAAAAGAGCCCTGTACAGTGGTACCTCGGGTTACATATGCTTCAGGTTACATACAATTCAGGTTACAGATTCCGCCAACCCAGAAATAGTACCTCGGGTTAAGAACTTTGCTTCAGGATGAGAACAGAAATCGTGCTTCGGCGGCGCAGCGGCAGTGGGAGGCTCCATGAGCTAAAGTGGTGCTTCAGGTTAAGAACAGTTTCAGGTTAAGAATGGACCTCTGGAACAAATTAAGTACTTAACCTGAGGTACCACTGTATTCAATTGTCCGAAATTTGCACTGCTCCAAAATTTGCAATGCAGTCCCGTCAAGTGCACCTAAAAAAACCCAAAGCATATACTGGGGTTAGGTGTGCATCAAAATGCATGTTTGTGAAAATAACATACAGATTTGTGTTGCGGTAGGGGAAATGGCTCTGCAGAAAATCAAGTGCGTAGTAAGCAAAATTGCACAGAAGCATATGTGAAGGGAAATCGGCACTGATCTGCTGATTAATTTTCATGAGGACTTAAAAAAGAAATGGCAACTGAAGTAGAATATGAAGAACTGAATTTAAGATTAGAAAAAAAAGATTAAAATTGAGGGTCATGTGTACCTGGAACCTCCTGAGACACTTACGGGGTCCATGTGGAGGAGTCCTGCCTGTGAGCCAGGAAGGAGGGAAAGAAGCACAGCATCTGTTTGGAGGAGGAGAGGACAGAAGGCTCTTGTGTGTCGGCCATTGGTTCAGGGCACAGTTCCGACCTCTTCACTTCCCAAGGAAATGGGCCCTGAAAGAGCCTTTCTCTCCACGGACTGCTGTGCATGGAGCCCAGCTTGCAGTCAGAGAGAGAGAGAGAGAGAGAGAGAGAGAGAGAGAGAGAGAGAGAGAGAGAGAATCAGCCTTGAAGGAAGGAAGGTGGCAGCAGCAGGAGATGGAGAAGGCATTTCACCCTCAGCATTTGGGGTTCATTTTGATTGAGGGTGAAACATGCTTCTTTTCAGAGCTAGGTTTCAGCCACAACCACATGTGCAAGAGGTGAAATGATGTAAAGAGCCCCCTGGGCATCTACAGAGTGCCCTTTCCTCAGCACTGAATGTCCGAAGAGCCTGACGGATCAGGCCCATCCGAGTCCAGCATCCTTTTCTCTCGCCAGGCACCTCTGGGCACCCGCAAGAGGTCGCTGCCCCTTGTTGGAAGGCCTTCAGAGAGGGACAGCACCCTCCCCCCCCCGGGCAAATGGGCTGCATTGTCAGGCTGCTCTGACCTCCAGGAAGCGGCGCGTGTCCAGGGCGACGTAAACAGAGAGAAGTCTGCCAGATACTGCTTCTCCCATCGCCTGCAGGAAGAGGCCACATGTGGAAACGTTCTCTTTGATGAGGCTCTTAAAGCGCAGAGGCTCCCTCGCCTTTGTTCTTTGCAGGTCTTGTTGATGTGAATCTGATCTGGAACGGGCTTTTCACTGATGGATGGTTGTGGGGGGAGAGAAGAGTCAACAGATCCGGGGGGCATTGTGTAAGTCTGTGTGTGAGTATTAGTTCGGCCGGTACCAAAATGGAGTTACTGCTCCCATAGCGGGGAGGGATCCAGACTCCCACTATATCACCAATTATTGAATTTATTCCCCACCTTTTCTCCATAAGGTCTGCTAATGCTCCGTTGATGCCTTCCTTTTGTGACATAAACAGAGGGTAGCCTCATAGCCTGCAGGTCCATGCTGGGAAAAGCCACACATTGAAATACGCACTTTGATCCAGAGCTTTAAAGGCACACAGGCCCTCTTCTGCTTGCCCAGAAAACATGGGTCCAAGTGGTTTTCTGCTTGTCCTGTGCTTTCTAGGTATGGGTCCAAGCTGGTTTGCCTTTGCCCTGCTGCTCCCTCCGCCCCCTGCAACCCATCTTTTAGCACTAAATCAAAACAAACGTCTATTTGCAGAAAAAACAATTGCTGTTCGTTCTGATTCAGCGCTAAACTGCGGTTTCCCGGGGGGTGGGGTGGGGGAGGGGTGGAAGTGTGGATCATCCCTCAGACTAGAAGCTGGGCCCTTGCTAGTTGCTCTCAAAGTAGAACCATTGAAATTAATGGATATATGGCTAACTGGGGTTCGTTAATCACAGTGAGCCTGTTTAATTCATGCCCAATCTGTTTAACAGTGGGACGCGGGTGGCGCTGTGGGTTAAACCACAGAGCCTAGGACTTGCCGATCAGAAGGTTGGCAGTTCGAATCCCTGCAACGGGGTGAGCTCCCATTGCTCTGTCCCTGCTCCTGCCAACCTAGCAGTTCAAAAGCACGTCAAAGTGCAAGTAAATAAATAGGTACCGCTCCAGTGGGAAGGTAAACGGCATTTCCGTGCGCTGCTCTGGTTTGCCAGAAGCGGCTTAGTCATGCTGGCCACATGACCCGGAAGCTGTATGCCGGCTCCCTCGGCCAGTAAAGTGAGATGAGCGCCGCAACCCGAGAGTCAGCCACGACTGGACCTAATGGTCAGGGGTCCCTTTACCTTTAATCTGTTTAACCCATTAATTGCAACGAGTAGAACTAGCATTGGCTACAACTAGAGGCAGATTTAGGGGAGCATGACCACAGGGCACCACAACTGTGACGAACAACGGAAGAAGAGAGGTGGGAGGCTGGGGGCTGGATTTTGGTGTTGCATAGGGTGCAATTGGAATTCGAATGTCCAATGTTCGTCATTGCTATAACCCTCAGCTTTATTCCTTGCAGGGGTGCCATCTCATAGG
This sequence comes from Podarcis erhardii, assembly GCF_964252035.2. Lineage (NCBI taxonomy): Eukaryota > Metazoa > Chordata > Lepidosauria > Squamata > Lacertidae > Podarcis > Podarcis erhardii. The sequence continues at coordinate 116,046,622 of NC_138498.1, read as the reverse complement.
GGCCAGGCCCTTTTGGGCCCCCCAATAATTTTGGGGTGAGGGCTGCCCCCCCCCGCAGTATTCAAAGGAGGCGAAGCACAGAGCTGGGCTCCTCCTCGTCCTGCCACAGAGGGGAAGGAATGGGGAAGAAGACCCCCGACCCTCCCCCATGGCAGCGGCAGGTGAAGGAGGGGCTGCCTGCTACTGAAGCTGCTCTGCCGCAGTGTTTGGCTCCACTCCTTGTCTCCTCCCGATGTCCTGATGCCCCATGCGCGACATCACCCCAATTCTCCCTTGGAAGTTGCCGCCTGATTCCTTGCAACCTCTGTTGGTTTGAATCTAGAAAGCGAAATGGGTTTTTATTTGATGTCAAGGAGATGTTGTCTAAACCTGGAGAGGCGGTGATCATGAACTCAGCCAGTATAAATAGCCAGGAATTTGTCAGAAGAGTTCCAACTACATTAAAAAATGGTTTGGTCTTTTTAAGGGAAAACAGGATCAATGGGTTAGACGGATTAAGGAAAATGAAATGTGGCTCTGATTAGTGTTGTTGTTTGAAAGTGCTGTAAAGGATAAATTAGCATATTCTGTTGTATAGAAGATGCTTAACGTTATTCGTAGAATGCATTGAGTTTTAAAGAAATATAATCTTAATCCTGAAATACTGCTGCTGGGGAGGAAGTTTATATTACTTTTGTAATAAGGCTTGGTATGGAGATTGTGTGTGTGTGTGTGTGTGTGTGTGTGTGTGTGTAAAGGTACCCCCGACCATTAGGTCCAGTCGTGATCAACTCTGGGGTTGTGGCGCTCATCTCACTTTATTGGCCAAGGGAGCCGGCGTACAGCTTCCAGGTCATGTGACCAGCATGACTAAGCCACTTCTGGCAAACCAGAGCAGCGCATGGAAACGCCGTTTACCTTTCCACCGGAGCGGTACCTATTTATCTACTTGCAATTTGATGTGCTTTCAAACAACTAGGTTGGCAGGAGTAGGGACCAAGCAACGGGAGCTCACCCCATCGCCGGGATTCGAACCGCCAACCTTCTGATCGGCAAGTCCTAGGCTCTGTGGTTTAACCCACAGCACCACCCACGTCCCATATATATATGCATGCCAGTAGTGAAATGGACTTGCTGCCTAGATTCCAAATCTTAAACTCTGGTGATGACTTTCTCACTATGGATGGGGGGCGATTAGTAATAGAATCATAGAATCGTAGAGGTGGAAGGGACTCTGAGGGTCATCTAATCCAATGCAAGAATCAATAACCGCAAACAGACCAGTTCTGCACTTTCTGACACCATAAATGAAACGAAACACAGCCACCCTTCGAAATTCTCACTTCTCTGAATTTTGCAGGGGAAGCAAAATGTTCAAAATGGCAGGTGCTGGGTGCCTTAAATTATGCCTCGAGATGCACATATTGTTGAAAATGACACACAGAAATGCAATAGAAAATTGCTTTGCAAAAAGAGAAGTTGCATACTAGGCAAAGCTGTGTCTATTGAGAGAAATTTGCAGTAAAATGGAGAGAAACCAGATTTGCCCAGCTGTGCATCTCACTCGCCTCATCTCAGTTTCAGGTGTCTCGACTCTGAGCTTTCCCAAAGCCAGCAACTGCACCTCTTTAACCATGGCCTTTTGACACCTGAGATATGTTTTCGAGGTCCACCCTATTCCTGTGATTGTACTCTGTCTTGATTTCTTGTTAATTGAATTGTTGCAACCTGCTCTGTGACTTGTTGGTGAAGGGTGGGTAAGAAATGATTTAACAACAACAACAATAATAACAACAACATCCCCATGGCATGTAAAGGGTCTGGATCTTCTCCTCCGTTCTCGACGCTTTCCCCTCCAAGAGCGCTGCCTTTGGGTGGGGACCTTGTCTTTTCGCAAAAGAATTTAACACACAGTAAACAGCTCAGAGAAGATGGAGCTGGATGCTGATAGAGGCAGGGCTGGGAGCCCATCCAGCACTTGCTGAAGCAGGCAGGCTGTAATGTACCCCAATGCATTGCAGAATTACACCGATGTGAGGCCCTTTATTGTCCAGCTGTAGTTCTATTTCTTTAACGAGAGGGAGGGAGGTTTCAAGCCTAGGGGTTGTTGCCTTTGTCCTAAAATAAATAAATAAATCCAGTCCTTACACCCATTCCACACAAGATTAACAGAGCACTTCTGGGCCATGCATGTGATAGGCACATAGCTCAGTTGCTTAGCGCATGTTGCCGATAATGCCAAGGTTGCAGGTTCGATCCCCATGTGGGACTGCTGCGTAATTCCCGCATCGCAGGGGGTTGGACTGGGTGACCCTCAGGGTCCTTTCCAAGTCTACGAGTCTATGGTTCTATGATTAGATCAGGGAAACCAAGCCTGATGAGGAATGGTTGAAAGAGTTGGGTCTGTTTAGCCTGGAAAAGAGGAGATTGAGAGGAGATTTGATAGCCACCTTCGAATATCTCAAAGGCTGTCACATGGAAGGTGGAGGAAGCTTGTTTTCTCCTGCTCTGGAGGGTAGGACCTGAACCAACAGATTCAAGTTGCAATAAAGGAGATTCAGGCTAAACATCAGGAAGAACTTTTTGATGGTAAGAGTGCAGTTCAACAGTGGAACGGTCTCCCTCGGGAGGTGGCGGACTCTCATTCCTTGGGAGTTTTTAAGCAGAGGTTGGATGGCCATCTGCCATGGATGCTTCAGTTAAGATTCCTGCACTGCAGGGGGTTGGACTAGATGATCCTCAGGGTCCCTTCTGGTTGGCCACTGGGAGAAAAGGATGCTGGACCAGGTGGGCCATTGGTCTGATCTCGTGGGATCTTCTTATGTTCTCAAAAAATCATGCAAGGCAAGTATTAAGACAGGCTTGCTATGTTCGCACAGAAATTTGTTTTTAAAGCAAATTATAGCAAGCAACTCTGGATGCAGGTGGCACTGTGGATTAAACCACAGAGCCTAGGACTTGCCGATCAGAAGGTCGGTGGTTCGAATCCCCGCAACGGGGTGAGCTCTCATTGCTCGGTCCCAGCTCCTGCCAACCTAGCAGTTTGAAAGCACGTCAAAGTGCAAGTAGATAAATAGGTACTGCTCCGGCGGGAAGGTAAACGGCGTTTCCGTGCGCTGCTCTGGTTCGCCAGAAGCAGCTTAGTCATGTTGGCCACATGACCCGGAAGCTGTACGCCGGCTCCCTCGGCCAATAAAGCGAGATGAGCGCCCCAACCCCAGAGTCGGCCACAACTGGACCTAACGGTCAGGGGTCCCTTTACCTTTACCTTACAGCAAGCGAACAGAAATAAATGCAGTGACATAAACATCTTACAAAAGCAGAGAGTGATCACCGTGGAATTCATCAATTCATTGTGTTGGTGGATGTTGCTTATTTGTTTGGGATTTTGGTGTTTGTTGTGCATCTCTGTGAGCTGGCAGCCTTTAACTAGCCTTAAGGAACTTTACAGCTGATGGCGGATATTGAGGCCATGTCATGGGCTGCCGATCAGGATGGCTGTGGGTATTACCTCCAGGATCAGAAACAGCGCTTCCTGGTTTCTTGGAATCGCAAAGGGGGAGAGCTGTGCTCTTGTGCTCATTTCCTGCTTGTGGGCTCTTTCCCAGAAGAGGCATCTGGTTGGCCACAGTGAGAATAGGGTGCTGGACTCCATCAGCCTCTGGCCTGATCCAGCAAGCCAGGCTCTTCTTGAGAGGTTGTGTCACTGCATCTCGTGGCAGCAGCTTGCCTGAGTTTTGCAATGCGTCCTGCGAAAAAGTGCTAGTTAATTTCACTTGGCTTGACTACTGCCAGGGTCCTGGTTTTATAAGAGAGGGGAAGGGTAGCTTCTCTCTATCTCTCACCTCCTTTCCTCATACTTCCAGTTACAGATAGGTAGTCGTGTTGGTCTGCCATAGTCAAAACAAAAAAAATTCCTTCCAGATACTGAAGAAGTGTGCATGCACACGAAAGCTCATACCAAGAACCAACTTAGTTGGTCTTTAAGGTGCTACTGGAAGGAATTTTTTTTGTTTTCCTCATACTGTTCACTATATTTTAATGAACAGAATATGTGCATTTGGAACCTTTGACCACCCTGGAAAAAGTCTCTGTAGCAGGTTCGTGTGGCCTCAGCAATGGGGACCCACCCCGATAGCTCCGCCCGCAATGCCTTCGCACAAAAGCTCCGGACCTCGTACACACATGCTTCTCTCTTCCTGGCAACAAGCCCCCCCCCTGCCAGGAAAACACGTGAAAGGGGCCTGTCGGGCAGGGTAAGAGGTGGCGGCTGGCCTGGCTGACTCACATTTTCCCGGCTGCTTTTCCACTGCCTCGGCCGGCAGCTGGTCTGTGGGGGGTTGATTAAAGCAAAGCAAAACAACAAATAAGGAATAAGTCGAAGGAAGCCCTGCACACAGCAGGATCTCACAGAGGGTCTCTAGAACGGACAGGTGGGCTCTGCAACAAAACGTTGCAGCGTGGGGGCACTCCTGCCATCAAGCCAGCCATGTCTGCTTTCCAGACACTCCATTCATTTCCCCCTACAGTGGTACCTCGGGTTACATACGCTTCAGGCTACATACACTTCAGGTTACATACGCTTCAGGTTAGACTCCGCTGACCCAGAAATAGTGCTTCAGGTTAAGAACATTGCTTGAGGATGAGATCAGAAATTGTGCTCCGGCGGCGTGGCGGCAGCAGGAGGCCCCATTAGCTAAAGTGGTGCTTCAGGTTAAGAACCGTTTCAGGTTAAGAACGGACCTGAGCATGCCTCTTCCCTGCTTGGAGGGAGGATAGAGTGTGTCTGTAGAAACTAGCCCGGATGTACAGAGGTCAAATCTGTGTTTGTTCCTCTGCCCACTTTTGCTTCAGGCCCCCTCTTACCCCTGGCATGTGGCCCTCAAGAGTTTCCTCGAAGGGAATGTGGCTATCGGTCTCAAATCAAATGGCTTGTCAAAGTTTGCCGCTCTGCTTGTGGGCTGAGAAGTTGCAGAGACTGCAGTGGTACCTCGGGTTAAGAACTTAATTCGTCCCAGAGGCCCGTTCTTAACCTGAAACTGTTCTTAACCTGAGGTACCACTTTAGTTAATGGGGCCTCCCACTGCCACTGTGCCACCGCCACCCAATTTCTGTTCTCATCCTGAAGTAAAGTTCTTAACCCGAGGTATTATTTCTGGGTTAGCAGAGTCTGTAACCTGAAGCGTCTGTAACCTGAAGGGTCTGTAACCCGAGGTACCACTGTGTTTCTTTGGTGATGCACTTCTGCTTTTGGGGTGATGTGGGTCAACCTGCTCACAAGCCACTGCAAATCAGCACAGACAATGCTGAGAGAGATAAAACCGTTCAGCGTAGGGCAGTTTCATGCAGTCTTCTGGGGGGTGCATGCAGAATCAGTTCGTGGTGGACACTGAGTCTGCTTGGGCCTCGTTATCCCATTGGATGAACTGAGAGAGAATCCCTCCATCACACACACACCCCTGTGGCTGCCCATGGCAAGGGAAGAGAAACAATTCCAGGACTGGCTGTCTTGCAGAATCTTGTCTCCTCTTATCTGTGATCTGTTATGCCCCCTGTGTCTGGAAGGGAACAAGGCAGGGAGGCGGAGCCAGAAACAGGGCTAGGCGGAGCCAGAGCCAATGACAGGCAGAGTCAATAACAGGCAACTCCCCATTTACGTGCAACACCAGAACCCGTAAGTGGCACTTAGAGGGGCAAAAATGGCCCCAAAAGAACGTGAACATGGCACAAAGCAGAACCTAGCAACGCCACAAGGCTTTTTCATGTGCAATCCCAGGAGACTTTTCACCGACCTTTGCAGTCTGCAGAGAGTTGCAGTTTGAGCAAGGCAATTTGGAGGGAGTCTGGTAAACGCTGCTGGGTTTTTTAAACGGTTTTCAGAGGTTCAGAAGGTGTTTGCAGGCTTTCTCAATGGTGTTCCCAATACAGTGGACGCTCGGGTTGCAAACGTGATCCGTACGGGAGGCACGTTCGCAACCCTCAGTGCTGCGTCTGCGCACGTGCGGGTTGCAATTTAGTGCTTCTGCGCATGCGCAAAGTGCGATTTAGCGCTTGTGCGCATGTGCAACCTCCGAAACCCGGAAGTAACTCATTCTGGTACTTCCGGGTTTTGGTGTGTCCGTAACCCGAAAAAGCGCAACCTGAAGCGTATGTAACCCAAGATATCACTCTATAGACAATTCCGCTTAAACATGGGGTGCCTCGGAACGTAGCCCTCACGCAAATGGGGGGTTGCCCACATGTATGAGTTTATTGCATTTTTACCCCACTTTTATCCTTCCAGGAGCTCAAGGGGCCATACATGGCTCCCCTCTTCTTCATTTAATCCCCACAACAACCTGGTGGGGTAGGCTAGGCCGAGAGGCAATGAGTGGCCCAAGGTCCTGTGTCTGAGTGAAGATTTGAACCCTGGTCTCCCAGGGCGTAGTCTGACACTCTAACCAGTGTGGTTAGAGAGCGAGTGTGGTGTAGTGGTTAAAAGTGGTGGACTCGTAATCTGGTGAACCGGGTTCGATTCCCCGCTCTTCCACATGCAGCTGCTGGGTGACCTTGGGCCAGTCACACTTCTCTGAAGTCTCTCAGCCCCACTAACCTCACAGAGTGTTTGTTGTGGGGGAGGAAGGGAAAAGGAGATTGTTAGCCGCTTTGAGACTCCTGAGGGTAGTGATAAAGCGAGATATCAAATCCAAACTCTTTTTCTTCTTCTTCTTCTAACCACTGCACCACAACTCATTCTGGTTTTGTCTCCCCTTCCGAGTTCTGCAAGGGCAAGACTGAGACTAAGGGAGAGGAGGCTGACAGCCATTGCCCCCCCCCCGGCTGGTTGTAAGCAGGCAGGCAGGCAGATGTGGGCTGCCTAGACGCAGAACGAGGTTGCTGGGCAGTGCCCCATTTGACCTCATGCACCAGTCTCCCCCGTTCCCTGGGAATGGTTTGAAAGCCCCCTTTGTAATACATCAAGCTGGGTTCTTGCTGTAGGATACGAGCCGGTTTGCAAACATGTGGAAGCCAAGCTGGCCCCTCTGACAGACACTTAACAACGTCTCTTGGACGAACAGAGGGGTTCTCAGGCCTCGGGCTGAGTTTTTTTGGCGGCGAGGTGGAGGAGGAGGAGGGGTGGTGGTCCTAAATTTCAGCTGGGATTAAGGGAGGAGGGGGAATCTGTGGCCGGACCCAGAGCTGTGTTTGCACTGATCTGAAGGATGTCATTAGGGTTGGCTGTTTACAGTCCTCTTTTCATTAAGAGATCTCTGTTTCTCGGGCCAAAGGACTGCTTATAGGAGGATTAAGACGGCGGTTATTTAATTTGGACCTGGGATTTTCTCCCTCTTGCTCAAAGGTCAAGTTTTGTTTGTGCAAATATGAGACAGGGGTGTGTGGGGTTTTTTTGGGGGGGTATGGTGAGGATAGTGAACTGCAGAGGGATAGATTCCGCACATCCCGTCCAGCCGAAATGGGGCACACAGGTGAGGCCCTCTCTCAGGGTGCTAACTCAGAGGTTGGAGCAACCTACACAGCCACAGCTGGCCAAGGGGGCCTTCAGGCACCAGGTGGCATTTTACTTTGTTTTATGGTTTGGGAAGCAGCATAAACTTATGGATGTGGTTTGCATGTATTGTCACTCCCAACCGCTATACGGTGTACCTGTGAAAAGTCAATATAGGAACATAGGAATCTGCCTTATATTGAACCTAGAGCATTGTCAACACTGACTGGCTGCAACTCTCTAGAGTTTCAGGCAGTCTTACCTGAAATTAAAGAATTGTAGAGTTAGAAGGGACCCCAAGGGCCATCTAGCCCAACCCCATGCAGTGCAGTAATCTTTTGCCCAATGTAGGACTCAAATCCATGTCCCTGATGTTAAGAGTCTCATGCGCTACCAACTGAGCTATCAGAGAAGATGCCAGATATTAACCTGAGGCCTTCTGCATAATAATAATAATAATAATAATAATAATAATAATAATAATAATAATTCTGCTTTCAAAGCAGATGTTCTAGCACCTCTGAGCTGTGACCCTTCCCTTATATCTGACAGAAAGCTGGAGTGTTGTTAAGATAAAAGCTGGACCCTCAGATTAAAAAAACTTAAGTTCCATTGTTTTTGCTCATCACTATGTTATGCACTTTTGTGTTTTCGTATCATATGAAGGGCGCTATAGTAATTTAATTAATAATAATAATATAAATAGGTCCAGTTACAGATAGGTAGCCGTGTTGGTCTGCCATGGTCAAAACAAAATAAAAAAATTCCTTCCAGTAGCACCTTAAAGACCAACTGAGTTAGTTCTAGGTATGAGCTTTCGTGTGCATGCACACTTATCTGGTATCTGAAGAAGTGTGCATGCACACGAAAGCTCATACCTAGAACTAACTCAGTTGGTCTTTAAGGTGCTACTGGAAGGAATTTTTTTATTTTGTTTTAATATAAATAGGCACCATGTTACAGCAACAGTTCAGTTTCCTGAACCGGGTTGGGAATTATTATTCATTATTTCATTATTTGTTAAATTTGTATAGCACCCTATACCTGTAGACCTCAGGACTGTTCACAACATAAGATTGCAATATATAAAAAACACAAAACACACAATAAAAATAAGAACAAAGACAACCCAATACTGTGGTACCTCAGGTTACATACGCTTTAGGTTACATACGCTTCAGGTTACAGACTCCGCTAACCCAGAAATAGTACCTCGGGTTAGGAACTTTGCTTCAGGATGAGAATAGAAATCGTGCGGCGGCAGTGGGAGGCCCCATTAGCTAAAGTGGTGCCTCAGGTTAAGAACGGTTTCAGGTTAAGAACGAATTAAGTTCGTAAAAAGATGTAACACTGTAATGCCCTCCCTTCCCCAACACATTTAAAAGGGTCTCACACTCCTTCTGGGCTTTTTGCTTCCCCCTTTTTAAAGCAGGAGGTGTCAAAACATTACCACACGAATTAGTGTCTCAGAGCGGCTGTGGTTATGGTCTCTGTTTGCGTGCCGCAGCAGGTTACAGGCAATAAACAGGTTAATTAAACCCAGAAGCGCTCCCCAAGAGACCCACGCCACATGGCCACCACATGGGCTCAGCTCCTCCTGGATGGAGAAGCCTCATCCCCACCGCCACCCATTCACAACCCCAGATGTGCATGTTGTAATGCTGTAGTAACTCAGGAACCCAGGAGTTGCAGCAAATGCTCTATGAGGTAAGTTGAAAGAATCTGAGGACGGGGTGTGTGTGTGTGGAGCGGTTGGCAGTTTACTTCAGAAATACTGAACTATATAATTGCGGTTTCCTTCAGGCCACACAGGGTGCCCTTGACGGAGATAAGATTTGAACCAGAGTTTTATGGTTTGCACGCTCGCACCCTCAGGATGAAGACATGCCTGGCTTTTTAAGTGCGGTCAGAGTGGTTTGGAATACAGACAGGTTGCATTCCGGTGCATTGTGTGTGCAGACCACTTAAAACGTCAAGGTACGTCTCCCCCTGTGGCTAATCCAGCCAACTGCTACCGCACAGCTCAAACGGGGAAAAGGTCCGTAATTTACCTTCTCCTCCTCATGCGTTTAACAAAGGGGCCACAGCTCTCTGACGAAGCCTATGTTTTCTTTCCTTCATCCTGCTTTCCCCCTGAGGATTCGAACCCAGGGCTCCTCCCCAGTTCTAGTCGCCCAACTCCTCTAGCTTTTGGGGGAGGAAAAGGCACCCTCCATTCAGTCAAGCACAAACCGTGATCAGAGATCAACAGGTTCCAGCAAGGCATATACAGTGGTACCTCAGGTTACATACGCTTCAGGTTACATATGCTTCAGGTTACAGACTCTGCTAACCCAGAAATAGTGCTTCAGGTTAAGAACTTTGCTTCAGGATGAGAACAGAAATCGTGCTCTGGCGGTGCGGCGGCAGCAGGAGGCCCCATTAGCTAAAGTGGTGCTTGGGGTTAAGAACAGTTTCAGGTTAAGAATGGACCACAGGAACGAATTAAGTACTTACACCCAAGGAAGGAGCAGAGCAGGGGCAGAGAGGGTTGTGGCTGGAGAGGTTCCCAAGGGCCACATAGAAAGGTCTGGGGGGCACACACACACACACCCCCCGCGCGCCTGAGCCTGAAGCCCTTTCTCCCTGATCCACCCACCACTGTCATTGTTGCCAACTGTTGAGGCTCCTATGCCATCATTCCCACCACCTGCTTATTTGCGAGGCAGCCATTAAGCAAAGAGACTGTGACGATTCCTCGCTCAATGCACCACTGTAGTCACTTGCTAGGTCATCTCCTCTGGGTCAGAGGGAGAGGCAGGAGGGCACACTGTTGCAGTGGTGAGGAAGAGGAGAAGGTCCCAGGGACTCTTGCCAGTGGGTGCCCTGGGTTCCCGAAGGGTCCCGACCAAGCCAACCCTTGACACCTCCACTCACGACTCTCCCATGCAGGCGGAAGGTCCCTGTGAGGTATAGACTTAACTGTAATACCACTATTCTAATTATAGGTGGCGCTGCGCCCAACTGAGGCAAGTGAGTCATACTGCTGTTCTGGACTGCTCTTTCAAAGCAAAGTTGTTCCAACCATTTTGGCCTGGCTTCATCTCTGAAATATCTGAAAGTTACTGGGAACCAGGCAGAGGGCCTTCTCGGTAGTGGCGCCCTCCCACCAGATGCCAAAGAGAACAACAACTACCAAACTTTTAGAAGACATCTGAAGGCAGCCCTGTTTAGGGAAGCTTTTAATGTTTGATGTATTACGGTATTTTAATATTTGGTTGGAAGCTGCCCAGAGTGGCTGTGGAAGCCCAGCCAGATAGGCGGGGTATAAATAATAAATTATTATTATTATTATTATTATTATTATTATTATTCCGACATTATCTTCAACTGAAAGTGACTGAGATAAAGGGTTGTTGGGTGAGAAGCTGAAGAGCAGCTGTGAGCCAGGACAGACAACTTTACGGTAGATCGGTAGCGGGCAACCATTGATTCGGCCCTTGTGGTTTCTCTACGTGGCCCTTGGGCGCACACCACTTCCAGACCACCCCTCCCAGAGCTGCAGTTCCCTGCACCGTTAACAGCCACAATTGCCAGAATTATTTTAAAAGAGCTTTAAATCAGCCTTTTCATTGGTAGGCTCCCCCCTCCCAGTTTTTTTTTTTTTTTTAAATAGATAAGTCAGAGGGTTATAAAATTTTGTGAAAGTGGCTCTGGAGATTCTTTCCGCCCCACTCCGATATTATCAGAATCCGGGGTCATCCAGTGAAATGGATCAGCAGGAGATTCTGGACAGTCAAAAGAAACACTCTGCTTCACACGCCCTGCACAGATAACTTAGGAATTTATGAACACCCTAATGGGATGATAGCCACAAAGACATAACAAGAGCCCTTCTGGGTGGGTGAAATGGCTCATCTACTTCCCACTGGCTAACTCAGATGCCTTTGGGAAGCTCACAAGCAGGACCAGAGCACAGCAGCACTATCTCTGTGTTTGTGGATCCCAACAACTGCTATTCAGAGGCATATGATGCCTCTGGCGGTGGAGACAGAAAATACCCATAATTCCTAGTAACTGCAATGTAATTAAAACTAGGGTTACCAGACGTCCCCGGTTCCTGGGGACAGTCCCCGGATTTGCAAATCTGTCCCCAGACAAATTCTGTCCCCAGATTTGCAAATCTGTCCCCAGGAAATGTAGCAGCAACAGCCTCAGCAGCCTGGAGCCAGCCTGGTAGCGCAGTTGGCTCTGGCTGGCTCCAGGCTGCTGACTGCCGCTGCCACTGCCAAAGCGGAACCAGGGACATCCATCGGTACAGATCTCCTTCCCCCTTCCCCTTTGTTTTGACTGATGGGGGAGGCTTGGGAGTTGCGGGCAGGTGGGCGTTGCCCAGGAGGAGCACAAGGCGAGTGGTTTCTCTGCCAGGCAAGGTGCAAAGCCCTTCTTTTGCACCCTGTGAAACATAAATGTGCAGAGTTTTTAAAAAACTGGGCAACGTCGCGCTGCCCAACCCATGACTCCCGAGCCTCCTTCGATCTCCTGTCCCCTTACCCCTTTGTTTTGACAAATCAGGGGAGGTTCAGGAGCCACGTGCAGGCAGCCATTGCCAGGTTTTTAAAAAACTCTGCACATTTATGTTTCACAGGGTGTGAAAGAAGGGCTTTGCACCTTTATACACTATGCATGTTTGCTTGGGCCCAGGGTCTTTTGCCTCACCATCCCCACTACTGACTCCCTGTTGCTACTTAGATTTTAAAAAAGTGTTCCCAGATTCATTGAAAAAAATCTGGTAACCATAATTAAAACTCTTTGAACATATTAAGCTACCCATAGGTATGTTCTGGCTGTTTCTCTGCAAGTCCCTGCACATTGTATGGTGACCATCCAAGCTCCCGTCACAGAGGCTGTTTTGCTTCATTTTAAAGCAAGAGAGGTTTCTAACTCTTTTGAAGTTATACATATCTTCCAGTGATTTGGGATCATTGATGGAGGGATGAGACCTCTCCACACGCACACACACACACACACACATCCTGCTCCAGTGCCTTGAATAGCTGGACTGACGTATAGATATGTAGCAGATCACAACTCTCCCAGCCCCCAGCCCTGATTTCCACGCCAAGAAAAACCTCCCTTCCTAAATTTCCGTTTATGAGGCTGCTGCAAAAGACCATTAAAATGCTCTTAGTGCTGGCGATTAGACAAGCAGGGTGCAAACTAAAAATAAAAGGCGTCAACGAGCATAAAAGAGTGTCCCACCCCTGCTAGGGATGGAGAAACCTGTCAATTTTGGTTTCTCTCAGCTTTGTGTTTTCCCCAATCTTTTTGGTTCAGTTCTCCACATCAGTTTGTGTGTGTGTGTGTGTGTGTGTGTGTGTGTGTGTGTGTTTAAAGTCTTAGTGAAAATTCGTTTTGTTCCATACGCACATTTTCTCTTGCAAAGCAATTTCCTTTAATAGAATGCATTTTTGGATATCGCTTGGTTAGAGAACGGCTGTGCAAAATAGAGAGAAGTGCCAGTTTCAAGGGATGCCTTCGCTTTGGTGCTCCTGTTCTTTTGAAAAGTGTGAAGTAGGCAGGTTTGCAGATAAGTTGTGCACCGAACGGAAGTTTCTACCCCTTCCTTTCTCAGAGCGTGCACAGAGTGCTTCCCCACCTCACCCCTGCTCAATTTTCTGCCTGAGGAACTGTGTCCTGTAAAGAGGTCCCTTGGCATCGAGGTCTGTTCTGTCCCAATTCAGAATCCTACTTAATCCCCCTTCAGGCTGGACGTATGGTTAGGCGACAGAATTGGCTTGTGGTGGGAAATACCGGGCCGATGAATCAGCACCGACACTCCTGCCCCCACCCAGCACGTGGCGGTTATGTGCGGGGGGGGGGGATGTGTGGGTCTGATTTATCGGAAGGAGCATCAATACCAATCGTTTGAAACCTCTCTCAATCAAAGAGGCAGCCTGGGGGCTGAGGGGAGAGGGGCAGGCCGGGCCTACCGAATCCTCTCAGATTTGGCGACGGTGGCGTTCTAGAGAGTTTGCAAATGGAGGGAAGGGAAATTTGGAAGGCGAGGCGCCTGGTGCTGCTCTCCTGCTGAGTCCTTCTGTAAGAGGCTATTCATATTGTAGCATGAGAGGAGAACAGGCGTTTTATTTACTCCCAATAAGTAACGGAGCAGCCCCTGGAGGGAACGAAGGGAAGTCCAGGAAAGTTTATTGGAAAATTGCAGCACTTCAGGCCAACAGCTGGAATAATAATAAAGCTGGTGCAGGAGCTCAGATGTTTGTTAACTCCCATGGATTCCAGCAGTGCGCTGACCCGAAGGGAGAGGGGAAATGTTAATTCCCCATTATAGAGTAAGGTTAATTCAGGATAGGGTCTCTCGCCACCATTCCCCCCCTCCGTTTCCTAGACCAGCTGCATGGCAGGCAGAAACTCTATTGGTTAAGCTTTCTTCATCTTCTTCTTCCCTGACAGGAAACTTCAGCTGCTGGTTTTGTTTTGTTTTGTTTTGTTTTGTTTTGTTTTGTTTTGTTTTGTTTTGTTTTGTTTTGTTTTGTTTTGTTTTGTTTTGTTTGCTGCCTTGTGGTTGTTAAAAGGGTACTTTTGAGGGGGGAAGCAGGTGGGTCCTAAAAATAGGTATCGCAGGTGTCAAAGGCCAGGCTAAGAAAGAGCCTCTTCGGCGCATGACTTCATTGCCCTTGGCGACTTCAAGATTGAGTTACGGCGTTGCACTCTATGTGGGGCTTCCCTTGAGCTCAATCTGGAAGCTGCAGCTACTGCAGATTGCTGACCGGAGCGAGACCCTGTCAGCATGTAGCACCTCTGCTTAGACATCTGCGCTGGCTGCCAATTTGATGCTGGGCCAAGTGCAAGGTGTTAGTATTTAAATTCCTTAATAGCTTGGGACCAGTTTATCTGCGAGATGGTCTTACCCCTTATAAGCCCCCTTGACCACTTCTGTCTGTGGTGCCACATAACACTTGTTCCGCATTGGTAAGAAATACATCTTTTCCTCTATAAACCTACACCTTGGAACTCTCTGCTTATTGACACCAGGCAGTTTCCTTTGCTGAACTCTTTTTAGCGCCTGGTTAAACATTTCTGTTCAGGCAAGCCTATCCAGACATGCAGAATGAGACATGTAATCTCTTATAGCTTATTGAAGAGTTTGGATTTGATATCCCGCCTTTCACTCCCCTTCAGGAGTCTCAAAGCGGCTCACATTCTCCTTTCCCTTCCTCCCCCACAACAATGTATTCAAATGTTTGAATACATAGAATTGGTGAAATTGACTTATAAGATCCAGAACCAAAAAGAAGCAAAATTTGAAAAGGATTGGAGTAAATTTGTTGAATATATACGGAGTAATTGTAAGAATTTAAAAACTGTAGCAGGATTAATGTAAATCTTGTGATGTGGATGGAGTGTAAATAAGAAACTGTAAGAAAAGATGAAAACCATTGAAGGGATGGAAGGAAGTCCGGGCGCAATAAGGCGCAGGGTAAATAAGAAGACATACAAATTTTTGAATGTAAAAGTATTTGTTTTATTTGTTGTTGCTATGAAAAAGCAATAAAAAGTATTTTTTTTTGGGGGGGAACAGTATTGGATCCAGGAGTTTGAGGCCCAGGCAAGTAAGGAAATCCCACAACCTCTGGAGGCAGGTCAATCCACGGCTGTGCTGCAGACTGTTGTCACAAGGAAGCTTTAAGGAGAAGATTGAGCTCCCTCTGTCTGTCCTGGCCCACTCTTATCTAATCCGTTTCTCCCCTTCTACCCTGCCAGCTTCCTCCACCATATCTGACTCCTGGCCACGTCTCTGCTTGCATTTCACAGCACTCCATGGCTTGTCCTTCCGTCCTCCCCCCCCCCCGCCCCCTGCTGTGTACTGCTGTTCCTGCTTCCCAACTGCTTGGCTTTGGCGAGCGCTATGGGATCCCTGTCATGCCTCTGTTTTGCATTCCTGCTGTCCACATCAATGCAATTGGAGATATCCGCATTGTGCCTAACAATTCCCTAGCTGGTTGTTGTTTTTTAATCCAGCGGTTGTGCTGCTGCAGGAACAGGCGAGAAAACCACCCCTTTCAGTGGGTTTCTCCAACCGAGGTTGCATCAAGGAACAGCTTCTGTGTCTATATGTGTGTGTGTGTGTGTGTGTGTGTGTGTGTGTGTGTGTGTGTAAGAGAGAGAGAGGTTTTAACACGCGTCAACAGACATGAATTTTCCTGAACTTCACAGTTGTTTTTATTTACTAGGAACAGCTCCTGTTGGCTGGCTGGTTGTTCCTGGTTAATCACTTTCCCCTTAAAAAAACAAACTTTAATTTTGTCTTCTGGATATCCTCCCTCCTTTTAATTAAGTGGGGTTATATTTAGGGGTAAGGGACGCGGGTGGCGCTATGGGTTAAACCACAGAGCCAAGGACTTGCTGATCAGAAGGTCGGCGGTTCGAATCCCTGTGATGGGGTGAGCTCCCATTGCTCGGTCCCTTCTCCTGCCAACCTAGCAGTTCGAAAGCACATCAAAGTGCAAGTAGATAAATAGGAACCGCTCCAGCGAGAAGGTAAACGGCGTTTCCGTGCGCTGCTCTGGTTCACCAGAAGCGGCTTAGTCATGCTGGCCACATGACCCGGAAGCTGTACGCCGGCTCCTTCGGCCAGTAAAGCGAGATGAACGCCGCAACCCCAGACTGGACCTAATGGTCAGGGGTCCCTTTACCTTTACCTTTTAAATCAGTCAAATGCCGTTTCCCCCAATCCCTCATTTTTTCCAATCTTTTTTCCACATTTCCCCAGCAATTCATCCATGAAAATTCATCAAACTCACAACTCCAGTTCTGCCCAAGGCTTTGATGTATAAATCAGATTGGCACATAAGGCGAGCGACAGGTTACAAGAATCAGCAGGTGCATGAGAGCTTAAATACATGGTGCGTTCAACGCTCTGTGGGTTCAAACCTGGCTTGGATGTAGCTGCCCTTTGATTGAAATTGAGGGCTTGTCCTCACTTCCGCTTGTCCTGTGCCTTTAGAAAGCATGGGAGATTTTCACACTTTACCAGACCTGGATCCCAGCAGCTTTCCCCTTTCCCCTCTCCCTTCGCAGGGAAAACCTGCTCTTTAGTGCTAAACGGGAGCAAATGCCTCTGTGGAGAAAACCTGCATCACCATTTATTCTGACGGAGCACTAAAGAGTGATTTTCCCCTGGGGAAAGCACTGAGATAAGCGGAAGTCTGAATAAGTGCTCAGAGAGGGAGAGTTATGGAACAGGAACACAGTATACACTGCCTTAGTATACACTGACTGGCAGTGGGTCTCCAGGGTGTCAGGCGGAAACCCAGCCCTGCCTAGAGAGATCCTGCATGCAGATCAGATGCCCTACCACTGAGCTCCATCCTTTCTCCTACTAAGCAGTCATGCGTCATTCATTGCGCTCCCATTTCCCTTTCACACACTGTGGCTACCAAGGAACATTTTATGCCGAATGTTTCAAGGTTGGAGCTTCTATCAACTCTGCTGTTTGCTGACTTAATTTTGTTTTTAATCTTCCTAAGCCACCCTGAGAGCTTTGGCTGAAGACTAGCCAATAAAGAACGAACCTTAAACAAACACATATTTTGAACTGTGGGATAATTGTATTGTCAAACAATTATGCTTTCCTAACGTAGCTTTGGCCAAAAGCACCGTCCCCCCTCTTGGCTATTACATGAAAGCTGATGCGGTGTAGCGGGCAGCCAAGAAGTTGAGCAGTGAATCAGGAGGTCCATGGTTCAAATTTCGCCTCAGAAATAAACGGACCCGGTGGTCTTAAGCAAGCCAGTCTCTCTCGGCCCATCTAGTCATAGGAGCCAACCTCTAGGGGACGAGGTCCCCTTGGGCCCTTCAATAAAATTAGCCCCCCCCCCAATGTTGATGGGCATTGCCATTCAAATGGTATGGGTGTGCTCATGTTAGGGGAGACCTTACCTGGGCCCCCAAATATTTTATTAAAGTTGGCACCCCTAAATCTAGTACAGCGTCCTGTTCTCACCGTAGCCAACCAGACACAAGATGGACATGAGCCAACAGCTCTCTGCCTACCTGCTATTCCCAGAAACAGTGGCAGCAGAAAAAAATTATGGCATCAACCTTTGTAGGGAGAAGTTGACCTTATCAGACGCCTCTCGCCAGAGTAGACATGGGAGTGGCCATTGCATGCAGCTAAATGCAGAACTGTCCAAATCATGCAGAACAGGGATTGAGAATACCTTCATTCCTCCAGAAAGGTATGCTGTTAATTCTCACCAGCTCTAAACCAGTGGCCATGACAGTGACAGGATGAGAGACTTTGGAGTGGCATACGGTTCTTTATAATTAAAATAATAAGTTATTATTTATACTCCACCCCTCTGGGTGGCTCCCAACAGAATATTTAAAACACAATAAAACATCAAATATTAAAAACTTTCCTGTACAGGGTTGCCTTCAGATGTCTTCTAAAAGTCAGATAGTTGTTTATTTCCTTGACATCTGGTGGGAGGGCGTTCCACAGAGCGGGCGCCACTGCCGAGAAAGCCCTCTGCCTGCTTCCCGGTAACCTCACTTCTTGCAGTGAGGGAACTACCAGAAGGCCCTTGGAGCTAGACCTCAGTGTCCAGACTGAACAATGGGGGTGGAGACACTCCTTCAGGTATATTGGGCCGAGGCTGTTTAGGAGCAGAGACAGGTGTGCTGGCATAGTCTTAGATTGCTTGGTATAGACCTGGGAGGAACAGACTTATGGAACTGTGGGAAGGAGGAGATCTTCAGCCTCCACAACTGCCTCATAGGGACAAAAACTACTGAGAAGAATTGGTGTGCTCATTAAGCCAGGCAACTGTGAGCAGGCCTTGTTTCTCCTAACATATATACTCTCTGTGATTTATTGCTGGCTAGCTCTCTGACAGAGTGTGAAAGAAATATTAGAAAATTGGACAGAAGTACTTCCATTGTAATCAGGAAAACAGATGCAATATTCCACACAACCGAATGCACCTTCAGGTCCATTTTGTCGGCCCTCATCCATCCATCTGTTTTTGTTGCCATTTCCCTCACAGGTCTAGAGCATGGGGAGACAACCAAGACCCATGCCCTTCCTTCTGTTCCTCTTATGGCTGGGGACCTCTTGGGAGGCGCATGTGCCCCACCGGGTCATCCCCTCCAACGCTACCGTTTTCTCTCATATCTACACAATAAAGCTGAAGGGAGATGGCACCGAGGATGAGGGCGCCTCCTCTGCACCCCAAGAGGCGCTGGGCCCTCCTGGCTCCTCCAGAGGAGGGGGCCTGTACGAGCACACGCTGGAAGGGCCAGACCAAGAGCATGTGGTCTTCACACACCGCATCAACCTGCCCCAGCAGTCCTGTGGGTGCCCACCGGGCACCGAGGACACCCAGGACCTCCTGAGACGGCTGCAGGCACTAGAGAACGAAGTGCGGTCACTGCGGGACACCTGCCAGGCTGGGGGAGGCTGCTGCCCTGCGACCAGCAGTTCCCAGGCTAGTACAGGTAAGGCCTTGGAGAGGGTATGCAGCACCGAAGTGACCCCCCTGAGGCACAAGGAAACCTACCTCACTGAGTTCTTGTGCGGATGTAATGCGGGTGGGAGAGAACCCTGTATGCCACAACAGTTTCTTCCAAGGGAGGAAGACTCAGAGCCTGGGGAGTGGTGGTGGGACACTGATGAGTGGTCAGAGGGAGAAGACTGGGAGGAGGAGGTGTCATGAGCTGAAGATGTGGCAGGGTTTGGTGAGCTGGGAGACTCTGTGGCAATGTCCAGAATGAGAGGGAGGTCAAGAAGCATAGATAAGTCAGGCTGGTAAAGAGTCACAGTTGTCTCCCACTCCTGCTGTGACCAGCTCTCCTCTCCTCTGGTCTTCCAGAACCAGAAGAGGCATGAAAAGGGCAGAGGAGAGGTTGGCTTCACACAAACGCAGTCTCTGATTGCTTGAGGGGAAACCCTGGGGAGGATGGGACTTGGGCAGCTGTGAGGAGGCAGGAGCCTTCAGTCTTAGCAACTGCTTCGTAGGGGCAAGGCCTACTGGAGATGAGCTGCTGTGCTCATTAGGCCTGACCCTCCTGTTTCTATTGTGTTCTTGCTAATAAAGAGTTAACTCCAACTTGCACAGTGTGATTTACTGCTGGCTCGCTCCTGACAGGCATGATAGATAGGCATTACAGTCATACCTTGGTTCTCGAACGCCTTGTGACTAAAACATTTTGACTCCCGAACGCCACAAACCCGGAAGTGTTCCGGTTTGTGACTGTTCTTTTGAACCCGAACATCCAACGCGGCTTCTGATTGAGTGCAGCAAGCTCCTGCAGCCAATCGGAAGCCACACCTTGGTTTCGAACATTTTCAGAAGTCAAACAGACTTCTGGAACGGATTCCATTCACGAACCAAGGTATGACTGTACGTGCAAATAAAGAAACCCACAAGATGGTTAGGTGTGGCCTGGCTTTCAATCCCTGACCCCCTTCTTCCCTTCCCTACTTTCTCTCACCCCTCACCCAGGCCAGACGGACACCCGAACCTTATGCTCGAACCATGGTTCCTTCGACCTCTCCCGCTGCCTGTGCGAATGCGAGGCAGGCTGGAGTGGCCCCACCTGTGCCGAGCCAACCTGCCCAGGTGGCTGTGGTGGCCCCCAGCGTGGCAAGTGCGTGAATGGGCGCTGCCAGTGCCGCCCCGGCTACTCCGGTGCCCGCTGCGAGGAGCCGCCTTCCTGCCCAGACGACTGCAACGACCAAGGGCGCTGCGTGGACGGGCGCTGCGCCTGCTTTCCTGGCTACTCTGGACCTTCCTGTGCCGACCCAGCCTGCCCACAGGACTGCCAAGGTCGTGGCCGATGTGTGGATGGGCAGTGCGTGTGCGACCCTGGTTACTCCGGGCCCGACTGTGGGAACCGAGCCTGCCCCAGCAACTGCAACCGGCGGGGAGAGTGCCACAACGGGCGGTGCGTCTGTGAGCCTGGCTTCACGGGCCCAGCCTGTGGAACCAAGGCCTGCCCCAATGACTGCAACCAGAGAGGCCGCTGCCTGAAAGGAGCCGTGTGCGCCTGCCACAAGGGGTATACCGGGCCGGACTGCGGGCAACTGGCATGTCCGGAGGACTGCAGCGGCCGCGGGGAGTGCCAGAACGGAGTGTGCCTCTGTCATGACGGTTATTCGGGAGAAGACTGTTCCATAGGTAGGTAGGAAACACCTGAAGACGAAATCGCTGCGGCCCAGTGGCTCAGGGTGTTGGGTTAGCTTCTCTTGCCCTCAGGCTATTTTGCAAGTTCCTCAGGCACTTCAGGTCAAACCCTGATGCTTGCCAACCGTGTAAGTGAGAGGAAGCCTTTGTTTTTCATAAGGGAAATAGTTGTCTTGTTCATCAATAGTAGGCAGCATACCGAACAAGCTTTTACATACGGTATGAAAAGGTCTCTGATTTAGTGCTCATTTTTCTTTCGTTTAGGTGTTCATCCACGCTATTTTTGGTGATTGCAATTTTTTAATAATTATACATTTTTTTAAAAAAATCATTACATTTACATTCATTTTTTAAAAACATCTGCTTTTAATGTTTCATTTTAAATTGCTGTGACCTGCCCTGGGATATTGGGGTGAAGCACGAGCAATTATTATTGTTGTTATTATTATTATTATAAATTTTATATTGGTTTTTAAATCTGTCTTGAGGTTTTTTGTTGCTTTGTTTTTAAAACAATGTTTTTTAAACATGTGTACATAAATCACCTTGAGGGGAATGTAATTCGAGAATAAAATCATCTTAATTATCATAGTCAGGCACTCTGGTCACCCGATGACAGTCTTTCCTGCTGTGGTGTGATGTATTGTATTTCCATTTTTATTATTTCGCCCTCCTAAATTTGCATCTATACATATACTGTATAATTGCATATGCAAATGGCATGCAAGTTCTAGCCACCCTAGGCATCAGGGCTTTTATCTTGCTGAGGTTCAGATCAATGCGCTTTGGGGGGACACGCTGGGGAGGGTGAGTGTTAAAAGAAGGCTGGAAATAAATTTGGTTTTCAACTCTTTCTGCCTCTCCACCACCCTCCTCTTGCTCTTGACTTGAACAGAGATTCCATCCATTGGCATCCATGTGAAAAATCGAGATGAGACGTCCTTCCGCTTGGAGTGGAACCGCCCGGAAGTATCTGTGGATGCGTATGAAATTCACGTGAAGCCCACAGTAAGCAACCACTCTTTGGGACAATGTGCTTCCACAGAAAGCAGGGAAGGGGGTGAAGGAATGGGTTTCCCAAACCCAAAACTGACTGTGCAGGCAGTTTGAAACTGCACCAAAATCCCTATTTTTCCTTAGCTAAAATCCATTAACTTGCGCTCTGAGTCAATGTATAAACAAGTGCTCAGAGCCCTCTCCTTTATCAGTTTGTGACGGCAAGGATGACCTTGGCTGTTCTAGTGGAACAAGGATGACAATCTGTGCCTTATCTTATGTCCTGACCACAAAAGACGCACAGTCCTAAGTCCGGGAACAACGCCAGAGTGTGTTCTCGGAGATGATGACCTCTTCCTCCAAGATAAGAGTAGGAAGAGGAAGATCCTTTTATGGTCAGAAGTACAGGAAGGAATTCCCTTTTACGGTTAAGAATACCAGAGCAAGAACATATGTGATGTCAACCTGCGTACATAGGCTGACGTGGTTGGAGGAAGGAGAGAGAGGGTGCCTGGAGGATATATATACTGCATGAAACTTCTCATTTCTTTGGACTTGCTGTGGAATCACCACGCAAGTGCCTTCTGCTATCCGGAGAGCAGAATAAACTCTTTCTTTGAACCAACCTCGGTGTCATTTGACTTCCTTCTTCCTGTCCCGGAGCAACGCAGACCCAATCGGTGAACTCCAATAAGGCTACAGGGGGAGATTGTAAGGGAACTCCAATAAGGCTACAGGGGGAAATTGTGAATGGTGTATGGGGGGAGAGGGAATAGAGGTATATCAGGGCCGGCCCTAACATTAGCTAGAGTGAGACAGCCACTTCATGAGGCAGATGCTGAGGGGTACACCAGTGAGATATTGGAGGGCAGAGCTGGTTGCACTATGCAGCTTGCACTGTGGCAACTCAGCTAGCTTGCTGCCCTCAGTTGTGGTGGAGGGTGTTGCCCTATGATTGGTGCTAAAGTAAGATCCAGTTGCCCCTCCGGCTGGTTTCTGTAAGTGGGCTAGGGGCGCACCATTTTGTCTCAAGCAGCATAATATCTTGGGCAGGTGTTGAGGTCTCGCTTAACACTACAACGTCATCCAGTGAACCCAGGTTGTGAGAGATTCAGGAGCGACAGAAAGGACTTATTTACACTGTGCGTGGTTGAAATATGACATTCGCTACTGCTTGATGTGGCGGTGGCAGCCAACTCAGAAAGCTTTAATCAGACCGGGCTGCGTGTGTGTATCAACACAACTGGGCACTGCCCAGCGGTGCGTTTTTGGGTGTTTCCTTCTGGTGCCGAAAAGTTACTCAGCACCTTTCTCCTCTGATGTGCAGCGGGATCAGCAGGCAGGTGAATCAGTACGTCTGTCTGGCACGGAGACAGGCTTCGAACGCAGAGGGCTGACGCCGGGAGAGGAATACACTGTCACTGTCCGGGCAGAAAAGGGGCAGCGCTACGGACCCCCCGTCACCCAGACCGTGCGTACACGTATGTAGCCTGGAGCAACGTGTTTCTCTTTTTAACACTTGATTGGGAGCTGCCCAGAGTGGCTGGGGAAACTCAGCCAAATGGGTGGGATATAAATAATAAATTATTATTATTATTATTATTATTATTATTATTATTATTCTCTCTTTTGTCCATCTCCACCCTTGCGGCCTGTTCCCAGTTCAGCTTTAGGAGTGCGCATCTCCAGTCTAAATTACTCTCTGTGGGGCAGTGATAACAATGATCATAGAATCATAGAACTGTAGTTGGAAGGGATCTTGAGGGTCACCTAGCCCAACTCTTTTTGCCCGCAGCCTTCCCAGGGTGGGCTCAAACCAGCAACCTTCCGGTTAACAGCCAGAGGAACTGACCAAATGCACTGCACCACCTTATAACCCACCTATCCTCCAGTTCTCCCTCTTCCCCTTTTATCCATAGGCAGAGAGGCAGGGACACCCAAAATCACCCACAACATTCTTCTACACTTCTGGAAGTGGCCTTTTCATTGTGTGAAAGCTAAGCTACAACAAAGCTAAGCTGCAGAAATTAGCAGATAGTGGAACGTTTGGAAACAGGATGCACTGGTGTGCGAATGCAGTCTAATTCATGGAGGGTAAAGGTTCCAAGTGGCTACCGGTGGCGGTCTTTGGGCTGTCACATTTCAGCGGTGCCCTGTGTGGTGTCCAAATTCTCCCCTGCTGCCTCTCATGCTCCATTTTGCAGCATTGCTGTGGCGCCCCCTGCAGCGTGGTGCCCAGTGCAGCCAAACTGGTCACGCTATCCTAAAATGGCCTCTGTGGATGCTAACAGCAATGGCTATGTCCTGCCTCCACTGTCACAGCCAACATGCCTCCGAATAGCAGCTGCTGGGAATCTCCAGTGTCAAGAGAAGCACTGGTCCTGTTTCAGGATTCCTTTTGGCACTGCGAGAACATGATGCCTGATGCAGCTGCAAAGCTTCTCTTACATTCTTATACCACCTTCCCCTGCATATCATATCCTTAACTGCACTTCTTTTTCTTCTTCTTCTTCTTCTCTGGCGATCACTCGTAGCTGAGTAAGATTGTCTTCCATAAACACGGTTTTAACAGTGAGACCGTTAGTGGCTGTGGAGTCCAATTCTGGATACGCACATCCTTCCACAGTGGGGACCTAGGTTTCCGGGGGGGAGCCGATCACGGTGAGGGTTTGCCAAATATGTCTTCCTCTTAGCACGTTTCCCCCTTTCGTCCTGAGTCTGAGCATCTTCAAAGTCCATGACACCTTTGGTAAAGGCTGTTCTCCAATTGGAGCGCTCACAGGCCAGTGTTTCTCAATTGTTGGTGTTTATACTGCATTTTTTAAAGATTTGCCTTGAGACAGTCTTTAAACTTCTTCTGGCTCCCAGTACGTTTCCGAGCACAATTCAAAGTGTTGGTGCTGACCTTTGAAGCCCTAAACGGCCTCGGTCCTGTATACCTGAAGGAGCATCTCCACCCGCATCGTTCTGCCCATACACTGAGGTCCAGTGCCAAGGGCCTTCTGGCGGTTCCCTCGCTGCAAAAAGCCAAGTTACAGGGAACCAGGCAGAGGGCCTTCTCGGCAGTGGCACCCACCCTGTGGAACACCCTCCCACCAGATGTGGGAGACTTTTAGAAGACATTTGAAGGCAGCCCTGTTTAGGGAAGCTTTTAATGTTTAATAGGTTACTGTATTTTAATATTCTGTTGGAAGCCACCCAGAGTGGCTGGGGAAACCCAGCCAGATGGGCGGGGTATAAATAAATCATCATCATCATCATTATTATTATTATTATTATTATTATTATTATTATTATTATTATTAACCACCAGCATTACGCTGTCCGGTTTTAAGTATGGAATAGAACTAAACACCCATACTTCCTGTTACACCCTGCACCAACAAATCAAGGTTCTAGTCCTCAGTTTTAAAGCGCTCTGCCTCCGCTCCCTCCCTGCTACTTTCATTCCGCACAAGCTCCTGCTGCCTCTAAGTGCCCTCCTGTCTCATTTGAGTGCCTTGTGTGCTATATACATCTCTCCCCCTCCCAGGAGTAGCTCCTCCGCGTGGCCTGCAGTCGTCGCAGGTGACAGAAAACTCCATGACCTTGGAGTGGGAACCGCCAGCTTCTCGCCCTGACAGCTACATCCTGAGCTACGTGCCTCTGGTTGCCTCTCGGCCCGCCCAGGCCGTGAAGCGTGTGGAACTGCCTGCAGCGCCTGAAAGCGTCACCCTGGACGAGCTGGAGAGCAGCACTCGATACCGTATCACCATGTTTGCCCGCCAGAGCGGCGAGAACAGCCGAGCCACCAGCATCATCGTCAGCACAACTGGTAGGGCCCCAGGAGTGACAGCTGGGAACTAGGGTTGCCCCTTGTCTCAGCTGGGGAGAGATTCAATTTGTACCGAAAGGCAGACCTACCTAATCCACACTTCCCGAAACAGTTTGCGATCCAGAACACAGCAAAGGCAAAGGGAAGCAGAGTGCTTGTGGTGATCACACAGGGTCCCCGGACGTTTGACGGTCTATTGATACCTGTGCCACCACTTTGATTGCCTCTTCGCTGCCACCAACCTGTTTCCCTCGGGTACACACAGTTGTTAACATTAACTAATAATCAGGTTTGTTTTTATAACCATGTACACGTTTAAGGTTTCCTAACAACTTCAAACTGATTATCCCAACAATCTATCTATCTGACTCCACCTAACAGTTCCTCTCACTCTCTCACCACACAACTCGACCAACCCACAGACTTATCCTCCCTCTTCCTTCTCCAACTCCCAACTCTCAACTGACTTCCAAAAACATCCACTCTAACTCTAACTCCTCCTATCAGTTTCCACTGGCCAATCACATCACACTCGTTTTAACCCTTTCTTATGACCCACCTAGAAGGCAAACGCCACAGCGCTCTTCCGATTGACCAACTCCCATTCCTGCTTTCAGTTCTTCAACCTAACGGGATGCCAACACTAAGTGCCTGATCTCTGCCACAGATACCTCTAGTACAAAACTAAATAAAAAAATTCCTTCCAGTAGCACCTTAAAGACCAACTGAGTTAGTTCTAGGTATGAGCTTTCGTGTGCATGCACACTTCTTCAGATACACTGAAACAGAAGTCACCGGACCTTTCTATATAGTGAGAAGGTGGGGAGGGGTATTACTCAGAAGGGTGGTGGGAATGGGTGATTGGCAGATAGCTGCGATGAGCCTGTTGACGACTCTTAACGACTGCAATAGGTCTAACAGGAAAAAGCAAGGGGTGAGAAGGTGAAAAATGGCTTTGTCATGTATAATGAGATAAGAATCCAATGTCTTTGTTCAAACCAGGTCTCTCCATAGTTTGAAGTTTGGTGATAAGTTGCAATTCAGCAGCTTCTCTTTCCAGTCTATTTCTGAAATTCCTTTGTAATAGAACAGCTACTTTGAGATCTTGTATAGAATGTCCTGGGAGATTGAAGTGTTCTCCTACTGGTTTTTCTGTCTTGTGGTTCCTGATGTCGGATTTATGTCCGTTTATTCTTTGGCGTAAGGTCTGGCCTGTTTGTCCAATATAGAGAGCTGAAGGACACTGTTGGCATTTTATGGCATACACAATGTTAGAGGATGAGCAATTAAATAGTCCCGAGATGGTATGTGTGATGTTGTTGGGGCCAGTAATGGTGTTGTCCGGGTGTATGTGACAGCAAAGTTGGCATCTGGGTTTATTGCAGGCTCTGGTGCCAGTGTCCGTGTTAAGTCTGGTTATAGTATTATTGTGGGTTAGGAGTTGTTTAAGATTGGGGGGCTGTCTGGAGGCAATGAAAGGTCTTCCTCCCAGAGCTTGAGAAAGAGAACTGTCTGTCATTGTCATCAAGCTCTGGGAGGAAGACCTTTCATTGCCTCCAGACAGCCCCCCAATCTTAAACAACTCCTAACCCACAATAATACTATAACCAGACTTAACACGGACACTGGCACCAGAGCCTGCAATAAACCCAGATGCCAACTTTGCTGTCACATACACCCGGACAACACCATTACTGGCCCCAACAACATCACACATACCATCTCGGGACTATTTAATTGCTCATCCTCTAACATTGTGTATGCCATAAAATGCCAACAGTGTCCTTCAGCTCTCTATATTGGACAAACAGGCCAGACCTTACGCCAAAGAATAAACGGACATAAATCCGACATCAGGAACCACAAGACAGAAAAACCAGTAGGAGAACACTTCAATCTCCCAGGACATTCTATACAAGATCTCAAAGTAGCTGTTCTATTACAAAGGAATTTCAGAAATAGACTGGAAAGAGAAGCTGCTGAATTGCAACTTATCACCAAACTTCAAACTATGGAGAGACCTGGTTTGAACAAAGACATTGGATTCTTATCTCATTATACATGACAAAGCCATTTTTCACCTTCTCACCCCTTGCTTTTTCCTGTTAGACCTATTGCAGTCGTTAAGAGTCGTCAACAGGCTCATCGCAGCTATCTGCCAATCACCCATTCCCACCACCCTTCTGAGTAATACCCCTCCCCACCTTCTCACTATATAGAAAGGTCCGGTGACTTCTGTTTCAGTGTATCTGAAGAAGTGTGCATGCACACGAAAGCTCATACCTAGAACTAACTCAGTTGGTCTTTAAGGTGCTACTGGAAGGAATTTTTTTATTTTGTTTTGACCATGGCAGACCAACACGGCTACCTATCTGTAACTAGTACAAAACTGGTAGGGAAACAGGACTGGGTTTCATAGTCCATGCCATCTGCTTCCCTAACATGCAAATCAATCCACATGTGAGGCCAGCAGGTGAGCTTATGGGGCCACAGGTTATGCCACGTGGCAAGAGATTAAGGGAGAAGGATGGCTCAGGATGAGCAAAGGAGGCAGGTTTGCATTAAAATGTGAAGCTGACGTTCTCAGCTTTCTGAAATAAGTGCATGAACGGAAACTCAGCTATCTTTCGAAATCTACAATTCTCCCAATTTTGATAAAGGACTAAAACCTCATGGTGAAATGGAAGAAATGGTCATAACAAAACTCAACAAACGTATGCCTAGGCCCAGCGATCCTCCATTGTTACTTCCTAACTCCTTGCTAGGACTAGGGACCTGCTCATACCTTAGCTTAATGTGGATTGTGAACCTCTTGTGTCTCCTTTGAATCGCCCACGTCATTCTCCTCCAACTTCTGCTGTCCCCCATTTTCTCCACCCTAAATTTGGAGATTCCCTATGCGATCGATGCAGCTCTCCTATTTGGATTTTCAAAGCATGAGGAATCTCTGACTTTAGGGGGGAGAAAGTGTGGGATAGCAGCAGTAGGAGGAGAACACCACAGGGACAAGGCTTGCATGTTCATCTGTCTCCAGCCTAGACAACAATGGTGGTGAAAAGGAGGCTCAGCAGTGGAAGACAACTGAGGCACCACCCCACCAACCTCATTCTGCCCTCAGCCAGTGCCCAACTGCCCACCTTCTTTCTTAAAACCAGTTCAGGCCGTAAGCCCTGGCTGTCACCTTCCTTCTCCTTTAAGCCCAGCAATGCCCCAAAGAAAAACTTGGCAGGAAGGAAGATGGAGGCAAATCTAGGACTAGTTGGCTCCACCTGCCATTGGCTCTGGCTCTTGCCTGTCATTGGCTATGGCTCCGCCTACTGTTGGGCTTCCCTGCCTTCCACCCCACATCCCAAAGGGCACCAGTCCCAACAGCCATCCCTGGGGGGCAAAGGCTGCCACTGCCTGCCTGCTTGCTGGGTCTCAACCTCACAGGTATTCAGGTGGCAAGAACAGTGAGCAAGGAGGACAGCCACAGCGAGCAATGACGGCAGTGAGAAGGTGGACTCTTTAAGGGGAATTGGGGTGTGGAGGGTGTCCTGGAGACAGCATCCCAGTAGGAAACTTGTGTGCCAAAGGGTAACTGCAAGATGAATATGAAACTGCCCACATTCGGTGCCTCTCATCTTTCACCATAATCTTTTCCACACATCTTTTCTATCCAAGTATTATTACCATCTCATTATTTCCTTTCGACAGCTGCAGTGGTCAGAAGATAGCGTCCCTTTCTCTCCCACAGCCCTTTGTTCTTCCCTTCTCTTTACAGCGTCCCTTTCTCTCCCACAGCCCTTTGTTCTTCCCTTCTCTTTACAGCTCACAGGTCTCTGGAGATCCAACGCATGGAAAGCGCTACAAGGGTGATTTCTGAGGAGAGCTCAAACTAACTGCCTCGCTTTTATTGCAGCTGATGTGAGAGCTTGAAGGAAGGTTCCCAAGAAGGCGTCAGCAGTGCGCATGTCTCTTCTGTGGGGTGCCAACTCCACTGCAGGCTGCTTCAGAAGGGGTGGATGGGTGGGAAACCAGGGATTTTCTAACCAATTGGGGATCTACCTCTGCAATTGATTTACCACTTCCCATGCATCCCATCTCCACAGCTCACTTTCATCCCCTCCTTTGCTGTAACTGCCTCAATTTTTGATCCCACCAGCACCAGCTCTGAGCCAGCCAGTCCGCCAGTACTCCACACCACCCCCCTCTTCTTCCCACCGAAGGCCTGACTCTTCCTCCTCTGGGCCTGGAGCCGGGCAGCCGGGCAACAGGCCGCAGCCAGGACGTAGCCCTTCCAACGTCACCAAAGCTAAGGAGCTTTTCATGAAGAAAATGACAGAGAACATCTCGACCAAGCTCTCCCCGTACAATGGGACCCTCCTCGAGCGTCTGGAGAGCTACCTCCACGCCATAAACTTCCCTCTCCATGGCAACCGGACCATACAGAGTGTGGCCAGGGACATATACATCTATCTAATTCTCCGGAAGCCAGAGGAGGTCATAGAGAGTTTCAAGGACCGGCTTGATAGAGAGACTGACGATCTGCTTCAGAAGACAGAATCCCCAACTGCGAGAGGCAGCTACTCCCACTCAGACCATCCCAAGCCGGCGGTAGTAGGCAGCTCCTCGGGCAGCATTGAGGTGTCTCTGGACAGCGTGAGAGGGGTCTCTGACAACGTGGTCATCCTCTACCGCAATACGGGGACTGGAGAAGTAGGGGAGCTAGTGGTGCCTGGAGATTCCTCCAGAGCAGTTATCACCGGATTGGATCCTGGCACAACCTACCATGTGGAAATCCACGGGGTGCTGAAAGGACGTTCCTCTAAGTCATACTCCTTTATAACCGCCACAGGTACCAGGATGGGTAGGACGTCCGTCTCCCAGGGTGGTTCGCTATCTCCTTCTTGCCTGTAATCATACAATCACATGCCTCGTCCGTGTTGCCACCACACTGAATCTGTGTGCCGTCCAGACATGTGTTGCTTTCGCATTCTCCAGAACAGGAGTGGGGAACCTTTTTTTTTTTTTTAAAGTCTCCATTCTCAGACCAAACAAGCGAGAGGCATTGTATTACATTTCAAGGACCTCTTCCAGCTAGTTGAAAAGACTTGAAGAGAGGGTGGAGCGTGACTGACAAAGGTTGTGGCCTGGGGAAAGTTCTGAGGGCCAGATTGAGGAGGGTAGAGGGCCGCATTCTGCTCTCAGGCCTGAGGTTCCCCACCCCTGCTCCAGAAAGTCATTCAGACAGCGGCCTGCTAATTGTGTTCTCTTTTTCCTAATCAACAGCTTTCTTGACTTCCTCACTTGTATCGTTCTTCACGCCAATGTCACGGTGTCCACCAGCTAATTATCTTCTTCTTCCTGAAGCCAAATAATGCAATCACTTGCAGCTCCCGGAATTTTGTCCAGTCTGTTTTTTTGTGCTACACACTGCTTCTCGCAGTCGCTGTGTTTGCCTTTGCTCCTTGTCTGTGTTGCCACAAGATCGTCTGAAAGTCTGTGAACCAAACTACGATAGCCTTTGGAGGGGATCTAAACCCAAAAACAAAACAAACAAGCAAGCAAAAGACAGTTGTGGTTGGACTCCAACTCCCATGAGCCCCAACCAGCATGGCCACAGGCCAGCGGGATGATTCAAGTTGTAGTCCAGCAAGGCCTTGAGGGGGACCCCCTGTCCTATGAATTTGCTTGCAAACAAAGGAGTATTTATAGGCTTCTTGATAAAAATGTTTATGATGATCCCCGTCAAGTATGATGCTAAATATAAATGATGTTTGGAGAGGAAAACAGGGTGACTGAGAAGGATTTGATTTAAGTATTTCATTGCATTTTTATTCTGGTTTTCTGTCTAAAACACCAGCTTTGTCCAAACCTCCCCTTTTATCCTCTCTAAAACCCTGCTAGGTAGGTTAGACTGAAATATAGCAACCATCTCTAGATCACCAGTGCTCTAAACACAACCTCACACTGGCAGGTTATTGTATCTAGTTTTAAGTATTTAGTTTAAGGTTATGCCTTGAACATTTATTAGGAAGACCCAAAGAGTTAAAATAAAAGAGGGGACACCCCACCCCAAAAAAAATAAACTTCACAATTTTTCACCTTCTGAATTTTGAAATTCCACTGAACTTTATGTTTCTGCGAAATGTTGTTTTGGCACTACTTCTTCTCTGTCACGTGATTTATTTATCTTCCATTGTGCACCCTTTTCCCAGCCATAGTCGCGTGCTGACCTTGGTCAAAAGTGTCTCTGGAGACCTTTGTGTTTAACTGCTTTATTCTTCCTCCAGGCAAAGCAGTGGTCCCGAGCTGTTGCCTTCATGTTGCTTCTGTGCGGCTGAAAGATTTCTCCCTCAATCACACACTTTCTTTTGCAGCAATGTTGGCTTCCACCACGCACCCATCAAACCAGTTCACGTAGCTGCTGTTCCCACCATCCACTGCTCAGCATCTCTATGTGCTCACCTTGAAATTAACTGGGATATTTGAGTGGGGTGTGCGCGTGTGTCTTTTTCAAGCAGGTGCTCTCTCTGACTGGGTGAAGAGGCCATAGAGGAAATGATTGTGGTTCTATCCAGTACCACAACGACTTCTGCCCATGTAACGGGACTTATTTGCCTCATTTGCCCCCATTGGGGAGGGACAGGGAGTCCCATTGCACAGGTGGAAGTCCTTGTGCTAAAGGGATGATTTTGTGGGATACAGCCCTTTTCTCACCCCCTCTTCTTGACAGGGTCAGCTCTGATACAGGTTTGGCTAGCATACTTCTCCACTGAACTGGCCCCTGCTCTCCCCTAAAATCAGCATTCTTGATTAGAATTAAAACAAAGTTATGTTTGGGCATGTAATTCTTAATAAAATTTATCCTCATTCAAATTTTCTTGGCAAATTAGGTCTAGGGTGAAAGTGGAGGGTGAGTTTAGTGTAAATACTCTCACTCATTGCAAAAAAAGAAAACAAAAAACGCACAGCCCTACAAAAAAACCCTAAAGCGGTATATACATTTTGTTAAATAAAATAAATAAATAGCACAGGGCCTGGAGCCCTCTTGAGATGTGCTATCAGTGACCCATGCCCTAAGTTTATGGACTGCCACATTCTTTACTAGCTAAAGCCATCACATAGCCTTCAAGGGCAGCCCACTGCCACTGAGTACACTACAGTAGTCAATATGCCTTTCACTCCTTATTCCATGCCCAGGGAACGAGGAGGTATGCTAGTTGGAGTAAAGCCGGGGAGGAGGTTGCAATTTTCTCACCCGACATCTCTCTTTCTTCAGCTCCAGGATCTCCTTCAGCTGCCAAGACCCAAACTTCCCCTAGACTCACCACAAAAAGCCCTGAAGTGCCACTGCAGGACCTGACTGTGACGGACGTCTCTCCGGACAGTCTCCGTGTGACTTGGTCGGCCCCACCCAGTTCCTTCCGCAGCTTTTCCCTTCAGTACAGGGACCCCAAATCCAGTGCCCCACCAGGGGAAATCAGAGTACCGGGGACAGAGAGAAGCGTCACCGTGATGGGTTTGACCCCCAGAACGGAGTACGAACTGGAGTTAAGTGGGGAGAAACCTGATGGGAGCTACAATCCTCCTCTAACTACAAAGACATCCACAGGTACATCGCTCTGGGCTCCCCGAAATGAGGACGCTGCCATATGCAGAGTCAGATCATGGCTCCGTCTAGCTCAGCATTGCCTACACTGACTTGCAACAGCTCGCCAGGCTTTCAGTGGGCAATCCCAGCCAACCAAGGACCTTCTCCATTTAGAAGAGATGCTCTAGGCACGAGCCACAACCCTCATTTACCCAGCTATACTTGATCACCTTTCTTTTTTCTAGGCCTCCTTTGCTTTGTTTCAGAACCTGCACAAAGACAACTTCATAACACCTCTTATAATATTTCTGACACAAACCAGGAAGTTCTCTAACCCACTAACTCCCATATTTCTTCCAGACCCAAATTTTGGGGTTCAGCAGCCCGCTTCTCCATTCTGGTGTGATAAACACCAAATTTTTTTCATTCCACTTTGCAGGATTCTGAGATGTTGACGGTTATTTATCATGAGCTGCTTGCTGGGTGTGGGATGGGGGTCGGGCAACACTGAATCCTAAGGCGTAAGGGAAGGAGGTCCCCACAACCATTCTAGAGGGTTACCTAGCAAGAGTTGCCATGTTGATTGGCCTCTATACTGCTGCAGTAATTAGTTACGTTTTACATACTGTATTTTGGTTTTGTATTTTTTTAATATGATGGAAACTGCCCTGGGATCACTTGTGTGTGATGAAGGATGGTGCCGCACACACCCTTGCAATACTGTGCTGTGACTTGAGCACCTGCTTTTAGCATTACGGCACCAGTTTCCTGGAATTCTCTTCCCATCAAAGTGAATCAAGCCCCAACGTGTCTGTGTTCTTTCAGTGTTATATTGCTAACCTCCCTTTCCTCTCAACTCCTTCCCAAATTAGGCTGCACACACACCCTACTTTTAAAGCACATCTCCACACCCCCAGTATTCTGGGAACTATAGTATACCCCTCACAGAGCTATAATTCCAAACAGCCTTATACATTTCCCAGGCTTCTTGGGGGGACATGATGTGCTTTTAATATTTCTTCTTCTTCTTCTTCGGCGATCACTCGTAGCCGAGTAAGATTGTCTTCTATAAACACGGTTTTAACAATGAGTCCGTAAGTGACTGTGGAGGGCAATTCTGGACCCACATGTCCTTCCACAGTGGGGATATTGGTTCCCGGGCGGGAGTTGATCACGTTGTGGATTTGCCAAGTGTGCCTTCCTCCTAGCATGTTTCTCCCTTGTTTCCGTGCAGCCTTGATCTGTTTTATTTCTACAGTTTTCAGTTCTCATTATTAATGCTTCGGTGCTGTGTTATGATCTGTGTTGTGCATTCTATATCTGTGTACTGAAGAACATAAGATGAGCCTGCTGAATCAGACCAAGGGCCCATCAGGTCCAGCATCCATCCTCTTCTCATAGTGGCCAACCGGATGCCTGTGGGAAGCTTGCAAGTGAGATATGGAGCACAACAGGACTCTGCCTACCTTCCATTTCCAGTAACTCACATTCAGAGGCAAAGAGAGGCAGAGCATATCCATCATGGCTAACAGCTGTTGATAGCCTCCCAGAGTGGCTGGGGAAACCCAGCCAGATGGGCAGGGTATAAATAATAATATTTATCATTATTATCATTATTATTATTGCCTTGCCTCCATGAATTTGTCTAATCCTCTTTTAAAGGCATTCAAGCTGGTGGCCATCACTGGCTCCTATAGACACCGCTTGGGTAGTTTTCTGAAAATATAGTGGTGTAGAAATCTGGAAATCAATGAATTAATGAATGCAACTGATAACCTACCATGAAATAAACTTCTTCAGTCCAGAGGAGGGACTGGACTGTAGCCAAGTTGCTCGCAGTCCACTGTCCCCTGGGCTCATGGATTGTTTGGTCATTACAGTTTGGTCATTAGGTGGCACTAGACTTGGTTGCGTAAGATAGAACACAGATCACGAAACAGTATTAAAACCAGCAATTAAAAACTGCAGAAATAAAATAGACTTCTTCTGGGTAGGCTTGGTAAAATAAAATAAAAATACTTGGGGATTAGAAGAATTATATTTTCTCCCATCCACTTACTTCTTTCCTTTTTAAGAGTTCAGCAGCCATCATCCTCTCTTCCTCTTGTTCGTTTTTCAGCCCCAGCACCAGCCCTGGAGAAGCCCACTCTGGGGCACCTCTCCGTCTTGGACGTCAAAGAGAACTCTGCCCGCCTGTCCTGGGACGTCCCCACGGGGACCTTTGACTCCTTTTTGATCCAGTATAAAGATGCTGAGGGCAAGCCGAAGAGTCTCCCCGTGGACGGAGGATCCCAGGAAGTCACCATCTATGACCTAGCGCCTTCCCGGAAGTATAAGTTCAGTCTTTATGGACTCGTAGGCCGCAAGAGACATGGCCCTGTTTCCACAGAGATGGTTACAGGTGAGCGATGTCTCTCCAAAATGTTGGTTGGCATGCTTCTTGATTTTTAGAGTTGAAATGAGTTTGGGGTGGGGGGATGCCGAGCAAATCCTAAATCAAATTGGCTTGCAAAAATAAGTCGCCATCACTATCCTGGACTCCTACAGGGGGAACACCAGGGTGTGAAAATTATAAATTTATAAATTAAATGAACAATACCCTTCCCTTCAGGTATGAGTGCCATTGCTTTTGCAGCAAAAACAGTGCCGTCCATGCAAAAGAGGGACGTGGCAAGGTTTGCAGAAGTAACCCCACAAAAAGTTAGTAAGGGGGGGGGCATATGGAGGAACTCCAAAACAGCCCAACGAGAACAGTTTTGGTTGTACCTAATGCTAATTATACTCAGAGTTGAACCATTTAAGTTAAGAAACATAACTAATCTAGGTTTATTGATTTCAGTGAGTCTACTCTGAGTAGAATTTAGTTGAATACAATCCATAGAATGCTAACTATTGGGCAGCGGTTAAATAGAAAAGTGTGTAGGAAAGGGAATGGAATGGATTATTCCAGAAGGGGAGTAGGTGGCTACCATGCCCCTTCCAGAATAATTCATGCCAGCACACTCCACACCACATTTCATTGCAGGTCCCATTTGCTTATATACCTTTAAAAAAAAAGTCAAAGCCAGATACTCACCAGGGGCAATGTTATTTCTGCGCAAAAACAAATGAGGCAGATTTTCCAACAATTATAACCATGCCTTGCCAATTTTGTTGCATCAGATTAATGATGATTACATTATAAATTGTTGCGCTGAAATTTCTCTCTTCCATAAATTATGTATTCCAACGCTCCCAGTTATGCAGACCGTTGGATCCATCTGTTTTTCTTTCTTTTAAAAGTGCATTTGAATTGGCATATTATTATCTGCAAAGTAATTGACAATACCTCAGTTTTATAAACTGAACTTCACTGTCAGAAGTCAAAAAAAAAGATAGCATGAACATTTCTAAATTTTCAGAAGTAATATTCGGAGCCTGAATTCCGCCCTGTCTCAGATTTGTAAAATGTGCAAACGTTAATTCAAGGCAGCCTAATCTGCTGGAATCTCTGCTGCTTCTGAAATGCGCATGTAATTTCTAGGCCTTCCTAACTTTATCCAGGTCTGTAATTCTGCAGAAACACAGACACTCAATATGTGGTACTGAGCACAGGATTAAGAATGTAAGAGCCTGTCTGCTGGATCAGGCCATGGGTGCTATGCAGCATGCATGGCCCTGGCACTGAAATTTGTGGGTGCCCAGCCAAATTCACGAGGAATTTTGTGGGTGCTCAGGCACCCAGGGGGTTGGCACCTATGCATTCAGAGATGTACCACTTTTGATTTTAGAGGCAGCATATAGCCAATATTACAAATAGGTCCTGATATTTTTGTTTTCCATGAATCTGTCTAATCCCCTCTTTAAAGCCGTCCAGGTTGGCAGCCACTGCTACACCCTGTGGTAACAAATGCCACTGTTTAACTCTGCCCTGTGGAAGGAAGCACTTCCTCCTTGAATATCCAACTGTTGAGAGAGAGAGAGAGAATGCCATTTCATTTCTATTTCATTCCCTGCTCTGGAGTGCTTACTGGATTTCAGGAAATTCAAAATGGCTGCCACCATCAAAATGGCTTCCTCTGTTGCCACTCAGTCTTATAGAACCAGTACACATTTCTACAGGGTGGGCGGATCATTTCCCTCAAGAAGCTTATTTTAGTCAATAGGTGCTGTGTTAATCGTACGCCTCCCGCAAAAGGACAGTGATAGAAGCCAGGCGTGTTAAAAACACAAAGTCAAACTGTGCCGTTCCAGTCAGTCCTGGTTTTGAACCTGGAATGCACAGGGAGACTTTAGTTGCATTTAGATTTCTTTGTTTCCTTTTCCAGATAGAAATGTCTTGTAAAAGCCCAGAGATGTTTTACTTGAAAGCAGGCCCAAAGGTTTAAAAACTATCCCATCATGGTGTTGCTTTAAAAAAAAAATATCCAGGAGGAGGGAGGAATCAGAGAGAAATTGTCCATGTCCCATGTATGCCTAATCTATAGTAAGCCCTACTGAGTTCCGTGGGATTTACTCCCAAGTAAACATGGCGCTGATGAGTTGGCAAAATGGTTTGGCCAAAGAAAAAGTAAGCTGAGGACAAAGTACCTCTTCTAGGCCCAAGGGTGTGGGCAGCAGAATACAGCTGTATCTGTGAAGAAGCTCTGACCAAAAGGCAGGAATGGAATTTTTATGACTCAAAGTTATTACACTGAGGCAACAGAAACCCCTTTCAGGCCAGGCCTGTGGTCTGAATCCAACACTTGTGGCCCTGGGAGTGTCAGATGTCAAGGAAATACTATCTGACTTTTAGAAGACATCTGAAGGCAGCCCTGTATAGGGAAGTTTTTAATGTTTGGTTTTTTACTGTGCTTAATATTTTTAATTTGTTGGAAGCCACCCCAAAGTGGCTGGGGCAACCCAGTCGGATGAGCGGCATATAAATAATAAATTTTCATCATCATCATCTGAGCTCAGCTCTCCAACTTTCTGTTTATATCTAAACTCTAAAGACAGTTTCCTCCTCACAAAATTCATCATGCCCTCCAACATTTTTCCAATGAAAATAGGGATGTCCTATTCCATAACAACAATTTTACTATTTAAACCCCACCCATCTCACTGGGTTGCCCCAGTTACACCAGGCAGCTTCCAACATATATAAAAACATAATTAAACATTAAACTTCTGTATGGAGAGCTGCCTTCAGATGGCTCGGGGTCAGATAACTTCATACCCTCCAACATTTCCAATGAAAATAGGGTCATCCTACCATAGCCTCCAACATTATTCTCATGAAATCGGGGACATCCTAAAGGAAAGCGGGACATTCTGGGATCAAATCAGAAACCAGGACAGCTTTTATAGCTCCTGGACTGTCCCTGGAAAATAGGGACACTTGGAGGGTCTGATTCATATGAAAGGATGGGGTTTGGGGTATGAGGTTCTGCTTTCTTATATCATTGGATTTTTCTGCCAAGCATAAGGAAAATTTGCTGAGGAGATAAGATAATGTTCCTATCGTGTACCATTTCCCAGAGTTGCTTCATCTGGAATAAGTCGGCAAATTTCAGAAAATTTTGCTTTAATCACTATTTCTCTACAGCTCCGGCCCAGTTCTTCCTAGTGTTGTGACGTGGGGTTTGCGATTTCAGCTCTCTTGACATAATATGCTGGAGACAGTTCTCTAATAACACTTCTTTATTAAAGCAACAAGACTGAGACCTGAGGAGGGGAGAGCTACATTTATAGGGACAGGGAACTAGCTAGAAAGGATACATTTTGGAGGGAACAATATCAGGCAATCACAGTCCTGCCTTTTGGAGGAAACCAATAAGGCAGAGGATCCAAATACAGCAGCTTAAATGAACCAATAGTAGCTGTACCCTCTGGAACCAAAAGGCAGTTACTTTACCCTAATGCAAATACAGACAATAATAATACAGATATAAAATCCTTTGACTCAATACACAACACCTAGTCCCACCCTGACAAACTTTACTGCGCTGGTTATCTTTCAGCATAGCTCTGCTCATCCTCCTTTTGGTCTTATTTGCTACACTTCTATTAACACAAAAAATAAATATCTGCAAATACATAATGTATAAACCATTATAAAAAATAGCACAGCTCAGAACATGGATGGGGGGGGCAGAGAGAGAGAGAAATATGGTTCATGTCACATTTTATGCAACTAATTCTGACTTATATATACAAACTGAAGCACAACTATCTTGCAAAATATGCACTTCTCTGAAATTTGTGAGGCGGTTCTCCGAATCATGTGTCCAAAAAAAATTGTATACTAGGCCAAGTGTGAACAAAGATGGGAATAACATATTAAATGCATTGATTTAGCCCTGTGAAATAGCTCAGTTGGTAGAGCACGAGACGCTTAATTTCAGGGTCGTGGGTCTGAGCCCCATGTTGGGCAAAAGATTTCTGCATCGCAGGGGGTTGGACTAGGTGATCCTAGTGGTCACCTCCAACTCTATAATTCTATGATTCAAGGGGATATTGCTTGCAATTTATCTCAACAAGAACTCAGTAACTCGGAGCAGGGCTTCTAGTGCAGCTGCCCTTTTTCAGTGGAATAGCATTACTGCTGAGATACGACAGGTGCCCCATCAACATTTTCCGTAAACAACTGAAGGCATTAAGCAACTGAAGACATTAAACAACATCTTTGTTCCGACAGCCTTTCCTAGATGGATAAATGGTCTATACCAGGGTTGGCCAACTCCCAAGAGACTGTGATATACTCACAGAGTTAAAAACTGGCAGTGTTCTACCCCCTTTTTGGGGGTTCGGGTCAAAGTTGTTGAGTTTTTTTCAGGGAGGAGGTAAAATGTTGAGCTATTTTTACGGGAGTCACAGTTGTTCAGCTTCTTGGCGGGGAGCCAGTGATCTACCAGTGATCTACCAGTAGATCATGCTCTACCTGTTGGACATGCCTGGTCTATACCACAAGTCCTGTTAGGGTTTTTGCCTTCTTTTAAATTTATTTGCTGTATTTGTGTATTTAACTGTTTTTAATTTGCTTATATGGAAATCACTTTGAGGAGATTGCTTTAAAAGTTATTATTATAATTAATTAATTAATTAATTAATTAATTAGACTTGTTAGTCTATTGCTACCAAAATGTCTCTGATGTATGTCTTGTGCAAAATTGCATGCAACAATGTGAATATTCTGGGGGAAATGCACAAAAATACTGATATATATTTTTTGCAAGTTGATGTAGAAAAGGAGAACTAAACTGAAACCTGGAAAAATGAGAAACTCAGAAAAATCGACACTGGCAGATCCATCCTTAGCTCAGTCCCAGCACTCCCTTAAAAATATATATTCTTTGCTTCTTTGCTCTCTAGGCAAAGTCCCAGCCCCAGAAAAGAAGCCAGAGAGAGAAGTGACAGCTCCACCCGGCCTGGGAGAACTCTCTGCCTCAGATATCACCAGCAGTTCTGTTCGCCTCTCCTGGAGTGTCCCCTCTGGGAGATTTGATTCCTTCCTGGTCCAGTACAAGGATGCTGAGGGCAGACCCCAAGTGCTGCCCATGGAGGGGGACTCCCGCGAAGTCACCATCCCTAGCCTGGCTCCTTCCCGCAAATACAGGTTCAATCTCTACGGCATCTCCGGTCGCAAACGTCTCGGCCCAGCCACAACAGATGTCACCACAGGTCAGCAGAAGGCCTGCCATGAACTATAGTATTGTGTTTGCAGAAAGTGGCGTCTTTCCCCCACTCTAACCCATTTCCTAATCCAGGGCGTAGTGTTTCATTTTTGCTTCACCCAGGACGCAACTGTACACAGAATTCAATCTGCCTTTGCATCTAGACAATGAGAGGACAAGTGTGGCTGTTACCCCACTTATCTGGGTGTAAGCCCCCTTGAATTCTGAGTAAGACTCATTTAGGATTGTGCTGTAACATGCTTTCACCTTCTCTGAAGCCCTGCAAAAGTTTTGTGTGCTGAAAGTGCTCTTTTAAAAACCAGTCACCTTGGATTATATGAAAGGATGAGTGCCACCTATGCACATAAGCACTCCTGTGGTCTTTTCAACAGGCAAAATGAAAATAAACACCCAGAACAAGGGCTGACATTCAAGGTGCATTTTATAGCTCAGTCCTACATATTCAGCTGCTTTTCCCACCATGACCAGGAAAGCAGGAATTGCTGAGCGCAGGCTTAGAAACATTATGTGTGGGTCTTTAGGCCTATTGAGGGCTGCTGCTGCTGCCTTTTATTATAATTCGTCTTGCTTCCCTATAACAGCATCACGGGACGAAGAGCCTGTAGCTGAGCCTGAGCCGGAACCTGTCCTTGGTGACCTCTTAGTCTCGGATGCCACCAGCAACTCTGTCCGTCTCACATGGAGTGTCCCCACTGGCAGCTTTGACTCCTTCTTTCTCCAGTACAAGGACCCTGAGGGCAATGACCAAGCCCTGACCGTAGACCAACATTCCCGCGAGGCCGTTGTTCCTAATTTGGTTCCTTCCCAAAGATACAGATTCTTCCTCTATGGAATCTCTGGGCCCCAGCGTCTTGGACCTGTCTCAGCTGATGCCACCACAGGTTAGCACAAGCATTCAGTCCACGTACAGTAGTACCTCGGGTTACATACGCTTCAGGTTACATGCGCTTCAGGTTACAGACTCCACTAACCCAGAAATAGTGCTTCAGGTTAAGAACTTTGCTTCAGGATGAGAACAGAAATTGTGCTCCGGTGGCTTGGCAACAGCGGGAGGCTCCATTAGCTGAAGTGGTGCTTCAGGTTAAGAACAGTTTCAGGTTAAGAACGGACCTCCGGAACGAATTAAGTACTTAACCCGAGGTGCCACTGTATATGTCTTTTCTAACTGGCAGAGCTTTCGTCCTGTTTCTCCTTTTGGGCTGGCAAGATCAGAAAATGATGGAGCCACAATCTGAATCCTAAAACTTTGGAACGCCATCTCGTTCTGTGGTGCTACGAGAGCAGAGGATTCATTTTGCGATTTTTTTCACAGTGCATGTCTGCCCATGACAAAATTAAACGAGCAGCGAGCTTATTTCACAGCCATTACTAAGGAAACACAGGAACTGTCGTTCTGCTAACGAGCCATGCAAATTGCAGTGCTACTAAGGAGCCGTGGGAACTGTGGTTCTGCGAAGGTGTAGGGGATCTTTAGAATGGAAATCATAGTATCTCCAGAAAGCTATAGATCTCAGGATGCTTTGGAGGATATTTGCATGGTTTGGTAGATGTGGAAGTCGAAGTAGCTAAAACTTTTTTCATTTTTGTTCTTTCAGCTATTGTCATTGTTTTTGATGTTTCTCTCCAAGGGCCTTTTAATTAAATTTGACAGATGTCACATGGTTTACGCATGACCTGGAGATGAAACACCCATCTCTAGGTCAGCCAGCTGTCACAGAGCTCATAAGGAGGGCCTTCTGCCTCTGTCTCATCTCTTCCTTCCCCCATCCATTAAGATGTACATTCTCATCTCTTCCTCCTCTGTGTCGCAGCCCCACTACCAACAACGCCTGCTCCTCAGCCCAGCTTGGGAGAGCTCTCAGTCTCGGACGTCACCACCGACTCTGTCCGTCTCTCCTGGACTGTCCCCACTGGGAGCTTCGACTCCTTCCTGGTCCAGTACAAGGATGCGGAGGGGAAGCCTCAGGCCCTCCCAGTGGATGCAGGTTCCCGCGAGGTCACCATCTCCAGCCTTGTGCCTTCCCGAAGATACAAGTTTAATCTTTACGGAGTCTCTGGTCGCAAGCGTCTGGGTCCAGTTTCTACTGACACAGTCACAGGTCAGCAAGGGGAGGTTCTAAAGACCTTTTGTCAGTCATAATACATGGCCATGGGTATAGCTTAGAGGTATATCAGCCGCTATGTCTGCAGAAGGTCCCAGATCCAGTCTCCAACACCTCCAGACAGGGCAAGGAGATGTTTCTTGCCTCAAACCCTGGAGAGCTGCTAGCAGTCAGTCTGGATACTACTGAACTAGATGGACCAATGGTCCAACTCAGTATAAGCTAGCTTCTTATGTTCCTGAGAACCACCCTGGTAGGTCAAATGATTTTTCTCTCTACTACTATCTGTTTCCCCAGCATCACCTCCAAAGGAACCTTCAATTGCTCCCAGCCTGGGGGAGCTCTCTGCTTCTGACGCCACCAGCAATTCCGTCCGTCTCTCCTGGACTGTCCCCACGGGGAGCTTTGACTCTTTTCTGATCCAGTACAAGGACGCTGAGGGCAAACCTCAGGCAATCCCAGTGGAGGGAGCTTTCCGTGAGACCGTCGTCCCCAATCTGGTTCCTTCCCGCAGATACAAGTTCAACCTTTACGGACTCACTGGCCGCAAACGCCTCGGCCCCATCTCCACAGATGCCACCACAGGTCAGCAGCAAGAGTCATTTGGGCTGGATGTGTTTTAGTTTTCTTGTTTTCTCAGATGGCATCAGCAGTGTCAGAAGTGGCTGCCGAACACTCACATTTATTGCTTTCCCGTTGATTTCATAGGCCTTGGTTCCAAGGGACTCCTCTCAGGATACAGTTACTCAGTCAGTGGGTGGGTGAGAGGAGCAATCTTTGTATGTTCTGAGGAGGGATTGGGGAGAAAACTGAAACATTTTGCATTTATTGGTAAATCCACCCAATTCACTTTTCCCAAACCAATACACAAGCTGAAACACATTCGTCTTTTGAAATCTGTGTTTCTCCTAAATCTTGTAATACAGTTCTCCTCCACCTTCTTATAAACTTCCATAATATGCGCCCTCCTCAGTTCGTTTATCTTCTAAACTGCCCACCTAGGAGAGCATTCGTTCAGCAGCATCTACTTCTTTCTGTTCCTCCAGCATCATCACAGGAACAGCCAACTCCTCCCAGCCTGGGGGAGCTCTCTGCTTCTGATGCCACCAGCGATTCCATCCGTCTCTCCTGGACTGTCCCCACGGGGAACTTTGACTCTTTCCTGATCCAGTACAAGGATGCCAAGGGCAAACCTCAGGCAATCCCAGTGGAGGGAGCCTTCCGCGAGACCATCGTCCCTAATCTGGTTCCTTCCCGTAGATACAAGTTCAACCTTTACGG
Organism: Podarcis erhardii; assembly: GCF_964252035.2. Classification (NCBI taxonomy): domain Eukaryota; kingdom Metazoa; phylum Chordata; class Lepidosauria; order Squamata; family Lacertidae; genus Podarcis; species Podarcis erhardii. The sequence goes on along the minus strand of NC_138498.1, from coordinate 116,002,543 downwards.
ACTCACTGGCCGCAAGCGTCACGGCCCCATCTCCACAGACGCCACCACAGGTCAGCTTCACTTGATGAGCAGGGGCCCTTTTCCGGGATCTATTTTCTGTGTCATTTCATGCAAAGCTAGTGGCTGAGCCCATGTGGGACTGTCCAAACCAACCTGGACCCTGTGACCATCGTCTGAGGCCCTTCTTCGTGTGCCTCCTTGCCTGGAGATATTTCAGAATTCCCACCCTCCTTATTCATAGAATCATAGAATCTTGAGTTGGAAGAGACCACAAGGGCCATCGAGTCCAACCCCCTGCCAAGCAGGAAACACCATTAATTTCCTTCTTTCCTCAGGAAGCAGCAGCGGTGTCAGAAGTGGCCACCTAACAGTCAAACTTATTGCTTTCCCCCTGATTTTACAGTAGCTGTGTTGACACGAACCTCTTCTATCTGTTCCTTCTCTTTCCTATTTGTCTTTTACTCTTCTCTTTCCCACCCCTGCTGATCCATCTATGCCTTTCTGCACATCCCTCAAAGATACAGTTACATAGTCAGTGTAGCAGAGAGAAGAAGCACCCAAATTGATGGGGGGGCCAAATTGAATCATTTTGCACTTCTCAGTAAATCTCCCCAATTCACACTTTCCAAAGCAACAAGCAGACCCATTCTTCAACATTTGTACTTCTCCAGGGTTCACAATGCAGTTCTCCAGCCAAGCAATACATCCCAAAATGTGTGTGCTGGGGGAACGTTGTATTTTTTATGTTGTGAACTGTCCTGAGATCTACGGGTGAAGTGCACTATACAAATTTTAATAGTAGTAGTAGTAGTTTAGCTCTCACTCAGGGTTGGGGATTCTCATTTGATCTGGGAGCCATATGCGGCCTTCCAGGCATCTCAGTCTGGCCCTTGGAACTGTCTGCTAGACACACACCCTCCCCTCAGGACACACCCCTCACAAGCCTTGCTTTGCACCCAAGTATTTTGGCCTGACTTGGAATGTGTCCTTGGACTCTGATATTGCTCTTGCTTGCTTGGGTGGGGGATAGAGAGACATGTCTGACTGTATGCAGAAAATAGCCTACTTTACAAAGGCAACATTGACATTCATGGCTCCACCCCCTTCTGCCTCTAGCAACACCCACCATTGGCCTGGGGATTTTTGGGGGTAGACCAGAAGGGAATGCATCCCTCAGGCTGGTAACAGGGCCCCCCACCGCTCCCCTCTATCTTGTCCCACCGCTATGGGGTTACACTTTCTCTCTGTTTTAGCTGCTGTAGGAACGCCACCAAAGGCCACCACAGAAAAGGTCACCGTCATTCAGCTCAGCCTGGACCAGTTGTCCGTTTCCGACATCACCAGTGACTCAGCCCGTCTCTCCTGGACCGTCCCAACTGGGAATTTTGACTCCTTTCTAGTGGAGTACGAAGATGCAGATGGGAGGCCGCAGGCGTTGCCCGTGGATGGGGCTTCCCGCACACTCACTGTCCCCAACCTAGAGCCCTCCCACAGATACACGTTTAACCTCTACGGACTTTACCGTGGCAAGCGCTATGGCCCCCTGCCAGTGGAGGCTGTTACAGGTCAGCAGTGGATGAACTGGCCAACTGGGCTGTGGTCTTTCCCCTCCCCCCTCCCCCCTGGGCACAGTTTCCTCCTTTCTTCCTCAGGGCGCATCTGCAGCATTGGAAGAAGATGCACCTCAGCCTATGAATTTCTGTTCTCTTTCAGGAATACCTTTTGAGCTTTACACCTGAAGGGCCTTTCTTGGGTGGCGGGAGGAGAGAAAAACCTCTCTGCTCAAGTGATAGCCTGGCCCACAAACAGATACTTACTTTTTACATTCATCATAACATTGAGCTAAAAGTTCCTTCTCCCCTTCCGTTGCGAACCACTTTCCCAGCCCCATTTGCACTACATTTATGGCAGGTTTGAAGGGGCCTGTGGAGACAGAATGTAGAAAATATGAGGTGGCATGGGGACTTGCATAGTCTTGCTTCCTTAAATATAAGCACCATGTCGCTCCACAATTTTGCATGTAAACGGTCCCAGGTTTAATATTGGACTCCTCTACTCCGTTTAAAAAAGGAAGATGGAGCAGGTGATCGGAGATTTTGTCTGACTAGTGATGGAGATCCTATAACCCTCCAGATGTTTTTGGACCCCAGGTCCCATCAGGCCCAGCCAGCATGGTTGATGGCCTGGGATGATAGGAGTTGCAGTCCAACAACATCTGGAAGGCATTTGGGTTCTTCATCCCGGCCACAATTGCTGGAGAACTGTGGACCAGGAAAATCTAGCTTGTTAAACTTCTCCTAGCAACTCTAAACTCCGTTAACAAACTACAAATCCCAGGATTCCTTTAGCAGGGAAGCCATGACTCTGACACTGGGCCTCAGTCGCCAGCGGTGTAACAAATTTGTAGCTGAATTTTCATTGTGCCTTATTTTCTTTTTAAAAATAAGATCAAGTTGAAACTGTGGCAGAAATGCAACAAGCTAAACCTGAAACTAGAAAAAGGAGAAACCGGGAAGAACCAGAAATGACTGCTTTGTCCATGCCTACCAGCATGCAGTGCCCCTTTCACACGTAATTTAGCTTTCACTGGGTTAGGAAACCTCATTTGGCTGGGAGCCATATGCGGCCCTCCAGGCATCTTAATCTGCCCCTTGGAACTATCCGCTGGACACACCCCTCACAAGTCTTGCTTTAGTCTTTTGGCCTGACTTGGATTGTGTCCTTGGACTCTGATACTGCACTTGCTTGCTGGCTTGCGTGATAGACATGTCTGAGTGCATGCAGAAAACAACCTACTTTACAAAGACAACATTGACATTCATGGCTCCACCCCCTTTTGCCTCTAGCCACACCCACCATTGGCCTGGGGACTTTCGGAGGTGGACCAGAAGGGAATGCATTCTCAGGCTGGTAAAAGTGTCCCCCACCCATGCCCTATGTCTTGTCCCACTGCTATGGGGTTACACTTTCTCTCTGTTTTAGCTGCTGTAGGAACGCCACTAAAGGCCACCACAGAAAAGGTCACCGTCGTTCAGCTCAGCCTAGACCAGCTGTCTGTTTCTGACATCACCAGTGACTCGGCCCGTCTCTCCTGGATCGTCCCAACTGGGAATTTTGACTCCTTCCTAGTAGAGTACGAAGATGCAGATGGAAGGCCACAGGCGCTGCCCGTGGATGGGGCTTCCCGCACACTCACTGTGCCCAACCTGGAGCCCTCCCACAGATACACGTTTAACCTCTACGGACTTTACCGCGGCAAGCGCTATGGCCCCCTGCCAGTGGAGGCTGTCACAGGTCAGCAGTGGATGAACTGGCCGAGTGGGCTCTGGTCTTTCCCCTCCCCCTGCCCCGGACACACTTTTCTCCATTCTTCCTCAGGGCACATCGGAAGCATCGGAAGAAGATGCACCTCAGCCTATGAATTTCTGTTCTCTTTCAGGCATACCTTTTGAGCTCTACACCTGAAGGGCCTTTCTTGGGTGGCGGGAGGAGAGAGAAACCTCTCTGCTCGCGTGATAGCCTGGCCCACAGGCAGATACTTACTTTTTACATTTATCTTAAAATTGAGCTGAAATTCCTTCTCCCTCTCCATCGCGAACCACTTTCACAACTCTGTTTGACATCACCAGTGACTCAGCCCATTTCCCCTCCGCTTATGGCAAGTTTGAAGGGGCCCAGGTTAAAGGATTGCAGAAAATTTGAGATTGCTATGAGACTTTCTAGGTTTCAAAGTCTGGTTTGCTAAGGGTCTCCTTACAACTCTCATCTCCCTTAACGAACCAGAGATCCTAGGATTCTTTTAGCAGGGAAGCCATGGCTCTTAAAGGGCCTCTGTCTCCCATGGTGTAAGATATCTGCAGCTAAATTTTCATAGTGTCTTCTTTTAAAAAATCTGGAAAACCCCCAAGTCAATTTAAAACTGCTGCAGAAATGCAACAATCTGAACATAGGCGTAGAGAAGGGGGGGCAGCTGCCCCCCAGATCAAGTAAAACAATAGAAATATTGACCAATCACATCGCTTCTGCCCCCCTAATAAAAGTCTTGCCCCCCCCAACAAACATCCTGGCTATGAGCATGAATGTGAACCCAAAACTAGAAAATGGAGAAATTGTGGGAAACCGAGGCTGACTGCTTTGTCCATGCCTACCAGCATGCAGTGCCCTTTTCACATATAGCTTAGCTCACTATGGGTTAGGGGACCTCATTTGGCCTGGGAGCCATAAGTAGCCTTCTAGGCATCTCAGTCTGGCCCTTGGAATGATCCACTGAACACACCCCTCACAAGCCTTGCTTTGCACCCAAGTCTTTTGGCCTGACTTCAAAGCGATAAACAACTACCTGACATTCAGAAGACATCTTAAGGCAGCCCTGTTCAGGAAAGTTTTTAATGTGTGATATTTTAGTGTTTTTTGGTTTCTATGGAAGCCGCCCAGAGTGGCTGGGGAAACCCAGCCAGATGGGCGGGGTACAAATAATAAATTATTATTATTATTATTATTATTATTATTATTATTATTACTGACTTGGAATGTGTCCTTGATATTGCTCTTGCTTGCTCGGGTGGGGGATAAAGAGACATATCTGACTGTATGCAGAAAATAGCCTACTTTACAAAGGCAACATTGGCATCCATTGCTCCACCCCCTTTTGCCTCTAGCCACACCCACCATTGGCCTGGGGACTTTCGGAGGTTGACCTGAAGGGAATGCATCCTCAGGCTGGTAACAGAGTCCCCCACCCATGCCCTATGTCTTGTCCCACTGCTATGGGGTTACACTTTCTCTCTGTTTTAGCTGCTGTAGGAACGCCACCAGGGGCCACCACAGAAAAGGTCACCGTCGTTCAGCTCAGCCTAGACCAACTGTCTGTTTCTGACATCACCAGTGACTCGGCCCGTCTCTCCTGGACCGTCCCAACTGGGAATTTTGACTCCTTTCTAGTGGAGTACGAAGATGCAGATGGGAGGCCGCAGGCGTTGCCCGTGGATGGGGCTTCCCGCACACTCACTGTGCCCAACCTGGAGCCCTCCCACAGATACACGTTTAACCTCTATGGACTTTACCGCGGCAAGCGCTATGGCCCCCTGCCAGTGGAGGCTGTCACAGGTCAGCAGTGGATGAACTGGCCGAGTGGGCTCTGGTCTTTCCCCTCCCCCTGCCCCGGACACACTTTTCTCCATTCTTCCTCAGGGCACATCGGAAGCATTGGAAGAAGATGCACCCCAGCCTATGAATTTCTCTTCTCTTTCAGGCATACCTTTTGAGCTTTACACCTGAAGGGCCTTTTTTGGGTGGTGGGAGGAGAGAAAAACCTCTCTGCTCGCGTGATAGCCTGGCCCACAGGCAGATACTTACTTTTTACATTTATCTTAAAATTGAGCTGAAATTCCTTCTCCCTCTCCATCGCGAACCACTTTCACAACTCTGTTTGACATCACCAGTGACTCAGCCCATTTCCCCTCCGCTTATGGCAAGTTTGAAGGGGCCCAGGTTAAAGGATTGCAGAAAATTTGAGATTGCTATGAGACTTTCTAGGTTTCAAAGTCTGGTTTGCTAAGGGTCTCCTTACAACTCTCATCTCCCTTAACGAACCAGAGATCCTAGGATTCTTTTAGCAGGGAAGCCATGGCTCTTAAAGGGCCTCTGTCTCCCATGGTGTAAGATATCTGCAGCTAAATTTTCATAGTGTCTTCTTTTAAAAAATCTGGAAAACCCCCAAGTCAATTTAAAACTGCTGCAGAAATGCAACAATCTGAACATAGGCGTAGAGAAGGGGGGGGCAGCTGCCCCCCAGATCAAGTAAAACAATAGAAATATTGACCAATCACATCGCTTCTGCCCCCCTAATAAAAGTCTTGCCCCCCCCAACAAACATCCTGGCTATGAGCATGAATGTGAACCCAAAACTAGAAAATGGAGAAATTGTGGGAAACCGAGGCTGACTGCTTTGTCCATGCCTACCAGCATGCAGTGCCCTTTTCACATATAGCTTAGCTCACTATGGGTTAGGGGACCTCATTTGGCCTGGGAGCCATAAGTAGCCTTCTAGGCATCTCAGTCTGGCACTTGGAATGATCCACTGAACACACCCCTCACAAGCCTTGCTTTGCACCCAAGTCTTTTGGCCTGACTTCAAAGCGATAAACAACTACCTGACATTCAGAAGACATCTTAAGGCAGCCCTGTTCAGGAAAGTTTTTAATGTGTGATATTTTAGTGTTTTTTGGTTTCTATGGAAGCCGCCCAGAGTGGCTGGGGAAACCCAGCCAGATGGGCGGGGTACAAATAATAAATTATTATTATTATTATTATTATTATTATTATTATTATTATTATTACTGACTTGGAATGTGTCCTTGATATTGCTCTTGCTTGCTCGGGTGGGGGATAAAGAGACATATCTGACTGTATGCAGAAAATAGCCTACTTTACAAAGGCAACATTGGCATCCATTGCTCCACCCCCTTTTGCCTCTAGCCACACCCACCATTGGCCTGGGGACTTTCGGAGGTTGACCTGAAGGGAATGCATCCTCAGGCTGGTAACAGAGTCCCCCACCCATGCCCTATGTCTTGTCCCACTGCTATGGGGTTACACTTTCTCTCTGTTTTAGCTGCTGTAGGAACGCCACCAGGGGCCACCACAGAAAAGGTCACCGTCGTTCAGCTCAGCCTAGACCAACTGTCTGTTTCTGACATCACCAGTGACTCGGCCCGTCTCTCCTGGACCGTCCCAACTGGGAATTTTGACTCCTTTCTAGTGGAGTACGAAGATGCAGATGGGAGGCCGCAGGCGTTGCCCGTGGATGGGGCTTCCCGCACACTCACTGTGCCCAACCTGGAGCCCTCCCACAGATACACGTTTAACCTCTATGGACTTTACCGCGGCAAGCGCTATGGCCCCCTGCCAGTGGAGGCTGTCACAGGTCAGCAGTGGATGAACTGGCCGAGTGGGCTCTGGTCTTTCCCCTCCCCCTGCCCCGGACACACTTTTCTCCATTCTTCCTCAGGGCACATCGGAAGCATTGGAAGAAGATGCACCCCAGCCTATGAATTTCTCTTCTCTTTCAGGCATACCTTTTGAGCTTTACACCTGAAGGGCCTTTTTTGGGTGGTGGGAGGAGAGAAAAACCTCTCTGCTCGCGTGATAGCCTGGCCCACAAGCAGATACTTACTTTTTACATTTATCTTAAAATTGAGCTGAAAGTCCTTCTCCCTCTCTGTCGCGAACCACTTCCACAGCCCCGTTTGACATCACCAATGACTCAGCCCTTTTGCCCTCCATTTATGGCAAGTTTAAATGGGCCCAGGTAAAAGGATTGCAGGAAATTTGAGATGGCAATGGGACTTACATATACCATAGTTTGCTAAAAGTCTCCTAACAATTCTCATCTCCTTTAACAAACTAGAAATCCCATGTTTCTTTTAGCAGGAAAAGCATGACTCTTAAAGGCCCTAGTCTCCCATGGTGTAAGATATCTGCAGCTGAATTTTCATAGTGCCTTATTTTTAAAAATCCCCAAAAAACCCCAAAGTAAATTTAAAATTGCTGCAGAAATGCAACAAGCTGAACATGGGCATAGCCAGAGGGGGCAGCTGCCGCCCCTTCCGACCATGTAAAACAATAGAAAAAACGATCAATCACATTGGTTCTGCCACCCTAATGAAGTCCTGCTGCCCCCCCCCCCAACAGAAATCGTGGCTAAGCCCATGAAGCTGAACCCAAAACTAGAAAAAACAGAAACTGGGAGAAACCAATTTGCAAAGGCAACATTGACATTCATGGCTCCACCTCCTTTTACCTGGGTGGCGCTGTGGGTTAAACCACTTGCCAAACAGAAGGTCGGCGGTTCAAATCCCCACGACGGGGTGAGCTCCCGTTGCTTGGTCCCTGATCCTGCCCACCTAGCAGTTCAAAAGCACGTCAAAGTGCAAGTAGATAAATAGGTACCGCTCTGGCGGGAAGGTAAATGGCATTTCCGTGCGCTGCTCTGGTTTGCCAGAAGCAGCTTAGTCATGCTGGCCACATGACCCGGAAGCTGTATGCCGGCTCCCTCGGCCAATAAAATGAGATGAGTGCCACAACCCAAGAGTCGGCCATGACTGGACCTAATGGTCAGGGGTCTCTTTACCTTTACCTTTACACCCACCATTGGCCTGGGGACTTTTGGAGGTGGACCAGAAGGAAATGCATCCCTCAGGCTGGTAACAGTCCCCCACTGCTGCCCTACGTCTTGTCCCACCGCTATGGGGTTACACTTTCTCTCTGTTTTAGCTGCTGTAGGAACGCCACCAGGGGCCACCACAGAAAAGGTCACCGTCGTTCAGCTCAGCCTGGACCAGCTGTCCGTTTCTGACATCACCAGTGACTCGGCCCGTCTCTCCTGGACCGTCCCAACTGGGAATTTTGACTCCTTTCTAGTGGAGTACGAAGATGCAGATGGGAGGCCGCAGGCCTTGCCCGTGGATGGGGCTTCCCGCACACTCACTGTTCCCAACCTGGAGCCCTCCCACAGATACACGTTTAACCTCTATGGACTTTACCGCGGCAAACGCTATGGCCCCCTGCCAGTGGAGGCTGTCACAGGTCAGCAGTGGATGAACTGGCCAACTGGGCTTTGGTCTTTCCCCTCCCCCCACCCCAGACACACTTTTCTCCTTTCTTCCTCAGGGCACATCGGAAGAAGATGCACCTAAGCCTATGAATTTCTGTTGTCTTTCAGGCATATCTTTTGAGCTCTGCAGCTGAAGGGCCCTTCTTGGGTGGTGGGAGGAGAGAAAACCCTCTCTGCTCGAGTGATAGCCTGGCCACAAGCAGATGCTTACTTTTTACATTTATCTTAGCACTGAGGTGAAAGCTCCTTTTCCCTCTCCCTCGTGAATCCCTTTCCCAGCCCCGTTTGCACTACATTTATGGCAATTTTAATGGGTGGGGAGATAGAATGTAGAAGATTTGAGGTAGCAAGGGTACTCGCATGGAAAATTGGTGTCAGTTTTTCTTGCTTCATTAAATATGATCTCGGTGATCAGACTGGGATATAAGGGATCAGTCGGTCCTTCAACAATCCTGGACCCAAGTTGTTAAGGGCCTTGTGAACTAATACATGACCCCTGGACTTGGCTCTCTAACATATGGGCAGCCCATGCAAGCTTTTAAGCACTAGATTTATGCAATGACAACAGTCTGTCCCTGCCAACAGTGCAGCCACAGCATTTTGCACTGGACCAGGCACCAGGGTAGCCCCACACAGAGCGCATTGCAAAAGTCTAATCTTGAGGTTACAGGTTACAGGTAGGTAGCCCAATAACAAACTTAGTTGGTCTCTAAGGTGGTGGCACTGTGGGTTAAACCACAGAGCCTAGGGCTTGCCGATCAGAAGGTCGGCCGTTCAAATCCCTGCAACGGGGTGAGCTCCCGTTGCTCGGTCCCTGCTCCTGCCAACCTAGCAGTTCAAAAGCACATCAAAGTGAAAGTGGATAAATAGGTACCGCTCTGACGGGAAGGTCAACGGCGTTTCCGTGCGCTGCTCTGGTTCGCCAGAAGCGGCTTAGTCATGTTGGCCACATGACCCAGAAACTGTACGCCGGCTCCCTTGGCCAATAAAGCGAGATGAGCACCGGAACCCCAGAGTGGGTCACAACTGGACCTAATGGTCAGGGGTCCCTTTTTAAGGTGCTACTGGAAGGAATTTTTAAATTTTGTTTTGACTTGAGGTTACCAGTGCATACAGATCACCACGGCCATAGCTTTTATGCATCATTTGGGCGCCAGTCACCAGTGGTGATAGTTATTTGCAGCTTTGAAATATGCTGTCAAGAACTGCCCACTTGCATTTGCGTTATCTTAATCTCGTCCTGGCAACTAGTGAATCTGAAAACAGGTTATTTCTGCACCTGTTTCTGATCCAGTTGGCATTCTCCAGCACCCCTGAGTGCCTGCTTTTTAGCCTTGCTGTTGGGGGAAAACAATGGGCGAGTTAATCTCGTCTTCCATTTTGATATAGCTCTTCTGTCTGTTCTATGCCTTAGGCCCTAAGGCTTAGAGGGAGCACACTGGGAGACCTTTTGCATTCTTCTAATCATGACTTAATTTTTACAGGAGCAGAAGAGTTTCCGACTGTTAAGTAGTACTTCACTCTTCACCGCCTTTTTCTCTCCCTCTGTGTTTTAGCCTCGGCAGTGACGCCGCCACCACAACCCACCCTAGGGGAGCTCTCAGCCGTTGATGTTTCTAGTGATTCTCTCCGCCTCTCCTGGACAGTCCCCACTGGGATCTTTGACTCCTTCCTGGTCCAATACAAGGATGCGGAGGGGAGGCCTCAGGCCCTTCCGGTGGACGGAGGTTCTCGCGAGGTCACCGTTTCTAGCCTCCTGCCTTCCCGTAGATACAAGTTCAATCTTTATGGGATCTCTGGTCGCAAGCGGATTGGCCCCATTTCCACTAGTGCGGTCACAGGTCAGCTGAGGTCACAGCAACCATAATTCTTTCACAGGGGAAGCAGTTTATTTCCATTCTGTCTCAGGAGCAGGGGCATCGCTGCGTCTCCATCTGCAATGCAGACCGAGGGTGCATGTATATATATACAAACGAAGTTGCCACTGTGCCCCGGAAGTGCGTTTCCCCCCCATGTCAGAGCGAATTATTCATTTCGATTGTCATATAGAATCATGGAATCATCCCACTGGAAGGGACACTGAGGATTGTCTATTCCTGCAATGCAGGAATATGCAGCTTTAGCCACCACTGACGTTTTCCACGAAACCCCAAAGCAATGCTTGCTTGAGCGCATTGTGGGAGATTAAAATAGTGGCTAGATCCATTTGCCAGGCAGTGTTGAGATTGCCGGGAGGTTATAATTTTGGTAAAAAACCAGAGGCCTTCTTTTTGGGGTTAATTGATGAGGAAATTTTTAAAAAAAATCGATGTAAATTTGCTTATGTATGCCACAACGGCTGCTGCAAGAATGTTGGTGGCCCAAAGATGGAAGCAGCAAGAACTCCCCTCCCTTGAAGATTGGCAGATAAAGATTGGCAGATAAATATATTGAATTGGCAAAGTTGACGGGAAAGACAAGAAACCGGCGCAATGAATTGTTTCTTAAGGACTGGAGCAAATTTACAATTTATTTGAAAGAAAATTGTAAATATTTGAAAATGTTTGCAGCTTTAACATGAAATGTTTTGTAATGTGAAATTAAGGAGCTAATTTACATATAAGAGGGTGAATGATAAAGATAATATTTAGTAAAGAAGTGGTTACAGAAATGCGAATGATCTGACCAAAAAAAAAAAGGGGGGGGGGAGTCAGAAAGAAGGAGAGAAGGAGGTCAATACTCACTTTGAGTAACATGGTAGTTAGGAAGTTTAAGTAATTTATGCGAAATGTAATTTTGGAAAACTCAGTAAAAATTATGTTTTTTTTAAAAAGAGAGTGCCGGGAGGAAAGGGGGTGAAAATTAAGGGTATCCGGACACGCAGTCAGCAGCTGAGCCTGTAAGCGCGCTGGCAATGATGCCAGGTGGTGATGCCAGTGCTGGGCAGAACACAAACCCTCTGGCATAGGTGATAAGTTGGAAGAAGCATATCTCTCTCTCTCTCTCTCTCTCTCTCTCTCTCTCTCTCTCTCATGGTGGCCACTGACTCCTTATTCTACTCTCTGTTCCAGATCAACTGATGGTGAAGCCCACTCCAGCACTCAAGCTCGGAGAGCTAACAGCTGGTAATGCCATGCCAAATTCCCTTGATGTCTCCTGGACTGTGGAGGCCGGGGACTTTGACTCTTTCATCATCCAATACCAAGACGCTCAGGGCAAACCCCAGGTTCTCCCTGTTGACGGGCGCCTCCGCTCTCTCCACCTCCACGACTTGGCCCCGTCCCACAGATACCAGATCAACCTCTATGGTGTCTTGGGCCGAAAGCGTCTGGGCCCCATCTCCACCGAAGCAGAGACAGGTCAGCAACCATCCTTCTTTAAGACAGCCTCCCCCCAGTCTGGAGACCACCAGGTTTGGGGAGGTATTTGTCCTAGACAAACGTGGCAGCATTCTCTCCAGGCTCACATTTCCATCTTGGCTCGAGGAACTGGATTTTCAGATGTGATAAACTTCCAAACCACTTCTGTATCTTCATGTGGTTGTATCCAGTTCCTTTCTACTCAGAATAAACCCAGGAGCATTAATGGACACAACTAACTTTGTTCTGTTAATATCAATGGGTCTACTCTAAGTAAAGGTAAAGGGACCCCTGTCCGTTAGGTCCAGTCGCAGACGACTCTGGGGTTGTGGAGCTCATCTCGCTTTACTGGCCGGGGTACAGCTTCCGGGTCATGTGGCCAGCATGACTAAGCCGCTTCTGGCGAACCAGAGCAGAATGGAGCAAAAAGATACACCACATGGTTAAAAATGTTGGCAAAGCTTTTAACGATTTTGAAAAGAATTAATAACGCAGCCATGTGCAAATTCCTATTTTGGCAAGTCCCCACTTCATTTCAATTTATTTTAGGATTTAGTTTGCCCAAAGCCTTCAGAACTGCTGTCCCTTTCAGAAGAGGCTAGTATGGAAAGGGACCTAGCTCAATGGAAGAGCAGCTGCTACCAAGTCACTGTAGATCAGGGTTTCCAGCTCTTTTTCGGAGTATAATTCCCATCATCCCTGACCACTGGTCCTGCAAGACAGGGATGATAGGAGCTGTAGTCCAACAACAGCTGGAGACCCAAATTTGGGAAACCCAGGATTAGACAATACTAGATGGAGCAATGGCCTGACTCAGTATCAACTACCTTCCCATGTTCCAAAAGTAGGGGGCACTTTGGGATCAGCTTTAGGAGAAAACGCTTGCCGCAAATTGGAAAGTGTCACATGGAGGTTTGTTTATTTGCTTGCTTGCTTAAAGTAAAAGCACCAGGCCTGGAGGTGAAGCACCCATCTCAAGGTCAGCCAGATATCACAGAGTTCATTAAAAGAACCTTCTGCCTCTGTCTCATCTCTTCCTTCCCACATCCGTTAAGATGTACATTCTCATCTCTTCCTCCTGTTTCGCAGCCCCACTACCAACAACGCCTGCTCCTCAGCCCAGCTTGGGAGAGCTCTCAGTCTTGGACGTCACCACCGACTCTGTCCGTCTCTCCTGGACTGTCCCCACTGGGAGCTTCGACTCCTTCCTGGTCCAGTACAAGGATGCGGAGGGGAAGCCTCAGGCCCTCCCAGTGGACGGAGCTTCCCGCGAGGTCGCCGTCTCCAGCCTTGTGCCTTCCCGAAGATACAAGTTCAATCTTTACGGAGTCTCTGGTCGCAAGCGTCTGGGTCCAGTTTCTACTGACACAGTCACAGGTCAGCAAGGGGAGGTTCTAAAGACCTACCAGCCATAATACATGGTCAAGAGGCCATGGCCTCCGGGTATAGCTGCTGCTGTGCATACAGAAGGTCCCAGATTCAGTCCCAACATCTAGGTAGGGCTGGAAAAGATTTCTTGCCTGATACCCTGGAGCGCTAATAGCAGTCAGGCTGGATACTAGATGGACCAATGGTCCAACTCAGTATAAGGTAGCTTCTTATCTTCCTGAGAACCACCCTGGTAGGCCAAATGAATTTTTTCTCTATGACCTGACTCAGTATATAAGGCAGATTCCTCTATTCCTGAGAACCAACTCAGGACAGTTGAAATTTTTCTCTGCTACTGTTTCCTCAATGTCACCTCCAAAGGAGCCCTCAATTGCTCCCAGCCTGAGGAGCTCCCTGCTCCCGAGAGCCTTCTGCGTCTTCTTACCTCTTGCTTCCCCCATCCCTTAAGATGCACTTACTCTGTTTCTCCGTTTTTCAGCTGTACTACCAACAACGCCAGCTCCTCAGCCCAGCTTGGGAGAGCTCTCAGCCTTGGATATCACCACTGATTCCATCCGTCTCTCCTGGACTGTCCCCACGGGGAACTTTGACTCTTTCCTGATCCAGTACAAGGACGCTGAGGGCAAACCTCAGGCAATCCCAGTGGAGGGAGCCTTCCGCGAGACCATCGTCCCCAATCTGGTTCCTTCCCGCAGATACAAGTTCAACCTTTACGGACTCACTGGCCGCAAGCGCCACGGCCCCATCTCCACAGACGCCACCACAGGTCAGCTTCACTTGATGAGCTGGGGCCCTTTCCCAGGATTTATTTTCTGTGTCAATTCACACAAAGATAGTGGCTGAGCCCACGTGGGGTTCTCTCAGGGACTGTCCAAACCACCCTGGACCCTGTGACCATCATCCCTTCTTTGTGTGCCTCCTACATGAGGAGTCCAGACGGTGGCAACACGAGTACAGGTCCTTACTGGTAGTTGTTCTTCTCTTTGACATCTGGTGGAACGCCCTCCCACCACATGTCAAAGAGAAGAACAACTACCAGACTTTTAGAAGAAGTATCTGAAGAAGTGTGCATGCACACGAAAGCTCATACCAAGAACTGACTTAGTTGGTCTTTAAGGTGCTACTGGAAGGAATTTGTTTTGTTCAGACTTTTAGAAGACATCTGAAGGCAGCCCTGTTTAGGGAAGCTTTAACAGACCACTGTATTTTAATACTTTGTTGGAAGCCGCCCAGGGTGGCTGGGGAGACCCAGCCAGAAGGGCAGGGTATAAATAAAAAAAAGAAAATGTTCCTCTTCAACAAGGCATTCGTCTCATTAACTTTCTATGGCTTTTTAAATGTGTTTGTGGGAGGAAGAATTATTGGTTTGTTTCATTATGTATTTTACGTTCCCATTTTGTACTTTTTCTGTTGTGATCTTCAGATGAGGGGCGGTATACAAATTTAATAAATAATAATAATAACGTTCATTCTGCATTTGCAAGGAGTTAGCCTTTCAGCGTGGCAGCTCCCATGGTTTGGAACTACAGTGGTACCTCGGGTTACATACGCTTCAGGTTACAGATGCTTCAGGTTACAGACTCCGCTAACCCAGAAATATTACCTCGGGTTAAGAACTTTGCTTCAGGATGAGAACAGAAATCATGCAGTGGCGGCGCAGCGGCAGTGGGAGGCCCCTTTAGCTAAAATGGTGATTCAGGTTAAGAACAGTTTCAGGTTAAGAACAGACCTGAGGTACCACTGTATTGACATTAAGTTGGCACTATCGCTGTATTGTTTTAGACAATACACTAACCCTGATGTCTATGTTCTCCCTTCACTGTTGAAGGCAGTATATGCCCCTGAATACCATTGGGTGGAAATTGCTGGTGGCGAGAGCACTTGTACTTGCTGGTTTCCCATAGACATCTGGTTGGCCACTGTGGGAACAGGATTCTGGGCTAGAATGGGCCACTGGCTGGATCCAGCAGGGATCTTCTTCTATTCTTTTGCTTCCTGCCCACCTTCCTGCCCATCTTCCTGCCCATGCCACTACCTGAAGAACCTATTGAATGATAAATAAGTCGATCACAGGAGCCAAGTTGGTCATTTTTGTTCTCTCTTTCTCTGTTCTCTACTCCAGTTGCAGAATTGCTGGCTGCACCAACCTTAGGAGAACTCTCTGTCTCTGAAGTCACCAGTGAGTCTGCCCGCCTCTCCTGGACTGTTCTAGCCGGGAGATTTGATTCCTTCTTAGTCCAGTACAAGGATGCTGAAGGCAAACCCCAGCAGCTGCCCTTGGATGGAGGCACCTATGAGACGACCATCTCTGGCCTGTCTCCTGCCCGACGATACAAGTTCAACCTCTATGGGATTGTAGGACGCAAACGCCTTGGCCCTGTCTCTGCCGACACAGTCACAGGTCAGCACATGGCTCTTTGGCATGAATAGGGCATTGGGAGCGGTGGTGTAAATTTGGTTCAGTTCACATGAAAAGCTACTTAATCTGCACTTCCCAAAATGACACACAAAGCGAAACACAACTAATCTTCAAAATCTGTACTCTTCCAAATGTTGCAGTGTGTATGAAACCAAGGCAACCAAATAATGTGCACACAAACGTGCAGATTTGAAGGAAGTGGGAATAAAAATGTCTATGCTCAAGAAAATAACGTACGAAAATGTAAGTTATGTTGGCTGAAATATACATTAAAATGTGTATATTAGGCAAAATTTCATACAAATTTAATACCGGCAACAACCATTTGGCACACTAAAATGCAGGCAAATTCTCACACAGGCTTTAAAAAAATCATTAGAAACTGATGCAGAAATTCGGAAAACCAAAGATTAGGGGAAATGGGAAACAGAGAAACTGAAAGTATCAAGTCTGTCCCTCCCTCGGCATGTGTCTGGCTATATTAAGCTATTTCGCATATTTCAGACAAAAATGTATATGCAGATCCATATAAAAAAGACTCAATGATCTCTTTTCAAAATGAAAATTTACCAGCCTAATACAGGCAATAATGAGGTAAATATTGGAAGCCTGGAGAGTTCTGCCAAGGTAGCCTTTGAGTTTATTTGTATGTTTGCCTGATGTTGAACTACACTCACCAGCACTGCTGCCATTTAAATTTCCCTCAAGGCAATGCCTACAATGCATTATCATTGCATTGTGGGAAAATTTCAGTGGTCCCTCTGTTGGTGAGTCCGGTCAACTAGGCCTCACCCTTCTTTGGCTGGCCCCACTACTACTGGGCCACCCTGGCCTACCTGGAGCTAGATGAGCATGGCACCACTGGGGAAAGGAGGGGGTGAAGCAGGCCAGTGCTGCTGACGGGGAGGGCAGGGGTATCAGCCGACAGAGTTTGCCCTGACTCCCGGTGCTGGCCCTGAAGAAGCAGTTTGGGTGGAGTTTCATTCTATGTGTGAGATTTTGAGCAGGAAGTAAACAAGGGGATGTTAACTGTTTTTCCTCCTGTGGAGGCGAATTTGTGAAGCTAAGTTCCTCAAGAGGAGGGAGCGACACCTAAAGCAGTTTAAGGCTCTAGATAGCACCGACTTGTAACCTCAGCTGTGTTTCTTACATGTCAATTATGAAAATCCCTGGCGGTGATGGAATTTGAACTCGCCACTCTTAGCTTCGAGCCTAATTTATTTGCCTCTGAACCCAGCATACAGTGGTACCTCGGGTTACAGACCCTTCGGGTTACAGACGCTTCAGGTTACAGACTCCTCTAACCCAGAAATAGTACCTCGAGTTAAGAACTTTGCTTCAGGATGAGAACAGAAATCACGTGGTGGCAGCGGGAGGTACCATTAGCTAAAGTGGTGCTTCAGGTTAAGAACAGTTTCAGGTTAAGAACGGACTTCCGGAACAAATTAAGTTCTTAACCCGAGGTACCACTGTACTAGCTGAACACAGATTTAATTCCTGTTTGTTTTTAATCTCTTGGCCTCAGTAGCTGCAGTGTCTGGCGAAGGCCCAGCGAAGCCCAGCCTAGAAGACCTCTCTGTCTCAGAGGTCACCAGCAATTCCGTTCTTCTCTCCTGGACTGTCCCCACTGGGGACTTCGACTCCTTCCTGATCCAGTACAAGGATGCAGAGGGCAAACCCCAGGCACTGACCGTGGAGGGAGTTGCTCGCGAGGTCACTGTCCCCAACTTGGTTCCTTCCCACAGATACAAGTTCAATCTCTACGGGGTCGTTGGCCGCAGGCGCCTGGGCCCTATTTCCTCTGAAGCCACCACAGGTCAGCAGAAGTCTTCTCTGTCTTTTTCTGTTTTAGGGGCAGAAAGGAGGAAACACATTCTCTCAGTGACATCCTCTCGCTTTCTAAGCTGTGTCTGCATCATCCCACTTCCATTTACAATTTGCCTTTTCCCACAGCTGCCACGCATGGGGTCGACATCTTCATCAAGCTATCCGCTAAGTCCCCAAGGTCTCGTTCCTGGCCTGTCAATGCCAGTTCAGTCCCCACGAGTGTATATGTGAAATCAAGATTTATTTATTTATTTTTGCCCTGACATCCAGTACAGTACTTTATACTGGCTTACATTAAATTGCTCTTGCCACTTTTCTGCCTGTTCATTCAGTTTGGAGAGGTCCTTTTGGAACTCTTCCCAATCTCTTTTTGTTTGAAGCTCTCTGAACAATTCTGTATCCTCAGCGAAACTGGCCACCTCACTGCTCACCCCTAACTCTCAATTGTTTAGAAACAAGTCAAAAAACACAGGTCTCAATGCTGTTCCCCGTGGGACTCTACTTTCTACTTCTCTCCATTCAGAGAATGTTTAGTCTTATGCTTCCTGTTACTTAACCAATTCCTGATCCACAGAAGTTTCATGGACGTCTCTTAAAGAGTCTGCTGTCATTGTGAGGAGGCAATGCTTTCTGATTTTTTTTTGCCAAAAAAAGGTTTATTTTAAAATACGAAGGGGGGGGGTATACAGGCAAACTATTGGACTATGGTTGTGCACACAATTACTGATTTAAAATGAGGCTGTGCTGTTCTTTTTCTCGGTATGGATCAAAGCTGGCTTGGGGGGAAATGCCGTACCTGTATTTCCTAAGCAATGACAGGAAAGATATAGGATAGATATGGATCAAGGCTCGCTTGATGTGTATCCCTCTACCCAAACCAGCGGCAGGAGGGCTCTAGATGCAGAGTAAATTGGAGTGTGCACACAGCCTGAAACTCGTTCTGTCCTTTTTCTTATTCTCTAATTTCCCATTTCCTCCCTCCTGTAATGGACGGTGTTATAAGCAGCTGTGTTGAAGGAACTCTGCCACAAATGCACATTGGCTGCCTTATTTGTCTTTGCAGGAATTTTCTCCCGTCAGGATGTGTTAGTCTGTTCACCCTTTCCTCCCTGTACTTGATAGCAAAATGATCCTGGTGATTCATTTCTCACAATGGCGGGACCTTTACCCCTGTTCCCACTCCCCATTTTTTGTTCTAGCTGAAGCCGAGGAGGACAACAAGGAGGGAGAAGAAGACGAAGATGATGGAGAGAGTGAGCCTAGCTTGGGGCAGCTCTCAGTCTCAGAAGCTAACAGCCATTCAATCCGTCTTTCCTGGAGTGTCCCAACTGGGAATTTTGACTCCTTCCTTGTTCAGTACGAAGATGGAGAGGACGAACTGCAGACCATGGCTGTGGACGGTGGTTCCCGTGAGGTCACAGTCTCTAACCTGTCTCCTTCCCAGCGATACCGATTTGACCTTTACGGACTCTCTGGTGGCGAGCGGCTTGGCCCCGTATCCACTGATGCCTCCACAGGTCAGCAGTGCACACACAAGGCCCTTGCCCAACTCCTAGAGAGAAAAGTCACATCCACAGCATACACTTCAAGCACTATCACCCTGGGAGCTGTAGTTTAAGGGCACTGGGGACTCTAGCTCTGCGAGGTCAGCACTCTTAATAAAATGCAGTCCCATGATTGCTAAAGTGGTCTAGTAAGTGCTTTAAATGTATGCTGTGGATGTGACCAAAGCGAATTGGCTGTTTACTTCTCTGCTGGAGGATTTACACTGTTTTCCATTAGACATGGGATCGGGGAGAAAGTCCATTCAGTTTGCATTCGGTAGTGAAACTACCAAAGTCACACTTCCCAAAACAACATGCAAGCCAAAACATAGCCAACCTTCATAATTCACACTTCTATGGATTTTAAAAAGGGACGCGGGTGGCGCTGTGGGTTAAACCACAGAGCCTAGGACTTGCCAATCAGAAGGTCGGCCGTTCAAATGCCCACGACGGAGTGAGCTACCGTTGCTCGGTCCCTGCTCCTGCCAACCTAGCAGTTCGAAAGCACGTAAAAGTGCAAGTAGATAAATAGGTACCACTCTGGTGGGAAGGTAAACGGTGTTTCCGTGCGCTGCTCTGGTTCGCCAGAAGCGGCTTAGTCGTGCTGGCCACATGACCCGGAAGCTGTACACCGGCTCCCTCGGCCAATAAAGCGAGATGAGCGCCGCAACCCCAGAGTCGGTCATGACTGGACCTAATGGTCGGGGTCCCTTTACCTATGGATTTTAAACCCAACCAGTGTGTACAAGAATGCATATACTGGAGTAAAGTGTGGATAAAATTTCACATATTGTGTGGTGAAAATACCACACAATAATTGCATTGTGTTAGGGGAAATTGCACTTGCAAAAATGTGTATATGAAGAGAATTTTGCACTAAGATGCAGATGAATTTTCATGAGGATGTTATATACTTTTTAAAGAAATGAATTCGCTCCATCCTTGTCATCATTTTGGCTGCTCTTTCCTGAACCTTTCCCTGCTTTACAATGCTCTTTTTAGGTGACCAGAGCCTCACATAGTATTCCAACTTATTTAAAAACCCTGCAACCAGGATCAATAAAACTATGCCTGTCTAAGTATTTTCCTGTTCCTGAAGTGCAATCTACTGTACAATTTTGCAAACCTCACAGCCAGAAGTTTATTGATCACGGAAAGGGTGCTCCGCTAACATCTACTGTTGACTTTCCTTTTTTGTTTACAGCTCCGTTGACACCAGTGACAGAGAGGGGGGAAAGAGGAACGCCACCTCCAGGGTCTGACTTTGGGCAGCTCTCTGCTTCTGACGTCACCAGCGACTCTGTCCGCCTCTCTTGGGATGTCCCCTCTGGGATCTTTGACTCCTTCCTGGTCCAGTACAAGGATGCTGACAATAAACCACAGGCACTGCCTGTAGATAAGGAGACCAACTCTGTTGTGATTTACTACTTGGTGCCTTCCTACAGATATAAGTTCAACCTCTTTGGCTTGTCTGGACGGAGGCGCTTTGGCCCAATCTCAGTCATTGTTGTCACAGGTCAGCAGAGGATCTAAAAATGGATGTCATTCTCTCTGTAATTTCAAGACAGCTGTTTTCTCCAGTCCTCTGTTTCCTCCCTCCGCTTTCCCTTTCTTACTGCTTTGGTTGCAGATCTCTTTTTCAGAAAACGAACCGGCAGGAAAGACCGTCTTTCCTTGCATCAGGCCTTCTGTCTGGCAAGATGGTGACAAAGGAAGTATAAGGAACAGCAGCAAATACTATTTCAGATACTATTTAATTATTACTAAAACATCCCAACAGTTTACATAAAATGTCGTCAGATATTCATCGATAGCAATACAAGCAGACTTCTGAAATGGAAAACGTAATAAAATTATCAAAATATAGATTAACTTTTCAAAACAAATGTGCATCATATAGTTTACATGTCTAGGAAGGCTGCCTAAACAATAAGATTTTTAGCAGGTGTCACAAACAGTGACAATGGAGGCGATTTATTGAATATTTACAGACAAATTGTAAACAGCTAAAAAAATTGCTGTTATAAACTGCAGCTACATAAGAGTATATTTTTTAAGAAGATAAATAAATGAGAAAGTTAATTTAATTTGGATATGCAGAAGATATTAAAAATAAATTTAAGGAACTGCAGAAAGGGGGAAGGAAGTCAAGTTTTAAAATGTCAAAATGACTGTAAAAGCAATGAAATGTATATATCTGAAAAGTATAAAACAGTACCTACCAAAACTCAACAGGCAAGGAGTCCTAAAAAGCAGGTCCTGCCACACAAATATATCAATTTCTAACAAGTGCAGCATCTTAAAAAGTAGAGACATCACCTTGCCAACAAAGGTCCGTATAGTAAAAGCTATGGTTTTCCCAGTAGTGATGTATGGAAGTGAGAGCTGGACCATAAAGAAGGCTGATCGCCAAAGAATTGATGCTTTTGAATCATGGTGCTGGAGGAGACTCTTGAGAGTCCCATGGACTGCAAGAAGATCAAACCTATCCATTCTTAAGGAAATCAGGACAAGATGGTTGGACAGTGTTCTTGAAGCTACAAACATGAGTCTGACCAAACTGCGGGAGGCAGTGGAAGACAGGAGTGCCTGGCGTGCTCTGGTCCATGGGGTCACGAAGAGTCGGAAACAACTAAACGACTAAACAACAACAAAAAGAAGTGCAGAATGTAAAAGTGTCAGTTCCACATAGTGGGCACATATGGGGTAAGGTGATCCTCAAAATAAGCTGGTCCCAAGAGCAACACATGGGTCAGAACCTACTTCATCCATTGAACAGAGTATTATCTTCAGTTGGCAGATCCAAATATAGATAGATATAGATATACGAAGTCATTTCATTAGCTTCCCCTTGTGCAGTGGGCCTTCTCCCTCTCTCCTGGACGTTCTCCCAAATCTCTAGAGCAGATTTGGGAAGGTGCAGTGTGAGAACATAGCAGAAGAAGAACCTGCTGGAAGTCCTTGTGTTAATGGGACAGCTCCGTTAGGAGCCAGCCATGGTCACCCACTCCCCACTTCTCCAAACAGTGAGAAATTCCCTTAGTTTTAGTTCCCTTCAAATGAGGGAGTACTGGAAGCATGTGGGGTCGTATCCAACTACGTTCTACTCAAGAGTAGACCCACTGAAATTAATAGCCTTTAGTTATTGTTGTTGTTTAGTCGTTTAGTCGTGTCCGACTCTTCGTGACCCCATGGACCAGAGCACGCCAGGCACTCCTGTCTTCCACTGCCTCCTGCAGTTTGGTCAAACTCATGCTGGTAGCTTCGAGAACATTGTCCAACCATCTCGTTCTCTGTCGTCCCCTTCTCCTTGTGCCCTCCATCTTTCCCAACATCAGGGTCTTTTCCAGGGAGTCTTCTCTTCTCATGAGGTGGCCAAAGTATTGGAGTCTCAGCTTCAGGATCTGGCCTTCCAGTGAGCACTCAGGGCTGATTTCCTTAAGAATAGGTAGGATTGATCTTCTTGCAGTCCATGGGACTCTCAAGAGTCTCTTCCAGCACCATAATTCAAAAGCATCAATTCTTCGGCGATCAGCCTTCTTTATGGTCCAGCTCTCACTTCCATACATCACTACTGGGAAAACCATAGCTTTAACTATACAGACCTTTGTTGGCAAGGTGATGACTCTGCTCATGCCCATTAATATAAATAGTTCTGCTCTGAGCAGAACTAACATTAGGTTCAACCCATGCTGTCTTTATTAGGGATGGGGAGAATAATAGAACTGTAGAGTCGGACAGGACCTCTAGGGTCATCTAGCCCAACCCCCTGCAATGCAGATTTGACCCTACCTCATTTGCACTTCCCAAAGCAGCACCGCTGAATTGTCATGAGTGTTTAAAATGTGCAAACTGCCACAGAAGTCTGGAGAACTGAATCCAGGATTTGGAAAATGGGAAACTGAGAGACACCAACATTAACAGATTTGTCTCTGGTCCTTGGGATGTTTATTTTGATTTATTTATTGCATCTATGTGTAGTGTACACTCTTCCTCTGGTAGAATATCTGAAGACCAATGCCCACTGCAATGTTATCCCAGCATCAGTCCCTCACTTGCCATTTCTGTTTTAATTCTCGCAGCAACACAGCTAAAGAGAGACGAGGTGGATGCAGAGGAATCTACCGGAAGGGAACCCCGCTTGGGACAGCTCTCGGTCTCGGAGGTCACCAGCAATGCTGCCCGTCTCTCATGGAGTGTCCCCGAAGGAAGCTTTGATTCTTTCTCTGTCCAGTACAGAGACGCAGAGGGAAAGCCACAGGCGCTTCCTGTAGGAGGGGGCTCCCGTGAGGTCATTGTCTCCAACCTGGTCCCCTCTCACAAATACAAGTTCAATCTCTATGGTATCTCTGGAAACCAGCGTTTGGGACCCATATCTGCCACTGCTGAGATGACAGGTCAGCAGCACCTCCGGGAGAAATTGAGGGGGCTGTGTACTAATGATTTCACCTCCTCACTCTAACTGATCTTTTCCACATTATTACATTTTATTAGGTCCCTAAAACCCTCGGGGAGGATCAGTGCCTGTCCTGCTGTCTTTCTTTCCTTCCTGCTTGTTCCTCCCCTTATAGGGCAAAAAAGCCACTGCCCCACTGGACTCCGCCTGTCCTCAGCTACCCCCACCTGTCTGCCTTATTACAACCACCCCACACGGTGGCACAAGCTGTCAGCTTGCTCCTCCTCCTTAGCTGTTGCATTGCTCTTGTCTCACAGGGCAAAAAGAAGGATCAGAACAAATCTAGAATTCGATGGCTTGGCTTGTCATTGCCTCTGGCTCCACCTACTGTTGGCCTCCTGCCTTACGCACCACCAAACCCAACAGACACCAGACACCACCATTTCTGGCTTGCCCCTCTGATGTCTGGCTCCTCTCTCACCCCACTCTGGTGCCGTTGGTCAAGCCTTGACAACTTCATTTTGCAATGAACACACTAGCATGAAGCCTTGATAGATCACTATCAAGAGCCAGTGTGGTGTAGTGGTTAAGAGCGGTAGACTAGTAATCTGGTGAACCAGATTCGCGTCTCCGCTCCTCCACTTGCAGCTGCTAGGTGACCTTGGGCTAGTCACACTTCTCTGAAGTCTCTCACCCCCACTCATCTCAAAGAGTTTTTGTTGTTGGGGAGGAAGGGAAAGGAGAATGTTGGCTGCTTTGAGACTCCTTCGGGTAGTGATAAAGCGGGATATCAAACCCAAAGTCTTCTTCTTCACCACTGTGCAGCATACAGACATGCCATATCTAGTCCTAGAAATTCCTGGCAGCTTGCATGTAGATGTGGGAAGTTTCCAACTGCATGTCACAGTTTCCCAAATTTCCCTGTCTATTGTGCTAGCATGCTTTCCCGCCTCTCCTCTTCCTAAAGCTGGAGAGACCTGTAGAAGGCGAGAAACATCCCTTGCGAAGATACCCCAATAGCATTCTCTCCCTCACCATCTTCGTTTTAACTCTAGCCACAGATCCTGACGTGCAAGCGGTGGAAGGAAAGGTGGAACCTCGCCTGGGACAGCTCTCGGTCTCGGAGGTCACCAGTAACGCTGCCCGTCTCTCATGGAGTGTCCCCGAAGGAAGCTTTGATTCTTTCTCTGTGCAGTACAAGGACGCAGAGGGAAGACCCCAGGCACTTCCTGTAGGAGGGGGTTCCCGTGAGGTCATTGTCTCCAACCTGGTCCCCTCTCACAAATACAGGTTCAATCTCTATGGCATCTATGGAAACCAGCGTTTTGGACCCAACTCTGCCAATGCTGTGACAGCAGGTCAGCAGCAACTCCTGGAGAAATTGGGGTGCTGGGGAGTACTAATGATTTCACCCTCCCTATTCCTTAACTCAACTTTTCCTCTTTAATAGGTTCTAGGTCAACTGATAGTTTCTGAAACCATCTGTGGACAGATCACTGCACGTCTTTCTTTCTTTCCTCATCATCTGCTCATTCCCCTCTCCTGATAGGGTTTGGATCCACAGAATGCATGAAAATTTCATAATGTGGTTTTGGATGGGCATAGAAGCAATGGCACTTGATGATGTTCTGTCACTCCCAGTGGGATATCGTACAGGACAGAACATGGGTGACCTCATATAAAAATAGATGCATATGGTAGGCACGATTTGCATGAATTGTGCATGTGGAAATTTCTCTTCTCTGCTCATTGTGTCTCAAGCATGAGGGGAGCTAAAGGTAGAGGCCTCCACCAAAAAACCATCCCAACCTCAAGGTCGTTTTCCTTCCTAGAAGCTGTATCCCAACTTCCTCCACCATCTTCCTCTGTCTTCTTATAGCTCCAGAAACAACTCCACCAGGTGAGGAGGAAAAGAAGCCCGAAGAAGCCGCAGGCCAAAGAGTTCAGCCCAGCCTTGGAGACGCCACAGTCTCTGAGGTCACCCCAGACTCTCTTCTCCTCTCCTGGAACATCCAGGAAGGTAGCTTTGACTCTTTCCTCATCCAGTACAAGGATGCTGCAGGGAAGCTCCAGGTGTTACCTGTGGACGGCACCATGCGCTCTCTCCACCTCTACAACCTCATGCCGTCGCAGAGATACAAATTCAACATCTTCGGAGTCTCTGGCTCTAAGCGCCTTGGGCCTGTCTCGACTGATGCTGTCACAGGTCAGCAGAGGCTTGTTCGTAGCTCCCTGGATGCCTTTGATTTTGGCCACATCGTCACTGTATTCATAAAAGCTCCCCCTCTATGAGTTGTTGGTGTTTTAAATGACAGAGCCCCTGCATCCCTAACAGGTGCAGGAAAGGAATGTGAAAGGAAACTTTTTCCCAGGTTTGAAGTGTAGCAAAGAGGTCAGAAGGGCACCTTGGTCTAAGGCTGTGGTTTTCAAAACAACAGTCTTCAGAGAAGGGTCTCCAGGGTTTCCATTTTCATTCATTCATTCATGCAGACAATTTATATACCGCTAAATTATAATTAACTATGCAAGAAAATTGGTGTAATAATAATAATAATAATAATAATAATAATAATAATAATAATTTATTATTTATACCCCACCCATCTGGCTGGGTTTCCCCAGCCACTCTGGGCAGCTTCCAACAAAGTATTAAAATACAGTGGTCTGTTAAACATTAAAAGTTTCCCTAAACAGGGCTGCCTTCAGATGTCTTCTAAAAGTCTGGTAGTTTTTCTTCTCTTTGACATCTGGTGGGAGGGCGTTCCACAGGGTGGGTTCCTCTACCAAGAAGGCCCCCTGCCTGGTTCCCTGTAACTTGGTTTCTCGCAGTGAGGGAACCGCCAGAAGGCCCTCGGCACTCAATAAGGATGAGTTAAAACTACAAAATGAGAAGTCCATTAAAAAAAACCCTTCAGCAGGCACTGGAAGTTCAAGAGGGTTTGCTTGACATCAAGTGGAAGGGGGTTCCACTGATTTTGAGCCCATAATACATAATGCACAGCTCCTGGTGGATATGAGCCTTGATCTGAGCTGCGGGGGACCTCTAACGGTGACTCACCCAAAGGCTTCAGTGATTGGGCAGGAATATAGGGGATTAAGTAGTCCCTGTGGTATCATGGAACAAAGATGTTAAGGAAATTGTAAATTAATGCAAGAACATTAAACCTGGCTTGGTGGCATATGTGCAGCCAGTGGAAGCTCTTGAGTACCAAAGTTATGCGCCCATCAACAGTCTAGGTGCAACATTTTGCAGCAGGTTGACATGCTCTCTTGTTGAAACTCTCAAGGAGATTTTGAAAAATAAACCAGAACATTTTAAAGCTAGGATATTTAGCAGGATATGCACTGATCAGAAATGAGTTAGTGTGGTATCTCCAAAAACTTTTGCAGGCACAAGAAGTGTTGAAAGCTCTGATTGCTCACATCCACATCAAGAGAGCAAATCGTGAATGTGCAATAAAAAGGGGTGTCTGGATGGGGCCCAAACCGAAGAACCACCCAAGCATACCCAAGCATGGAACCCAAGCATACCTTTGGAATTACCATATTTTTCCGTGTATAACATGCCCCTGTGTATAACACAACCCCCAATTTTAAACTTGAAAAAATAGGAGGAAATATAGTCTTATACACGGAAAAATACAGTATTTGGTCCAATACACAGTTATTAAAGGGGGCACCAATCACCTTAACCCCCCCCCCAAATTATGGTTCAAATCCGTCTCCACTCACTAGCTTCCTCTCCTGATTTCAGTCCCGTAGGTTGACATTCTCCATTGTGTTTCTCCCTGTTGAGATATCTTAACAATTCTTTTTTTAAAAAAAATTAACAGCACTTCAGGCTTTCAGCTTGTGACAAGAACCTCTTCGTTTTCTGCTCCGCACCCTTCTTTCCCCCTCTAGCCCCAGAACCAGCACCAAGCGAGGAAACTCAACCCAGGCTCGGAGATCTCTCTGTGTCCAAGACCACCAGCGACTCCGTCAGCCTCTCTTGGAGTGTCCCTGCGGGCAACTTCGACTCTTTCCTTGTCCAGTACAAAGACAGAGAGGGCAAGCCCCAGGTGCTGCCCCTAAACGGTGATTCCCGTGACGTCACCGTCCCCAACCTGGCTCCTTCTCACCGATATAAGTTCAACCTTTATGGCATTTACGGACACAAGCGTCTTGGTCCCATTTCCACAGATGCTGTCACAGGTCAGATGGCACCTTTGCTGGGGGGGCAGGGGTTCTTGGTTTGGAAGCTATGGTTCTCCACACACACACAACACACACTTTCTTTCCTTAGCGGACTGGTGACAGCTGCATTATGAGAAACATAATTCAAAAAAGAAAGAAACCTGCCTCTCACATGAATTGTGACTTCAGCTCAACAAACTATTCTTTCCTGCTAAATCCCTGTACTGTACTATTAACTGTATTTATATCCCAGCCTTCCTCCAAGCAGCTCTAGACGGTCTGCACAGTTCCTCCTTCCTTGCTTTATCCTTCCAAGGTGGGCTCGGCTGAAAGATAAGGGATCAGCCTGCTGATCAGGGACCTGAACCGGCTTCTCCTTGCTCCACAGCCTGGCAGTCCTAACTGCGCTCGCTCAGTCTCTTTTTCAGACCCCGTTCACTCAGAGAGCTGTTTAAAGTGAAGAGGGAAGAGGAAATACTGCCTGTTCTTGTTGGTGCCATTTGCCACGGGGTGCACTCCAAGCACCAGCCTGTCAGGAACCGGCTAGGCACGCTCTCCCAGGGGGCACAGCAACAAACGCCGGTTTAGACCGAAGGCCTTGGCTTTGCTCCAGCTGCCCCACCTGAGTCCGCAATGGGGTATATGAGTGGGAGACTCGCAGGATGGAAAACTCCCTCAAGATTCGATTCCTCCATGTAGAAAACTAATACGTCAGCTAGGCCCAAACCCTTGTCCCTGACACGTGCCGGTTTGCGGTGTGGAGATAATTTCTTTTCAGCGAGCCCTGCCTTGCCCCCACGGCCTGAGTAACTCGCAATGTGCACACATTTTACTTGTACACATTCAGCTTTATGTGCTTAGCAAATATATATATATATATATATATATATATATATATATATATATATATATATTTTAAGGTGTCGGGCGGGGGGGGGGGGAGAGAGACTTTGGCAATCTCACCTGCCCATGCACTTTGAGTATATGCAATTTTGGCTTTATGCACTATCCCCAGAATGTAACCCTCATGTAAATGGAGAGTCATCTGCAGTGCTTTCTTTCTTTAAAAAAATGTTTAGGGGTACTCTCATTTTCCTACTCATATTGAAATACTGCCCCTCAATGAGGCCAAACTTAGATTCACAAAATGTTTAGGGGTATGCATCCCCCTGCATCCCCCTCCCCCAGGAAAAAGCACTGGTCATCTGTATAGCGCCCATTACCTCAGAGGCTATTAGGCCTCAGTCTGTGCTACAAAGAATCTCCCTCATGCAGGCTCCTCAGGTCCTCACTGTGCTCTTAGACCCTAATAGACCATAATCCCCAGATTCCCACATCTCATTAAAGAGAGAGAGAGTTCTACAAGCATTTGAGACATGAGGCAAAATCCTAGTTTTCTCATTTTGTGTGTGAGAAGCAAGCCTGCTCCCCTCCTAACTTTCCCCACCCTCCTGCCACTAGAAACATTCCTGCAGATGCCCTTGATTGGCTCCCAGCTCTTCCCAGCTCTGCAGGTTATTTTCCCTGGTTTCTTAGCATTACTGAGAGAAAATGTTCCTGCTCCTTTCTCCTGCCCGTCTTGCTTGACTTTTGGGGACTGGCCACAGCTTGATCCCCCAATCTCTTGTTTTCCCTCCCTCCTTGGTCAAGTGCCTCAGCCCCTAGGGCTGGGTGGGGGGCACTCTGAGAAAGTCCTAACTCCTCAGAGTGTTGTCCTCCTGAGAGGCCCTGATGGCGCTTGAGGGGATGTTAACCCTCCAAGGCTTCTCTATAAAGAAATACGAATCCCTAAACTGCTTTCCCTGTTCATGTTACCATATTTGGGCCTGTTCCATCACTTCCCAGTATGTCCCAATTCATGGCAGTGAGTATTGGAGGCCAACTACCAATGTGGGAATATCTCCTTGTTTGAACAATAACTGCCGCTGCTCAAATTACGAGGAGAATTGCAGAGGGCTTTAAAGACCTCTGCCCTTCTTCAAGTTTCAACCAAATCACGCACAGGCACCCAATAGCCTTCTTTAAAAAAAAAAAGAAAAAAGCTCATAATGGCAAAGTAACAATTTGGGTCTCACAGCTGGGTCACAGTCCACCCTAAGGTGAGTCATGCCAGCAGCAATGTTTGGGATGGACTTCATTACCATTACGCTGTTACCAAGCTGAAGTCAGTTGAAACATGTGGCTTTGTTTTTTGGAGAAAAAAAAAACATTGACAGACAGATGTGCTTTGTCACTGGCCTTCAACGGGCGGGTCAGGGCCCACTTTCAGGCTGAAGCCTAATCCAAAGTAGGTTGCAATAGCAGCACTACCGCCATGTAGCAAAAGAATATTAAGAAATGGTCCTCAAGTGCATGTGTGAGTTCCAGGTCTGAAAAGATTGAAGGCTGCTGTGCTATATAATAACTGTAACCTCTCTTTTCTGTTTCTTTTAGCTGTTTCTTTGTTCTTTATATCTGTGTTAAATGACAAAATTTACCAGTAGCTGCTCTCTGCATCTTCACTGTTAAAATATTTTTAATCCGGCATCTCCTATCTCATGTCTCTGTTCCAGGCACCCAGCCTGGGGCCCTCACTCAGCTGAAGTTTGGAGAATTGTCAGCCCATGACATCACCCCAGAATCAGTCCTCCTCTCCTGGACCGTGGAGACTGGGAATTTCGACTCTTTTATCATCCAGTACCGGGATGCGGATGGCAATCCCCACGCTTTGCCCGTGGATGGTGGCATGCGCTCGCTGCGGCTTCATGATCTGGTCCCCTCCCACAAATACAGGTTCAACCTCTACGGCGTCTCGGGCCGCAAACGTCTCGGGCCCATCTCTACAGAGGCCACCACAGGTCAGCCCTGGTGGTTCAGTGGCCACCTAGCAACCATTTCTCTCATTTCTCTTTTCATTCTAGGTCTCTCTCACACACAAATCGCTCTCCCCTCTCCCCATTAGCACGTCTTGAGAGCTGTGGGCTTTGCTGGTGCTTTTCTGTTTTGGATTTCAGCTTGCCACTGGGAAAGACATAATAACAGTAGACCCGTCTACTATGGCATTGTTGGCAAAGTTACTTTAATAACGCAGTCGGAGCCCAGAGAGAAACGTCTTGATAACGCTTTACTGAGGAAAAAAGAATGAAAAGAGTGTGTCATTTGATGAGAAAAGAACAGCAAAGCTTTGTCTTTCTAGCCTTGCACACAACACAGAGACATTCAACCAAACATACAGAAGAAAACTCCCTCAGAAATACATATCAGTAAGAGCATGCGCTACCTCAGTGAGGATCATGCCACTGTGCTTGGTTGCTATGCAACACCCCCCCCCACATGACCTCCCCTCTTGGCTAGTTGACTTCAACCCTAACAAAATTAACTCCTGCTGTTCCACTTCCCAACAGACATCATGCCTTTCCTCTGCATGCGCTCACAGAAAAGGACCCCCTTAATTTAACCCTATACCATTGCTGTTATTTTCTCAGTCCATGTTTTAAATTTTTATTTCTGCCATTCCCAGAGCTCTGTTTCCCGACCTCTGGAAATTCAGCTGCCCACTCCTCACTTCCTGGCCAAACAGTCATTTTTTATATTTAAAAAAAAATCCTTTTACATTTCACATATAAAAATGACCTTTGATTTTCCTTCCCCCTTCCCCCTCATTTCTCATATTCTCATATGAGAATGGGTGTGCATGTGTTTACAAATGCATCATTTTTATCTTTGAAATGTTGGAGGATTTATTTTTTTAAAATGACCTAACTAAACTGCCTTACCTTTATGTGTTAGGATGCTTAGACAAAGGGTAAACTGAGGCACAAGGTTTTAAGAGAAGTCATGCAGTGTGCCTTCTGGGTCAGGGAGAGGTTCTTCCCTAGGCTGTCCACCCCCACTTATCCTAGCTGAACTCTCTTCCCTGCAAAGGGATGCGGGTGGCGTTGTGTTATAAACCACTGAGCCTCTTGGGCTTGCTGATCAGAAGGTCAGTGGTTTGAATCCCTGCGACGGGGTGATCTCCTGCCAACCTAGCAGTTTGAAAGCATGCCAGTGCAAGTAGATAAATAGGTAGATATGGCGGATTGAACCTGACCTGCATGCATGGTAGCTTCTCTAGCAATGAGCTCCAGTCCTTTGCAGAACGTTTATTCAGCATTTCACATATACTATACCTTAAAAAGGTAAAGGGACTCCTGACCGTTCGGTCCAGTTGTGGACGACTGGGGTTGCAGCACTCATCTCGCTTTACTGGCCGAGGGAGCCGGCGTACAGCTTCCGGGTCATGTGGCCAGCATGACTAACCCCCTTCTGGTGGACCAGAGCAGCGCACGGAAACGCCATTTACCTTCCCGCCAGAGCAGTACCTATTTATCTACTTGCACTTTGATGTGCTTTCAAACTGCTAGGTTGGCAGGAGCTGGGACCACAGCACCACCCGTGTCCCTTTTATACTATACCTTAGGGTTGCCATATTTCAAAAAGTGAAAAATCCAGACACAAAAGTTAGGCTATGTCCGAGAAATTCTGGACGTATAGCAGCCCCGCTATAGCTGTTGTATTCTAAGCCCCAGGATCACTGCTTGATTACCTTATATACACTTCTGCACAACAAGGACACTACTCCCCCTGGTGCCTGATGTATAAATTAACTCTGCAATGTTCCTGCATTGCTTTTAAAGGAAAATGAGTAGTGGTTCTGCTGGTTAATGACACCATTTAACCCAGGATTTTGTGGGCGTGGGGAGACCTTAGATGCATTTTAAATATATGGTATGGATTGTGACCTGCGAAATGTATTTATGCTGCTGTTTCTTCTGGAGTTTTCCCAATGGACCAGGTATGAGTGCCTGGAATTTTTGCCACTGCAGATTAACATGGCTGTTCCTTTTTAGATAAAAGATAACGTGGAAGTGAAATTAAGGCTTTTATCAAAGCCTTGTCGGTTCAATCTTCTGCCTCTCTCTTTCCTATCCCCAGCCGCTTCAGAACAGCCAGCCCCTCCCAAGCCCAGTCTGGGGGAGCTCTCAGCCTCTGACATCACCAGCACAACTGTCCGTCTGTCTTGGAATGTCCAGTCCGGGGATTTTGACTCTTTCATCATGCAGTACCGAGATGCGGAGGGCAAGCCTCAGGCACTGCCTGTGGGCAAAGACTCCCGCGATGTCATAGTCTCCGGCTTGGTGCCCTCCCGTAAATATAAGTTCAACCTATTTGGCATCTCTGGACGGAAGCGTCTTGGACCCATTTCCACTGAAGCAGTCACAGGTCAGGGACCCAGAATTCCTGGGGAGGGTATAACACCCCCTCTTTCTTCCCCCCTGATTTTATTCATTTTATTTTACCCTCCTTTGAGACTCTTTCACTCCTGCATTCCCAGTACCTATGCATATCTACATTATAGCTATATAAATATAGTATAGATTTCTCTTGACTGTGTTTATCTTGTATCCTGCAGTTCTCACCTCTGTACCAGTTATGGAGGATGAGCAGATCTGCAAAGTTGTTCTTATATTGCACATCTTACCTGCAGTTTTTATAATTTCCCATACTTTACTCCAACTCTGCTATCTTGTTTGAAAAACAGGGCTATATTGGGGCTAAATCTACTTGTGCCGTGGCCTTACTCCATAGCTGCAGAACATGATATTTATTCCATACTTGTAATAAATTGATTTTTACTGTGGCAGCACCTAAACTTTGGAACTCCCTGTCTTTAGACATCGGGCAGGCACCTTCACTGCACCCTTTTCAGCGCTTGACTGAAACATGTAAACATTTTGCTTATGGAATGCTGGCATGTGTTTTTATCATTTTGCTTACTGTTTATTAGAATTCACTTTTTAATGTTTTTAAATGCATTTTAAACTATCTTATAGTGATAATCTTAATGTTTTAATTTATTTTTTGTAAACTGCTTAGTGGTGGTTTTATTACAGTCGTACCTTGGAAGTCGAACGGAATCCGTTCTGGAAGTCCGTTCAACTTCCAAAATGTTCGGAAACCAAAGCACAGCTTCTGATTGGCTGCAGGAAGCTCCTGCAGCCAATCGGAAGCCACGGAAGTCCTGTTGGACATCCGGGTTCCAAAGAACGTTCGCAAAACGGAACACTCACTTCCGGGTTTGCGGCATTCAGGAGCCAAAACGTCCAAGTTTGGGATCCAAAGTAAAAATCAAACATTACATAGATGCTGTGAAATAAATAAATTGGGGGCTAGCGTCCGCCTTACATAAAATGACAAGATGATTCACATTCATTTTTGCTGCTCTTCTTATTTGTTCTAGCTCCAATGGTGAAAACAGAGGTCCAGCCCACACTGGGCGATATTTCCATTTCCGAGGTTACTCAGGACAGTGTCCGCCTCTCGTGGACCATCTCTGCTGGGAAATTTGACTCTTTCCTCATCCAGTACAAGGACACTGAAGGAAAGCTCCAGGCAGTACCCGTCGATGCAGATTCCCGCACAGTCGTCATCAAGGACCTGACCACTTCCCACAGATACAAGTTCAACCTCTATGGCATCTCTGGCAGGAAGCGGCACGGGCCCATCTCTATAGATGCTGTCACAGGTAACATGGGTGCTAGAAGTGAGCCAGCAATAAACTACACAGAGAAAGTGAACTCTTTATTAAAAGAAACAGGTTCTGTTTAGGAGTACCTAATGAGCACTCTTCAATACTTCTTCAGTAGGTCTTGCCCCTGTGATGTACTTGCAGAGTCTGAAGGTCCCTGCCTTCCCACAGCTGCCTAAATCTTCTCCTTGCCCAGATCCTTCCCAAGCAATCTGAGACTCCACTGGTGTGTCCGCCTTTGCTCTTCCTGCTTCATTTCTCACCTGGTCCTGGGAGACCAGTGGGGAAGGGAGCTTGCCGCAGCAGGAGGGGAAGACCCCCTGGATTCTTTCCCAGCCTGACTCATCTCTGCCTCTTGGCCTCCCTGCTCTCCTGCTTCTGGGTCTGATTCTGGACTTCTCTCTGGCACAGACTCTCCCTGCTCACTAAGTCCTGTTGCCTCTTCAGCTTCTGACACCTCCTCCTCCTCCTCCTCCAAGTCTGCTCCCTTTTCTCCCTCTGACCACTCATTGGTCCCACCACCACTCTGAGCTTTCTTCTCTTGAGGGCTCCCCAGCTCCCACTATTTCTTTGGGTCCAACCAGTCCATGACAATGGTCTGAATTGCTGCTGTGTCATTGCATCTTCCTTTCCAGAACCACCTATAGGTCTTTCTTCCTGTCGCTCTCATATTTGTATCCTTTTCCTCTACTCCATAGCCTCTCTTCTTTTGTCCTTCCCATCTCACCACTTCTTCTTAGAACAAAAGAAGTGCTCTGTTGGATCAGACTAAAGTACCATCCTGTTTCCCACAATGGCAAACCAGATGCCTCAGGGATGTCTACAAGCAGGGCATGAAGGCAATCTTGCTCTTTCTCCCCAGTGACTGATATTCAGAGGCATAGTGCCTCTGAACATGGAGGATCCATTAAGCTAGAGATAGCGAACTTGGGGCTTTCCAGATGTCATTGGACTCCAAGTCTCATCCCTCAGCCAAGCTTCTCCAGCCAAGCAGTGTGTTCAAAAATGCATATACTAGGGTGAAGTGTGCATAAAAACTGATATTTTGGTGAAAATAGCATGCAAAATGCATATACAGTGGTACCTCGGGTTACATATGCTTCAGGTTACATATGCTTCAGGTTATAGACTCCGCTAACCCAGAAATAGTACCTCGGGTTAAGAACTTTGCTTCAGGATGAGAACAGAAATTGTGCTCCGGCGGCACAGTGGCAGCAGGAGGCCCCATTAGCTAAAGTGGTCTTCAGGTTAAGAACAGTTTCAGGTCAAGAACAGAGCTCCGGAACAAATTAAGTACTTAACCCAAGGTACCACTGTATTGGTTAAAATAACATGCAAAAAATGTGTTGTATTAGTGGAAATTGCTTTGTAAAAGTGTGCATCTTAGGTGAAACTGCATGCAAAAATGTGCCTACTGTATAAGGATAAATTCACCCCAAAATGCTCATGGATTATAATCGATAATATTTTAAAGAAACAAAAACAAATCTGAACCCAATATGGAATTGTGGAGAACCAAACTTTGGAAGAATGAGAAACTGGGTGAAACTGAAAACAGCAGGTTCTCTTAGAGGGCCTCTCCTGGACATAAAGGGGGTGAGGCAATTGTCCCCCAAAGAATCACCTTCTACATGCAAGCATCTGCTCTACCGCTGCCTTATGAGCCTTTCCCAAAAATTCTCCAAGCCCAGAGAGGGAAGAGATTTTCCTGCTGGGACCTCTTCCACTCCCTGCCCCTCTAGGCCAGCCAGCCTCGCTGTAAGTGTGCTCAGTCAGCAGAGTGAGGAGATCCGAGTTTAGATCCAGCTCCGTTTCCTTGGCTTAAAAAAACACAAGAACTGGCTCGGAGCAACAGCCCGTGCTTGTCAAAGGAGCAGGACGCACGCAAAAAGCAGAAATGTGTGGAGAGATTAATGGTACAAGTCAGGCCACTTACTAATGAGCTGACAGAGGCCGACACTTACGTTCGGTGTTTACGCAAAGGGGGGGGGTGCTGGCGTGTGCAGCATGCGAGCATGTCTGAAAAATGAGGCAAGGGCCTTGTGGCGCTGACGTCTCTTTGTCAAGGCCAGTCCTGTTGCAGAGAAGAAGGATGGAGCCGGGGGCAAGAGGCACAGCTGGAGGATCAGCCACAGGCAAGGCCGAGGAAAAACTTAGACACGTGGCACCAGCAGTTTGAACCCTGCCCTTATCCCATCTAGTTAAAAGTGTGCATTCTGAAGAGTACATAAGATAAGAATCTCCGCAGGATCAGGCCGATAGTCCAGCACCCTGTTCTCACAGTGGCCACCACGTGCCTGTAGGAAGCCTGCAAACAGGACTTGAGAACAAGATGTCTCTCCCCTCCTGTGTCTTCCAGCAAGTGCTTTCCTTCTTTTCTGTCCTTAATATTTCAATGGTCTGCTTCGTTGGATGTTCCAGTGAGTTCCAGTTGGGGGCCGGATTAAGACCTTTAGAGGCCCTAAGCACTTAAAAGATTTTGGTGGCCCCATATATATCTAATTCAAAATACGGACAAGAATAAACCGTAAAATATTTTTTTCCGTTTTCGAAATGAAATGTAACCTACAGTAAGATGGAAAACAATATTTATTTTTGAATACTTCCACTTTATATTTGAAAAAAGTTCTCCTACTTTTTCTCATGGCGGTCTTTGATCAGATCCTCAAAACTAGTCTTACATATCTGCTTCTGTACTTAGCAGAGATAAGACACCCAGCATGCCTTGCTGCATAGTTGTTCTGCAGGGATTTTTAATATATTTCAGCTGAGAAAATAATAATAATAATAATAATAATAATAATAATAATAATAATTTATTTATACCCCACCCATCTGGCTGAGTTTCCCCAGCCACTCTGGGCAGCTCCCAATTGAGTGTTAAAAAAAATACAGCATTAAAAACTTCCCTAAACAGGGCTGCCTTCAGATGTCTTTTAAAGATAGGATAGCTGCTTATTTCCTTCCATCTGAAGGGAGGGTGTTTCACAGGTCGGGCGCCACTGCTGAGAAGGCCCTCTGTCTGATTCCCTGTAACCTCACTTCTCGCAATGAGGGAACTGCCAGAAAATGAACATTTTGTGACCATTAATGTTAAAAATCCAGCAATGGAAAATAACTGTGGTGCCCTCCCCCTCCCCTTGATGCCCTAAGCATGTGCTCACTTTGCTTAATTGTTAATCCAGCTCTGGTTCTAGTTTTAAGGGCCACAGAGGGTGAGGGGTCTTCCAAACCAAATTGGCCCCCTTCCTAACAAGCCCCACCATGGAATTCACCATTTTCAGTCTTGCCACATCCTGAGATCATATAGTCATTCAGCTGCCCACTACAACCCCAAGATCTCTTTTCTGATTAGTCACCCCCAGTTCAATTCTGTGATGGTGATGGTGATGATTTTGGGGTGTGATGTTCATCACTGTATACTTAATCTGAACTTCATCTGTCATTTTGTTGCCTGTTCACTCATCTCTATTCTTTATCCCATAGCTTTCCCAGAGGCCAGCAAACGGGCCTTCCTTGAAAACCTGGTTGTCTCTGAGGTGACACCCACTACGCTGCAGCTCACATGGGAAGCTCCCGAGGGAGAGTTTGATTTCTTTTCGGTCCAGCGCAAGATCTCTGTTCCGGATAGTGAAATGAGTCCCACACCGACCAAGAAAATCAACGTGACCGGGAATGAACGCTCTGTCGTGTTTCGGGGCCTTTCGCCCAACACCGAGTACAGCCTTACCGTCTATGGCATCCAGGACGGGTCAGAAGCGGCCAGCATCAACACAGTAGCAACGACAAGTGGGACAGGTAAGAAGGCCACACGTGCCACCTTGCTACCCAGAAAAGCAGGAATCTCCTGAAGTCTGTCGGCTGAATTACGCTTGCATGCATGGGCAATCCGAGGGAAGTCCAAATCCACATTCCATGTTACAGCTAGGAAAACTGGCTGCCACTTACTTGTGAGCCTTGCCCCACAGCTATTGGCTGAGATTCCATGATGTCATGGAATGTTTGTTGTAAGAAACGGTCTCTAGCTACTGAACAGATTTGTTGATGCAGCTCATGTGAGAAAAGCAGAAGGCCAGTTAAGTGTGGGGGAGGGAGGGAAACCCACGCCATGTCCTGCTGGACCCACAAGAGGCCTGGTGTTGTTGGGCAGAAATGGAATGAATAAATGGGGAAGACTGAGGAGGCAGAGAGCCTATGAGATTGGTTTTGCGGGAAATTAAAGGATAAAGGCTGAGAGCTTTTGGCATGAAATTAGGAGAGGGAAAGAAAGCTGTCTTCACTGCTGCTGCTGCCAGTTTTGCAAGCGAGACATGTTGGCACCAATAAAAGTGGCAATGAAAGCTGTTTCCAGCAGCCACCATTCACTCCCCCCCCCAATAATCTGTTAGCAACTCTACATGATGATGTAGCATTTGTCCCAAGGGGCTACGGGGGGGGGGGGAGCATGGTGGCTACAAGGAAACATTTGCATCACCACTGCTAAACCCTCTTCGACCCCTCATTTTAACCCATTTTCTTGCAGTGCTGAAATGCCCTCATTCTTCTACCCACATATGAAGCAGCAAAAATGAGAGGGATTTTTAGAAAACCAACTTGTCCCTCATTTGCTTTACAAACGTAGAATTATTTTTACTTCTTTTGTTCAATAAGGCATTTTTAAAAAAGTAAGGATTTCCACCACACACACAACACAGCCAGCTGCAACCACCAAACTGTACCAGTTAACCTAGGCTAAGAGGGCCATAGGGGGGTGTGCAGAAGCGGTTATCTCGAAGGGTCCGAGCTGATCTTTTTTGAGGCAGCGAGAAGCAGCCCCAACAGCTGCAGCCCTGGCTTCGCTCGCAGGGTTCGGCTGGCGTCCAGCTGTGGTTTCCTTTGTGAGACCCGAGGAATTAATCTTTGGCGTTTCTCTGTTTCCTTTGCGGTCAGCCAAACTGGCCACAGTTAATCCCAGGAGAAAGGGAGGAGGATTTCAAGTGTGGGGGGGAGAGCGAGCAACAGAGAGGCAGGTGCCAAAGCGTGGGTATTGTTTTGGATGCCGAGGGCCAAACGATGCGTTATGTTGGAGTCATGCAACTGGAACCCCCTACGTAATTTTAGTCTCCAAAAAAGCAGGCTATTGGGCTCAGGGCCACTCCATGGGGAGAGCAGGGATGGCGGATCCAGCCCTGTGTCCCCTGTGGTGCTGCTGCAGCAGCAGAAATCCAAATCCATCTCCTCTCTCCCACTCCAAACTTTTTTTAAAGGAAGAACATGACATTAGGAGCTCCAACAATGCAGCTCCAAGCTCTCATGCATGCAACAAAACAATCTGTTCCCTTTTCTCTTTCTCTTTCCAGAGCTGGATAGCCCCCGGGACCTGCTCTTCAATGACATCCGCGAGACCTCTGTGGTGGCGAACTGGAGGTCACCGTCATCTCGTGTTGATGGTTATAAAGTTTCCTTCCAGCCCTCAGATGGAGGTGAGGACTTGTATCCTGTCTCCCGTGGGGTAGACAGGGTGGCAAAAGGGACGCGAGTGGCACCATGGTCTAAACCACTGAGCCTCTTGGGCTTGCCGATTGGAAGGTTGGTGGTTCGAGTCCCCACAACGGAGTGAGCTCCCGTTGCTCTGTCCCAGCTCCCGCCAACCCAGCAGTTCAAAAGCGCACCAGTGCAAGTAGATAATTAGGTACTGCTGTGCCTGGAAGGTAAATGGCGTTTCCGTGTTCTCTGGTTTCCGCCGCGGTGTCCCATCGCACCAGAAGCTGTTTAGTCATGCTGGCCACATGACCCGGAAAGCTGTCTGTGGACAAACGCTGGCTCCCTTGGCCTGAAAGCGAGATGAGCGCCCCAACCCCATAGTCGCCTTTGACTGGACTAAACCGTCCAGGGGTCCTTTACTTTTAGCTTTACCTTTAAACAGGGTGGCATTACTGGCTTCCTAGATATCTTCGATATCCTCAAAAATGCATTACATTAGGGGGAATTGTGTTGCAATTCAGGCAACATTGCACACAAAAATGTGTATGTACTTTACTAAAATACTGATGGATTTTCGTGGGGAACTCAATAATAATCATCCACAAACCTATGTTGACATGTGGAGACTAAACTATTAAGGTTTGGAAAAGTCAGAAACTGAGAGGATTGACCTGGCAGATCTGTGCATCCCTAGCAGCAATCCTACTCTTGGAGTCCAAACAGCAGCTTAAGTCCTGACCAGTTGAAGAACAATGTGCCGCCTCCTAAGACAAGCCTTTGACATCCTGGTGTCCTGCAGTTCTGCAGAGATTTGAGACCTGCTAATTCTGTTGCAGGAGAGCCAAGGAGCATCTCTGTGGATGGATCAAAGCTCCGAACAACCATTGAGGGCCTGACCCCCGGGGCCAGCTATGAGGTCACTGTGATGTCTGTTCGTGGGTTTGAAGAAAGCGAGCCCTTGGTGGGTTATGTCACCACAGGTACGTCCGTGGGCGAAAGCTGCAACACCCCATAATTTTATTCGTTTCCTCCTTTTACAAATTTATAAGCCACTTCACACCGAGAAACTGTCAAAGCAACGTACAAAGAACAAAATGATAAAATGCAAGAGATGCAATCTCTAAAAGCAAGCTAAAAGCGATAATGCCATTTCTGTAGTTATGCCATTGGCAATATTCCGTAAGCAGACCTGGTTACATTTCTAGGAAAGCCTTCTTAAACAAAAACATATCCAGTAGTCACTTGAATGACAAGATGCTATGTGCCTGTCTAATTTCAGCTTCCGTTTACAGATAGGTAGCCGTGTTGGTCTGCCATAGTCAAAACCAAAAAAATTCCTTCCAGTAGCACCTTAAAGACCAACTAAGTCAGTTCTTGGTATGAGCTTTCGTGTGCATGCACACTTCTTCAGATATCTGAAGAAGTGTGCATGCACACGAAAGCTCATACCAAGAACTGACTTAGTTGGTCTTTAAGGTGCTACTGGAAGGAATTTTTTTGGTTTTAATTTCAGCTTGTAACTGATTCCAGAGTGCTGGAGTGGCCACACTAAAAGCCCAGTTCCTAGTACAAACTAAGTGCACTTCTGGGGCATATGGAGCTCCTCCCAGCAGGGCCCATCACAGGCACACAGTTGCCAGACAGGGATATATGGGGCGAGGTGGTTCCAAGTCATTCAGGGCTTTAGGTGCTAAAAGCAAAACCTTGAACTGCATTCCGTGGCATATTGGCAGCCAGTGCTACTCCCTCAGCAGAGGTATTCTATGGCGTCAACAGGATGTGCTAGTCAGTAGCCTTGCTGCTGCATTCTGCAACAGCTGCAGTTTCCAGGGGAAGCCTCACATTAAGCACATTGCAGTGCAGTCGTACCTTGGTTTTCGAACAGCTTAGTTCTCGAACGTTTTGGCTCCCGAATGCTGCAAACCCAGAAGTGACTGTTTCAGTTTGTGAACTATTTTTGGAAGCCAAACATCCGACGGAGCTTCCTGCAGCCAACTGGAAGCCACGATTTGGTTTCCAAATGTTGTGGAAGTCGAACGGACTTCCGGAATGGATTCCATTCAACTTCCAAGCTACGACTGTACTCCAGAGAAGCCTAAGTGAAGCTTCACATAGAGCACATTGCAGCAATTCCATTTTAAATTTGTATACCACCTTGCCACATTGCTATCCACAAGGCAGTTCACAAGCCATAGGAACAACAAAAGATACAACAAAGATCACACACGTGACAACCAATCAGATCCAACGCCAATAATGAAAAATCATGACTACAAAAATAAACAACTTAGTGATCCATTTGAAATATAATATTGCATGATAGAAACAGCAACAACTCTCAACCACTTCCGGTCTCTTCCAAGACCAGGAATCCACTTTTAAGAAGCCACCTTGTAATTAGGACCATTTACGCATCAGACCTGGGCACAGCAGTGTGTCTGCAGGGTTTCAGGGTGTAGGGGGAGAAGGGGGTTCTCTCCCACACCTTCTTCCTAGGGTCCTTTCATCCAGTTCTGCCAGGGCTTGTACTTCCTTCAGCATCCTCCTCTCTCTTCCTCACAGTTCCGGATGGCCCTTCCAACTTGCGTGCCATCGACGTCACCGATTCGTCAGCTGTGCTTACGTGGCAACCTGCTGTGGCTGAGATGAACAACTACATTGTTACCTACGGGCCTGCCGGTGGTAAGAGTTCGGGATTTGGGCAGGGGGTGGGGTGATTTGCAGGTGGTCAAGGCCCTTATTCCATTTTGGAGGCAGCAGGGAGACTGAGAGTGTAATTCATTGCATTATACTTGTTGCCACAAAAGGCAGACATGGCCACAAGACAAGAGGAAAAGGTGTGTAAGCCTTGGACTTCTGTGATCTGCATTGTTGTTGCTAGTAGAACTTCAAAGTCCCACAGCTGGAGTCAGACGAAAACTAGTGGCTCGGGGACAGTGGTGGAAAGTGGCCCAGAATTAAGGTGCAGAATCGCTTACAGACGTGTGTAATTCACACTAAAATGCTGGTGAATTTCCATGAGCATGTTACCTTTTCAAAAAAATAAAGATTGCAGGTGATGTGGCAGCGTGGAGACCTGAATCTGTGAATGCAAAAAAGGTTGAACCGAAGAAACCCGAAGCCGACAGATCCACCCATCTCTACTTGCAGCAGGGCCCATTCTTAATAATCCGTCTCTTCTCTTTCTCTCCCAGGTGCAAGGGCTTCCGAGTCAGTGCCAGGGAACCGGGCTGAGCTGCAGTTGTCAGGGCTGCACTTGGACACGGAATATCGGGCCAGCGTGTATGGGGAGAAAGGAGGGAACCGCAGTTCTCCCGCCAGCGCCACGTTCACCACCGGTATGCTCACAAAGGGCAGGAAAGGGCCAAGACTCACAAAGGGCAGGAAAGCCAGCCAATGGAGACTGGAGGGCCTGAAATAGATTTGGGAGGGAACCATGTCCTAAGTCTCTTCTGCCTCCCCTGTCAGAGGCAGTATATGCCTCTGAAGACTAGTTGCTGAAAATCGCAAGTGAGGACAATCCTGTTTTCAGGCTTCCCATAAACATCTGGCTGGCAGCTGTGAGAACAGCTAGATGGGCCTTTGGCCTGGATCCTGCTGGGCTCTCATTTTGTCATCCTTAGTCAAGTTTACTTAGAATCATAGAATTGCAAAGTTGGGAGGTACCTTGAGGGTCATCTAGTCCAACCCCCTGCAATGCAGAAATCTTTCGTCCAACATGGGGCTCAAACACTTGACCCTGAGATTAAGAGCCTCGTGCTCTGCCAGCTGAGCTATCCATCCCTTCACTCCCTTCTTGGGTCCCTCTGGTTTACGCTGCTGAGAGGGTACATGTTGCATTGAGAGGGGCAGGAATCTTCCCTGTGCCAGGTAGATAACTTGACTGCTCTGGTTTTTCTTAAACCTTTATTCCTCTCCATTTTCCAGGGGCAGATGGACCCCGGGATCTGCAGGCTAGTGAAATCTCATCCCGCAGTGCTCGTCTCACTTGGCTGCCCCCCCGTGCCCCTCCTGGTGGTTATCTGCTGACCTATGAAACCCCGTCTGGACAATCAAAGGTACCCAACTGTCTAGTATTGTCCTGGTTATGCACTCCCCAGTTCCCTGAGAAGTGAGAATATCCAGGGATGGCACTACAGCGCATGGTTTGTTTTCAAGTCGAAACCTACAAAGCAGAGTCCATTGGGATTAAACAGTCTAAACCGCAGAGCCTAAGACTTGCTGATCAGAAGGTCGGCGGTTCAAATCCCCGCGACCGGGTGAGCTCCCATTGCTCAGTCCCTGCTCCTGCCAACCTAGCAGTTCGAAAGCACGTCAAAGGGCAAGTAGATAAATAGGTACTGTTCCGGCAGGAAAGTAAACGGCGTTTCCGTGTTCTGCTCTGGTTCGCCAGAAGCGGTTTAGTCATGCTGGCCACATGACCCGGAAGCTGTACACCAGCTCCCTCGGCCAATAAAGTGAGATGAGCGCTGCAACCCCAAAGTCGGTCACGACTGG
The DNA here is from genome assembly GCF_964252035.2 of Podarcis erhardii. Lineage (NCBI taxonomy): Eukaryota > Metazoa > Chordata > Lepidosauria > Squamata > Lacertidae > Podarcis > Podarcis erhardii. The sequence goes on along the minus strand of NC_138498.1, from coordinate 115,958,333 downwards.
ACCTAGTGGTCAGGGGTCCCTATATGTAGGCCCTGAACAATCCCTCCCTGAGAATAAATGAAGTGTCAGACTCATTGGCTGATTCACCTTTCTGATAGTAGGGCTGAGAGCACTCTACTATAGGGGAAGAGTTTTGGGGTTAACCATGTAAGCTCCACAGCATGTTATTGGTTTGGCTTTTCACTGCCCCTCATTGTCTGCTCCACAGGAGATCACCGTGGACGCTTCTGTCACCTCGTATGAACTCCAAGACCTGATTCCTTCCGGTCGGTACCAGGTTCAAGTCCAAGCACTGAGAAGAGGCACTCCTACAGCCCCAACCGCCACGTCCTTCACCACCGGTAATTGCTCTGCCTGGGGCGTCCGAGGGTCAACACATTTGTGTTTAGGCACACAAGGCTTTGACAGCTTCGCAAAACCTGCACCAGAGAGAGAACACCCGTTTGCGTTACGCATGCCTCTCCCAACCCCAGTTTTTCATTCTGCAGTGATGACATTCACATGTAAGAATGAGACTCACAAGTCATTAACTCCAGACTCATCTCTGTTTGTGTGAACACGCACCTCGAGGAGGAAGAGGGGGAACTGCTTCTGTTTTCTAGAACAAGAGGCTGCTCTCTTGCGATTCTGCATCTTGGGACCACACGCCCAACCCCTTTATGCTATGAAACAGGAAGATTTAAACACTAAGTGAAAATTGGCCCCCAAAAGTCTCTATGCCATTTGTAGGCAGTGGTGTCTGACAGTTTTTCTCAGAACAATCCCTTCTGAGCAATGGTGACTTACAGCCATTGGGGCTGGCAGGGCAGAAGGCAGAGGAGGCCAACAGTAGGTGGAGCCAGAGAGCCAAGGACAGAGTGAGCCAGCTCATTTTGTCCCCATCCTCCTCCCTGCTGAATTTTAGAAGGGCAACATTGAGATGGTTAGTTCCTCCTTCTGCAATGATTATAAGAAGGACAGCAGGAGGGGGCTGGCTGAGGTTGGTGGGACAGTGCCCCATTCTCACCAATGGAGCCTCCACTGTTTCTGAGACAATTCAGCTCACTTAATATTGAATTATGTCATTCATCTGATCTAGTTCTTTCCCTCCACCCACCCCCGCCACTGCCCCAAACATTAGTCTGGTAGCAGGTGCCTTTGGGAAGCTCATAAACAGGGCACAATAATGGAAATCAGTCCCCAACAGCTGCTCCTGAAAATGGAGGTTATCTTCCTTTACACTGAAGTGGGAACTGTGACAAAATGTTGCAGCATGGAATACTCCTCTTTGGGATTTGAGCCAGCTGGCCATGCTCTCTTCCAGGTACTCCATTCCAGCATACCCCGCCCCAAGGTTTTCTGCTCACCCTCCTTTCAACAGTCAACCAGCATTCTGTCAATCTTGTCTTCTTTGGGATGGTTTGGAGCACCTTATTTCCCCATGTTTTAGTTTTGTATCTTTGGGGTTCCCCTGAGCCTACCTGTATGGATAGCTACATAAAGATCAGCAAACAGAGAATGAGCTTGCAATTAGTATACAGTGGTACCTCGGGTTACATACACTTCAGGTTACAGACGCTTCAGGTTACAGACTCCGCTAAACCTGGAAACAGGAACAATTGCCGACGCTCGAAGAATGGAGAATGAAACTGATGGATTATGCAGAACTAGACAAACTAACAGGAAAGATCAGATATCTACGAGATCAAAAGTTCATCGAGGACTGGGGAAAATTTTCAGATTATCTGAAATGTGTATGTGATGAGCAAATAACGCTAGTGGGATTTCAAGAAGCTCTGTGAATGTTAGAGGACTATTGTATTGATGAAAACTAAGAGGGTGAAGGTCTATAAAATGCAATATAAAATTAGGAAATGCGTATTTAAAAATTTGAATAATGGATGATTGTCAGAAAGGTTGAAGGAAGTCTAAAAGAGAAAATATGTGATAAATTCAGATTGGATATTATAAATGTATGTTGGAAAATTTAATAAAAATATTTAAAAACAGACTCCGCTAAACCAGAAATAGTACCTCAGGTTAAGAACTTTGCTTCAGGATGAGAACAGAAATCATGCTCCGGCCGCACGGCAGCAGCAGGACACCCCATTAGCTAAAGTAGTGCTTCAGGTTAAGAACAGTTTCAGGTTAAGAACGAACCTCCAGAACGAATTAAGTTCTTAACCCGAGGTACCACTGTATAGGATAGACATTGGCAGAGTCGTCTTTTCTTTCCTCGGCAGGACCCCTGAGATACCCCTTCCCTCGGGATTGTGCAGAGGAGAGCCAGAATGGGCCGGGACCCTCGAGAGTGAGGACGATTTATCTTGGGGGCAACCAGGACCGCCCCTTGCAGGTGTACTGCGACATGGAGACTGACGGAGGAGGCTGGATAGTGAGTATTAAGGAGGGTAGCCGAGGAATGGAATTATGGGCAGAAACATTCAAAGGTGGTGTCAGCTCAAAACAGATTCCCCCATCCTTGTGGGGTTTCTTCATTTATGCAGTTGTGCTGTTCAGGAGCATGTTGAGGGGCATTAATTTGCATTATCCAGAAATCCAGCTGTAGCTGGCACTGACATTGGGCCACCTTGATGCAAATTTTTACCCACAGCAGACATAAACACACCAGAAGTTCATTTGCATGTTCAAAACTCTCTCACACACATTCACCCCACTGTGCCATTTTGCTCTTCCTCCTTCTCTTTAGGTCTTCCAACGTCGGATGAACGGCGAGACCAATTTCTGGCGCAACTGGCAGGAATATGCCACCGGCTTTGGCAACCTCACCCGGGAGTTCTGGCTAGGTGCGTACATCGCTTAGCTGCCCTTTAATTCCTCCATCTGCACAAAAGGATGCTGTGGCAGGTTTGTTGCCACTGTCCTTTTACAAACTAGGAACGGAGGCAAAAAAGCACATGGCACAAGAAAGGCTTTCCCCAGCCATGCTGGGATTAAAACGAGGCCTCTCAAACATAAGCCATATGTCAGGGACGGAGGTCAAAGGTGACCCTCCAGGCCTGTTTACCTGGCTCTTGGGATGCTCCCCAGGCCACACTCCTCACTGGCATTGCTCAACACTCCCCTTGGGTGTCTTTGCCTGGCTGGAATTTGTACTTGGATTCTGATGGTGGTGTTGATGATTTATACCCCGCCCATCTGGCTGGGTTTCCCCAACCACTCTGGGCGGCTCCCAACAGAATATTAAAAACACAAGAAAAAAATAAAACATTACAGGGTTGCCTTCAGATGTCTTCTAAAAGTCAGGTAGTTGTTTATTTCCTTGACGTCTGGTGTGAGGGTGTTCCTCAGGGCGGGCGCCACTACCGGGAAGGCCCTCTGCCTGGTTCCCTGTAACTTCACTTCTCGCAGCGAGGGAACCACCAGAGGGCTGAATAATGGGGGTGGAGACGCTCCTTCAGGTATACTGGGCCAAGGCCGTTTAGGGCTTTAAAGGTCATCATCAACACTTTGAATTGTGCCCAGAAATGTACTGGGACCAGTGTTATGTGGTCTCGGCGGCCACTCCCAGTCACCAGTCCAGCTTCCACATTCTGGATTAGTTGTCGTTTCTGGGTCACCTTCAAAGGTAGCCCCACGTAGAGCGCCCCCATGATACCTGTTGCTTGCCTGGATGCAGGATAGAGAGGGTTGCGTTAATTTGTGTAGAGCGAGTAGCCTGATGCACAAAGGTAAACTTTACATCCGTTCTTCCTCCTGCTTTTGCTACTGGCCCTTGGAAGGTTGCACAGGGGAAAAATTCGGCCCTCAGGCTAAAAAGGTCCCCCACCCTTGCAGCAGTCTGATCGCGCTGGCTCTCTTTTGCTGCAAAGTCACCAGAAGCCTCTTCTCCAAAGAAAACAAAACACGCAGCCTAAAGTGACAGCCATGTTGCAAGAGGATGGGAACCAGGGCGCGCGAGGGAAACGGGGCTCATCCTGCTCTCTGCCTTGCTCTCCAGGGAACGATGCTCTGCACCAGCTGACGACATCAGGGGACTATGAGCTGCGCGTGGATCTGCGGGCCGGGAACGAGTCTGTCTATGCAACCTACCAGAATTTCCGCGTGGATCCCCCTGCTGATCATTACCGCCTGCACCTGGGCAGTTACAGCGGCACTGCTGGTGAGGGGGGCTGGGGCTGGGGCTTCCAGGCCGTCACCAATCAGAGAGCTTGCAAGAAGAGGATGCTGAAAGGCAGTTTGGTTTCAGAGGGAGCGCTTAGGATGTCTGCAGGGCAACTTGACTCAGAGGAACAATAAGAGCTGTCTGACAGTTCTCCCTTGGGAGACTGTGGACTCTCCTTCACTGGAGGTTTTTAAGCAGAGGTTGGACGGCCATCTGTCATGCATGCTTTAGCTGAGATTCCTGCATCACAGGGGGTTGGACTAGATGACCCTCGGGGTCCCTTCCAACTCTACAATTCTATCGTTTTGTGAACATGAGAAAGTTCAAGACAAAACAAAAACCAGAAGCTATTATTCAGAGGCATGCTGTCTCTGACAGTGGAAGCAGAACTTAACTGTGGTGGCTAATAGCCATCAATAGCCTTTCCTTCCATACATGTGTATAATCCTCTTTTTAAAGCCAGCCAGTTTGGTAGCCATCACTGCCTCATGTGGGAATGAGTTCCATAGTTTAACAATGCACTGTGTGGAGAAGGACTTTCTTTCGCCTGCCCTGAATCTTCCTGCATAGATAAAGATGTCTGTTTGTTTTCACAAGCCTTCTCCCTCTCCTTAGATGTTGCAGCTGTCGCCTGCAAATACATAGCAATACATACCCATTTACTCATATTATATTATTCTTTTGAGTGGGGGAACCTCAAGGCAGGTTTGAGCAGGGGGATCTAAGGATTCAAGGCTCGAGGAAGATTTGTACTCCATTTCAAACCCTCTCCTCCTTTCCAGCGTGGTGTAGTGGTTAAGAGCAGTGGACTCATAATCTGGTGAACTGGGTTCGATTCCCTGCTCCTCTACATGCAGCTGCTGGGTGACCTTGGGCCAGTCACACTTCTCTGAAGTTTCTCAGCCTCACTCACCTCACAGAGTGTTTGTTGTGGGGGAGGAAGGGAAAGGAGCATGTTAGCTGCTTTGAGACTCCTTAGGGTAGTGATAAAGTGGGATATCAAATCCAAACTCTTTTTCTTCTTCTTCTTCCCATTTCCGCAGGTGATGCTTTCACCTACCACTCGGGCAGCGTCTTCTCCACCAAGGACCGCGACCCCAACCGAGTCATCATCCCCTGCGCTGTCTCTTACCGCGGCGCATGGTGGTACCGCAACTGCCACTACGCCAACCTCAATGGGCTCTACGCAAACAACCGCGACCACCAGGTACTGCAATGGGGCGAGGGGGAGTGAAGGGCAGCTGCACCTTCCAAACACAAAGTGCTTGCAAATTATGAGTGACAGGCCGGTGTCCCTTTCCCATTGCTGTGAGGGGGAGAGCATCACCTGCTCGCCTGTTCAGTTTCTACCCCCTGTGCACATGTTCAAAGGTCCAGGACCTTTAAATACATAAATATATATGATGAGAAAGTTAAAAGCATGGAGATCCCGTTCTCCAAGACAGCACTTTTTCAGACTGCACACAATTAAACTATGGAAGTCGGTTCTCGGGGGCGGGGGGGGTGGGGGGATGGCTACCAACTTGGATGGCTTTGAAACTTGGATGGCTTTGAAAGAGGATTAGAGGAATTAGTGGAGGAGAGGGCTACTGATGGCTGCTGGTCACCATGGCAACGCTTGTACCTCTGCAGTTGGAAGCAGTAATACATCGGAATACAGTGGTACCTCTGGATGCGAATGGGATCCGTTCCGGAGCTCCATTCACATCCTAAAGTGAACGCAACTCGTGCACATCTGCGCATGCGTGGGTCACGGTTCGCCACTTCTGCGCATGTGTATGACATCATTTTGGGCGTCTGCACATGCGTGAGCAGTGAAACCGGAAGTAACATGTTCTGTTACCTCCGGGTTGCCGCGGAACGCAACCTGAAAAGGCTCAACCTGAAGCAACTTTAACCCGAGGTATGACTGTACCAGTCACTGGTAACCACAGGAGAGGAGAGGGCTCTTGTGTTCGAATCCTGCTTGCTGGTGTCCCACAGGCCTCTGGTTGGCCACTGTGAGAACAGGATGCTGAACTAGGTGGGCCCCTGGCCTGATTCAGCAGGCCCCGCTTATGTCCTTGTCCCCAATCTGGGAACATGCTGTTCCTAGATTATGCATCTCCTTGCTTCTCACTTACCTTCTTTCTTTCTTTCTTTCTTTCTTTCTTTCTTTCTTTCTTTCTTTCTTTCTTTCTTTCTCTCTGTCTCATCCAAGGGCATCAACTGGTTTAACTGGAAAGGATTCGAGTTTTCCATCCCTTTCACAGAGATGAAACTGAGACCCCGCGGCTTCCGGCCTCTGCGTCGGGTGTGAGCAAAGGGAAGGAGGCTGCAGGACTGACTCAGGGGGAGAACAGAGGAGGAGGAGGAGGAAAGAGAAACAGCAGCAGCAACCACCCCTCTGCAATGGGAGATACCTCGCACCCTGCTGCAAATTCCCCTGAGAAAAAGGAAGGAGCAAAACAAAGGAAATGGACAAATTTTTCAAAAGCACCTTGTAGTATTCGTTTCCTCCCCCATCTCCTGCTGACCGGCCACAAGATGAGAGGGATGCGACGCACATGATAGTGGAAGGGGCAGAGTTAAGGGGATGGAATGGTTTAGTTTTGGAGCATGTTGCAGGATAGCTGTTGCCTGGTCAGCAAGTAGATTTTTCCTGGAGAGTCGCTGATAACAAGGGCAGATTGGCCAGCGTCCCAATCCCCAACATGGACTGTTGCCACAGAAGCCATTTTCTCCTCTTAAGGGATGGGTTTGGGCCCACGATCTTGTAGTTGCTGCCCCCGAGCCCTATCCTGTCTGGCTTCCTGCTCCCACACATCTGTTTCCAGTCAGGCTTCCCCTTCTTCAGCTCCCCCCCCCCAGTTCTCCTCCTCCCTCTCCCCCAAATCCTTTCCAGAAAGGAGGTAAACTCGTAAACACAGTCGCTGAAAGCAGGTTAACATTAAAAGCACTTTTTATTTTTGGAATTTCACTTACCCCTCCTGGGAATCTTATAAACTGAAGCCAGCTGCCCCCCCCCCCATCCACACAAAAGCTATTGCCTCTCTCGTGTTCCCCCTCCCCAAACAACTTGCTGTTGCAAAGAAGAGACAGAAAGAGAAGAACAGGTGAACTGGAATGAGCTGGCAGCTTAAGAGATCACAGAACGAAAAGAGAGCTGAATGACGTGGGCTGAAAAGACCCCCGAGATGAAAACTGGAAGAGATGCAAATTGATAACAGTAAGATTGATTTAAGCTGGCAAGCAATGGTGGTTTTACTGTCTGTCTTTGTAAGGGAAGACTGGCCCACTTCCACCTGGGGTCCAGAATGTACCACTTCAGGCTGCAGGTGAGGGTGCAAATGGCTGAATTCTCTTATCTATTTCAATCCTGCAAGTAAAAAACTAGCATGTGAGAGAGAAGGCTCCTGCCACGTTAGTTTTCTACATGCAGGAAGAAATTTGAAACGGTCTGCCATGGGAACCCCTACCTGCTGTCTGAATTGGTACAGCCCAGACACAGGTTTGAAAGCTCAGTGAGAAGGAGGCCAGTGTTGCAGTCATCCAGCAGAGCGCTTTACAAATAATAAGTGTTGTTATCGCCATGGGCTTCACAGCTGTTGGCGTAACCTGACCTACCAAATTGTGTGTGTGTGAGAGAGAGAGAGGAGAGACAGAGCTGCAGCTGTGAAGTGGGAAATATCTCGGTGTCTTGCAAATTGAAGCTCTTTTACCATACAGGTGAAATTGTGACCGGATTTTCCACCACACCTTGAGGGGAAATGTATTCAGGCCATTGGTGGGGAGCGGGAAATGTAATTTCTTTAACGGCCAGATTCAATCCAAGTTGGCCATGCCTCCTCTAATGGATGAGAAGCATAAACTGCACAAAACGGAATAAAAGGAACAGCCTTACCTGAAGGCAAACAGGCTACAGTTTTTTTGGTAGTGGGAGAGGGGGCTCTGTATTTCTGCTTCCAGCCTCTTCCTCTGTGCCATTGAACGTTACCAGGTCTCATTCAAAAGCAGAATATGCATGTGCATTCCTTGAACTTATTCCTCTGGATACAGGGAAAATGGTTTCTTAAAAAAAAAAAAAAATGTAAACAGCACTCCAGGTGTGGAATGGCACCAGAAAAATGACCTGATGGGTTGACTTAAGGCTGCTGGAGAACCCTCGGCCCTTCAGATGTTGTCGGACTCCAACTCCCATGAGCCCCAGCCAGCATGATGGGAGTTGTAGTCCAACAAAACTTCTTGAGGGCCCTGGATGAAAGAATCTGTTGATGGGTGCTGAAGGAAGTGACAGATGGAAAACGGTTCTCAAATTGATTTCTTATTTTAAACAATGAATGCGTTGAAGCTAAGAAGAGCAAAACAGCAAATAGCGCTTGTTTAAAAAGCTAGATGCGCAACAGTTCTAAGCAAACCAGAGCATCGCTTTGATTGCATAAGGAAAGGTAGTGGGGAATTTGAAATCTGTAAGCCATGCTGCCTGATTTCACATGCAGGTGCACACATAAACACATTTAGCCAAATTGTGCCTCCGCTGTGGCCTTCTAAAAATGGTAGGCGAGTTCTTCACAAAAGGCTCCTGCCATTTGAACACTGGCCTCAGATCGCAACTCAGCCTCTCCTGCTCCAGAAGGCAGAAGCTATAGAGAGCCCATCTTAGTTATAAGGAACCTAGGAAGCTGTTTTATACAGAGCCAGAACATTGGTCCATCAAGCTACTGGCAGCGTTTCAGGCAGGATCTCTCCCAACTCTTCCGGGAGAGGCCATTGGAGTGGGCTGGGACCTTTTGCACAACCAATCAGATGCTCTAGCACTGGGCCAAGATGGGAACTCAAGTCTTATCCAAAGCCTGGAAAAATGAAAGGCGGGTGGAGAGAGAGAAGTAGGGTGGCAAGAAACGAGGTGTTTCCAATCTCCCTGGCGGGATCTTGATTTCTTGCTGTCGTTTCTCCGCAAGTGTCAGAAGCCCGGCACGCACCTTGTGCACTTAGCACCTTCCGACTGCCGACCTGGGTGGCTCCAGAGAGAGCCCTGAATAAAAGACGGTGCAAACAGAATCGCACATGCAGTTGGCGCTTCTCTCAAGGCCCCTGGATCGCAGCACGTGTCCTCAGCACTTTGGGGGGAACAGGGTTTGCTTTTCTCCCCTGTGAGGGCAGCGCAAGCGCATTGCTCCTGGGCAGAAGCTGTCGCTGACCTGAGATGGGGCAGGATCTTTGCACGGGGTGGGAGGGGCAGGCTGTACAGTGGTACTTTTGGGGGGGTGCATCAGGGTTAAGTTTCTCTGTATGAAGCGCTTGGTGGGGGGATGTTATTTTTTAGATCCTTGTGAGAAAAACGTTTAAAATAAAAAATAAATTTTGGAAAAAAGGATAGAGAAGGAATCGTCTCTTTCTTTTGCTGGTGGTGGGCCTGATCCTGCAGGGCTGTTCTTGGCTCAGCTTTTTGAGAACTGATTTTGAGAACTGATTACGGGTCTCTTGAATCTTAGGGAGTGGAGGATGGGGCAGAGCCAAGCAGCATCGGACAGAGGGCAGACCTTCCTCACAACCTACTTGCTTTCCTCTATGGGCCAGAGGGAAAGTGGGTGTGAATGAGTGGGTGGCCATGATAAGGAGAAACATTACTTATTTAATTTACATTCCACCCTTTTTCTCCAAGGAGCACAAGGTGGTTTGCCACTGTCAGGGAACTGACATCAGAGCCAGAAGTGGAGGCAGGGCTCCCAAGCGATGCCGGAGAAGGGCCAAGCAGGGAGAGAGGGGACTCATCGGTTGGGGAAGGAAATCAGCGTAACACCAGGGATAAAGGGGAGCGGATTGGGGAATCGGAGAGAGGTCTCCAGGACTCTTCGCTGGAGACCAGCGGGGAGAGCACAGGTCCTCCGCTACCCACACCCACCCTGCGCAGAAGACTTCCGCGCAGGGAAAGTAGGCGTAGACTTGGCGTCAAAGAACTTCTTTGCTGGAAGAAGTTCAAGAAACGCCCACTGACGGATTCTGCTAGCGACTGAACAGCCACGAAGTGAAGGGCTGTCCAGCCAGGAAAGGTTTAACCAGGCTACCTAGCCAGGAGTGGCGGCAACTTACACACGAGCAACCCCATATAACCATTACAGCCACTTCCCCGTTTTAGCCTTGCAACAACCCTGTGAGGTAGGCTAGGCTGAGAGGCAGTGGACTGGACCAGAGTCACCTAGTGAGCTTCATGGCCGAGTCGGGATTCGAACCCTGGTCTCCTAGGCTTTTGCCAACCTGGTGCTATCCAGAAGTCATTGGGCTACAACTCTCATTGGCCCCCTCGCCAGGGATGTTGAGAGTTGGGGTCAAGCAATATATTGAGGGCTAAATGTGTCTTCACCCCTGTTTTAAAACATAAGACCCAATTACCTGGGTGATCTAAAAGTTTAGGATAGTGTATGTGTGTGTGTACGTGCATAATTATAATTATTTATTGAATTTACAGTATATACCGCCCTATACCCAGAGGTCTCAGGGCGGTTCACAGAATAAAACCAAAATATAAAACCACAAGATACATAATCAAAATTAAAAGAACAACCCAATAGCCCCCACCCCAAAAATTTTTTTTAAAAGGCCATAGGATCCTCACAACATTTAAAGTAGCACAATTAACAAACCTCATTAGAAAGCCACTCATTAGAAAGACCATGATCTCAGAAATGTTTGCAGCAATATTTATTGTGTGATACACAGGATCTATCACGTGATGCTGACACAAAGCCCTACACTAACACACTGAAACAGAACTAAAGTACCACACTCTCCCTCCCCTCTCTTTTCCCCTAGTCGCGAGATGCCCATGACTCAAGTGTCTCTCCCTACATGTAACTGAACTGTGAAAAATACTCTAAAAGACTCTAAAAAGACTCTAAAAAAACTGTGAAAAAGATTTTGTGAAGACAAAATATGTACTTTTCCCCATTTGTTTTGTAGCAAAAGAAAATCTTTTATAAAAACCACAAAAAGCCAGTCTAATGTACACTAAGGTTAAACTGATTAACGTTTATTACATCTATCTACAAGTAGCTAGAGTATATCTCCCAAGGAGCTCAAAGTGGCATAAAATAGTTCTCCCGTCCCCCCCTTCTATATCATCCTCACAACGACTCAGTTGAGAGTCGGTGACTGTCCCAAGATAACAGCATCATAGAATTGCAGAGTCGGAAGGGACCCTGAGTGTCGTCCCGACTGCCAGCGGGGGCCTCATTTTGCAAGATCAGACGCCGCTGCCCAGGGAACCAGCCTCACCCTGAAGGGCTTGCAATGCACAATAAACCGATAGGACCCCCTGAGGTCGGGGAGGTGTCCAGGCGATGGGGGCAATATCTGGAAATCCCGCAGGGTGTGTGCAAGGACGTGGAAAGCCTCCATGCGCCCCAGGGTCTCCCCCAGGCAGACCCGTGCCCCACAACCGAATGGGATGAGTTGCCTCTGGGCCTCCCCCGAGGGGTCCTCCTCCAGGAACCTCTCTAGGCAAAAAGAGAAAGCTTGTGTCAGGAAGAGAGTTGCCCACCCACCGAAGCAAAAGATTCACAGCTACCCAGGGAACTATTTGCATGGAATTTACATATGCTGATTTAAATGTCAAGGCAACATGTTTTCGCCCAGATCACCCCAGATACAGTGGTGCCTCGCAAGACGAAAATAATCCGTTCCGTGAGTCTCTTCGTCTAGCAGTTTTTTTGTCTTGCGAAGCAACCCTATTAGCGGATTAGCGGATTAGCGCTATTAGCGGCTTAGCGGATTAGCGCTATTAGCGGCTTAGCGGCTATTAAAGGCTTAGCGGCTTAGCGGCTTAGAAAAAGGGGGGGGAGGGAAAAAAATCACAAGACTCGCAAGACGTTTTCGTCTTGCGAAGCAAGCCCATAGGGAAATTCGTCTTGCGAAGCGCATCGAAAAACGGAAAACCCTTTCGTCTAGCAGGTTTTTCGTCTTGCGAGGCATTCATCTTGCGGAGCACCACTGTAACTTCTTCCATTGATCTGCACCCTGCCCAAATACCATTTGTTTCCCATTCATTTATGCTCCATTCCCCTCAACTCATTCCGGTTCACGCTCTCCTGAATTATATCTATTTAAAGCCAAAGTAATTAAAGGGACGCGGGTGGTGCTGTGGGTTAAATCACAGAGCCTAGGACTTGCCGATCAGAAGGTCGGTGGTTCGAATCCCCGTGACGGGGGGAGCTCCTGTTGCTCAGTCCCTGCTCCTGCCCACCTAGCAGTTCGAAAGCACGTCAAAGTGCAAGTAGATAAATAGGTACCGCTCCAGCGGGAAGGTAAACGGTGTTTCCTTGCGCTGCTCTGGCTTGCCAGAAGCAGCTTAGTCATGCTGGCCACATGACCCGGAAGCTGTACGCCGGCTCCCTCGGCCAGTAAAGCGAGATGAGCGCCACAACCCCAGAGTTGGTCACGACTGGACCTAATGGTCAGGAGTCCCTTTACCTTTAATTAAATTTATTGGGAACATAGGAAGCTGCCTTATACCAATGCTCACTCCTAGCAATTAATTAGTATGCAGTTCAATCAAAATATGTGTCTGGTGAAAGTGCAGGGGAGCCCTTGCTTTTTCATTGTGACACACAGATCTCTCTCTCTCTCTCTCTCTCTCTCTCTCTCTCTCTCTCTCTCACACACACACACACACACACACAGTGCAATACCTGGTCTGAACTCCAGGGGGCGGTGCCACTTGCTCTCATCATGATGGGCCCCATAGAGATTAGTGATGACTGTTGTCCCCTTGGGAATGGAAAAACCAGACAAGCTTGGAGTGGAGAGAAGACAAAAAAATGAGTTAACATCTACCATCTCACAGGCAACAGGGTCTCAGCTTCCTCTCCTCTCTGCCCTGACCACTGAACCTCCTTCTCAGAGACAGCCTTGGCATCTATTGCAAACACAAAGACTCCTGTCCTGAGCACACAGCCGGGGAGCACACAGAGCAGGGATGGTTGGGTGGTGAACCCAGTGGCGTAGCGTGGGGGGTGCAGGGGGGGGCCCGGCCGCACCAGGCGCAACATCTGGGGGTTAGGGAAATCCACGGGTTAGGGGGCGCAAATTACTTGCCTTGCCCCGGGTGCTGATAACCCACGCTACGCCACTGGGTGAACCTGAGGCCTGGGGGCAAATGTATCTCTTGTCCGGTCCCCGGAAGTCTCCTGGGGAGTGCAGTTCCCTTTCAGCCACCCACCTCAACCTTTTACCTGCCCTGCTCTGAAAGATGTTTTTGCATGCGTGGCATATGTCCTCAAACGCTGGTCGTGCTTCCCTAGATGGAGGATGGAGGATGGAGGGGGATGTGACAATGTGCCTAGAAAGTACTGCAAATAAGTAAACAAAGATATATTCATAGCTTCAGCCCGTTTTGCCTCAGGCTGTGACAAACACGGGAATGTGACCCCCATAAGAATTCAATATTCCTGGTACAGTGCATAGCACAAACGCCTCTGAAATCCACCCCACTTCTCCCTTCTCTTATCTCTTACATGAGGTCTTGGTTCAAAACCTCCCTCCCGCATTGGTGTCAATGGTAGCAAGGCCTCACTAGAAACAGGAAAAGCCTTGTAAGCATCGGCCTTAACAGGCCTAAGAAAGGAGCCATGGGAAAACTACACTGCTGGCTCTCCCCAACATCCCGAGTGGCACTGACCAAGCATCATTTCCTGTCGGGGTGCATGGGATCTATGAGTTCCCTATGCTTCCCAATCCAATTTATTGCTGCTAAGGAACAGCAGGGAAAGATCTTTTCCTTTATACCATGCTTCTGAGCTCCTCAAGGGTGTCCTTTTGGCCGTTGTAGGAAGCTGGATTAGATGGAGCACTGATGCTCCACTGCAGGTGTTTTATATATATACAGTGGTACCTTGGTAGTTGAACAGCTTGGCTCCCAAACAAATTGGCTCCCAAATGCTGCAAACCCGGAAGTGAGTGTTCTGGTTTGCAAACGTTTTTTGGAAGCCGAGCATCTGACACAGCTTCTGATTGAGTGCAGGAAGCTCCTGCAGCCAATCAGAAGCCTCACCTTGGTTTTCGAAGCTGGGGAAGGGGGGAGGAGCTCAGTCCGGGCAACTCCATCTTCTGGGGAGGACGATGAGTAGAGGAGTTCTGTCCTAGTTTGTTGTTTTAGCAATAAATCTGAAATAATTAACAGGCAGAGTTGTCTTGCGTTTGTGGGAGAGACCAAGCCATAACATTTGGCTTCCCATTATCTCCAACTCAGTTCTCCACGTATCTCCATCTGTTTGGGAACACATTTTTAAACATCCACATCTTATGCTCATAGGAAGCAATTCACTAATCAAATTAACAGCAGCAGCATAAAAGTGGGAGCAAGAGCTGCGCTGTTAACCCCTTCTTGACACCCTCTGTATGGCACCAGCTCAGAGGTCCACTGCATTGGCATGGATATCTATCAGCCCAGTGGATGTTCGCACATGAGAACCTACAGGTATCAACACCAATGTGTGGCTATCCAGGGAGCGCACTGTCGGAGGTGGTCCAGCGGCGCAGCCCCTGTGGTTCCCTTCTACACATGTTAGGATAGGCCTTGCAGACACTGGGTACCTTGTATCCCGGATGGTCATGTGGGGCAAAGCAAGGACTGCCGAGGGGCGCAAGCGCAAGGTCTCCAAGATGGTGGCGTTCAAGAAGGGCAGATGTTCCCGGTCACTATAGGTGGGGTCACGGCTTGTTCCCACCACGGCCATGAGCTCTTCGTGGATTCGCTCCTGGATCTGGAGTGGCAGAGATAAGAACAAATCGGGGTGCAGAGAAAACATTCTGGCAGATTTAGGATCGCTGTAGTTTGCTATTGACCCAGGCTGACACGAGGGGAAGCAACTCTTAGGCACAGAAAGCCTCCCTACCCCACCCTGCACAAACACAGGCTGAATAACAGCATTGTAGAGTTGGAAGAGACCCCAAGCGTCATCTAGCCTAACTCCCATGATAGATGTCCATCCAATCTCTGCTCAGAAACCCCCAAGAAAGAATGAAGAAATCCCGACAAAAGAGCAGTGGCAAGGGAAATTGATGGACTATGTGGAACTGGCATAAATTACACAACAAGGACGACTGTGATTTTAAAGAAGAATGGGAACCTTTTACAAAGTACCGTATTTTTCGCTCTATAACACGCACCCAACCATAACACGCATGTAGTTTTTAGAGGAGGAAAACAAGACATAAAAAATATTCTAAACGAAACAGTGGATGTATGATTTTTGTGGTTCATGCCTTGGCCACAGACATGTGATCTGGCAGTGAGTTTGGGGTAGCCCAGTGCAAAAATCCTGAGGATCCATGGGGATCCATGCTTTGTAACCACGTTTTTGCATCACCCAGGCAACAGTGGGTGCGCGATTTTTTTGGTGCAAGATGTAGCCATGGGCATGCTATGTGATCTGATGGTGAATTTGGGGTGACCCAGTGCAAAAATCCTGAGGATCCATGTGGATCCGTGCTTTGTAACCATGTTTTAAGTGGGGAGGGAAGCAAAAGAACTCAAGGGAAAGGAACACGCGTGGGGTGTGTGGAGAAGGATGCTGCTAATAATGCAGAAGAGGGGTATAAGAGGAGAAGGCTCCTCTCCTCTCCCGCTTTGCTCCTTTAAAGCAAGTAGGCTCTCTGTCCCTCTCTCCTCCCCACTCAGCGGCTCTTCTCCCGCTTTGCTGTTTCAAAGCGAGCCACAGAGGAGGGAAGGAAGGGGAACCATGGATCCTCTGCTCATGACTGCAGCAGATCCCCCCCCCCCCCGCCACACACAGACATTTCCCCTTACTTTCTAGGAGGGAAAAAGTGAGTGTTATGGTGCAAAAAATACGGTGCTTAAAGAAACAACAAAATGAAGTGATCTCCTTGGCAAGTTTTGAATAGACAGACACAAATTTATTATTGGTAACATAAAAGGTAAAGGTAAAGGGACCCCAGCCATTAGGTCCAGTTGTGACCGACTCTGTGGTTGCGGAGCTCATCTTGCTTTATTGACCGAGGGAGCCGGCATTTGTCCACAGACATGTGGCCAGCATGACTAAGCCACTTCTGGCGAACCAGAGCAGCGCACGGAAACGCCGTTTACCTTCCTGCCGGAGTGGTACCTATTTATCTACTTGCACTTTGATGTGCTTTCAAACTGCTAGGTTGGCAGGAGCAGGGACTGAGCAACGGGAGCTCACCCCGTCACGGGGATTCGAACCGCTGACTTTCTGATCAGCAAGCCCTAGTCTCTGTGGTTTAACCCACAGCGCCACCCCATCCCTATTGGTAACATATAGACAGATAAATTAAGGGTCATTACAATTTTAGAATATGCAGAGAGTAACATGTGATCAAAAACCAGAGAGAGGAGCTGAGGGGAGTCCGAGAGGGTGGGTTCTTTTCAGGGATGGGGGTGGGAAATTTATGGGGGGGGGATGAGGTTGATATGTTTTTGATAAATTGTTGTGTTGAAATGTTTAATAATAATATAAAATTATAAAAAAAGAAACCTCCAAGAAAGGAGAGAGGGGGTAGCTACTTCGGCCTAGCAAACCACCAAGCCTGGGATGCCACACACACACACACACACACACACAGACACACAGACACACACACACCGCTGCATCCTACCTGTGGGCGATGCACCAGAAAGGCCACAGCCCAGCTGAGTAAGGTTGCTGTGGTCTCAGTGCCTCCGATGAGCATGTCAACAATGGCCATGTGGACATGTTCCGGCACAAGGCCCGTCCCCTTGCACTCACTGGCCTCATGGTCATGCTGGAATTGCAGCATGTGGTCCACCATGTCCTGTCCTGAGGTGCTGTGGGGCTCCTGAGAGAGAGAGAGAGAGAGAGAGAGAGAGAGAGCGCAGAAGTGGCTTAGTGCCCAAGCAAGGGAGAACTTCAAGGCATAAATGCTTCCAAATATCAGTTGCTGGAAACCACAAGGGGAGAGTGTTGTTGTGCTTCAGTCCTGCTTGCCAGTTTTCCTCAGGCCACCATGAGAACGGGGTGCTGGACTAGGTGGGCCACTGGCCTGTTCCACCAGGCCTCTTCTAATATTCTTCAGCTCTCCCAAAATCAAAAGAGACCCCAATGCTATGACCTCTTCAGTTTCTGCTTAACCAAAACATCACCCACTCCTCCCCAAGGGAATCTAAGAGCCCTGACTGAATCTAACCTTCACCTCCAGCTGTCATGAAAAGCCCACCCCACGCCCCATCACTGAAATCGCCCTACCGTTTTATCTGTTCATGTGGCAGGGCCTTCTCGGTGGTGGCTCCCCATCTGTGGAATGGCCTGCTTGTATTTGTTTCCCTCGCTATGAACATTCTGGAGGAATTTCAAACCTTCTCATTCAACAGAGGCATTCACTGACACAGGAATGGACAGTTTGTGGCCTTTTTCATGTAACGTTGGACTTCAACTCCAATCGGTCCCAGTCAGGCCAGGTATCAGTTGATGTGATGGGAATCAAATGTAGCTCTGGAAGGCCACAAGTCCCCACCCCCCAGTCCTTTACTAATGGACGGATCTTGACAATTCACCCTTCCCCACTCAGACATGAAGCTCATTGGGTGACCTTGGGCCTGTCTCGACCTCCTAGCCTAGGCTACCTCACAGTGTTGTGGTGGGAACTGGGGAACCATGTGGCCCACCTTGAACTCCTTGGAAGATAAAGGTAGTATAAGGTGGTACATGACACTAGTCAAGCTTGCAAAAATTTATCATTTGCCCGATAATATATGTTGGAAATGTAAAGAGACTGAAGGTACATTCTTTCACCTTTGGTGGACATGCCCAAGGATTAAGACTTTCTGGGAGATGATCTATAATGAAATGAAAAAGGTATTTAAATATACCTTCCAGAAGAAACCAGAGGCATTTCTCCTGGGCATGGTCGGCCAATTGGTGTTAAAGAAGGACAGAACTTTCTTTATGTATGCCACAACAGCAGCAAGAATACTTATTGCAAAGTATTGGAAGACACAAGATCTACCCACCCGGGAAGAATGGCAGATGAAGGTGATGGACTATATGGAACTGGCGGAAATGACTGGCAGAATCCAAGACCAAGGTGAAGAGTTGGTGGAAGAAGATTGGAAGAAATTTAAAGTTTATCTACAGAAACATTGTAAAATTAAGGAATGTTAGAAGGATGCTGGAATGAAGTTATGTGGTTTTAGCAGAAATATTATAAAGGACTAAGTAAAAATGGATTGTTAATTGGTGAAAGAAGAGAATGTAAAATTACAGTATATTAAGATAAATTATTAGGATAAAAACAAAGCTGGAAAGGATTTGCTGAAATATCTAACTGAACTAGAATACAAAAAAGGGAGGTGTGAGGAGGTCAAGGAAATAAGCAAAGGAAAGAAAGTTATGTAAAGGTTTGATTTGTGTGTGTTTTCCGTTTTTTTTCTTTTTGTCTTTTGTTTTCTGTGATGATGTTTGTTTTTATGTATTGTTTTGCTTTTTTGTTGTTGTTTTTTGTTTAAATTGAAATTTTTCTATTTTTCTATTTTTCTATTTCTCTCTTTGTAATATTTAAAATCTTAATAAAAATCTATTTAAAAAAAGCAAATGCTTAAATCAACAGAACACGTTAGCATTTATATGTTTATAGAAAGTCTTCAAATAAATCAGCTGTTGAAATAGCAAAAAAAAAAAAAAAAAAGGAAGATAAAGGTAGTATATAAAAGTAATAAACAAATAAATGAACAAATAGTCCTCTGCACCATTGTCCACCCTGTTTTGGAGGGTCCCTCGGCTCTCTGGAGTTAATTTTCAGGGGGCTGCAGGTGGGAGAGGGAAACTGGCAAAACAAACCCCTAACTTGCCACTCCCCTTCCATTAGCAGAAGCATCCACTGGATCAAGAGGGCTTCCTTGAGAAATAAAGAAGTTTTAGGGAATAATACATGAGGAACTTAAGAAAATGCTAAAAAAAATAAAAAATAAAAATAAAAAAAATCCTGAAGCTTATCTGTTAGAGTTGGTGGGCAAAGACATACCACATACGAAAAAAACAATCTTTTTATATGCGACAACAGCTGCCAGGGGAGTGATTGCTACTAAATGGAAATCTCAGGACATACCAACAAAGGAAGAGTGGATTTGTAAATTAAATGAGTATATAGAATTGGCAAAATTAACTTCAATTATAAGATATCAATCAAATCAAAAGTTAAGAATGGAGTGGAAGTATTTCGAAGATTATATGTCAAAATATTGTTCTAAAAATGACATGTTAATAGGCTTAGGATAAAAAATGTAAGCAATAACAAAACAAACAAAGGGGGGGCAATCAGAATTTAACAAAAATAATTTATTATAGAATGCAAGGAGAAAAATGTAGAAAGAAATATACAGAAGTCGAATTGCTATGGAGGGGTGGGTGATGGGTTTTATAATTAAGTGTATAATTATGCAACTGTTGTAATGTAGATATTATATTTCATGTGAGGGAATCATTGGGAATTTTGGTTATTATGTATATATGTTAAGTTTCAATGAAGATCTTTGAATTTTATTTTATTTTTTAAAAAGGCCTTCCTTGAGCACCACTGCACCAGTTGGATTTCTACCCAACAAACGCATGATGTCATCTTCCATAGTACCTTGAAGTGCTGCATCTCCACATTGCTGCATCAAGGGCCAATGAGTGTCCCGGTCTCCTGCTGCAGATCCCCACAAGAAGATCCCAACCTGCTCACCATCCATATCCTCACCTGGTGTTTCTTCATCACGTGCTGGACCAAGGCATCCCGGCTTTTGATGCAGGAGAGCAGGTGGCGCAAATTGGCATTGGGGAAGACCTAGGGTGTCAGGGGAGCAGAAGGTAGCTGATTTTCAGCACAAATGACCCAGAGACCCACCCGATTATTTCTCCCACTTTTGCAGAGAACCAGACTATCTCAGCATAGCAAAGTCCAAAGCAGCCTGCTTGCTTGAGCTGTGCAGCAAACTGCTTTGGCTAGAACCAGTCAATAAACTTGCTTTAATAATAATAATAATAATAATAATAATAATAATAATAATAATGATGATGTTTGTTTATACCCCACCCATCTGGCTTGGTTTTCCCAGCCACTCTGGACAGCTCCCAACAGAATATTAAAAACACAATAAAACATCAAACACTCCCCTAAACAGGGCTGCCTTCAGATGTCTTCTAAAAGTCGGATAGTTGTCTATTTCCTTGATACCTGATGGGAGGGCGTTTGAAATATACTCGGAGTTGAGAAGGGATTTCATGCTCTTTATTCAGCTCATAGTGGTGAGGAGGAATGGAAGTTTCCCCAGAATGTCTGCTTTATATACATTATTTGCACAACGGGCCCCACGTGATTGGCTAATTCCGGGATTCACCTGTGGGCCAATCAGGTTGCGGATTCACTTCCAACTGGAGCTGGATTGGGTGGCTCCTGTGGACTAGTCAGACAGCTGCATTCTGGACCCTATTGTTCTAGGACCAACCAGACTGCTGCATTCTGAATCCTATTCAACTCAGTACATATCAACGTTCCACAGGGCGGGCGCCACTACCGAGAAGGCCCTCTGCCTGGTTCCCTGTAACCTCACTTCTTGCAGTGAAGGAACCACCAGAAAGCCCTCAGAGCTGGACCTTAGTATTCGGGCAGAATGATGGGGTGGAGATGCTCTTTAAGAAAGTGAAATTGAGGCAAGTTTAAGTGGCGGTGGTGTTTCCCCCCTAGTTAGCCAGCTCATTGCTGCCCCTGTACCTTGAGGAAGGGCAAGGCATCCACCACCTGGACAGAGATTGCACCCCACTTTTCCATTATCTTGTAGATGCAGTCATGCAGTTTCTCAATGGTGAAATTGTCCTGAAGTGGAGGAAAGTGCAGAGTCAGGCTGGAGACGAAGACAAATGGCAGGAGGGATGCTGGGAGAGTCAATTCATTTCCGGAAAATCTGTCAAACTCACACTTTCTGAAGCAATATGTGACCCAAAACACAGCCTTCTTTCAAAGTACAGTGGTGCCTCGCAAGACGAAATTAATCCGTTCCGTGAGGCTCTTTGTATAGCGGTTTTTTCGTCTTGCGAAGCAAGCCCATTGACAGCTTAGCGGATTAGTGCTATTAGCGGTTTAGCGGCTTTTAGCGGATCAGCTGATAAGCGGCTTAGCGGCTTAGGAAAAGGGGGGAAAGGGGGGGGAACCCACAGGAACTCGCAAGACATTTCGTCTTGCGAAGCAAGCCCATAGGGAAATTCGTTTTGCGAAGCGCCTCCAAAACGGAAAACCCTTTCGTCTAGCGGGTTTTCCGTCTTGCGAGGCGTTCGTCTTGCGGGGCACTGCTGTACGCACCTGCCCGAATTTTGTGAGGCTGTTCTCCGACAACACAAGATTGGCAGAAATACAAATATGGGTGGGGGGGGGAGTGTGCAAAAGTTGCTAGCATCAAATTAGAGGAAACTGCTAGTGTAAAACTGTGTACATACATTAGTAAAAACTGTGTATGAAAAGATAAATAGGTTTAAAGGCAAATCTAAAAAAATGTAGTATAAAAGGTAAAGGGGCCCCTGACCATTAGGTCCAGTCACGAACGACTCTGGGGTTGTGGCACTCATCTAGCTTTGTTGGCCGAGGGAGCCGGCATACAGCTTCAGGGTCATGTGGCCAGCATGACTAAACCGCTTCTGGCGAACCAGAGCAGTGCATGGAAACGCCATTTACCTTCCCGCCGGAGTGGTACCTATTTATCTACTTGCACTTTGTGCTTTCGAACTGCTAGGTTAGCAGGAGAAGGGACCGAGCAACGGGAACTCACCCCGTCACGGGGATTTGAACCGCCAACCTTCTGATCAGCAAGTCCTAGGCTCTGTGGTTTAACCCACAGTGCCACCCATGTATAGACAGATAAATTAAGGATCATTACAATTTTAGAATATGCAGAGAGTAACATGTGATCAAAAACCAGAGAGAGGAGCTGAGGGAAATCCAGGAGGGGGTGGGAGGGTGGGTTCTTTTCAGGGATGGGGGTGGGAAATTTATGGGGCGGAAATGAGGTTGATATGTTTTTGATAAATTGTTGTTGAAATGTTTAATAATAATATAAAATTATAAAAAAGAAACCTCCAAGAAAGGAGAGAGGGGGGAGTTACTGTGGCCTAGCGAACTGCTAGGTGGGCAGGAGCAGGGACTGAGCAACGGGAACTCACCCTGTCGCAGGGCAGGGATTCAAACTGCTGACCTTCTGATCGGCAAGCCCTAGGCTCTGTGGTTTAAATCCCTTTATAGTACAAACACTGACAAGTGGGAAACACTGACCTGCGAGCGCTCCAGTTGGAGAACAGCCTTTACCAAAGGTGTCTTGGGCTTTGAAGACACTCGAACTCAGGACGCAAGGGAGAAACGTGCTAAGAGGAAGGCACGCTTGGCAAATCCACACCGTGATCAACTCCCGCCCGGAAACCAATGTCCCCACTGTGGAAGGATGTGTGGGTCCAGAATTGGCCTCCACAGTCACTTACGGACTCATTGTTAAAACCGTGTTTATGGAAGACAATCTTACTCAGCTACAAGGGATCGCCGAAGAAGAAGAAAGTGACATTTGCACTAAAATGCTACCTGAATTTCGTGGGGTTTTTAAAAAAAGAAAAAATGAAATGAAAATTGCTGCAAAATGTAGAAAACTGAATTTAAAATTAGGGGGGGAATGAGAAATTGAGAGGACTAGAACTGACAACTCCTTCCATCCCTAGTCGGAGCAGCTAGCCATGAGAAAAGGTGATTTAACAAGAAGGGGAGTCTAATGACAACAGTGGTATTTCCTGCCATTATAGTCAAACCTCAGTTGTTGAACATAATCCGTTCCGGAAGATCGTTCAGCTTCCGGGAAGATGTTCAACAACCAAGGCACGGCTACCCAAAAGCATTCGAAAATTGGAGCATTTACTTCCGAGTTTTCGACGTTCAGGAACCGAAACGTTCCAAAACGGAGGTGTTCAGGATCCGAGATTTGACTACACCTTATGACTCAGCAATAGGGATAGGGACAAATTTGGAACTGTACACATTTTGCTGCAGTGACCTAATTTGCTTTGTTACCTAAACATGAACTGAAATGCAGCTGCCCTTGCAAAATTTTGTGGCGCGTTTCTCCAGATAAATGAGGTGTACAAAAATGCAGTTTAGTGGGAAAGCAATGATAACAACAACAACAACAACAACAACAATTTATTATTTACACCCCACCCATCCATGTACATCCATGAAAATAGCACACAGTGAGAACAGGATACCAGGACTAAGAAGGTCCAGGCTCTTCTTAAATTTGTATGTGTATATTAAGGGGAAATTAAGGGGACGTGAGTGTAATAGGGAATCATCCACTAAAATACTTAGGAATTCTCCTGGGGACTTCTCTGGATTTTGCATTGCAGTTCTTGGGGCAAGTAATGTGCAAGAATGCACATGCTAGCATAAGATGTGCATAAAATACATGAATCAGTGAAAATGACAGACAAAAATGTTTTATATAAGGGTGAAATGCACTGCAAAAATGGGTAAATTAGGCGCCCACTCAAATGTCATTGAATTTTCATGACATCGTAAGAGAGAAATTGCAAACTGATGTGCACTTACAGAGATCTGAACTTGAGAACGGGAAAAGGAGAAACTGAGGGGGACTGAAGTGGACAAATTTCTCCGTTCCTACTCACCAAAGGGCCGAACAAGACGCTGCAGATGATCCCACAGGCTTGCAGGGAGAAATCCTGAGCCAGGTCCACAGGTTTGCCCCCATAACCATGGAAAGCCTGACAAAACCAGAAGAGGAAAAGGCTTCCCTTAGAACATGTAGCATCATCTGGGCGATAGATATTGGTCATAATATAGACATGGAAACATGAGAACGATTGTGGAATTTGGTTATAAAATTTACAGCATGTTATGGTTTATGAGAAAATTATACAAAAATGACATATCGTTGGTATCTAACACAAAGTAAACTGGCAAAAATGGATATATCTAAATCAAACAAGCGTTGTAAATGTAAAGAGAAAGGGACTTCTGGGTTAGCACCATCGGCGAATGGCGGAGTTCCTCCGACTGGAGGAACGGGCTCCGTGAAAACTGGGACTTCCCACCGCGGCGAAGGTGGGGACCCGCTAGAAACCCCAGGCGGAGGAGCCTGGGGACGTGGGGTTCGGCAGAGCACCAAGAGCGCCTCCCCTACTCGCGGGGAAACCCCTTTTTGGGGCTCTGGAGCGAAGTGGGGTGAGCAGCACGGTGCAGCAAACCGACTGCTACTTTCACGGAGGGAAGCCGCACAGCCATTGCCGGAGAGCGCTGACTTTTTCCTGATGACAATCGGACTCTAAATAAATACCCGTGAGTAAAAACGGAAGATTCGATTAAGAAATTTATGAAATTCATGAATTAGGCACAAAGCGGGAAGGTCTAAACAGGAAGTCTACCTTCCGCTTTGTAAATAGACTGAAGCAAAGACTTTGTAAGCAAAATAGCCTGGAAAATTGATTTAAAGGTTGAAATTTCCTGCATTTATAACCAACAAAACCCCCTTGACGGCAGGAAAAAAGGGAGGGGGGACCTTGACTGTCTAAGCCTGCGGAGAGAGAGTAAAGGAATATAAGTTTCCACCGTCCCAAACCTGGGGACGGGGCGTCAGGACAGAAATTCTTGGAGATGTCCATTGATTGAAAGCGGATCATTTTGACAGATAGTAAAAAGAAGAGAAACATTAACTTCAATGCTGCTTTCTGCATCTTTGTATTTTAAGGAAACAAAGTATTTGAAAATCGAAAGTAAATTTCCCTTTGTTGGATACATTTTAAAGATGGACGTAAATTGAAATTGTGTCCCCTAGAGAGAGCTTGTCAGTTTGTTGCTGCAGTTTACAGGGAGACTTTACAGCTGTGAGAATTAGACCGTGGGACCAGTTGCTTGACCTTGAACAGAAATGTGTTGGGAGGAAGCTCTGGCATCTGCCCTTGGCAAAACAAATGCTATGCTGCAGCAGTTGCATGAGAAAATGAACTTGATGAATGAAAAGTTGGACTTTATGACTGCTGTAGCCAGTAAATATGAACTAACAGGAAAAAATGATAAAGAAATTTTACAACAACTAACCCAGGAAACTGGCTTGACAGGGCAAGTCCAAGGGCAGATGAAGATGGAAGAGGCTGCGATTGCACCTCAAAAGATACAGATGGAGAAATCTAAAGTCCTGCATGACCAAAAGCCGCAGTACTGGAAGATTGAATTTGGAGCGTGTCTGGAAGTGTCTGGAGTTAAGGAAGCGCTTAGCTCTGGTGGGACTGTGGAACTACTTCTGGAATAACTATTTTTTGGATTACAAAATTAACCTGGGGGAGGGGGACTGTGGGGAATGGGCTAGCTTGATGAAAGAAAATGGAGATTACTACCGGTTGGAATTCCCCGGAAACCCACTCCTCAAGGAGAAAGGGAAGAAACTACGAAAGAAACCAACAAGGGACAGGGAAGGGTGCAAGTATAAACAGGAACAAGAAAACCTGCAGAGGGGGCATAGAAGAGACTTAAGAGCCTCGGACATTAGAACACCAGATTGATGGACAGGATGTAATGGTTAGAAAGGACTGACATAACCCGAAACCAGGAAGAAGGGACGTTGGTTAAAATTAGAGAAGAATTTCTTTTTATTTTTGGAATTAGTGTGATATTAATGAAATAACAGGGAATATGCTGGAAAGGAATTAATTGGCTTTAGTAGAAAGGTTTGAAGGAGTTATGTATAAATATGGTTTAAACTTTGAAATTTTATGGGAAGAAATTTAAGGACTACTTGTAGAAACATTGTAAAATTAACGAATGTTAAAATGACGTTGGAATGAAACGAAGTGGTCTTTAGCAATAAGGTTAAAAAGGAATATGCAAAAATGGACTGATAATATAATATGTTAGGATAAAGAACGAAGATAAAATAAAGAGGGAAAGGACTTGCTGAATTAACTATTTGAATTGGAATACAAAAAAGGGAGGTGTGAGGAAGTCATGGAAACAAGCAAATGAATTGTAAGATTGTTTTTATTTTTTATTTTTTATTTTCAGTATTTTGTATTCTTTTTATTTTTATCCTTTTTTCTGGATATGTAACTTTCTTTTTCTTGGAAATCTTAATAAATATCATTTTTTTAAAAAGTAAATGTAAAGAGAAAGAAGGTTCTTTTTATCATATGTGGTGGTCTTGTAGTAAGGTTAAAGCTTTCAGAGAAATGATATATAATGAATTGAAAAGGATGTTCAAAGTAACTTTTATTTTATTTTATTTTTTTAAAAGAAACTTTTCTCTGGGGAGTTATAGGGATAGAACTACCTAAACTGTATAGAAACTTATTTATGTATGCTAATACAGCAGCAAGAATGCTACTTGCCCCAAAATGGAAAGAAGCAGAAGTCCCAGTAAAGGAAGAATGGAATATGCAGAAATGGTAAAACTGACCAGAAGTTGCTGCAGGCACCTCCTCCCTCCCTCCTCCTGGCTTCTCCCCGCCCTGCCTAGAGAAGGAAGGGGATTGGGCTTTGTTGGTGCCAGCAGCAGCAGCGCTTCAGCGGCCGCCATTTTAAGCAGCCCCTCTCCGGACCCTTTCATGCGCCGCTCATTGTCCCTCCACCACCACCACCAGCCCCTGCCGCTCGCAAGACACAGGTAAGCAGCCACCGGGGCTCATCCGGTACTGTGGAGAATGGAGGGGAGAGTTGTGGGGGGTGGCTTACAGTCCAGTCCCCCACAATGTCGGAGGGACAGTGGACCAGCCCCCTGCTGAAAAGGTTTGCTGACCCCTGCTCAGGACTCTCCCCTCTCCTTAGAGAGTGATGATGCTTTTCGCTTGCCTGGAGGTGCACCCAGAAACCCCTGACTTTTGGATGGCTGAAGCTCAGCCAACCATACAAAGTTCGTCTCTGTTGCTCCGCCCATGTTTGCTGCTGGCTCCGCCCACCAACGGCATGTGAGCCGCAGTGCTACTCTCAGTCTGAAAAAGGTTCCCTACCCCTGACCATAGCTGTCAGCTTACAGATTTGAAAATAAGGGATCAGCGGCCAAAATAAGGGATTTTAGTCAACCAGCTCCTTTCCTTCCCCCCATAACAGTCAATCGAAGGTGCCTCCAAAACAAATCCAAAAGCCCCCCCCACGAGATCGCCGCCCGCCATTGTACTCAACCAGTTCCTTTCCTTTTCCCCCACCATGTGCCCCCGCTCCAGACAGACCTTTTCCTCAGCAAGGGTGACTGGGCCATCAATGACGCATCCATCCGATTCCGAGCACAGGTATGTTTAACTTATGAGCCCCTCCAAGCCAAAGGCAGAAAGCCCAGCCAGCAGCCAAACGAAGCCTTAGGCGGTGGTTCCCACAGCGCAGCAACGCGGCAAAGGGGATGCAGCAAGGAAAACCACTGTCACTTCTCTGCTGGCAAGCGCTGAGCAAAGGCGAGTCCCCAGGCAACACGGCCGGGCTCAAGACATGCAAGCTCCACCCCCCCCAGTCACTCTTAGACTCCTTATTGGGTGAGCAATGCAGCCAAGCAACACAGTTGGAGCCTCCCTCCTCCCTGGCCGGCAGGGAGGGAGGGAGAGGAGCTGCTTCCTTAGAAACCCGGGAAATTTAAGGGACATCATCAATAAGGGGCAGCAGCGGGACACGGCGCTGGGATAAGGGAGTTTCCCGTCGTATAAGGGATGGTTGACAGCTATGCCCCTGACATAAAGTAAAAAGACATGGTTCTGGGTTTTATTGCCCAGGCTAGAGGTTCCACATTTTTTTGTTTTTTTAAAAGGGGAGGGGAAGTTCTGTTGCACAAGCGGAAGTCCTGGCCCCGGAGAGACGGCTTCACAAGATGCACAAGCCGCCCATCCTGATCAGTCGGTGCCGTTTGCAGCATCTCACCTTGCAGAGCTGACGAGCCTGGCTCTGGACAATCTGCTCCATGTTTCCTCGCAGGCAGCGCTGGAAAGCTATGTGGGCCATTTTTCTCTGCAGACGCCAGGTCGGCGTATAGTTGCCCAAGGAGAGGTCCTTTCCTCCCAACGAAACAAGGTCTGCTGCAGGGCGAGAAGTAGGAGGGAGAGAAGGAATGCTTCCGGACTGCTGCTCTTTCCCGGGGGGTGGGGCAGAATGCAATCACACACCAGCAAATTGCGATGGAAACCGGAACAGAAACCGGAGTTCGTTCATTGGCCCCACTGCCAGAAGGGAAATCAATTAAGCCAGGATTTGCTGTTGTTGCTTACAGTCTGCAAATGATACAGAATTTATTTGTTTCCCCTCCTGATTTCCATTGCCTGTGCACTGAAATGATTGGGGTGGAACAATGTAATGTCAACGATGAACTGTATACATTGTTGGAATCTCCGCTCGGTCAAGCTGATAAAGTCTCATCTTCCTTCGGTCAAGCCTTCAAATTGCCTCCTGACGTATAACGACCTCAAGCCTTTGATGAGGCTCCAAGGCACATTCTATTCAGCAGAGTTCCCAGCACAGGGAAGAGATGAGAGGTTTGGGCTACATGCTATGCTTTATTTCTTACTACGCAGACAGCAAAGAAATATACATCCTCTGTCTACGAAAGCAGAGAGCAACTGAACAAAGGAAACAGGAAACCACTAACGTCACACCCCGTCTCCCTTCCCATGAGACTGGAAGGTCTCTGGAATGTAAACAGAGTCCTGTGACTCCAAGCAGCTGCTCAGTGAGAAACAGAAACTAACATACATGACATATTTTGGTTTTGGCAGAAGACAAGCTGCAGCAGAAGGGAAACAGGTCTACATGCAGCAAAGAACAAGACAGAATGGAATATGGATCCTGTTTTCACCCCTATTTGGAATCGGGCCCTGAGCTGCTTCTCCTGCTGCTGCTCCTCTCTCCCAGCTCCCTATTTTACAACTTCCTGAATATTAAAATGCTTTCATGCACCCAGGCAAAAATACGCAAGGAGGGTGGCAAAATAGTGCCAGAGAAAGGGGAGGAATTGCTCTGCCTGTTGGGAAAAAACAATTCAGGGAGAAGGAAGAACACATATTCAGAAATGGAGTCACTGCCATGGTAGGCATGAAAGAAAATTACCTCAGTGGTATTTGCTATGAAAAGTGTTTGATTGTGGGAGAATCAACATAATGTAACCACTATGTAGAACAAGGCCATTAGGGTCAACCTGAAGCCCACAGTTTACACAAAGCTTCCCAGTCAAAACGCAGTTTGATTGGCACTTCCTGTTTCCAAGTGAAGGCAGCCATTTTGATTTGCCACCGCTACTAGGCACCTAAAACTGGCTCCAGGAAGGTGCATGAGGGGGTACGGTAGAGGGATTTCCTTGCCAATGTTTGTCACGATTCTGCTTTCACATGGGAACAGGAAGTGAGGGCTTTGTGTTGCTCTAGTCCAGGCCTTCCTTGACTCTATGGTCAGGTTCAGATGTAACAATAAACTATGGCTTGCTGTTGCAAGCATGAGCCCAAATCTCTCCCTCTGCCCTTATCCATACAAGACAAGCTTGCAATTTTGAATAAACTGTAGTTTCTCATTATCTCCAACTGAGGAGACAAAGTTCTTTTCTGACTGTGATTAGTGAGCAAACTAGGCTAATGAACCAAGGATTGATCCGTGTTTGCTTAAGCAGTCATGGCTGGTTGTTATGTTTCAACCAGGGCTATGTGTATATCTTCCCATTCAACCAGGTTACAATTACCAACAAATCCATGAGGCCGTCCTGCAAAATCAGACCATTTCCGCAGCAGCGCCTCCCGAATCAGATCTGTGCTATTCAGAACCACCATGTCTAAGAAAAAGAAAAAGAAATTCAAAAGCTGCTTATATAATAATATTTTTTAAAAAAATTATTTTATACCCCACCCTTCCCATCCCAGTTTAAAAACCGGGCTCAGGGTGGCTAACAGCAAATATAAAACATTGATTAAAATGTGACTTAAAAACAGAATAAAACAGCATAAAATACAACATAAAATGCAGCATCAATATCAATAAAATTCAAAAATTCAGGGGTCATTTTTGGGGGGGACCCAGTTAGTAGACATCAAATGATCACCAGGGCTAACTGGCCAAGTTGGTCCTACTAGGGCCAGCAAGGAGACCAGGGAAGAATTTAAATGTGGGGTCCCAGAAAGGGTTTCTTCATAGAAGGGAAAAGGGGAGTGTGGGGAAGGTTTCTGCTTTCGTCTTGGTGTGGCAGTTGCAGACAAGGACCCGGGAGACCAGGGTTCAAGACCCCACTTGCCCATGAATATACATCAATATACAGTCTCTATCAGAAATTTCCATTTTTTATATACATTTTAAAGGGACCCCAGACATTTTAGATCATTCCTAATTCCATTTCAGATCATTTAGTAATACTTTTAAACTTTACATATGAAGAAACCAAGCGATTCGTTTCAGTAACTATCAGAAGTCTGGTTTTGGTTTTTCCCCTCCTGTGTAAACTTGACTCCCTGTTCCACTGGGCTGATAGGGCATAGGATGCCCTTATGTTTTTATTGCGTCATCAGATTTAACTCCGGGGAGACCCCTCCCGCTTTCTCTAGCGCAGACTGATTCTTGTTGGACTCCATTTCCCATCAGTCCCCACCTGAACAGCCAATGGACAGGGAGTGATGGGAGTGGGAGTCCTGTAACGTTTGGAGAGCAGCAGTTTTCCCGTCCCAGATCTAGCGCCTGATTCTCATTCCCAACCGGCAGAGCCATTGTAAAAACTAGGCTAGGCAAGTGGTAGATCAAAAAATCAAATCCCTGCCTTCTCAGCTGATAAAAGGATCCCAAGTTCGCCCAACTCGCCTGAAACCGCGGGAAGCCGCTGTTGAGGCAGAATGGACAGTTCCACCAAAGGTCAAAGCGAAACAGAACAAGGAATTATTACTTAATTTGCCACCAAGATCATTTAGCCTGTCAGAAGACGCATCTCTCACGCTATGCTAATGAGGCTAATATTTTATTTTAGTTTTAAAAAACAGCACCCATTTCCAAACAAACATGCAAGCGCAGGAATTATACCTGCTTAAACAGTGGCCGTGATTTTATTTGCCAGCACATGGGAAGGCTGAGATCTAAATAGGGAATTATTGGAGCAATTTGGGATCACTGAAATCAACAGCCGCGCTATGGAATGGAGAAGCGTACCCAGGCACCTTAAATAACTGCAGAGGGGCAGCTGGATTCTGAAGGGCATGTGGTTAAAAAAACAAGGAAGAGGGTTTTGTGACACATTAAAGGACTTTACACATCCATGACACCATAACCTTTTGTTGACTCAGACCCACTTCGTAAGATGCAGCTGTCTGTCATCAGATTCACCAGCCGAAGCAGACAGTCATCCAGGAAAATTTATGCTATAATAATTCAGTCCTTTATGGTGCCTCAAGGGTCTTTGTTATTTTGTGGTCTGGAGACGTAAAGGAGAACTAGGAATCTCAGACATGGGTATTGATTATACACCCTTAGATGGTTCAGTTTTCTTTACATTTTTTTTTTTAAAGGATGTATTTTTTGACTTTTTTATGTGACACTGAATTTTAAATAATTACTGTATATTTGTATATAGCCAATTCTAGGCTAATTCTTGGGCTCCATGATCACTGCAGATGGTGACAGCAGTCACGAAATTAAAAGACGCCTGCTCCTTGGGAGAAAGGCAATGGCAAACCTAGACAGCATCTTAAAAAGCAGAGACATCACCTTGCCAACAAAGGTCCGTATAGTTAAAGCTATGGTTTTCCCAGCAGTGATGTATGGAAGTGAGAGCCGGACCATAAAGAAGGCTGATCGACGGAGAATTGATGCTTTTGAATTCTGGTGCTGGAGGAGACTCTTGAGAGTCCCATGGACTGCAAGAAGATCTAACCTATGGATTCTGAAGGAAATCAGCCCTGAGTGCTCACTGGAAGGACAGATCGTGAAGCTGAGGCTCCAATACTTTGGCCACCTCATGAGAAGAGAAGACTCCCTGGAAAAGACCCTGATGTTGGGAAAGATGGAGGGCACAAGGAGAAGGGGAAGACAGAGGACGAGATGGTTGGACAGTGTTCTCAAAGCTACAAACATGAGTTTGACCAAACTGCGGGAGGTGGTGGAAGACAGGAGTGCCTGGCGTGCTCTGGTCCATGGGGTCACGAAGAGTCGGACAGGACTAAACGACTAAACAACAACAACAAGGCTAAGCAGCTTCGTTTATTTAATTACTGTTCAGGGTAATTAGGAAGCTGTGAACCAGAGGAGTGATCTAGAGTATCTCTTTTGTGTGCAGAAGATTCCAAGTTCAATCCCTGGCATTTTTAGACAGAGCTGAGAAGATTCCTTATCCGGAATCCCAGGACAGGCACTGCCAACCACTAAAGGGAAGTTTGAAATTTTGATATTTTATCACTTTATTATTATTATTATTATTATTATTATTATTATTATTCTGTTGGGAGCCACCCAGAGTAGCTGGGGAAACCCAGACAGATGAGCAGTGGTTTATGGGGGCTTGCTGTGTATATCAGGGAAATGGGGGAGGAATAACTAGCTTTTTCTGCTCAGAAAAAGGACCCTGAGGTAAACATTTATGGGTAGTATGCAACACTGGTATCACTTCAAGCAGAGCTTTGGAAATTAATAAAGTCTAATATTGGATAGTTCCTCATTTTTGTAGAATTTAATAATTGAAAAGCCACTTCTCTGTATTATTCAAAAGGTGGCATGCAAAACAAGAATGAAGAAGCCAAAATAATGCACTTCAAAAGACCCTGTTACACAGAACACTTATGCTTCTTCCATTCATTCTGTGATTTCCAGACATCTAAGAGGTGTCCCCCCGCCCCCGCCTTTTGTCCTGCCATTTTCCCCAGGAAAACCCACTGTTCACTGCTGAATTTTAACAAATGCCAATCAAGTTTTTATGTTTGTTCTAATTACTATTACTTTTTCTTTTTAAAAAATTAACACTTTAGTATTATTGTAATAATAATACTGTGTAATTTTGTGTGTAATTTTGTCATTTATGACCATGTATAAATGTATTGGCTATTTAATATATATATATCAAAGGCAACAGTGACAAGTAGAAAAAGAAACATGATCCTCTAAAAAGTTAAAATGCAGAAGCAAGAAAATAACCAAATACTAACAGAAAAATTATTGCATTTTTTTTAAAAAAAGAATTACTATTTTGAATCATTGCAATATCCTTTTGTGCACAGGATCTTCATTTGTGCATATAAATAAACACTTTGGCTAGTAAATTTTATAAAGAGAGAATTGACAACCGTAAAAGTGGGCAAACAAATGTGATATTCTAAAAAGTTAAAATGCAGAAGCAAGGCAATAACTGAAATACTAACAAACAAACGATTGTACAAACATATATTTTAAAAACTGCTATTTTAAGCAACTGTAATGTCCTTTTATGCGCAAAATCTTCATTTGTATATACAAATAAACATTTTAGCTGGTGAATTTTATAAAGAGAGAATTAGCAACCATAGAAGCGGGGAGGGGAGTCCTCTTCTAAAAGTGAAAATGCAGGCAAAAATACCCCCCCCCCAAAAAAAACACACCCCAAACTACAGTAAGAACCATTCACACTTCCTTTTGTCCTGTAATTGATAGGCAGAGGTCTGAGAGGTCTCACCACTTTCCCTGAGCAAACCCACTGTTTACCACTGAATCGGAACAAATGCCAATTTGCAGAAAACCCAGCCAAAGTTTGTTCTGATTCAGCAGTAAACAGCGGTGTGGGGGGGTGTTTTTCCCCTGGGACGAAAGGAAAACCTCTCAGACTCAGGGAACAAACAAACGTGGCCAAGTCCTAAGACAATAAAATGGCAAGACAATGTAAAGTTGTGACTAAGCTACCCAATGCCTTGGTGAACAAGTTTTTGCTCTGGTTTACCTTTGCTGCCAAGGCGAAGGCGGAAGATGGAGCCATATTGCCGAGCCAAGTCATGGAAATGGATGGGAAGGTCGGGGTGGAACAGGTGGAGGAGATTGCCAACGAAGGGCAAGGCCCGAGGCCCTGGCAGCCTCCCCGAGTTCTTCGGAAAGCTGAACCCCCCATGCCGCTTTGTCAACAAGGCTATAACCAGCAGGAGGAGAACGAGGAGCGCAGCAGTTAGCATTTTTAAATGGGTGCAGGGCCCCCCATCCTGGTGCATATATAGCCAGGAACATTCATGGCTGGAGGTGGGGCAGGCAGGGAGAGCAAAGCCAAGCACCTCCCAGAACAACACTCTCCACCCCCAGGCTTCAAACCCACCAAGGAGAAACTTCTGCTGTCCATGGGTGGCACAGATGCACAAGTAGCATCCTCCCTCTGTTTTTGGCCAAGGAGAAAACGCAGTCAAGTAGAGTGGTTGTGTAACTTAGTGGGAGTTGTGATGTACATAATTTTGGTCCTGTGCGCAGGGAATCGTAACTGTGTTTTCCCTGCAGGAATATTTTTTGTGGCCTTTTTAAAAGAGAAATGGGGACGGGGGTTGTTTTTTTTGGTTGCGGGTTGTTTAAAAGCATTTTGTAGCTTGATAAAATAAAACCGAATTCAAAGTGCTGGTTTTGACCTATAAAGCCTTAAATGGCTCAAGGACCTCCTCTCTCCATATGAACCTACCAGACCCTGAGATCATCTTCTGAGGCCCTCCTTCGTGTGCCTCCTCCTTGAGAGTTCAACTGGCGCCTTCATTATACACCTTTAGGCGCCAGGCAAAAACATTCCTTTTTAACCAGGCCCTTGGTTGATCCAATTTTTATCCTATGCCCTTTTAAAATGTGTTGTGTGTGTGTGTTTTTTTGGGGGGGGTATTGGGTTGCTGGGGTATTGGCCACCTCATGAGAAGAGAAGACTCCCTGGAAAAGACCCTGATGTTGGGAAAAGATGGAGGGCACAAGGAGAAGGGGACGACAGAGGACGAGATGGCTGGACTGTGTTCTCAAAGCTACCAGCATGAGTTTGACAAAGCTGCGGGAGGCAGTGGAAGACAGGAGTGCCTGGCGTGCTCTGGTCCAGGGGGTCACAAAGAGTCGGACACGACTAAACAACTAAACAACAACAACATTGGGTTGCTGTATTTATTTTGATTGTGTATTTTGTGGTTTTATATCTTGATTTTATTCTGTGAACTGCCCTGAGACCTGGTATTTAAATTCAAAATAAAATAAAACAGCAGCAGCAACAACAACAACAACAACTGGAGGTGGAGAACGACCCCAAAGCTTTGCACTGGGGTTGTAAATCCTGGAGAAAGGACATCGCTCAGCAGCAGAACAGCTGCTTTGCATGCAGAAGATCTCATTTTCAACCATCAGGGTTGAAACCATCACCATTTTCTCCAGGCAGGGTTGGACTCCCCGTCTGAAATCCTGGAGAGCTGATGCCAGTCAGTGAACTAGGTGGGCCCAGGGTCTGACTCCATATAAGGCTGCTTCCTATGCTTGCTCCTAACAAGTGCCACTCCAGATTGTGCACCATCACAGAATTGTAGAAGGGACCACGAGGACTGTTAAGTTGTGGGTTGACATAGCAGACGACACAGCGATTTCTCCAAAGCAGCTCTTTATTTGTAAGCTGGAACAGAACTGAACTGAAGGCCTCAGTCAGCCTGCTTATATAGAGCTCCAGTACCTTGTTCCTGTAACAACTTTCTAAAACTATCCAATCACTGAACGTCACTTTCGATCCTTCATTTGCATACAAACTATCCAATCACTGAACGTCACTTTTGATCCTTCATTTGCATAACTATCTACAGTATCCCCCTGCTGGCCCAGGGTGAGAACTTCAGTACATAACAAGGACCATCTAGTCCAACCTCCTGCCATGCAAGAATCTTTTGCCCAACATGGGGCTCAAACCGACAACCCTGAGATTGAGAGTCTCGGGCTTTACCAGCTGATCTGCCCACTACCCACACTCTCCTGGACTTCCCTTCTTATCTTTCCTGCCATATCAGCTCAATCTAATCAGATCTTCCTCGGTGCTGTACGTTCCCAAACTTGTACTGTACAGATTGACCAATCTGTTCTTGAGTTATCGTGATCAGATAAATGATGCAATTTCTCTTTCAGAACAACAACAACAAAAGCAGATAAAAATGATGAAGCGATTCATTATCTTCAGCACAGACAGCCATTTGTCAAAGAAAACAAATGCCTTTCTGGCATTTTGGGCACCTGGCAGTTTCGCAAGGGCCTCCAGGCATTGCCCTTGGCCAGGGGAACAGAGGGTTATCTCTTCAGAAACACCACTTATCGTTCTGATTCATGGCTCTAAGTATGGAAAATGCCAGGCAGGAGTGTGGCTTTTTCACACCCTGACGCTTGGTGTGGGGGCTTAATGTGGGAGTGGGGGACGGCACACTGACCTCAAAACATCTGTTATCTGTTAAAATACTTGTGGGGCATATGGGGTGTTAAGGGAGACACATCATTCTGGGGTAGTTTGCCCACCTTTGACCCCCACCCTGCACTCAGCTCTCTCACCTGTGGCTCCTAGAAGCTGTTAGCACGCAACAGTGGCCACACTCCGGGAAATGGCTTCGATTGGCCAGCTTAACCAAGTGAGGGCAGTTGATGGGTATTGTCATCTGGGCAGCCCATGACCTCCATGCCTGCTGCCCAGGCTTGAGCCCCAGGGAGGTCACTTTGGTGCTGATAACACAGTGGTTTGACTTCACCCCTGGAGGTACACTCCGTTCTCTCTCGAGATGAATTGGTATTGCCCTTCTTTGAGATTGGGATATAGACTGATCTTCTCCAATCCTCTGGCCGCTGCTGAGTTTTCCAAACTTGCTGGCATATTAAGTGTAGCACCTTAACAGCATCATCTTTTAAATCTTAAATAGTTCAGCTGGAATATCATCACTTCCACTGGCTTTGTTATTAGCAGTGCTTTCTAAGGCCCATTTGACTTCACTCTCCAGGATGTCTGGCTCAAGGTCAGCAACCACACTACCTGGGGTGTACGAGACATCCATATCTTTCTGGTATAATTCCTCTGTATTCTTGCCACCTCTTCTTGATGTCTTCTGCTTCTGTTAGGTCCTTACCACTTTTGTCCTTTATTATGGTAATCTTTGTACGAAATGTTCTTTTCGTATCTCCAATTTCCTTGAACAGCTCTCTGGTTTTTCCCATTCTATTGTTTTCCTCTATTTCTTTGCATTGCTTGTTTAAGAAGGCCTTCTTGTCTCTCCTTGCTATTTTTTGGAAATCTGTATTCAGTTTCCTGTATCCTTCACTATCTTCCTCGCATTTTGCTTGCCTTCTCTCCCCCACTATTTGTAAGGCCTCGTTGGACAGCCACTTTGCTTTCTTGCATTTCCTTTTCATTGGGATGGTTTTCGTTGCTGCCTCCTGTATAATGTTACGAGCCTCCACCCATAGTTCTTCAGGCACTCTGTCCACCAAATCTAAATCTTTAAAACTGTTCCTCATTTCCACTGTGTATTCATAAGGGGTTTGATTTAGATTGTATCTTGCCGGCCCAGTGGTTTTTCCTACTTTCTTCAGTTTAAGCTTGAATTTTGCTATAAGAAGATGATGATCTGAGCCACAGTCAGCTCCAGGTCTTGTTTTTGCTGACTGTATAGAGTTTCTCCATCTTTGGCTGCAGAGAATATAATCAATCTGATTTCGATGCTGCCCATCTGGTGATGTCCATGTGTAGAGTCGTCTCTTGTGTTGTTGGAAAAGAGTGTTTGTGATGACCAGCTTGTTCTCTTGGCAGAACTCTATTAGCCTTTGCCCTGCTTCGTTTTGATCTCCAAGGCCAAACTTGCCAGTTGTTCCTTTTATCTCTTGACTCCCTAGTTTAGCATTCCAGTCCAATATAATGAGAAGAATATCCTTCTTTAGTGTCATTTCTAGAAGGTGTTGTAAGTCTTCATAGAATTGGTCAATTTCTTTTTTCTTTTTTCTTCAAACTTTTACTTGCAGAACTCTTCAAATCAAAACAGAAACATCAAATGATACATCCAAAAATGTATCCATACAATATCTGGTGCTGTCCAGCGCAGGCTCAGCATCTTAGAAATAAAAGATAAGTCTAAAAGTTCAAACTGCCCCCCCCCAACAGCCTTCATTTCAGCCTCCATTGGCCTTAGGCTATGCAACTCTTGAAGAGCCATTATCACATCCTTTTGTTGTCACATTCTCTGTCATTCAGAGAAAGCCTAAAGCCACTACCCTTTCAAGATGACAGTTTTGACAGTTGGTCAAATTGGTCAACTGAGGAGCTCAGTCAGCCTGCTTATATAGAGCTCCAGAACAATGTAACTGTTGCAACTTTCTAAAACTATCCAGTCACTGAACGTCACTTTTGATCCTTCATTTGCATACAAACTATCCAATCACTGAACGTCACTTTCGATCCTTCATTTGCATAACTATCTACAGTATCCCCCTGCTGGCCCAGGGTGAGACTTCAGTACATAACACCCCTCCCCACTGAGATAAGGCGTTAGTTACAATCATAATGGTTTCCTTATATACAGCACTACACGTAATGGTTCAATTAGGCACAAAAGCATATCGGTTACATTTCACATGCTTAGACCAACAGTGATACATGTCCAACAACATAGTCCTTTAAATAAGTTGGGCGCTTGGAAACTCTGCCAGACCGCCAGGGACTGGTAGCAAAGTCCAGGGGGCCACACAATTCTTGCTGAGGCTTTGGTGAACTGTGGTCTGTTGTCAGAGACAAGGACATCAGGACACCCATGCGTCGCAAGAGGCCTCGCAGCACCTGGATGATGGTTTCGGTAGTGGTGGAGGGCATCAGGGCCACCTCCAGCCATTTGGAATAGGCGTCCACCACTACCATAAAGGTCCAGCTATGAAAGGGGCTGGCCAGATCAATGTGCACCCTTGACCAGGGTGTCTTGGGCGTCTCCCAGGTATGTCCCTTAGCTGCCGGTGGCTCAGGCCTCGATTCTTGGCACACTTGACAGGCGGAAACCCAGGCAGTGATGGCATCGTCCATGTTAGGCCACCAGACGTAACACCGAGCCAACCCCTTCATTTTGACGATTCCTGGGTGGCCAACGTGCAGAGCCTCCAGGACGCGTTGACAGAGTCTTTGGGGAATCACAACACGGTCTCCCCACAGCAGACAGCCGCGATGAGCCGAGAGTTCATGTTGTCTGGTTGTGAAGGGCTGGAACTCCTCCACACCCAGTTGAGCACACGGCTGATGGTGCGATCCTGGGCAGATGCGGAGCCCACAGTGGCAGCCGATACAGGCGCTGCCGGAAGATCCTCAATCAGGAGGAGTGATGAAGCAGTAGCCGGGTCTTCCACAAATGCTAGAAGAGGGCAACGGCTGAGGGCGTCGGCATGGCCCATCGATTTCCCCGGGCAATGGACGAGCCGGTAGTGGTAGGCAGCCAGGAAAACAGTCCATCGCAGCATGCCTGGCGAGAGGACCGGTGGAGTTGGTCGATCACCGGCGAGGAGGCCCAGGAGCGGCTTGTGGTTGGTGGTGAGGTCGAAAGTCCTGCCGTAGAGGTATTCATGGAACCTCTTCACTCCAGCCACAAGTGCCAGTGCCTCCTTGTCAAGCTGGCTGTAATTCCGTTCCGTTGGAGATAGCGTCCTGGAAAAGTAGGCAAGCGGTGCTTCTCTTCCGTCTGGAAAACGGTGACTAAGGACAGAGCCAATGCCAAAAGGTGAGGCGTCGCAGGCAAGGACCAGCGGCCTGGCTTCACTGTACTGTACCAGCACACTGTCCGATGAAAGGAGAGCCTTGACCGCGTTGAAGGCAGCCGT
Source organism: Podarcis erhardii (assembly GCF_964252035.2). Classification (NCBI taxonomy): domain Eukaryota; kingdom Metazoa; phylum Chordata; class Lepidosauria; order Squamata; family Lacertidae; genus Podarcis; species Podarcis erhardii. The sequence continues at coordinate 115,918,471 of NC_138498.1, read as the reverse complement.
CTCCCTATGACCCCAGGACCAAGGGGTCTTTGTGCTGAGGAGTCGGTGAAGAGGCTCAGCCACCGTGGCCTTGTGAGGCAGGAACATGTTACAAAAGTCCAGCAGTCCCAGGAACGCCTGCAACTCCGTCTTGTTCTTTGAGATGGGGGCCTGCTGGATAGCGCAGATCTTGGATGTGGTCGGGTGAAGGCCAGAGGCGTCAATAAGATAGTCCAGGAACTCCACCTGTGGAATGGTGATCTGGCACTTCTCCCTCTTTATCTTGAGCCCGGTCTCCTGGAACCTGGTCAGCACGGCACGGAGGCGCTCGAACAGCTGCTGGTGTGAGTCTGTGGACACCAAGACGTCATCAAAATACGGTACCATGCCCGGAAACCCTTGCAGGAGACGCTCCATAAGGCTTTGGAAGATGCCAGGAGCCACACTCACCCCAAACTGCAAACGGCGGCAACGGAATGCCCCTCGATGGGTGACGATCGTCTGGGCTTCAGCAGTGGCATCATCAACGGGCAGTTGTTGATAGGCTTGGGCAAGGTCCAGCTTAGCAAAGACCTTACCCTCACCCAAGGAATGCAGCAGGTGTTGAACAGGAACCGGGTAAGTGTGCTGCTGAAGTGCCTTGTTGATCGTGCACTTGTAGTCAGTGCAGATTCTCACCAACCCGTCTGGCTTGACAGGCGTGACAATGGGGGTTTCCCACTTGGCATGGTCAACCGGCTCCAAAACTCCTTGGGCGATCAGCTTGTCCAGTTGTTCGTCCACCTTAGCCTTGAGAGCAAAGGGAACCTGGCATGGCTTTAGCTTGATGGGGGCAACTTGTGGATCAAGGCTAAAGGAGATGGGCGTACCTGTATATTGCCCCAAAGTGCTGTCAAAAACCTCTGCAAAGTCTTTGACCAGACCCTCAGTCTCTGCGTTAGAGATGCAGTTGATGCCGGTAACTTCCAGGCCGAGGGCATCAAACCAGTCTAGCCCTAGGAGGCTTGGCCGCTGACCTTCGACCACCACCAGTCGGAGCAGGCCCGAAAAATCCTTGAAGGCGATCCGGAACCGGCCAACGCCTACCACGGAATGTTGTTTTCCTGGTAGTCTCTCAGGTGTACGCGGTGAGAGTTGAGTTGCCTTTTGGACACTCTGGGTACCAGTCTTTTGATGGTGCTCCAAGACACGATGGACAGGGCAGACCCGGTGTCGATCTCCATGTCACATGGAGCTCCTTCAATGAGCACCGTGACATTCAGCTTGTGTCGCGTAAGCGAGTCGGTTTGGCCAATTGTGGTTCCAGACGGGCAGCAGCAGTTGGTGAGAGCGAAACAGCTTTCCTTGGCGGACTGGAGTGAAGACTTGGACTTGCGAGTCGGTGAAGAGGGGGTGTCAGACGAAGCTGATCGGCAGACCTTAGCAATGTGGCCCCTTCTGCAACACGTCTGACAGATGGCGTCTCTGAATCGACACTTGGTACGGGAATGGTTGCCTCCACAGCCGGCACATTCTGGTTGGCCCTTGGACTTCTGTTGGAACTTCCTGCGCTCCCGTTTTGTCTGGTGCACGTCATCGTCTTCACTGAAGGATGCCTCATCACTGCTGGCCTCTTCATGATGCACTGGAACTGGCTTCCTAGCAAGACGCGGGCTGCTGGCCTTGCGGATCTCCTGGGCGGAGCGTTCAGCAGCTTCTGAGGCCACAGCCTCCTCAATGGCTTTCTGCAGCGTGAGGTCTGGCTTGGCGAGGAGACGCCGTTGCAGATGGATGTCCTGGACCCCGCAGACGATTTGATCCATCAGGGCATCGTCTAAGTCTTGGAACTTGCAGTGCATTGCAGCCTGTCGGAGGGCGGTGGTGTAGTTGTTGATTGACTCCACCTCTGCCTGGTTCCGGTGGTAGAACGCATGGCGGGCAGCAATCTTGGATGGCTTTGGTGCATAGTGGTTGCGGAGCTTCTCTTGGATCATGTCCCATAGTGTTGCCTGGACTGCTTCAGGCGCAACCAATGCTTGGGCCGTCTCAAACACCTCAGGCCCACAGAGGCTGAGGAATAGGCCCCGCTTCCGTTCCTTTGATACTGCTGTCAGCTTGTTGGCTTGGAGGTAGCAGTAAAACCAAGCGAGGTAGGAGTCCCATGATTCAGAGGCTGGCGCAAACGGCGGTAGAGGCACAAGTGAAGCCATGATTCCGATGCCGGCGTGAAGGGCGATGGATGGAACACAGTGCTCTAGCCAGAACAGTCAGCTCTGAATTGGTTCTGTTCAGTGATTTCGCTCAGTGATTTCGCTCAGTGATTCAGCTCAGTTCAGAGGGTGGCCGCATCTGGCTGTGCTCTGATGTCCATCGATCCCATCCTCATCGCCAGTGTTAAGTTGTGGGCGAACATATCAGACGACACAGCGATTCTTCCAAAGCAGCTCTTTCTTTGTAAGCTGGAACAGAACTGAACTGAGGAGCTCAGTCAGCCTGCTTATATAGAGCTCCAGAACAATGTAACTGTTGCAACTTTCTAAAACTATCCAATCACTGAACGTCACTTTCGATCCTTCATTTGCATAACTATCTACAGTATCCCCCTGCTGGCCCAGGGTGAGACTTCAGTACATAACACCGTCCATTTTAGTTCACTGATGCCCAGGATGTCAATATTTATTCTTGCCATCTCATTTTTGACCACATCTAACTTACCCAGGTTCATGGTTCTTACATTCCAGGTTCCTATGCAATATTTTTCTTTACAGCATTGGACTTTCCTTTCGCTTCCAGGCATATCCTCAACTGAGCGACCTTTCGGCTTTGGCCCAGCCGCTTCATCAGCTCTGAATCTACTTGTACTTGTCGTCTGCTCTTCCTCAGTAGCATATTGGACGCCCTCCGACTTGAGGGGATCATCTTCCAGCGTCATAACTTTTATATGCCTGCTGTCTTTGTCCATGGAGTTTTCTTGGCAGGGATACTGGAGTGGCTTGCCGGTTCCTGCTCCAGGTGGATCATGTTTGGTCAAAACTCTCCACTATGACCTGTCCATCTTGGGTGACCCTGCACGGCATAGTTCATAGCTTCTCTGAATTATCCAAGCCCCTTTGCCACGGCAAGGCAGTGATCCATGAAGGAAGATAATAAAAATGTGTTATTCAATGCTACCTCTTCACAGAGTATAAACATTGAAATAAATGAGCCTGTTAGCTGTGCATGTTATTTGCAGCAGGTCTACTCTGAGCAGGGCCAGGGATATCAGAGAATTTCAATGAGTGGAAGAGTGGCAGGCAAAAACTCCTACTGTGTACATATTATTATTAATAATAATTTTGTTATTTATATGCCACCTACCTGACTGGGTATCCCAGTTAGGAATAATTGCAACTGGACTATAACTTTGAACTCTGGCAATGCCCTTGCCCTTGGATGGACGTCAGAAAGGTGTGCGTTCAGAAACTTGTCTACTGTCCAAAGGTAAGCATTTGTTGCTCCTCCCACATTTGCCTCTGTTGGCATATGACCCTTGAAAGTTTGCTTATAAGGCAATGTGGCCCTCAGGTTCCCCAGACTTTGGCTGGTCCAGTAAGGCTCTCTTCCTGTTCTTACACCCTCCTCACCCCCCTACACACCCAGGGAGGACGGAAAAGGTGTACAAATGTTCAAACACGCTTTATTAAAACTTTGTCAGAAAACATCTTGCATTGTTTAAACAGAAAAAGAGGTTGACTCATTCCTCGTCTCTCCATCTGGGCTCTGCTGTCCTGGCATTCACTGTTTGATTTGGAAAAGGACCTGTGTGTATTTGCTCTGCAGGTTTCTGACAGGATTTTCCTGACAGAGGAAAGTGGAACAGTTACATGGACACCCACAACACACTTATCAGAGCAACAAAGGAAAAGGAAACTTGTGGGAAAAGAAGAACTGGAATCATGGAGAGGATGGTGGTGAAATTATGCCGAATCCTCACTCAGCTACATGGTTTGCTGTTGGCCAACTCACCGCGTCTCAGCCTACCTCACAGGGTTGTTGAGAGTCTTTCTGGATCTCACACTCATTGGTTAAATGAACAACATTTTTCTTTTTTAAAAAAAGTTATGTCTTTTAAAAAAATTGATTAAGTGATCTGCTTTTTAACATACCAATTAAAAAGACATTCTGTGGAGCAGATGACACTGCTCTTCCCAACAGATCCTGCAAAGAAGGCAGAAATTGAAAAAAATCAGATTCATTCCATTTAAAATAAGATGAGAAGAAAGGGACAGTTGGGAATATGTGAAACTTTCTAGAAATATTCATGGCCGCAGAAGCAAAAGAGGACGAGAGGACGAGAGAAAGATTCAGGCCAAAGTTCAAACCATCAGCAACTAACCAAAGATCATAAGACATTTCTATTTTATTTTATCATGAGGCTTTTCAAGGACAGGCTATAATTCTTTACAAAGCCTCTGTGTTGACCGATAAAGTCAACAGCACCACCATGTGGACAAATGATAACATTTCACTTCTCCAAAGTTGAGAGGTGGCAAAAGGAGGGGGAAAGATGAAACTGAAGTGGTCCATCATAATAACTGGCAATAATAATAATAATAATTTATTATTTGTACCCCGCCCATCTGGCTGGGTTTCCCCAGCCACTCTGGGCGGCTTCCATAAAAACCAGAAATACACTAAAATATCACAGATTAAAAACTTCCCTGAACAGGGCTGCCTTAAGATGTCTTCTGAATGTCAGGTAGTTATTTATCGCTTTGACATCTGATGGGAGGGCGTTCCACAAGGCGGGTGCTACTACCGAGAAGGCCCTCTGCCTGGTTCCCTGTAGCTTTGCTTCTCGTAATGAGGGAACCGCCAGAAGGCCCTCGGCGCTGGACCTCAGCGTCCGGGCAGAACGATGGGGGTGGAGACGCTCCTTCAGGTATACTGGGCCGAGGCCGTTTAGGGCTTTAAAGGTCAACACCAGCACTTTGAATTGTGCTCGGAAACGTACTGGGAGCCAATGTAGGTCTTTCAAGACCGGTGTTATGTGGTCTCGGCGGCTGCCCCCAGTCACCAGTCTAGCTGCCGCATTCTGGATTAGTTGTAGTTTCCGAGTCACCTTCAAAGGTAGCCCCACGTAGAGCGCATTGCAGTAGTCCAAGCGGGAGATAACTAGAGCATGCACCACTCTGGCGAGACAGTCCGTGGGCAGGTAGGGTCTCAGCCTGCGTACCAGGTGGAGTTGGTAGACAGCTGCCCTGGATACAGAATTGACCTGCGCCTCCATGGACAGCTGTGAGTCCAAAATGACTCCCAGGCTGCGCACCTGGTCCTTCAGGGGCACAGTTACCCCATTCAGGACCAGGGAGTCCTCCACACCAGCCCGCCCCCTGTCCCCCAAAAACAGTACTTCTGTCTTGTCAGGATTCAACCTCAATCCATTAGCCGCCATCCATCCTCCAACCGCCTCCAGGCACTCACACAGGACCTTCACCGCCTTCACTGGTTCTGATTTGAAAGAGAGGTAGAGTGGGTATCATCTGCATATTGATGGACACCCAGTCCAAACCCCCTGATGATCTCTCCCAGCGGCTTCATATAGATGTTAAAAAGCATGGGGGAGAGGACGGAACCCTGAGGCACCCCACAAGTGAGGGCCCAGGGGTCTGAACACTCATCCCCCACCACCACTTTCTGAACACGGCCCAGGAGGAAGGAGCGAAACCACTGTATAACAGTGCCCTCAGCTCCCAGCCCCTCTAGACGGTCCAGAAGGATGTTATGGTCGATTGTATCAAAGGCCGCTGAGAGATCCAGCAGAACTAGGAAACAACTCTCACCTTTGTCCCTAGCTTGCCGGAGATCATCAACCAGCGCGACCAAGGCAGTTTCAGTCCCATGATGAGGCCTGAATCCCGATTGGAAGGGATCCAAATGGTCCGCATCCTCCAGACGTGCCTGGAGTTGTTCAGCAACCACGCGCTCAATCACCTTGCCCAAGAATGGAAGATTTGAGACTGGGCGATAGTTGGCCATACTGGCCGGGTCTAAAGACGGTTTTTTAAGAAGCGGTTTGATGACCGCCTGTTATGTACTGAGTTGAATAGGATCCAAACTGCAGCAGTCTGATTGGTCCTAGAACAATAGGCTCCAAAAGGCAGCAGTCTGATTGGTCCTAGAACAATAGGATTCAGAATGCAGCAGTCTGATTGGTCCTAGAACAATGCAGCAGTATGATTGGTTAGCAGGAACCACCCAATCATGCTCCAGATAGAAGTGAATCCACAACCTGATTGGCCTACAGTAGAATCCTGGAATTAGCCAATCATGTGCAGCCCATTGTGTAAATAATGTATATAAAGCAGATACTTTGAGGGGACATTCATTCATTCCTCCTCACCACTATGAGCTGAATAAAGAGCATGAAATCACTTTGCGACTCTGAGTATATTTCACTGGCGACGAAGGTGGGATCCCGCTGAGCTGACTGCCACACACAGCACCGCAGCACCGCCACCTGCCGCACCGCTGCCTCGCACCGTGTATCCAGGCTTCAGCTCCGGGACACAAGGAACTCAGAATGGCAACTGACAGCAGCTTCTCGCCATTCAACCCAGCATCTGGAGACTGGGAAGCGTACGCCTCCCGTTTCACCTTCCTCCTAGAAGCCAAAGGGGTCACCGATGAAGAAGACGCCAAGAAGAGGGCAATATTCTTCAGCGTCTGCGGAGAGGAGACATTTGAAATCGCCCGGGCTCTCCTTGCGCCTGAAGACGTCGCTACTGTTCCATACAAAACAATAATGGAACAGCTGAAGGGGCACTTTTCGCCACAGCCCTCAGTGGTGGCTCGTCGAAATGCCTTCTACGCAAAGCGGCAAGCCCCTGGGGAAACCATAACTGGGTTTGTGACCTCTCTCCGCCAAGCTGCCCGGTTCTGCAACTTCTCAGAGCTGGAGAACATGCTTCGTGACCGCCTCGTCGGTGGCCTGAAGGATGAGAAGCTGCAACGACGCCTCTACGCTAAGAAGAACCTAACGTTCCAGGTCGCTCTGGAGGAGGCCCTGGCAACGGAAGCTGCTGAGAGGTCGACGCAAGAGGCACGGCTGAGCCAGCCGTCCCAACCGAGGGTCCACCACGAAGACCTCACCAACGACTCGGGATCCGACAGGGAGGAGGTGCACCGAGTACAGCAGCGCACTCAAGCAGCCCACATACCACAGCTGCCTCGACGAGAAGGAGGGAACTGCGCAAGCTGTGGAGAAAGTCACGAGAGGAGGACCTGCCGTTTCCGCAACGCAGAGTGCAGGCAGTGCAGAAAATTGGGACACATCGCCCGGGTGTGTCGGGCTCGGCCCACCCGAAGCCAGGCATCAGATGACCAATCCAAGAGCCCCAGGTCCCGGGGCCCAACGCACCAAGGCAACTCGACGGAGCTCACAGACTTCCAGGTATACCAGTTGCCCCACCCCAACGTAGAGAAAATTTATGTAGAGGTACAGATAGAGGGGGCCCCATGCCGCATGGAGCTTGACACGGGTTCAACTCTATCCATAATCTCGGCAAGGACCTTAAGGAAACTGTGTCCTACTGGGGGTCCCAAACTCAGGCCGGCCCCATTCACCCTCCGGGACTTCCAGAAACGTAAGGTCCCCACAATGGGGGTGGGGACCTTCAGGGTGCAATACCGAGGGCGGACGCGGCAACTGGACTTGCTTGTGGTCAAGGGCCCCTACATTAGCTTACTGGGGTTGGCATGGTTTGGACCACTGGGACTAGCCATCACCGGGGTGAACCACATGAGCTTACAAGTGGACGTGGACGCCATATGCAAGGAGTTTCCGGGGGTTTTCGATGGGAAATTGGGACAGTATACGGGCCCCCCCATTGCTCTACAGCTTGACCCCGCAGTACGACCAGTCAGGCTCAAGGCCCGCCGGGTCCCATTCGCCCTGAAACCCCGTATAGACGAGGAATTGGACCGACTCGTGGAGCAAGGAGTGCTGGAGCCGGTGCCTAATGCCCCCTGGGAAACCCCAATCGTCACACCCGTCAAGCCTAATGGTTCGGTCCGCATCTGCGCAGACTACAAATGTACCATAAACAAGGCCCTCATGGCCCATGCATACCCAGTGCCAGTGGTCAGCCATGTCCTTGCCACCCTGGCTGGGTCGAAAATTTTTGGCAAGCTGGACTTGGCCCAAGCATATCAACAGCTGCCAGTAGATGAGGCCACAGCAGAGGCACAGACGATTGTGACGCACAGAGGAGCGTTCAGGGTAAAGCGGCTGCAATTCGGGGTCAGCGTGGCACCAGGCATATTCCAGAATCTAATGGACTCTCTCCTTAAAGGGATTCCTGGTGTCACCCCCTTCTTTGATGATGTGTTGATTGCCGGGCCCACACCAGAGGAGTTTGAGGACCGCCTCCGCACTGTTCTGCACCGTTTCCAGATGGCGGGTCTCAAGGTGAAGCGGGAAAAATGTCTACTAGGAGTGCCTCAAGTGGACTTTCTGGGATTTAGGGTGGATGCAGAAGGGGTTCACCCGACTGGGGACAAGGTACGGGCCATTTGTGATGCCCCAGCGCCCAAGAACAAGACTGAACTTCAGGCCTTCTTGGGATTATTGAACTTTTACCATTCCTTCCTTCCCCACAAGGCGGCGGTAGCGGAGCCCCTACACAGACTCCTGGACAAGCGGGCCCCTTGGGTGTGGGGCCAGCGCCAGGAGGCCGCATTCCAGGCAGTCAAGGACTTGCTTGTCTCAAACTCGGTCTTGGCACACTTCGACGAGAGGCTGCCGGTGGTGCTAGCATGCGACGCCTCGCCCTATGGCATCGGCGCTGTCCTGGGACACCAACTCCCGGATGGAAGAGAGGTACCGGTAGCATACTTTTCCCAGACACTCAACGAAACCGAGCGGAACTACTCGCAAATCGACAAGGAGGGTCTGGCAATCGTGAAGGGAGTAAAAAAATTCCATGATTTCTTGTACGGGCGGCCCTTCACCGTGGTGACTGACCACAAGCCGTTGCTTGGCTTGTTTGCCCCCGAAAAGCAGACCCCCCAAGTGCTGTCTCCTCGCGTCCTCAGGTGGTCAATTTTCCTTGCCAGCTACCAGTATGCACTGATTCACCGCCCTGGAAAGGCGATGGGCCATGCAGACGCCCTCAGCAGGCTACCACTACCGGAAACAGGCCCCGACCCAGCACCTGCACAAGAGGTTATGAGCCTGGAGCTGCTTCCTGACCGCCCCATTCAGGCACAAGAAGTTGCACACCATTCCAAGAAAGATAGGGTCATCTCCCGGGTCCTGGACTGGGTGTGGAGGGGATGGCCCAGCCGCAGCCCCGGGCCAGAATTCGCCGGCTACACAACCCGCAAACATGAACTGTCAGCCCACAAGGGGTGCCTGTTACGGGGAAGCAGGGTCGTTGTTCCCCAGCCCCTCCGCAAAAGGGTCCTCACAGCCCTACACGAGACACACCCAGGGGTAGTAAGAATGAAGGCCCTTGCCAGGAGTTATGTGTGGTGGCCGGGGATCGACGGAGAGATAGGGGCCTGGGTCAAACACTGCCAGGCCTGCCAGGAATCCCGCCCAGATCCCCCAAGGGCCCCAGTCCAGTCCTGGGAGTCCGCCCGAGCACCATGGTCACGCCTGCATGTGGACTTCGCTGGCCCCTTTCAGGGGAAAACATTCTTCATAGTGGTGGACTCCTACACCAAATGGCTGGAAGTCGCACTGGTACCGTCCACTTCTACGTCCGCAGCCATCCGGGTACTACGCAGGCTGTTTGCAACCCACGGGCTCCCTGACACTCTCGTCTCAGACAACGGGACTGCATTTACATCAGGAGAATTTCAAACCTTCACAGTGCAGAACGCCATCCGCCACATCCGTTCGGCGCCATTCCACCCTGCCACCAATGGCCAAGCAGAACGCATGGTGCGGACCACCAAGGACACCCTTCGCCGCATGACGCAAGGGGATTGGGAGTACCGCCTTGCCACATTCCTTCTAGCACAGCACAGCACCCCCAGCTCAACGACTGGCCGGAGCCCCGCTGAACTACTAATGGGTCGGCGCCTTGCAATCAGATTGGACCGCCTTCACCCCGATAGAGCTCAGGATGAGGTAGTGGTGGGGGAAGGCAGGAACCCCCGGACCTTCGAGGCCCAGGACCCAGTGTACGCAAAGAATTTTGGGGCAGGCCCTGCATGGGTACCTGCCACAGTCACCAGGGTCACGGGCCCCGTGTCGTACGAGGTGCTAACAGATGGGGGGCAATGCTGGCGCCGCCACTGCGACCAGATACGGCGACGATTCCCGGGAGAAAACCAGGAGGAGGAGGACAGGTCAGAGGAGTCCCAAGGGAACAGTGGGGCAGTGAGGCCCATAGAGCAGCAGGGGCAAGCAGGAGAGGCAGAATCAGTAAATACAGAGAGGACCCGCGAGGCCGAAAGGACACCGGAACCAGAACCACGACTGAGCGAGCCGGTTGCGCCAGACCAAACAGCCCCATCCTTGGAACACGAGCCAGAACCTGAACCCCGGACCAGGGAATACCCCAGGCCGCAACGCACACGTAGGCCACCGGCGTACCTTGAGGACTATGAATGCGACCTTCCGGGCAGGACTGGAACTTAGAGGGGAGGGGTGTTATGTACTGAGTTGAATAGGATCCAAACTGCAGCAGTCTGATTGGTCCTAGAACAATAGGCTCCAAAAGGCAGCAGTCTGATTGGTCCTAGAACAATAGGATTCAGAATGCAGCAGTCTGATTGGTCCTAGAACAATGCAGCAGTATGATTGGTTAGCAGGAACCACCCAATCATGCTCCAGATAGAAGTGAATCCACAACCTGATTGGCCTACAGTAGAATCCTGGAATTAGCCAATCATGTGCAGCCCATTGTGTAAATAATGTATATAAAGCAGATACTTTGAGGGGACATTCATTCATTCCTCCTCACCACTATGAGCTGAATAAAGAGCATGAAATCACTTTGCGACTCTGAGTATATTTCACCGCCTCTTTCAGCGGATCTGGGAATGCTCCCTCACAGAGGCATTCACCACCCCGCAGAGCCCATCGCCCAGCCCTTCCCGGCTTGCTTTTATTAGCCAGGATGGGCAAGGATCCAGGAGACAGGTGGTTGGTTTCACGCGTCCAAGCAGCCTGTCCACATCCTCGGGGGTAATGGATTGAAATCGGTTCCATGCAACTTGACCAGACAGAGCTCTAGCACTCTCCCGCCCCAGCCCTGCTCCCACGGTGGTGTCTAGCTCCTTCCGAATATGAGTGATTTTATCTGCAAAAAACTTTGCAAAATCGTTGCAGGAGATCTTGGGGTCTTTACAAAGCCCCGGTGGTAAAGGTGGTTCCGGCAAGAAGTGTTTCCACTGAGAAAGCAATTCATTATGAGAAAAGTCAGAATTCTTTGTTGTTGTGTAGTCGTTTAGTCGTGTCCGACTCTTTGTGACCTCATGGACCAGATGACGCCAGGCACTTCTGTCTTCCACTGCCTCCCGCAGTTTGGTCAAACTCATGCTGGTAGCTTTGAGAACACTGTCCAACCATCTCGTCCTCTGCCGTCCCCTTCTCCTTGTGCCCTCCATCTTTCCCAACATCAGGGTCTTTTCCAGGGAGTCTTCTCTTCTCATGAGGTGGCCAAAGTGCTGGAGCCTCAGCTTCAGGATCTGTCCTTCCCATGAGCACTCAGGGCTGATTTCCTTCAGAATGGAGAGGTTTGATCTTCTTGCAGTCCATGGGACTCTCTAGAGCAGTGTTTCCCAACCTTTTTTGGGCAAAGGCACACTTGTTTCATGAAAAAAATCTCGAGGCACACCACCATTAGAAAATGTTTAAAAAATTAACTCTGTGCCTATATTGACTATATATAAAGTAACTCTCTTTAATAGGCATCAAATAAACACAAAGAAAGTACCGGTATTTTATAATTACTTTATTATGAAATAGTAAGTACCGTATTTTTAGGACGCTCCGTCCCATAGGACGCACCTACTTTTTTGGGGGGGGGGGAAATAAAGGGGAAAAAAATTTCCTTTATTTCCCCCCCAAAACCAGGTCGGGGAACAGTGGGATGGCGGTGCTGCGCCTCCCCACTGTCCCCCGAGCTTGTGGGGCTGGCCCATGTCTGCCTGGCGTGAGGGGCGCTCTGCTTCAGGGCGCCCCGCGCATCGGGCGGGGGGGCGCAAGGCTTGCCAACACAGCTCGGAGCACGGGGCGTCCTCTGAAGGGCGCCCCGTGCTCTGCGCCGCCCGCAAGCCTTGCGCTCCTGGGGGGAGATCCCCCGGGTGCGCAAGGCTGGCCAACACCAGCGTGGAGCACGGGCGTCCTCCGAAGGAACGCCGCCATCCCGCTGTCCCGGCGGGGGGGAGAAGCCTGCTCCTCCCCGTCGCCAGCCCCGCAAACTCGGGAGACAGCGGGAGAGGCGTAGCGCGCCCACCCGCTGTCTCCCGACATGGTTTGGAGGCTGGCGGAGGGCTTCCTCCTCCCCCAGCCCCGCAAGCTCCCAGAGCTCTGGGTCCCGTTCTGGGGGAGGGGGAAGCTCGGGCTTCCCCCGCCCCAGCCCCGCGTCTCCAGCCGGGAGACGGTCGCGCTTTAGCCCCGTGCGTGCTCTCCCAGCTGGAGAGGTGACGCGCGCCTATGGAGGCTCCTGCCATAGGCGCGCGTCACCTCTCCAGCGGGGAGAGGGTCGCGGGGGGCTGCTTTAGCCCCCTGCGTGCTCTCCCAGCTGGAGAGGTGACGTGCGCCTATGGAGGCTCCTGCCATAGGCGCGCGTCACCTCTCCAGCCGGGAGAGGGTCGCGGGGGGCTGCTTTAGCCCCGTGCGTGCTCTCCCAGCTGGAGAGGTGACGCGCGCCTATGGCAGGAGCCTCCATAGGCGCGCGTCACCTCTCCAGCTGGGAGAGCACGCACGGGGCTAAAGCAGCCCGACTCGCCCGCCTCCCACCCACGGCACACCCGGCAACCTCTCGCGGCACACTAGTGTGCCGCGGAACACCGGTTGGGAAACACTGCTCTAGAGTCTCCTCCAGCACCAGAATTCAAAAGCATCAATTCTTCAGCGATCAGCCTTCTTTATGGTCCAGCTTTCACTTCCATACATCACTACTGGGAAAACCATAGCTTTAACTATACCAACCTTTGTTGGCAAGGTGATGTCTCTGCTTTTTAAGATGCTGTCTAGGTTTGTCAAAGTGCAAGTAGATAAATAGGTACCGCTCTAGCAGGAAGGTAAACAGCGTTTCCGTGCGCTGCTCTGGTTCGCCAGAAGCGGCTTAGTCATGCTGGCCACATGACCCGGAAGCTGTACGCCGGCTCCCTCGGCCAATAAAGCGAGATGAGTGCCGCAACCCCAGAGTCGGTCACAACTGGACCTAATGGTCAGGGATCCCTTTACCTTTTAACAGCCAGACACCCAAGTTTGAGAGACACTACTCTAACCACTACACCACCATGAGCTCCCCAGTAGCTGGTCACGGTGATGGGCAGAGAGTCCCCTTGACTAGGACCTCAGAAAGCCACCGGGAGCTGATATGAGTCGAAACCAGCTGCTGATTACTCCCAGACCCATTCCGATCAAGATTATCTGGCTGCTGCCCCAAGAGTGCATAAACATGGAAGCCAACCCCACTGAAAGCACAAATGCATCACTAGCCGTATGATCCTTCTCTAACTCTCACCCCCCCCCCCAAAAAAATCCACTTTTTAGGCTTGTTCCAAATGAAGCCGAGGCTTCTGCCAACAGCAACAAATCCCTTTAATCAAGGTCCAGCAGATATTTCAACAACTGCCAAGGCTGAGGTCAGATCTCTGACCTCTATCCCCATCTATCTAGCCTTGCTTGAAAGGGTCAACTCCACCGCCACACTGTCCAGGATTTCGTAATCCGTGCAAGTTCCGTGTTCCCAAAATGTTTTATTTTCATGTATGGATTGGTAAATCTTTACACCTGAGAGGTACAGTTCAGCTGATTTTCAGCTCCCTGTCTCACACCATTTCCAGGAAAGTGGCATGGTTCCCTCACCCCCCGGGTTTGCTTTAAAAAAAAAGCAGAGTTGAACCAAATACCACATTTTTTAAAAAAGGCATGGGAAGGCAAGGGAGTATGGGGGGAGAGAGAGGAGAGAATGGGCACCTACTAGGATATATTGAAATCTTGCTATACTTCCAGTTATAGATAGGTAGCCGTGTTGGTCTGCCATAGTCAAAACAAAATAAAAAAATTCCTTCCAGTAGCACCTTAAAGACCAACTAAGTTAGTTCTAGGTATGAGCTTTCGTGTGCATGCACACGAAGAAGTGTGCATGCACACGAAAGCTCATACCTAGAACTAACTTAGTTGGTCTTTAAGGTGCTACTGGAAGGAATTTTTTTATTTTGTTCTTGCTATACTGTTAGGCTTTGTAATCCTGCCAAGCCACACAACTTGAGTCACAAAAAGGGATTTGGGAGAGATGGAGCCAAATGGACTTCTCCCCAAAGGCACTATTCATCCTTGGTGATGTAGAGCAGGGATGGGGAAACATATGTGGCCCTCCAGGTCTCTCAATCTGGCCCCCTGAACTCTCCTCAGGCCACGCTTTGTGCTCTTCTTGGGTGCTCTTGCCTGGCTGGGATTTGGCCTTGAACTCCGATAACGCCTCTTTCTTGCCTGGATACAGAGGGGTGTGTGAGCATGTATACAAACTACCCTTGTTTGATATCCACATGTCTCAAGAGACAATGGAGTGCGCATCCAGGGGTCAGTGGCGTACCAAGGTGTGTGTGGTGGGTTCGGCCTGCCCCGGGTGCCATCCTGACGGGGGTGACATTTGCCGCGCCGCCCGCACTGAGCTGGAGGAGGCAGGCCGGGGGGAGGACGAGCACAGCTCTCCCCACTTCCCCCGAGGCTCGGGGTATGCTTGGGAGTGGTGGGGAGTGCCATAAGCTTCTCAATATTGAATATGCATGATTGCTGCGAAGCAGAACCAGGGAAAAACAGAAGCCGTAACCTTGAATTATCTTGATTCCTGCAAGGGGGCGGGGAGGAGGGGGCAGGAGTTTATTTTGATTGATGCATCTGATCAATGCAATATGCACAGTTAATATTTAGCTCACATGGCTTGCTTCATGCCGATCTACACATGTGACCCTCCGTGATTTTCTCAGACCTGCCTTCTCACCTATAGGGTTTTAAAGCTTTGCTAATATTATTGCATTTATTGCTTTTGCTGACAGACACTCAAAGTAGCCTGCTGGTTAATAGTTCCAGGATGCTGTGTGCTTGACCACACTTCCACCCCCCAAAGCAGTTGTGTAATTAAAAGAAGAAGAAAAGAAAAGCAATTCTGTGGCTAACTGACCAATTCCTTTAAATAGGGTCAATTAACGAAGTTCACACTTTTGACAACCAGTCTGTTGCTTTTGCAGAAAAATATTCCTAGACATAAGACTTTTTTAAAAAAATTAAGCCCTTTCAGTCTCCGATTACAAGGCTAAGCACAGCAAACTGTACATTCACCCCCCCCCCTCTCCCCAAGGCTGGTGACAAAGTTTATAAAACCGTGCTTTTGTGCACAGTTTTCATGGTGTGTTGGCATTTGTTTTATGTTATTTTTAATGACCAAGTATTTATACAGATTCTCAGAATGGCCTTCAAGTAATTCAAATTGTGCACAAAAAATGGGGATATATATGTATGTGTGTGCGCGCGCATGCGCTTGCATGCACTTTCAGTGATACAGGTGAAATGTCTTCTGAAGAAAATGTTGCAGTAATTTTGGGAATGAAATTTTTCACCAACCTTCGCAGAAATTCTCAGGATGGGACTACCACATTAAAATGATCTCATCCGTGTAACATAAAATGAATGTGCCTCATTTACTCTGTCAAGGCTGCAGTGGGGATTTAGCTTCACTTAACAACATAACACTTAACAACTCAATGAAGCCACTCTTGGGTTATTTACTTCTGTGTGCTTGTGTACCTGTGTCTCCCTTGTATCTATTAGGGACCATTCTCTTGCCTCTCCTTTGATATCTATGCTACTGATTACTTCTGCCGTTTTAATTTTAGAGAAAGTGCTTAATTTAAAAATTATCTGTACTATAAAATAACAGTGGTAACAATACATTGAAGGCAAGTAAATATTTTGGGGAGGGTGGTCCTAGAGCCCTAGCGCCACCATCCCAAAGAGGATACAGTGGTACCTCGGGTTAAGTACTTAATTCGTTCCGGAGGTCCGTTCTTAACCTGAAACTGTTCTTAACCTGAAGCACCACTTTAGCTAATGGGGCCTCCTGCTGCTGCTGCACCGCCGGAGCACGATTTCTGTTCTCATCCTGAAGCAAAGTTCTTAACCCGAGGCACTTTTTCTTTTTTTTATATAAATAATTTTTATTAATTTTCCAACATACATTTATAATATCCAATCTAAATTTATCACATATTTTCTCTTTTGGACTTCCTTAAGCCTCTCTAACAATCATCCATTATTCAATTTTTTAATTACACATTTCCTAATTTTTATATTGCATTTTATATACCTTCACCCTCTTATTTTTCTTCAACACAATATTCCTCAAACATTCACAGAGCTTCTTGAAATCCCACTAGCGTTGTTTGCTCATCACATATACATTTCAAATAATCTAAAGATTTTCCCCAATCTTCGATGAACTTTTGGTCTCGTAGATATCTGATCTTCCCCATTAGTTTATCTAGTTCTGCATAGTCCATCAGTTTCATTCTCCATTCTTCTAACATCAGTAGTTGTTCCTGTTTCCATTTTTGGGCCAGTAGTATTCTCGCTGCAGTTACTGCGTATTGGAAAAGTTTACAGTCCTTTCTATTTATCTCATTTCCTACTATTCCTAAAAGAAAAGCCTCTGGTTTCTTAACAAATGTATATTTCAACATCTTTTTCAACTCATGTATCAATTCCCAGAAACCCTTCACCTTCTTGCAATCCCACCACATATGGTAAAATGTTCCCTCTTTTTCTTTACATTTCTAACACTTATTACATGTTTTATACATTTTTCCCAATTTTACGGGTGTAATATACCATCTATAAACCATTTTCATAACATTTTCCTTTAACGCAGTGCATGCCGTAAATTTTATATTTTCATTCCATAATTTTATCCAGTCATTGAATTGTATATTATGACCCAAATCTCTGGCCCAGTGTATCATAACCGATTTAACTTCCTCGTCTTTTGTATACCATTCCAGCAACATTTTATACATTTTAGATAAAATTTTGTACTCATTATTTATTATTTCCATTTGATATTTTGATTCTTTTTCATCAAAACCTCTTTCTTTAAAATCCTTTTTAAACATTTCATTAACCTGATAATAATGCAACCAATCATATACATGCTCCTTCACTTCTTCATAAGGTTTCATTTTCCATTCTCCTCCTTCTTTTACTATCAATTCTTTATATGTAATCCAGTTCCCCCTCATATTGACTTTCTTAAGACTCATAACTTCTAACGGAGATAGCAAGTGGGGAATTCTTGGTTCTAATAAACTTTTATACCTCTCCCATATTTCTATGAGAGATGTTGTAAGATGTGATTTTCGAAACCTTTATGGATTTTTTTATTCTCACACCATAAATATGCGTGCCAGCCAAATCTGTTATCAAAACCTTCTAAATCTAGCAAATCAGTATTTTTTTAACTTTATCCATTCCTTCAACCAACAGAGGCATGAAGTTTCATAATATAATTTCAAGTCTGGCAGGGCGAAGCCTCCTCTTTCTTTCGCATCCGTTAATAACTTAAACTGAATTCTTGGCTTCTTACCCTGCCAGATATATCTTGAAATTGCTCTTTGCCATTCTTTAAAGATCACTGTCCCCTTGATTATTGGAATTGTCTGAAACAAAAACAACATCTTTGGCAGCATGCTCATCTTAATCGTTGAAATTCTCCCCCAAAAAGATAACTTCATTCGACCCCACACCTCTAGATCTTTCTTTATTCCCTTCCACACTGGCTCATAGTTATTCTGAAACAAATCAATATTCTTGGGGGTTAACCAGATTCCCAAATATTTAACTTTTTTCACCACTTTTTGTTGTTACATTGTTTCTATCATATCTTGCTCCATGTTTTTTGTAAGTATTTTGGTTTTTTTTCTTATTTAATATAAACCCTGCCACTTGACCAAATTGTTCAACTTCTTCCAAAACTACTTTTGCACTTTCCAGTGGTTCTTTACTGTTATTACCAGATCATCAGCAAAGGCTTTTACTTTATACTCATTCCGGCCTACTGACACACCTTTTATTGCTTCATTTCTCCTTATTGAATTTAAGAAAATTTCCAGAACCATTATGAATAACAATGGTGAGAGAGGGCATTCTTGTCTCGTACCTTTTGATATTTTTAATTCTTCCGTAGTCATGTTGTTTACAATAAGCTTTGCTCTTGGTTCAGTATATATCGCTTTTATTCCATTAAAGAATTATTTCCCCACTTCCATATATTCTAATTTTTTAAACATAAAGTCCCAAGAAATATTATCAAAGGCCTTTTCTGCATCCACAAATATTAACACAGCTTGTTTCTCATTCCTGGCTGTCAGATATTCTAACAAATTAATTATATTCCTTATATTATCTTTCATCTGTCTGCCAGGAAGGAAACCCGCCTGGTCTTTATGAATAATTTCTTGTAGTATCTTTTTCAACCTCTTCGCTAAGATACTTGCAAAAATTTTGTAGTCTGTATTTAGCAATGAGATAGGCCTGTAATTTTTAACGAGTCAAATCAGAGTCTTGTTTTGGTATTAGTGTAATAAAAGCTTCTTTCCACGTCTCCGGCATTTTTCTATCCTGAAGAATATTATTCATGACTTCTCTCAGCAGTGTAGACAGGATGTATCTCATTTCTTTATAATAACTTGCTGTAAATCCATCTGGTCCTGGAGCTTTCCCTTTTTCCAACTCTTTTATGGCTTCTTTAATCTCTTCCATTTCTGTAGGGGTGTTCAGCCTTTCTTTCTTTTCTGTCGGGATCTTCTGCACCTTTTTTTCTTTTAAAAATCTTTCTATTTTTCTCATGTTATTTTAAATAGTGCAAGGCACTATTTCTGGGTGAGCGGAGTCTATAACCTGAAGCGTATGTAACCTGAAGCGTATGTAACCCGAGGTACCACTGTAAAATAAATTCCAAGACTTTGGTACACTTTTGTCCTCCCCGCCCCCAAAAAGTCTTTCTATCTGAGCTGGCTCCCTGCCTGTTACTGTACATTGTGAACAGGGAAACCTGCACGTGGGGTTCCTCTCTGTGGGGGGTACCTCTCTGTGTAAAGTCTTCGAACTGCGCCTGCTCATGCCTGACAAATCTGCCCCATTGTCTTTCCCTGGTCAAAATTTATCTTTTCCCCCACCTCCAGTCTCAGTTGTTGTGTGTCCTCGCAGAAAAAAAAACAGAAGACGGCTGGCCATCAGTCAGGGATTGAGATTCCTGCGTTGCCCCAGGGGTTTGGCTAGATGACCCTCAGGGGTCCCTTCCAACTCTACAGTTCTCTGGTGCAGGTTTGTGCAGATTTTTAGGTACAAGTTGGATGCAAGGGGTGCATAGGATTGCAGTCCATCTTATGCACCATCGGCTTCGGAATAAGTCCTACGGATCATGATGAGCCTCGCAGGCGAATAGACTGCTGCTGTGCAGTCCTGCTTTTTAAATAAATGTTCCTTTTCAGATAATACAGAGCATGGTGAAATCACAGTAAATAAAATCTACCCTTCAGTAGTTTCAAGCACTACTACAGGTTCCACATAATATCTGCACTGCATTGTTTACTGTGGCAGCACCTGCACTTTGGAACTCCCCGCCTATTGCAATAAAGCACATACATTTGCTAGACTCTTTTCAAGCACCTGCTTAAAGCATTCTAGTTTAAGCAAGCATACCCAGGGACACGGGTGGCGCTGTGGGTTAACCACAGAGCCTAGGGCTTGCCAAAAAGCACGTCAAAGTGCAAGTAGATAAATAGGTACTGCTCCGGCGGGAAGGTAAACGGTGTTTCTGTGCGCTGCTCTGGTTCACCAGAAGCGGCTTGGTCATGCTGGGCACATGACCCGGAAGCTGTACACCGGCTCCCTCGGCCAATAAAGCGAGATGAGCACCGCAACCCCAGATTCGGCCACAATGGTCAGGGGTCCCTTAGCCAGATACTTAGGAAGTGGAAGTAATTTTAATCTGTTTTAATATTTTAGCTTTTGTATGTTTTAAAGCAGGGTTGTAATTTTTTTCTTGATTTTACTGCTGTGGTGTTCTTTTTGTTTGTTTTGGGAAACCCCTCTGCAGGTTTTTTAAAATAAATTTTATTCAATTAATAAATATAAACAAAATAACACAAGCCAAAACACAATCCATCCTAAGTATCTCTCCACAGTGCCGTTCCTTAAAATATCATCTGAACAAAATTGGTGAAGCAGTAAAGAGTTTACTGAGGACAATACGTTCTTGCAAGAGCTGGGAGCCAAAGCAGGCACAGTCCAGCTGGGGCAAAGAATGAGCTTTTATTCCCCATGCACACGTTCCCTCCCTCGTCTCCCCATTGGTTGGGTGCTACAAGGATTTCCTTCCCCCAATTATCAAATAACAGACAAGAGGCTGAGCGTGGAAACAAACTTCTCCTTCCTCCTCAGAGTTGCCTCCACTTCCGGCTTCACCAGCAGCGATATAATCGGAGCTTGCAAAGGAGGGAGGGGAGGAGGCGGGAAGCGGGGCTGCATCCTGCGGAGGCGGAGGAGGGGCTTCTTCCTAATCAAGGCTCCTAATTAAGCGCCCTCACTCCCTGCCTCCCGCGCGGGGGCTCCCATTCCCGCCCCCGCTGCCCGGGATTTCGGGTGAGTGCAAAGCCAATGGCGGGGAAGGAGGGAAGGGGCTTTGCGAGGGGGTCCAGGAGGAGAAGCCCCGGGACGGGGAGAAGAGAAGGGAGGAAAGGTTTTCTTAAAGGGGGCCTTGAAGGGGGGGGGGGGAGAAGCTTCCTCCTGCAGGGATCTGGTGCAAAGGGAGTTGCAGGGAAGGAGGCGGGCAAGGGGAGAGGGGTGGGCATTGCTGGCCAGGATCGCCTTAATAATAGTATTAATTTTAATTTTAATATTTATACCCCAGCCTCAGTGTCCGGCTTCCTTCCTTCCTTAGGCACCAAGTGAAAGCATTGCTCTTCTCCCAGGGGTTTGGCTCATTAAAAAATCTATGGACTTCACAACTGCATTGGGGGGGGGGAGGGTTGTCGTTTTTATTTCTTACTCTGCTATGCATCTCTGTGTTTTTTTCTTGTAAGCTGCCCTGTGATCTTTGGAGGAAGGGCAGTATAGAAATGTAAAGAACAGCAGTAAAAATAGGAAGCCCTGTTGTGTTCAAGGGGGAGGCTGAGACAGAGTCTCTGACCAGCAATATATAGCAGGACATGCTTAGGATGGAATATAATAATTATTATTTTATTATTAATTCATTACTTGCACCCATGTATTCAGAGCAGTCCTTTGCTGATTAACTCTTAAGTTCCAAGGGATCTACATTCAGGCCACAAATGTGCATACCATGCCAGCCTTAGGAAGCGAGGCGGGACAGGCAGGTGAAAGGAATTTGCAAGGGTGTTTGAAAATGGGTGGAGGATCTTGGGAAGGGGGTGTCCAGTTGGGGCTTCTCCAGGGCAGCAGAATGTCTTGGGCAGGAGAATCCCTGCAGGGGCTCTCAGACTCCCTTGGCTTCTTCTTCTTCCCTCCCTCCCAGGAAGCTGCAACTTGAGACTGAACCTGCAACCCTGGCCAGGATGGAAGGAGGAAGATGGACGGTTGACCTGGTCAGGCTGTCTCCCGCATCCCTCCCCACAACCTCTGAGCATTCCCTCCCAGGACCCTTGGAGAAATCTGGTGAGTTCCAGGGGAGAGGAGATGGGGAGAGGGATAGATGGATGGTGGAGGGAGAAAGAGGAAAAGATGGAGAGGAGACAAATGGAAGGAAGTTCCTGACAGGAAGGGCTGTGAGGCCTTCTCCAAAGCAGCTCTTTGTTTCTTGAATCCCTTTCATCAAGTAGTGGGGGCGAATTTTCTTCCTCCAGGATTTTAAATCTTAGGAGTTACAGTGGTACCTCGGTTTTCAAACTTAATTGTTCCAGAAGTCTTCCAAAACCAACGCGTTCCTAAACCAAGGTGTGTTTTCCCATAGAAAGTAATGCATTAATCCGTTCCAGACTTTTAAAAACAACCCCTAAAACAGCAATGTAACATGAATTTTACTATCAAAAAGACCATTGATCCATAAAAAGAAAGCAAAAATCAATGTTCTGTACCATAAAATAAATAAGACAGCATTGTAGATGAAAAAAATTAAAATTAATTTTTTTTGTACCTGCACTGATGATAGTCATTGATTAAATGGGGGGCTTTTATCCCTTTCCACAGTCAATCTATAAATCAATCATAAAACAAATAAACAAGCCTCAGTCAAAAATGCAAAAAACACAAAAAATAGGAAAAAACTAAAGCAACAAATGTCACCTCAGAACACTGCAACCAGGAATGGCTTGAATATTGATGGGGGGAGCTTAAATTAGCTGTGCAAGGGAACAAATGGTATGAAATAAGCCTTGATCACGATCGAAACAACTTAAATTAGCTGCTCAAGGATAAAACGGAATGAAAAAAGCCTTAAATAGGATGGGGGGCACCTAAAGTTACTGCGCAACAGTACAAATGGAAGCTCAGGAGCACGTTCGGTTTCCGAGGCAAACTTCAAAAACAGGAGCACCTATTTCTGGGTTTGCAAATGATGAATCAACAGAAGCATAGTCAATCTATGGACTTCCCTTTTTTTTGAAATATTTTTATTGGTTTTTACAAATACAAGTTTATATATCAGAGACATTTTTCTAATCATTTCATGAGATTCTCTGAATCACATGACTTCGCTCCATCCCTTTCATGGGTCCTTATATTATTTTTTTCGAAAACTACATACAGTGGTTCCTCCGTTTGCAAACGGGATCCGTTAAGGAGCCCCAGACAGATCCCGAGTTTTTTGCAAACCAGAGGACCGCTTCTGTACACGCACGCGGCGCAATAGAGTGTTTCTACGCGTGCGAGCGGCGAAACCTGTAAAAATACCAGAGGCTTACGTAAAACGGGGTACCACTGTATTCTCCACAGTTCTCCACAGTTTTCATTTATCTAAATTGTCCATAAACTTATTTACAAGTGATTCCTAAAGTCCAGCTAAATTTTTTATTTGCTTGCAGTAATCTCATAGGTAAATTATAAAATTTCCCCATTCTTTTTTAAAGTCCTTGTTTTCTTGATTCCTGAGTCTCGTGGCTAACTTTGCCATTTCGGCAGAGTCCAGCAGTTTGGCTTGCCATTCTTCCCTAGTTGGGATTATTGCATCTTTCCGTCGTTGGGATAATAACATCTGTGCAGCTGTTGTCGCATACATATTCTTTCCTGGTCTTTTGCGATCTCAGTACCTGTAATTCCAAATAAATAAGCTTCTACATTCTTAACAAACATTATTTTAAACATTTTTTCCCAATTCATTATATTTGTTGTTGTTGTTTAGCCGTTTAGTCGTGTCCAACTTTTCGTGACCCCATGGAGCACAGCATGCCAGGCACTTCTGTCTTCCACTGCCTCCCGCAGTTTCGTCAAACTCATGCTGGTAGTTTCGTGAACACTATCCAACCATCTCGTCCTCTGTCGTCCCCTTCTCCTTGTGCCCTCCATCTTTCCCAACACTAGGGGTCTTTTCCAGGGAGTTTTCTCTTCTCAGGAGGTGGCCAAAGTATTGGAGCCTCAGCTTCACGATCTGTCCTTCCAGTGAGCACTCAGGGCTGATTTCCTTAAAAATGGAGAGGTTTCATCTCCTTGCAGTCCATGGGACTCTCAAGAGTCTCCTCCAGCTCCATAATTTAAAGGCATCAATTCTTCGGCGATCAGCTTTCTTTACTTCCATACATCACATCACTTCCATACATCACTGCTGATAAAACCATAGCTTTTACTGTATGGACCTTTGTTGGCAAGGTGATGTCTCCACTTTTTCATTATATACCATTACCCAAAATGATACTGTTATCTTACATGACCACCACATATAGCAAAAGGTACCCACTTCTTCTTTACACTTCCAGCAGATATTTGAACTTTCTCTATACGTTTTAGATAACTTACTAGGAGTCAAATACCACCAGTACATCATTTTCATGTAGTTTTCTTTCAATGTACAGCAAGCTGTGAACTTCAGATCTGTTTTCCAAAGCCTCTCCCAATCTGCCATTTGCATGTTATGTCCTAAGTCCCTTTCCCATTTCGTCATAACAGATTTGACCTGTTCATCCTTTGTATACCATTCTAGGAGCAAGTTACACATTTTAGACAGATCTTTTTATGTTACTTCCTAAGAGTTCTTTTTGAAATGTGATGTCTCTTAACTAAAACCTTTCTTTTTGTCTATCTTAAAGATATCGTTTAGTTGATGGTACTGTAACCACTCAGTTAAAGCTTCCCTTATCTCTTCAAAATCTTTTTATTTCAGTTGGTTTTCAACTTCAGTTAAGAGCTCTCTATAAGTCGGCTGATAACTTCTCTTATTCATTTTTTTTCAGAGATAATACTTCCAAGGGGGAAAGCCACCAGGTGTTTTTTACTCAAGCAAATTTTTATACTTCTCCCATACCCTACAAATTGGTTTTCTTACTATATGATTCTGAAAAGCTCTAAACACCTTGGCCTTTTCCTACCATAAATATGCATGCTATCCATTATTTGTGTCCTTCCAGATCTAAAATACAGTATCTGTGTTTTCCATTCCCGGTTCTAGCAGATACAGGATGCTTCATAATAAAGTTTCAAATTCGGCAGGACGAAACCTCCTCTCTCTTAGATCTGTTAATAATTTATTTTTTATACTTGATTTCCTCCCTTGTCAGATAAACCTAGATATATCTTCTTGCCTGTAATGGTTTTAGGGGTTGCTTGTGTGTAAATCGGCGCCACGCTTGGCTGGGTTACCTGGGTGAACCCTTTCTGTCCGGACAGCCACTCACCCGTGGCTGTCTCAATCGCTGGCAGATTCCGTCAGTGGACGTTTCTTGAACTTTTTCCAGCAAAGAAGCTCTTTGACGCCTAGTCTCCGCCTACTCTCCCTGCGCGGAAGCCTTCTGCGCAGGGAGGGTGTGGGCAGCGGAGGACCCGTGCTCTCCCTGCTGGTCTCCGGCGAGGAGTCATGGAGCCACCTCGCCGATTCCCCCATCTGCCCCCCTTCTCCACTGGTGCTACGCTGATTTCCTTCCCCAGAAGATGGTCTGCCTCTCTCCCTCCTGGGACACTCTCCGGAATCCCTCTGGAGCCCTCCCTCTCCCTCTGGCTTTGATGGCAGTTCCCTGACATTGCCATTTTTCAAAGCATCCTGCGTTGCCTATTGCCTGGACTGATTGGAATAAAAATAACATTTTTGGCAAAACATTCATTTTTATTACTGATATTCTTCCCCAAAATGATAAATTCATTCTTCCCCATATCTCTAAAGCTCTTTTTATTTCTTTCCACTCATTTTTGTAATTCTCTTTAAAAATATTAATATTCTTAGTTGTCAAACAAATCTCTCATTATTTTATCTTGTTATGTATAACTAACTCTGTTTTCTGTTGTAATTCATTTTGGTCTTGCTCCATTGTGTTTTTTACCAAAAACTTAGTCTTATTCTTGTTTAGTTTAAAGCCTCCGGCCTGCCCGAAGTCCTGTATCTTTTCTACCACTTTCAGTGGAGTATTTTTGGGATCCACTATAATTACAATTAGTGTAAAAGCTTTTAATTTATATGCTTTATTTTCTACTGTTATTCCTGTAATTAATTTCTCCACTTTTTCTCTCTCGCCAGGGCCTCTAATACCAAAATAAATAATAATGGTGATAGGGTATCCTTGTCTTGTCCCCTTCGTTATTTTACACTTTTCTGTTATAACCTTATTAACAATCAGCATAGACTGTTGGTAAAAATAAATTGCATCAATTCCTCTCCCAAATGCTTCCCCATAATTCATTTTTTCTTTTATCTTTTTCATAAAAGCCCATGAAACATTATCAAAAGCCTTTTCAGCATTTATAAACATTAAGGCCGCTTTTTCTCATTTCTTACTTTCAAATATTCAATAATATCAATTATATTCCTTATATTCTCCTTCATCTGACTTCCTGGTAGAAAGCAGGCCTGCTTGTGATGATTTTTTTCTGCTAAAACACCTTTTATTCTATTGCCCAAAATATGAGCAATAGTCTAAATGGACTTCTATGGACTTCCATCCTACAGGAGTGAGGGCCAACAACTTGGATAGCTTGAAAAAGAGGATTAGACTAAAAGCACAGGAAGGCAGGGGGCTCTTGTACTCAAATCCTGCTTGCTGGTTTTCCACAGGCATTTAGTTGACCACTGTGAGAACAGGATGCTGGCCTAGGTGGGCCTTTGCCCAATCGAACAGGCTCTTCTTATGTTCTAATACAGGCATCCCCAAACTTGGCCCTCCAGATGTTTTTGGACTGCAACTCCCAATGTCCCTAGCTAACAGGATCAGTGGTCAGGGATGATGGGAATTGTAGTCCCAAAACATCTGGAGGGCCAAGTTTGGGGGTGCCTGTTCTAATATATTGCAATATTTTTACAGTTACATGTGGCATAGTAACACAAAAGTTTTACTTCTTAGTCATAGGAGAGACTGCTATTCAAGCCTGTGATCATTTCCTCCCTGGAAAAAGAGAAATACTGTGGTACCTCGGGTTACATACGCTTCAGGTTACATATGCTTCAGGTTAAGAACTTTGCTTCAGGTTGAGAACAGAAATTGTGATCCGGCGGTGAAGGCCCCATTAGCTAAAGTGCTGCTTCAGCTTAAGAACAGTTTCAGGTTAAGTACGGACCTCCAGAACGAATTAAGTACTTAACCCGAGGTACCACTGCACAGAGATGTGTCTAAGAAGCCAGTTCCACCATAAATTATAACATAAATGCATTTTATTAAGTGAATGGAGTGATCATGTCTCATTCTTGCCATTATCTCATCTACATTCCTAGAAGTTTGGAACGTAAGAGAGGACAGTGGAGAATGGAGACTGTTAAAATAAGAAATGGTGCATATTGGGATTGACGTGTTTTTTAGTTCCTTTCTTGTCTTTCTTGAAAGTCTTAACAGGATTCTCCCCGCCCCCCCCAAACAGGTGAGGAAGATGATGGCCAGAATTCTGTGGAGTCATCTGTGAAATCATTGGGAAGAACAAAGAAACAGTTTAAATGCCTGGAGTGTGGGTTGTGCTTTAGTCACAGTGGAAGACTGAGAAGACACCAACGAACTCACACGGGGGAGAAACCATTTAGATGTACTGACTATCGAAAGACCTTCAGGGAAAATAGAACTCTTAGAAAACATCAAGGAACTCACACAGGGGGAAAACCATTTGAATGTACTGAATGTGGAAAGAGCTTCAGTGGAAGTGGAGACCTTAGAAGACACCAACGAACTCACACAGGGGATAAACCATTTAAATGTATTGAATGTGGAAAGAGTTTCAGTGAAAGTGGAGCACTTAGAAAACACCAAAAAACTCACACGGGGGAGAAACCATTTAAATGTATTGAATGTGGAAAGAGCTTCAGTCAAAACGGAGCACTTAGAATACACCAACGAACTCACACGGGGGAGAAACCATTTGAATGTATTGAATGTGGAAAGAGCTTCAGTGAAAGTCAATCACTTAGAAGACACCAACTAACTCACACGGGGGAGAAACCATTTAAATGCATTGAATGTGGAAAGTGCTTCAGTCTAAACGGAACACTTAGAATACACCAACTAACTCACACGGAGGAGAAACCATTTGAATGTATTGAATGTGGAAAGATCTTCAGTCGATATGGAACACTTAGAATGCACCAACGAACTCACATTGGGGAGAAACCATTTAAATGTATTGAATGTGGAAAGAGCTTCAGTAGAAGTGAACACCTTAGAAGACACCAACGAACTCACACGGGGGAGAAACCATTTAAATGTATTGAATGTGGAAAGTGCTTCGGTCTAACTGGAAACCTTAGAAGACATCAACGAACTCACACGGGGGAGACACCATTTGAATGTATTGAATGTGCAAAGTGTTTCAGTCAAAACGAAACCCTTAGAAGACACCAACGAACTCACACAGGGGAGAAACCATTTAAATGTATTGAATGCGGAATGAGCTTCAGTGTAACTGGAAGCCTTAGAAGACATCAACGAACTCACACGGGGGAGAAACCATTTAAATGTATTGAATGTGGAATGAGCTTCAGTGTAAGTGGATACCTTAGAATACATCAACGAACTCACACGGGGGAGACACCATTTAAATGTATTGAATGTGGAAAGAGCTTCAGTCGAAATGGAACACTTAGAATACACCAACTAACTCACATGGGGGAGAAACCATTTAAATGTATTGAATGTGGAAACAGCTTCAGTCAAAATAGATACCTTAGAAGACATCAACAAACTCACACAGGGGAAAAACCATTTAAATGTATTGAATGTGGAAAGAGCTTCAGTCAAAACGGAGCACTTAGAATACACCAACGAACTCACACGGGAGAGAAACCATTTAAATGTGTTGAATGTGGAAAGAGCTTCAGTCGATATCGAAGCCTTAGAAAACACCAAAAAACTCACACAGGAGAAACCATTTAAATGTACTGAATGTGGAAATAATGTGGAAAGCTTCAGTCCATATCGACACCTTATAAGACACCAACTTCAGCTGCTGGAGAGCACTTAGAATACACCAACTATTTTTTTAAAAATATTATTTATTAAAGTTTTAAAGGTTACAAAAGGAAAAAAGAGAAAACACCAAATTAAGCAAAAAAACAAGACAATACATCACAACAAGTAAAAACAAACAGAAGAAAAAAGAAAAAAACAGAAAAATACAATTAAAAAACAAATCAAACCTTCCCATAACTTATCTTTCATTTGCTTGTTTCCTTGACCTCCTCACACCTCCCTTTTTTTGTATTCTAGTTCAGTTAGATATTTCAGCAAATCCTTTCCATCTTTGTTTTTATCCTAATAATTTATCTTAATATACTGTAATTTTACATTCTTCCAGGATATGCCTGGAAGCGAAAGGAAAGTCCAAAATATTGCATAGGAACCTGGAATGTAAGAACCATGAACCTGGGTAAGTTGGAGGTGGTCAAAAATGAGATGGCAAGAATAAATATTGACATCCTGGGCATCAGTGAACTAAAATGGACAGGAATGGGTGAATTCAGTTCGGATGACCATCATATCTACTACTGTGGGCAAGAAACCCGTAAAAGAAATGGAGTGGCCCTCATAGTCAACAAAAGAGTGGCGAAGGCTGTAGTGGGATGCAATCTCAAAAATGATAGAATGATCTCGATACGAATCCAAGGCAGAGCTTTTAACATCACAGTAATCCAAGTTTATGCACCAACTACTGGTGCTGAAGAAACTGAAATTGACCAATTCTATGAAGACTTACAACACCTTATAGAAGTGACACCAAAGAAGGATGTTCTTCTCATCATAGGGGATTGGAATGCTAAAGTAGGGAGTCAAGAGATAAAAGGAACAACTGGCAAGTTTGGCCTTGGAGATCAAAACGAAGCAGGGCAAAGGCTAATAGAGTTCTGTCAAGAGAACAAGCTGGTCATCACAAACACGCTTTTCCAACAACACAAGAGACGACTCTACACATGGACATCACCAGATGGGCAGCATTGAAATCAGATTGATTATATTCTCTGCAGCCAAAGATGGAGAAGCTCTATACAGTCAGCAAAAACAAGACCTGGAGCTGACTGTGGCTCAGATCATCTTCTTCTTATAGCAAAATTCAAGCTTAAACTGAAGAAAGTAGGAAAAACCACTGGGCCAGTAAGATACAATCTAAGTCAAATCCCTTATGAATACACAGTGGAAGTGAGGAACAGGTTTAAGGATTTAGATTTGGTGGACAGAGTGCCTGAAGAACTATGAATGGAGGCTCATAACATTATACAGGAGGCAGCAACGGAAACCATCTCAATGAAAAGGAAATGCAAGAAAGCAAAGTGGCTGTCCAATGAGGCCTTACAAATAGCGGGGGAGAGAAGGCAAGCAAAATGCGAGGGAGATGGTGAAAGATACAGGAAATTGTATGCAGATTTCCAAGGAATAGCAAGGAGAGACAAAAAGACCTTCTTAAACGAGCAATGCAAAGAAATAGAGGAAAGCAATAGAATGGGAAGAACCAGAGATCTGTTCAAGAAAATTGGAGATATGAAAGGAACATTTCGTACAAAGATTTCCATAATAAAGGACAAAAGTGGAAAGGACCTAACAGAAGCAGAAGACATCAAGAAGAGGTGGCAAGAATACACAGAGGAATTATACCAGAAAGAAATGGATGTCCCGTATACCCCAGGTAGTGTGGTTGCTGACCTTGAGCCAGACATCCTGGAGAGTGAAGTCAAATGGGCCTTAGAAAGCACTGCAAATAACAAGGCCAGTGGAAGTGATGGTATTCCAGCTGAACTATTTAAAATTTTAAAAGATGATGCTGTTAAGGTGCTACACTCAATATGCCAGCAAGTTTGGAAAACTCAGCAGTGGCCAGAAGATTGGAGAATCAGTCTACATCCCAATCCCAAAGAAGGGCAGTGCCAAAGAATGCTCCAACTACCGCACAATTGCACTCATTTCACACGCTAGCAAGGTTATGCTTAAAATTCTACAAGGAAGGCTCAAGCAGTATGTGGACCGAGAACTCCCAGAAGTGCAAGCTGGATTTAGAAGAGGCAGAGGAACCAGAGACCAAATTGTAAACATGCGCTGGATTATGGAGAAAGCTAGAGAGTTCCAGAAAGACATCTACTTCTGCTTCATTGACTATGCAAAAGCCTTTGACTGTGTCGACCACGGCAAACTATGGCAAGTTCTTAAAGAAATGGGAGTGCCAGATCACCTCATCTGTCTCCTGAGAAATCTCTATGTGGGACAAGAAGCTACAGTTAGAACTGGATATGGAACAACTGATTGGTTCAAAATTGGGAAAGGAGTACGACAAGGCTGTATTTTGTCTCCCTGCTTATTTAACTTATATGCAGAATTCATCATGCGAAAGGCTGGGCTGGATGAATCTCTAGCCGGAATTAAGATTGCTGGAAGAAATATCAACAACCTCAGATATGCAGATGACACAACCTTGATGGTAGAAAGTGAGGAGGAATTAAAGAACCTTTTAATGAGGGTGAAAGAGGAGAGTGCAAAATATGGGCTGAAGCTCAACATCAAAAAAAACGAAGATCATGGCCACTGGTCCCATCACCTCCTGGCAAATAGAAGGGGAAGAAATGGAGGTAGTGAGAGATTTTACTTTCTTGGGCTCAATGATCACTGCAGATGGTGACAGCAGCCACGAAATTAAAAGACGCCTGCTTCTTGGGAGAAGGGCAAAGACGCCTAGACAGCATCTTGAGAAGTAGAGACATCACCTTGCCAACAAAGGTTCGTATAGTTAAAGCTATGGTTTTCCCAGTAGTGATGTATGGAAGTGAGAGCTGGACCATAAAGAAGGCTGAACGCCGAAGAATTGATGCTTTTGAATTATGGTGCTGGAGGAGACTCTTGAGCGTCCCATGGACTGCAAGAAGATCAAACCTCTCCATACTGAAGGAAATCAACCCTGAGTGCTCACTGGAAGGACAGATTGTGAAGCTGAGGCTCCAGTACTTTGGCCACCTCATAAGAAGAGAAGACTCCCTGGAGAAGACCCTGATGTTGGGAAAGATGGAGGGCACAAGGAGAAGGGGGCGACAGAGGACGGGATGGTTGGATAGTGTTTTCGAGGCTACCAGCATGAGTTTGACCAAACTGCGGGAGGCAGTGGAGGACAGAGGTGCCTGGCGTTCTCTGGTCCATGGGGTCACGAAGAGTCGGACACGACTAAACAACAACAACAATTTTACATTCTCTTCTTTCACCAATTAAAAATCCATTTTTACTTAGTCCTTTATAACATTTCTGCTAAAACCACACAACTTCATTCCAGCATCCTTCTAACATTCCTTAATTTTACAGTGTTTCTGTAAGTAAACTTTAAATTTATTCCAATCTTCTTCCACCGACTCTTCTCCCTGGTCTCGGATTCTGCCAGTCATTTCCGCCAGTTCCATGTAATCCATCACCTTTGTCTGCCATTCTTCCCGGGTGGGTAGATCTTGTGTCTTCTAGTTCTTTGCAATAAGTATTTTTGCTGCTGTTGTAGCATACATAAAGAAAGTTCTATCCTTCTTAGGCACCAATTAGCCGACCATGCCCAGGAGAAAGGCCTCTGGTTTCTTCAGGAAGGTATATTTAAATACCTTTTTCATTTCATTATAGATCATCTCCCAGAAAGTCTTAATCCTTGGGCATGTCCACCAAAGGTGAAAGAATGTACCTTCCGTCTCTTTACATTTCCAACATTTATTATCGGGCAAATGATTAATTTTTGCAAGCTTGACTGGTTTCATGTACCACCTGTAAATCATTTTCATTAAATTCTCTCTTAAGGCATTACATGCCATAAATTTCATACCTGTGGTCCATAACTGTTCCCAGTCAGCCATCATAATGTTGTGTCCAACATCTTGTGCCCATTTAATCATAGCAGATTTCACCGTTTCATCCTGAGTATTCCATTTCAACAGCAAGTTATACATTCTTGACAAGTTCTTAATTTTGGGATATAACAGTTCTGTTTCCAATTTTTATTTTTCCACCTGGAAGCTAATTTTATTGTCCAAATTGTAAGCCTCCATTATTTGGTAATAATGATGCCAATCTTGCACTTTGTTTTTTAGTTTTTCAAAACTCTGCAGTTTTAATCTATCTCCCTCTTGTTCCAGAATTTCCCAATATTTCGGCCATTTGGCCTCCATATTGAGCTTTTTCTGAGCCTTCGCTTCCATTGGTGACAGCCACCTTGGAGTTTTGTTTTCAGGCAAGTCCTTATATCTTATCCAGACATTAAACAGTGCTTTCCTAACAATATGGTTTTTAAACGCTTTATGTGCTTTGACCTTATCATACCACAAATATGCATGCCACCCAAATACATTATTAAAACCTTCTAAGTCCAGAATGTCAGTGTTTTCAAGAAGCAGCCATTCTCTCAGCCAACAAAATGCGGCTGATTCATAATAAAGCTTAAGGTCTGGCAGGACAAATCCACCTCTTTCTTTATTTTATTTTATTTTTTTAAAAGTAATATTCAAATTTTCAAAAATACAAAAAAATAAAAACATCAACAAAATAACATAAAAGAAGAAAAAAGAGAAAACAGAAAAAACAAAAAAGGTATAGATTCAAATTGCATCATCTCATTAGCTTGTGTCTTAGACCTCCTCACACCTCCCTTTTTGTATTCTAATTTGTTCATTATTTCAGCAAATTCTTCCCATACTTCTCAATTTTTATTTAAATAATTTATCTTAGCAATCTGTCTCAATTTACCATTATTGTCTTTAACTTTATCTTGCCTTCAAGACCATAGACTTCAAAAATTAGAATTTAAACCATATTTATACTTAACTCCTTCAAGCCTTTCTGCTAAAGCCAATTGGTTCCTTTCCAGCACAATCTGCTATTTCATTAATATTACACAGAAATAAAAAGATATATATAAAAGAGGTTCTCTTCTAATTTTGTCCGTCGTCCCTTCTTCCTGGTTTCAGGTTGTGTCAGTCCTTTCTTCCCTTTAAGTCTTAACCATCAATCCGGTGTTCTGATGTCTGAGGCTCTCAGGTCACTTCTCTCTCCTGGTTTTCTTGTTCCTGTTTATGATAAGACACTTCCTTGTCCCTTGTTGAATTCTTTCGTAGTTTCTTCCCTTTCTCCTTGGGGAGTGGGTCTCTGGGGAATTCCATGCAGTCGTAGTCTCAATTTTCTTTCATCAGGTTGTTCCATTCCCCACAGTCCCACTCCCTTATGCTGATTTTGTAATCCAAGCAATAGTTGTTCCAGAGATACTTATCATTTTGTTTCACAGTCCCACTAGAGCTAAGAATTTCCATAACTCCAAAAACTTGCAGACACTCTTCAAGTTCGATGACTTTAGATCTCTCCCTTTGTAACTTTTGAGGTGCAATCGCAACCTCTTCCATCTTCCACTGCCCTTGGACTTGCCTTCTCACAGCTGTTATGTCTCCCTGTGGACTGCAGCAAAAAAAACTGACAAGCTCCCTCTAGGGGACACAGTTTCTATTTAACGTCCATCTTTAAAATGTATCCAACAAAGGAAAATTTACTTTCAATTTTCTAGTACTTTGTTTCCTTACAATACAAAAAAGCAGAGAGCAACATTAAAGTTAATTTGTTTCTCTTTTATTTCTATCTGTCCAAGAATATTCCGTTTTCTTCAAAGATTACTGTCCTGACGTCCCGTCCCCAGGTTTGGGACGTTGGAAATTTATATTCCTTTACTCTCTTTCTGCAGGGTTAGACGGTCAAAGTTCTTCCCCCCCCCCTTTCCTCCTGCTGTCAAGAGTGTTTTGGTGGTCATGGGTGCAGGAAATTTAAATCTTAAGATCAAATTCCAGGCTATTTAGCTTGTATCTTTGCTTCAGTCTGTTTACAAAAAGCAGAAGGCGGACTTCTTGTTCAGACCTTCCCGCTTCGTTACCTAATTCAAAGATTTTTCCTTAGTCAAATCTTCCATTTTAATCACGGGTACTTGTTTATAGTCCAAATGTCATCAGGAAAAAGTCAGCGCTCTCTGGCGATGGCTGTGCGGCTTCCCTCGGTGAAAATAGCAATCGGTCCGCTGCACCGCGCTGCTCACCCCACTTCACTCCAGAGCCCCAAAAGGGGATTTCCTCGCGAGTAGGGGAGGCGCTCTTGGTGCTCTGCCGAACCCCACGTCCCCAGGCTTCTCCACCTGGGGTTTCTAGCGGGTCCCCACCTTCGACGCAGTTGGAAGACCCAGTTTCCACGGAGCCCATTCCTCCGGTCGGAGGAACTCCGCCATTCGCCGATGGCACTAACCCGGAAGTGCAAATCCACCTGTTTCTTTAGCATCAGTTAATATCTTAAATTTTATTCGAGGCTTCTTGCCCTGCCAGACAAATCTAGAAATATCTCTCTGCCACTTCTTGAAACAATCCATTTTATCCACAATTTGCAATGTTTGAAACAAAAACAGCATCCTTGGCAATACATTCATTTTTATCACAGCAATTCGGCCTAGCAATGATAACTTCAAATTTGATCATATTTCTAAATCCTTTTTCACTTCCATCCAGCATTTTTCATAATTGTCTTTAAATAAATTTACATTCTTGGCAGTCATATTAACCCCTAGGTATTTCACTTTCTTAACCAGTGTTAATCCTGTCTCCTTCTGAAACCTCTCTCTCTCAATCACTCTTAGATTTTTCTCTAAAACCTTAGTTTTCATCTTATTCTTTTTTTTTTTTTTTTAAGATATTTTTATTGATTTCACAGAATAAAAAAGAACAAAAAATAAAATACAAAAGTTTCATAAAACATATTTCTTTTACAGGATCTTTTGGACTTCCCCACATCTTCCCGAATCTGCATTATTTATAATACCAACTTCAGCATTTTGTTATCTTATTTCATCACTTATTGTATCTTTCATTTTGTCATATTACCCATTTCAATATATTTGTAACCCAATATTCATAATATGAAGTCTTCAACTATATTATTATCTTATTTCATTACTTATTGTACCTTTCAATTCCTTATTGTATCTTTCAATTTATTACTTATTGTATCATTCAATTTCATGTTACCAAAATCAAAGTTATTGTAACCATAATCTTATATGTTGTGGTTAAAACATAATGCAATAAAAGTTTTCCTTAATTTCACCTCTCTTTTCTTGTACCTTAGTTTTCATTTCACCTAATTACCATTGCTGGGGCTAGTATTTCCTAAAAAGTGCATTTTCTTAACATTCATATGAATGTTAAGTTTTCATCTTATTCAACTTAAATCCCGCTACCTGACCAAATTCTTGAATCAGTTCCAATACTCTTTTCGAACTTTAGATTCTGGCTCCTGTAATGTCAATACCAGATCATTGGCAAATGCTTTCAATTTGTACTGTTTAGCTCCGACTTCTATACCTTTAACCAATGGATCCCTTCTAATCATATTTAAAAGGACCTCCAGGACTGATATAAAAAGCAAAGGAGAAATTGGGCAACCTTGTCATGTTCCTTTCTCTATCTTAAATTCTTCCGTCACCACATTGTTGACAATTACCGTAAATTTCGCTCCATAACACGCAGATTTTTCCTCCTAGAAAGTAAGGGGAAATGTCTGTGCGTGTTATGGAGCGAATGCCTACAGATGGCGGGGGAATCTGCTGCAGTTGTGAGCAGTCTGTGGCTTGCTTTGAAACAGCAAAGCAGGCTCCTGTCAGCGAGCCGAGCTGGGGAGGAGGGAGAGAAGCAGAGCGGGCTTGGCTGCTTTAAAAAAAACCCGTCCTCTATGTTCCTCTCTCCTCCCCACTGATCTGCTAAGTAGCAGCGAAGCTTTTCAGCCAGCCTAGCCGGGAGGAGGGAGAGAAGCAGAGCGGGGTTGGCTGCTTTAAAAAAAACCCGTCCTCTATGTTCCTCTCTCCTCCCCACTGATCTGCTAAGTAGCAGCGAAGCTTTTCAGCCAGCCTAGCCGGAGGAGGGAGAGAAGCAGAGCGGGGTTGGCTGCTTTAAAACAACCCTGTACTCTCTGTCCCTGCCTGCAGTTTTTTGCTGTCCGATTTTGGATTAGCCACTGTAGGGGCTGTGTGTGTGTGTGCTTGAGCTATCGTTCTCCTCCTCCTGCTTCCCCTTCGTCTCTCCCTGCGCCCCTGCGCTGTCCCTCCGACTTTAGAATTGACACTCTGTGTCTGTGTGTGTGTGAGAGAGGGCTCCTTCTCCTCCTCCTGCTTCCCGTTCACTCTCCCTGCGCTGTCCCTCCGACTTTAGAATTGACACTCTGTGTGTCTCTCTGTGTGTGAGGGCTCCTTCTCCTTCTCTTGCTTCCCGTTCACTCCCCCAGCGCCCTGCGACTTTAGGGCCAGTTCCCTCTCTGCGTGTTTGTGTTTTGACCTCACTGCGTTGGGGGAGAGTGTTGGTCGCAATTTTTCTTGATTTGTCTCAGAGTGGTTACTATCATGGTTTCCTTGCCGGGGAGGAGGGAGAGACGCAGAGCCTGCTTGTTCTAAAGGAGCAAAGCCGGAGAGGAGCCTCTCCTGCATTATCAGCAGCATCCTTCTCCACACCCCCCACGCGAGCTCCTTGTCCCTTGAGTTCTTTTCCTTCCCTCCCCACTTAAAACGTGGTTACAAAGCACGGATCCACATGGATCCTCAGGATTTTTGCACTAGGTCACCCCAAATTCACCATCAGATCACATAGCATATCCATGGCTACAGCCTGCACCAAAAAACACACGCACCCACTGTTTCATGGGGTCGCAATGGCGCAAAAACGTGGTTACAAAGCATGGATCCACATGGATCCTCAGGATTTTTGCATTGGGCTACCCCAAACTCACCGTCAGATCACATGTCTGTGGCCACAGCATGAACCACAAAAATCATATATCCACTGTTTCGTTTAGAATATTTTTTTCTTGTTTTCCTCCTCTAAAAACTATGTGCGTGTTATGGTCAGGTGCGTGTTATAGAGCGAAAAATACGGTAATTTAGCCTTTTGTTCTGAATAGATTGCACCTATACCATTTCCAAAACCTTGGCCAACCCCCATCCCCTGTAAATTCTTCTTCATAAAACTCCAGGAAATATTGTCAAAGGCTTTCTCCGCGTCCACAAATATCAAAACTGCTTTTGGTGTTAATATTCACATGTAATTTTTCTAAAATGTTAATTATATTCCTCGTATTGTCAGACAAGTGCCTGCCCGGGAGAAAGCCCGCTTGATCTTTATGTATTTCTTCTACTAAAACCTTTTTTAGTCTTTTAGCCATGATATCTGCAAAAATTTTATAATCCACATTGAGCAAAGATATGGGGCGGTAGATCTTAAGCTGTGTCTTCTCAGAATCTGTTTTCGGTATAAGTGTAATATAAGCTTCCTTCCACAACTCTGGTGCCTTTTTCCCTTCCAATATTTCATTGCAAACTTTCTTTAAAGGTTGTACTAACCATTCTTTCAAGGATCTATAATATCTTATAAGTCAAACCATCCGGCCCTGGAGATTTGCCTAATTGCATGTTCTGAATGGCCCCTTCTACCTCTTGCTCCGTTATTTTGTAATTCTACATTAGCTTATTTTCTTGAGAGATTTTTTTGTAGTCCATTTATTTTCAAAAATCGATCAATGTCCATTTCTTTCTGCGTCTCCTGTGTATATAGTTGTTTAAAGTACCTCTGAAAGCACTTCCTGATCTCCACTGGATTCTGTATATTATTTCCCTCCACTTCCAAATTCGTAATGGTATTGAGTTTTTGTCTTTTTTTCATTTGCCAAGCCAGCAGTTTCCTGCATTTATTTACCGATTCAAATGTCTTTTGTCTCATCTGTTTAATTTTCCATTCTATTTCCTGGTTCATCATTTTCATATATTGTACTTGATATAACTTTATCTCTTTCAGAATCTCCTGTTACTTTGGTTTCACTCTCAGTTTCTTCTCTCCTTCCTTTATTTTCTCCAAAATCTTATCTTTTTTTTCATTTTGCGCTCTCTTAATTGAATTCTGTTGTATCAAAAATCCTCTCATAGCTGCTTTACTTGCGTCCCAGATTACTCTTTTTCAACAGTGGTGTTCATATTTATCTCAAAGTAGTCCCTCAAGGTTTTTTGGGCCTTCTTAGTCACATCTTCGTTCCTAAACAAAGTGTCATTCATCCTCCATCTAAAGGAACCAATTAGTGTTAGTTTCATTTCCATCTTCACAGCATTGTGGTCGGAGCAAGTTTTAGGGCAGATTTCCACTTTTCTAGTCTTCGGAGCCAGCCCTCTAGTTACCCAAATTTGGTCAATTCTTGTCCATGTCATTTTGGCCTCAGAGAAGAAAGTTACCTCTCTTCCCAAGGGGTTCTTCGTTCTCCAAATGTCAACTAAATCCATATTGTCAGTCATGTCAAAACAAGTTTTTGGTAGTCTACCATCCTTAGTAACTACCTGTCTCTGTGCCTTGTCCATATTTGTAGTCACCACTCCATGTCCCCCATCAAAATCATATTGTAATCCATATGGTCCATCAGAGTCTCATGTAACTTCTTAAAAAATTCCGATTTCCCCTTGTTTGGTGCATAGATGCCTACTATCAAAAATTTCTCTCCTTGTGATTGAATTTCAATTGCAACAAATCTTCCTTGGTCATCTTTAAATATAAATTTCGGTGATAGGCTCTCCTTTGCATAAATTACTACTCCTCTTTTTTTAACTTTGTCTGATGAAATAAATTCATGGCCCAGTCTTTTATTACTCAATACCTTCCTGTGTAGCCTTATCACATGTGTTAGAATACACCAACTAACTTATACGGGGGAGAAACCATTGGAACGTATTGAATGTGGGACGAGCTTCAACAGGGAGGATAAACTTACATTACACTGGCGAACTCCCAAAGGGGAGTAGCTTAAGTCAATATGGAACCTTAGGAAACTTCTGCTAACTCACATGGGGAAAACCAGATTTATGAAATGTGGAAAAAGCTTCAGAGGGAATGGAGACCTTAATATTCATAAGATAATTCACACAGGTGGGAAACCATATAAATGTATGGAGCTTTCCGCTCAGGTTTCCCAGATTTCCTGGGAAGTAAAGATGATTGTCAAGACTCTGGATGTACAGAAAATAATTTGTGTTGGTTTTCAATAATAATATTTTTTTTATTTGTACCATGCCCATCTGGCTGGATTTCCCCAGCCACTCTGGGTGGCTTCCAACAAAATATTGAAATACAATAGTCCTTCAGATATTAAAAGTTTCCCTAAACGGGGCAGCCTTCAGATGTCCTTTAAAGTCTGGTGGCTGTTTTTTCCTTCGACATCTGGTGGGAAGGTATTCCACAGGGAGGGCACCACTACTGAGAAGGCCCTCTGCCTGGTTCCCTGTAACTTTGCTTCTCACAGTGAGGGACCTGCCAGAAGGCTCTTGGTGCTGGACCTCCATGTCCAAGCAGATCGATGGGGGTGGAGACTCTACTTCAGGTATACTGGATCGAGGCCATTTAGCGCCTTAAAGGTCAGCACCAATGCTTTGATTTGTGCTCAGAAATGCAATGGGAGCCTATGTTGGTCTTTCAATACCAGTGTAATGTGGTCTTGGCGGCTGCACCCCATCACCAGTCTAGCTGCCACATTCTGGATCAATTGTTGTTTCCAGATCACCTTCAAAGGTAGCCCCACGTAGAGCGCATTGCAGTAGTGCAAGTGGGAGATAACTGGAGCATGCACTAGTCTGGCAAGACAGTCTGCGGGCAGATAGGGTCTCAGCCTGCATACCAGATGGAGCTCGTAAACAGCTGCCCTGGACACAGAATTGACCTGCGCTTCCATTGACAGCTGCAAGTCCAAAATGACTCCCAGGCTGTGCACCTGGTCCTTTAGGGGTACAGTTACCCCATTCAGGACCAGGGAGTCCTCCACACCTGCCTGCCTCCTGTCCCCCCAAAACAGGACACCTGCCTTGTCAGCATTCAACTTTAATATGTTAGCTGCCATCCATCCTCCAACCGCCTCCAGACACTCACACAGGACCTTCACCCTCTTCACTGGTTCTGATTTGAAAGAGAGGTGGAGCTGGGTATCCGCATACTGATGAACATCCAGCCCAAACCCCCTGATCTCTCCCAGCGGCTTCATGTAGATGTTGAAAAGCATGGGGAGAAGACGGAACCCTGAGGCACCCCGCAAGTGAGAGCTCAGGGGTCTGAACACTCATTCCCCAACACTACTCAACCCCCAACAACACTTTCTGAACACGGCCCAAGAGGAAGGAGCGGAACCACTGTATAACAATGCCTCTAGCTCCCAGCCCCTCTAGATGGACCAGAAGGATGTTATGGCCGATGGTGTCAAAAGCCTCTGAAAGATCCAGCA
The DNA here is from genome assembly GCF_964252035.2 of Podarcis erhardii. Taxonomy (NCBI): domain Eukaryota; kingdom Metazoa; phylum Chordata; class Lepidosauria; order Squamata; family Lacertidae; genus Podarcis; species Podarcis erhardii. The sequence goes on along the minus strand of NC_138498.1, from coordinate 115,877,401 downwards.
GAACTAGGAAACAGCTCTCACCTTTGTCCCTAGCCTGCCGGAGATCATCGACCGGCGTGCCCAGGTCTGTTTCAGTCCCATGAGGAGGCCTGAATCCCAACTGGAAGGGATCCAAATGGTCCACATCTTCAGCAACCACCCACTCAATCACCTTGCCATAGAATGTTACCTCGGGTTAAGTCTACCCACCGTGGAAGAATGGCAGATGCAAGTAATAGACTATATGGAACTGGCTGAAATGACTGGCAGAATCCGAGATCAAGGAGAAGAGCAGGTGGAAGAGGATTGGAAGAAGTTCAAAGCCTATCTACAAAAACATTGTAAAAGCTTTGAATATGGAGGACATTGAAAATGAAACGAAGGGGTTCTAGTGATCAAGTTAAATAAGAGTACAAAGGGAGGGCTAAAGGATGAAAATGAATAACGAATGATCCTGCTGAATTAATTATTAAATGGAATACAAGAACGGGAGGCGGGTGGAAGTAAGGAAAATAAGGTTTTGAAGGTTATAATCGGAAAGTGAGGTTTTTTTATGCTAAATTTGCTTTTTTATGTGTTTTTCTTTTTTCTTTTCGTGTGTTTTCTTTTTTTGTAACATCTGTGGATTTTTATGTTGGATTGTTAAATTTTTCTTTTTTCTTTGTTCTTTGTAAAACTCAATAAAATATTATTAAAAAAAATAAAAAATAGAATGTTACCTCGGGTTAATAACTTTGCTTCAGGATGAGAACAGAAATCGTACAGCGGCAGCAGGAGGCCCAATTAGCTAAAGTGGTGCTTCAGGTTAAGCATTTATGAGCCAGGATGGGCAAGAATCAAGGAGACAGGTGGTTGGTTTCACTCGTCCAAGCAGCCTGTCCACATCCTCGGACGTAGCAGATTGGAATTGATCCCACACAACTTTACTAGACAGGACTCTATGACTCACCAGCCCCCGCCCTGCTCCCACGGGGAAGTCTGCCTCTCTGAATCTAAGTGACTTTATCTGGAAAAAAACTTTGCAAAATCATTGCAGGAGATCATGTGCCCGTACCAGGCCCCATTGGAGAGATGGTTGCATTAAATTGCAAACCACCTGAAAGAGTCTCCTCCTGCTGTTTTCTGCAGATGCAAGAGGGGGGGGTGAAGACGTTTTTATTCAGCTTTGCTATCGCCATTTGGTAGGCTTGACGTTGAGCTCTAACCCGTGTCTGGTCAGATTCAGAATGAGGTTTCTGCCACTGGTGCTCTAGCCGTCTCGTTGCCCTCAGATCCATGGAAAACCACGGGACTGTCCGGGCTCCATGCAATCAGAGAGGGCGCTTCAGAACCAGACAGTCAATAGTCCTGGTTAACTCCACATTCCAACGGGCCACCATGAAATCAGCTGAAAGGCCATCAGCATGGGATAAAACATCACCTACCACTCTCTGGAAACCATTTGGATAAATTAAGTGGCAGGGGCGGACCATCCAAATCGGTCCCGCGTCCCTGCAGAGGGGAAGGGTTGTGGAGAAGTCCAGTTGCACCAGGAAGTGATCTTACCATGGTACTTCTTTAGTTTCACTTTTACTTAGTGTCAGGTCACCAACATCCGTAGAGGTGAACACCAGGTCTAAGGAATGTCCACGACACTGAGTTGGGCCAAACCTATTCAGGGACAGCTCCATGGAGGCCATGCTTTCCACAAAGTCCCAATTGGCCCCTTGTAAGGTTGTGTCGGCGTGAATGTTAAAATCCCCTAGGATAACCAAACTAGGTGTCTCCAGGAGAACATCTGCCACAACCTGAAGCAGCTTGGGCAGGGAATCCTTGGTGCAGTGGGGAGATCGGTACACCAAAAGGAATCCTGTACTGCCCCTATTGTCCAACTTCAAGAACATGCACTCAGAGAACTGGGTCTTCCCAATAGGATGCCTGGTGGAAATTAATGATTTCCTAAAAATCACTGCAACCCACCCGCTCGCCCACATGACTGGGTTGAGAAGAGAACCTGGTGGACAAGCAGCGGCAAGGATAGGTCCATCTGCTTCATCCTACCAAGTCTGTGTTACACATGCCAAGTCAAGTTCTCCATCCAGGATCAAGGCAGGGAATTTAAAAGGTCTATATAAGGGCAGGCACACCTTTGTTTGGGGTCCTCCTCCTTTCTCCTGCATGTGAGGGGAGCACCCTGTTGCAACAGTTTAATAAAGATCAGGCTTACTAGCTGTTTGCTTCTCAATATTCTCTGGTTGGCCTCTGTTATTTTCTCCTACTGATGGAGAACCTGCAAAGGAGTCTATAAAGGCTCTATAAGGGAATGAGGGCAGATTTTGTTTACAACAGGTACCTCTTTATCTACTTGCAGTTTGATGTGCTTTCGAACTGCTAAGTTGGCAGGAGCAGAGACAGAGCAACGGGAGCTCACCCCATTGCAGGGATTCGAACTGCCAACCTTCTGATCGGCAAGCCCTAGGCTCTGAGGTTTAACCCACAGCATCAGCCGTGTCCCTTATCTTGCAAAAGCGGGGCTCCAAAGCAGGCACAGTCCAGCTGCGGTAAAGTATGAGTTTATATTCCCGATGCACACGTTCCCTCCCTCGTCTCCCCATTGCTTGGGTGCTGCAAGGTTTTCCTTCCCCCGATTATCAAATAACAGACAAGAGGCTGAACGTGGAAACAAACTTCTCCTTCCTCCTCAGAGTTGCCTCCACTTCCGGCTTCACCAGCCGAGATAAAATTGGGGCTTGCAAAGGAGGGAGGGGAGGAGGCGGGAAGCGGGGCTGCGTTGTGCGGAGGCAGAGGAGGGGCTTCTTCCTAATCAAGCCTTCCTAATCAAGCTTCCTAATTAAGCGCCCTCACTCCCTGCCTCCCACGCGGGGGCTCCCATTCCCGCCCCCGCTGCCCGGGATTTCGGGTGAGTGCAAAGCCAGTGGCGGGGAAGGAGGGAAGGGGCTTTGCGAGGGGGTCCAGGAGGAGAAGCCCCGGGACGGGGAGAAGAGAAGGGAGGGAAGGGAGCTCTTTTCTTAAAGGGGGCCTGGAAGGGGGGGGGGAGAAGCTTCCTCCTGCAGGGATCTGGTGGAAAGGGAGGAGGCGGGCCAGGGGAGAGGGGTGGGCATTGCTGGCCAGGATCGCCTTAATAGTATAAATTAAGTTTAATATTTATACCCCAGCAGAAGACCCCTCGGAGAAGGGCCTTATCTTTAGGCAACAGGGGAAAGCCTTGCTCTTCTCCCAGGCGTTTGGCTCATTAAACAATCTATGGACTTCACAACTGAGTTGGGGGGGGGGTTGTTTTTATTTCTTACTCTGCTATGCATCTCTGTTTTTCCCTTGTATGCTCCCCTGTGATCCTTGGAGGAAGGGCAGTATAGAAATGTGAAGAATAGCTGTAAAAATAGGAAGCCCTCTTGAGTTCAAGGGGGGGTGGTGGATTCGGACAAAGTCTCTGATCAGCATGCATAACAGGATGGGCTTAGGTAGGAATAGTAATAATAATAATAATTCATTACTTGCCCCCTGCCCATCTGACTGTGTTGCCTCAGCTACTCTGGATGGCTTCCAACAAAAACACCCCAAAATTTAAAACATCGAAAACTTTCCTACATAGGGCTGCCAGCAGAAGACTTCCATTTTGTAGAAATGGCCTTTAAAGAAATGCCCTCTTTAAGGAATCTCGTGGTGTAAACGTGTATGTTGTCCTCTAGGAATTCATTGGGAAGAACTTGCCATCTAAGTTGTTTACTCCTGACCAAAGCTCCTGTTTCCAAAAAGGACTGGGGGGTGTCTCCTCACCACTTTTAACCCCCCCCCTCCCACCGCATGGAAGGCAGAGGACGTGTTCATTCACATCCCAGTAAACCATGAAGTGAACCAGGCGCTGCCGCTCCTTCCCCTCTCACTGGGCAGCAGAGGAGGAAAGGGATGGGTTTGAAGGCTCTTCCTGCCTCTCTCCCCTGAGGAACAAGAGCAAAGGGTGTTTGCAGGGCAGGAGGGCAGAGGAGGAGGAAGCGAGGGCAGAGGGAGCAGTGGGCAGATCCCCCGCCTCTCCCAGGGGGTCCAGATGCAAGCAAGGGGCTTCCTTCTTCTCCATGCAAGGGCCACCCATGTATTCAGAGCAGTCCTTTGCAGATTAACTCTTAAGTTCCAAGGGATCTACTCTCAGGCCACCAACATGCATACCATGCCAGCCTTAGGAAGGGAGGAGGGACAGGCAGGTGAAAGGAATTGCCAAAGGTGTTTGAAAATGGGTGGGGGCTCCTGGGAAGGGGTCTTTTTGTATGCAACAACTGCAGTGGGGATGCTGATTGCCAAGGGATACAAAGGAGATAAAATTCCATCAGAAGAGGAGTGGCAAGAAAAAATCCTTCAATATATAGAAGTAGCACAGATGACGGAAAAGATAAGAGATCGATCGACCCAAAAGTTTAAAAGGGAATGGGAGCTCTATAGACAATATTTAAAAGAACAGTGTCCCCTTATAAAAACTTCAAATAACTTATAATTGAATAAGGTATAAAGAATTCAGACAAGATTTCGCAAAGATAAAGTTTATTGAAAAATAGAGGCAAGTAATTAAGAAAATTGCCAACCTAGCAGTTCGAACGCACATCAAAAGTGCAAGTAGATAAATAGGTACCGCTCTGGCAGGAGGGTAAATGGCGTTTCCATGCACTGCTCTGGTTCGCCGGAAGCGGCTTAGTCATGCTGGCCACATGACCGAGAAGCTGAGTGCGGACAAACGCCGGCTCCCTCGGCCAGTAAAGCGAGATGAGCGCCGCAACCCCAGAGTCATCCGTGACTGGACCTAATGGTCAGGGGTATCTTTACCTAATTAAGAAAATAAATAAGCTATATCAAGGAAGTCGGAAATTGATGGCTGGAATAATTTTGTGCATTCGTGATGTATTGTTCTATTTCTTGTAAGAGATGCATTGTGCTTTTTTGTTTTGTTTCCTTTTTATAAGCTTTCGTTGTTGTGTGTTGATTTTAAACCAATAAAGATTGAATAAACAAAATAAAAAAGGAAGTGGGGGTGATGAAAGGAATTGCCAAAGGTGTTTGAAAATGGGTGGGGGCTCTTGGGAAGGGGGTGCCCAGTTGGGGCTTCTCCAGGTGCAGCAGAATGTATTGGGCAGGAGAATCCCTGCAGGGGCTCTCAGACTCCCTTGGCTTCTTCTTCCCTCCCTCCCTCCCAGGAAGCTGCAACTTGCTCTGGCTTCTGTGCTCCTCAGGAAGCTGAACCTGCAAACCTAGCTGAGACTGAACCTGCAACCCTGGCCAGGATGGAAGGAGGAAGATGGACAGTTGACCTGGTCAGGCTGTCTCCCGCATCCCTCCCCACAACCTCTGAGCATTCCCTTCCAGGACCCTTGGAGAAATCTGGTGAGTTCCAGGGGAGAGGAGATGGGGACAGGGATAGATGGATGGTGGAGGGAGAAAGAGGAAAAGATGGAGAGGAGACAAATGGAAGGAAGTTCCTGACAGGAAGAAGGAAGGGGTGAGGCCTTCTCAGAAGCAGCTCTTTGTTTCTTGAATCCCTTTCATAAAGTACAGTGGTAGCTTGGGTTACATACGCTTCAGGTTACAGACTCCGCTAACCCAAAAATAGTACCTCTGGTTAAGAACTTTGCTTCAGGATGAGAACACAAAACGCGTGGCAGCAGCGGGAGGCCCCATTAGCTAAAGTGGTGTTTCAGGTTAAGAACAGTTTCAGGTTAAGAACGGACCTCCGGAACGAATTGAGTATGTATCAGAGGTACCACTGTAGTGGGGGCAGATTTTCTTCCTCCAGGATTTTAAATCTTAGGAGTTCTCAAACATAATCGGTTCCAGAAGTCTTCCAAAACCAAAGTGTTCCAAAACCAAGGCGTGCTTTCCCATCGTGGTTTTGGAACCACTGGTACCATTATGGTACTCAAACATAATCGGTTCTGGAAGTCTTCCAAAACTAAAGTGTTCCAAAACCAAGGAGCATAAAATGAAAGCAATAAACAATGTTCTGTACCATAAAATAAATAAGACAGTATTTTAGATGATAGAAATTAAAATTAAAACAAAAAAACAAGCCACAGTCAAGAATGAAAAAGGCACACAAACAAAAACGCAAAAAATAGGAAAAAACTAAAGCACCAAATGTCACCTCAGAACACTGCAACCAGAAACGGCTTTAATATTGATGGGGGGGGAAGCTTAAATTAGCTGTGCAAGGGAACAAATGGGATGAAAAAAGCCTTGATTACGATGGAGACAACTTAAATTAGCTGCTCAAGGGTAAAACGGAATGAAAAAAAGCCTCAATTAGGATGGGGGGCACTTAAATTTGCTGTGCAACAGTAAAAATGGAAGCTCAGGAGCACGTTCAGTTTCCGGGGCAATCTTCAAAAACAGGAACACCTATTTTTGGGTTTGCAAATGATGAATCAACAGAAGCATAGTCAATCTATGGACTTCCCTTTTTTTGAAATATTTTTATTGATTTTTACAAATGCAAGTTTATATTAAAGACATTTATATAATCATTTCATGAGATTCTCTGAATCACATGACTTCACTCTATTCCTTTCATGGGTCCTTATATTACTGTATTTTTCGCTCCGTAAGGCACACCGGACCTTAAGACGCTCCTAGTTTTCAGAGGGGGAAAACAGGGAAAAAATATTCTGAATCAAATGTTGTACTGAACTATTTAATAAACTACTGGTATATCGGAGTGAGACTAAGAGGGACAGGAACTGTATGTTTGTTTAGTGTGCAGGCTCAAGGAGCCAGTGGATCAGCTGAGATGCGGCGGATTTGCGTAATTTTCCCCTCTCCCTCAGCCTCTGCCCTCCAGTCCCCAGCAGCCTTCCTTTTTTACCTCCAGATTTTCACTGCGCTCGTGGCTCAGAGCTCGAGTTTGGGGGTTTTTTTGCTGCTGGTTGCTTAAATTTTATCCTTCCCGATCCAACCCCTCCTGTGTCCTGCCGTCCCTCTGCAGCCTCATTGCTCCATTCAGGGAGCAGGTGAACCTTCTGCTGGCTACGCACCACTTTTAAAAGTGCCTTCTGGCTTTGAATCACCTGCCTCCCTTTGCTATTTTACTCAAGGTATTTGCCCTGTGCCTGGGTTTTTTTTTCCATTTAACAGTTTGCAGCCTCTTCCTTCCGTTGCTTGTTTTGAGGCAGGATAGATTTGAGCAAGTGATCAGGACTTGGATTGCAGGGCCCCTCATCCCGTGCCCTCACCAGCTTTTTTTATACTTCCTGGTTTTCACTGCGCTCGTGGCTCCTTCCCGATCCAAGCCCTCCTGTGCCCTGCCGTCCCTCTGCAGCCTCATCGCTCGGTTTAGGGAGCGCGCGGACCTTTGCTAGCACAGGCATTTCCCCTTTCTTTTTAGAAGGAAAAAAGTGCATCCTATGGAGCGAAAAATACGGGAATTTTTCCAAAACTACATACAGTGGTATCTCCGGCTGCAAACGGGATCCGTTCTGGAGCTCCAGACGAATCCCGAGGTTTTTGCAAACCAGAGGACCGCTTCTGCACACGCACACGGCGCAATAGAGTGCTTCTACGCGTGCGAGTGGCAAAACCCGGAAAAATACCAGAGGGTTACGTAACACGAGGTACCACTGTATAGATACATTCTCCACAGTTCTCATTTATCTAAATTGTCCATAAACTTATTTACAAATGATTCCTAAAGTCCAGCTAATGTTTTGATTTGCGTGTAGTAATCTCATAGGTAAATTTAAAAATTTCCCCATTCTTTTTTAAAGTCCTTGTTTTCTTGATTCCTGAGTCTCGTGGCTAATTTTACCATTTTGGCAGAGTCCAGCAGTTTGGCTTGCTATTCTTCCCTAGTTGGGATTATTGCATCTTTCCTTTTTTTAAAAATAATTTTTATTCATTTTCCAAACAAATTTTATACAATCAACAAATTATTTTGCACTCATTCTTCAATTTTTGACTTCCCTCAGTTTCTCTGTCAATCTTTCGTAAAATTTCTATTTATTGACGCATTTCTAAACATGATATTGCCTTTCCCAACTCCTTTTCCTCTTACTGTCTTTTTTGCAATATTTCTTACTATCTCACAGAGTCTCTTCAAAACCAACAAGCGTTGTCTGTACATCACATATATTTTTCAGATATTCTGTAAATTTCCCCCAGTCCTCGATAAACTTTTGGTCTTTCTGATATCGAATCTTCCCAGCTTCACGATCTGTCCTTCCAGTGAGCACTCAGGGCTGATTTCCTTAAAAATGGAGAGGTTTGATCTCCTTGCAGTCCATGGGACTCTCAAGAGTCTCCTCCAGCACCAGAATTCAAAAGCATCAATTCTTCAGCTTTCACTTCCATACATCACTACTGTGAAAACCATAACTTTTACTGTACGGACCTTTGCTGGCAAGGTGATGTCTCTACTTTTTCATTATATACCATTTCCCAAAATGATACTGTTATCTTACATGACCACCACATATAGCAAAAGGTACCCACTTCTTCTTTACATTTCCAGCAGATATTTGTGTGGAGTTTAGAACTGACAGGGTTAAAACTCCGTGGTGTCCTGTACCTGGGAGGAGCTTGACGCAGAGAAGTGCGTCACAGTCTGTGTCACTGTTCAGACTTGCTTTCGCTTCTACCATAAATATGCACCCTATCCATTATTTGTGTCCTTCCAGATCTAAAATACAGTACCTGTGTTTTCAAATGTAATCCATTCCCAGTTCTAGTTTCAAACCCGGCAGGGCGAAACCTCCTCTCTCTCTTACATCTGTTAATAATTTATTTTTTATACTTGGTTTCGTCCCTTGTCAAATAAACCTAGATATATCTTCTTGCTATTTTTCAAAGCATCCTGCGTTGCCTATTGCCTGGACTGATTGGAATAAAAATAACATTTTTGGCAATACATTCATTTTTATTACAGATATTCTTCCCCAAAATGATAAATTCATTCTTCCCCATATCTCTAAAGCTCTTTATATTTCTTTCCACTCATTCTTGTAATTGTCTTTAAAAATATTAATATTCTTAGCTGTCAGACAAATCTATCAGTATTTGACTTTTTATGTATAACTAACTCTGTTTTCTGTTGTAATTCCTTTTGGTCTTGCTCCATTGTTTTTTTACCAAAAACTTAGTCTTATTCTTGTTTAGTTTAAAGCCTCCGGCCTGCCCGAAGTCCTGTATCTTTTCTACCACATTCGGTGGAGTATTTTTGGGATCCTTCACTGTAATTACAAGGTGAACTGTAAAAGCTTTTAATTTATATGCTTTATTTTCTACTGTTATTCCTGTAATTAATTTCTCCACTTTTTCTCTCTCGCCAGGGCCTCTAATACCAAAATAAATAATAATGGTGATAGGGGATATCCTTGTCTTGTCCCCTTCGTTATTTTACACTTTTCTGTTACAACCTTATTAACAATCAGCATAGACTGTTGGTAAAAATAAATTGCATCAATTCCTCTCCCAAATGCTTCCCCATAATTCATTTTTTCTTTTATCTTTTTCATAAAAGCCCATGAAACATTATCAAAAGCCTTTTCAGCATCTATAAACATTAAGGCCGCTTTTTTCTCATTTCTTACTTTCAAATATTCAATAATATCAGTTATATTCCTTATATTCTCCTTCATCTGACGTCCTGGTAGACAGCAGGCCTGATTGTGATGCTTTTTTTCTGCTAAAACACTTTTCATTCTATTGTCCAAAATATGATCAATACTCTATTTTTTTATAATAATATTTTATTAGATTTTCACAAGAAAAAAGGTTACAGAAACAACAAAAGAAAATAGACACCAAAAAGAAAAAAAGAAGAAAAAAATACAAAAACCAAAAATTCAGCACAAAAACAAGAAAAACAAGAAAAACAAAAACAAAAATCCCTCCTTTCATTTTCTCATCATTCTTTTACTTATTTTCCTGACTTCCTCTCGCCTCCCTCTTTGTATTCCATTTAAAAATCTATTCAGAAAATTCATACCCACTTATCTTACCCTTAATTATGTGTCCCCAAATGATATTACTTCATATTTTCATTTATAATCAAACCATTCTTACAAATTCTTATTTCCCCTTATTACTCAAACCACTTCATTTTTTGCAATAATTTCATTAATTTTATCTTATCTTCAGATCTCTAAAATTTCTAAATTTAAACCATATTTAACTTTTCTGCTAAAGCCAAATACTTCCTTTCCAACATCTCTTAATATTTCATTAGTATTTCACTAACTCCATATATATAAATTTATTACAAAAAACATTTCTCATTCTAGGTTTATCCAATGTCCCTTTTCCTGGTTCTGTATAATGTCAGTCCTTATGTCATTATGTCCTCATCAATACTCTAAATGGAGTATTTTTCTCGCCTTTTAGTTCAAGAATTATTGAGTTGTGGTCCAAAAGCGTTCTTGGTTGTATTTCTGCTTTTTGAATCTATGGACTTCCATCCTACAGGAATGATGGCCAACAACTAGGATAGCTTGAAAAAAGAGGATTAGACTGAAAGCACAGAAAGGCAGAGGGCTCTTGTACTCAGATCCTGCTTGCTGGTTTCCCATAGGCATCTAGCTGGCCACTGTGAGAACAGGATGCTGGACTAGGTGGGCCTTTGCCCAATCGAGCAGGCTCTTCTTATGTTCTAATACAGGGATCCCCAAACTTGGCCCTCCAGATGTTTTGGGACTACAACTCCCATCATCCCTAGCTAACAGGACCAGTGGTCTGGGATGATGTGAATTGTAGTCCCAAAACATCTGGAGGGCCAAGTTTATAGATTCAAATATATTGCAATATTTTTACAGTTACATGTGGCATAGTAACATGAAAGTTAGTCATAGGAGAGACTGTTACTCGATCCAGTGATCATTTCCTCCCTGGGAAAGGAGAAATACAGAGATGCGTCTGCCAATTGCACCATAGATTATAAAATAATGCAGTTTATTAAGTGTGAATGGAGTGAACATGTGTTGTTCTTGCAATTATCTCACCTGCATTCCTAAAACTTTGGAACATAGAGAGGACAATGGAGAAATGAGACAATGTTAAAATAGGAGAAGGTGCATATTAGGATTGACATGTGTTCAGTTCCTTTCTTGTCTTTCTTGTAAGTCTTAACAGGATTCTCCCCGCCACGCCCCAACTCCCAATCAGGTGAGGAAGATGATTGCCAGAATTCTATGGAGCCAACTGTGAATTCATTGGGAAGAACAAAGAAACAGTTTAAATGCCTGGAATGTGGGGTGTGCATTAGTAACAATGGAAGACTGAGGAAACATCAGCGAATTCACATAGAGGAGAAACCATTTAAATGTACTGACAATCGAAAAAGCTTCGAAAATGGAACTCTTAGAAAACACCAAGGAACTCACACAGGAGGAAAACCATTTGAATGTATTGAATGTGGAAAGTGCTTCAGTCGATATGGAACACTTAGAATACACCAACGAACTCACACGGGGGAGAAACCATTTAAATGTATTGAATGTGGAAACAGCTTCAGTCAAAATGGAAACCTTAGAAGACATCAACTAACTCACACAGGGGGGAAACCATTTGAATGTACTGAATGTGGAAAGTGCTTTGGTCGATATGGAACACTTAGAAAACACCAACGAACTCACACGGGGGAGAAACCATTTGCATGTATTGAATGTGGAAAGAGCTTCAGGCAATGTGGAACACTTAGAATACACCAACGAACTCACACAGGGGAGAAACCATTTAAATGTATTGAATGTGGAAAGGGCTTCAGTGAAAGTGGAGCACTAAGAAAACATCAACAAACTCACATAGAGGAGAAACCATTTAAATGTATTGCATGTGGAAAGGGCTTCAGTAAAAGTGAAGACCTTGGAATACACCAAGGAACTCACATGGGGGAGAAACCATTTAAATGTATTGAATGTGGAAAGAGCTTCTGTAGAAGTGGAACACTTAGAACACATCAACGAACTCACACAGAGGAGAAACAATTTAAATGTATTGAGTGTGGAAAGAGCTTCAGTAGAAGTGAACACCTTAGAATACACCAACGAACTCACACGGGGGAGAAACCATTTAAATGTATTGAATGTGGAAACAGCTTCAGTCAAAGTGGAGTACTTACAATACATCAACGAATTCACACAGAGGAGAAACCATTTAAATGTATTGAATGTGGAAAGAGCTTCAGTAGAAGTGGACACCTTAGAGTACACCAACGAACTCACACGGGGGAGAAACCATTTAAATGTATTGAATGTGGAAAGAGCTTCAGTCAAAATAGATACCTTAGAATACATCAACGAACTCACACAGGGGAGAAACCATTTAAATGTATTGAATGCGGAAAGAGTTTCAGTTTTAGTGGACACCTTAGAAGACACCAACGAACTCACACGGGGGAGAAACCATTTGCATGTATTGAATGTGGAAAGAGCTTCAGTCAACATGGATACCTTAGAATACATCAGCGAACTCACACAGGGGAGAAACCATTTAAATGTATGTAGTGTGGAAAGAGCTTCAGTCAAAATGGGATACTTAGAAGACATCTACAAATTCACATAGAGGAGAAACCATTTACCGTATTTTTCCCTCTATAACACGCAGATTTTTTCTCCTAAAAAGTAAGGGGAAATGTCTGTGCGTGTTATTGAGCGAATGTGTGGTCCCTGGACTGGCGCGAATGAAGCCAAAAATCAGGCAAATATCAAATCGTCCGGAGAAGGGAAGCCTTGAAAGAGGAAGCGGCTGCTTTCCTGCATTCTGCCTCAGGGTCTTACTGCCCACCCACTTCTGTTTCTTTACTGTGTTTGCTCAAACGGAGCAAAGAGCAGAGAAAACCCCTCCCCTCCAGGCAAGCAGAGGGGAAAGCAGAGGTCCTTCCCTCTAATTCCTCTCTGTGCTCCGGTGGTGCTGCTGCTGCTGCGTCTAGGGACTCGCAGGCAACATGCAGATGGGGGGGAGAGAGAGCTGGTTGGGTGGGGGGGACTTTTGCCTTCCTTTCCTCCCTCCGGTAAAACCCCTCTCCTGCATTCTTAGCCAGCTGCTTCTCCGCACACCCCTCTCTGTGTTCCTTGTCCCTTCTATGTTTTTCCTTCCCTCCCCAACTAAAACATGGTTACAAAGCATGGATCCATAGATCCTCAGGATCTTTGCATTGGGTCACCCCAAATTCACCATCAGATCACATAGCACGTCCATGGCTATAGCCTGCACCAAAAAAATCACGCACCCACTGTTGCCTGGGGCTGCAATGGTGCAAAAACGTAGTTACAAAGCACAGATGCACATGGATTCTCAGGATTTTTGCATTGGGCTACCCCAAACTCACCGTCAAATCACATGTCTGTGGCCACAGCATGAAGCACAAAAATGATACATCCACTGTTTCATTCAGAATTTTTTTCTTGTTTTCCTCCTCAAAAAACTATGTGTGTGTTATGGTCAGGTGCGTGTAAGAACAAAGAGGGCGAATTCTTCCATATGTGGTGGACGTGCGAGATTCTCAAGAAATTTTGGGAAGCTATTTATAATGAATTAAAAAAAATTCTCAAATATACGTTCGTCAAAAAACCTGAAGCCTTCCTGCTAGGGATAATTGGTAAGGATATTAAAGAAGAAGATAGGACCGCTAGAACCCTCATAGCACAGTACTGGAAAACACCAAAAATCCCAACATTAAAAGAGTGGCAATTTAAATTATTGGACTATTTAGAATTGGCAAAATTGACACAGAAAATAAGAAATCAAAAACGTATAAAATTTAGTAACGATTGGGATAAATTTAGAATATACATGGAAATAGAGACAAGGGGAAAATCAAAATGTTAATCAGAAATATATATGTATCCAAAAAAAAAATCACAGTAGGCATGAGATAACGCTTACTACGTTATAAATTTTATCTTGGAATAGATACAGCAGATAGATAACTAAGATAATATTATCCGAAATCGAGATAAAGGGAAGTCGATAAATGTTGTTGTAAAATTAATGTTAAGTTGTGTTGTTTATGTTGTATGTATTGTATGTCTTTCTCTCCCTTTTTTTTTCTTTTTTATGTTTGTTTTATTCATTTTTTTTGTATGTCTGTGAAACATATTTATGCAAAACTCAATAAAAATTAAAAAAAAAAAAAGAATGTGGAAAGAGCTTCAGTAAAAGTGGAGACCTTAGCATACACCAGCGAATTCACACGGGGGAGAAACCATTTAAATGTACTGAATGTGGAAAAAGCTTCAACAGGAAGGATAAACTTACATTACATTGGCAAAGCTTTAGTCAATATGGAACCTTAGGAAACATCCACTAATTTACATGGGGAGGTCTTAATACAGTGGTACCTCGGGTTAAGTACTTAATTCATTCCGGAGGTCTATTCTTAACCTGAAACTGTTCTTAACCTGAAGCACCACTTTAGCTATTCGGGTCTCCTGCTGCTTTCACGCCGCCACCACACGATTTCCATTCTCACCCTGAAGCAAAGTTCTTAACCCGAGGTACTATTTCTGGGTTAGTTAGCACAGTCTGTAACCTGAAGCTTATGTAACCTGAAGCGTATGTAATCCGAGGTACCACTGTATAGTACTTTCTAGAGCAGCCTTTCTCAACCTGTGGGCCCCCAGATGTTGCTGAACTACAACTCCCATCACCCCTAGCTGCAAGGCCAGAGCTCAGGGATGATGAGAGTTGTAGTCCAACAACCTCTGGGGACCCACAGGTTGAGAATTGCTGCTCTAGAGGGTTTTCTGTTGGAATTATTAGATTGTCTGCGAAGGCTCTGACCTTATAGGCCCTTTGTCCAACTTTAATTCCTTCTATTCTAGGGTCTTCTCTTACTGCTCTCAAAAACACTTCCGGAAGTGTGGTAAAGAGGAGAGGAGAAAGAGGGCATCCCTGTCATGTTCCCTTAGAGATATTAAAAGCTTCTGATGTTTCACCATTTATAATTAGTCTGACCTTTTGGGAATTATAAATCGCTTTTATACCACTACATATTTTCTCACCCAAACTCATCATTTCCAAAGTGTTTTGCATGAATGCCCCTGAAACATTATCCAGTGCTTTCTCCGCATCCACCAAGATCAGGGCAGCCTTTTTATCTGGTCTCATTTCTAGGTATTCTATTGTATCTACTACCAATCTTACGTTGCTGTAAATTTGTCTTCTGCGTAGGAAGCCTGACTGATCATTCTTTATTAATTTTGCCAGGATCTTTTTCAATTTATTGGCTAATTTTTTGGCAAATAATTTATAATCTGAATTTAGAAATGAGATTGGTCTATAAGTTTTAATTTACTCTAAATTGGATCCATATTTCAGTATCAATTTAATTAGGGCCTCTTGCCATGATTCTGGCACTTGTCCTCCTCCTAAAATTTTGTTCATTATTTTTTCTAACACCGGTAATATGGTCTCTTCAAATTTTTTGTAATTCATTAAAGAAATACCATCTGGACCAGGGACCATTCTTAGAAGTCACAATTCCTTCTTTTATTTCATTAATATTAATAGGGGCATTTAAGTATTTCTATTCTTTCTCTTATTTTTGCCAGTCTATTGTTTATAAAAAAATAATAATCCTATTTTTTCGTCAAGTTCTTCCAGCTCACTTCCATTTCTGTTGTTGTTTTGCAGGAGATTTACCGGTAGTTAATGTGAAAGCACAAAAGAACCACAAAGAATCTTGAAGCAGGTTACACATTTATTCCAGTTCAGTCTTTGGTTACTGACATTTCTATTCCACAACCCTATCCACCTAGCAGACTGCCTCTGTCCCCTGGCCCTACAAGCCCATCAGTAACATTTTCTGCAGAGACACTGGGGATTGTTCCATGACAGTTGTCACTTGCTGACAATGCAGAAGGAGGCCACCTTGGTGCACCCAGAAGATACCAGGTTTTGGTTGTAGTTACGTCTATACAAAGTGCATAGCCTTTGACCCTCCATAAAGAAATGGGGAGGAATGAGGAGCCTAAATAGCTGACTAGAAGGAAAGGTACCCTGGTAAGCTTCTGCCGATTCTTGAGGGGCTTTGTATCATTTAACTTCAAAATGTGGAAAATGTTTGTGGGGCCTCCTCCTCCCCCTGTTGCTTCTGATGAGTGGGGCCCTGGATATCTGCCCCAAACGTTTGCCTTGATGGTAGCAGGATGGGAGAAGTCAAGTGCCAAGAATCAAAAAGGAAAAGTATTTTCTGCATCTTTCTTGATTGAAATGGGTATGTCTGAAACCTCAGATAAAGTTCATGTTGACAGTATCAAAACCCAGTATTCATAACCCAGTTAATATATTTATTACTGCTGATATAAAGAGTCTATCCTTCAGAGAAATAAGGTGATATTCCATACAATATAATGCTGTCCCAAACAAACACTTTAACCAGATCTGCTTATCCTTTCTCCGACTGCTCCTTTTCTGGATCAAACTCCACAGCTAATCTGTCTAGCTCCTGCTGCTGCTGCTGCTGCTGCCTGTCACTGTTCCTATGTCTCTGGAGTGTTTCTTTGAGGAGAATACAGGACGCTGCAAAAGACATCGTGTGTAATGAGTGTGCAATAAGGTAGACAGAGGCTGAGCCCTCCCTGTAATGCAAACAGGGAGACTTCTGTCCAGGAGATTTCTGTATAAAAAATTCTTTGCTGAGGTGGAAGTGGGGACTAAGTGTTATGTATTGAAGTTCTCACCCTGGCCACCAGGGGTATTGTGTATATAGTTTTCACTGAGGTCCATATCAATTAATTTCGGCGGGAGACCCTGGCTTGTTCAAATTCAAAATCCTTTATTAGGCATAGCACACCACACATAAATAACATAATACAATATAATATAAAATAATAATACAACGCAACATCATCACCTACCATTAACAACCACTAAGTCTCCTTATCATGGCCCATTCTTTCTTCATGGACAGCTCTTAAAAATTCGGCCGCTATTAAAGTAATTTGATCATCGCTGTCCGCCAGCATGTCCTGAACAGTTGGTTGAGTAAAAGTCTGTTTATTGAATTTTAGGGCCTCATACAATTGAATTCTGGCATAACTGCCAAAATCACAGGAGAAGAATATATGTTCTAGAGTATCTAGTTCCTTTTTACTGCATTTGCAGAGACGCTCTGATTCTGGGATAGCTAAATATCTTCCTCTCACTACCGCCGAGGGAAACATGTTAAATCTGGCCAACATAAACAGCCTACATGATTCATGTTGGCTTGTTGTTGTTACAATGTTGGCAGCCAGCTGCCTATAAAAGCAGGGCGGTTGAGCTGTTTTAGACCAGTTCAGTTCCACCTTAGTATAAACAACCACTTGGAGAAATCTCTGTGTCGTCTGCCATATCCACCCACAATTTAATACTAAGTGAGGTTGGAGTGGAACCATGTTTACATGAACATGAGAAGGCAAAATATGCTCTGTGTTTAAATATTTATTAAAATAATTTATTCTGTTACCCAGAAGAGTTATTTTTTGCCGTAAACTACTTCATACATTGTAAGAAGTGGGTCCTGAGACCCTTGATCCCCTTCCTTAAAACACCATCTCAACAAAATTGGTGAAGCAGTAAAGAGTTTATTGAGGACTAAAGGTAAAGGTAAAGAGACCCCTGACCATTAGGTCCAGTCGTGACCGACTCTGGGGCACTCATCTCACTTTACTGGCCGAGGGAGCCTGCGTACAGCTTCTGGGTCATGTGGCCAGCATGACTAAGCTGCTTCTGGTGAACCAGCGCAGTGCACGGAAACGCCATTTACATCCATCTGAAGAATATTGGAGAAGCAAATAAAGAGTTTATTGAGGACAATAGGTAAAGGTAAAGGGACCCCTGACCGTGAGGTCCTGTTGAGGATGACACTGGGGTTGTGGTGCTCATCTCACTTTACTGGCCGAGGGAGCCAGCGTGCCGCTTCCGGGTCATGTGGCCAGCATGACTAAGCCGCTTCTGGCGAACCAGAGCAGTGCACGGAAACGGCATTTACCTTCCCGCTGGAGCGGTATGTAATAAAAAAAATTTAAGGTCTTATATATATAATAAATGTTCATAAATGTACCAACCAAGCACATACATAGACATGTGGACCACATGTCTGGAGCAGCACAGGAAAAGCAACAACATTCAAACTTCTGCTGTAGACCACCTTTTCTGTGATGTATGTATGATGTATAGAGGGGTGGTCTTGAGCTCCAGCGCAGGGAATTTAAAAGGGCTATATAAGGGCAGGCACACCTTTGTTCTGGGTCCTCCTCCTTTCTCCTCCATGTGAGGGGAGCACCCTGTTGCAACAGTTCAATAAAGATCAGGCTTACTAGCTGCTTTACTTCTCAATATTCTCTGGTTGGCCTCTTATTTTCTCCAACTGATGGAGAACCTGCAAAGGCTCTTGTGTCCCCCATAAGGGAATAAGGACAGATTTTGTTTACAACAGGTACCTATTTATCTTCTTGCAATTTGTGCTTTCGAACTGCTAGGTTGGCAGGAGCAGAGACAGAGCAACGGGAGCTCACCCCATTGCAGGGATTCAAACTGTCAACCTTCTGATTGGCAAGCCCTAGGCTTTGTGGTTTAACCCACAGCTCCACCAGCCTCCCTTATTGAGGACAATATGGGGCTCCAAAGCAGGCACAGTCCAACTGGGGCACAGAATGAGTTTATATTCCCTCTGCACACGTTCCCTCCCTCGTCTTCCCATTGGTTGGGTGCTGCAAGGTTTTCCTTCCCCCCCGATTTTCACATAACAGACAAGAGGCTGAGACATCTTCCTCCCGGGAGTTGCCTCCACTTCCAGCTTCACCAGCAGAGATAATCTCCGGGCTTGCAAAGGAGGGAGGGGAGGAGGCGGGAAGCGGGGCTGTATTGTGCGGAGGCGGAGGAGGGGCGTCTTCCTAATCAAGCCTCCTAATTAAGCGCCCTCACTTCCTGCCTCCCACGCGGGGGCTCCCATTCCCGCCCCCGCTGCCCGGGATTTCGGGTGAGTGCAAAGCCAATGGCGGGGAAGGAGGGAAGGGGCTTTGCGAGGGGGTCCAGGATGAGAAGCCCCGGACGGGGAGAGGCGGCCCTGCACGAGATCCGGGCGGGGAGAAGAGAAGGGAGGAAAGGGAGCTGTTCTCTTAAAGGGGGCCTGGAAGGGGGGGGGGGGAGAAGCTTCAGCCTGCAGGGATCTGGTGCAAAGGGAGTTGCAGGGAAGGAGGCGGGAAAGGGGAGAGGGGTGGGCATTGCTGGCCACGATTGCCTTAATAAAAGTATTAATTTTAATTTTAATAAAGGCCCCTCGGAGGAGGACCTTATCTTTGGGCAACAGGCGAAAGCAGGGGTTTGGCTCATTAAACAATCTATGGACTTCACAACTGAATTGGGGGGGCGGGAGGGTTGTCGTTTTTTATTTCTTATTCTGCTATGCATCTCTGTGTTTTTCTCTTGTAAGCCGCCCTGTGATCTTTGGAAGAAGGGCAGTATAGAAATGTGAAGAATAGCTGTAAAAATAGGAAGCCCTCTTGCGGTCAAGGGAGAGGTTGGGACAGAGTCTCTGATCAGCATGCATAACAGGATGGGCTTAGGAGGGAATAATACTAATAAGAATAACAATAAATAATTCATTACTTGCCCCCTGCCCATCTGACTGTGTTGCCTCAGCCAATCTGGGTGGCTTCCAACAAAAACACCCCCAAATTTAAAACATTGCAAACTTCTGCCAGCAGAAGACTTCCATTTTGTAGAAATGGCCTTTGAATTTAAAGAAACGCCCTCTTTAAGGAACCACGTGGTGTAAACGTGTATGTTGTCCTCTAGGTCCAAACACATAGTAAGAGCAAGCAGTGCTCCAAAGCGCTTCTCTGGTGAACTTGCCTTCTAAGTTGTTTACTCCTGACGAAAGTTCCTGTTTCCGAAAAGGACTGGAGGGGGGGTCTCCTCACCACTTTTAACCCCCCCCCCACTCCCACCGCATGGAAGGCAGAGGACGTGTTCATTCACAATCCCAGTAAACCATGTGTGTATCTGAAGTGAACCAGGCGTTGCAGCTCCTTCCCGTCTCACTGGGCTGCTGCAAGAAAAGACAGCAGAGGAGGAAAGGGATGGGTTTGAAGGCTCTTCCTGCCTCTCTCCCCTGAGCAACAAGAGCAAAGGGTGTTTGCAGGGCAGGAGGGTAGAGGAGGAGGATGCAGTGAGGGCAGAGGGAGCAGTGGGCGGATCCCCCGCCTCTCCCAGGGGGTCCAGATGCAAGCAAGGGGCTTCCTTCTTCTCCATGCAAGGGCCACCCATGTATTCAGAGCAGTCCTTTGCAGATTAACTCTTAAGTTCCATGGGATCTACTCTTAGGCCACTAATGTCATACCATCCCAGCCTTAGGAAGGGAGGTGGGACAGGCAGGTGAAAGAAATTGCCAAAGGTGTTTGAAAATGAGTGGGGGCTCCTGGGAATTGGTCTTTTTGTATGCAACAACTGCAGTAAGGATGCTGATTGGCAAGGGATAGAAAGGAGATAAAATTCCATCAGAAGAGGAGTGGCAAGTAAAAATCCTTCAATATATAGAAGTAGCATAGATGATGGAAAAGATAAGAAATCGATCGACCCAAAAGTTTAAAAGGGAATGAGAAAGCTATAGATAATATTTAAAACAACAGTGTCCTCTTATAAAAACTTTAGAATGCTTCAAATAACTCTCATAATTGAATAAGGTACAAAGAATTCAGACAAGATTTAACAAAGATAAAGTTTATTGAAAAATATAGGCAAGTAATTAAGAAAATTGCCAACCTACAGTTTGAAAGAACGTCAAAGTGCAAGTAGATAAATAGGTACCACTCTGGCAGGAGGGTAAATGGCGTTTCCATGCGCTACTTTAGTTCGCCAGAAGCGGCTTAGTCATGCTGGCCACATGACCCGGAAGCTGAGTGCAGACAAACGCCGGCTCCCTCCGCCAGTAAAGCGAGATGAGCATTGCAACCCCAGAATCATGCGTGACTGGACCTAATGGTCAGGGGTACCTTTACCTAATTAAGAAAATAAATAACCTATATCAAGGAATTCGGAAGTTGATGGCTGGAATAATTTTGTGCATTAGTGATGTATTGTTCTATTTCTTTTTGTAAGAAATGTATTGTGCTTTTTTGTTTTGTTTCTTTTCCTTTTTATAAGCTTTTGTTGTGTGTGTGTGTGTTGATTTTAAACCTATAAAGATTGAATAAACAAAATAAATAAAAAAGGAAGGGAGGTGATGAAAGGAATTGCCAAAGGTGATCGAAAATGGGTGGGGGCTCTTGCGAAGGGGGTGCCCAGTTGGGGCTTCTCCAGGGGCAGCAGAATGTCTTGGGCAGGAGAATCCCTGCAGGGGCTCTCAGACTCCCTTGGCTTCTTCTTCCCTCCCTCCCTCCCAGGAAGCTGCAACTTGCTCTGGCTTCTGCGCTCCTCAGGAAGCTGAACCTGCAAACCTAGCTGAGACTGAACCTGCAAGCCAAGCCAGGATGGAAGGAGGAAGATGGACGGGTGACCTGGTCAGGCTGTCTCCCGCATCCCTCCCCACAACCTCTGAGCATTCCCTCCCAGGACCCTTCAAGAAATCTGGTGAGTTCCAAGGGAGAGGAGATGGGGACAGGGATAGAAGGATGGTGGAGGGAGAAAGAGGAAAAGATGGAGAGGAGACAAATGGAAGGAAGTTCATGACATTAAGGAGGAGGGGGGTGAGGCCTTCTCCAAAGCAGCTCCTTGTTTCTTGAATCCCTATCATAAAGTGGTGGGGGCAGATTTTCTTCCTCCAGGATTTTAAATCTTAGGAGTTACAGTGGTTTTGGAACCACTGGTACCATTATGGTACTCAAACATAATCGGTTCCGAAAGTCTTCCGAAACTAAAGTGTTCCAAAACCAAGGAACGCTTTCCCATAGAAAGTAATGCAAAATGGATTAATCCGTTCCAGACTTTTAAAAACAACCCCCAAAACAGCAATTTAACATGAATTTTACTATCTAACAAGACCATCTTTAAATCTTAGGCGTTACAGTGGTACCTCGGTTCTCAAACTTAATCGGTTCCAGAAGTGTTCCAAACCCGAAGCGTTCCAAAACTAAGGCGTGCTTTCCCGTAGAAAGTAATGCAAAATGGATTAATCAATTTACTATCTAACAACCATTGATCCATAAAAAGAAAGCAATAATCAATGTTCTGTACCATAAAATAAATAAGGCAGCTTTGTAGATGATAAAAATTAAAACTAATTTTTTTTTGTAACTGTACTGATGATAGTCAGTGTTTGAATGGGGAGTTTTTATCCCTTTCCACAGTCAATCAATCAATAAATCAATCATAAAACAAAAAAACAAGCCTCAGTCAAAAATGAAAAAGCCACACAAACAGAAACGCAAAAAATAGGAAAAAACTAAAGCACCAAATGTCACCTCAGAACACTGCAACCAGAAACGGCTTTAATATTGATGGGGGGGAGCTTAAATTAGCTGTGCAGGGGAACAAATGGGATGAAAAAAGCCTTGATTACGATGGAGACGACTTAAATTAGGTGCTCAAGGGTAAAACGGAATGAAAAAAAGCCTTGGATGGGGGGCACTTAAATTTACTGCCCAACAGTAAAAATGGAGCTCAGGAGCACGTTTGGTTTCCGAGGCATACTTCAAAAACAGGAGCACCTATTTCTGGGTTTGCAAATGATGAATCAACAGAAACATAGTCAATCTGTGGACTTCCCTTTTTTTGAAATATTTTTATTGGTTTTGACAAATACAAGTTTATATCAAAAGACATTTATATAATCATTTCATGAGATTCTCTGAATCACATGACTTCGCTCCATCCCTTTCATGGGTCCTTATATTAATTTTTCCAAAACTACATACAGTGGTACCTCCGGTTGCAAACAGGATCTGTTCCGGAGCTCCAGATGGATCCCGAGGTTTTTGCAAACCGGAGGACCGCTTCTGCACACGCACGCAGCGCAATAGAGTGCTTCTACACATGTGAGTGGCAAAACGCGGAAAAATACCAGAGGGTTACGTAACACGAGGTACCACTGTATAGATACATCTCCACAGTTTTCATTTATCTAAATTGACCATAAACTTATTTACAAGAGATTCCTAAAGTCCAGCTAACGTTTTGATTTGCGTGCAGTAATCTCATAGGTCAATTATAATTTTCCCCCATTCTTTTTTAAAGTCCTTGTTTTCTTGATTCCTGAGTCTCACGGCTAATTTTGCCATTTCGGCAGAGTCCAGAAGTTTGGCTTGCCATTCTTCCCTAGTTGGGATTATTGCATCTTTCTATCGTTGGAATAATAACATCTGTGCAGCTGTTGTCGCATACATAGTCTTTCCTGGTCTTTTGGGATCTCAGTACCTGTACTTCCAAATAAATAAACTTCTAGGTTATTAACAACTTTTATTTTAAACATTTTTAAAAAATTCATTATATACCATTTCCCGAAATGATACTGTTATCTTACATGACCACCACATATAGCAAAAGGTACCCACTTCTTCTTTACATTTCCAGCAGATATTTGAACTTACTAGGAGTCAAATACCACCAGTACATCATTTTCATGTAGTTTTCTTTCAATGTACAGCAAGCTGTGAATTTCAGATTTGTTTTCCAAAGCCTCTCCCAATCTGCCATTTGTATGTTATGTCCTAAGTCCCTTTCCCATTTCGTCATAACTGATTTGACCTGTTCATCCTTTGTATACCATTCTAGGAGCAAGTTATACATCTTAGACAGATCTTTTTATGTTACTTGCTAAGAGTTCTTTTTGAAATTGTGATGTCTCATAATTAAACCTTTCTTTTTGTCTATCTTAAAGATATCGTTTAGTTGATGGTACTGTAACCAGTCGGTTACAGCTTCCCTTATCTCTTCAAAATCTTTTAATTTCAGTTGGTTTTCAACTTCAGTTAACAGCTCTGTATAAGTCGGCCGATTACTTCTCATATTCAATTTTTTTCAGAGATATTGCTTCCAAGGGAGAAAGCCACCAGGGTTTTTTACTAAAGCAAATTTTTATACTTCTCTCATACCCTACAAATTGTTTTTCTTACTATATGGTTCTGAAAAGCTCTATGCACCTTGGCCTTTTCCTACCATAAATATGCATGCTATCCATTATTTGTGTCCTTCCAGATCTAAAATACAGTATCTGTGTTTTCCAATGTAATCCATTCCTGGTTCTAGCAGATACAGGATATTTCATAATAAAGTTTCAAACCCGGCAGGGCAAAATCTCCTCTGTCTCTTACATCTCTTAATAATTTATTTTTAATCCTTGATTTTGTCCCTTGGATAGCTTGAAAAAGAGGATTAGACTGATGTCTGTGCTCTACCCTCACGGTCCTAGGCAATAATGCTTCTTGATACTAGTTCCTGGAAAGCACAGGAAGGCAGAGGGCTCTTGTACTCAAATCCTGCTTGCTGGTTTCCTACAGGCATTTAGTTGACAACTGTGAGAACAGGATGCTGGACTAGGTGGGCCTTTGCCCAAATGAGAAGGCTCTTCTTATATTCTAATACAGGCATCCCCAAACTTGGCCCTCCAGGTGTTTTGGGACTACAACTCCCATCATCCATAGCTAACAGGACCAGTGGTCTGGGATGATGTGAATTGTAGTCCCAAAACATCTGGAGGGCCAAGTTTGGGGGTGCCTGTTCTAAGATATTGCAATATTTCTACAGTTACATGTGGCACAGTAATACGAAAATTTGACTTCTTAGTCATAGGAGAGACTGCTACTTGAGCCTCTGATCCTTTCCTCCCTGGACAAAGAGAAATACAGGGATGTGTCTAAGAAGCCAATTCCACCACAGATTATAAAATAATGTAGTTTATTAAGTGTGAATGATCATGTGTTTTTCTTGCCATTAACTCACCTGCATTCCTAAAAGTTTGGAACATAGAGGACAGTGGAGAAAGGGGACAGTGTTAAAATAAGAGAAGGTGCATACTGGGACTGACATGTGTTCAGTTCCTTTCTTGTCTTTCTTGAAAGTCTTAACAGGATTCTCTTCCCCCTCCCCCACTCCCAAACAGGTGAGGAAGATGATGGCCAGAATTCTATGGAGCCATCTGTGAATTCATTGGGAAGAACAAAGAAACAGTTTAAATGCATGGAATGTGGGATGTGTTTTAGTCACAGTGGAAGACTGAGGACACATAAACGAATTCACATAGAGGAGAAACCATTTAAATGTAAGGACTATCAAAAGAGATTCAGGGAAAATGGAACTCTTAGAAAACATCAACGAACTCACACAGTGGATAAACCATTTGAATGTATTGAATGTGCAAAGTGCTTCAGTCGAAATGGAAAGCTTAGAATACACCAACGAACTCACACGGGGGAGAAACCATTTCAATGTATTGAATGTGGAAAGAGCTTCAGTGAAAGTAGAGCACTAAGAAAACATCAACGAACTCACACGGGGGAGAAACCATTTAAATGTATAGAGTGTGGAAAGAGCTTCAGTAGAAGTGAACACCTTAGAATACACCAACGAACTCACACGGGGGAGAAACCATTTGAATGTATTGAATGCGGAAAGTGCTTCAGTGTAAATGGAAACCTTATAAATCATCAACGAACTCACACGGGAGAGAAACCATTTGAATGTATTGAATGTGGAAAGTGCTTCAGTCGAGATGGAACACTTAGAATACACCAACTAACTCACACGGGGGAGAAACCATTTAAATGTATTGAATGTGGAAAGTGCTTCAGTCGATATGGAACACTTAGAATGCACCAACGAACTCACACAGGGGAGAAACCATTTAAATGTATTGAATGTGGAAAGAGCTTCAGTGAAAGTGGAGCACTAAGAAAACATCAACAAACTCACACGGGGGAGAAACCATTTAAATGTATTGAATGTGGAAAGAGCTTCAGTAGAAGTGAACATCTTAGAATACACCAACGAACTCACACAGGGGAGAAACCATTTAAATGTATTGAATGTGGAAAGAGCTTCAGTCACAATGGACACCTTAGAAGCCATCAACTAACTCACACGGGCGAGAAACCATTTAAATGTACTGAATGTGGAAAGAGCTTCAGTGAAAGTGGAGACCTTAGAGTACACCACCGAACTCACACGGGGGAGAAACCATTTGAATGTACTGAATGTGGAAAGAGCTTCAGTGAAAGTGGAAACCTTAGAAGACACCAACGAACTCACACGGGGGAGAAACCATTTGAATGTATTGAATGTGGAAAGAGCTTCAGTCGAAATGGAACACTTAGAATACACCAACAAACTCACACAGGGGAGACACCATT
Organism: Podarcis erhardii; assembly: GCF_964252035.2. Taxonomy (NCBI): domain Eukaryota; kingdom Metazoa; phylum Chordata; class Lepidosauria; order Squamata; family Lacertidae; genus Podarcis; species Podarcis erhardii. The sequence goes on along the minus strand of NC_138498.1, from coordinate 115,851,188 downwards.
TAAATGTATTGAATGTGGAAAGAGCTTCAGTCAATATGGACACCTTAGAATACACCAACGAACTCACACAGGAGAGAAACCATTTAAATGTATTGAATGTGGAAAGAGCTTCAGTCAAAATGGACACCTTAGAAGCCATCAACTAACTCACACAGGGGAGAAACCATTTAAATGTACTGAATGTGGAAAGTGCTTCAGTCAAAATAGAACACTTAGAATGCACCAACGAACTCACACAGGGGAGAAACCATTTAAATGTATTCAATGTGGAAAGAGCTTCAGTCGATACGGAAACCTTAGAAGCCATGAACTAACTCACATGGGGGAGAAACCATTTGAATGTATTGAATGTGGAAAGTGCTTCAGTCAAAATGGACACCTTAGAAGCCATCAACTAACTCACATGGAGGAGAAACCATTTAAGTGTACTGAATGTGGAAAGTGCTTCAGTCTATATGGAACACTTCGAATGCACCAACGAACTCACACAGGGGAGAAACAATTTAAATGTATTGAATGTGGAAAGAGCTTCAGTGAAAGTGGACACCTTAGAAAACACCAAAAAATTCACACGGTGAGAAACCATTTAAATGTATTGAATGTGGAAAGTGCTTCAGTCAAAATGGAACACTTAGAATACACCAACGAACTCACACAGGCAAGAAACCATTTAAATGCATTGAATGTGGAAAGAGCTTCAGTGAAAGTTGACACCTTAGAAGACACCTACAAACTCACACGGGGGAGAAACCATTTGAATGTATTGAATGTGGAAAGTGCTTCAGTCAAAATGGACACCTTAGAAGACACCAACAAACTCACACGTGGGAGAAACCATTTAAATGTACTGAATGTGGAAAGAGCTTCAGTCAAAATGGACACCTTAGGAAACATCAACGAACTCACACGGGAGAAACCATTTAAATGTACTGAATGTGGAAAGAATGTGGAAAGAGCTTCTTTCCATATCGACACCTTATAAGACACCAACTAACACATGGTGAAGAAACCATTTTAATGTATGGCATGTGGAAGGAGCTGCAGCAAAAGTTGAGCACTTAGAATACACCAGCTAACTCATACAGGGGAGAAACCATTGGAACGTATTGAATGTGGGACGAGCTTCAACAGGGAGGATAAACTTACATTACACTGGCGAACTCCCAAAGGGGAGTAGCTTAAGTCAATATGGAACCTTAGGAAACATCCGCTAACTCACATAGGGAAAACTAGATTTATGGAACGTGGGAAAAGCTTCAGAGGGAGTGGAGAACTTAATATTCATAAGATAATTCACATAGGCGAGAAACCATTTTTTAAAAAAAGAGAGAAACCATAAAAATGTATGGAGTTTTCCTCTCAGGTTTCCCAGATTGAAGATGATTGTCAAGTCTCTGGATGTACGGAAAAGAATTTAAATAATAAAAAAGAATTTCAATAATAATAATAATATTTTGTATTTGTACCATGCCCATCTGGCTGGATTTCCCCCGCCAATCTGGGTGGCTTTCAACAAAATATTGAAATACATTAGTCCTTCAGATATTAAAAGCTTCCCTAAACAGGACAGCCTTCAGATGTCTTTTAAAGTCTGGTGGCACATCTGGTGGGAAGGTATTCCACAGGGAGGGCACCACTACCAAGAAGGCCCTCTGCCTGGTTCCCTGTAACTTCACTTCTCACAGTGAGGGAACCGCCAGAAGGCTTTTGGTACTGGACCTCCATGTCCAGGCAGATCGATGGGGGTGGAGACTCTCCTCCCGTCACCAGTCTAGCTGCCGCATTCTGGATTAGTTGTTGTTTCCGGACCACTTACAAAGGTAGCTCCACGTAGAGTGCATTGCAGTACTCCAAGTGGGAGATAACTGGAGCATGCACTACTCTGGCAAGACAGTCTGTGTGCAGATAGGGTCTCAGCCTGCGTACCAGATGGAGCTGGTAAACAGCTGCCCTGGACACAGAATTGACCTGTGCCTCCATGGACAGCTATGAGTCCAAAATGACTCCCAGTCTGCGCACCTGGTCCTTTAGGGGCACAGTTACCCCATTCAGGACCAGGGAGTCCTCCACACCTGCCTGCCTCCTGTCCCTCCAAAACAGGACATCTGCCTTATCAGCATTCAACTTTAATATGTTAGCCACCATCCATCCTCCAACTGCCTCCAGGAACTCACACAGGACTTCCACCATCTTCACTGGTTCTGATTTGAAAGAGAGGTTGAGCTGGGTATCCGCATACTGATGAACATCCAGCCCAAACCCCCTGATCTCTCCCAGCGGCTTCATATAGATGTTGAAAAGCATGGGGAGAGGACGGAACCCTGAGGCACCCCACAAGTGAGAGCTCAGGGGTCTGAACACTGAACCCCCAACACCACTTTCTGAACACGCCCCAGTGTATAACAGTGCCTCTAGCTCCCAGCCCCTCTAGACGGTCCAGAAGAATGTTATGGCCGATGGTGTCAAAAGCCTCTGAAAGATCCAGCAGAACTAGGAAACGGCTCTCACCTTTGTCCCTAGCCCGCCGGAGATCATCGACCAGCGTGCCCAGGTCTGTTTCAGTCGCATGATGAGGCCTGAATCCCAACTGGAAGGGATCCAAATGGTCCACATCTTCCAGGCTTCCCTGGAGTTGTTCAGCAACCATCCACTCAATCACCTTGCCAAAGAATGGAAGATTTGAGACTGGGCGATAGTTGGCTGCATTGGCTGGGTCTAAAGATTTTTTTTTTTTAAGAAGCAATTTAATACAGTGGTTCCTCGGGTTAAATACGCTTCAGGTTACATACTCCGATAACCCAGAAATATTATCTCTGTTTAAGAACTTTCCTTCAGGATGAGAACAAAAATCGTACAGCGGCAGCAGGAGGCCCGATTAGCTAAAGTGGTGCTTCAGGTTAAGAACAGTTTCACGTTAAGAACAGACCTCCAGAATGAATTAAGTTCTTAACCAGAGGTACCACTGTAACTGCCTCTTTGAGTGTGTCTGGGAAGGCTCCCTCACAGAGAGAAGCATTCACCACCCCACAGAGCCCATCGCCCAGCCCTTCCCGGCTAGCTTTTATGAGCCAGGATGGGCAAGGATCAAGGAGACAGGTGGTTGGTTTCACTCGTCCAAGCAGCCTGTCCACATCCTTGGACGTAACAGATTGGCATTGATCCCACACAACCTTACTAGACAGGACTCTAGCACTCCCCAGCCCCCGCCCTGCTCCCACGGGGGAGTCTACCTCTCTGAATCTGAGTGACTTTATCTGCAAAAAAAACTTTGCAAAATCATTGCAGGAGATCATGTGCCCGTACCAGGCCCCATTGCATCAGATGGTTCCATTAAATTGCAAACCACCTGAAAGAGTCTCCTGCTGCTGTTTTCTGTAGATGCAATAGAGGGGGTGAAGAAGGTTTTCTTCACCTTTGCTATCGCCATTTGGTAGGATCAACGTTGAGCTCTAACCCATGTCCGGTCAGATTCAGAATGAGGTTTCTGCCACTGGTGCTCTAGCCGTCTCGTTGCCCTCAGATCCATGGAAAACCATGGGGCTGTCCGGGCTCCATGCAATTGGAGAGGGCGCTTTGGAGCCAGACAGTCAATAGTCCTGGTTAACTGCACATTCCAACGGGCCACCAGGGAATCAGCTGAAAGGCCATCAGCATGGGATAAAACATCACCTACCACTCTCTGGAAACCATTTGGATCCATTAAGTGGCAAGGGCGGACCATCCAAATCGGTCCCACGTCCCTGCAGAGGGGAAGGGTTGTGGAGAAGTCCAGTTGCACCAGGAATTGATCTGACCATGGCACTTCTTTAGATTCGCTTTTACTTAGTGTCAGATCACCAACATCCATAGAGGTGAACACCAGGTCTAAGGCATGTCCACGGCTATGAGTTGGGCCAAACTTACTCAGGGACAGCCCCATGGAGGCCATGTTTTCCACAAAGTCCCAATCGGCCCCTTATAAGGTTGTGTCGGTGTGAATGTTATAATTCCCCTGGACAACCAAACTAGGTGTCTCCAGGAGAACATCTGCCACAACCTGAAGCAGTTCAGGCAGGGAATTCTTGGTGCAGCGGGGAGATCGGTACACCAAAAGGAATCCTGTACTGCCCCTATTGTCCAACTTCAAGAACATGCACTCAGAGAACTGGGTCTTCCCAATAGGATGCCTGGTGCAAATTAATGACTTCCTACAAATCACTGCAAACCACCCCCCCCTCCCTGCCCACATGACTTGGGTTGCTGTGCGTAAGAGAAACCTGGTGGACAAGCAGCGGCAAGGACAGGTCCATTACTGCATACAAAAATATTCTTTTGGGATGTCTGTTGTTAATAGACCCCCAAAAAATTTCTGGTTTTTTGGGGAAAGTATGTCATAACATTTTATTTAATTCTTCATTAATGGTATCCCAAATTTATTTAATTTTAGGGCACGTCCACCACATATGGAATAAATTCTCTTCTTTAAGTTTGCACCTCCAACACTTTCCACTGGTGTTTTGGTACATTTTAGCCAATTTTGAGGGTTTAAGATACCATCTGTACATCTTTTTTTTAAAAAAAATATATTTTATTGTATAACATGCTGTAAATCTTATGCCTCTTTTGCATGTTTTCCCATTTTTCTAAATCAATTGTATGACCAAAATCTTGAGCCCATTGACCATGACACCTTTAACCCCTTTGTCTTTTAAGTGCCAATTTAATAATAGTTTATACAATTTGGATAAATTTTTATCATCATTTATAATCAATTCTTTGTCTATTTCAAATAATTTTGTATCAAATCCATTTACTTTCTTGTCTCCCTCAAAAATTGCATTTAATTGATGGTATTGAAAGCAGCCTATTCCTGTATGTCTTATTGTTTCATTTTTTTTTCATTTGTAATCTATTACACTGGTCAACAACAAATTTGTTGTCTGCATTTTTTCAGTTGATTTAGGACGAATCTGATGCGCTGAATCCAAAAATCACATTGGTTTTGCTCAACCAGGTCAAGTTTTTGAGCTATGGCCACATGTCATTTTTTTACGTTTTTGTTCACATGTACGCTTGTGTGGAGCATTTTAGAAGAAATTGGTGGGGGTAAAATGCCATGTCGAATAATTGTTTTGATTGGAAATGATTATTTTAATGACAAGAAGTATTCAGGTCCAATAGTTCTTGGTGATTATGTCGAGAAGGGATCAGTTTGAAGTCATAAAACCTTGAAATCTTCCATAAATTGGTGCAGCAAAGCATAAAGTTGGGGGATCAAAACTAAGTTAATCCTGATCTTCAATCAGCACGTCGTCCTGTAGCTCATTGTTATGAAATTCCAGTGCCTATCTTCTGAGAACTTCCTTTCATTAGTGACAAAGATGCCTCCAGTGTTGAAGGACATGAAGAAGAAGTGGTTCTTGAAGATGATGCTCCACATCCATTTTCCCAAAAGGAGTTGAATGATCTAGTTCACGACCTCAGCTTGTCAAAGGACTCTGCCGAACTGTTGGCATCCAGATTGAAGGGAAAAAACCTCCTCTCTGACAGTGCTCACATCAGCTTCTTCCGCAACAGGCATCAAGAGTACCTCCGTTTTTTTCTCGGAAGAGAAGGACTTGGTGTACTGTGCAGATATTGCACTGCTTCTGCTCAAGCTTGGAGTGCCACAGTACGAACCCAAAGATTGGAGACTGTTCATTGACAGCAGCAAGCGATCACTGAAATTTGTTCTGCTACACAATGGCAACCAGTTTGCCTCTATACCCCTGGCTCACTCGAGTACACTGAAGGAGAACTATGAAGCGGTGAAGTATGTGCTGGAGAAAATTGGTTATGATCAGCATAAGTGGTTTATTTGTGTTGACCTGAAGATGGTGAACCTTTTGTTGGGACAACAGTCTGGCTTCACCAAGTACCCATGTTTTCTGTGCATGTGGGATAGTAGGGACCGTGCTCAGCATTACACGAAGAAGGACTGGCCTGTGCGGGAGGAATTGGTGCCTTGCAAAGAAAGGAACGTCATCAACGACCCTCTGGTGGACAGAGACAGAATACACTTCCCACCGCTGCACATCAAGCTCAGCTTAATCAAGCAGTTCACCAAGGCTCTGGACAAGGATGGTGACTACTTCACTTACTTGTGCCAGGCTTTTCCAGGATTGACCATGGAGAAGTTGAAAGTTGGCATCTTTGATGGTCCTCAGATCCGTCAGCTCATCAGAGATCCAGAGTTCGGAAACTCAATGAACGAAGTGGAACTGGAAGCGTGGAAGGCATTTTGTTCTGGTAGTGAAGAACTTTCTTGGCAACAATAAGGCCAGAAACTACGCAGAACTTGTCAACAACATGCTGACTGCTTTCAGGAACCTGGGCTGCAACATGAGCATCAAGATGCACTACCTATTTTCACATATGGACCGGTTTCCTGAGAACCTGGGTTCAATGAGTGACGAGCAGGGGGAGAGATTCCATCAGGACATGAAAGAGATGGAGACCAGGTATCAGGGTCGCTGGGACGCAGTCATGATGGCTGACTACTGTTGGACTCTGAAGAGAGACCTCCCTGCTGCTGAGCATTCCAGGAGTTCCAAGAAACGGAAGTTCAAGCCCTTAAGTTTGAAAAATGGTGAAGCAACATGCAATTTACGTGCACTTACCTTTATCAATGCCCACCATTCAGTTTACAGTAAACCTGACCTGATGGAGAGAAACGGATGCCATTTCCTGATTCTGCAGTGCAAAAATACCCTAAATCAGTTGTAGAAATCTAGACAACATTCAAAAAGTAAAAAATTGTTGCCCAGTGTTATTTACTTCCTCTAAAAGATCTTTATACGTCAACCAATTTGAATCCATATTTTTTCTTTTTACTGCCTCTGCCTCCATTGGTGACAACCACCATGGGGTTTTTGGTTCTAATAATTTTTTGTTCCTTTTCCAAACTTCATATAAGGCTTTCCTAATAATGTGATTTAGAAATCCTTTGTGGCTTTTTGTTTTATTATAATCCAGGTAGCTGTGCCACCCCACTATATTATCCCAGCCCTCAATATCCAATAATTTAGTATTCTTCAAGATCATTCCTTAAGCCAGAACAGGCAGGCAGCTTCGTAGTAGATGCTAAAATCGGGCATTCCAAACCCTCCTTTGTTTTTGGTTTCTGTTAATAATTTAAATTTCATTCTGGTTTTTTTGCCCTGCCAAATGTATTTTGCCAAATACCTGTGCCATTCCTTAAAACAATTTAAGCCATTAAGAACCAGAATTGATTGAAAAGGGAACAGCGTTTTTGGTAAAACTACCAACTTGATTGTAGAAATTTTCTCCACAATGTGAGTTTTAATTTACTCCAGGTTTCTAAGTCTTTCCTAATTTTGTTCCATACCTTAATATAAATGTCTTTCTATAAATTAATGTTTTTCATGGTTATCCAAATTCCTAAATACTTTGCTCTGTTAGTAATTTTAAGTCCTGTTTCTATTTCTAACTTTCCTTCTTGTTCTATTAGTAATTCTCTGTATGTTGGCCGTATTCCTTTCATTGTTGACATGTTAAGTGATAGTGCTTCAATGGGTGATAGCCACCATTGAGTTTGGGGTTCCAATAATTCTTTGTATTTTCCCCATACCTTTATTAAAAACTTATTATAGTATTGTCGAGTCCTTTGTGTACTTTTTCCCCCCCATACCACAAATATGCATGCAAACCAAATATGCTGTCATGTCCTTCCAGTTCTATTGCCTCTTCTTTCTCCAGTTTAATCCAATCCCAAATCCGAGTAAGACAAGCTGCTTCATAGTAAATTTTGAGATCTGGAAGGTAAAAGCCTCCCCTTTTAAAAGAAACTCAGACTTAAGTCTGAGTTTTGTATTTTATTCTTGGCCTTGTTTTTTCCAATATTACTACAATACTCTAGAGCAGCCTTTTTCAACCTGTGGGCCCCCAGATGTTGCTGACCTACAACTCCCATCACCCCTAGCTAGCAAGGCCAGAGCTCAGGGATGATGGGAGTTGTAGTCCAACAGCATCTGGGGACCCACAGGTTGAGAATCGCTGCTCTAGAGGGTTTTCTGTTGTAAATATTAGATTGTCTGAAAAGGCTCTGGCCTTATAGGCCCTTTGTCCAACTTTAATTCCTTCTATACTAGGGTCTTTTCTGGTTGCTTTCAGATACACTTCCGGAAGTGTGATAAAGAGAAGAGGAGAAAAAGGGCATCCCTGTCTTGTTCCCTTAGAGATATTAAAAGCTTCTGATGTTTCACCATTTATAATTAGTCTGACCTTTTGGGAATTATAAATCGCTTTTATACCACTACATATTTTCTCACCCAAACTCATTTCCAAAGTGTTTTGCATGAATGCCCCTGAAACATTATCCAGTGCTTTCTCCGCATCCACCAAGATCAGGGCAGCCTTTTTATCTGGTCTCATTTCTAGGTATTCTATTGTATCTACTACCAATCTTACGTTGCTGTAAATTTGTCTTCTGCGTAGGAAGCCTGACTGATCATTCTTTATTAATTTTGCCAGGATCTTTTTCAATTTATTGGCTAATTTTTTGGCAAATAATTTATAATCTGAATTTAGAAATGAGATTGGTCTATAAGTTTTAATTTACTCTAAATTGGATCCATATTTCAGTATCAATGTAATTAGGGCCTCTTGCCATGATTCTGGCACATGTCCTCCTTCTAAAATTTTGTTCATTATTTTTTCTAACACCGGTAATATGGTCTCTTCCAATTTTTTGTAATTCATTATAGAAATACCATCTGGACCAGGGACTTTAACAATCTTAGAAGTCATAATTCCTTCTTTTATTTCATTTATATTAATAGGGGTATTTAAGTATTCTTTCTCTTATTTTTGGCAATCTATTGTTTATTTTAAAAATTCCTATTTTTTCGTCAAGTTCTTCCAGCTCACTTCCATTTCTGTTGTTGTTTTGCAGCAGATTTAGTTAATGTGAAAGCACAAAACAACCACAAATAATCTTGAGGCAGGTTACACATTTATTCCAGTTCAGTCTTTGGTTACTGACATTTCTATCCCACAACGCTATCCACCTAGCAGACCGCCTCTGTCCCCTGGCCCTACAAGCCCATCAGTAACATTTTCTGCAGAGACACTGGGGATTGTTCCATGACAGTTGTCACTTGCTGAGAATGCAGAAGGAGGCCACCTTGGTGCACCCAGGAGATACCAGATGTTGGTTGTAGTTACGTCTATACAAAGTGCATAGCCTTTGACCCTCCATAGAGAAATGGGGAGGAATGAGGAACCTGAATAGCTGAACAGAAGGAAATGTACCCTGGTAAGCTTCTGTCGATTCTTGAGGGGGCTTTGTATCATTTAACTTCAAAATGTGGAAAATGTTTGTGGGGCCTCCTCCCCCCCCCCCCCCGTTGCTTCTGATGAGTGGGGCCCTGGATATCTGCCCCAAACGTTTGCCTTGATGGTAGCAGGATGGGAGAAGTCAAGTGCCCAGAATCAAAAAGGAAAAGTATTTTCTGCATCTTTCTTGATTGAAATGGGTATGTCTGAAACCTCAGATGAAGTTCATGTTGACAGTATCAAAACTGCTATTCATAACCCAGTTAATATATTTATTACTTCTGATAATAAAGAATCTATCCTTCAGAGAAATAAGGTGATATTCCATACAATATAATGCTGTCCCAAACAAACACTTTAACCAGATAAACTTGTTTCTGGGAGGTGGGGCAAGATGCTGAGGGAATCTATTCTATTGGGGGGGGGAGCTCAGTGCACCCAGAAGATTCCAGTTGTGGGTTGTAGTTGCATCTATACAAAGTGCATAGCCTTTGCCCCTCCATAAAGAAATAAATGGGGGGGGGGGAGAAGAGCTGGAATACCTGACCAGAAGGAAAGGTAACCTGGGAACTTCATGTTGATCGACCACCCCAGCTCCCTGACCCCAAGAAAAGACCAGTCCAGGGAGGCAGGTGAGCATTACAGCTACACCCCACATTATGCTCTCCAGCAGCTATTCCTTCAGACAGGCCTATTTTCATTCAGTCTCCAGTGTGTCCATGGGTGGGTGTGTTTTATGTTTCATTTCCCCCCTTCCTTACAGTCTTGTCAAAAATCAAACCTCCATGCCAGTGCTTTCAGCCCCAGAAGAGGAGCTCCCCTTGGTGTCAAGGGAGGGGGGTCCAAGGGAGCATCTGGAGCCCTGCCATTCCTTCTGTCCCTGGCCCCTTTCCCTCCTCTCTCTGCCATCCCTGGGCCACTCTTGACTCCACAGCAGGAGACTGGATCTGTCTGTGATGGTGAGATGTCCTGGCCGGTGGAAGGACCACTTCCTGTTTTCTGCAGCTCCATCCTTCTTTCTCATGCAAGGTGGAGTCATGAAGCAGGTGAAGACTGAGCACACCTAAGGGTGACATGGGGGGGGGGTCTGCTTAACCTTTCTCCGACTGCTCCTTTTCTGGATCAAAATCCCCAGCTAATCTGTCTAGCTCCTCCTGCTGCTGCTGCTGCTGCTGCTGCCTGTCACTGTTCCTGTGTCTCTGGAGTGTTTCTTTGAGGAGAATACAGGACGCTGCAAAAGACATCGTGTGTAATGAGTGTGCAATAAGGTAGACAGAGGCTGAGCCCTCCCTGTAATGCAAACAGGGAGACTTCTGTCCAGGAGATTTCTGTATAAAAAATACACCAGGGGTATTGTGTGTATAGTTTTAACTCAGGTCCACGTCAGTTAATTTAGGTGGGAAACCCTGGGTTGTTGTTGTTACAATGTTGACAGCCAGCTGCCTATAAAAGCAGGCCGGCTTAGCTGTTTGAGCTCAGTTCAGTTCCAGCTTACTATAAAGAACCACTTGGAGAAATCTCTGTGTTGTCTGCTATGTCCACCCACAATTTAATACTAAGTGAGGTTGGAATAGAACCATGTTTACATGAACATGAGAAGGCAAAATATGTTCTCCATTTAAATATTTATTAAAATAATTTATTCAGTTACACAGAAGTGTTATTAGGCTTTTTTGTTGTAAGCTAATTCATACATTGTAAGAAGTGGGTCCTGAGACCCTTGATCCCCTTCTTTAAAATACCATCTGAACAAAATTGGTGAAGCAGTAAAGAGTTTATTGAGGACAATAGGTAAAGGTAAAGGGACCCCTGGCCGTGAGGTCCTGTTGAGGATGACACTGAGGTTGCGGTGCTCATCTCACTTTACTGGCCGAGGGAGCCGGCGTACAGCTTCTGGTTCATGTGGCCAGCATGACTAAGCCGCTTCTGGCAAACCAGAGCAGTGCACGGAAACGCCGTTTACTTTCCTGCTGTAGCGGTAAGTATTAAAAAAAAATTAAAATCTTATATATAAATATAATGAATGTTCCTAAATGTACCAACCAAGCACGTACATATATATGTGGACCAGATGTCTGGAGCAGCACAGGAAGACCGTCCAGAAACCATTTTGACTCCCAAACTGACCAAATGTTTTCCCTGCAAGGAGGGAGGGGGTGAAGGAACCTTCCCGTTCTCTCAGAAATTGGGTAATCACCGTCTCAAAAATAGCCAGACTACCAGGAAAGGCAGTCAGAAAAGGCATTATCTGATAACCTGGCACACAGGAAAAACAACAACATTCAAATTTCTGTTGTAGATCACCTTTCCTGTGATGTACGTATGATGTTTGTGGGGGGTGGTCTTGGGTTACACCCCTTCTGTGATGTATGTATGATGTATGGAGGGGTGGTCTTGAGCTCCAGGGCAGGAAATTTAAATGATCTGTATAAGGGCAGGCACACCTTTGTTCGGGGTCCTCCTTTCTCCGGCATGTGAGGGGAGCACCCTGTTGCAACAGTTCAATAAAGATCAGGCTTACTAGCTGCTTTGCTTCTCAATATTCTCTGGTTGGCCTCTGTTATTTTCTCCTACTGATGGAGAACCTGCAAAGGACTCTACAAGGGCACTTGTGTCCCCCATAAGGGAATAAGGACAGATTTTGTTTACAACAGGTGCCTATTTATCTTCTTGCACTTTGTGCTTTCGAATTGCTAGGTTGGCAGGAGCAGAGATACAGCAAAGGGAGCTCACCCCTTCGCGGGGATTCGAACTGCCAAACTTCTGATCGGCAAGCCCTAGGCTCTGAGGTTTAACCCACACCTGCGTCCCTTATTGAGGACAATACGTTCTTGCAAGAGCTGGGAGCCAAAGCAGGCACAGTCCAGCTGGAGCGAAGAATGAGCTTATATTCCCGATGCACACGTTCCCTCCCTCGTCTCCCCATTGGTTGGGTGCTGCAAGGTTTTCCTTCCCCCAATTATCAAATAACAGACAAGAGGCTGAGCGTGGAAACAAACTTCTCCTTCCTCCTCTGAGTTGCCTCCACTTCCGGCTTCACCAGCAGAGATAATATTGGGGCTTGGAAAGGAGGGAGGGGAGGAGGCGGGAAGCGGGGCTGCGTCTTGCAGAGGAGGGGCTTCTTCCTAATTAAGGCTCCTAATTAAGCGCCCTCACTCCCTGCCTCCCACGCGGGGGCTCCCATTCCCGCCCCCGCTGCCCGGGATGTCGGGTGAGTGCAAAGCCAGTGGCGGGGAAGGAGGGAAGGGGCTTTGCGAGGGGGTCCAGGAGGAGAAGCCCCGGATGGGGAGGAGGGAAGGGAGCTGTTTTCTTAAAGGGGGCCTGGAGGGGGGGGGGGAGAAGTTTCCTCCTGCAGGGATCTGGTGCAAAGGGAGTTGCAGGGAAGGAGGCGGGCGAGGGGAGAGGGGTGGGCATTGCTGGCCAGGATCGCCTTAATAGTATTAATTTAAATTTAATATCTATACCCCAGCAGAAGACCCCTCGGAGAAGGACCTTATCTTTAGGCAACAGGCGAAAGCCTTGCTCTTCTCCCAGGAGTTTGGCTCATTAAACAATCTATGGACTTCACAACTGAATTGGGGGGGGGGTGTTTTTATTTTTTACTCTGCTATGCATCTCTGTGTTTTTCTCTTGTAAGCTGCCCTGTGATCTTTGGAGGAAGGGCAGTATAGAAATGTGAAGAATAGCTGTAAAAATAGGAAGCCCTCTTGCGTTCAAGGGGGGGGGGGGTTGGGACAAAGTCATTGATCAGCATGCATAACAGGATGGGCTTAGGAGGGAATAAAACTAATAAGAATAAGAGTAAAATAAAAATAAATAATTCATTACTTGCCCCCTGCCCATCTGACTGTGTTGCCTCAGCCACTAGGCGATTTCCATCAAAAACATCAAAAAATGTAAAACATCGAAAACTTTCCTGTACAGGGCTGCCATCATAAGACTACTGTTTTGTAGAAATGGCCCGCAAATATAAAGAAATGCCCTCTTTAAGGAATTGTGTGGTGTAAACGTGTATGTTGTCCTCTAGGTCCAAACACATAGTAAGAGCAAGCAGTGCTCCAAAGTGCTTCTCTGGTGAACTTGCCATCTAAGTTGTTTACTCCTGACCAAAGTTCCTGTTTCCCAAAAGGACGGGGGGGGGGTGTCTCCTCACCACTTTTAACCCACCCCACTCCCACCGCATGGAAGGCAGAGGACGTGTTCATTCACAATCCCAGTAAACCATGTGTGTATCTGAAGTGAACCAGCTACACCTCCTTCCCCTCTCACTGGGCTGCTGCAAGAAAAGGCAGCAGAGGAGGAAAGGGATGGGTTTGAAGGCTCTTCCTGCCTCTCTCCCCTGAGGAACAAGAGCAAAGGGTGTTTGCAGGGCAGGAGGACATCGGAGGAGGCAGCGAGGGCAGAGGGAGCAGTGGGCGGATCCACCGCCTCTCCCAGGGCGTCCAGATGCAAGCAAGGGGCTTCCTTCTTCTCCATGCAAGGGCCACCCATGTATTCAGAGCAGTCCTTTGCAGATGAACTCTTAAGTTCCATGGGATCTACTCTCAGGCCACAAATGTGCGTACCATGCCAGCCTTAGGAAGGGAGGTAGCACAGGCAGGTGAAAGAAATTGCCAAAGGTGTTTGAAAATGGGTTGGGGCTCTTGGGAAGGGGGTGCCCAGTTGGGGCTTCTCCAGGGGCAGCAGAATGTCTTGGGCAGGAGAATCCCTGCAGGGGCTCTCAGACTCCCTTGGCTTCTTTTTCCCTCCCTCCCTCCCAGGAAGCTGCAACTTGCTCTGGATTCTGCGCTCCTCAGGAAGCTGAACCTGCAAACCTAGCTGAGACTGAACCTGCAACCCTGGCCAGGATGGAAGGAGGAAGATGGACGGTTGACCTGGTCAGGCTGTCTCCCGCATCCCTCCCCACAACCTCTGAGCATTCCCTTCCAGGACCCTTGGATAAATCTGGTGAGTTCCAGGGGAGAGGAGATGGGGACAGGGATAGATGGATGGTGGAGGGAGAAAGAGGAAAAGATGGAGAGGAGACAAATGGAAGGAAGTTCCTGACAGGAAGAAGGAAGGGGTGAGGCTTTCTCCAAAGCAGCTCTTTGTTTCTTGAATCCCTTTCATAAAGTAGTGGGGGCAGATTTTCTCCCTCCAGGATTTTAAATCTTAGGAGTTACAGTGGTACCTCGGTTCTCAAATTTAATCGGTTCTGGAAGTCTTCCAAAACCAAAGCGTTCCAAAACCAAGGCGTGCTGTCCCGTAGAGAGTAATGCAAAATGGATTAATCCATTCCAGACTTTTAAAAACAACCCCTAAAACAGCAATTTAACATGAATTGTTAAATTCATGTTAAATTGCCTAAAACAGCAATTTAACATGAATTGTACTATCTAACAAGACCATTGATCTATAAAAAGAAAGCAATAATCAATGTTCTGTACCATAAAATAAATAAGACAGTATTGTAGATGATAAAAATTAAAATTATATATATTTTCATACCTGCATTGATGATAGTCATTGTTTGAATGGGGAGCTTTTATCCCTTTCCACAGTCAGTCAATCAATCAATCATAAAACAAAAAACTAAGCCTCAGTCAAAAATGAAAAAGCCACACAAACAAAAATGCAAAAAATAGGAAAAAACTAAAGCTGCAAATGTCACCTCAGAACACTGCAAACAGAAACAGCTTGAATATTGATTGGGGGTGGGCCTTAAATTAGCTGTCCAAGGGAACGAATGGGATGAAAAAAACCTTGATTACGATGGAGACGACTTAAATTAGCTGCTTAAGGGTAAAATGGAATAAAAAAAGCCTTAATTAGGATGGGGGGCACTTAAATTTGCTGCGCAACAGTAAAAATGGAGCTCAGGAGCACGTTCGGTTTCCGCGGCAAACTTCAAAAACAGGAACACCTATTTCTGGGTTTGCAAATGATGAATCAACAGAAGAATAGTCTATCTATGGACTTCCCCTTTTTTGAAATATTTTTATTGGTTTTTACAAATACAAGTTTACATCAAAAACATTTGATATAATGTTTTTATAGCATTTTAGATGACAGGTCCCGAGGTTTTTGCAAACCAGAGGATCGCTTCTGCGTACGCACACGGCACAATAGAGTGTTTCTACGCGTGCAAGCGGCGAAACCCGGAAAAATACCAGAGGGTTACGTAACACAAGGTACCACTGTATAGATACATTCTCCACAGTTCTCATTTATCTAAAGTGTCCATAAACGTATTTACAAGTGATTCCTAAAGTCCAGCTAACGTTTTGATTTGCGTGCAGTAATCTCATAGGTAAATTATAAAATTTCCCCATTCTTTTTTAAAGTCCTTGTTTTCTTGATTCCTGAGTCTCATGGCTAATTTTGCCATTTTGGCAGAGTCCAGCAGTTTAGCTCACCATTCTTCCCTAGTTCGGATTATTGCATCTTCCCATCTTTGGGATAATAACATCTGTGCAGCTGTTGTCGCATACATAGTCTTTCCTGGTCTTTTGGGATCTCAGTACCTGTAATTCCAAATAAATAAACTTCTAGTTTCTTAACAAAATTTATTTTAAACATTTTTTTCCAATTCATTATATACCATTTCCCAAAATGATACTGTTATTTTACATAACCACCAAATATAGCAAAAGGTACCCACTTCTTCTTTGAAGTGACCTGTTCATCCTTTGTATGCCATTCTAGGAGCAAGTTATACATTTTAGACAGATTTTTTTTATGTTACTTCCTAAGAGTTCTTTTTGAAATTGTGATGTCTCATAACTAAAACCTTTTTTATTTTAATTTTTTTAAAAAAAATTATTGTTAAAATAGGTCATCATTAATCCACATATATTACAGATATACAAGCATACAAACATACATTTCATACAATCCTTAAAAGTGTTCAAACATACGGTACTTACACTCAATCTCACAAATAATTCCTTTTCCCATCACCATCCACCACCCCTCACCCCACCTTTGTGCTAGACTTCCAATCTACTCAATTGCAATTTCTTTCCATTTCTATTACTTTCTTTCACACACCTTTAGCCTAATTTCATAGAATCATAGAATAGAAACATACAGTTGGAATAGACCACAAGGGCCATCGAGTCCAACCCCCTGCCAAGCAGGAAACACCATCAGAGCACTCCTGACATATGGTTGTCAAGCCTCTGCTTAAAGACCTCCAAAGAAGGAGACTCCACCACACTCCTTGGCAGCAAATTCCACTGTCTAACAGCTCTTACTGTCAGGAAGTTCTTCCTAATGTTTAGGTGGAATCTTCTTTCTTGTAGTTTGGATCCATTGCTCCGTGTCCGCTTCTCTGGAGCAGCAGAAAACAACCTTTCTCCCTCCTCTATATGACATCCTTTTATATATTTGAACATGGCTATCATATCACCCCTTAACCTCCTCTTCTCCAGGCTAAACATGCCCAGTTCCCTTAGCCGTTCCTCATAAGGCATCGTTTCCAGGCCTTTGACCATTTTGGTTACCCTCCTCTGGACACGTTCCAGTTTGTCAGTGTCCTTCTTGAATTGTGGTGCCCAGAACTGGACACAGTACTCCAGGTGAGGTCTGACCAGAGCAGAATACAGTGGCACTATTACTTCCCCTGATCTAGATGCTATAATCCTATTGATGCAGCCCAGAACTGCATTGGCTTTTTTAGCTGCCGTGTCACACTGTTGGCTCACTCTTCTCCAGGATGAAGAGGAACCATTGATGAGCACCCTTTGGGTTCGGTCAGTCAGCCAGTTACAAATCCACTGAGTGGTAGCATAGTCAAGTCCGCATTTTACCAGCTTCTTTACAAGAATATCATGGGGCACCTTGTCGAATGCCTTGCTGAAATCAAGATAGGCTACATCCACTGCGTTCCCTTCATCTACCAGGCTTGTAATTCTGTCAAAAAACGAGATCAGGTTAGTCTGACATGACTTGTTTTTCAGAAATCCATGCTGACTATTGGTGATCACAGCATTCCTTTCTAGGTGCTCACAGACTGTTTGCTTAATGATCTGCTCCAGAATCTTCCCTGGTATTGATGTCAGACTGACTGGGCGATAATTATTTGGGTCCTCTCTTTTCCCCTTTTTGAAAATAGGGACAACATTTGCCCTCCTCCAGTCTGCTGGGACTTCGCCTGTTCTCCAGGAATTCTCAAAGATGACTGCCAGTGGTTCTGAGATCACATCTGCCAGTTCTTTTAATACTCTTGGTTGCAGTTCATCTGGCCCTGGAGACTTGAATACATCTAAACTAGCCAAGTATTCTTGTACTATCTCCTTAGTTATTCTGGGCTGTGTTTCCTCTGCTGAATCATTTGCTCCAAATTCTTCAGGTCGGGCATTGTTTTCTTTATCAGAGAAGACTGAGGCAAAGAAGGCATTGAGGAGTTCAGCCCTTTCTGTGTCCCCTGTTTGCATTTCACCATCTTCTCCTCTGAGTGACCCCACTGTTTCTTTGTTCTCCCTTTTGCTACGAACATACCCATAAAAGCCTTTTTTGTTGCTTTTAACCTCTCTAGCAAGCCTGAGTTCATTCTGTGCTTTAGCTTTTCTGACTTTGTGTCTACACGTGCTGGCTATTTGTTTGAATTCCTCTTTGGTGGTTTCCCCCCTTTTCCATTTTTTGTACACATCCTTTTTTAATCTTAACTCAGTTAAAAGTTCTTTAGATAGCCACCCTGGCTTCTTTAGGCACCTTCCAGGTTTCCGTCTCATTGGTATTGCCTGAAGTTGTGCTTTTACTATCTCCCTCTTAACAAACTCCCAGCCATCATGAACTCCCTTTCCTTTTAGTATTACTGTCCGTGGGATCTCACCCAGCACTTCCCTAAGTTTTATGAAGTCGGCTTTCTTAAAGTCAAGAAATTGAGTCCTAGTATGCTTGGCTGCTCCTTTCCGCTGTATAGTAAACTTCAGAAGAGCATGATCACTCGCGCCTAATGATCCTTCCACTTCTACCCCACTAACCAGGTCATCAACATTCATTAGGACCAGATCTAAAATGGCTGTTCCTCTGGTTGCTTCTCCCACTTTCTGGACAATGAAGTTGTCTGCAAGGCCAGTGAGGAATCTGTTTGACCTTATGCTCTTGGCTGAGTTTGACGTTCAGCAAATATCCGGGTAATTGAAGTCCCCCATTACTACTATCTCCCTTCCTTTTGCATGCTTGGCCATCTGTTCCAGGAAGGTATCATCTATGTCCTCCGTTTGGCTTGGGGATCTATAGTAAACTCCCACAATGAGGTCCCTGTTATTCTTTTCTCCCTTAATTTTGACCCAAATGCTCTCACTTTGGCTTTGAGGTTCTAAATCTTGGATCTCTTCACAGGTATACACATCCCTGACATATAACGCCACTCCTCCTCCTTTCTTGTCTGGTCTGTTTCTCTGAAATAGATTGTATCCCTCCATTATTACATTCCAGTCGTGGGACTTATCCCACCAGGTTGCAGTGATACCTATCTGTTCAAGTTGGGTCAAAAGGAATGGCATCTGAAGATGTTTTAGCTTTGGCATTAGGTAAGATCAATGAATCTTTGGAAAAATTAAGCAAACAAGTAGCTGAAGCAACAACTATAATTGACCAAAACACTACAAGCATCAATAACGTGGGACAGAAGGTGAACTCTAACACAGAATCTATTGAGAAATTGCTGCAGGAATCTACTTTGACCCGAAAGACAGCTGAAGAAGCAAAGGAAAAAGCACTGGCCGTAGAGGAAAAGATACCACCGATATGTAGGCAACTTGAGGACCACAGGTCATTGTTGTCCATGATTGAACTGAAGGAAAGACAGACAAATTTAAGGATCAGGGCTGTACCTGAACTTGAGAAAGATAACCTAAGTGACTTTCTTATGCAGGAATTTGCAGACTTTTGGAACCTAGAGGAAGATAAGCAAGATATCAAGATCGTAAGTGCTTTCAGGCTTGGAAGAGAGGGGAGAAAGAACAGGGTGAGAGGCTGTTTGATTACCCTCCAAACAAAAGAGGAGAGAGACAAAATATTGAGTCTGCATTTTCAGAAGACCTTGGAAATACATCAATCAAGAGTGGAGATATTTAAAGACATTCCGAAATACCTTCTGGATCTTAGGTCTAACCGGAGATCTGGTGACCCTGTTGAGAAGTAATAGAATTGTTTTCAGGTGGGAATTCCCCTATCTTTTACCTTCAAAGGAAGAAAGTGAAAAATAAGATCAGTGGATGATAAAGAAAGATTTTTGAAAGATTACGGAGAAGATCTGCAGAAAGAATCTGAAGAAGAGCCAAGAGCATTAAAACCAGGAATACTAGACATAGCATCACTATCTTTTGGATTGGACAACTCAGAGAAAGTGATACCACCGACAGAACAAGAACAATTACTGGGTGCAGTTGGAGGAAAAGTAAAGTAACCACACCATGGCTCTGCAACTATTAAGTTGGAATATTAATGGTTTTAACTCCCCGGAGAAGAGGAAAAAAGTCTTTCATTTATTGAAAAAAGGAACAATTGGACTTGATTTGTCTACAGGAAACACATGTGATAAGGCTACATAGGAAAGTATTGATCAATAAAAGATTGGGTCAAGAGTTTATTTAATCGGATAAGGTTAAAAAAAGAGGAGTAGTGATTTATGCAAAAGAGAGCCTATCACCAAAATTTATTTTTAAAGATGACCAAGGAAGATTCGTGGCAATTGAAATTCAAACACAAGGAGAGAAAATTTTGATAGTAGGAGTTTATGCACCAAATGAGGGGAAATCTGAACTTTTAAAAAAGTTGCATGAAACATTGCTGGACTATATGGATTACAACATTATCATGATGGGAGATATGAATGGAGTGGTATCTACAAATATGGACAAGGCACAGAGACAGGTAGTCACTAAAGATGGCAGACTACCAAAAACCTTTTTTGAGATGATTGACAATATGGACTTAATTGACATTTGGAGAACAAAGAATCCCTTGGGTAGAGAGGGAACTTTCTTCTCTGAAGCCAAAATGACTTGGATGAGAATTGACCAAATTTGGATAACTAGAGGACTGGCTCCTAAGATTCGAAAAGTGGAAATTTGCCCTAAAACTTGCTCCGACCATAATGCTGTGAAAATGGAGATGAAACTAACACCAACTGGTTCCTTCAGATGGCTTTGAGGTTCGAAATCTTGGATCTCTTCACAGGTATACACATCCCTGACATATAACGCCACTCCTCCTCCTTTCTTGTCTGGTCTGTTTCTCTGAAATAGATTGTATCCCTCCATTATTACATTCCAATCGTGGGACTTCTCCCACCAGGTTTCAGTGATGCCTATTATGTCAATATTTAGCTTGCTGTACCAAGAGCTCAATAATAATAATAATAATAAATTTTATTTATATCCCGCCCTCCCCAGCCGAAGCCGGGCTCAGGGCGGCTAACAACACTAAAACAATACAACATTATAAAACATTATAAAAATGAGTTAAAAACAAAATTAATGGCAACCATAAGCTAAAGTCTTGAAAAGATTGCCAAAGGAGGGAGTCAGGCTGCGCCCTAACAAAAGGCCAGGTGGAACAGCTCTGTCTTGCAGGCCCTGCGGAAAGATGTCAAGTCCTGCAGGGCCCTTGTCTCTTGTGACAGAGCGTTCCACCAGGTTGGAGCCGCAGCCGAAAAAGCCCTGGCTCTGGTTGAGGCCAGCCTAACCTCTCTGTGGCTTGGGACCTTCAAGGTGTTTTTATTTGAAGACCGTAAGTTCCTCTGTGGGGCATACCAGGAGAGGCGGTCCCGTAGGTACGAGGGCCCTAGGCCGTATAGGGCTTTGAAGGTTAAAACCAGCACCTTAAACCTGATCCTGTACTCCACCGGGAGCCAGTGCAGCTTGTATAGCACCGGATGAATGTGATCTCTAAGCGAAGACCCCGTAAGGAGTCTCGCTGCGGCATTCTGCACCCGTTGGAGTTTCTGGGTCAGTCTCAAGGGCAGCCCCACGTAGAGCGAGTTACAATAATCCAGTCTGGAGGTGACCGTCGCGTGGATCACAGTGGCTAGGTCAGGGCGAGAGAGGTAAGGAGCCAACTGCTTAGCTTGGCGGAGATGAAAAAATGCCGCCTTTGTTATAGCTGCAATCTGCGCCTCCATAGAGAGGGAGGTATCGAAGATTACACCCAAACTCTTAACGGACGGTGCTGGCACTAATTGCACCCCCGCAAGAGATGGGAGTTGCCCCCTCAGTCCCAAGTCGTCCCGTCCCAGCCAGAGGACCTCTGTCTTCGAAGGATTTAACTTCAACCGGCTCCCACGAAACCATCCAGCCACAGCCTCCAAGCATCTGATCAGTGTGTCTGGGGCCGAGTCCGGGTGGCCGTCCATCAACAGATAGAGTTGGGTGTCATCAGCATACTGATGGCAGCCCAGCCCAAAACTCCGGACAAGCTGGGCGAGGGGGCGCATAAAGATGTTAAAAAGCATCGGGGAGAGTATTGCACCCTGGGGCACACCACACACCAAGGAGTGGCGGGATGACAATTCCCCCCCAAGCGCCACCCTCTGTCCCCGACCAGAGAGAAACGAGCGCAGCCATTGAAGGACTGTGCCCTGGATCCCCACGTCGGCAAGGCGGTGGTCTAGGAGTTCGTGATCGACCATGTCGAAGGCTGCTGACAGGTCTAGAAGAATCAGCAGCCCCGACCCGCCTCGATCCAGCTGCCTGCGGAGATCATCTGTTAGGGCGACCAGAGCCGTCTCGGTCCCATGACCAGCGCGGAAGCCGGACTGGAATGGATCCAGAGCTGATGTTTCATCCAGAAACCTACCAAGCTGTTCAGCAACCGCTCTCTCAATCACCTTACCCAGGAATGGAAGATTCGAAACCGGGCGGTAATTGGATAGATCTAAAGGATCTAATGATGTTTTCTTTAAGAGCGGGCGCACCACTGCCTCCTTCAGTTCCCCTGGGAATGTCCCAGCGCCAAGAGACAGATTGATGATATCCCCCAGGGGGCCCCGCACCTCGTCTGGACACGCTCTAATCAGCCAGGACGGGCACGGGTCGAGAGGACAGGTGGTGGGCTTTCCAGCTCGGAGGAGTCTGTCCACATCAGCTGGGGATATCCAGTCAAAGTGGTCTAATACTGAACCCGAGGACAGTCGAGGGGCCTCCAGTTCCTTTATTGTATCCAAATTGGCAGGGAGGTCATGGCGGAGCAACAAGACCTTCTCCGCAAAAAAGCTCGCGAATGCCTCACAGCTGTGTGTCGAATTGTTATTTAAATTTGGCTGTCCTTCAAGGGACGTTAAAGACCGAATTATACTAAATAATTGCGCCGGGCGAGAGCTAGCGGATGCAATGGAGGCCGAGAAATAGGACTTCTTAGCGGCCTTCACTGCCATCTCATAGGTTTTCATAAAAACCCTATAAGATGTTCTTGAAGCTCCGTCACGGGCACCCCGCCATACTCGCTCTAGCCGTCTGAGGTCCCGCTTCATTTTCCGGAGCTCCTCGGTAAACCAGGGAGCCCGGTTTCTGCGGGGTCGCAGAGGGCGCTTAGGTGCGATCTCATCGATGGCTGCCAGGAGCAGCTCAAGCTCATCTTGTTTATTTCCCATGCTTTGCACATTAGTGTACAGACATTGAAGTCCATTAATCATTCCCCCGTGTCTCTTATTTAAGGATTTTTTTCCTCCCACCACTAGGTCTGCGTGCTGTTTGCTCCATTTGGTATATGACATTTGGATGATCATCTTCATCAATTAATAGACTCCCACCTTCAGGAGCACTGTCTCCCTCCCCCACATTAGTCAGTTTAAAGCCCTCCTGATGAGGTTTCTGAGATTTTTTGGCAAAAACATTCCTCCCAACCGTTGTGAGGTGCAGCCCATTGCTTGCCAGAAGTCCATCTTCAAGAAACTGCAGTCCGTGATCGAAGAATCCAAACCGTTCCTGTTTACACCATTTGCGAAGCCAGCTGTTCACTTCCACTATTTTTCCCTCTCTCCCTGGGCCACGTTGTTCAACTGGGAGGACAGATGAGATGACAATTTGTGCATTTAATTGCTTCAATTTCCTGCCTAGAGCCTCGTAGTCTCTTTTGATCTTCTGGAGGCTATTGCTTGCCGTGTCATTGGTTCCCACATGAACCAAGAGGAAGGGGTATTTGTCAGTGGGTTTTATGATTCCTTGCAGTCGTTCAGTTACATCTTGGATCTTAGCCCCGGGGAGACAGCACACCTCCCGAGACATCTTGTCAGGCCCACCGATCACTGCTTCTGTTCCCCTCAGTAGGGAATCCCCTATCACCACTACACGCCTCCTCTTAGGTTTGGTCGGGGTTCTTCCGTGAGCTGTCCATTCCAAGGTCGCCTGCACATTCCCTGAGGACTGACTTTGCTGTTCGTCTTCATATACCTGATCGACTGTAATGAGGGAGAGATCCTCAAATGGAGTCTGTTCTTCGTCTTCCATGCTAGGGGAGAGGACTTCAAAGCGACTGTGTATTTCTAAACAATCAGAGCGAACCCTGGGCCTCCTACTTCTTTGAGTCACGTTTCTCCATATATCTGGCACCTGTGTTGGTGAACTAGCCTCCTTCTCAGGGGTGTTCCCTGTCTCCTCCTTGGTGGAGACGGTGTTCTCTGTTGCTTCCAAGAAGAGCTCCAGCTCTAATTCTTTGGAGCGTAGCTACACGTTCCTCCAGTTGCTGGACTTTGTCTTCTAAGAGGGCAATCAACACAATTGCTGCAGGTAAAGCTGCCTGCAACCTTTGGCAAGATGGCAAACATTGCGCAGGAACTTCTTTTTCTATTACACATTGTTATCCATCTTATTTAGTATTTCAGTGTTTGAAACTGAACTTGTTTATTCCAATAGGAGTTCTGATTTTTCGATATGGTTTTGCAAGTATCTTTTAAACACCTTCCAGTCCCTATCTATCTACTCTTTTGAGATCCTTCCAATTTCTCCCATTGTTTTGGATATATTGTAGGACTCCAATAATTTGGCAAGCCACTCTATTTTTGTCAGTACAATACCACTTTTCCAGTTTTTCGCACTCAATAGCCTTGCGGCTACTGTTGCGTATAAATATAAGGTCTTGTCTTCTTCCTTTAGGCTTCCTGGTACTATTCCCAATAGAAAATCTTCTGGTGTTTTCCTAAATGAATATCTAAACATTTTTTTTCATTTCATTATATATTATTTCCCAAAATTGTTTGATGTTTAAACAATTCCACTATATATGTATCATAGTACCTTTTCCAGTGTTGCATCGCCAACAGACATCGCTACAATTTTTATTCATTTTTGTTATTCTTTCAGGTGTTAAATACCATCTATGTTGTACTTTGAGGTAATTTTCTTTCAGTATATAACACATCGGGAATTTCATATCTTCTTTCCACAATTTTTCCCATTGTTCAAACATAATATTTTCCCCAATATCTTGCGCCCATTTAATCATTGATGCTTTAACCAATTCATCCTTTGTTTCCCACTCTAAGATCAGATTATACAATTTAGATATAATATTTGATTTTTCTTGTATTAAATATTTATCGAATTTTGATATTTCTTTTTCAAATCCTAGCTTTTTGTCTTTCGGTAATCTATACTTAATTTGAATATATTGGAACCAATCACTAATATGAGCTTTAATTTCTGTATAATCCTTTAATTCCAATTCTCTGTTTTCTTCCTTTAATACAGTTTTATAGGTAACCCAATTTTATTTCATATTTAATTTTTTCACTGTGACAATTTCTGCTGGCGATGCCCACCAGGGAGTTTTCGGTTCTAGGAGTCTTTTATATTTCTCCCATATCTTATATATAGACTTTCTGACTATATGCCCTAGGAAGCCTTTATGTACTTTGACTTTTTTATCTATTAGATAGGCATGCCATCCAAATCTCGTCTCTACTCTGTCTAAATCCAATACATCCGAGTCATCTAATTTGATCCATTCTTTTAGCCAGGTCAGACCCACCGCATCATGATATAACTCCATGTCTGGGAGACCAAATCCTCCTCTCTCCTTCTTATCTATCATTATTTTGTGTTTTATTCTTGGCTTTTTCCCTGACCATACGAATTTAGCCAAATCTCTTTTCCAGTTATTAAAACATTTATCTCCTCCTAGTATTGAGATACTTTGAAATAAAAACATCATCCTTGGTAATATGTTCATCTTTATTACCGATATTTTCCCTAGTAAGGAAAGATTTAATTTCCCCCATACTTGCAAGTCATTTTTTATTTCATTCCATGTTTTCCCATAGTTCTCATTACTTAAGTCTATAGTGTTTGTTGTTAAATTTATTCCAAGATACCTTATTTTCTTTTTAATTTCCAATCCTGTAATTTCTTGTAATTTCACTTTATCTTTTTCTTCCATATTTTTCACTAGTATTTTGCTTTTCCCATAGTTTAATTTGTATCCTGCTAATCTGCCATATTTGTTTATGCATTCCAATAGTCTAGGTGTACATTGTAGAGGATTTTCTGTTGTGATCATAACATCATCTGCAAAGGCTCTTAACTTGTATCTTTTTTCACCAACTGCTATTCCTCTTATTTGGTTGTCCTGCCTTATTTTCTTTAATAGAACCTCTAATACTATTATAAATAACATTGGGGATAGGGGGCATCCTTGTCTTGTACCTTTAAAGATGTTGATTTCTTCTCCAAACTCTCCATTAATAATAATTTTTGCTTTCTGTTGGTCATAAATTGCATTTATACCTTTTTAGAATTTTTCACCTAGACACAATTCTTTTAATAGTTTTTTCATGTCTATCTTAAAGATATTGTTTAGTTGATGGTACTGTAACCAGTCAGTTACAGCTTCCCTTATCTCTTCAAAATCTTTTTATTTCAGTTGGTTTTCAACTTCAGTTAAGAGTTCTCTATAAGTCGGCCAATTACTTCTCATATTCAATTTTTTTCAGAGATATTGCTTCCAAGGGGGAAAGCCACCAGTGTATTTTTTACTCAAACAAATTTTTATACTTCTCCCATACCCTAAAAATTGATTTTCTTACTGTATGATTCTGAGAAGCTCTATGCACCTAGGTCTTTTCCTACCATAAATATCCATGCTATCCATAATTCATGTCCTTCCAGGTCTAAAATACAGTATCTGTGTTTTCCAATGTAATCCATTCCTGGTTGTAGCAGATACAGGATGCTTAATAATAAAGTTTCAAATCCAGCAGAGCAAAACCTCCTCTCTCTCTTACATCTGTTGATAATTTATTTTTTATCCTTGGTTTCTTCCCTTTCCAGATAAACCTAGATATATCTCCTTGCCATTTTTCAAAGCATCCTACGTTGCCTATTGCCGGGACTGATTGGAATAAAAATAACATTTTTGGCAATACATTCATTTTTATTACTGATATTCTTCCCCAAAATGATAAATCCATTCTTCCCCATATCTCTAAAGCTCTTTTTATTTCTTTCCACACATTCTCGTAATTGTCTTTAAAAATATTAATATTCTTAACTGTCAAACAAATCTCTCAGAATTTGACTTTGTTATGTATAACTAACTCAGTTTTCTGTTGTAATTCCTTTTGGCCTTGCTCCATTGTGTTTTTTACCAAAATCGTAGTCTTATTCTTGTTTACTTTAAAGCCTCCGGCCTGCCCGAAGTCCTGTATCTTTTTTTTACTACCTTTGGTGGAGTATTTATGGGATCCTTTACTGTAATTACAAGGTGAACTGTAGAAGCTTTTAATTTATATGCTTTATTTTCTACTGTTATTCCTGTAATTAATTTCTCCACCTTTTCTCTCTAACCAGGGCCTCTAATACCAAAATAAATAATAATGGTGATAGGGGATATCCTTGTCTTGTCCCCTTCGTTATTTTACATTTTTCTTTTATAACCTTATTAACAATCAGCATAGACTGTTGGTAAAAATAAATTGCATCAATTCCTCTCCCAAATGCTTCCCCAAAATTCATTTTTTCTTTTATCTTTTTCATATGAGCCCATGAAACATTATCAAAAGCCTTTTCAGCATCAATAAACATTAAGGCCGCTTTTTTCTCATTTCTTACTTCCAAATATTCAATAATATCAATATATTCCTTATATTCTCCTTCATCTGACGTCCTGGTAGAAAGCAGGCCTGCTTGTCATGATTTTTTTCTGCTAAAACACCTTTCATTCTATTGCCCAAAATATGAGCAATACTCTAAATGGACTTCTATGGACTTCCATCCTACAGGAGTGATGGCCAACAACTTGGATAGCTTGAAAAAGAGGATTGGATTAGACTGAAAGCACAGGAGGGCAGGGGGCTCTTGTATTCAAATCCTGCTTGCTGGTTTCCCACAGGCATTTAGTTGACAACTGTGAGAACAGGATGCTGGACTATGTGGGCCTTTGCCCAAATGAGAAGGCTCTTCTTATATTCTAATACAGGCATCCCCAAACTTGGCCCATCATCCATAGCTAACAGGACCAGTGGTCAGGGATGATGGGAATTGTAGTCCCAAAACATCTGGAGGGCCAAGTTTGGGGGTGCCTGTTCTAATATATTGCAATATTTTTACAGTTACATGTGGCATAGTAACAAAAATTTTTACTTCTTAGTCATAGGAGAGAGTGCTACTTGAGCCTGTGATCATTTCCTCCCTGGAAAAAGAGAAATACAGAGATGTGTCTAAGAAGCCAATTCCACTATCGATTATAAAATAATGCAGTTTATTAAGTGTGAATGGCGTTATTAAGTGTGAATCATGTGTTTTTCTTGCCATTATCTCACCTGCATTCCTAAAAGTTTGGAACATAGAGAGGACAGTGGAGAAAGGAGTTAAAATAAGAGAAAGGGCATACTGGGATTGAAATGTGTTCAGTTCCTTTCTTGTCTTTCCTGAAAGTCTTAACAGGATTCTCTCTTTTTTTTAAAAAAAATGATATTTATTAAAATTTCAGAAGAAATTACAAAAGTAATAAGAAAATAGAAAAAAGAAAACAAAAGATACAAAATACAGAGGAAATAAAAACAATTAAAAGTAAATCCATCTTTCCATGTCTTGCCTTTCATTTACTTGTTTCCCTGACCTCCTCACACCTTAATCCTTGGGCACGTCCACCAAAGGTGAAAGAATGTGCCTTCATTATCTTTACATTTCCAACATTTATTATCGCGCAAATGGTAGATTTTTGCAAGCTTTACTGGTGTCATGTACCACCTGTATATCATTTTCATAATATTCTCTCTGAAGGCATTACATGCCGTAAACTTCATACCTGTGGTCCATAACTGTTCCCAGTCAGCAAACATAATGTTATGTTCAACATCTTGTGCCCATTTAATCATAGCAGATTTAACCGTTTCATCCTGAGTATTCCATTTCAACAGCAAGTTATACATTCTTGATAGTATCTTAATTTTGGGGTCTAACAGTTCTGTTTCCAATTTTGATTTTTCCACCTGGAAGCCATTTTTTTTGTCCAAATTGTAAGCCTCCCTTATTTGATAGTAATGAAGCCAGTCTCGCACTTTATCTTTTAGTTTCTCAAAACTCTGCAATTTCAATTTATCTCCTTCTTGTTCCAAAATCTCCCAATATTTCGGCCATTTGGCCTCTATGTTGAGCTTTTTCTGAGCCTTCACTTCCATCGGTGATATCCACCTTGGGGTTTTGTTTTCAAGTAAATCTTTATATCTTATCCAGACATTAAACAATGCTTTCCTGACAATATGGTTTTTAAATGCTTTGTGTGCTTTAACCTTGTCATACCACAGATATGCATGCCACCCAAAAACATTATTAAACCTTCTAAGTCCAAAATGCCTGTGTTCTCAAGAAGCAGCCATTCTTTCAGCCAGCAAAATGCTGCTGATTCATAATAGAGTTTAAGGTCTGGCAGGGCAAATCCACTTCTTTCCTTTACATCGGGTAGTATTTTAAATTTTATTCTGGGCTTCTTGGCCTGCCAGACAAATCTAGAAATGTCTCTCTGCCACTTCTTGAAACAGTCCATTTTGTCCAAAATTTGCAATGATTGAAACAAAAATAACATTCTTGGCAATGCATTCATCTTTATAACAGCAATTCGACCTAGCAAGGAAAGCTTCAGATTTTACCATATTTCTAGTGCCTTTTTCACTTCTGACCAACATTTCTCATAATTATCTTTAAATAAATTTAAGTTCTTAGCGGTCATATTAACCCCCAGGTATTTTACTTTCTTGTTGTTGTTTAGTCGTTTAGTCGTGTCCGACTCTTCGTGACCCCATGGACCAGAGAACGCCAGGCACCTCTGTCCTTCACTGCCTCCCGCAGTTTGGTCAAACTCATGCTGGTAACCTCGAAAACACTATCCAACCATCTCATCCTCTGCCGTCCCCTTCTCCTTGTGCCCTCCATCTTTCCCAACATCAGGGTCTTCTCCAGGGAGTCTTCTCTTCTCATGAGGTGGCCAAAGTACTGGAGCCTCAGCTTCACAATCTGTCCTTCCAGTGAGCACTCAGGGTTGATTTCCTTCAGTATGGAGAGGTTTGATCTTCTTGCAGTCCATGGGACTCTCAAGAGTCTCCTCCAGCACCATAATTCAAAAGCATCAATTCTTCGGCGATCAGCCTTCTTTATGGTCCAGCTCTCACTTCCATACATCACTACTGGGAAAACCATAGCTTTAACTATACGAACCTTTGTTGGCAAGGTGATGTCTCTACTTCTCAAGATGCTGTCTAGGCCTGTCATTGCCCTTCTCCCAAGAAGCAGGCGTCTTTTAATTTCGTGGCTGCTGTCACCATCTGCAGTGATCACTGAGCCCAAGAAAGTAAAATCTCTCACTACCTCCATTTCTTCCCCTTCTATTTGCCAGGAGGTGATGGGACCAGTGGCCATGATCTTCGTTTTTTTGATGTTGAGCTTCAGACCATATTTTGCGCTCTCCTCTTTCACCCTCATTAAAAGGTTCTTTAATTCCTCCTCACTTTCTGCCATCAAGGTTGTGTCATCTGCATATCTGAGGTTGTTGATATTTCTTCCGGCAATCTTAATTCCGGCTAGGGATTCATCCAGCCCAGCCTTTTGCATGATGAATTCTGCATATAAGTTAAATAAGCAGGGAGACAAAATACAGCCTTGTCGTACTCCTTTCCCAATTTTGAACCAATCAGTTGTTCCATATCCAGTTCTAACTGTAGCTTCTTGTCCCACATAGAGATTTCTCAGGAGACAGATGAGGTGATCTGGCACTCCCATTTCTTTAAGAACTTGCCATAGTTTGCCGTGGTCGACACAGTCAAAGGCTTTTGCATAGTCAATGAAGCAGAAGTAGATGTCTTTCTGGAACTCTCTAGCTTTCTCCATAATCCAGCGCATGTTTGCAATTTGGTCTCTGGTTCCTCTGCCTCTTCTAAATCCAGCTTGCACTTCTGGGAGTTCTCGGTCCACATACTGCTTGAGCCTTCCTTGTAGAATTTTAAGCATAACCTTGCTAGCGTGTGAAATGAGTGCAATTGTGCGGTAGTTGGAGCATTCTTTGGCACTGCCCTTCTTTGGGATTGGGATGTAGACTGATCTTCTCCAATCTTCTGGCCACTGCTGAGTTTTCCAAACTTGCTGGCATATTGAGTGTAGCACCTTAACAGCATCATCTTTTAAAATTTTAAATAGTTCAGCTGGAATACCATCACTTCCACTGGCCTTGTTATTTGCAGTGCTTTCTAAGGCCCATTTGACTTCACTTTCCAGGATGTCTGGCTCAAGGTCAGCAACCACACTACCTGGGGTATACGAGACATCCATTTCTTTCTGGTATAATTCCTCTGTGTATTCTTGCCACCTCTTCTTGATGTCTTCTGCTTCTGTTAGGTCCTTTCCACTTTTGTCCTTTATTATGGAAATCTTTGTACGAAATGTTCCTTTCATATCTCCAATTTTCTTGAACAGATCTCTGGTTCTTCCCTCATATCTCCAATTTTCTTGAACAGATCTCTGGTTCTTCCCATTCTATTGCTTTCCTCTATTTATTTGCATTGCTCGTTTAAGAAGTTCTTCTTGTCTCTCCTTGCTATTCTTTGGAAATGTGCATTCAATTTCCTGTATCTTTCACCATCTCCCTCGCATTTTGCTTGCCTTCTCTCCCCCGCTATTTGTAAGGCCTCATTGGACAGCCACTTTGCTTTCTTGCATTTCCTTTTCATTGGGATGGTTTTCGTTGCTGCCTCCTGTATAATGTTACGAGCCTCCATCCATAGTTCTTCAGGCATTCTGTCCACCAAATCTAAATCCTTAAACCTGTTCCTCACTTCCACTGTGTATTCATAAGGGATTTGACTTAGATTGTATCTTACCGGCCCAGTGGTTTTTCCTACTTTCTTCAGTTTAAGCTTGAATTTTGCTATAAGAAGCTGATGATCTGAGCCACAGTCAGCTCCAGGTCTTGTTTTTGCTGACTGTATAGAGCTTCTCCATCTTTGGCTGCAGAGAATATAATCAATCTGATTTCGATGCTGCCCATCTGGTGATGTCCATGTGTAGAGTCGTCTCTTGTGTTGTTGGAATAGCGTGTTTGTGATGACCCATTCCCGTCCATTTTAGTTCACTGATGCCCAGGATGTCAATATTTATTCTTGCCATCTCATTTTTGACCACCTCCAACTTACCCAGGTTCATGGTTCTTACATTCCAGGTTCCTATGCAATATTTTTCTTTACAGCATTGGACTTTCCTTTCGCTTCCAGGCATATCCGCAACTGAGCGTCCTTTTGGCTTTGGCCCAGCCGCTTCATCAGCTCTGGATCTACTTGTACTTGCCCTCCGCTCTTCCCCAGTAGCATGTTGGACGCCTTCCGACCTGAGGGGCTCATCTTCCAGCGTCATATCTTTTATATGCCTGTTGTCTTTGTCCATGGAGTTTTCTTGGCAGGGATACTGGAGTGGCTTGCCGGTTCCTCCTCCAGGTGGATCACGTTTGGTCAAAACTCTCCACTATGACCTGTTCATCTTGGGTGCCCTGCTCGGCATAGTTCATAGCTTCTCTGAGTTCTTCAAGCCCCTTCGCCACAGCAAGGCAGTGATCCATGAAGGGGATTTTACTTTCTTAACCAGTGTTAAACCTAAACCTGTCTCCTTCTGAAACCTCTCTTTCTCACTCGGTGTTAATTTTTTCTCGAGAACCTTAGTTCTTAACTTATTCAACTTAAATCCTGCCACTTGACCAGATTCTTGAATCAGTTCCAATACTCTTTTAGTACTAGATTCTGGCTCCTGTAGTGTCAGTACTAAGTCATCCGCGAAAGCTTTCAATTTGTACTGTTTGGCTCCGACCTGTATACCTTTAATCAGATGGTCCCTTCTGATCATATTTAGCAAAACCTCCAGGACCGAAATAAAGAGCAGTGGGGAAATTGGGCAGCCTTGTCGTGTCCCTTTCTCTATCTTAAATTCCTCTGTCACCACATTGTTAACAATTAGTTTGGCCTTTTGTTCTGAATAAATTGCACCTATACCATTTTCAAAGCCATGACCAACCCCCATCCCCTGAAGATTTTTCTTCATAAAACTCCAAGAGATGTTATCAAAAGCTTTCTCCGCATCTACAAATATTAAGACTGCTTTAGTATTAATATTCACTTGCAGTTTTTCCAAAATGTTAATTATATTTCTTATTAGTTCGTGGCTTAGCTAATTGGATTACAACCCCAATTAGCCCCAGCTTTCAGCGATCTCCAGTCCGGCACGTTTCCCTCTGCGCGTGCCTCTTGCTGCGCCGATTCTTTGTTCCGCCACGAATTGCAGAGTAAACACAGCGGAGCTATCGCTTCCCGGTGATTCAAACACACTCAGCCATTAGTGTGTTTATTTAACAGCGTTTATTCAAGCAGTAAAACAATAAAAGCACTCTTTACAACTCTCAGACTTTCCCTGGGCTTCTAGCGCTCATGGCTGCTGTCTCCTTCGGAAGCAGAGACAGAACAGACAGACGTCACACAGAACTCTTTAACCCTGTGAGTTCTGAAACCATTAACACCCCCTCTTCTCTCCATTCCTGAGGTGACCTGGGTAATTACCTTTGCAGACCTCTGTGAGATCAGTCCCTTTCCCAATGCTTTGCGCCTTCTCCTGGCGTACCTGTCAGGCACCTGTGGAACATCCTCACAACTCTCAGGTTCGCACTGTGCGAAACCTACCCACGCACCTGTGGCCTGATACCTCTCAGGTGGAATGCCCTTCGTTGTGCGACTGGACCGCCTGGGCACAAACTCAGGTACTTCCTGTGACTCACTGTGGTCAGCAGGTGTGTCCTCACCATCTTTATCCTTCCCCTCTGACTTAACGCGTCTTCGGACCTTTCGTACTTTGCTCACAGGAGATGAAGGCTCACTCTTGGGCTCTCTTTTAACAACCTGTGGAGATGCCCCATCCTGTTCTGGACCCTGGTCAGTGACCTGGTCGTCAGCAGGTACAGCCCCTGGCTCTCCTTCCTCATCAGAACCCTCCTGCTCTGAATCAGACAGACATTCTGAGAGAACGTCACGCCTTGCAGGAGTCTTTGACCAACCATCATGTTCATAGAACTCAGCGTGTTTACTGATCAGAATCTTGCTCTGATCACCTTCTGGATATGCAAACCGCCATGCTCGAGCAGCTGGCTCATACCCACAGAAAATCATTTTCTGGAACTTGGGTCCACCTGGCCTTTGCAAAGCCTTTGGCACTGGCACAGAGGCCGGCGACCCGAACGCACGGAGGAAATGAATCTGAGGTTTCCTCCCGTGAAGCATGAAAAACGGGGTGTCACCGACCACTGAATTGTAGGACCGATTCCAGGTGAAATTCACAGTCCGAATTGCCTTCCCCCCAAAAGCTTGGAGGTAACCCAGAGTCTGACAGCAACACCTGTGTAGCCTTAACCAGAGCTTCACTTCTCAGCTCTGCCACCCCCCTCTCTTGAGGAGAAGTCACCTTGTGACGTATCCCTTTCTGGCGAAAGAACTTCTGCAGAGCAGACCCAGTAAACTCTGCACAACGGTCACTTCGAACTCCCTGTACCTTGGTGGAGAACCTTAGTTCCACCTCCTCAACCCAATTTTTAATCAGTTGCGCTGCATCTTCCTTGGATTTCAGAGCATGGGTCCAGGAGTTCTGTGTATGATTGTCAAAAATAGTTAGCAAAAACCTGGCTCCTCCCAGACTTGGCTCTGCCATGGGACCCAACAGATCTATGTGCACAAGCTCAAAAGGTTTTGTGGTTACCCTATCCACCCTGGGGTAACTGCACCCTTTTACCTTTGCCTCTTTGCAAGCCTTACAATTTATGGATTTTCCACATTCCTGAATTTTACAACCCCTAGTACACTCTGGTAACACCTGGATTTCTTCAAGAGAACTATGAGCTGTCTTCTTGTGCCATGCACACGCACATGAAACATGAGTGGGAACTGTAGCACGCATAGCTTGTGCCCTCTCAGCCTTCCCCTCACCCCTCAGAGGTGTTTTAAGAACAAAGAGATCATTCTGCCCCTTTTCAACTCTGAACAGTTGCTTCTCTCCTTTGAAGATTGTACAAACATGTTCAAAGCACACCTTAAACCCCTTCTGCAACAAATAAGGAACAGATAAAATACAGTGTTTCATCCCAGGTACCATGTAAAGTTCCAACTGCTCCTGCAAAACAGAAAAATAAACATTTGCAACGTTAGACACAGATTTTTTCTCTCCACTAGCAAACTGAACAGTTTTTCCATCTGGAATTGCCTTGCAATTCCACATCTCGACAGTAGGGGTCTCTGGAATCAGATTTCTGTTTGCCCCAGAGTCAATAACAAAACACAGATCATTGTCTCTCTTATAGCTGTTTTCAAACATTGCAAGACTGGCTGTCAGCTCATAAGCGTCCTCATTGTCTCTAGCACGTCCGCCTTGCACGTTCCCACGCCTGGCTCCCTTGCCGGGCTGGTTTCCACGGAAACCTGGCTGGTTCCCATGAGAAGCGACCTTGACAACATCCTGCCTCGTCTCCTTGCTTCGGTGGGGGCAAGAGCGATGCAGATGTTCAGTTGAATTGCAAACAAAACAATGACGAACGGAAAAACACTGGGCTCCTTTCAGGCGCTCCAGGGCTCCTTTCAGGCGGCTTGGCCCCCCTTCTTCCGGAAGAGCTCTCTGTGCCAGCCCTGCACTCCACTCTGTCACTCACAGTGGAAAACTTTTCACACTTGCCTTTGGAATTTTCAGCCCCCCCAATCTTCACTTCAGGGAAAAGGGCTCCAGCCATCTCTGGGCTCTTTATGACTTTCTCAGGGCTCTGGCCTCCGGCAGAAGCTTCACACAAACTTCTCAGCACCTCCCAGGCAGCCGTCGCTGACTCTATGCCCTCCAAACTAGGCAAGAGCGATGCGTGTACGCATGCTTTCAGCATAGCAAGCTCTCTTTGCATTCTCTGCTGGCTATCTTCCAGCAACGCAGCCTCAAAGCCTGCAACGTCTGTCCCATCAGCACCTGGTTTGTGGGGTTCCCCCTCTGGCTCCCTCTGGCTTGCATTCCAAAGCCCTGTAGCCAAAAACAAACCCCGCACTTTTCTGGACCAGATTTGCCATCCTTGTAAAGTGAGCTTTTCAAACGGAATTTCCTCAAAGACCTGGCTGTCTGCCATTTCCTTCTCGGGGCCCCAGCTTACTCACGTAAACAGTTCAGCTTTCCAGCACCCGTTTCTCAGCTGCTCTCAGCTCCAGCCAGCTTCTCTGCCTCAGAACGCAGACAGGACCTCAGCTATCAGCTTTCAGCTTTCAGTAGCGTCTTGGCCTCCTGGCTTCAATCACTCACCGGCACGTCGCAACAGCTTCAAAGCAGTAATTAGCGCTCCATAACCTATTAGTTCGTGGCTTAGCTAATTGGATTACGACCCCAATTAGCCCCAGCTTTCAGCGATCTCCAGTCTGGCACGTTTCCCTCTGCGCGTGCCTCCTGCTGCGCCGATTCTTTGTTCCGCCACGAATTGCAGAGTAAACACAGCGGAGCTGTCGCTTCCCGGAGATCCAAACACACCCAGGCATTAGTGTGTTTAATTAACAGCGTTTATTCAAGCAGTAATACAATAAAAGCACTCTTTACAACTCTCAGACTTTCCCTGGGCTTCTAGCGCTCATGGCTGCTGTCTCCTTCGGAAGCAGAGACAGAACAGACAGTGGAAACAGACCACTCCCTCCTCCCCCTAGTCACGCCTCAGGAATTGAGAGACGTCACACAGAACTCTTTAACCCTGTGAGTTCTGAAACCATTAACATTTCTCGTGTTATCTTTTTTTAAAAAAATAATTTTTATTAACTGACCAATCACATCAAATTAAATCACATCACATA
The DNA here is from genome assembly GCF_964252035.2 of Podarcis erhardii. Classification (NCBI taxonomy): domain Eukaryota; kingdom Metazoa; phylum Chordata; class Lepidosauria; order Squamata; family Lacertidae; genus Podarcis; species Podarcis erhardii. Next base: position 115,814,572 of record NC_138498.1, on the reverse strand, counting down.
AATTCCAAATTACAGAGCCAATTTTTTAAATTTTGTTGGGGGAACCCATACTTCAAGATCCAAAGGGGGATTCAGATCATCTTCTTATTACTGTGTTAATGTCCAAATCAGTCCCAATCAGTCCAAACAAAGTTCATAATTCTATCCAGTCTTATCTTGGTGTTTCCACATCATATCATCATCATCATCATCATCAAACCTTTATTGCATTAGCAAACAGCCATAGCAGGATAAAAACAAAACAAATTAAAAATGCTAGAGACAAGCAACCAAACAAAATTCAAAGCGATATTTCTGGGGTTATGACATTTAAATTACCCTAAGACAATAATGTAAATTTTAGTTGCCGGCGCCGGGAATCTAGGATGCGGATGTATATAAAGCTTATAATGGCCCCAAAATAGGCTTGGCACATTAGGTTAAAAAAGGTAATAAAAGAATTAAAACAGGGCCAGGTCTAGGACACACTACCCAGTCAGAGTAGCCCTGAGTTTCAAGGCCTGCACTATAAAGATTGCCACCCCACGTGTAACTTGGCCATTTGTGTCCACAAGAAGCGATTTCAGACAGTCTTCCTTAGATGTGATGGTGGACGGGATCAAGAGGAGGAGCTTAGATCTTATTAGCTCATAAATAGGGCAGTAGAAAAAGAAATGTATGAAGTCCTCTACTTCATTCATTGTGCATGGACATAGACGCTGAGTAATAGGGGTCTTAGAGTAAATCCCCTGCAGGAAGGCCGTGGGTATAGAATGGAAATGGGCCATGGTAAACGCTCTTCTCAACTTGGGCTCCATCAGGTCTATCAAGTAGTTGGCAAGTGATCTTACCACTTTCACTTTAGGGAGCCACATGGAGAAGCGAGCTGTGGTGGACTGTGCCCGGTCCATGGCCTCGTCTCTTGTAAGAATCCAGGCCCGGATTTTATGTTGGTCCCAAGATGACAGCGTGTCAAGATCTGGGAGGGAGTAGCGTGCAGAAATAGTCTCCATGGCCTTGGACCATTTGTTGCTATGAGAACAAGCTAAAAAGGCTTGTCTGGCTAAAAGGGAACCTGGGGCTTTGATTAATTTACAATAAAAACTAATAATTCTAATGTGGGCTCTCGCAGCAATGGAGGGGAGGCCCAGTTCTGTTCTTAACTGTGCAGCAACCGAGCCCTTGGGGAGACCCAGTAACTTTCGTGCAAAAGAGTTTTGTAGAATCTCGAGCCGTTGTAGTGTTTTTAAATTCCACCCCCAGATTTCAACCCCATACAGTAACATCGGGAGGACTTTGCTGATAAATACTTTCCTGATTGGTGGAACCAACTGGCCGCCTTTTGCATAGAATAATTTCTCCAAGGCTTTGATGGTTCTACGGGCAGCCAGGATGGTCATATTTAGGTGAGCTGACCAGCTAAGCCCATGCTGAAAAGTGATACCCAAGTACTTGAATGCTGAACAATATTCAATAGAGTGGCCCTCAAAATTCCAAAATGGCTTCTGAGTTTTCGTGCCAAAAGTAAGAATTTTGGTTTTGGCGAAATTGATTTTGAGGGAGTTGGTATCACAATATGTCATGAGCCCTCTGAGCATGTTGTTTAGGCCCTGCTTGGTTAAAGACAGTATCACCATGTCGTCCGCATAGAGTAATATGGGGCTCTTGAGCTGTTGTAAAGAGGGGGCAGATTGGTTTAGGGCCTTCATGGTAGTAACGATGTCATTGATGTAGAAATTAAATAGAAAAGGGGCCAAGAGGCAACCCTGTTTGACCCCTTTATTCAGAGGGAAAGAATCAGAAAGGGCTCCCAGAGGGCCAAATTTTACTCTGGCCAATATATCATTATGAATTTCCATAAGAAGGTGGAGGAGTCTCTTATCTATGTTGGTGTAACTAAGCTTCTGCCATAGCCTATCTCTAGGGATGGAGTCAAAGGTGGAGGTCAGGTCCACAAAAGCCGTGTGTAGTTTGCAGTTGAACCTGTTTAGGTATTTATCAATCAGGGTGAATAGAACAAGACATTGGCCAGATGTACTATGACCTTTACGGAAGCCAGCCTGTTCCGGGTGGAATAGCTTTGTTTCTTCTGCCCACTCGATTAATTTCTCTAGCAAGAATCTAGAGTAAACCTTGTATGTTATATCCAGCAGGCTGATAGGTCGATAGTTACGCGGATCTTGTGGGTCCCCCTTTTTATGAATTGGGATGACTATGCTCTGTTTCCAGTTAGGTGGGATCTTAAGAGTAGCATTAATAGTGGTAAAGAGAGATGCTAAAATAGGGGCCCACCACGTCTGGTTCGATAAAAATACCTCAGGTGGTATCATATCCTCCCCCGGGGATTTATCCCCTGAGAGCATGCTGATTAGTTGTAAACATCTCTCTGGGGAAACTGGTTCCCAGGTAGGTAAGGCAGATGCTGGAAGAGTAGAGACTACATTAACTTCAGGATCTGGGGTGGAATACAGCTGAGCAAAGTGAGAGTGCCAACTGGCTGCTGTGCACATCATATCTTGTTCATATAATTTCTCTTTTTCCTTTACGATCCCTTCTGTTAGTCTCCTTAAGCCAAGAACAAGTATAATAATACTGTGTGGATTTCCCGTTCCTCCACTAAGTCCAGATGGTTTCCATATATCTCCTTCATAGATAACATCACTCTTTCCATCATAAATTTTGGCATTTGTCGCCCTTAAGTCCCACCGAGGAGTTGATCCACGATATGTAAACAACTTTCTCTCATTCTCCTCCCAGACCCAAGAGCTCCAACAATGCCTCCCAAAATGGCGACGGCATTTTTAACTGCGTCATTCCAAAACTCTTAGTTTTCCAGCTTCATCTTGAAACATTGCTTTGGATCGAAAGTTTATCTCCACACAGCTTTAAATCCACAGCTTAAGTCCTTAATTTCTAACTCATTAGGGGAGGGGATTCTTGTTAAATCACATAAAAAAAGGGAAGGCAGGTTTTTCCCCCCTCCCCCTCAGTCATTTGTCATACCGAATCTTGACGTATCTTCTCATATTTTATTCTTGTCTTGTTATCAGAGATCTCTTCTGTCAGCAGTCTTTACTCCCCTTTTTCCTTGAAGCATGTGCAATTTATCTCGTCCAAATTGTTTCTTTTGAAGATCCTTGCAACTGGCGGCGCGAATCAGGGACGGCGTCCAGGAGTGCCGGAATCCCACAGGAGGGCTTTGTGCCTAGTGCCCCCACCCCCACAAATTCGGGGGTGGTATAGGGCACAGCAGGCAAGGGCCGTCCCCCCCCCCACAATCCTGGGGGGGATTAAGGAGGCTAATTATCCCCATCATAGCCTCCAAATTACCTCGTGTGGGTCAGAGAGATGTTATTGTCAGCCATCTTCCGATGCGCCACCTAGTGGGGCCCCCCCCCATATTTCTCATGTTATCAGACAAGTGTCTGCCCGGGAGAAAGCCAGCTTGGTCTTTATGTATCTCCTCCACTAATACTTTTTTTAGTCTTTTAGCCAAAATATCTGCAAAAATTTTGTAATCCACATTAAGCAGGGATATAGGGCGGTAGTTCTTAAGTTGTGTCTTTTCAGACTCAGTTTTCGGTATAAGTGTAATGTAGGCTTCCTTCCACGACTCTGGCGCTTTTTCCCCCCTCTAAAATTTCATTACAAACCTCCTTTAGTGGTTGAATCTTTCAAAGATCTATAGTATTTTGAGGTTAAACCATCCGGCCCTGGAGATTTGCCCAATTGCATATTCTGGATGGCACCTTCTACCTCCTGTTCTGTTATTTTATAGTTCAACATTGACTTGTTTTCTTGAGAGATTTTTAAAAATCCATTTGTTTTTAAGAATTGGTCTATATCAATCTCTTTCTGTGGCCCTTGTGTATATAACCGGTTAAATTACCTCTGGAAACATTTTCTAATTTCCACTGGATTCTGTATATTCTTTCCTTCCACTTCCAAATTAGTAATGGTGTTAAGTTTTTGTATTTTTTTCATTTGCGAAGCTAACAGTTTCCCACATTTATTAGCCGATTCAAATGTCCTTTGTCTCATCTGTTTAATTTTCCATTCTATTTCCTGATTCATCATTTTCATATATTGGACTTGGTATAACTTTATTTCTCTCAGAATCTCTTCTGACTTTGGTTTCGCTCTCAGTTTCTTCTCGCCCTCTTTTATTTTCTCCAAAATTTTATCTTTTTTCTCATTTTGAGTTCTCTTCTTTATTGCATTCTTTTGAATTAGAAACCCCCTCATAACTGCTTTGCTTGTGTCCCAGATTACTCTTTTTTCAATGGTAGTGTTCATATTTATCTCGAAATAGTCTCTCAAGGCTTTTTGGGCCTTCTTGGTAACCTCGTCATCTCTAAACAAGGTGTCATTCATCCTCCATCTGAAGGAACCAGTTGGTGTTAGTTTCATCTCCATTTTCACAGCATTATGGTCGGAGCAAGTTTTAGGGCAAATTTCCACTTTTCGAATCTTAGGAGCCAGTCCTCTAGTTATCCAAATTTGGTCAATTCACATCCAAGTCATTTTGGCTTCAGAGAAGAAAGTTCCCTCTCTACCCAAGGGATTCTTTGTTCTCCAAATGTCAATTAAGTCCATATTGTCAATCATCTCAAAAAAGGTTTTTGGTAGTCTGCCATCTTTAGTGACTACCTGTCTCTGTGCCTTGTCCATATTTGTAGATACCACTCCATTCATATCTCCCATCATGATAATGTTGTAATCCATATAGTCCAGCAATGTTTCATGCAACTTTTTTAAAAGTTCAGATTTCCCCTCATTTGGTGCATAAACTCCTACTATCAAAATTTTCTCTCCTTGTGTTTGAATTTCAATTGCCACGAATCTTCCTTGGTCATCTTTAAAAATAAATTTTGGTGATAGGCTCTCTTTTGCATAAATCACTACTCCTCTTTTTTTAACCTTATCCGATTAAATAAACTCTTGACCCAATCTTTTATTGATCAATACTTTCCTATGTAGCCTTATCACATGTGTTTCCTGTAGACAAATCAAGTCCAATTGTTCCTTTTTTCAATAAATGAAAGACTTTTTTCCTCTTCTCCGGGGAGTTAAAACCATTAATATTCCAACTTAATAGTTGCAGAGCCATGGTGTGGTTACTTTACTTTTCCTCCAACTGCACCCAGTAATTGTTCTTGTTCTGTCGGTGGTATCACTTTCTCTGAGTTGTCCAATCCAAAAGATAGTGATGCTATGTCTAGTATTCCTGGTTTTAATGCTCTTGGCTCTTCTTCAGATTCTTTCTGCAGATCTTCTCCGTAATCTTTCAAAAATCTTTCTTTATCATCCACTGATCTTATTTTTCACTTTCTTCCTTTGAAGGTAAAAGATAGGGGAATTCCCACCTGAAAACAATTCTATTACTTCTCAACAGGGTCACCAGATCTCCGGTTAGACCTAAGATCCAGAAGGTATTTCGGAATGTCTTTAAATATCTCCACTCTTGATTGATGTATTTCCAAGGTCTTCTGAAAATGCAGACTCAATATTTTGTCTCTCTCCTCTTTTGTTTGGAGGGTAATCAAACAGCCTCTCACCCTGTTCTTTCTCCCCTCTCTTCCAAGCCTGAAAGCACTTACGATCTTGATATCTTGCTTATCTTCCTCTAGGTTCCAAAAGTCTGCAAATTCCTGCATAAGAAAGTCACTTAGGTTATCTTTCTCAAGTTCAGGTACAGCCCTGATCCTTAAATTTGTCTGTCTTTCCTTCAGTTCAATCATGGACAACAATGACCTGTGGTCCTCAAGTTGCCTACATATCGGTGGTATCTTTTCCTCTACGGCCAGTGCTTTTTCCTTTGCTTCTTCAGCTGTCTTTCGGGTCAAAGTAGATTCCTGCAGCAATTTCTCAATAGATTCTGTGTTAGAGTTCACCTTCTGTCCCACGTTATTGATGCTTGTAGTGTTTTGGTCAATTATAGTTGTTGCTTCAGCTACTTGTTTGCTTAATTTTTCCAAAGATTCATTGATCTTACCTAATGCCAAAGCTAAAACATCTTCAGATGCCATTCCTTTTGACCCAACTTGAACAGATAGGTATCACTGCAACCTGGTGGGATAAGTCCCACGACTGGAATGTAATAATGGAGGGATACAATCTATTTCAGAGAAACAGACCAGACAAGAAAGGAGGAGGAGTGGCGTTATATGTCAGGGATGTGTATACCTGTGAAGAGATCCAAGATTTAGAACCTCAAAGCCAAAGTGAGAGCATTTGGGTCAAAATTAAGGGAGAAAAGAATAACAGGGACCTCATTGTGGGAGTTTACTGTAGATCCCCAAGCCAAACGGAGGACATAGATGATACCTTCCTGGAACAGATGGCCAAGCATGCAAAAGGAAGGGAGATAGTAGTAATGGGGGACTTCAATTACCCGGATATTTGCTGAACGTCAAACTCAGCCAAGAGCATAAGGTCAAACAGATTCCTCACTGGCCTTGCAGACAACTTCATTGTCCAGAAAGTGGGAGAAGCAACCAGAGGAACAGCCATTTTAGATCTGGTCCTAATGAATGTTGATGACCTGGTTAGTGGGGTAGAAGTGGAAGGATCATTAGGCGCGAGTGATCATGCTCTTCTGAAGTTTACTATACAGCGGAAAGGAGCAGCCAAGCATACTAGGACTCAATTTCTTGACTTTAAGAAAGCCGACTTCATAAAACTTAGGGAAGTGCTGGGTGAGATCCCACGGACAGTAATACTAAAAGGAAAGGGAGTTCATGATGGCTGGGAGTTTGTTAAGAGGGAGATAGTAAAAGCACAACTTCAGGCAATACCAATGAGACGGAAACCTGGAAGGTGCCTAAAGAAGCCAGGGTGGCTATCTAAAGAACTTTTAACTGAGTTAAGATTAAAAAAGGATGTGTACAAAAAATGGAAAAGGGGGGAAACCACCAAAGAGGAATTCAAACAAATAGCCAGCACGTGTAGACACAAAGTCAGAAAAGCTAAAGCACAGAATGAACTCAGGTTTGCTAGAGAGGTTAAAAGCAACAAAAAAGGCTTTTATGGGTATGTTCGTAGCAAAAGGAAGAACAAAGAAACAGTGGGGTCACTCAGAGGAGAAGATGTTGAAATGCAAACAGGGGACACAGAAAGGGCTGAACTCCTCAATGCCTTCTTTGCCTCAGTCTTCTCCGATAAAGAAAACAATGCCCTACCTGAAGAATTTGGAGCAAATGATTCAGCAGAGGAATCACAGCCCAGAATAGCTAAGGAGATAGTACAAGAATACTTGGCTAGTTTAGATGTATTCAAGTCTCCAGGGCCAGATGAACTGCATCCAAGAGTATTAAAAGAACTGGCAGATGTGATCTCAGAACCACTGGCAGTCATCTTTGAGAATTCCTGGAGAACAGGCGAAGTCCCGGCAGACTGGAGGAGGGCAAATGTTGTCCCTATTTTCAAAAAGGGGAAAAGAGAGGACCCAAATAATTACCGCCCAGTCAGTCTGACATCAATACCAGGGAAGATTCTGGAGCAGATCATTAAGCAAACAGTCTGTGAGCACCTAGAAAGGAATACTGTGATAACCAATAGTCAGCATGGATTTCTGAAAAATAAGTCATGTCAGACTAACCTGATCTCGTTTTTTGACAGAATTACAAGCCTGGTAGATGAAGGGAACGCAGTGGATGTAGCCTACCTTGATTTCAGCAAGGCATTCGACAAGGTGCCCCATGATATTCTTGTAAAGAAGCTGGTAAAATGCGGACTTGACTATGCTACCACTCAGTGGATTTGTAACTGGCTGACTGACCGAACCCAAAGGGTGCTCATCAATGGTTCCTCTTCATCCTGGAGAAGAGTGATTAGTGGGGTGCCACAGGGTTCTGTCTTGGGCCCGGTCTTATTCAACATCTTTATCAACGACTTGGATGATGGACTCAAGGGCATCCTGATCAAATTCGCAGATGACACCAAACTGGGAGGGGTGGCTAACACCCCAGAGGACAGGATCACACTTCAAAACGACCTTGACAGATTAGAGAACTGGGCCAAAACAAACAAGATGAATTTTAACAGGGAGAAATGTAAAGTATTGCACTTGGACAAAAAAAATGAGAGGCACAAATACAAGATGGGTGACACCTGGCTTGAGAGCAGTACATGTGAAAAGGATCTAGGAGTCTTGGTTGACCACAAACTTGACATGTTTGTGACGCGGCAACAGTGTGACGCGGCAGCTAAAAAAGCCAATGCAATTCTGGGCTGCATCAATAGGAGTATAGCATCTAGATCAAGGGAAGTAATAGTGCCACTGTATTCCGCTCTGGTCAGACCTCACCTGGAGTACTGTGTCCAGTTCTGGGCACCACAGTTCAAGAAGGACACTGACAAACTGGAACGTGTCCAGAGGAGGGCAACCAAAATGGTCAAAGGCCTGGAAACGATGCCTTATGAGGAACGGCTAAGGGAGCTGGGCATGTTTAGCCTGGAGAAGAGGAGGTTAAGGGGTGATATGATAGCCATGTTCAAATATATAAAAGGATGTCACATAGAGGAGGGAGAAAGGTTGTTTTCTGCTGCTCCAGAGAAGCAGACACAGAGCAATGGATCCAAACTACAAGAAAGAAGATTCCACCTAAACATTAGGAAGAACTTCCTGACAGTAAGAGCTGTTCGACAGTGGAATTTGCTGCCAAGGAGTGTGGTGGAGTCTCCTTCTTTGGAGGTCTTTAAGCAGAGGCTTGACAACCATATGTCAGGAGTGCTCTGATGGTGTTTCCTGCTTGGCAGGGGGTTGGACTCGATGGCCCTTATGGTCTCTTCCAACTCTATGATTCTATGAGATGCTGCCCCTGGTGGTGCAGAAGGGCCAGATGCTGATGCTCTTCGCTGCTGCCGAATTTTACCAGATCTTGTTGTTTTTTCCTGAAGAGTCTGCCATAACACTTTATCTGAAGGTCAAGGTCAATCCCACGGACGGAGTTTGTTTTGCTGTGGAAAATTTCCCTGGCCGGTTTAAAGTGGAAAATTACCTGGCCAGTTGTAACAATTTCAAAGTTCCTCTAGGGGGACACAGTAACAGTCAATACTTTTTGCATTAAAATAACTTTTCCAAGTCCCCTATTTAACAAAATAAGCAACAGTTTCAATTTCAGTTAATTTACAGTTCCTTAAAGTCCAGAGAAACCAGTCAGAATCAAAGTATCTCTCTTGCAGAATTAACTGTCAAAAGGTTACATTATCCATAAACAACGCGATTCACAGTACGGCAATCTTATTGTCCCTCGACAGCCCGTTCCCAGGGAGTAAGCGGTGGTCTTTGTTTCTTTTCCTCTCTTTTTGCAGGCAAAAATATTTCTCCCTCTTCCCTCCCCTCTCCTGCAACTCAGGGAGGGAGATCTCTTGTATTGATGTTAGGATTTAAGTCCTTTTAAAGCGATTTTCCAGGTCTTAGCTTAGATGATCTTTGCTTTGATCTGTTTACAGGAAACGGAAGGCGGACTTCCTGTTTAAGCCTTCCCGTTTCAGTGCCAAATTAGTGCTTTTTATTCCCTTGTTTTCAAATCTTTAAGTTTAACCTACTCACGGGTAGTTGTTTTGATAGCCGAATTGTCACAGGAAAAAAGTCAGCACTCTCCGGCAACAGCTGTGCGGCTTCACTCCACGGAAGAAGCAGTTGACTCTCAGCACCGTGCCGCTCACCCCGTTTCGCTCCGGAGCCGGGTTCCTTTGCAAATTGGGGGGGGGGCGCTGAAGGTGCCTGAGTCCCACGATCACAGGCTTCACCCGCCTGTGGTTTTTTGAAGGGTCCCTGCTTCGCCGTAGCGGCAAGACCCGATTTCCGCGGAGCTAACTCCCTCAAAGTTAGAGGGAATCCGCCATTGCCGATGGCGCCGACCCCAGAAGTCCAAGAAACCAATTCCACCACAGATTATAAAATAATGCAGTTTATTAAGTGTGAATGGAGTGATCATGCGTTTTTCTTGCCATTATCTCACCTGCATTCCTAAAAGTTTGGAACATAGAGAGGAAAGTGGAGAAAGGAGACAGTGTTAAAATAAGAGAAGGTGCATACGGGGACTGAAATGTGTTCAGTTCCTTTCTTGTCTTTCTTGAAAGTCTTAACAAGATTCTCTTCCCCCTCCCCCACTCCCAAACAGGTGAGGAAGATGATGGCCAGAATTCTATGGAGCCATCTGTGAATTCATTGGGAAGAACAAAGAAACAGTTTAAATGCATGGAATGTGGGATGTGCTTTAGTCACAGTGGAAGACTGAGGATACATCAACGAATTCACATAGAGGAGAAACCATTTAAATGCACTGACTATCAAAAGAGATTCAGGGACAATGGAACACTTAGAAAACATCAACGAACTCAAACAGGGGATAAACCATTTGAATGTATTGAATGTGGAAAGAGCTTCAATGATAGTGGAAACCTTAGACAACATCAACAAACTCACACGGGGGAGATACCATTTAAATGTATTGAATGTGGAAAGAGCTTCAGTCAAAATGGAACACTTAGAAGACATCAACAAACTCACACAGGGGAGAAACCATTTGAATGTATTGAATGTGGAAATAGCTTCAGTAGAAGTGAACACCTTAGAATACACCAACGAACTCACACGGGGGAGAAACCATTTAAATGTATTGAATGTGGAAAGAGCTTCAGTGGAAGTGGAGACCTTAGAAGACATCAACGAACTCACACGGGGGAGACTCCATTTAAATGTATTGAATGTGGAAAGAGCTTCAGTGGAAGTGGAGACCTTAGAAGACATCAACGAACTCACACGGGGGAGACTCCATTTAAATGTATTGAATGTGGAAAGTGCTTCAGTCAAAATGGAACACTTAGATTACACCAACGAACTCACACGGGGGAGAAACCATTTAAATGTATTGAATGTGGAAAGAGCTTCAGTCGAAATGGAACACTTAGAATACACCAACGAACTCACACAGGGGAGAAACCATTTAAATGTATTGAATGTGGAAATAGCTTCAGTAGACGTGAACACCTTAGAATACACCAACGAACTCACACGGGGGAGAAACCGTTTAAATGTATTGAATGTGGAAAGAGCTTCAGTGGAAGTGGAGACCTTAGAAGACATCAACGAACTCACACGGGGGAGACTCCATTTAAATGTATTGAATGTGGAAAGTGCTTCAGTCAAAATGGAAGACTTAGAATACACCAACGAACTCACACGGGGGAGAAACCATTTAAATGTATTGAATGTGGAAAGTGCTTCAGTCAAAATGGAAGACTTAGAATACACCAACGAACTCACACGGGGGAGAAACCTGTTAAATGTATTGAATGTGGAAAGTGCTTCAGTCAAAATGGAACACTTAGATTACACCAACGAACTCACACGGGGGAGAAACCATTTAAATGTATTGAATGTGGAAAGAGCTTCAGTCAAAATGGAACACTTAGAATACACCAACGAACTCACACAGGGGAGAAACCATTTGAATGTATTGAATGTGGAAAGAGCTTTAGTCAATATGTACACCTTAGAAAACACGATGGAACTCACACGGCGGAGAAACCATTTAAATGTATTGAATGTGGAAATAGCTTCAGTAGAAGTGAAAACCTTAGAATACACCAACGAACTCACACGGGGGAGAAACCATTTAAATGTATTGAATGTGGAAAGTGCTTCAGTCAAAATGGAAGACTTAGATTACACCAACAAACTCACACGGGGGAGAAACCATTTAAATGTATTGAATGTGGAAAGAGCTTCAGTAGAAGTGAAGCACTTAGAATAAACCAACGAACTCACACGGGGGAGAAACCATTTAAATGTATTGAATGTGGAAAGTGCTTCAGTGGAAGTGGAAACCTTAGAAAACATCAACGAACTCTCACGGGAGAAACCATTTAAATGTACTGAATACGGAAAGAGCTTCCATCCATATCGACACCTTCTAAGACACCAACTATGATTGGCATTAAATCTCGATCCCATAACAAATGCTTCGGGGAGGCTGATGGCCCAATTGGCCATCGAAAACGATCTCTACATTGCAAATGGCAACGTTACTCCCTTGTCCTCGCAGCAGTTAACGTGCATCTCTTCCCGGGGAGCCAGTGTTGTCGACTATATTCTATTGACGCCGGAGCTATTCTCAATCTCTACAAAAATGGAAGTGGCTGAATATTTTGGTGGTGACCACCTTCCATTGACTCTATTGTTAAACCTAATAGAGCCATTTTCAGTCCCCTCAAACTATAGTCCCACGGCACAAAGCTACCCTGTATACAAAACAAAGAAATGGACAAGCCTCAGCTCCTCTCTTGCCCTGGACATACAAAATAATAATAATAATAATAATAATAATAATAAATTTTATTTATATCCCGCCCTCCCCAGCCGAAGCCGGGCTCAGGGCGGCTAACAACACTAAAACAATACAACATTATAAAACATTATAAAAATGAGTTAAAAACAAAATTAATGGCAACCATAAGCTAAAGTCTTGAAAAGATTGCCAAAGGAGGGAGTCAGGCTGCGCCCTAACAAAAGGCCAGGTGGAACAGCTCTGTCTTGCAGGCCCTGCGGAAAGATGTCAAGTCCTGCAGGGCCCTTGTCTCTTGTGACAGAGCGTTCCACCAGGTTGGAGCCGCAGCCGAAAAAGCCCTGGCTCTGGTTGAGGCCAGCCTAACCTCTCTGTGGCTTGGGACCTTCAAGGTGTTTTTATTTGAAGACCGTAAGTTCCTCTGTGGGGCATACCAGAAATCATTCGATATGCCTGCAGTTCTCTCTGACTCAATTCTGCCCGCTGACCAATACTGGAAATTACTTACATAACCACCACCTCGCCTACCCACCAACTCTTTTTCTCTGAATCACCTTGGTTTGACAAGGAATGCAAAGCCCTAAGAAGGCGAATTAGGAAAATGGTCAGAATCATCAAATTTTCCAACGACCCCCAAACCTGTGCAGAGCTTTCAGATATTAAAAGGGCATACAGAAACATGATTTGTTGCAAGAAACAGCAACACATCCTTGAGGCTTGGTCCACTCTTCGATTGGCTGTAGAGAGGCATGACTCCCGCTCCTTCTGGCGCTTAGTTAGACCCTCGGCACCATTCAATTCAGCTACCTTGATTTCCGCTGATGAATGGATCGCCTATTATTCAGCCAGTTTCACTTCTCCAAATCATCTTACAGATCACCTTCAATCCCCGCTGGACCTCTGTTCCTGTTCTCCTAGTCCCACCTCCTCAGTAAACTTTACCTCAACCCGCATCTTCAACATCATAATGTCCATGCGAAGGAATAAGGCCCCTGGCCCAGACATGGTCCCGTTGGATCTTTTCCTGACTGATCCTCTTTGGTGGAGCGAACAGCTGACTCCTGTATTCACCGCTATCTCCTCCGCCTTAGACATCCCCGACTCCTGGAGGGAAGCTACAATAGTTCCGATTTTCAAAGGCGGCCAGCCAAACATCCCCAGGAACTATCGCCCCATCAGTTTATTATCTATTCCGGGGAAAATATTTGCCGCTGTTTTACTGGAAGAACTTCTTTCATGGGTCCATGAGAGGAACATTCTACCGCCAGAGCAGATTGGCTTCCGAAAGTCAGCATCAACCATGGACCATTGTCTAACTCTCTATCACCTTGCCAGTAAATACACTGCACCAAGGCAAGGCCACCTGTTCGCCGCTTTCATAGACCTGGAGGCCGCCTTCGATTCCATTCCTAGGCAGAGATTATGGTCCAAACTTGTCCATCTGGGAATTGATCCGCACCTCCTCTCCCTAATTATTTCCCTTTATTCAAACACCACAGCTTGCGTCCGAATTGGTCCCAACGGCTCCCTTACCACTCCATTCCCAACGGCCAGGGGCGTCCGACAAGGTTGTCTCTTGGCCCCTTTATTGTTTAATCTTTATCTTCATGATGCTCTTTCCCCTTTGAAGCTAGCAACCAAGTATCCTCCTCATTTAGCAGGCCACCCCGTTGCCTCCCTTTTCTATGCAGATGATGCCGTCATCTTATCCAGAACAGCTGCGGACCTAGCAAATGCAGTTAATGCATTTATCGCCTACTGTAAGGCGGAAGCTCTTAATATTAATTATAAAAAATCGAAAGTCCTCCACTTCACTCGTTCCCGCAAACTTAAGCTGGCGCCGCTTAAGATCACAGGTGGCTACTTAGAAAAGGTAAAAGCCTTTAAATATCTAGGCTTAATATTTACTTATAATCTCTCCTGGACCACCCATCTACAATCTGCCTTTCTTGCTGCAACCATGACCTCTAATGCCATTGTCCGATTCTATCACCAGAAGGGTGGCAAACACCTTCCAGCAGCAATTCAAATATTCAATGCCAAAGTTGTCCCCAAATTATTATATGGCTGCGAAGTATGGACCACAGCAATATCAGGTAACTTGGATCGCCCACTTCACATGTTTTTGAGATCTCTTTCCGGCGTCCCGAGGTGTGTCTCAGGTGCAGCCCTAAGACTTGAGTTCGCCCAGCCCTCAATTGAAAAATGAGCATGGAGTTGAGCCATTTCCTATAGTTCCCACCTATTAGCATCGGATGCTCGAATTAGAGGTGGTTTCTCCAACCTGATCCTAAGAGATATTCATAATTCTCCTTGGAAAACCACAATTAATCTCAAATTCCGCTCTCTTCTCAATTTGAACCGCAAAACTGTTTTTAGCTTAGAATGTATTAGCCCGGCGGCCCTACCCCTAATCAAAAAGAAGCTACAGCAACTTGACTTTTCCAACACAGCTTCTCATGCAAGAGGGCCGTGTTCTGGCTTAGCCCTAGCTATTCCACCCCCTGAAAGGATCCCTCTATACCGCCTCACAATTCCTTCGGAGGCTAAGCGAAGAGCCTTTACCTGTGCCCGTCTCAACTGTTTTCCTACAGCAGTTTTGTCGGGTCGTTATTCCAGAGTTCCCATCGCAAATAGAACATGCACCTGCAATGACACGGCTCTGGAGACTATGGAACATGTAATGCTCTTCTGTACCAACTGGACAGATGAAAGATCTCGGTTTCTAACTCCTCTCGTGAACAAGCTTCATCTCCCAATCCAGCCTTGGATAGTGCCCCTTCTTCTGCAGGATTCTGACAGCTGGATTACCGAGATGACAGCTAATTTCCTGCTTAGTGTGATGAAGACGAAAGCGGCACTAACTTCTTCTTTAATACCACAGCTGTAGTCGATGTGCCGCACAATCGAACCTGTTTTTGTTTTCTCTGTCACTTGATGTTCTAAATCCCCTATTACTTCTGCTATCCCTATTTCCTTCAAAGTATTCGTCCAGGACGACATCTACTTTTACCTCCCCACCCCCATTTTATGTTGTTATTTCTATGTATATTATGCTATGGCCACACGGCTAATGCAATAAAATTGATTGATTGATTGGCATGTGGAAGGAGATTCAGCTACAGTAGAGCACTTAGAATACACCAACTAACTCATACAGGGGAGAAACCATTGGAACGTATTCAATGTGGGACGAGCTTCAACAGGGAGGATAAACTTACATTACACTGGCGAACTCCCACAGGGGAGAAGCTTAAGTCAATATGGAACCTTAGTAAGCATCCGCTAACTCACATGGGGAAAACCAGATTTATGAAACGTGGAAAAAGCTTCAGAGGGAGTGAAGACCTTACTATCCATAAGAAAATTCACACAGGCAGGAAACCATATAAATGTATGGAGTTTTCCATTCAGGTTTTACCAGATTTCCTGGGAAGTGAAGATTACTGTCAAGTCTCTGGATGTACAGAAAAGAATTTGGCAGTGTTTGTTTTCAATAATAGCAACAGCAACAATAATAACAATAATAATAATATTATTTATACCACACCCATCTGGCTGGATTTCCCCCGCGGCACAGCCACTCTTGGTGGCTTCCAACAAAATACTGAAATACAATAGTCCTTCAGATATTAAAAGCTTCCCTAAACAGGGCAGCCTTCAGATGTCTTTTAAAGTCTGGTGGCTGTTTTTTCCTTTGACATCTGGTGGGAGGGTATTCCACAGGGAGGGCACCACTAGCGAGAAGGCCTTCTGCCTGGTTCCCCATAACTTCACTTCTCGCAGTGAGGCAACCGCCAGAAGGCTCTTGGTACTGGACCTCCATGTCCAGGCAGAACGATGGGGGTGGAGACTCTACTTCAGGTATACTGGATCGAGGCCATTTAGCGCTTTAAAGGTAAGCACCAACACTTTGATTTGTGCTCAGAAATGCAATGGGAGCCTATGTTGGTTTTTCAATACCAGTGTTATGTTGTCTTGGCGGCCGCACCCCGTCACCAGTCTAGCTGCTGCATTCTGGATTAGTTGCAGTTTCCGGACCACTTATAAAGCCCCACATAGCCCCACATAGAGCGCATTGCAGTAGTCCAAACAGGAGATAACTGGAGCATACACTACTCTGGCAAGACAGTCTGAGGGCAGATAGGGTCTTAGCCTGCGTACCAGATTGAGCTGGTAAACAGCTGCCCTGGACACAGAATTGACCTGCGCTTCCATTGACAGCTGCAAATCCAAAATGACCGCCAGGCTGTGCACCTGGTCCTTTACGGGCACAGTTACCCCATTCAGGACCAGGGAATTCTCCACACCCGCCTGCCTCCTGTCTCCCAAAAACAGGAAATCTACCTTGTCAGCATTCAACTTTAATATGTTATCTGCCATCCATCCTCCAACCGCCTTCAGACACTCACACAGGACTTTCATCTTCTTCACTGGTTCTGATTTGAAAGAGAAGTAGAGCTGGGTATCCGCATACTGATGAACATCCAGCCCAAACCCCCTGATCTCTCCAAGTGGCTTCATGTAGAAATCTGAAAAGCATGGGAGAGGATGGAACCCTGAGGCACCCCACAAGTGAGATCTCAGGGGTCTGCACACTTAACCCCCAACACCACTTTCTGAACACGGCCCAGTGTATAACAGTTCCTCCAGCTCCCAGCCCCTCTAGTTGGTCCAGAAGGATGTTATTGCCAATGGTGTCAAAAGCCTCTGAAAGATCCAGCAGATCTAGGAAATATCTCTCACCTTTGTCCCTAGCCCGCTGGAAATCATCGTGTCCAGGTCAGTTTCAGTCCCATGATGAGGCCTTAATCCCAACTGGAATGGATCCAAATGGTCCACATATTCCAGGCGTCCCTGGAGTTGTTCAACAACCACCCACTCATTCACCTTGCCAAAGAATGGAAGATTTGAGACTGGGCGATAGTTGGCCGTATTGGCTGGGTCTAAAGATATTTTTTTAAGAAGCAGTTTAATACAGTGGTGCCTTGGGTTACATACGCTTCAGGTTACAGACTTCACTAACCCAGAAATATTACCTTGGGTTAAGAACTTTGCTTCAGGATGAGAACAGAAATTGTACAGCGGCAGCAGGAGGCCTGATTAGCTAAAGTGGTGCTTCAGGTGAAGAACAGTTTCACATTAAGAACAGATCTCCAGAACGAATTAAGTTCTTAACCTGAGGTACCACTGTAACTGCCTCTTTCAGTGTGTCTGGGAAGGCTCCCTCACAGAGAGAAGCATTCACCACCCCATGGAGCCCATCGCCCAGCCCTTCCCGGCTAGATTTTATGAGCCAGGATGGGCAAGGATCAAGGAGACAGGTGATTGGTTTCACTCATCTAAGCAGCCTGTCCACATCCTCGGACATAACAGATTGGAATTGATCCCATGCAACTTTACTAGACAGGACTCTAGCACTCACCAGCCCCCACCCTGCTCCCACGGGGGAGTCTACCTCTCTTAATCTGAGCGACTTTATTTGCAAAACAACTTTGCAAAATCATTGCAGGAGATCATGTGGCCTGTACCGGGCGCCATTGGAGAGATGGTTCCATTAAATTGCAAACCACTTGAAAGAGTCTCCTGCTGCTGTTTTCTACAGAAGCAAGAGAGGGGGTGAAGAAGGTTTTATTCACCTTCACTATCGCCATTTGGTAGGCTCAACGTTGAGCTCTAACCCGTGTCCGGTCAGATTCAGAATGAGGTTTCTGCCACTGGCGCTCTAGCCGTCTTGTTGCCCTCAGATCCTTGGAAAACCATGGGGTTGTCCAGTCTCCATGCAATCGGAGTGGGCTTTTTGGAGCCAGATACTCAATAGCCCTGGTTAACTCCACATTCCAACAGGCCACCAAGGAATCAGCTGAAAGGCCATCAACATGGGATAAAACATCCCCTGCCACTCTCTGGAAAACATTTGGATCCATTAAGTGGCGGTGGCGGACCATCCAAATCGAACCCACCTCCCTGCAGAGGGGAAGGGTTGTGGAGAAGTCCAGTTGCACCAGGAAGTGATCTGAACATGGCACTTATTTAGTTTCACTTTTACTTAGTGTCAGATCACCAACATCCATAGAGGAGAAAAACCAGGTCTAAGGCATTTCTGCGACTATAAGTTGGGCCAAACTTATTTAGGGACAGCCTATGGAGGCCATGCTTTCCACAAAGTCCCAATCGGCCCCTTGTAAGGTTGTGTCGGCGTGAATGTTAAAATCCCCAAGGACAACCAAATTAGGTGTCTCCAGGAGAACATCTGCCACGACCTAAAGCAGCTTGGGCAGGGAATCCTTGGTGCAGCAGGGTGATCGGTACACCAAAAGGAATCCTGTACTGCCCCTACTGTCCAACTTCAAGAACATGCACTCAGAGAACTGGGTCTTCCCAATAGGACGCCTGGTGCAAATTAATGACTTCCTACAAATCACTGCAAATCACACCCCCCCCCCGCCCACATGACTTAGGTTGCTGTGTGTAAGAGAAACCTGGTGGACAAGCAGTGGCAAGGACTGGTCCACCTGCTTCATCCCACCAGGTCTCTGTTAAACATGCCAGGTCAAGTTCTCCATCCACGATCAAGTCATGGATGGCAGTGGTCTTATGAATCATTGACCTGGCATTCCATAGCAGCACCTTCGGGTCATGTGGGTCTCCCTTGCTGATTCCAGTATCCATCCAAATGACACCAGAGCCGGAGGCAGGGATAGTCCTCAAACTAAAATGGGGGCCATGCTATTTGGTGACCCTCTTTTTTTCTTTTTTAATTTATACTTCTACATCACACAAACAAGCATTGAATAAATCAAACAAATAATAGAAAATAGAAGAAAATGCAAAAACAAAATTACAAGGATCTAAACATAATATGCAATCAAAAATACAAAACATTATATTCTCTCCAAAAAAGGAAAAAGAACGAAAAACACCAAAAAAGAAAAAGAAAGGGGGGGGAATGACTTCTAACTAACTCCATGTGGCTCTTTATTCTTCATATCACTGGTTGTCTGTAATGATTAATTTTTCGGAGAATTATTCTAATTACCTGTGAGATTTTTATTCTAAACTAAGCCAAGTATGAATCTGGAAATCGGTTCTCTTCGTATAATTTATAAAGATTTCCCACTCTCTCCTTATTTTCTCATTAGAATAACTTATTATTAAACCTGTAAGTCTGGCCAATTCAAGATATCCTGACAATTTAAGAACTCTTCTTTTGTTGGTGTTATGTTACTTTTCCAATTTTTAGCCATTACTATCCTGACCGCCGTTACTGCATACAAAAATATTCTTTTGGTTTCTTTTGGGATGTCTGTTGTTAATAGGCCCCAAAAAACATTTCTGTTTTTTGGGGAAAAGTATGTCTTAACATTTTATTTAATTCTTCATTAATGGTATCTCAAAATTATTTAATTTTAGGGCACGTCCACCACATATGGAAGAAATTCTCTTCTTTAATTTTGCACCTCCATCACTTTCCACTGGTGTTTTGGTACATTTTAGCCAATTTCGAGGGTTTAAGATACCATCTGTACATCATTTTTTAAAAAAAATTATTTTATTGTATAACATGCTGTACAGTGGTGCCTCGCAAGACGAAATTAATTCGTTCCACAAGTCTTTTCGTCTTGCGAGTTTTTCGTCTTGCGAAGTACGGTTTCCCATAGGAATGCATTGAAAATCAATCAATGCGTTCCTGTGGAAACCGCCTTCAGACCAGGTCCGGGGACAGTCTGTCCCCCGACCTCTTCTGAAGGCCGGCGGGGGGGGGGCAAAAGTCTTTGCTTCCCCCCCCGCCTGCCTTCCTGGGACAGCGGAGACTTCTCCGCTGTCCCGGGGCGATCTTAAAATGCCTTCGCTGCCGCCCGCCAGCATTTTAAAAACCCCGGGACAGCGGAGGACTTCTCCGCTGTCCGGGGCGATCTTAAAATGCTGGCGGGAGGCAGCGAAGCCTTCGCTGCTGCCCGCCAGCATTTTAAAATCGCCCCGGGACAGCGGATGAATTCTCCGCTGTCCCGGGGCGATTTAAAAGCCCCCGGGAAGGCAGGCAGGGGGGACAAAGACTTTTGCCCCCCGCCCGCCATCAGAAGAGGTCCAGAGGGCTCTCCAAGCTGTGGATAGCAGCCTGCTGCCCCGCGTGAGGGGCAGCAGGCTGCTATCCGCAGCCTAGGCAGGAACTCTTCTGAAGGCTGGCGGGGGAGGAGGGTTTTTCCTCCCCACCGCCAACATTCAGAAGGCTGTTCTGAATGTTGGCGGTGGGGAGGAAAAACCCTCCTCCCACCGCAAGCCCCGGGAACAGAGGAGAAGCGCTGCGCACCTTCCCCTCTGTTCCCGGACCTGTCCTGAAGGCTTGCGGTGGGAGGAGGGCTTTCCTCCCCACCGCCAACATTCAGAAGGCTGTTCTGAATGTTGGCGGTGGGGAGGAAAAACCCTCCTCCCACCGCAAGCCCCGGGAACAGAGGAGAAGCGCTGCGCACTTTCCCCTCTGTTCCCGGACCTCCCACCGCAAGCCTTAGGACAGGTCCGGGAACAGAGGAGAAGGCCCGCTGCGCTTCCCCACTGTCCCCGGAGATTTCCCTATGGGCTTTCGTCTTGCGAAGCAAGCCCATAGGGAAATTCGTCTTGCGATGCCGCTAAAAAATCGGAAAACCCTTTCGTCTTGCAGGTTTTTCATTTAGCGAGGCATTCGTCTTGCGGGGCACCACTGTAAATCTTATGTCTCTTTTCCATAAGTTTTCCCATTTTTCTAAATCAATTGAATGACCGATATCTTGTGCCCATTTGACCATGACATCTTTAAACTCTTTGTCTCTTAAGTGCCAATTTAATAATAGTTTATACATTTTGGATAAATTTTTATCATCATTTATAATCAATTATTTGTCTATTTCGGATAATTTTGTATCAAATCCATTTACTTTCTTGTCTTCCTCAAAAATTGCATTTAATTGATGGTATTGAAACCAGCCTATTCCTGTATGTCTTATTGTTTCATATTTTTTCATTTGTAATCTATTATTTACCTCCTCTAAAAGATCTTTATACGTCAACCAATTTGAATCCATATTTTTTCTTTTTACTGCCTCTGCCTCCATTGGTGACAACCACCATAGGGTTTTTGGTTCTAATAATTTTTTGTTCCTTTCCCAAACTTCATATAAGGCTTTCCTAATAATGTGATTTAGGAATCCCTTGTGGATTTTTGGTTTATTATAACCCAGGTAGCCATGCCACCCCACTATATTATCCCAGCCCTCAATATCCAATAATTTAGTATTCTTCAAGATCATCCATTCCTTGAGCTAGACCAAAAAAATAATAATTTTTATTAACAGGCCAATCACATCACATTATCCAAATCACATTAGTTTCAAATTATACAGCCAAATTTTAAATTTTGTTGGGGGTACCCATACATCAAGCTCCGCACGAGTCCAAAACTACGAACGAGTCCAAACATCACTTATATTACTGCTTTAATTAGACAGTTCTATCCAGTTCAATCCAGATAGTCCTTTATTACTTTCTTTCTCTTCTTGTTGTTATCGTATATTCCTTTCTTTGCGATCTCTGATAATTTTCACAAGCAGATTGAAAACAGGCATCCTTTGTGTGGGTTTTGTACTGTCCAAAGATCATATCACTCAGGGATAGCCTCTGTTCAGCGCTTCCATAAAAAAATTAATCTTCGGTCTGTCCTTTACTTTTCTCAGGCTTGCCAAATAAATGAGTCAGGAGGCTCTGTCAGGTCAAGTTTGCGTTCCAACATTCCTTCTCTTTCGAATAATCCTGATTCTCCTCCCCCTGTCCTTCTTTCTCCGGCAAGCCTGTCTTGGCGAGACGCCATTTTTTAACTGCGTCATGAAAATTTTCCTCTTTCTCACCGTTCACCAATCCTCTCTCCTGTTATAATCCATCCCACACAGTTTTTGAATTCCTGCTTGTGATTAATAAAAACGCAATGATCTTATTTCTATCTGGGGTGAAGGGTTATTAATATCACATCGTGCAAAGAAAAAAACATACAGTCTCCTAGTGGTGATTCATCATAAGATTTACTTATCCATCAGTCACTCCCGGTCACAGAGATCCATTAATCAGCAGTCTTATCTCTCGAACATTACTTGATATATGTGCTTCAGCTTCATTCCAATTCTATGTTTCCAATTATAATTCCAAGCTGAAGCTAACCAGCACGCGCTAATTGGAATCGGCGTCAGGAAGATCTGACTTCACCGAGGGCTTGTGCCAAGTGTTCGGCACCCCCATCTCTCGGATCAGGGGGTGCATTGTGAACACCGCTGGCAAGGCAGCGCCCCCGTCTTCTGGGGGGGGGGGTAAGAAGACTGCATACTTCCCATAGCAGCCCCTTAATTACCTCGTATGGGTCAGAGAGATGTTATTGCCGGCCATCTTCCAACGCGCCACCTGGTGGCCCCCAGGCAGGCAACTTCATAGTAGATCCTAAAATCTGGCATTCCAAACCCTCCTTTGTTTTTGGTTACTGTTAATAGTTTAAATTTAATTCTGGTTTTTTTTTTGCCCTGCCAAATGTATTTTGCCAAATACCTGTGCCATTTTTTAAAACAATTTAAGCCATTAAGAACCAGAATTGATTGAAAAAGGAACTGCATTTTTGGTAAAACTACCATCTTGATTGTAGAAATTTTTCCCACAACGTGAGTTTTAATTTACTCCAGATTTCTAAGTCTTTCTTAATATCGTTCCATACCTTAATATAAATGTCTTTCTATAAATTAAAGTTTTTCATGGTTATACAAATTCCTAAATACTTTGCTCTGTTAGTAATTTTAAGTCCTGTTTCTATTTCTAACTTTACTTTTTCTTGTATATCTAATTTTTTTACCAGGAGCTTTGTTTTTTCTTTATTAATTTTGAATCGTGAAAATTGTCCAAACGCCTTTCTTTTTCCTTTCCTTTCCTTTTATTATAATATGTTTTATTGATTTTCTTTCTTACAACAAATATCCATCACCATCACTAAATCTTCCTATATCTCATCATAGTCTTTCAATTTTAACTTTCCGTCTTGTTCTATTAGTAATTCTCTGTATGTTGGCTGTATTCCTTTCATTGTTGACATGTTAAGTGATAGTGCTTCAATGGGTGATAGCCACCATGGAGTTTGGGATTCCAATAATTCTTTGTATTTTCCCCACACCTTTATTAAAAACCTATTATAGTATTGTCGAGTCCTTTGTGATATTAAAAGCTTCTGATGTTTCACCATTTATATTTAGTCTGACCTTTTGGGAATTATAAATCGCTTTTATACCACTGCATATTTTCTCACCCAAACTCATAATTTCCAAAGTTTTTTGCATGAATGCCCCCGAAACATTATCCAATGCTTTCTCCGCATCCACCAAGATCAGGGCTGCCTTTTTATCTCGTCTCATTTCTAGGTATTCTATTGTATCTACTATCAATCTTACGTTGCTGTAAATTTGTCTTTCACGTAGGAAGCCTGACTGATCTTTCTTTATTAATTTTGCCAGGATCTTTTTCAATTTATTGGCTTTTTTTTTTTTTGCAAATAATTTATAATCTGAATTTAGAAATGAGATTGGTCTATAAGTTTTAATTTACTCTAAATTGGATCCATATTTCAGTATCAATGTAATTAGGGCCTCTTGCCATGATTCTGGCACTTGTGCTCCTTCTAAAATTTTGTTCATTATTTTTTCTAACACCGGTAATATGGTCTCTTCCAAATTTTTGTAATTCATTATAGAAATACCATCTGGACCAGGGACTTTACCATTCTTAGAA
Source organism: Podarcis erhardii (assembly GCF_964252035.2). Lineage (NCBI taxonomy): Eukaryota > Metazoa > Chordata > Lepidosauria > Squamata > Lacertidae > Podarcis > Podarcis erhardii. Next base: position 115,790,510 of record NC_138498.1, on the reverse strand, counting down.
GTCATAATTCCTTCTTTTATTTCATTTATATTAATAGGGGTATTTGAGTATTTCTTCCTCTTATTTTTGCCAGTCTATTGTTTATTTTAAAAAATCCTATTTTTTCGTCATGTTCTTCCAGCTCACTTCCATTTGTGTTGTTGTTTTGAAGCAGATTTAGTTAATGTGAAAGCACAAAAGAACCACAAAGAATCTTGAGGTAGGTTACACATTTATTCCAGTTCAGTCTTTGGTTACTGACATTTCTATCCCACAACCCTATCCACCTAGCAGACTGCCTCTGTCCCCTGGCCCTACAAGCCCATCAGTAAAATTTTCTGCAGAGACACGGGCTTGTTCCATGACAGTTGTCACTTGCTGAGAATGCAGAAGGAGGCCACCTTGGTGCACCCAGGAGATACCAGGTGTTGGTTGTAGTTACGTCTATACAAAGTGCATAGCCTTTGACCCTCCATAGAGAAATGGGGAGGAATGAGGAATAGCTGACTAGAAGGAAAGGTACCCTGGTAAGCTTCTGTCGATTCTTGAGGGGGCTTTGTATCATTTAACTTCAAAATGTGGAAAATGTTTGTGGGGCCTTCTCCTCCCTCTGTTGCTGCTGCTGAGTGGGGCCTAACGTTTGCCTTGATGGTAGCAGGATGGGAGAAGTCAAGTGCCCAGAATCAAAAAGGGAAAGTATTTTCTGCATCTTTCTTGATTGAAATGGGTATGTCTGAAACCTCAGATAAAGTTAATGTTGACAGTATCAAAACTGCTATTCATAACCCAGTTAATATATTTATTACTGCTGATATAGAGAAATACAATATAATGCTGTCCCAAACAAACACTTTAACCAGATAAAGTTGCCTTCTGGGAGGTGGGGCAAGATGCTGAGGGAATCTATTCTATCGGGGGGGGGGGGAGAGCTCAATGCACCCAGAAGATTCCAGTTGTGGGTTGTAGTTGCATCTATACAAAGTGCACAGCCTTTGCCCCTTCATAAAGAAAGAAATGGGGGGGGGGTCTATTTTCATTCAGTCTCCAGTGTGTCCATGGGTGGGTGTGTTTTAGGTTTCCTTTCCCCCCTTCCTTGCAGTCCTGACAAAATCCAAACCTCCACGCCAATGCTTTCAGCCCCAGAAGAGGAGCTCCCCTTGGTGTCAAGGGAGGGGGGTCCAAGGGAGCACCTGGAGCCCTGCCATTCCTTCTGTCCCTGGCCCCTTCCCCTCCTCTCTCTGCCATCCCAGGGCCACTCTTGACTCCCCAGCAGGAGACTGGATCTGTCTGTGATGGTGAGATGTCCTGGCTGGTTGAAGGACCACTTCCTGTTTCCTGGAGCTCCATCCTTCTTTCTCATGCAAGGTGGAGTCATGAAGCAGGTGAAGACTGAGCACACCTAAGGGCGACATGGGGGGGTGTATTCTGCTTAACCTTTCTCCCTCTGCTCCTTCTCTGGATCAAAATCCCCAGCTAATCTGTCTAGCTACTGCTGCTGCTGCTGCTGCTGCCTGTCGCTGTTCCTGTGTCTCTGGAGTGTTTCTTTGAGGAGAATACAGGACACTGCAAAAGACATTGTGTGTAATGAGTGTGCAATAAGGTAGACAGAGGCTGAGCCCTCCCTGTAATGCAAACAGGGAGGCTTCTGTCCAGGAGATTTCTGTATCAAAAATTATTTGCTGAGGTATAAGTAGGGACTAAGTGTTATGTATTGAAGTTCTCACCCTGGCCACCAGGGGTATTGTGTATATAGTTTTCACTTGGGTCCACGTAGTCAATTTAGGCGGGAAACCCTGGGTTGTTGTTGTTACAGTGTTGACAGCCGGCTGCCTATAAAAGCAGGCCAGGTGATCTGTTTGCTGTTCAGTTCAGTTCCAGCTTACTATAAGGAACCACTTGGAGGAATCTCTGTGGTGTCTGCTATGTCCACCCACAATTTAATACTAAGTGAGATTGGAGTAGAACCACGTTTGCATGAACATGAGAAGGCAAAATATGTTCTCCATTTAAATATTTATTAAAATAATTTATTCAGTTACCCAGAAGAGTTATTAGGCTTTTTTGCTATAAGCTACTTCATACATTGTAAGAAGTGGGTCCTGAGACCCTTGATCCCCTTCCTTAAAATACCATCTGAAGAATATTGGAGAAGCAAATAAAGAGTTTATTGAGGACAAATAGGTAAAGGTAAAGGGACCCCTGACCGTGAGGTCCAGTCGTGACCGACTCTGGGGTTGTGGTGCTCATCTCACTTTACTGGCCGAGGAAGTCAGCGTACAGCTTCTGGTTCATGTGGCCAGCATGACTAAGCCGCTTCTGGCGAACCAGAGCAGTGCACGGAAACGCCATTTACCTTCCCGCTGGAGCGGTATGTAATAAAAAATTTTAAGGTCTTATATATATATAATAAATGTTCATAAATGTACCAACCAAGCAGATACATAGATATGTGGACCACATGTCTGGAGCAGCACAGGAAAAAAAACAACATTCAAATTTCTGTTGTAGACCACCTTTTCTGTGTATGTATGATGTATGGAGGGGTGGTCTTGAGCTCCAGGGCGGGGAATTTAAAAGGTCTATATAAGGGCAGGCACACCTTTGTTCTGGGTCCTCCTCCATCCTCCTGTGTGTGACGGGAGCACCCTGTTGCAACAGTTCAATAAAGATCAGGCTTACTAGCTGCTTTGCTTCTCAATATTCTCTGGTTGGCTTCTGTTATTTTCTCCAACTGATGGAGAACCTGCAAAGGACTCTATAAAGGCTCTTGTGTCCCCCCATAAGGGAATAAGGGCAGATTTTGTTTACAACAGGTACCTATTTATCTTCTTGCACTTTGTGCTTTCGAACTGCTAGGTTGGCAGGAGCAGAAACAGAGCAACGGGAGCTCACCCCATTGCAGGGATTCAAACTTGTAAAAAAGCTGGTAAAATGCGGTCTTGACTATGCTACCACTCAGTGGATTTGTAACTGGCTGACTGACCGAACCCAAAGGGTGCTCATCAATGGTTCCTCTTCATCCTGGAGAAGAGTGACTAGTGGGGTGCCACAGGGTTCTGTCTTGGGCCCGGTCTTATTCAACATCTTTATCAACGACTTGGATGATGGACTCAAGGGCATCCTGATCAAATTTGCAGATGACACCAAACTGGGAGGGGTGGCTAACACCCCAGAGGACAGGATCACACTTCAAAACGATCTTGACAGATTAGAGAACTGGGCCAAAACAAACAAGATGAATTTTAACAGGGAGAAATGTAAAGTATTGCACTTGGGCAAAAAAAATGAGAGGCACAAATACAAGATGGGTGATTCCTGGCTTGAGAGCAGTACATGTGAAAAGGATCTAGGAGTCTTGGTAACCACAAACTTGACATGAGCCAACAGTGTGACACGGCAGCTAAAAAAGCCAATGCATTTCTGGCCTGCATCAATAGGAGTATAGCATCTAGATCAAGGGAGGTAATAGTGCCACTGTATTCCGCTCTGGTCAGACCTCGCCTGGAGTACTGTGTCCAGTTCTGGGCACCACAGTTCAAGAAGGACACTGACAAACTGGAACGTGTCCAGAGGAGGGCAACCAAAATGGTCAAAGGCCTGGAAACGATGCCTTATGAGGAACGGCTAAGGGAGCTGGGCATGTTTAGCCTGGAGAAGAGGAGGTTAAGGGGTGATATGATAGCCATGTTCAAATATATAAAAGGATGTCACATAGAGGAGGGAGAAAGGTTGTTTTCTGCTGCTCCAGAGAAGCGGACACGGAGCAATGGTTCCAAACTACAAGAAAGAAGATTCCACCTAAACATTAGGAAGAACTTCCTGACAGTAAGAGCTGTTCGACAGTGGAATTTGCTGCCAAGGAGCGTGGTGGAGTCTCCTTCTTTGGAGGTCTTTAAGCAGAGGCTTGACAACCATATGTCAGGAGTGCTCTGAAGGTGTTTCCTGCTTGGCAGGGGGTTGGACTTGATGGCCCTTGTGGTCTCTTCCAACTTTATGATTCTATGAATCTGCTAAGCTAATCGGCAAGCCCTAGGGTCTGTGGTTTAACCCACAGCGCCACCAGCGTCCCTTATAGAGGACAATGTTGTTGTTTAGTCGTTTAGTTGTGTCCGACTCTTCGTGACCCCATGGACCAGAGAACGCCAGGCACCTCTGTCCTCCACTGCCTCCCGCAGTTTGGTCAAACTCATGCTGGTAACCTCGAAAACACTATCCAACCATCTCGTCCTCTGCCGTCCCCTTCTCCTTGTGCCCTCCATCTTTCCCAACATCAGGGTCTTCTCCAGGGAGTCTTCTCTTCTCATGAGGTGGCCAAAGTACTGGAGCCTCAGCTTCACGATCTGTCCTTCCAGTGAGCACTCATATAGAGGACAATACGTTTTTGTAAAAGCGGGGCTCCAAAGCAGGCACAGTCCAGCTGGGGCAAAGAATGAGTTTTTTCCCCCTCTGCACATGTCCTCTCCCTCGTCTCCCCATTGGTTGGGTGCTGCAAGGTTTTCCTCCCCCCAATTATCAAATAACAGACAAGAGGCTGAACGTGGAGAGAAATTTCTCCTTCCTCCTCTGAGTTGCCTCCACTTCCGGCTTCACCAGCAGAGATAAAATTGGGGCTTGGGAAGGAGGGAGGGAGGGGAGGAGGCAGAGGAGGGGCTTCTTCCTAATCAAGCCTCCTAATTAAGCGCCCTCACTCCCTGCCTCCCGCGCGGGGGCTCCCATTCCCGCCCCCGCTGCCCGGGATGTCGGGTGAGTGCAAAGCCAGTGGCGGGGAAGGAGGGAAGGGGCTTTGCGAGGGGGTCCAGGATGAGAAGCCCCGGGACGGGGAGAAGAGAAGGGAGGGAAGGGAGCTCTTTTCTTAAAGGGGGCCTTGAAGGGGGGGGGGGAGAAGCTTCCTCCTGCAGGGATCTGGTGGAAAGGGAGTTGCAGGGAAGGAGGCGGGCAAGGGGCGAGGGGTGGGCACTGCTGGCCAGGATCGCCTTAATAGTATTAATTTAAATTTAGTAACTATACCCCAGCAGAAGACCCCTCGGAGAAGGGCCTTATCTTTAGGCAACAGGCAAAAGCATTGCTCTTCTCCCTGGCGTTTGGCTCATTAAACAATCTATGGACTGCACACCTGCATGGGAGGGGGGAGGGTTGTCGTTTTTATTTGTTGCTCTGCTATGCATCTCTGTGTTTTTTTCTTGTAAGCTACCCTGTGATCTATTAATACTAATAATACTAATAATACTAATAATAATATTAATTAATAATTTGAAGGAAGGGCAGTATAGAAATGTGAAGAATAGCTGTAAAAATAGGAAGCCCTCTTGCGTTCAAGGGGGGGTTTGGGACAAAGTTTTTGATCAGCATGTATAACAGGATGGGCTTAGGAGGGAATAATACTATTAAAAATAAGAATAAATAATTCATTACTTGCACCCTGCCCATCTGACTTGTGTTGCTTCAGCCACTCTGGGTGGCTTTCAACTAAAACACCAAAAAATTTAAAGCATTAAAAACTTTCCTATATAGGGCTGCCAGCAGAATATTTCCATTTTGTACAAATGGCCTTTGAATATAAAGAAACGCCCTCTTTAAGGAATCCCGTGGAGTAAACGTGTATGTTGTCCTCTAGGTCCAAACACATAGTAAGAGCAAGCAGTGCTCCAAAGTGCTTATCTTGCGAACTTGCCATCTAAGTTGTTTACTCCTGACCAAAACTCCTGTTTCCCAAAAGGACTGGAGGGGGGTCTCTCTCTTTTTAAAAAAATAATATTTATTAAAGTTTTGAAGGTTACAGAAAGAAAAAGTAAAAAACACCACATTAAACAAAAACAATACAACACATCACAATAAGGGGGGAAAGGATGAGAAAAATAAATAAAATAAAATAAAATCCATTGAAAAAAACAAAAAAAAGATACAGCGAATCTTCCCATAACTTATCTTTCATTAGCTTATTTCCTTGACCTCCTCACCCCTCCCTTTTTTGTATTCTAGTTCGATTATCTGTTTCAGCAAATCCTTTCCATCTTTTCAAATTTTTGTCCTGTAATTTATCTTAATATAATGTAACTTTACTTTCCCTCCTTTCACCAATTAACAGTCAGTTTTTTCCTAATCCTTTATAACATTTCTGCTAAAATCACATATCATCATTCCAACATCCTTCTAACATTCATTAATTTTACAGTGTTTCTGTAAATAGTCTTTAAATTTCTTCCAATCTTCCTCCACCAACTCTTCTCCCTGGTCTCGGATTCTGCCAGTCATTTCCGCCAGTTCCATGAAGTCCATCACCTTCATCTGCCATTCTTCCCGGGTGGGTAGATCTTGTGTCTTCCAGTACTTTGCAATAAGTATTCTTGCTGCTGTTGTAGCATACATAAAGAAAGTTCTATCCTTCTTTGGCACCAATTGGCCGACCATGCCCAGGAGAAAGGCCTCTGGTTTCTTCAGAAAGGTATATTTAAATACCTTTTTCATTTCATTATAGATCATCTCCCAGAAAGTCTTAATCCTTGGGCAGGTCCACCAAAGGTGAAAGAATGTACCTTCAATCTCTTTGCATTTCCAACATTTATTATCGGGCAAATGGTAGATTTTTGCAAGCTTGACTGGTGTCATGTACCACCTGTAGATAATTTTCATTATATTCTCTCTTAAGGCATTGCATGCCGTGAACTTCATACCTGTGGTCCATAACTGTTCCCAGTCAGCCATCATAATATTATGTCCAACATCTTGTGCCCATTTAATCATAGCAGATTTCACCGTTTCATCCTGAGTATTCCATTTCAACAGCAAGTTATACACTCTTGACAAGTTCTTAATTTTAGGATCTAGCAGCTCTGTTTCCAATTTTGATTTTTCCACCTGGAAGCCAATTTTTTTGTCCAAGTTATATGCCTCCATTATCTGGTAATAATGAAGCCAATCTCGCACTCTATTTTTTAATTTTTCAAAACTGCAGTTTTAATCTGTCTCCCTCTTGTTCCAAAATTTCCCAATATTTCGGCCATTTGGCCTCTATATTGAACTTTTTCTGAGCCTTCGCTTCCATTGGTGACAACCACCTTGGGGTTTTATTTTCAAGCAAGTCCTTATATCTTATCCAAACACTGAACAGTGCTTTTCTGACAATATGGTTTTTAAAAGCTTTATGTGCTTTGACCTTGTCATACCACAGATATGCATGCCACCCAAATACATTGTTAAAACCTTCTAAATCCAGCACGTCAGTGTTTTCAAGAAGCATCCATTCTCTCAGCCAGCAAAAAGCGGCTGATTCATAATAAAGTTTTAAGTCTGGCAGAGCAAATCCACCTCTTTCTTTAGCATCAGTTAGTATCTTAAATTTTATTCGAGGCTTCTTGCCCTGCCAGACAAATCTAGAGATATCTCTCTGCCACTTCTTGAAACACTCCATTTTATCCAAAATTTGCAATGTTTAAAACAAAAACAGCATCCTTGGCAATACATTCATTTTAATCACAGCAATTCGGCCTAACAATGATAGCTTCAGGTTTGACCATATTTCTAAATCCTTTTTCACTTCCATCCAACATTTTTCATAGTTATCCTTAAATAAATTCACATTCTTAGCGGTCATGTTAACCCCTAGGTATTTCACTTTCTTAGCCAGTGTTAATCCTGTCTCCTTCTGAAACCTCTCTCTCTCAGTCACTGTTAGATTTTTCTCTAAAACCTTAGTTTTCATAGTTCCAGTTACAGATAGGTAGCCGTGTTGGTCTGCCATGGTCAAAACAAAATAAAAAAATTCCTTCCAGTAGCACCTTAAAGACCAACTGAGTTAGTTCTAGGTATGAGCTTTCGTGTGCATGCACACTTCTTCAGATACACTGAAACCGGTGACTTCTGTTTCAGTGTATCTGAAGAAGTGTGCATGCACACGAAAGCTCATACCTAGAACTAACTCAGTTGGTCTTTAAGGTGCTACTGGAAGGAATTTTTTTACTTAGTTTTCATCTTATTCAACTTAAATCCCGCTACTTGTCCAAATTCTTGGATCAGTTCCAGTACTCTTTTAGTACTAGATTCTGGCTCCTGTAATGTCAATACCAAATCATCGGCAAATGCTTTCAATTTGTACTGTTTAGCTCCAACTTGTATACCTTTAACCATTTGGTCCCTTCTAATCATGTTTAAAAGAACCTCCAGGACCGATATAAAAAGCAATGGAGAGATTGGGCAACCTTGTCGTGTTCCTTTCTCTATCTTAAATTCTTCCATCACTACATTATTCACAATTAATTTAGCCTTTTGTTTTTTTTTGTTTTTGTTTGTTTTTTTAAAAATATATTTTATTAAGGGTTTTCTTGTTTTACAGTGTAAGTGTAATGCCTCGTGTATTTTTTTTCCCCCGTATAACATTTTTACAAATCCATTTCATTTGTTGAGGCATTGGGGGAGAAGAAAAAAGAAAAAAAAAAAGAAGAAGAAGAAGAAAGGAGGGTGGAAGGAGGGGAGATGGATGGGGGTGGGGTGGGGTAGCGGTGTTTCTATTATGCTTAATGTATGTAGTTTGGTGTCAGCGTGCTTGTGTTGTTCACTTGTGTTCCTTTGGTGGTGAGAGAGGTTGGGGTTGGCCTAGGATGTGATTGTTTGTTTGTGATTGGCTGTGGTGATCTTTGTTTTTGTGTGTGAGTGAGGTGGGTGGGTGTTTTGGATCAAGTTAGCCATATTGATTTGTATGCTGTTGGTGGATTATTGTCATTGTCCTGTTGGGCTGTGTATGTGATAAAGGGGAGCCATACCGGGGTGAAGGTGTCTTCTTCTGTTTGTCCCCGTGTCAGTTTCAGTTTGTTAGTTAATTTTTCTAGTAGGGCTGTTTCCCATACTATTTGGTACCATTGGTCCATGCTTACTCCTGACAGGTCTCTCCAGTGTCTGGTTATGGTGTTTCTGGCTGCTGAAAGTAGGTGGGTTATGAGTTCTTTGTGGAGTAAATGGGCATTGTTGTCTTGGAAGATGTTTAGTAGGGCCAATTCTGGGGTGAAGTCTAATACTTGCTTTGTTATTTTACATATTTCTTGTATGGCTGTTGTCCAGAATAGTTGGATTTTGGGACACTCCCACCACATGTGGAGGTATGTGCCTGTGGAGGTGCACCCTCTCCAGCATTTTGGTGAGGTTCCTGGGTGTATTAGCGCTAGTTTCCTTGGTGTTAGGTACCACCTGTAGGTGAGTTTCAGTGTGAGTTCTTTTCTTTTCGTTGATATGGATTTAAAGGGGGGTTTAGACCACATTCTGGTCCATTGAGTGGGGTTAATCTCATAGCCTATGTCATTCTCCCATTGTTTTTTGATTGCGTCTAGGGGATTTGCGGGATTTTGGAGTAGTATTTTGTATATTGCGGATACCGTCCCTTTACCATTTCCCTTTGTTGTTAGGAGGAGGTTTTCAAAGGTTGTCAGGGGCCTAGTTGCTGCTGATTTTACTGTTGGGTTGTTTAAGAGGGCATGTAGTTGGTGTTGTGTTAACCAGGGCATTTGGGTGTCTTCTAGTTTGTCTTGTATTTCTTGTGTTGACAAGGGTTTGTTATTTTTATAAAAGTCTATTAGGCGATATAAGCCTTTGGTTCGCCAGGCTTTTATCTGGAGGTTTTGTGCTGCATGGTGGAATAATGGGTGGTACGCCAGGGGGATTAGTGGGGATGGGGTTGGGGATAGTTTGCCTATTTGTGTTTTCCATGCTTTGAGCATGGTCTGTGTGTACCTGTTAAGTGTTGTGGGAATTTTCTTTAGTTTGTTTGGGAGGAGTGGGTATGTTGTGGTGCAGGTATTTTCAATTGTGTCCCTCTCTAGGTGTACCCATTGTTTTGTCTCATCTTCTAGTATGTATGGAATTACATGACGTATTTGGTTGGCAATGTAATATGCTTCTATGTTGGGGATTCCCCATCCTCCTTCTGAGGTGGGGAGGTGCAGGTATTTGGGGCTTATTCTTGGTTTTTTATGTGAGAAGATGAAAGAGTGTAGTTTTCTCTGCCAACTGCGGAGTTGGGTTGAGGGGATCCAGATTGGGAGGGTTTGGAATAGGTAGGTTAGTTTTGGGAGTGTGATCATTTTGATCATGGCTATTTTGTCTGAGAGAGTGAAATTCGTGTTATTCCATCTCTTTAGGTCTTTGTTAATTTGCCGCCACAGGGGCTTGTAGTTGTGGAGGTACAATTTGTTGAGGTTTTTGGTTATTTGTACCCCTAGGTATCTGAACTTGGTGTGGCAGAGTTTTATTTTGGTGACCTTCGTGAGCTCTTTTTGGGTGTGAGGAGGGGTGTTGAAGCACATAGCTTCTGACTTTGTAAAATTTACCTGTAAGCCCGACACCATTGCAAATTTGTTGAGTTCTCTGATTAGGGAGGTTGCTGTGTTTATGGGGTCTGGTGTTGTCACCATTAGGTCATCTGCAAAGAGCCCTAATTTATAGGTTCTGCCTTTTATTTCCACTCCCTTGATGTCTGTGGCTGCTCGGATGCGGATTGCTAAGGGTTCCAGAGCCAGGATAAATAAGAAGGGAGACAGTGGGCATCCTTGTTTCGTGCCTCTTTGGATAGCTATAGTATTAGAATCCATATTGTTAATTCTGCATTTTGCTGAGGCTTGGGAGTATATTTGTTTGAGGATTTGTAGGAAGTTGGGGCCAAATTTCATGTTAGTTAGTACTGCTAATATGTATTTCCACTCTAAGCAATCAAAGGCTTTGAGGATGTCTAGGGACATAATTGTCAATGGGAGTTTTGTTGCCTTGCTGTGTTCGATCAGGTTCAGTAGTTTCCTGATGGGGTCTGTTATATTGCGGCCAGGGACAAAGCCAGTCTGGTCTGGGGCTATTAACTTGTGTAGGAAGATTTTTAGGCGGTTGGCCAAGATTGATGTGAATATCTTGTAGTCTTGGTTTATTAATGAGATTGGGCGGTATGATTCTACTTTGAGGCTGTCTTTTAGTGGTTTTGGGATGAAGACTATTTTGGAGTGGGTCCAGGTTTTGGGGATGGGGCCCCCTTTTATGATGTCGTTGAATAGGCGGGTCATGTAGGGCATCAAGGGTTCTTTGAATTTCCTATAGAATTCTGCTGTGAAGCCGTCTGGGCCTGGGGCTTTGTGTGGTTTCAGGTTTTTGAGGACCACATCTATTTCCTCTGGGGTGATAGGGCTGTCCATGAATTCCTGTTCCTCATCAGTTAGGGTAGGCATGGTCAGTCCTGCTAGAAATGTTCTGATTTCCTTCTCTGGTGGGTTATGGGAGGTGTATAGGTTGGAGTAGAATTCTGCAAATTCTGAGGTTATTTCTTCAGGGGAGGATGTTATGCTGCCGTCTTTTTTGGTGATGCAGTGTATTCTTGTTTTGAGTGCTTTTTTCCTACATCTATTTGCTAGTAATCTGGAGTTTTTCCCTCCATATTCATAGAAACGTTGTTTAGAATATAGAATGCTGATCATTGTTTTGTTAATTTCTAGGGAGTCTAGTTCTCTCCTTTTTTGTTCTATAAGTTTGAGGAGTTTTTTAGATCCTGTTTGTTTGTAGCGTGTTGAGAGGGCTGTGATGTCTTGTTCTATTTTGCTAATTTTTGAGGAGGTTTGTTTTTTAAGGAATGTTTTCTCTTTTATGCAAGCTCCTCTGGTGACCGCTTTCATTGTGTCCCATAGGAGGGGGGTTGTTATATTGTCTACATCGTTTTCCTTGAAGTAGTTTTGGAGGGTTTTTGTGAGACTCTCTCTAATTTGTTTGTTTGTAGTTAGGATGGGACTGAAGGACCATGATGGGGTGGTTTGTGTTCCTTCTCCTATTTTAACGATGACTTCTACTGGGGCGTGATCTGTGATTTTAATGTTACCGATGTTTGTTGATTCCACTGAGGGGATCAGACCCTGTGTGAGTAGAATGCTGTCCAGTCTGGACACTGTATCATGGCGTCCCGATTGGAATGTATGGCTGATGTCTCCCGGGTTTTGCTCACTCCAAATGTCGTAGAGACCCCTGTTTTTTAGCATTTTTAGTAACTTGTAAGAGTTCCTAGTTGTTGGGGGTTTCCTTCGGAGGAAGGTTGCCCATGGGGTTGTAGGGTGGATATCTTTCAGGGATATACCTTTCATATTTAGATTGAGGTCCCCTCCTAGGATTGCTTCCCCTTCAGAGAAGGAGAGGAATTTGTTTAGTGTCTTCTGGAAGAATTCTAATTGTTTCGCGTTTGGGGCATATATGGAGCCAATTGTCAGTTTGATTTTACCATCTAGTGTCCCTTTAGCGAAAATGAATCTGCCTTTTTTGTCCCTGAGGACTGTTGTGGCAGTGAAGTTCAGGTCTCTACTGAGTATTATGGCTACACCGCGAGCTTTCCCTGAGCCTCGTGCGACCCACTGCTGACTGAAGCGGGGGTCGCTCAGGAGTTTGCTGCCTTTGGGTGGGTTGTGTATTTCTTGTAGGAAGGTGATGTGTGGTTTCATGGTGTTTATGTATGAGGTGATGCGTTTTCTTTTGATGGGGTTTCCCAGCCCCCTCACGTTTAATGTAATTGCTTTTAGGTTAGCCATCTTGCTTATCTATTATGTGGGGCGATTCCCTGCCAACCCGTTCGGGTTGTCTTGTGTCTCTCTCTTCGTGTTGTTTAAAGAACCAGTGGGGTTGCGCTGACCTAGGGTGTGGTGGGTGGGGGGGCTAATGGGATTAGAGTAAGATTTGGGTTAAAGAGTAGGGGGTAAGTTGTAGAGAGTTTCCTATATGTAGTCATATAGGTGTTTGTTTGGGGTATTTTGGGCCATCTGGCATTTAGCCGGTTGGTCCTAGGTCTCAGCTGGTGTGGAAGGCCGTGTTCAAGGACAGGCCGTCCCCCCTGTTGTTTGCGAGAGGGGGAGATCAGTGAGACAGTGTGAAGTGACTTTGTAACGTCGCTGTCAAGTATAAGGTTCATGAGCAATGTTGCCAAAGTTATGAGCAACATTGTTGGTGTGTTGGGGTGTGGGTGTGGGTGCTGGTACGCTCTGGTGCCACCATAGTGCTGGTTGGGTATCAGATTTTAGCCTGATTGTGGGTTGTGTTATTGAGGTTGGAGGAGTTGTTTTTCCATTAGTATGGAGTATGGGAATGTTGAAGGTGTGGGTGGTGGGGAATGTGGTTGAGGTCGTCTGGGCTGGTGTTGGGGTGGGGATTTCTGTGGGGGTGTGGGGCCGGGGGGATGTTGATGGTGTTAACTAAATCTATGTTTTGGGGGGGAGAGGGGGAAGGGGGGGGAATCACCAGTCCTTCAGTTTGTGGCTTCATTCAGCTGCGGTTGTTGTTGTTGTAGGGTTGTCCATCTGCGATGAATTGGTTTGGTTAATCTTGGTCTGGTTTCTTGTGTCGTATGGCCGGCGGGGTGGTTCTGAGCATGATGCTTGTCTGTATTGGTTTGCGTTGTTGTGCTGCTTCTGTTGTTTCCTTTTCTTCTTCTCTACCGTCGTCCAGTTGTTTGCTGTTGTTTCCTCGTGGTTGGGGCTGTCACTTGGTGGGTTTGTCGGTTGCCATTCCGGTGGGAGGTCGAGTTCAAGGTTCTTTAGTAGTTGTAGGGCCTCAGATATGTTGGTGGCCGTGTGTTGTGTTGTATTAGTTGTTACAATTAGGCGGAAGGGGAAGCCCCATCGGTATTTGATCCCGGCTTGTTGGAGACGCTGGGTGAATGGGCGCAGGCTTTTCCTCCGGTTTAGGGTATCCTGGGATAGGTCCTGTAGGGCCAGAATGGGGGTTTCTCCATATCGAAGGTTGGTTGAGTTTCTGAGGTTGTTCCATACCTCTTCCTTCTTTTTGTAGCGCGTGAAGCATACAATGATGTCTCTTGGGGGGGCGCTGGGTTTTGGCATGGGTTTTAGGGCTCTGTGAGCCCTCTCCAAGTCATCTGCCTCAAGTTTCAGGCCTGGGATTGTGTTTTTCAGCCAGCGTATAATTAGGTCTGCTGGGCTTTTCTCCTCTGTTTTTTCAGGAAAGTTGCGGAAGCGCATGTTACAGCGTCTATTGCGATCTTCAAGGTCGGCTTGCTTAATTTTCATCTCTCTGTGTTCTGCTTCCATTTGGTTTACCAGTTCGTCCAGTTTCTTGTTCACACGTGCGTTCTCCTCCCGGTATTGCTCTATTATTCTTTCTTGCATTTGGTTCTTGTTCTCTAGAGCTTCCACTTTGGAGGTTAGATTGTTGATTAGTGCCTGCATGGGAGCCATTGTGGCCTTCAGTGTTTCTTCTAATCGTGCTTCTAATCTTGCTTCCATTTCCCTCAGATCTCGTTTCGTTACTGGGTGGTCGTCATCTTGAAGGGGAGTTATGGTATTGGCATTGTTTGCCATCTCCCTGGTTGGTGTCATCTCAGTCTCCCTAATGGTTTTGGTTTGAGGTTGGCTTGGCATCCTCTTGGAGTAGGGCGTGTGGTGGTTAGGAGTTGTGACAGTGGTGATTCCTGGGTATTGTTGGGTTGCTGGGCTGATCAGGCGTTGCCGGTGGCTTTTACAGAGCGTTTGGATTAGGTGGTCATTTGTGTCACTTCTAGCCTGTGTTTTAAGAACTTGTCTAGAGTTTCTGTGGTTGCCTCAGCGTTGCCGCCAAAGCGGGGGGGGGGGGCAGGTAAGTAGAGATGGGTAGACTAACGGACAGACAGTTCATATAAGGGGGAGGGGTTAGCAGGTAGAGATGCAAGAGATTAGAGGGGTGGGGCCAGGGAAAATATGTGTTTAGGAGGGGGTTGTATATACCCAAAAAGGGTATTGGGGTCCGGTTAAGGTGGAGGTTGGGGTTGGGGGTGCGCTCAGAAACAGAGACAGACAAATAGGCTATATGTAAAGGGTGGAGGGAGAAAAAGGAAGAAGAAAAAAGAAAGAAGAAGGGGGGAGACGGGGGGGAGAGGGGAGATTGGAGTGAAAGAGAAGAGAGAGAGAGAGAAAAAAAGAGAGTTGAAAGAGGAGAGATAGTACAGTAATATCGGCGGTATTAGATTGCCGCAGTAGTTTTAGCTATAGTATGAGGGGGGCAAAGTAGGATATGGTGATATGAATGTGTGTATGTGTTTCCTTTAGGGGAAGGGGGGATGGAGAGAGGGAGGAGGAAGAGAAAAGGAGAGGGGGAGGGGGAAGGGTGGGAAAAGGAGGGAGAAGAAAAGAGAGGGGGAGAGAAGGGAGGGGGAGGGAGGGTGAGCTGTGGCAATGGTATGGGGGGGAAAGTCTTATTTTAAAAGAGGGGGTGGGGGGAAAGGGCTCCCCCCTCAAAAACAAGCTGACGAACAGGCTAAAAAGGGGGAGTTGATTTTAAAAGATAAAGGGGATAGAGAACAAAATTGGGGATGGAGAAAGGTGGGATAAAAGGAAAAAATAAAATAAAGGGGGTGAAGGGAGAGAGAGGAGAGAAAAAAGGGAGAGAAAAATAAACGGGGGGGAGTATCAATAGCAATAGCAGTGGTATGGAGGAAATTTTTGTTTAAAAAGAGAGTGGTGGTCGTGGATGGGGGTGAAAGATCCCCCCCTCAAGAACAAGCTAACAAATAGAATAGAAATAGAAATAGAATAGAGGGGGGGTTGTGTCTTTTTTAAAATATATATATAAAAAAAGAAACCTATTTCCCCCTAATTATTATTATTATTTTCTGTTTGAAAAAAGTAAGGGTGGCTGCTGCAGCAGTGCCCCCTCTTTTAAAAAGAAAAATGATCAAAGTAGGTATATGGGGGGGGGGGAAATAAAAAAAAAGGACTTTTTTTTTTAAAAAAAAGGGAGAGGGGAGGAAGGGGTTAAAAAGGGATATATATATTTTTTTTTTAAAAAGGGGGGGAGGGTAGTTTCTTCCTTTCTGCGATCTCCTTTGTCATGCGGTTTTCCTCTGTTTTCCGGAGGGGTAGGCTCCCGTCGGCTCAGCCACGTGTTTTTTTCGGAGCCTGTTTTTTCGGAGCCGTGCTCACCTACCTCTCCTCTTCTTTCCCGTCGGCAGAGATGGGGGGCAGCAGCGGTAAAGTTGGGGCTCTTTTTTCTTTCTTTCCTTTTCTCCTTCTTTCCCCCTTTTCTCTTCTTTTTCTCCCTCTCTGCGTTGGCTGCACTGTCCTCCTGGTTTTGGAGCTCCTCTTAGCTGTTGGGGGGGGGTGGTCGGGTGCCTTTCCGGGTGCCTTTCCGGCTCAATCTCAGTCCTGGGGGGGGGGTGTGTTTTGGCTCCTTTGATAGACCCCTGGGCACCCCCAATTCCTCTCTGCTGGCAGTGCTGGCGGCAGCAGTCCTGGGAGTCCGGGAGTCGGCCAGACAGAGCCTTTTACTCTGGCTGGCTTCAGGAGCTCTTTTCTGCTGTTGCAGCCGCCATGCTGCCTCCGGAAGTCCCCAATTTAGCCTTTTGTTCTGAGTAAATTGCACCTATACCATTGCCAAAACCTTGACCAACCCCCATCCCCTGTAAATTCTTCTTCATAAAACTCCAAGAAATATTATCAAAGGCTTTCTCCGCGTCCACAAATATCAAGACTGCTTTAGTATTAATATTCACTTGTAATTTTTCTAGAATATTAATTATGTTCCTCGTATTGTCAGACAAGTGCCTGCCCGGGAGAAAGCCCGCTTGATCTTTATGTATTTCTTCTACTAAAACCTTTTTTAGTCTTTTAGCCATGATATCTGCAAAAATTTTATAATCCACATTGAGCAAAGATATGGGGCGGTAGTTCTTAAGCTGTGTCTTCTCAGACTCTGTTTTCGGTATAAGTGTAATATAAGCTTCCTTCCATGACTCTGGTGCCTTTTTCCTTTCCAATATTTCATTACAAACTTCCTTTAATGGCTGTACTAACCATTCTTTCAGGGATCTATAATATCTTGAAGTCAAACCATCCGGTCCTGGAGATTTGCCTAATTGCATATTCTGGATGGCCCCTTCTACCTCCTGCTCTGTTATTTTGCAGTTCAACATTAGCTTATTTTCTTGAAAGATTTTTTTGTAGTCCATTTGTTTTCAAAAATCGGTCAATGTCCATTTCTTTCTGCGTCTCCTGTGTATATAATTGTTTAAAGTACCTCTGGAAACACTTTCTGATCTCCACTGGATTCTGTATATATTTTCCTTCCACTTCCAAGTTTGTAATGGTATTAAGTTTTTGTCTTTTTTTCATTTGCCAAGCCAGCAATTTTCCGCATTTATTTGCCGATGCGGAAATGTGGAGGGGGGGTGTCTCTCAACCACTTTTAAACCCCCCCCACTCCCACCGCATGGAAGGCAGAGCCATGAAGTGAACCAGGCACTGCAGCTCCTTCCCCTCTCACTGGGCTGCAGAGGAGGAAAGGGATGGGTTTGAAGGCTCTTCCTGCCTCTCTCCCCTGAGGAACAAGAGCAAAGGGTGTTTGCAGGACAGGAGGGCAGAGGAGGAGGAAGCCAGGGCAGAGGGAGCAGATCCCCCGCCTCTCCTAGGGGGTCCAGATGCAAGCAAGGGGCTTCCTCCTTCTCCATGCAAGGGCCACCCATGTATTCAGAGCAGTCCTTTAAAGATTAACTCTTAAGTTCCAAGGGATCTACTCTCAGGCCACTAATGTGCATACCATGCCAGCCTTAGGAAGGGAGGCGGGACAGGCAGGTGAAAGGAATTTGCAACGGTGTTTGAAAATGGGTGGGGGATCTTGGGAAGGGGGTGCCCAGTTGGGGCTTCTCCAGGGGCAGCAGAATGTCTTGGGCAGGAGAATCCCTGCAGGGGCTCTCAGACTCCCTTGGCTTCTTCTTCCCTCCCTCCCAGGAAGCTGCAACTTGCTCTGGATTCTGCGCTCCTCAGGAAGCTGAACCTGCAAACCTAGCTGAGACTGAACCTGCAACCCTGGCCAGGATGGAAGGAGGAAGATGGACGGTTGACCTGGTCAGGCTGTCTCCCGCATCCCTCCCCACAACCTCTGAGCATTCCCTCCCAGGACCCTTGGAGAAATCTGGTGAGTTCCAGGGGAGAGGAGATGGGGACAGGGATAGATGGATGGTGGAGGGAGAAAGAGGAAAAGATGGAGAGGAGACAAATGGAAGGAAGTTCCTGACAGGAAGAAGGAAGGGGTGACGCCTTCTCCGAAGCAGCTCTTTGTTTCTTGAATCCCTTTCATAAAGTACAGTGGTACCTTGGGTGTTATGTAGTGAAGTTTTACCCTGGGCCAGCAGGGGGGATACTGTAGATAGTTTTCACTCAGGTCCACGTCAGTTATTTTAGGCGGGAAACTCTGGGTTGTTGTTGCTACAATGTTGACAGCCAGCTGCCTATAAAAGCAGGCCGGCTGAGCTGTTTGCTGTTCAGTTCTGTCCAGCTTGCAAGTAAAGAGCTGCTCTGGAGAAATCGCTGTGTCGTCTGCTATGTTCGCCCACAACTTAACATTGGGTTACATACGCTTCAGGTTACAGACTCCGCTAACCCAAAAATAGTACCTCTGGTTAAGAACTTTGCTTCAGGATGAGAACACAAAACACGAGGCAACAGCGGGAGGCCCCATTAGCTAAAGTGGTGCTTCAGGTTAAGAACAGTTTCAGGTTAAGAACGGACCTCCGGAACGAATTGAGTATGTAACCAGAGGTACCACTGTAGTGGGGGCAGATTTTCTTCCTCCAGGATTTTAAATCTTAGGAGTTACAGTGGTACCTTGGTTCTCAAACATAATCGGTTCCAGAAGTCTTCCAAAACTAAAGCGTTCCAAAACCAAGGAGCATAAAATGAAAGCAATAAACAATGTTCTGTACCATAAAATAAATAAGACAGTATTTTAGATGATAGAAATTAAAATTAAAACAAAAAAACAAGCCACAGTCAAGAATGAAAAAGGCACACAAACAAAAACGCAGAACAATAGGAAAAATCTAAAGCACCAAATGTCACCTCAGAACAATGCAACCAGAAACAGCTTTAATATTGATGGGGGGGGGAGCATAAATTAGCTGTGCAAGGGAACAAATGGGATGAAAAAGCCTTGATTACGATGGAGACGACTTAAATTAGCTGTTCAAGGGTAAAACAGAATGAAAAAAAGCCTCAATTAGGATGGGGGGCACTTAAATTTGCTGCGCAACACTAAAAATGGAAGCTCAGGAGCACGTTCAGTTTCCGGGGCAAACTTCAAAAACAGGAACGCCTATTTTGGGGTTTGCAAATGATGAATCAACAGAAGCATAAGTCAATCTATGGACTTCCCTTTTTTTGAAATATTTTTATTGGTTTTTACAAATTCAAGTTTATATTAAAGACATTTATATAAAGCCAGTGTGGTGTAGTGGTTAAGAGCGGTAGATTCGTAATCTGGGGAACCGGGTTCGCTTCCTTGCTCCTCCACATGCAGCTGCTGGGTGACCTTGGGCCAGTCACACTTCTCTGAAGTCTCTCAGCCCCACTCACCTCACAGAGTGTTTGTTGTGGGGGAAGAAGGGAAAGGAGATTGTTAGCCGCTTTGAGACTCCTTCAGGTAGTGATAAAGCGGGATATCAAATCCAAACTGTTGTTGTTGTTGTTGTTGTTGTTGTTGTTGTTCTTCTTCTTCTTCTTCTTCTTCTTCTTCTTCTTCTTCTTGAGATTCTCTGAATCACATGACTTCACTCCATTCCTTTCATTTACCGTATTTTTCGCTCCATAAGGCACACCGGACCTTAAGACGCACCTAGTTTTCAGAGGGGGAAAACAGGGGAAAAATATTCTGAATCAAATGTACTAAACTATTTAATAAACTACTGGTATATCAGAGTGAGACTACGAGGTACAGGAGCTGTGTGTTTGTTTAGTGTGCAGGCTCAAGGAGCCAGTGGATCAGCTGAGATGCGGCGGATTTGCGTAATTTTCCCCTCTCCCTCAGCCTCTGCCCTCCAGTCCCCAGCAGCCTTCCTTTTTTACCTCCAGATTTTCACTGTGCTCGTGGCTCAGAGCTCAAGTTTGGGGTGTTTTTTGCTGCTGGTTGCTTAAATTTTATCCTTCCCGATCCAACCCCTCCTGTGTCCTGCCGTCCCTCTGCAGCCTCATTGCTCCGTTTAGGGAGCGGGCGAACCTTCTGCTGGCTACGCACCACTTTTAAAAGTGCCTTCTGGCTTTGAAGCACCTGCCTCCCTTTGCCATTTTACTTAAGGTATTTGCCCTGTGCCTGGGGTTTTTTTTCCATTTAACAGTTTGCAGCCTCTTCCTTCCGTTGTGTCAGGGGTTCAGGGAGAGAGACGCAGATGAGGGAGGAGACAGAGAGTGAGGGGGAAGGATTCCAGAC
This sequence comes from Podarcis erhardii, assembly GCF_964252035.2. Taxonomy (NCBI): domain Eukaryota; kingdom Metazoa; phylum Chordata; class Lepidosauria; order Squamata; family Lacertidae; genus Podarcis; species Podarcis erhardii. Next base: position 115,770,347 of record NC_138498.1, on the reverse strand, counting down.
TGACGAGGAAGAGGATGACAATGACCCAAGATTGTCCATGAGTCCGTCCAGTGAATCGGAGGACTCCCAAAAGGGAGCCCCTCTGGTCAAGCCAAGGGGAGCTAGAGGGGGAAGCAGTCAGGAGCAGGGAAACGAAGGGGGAACCCCCAGTGGGAGTTGGAGAGCGAGACCGGCTGCTCCGCTGGAACGGAGTGAGGGGGGAGGAGTGACCAGTGTGTCAGAAGGAGCAGAACAGGAAGCAGAGAGGGGAAGGAGATCAGGGCAAAACGTCCTGCCGGAAGGGGAGGAAAGTAGTATCGAGGGCAGTGTAACTGTCGAAGGGAAGGTCAGGAGCAACGTACGCGCGCCAAGTTCAAAATGGGAGGCGCGCGGAAATGAAGAGAGTCCTGGGGAGGAGCCTGGTCCCAAAGCCCGAAGGAGGGGGGAGGAGGCGGCAGAGGATTCAGCCTCTGGAGAGTCCCGAAGGGAGAGAACACAGGGGGGCAGAAAGACCCTGCGGAAAAGGAAAGAGAGAAAGAGGTGGACCAGTACAAGCCTCTTAAACTGGTGTCGAGGCGGAACTGACTCAGAGGGGACTTCAGCGGTCTAAGCGTAACAGACGTAGAGTCACAGAGCTCGGATGTAAAGCTAATAATGTTCTTCAATAAAAGCTTTTGTACATAAGCTGGAGTGGACTTTGGTCTCTTGTGAGCTGGGACCACGGGTGACTCTGACACGTTGCTTGTTTTGAGGCAGGATAGATTTGAGCAATTGGATTGGATTGATCTTTATTACGGCCATTGGCCCGTTACACGACAGTTTTCCATACCAACATATTATACTTAAACCTCCAAATTTAAAATCACCTAAACTTACAAAAGACAAACAGGAACCGAAGCAAAACAAAAACAAGGACGACCATCATACATTACAATAAATTTGTAACCTATACATCGCCCTCTGCTCATAAATTAATCAAGGATATCAATGGTGATATCGCCTAAAACATAGATCATGGTTTAAAACAATGGTGATATCACCTAAAACATAGATCATGGTTTAAAGGGGTTAACCGAGCCACACAGGAGACCGTTTCTCTTCTTTAGGGATAGGACGCTGATCAAGAATCTGGCAACCATGAGTGATCTTAGGGGGTCATCGTCAATTAGTAGATATCTCAGTTTGGCTTCAATCGTATCATCGGCAATTCCCTTAAGATATTGAGCAAGAAACTTGCTCCTGGCCGGCAAGTGAAAAGCACAGTCAAAAATTATGTGATGTAATGATTCCGGTGCCCCACAATTACAATCACATAAGAGCGATATCTGTCCATTGGAGAATCTATTTCTCAGCACGTTCGATGGGAAGGTGTTGAATCTTGCCTTTACAAAGGCATATCTATGAGCTGAGGAAGTTAAGGAATTCAAATAGTTTGGGAGCCTTAAGAGGGGTAATAAACCAAGATTTAGAGGTGAGCAGGTACCATTGCCCAAGACCATTTTCTGCTGCAAGTCCATCTCCTCTAGTTTACAGGTTACTGTTCTTTTAGCTGGGACTATGTCCTGCTCTAGTAATTTGGATGGGGCGATTCCCATTGCCATGATTTTCAGCTGTAAATTTTTTACCCATGGGCTCTGGAAATCATCTCTCCACATACATTGTATCAAGTACAAGTTTGGGAGATTGTGCCATAGAGATAACCAGTGACAAAGTATGTGCTTCCACAGAGCATTTTCCAGGGATACAATATTAAGTTTCATGCGTAACGCTGTATTACTTACACAGTTGGGCAGTTTCAATATCCCTCTTAAAAACTGATTTTGAATGGGACTTCCGGAGGTGGCGCGAAACGGCGATGGCGGTCCTCTTCACTGTCTGAAGAGGGGCTCCGCAGGAAAGGGTCGTTCGCTGCGGCATAGCGACGACCCGTTAGGAAAAACCACGGGCAGAGGGAGCCCGTGGCCGTGGGACTCGGCGGGCGCCAGGAACTCCCCCAGAAGTGTGGAAGGGACCCCGTAAGGGGCTCCGGAGCGCGAAAGGGGGAGCGGCGCTGTGAGTTCATCGCTCTTTCTGCGGGAGGCGAAGCCGCGCAGCTGCTGCTGATGAGCGCCGACCTTTCTTCCTGTGAACATCAATTTGGCAAGTAACATACCCGTGAGTAAAGTGAACTACAATTTGGACCTAAAATATCTTTTTTTCGGGTTTGAAACCGGGTGACGAGTAAAAGGAAGTCCGTCTCCCGATACTGCTTACAAGATCAAAGCAAAGGCACAGAGGAGCGCTGAGGCGCTTAATGGGAGCTTTGTAAAGTGGAACTATTGTGCATTTACAGAATTTGCAGTCCTCTTATTTAAAAGACCAAGAGAGATTTTATTTCTGCTTATGGGACTTGTATTTGGGACTTTGTTTCAAGAACGCAAGTCGTCGGGCTGTCAGTGCGTAACTGAGCTGTCAAACTGCGGACTACAGTAACAAGATTTTAAGCTGCTACATATATTGAGACTTTAAATGTTTAAAACATTGTTGCAATTACCAATCTGGCTCCTAGCGGCTTTAGTTTAAAAAGTAGAGGACTCTGCGAACCTTCCTTATTGTCTTGGAATTACAAATTAAAAAAGAGATTATAGAAACTTTAAATGGCGGAAAAATCCTCTCCTTCCCTGAAACTTTAAGATACTCCCCCTAGAGGATTGTGGAGTTACAGAGGCCTGGGAAACATACTTTGTTTGGAATTTCTGTGGTTTAATTGTTTGTACTCTGGACTTGCTTTCTCATGGAATAAAGGATAATTTGACCTTGAACAAGAGGCAGGTGTGGAATGAGTGGCACAGGGAAAACAAGAGCAGCCAAAGCTAAAGAAAGAGAAAAAGAGAAAGAAAAAGAAAGGAAGCCTGTGCAACTTGTCCAAACAACTTTAGCTCATCATCGCAGATCATCTGTACCAACCGTCCTGACAGCACAGGAGGTGGAGGCTGAACAGCCTGCTGAAGAGGACATGGCAACAGGAGGATCTGACACAGTTTTGAAACAAATTTTAGAACAATTAGCAATTTTAAATCAAAAAGTGGACAATCAATCACTAAAAATAGACCAAGCAACAACTACTATTGGTGCATTATCTGAAAAGGTCTCTCAGAATACACAGGCAATTGAGAATCTACAAGGAGCTACAGCTGAAAACCATAAATTAGCTGTGGAAGCCTATCAAAAAGCGGAGCAAGCAAGCAAAAAAGTTGATGAGATTAAAGGTGAAATCAAGCCTCTGCAAAGACAGGTAGGGGAACAACAGGCCTACCTGTCGATGGTGGAATTGAGAAACAAGGAGAATAACCTTAGGTTGAGAGCTGTCCCAGAATTGGAGGAAGGTAATTTGGAGGGATTTTTGACACTTTTATTCTCCAAATTTTGGGGAATAGAAGAGGAGAAAGACTTTAAAATTGTAACTGCATTTAGACTGGGCAGATCGGTGAAGAAAGACAAGTCCAGAGACTGTTTGGTCATTTTGAGATCAAGAGAAGAAAGAGACAAGATACTAGGCCTACATTTCAAAAAATCTCTAGAGATAGAAGGTAAAAAGGCTGAAATTTACAGAGACATACCCAAATTGTTATTGGATCTTAGAGCCTCATACTTAGAACTGGCAAAGCTGTTGAGAAACAACACAATCCCTTATAGGTGGGAGTTCCCGCAAGGACTATCATTCAGCTATAAAGGAAGGAAAATAAGAATCAGAACACCAGAGGACCAGCAGAAGTTTCTTCACGACAGCGGGGAAGACCTCCAGAAAGGAGCAGTTGCGTCTTGGCCACCCCCACCACCAGAAACCAAACAGCCTGGAGCTGGACCATCACTGCCACCGCCGGGAACGGGGGACCTAGACACCCCATTGTAAGGCCTATAAATTGATTCAGGATGTCTCTGCAACTTCTTAGTTGGAATATAAATGGCGGAAATTCTCCAGAAAAAAGAAGGAAAGTATTTCATATATTGAAGAAAGAACAATTGGACATTATCTGCCTGCAAGAAACACATGTGACAAGGCTTCATCGGAAAGTGTTAATTAATAAAAGGTTAGGCCAAGAATTTATTTCTTCGGACAGAGTTAAGAAAAGAGGAGTAGTGATCTATGCAAAGGAGAGCCTGTCACCGAAATTTCTATTTAAAGATGAACAAGGCAGAATTTTGGCCATTGAAATCTATACACATGGAGAAAAATTTTTGATATTAGGAATCTATGCACCAAATGATGGAAAATCGGAATTTTTTAAGAAGCTGCATGAGACTTTACTGGACTATCTAGACTATAACAACATCATTATGTTGGGAGATATGAATGGGGTTGTCTCTGTAAATATGGATAAGTCGCAGAGTGTAAATATAACAAAAGAAGGCAGACTACCTAAAACTTTTTTTGAAATGACAGACAATATGGATTTGATTGATATATGGAGAGTCAAGAACCCCCTAGGAAAAGAAGGAACTTTCTTTTCTGAAGCTCATCAGTCATGGACACGAATCGACCAAATATGGATAACTAAAGGACTGGCACCTAAAACTAGAAAAGTGGAAATCTGCCCAAAAACTTGCTCCGACCATAATGCTTTGAAAATGGAATTGAGACTAAACATAACCGGATCCTTCCGATGGAAAATGAATGACACTTTATTCAGAGATCAGGAAATTGTGAAGAAGGCCCAAAAAACTTTAAAAGATTACTTTGAGATAAACTTAAACACTACGGTGGAAAAAAGAACAATCTGGGACGCAAGTAAAGCGGTGATGAGAGGGTTTCTAATACAACAAAACACTGTAAAGAAAAGACTCTGGAATGAAAAGAAGCAGAAGATATTGGAGAGAATAAGTGAGGGTGAAAGGAAATTAAGATCCAGGCCCAAGTCTAAGGAAGTGCTGAGAGAAGTGAAATTTTTCCAGGCCCAATACATGAAACTGATAAACCAAGAAGTGGAGTGGAAAATTAAACAAATGAGACAAAGATCTTTCGAGTCAGCAAACAAGTGTGGGAAACTGCTAGCATGGCAGTTGAAAAAAAGACAAAAACTAAATACAGTTACAAATCTAGAGATTGAAGGAAGAATGGTTCAGAAGCCTGAAGAAATTAGGAAATGTTTCCAGAGATATTTCAAAGATCTGTATGCACAAGGGCCGCAGAAAGAATCTGAGATAGATCAATTTATCAAAACTAACGGATTACAAAAAATTTCCCAGGAAATGAGAACAGCCCTGAATGTTAAAGTTTCACAGCAGGAAATCGAGAGTGCCATACAGAACCTCCAATTAGGCAAATCTCCAGGCCCTGATGGACTTACCTCCAAATATTATAAGGTTTTGAAGGACTATTTGATACAACCCTTGATGGAGGTATGTAACCAGATCATGGAGGGTAAGAAGGCACCAGAAACGTGGAAAGAAGCTTTCATCACATTGATTCCTAAAACAGAAACTGAAAAGACTCAACTTAAGAACTACCGTCCCATCTCACTCCTAAATGTGGATTACAAAATTTTTGCAGATATTTTGGCAAATAGATTTTAAAAAGTACTGAACGAAGTGATTCACAAAGATCAAGCAGGCTTTCTCCCGGGTAGGCATTTGTTTGACAATACGAGAAACATTATTGACATTTTGGAACTCTTACAAACAAATATTAATACTAGAGCGGTACTAATTTTTATTGATGCGGAGAAAGCCTTTGACAATATTTCCTGGATGTTCATGAAGAAAAATTTGGAAGGGATGGGAGTGGGACGGGGGTTTGAAAATGGTATAGAAGCAATATATTCAGATCAAAAAGCTAAATTGATAGTAAACAATGTGGTGACGGAGGAATTCAATATTGAAAAAGGGACACGACAAGGGTGCCCTCTATCCCCATTATTGTTTATCTCGGTCCTGGAGGTGCTTTTGAATATGATTAGAAGGGACCGGTCAGTTCGGGGCATTGAGGTTGGAGTGAAACAATATAAACTGAAAGCATTTGCAGATGATTTGGTATTAACATTACAGGAGCCAGTTTCTAGCACAAAAAGAGTTTTGGACTTAATTTCTGATTATGGTCGGGTGGCGGGATTTAAGTTGAACAAGCAAAAGACTAAGGTCTTAGCAAAGAACCTAACGTCTACAGAAGCAGATGAGTTTTTGAAAGAGACAGGATTAAATGTGGTTAAAAAGGTAAAATACCTAGGGGTGTACTTGACTTCTAAAAACTTGAATTTGTTTAAGGACAACTATGAGAAATGCTGGTCAGAAATCAAAAGGGATTTGGAAACTTGGACAAGACTAAAACTTTCCTTGTTAGGCCGAATAGCAGCTATAAAGATGAATGTTTTGCCGAAAATGTTATTCTTGTTTCAGACCCTGCAGATTGTGGACAAAGTGGTATGTTTTGGAAAGTGGCAGAAGGATATCTCTAAGTTCGTTTGGCAGGGCAAAAAGCCCCGAATTAAGTTTAAAATACTAACAGATGCGAAAGAAAGGGGGGGATTTGCCCTGCCAGACTTGAGGTTATATTACGAATCTACAGCCTTCTGCTGGATGAAAGATTGGTTTTTGTTAGAGAACACTGATGTCCTAGATCTGGAAGGGTTTGATAACGCTTTTGGGTGGCATGCGTATTTGTGGTACGACAAGGTTAAAGTTCATAAAATGTTCAAAAATCATATTGTTAGAAGAGCAATTTTTATGGTCTGGACAAAATATAAAGACTTATTGGAGAGCAAAACACCAAGGTGGCTTTCACCGGCAGAGGCCAAGGCACGTAAGAGACTTAACATGGAGGCCTACTGGCCAAAATATTGGGAATTAATTGAAAAAGATGGTGACAATTGGAAGCTGCAGTTTTGAAAATGTAAAAAGCAAGGTGCGAGACTGGTTGCATTATGCTCAAATTCGGGAAATTTTCAAAACAGATAAAAAGGTTGGGTTTCAGGTGGAAAAATCGAAATTAGAGACAGAATTGTTAGAACCTAAAGACAAATTACTTTCAAGAATGTATAACTTGCTGCTTAAATGGAATACACAGGATGAGACAGTCAAATCCGCCATGATAAAGTGGGCACAGGATATTGGACATAACATTATGTTTGAGGACTGGGAAAGGCTATGGACCACCGGATTGAAATTCACGGCATGTAGTGCCCTGAAAGAAAATATTATGAAAATGATATACCGGTGGTACATGACCCCAGTCAAGCTTGCTAAGATATATCACCTGTCTGATAATAAATGCTGGAAGTGTAAAGAGGCGGAAGGGACGTTCTTTCATCTCTGGTGGACATGTCCGAAAGTGAAGGCCTTTTGGGAAATGATCTATAATGAGTTAAAAAAGGTATTTAGATATACCTTGCCTAAGAAACCGGAGGCCTTCCTTCTGGGCATTGTAGACCAGAATGTGCTAAAGAAGGATAGAACTTTTTTTATGTATGCCACAACAGCAGCAAGAATTCTCATCGCAAAGTGTTGGAAGACACAAGATTTACCCACACTGGAGGAATGGCAGACGCAGTTGATGGACTATATGGAACTGGCGGAAATGACTGGCAGAATCCGAGACTTGGGAGAAGAAAAAATGGAAGAGGACTGGAAAAAATTTAAGGACTATTTACAAAAATACTATAAGCTGTATGAATGTTAAGAAAATGCACTTTTTAGGAAATATTAGCCCCAGCAATGGTAATTAGGTGAAATGAAAAATAAGGCACAAGAAAAGAGAGGTGAAATTAAGAAAAATCTTTATTGCATTATGTTTTAATTACAATATATAAGATCATGGTTACAATAACTTTGACTTTGGTAACATGAAATTGAAAGATACAATAAGTAATGAATTGAAAGACACAATAATGAACTGAAAGATACAATAAGTAATGAAATAAGATAATAAATAGCTGAAGACTTTGTATCATGAATATTGGGTTACAAATATATTGAAATGGGTAATATGACAAAATGAAAGATACAATAAGTGATGAAATAAGATAACAAAATGCTGAAGTTGGTATTATAAATAATGCAGATTCGGGAAGATGTGGGGAAGTCCAAAGGATTCTGTAAAAGAAATATGATTTATGAAACTTTTGTATTTTATTCTTTGTTCTTTTTTATTCTGTAAAACTAATAAAAATATTTTTTAAAAAAAAAAATTGATTTTGAATGACCTCCAGGTGAGATAGGTTGACAAAAGTCCCCCAAATAGAGATGGCATAAGCAATTGTCGGGATCACCTTGGCCTTGAAGACTTTCAGCGCCAATGGGATATGAAGGGCCCCATCGGTGAAGAAGAATCGCAAGATCGCCAAGGAGATAGCTTTGGCTCTATTTGTAACATAGGCTACATGGGCCTTCCATCTGAGGTTATGTTGTAACCAAACTCCCAAATATTGGAATCTGTAGACTTGTTCAATGACTCTCCCATCAATTCTCCAATTATGGAGTTTCCGGCTCTTTGAGAAAATCAGGATCTTAGATTTTCCATAATTAATTGTAAGGGAATTTGCGTTACAGTATGATCCAAAAAAATTTAAGGCCCTCCTGAGACCTACTCTAGAAAAAGAAAGAATGACTGCGTCATCCGCATATAGTAACAAGGGGCAGCGATAAAGTGCTAGGCGGGGTGCATGAATCCTTTCTTGGGCCTCTATTAGGGGAGTCCTCATGTCGCTTATGAACAAATTGAACAGGAGTGGAGCCAATATACAACCCTGTCGGACACCTCTGTTAATGGGAATTGAATTGAGCAAGTGATCAAGACTTGGATTGCAGGGCATTTGCCATTAGCTGTGTAAAAGCGCTCCTCCTTGCAGCCTTCTACGTTGTTTGTACACGTGGCTACTGGTATCAGGTTCAGTTTGAGTAATAAGCAGCCCCTGGCAGCAGTAGAATGGAGCATAAAAAGGAGTAGGGGCACTGGGACCCAGACAATGCTCAAATCTCTCCTGCCTCAAAACAAGCTGCAGAAGGAAAAAACCCGCTCCCGCTCCCCTGCCCCTCATCCCATGCCCTCCCCAGCCTTTTTTTAAACTTCCTGGTTTTCACTGCGCTCGTTGGCAAGGTGGTGTCTCTACTTTTTCATTATATACCATTTCCCAAAATGATACTGTTATCTTACATGACCACCACATATAGCAAAAGGTATCCACTTCTTCTTTACACTTCCAGCAGATATTTGAACTTTCTCTATACGTTTTAGATAACTTACTAGGAGTCAAATACCACCAGTACATCATTTTCATGTAGTTTTCCTTCAATGTACAGCAAGCTGTGAATTTCAGATCTGTTTTCCAAACCCTCTCCCAATCTGCCATTTGCATGTTATGTCCTAAGTCCCTTTCCCATTTCGTCATAACTGATTTGACCTGTTCATTCTTTGTATACCATTCTAGGAGCAAGTTACACATTTTAGACAGAACTTTTTATGTTACTTCCTAAGAGTTCTTTTTGAAATATTGATGTCTCATAACTAAAACCATTCTTTTTGTCTATCTTAAAGATATCGTTTAGCTGATGGTACTGTAAGCAGTCAGTTACAGCTTCCTTTTATCTCTTCAAAATCTTTTAATTTCAGTTGGTTTTCAAGTTCAATTAACAGCTCTGTATAAGTTGGCCAATTACTTCTCATATTCAATTTTTTTTCAGAGATATTGCTTCCAAGGGAGAAAGCCACCAGGGTGTTTTTTTACTCAAATTTTTATACTTCTCCCATACCCTACAAATTGGTTTTCTTACTATATGATTCTGAAAAGCTCTAAACACCTTGGCCTTTCCCTACCATAAATATGCATGCTATCCATTATTTGTGTCCTTCCAGATCTAAAATACAGTATCTGTGTTTTCCAGTGTAATCCATTCCCGGTTCTAGCAGATACAGGACGCTTCATAATAAAGTTTCAAACCCAGCAGGGCAAAACCTTCTCTCTCTCTTAATAATTTATTTTTTATACTTGGTTTCGCCCCTTGTCAGATAAACCTAGATGTATCTTCTTGCCATTTTTCAAAGCATTCTGCGTTGCCTATTGCCTGGACTGATTGGAATAAAAATAACATTTTTGGCAATACATTCATTTTTATTACTGATATTCTTCCTCAAAATGAGAAATTCATTCTTCCCCATATCTCTAAACCTCTTTTTATTTCTTTCCACTAATTCTTGTAATTGTCTTTAAAAATATTAATATTCTTAGCTGTCAAACAAATCTCTCAGTATTTGACTTTGTTATGTATAACTAACTCTGTTTCTGTTGAAATTCCTTTTGGTCTTGCTCCATTGTTTTTTTACCAAAAACCTAGTATTATTCTTGTTTAGTTTAAAGCCTCCGGCCTGACCGAAGTCCTGTATCTTTTCTACCACCTTCAGTGGAGTATTTATGGGATCATTCACTGTAATTACAAGATGAACTGTAAAAGCTTTTAATTTATATACTTTATTTTCTACTATTATTCCTGTAGTTAATTTCTCCACTTTTTCTCTCTCGCCAGGGCCTCTAATACCAAAATAAATAATAATGGTGATAGGGGATATCCTTGTCTTGTCCCCTTCATTATTTTACACTTTTCTGTTATAACCTTATTAACAATCAGCATAGACTGTTGGTAAAAATAAATTGCATAAATTCCTCTCCCAAATGCCTCCCCAAAATTCATTTTTTCTTTTATCTTTTTCATAAAAGTCCATGAAACATTATCAAAAGCCTTTTCAGCATCTATAAACATTAAGGCCGCTTTTTTCTCATTTCTTACTTTCAAATATTCAATAATATTAGTTATATTCCTTATATTCTCCTTCATCTGACGTCCTGGTAGAAAGCAGGCCTGATAGTGATGATTTTTTTCTGCTAAAACACCTTTCATTCTATTGTCCAAAATATGATCAATACTCTAAATGGAGTATTTTTCTCGCCTTTTAGTTCAAGAATTATTGAGTTGTGGTCCGAAAGTGTTTTTGGTTGTATTTCTGCTTTTTTAATCTATGGACTTCCATCCTACAGGAGACAGTGATGGCCAACAACTTGGATAGTTTGAAAAAGAGGATTAGACTGATGTCTGTGCGCTGCCCTTGTGGTCCTAGGCAATAATGCTTCTTAATACTAGTTCCTGGAAAGCACAGGAAGGCAGAGGGCTCTTGTACTCAAATCCTGCTTGCTGGTTTCCCATAGGCATCTAGCTGGCCACTGTGAGAACAGGATGCTGGACTAGGTGGGCCTTTGCCCAATCGAGCAGACTCTTCTTATGTTCTAATACAGGCATCCCCAAACTTGGCCCTCCAGATGTTTTGGGACTACAACTCCCAATGTCCCTAGCTAACAGGACCAGTGGTCAGGGATGATGGGAATTGTAGTCCCAAAACATCTGGAGGGCCAAGTTTGGGGATTCAAATATATTGCAATATTTTTATAGTTACATGTGGCATAGTAACACTAAAGTTTTACTTCTTAGATGTGATGGGATGATGAGCTGCTTGTGCGTAAATGATTAGTCCCTCAGAGTTTGCTCAACTTAGCAACGCTCTGTCTTTAGCGGAGCCCCTTAAGCATGGCTCCCTCAGTCGCTGGCAGATTCCCTGAGCCATTCTTTCATCTCTCTCTCTGTTCTCCCACACTCCCCCTGCTGGTGCCTTCTTTCGCTGCTGAGTCTCTCCTGACTTCTGAGAGCCCCTCCACCTCCTGCTTCTCCGATGGCAGTTCCCTGACATCCACCTCCCCTCCAGGGCCCCCTTCACCCCCTCCCGCCCCCTCCCCTGCTGGCGGTGAGGATGGAAAACCCCGGAAAGAACACTCCTCATCATCAGAGGATTCAAACACTTCTCTCCACTGCCTCCCGTCTCTTCTCCCTGTGTCCTCTTCCTCGTCGGAGTCTATTCCCTCTTCCAGCCCTGATTCTGGAAACCCTTCAAACTCCTCTTCCTCATCGGTGGTGCCGAAGTGTTCCCTCCTGAACCGTCCCACGGGCTGAGGTTTCCTGGGAAACCGTTGATGAAACGTTTCTATTAAAACCTCGTCATTAACCTCCTCTGCCGGTACCCATGTGTTTTCCGACTCCGCTTCCCCTTCCCATTCTACCAAATACTCCACCTGATTCCCTTTCCACCTGGAATCAATGATTTCTGCCACATGCATGTTGCGTTCCCTTTCTTCTATGACTGGTGTTTGAGTAACCTCCCTCTCATGTTCCCCCCACTCTCGCCCCTCTTGGTATGGCGACAGTAGAGACCTGTGAAATACTGGGTGCAGTTTCATGTGGTTGGGCAATCTGAGTTTGAATGCCACCAGGTTGACCTGTTGTATGACCTCAAAGGGTCCCAGCCGTTTGGGTCTCAATTTCTTACACCCTCCCTTGAACGGCAGTCCTTGGGTGGATAGCCACACCCTGTCCCCCACCCTTATGGTTTCACCTTCCCTTCTGCTTCTGTCTGCTTGCTTCTTGTATTCTTCCTTGGCCCTCTCTAAGTTAAGTCGGAGTTGCCGGTGGATCGCTTCTATCTCTTCAACAAAGTGTTCCGCAGCCGGGACACTCCATCTCTCCCCTCCTTCTCCTGGAAATGCCCTGGGATGACACCCATAATTAGCCAGGAAGGGACTTATCCCTGTGGACACATTCTCCGCGTTGTTGTAGGCAAATTCTGCCAGGGCCAACTTATCTACCCAATCATTTTCTCTGTCACTTACATAACACCTCAGGTATTGTTGTAAAATCCCGTTTGCCCTTTCCGCCTGCACATTTGTTTCTGGGTGCCAGGCAGTTGAAAAATTGACTTCCACGTGCAGTAAGCTCATGAGCTTCCTCCAGAACCTGGAAGTAAATTGTTTCTCTCTGTCGCTGACCACCCTCAAGGGGGCGCCATGCAACCTGAAAATATGCTCTACAAACAACTTGGCGGTTTCTTCCGCTGTGACCGGGTGTGAACAGGCTATAAAATGGCACATCTTAGTTAATAGGTCTACCACCACCATGACAGCTGTCTTCCCTTTGGATTTTGGCAGGTCCGTCATAAAATCTATGGATACTGCCTCCCATGGCCTTTCTGGTGTGGGTAAGGGCTCCAATAGCCCCGCTGGTGCCAGCCTCTCCCCTTTTGCTCGCTGGCACCTGTCGCAACCCCTGACATATTCCCGTACGTCTTCCCTTACCTTGGGCCACCAAAACTCCCTGGTAACCAACCACATGGTTTTGTGCTGCCTGAAGTGCCCCGCTGTGGGGCTGTCATGTAACTGCTTGAGTACTCTGCCCCTCAGTTCCCCATCGGGTATGTACAGTGCCCCTTTGTAATACAACGCCCCGTTCTTTTCTTCAAACCCCCCTGTGTTCTCCCCTGTCCCCCTGAGTTCTCTGAGTTTCTCTTGGGCGTATTCATCGTTCTCGGTACCCTCTACCAATTCTCTTTGCCCTACCAATGCCGCCCCACACACCCAGTGGTCCTCAGGGATGATATGCCTTTCCTCAGGCGCTCCCTCCCCTCTAAATACTCAGGTTTTCTGGAAAGAGCGTCCGCCCTTACATTCTCCGGGCCTGGTACGTAACGAATTTCAAAATGGAATTTGGAGAACTCCTGGGCCCATCTCACTTGTCTCTGGTTCAGTACTCGGGCAGTTCTCCAATATTCCAGATTTTTGTGGTTGGTCCGCACTTGGACCTTGTGCTGTGCCCCAATCAACAAGTGTCGCCATCTCCGGAACGCTTCATGAATGGCGAGCAGTTCTCGGTCGTATACGGTGTAGTTCCTCTCGGATTTGTTCAACTTCCGTGAGAAGAAAGCACACGGTCTCCATTCCGACGTATCTTTACTCGGCTGTAGAAGCACCGCCCCCACCGCTCGGTCTGAGGCGTCAGTCTCCACTCTCATCGGTTGCTGTAGATCCACGTGCAAAAGTTGCTCTTCCGACGCAAACGCCTTCTTTAATCTTTCGAATGCTCGCTGCGCCTCTTCCGTCCAGACAAATTTCTTCTTGCTGCTAAGACAATCAGTGATGGGTGCCGTTAAGTGGGCAAAGTTTTTGATGAACTTCCGATAGAAGTTTCCGAAGCCCAGGAACCTTTGCACGTCCTTCTTAGTTTTCGGTGTCTTCCATTCCAGTACCGCTTGAACCTTGCTGGGATCCATGGCCAATCCCTTGTCTGACAACCGGTACCCCAGGAATTCCACCTCCCTGGTATGAAACTGACACTTCTCCAGTTTCACCCACAGCTGGTTTTCTTGCAGTCTGCTCAGTACCTCTCTTACATCTCGCACATGCTGCTCCTCATTCTCTGAGTACACCAGGACGTCATCTAAGAACGCTACACAGTTCTTGTAAAGCAATGGTCCCAGTACGTGATTCATGAACGATTGAAAACAGGCCGAGCCCGCCTGTAGACCGAAGGGCATAACGAGGTACTCAAAGGCCCCCAAGGGGGTGAACATAGTGGTTTTCCACTCATCTCCCTTTCTCATACGTATCAGATTATAAGCCCCCCTTAGGTCCAGCTTGGTAAAAAATTTTCCTTTCCTCACCCAGGTCAAAATGTCATCGATTCTGGGCATGGGGAAAGTCACTGGTTCTGACACTGCATTTAGGGCCCGGAAGTCCACGACCAATCTGGGTTTATTAGTATTTTTTTTGTCCACAAAGAACACTGGGCTGCCCCCCACCGCTCGTGACTCTCTGATGAAACCTCGCTTGAGATTCTTGTCAATGAACTCCCTTAACTCCTGCATCTCACTGTCTGACATTGCGTACAGCTTGCCCACTGGCAATTGTGCTCCCGGGAGTAAGTTAATTTGACAGTCAAAAGGTCTGTGCGGGGGCAGTTTATCTGCTTCCCTTTCGCTGAAGACGTCAATCAGGTCGGCGTATTGTCGTGGTACCTTCCCCTTATCTGTTACTTCCATCCCTGCTAGCGTGGCCTGGGTTCTTACTTGGGCTTCCCCTTCCTTGCAGTGTGCCAGGCAATGCGCTGACCCGAAGGAGACTATTCCCTGGTGCCATCCCACTAGCGGGTCATGCAGCGCTAGCCAGCTCATTCCCAAAATAATGGGCGCTCCTCCCAAGGTGGCCACATTAAACGCTATCAGTTCTGTGTGTCTCGCCACCCTCATTATCATTGGGACAGTCTGCTGGTTAACTTCTCCTCCCAACAGCGCCCTCCCATCAATCGTGGTCACCTGCAAAGGGTTACTTAAAGGGATAGTCTGTATCTGGTGTTCGGCTGCAAACTCCTTACTCATAAAATTACAGGAGCTGCCTGAGTCCAATAGCACCTTTATCTTTAGTGGGTGTCCGTTTGGCAGCTCTAGCAACACCTCTATTACAAGCGCTGGTCTTGGTGGTTCCGGCGTGGGCACATTCACTGCTCTTTGGCCTGGCTGCTGTGCCCCGATGGTGGCAGCCAGGCGTTGGCTTTTACCTGCTCCGTAACTACCTCCTCCTCCTCCCCAACAGCTCCCGCCATCCCTTGCCATTCCTTTCTTTGTGGACAGACTTTGGCAAAGTGACCTGGCTGTTGGCAGAGAAAACATTTCTCGGCGCTCTTTCCCTCCTTCTTCCGCCCTTCATTGGGGTTTGAAACTGCCCGCGCGCGCGCAGTTCCAATTTCCATCGGCTCTACTGGCGGTAAATGCTGCTCAGGAATCTCTGGAATGCGGAAATCCCTCCAACGTTCCCCCTTCCCTTCCCGCTTCTCCAAGGCTCTCGCCTCCTGGCGTGCTCCTATGGCCAGCGCTGATTTAGTCAGCTGGTCCATAGACTCCGCCCTGGGCGCCCGGGAAAGTTCGTCCTTCACCGCCGACGATAGCCCTTCTTCAAAGAGCATTTGAATGGGGTCCGCCGACAGATCCCACCCCAATTTATGGATCAACATGGTGAACTCAGTCCAGTACTCGGGGACAGATCGGCTCCCCTGTTTACACCCCATTAACTGTCTGCGCACCACTCCCTGTTCAATATCGCTGGAAAACATCAGGTCCATGGCGCGAAAAAACTTCGAGTCCTTTAGGGCGTCATTATTAGCTGCCATCAGGGGTCCCACCCAGTCCTTCACCCCCCCTTCGAGATGGCCAATCACAAACGCTACCCTCGATTCCTCATCGGGAAAGTCATCAAACTGCAGATTGAGGGCATATTGCATCTCTGCTCTAAAGGCTTGATAGTTCCTGGGATCCCCCCCAAACTTCTGCACCAATCCTGGCACCTTCCTCGTGAGTGGGGTGGCTTTCCCCTTTTCTGCATCCTGAGCCCTCCTCTCCTCGAGCCTAGCCATTTGCAGCGCTAGCTGGACTTCCAACATCCTGTACCTTTCTTCCAGGCTTTGACCTCCTCCAGCTCTTCCCGCTTCTCCGGCTCCTGCTGGGTTGCTCATGATGCCTCTCCTTGCACAAGCTGCTTTCAGAGACTGTCGGATTGCTGTGATGGGATGATGAGCTGCTTGTGCGTAAATGATTAGTCCCTCAGAGTTTGCTCAACTTAGCAACGCTCTGTCTTTAGCGGAGCCCCTTAAGCATGGCTCCCTCAGTCGCTGGCAGATTCCCTGAGCCATTCTTTCATCTCTCTCTCTTTCTGTTCTCCCACACTCCCCCTGCTGGTGCCTTCTTTCGCTGCTGAGTCTCTCCTGACTTCTGAGAGCCCCTCCACCTCCTGCTTCTTCGATGGCAGTTCCCTGACATTAGACATAGGAGAGACTGCTACTCGATTCAGTGATCATTTCCTCTCTGGGAAAAGAGAAATACAGAGATGTGTCGTAAGAAACCAATTCCACCATCGATTATAAAATAATGCAGTTTATTAAGTGTGAATGGAGTGATCATGTGTTGCTGCCATTATCTCATCTGCATTCCTAAAACTTTGGAACATAGAGAGGACAATAGAGAAATGGGACAGTGTTAAAATAGGAGACGGTGCATATTTGGATTGACGTGTGTTCAGTTTCTTTATTGTAAGTCTTAACAGGATTCTCTTCCCCTTCCTCCCCACTCCCAAACAGGTGAGGAAGATGATGGCCAGAATTCTATGGAGCCATCTGTGAATTCATTGGGAAGAACAAAGAAACAGTTTAAATGCATGGAATGTGGGATGTGCTTTAGTCATAGTGGAAGACTGAGGACACATCAAAGAATTCACATAGAGGAGAAACCATTTAAATGTACTGACTATCGAAAGAGCTTCAAGGAAAATGAAACTCTTAGAAAACATCAAGGAACTCACACAGGGGGAAAACCATTTGAATGTACTGAATGTGGAAAGTGCTTCAGTCGAAATGGAACACTTAGAACACATCAACAAACTCACACAAGGGATAAACCATTTGAATGTATAGAATGTGGAAAGAGCTTCAGTAGAAGTGGACACCTTAGAATACATCAACAAACTCACGCAGAGGAGAAACCATTTAAATGTATTGAATGTGGAAAGTGCTTCAGTCAAAATGGAAATCTTAGAATACACCAACAAACTCACACAGGGGAAAAACCATTTGAATGTACTGAATGTGGAAAGTGCTTTGGTCGATATGGAACACTTAGAATACACCAACGAACTCATACGGGGGAGAAACCATTTGCATGTATTGAATGTGGAAAGAGCTTCAGTCAATATGGAACACTTAGAATACACCAACGAACTCACACAGGGGAGAAACCATTTAAATGTATTGAATGTGGAAAGGGCTTCAGTGAAAGTGGAGCACTTAGAAGACATCTACAATCTCACATAGAGGAGAAACCATTTAAATGTATTGCATGTGGAAAGGGCTTCAGTAAAAGTGAAGACCTTAGAATACACCAAGGAACTCACACGGGGGAGAAACCATTTAAATGTATTGAATGTGGAAAGAGCTTCTGTAGAAGTGGAACACTTAGAAGACATCAACGAACTCACACAGAGGAGAAACAATTTAAATGTATTGAATGTGGAAAGAGCTTCAGTAGAAGTGAACACCTTAGAAGACATCAACTAACTCACACGGGGGAGAAACCATTTAAATGTATTGAATGTGGAAACAGCTTCAGTCAAAGTGGAGCACTTACAATACATCAACGAACTCACACACAGGAGAAACCATTTAAATGTATTGAATGTGGAAAGAGCTTCAGTAGAAGTGGACACCTTAGAATACACCAACGAACTCACACGGGGGAGAAACCATTTGCATGTATTAAATGTGGAAAGAGCTTCAGTCAAAATGTAATACTTAGAAGACATCTACAAACTCACATAGAGGAGAAACCATTTAAATGTATTGAATGTGGAAAGAGCTTCAGTAAAAGTGGACACCTTAGAATACACCAGCGAACTCACACGGGGGAGAAACCAATTAAATGTATTGAAAGGTGAAAAAGCTTCAACAGGAATTATAAACTTACATTACATTTGCAAACTCACACAGGGGAGAAGCTTTAGTCAATATGGAATTAGGAAACATCCACTAATTTACATGGGGAGGTCTTAATACAGTGGTACCTCGGGTTAAGTACTTAATTCATTCTGGAGGTCTATTCTTAACCTGAAACTGTTCTTAACCTGAAGCACCACTTTAGCTATTCGGGCCTCCTGCTGCTTTCACGCTGCCACCACACGATTTCCATTCTCATCTTGAAGCAAAGTTCTTAACCCGAGGTACTATTTCTGGGTTAGTTAGCACAGTCTGTAACCTGAAGCTTATGTAACCTGAAGCGTATGTAACCTGAGGTACCACTGTATAGTACTTTCTACAGCAGCCTTTCTCAACCTGCGGGCCCCCAGATGTTGCTGAACTACAACTCCCATCACCCCTAGCTAGCAAGGCCAGAGCTCAGGGATGAGGGGAGTTGTAGTCCAACAACATCTGAGGACCCACAGGTTGAGAATCGCTCCTCTAGAGGGTTTTCTGTTGGAATTATTAGATTGTCTGCGAAGGCTCTGACCTTATAGGCCTTTTGTCCAACTTTAATTCCTTCTATTCTAGGGTCTTCTCTTACTGCTTTCAAAAACACTTCCAGAAGTGTGATAAAGAGGAGAGGAGAAAGAGGGCAGCCCTGTCTTGTTCCCTTAAGAGATATTAAAAGCTTCTGATGTTTCCCTATTTATAATTAGTCTGACCTTTTGGGAAATATAAATCGCTTTTATACCACTACATATTTTCTCACCCAAACTCATCATTTCCAAAGTTTTTTGCATGAAAGCCCCTGAAGCATTATCCAATGCTTTCTCCGCATCCACCAAGATCAGGGCTGCCTTTTTATCTGGTCTCATTTCTAGGTATTCTATTGTATCTACTACCAACCTTACATTGCTGTAAATTTGTCTTCTCCATAGTAAGCCTGACTTTATTAATCTTTATTAATCTTTCTTTATGAATCTTGCTAGGATCTTTTTCAATTTACTGGCTAAAATGTTTGCAAATAATTTATAATCTGAATTTAGAAGTGAGATTGGTCTATAATTTTTAATTTACTCTAAATTGGAACCACATTTCAGTATCAATGTAATTAGGGCCTCTTGCCATTATTCTGGCACATGTCCTCCTTCTAAAATTTTGTTCATTATTTTTTCTAATACCGGTAATATTGTCTCTTCCAAATTTTTGTAATTCATTATAGAAATACCATGTGTACCAGGGACTTTACCATTCTTAGAAGTCACAATTCCTTCTTTTATTTCATTAATATCAATAGGGGCATTAAGTATTTCTATTCTTTCTCTTATTTTTGGCAATCTATTGTTTATAAAAAAAAATCCTATTTTTTTGTCAAGTTCTTCCAGCTCATTTCCATTTCTGTTGTTGTTTTGCAGCAGATTTAGTTAATGTGAAAGCACAAAACAACCACAAAGAATCTTGAGGCAGGTTACACATTTATTCCAGTTCAGTCTTTGGTTACTGACATTTCTATCCCACAACCCTATCCACCTAGCAGACTGCCTCTGTCCCCTGGCCCTACAAGCCCATCAGTAACATTTTCTGCAGAACAAAAAAAAAATCCTTCCAGTAGCACCTTAAAGACCAACTAAGTGGTCTTAGTTGGTCTTTAAGGTGCTACTGGAAGGAATTTTTTTTGTTTTGACTATGGCAGACCAACACGGCTACCTATCTGTAACATTTTCTGCAGAGACACTGGGGATTGTTCCATGACAGTTGTCACTTGCTGACAATGCAGAAGGAGGCCACCTTGGTGCACCCAGAAGATACCAGGTGTTGGTTGTAGTTACATCTATACAAAGTGCATAGCCTTTGCCCCTCCATAAAGAAAGAAATGGCGGGGAGACAAGAGCTGGAATAGCTGACCAGAAGGAAAGGTAACCTGGGAACTTCATGTTGATCGACCACCCCAGCTCCCTGACCCCAAGAAAAGACCAGTCCAGGGAGGCAGGTGAGCATTACAGCTAAACCCCACATTATGCTCTCCAGCAGCTATTCCTTCAGACAGGCCTATTTTCATTCAGTCTCCAGTGTGTCCATGGGTGTGTGTGTTTTATGTTTCATTTCCCCCCTTCCTTACAGTCTTGTCAAAAATCAAACCTCCATGCCAGTGCTTTCAGCCCCAGAAGAGGAGCTCCCCTTGGTGTCAAGGGAGGGGGGGTCCAAGGGAGCATCTGGAGCCCTGCCATTCCTTCTGTCGCTGGGCCCTTCCCCTCCTCTCTCTGCCATCCCTCGGCCACTCTTGACTCCCCAGCAGGAGACTGGATCTGTCTGTGATGGTGAGATGTCCTGGCTGGCTGAAGGACCACTTCCTGTTTCCTGGAGCTCCTTCCTTTCTCATGCAAGGTGGAGTCATGAAGCAGGTGAAGACTGAGCACACCTAAGGGCAACATGGGGGGGGGGATTCTGCTTAACCTTTCCCCATCTGCTCCTTTTCTGGATCAAAATCCCCAGCTAATCTGTCTAGCTCCTGCTGCTGCTGCCTGTCACTGTTCCCGTGTCTCTGGAGTGTTTCTTTGAGGAGAATACAGGACACTGCAAAAGACATTGTGTGTATTGAGTGTGCAATAAGGTAGACAGAGGCTGAGCCCTCCCTGTAATGCAAACAGGGAGGCTTCTGTCCAGGAGATTTCTGTATAAAAAATTCTTTGCTGAGGAACTTCCGGTGAAGCGCGAGCCCCTCACAAGTGAGGGATTTCTCTGGGAGAGGAACCCTGGCTATTTCGGACAGAAAATGGGGGTTTTAGGGCAAAAAAATCCCCTCTTAAACCTCTGGGGGGTGTCCAGAGGGTCAGGTTCCCGGCAGTGCCTAAAAGCTGCCTGTCCGGCTGCCAGGTAACCTCGGAAAGGGGTGAAGAGCGTGGCAGAACAGGATAGCAGGCTATCGGGAAGCCATTGCTACGGCCGAATAGCGAAGCCCCGGGCTTGCAAGGAAGTGCACTTCGCTCTTAAATTTAAGAAATTCGGACTTAAAATAATTACAATTGGATTGAAGAGACATTAAGGGAAGTTCCGAAATAAAAAGGAGAAGATTTCAAGTTCAGCTGTCATCTGGAATCAGCGCAGAAGCAGCATTGCAAGCAAAGCCAGAGAGCGAAAGTGAGTTGCCGCTAGCGGCTATTGTTTCCGTTTCTCCCTAACTTTCAGAAACTTTTAGAAACTAAGTTTAGAGTTTAAAAGTAACCTTTATTGAGAATTTAAAGAGGTGGAAAAGCAAAGGGGGAACAAAAGGTTACTATTGTGGCAAGCAGAAGTCTTAGATGCAACGGAGGATATATGAGGATTGAATTGTTTTCCCACTTCTACTTTCACAATAAACTTGTTACGCCGGGAGAAGAGCTTCCGACTCCATTTTAACTTAGCAGAAAGGCTACAGCGGCAGAGAAGAAAGAAATAATATATTTTTCCACTTTCCTTTTTTGGGTGATTTTGGTTCCCCCCCCTTTAATTTTTTTAAAAATTGAAAATTAAATCTGGCAAAATTGAATTGGAAAATTTAAGTTAATTGACAATTATTTAAATTACTTAACTGTGGATTGGAGCCCCCTAGTGGATGGAATGAGATACTACAACTTGTTTTTCAGGATTTTTCTTTGTTAATGGAGTATTACTGAGGTGGAAGGAATACTTGGTTGCCTGTTTGGTTTCCTGTTCCCCATATTTTTGTGGAATGCCCTTCTTGGAATTTTAAAAAACCTACCCTCTCAAATATTTATATTTCCTTTGAAATACCGTCTGGACTATTAAACAGAAAATAATTTGGACCTGGCTTTGGAACTTTAAACAGATAATATAGAACCAGTTTTTTGATTTGAAATCAGAAGATATAAAATAAATTAAAACTATTCAGATTATAGTTATATTTTTGTTTTTATTTCAGAAGAAATTCCCCTCCCCTCTTTTTTGGGAAACAACCATAATTGGATATCTTATTTGAATACAATTTAAATTATTCGGATTACAATCTGGACTACAATTTTATTATCTCAACTCAATTTATTTTTGGATTATAGTTTTATTCAGTTCATGAAATATCCAAGAGGACATCCAAAGAATTTAACTGAGGATTAGCCCGAGTGGGGGCAAGAAGACTCGCCTACTTTTTAATTCTGGTTCAGGTTTTGACTGCCTCTTCATGTTTAGAAGTGGTTAAAGGGGGAAGCATTCCCTCTTATAAAAGTTATGATCCGCTCCTTCCCTTCCTATATTATTTTTTAAAATTACAGAGTAAAACTAAGTAATTGTATTCTGTATTTTTATGTTTTGGAAAGGATATTAAAAATGTAACTGTGAAAACAATTTGAACAATTGGGAAACTTTAAGTTACATTGACTAAATTTAAGGTAAATAATTAATTTGAGAAACTTGTTTTTGTATTGGTTATATTTTGGTATTTTTGTGAAGGGAAATGTCACATCAACCAAAAAAAGAGGTAGAGGGAGGGGCGCCGACTGACAGGAGAGCATCAAAGCAAGAAACAGAGTTTAGAACAGAAATATTGAGAATGTTTGCAGAGATAAAACAAAGTGAAAAAAATCTGGAAACAAAATTGGAACAAGTGGATAATAAAATTGGGAAAATGGATAAAAAATTTGATGAGACAGTCAATGAACTGAAAGGGCAAATAAAAGAGGTATCCAAAAGAACTCAATCATTGGAGGAGGGGATGAAGAGGACAAAATTAGAAATGAGAGAGGTAAAACGAGAGGAAGAGAGGATGAAGACTGAGATGATGGAAATAAACAAATCACAGGAAGAAATTAAAGATGCGATTGCTATGAATGAGCTGAGACAGGGAAGTGAATTTGAGGCTGAGATCAGTGCTGGAGATACAGAACGAAAATGTAAAAGAGAGATTGATAACGGAAATTGCGCAGTGGCTGGAGATGCCAGCAGAAGAAGTTGCAAAAACAGTTCAAAATGCATTTAGAATGAAAGTAAGGACAAGTAAAGCAAGGAAATTCCCTGGTGACTGCTTAATTACATTCAAGGATAGAGAGATGAGAATTTTATTTTACAGAAGAACAGAAATAGAATACTATACATAAACGGGAATTACATAATTATCTTTAAAGATATACCAATAAAGCTGTTGAAACGAAGAGACCCATATAAGCCACTGGTGCAGATCCTTAAGAAAAACAAGATTGACTTCAGATGGGAATTTCCTGAGGGAGTCTCGTTCTTTTACAAAGGTAAGAAACACAGATTGATAAGCCCAGAAGAAATAGGGAAATTTACGAGAAGGTATAAGGAATTACAAGTGGAAGAAGATGAGGTCAAACGTGCAGAAGGAGGAGCAGGAACCAGGGAAGAGTGAATCAGGAGAAGAAGAAGAACAGAACAGAAAGAAATCGGAAGAAGAAAAGGAAGAAGAAGAGGTCGATAGGTTATAAGGAAACTAAACCAAATTTATTTAACTGGAAGACATTATGGCGTTAAAATTATGGAATTGGAACATTAATGGGATGAATGGTAAGAAGAAACAAAACAAAATTGAACAATTTTTTTAAAAAGAAAAATTTGGACATCATATGTTTACAAGAAACACGTGGCAAAGAGACACAGGAAAATTCTGAATAACAAAAGACTTGGGAATGAATTTATTTCTTCGGACAAAGAGAAAAAAAGGGGAGTTGTGTTATACATTAAAAACAAAATTGAATCTCACCAAATATTTAAAGATGAAGAAGGAAGAATTATAGCAGTTCAGATCAAATGGCCAGGCGAAAAATTGATAATTGTCAGGATCTACGCACCAAATGGAAATAAGACTGATTTTTACAAAGCTCTGGAGGAAAAATTATTTGAATACATGGATCAGAAAATTATAATAATGGGAGACATGGAGTGGTTTCATTGGAAATGGATAGACTCAGAGAAGGAATGAATAAAGAAGGGAAATTGCCTAAGACCTTCTTTATGATGACTAAGAACTGTAACTTGATTGACATCTGGAGACTTAGACACCCATTGGAGAAGCAATTTACCTATTACCCAGAACCGAACCAGTCAATGTCAAGAATAGATCAAATATGGGTATCGAATGAATTGACTCCAAGAATTCAACAAATTGAAATACAACCCAAAGTAATTTCAGATCACAACCCAATAAAAATGGAACTAAAAGGTTTTGAAGAAAGAACTTTCAGATGGAGAATTAATGACTACTTGCTGGATGACCAGAAGATTGTAGAAAAAGCACAAAAGAAATTATCTGAATATTTTATGGACAATATCAATAAAGGTACAAAGATGAATATAGTTTGGGACACAAGCAAAGCAGTTATGAGAGGATTTTTCATTCAGCAGAACTCATTGAAGAATAAAAACAGAGGAAAAGGAAAAAAAGAAATTTTAAAGCAGATTATGGATAATGAGCAAAAATTAATAAAAAAAACAAACAACTTAAAAATTAAGCAAGAAATTAAGACCCTTCAAACACAATTTGCAATGATAATAAACAAGGAAGTGGAATGGAATATTAAAAGGTTAAGACAGAAAAACTTTGAGTTCACTAATAAATCAGGAAAATGGCTTGCGTGGCAACTTAAAAAGAGAAAGGAGCAGAGCACAATCAATAAAATTATGGTAAATGGCGAGGAGACAGTTAATCTGAAAGAAATCAGAAAAGGATTCTTGGACTTCTACAGGCAACTGTACAGAAATAAAGAAAGGAATAATATGAAGAAAATAGAAAGATACTTAAGAGATGAAAAGGTGCAGAAGATCCCAACAAAACAAAAAGACCAGCTGAACGCCCCAATAGAAACAGAGGAAGTAAAAGAGGTCGTAAAAGAGTTGAAGAGAGGGAAAGCCCCGGGACCAGACGGATTTTTTTAAAAAAATAATATTTATTGAAAGTTTCCAAATATAACAAAAAAAGAAAAATAAAAAATAAAACATTTACTTTTAAACCTTATTTTCATTAACATCTTTCCAGGACTTCCCCACCCCACCCCCTCTTGTATTCCAATTCCTTCAAATAGATTCAGCAAGTTCTTACCCCAAATTTTAGACTTATTATCATTGACCCAATATTAAAAATATTTTTCCATCCCCTAAAATCGACCCCTGTTCCCTTCCACGAGTTCCCCTCTTTAATATGCAGAACAGAATAGAATAAAAATAAAATAAAAAATAAAGTATAATTTTACACCCTTTGGATTCCAAATTTCCCTCCCCCCTTTCCCGGTTGCGTTCCCCAATGTCCATCAATGTCTGCTGTCGTCCTGGAGATCCCACATCTAGGCCGAAATCCTTCACAACTCCACTTTGCCGTCTTTTTAATAGTCTTTGCCATCTTTTTGGTCGTCTTTAATTTCGAACATCCAATCTTGGAAGGATTCTATCTCAAGAAGGTCCATTTTTTCCATCCAGATCTCTATATTTAAGAGTAAAACTCCAATTTTATTTCTTTAGACCTTTCAAATCTGGATGTCCCAAATGTTCGCACTTCCAGCTTTGTCCAATTCTTGTTGTTCTTGTTGTTCTCTCTCCTCACTTTCCTCTGGATTCTTTTCCTGCTCCACTGCAAAAATGTTCTAATTCCAAAAGCTTCTAGTTCCTCTACAGAGGCTTTGTTATTCAGGAACAAAACCTTACGTCAAGTCCCTTCCATTCTTCAATAGATAAATCTATTGTCTCCTTTAGTGTAGAGACCTCTGTAGACAAAATAGTGTTCCATTTCTGCAGTTTTCCCAGGAGATAAAAAGTCCTATTCAAATTCCATGCGTACAGCAATACTTGTAGTGTCCCACAGCCCCTCTAGAGGGATTATGGTAACTCAGTTTCCTTCCAGATCACACCCAACAGTCAAAGTAACTTGTTATCCCTTATTTTCAACAATTTATATCCACATTGTAACAAATGTAACCGGCAAAGTCCTCGTAACAAAGTTCTCTTTTTATTCTTCAACTTTGACAGCTGTCAAAGCTTCTATTTCTCCTCACCAGGCGCTCTCACGGATCGCTCCCGGTTCCCGGGGGGGGGGGTTGCGTTTTAGCTCACACGTTCCACTTTTCTCCTCCAGCACGGTCTTATAATTTTCCATCGTGAAATTAATAACTTTATCAATATAAAATAGCTCTCGATCTTAGTTGTCAAATCCTTGCTTTAAATCCTCTACAACAGGGGGGAGACGGACTTCCTTTTTGCACCTCCCCCGCTCGTTCCAATTTTTTTTTTAAAAAAATTCCTTTTAAATCCGATTTCCCAATTACTCACGGGTTGTTCTTTTTAGTCCAAATTTTCAATGGAAGAAGTCAGCGCTCTCCGTCAAATGGCATGCGGCTTCGCTCGGCAGGGGAAGCGGAGGACTCATAGCACCACACCACCCCCCGTCCCCCGCTCTGTAGCCTTTAAAAAGGCTCCTTCGCGGGTCAGGGGGCGCAAACGGTGCCCGCCAAGTCACCATGTCCATGGGTTTCAGCACCCATGGTTTTTGAGGGTCCCCGCGTCGCCGGCGCGGTAGGACCCAGCCCCTGCCGAGCAGGCTCCCTCCGGAGCTCGGAGGGAGTCCGCCATTCGGCGATGGCGCCAACCTGGAAGTCCAGGACCAGACGGATTTACATCAAGTTATTATAAAGACATGAAAGATGTGTTGATGACCCCATTGAAAGAGGTTATGAACAATATCTTAAAAGAAAGAGACATCCCAGAAACGTGGAAAGAAGCATATATTACTTTGATTCCAAAACAAGAATCGGACTTAACCACGTTAAAAATTATAGGCCTATTTCATTATTGAACACGGACTACAAGATATTTGCAGGGATTTTAGCGAAGAGAATGAAAAAGATACTGATAAGAATTATCCATAAAGATGAAGCAGGTTTCCTACCAGGCAGACAAATGAAAGATAATATAAGGAATATAATTAATGTTCTAGAATATCTGACTGCTAGGAACGAGAAGCAAGCAATTTTAATGTTTGTGGATGCAGAAAAGGCCTTTGATAATATTGTATGGGAGTTTATGTTGAAAAATTTAGAGCATATGGATGTAGGGAAAGAGTTTCTAAATGGTATTAAAGCAATCTATACAGAACAGAGAGCAAAATTGATAGTTAATAGCGTAATTACAGAAGATATAAAAATATCTAAAGGAACAGGACAAGGTTGCCCGCTCTCGCCATTGTTATTTATAAAGGTTCTGGAGGTCTTTTTAAATGCGATTAGACAAAATAAACAAATAAAAGGGGTGACAGTAGGTCAGAATGAGTATAAAGTTAAAGCCTTTACCGATGATTTGGTAATAACAATCAAAGAACCAATAGAAAGTAAATGAGGTATTGGATGAGATTGAACAATTTGGGAGGGTAGCCGGATTTAGACTGAGTAAGAAAAAGACTAAAATGATTGCAAAAAATATGGAACAAAGTAAGATTGAAACAATGCAGCAACAGACGGAGATAGAGGTGGTGAAAAAGGCAAAATATCTGGGAATTTGGTTATCTCCCAAAAATATTGATTTGTATCAAAATAATATTCTGGTTTGGAAGGGAATAAGGAATGATCTGGAGGTGTGGGGTAGAATGAAACAATCTTTTTGGGGTAGAATTTCTACGATAAAGATGAGTGTACTGCCAAATATGTTATTCTTATTTCAGAGTATTCCCATTATAAAGGGGATAGGAATTTTTAAAGAATGGCAAAGAGTGATTTCAAGGTATATCTGGCAGGGGAAGAAGCCAAGAATAAAATATAAGTTATTGACAGATGTAAAAGAAAGAGGGGACTTCCGGGTTAGCGCCATCGCCGAATGGCGGATTCCCTCCGAGCTCCGGAGGGAATCGGCTCAGCAGGGGTCGGGTCCTGCTGCTGCGGCGACGCGGGGACCCTAAAAAACCACAGGTGCGGAAGCCTGTGGACCTGGTGACTCGGCGGGCACCGTTTGCACCCCCCAACCTGCGAAGGAGCCTTTTTAAAGGCTGCGGAACGGGGGACGGGGAGCGGCGTGGTGCTGAGAGTCCTCTGCTTCCCCTGCTGAGTGAAGCCGCATGCCATGGACAGAGAGCGCTGACTTTTTCCTATGAACATTCGGATTAAAAGCAACAACCCGTGAGTAATACGGAAATTGGACTTATAAAAGAAAGAATTTTTCTGAATTTGGCACGATCGGGGAAGACGCAAAGAGGAAGTCAGTCTCCCCTGCCTTGTAAACAATCTGAAGCAAGGACTAAATATTTAAGGTCGAGAGAATATCTTCTTTTTATTGGATTAAACTATTAATTACATGGATTGACAGTATAAGTAATTGTGCTGGAGGATAAGAGCTAACTTTGAGAGCTAAAGTGCCCCCCCCCGAGACCCGGGAGCGATCCACGAGAGGAGCCTGCTGAGGAGACATAGAAGACTTTGACAGCTGTCAAATTAGCTGTCAAAGTGGGAAAAAAATAGAGAACTTTGTTTCTGATGCTTTTGCTGGTTACATTAGCTACAATATAGTGATAAATTGTTGAAAATAAAGAAGAATTGAAACAAGTTAACTGGACTTTTGGGCTGGAAGTGTAAGGAATACTTAATAACCAGAATCCCTCTAGAGGGGATTCAGGGACACTACAAGAATGGAAATAGGTCGAAAAATACTAGCTGATCTGGAAGAGGTTCCTTTTCTCGTGAGAAAATTGGTAGAGCAGAGTCATGTTTTGTCTACAGCCCAGGCAGCTGAACAAGAAAAGAAACCTGAGAAATTTGAGGAAGTGGAGAAAGAGATATTTGTTGAACAGGAGCACCAGGAAGGAGGGGCTGAAATGTTGCAGAAGGCAAAAGAGAGCCGGAGGCCTGTCAAGATGGATATAAAAGAAAAAAGGGACTGGATGATGAAAATTTGGTTTGAATTGAAGAAGGAGGAATGGAAAGATCTCTCTTTGTGGAGATCTGAAGATTTTGGGACATTTGGACCTAAAAGGATTAAGAAACAAGTTTTGAGCTCCACCTTTAAAGTTGGAGGCCCGGCCGGATGGAACATGGACATTTTTGGGACAGAGTCCTTCCGAGATTTGGTGGTTAATACAAAGGACTATCAAAAAAACCGGCAGAAAGGAACTGAGAGAGAATCAAGAGCCTCTGATGTGAGGAATCCAGGCTGATAGTATATGGACTAATGGACAATGGTTTGAGGATTGAAACCGGGAAAGGGAGGGTGGGGTTTGGGAATCCGAAGGGTGTACAAATATATTTTGATCCTTTCTATTGTTTCTTTCTTTGTATTGCTATTAGTACAAAAATGGGGTATTCGTGGAAGGGAAACAGGGCCGACCTTAGAAAAAGTCTTTAAGTATAATGATCAATGTATATAAGTTAAAACTTGATACATAAATTGAATTAAATATAATAACAAATTGGGGTTAAAATTTTAAGGATAAGAACTTGTTGAACAAATATTTGGACACGGAATACAAGAAGGGGAGGTGAGGGGAAGCCGCAGAAAAAAGTTATCGAAAAAAAGGATTGTTAATGTTGAATGTTTTTCTTATTTCTTTTCTTTCTCAACTGTTTTTTCTCTTTTGTTCTGTTTTTTTCTCTTTTGTATTATTTGAAACTCCAATAAATATCATTTAAAAAAAAAAAGAAAGAGGAGGCTTCACCCTACCAGATATGAAATTATATTATGAAGCAGCAATCCTATGTTGGCTAAAGGAATGGATAAAATTAGAAAATAAGGAGTTACTAGATCTTGAAGGTTTTGATAACAGATTTGGTTGGCACGCGTATCTATGGTGTGATAAGAAGAAAGTCCATAAAGGTTTTGGAAACCACATTTTCAGGAGTTCGCTAATAGAAATATGGGAAAGATATAAAAATTTACTGGAACCAAAAGTTCCACATTGGCTATCTTTGTTGGAGGTTATGAGTGTAAAAAAAATTAATATGAGAGGTAAATGGATCACATATGGAGAATTGGTAATTAAAGAAGAAGGAAAATGGAAATTAAAACCATATGAACAAGTTAAAGATCATGTATATGATTAGTTGCATTATTTCCAGGTAAACGAAATGTTTAAAAAAGATATAAAAGAAAGTGGTTATGTAGAAAAAGATTCTAAATTCCAAACAGATATAATAAACAATGAATGTAAAACTTTGTCAAAAATGTATAAGCTATTGTTGGAATGGCATACGAAAGATGAAGAGGTTAAATCGGTAATGATACAATGGGCCAAAGATTTTGGATATAACATACAATTTGATGATTGGGAAAAACTGTGGAAAGAGAATGTAAAATTTGCTGCATGTATGGCGTTGAAAGAAAATGTTATGGAAATGTTTTATAGATGGTACATTACACCAGTAAAACTAGCAAAGATGTATAAGACGTGTAACAAATGTTGGAAATGTAAAGGAAAAGAAGGAACATTCTTCCATATGTGGTGGGAATGTAAGAAAGTGAAAAGTTTTTGGGAAATGATTTAAAATGAATTGAAAAAGATGTCAAGATATACTTTTGTAAAAAAAACCAGAGACTTTTCTTTTAGGGATCACAGGAAAGGAAATAAGAAGAAAAGACTGTAAACTCTTTCAATATGCAGTTCCGGCAGCTAGAATCTTGTTGGCTCAGAAATGGAAACAAGAGGAAATACCGACGATAGAAGAATGGAGAATGAAACTGACAGACTATGCGGAATTGGACAAACTGACTGGGAAAATTAGAGACCAAAAGTTCATCGAAGACTGGGGAAAGTTTGTAGATTATCTGAAAAATGTGTGTGATGTGAAAACAATGCTAGCGGGATTTCAGGAGGCACTGTAAAAACAAAGAAGTATTGTTAATATGAAATAAAAGGAGAAGGGAAGTTTAATGGCAATACGAATGAAGGGAATGCATATTGATATAAATATGGATGATTGTCAGAGACGCTGAAGGAAGTTCAAAAAGAGATGATTTGTTAAAATTTGGTTAAAAATGTATAATTGTATGGAAAACTAATAAAAATTTATTGGCAAAAATAAAAATTCTTTGCTGAGGTGGAAGGGGTGGGGTGGCTTAGTGTTATGTATTGAAGTTCTCACCGTGGCCACCAGGGGTATTGTGTGTATAGTTTTCACTCAGGTCCACGTCAGTTAATTTAGGCGGGAAACCCTGGGTTGTTGTTGTTGTTACAATGTTGACAGCCGGCTGCCTATAAAAGCGGGCCGGCTGAGCTGTTTGAGCTCAGTTAAGTTCCAGCTTACTATAAAGAACCACTTGGAGAAATCTCTGTGTCGTCTGCTATGTCCACCCACAATTTAATACTAAGTGAGGTTGGAATAGAACCATGTTTGCATGAACATGAGAAGGCAAAATATGTTCTCCATTTAAATATTTATTAAAATAATTTATTCAGTAACCCAGAAGAGTTATTAGGCTTTTTTGCCGTAAGCTACTTCATACATTGTAAGAAGTGGGTCCTGGGACCCTTGATCCTCTTCCTTAAAACACCATCTGAACAAAATTGGTGAAGCAGTAAAGAGTCTATTGAGGACAATAGGTAAAGGTAAAGGGACCCCTGACCATTAGGTCCAGTCGTGGGCAACTCTGGAGTTGTAGCACTCATCTCGCTTTACCAGCCAAGGGAGCCGGCGTACAGCTTCCGGCTCATGTGGCCAGCATGACTAAGCCGCTTCTGGCAAACCAGAGCAGTGCACGGAAACGCCGTTTACTTTCCTGCTGTAGCGGTAAGTATTAAAAAAAAAATAAAGTCTTATATATAAATATAATGAATGTTCATAAATGTACCAACCAAGCACGTACATAGATACGTGGACCACATGTCTGGAGCAGCACAGGAAGACCATCCAGAAACCATTTTGACTCCCAAACTGACCAAATGTTTTCTCTGCAAGGAGGGAGCGGTGAAGGAACCTTCCCATTGTCTCAGGAATTGGGTAATCACCGTCTCAAAAATGGCCAGACTACCAGGAAAGGCAGTCAGATAAGGCATTATCACATAACCTGGCAGCATGAAAAACAACAAAATTCAAATTTCTGTTGTAGAGCGCCTTTTCTGTGATGTACTGTACGTATGATGTTTGTGGGGGGTGGTCTTGGGTTACACCCCTTCTGTGATGTATGTATAATGTATAGAGGGGTGGTCTTGAGCTCCAGGGCAGGGAATTTAAATGATCTATATAAGGGCAGGCACACCTTTGTTCTGGATCCTCCTCCTTTCTCCTGCATGTGAGGGGAGCACCCTGTTGCAACAGTTCAATAAAGATCAGGCTTACTAGCTGCTTTGCTTCTCAATATTCTCTGGTTGGCCTCTGTTATTTTCTCCAACTGATGGAGAACTTGCAAAGGACTCTATAAAGGCTCTTGTGTCCCCCATAAGGGAATAAGGGCAGATTTTGTTTACAACAGGTATCTCCTTATCTTCTTGCACTTTGTGCTTTCGAATTGCTAGGTTGGCAGGAGCAGAGACAGAGCAACGGGAGCTCACCCCATTGCAGGGATTCGAACTGCCAACCTTCTGATCGGCAAGCCCTAGGCTCTGAGGTTTAACCCACAGCATCAGCCGTGTCCCTTATCTTGCAAAAGCGGGGCTCCAAAGCAGGCACAGTCCAGCTGGAGCGAAGAATGAGTTTATATTCCCTCTGCACACGTTCCCTCCCTCGTCTCCCCATTGGTTGGGTGCTACAAGGTTTTCCTTCCCCCAATTATCAAATAACAGACAAGAGGCTGAGCGTGGAAACAAGCTTCTCCTTCCTCCTCTGAGTTGCCTCCACTTCCGGCTTCACCAGCAGAGATAATATTGGGGCTTGCAAAGGAGGGAGGGAGGGGAGGAGGCGGGAAGCGGGGCTGCATCCTGCGGAGGCGGAGGAGGGGCTTCTTCCTAATCAAGCCTCCTAATTAAGCGCCCTCACTCCCTGCCTCCCGCGCGGGGGCTCCCATTCCCGCCCCCGCCGCCCGGGATTTCGGGTGAGTGCAAAGCCAGTGGCGGGGAAGGAGGGAAGGGGCTTTGCGAGGGGGTCCAGGAGGAGAAGCCCCGGGACGGGGAGAAGAGAAGGGAGGGAAGGGAGCTGTTCTCTTAAAGGGGGCCTGGAGGGGGGGGGGGGAGAAGCTTCCTCCTGCAGGGATCTGGTACAAAGGGAGTTGCAGGCAAGGAGAGGGGTGGGCATTGCTGGCCAGGATCGCCTTAATAGTATTAATTTAAATTTAGTATCTATACCCCAGCAGAAGACCCCTCGGAGGAGGACCTTATCTTATTGGGGGGGGGGTGTTTTTATTTCTTACTCTGCTATGCATCTCTGTGTTTTTCTCTCGTAAGCTGCCCTGTGATCTATGGAGGAAGGGCAGTATAGAAATGTAAAGAGTTGCAGTAAAAATAAATAATTCATTACTTGCACCCTGCCCATCTGACTGTGTTGCCTCAGCCACTCTGGGCGGCTTCCAACAAAAACACCAAAAATTGTAAAACATCTAAAACTTCCGTACAGGGCTGCAATCAGAATACTTCCATTTTGTAGAAATGGCCTTTGAATTTAAAGAAATGCCCTCTTTAAGGAATCCCGTGGTGTAAATGTGTATGTTGTCCTCTAGGTCCAAACACATAGTAAGAGCAAGCAGTGCTCCAAAGTGCTTCTCTGGTGAACTTGCCATCTAAGTTGTTTACTCCTGACCAAAGCTCCTGTTTCCGAAAAGGACTGGGGGGGGGGTCTCCTCAACACTTTTAACCCCCCCACTCCCACCGCATGGAGGGGAGAGGACGTGTTCATTCACAATCCCAGTAAACCATGAAGTGAACCAGGCGCTGCAGATATATTGTGCTTTTTTGTTTTGTTTCTTTTCCTTTTTATAAGCCAATAAAGATTGAATAAAGAAAAGAAAATAAATAAAAAAGAAAGGGAGGTGATGAAAGGAATTGAAAGGTGTTTGAAAATGGGTGGAGGATCTTGGGAAGGGGGTGCCTAGCAGCAGAATGTCTTGGGCAGGAGAATCCCTGCAGGGGCTCTCAGACTCCCTTGGCTTCTTCTTCTTCTTCTTCCCCCCTTCCCAGGAAGCTGCAACTTGCTCTGAATTCTGGGCTCCTCAGGAAGCTGAACCTGCAAACCTAGCTGAGACTGAACCTGCAAGCCTGGCCAGGATGGAAGGAGGAAGATGGACGGTTGACCTGGTCAGGCTGTCTCCCGCATCCCTCCCCACAACCTCTGAGCATTCCCTCCCAGGACCCTTGGAGAAATCTGGTGAGTTCCAGGGGAGAGGAGATGGGGACAGGGATAGATGGATGGTGGAGGGAGAAAGAGGAAAAGATGGAGAGGAGACAAATGGAAGGAAGTTCATGACATTAAGGAGGAGGAGGGTGAGGCCTTCTCCAAAGCAGCTCTTTGTTTCTTGAATCCCTTTCATAAAGTAGTGGGGGCAGATTTTCTTCCTCCAGGATTTTAAATCTTAGGAGTTACAGTGGTACCTTGGTACTCAAACATAATTGGTTCCGGAAGTCTTCCAAAACTAAAGCGTTCCAAAACCAAGGCATGATAGAAAGTAATGCAAAATGGATTAATCCGTTCCAGACTTTTAAGAACAACCCCTAAAACAGCAATTTAACATGAATTTTACTCTCTAATAAGACCATTGATCCATAAAACGAAAGCAATAATCAATGTTCTGTACCATAAAATAAGACAGCATTGTAGCTGATAAAAATTAAAATTAAAACAAAAAACAAGCCACAGTCAAAAATGAAAAAGCCACACAAACAAAAACGCAAAAAATAGGAAAAAAATAAAGCACCAAATGATGGGGGGGGGGAGCTTAAATTAACTGCAAGGGAACAAATGGGGTGAAAAAAGCCTTAATTACAATGGGGGGGGGGTTAAATTTGCTGCTCAACAGTAAAAATGGAAGCTTAGGAGCACGTTCAGTTTCCGAGGAAAAGTTCAAAAACAGGAACACCTGCTTCTGGGTTTGCAAATGATGAATTAACAGAAGCATAGTCAATCTATGGACTTCCGTTTTTGTTGTTGTTGTTGTTTGAAATATTTTTATTGGTATTTACAAATACAAGTTTATATCAAAGACATTTATATAATCATTTCATGAGATTCTCTGAATCATATGACTTCGCTCCGTCCCTTTCATGGGTCCTTATATTAATTTTTCCAAAACTACATACAGTGGTACCTCCGGTTGCAAACGGGATCCGTTCCGAAGCTCCGGATAGGTCCCAATATTTTTGCAAACCGGAGGACTGCTTCTGCACACACACATGGCGTAATAGAGTGTTTCTACGCGTGCAAGCGGCAAAACCCGGAAAAATACCAGAGCGTTACGTAACACGAGGTACCACGGTATAGTTACATTCTCCAAAGTTTTCATTTATCTAAATTGTCCATAAACGTATTTACAAGTGATTCCAAAAGTCCAGCTAACATTTTGATTTGCTTGCAGTAATTTCATAGGTAAATTATAAATTTTCCACATTCTTTTTAAAATCCTTGTTTTCTTGATTCCTGAGTCTCACGGCTAATTTTGCCGTTTCGGCAGAGTCCAGCAGTTTGGCTTGCCATTCTTCCCTAGTTGGGATTATTGCATCTTTCCATCTTTGGGATAATAACATCTGTGCTGCTGTTGTCGCATACATAGTCTTTCCTGGTCTTTTGGGATCTCAGTACCTGTAATTCCAAATAAATAAGCTTCTGGTTTCTTAACAAAATTTATTTTAAACATTTTTTTCCAATTCATTATGTACCATTTCCCAAAATGATACTGTTATCTTACATGACCACCACATAAAGAAAAAGGTACCCACTTCTTCTTTACATTTCCAGCAGATATTTGAACTTACTCTATACATTTTAGATAACTTGTTGTTGTTGTTGTTTAGTCGTTTAGTCGTGTCCGACTCTTCATGACCCCATGGACCAGGGCACGCCAGGCACTCCTGTCTTCCACTGCCTCCTGCAGTTGGGTCAAACTCATGCTGGTAGCTTCGAGAACACTGTCCAACCATCTCGTCCTATGTTGTCCCCTTCTCCTTGTGCCCTCCATCTTTCCCAACATCAGGGTCTTTTCCAGGGAGTCTGCTCTTCTCATGAGGTGGCCAAAGTATTGGAGCCTCAACTTCACGATCTGTCCTTCCAGTGAGCACTCAGGGCCGATTTCCTTCAGAATGGAGAGGTTTGATCTTCTTGCAGTCCATGGGACTCTCAAGAGTCTGCTCCAGCACCATAATTCAAAAGCATCAATTCTTCGGTGATCAGCCTTCTTTATGGTCCAGCTCTCACTTCCATACATCACTACTGGGAAAACCATAACTTTTACTATTCGGACCTTTGTTGGCAAGGTGATGTCTCTACTTCTAAAGATGCTGTCTAGGTTTTTCATTGCTTTTCTCCCAAGAAGCAGGCGTCTTTTAATTTCGTGGCTGCTGTCACCATCTGCAGTGATCATGGATCCCAAGAAAGTAAAATCTCTCACTGCCTCCATTTCTTCCCCTTCTATTTGCCATGAGGTGATGGGACCAGTGGCCATGATCTTCATTTTTTTGATGTTGAGCTTCAGACCATATTTTGCGCTCTCCTCTTTCACCCTCAATAAAAGGTTCTTTAATTCCTCCTCACTTTCTGCCATCAAGGTTGTGTCATCTGCATATCTGAGGTTGTTGATATTTCTTCCAGCAATCTTAATTCCGGCTTGGGATTCTTCCAGTCCAGCCTTTTGCCTGATGAATTCTGCATATAAGTTAAATAAGCAGGGAGACAATATGTAGCCTTGCCGTACTCCTTTCCCAATTTTGAACCAATCAGTTGTTCCATATCCAGTTCTAACTGTAGCTTCTTATCCCACATAGAGATTTATCAGGAGACAGATGAGGTGATCAGGCACTCCCATTTCTTTAAGAACTTGCCATAGTTTGCTGTGGTCGACACAGTCAAAGGCTTTTCCATCGTCAATGAAGCAGAAGTAGATGTTTTTCTGGAACTCTCTAGCTTTCTCCATAATCCAGCGCATGTTTGCAATTTGGTCTCTGGTTCCTCTGCATCTTCTAAATCCAGCTTGCACTTCTGGGAGTTCTCGGTCCACATACTGCTTAAGCCTTTGTAGTAAAGTTAGGAGTCTCAGTATCTTAAAAACTTTGGTCAAGAGAGAGAGCAAAGTCTTGTGAGTAGGTAAATGCCACAAGAATTATGGGAAAGAGGTCCTGTTTCTTTAACCTTGCAGACCAGCAGGCTCCGAGGGTGTGAAAGGTTTACTGCAGGAAGGAACTCTCTAGTTGATTAGAGGGCTTGACACCTGGGGGATAAGTTACTCACATTCACCCAGTGTTGTTATCTATCTTTTAATTGCCCAAGAATGTACATCTGCATAAGCTCCACGAAAGGGAGGAACCGCTTTGATCCTAGTTTTGATAACTTAATGGGCCCAGCTGTCACAAGTTGAAATTATTAGTGTATGCGTTGGTCATTGGTGAATTTGAATGTAATCAAGGGTTTTGATTGGGCTCTGGGTTCTGGTTCCACTTCAGATTTGTGAATAAAGGTCCTAAGAATGGCTGAGAAAAGCAAGCTCTGCATCCTGCAACTTCGCACGACTGTTAGCAGCCCACCTGGCTAACAGTCGTCGTCCTTTTGTGGTGAAGTTTCTCTTTTGTCTTTCAATGCGGATCAACAAAAGGACTTTTAATTACCTTTCTCTATCTGGGGGTTTGAAGTGAGTGTGTAGTCAGTTACCGTATTTTTCGCTCTATAAGACGCACCAGACCACAAGACGCACCTAGTTTTTGGAGGAGGAAAATAAGAAAAAAAATATTCTGAATCCCAGAAGCCAGAACAGCAAGAGGGATCGCTGCGCAGCAAAAGCAGCAATCCCTTTTGCTGTTCTGTCTTCTGGGATAGCTGCGCAGCCTGCATTCGCTCCATAAGACGCACACACATTTCCCCTTACTTTTTAGGAGGGGAAAAGTGAGTCTTATAGAGCAAAAAATACGGTATATTCTACAATGTTATTCTTTTCCTTACTTGTAATCCATAAAAGAACTGCCTGCTTTTAAGCATGTTTGCTTTATATTTTTAAAAATAAATTTTAAGAAAGAAACATTCTCTTGCATTGTGTGCCTATTCGAGGGAAAAGCTAAGTCCAGTGCCTGACTTCTTGGTTGCGCTCTACCTGAGAATTTTTGCCTGCATGTTGTGGAAGCAACTTGTAGCGTGGGGTAACCAGCAATAAAAGGGGCACACCCTGCTCCCTGGGCTTGTGGCTCCGGGTTCCCCGGGATAAAGGGAGTGGTGGCAGCAATACCAGTTCTGTTATATCCTGAGTCTGAAAAAAGTAAAGTGTCTGCCAGCCCTGCTCCAGAAACCTGGCCAGGCCGGAGAGCAAAGGCAGGTGAGGGAGGGGCGACCAGCTGGGGACCTTTACCACAGCCTTCCTTGTAGAATTTTAAGCATAACCTTGCAATAATAATAATAATAATAATAATAATAATAATAATAATTTATTATTTGCTAGCGTGTGAAATGAGTGCAATTGTGCGGTACTTGGAGCATTCTTTGGCACTGCCCTTCTTTGGGATGAGATGTAGACTGATCTTCTCCAATCCTCTGGCCACTGCTGAGTTTTCCAAACTTGCTGGCATATTGAGTGTAACACCTTAACAGCATCATCTTTTAAAATTTTAAATAGTTCAGCTGGAATACCATCACTTCCACTGGCCTTGTTATTTGCAGTGATTTCTAATACCCATTTGACTTCACTCTCCAGGATGTCTGGCTCAAGGTCAGCAACCACACTACCTGGGGTGTACGAGACATCCATATATTTCTGGAATAATTCCTCTGTGTATTCTTGCCACCTCTTCTTGATGTCTTCTGCTTCTGTTAGGTCCTTACCACTTTTGTCCTTTATTATGGTAATCTTTGTACGAAATGTTCCTGTAATGGGATAAGGGGTTGCTTGTGCGTAAGCGCCAAACCTCTCTAAGTAGAGGAGTTGGTTCAAACTCTCCCTAGCCGGACAGCCCTCACTGCGTGACTGTCTTAATCACTGGCAGAATCCGTCAGTGGGCGCTTCCGGAACTTCTTCCAACATAAAAGTTCTTTGACAGAAAGTCTCCTCCTTGATTCCCTGCGCGACAGCCTTCTGCGCAGAGTGGGCGTTGCAAGGGGAGGTCCTGAGCTCTCACCGCTGGTCTCGCTTGAAGCGTCTTTGAGCCTTACCTCCGACGCTGTCTCCTCCTCCCCTCCTTCTTCAGTGGAAGCCCTCCCTCTTTCCCGGCTGGTTCCCTCCTCAGCATCCAAGAGCCTCTCCACCACCCTGCGCTCCGATGGCAGTTCTCTGACATCCACCTCCCCTCCAGGCCCCCCCTCACCCCCTGTCCTTTCCCTTTCTTTGGGCGGTGAGGCTGGGAACCCCCGGAAAGAATCTCCCCCATCTTCCGATGACTCAAAAACTGCTCTCCACCTACTCCTATTCCTTCCTCCTGAAAAATCTTCCCAATCTGATTCCACCTCTTCAGATCCTTCTTCTCCTTCCTGCCCCGAGTCCTGAAATCCCTCAAACTCCTCTTCATCGTCGGTGGTGCCAAATTGCTCCTCCCAGAACCTAGCTAAGGGTTTGGACCTCCTTGGGAACCTGCGGTAAAACTCTCCCAAGAGAAACTCGTCCTTGATTGTTTCCGCTGGTACCCATGCATTTTCTGACTCAGGTTCCCCCTCCCAAGCCACTAGGTACTCCACCTGTCTACCCTTCCACCTTGAATCTAGTATTTCTGCTACATGACTGCTGCGCTCCCTCTCTTCTACCTGTGGTGTCGCGGGAACCTCTCCCTCTCGTCCCTGAAATTCCCTTCCTTCCCTGTATGGTGATAGTAATGATCTATGAAATACCGGATGTAGTTTCATTTTGTCCGGCAGTTTGAGCCTGAATGCCACCGGATTCACCTGTTGTGTGACCTCGAAGGGTCCCAGTCGTCTTGGTCTCAATTTCTTACAACCTCCCTTGAACGGTAACCCTTGTGTTGACAGCCACACCCGGTCCCCAACCCTTATGGTCTCTCCTTCCCTCCTGCTCCTATCTGCCTGCCTTTTGTACGCTTCCTTGGCCCTCTCCAAATTCAACTTAAGCTGCTGGTGTAGAGCTTCCATTTCTTCTACAAACTGTTCCGCCGCCGGTACACTCCATCTTTCCTCCCCTCCCCCTGGAAAGGCCCTGGGGTGACAACCATAATTGGCCATAAACGAGTTCATGCCCGTGGACACATGCTCGGCGTTATTGTAGGCAAATTCGGCCAGGGCTAATTTCTCCACCCAGTCACTCTCCCTCTCATTGACGTAGCACCTCAAGTATTGCTGCAATATACTGTTAGCCCTTTCCGCTTGCCCGTTGGTTTCTGGGTGCCTGGCCGTCGAGAAATTGACCTCCACGTGCAGTAGGCTCATGAGCTTCCTCCAGAACCTGGACGTGAATTGTTTTCCTTTGTCAGAGACCAACCTCAAGGGGACGCCATGCAACCTAAAAATGTGTTCTACAAACAGCTTGGCGGTTTCCTCCGCCGTCACCGCATGTGAGCAAGCTATAAAATGACACATCTTAGTTAATAAGTTGACTACCACCATGACCGCCGTTTCCCCCCTAGATTTGGGCAAATTTGTCATAAAATCTATGGACACTGCCTCCCATGGCCTTTCTGGTTGTGGGTAATGGTTCCAGCAAACCCGCTGGTGCTGCCCTCTCCCCCTTGGCTCGCTGGCAGCGATCGCACCCCCTGACATATTCGCGTACATCTTCCCTCACCTTTGGCCACCAGAACTGTCTGGTGACCAGCAACATGGTCTTGTGTTGACCAACATGGTCTTGTGTTGACCGTGGGGCTGTCGTGTAACTGTTTGAGTACTCTGCTCCTCAATTCCCCTTCTGGTATATACAACGCCCCCCTGTAATACAGCGCCCCATTTCTTTCCTCAAAACCCCCCGGGCTTCCCGCTGCTCCCCTGAGCTCTCTGAGCTTGTTTTGGGCGTACTCGTCGCCTTCTGTCCCCTCAGCCAGTTCCCGTTGCCCAACCAGTAATGCCCCACACACCCAGCGGTCCTCAGGTATCACGTGTCGTTCTTCCAGCGCTCCCTCTCCCTCCATATATTCTGGCTTCCAGGAGAGAGCGTCCGCCCTTACGTTTTCTTCCCCCGGTACGTAGCGAATTTCAAAATGGAACTTGGAAAACTCCTGCGCCCACCGCACTTGTCTCTGGTTGAGTACTCTTGCTGTCCTCCAGTATTCCAGGTTCTTATGGTCCGTGCACACCTGGATCTTGTGCTGTGCACCTATTAGCAGGTGTCTCCAGCGTCGAAACGCTTCATAAATCGCCAGCAGCTCCCGGTCATACACGGTGTAGTTCCGTTCCGACTTGTTCAACTTCCTGGAGAAGAAGGCACACGGTCTCCAGTCGGACGGATCCTCCCCTGGCTGGAGCAGTACTGCCCCAACCGCTCTGTCCGATGCGTCGGTCTCCACCCTCATTGGTTTCTGCAGATTGACGTGCAAGAGCTGCTCCTCCGAAGCGAACGCCTTCTTTAGCATGTCGAACGATTGCTGCGCCTTTTCCGTCCATGCAAACTTCTTCTTACTACTGAGGCAATCGGTGATGGGTGCAGTTAAGTGGGCAAAGTTTTTGATGAACTTCCGATAGAAATTTCCAAACCCCAGGAACCTCTGCACGTCCTTCCGTGTTTTGGGTGTCTTCCATTCCAGTACCGCTTGTACTTTGCCCAGATCCATGGATAATCCCTTGTCGGACAGCTGGTACCCCAGGAATTCCGCCTCTCGAATATGGAACTGGCACTTCTCCAGTTTGACCCACAGCTGGTGCTCCTGTAACCTGCTTAGCACTTCGCGGACATCTCTGACATGCTGCTCCTCATCCTATGAGTAAATCAACACGTCTTCTAAGAAGGCTACGCAGTTCTTGTACAGCAAGGGTCCTAGGACGTGATGCATGAATGATTGAAAGCAGGCTGAACCCCCTTGTAATCCAAAAGGCATAACGAGGTACTCGGAGGCCCCCAGAGGGGTGAACATGGTGGTTTTCCATTCATCCCCCTCCCTCATTCTGATCAGATTGTACGCCCCCCTTAGGTCCAGCTTGGTGAAAATCTTTCCCTTCCTAACCCTGGTCAAAATGTTGTCAATCCTGGGCATGGGGAAGGCTACTGGTTCTGATACTGAGTGACGGCCCGGAGGTCCACTA
The DNA here is from genome assembly GCF_964252035.2 of Podarcis erhardii. Lineage (NCBI taxonomy): Eukaryota > Metazoa > Chordata > Lepidosauria > Squamata > Lacertidae > Podarcis > Podarcis erhardii. Next base: position 115,727,835 of record NC_138498.1, on the reverse strand, counting down.
CCAGCCTGGGCTTATTAGTGTCTTTTTTGTCTACGAAGAACACTGGACTGCCTCCCACCGCCCTTGACTCCCTTATGAAACCTCTTTTTAGGTTCTTGTTTATAAACTCCCTCAACTCCTGCATTTCCCTGTCCGACATGGTGTACAGTTTGCCCACTGGCAGCTGAGCTCCCGGGAGTAGGTTAATTTGACAGTCAAAGGGCCTATGTGGGGGCAGCCTATCCGCTTCTTTCTCACTGAAGACGTCTTGCAGGTCAGCGTATTGCGGTGGTACCTCCCCTTTTCCCCCCACCGCCAGCCCTGCCACTCTGGCCACTGCCATCCTCGGGTTTTCCCCCCCATGGCAGTGTTCCAAGCAGTGAGCTGACCTGAAAGAGACCGTCCGCTGGTGCCATCCCACTAACGGATAGTGTAGCGCCAGCCAGCTCATTCCCAGTATGATGGGTGGCCCCACCAGGGTGGCGACGTGAAAGGCAATGACTTCCGTGTGCCTGGCCACCCTCATTTTCATGGGAACCGTCTGTTGGGTCACTTCCCCTCCCAGGAGTTCCCTCCCATCAATGGTGGTGACTTGCAAGGGACTACCTAGGGGTAGAGTCTGCAGCTGGTGCTCTGACGCAAATTCCTTGCTCATGAAGTTGCAAGAACTGCCTGAGTCCAACAGCGCCTTTATCTTGAGTGGGTGTCCGTTGGGTAGCTCTAGCACCACTTCTATTGCGATGGCTGCTGGGGGGGGGGGCTCTGGCTTGGGCACATTCACTGGTCGTTGGCCTGGTTGCTGTGCCCTGTCGTCGGCAGCCAGGCGTTGGCTTTTACCTGCTCCTTGAGCCCCTCCTCTTCACTCCCAACAGCCCCCACCATTCCTTGCCATGCCTTTCTTTGAGGGCAGACCCTGGCAAAATGTCCCGGCTGTTGGCAGAGGAAACACTTCTTGGCGGCTTTCCCCTCCCTCTTTCGCCCTTCGTTGGAATTTGAAACTCCACACGCGCGCCTCCGATCTCCATTGGCTCCACTGGCTGGGAAGGCTGTTCAGGTATCTCAGGAATGCGGAAGTCACTCCAACGCTCTCCTCTGCCTTCCCGCTTCTCTAGAGCCCTAGCTTCCTGCCTCGCTCCAATCGCAAGCGCAGCTGATCCATCGACTGCGGACGGGGCGTGCGGGAAAGTTCGTCTTTCACTGCGGGGGCTAGGCCCTCCTCAAATAACATCTGAATCGGGTCCGAAGTCAGATCCCACCCCAGTCGGTGAATGATCATGGCAAATTGCGACCAGTACTCTCTGACTGATTGATTCCCTTGTTTGCATGCCATCAACTGCCTGCGTACAACGCTCTGCTCAATTTGGCTGGAAAACATCAAGTCCATGGCCGAAAAGAATTTCCTCAAGTCTTTCAAGGCAGCATTATCCGATGCCATCAGGGGTCTAACCCATTCTCTGGCCCCCCCTTCCAGGTGTCTGATAACAAAGGCTACTCTCGCCCCCTCGTCCACAAAGTCAGGTCCAGTGCATACTGCACCTCTGTCTTAAAGGCCTGGTAGTCCCTTGGATCGCCCCCAAACTTCTGCACTAGTCCCGGTACCTTCCTTGCTATGGGGGTGGGTTTCCCCTGTGCATCCTAAGCTCGCCTTTCATCGAGTTGCGCCGCTAGCAGAGCCAGCTGGTGTTCCAAATCTCTGTTTCTCTCCTCCAGAGTTGGTCCTCCCCTGGCTCCGTCTGCTCTGCCGACTCCCTCTGGTTTGCTCATGATGCCCTCCTCCGCACAAACAACGTCAAAGACTGACGGATTGCTGTAATGGGATAAGGGGTTGCTTGTGCGTAAGCGCCAAACCTCTCTAAGTAGAGGAGTTGGTTCAAACTCTCCCTAGCCGGAGAGCCCTCACTGCGTGATTGTCTTAATCACTGGCAGAATCCGTCAGTGGGCGCTTCCGGAACTTCTTCCAACATAAAAGTTCTTTGACAGAAAGTCTCCTCCTTGATTCCCTGCGCGACAGCCTTCTGCGCAGAGTGGGCGTTGCAAGGGGAGGTCCTGAGCTCTCACCGCTGGTCTCGCTTGAAGCGTCTTTGAGCCTTACCTCCGACGCTGTCTCCTCCTCCCCTCCTTCTTCAGCGGAAGCCCTCCCTCTTCCCCGGCTGGTTCCCTCCTCAGCATCCGAGAGCCTCTCCACCACCCTGCGCTCCGATGGCAGTTCCCTGACAGTTCCTTTCATATCTCCAATTTTCTTGAACAGATCTCTGGTTCTTCCCATCTGTTGTTTTCCTCTATTTCTTTGCATTGCTCATTTAAGAAGGCCTTCTTGTCTCTCCTTGCTATTTTTTGGAAATCTGCATTCAATTTCCTATATCTTTCACTATCTCCCTCGCATTTTGCTTGCCTTCTCTCCTCCGCTATTTGTAAGGCCTCGTTGGACAGCCACTTTGCTTTCTTGCATTTCCTTTTCTTTCTTTCTTTTTTCCTTTTTAAAAAAATATTTATTTATACAACAAGAAAAAACAAGAAAACACACACACACACAAACACAAATGCCAAATTACACACAAATTACAAAAATAACCATAGACGCATAATTTTCTTGGCAAACAATAAAACATCTATTGGTCTTAACACTAAAGACCCAACTTCCCGTCTATTCCATATTTCAAGTTCATATTACTTATTGCCAATACACATTTTTTCATAATTAAACTTATTCTCAATAAATCTAATTTCTTCTCTCTACCTAGCAACTATTACTGAAGTTCCTCGAATGCTGCAACCAAATTTAAACTACTATATTTATTTTTCAGATATTCCTTGAAAACCTCCCATTTAGAAACAAATTCCTGTTTGGATTTATTCTTTATTTTTTCTGATAAACCATCTAATTCGGCATATTCTGTCAGCTTTTGGATCCAATCTTGTATAGAGGGGATTTCATTACTCTTCCATTTTGCTGCGATCAAATTTCTTGCTGCCGCCGTCGCATATAAAAAGATACCCTTCCTCTTTTGTGGAATATCCAAATCTGTTATTCCCAGGAGGTAGGCCTCTGGTTTTTTTATTGAAAGAGATCTTTAGCATTTTTTGCAGTTCTGCATGTATACTCTCCCAGAATACCTGTATTTTCCTACATGTCCACCACATATGGTAGAATGTTCCTCAGTCTCCGCATCTCCGACAATTACTTGACACATTTTTATACATTTTTGAAAGTTTCCATGGTGTTAGATACCATCAATGTTGCATTTTTTGAAAGTTCTTTCTAATCGTGTAACAGTTTGTGAATTTCCAATTGATCTTCCATAAATTTTCCCATTGGGCCATGGTTATTGAATGTCCAAAATCCTGGGACCACCTCACCATTGCCACTGTTACCTCCTCCTCCTTGACTGTCCAGTCAAGGAGGAGTCGGTAAGTTTTGGAAAGAGTTATTCTTGTAGAATTTACAAGATCAGATTCGAATCGGGAAGTTTCTACTGAGAACCCCTTTTGTTTGTCAGATTAAATTTTTTCAAATAACTGATGGTATTGGAACCAGTCTGAAATGTGTTCTCTTATTTCCTCATTTTTTAAAAAATTCTATTTGGTTATCTTCATTTTTTAGAAGTATTTTATATGTTGGCCAGCTTTCCTGAGTATTTTTCCGTTTTACTGCTATGGCTTCTACTGGAGAAGTCCATCATGGGACTTTAGGCTCCATCAGGTTTTTATATTTTTCCCATACAGCAAAGAGTGACTTTCTTATTATATGGTTGGTAAATTTTTTATGAATTTTCGCTTTTCCATATATTAGGTAGGCGTGCCATCCCCAACGGTTGTCAAAACCTTCCAGGTCCAGGAGGTCCGGATCCTGCAACATGCACCAATCTTTTAACCAGGTGAAACAGGCTGCCTCATAATAAAGTTTTAGGTCGGGTAGGGAAAAGCCTCCTCTCTCTTTTATGTCTATTAAGATCAGGTGTTTAATCCTAGGTTTCTTCCCTTCCCACAAAAATTTGGAAATTTCTCTTTGCCATATCTTGAGACAACCTGCTTCACCGAGTATCGGAATCATTTGAAATAAAAAGATTAATTTTGGAAGCGCATTCATATTTATAATGGAAATCCTACCGAGAAATGTTAATTTTAGTTTACTCCAGGTTACCAAGTTTTTTCTAATCTCTAGCCAAGTTTTGGTGTAATTATCCTGAAATAAGTTTATGTTCTTGGGGGTGATCCAAATACCCAAGTATTTCGCTTTTGAAGAGATTTTCAAGCCCAATATTTTTTCTAAGTCGTCCTTTTCTTCTGTGGTTACATTTTTAACAAGCATTTTTGTTTTTGTAATATTCAGCTTAAAGCCTGCCACTTCTCCAAATTCTATAATCAGTTCCAGCACTCTTTTCAGACTTTCTTTAGGGTTTTCAGTCATAATGAGTAGACCGTCCACGAAAGCTTTAACTTGCATTTCCTTTTCATTGGGATGGTTTTCGTTGCTGCCTCCTGTATAATGTTACGAGCCTCCATCCATAGTTCTTCAGGGACTCTGTCCACCAAATCTAACTCTTTAAACCTGTTCCTTAAGGGATTTGATTAAGATTGTATCTTACCGGCCCAGTGGTTTTTCCTACTTTCTTCAGTTTAAACTTGAATTTTGCTATAAGAAGCTGGTGATCTGAGCCTTCTTTGGTCTCACTTCTATAAGGTGTTGTAAGTCTTCATAGAATTGGTCAATTTCAGTTTCTTCAGCACCAGTAGTTGGTGCATAAACTTGGATTACTGTGATGTTAAAAGGTCTGCCTTGGATTTGTATCGAGATCATTCTCTCATTTTTGAGATTGCATCCCAGTACAGCTTTCGCCACTCTTTTGTTGACTATGAGGGCCACTCCATTTCTTTTACGGGTTTCTTGCCCACAGTAGTAGATATGATGGTCATCCGAACTGAATTCACCCATTCCTGTCCATTTTAGTTCACTGATGCCCAGGATGTCAATATTTATTCTTGCCATCTCATTTTTGACCACATCCAACTTACCCAGGTTCATGGTTCTTACATTCCAGGTTCCTATGCAATATTTTTCTTTACAGCATTGGACTTTCCTTTCGCTTCCAGGCATATCCGCAACTGAGCGTCTTTTCGGCTTTGGCCCAGCCGCTTCATCAGCTCTGAATCTACTTGTACTTGTCCTCCGCTCTTCCTCAGTAGCATGTTGGACGCCTTCCAACCTGAAGGGCTCATCTTCCAGCGTCATAACTTTTATATGCCTGTTGTCTTTGTCCATGGAGTTTTCTTGGCAGGGATACTGGAGTGGCTTGCCGGTTCCTCCTCCAGGTAGATCACATTTGGTCAAAATGCTCCACTATGACCTGTTCATCTTGGGTGCCCTGCTTGGCATACTTCATAGCTTCTCTGAGTTATTCAAGACCCTTTGCCACGGCAAGGGGCCAGAACCACTACACCACCACATATAGCAAAAGGTACCCACTTCTTCTTTACATTTCCAGCAGAAAGTTGAACTTTCTCTATACATTTTAGATAACTTACTAGGAGTCAAATACCACCAGTACATCCTTTTCATGTAGTTTTCTTTCCATGTACAGCAAGCTGTGAATTTCAGATCTGTTTTCCAAAGTGTCTCCCAATCTGCCATTTGCATGTTATGTCCTAAGTCCCTTTCCCATTTAGTCATAACTGATTTGACCTGTTCATCCTTTGTATACCATTCTAGGAGCAAGTTATACATTTTAGACAGAACTTTTTATGTTACTTCCTAAGAGTTCATTTTGAAATTGTGATTTCTTATAACTAAAACCTTTATTTTTGTCTATCTTGAAGATATCGTTTAGTTGATGGTACTGTAACCAGTCGGTTACAGCTTCCCTTATCTTTTCAGAATCTTTTAATTTCAGTTAGTTTTCAACTTCAGTCAACAGCTCTCTATAAGTCGGTCAATTACTTCTCATATTCATTTTTTTCAGAGATATTGCTTCAAAGGGGGGAAAGCCACCAGGGTGTTTTTTACTCAAGCAAATTTTTATACTTCTCCTATACCCTGAAAATTGATTTTCTTACTATATGATTCTGAAAAGCTCTATGCACCTTTTCCTTTTCCTACCATAAATATGCATACTATCCATTATTTGTGTCCTTCCAAATCTAAAATACATTATCTATGTTTTCCAGTGTAATCCATTCCTGTTTCTAGCAGATACAGGATGCTTCATAATAAAGTTTCAAATCCAGCAGGGCAAAACCTCCTCTCTCTCTTACATCTGTTACTAATTTATTTTCTATCCTTGGTTTCTTCCCTTTCCAGGTAAACCTAGATATATCTTCTTGCCATTTTTCAAAGCATCCTGCGTTGCCTATTGTCGGGACTGATTGGAATAAAAATAACATTTTTGGCAATACATTAATTTTTATTACTGATATTCTTCCCCAAAATGATAAATTCATTCTTCCCCATATCTCTAAAGTTCTTTTTATTTCTTTCCACACATTATCGTAATTGTCTTTAAAAATATTAATATTCTTAGCTGTCAGACAAATATCTCAGTATTTGACTTTTTATGTATAACTAACTTTTTTTTCTGTTGTAATTCCTTTTTGTCTTGCTTCATTGTGTTTTTTGCCAAAAACCTAGTCTTAATCCTGTTTAGTTTAAAGCCTCCAGCCTGCCCGAAGTCCTGTATCTTTTCTACTACCTTTGATGGAGTACTTTTGGGATCCTTCACTGTACTTACAAGGTCAACTGCAAAAGCTTTTAATTTATATGTTTATTCCCTACCGTTATACCTCTAATTAATTTCTCCACTCTTTCTCTCTCGCCAGAGCCTCTAATACCAAAATAAATAATAATGGTGATGGGGATATCCTTGTCTTGTCCCCTTTGTTATTTTACACTTTTCTGTTATAACCTTATTAACAATCAGCATAGCCTGTTGGTAAGAATAAATTGCATCAATTCCTCTCCCAAATGCTTCCCCAAAATTCATTTTTTCTTTTATCGTTTTCATAAAAGCCCATGAAACATTATCAAAAGCCTTTTCAGCATCTATAAACATTAAGGCCACTTTTTTCTCATTTCTTACTTCCAAATATTCAATAATATCAATTATATTCCTTCTATTCTCCTTCATCTGATGTCCTGGTAGAAAGCAGGCCAGTTTGTGATGAATTTTTCTGCTAAAACACCTTTCCTAATATTGCCCAAAATATGATCAATACTCTAAATGGAATATTTTTCTTGCCTTTTAGATGAAGAGTTATTGAGTTAAATTTCTGGACTTCCATCCTACAGGTGTGTTGGCCAACAACTTGTATAGCTTGAAAAAGAGGATTAGACTGAAAGCACAGGAAGGGCTCTTATACACAAATCCTGCTTGCTGGTTTCCCACAGGCATCTAGCTGGCCACTGTGACAACAGGATGCTGGACTAGGTGGGCCTTTGCCCAATCGAGCAAGCTCTTCTTATCTTCTAATACAGGCATCCCCAAGCTTGGCCCTCCAGATGTTTTGGGACTGCAACTCCCAACGTCCGTAGCTAACAGGATCAGTGGTCAGGGATGATGGGAATTTTAGTCCCAAAACATCCGGAGGGCCAAGTTTGAGGATGCCTGTTCTAATATATTGCAATATTTTTTTAGTTTCATGTGGCATAGTAACATGAAAGTTTTACTTCTTAGCCATAGGAGAGACTGTTATTCGAGCTTGTGATCATTTCCTCCATGGAAAAAGAGAAATACTGTGGTACCTCAGGTTACATATGCTTCAGGTTACATACACTTCAGGTTACAGACTCTGCTCACCCAGAAATAGTGCTTCAGGTTAAGAACTTTGCTTCAGGATGAGAACAGAAATAGTGCTCCGGCAGCAGCAAGAGGCCCCATTAGCTAAAGTGCTGCTTCAGGTTAAGAACACTTTCAGGTTAAGAACGGACCTCCGGAACTAATTAAGTACTTAACCCGAGGTACCACTGCACAGAGATGTGTCTAAGAAGCCAGTTCCACCATAAATTATAAAATAATGCAGTTTATTAAGTGTGAATGGAGTGATCATGTGTTTTTCTTGCCATTATCTCATCTGCATTCTAAAAGTTTGGAACTTAATAAAGGACAGTGGAGAAAGGAGACAGGGTTAAAATAAGAGACAGTGCATATTGGGATTGACGTGTGTTTAGTTCCTTTCTTGTCTTTCTTGAAAGTCTTAACAGTATTCTCCCCCCCACCCCCACACTCCTAAACAGGTGAGGAAGATGATGGCAAGAATTCTATGGAATCATCTGTGAATTCATTGGAAAGAACAAAGAAACAGTTTAAATGCATGGAATGTGGGATGTGCTTTAGGCACAGTGGAAGACTGAGAAGACACCAACAAACTCACATGTGGGAGGAACCATTTGAATGTATTGAATGTGGAAAGAGCTTCAGTGGGAGTGGAGACCTTAGAAGACACCAACGAACTCACATGGGGGAGAAACCATTTAAATGTATTGAATGTGGAAAGAGCTTCTGTCAAAGTGGAACACTTAGAAGACACCAACAAACTCACACAGGGGAGAAACCATTTGAATGTATTGAATGTGGAAAGAGCTTCATTGGGAGTGGAGACCTTAGAAGACACCAACGAACTCACACAGGGGAGAAACCATTTAAATGTATTGAATGTGGAAAGAGCTTCAGTGATAGTGGAAACCTTAGAAGACACCAACGAACTCACACAGGGGAGAAACCATTTAAATGTATTGAATGTGGAAAGAGCTTCAATGAAAGTGGACACCTTAGAATACACCAACGAACTCACACGGGGGAGAAACCATTTAAATGTATTGAATGTGGAAAGAGCTTCAATGAAAGTAGACACCTTAGAATACAACGAACTCACATGAGGGAGAAACCATTTAAATGTATTGAATGTGGAAAGAGCTTCAATGAAAGTGGAAACCTTAGAAGACACCAACAATCTCACACAGGGGAGAAACCATTTGAATGTATTGAATGTGGAAAGAGCTTCAGTGGGAGTGGAGACCTTAGAAGACACCAACGAACTCACACGGGGGAGAAACCATTTAAATGTATTGAATGTGGAAAGAGCTTCAGTGATAGTGGAAACTAGAAGACACCAACAAACTCACACAGGGGAGAAACCATTTAAATGTATTGAATGTGGAAAGAGCTTCCGTCAAAGTGGAACACTTAGAAGACACCAACAAACTCACACAGGGGAGAAACCATTTGAATGTATTCAATGTGGAAAGAGCTTCAGTCAATATGGACACCTTAAAAACATCAACGAACTCACACAGGGGAGAAACCATTTAAATGTATTCAATGTGGAAAGAGCTTCGGTGAAAGTGGAAACCTTAGAAGACACCAACGAACTCACACGGGGGAGAAACCATTTACATGTATTGAATGTGGAAAGAGCTTCAGTAAAAATGGAACACTTGGAACACATGAACAAACACACACACAATGAAAACTACAGATGTATTGAATTTGGAAAGGACTTCAGAGGGAGTGGACACCTTAATATTCATTAGCAAATTCACACCCGGGCAAACCATATAAGTGTATGGAGTTTTCCACTCAGGTTTCCCAGATTTCCTGGGAAGTGAAGATGACTGTCAAGTCTCTGGGTGTGTCGAAAATAATTTGGCAGTGTTTGTTTACATTCTTGGGGGCCATGCTATTTGGCGATCCTCTCTTTTTCAAGAGCTATCTGAAGACTTTCGATCTGGATATCTTGGAATCTGGATTCTGGACTGCAAATTGCTCAGAAAAGACAGCGGGATCTGGATTTCCCATGTGTGTATATATATACACACACACACATATATGTGTGTGTGTGTATAAGTTTTTAACATATTAATTCCTACATTTATACAACAAAACTTCTCATCTTATACAATATTTTTGGACTTCCATCTATGCCTCTGATGATTTTCTGTTCTTTATCACTAATGATGCATTTCTTAATTTCGTATTACCCTTAATTATCCTTAACTAATAGTTCTCCTCATTGTCTTTTTTGCAATATTTCAAAAAATTCACAAAACTTCTTGCAAACTGTTCATCACAATTACTTTTCAAATAGTCTGTAAATTTACTCCAGTCTTCTGAGAATCTCTGGTCCCGCAGGTTTCGAATCCTTCCGGTTAGTTTATCTAATTCTGCATAGTCCCATCAATTTCATCCTCTTCTTGCTTCCATTTTTGTGCCAATAATATTCTTGCTGCCGTCATTGCATATAAAAACAACTTACAATCCTTTCTGTTTATATCATCTCCTACAATGCCAAGTAAAAATGCTTCTAGTTTCTTAATAAAATGTATATTTCAACATCTTTTTCATCTCATTATATATCATTTCCCAGAATATTTTCACCTTTTTACATTCCCACCACATATGATAAAATGATAAAATTTCACAGGCGTAATATACCACCTATGCATCATTTTCATCACATTTTCTTTTAAGGCATTGCATGCAGTAAATTTTAATCCTTCTTTCCACAGTTTTTCCCAATCTTTTAACTGTATGTTACACCCAAAATCTTTGGCCCAATGTATCATAACTGACTTTACCTCCTCATCTTTCAAATGCCATTCAAGCAGCAATTTATAAATTTTAGACAAAATTTTACAGTTAATACTCAATATCTCTTGTTATGGGATAAGGGGGGCTACTTGTGCGTAAGCGTTTAAGCCCTCCAGGCTCTGCAAATCAGTTTCTAAACTCTCCCAGTCCGCGGAGCCATGGGTGCATGGCTCCCTCAATCGCTGGCAGAATCCGTCAGTGGGCGCTTCCGGAATTTACGCCAACATAAGAGTTCCTTAACGGAAACTCTCCTTCTGGATTCTCTGCGTGACAGTTTCCTGCGCGGAGTAGGTGTCCCCAGCGGAGGTCCTGAGACCTCCCCGCTGTGCTCACTGGAAGTATCTTGGAGCCATTCCTCCGACTGAGTTTCTGCAGGAACTCTCCCTCTCCCCCTGCTGGTTCCTTCCTCAGCATCCGAGGGTCTCCTAGCCTCCGTGAGCCCTTCCACCACCTGACTCTCCGATGGCAGTGCCCTGACATCCACCTCCCCTCCAGGACCCCCCCTCACCCCGTTTCCCCCTCTTCTCTGGGTGGTGCGGTTGGGAATCCCCGGAAAGACTCTTCCTCATCTTCGGATGACTCGAAAACCGCTCTTCATCTACTACTGTCCCTTCTTCCCGAATACTCTTCCCCATCTGATTCTTCTTCCTCTTCCTGTCCTGATTCTGGGAACCCCTCAAACTCCTCTTCCTCGTCAGTGGTCCCGAAGTGTTTCTCCCAGAACCTAGCCAAGGGCTGAGGCTTCCTTGGGAACCGGCGATGAAACGTTTCTACTAATACCTCATTGTTGACCGTTTCTGCCGGTACCCAGGTATTTTCAGACTCCGGTTCCCCTTCCCATTCTACTAAGTACTCCACCTGTTTACCCTTCCACCGAGAGTCGAGTATTTCTGCTACATGACTGCTGCGTTCCCTCTCTTCCACTTGTAGTGCCGCGGGAACCTCACTTTCCCGTCCCAAAATTTCCCTCCCCTCCCGGTATGGTGACAGTAATGACCTATGGAATACTGGATGCAGTTTCATGTTGTCGGGCAGCCTGAGCCTAAAGGCCACCGGATTGACCTGCTGTATAACCTTGAAGGGTCCCAGTCGTTTCGGTCTCAATTTCTTGCAACCCCCCTTGAATGGCAACCCTTGTGTTGATAGCCACACCCGGTTCCCCACCCTTATGGTCTCTCCTTCCCTTCTGCTCTTATCTGCCTGCCTCTTGTATTCTTCCTTAGCCCTATCTAAATTCAATTTCAGCTGTTGATGTATTGCTTCCATTTCTTCCACAAAATGTTCCGCTGCCGGTACGCTCCATCTTTCCCCTCCTTCCCCCGGAAAGGCCCTGGGGTGACACCCATAATTGGCCATGAATGGACTCATGCCGGTGGACACATTTTCTGCGTTATTGTAGGCGAATTCGGCCAGGGCCAATTTCTCTACCCAATCATTCTCTGTCATTTACATAACACCTCAGATATTGTTGCAGAATACCGTTTGCCCTTTCCGCCTGCCCATTTGTTTCTGGGTGTCTGGCGGTCGAGAAATTGACCTCTACGTGTAGTAAGCTCATGAGCTTCCTCCAGAACCTGGATGTAAATTGTTTCCCTCTGTCTGAGACCACCCTCAAGGGGGCGCCATGCAACCTAAAAATGTGTTCTACAAACAACCTGGCGGTTTCTTCTGCCGTGACCACATGTGAGCAAGCAATAAAGTGGCACATCTTGGTTAACAGGTCTACCACTACCATTACCGCAGTTTTCCCCTTGGATTTTGGCAAATCCATCATAAAATCTATGGACACTGCCTCCCATGGCCGTTCGGGTGTGGGCAATGGTTCCAGCAACCCCGCCGGTGCCGCCCTCTCCCCCTTTGCTCGCTGGCAGCGGTCGCACCCCCTTACATATTCTCGTACCTCTTCCCTCACCTTGGGCCACCAGAAATGCCTGGTAACTAACCACATGGTTTTGTGTTGCCCAAAGTGCCCCGCGGTGGGGCTGTCGTGCAGTTGTTTGAGTACCCTACTCCTCAATTCCCCCTCTGGTATGTACAATGCTCCCCTGTAATCCAACTCCCCGTTCCTTTCTTCAAAACCCCGTGTTCTCCCCAGCTCTCCTGAGCTCTCTGAGCTTGTTTTGTGCGTATTCATCGCTTTCTGTCCCTTCTACCAGTCCTCTTTGCCCCACCAATGCTGCTCCGCACACCTAGTGGTCCTCTGGGATGATATGCCTTTCTTCGGGCGCCCCCTCCCCCTCCATATACTCTGGCTTTCGTGAGAGAGCGTCCGCTCTTACGTTCTCCGGCCCCGGTACGTAGCGAATCTCAAAATGGAATTTGGAAAATTCCTGGGCCCATCGCACTTGTCTTTGGTTCAGGACCCGGGCCGTTCTCCAATATTCCAGGTTCTTGTGGACCGTGCACACCTGGACCTTGTGTTGCGCTCCAATTAGCAGGTGCCACCATCGTCAAAATGCTTCATAAATGGCGAGCAGTTCTCTGTCGTACACGGTGTAGTTCCTTTCTGACTTATTCAACTTCCGCGAGAAGGCACACGGTCTCCAGTCCGACGCATCCTTCCCCGGTTGGAGCAGAACCGCGCCTACCGCTCGATCTGATGCGTCTGTTTCCACCCTCATCGGTTTCTGTAGGTCTACGTGCAAGAGCTGTTCTTCCGAAGCGAACGCTTTCTTTAGCCGTTCAAACGCTCGCTGCGCCTCTTCCGTCCATGCAAATTTCTTCTTGCTGCTGAGACAATCGGTGATGGGCACCGTTAGATGGGCAAAGTTTTTGATGAACTTCCGATAGAAGTTTCCAAACCCCAGGAACCTCTGCACGTCCTTCCTGGTTCTGGGTGTCTTCCATTCCAGTACCGCTTGGACTTTGCTGGGATCCATGGACAATCCCTTGTCTGACAAACGGTACCCCAGGAATTCCACCTCTCTGGTATGGAACTGGCACTTCTCCAGTTTTACCCACAGCTGGTTTGCTTGCAGCCTGCGTAGGACCTCCCTGACATCTCGGACATGCTGCTCCTCGTCCTCTGAGTATACCAACACGTCGTCTAAGACAGTGTTTCCCAACCTTTTTTGGGCAAAGGCACACTTGATTGATGAAAAAAATCTCGAGGCACACCACCATTACAGCCCCGTGACGTCAGCGCGCAGCGTCACGCCGGGAGGGACGCACGAAAGTGTAAGTTTCAATTTTTCCCCTCCCCCTTGCCGGGGAACCTCCAAGCTTTGGGGGTGGGGGGGGAGGAGGCAGCAAAGCGAGGGACTGAGGGACTCCTCCAACTCCTCCTCCTGCTCGTCCACGGCCGGGTAAAGCCGCTTGAGGCGCCGCTTGAGCTCCTTCTCCTGCTCGTTCAGGGCCGGGTCACCGCCGTGAGCGGAGGCGGCGTGGGGGACCCCGCAGGTCAGGGCAAGTCGGCTCGTCAGCTGCCACGACAGGAGCAGGGCGGGCGGCGAGGGGGTGGCTGGGTGGGGGAGATCCCCCTCGGATCTGCTCCCTCTCAGGCTCGGTCGGCGCTGTCACGAAGCGAGACGAGGCTGGAAGGCGCCGCTCTCCTCCTCCCTCCGCAGCAAGTGTGGCCTGGCACGAATCAAATCGCCGCTCCTGTCCCGTGCGCTCAGGTGGGCAGCTCCAAAGGGGCGCCCGCGTGCGCCGGCTTGGGGTGGCTGCCCAAGCGCCTTCTCTCTCTCGCCTCCTCCCACGAGTTCGGGGTCAGCCTCCCGCTCCTCCTCCGCTTCCTCCTGACAGCCGCCGGGGTCTTTGGTCGCCGCAGCCTCCCGTCCAAGAAGCACCTTCGCCCAGGCAAGGACGCGCGCGGAGCTGGCGAGCACCGAGCAGTGGGGCTCTCGCGCCCGCCTCCCGAACCAGGAGGGCCGGGTCGCCGCCGTGAAGGAAGGGCGCCGGGGCGCTGCTGCTGCCGCCGCCGCCGCCGCTCCCAGCAGGCATGGGCCCAGCTGAGGCGGCGGCGGCTGTTGTGGTGGTGGCGGCGATAGCGGGCGGAGGAGGGGGCGGCGGCGGGGCCGAGGTGGCCGGCGGCAGCGGGGGAGGCGGCGGCGGGTGGAGCAGGAGGGCGGCCGAGGCCGGTGAGGGAGTAGGGTTGCCCGGGGCTTGAGGAGCTGTCGCCGGGAGTTGCTGCTGCTGTTGTTGCTGCTGCTGCCCGGACATGCCGGCCTCCTCCTCGTCCGCTGTCTCGCGCTCCTCCCTTTTGCGCGCGCTGCCCCGCCGCCGCCCCATTGGCCGGGTCCTGTCAGCTGATCCTGTGTTATTTCCTGTGTGTGTGTGTGAGGGGAGAATGGAGAGAGAAACCTCGGCACCACCACCGCGGAGCCGCCCCCGGCTCGACGCGGATCCTCGCCGCCGCCACCCCGCCTCTCGCCGCCCGACTCGCGGCACACCAGGCAAGGTCTCGCGGCACACTAGTGTGCTGCGGAACACCGGTTGGGAAACACTGGTCTAAGAAGGCCACACAGTTCTTACAGAGCAAAGGTCCCAGGACGTGATGCATGAAGGATTGGAAGCATGCTGAGCCCCCCTGTAATCCGAAGGGCATAACGAGATACTCAAAGGCCCCCAAGGGGGTGAACATGGTGGTCTTCCATTCATCCCCCTTCCTCATTCGTATCAGGTTATACGCTCCCCTCAGGTCCAGCTTGGTGAAAATCTTTCCCTTCCTCACCCTGGTCAGGATGTCGTCAATCCTGGGCATGGGAAAGGCCACTGGTTCTGACACCGAATTGACGGCCCGGAAGTCCACGACCAGCGTGGGTTTACTAGAGTCCTTTTTGTCCACAAAAAACACTGGTCTGCCCCCCACCGCTCTTGACTCCCTGATGAACCCTCTTTTCAGGTTCTTGTCTATGAACTCCCTTAACTCCTGCATCTCCCGGTCCGACATGGCGTACAGTTTACCCACTGGTAGCTGGGCTCCCGGGAGTAAGTTAATTTGACAGTCAAAGGGTCTATGTGGGGGCAGTCTATCTGCTTCCTTCTCGCTAAAGACTTCACTCAGGTCTGCGTATTGTCGTGGTATTTCTCCCTCCTTCCCCATCGCTGTCCCTGCAAGACTTGCCCTAGCCAGCCCCTGAAGTTCTCTTCCCTTGCAGTGCTCTAAGCAGTGAGCGGACCCAAAAGAGACTGTTCGATGGTGCCATCCCACTAGCGGATCATGTAACGCCAGCCAGCTCATTCCCAATATGATGGGAGGCCCTGCCAGGGTGGCTACATGAAAAGCAATGACTTCCGTGTGCCTTGCCACCCTCATTGTCATGGGAACCGTCTGTTGGGTTACTTCTCCTCCCAGGAGTTCCCTCCCATCAATCGTGGTCACCTGCAAGGAACGACCTAGGGCAGTGTCTGTATCTGGTGCTCTGACGCAAACTCCTTACTCATGAAATTGCAGGAGCTGCCTGAGTCTAGCAGGGCTTTTATCATGAGTGGATGTCCGTTGGGCAGCTCTAGCAGCACCTCTATGGCGAGGGATGCTCGGGGGGGTTCAGGCTTGGGCACATTCACTGCTCCTTGGCCTGGCTGCTGTGCCCTGTCACTGGCAGCCAGGTGTTGGCTTTTACCTGCTCCTTAACCTCCTCCTCCTCACTCCCAACAGCCCCCACCATTCCTTGCCATCCCTTCCTTTGTGGGCAGACCCTGGCAAAATGTCTGGGCTGTAGGCAGAGGAAACATTTTTTGGCGCTCTTCCCCTCCTTCCGCCCTTCGTTGACATTTGAAGTTCCGCGCGCGCACCCCCAATCTCCATCGGTTCCACTGGCGGGGAAGGTTGCTCCGGCATCTCAGGAATGCAGAAATCAGTCCAAAGCTCTCCTCTCCCTTCCCGCTTCTCCAGCGCCCTCGCCTCCTGGTGCGCTCCAATCCCAAGCGCTGCCTTAGTCAGCTGATCCATGGAGTCTGGACGGGGCGCGCGGGAAAGTTCGTCTTTCACCGCTGGGGCTAGGCCTTCTTCAAACAACATTTGAATTGGGTCCGAAGATAGGTCCCACCCCAATTTATGTATAAGCATGGTAAATTGTGTCCAATACTCTCGGACGGATTGATTTCCCTGTTTGCACGCCATTAACTGCCTGCGTACCACCTCCTGTTCGATCTGGCTGGAAAACATCAAGTCCATCGTGATAAAGAATTTCCTCAAGTCCTTTAAGGTGTCATTATTTGATGCCATCAGGGGCCTCACCCAGTCTCTAGCCCCCCCCTCGAGGTGACCAATCACGAAAGCCACTCTCGATTCCTCATCGGCAAAGTCATCAAACTGCAGATTCAGGGCGTACTGCATCTGTTTTAAAGGATTGGTAATTCCGTGGGTCACCCCCAAATTTCTGTACCAACCCCGGTACCTTCCTTGCGATGGGGGTGGGTTTTCCCTGCGCATCCTGAGCTCTCCTTTCCTCGAGCCGCGCCGTGAGCAGTGCCAGCTGGTGTTCCAAAGCCCTGTTTCTCTCCTCCAGAGTAGGACCCGCTCCAGCTCCTCCTCCGGCTCCGTCTGGGTTGCTCATGATGCCTCTCCTTCGCACAAGTAGCGTCAAAGACTGACGGATTGCTGTTATGGGATAAGGGGGGGCTACTCGTGTGTAAGTGTTTAAGCCCTCCAGGCTCTGCAAATCAGTTTCTAAACTCTCCCAGTCCGCGGAGCCATGGGTGCATGGCTCCCTCAATCGCTGGCAGAATCCGTCAGTGGGCGCTTCCGGAATTTACGCCAACATAAGAGTTCCTTAACGGAAACTCTCCTTCTGGATTCTCTGCGTGACAGTTTCCTGCGCAGAGTAGGCGTCCCCAGCGGAGGTCCTGAGACCTCCCCGCTGTGCTCACTGGAAGTATCTTGGAGCCATTCCTCCGACTGAGTTTCTGCAGGAACTCTCCCTCTCCCCCTGCTGGTTCCTTCCTCAGCATCCGAGGGTCTCCTAGCCTCCGTGAGCCCTTCCACCACCTGACTCTCCGATGGCAGTGCCCTGACATCTCTATTTCAAATTTTGATTTATTTTCATCAAATCCTTTTCCCTTAAAATCCTGTTTAAACATTTCATTGACTTGGCGGTAGTGCAGCCAATCATTCACATATTCTTTAACTTCATATGGCTTCATTTTCCATTTACTCCCTTCTTTTTTGTATTAATTTTCCATAAGTAACCCAGTTCTCACTCATATTTATCTTTTTCACACTCATTGCTTCTAATGGAGATAACTACTGCAATGTTTTACATTCTTATAGGTTTTTATACCTATCCCATATTTCAAATAGAGATCTTTGGAATGTATGGTTTCCAAATCCTTTATGGACTTTTGTTTTATTATACCATAAATATGCATGCCAACTAAATCTATTATCATAACCTTCCAAATCTAACAAATCTGTATTTTCTAACAACACCCATTCCTTTAACCAACAGAGGCAAGATGCCTCATAATACAGTTTCAAGTCTGGCAGGGCGAAGCCTTCTTTTTCTTTAACATCTGTTAATAACTTATATTGAATTCTCGGTTTCTTCCCCTGCCAGATGTATCTTGAAACTACTTTTTGCCACTCTTTAAAAATTGCTGCCCCCTTGATTATTGGAATTGATTGAAACAAAAATAGCATTTTTGGTAGCACATTCATTTTAATAGTCGAAATCCTTCCCCAAAATGATAATTTCATCATTCCCCATACGTCTAGATCTTTTTTAATTCCATTCCACACCAGTATATAATTGTTCTGAAAAAGGTCTATTTTTTTACGTTAACCAAATTCCTCAGTATTTAACTTTTTTAACTGCTTCTATACCAATCTGTTGCTGCAGCCTTTCCACCAATTCCTGTTTCATATTTTTAACTATCATTTTAGTTTTCTTTTTGTTCAGTTTAAAACCTGCTACGTGCCCAAATTGTTCTATCTCTTCTAGCACTTCTTTAGCACTGGTTGTTGGTTCTTCTATTGTTAGTACTAAGTCATCTGCAAAGGCTTTCACTTTATACTCCTTCCGACCTACTGAAATTCCTTTTATTTTTTCATTTCTCCTTATTGTCCTTAGGAAGACTTCCAGTACCAATATGAATAACAATGGTGATAATGGACACCCTTGTCTTGTACCTTTCATAATCTCAATATTTTCTGTTATTATGTCATTTACTATCAGGTTTGCTTTTTATTCAGAGTATATCGCTTTTATTCCTTTTAGAAATGATTGTCTAGTGTCCATTAATTCCAAATTCTTTAAAATAAATTCCCAGGATATATTATCAAAGGCCTTTTCTGCGTCTACAAAAATTAACGTCGCCTGTTTTTCATTTCTGGCAGTCAGATATTCAGTTATATTAATGAGATTCCTTATATTATCTTTCATCTGTCTGCCAGGTAAAAAACCTGCTTGGTCCTTCTGAATTATTTAATTCAATATTTTTTTCAGTCTGTTTGCCAATTTACTCACAAACAATTTATAATCATTATTTAGCAGTGAAATCAGCCTATAGTTCTTTACTTGAATTTCCTGTGTCAGTGCATCATTCCCACCTACAATTCCTCGATTTGTGAACATGGCTGGTTTGGGTTCCTTTCAACCAGTTGCTAATAATCTACTTTTGTTGTTGTTCAAAATGGGTTTTTGCTAGTAGTGGGTTCATAAAACTTTAATAAAGCACAGATCCCTTTCAAAAAATTCATTCTCACGTATTCCACTATATAGTTTGGTGGGGTCCCCCACCCGGTTGTTTTGTTCCTTGCAGTCTTTTGAGGAAGTGTGTTGTGCAAGAACTCCAATGCAGCTTTAATTATGCAACCTGAATTTTCCTGTCTGTGACTGAATCCCACCCCAAAACAGAGATTGTTTGGAAATGTCCTTTGTCAGATGCATCAAGCATGAATTTAAGCTTACAGTTATAGTGGATCCTCTAGATATGAACTTAACTTGTTTCGGGGGTCCGTGCGCAACCCGAAAAGTCCGCAAGCAGAGGCACTGCTTCTGCGGCACGCTAGAGCTTTTCTGTGCACACGCGAGAGGCAAAAACCCAGAAGTATACTTCCGGGTTTGCCAGCTCCCCGACCCCAAGGAAGGACCAGTCTAGAGAGGCAGGTGAGCATTACAGCTAAACCCCATGTTATGCTCTCCAGTAGCTATTCAGTCAGACAGGGCTATTTTCATTCAGCTCCTACAGTGTCCAGGGTGGGGGGAATGTTTTTTACCTTTCTTTTTCCCTTTCCTTGCAGTCTTTCCTAGTAAATAATCGCTGGAAACAGAAGCTACAGAGCTCCCACAGAAGGAAGCTTAGACTTGAGAAGTCAGTGGGTGCTTGCTGGAGATGGCTAGGAGAAGCAGCAGCAGCAGTTGCAAATAAGTTATGCAATGAAGAAGAAGCTTAGGATGTCCATCTGGGACCAGAGAGAGGAAAGCTGACTGAATTACATAAACGACTGAACATTATTTGCAATGTGCTACTTTATCGTGTTTATCTTTTTGTAAGACTGTTTAAGATTGGTCTGCAGTAAAGCTTCGAAAATTATTCTTGTGATGGAGAGAACTCATTTCCACACAAGGTCCAGATCAGGAATTCCACGGAACAACTTTAACGACAAGTACTTGAAGAACCAAACCACGATGTAGCCGTGCTCATTTCCATCCCTTTCCAAGAATTGCAACAATCTGTTCCTCCAAATGGTTCAGCTTCTACCACCTTTACTGCAATCAACTGAAGGCAACCAACTGTTCCCTGGGGGTCCCGATCTTTCCCACTGCCAATAAATACTAATAAATGAATAGAAAGAGAACCTACCCATCTCACATTAATACAAAAACCTTGCATGTACTCTGTAAATTAATTAAAGTTTACTACCCCTCCCCCCACTCTCTCTCCCTACCTCTCAACTCCCCAACCTTTATACAACATTAAAGTCTCTCTGTGTGAATTTTGATGATATCCAAAGTAAGAGAGTTGCTTACAGCTAGGAAGCTATATAGCTCTTCTAGGTGTTAGTTTCTTTTTGCAGACTCTACAATGTCCAGACTCTTTCTACTCAAAAGTACTTTACTTTCATAAGCATGTAACAGAGAAGAATATATTTATAATCTGCTTATTCAAACACGGGTACCTTCTCACTTGAATTGTCTTACTGGTTCTTACGAAAGGTTTTTACTTTCACCTCAGCAGTATTCTCTCTGTTCCTGCACAGGTTTCCCCTATAAACATTTAGTGATCTTTCTCTGTTTCACTTCAGACGGATCACTCTGACACCATGGATATAGGAAGGGGGGGCTGTGTGGGTGGTCCGCCCTGGATGTTATCCCTGACCGGCGTGTGTGTGACAAAATCCCCCCAGGGCGGATGACTGCACTTCCCCCTGGGCGCCAATCTCTGTGCCATAACTAATTGGTAGTTGTTGCAAGAATGACCTCACATATGCATATGCAGTTGCTAATTGGCTGGCTTTGATGCTGTGCTTATCTCTGGGTCCAGGGATGTTGGGCTCTGGGGCCAGACCTTGGAGCTACCTGTAAGCCTTGGATAGTTGCCACCTGTGCCCTTGTGGGCCAGGTAGATTGAGGGGACGTTCTGGCCAAGCTGATGAAGGCTGATTTTTGAATAGGTAATATGTATACATTTGCCTGGGTGTGGACAAGTCGTGACAATTGCTTGCTACTGTGGTGTTTATTCTCAGCAGGGCTCTGCACACTGAGTTGTCTGTTACCTCTGAGGATGTGGACAGGCTGCTTGGACGAGTGAAACTTCCACAGGGCAGGCACTAGAAGGCCCCCTGCCTGGTTCCCTGTAACCTCGCTTCTCGCAGTGAGGGAACCGCCAGAAGGCCCTCAGAGCTAGATCTCAGTGTCCGGGCTGAACGATGGGGGTGGAGACGCTCCTTCAGGTATACAGGACCGAGGCCGTTTAGGGCTTTAAAGGTCAGCACCAACACTTTGAATTGTGCTCTGAAAAGGTAGCACAAGAAGAAGGAAAACTCTGGTTCCAAACCTCTGTTGCCTTGTGGGACACCTTTGGTAGAAGAAAAGGCTAAGGAGTAAACCCTAAACAAATCTGGAGTGGGGTCCCACTCATACGACTCCTTCTGGCAATTCCTGCAGCCAAGCTGGTGCCAAGCGTCTTGATCTGCTTTCCTTTGGACCCCAAGGGCTGTGTGTCTTATCCTCTGGGCAGCCCAGGACCTCCAAACACGCTGCCCAGCCTTGTGCCCCACGGAGGTCACTTGGGCGCTGCTAACACAGCTGTTTGACTCTACCCCCGGAAGCTCACTCCATTGTCTCTTGAGACAGACAAACAACATGCGCTCTGAATTTCAAATTGTTGTAACCTGCTCTGGGACCTGCTAGTAAAAGGCAGGTAATAAATAAAATAATGACGATGATCTTCTCTTGCACTGAGGCCATGATCTAGGGGCCTAATCATCCGAATAAAGGCAAGTGAAAAATGCGGGGAGGAACTTTCATGGCGAATAAGGCCAACAGTGGCTATGAACTATGATGGCCATGTTCCCTCTCCACTGCGGGAGACAGCAGTGCTTCCGAAAACCAGGAATTACTGGGAACCACAGGAGAGGAGAGTGATCCTGTGCTGAAGTCCTGCTTGTGGTAAAGGTAAAGGGACCCCTGACCATTAGGTCCAGTTGTGGCCGACTCTGGGGTTGTGGCGCTCATCTCGCTTTATTGGCCGAGGGAGACGGCGTACAGCTTCCAGGTCATGTGGCCAGCATGACCAAGCCACTTCTGGCGAACCAGAGCAGCGCATGGAAACGCCGTTTACCTTCCCGCCGGAGCGCTACCTATTTATCTACTTGCACTTTGACGTGCTTTCGACCTGCTAGGTTGGCAGGAGCAGGGACCGAGCAACAGGAGCTCACCCCGTCCCATGGGGATTCAAACTGCCGACCTTCAGATCGGCAAGTCCTAGACTCTGTGGTTTAACCCACAGCACCACCCGTCACAGCGTCCTGCTTGTGAGCTTCCCACTAAAGATGTCGTATACTTAATTCGGTGTCCCTGTAACTTCTTGTACGTTGGTTCCACCACTTGTGCGGTTGGAGTAAGGATAGGGGAACATGGTTCCCGCATCCGAAATGCTGTCTTGGAAGCTCCTCTGGTTGAGCATTTTATATCGCAGAATCATTCTGATAGGGATTTATCGTTCACAGTACTGTGGGTGAATCGGAAAACCATCAACAAAAGACAAGATCATGAAAAACGGCTACGACAGAAAGAATCTCAATTCATTTTTAGGTTTAAGACCATTCACCCTGAAGGACTCAATTCTGAACTGGATTAGAGAATTGACAAGTGCACACATTTTGTTTTTGTTATTAAATCATTTTGTTTTTGTTATTAAGCAAACAGTCTGTGAGCACCTAGAAAGGAATGCTGTGATCACCAATAGTCAGCATGGATTTCTGAAAAATAAGTCATGTCAGACTAACCTGATCTCGTTTTTTGACAGAATACAACCCTGGTAGATGAAGGGAACGCAGTGGATGTAGCCTACCTTGATTTCAGCAAGGCATTCGACAAGGTGCCCCGCTGGATCTCTCAGCGGCGTTTGATACCATCGACCATAACATCCTTCTGGACCGTCTTGAGGGGCTGGGAGCTGGGGGCACTGTCCTACAGTGGTTCCGCTCCTTCCTCCTGGGCCGTGTTCAGAAAGTGGTGGTGGGGGATGAGTGTTCAGACCCCTGGGCTCTCACTTGTGGGGTGCCTCAGGGTTCTGTCCTCTCCCCCATGCTTTTCAACATCTACATGCAGCCGCTGGGAGAGATCATCAGGAGGTTTGGGCTGGGTGTTCATCAGTATGCAGATGATACCCAGCTCTACCTCTCTTTTAAATCAGAACCAGTGAGGGCAGTGAAGGTCCTGTGTGAGTGTCTGGAGGCGGTTGGAGGATGGATGGCGGCTAACAGATTGAGGTTGAATCCTGACAAGACAGAAGTACTGTTTCTGGGGGACAGGAGGCGGGCAGGTGTGGAGGATTCCCTGGTCCTGAATGGGGTAACTGTGCCCCTGAAGGACCAGGTGCGCAGCCTGGGAGTCATTTTGGACTCACAGCTGTCCATGGAGAGACAGGTCAAATCTGTGTCCAGGGCAGCTGTTTACCAGCTCCATCTGGTATGTAGGCTGAGACCCTATCTGCCTGCGGACTGTCTCGCCAGAGTGGTGCATGCTCTGGTTATCTCCCGCTTGGACTACTGCAATGCACTCTACGTGGGGCTACCTTTGAAGGTGACTCGGAAACTACAACTAATCCAGAATGCGGCAGCTAGACTGGTGACTGGGAGCGGCCGCCGAGACCATATAACACCGGTCTTGAAAGACCTACATTGGCTCCCAGTATGTTTCCGAGCACAATTCAAAGTGTTGGTGCTGACCTTTAAAGCCCTAAACGGCCTCGGTCCAGTATACCTGAAGGAGCGTCTCCACCCCCATCATTCTGCCCGGACGCTGAGGTCCAGCACCGAGGGCCTTCTGGCGGTTCCCTCATTGCGAGAAGCAAAGCTACAGGGAACCAGGCAGAGGGCCTTCTCGGTAGTGGCGCCCACCCTGTGGAACGCCCTTCCAGCAGATGTCAAAGCGATAAACAACTACCTGACATTCAGAAGACATCTTAAGGCAGCCCTGTTCAGGGAAGTTTTTAACGTGTGATTTTACTGTATTTTTGGTTTTTATGGAAGCCGCCCAGAGTGGCTGGGAAGGCCCAGCCAGATGGGCGGGGTATAAATAATAAATTATTATTATTATTATTATTATTATTATTATTATTATTATTATTATTATATTCTTGTAAAGAAGCTGGTAAAATGCGGACTTGACTATGCTACCACTCAGTGGATTTGTAACTGGCTGACTGACCGAACCCAAAGGGTGCTCATCAATGGTTCCTCTTCATAGAATCATAGAGTTGGAAGAGACCACAAGGGCCATCGAGTCCAACCCCCTGCCAAGCAGGAAACACCATCAGAGCACTCCTGACATATGGTTGTCAAGCCTCTGCTTAAAGACCTCCAAAGAAGGAGACTCCACCACACTCCTTGGCAGCAAATTCCACTGTCGAACAGCTCTCACTGTCAGGAAGTTCCTCCTAATGTTTAGGTGGAATCTTCTTTCTTGTAGTTTGGATCCATTGCTCCGTGTCCGCTTCTCTGGAGCAGCAGAAAACAACCTTTCTCCCTCCTCTATGTAACATCCTTTTATATATTTGAACATGGCTATCATATCCCCCTTTAACCTCCTTTTCTCCAGGCTAAACATGCCCAGCTCCCTTAGCCGTTCCTCATAGGGCATCGTTTCCAGGCCTTTGACCATTTTGGTTGCCCTCCTCTGGACACGTTCCAGTTTGTCAGTGTCCTTCTTGAACTGTGGTGCCCAGAACTGGACACAGTACTCCAGGTGAGGTCTGACCAGAGCAGAATACAGTGGCACTATTACTTCCCTTGATCTAGATGCTATACTCCTATTGATGCAGCCCAGAATTGCATTGGCTTTTTTAGCTGCCGCGTCACACTGTTGGCTCATGTCAAGTTTGTGGTCAACCAAGACTCCTAGATCCTTTTCACATGTATTGCTCTCAAGCCAGGTGTCACCCATCTTGTATTTGTGCCTCTCATTTTTTTTGCCCAAGTGCAATACTTTACATTTCTCCCTGTTAAAATTCATCTTATTTGTTTTGGCCCAGTTCTCTAATCTGTCAAGATCGTTTTGAAGTGTGATCCTGTCCTCTGGGGTGTTAGCCACCCCTCCCAGTTTGGTGTCATCTGCAAATTTGATCAGGATGCCCTTGAGTCCATCATCCAAGTCGTTGATAAAGATGTTGAATAAGACCGGGCCCTGGAGAAGAGTGACTAGTGGGGTGCCACAGGGTTCTGTCTTGGGCCCGGTCTTATTCAACATCTTTATCAACGACTTGGACCCGATGGACTCGATGGCCCTTGTGGTCTCTTCCAACTCTATGATTCTATGTATATTATGCAATAAGAATTACAGTGCTATCTAGTATACTGGTCTGCGTGTTGCTTGTATTGTTTGTAGTGTTAAGTTTTGCAACACAGGGGTTTGTTGTTCTGTATATGTGAGCTTCCCACAGGCATCTAGTTTGCCTCTGTGAAAGCAGGAAGCTGGGCTGGATAGGCCCTTGATCTGCTCTAGGTGGGCTCCTCCTGTGTTTTTGTGTTATGCTCTGTATGCTATGGCTCTGTGGTGTGTACACTACAACCCCATAGTCTCCTTTGACTGGACTCAACCGCCCAGGGGTCCTTTATCTTTACCTTACATAGCCTTACCACTTCACCTGCTTATTTTGGTGGGTTTCTGTCTGAGAAAAGCCGACTTATCTGGCATGCAGAATTCTGGCAAATAGCACCCCAGGACAACAGAGCATGGTGGTGTTCCATTACACAACTGGATCAAGGAATCTCAGCTAGAAATCCCTTTGAGTGCCTCCAAATACCAGTTTCTGGGAGCCATAAGTGGGGAGTCAGCTGTTCTCA
Source organism: Podarcis erhardii (assembly GCF_964252035.2). Lineage (NCBI taxonomy): Eukaryota > Metazoa > Chordata > Lepidosauria > Squamata > Lacertidae > Podarcis > Podarcis erhardii. The sequence continues at coordinate 115,701,825 of NC_138498.1, read as the reverse complement.
TCCTGCTTGCGACCGTCCCAGAGGCAACCGGTTGGCCACTGTTGGAACAACAGCTTTTGGCCTGACTCTTTCAATTTAATTCACCTTACCAGGTTGTTACAGGATGTTGGGGTTGGGGAGGAAACGGTGGAGACCTCCTTGAGCTCCTCGGACGGGAAAGGCAAGATACTTATTTTTTAATGCAATGCACGTTCCACTACACATGAGATACAGCAGCTAGAATTTAATGAGGACCTGGAGTTAGTTTTAACACAATACCTACAGTCAGTACAGTTGCTACAATCTAAACTGCTGTGACTTTGCACATATTGCCTTCTGCTTTGGGTGGATCACCACGGCCGAGAAACAAATGTGCCCATAACATAGGTACGCACCAATGGCAAATTGATAAACATCCCTCTATAATACAATGGAATAGAATATTCTCTCTAACCCAGTGCCTAAAAGCAGTTGTGTACATCCATCAAGAGAGCAGTTAAAAACCAACAAACCAATCACGTTCCTTGCCAACAAGGTTTACTTTTTGAAATCCAGCACCAACCTTTTTAAGACACCAGCCCTGCAGAAGCAGCGATCCTAACTCAACACACCTGGGAGTAAGCCCCACTGAATTCAGTGGGCAGGGCTGAGATGGCAGCCTAAATATTTCAATTCCCTTTCCATCTGAATTTTATTCCAATCTGCTCAGGCTACAGTGCCAGTGTGGTGTGGTGGTTAAGAGCGGTAGTCTCGTAATCTGGGGAACCGGGTTTGCGTCTCCGCTCCTCCACATGCAGCTGCTGGGTGACCTTGGGCCAGTCACACTTCTCTGAAGTCTCTCAGCCCCACTCACCTCACAGAGTGTTTGTTGTGGGGGAGGAAGGGAAAGGAGAATGTGAGCCGCTTTGAGACTCCTTCGGGTTGTGATAAAGCAGGATATCAAATCCAAACTCTTCTTCTTCTATAGTGTTGCGTCTGAACTCATTTTCTGGCTCTTTCAATTAAGCAAACTCTCAAAGCTGGCCTATGACACACTTGAACCATGAAACCTCATCCTTGCATATTCAGAGTCTACTTCAGGCTTACTTCCAGGTCACCCTAAAGCAAGAATGGCAGAACCCAAAGCTCTCCAGGTGTTGCTGGACCGCAGCTCCCTTCATTCCTGGCCATTGCCCGCATCGGCTGGGGATGATGGGAACTGGAGTCTTGCATCCAGAGGGCCACAAGTTCCCCAAACCTGGCATAAAGCAATACCAAAAAACCTCAGCCAGCAGCCCTTGTTCCACTTGCTGGTTCTGTGAGCCAGAGTGCCCCTCCCTTGCAGCTCCCGGGCAGCTGGCAGCTGGAGGAGAGTGTGCCTTTTGGCAGGGAGAAGAGAAACAAGTCCCTCAAAGCGGGTTTTCGCTGCAGCAGCCCCAGAGGCTTTGTCAGAGAGGTGAGAGCACTGCTTGTCAGTGTGCTGAACCAAAGGCGGCATGTTCTGGAAGGCCTGCAAACGCCATCTTGGTAGTCAAGATAAGCCCACAATTAGTTGTTGTAGCAAGGAGCTCAGATAATGTTTACCGTGGTACCTCAGGTTAAGAACTTAATTCGTTCTGGAGGTCCATTCTTAACCTGAAAATGTTCTTAACCTGAGGTACCACTTTAGCTAACGGGGCCTCCCGCTGCCGCCGCGCGATTTCTGTTCTCATCCTGAGGTAAAGTTCTTAACCCGAGGTACTATTTCTGGGTTAGTGCAGTCTGTAACCTGAAGTGTCTGTAACCCGAGGTACCACTGTATATTCACTTGCTTTGCTGGGAGTCTGCACCTTTCTTTGAATAAACCACTAGGACTGAACCCCTGGGTGATTTGGACGTCCTTCTTTGGTATCCCTGCACCCGACCGCACCCACGATCCCACCACTGGATCCGGACACGAAGCCGCCGCTACGGCTTCTCCCTGGCGTGGATCTTCTGGTGCCGGGAGAGGTTGGAGGAGCTGGAGAAGGTTTTCTCGCACCTGGGGCACTGGTAGGGCTTCTCTCCCGTGTGCGTCCGCATGTGTTTCTTGAGGCCTTGGCTCCAGCGGAAGTTCTGCCCGCACTCGGAGCAGGCATAGGGCTTCTCGCCCGTGTGGGACCTCTCGTGCTTGGCCAGCTGTGACCTCTGGATGTAGCCGTTCCCACAGTGCGCACAGCGGAAGGGCTTTTCCCCCGTGTGGGTGCGCTTGTGGGCGGTGAAGTGCGAGCTGGAGATGAAGCACTTGCCGCAGTCGGCGCACTGGTAGGGCTTCTCCCCCGTGTGGGTGCGCTTGTGCGTCGTCAGGTGTGAGCTGTAGGTGAAGCGCTTCCCGCACTCGGTGCACTGGTAGGGCTTCTCGCCCGTGTGGATCCGCTCGTGCTTCCTCAGCTGGCAGCTGGAGATGAAGCTCTTCCCGCACTCGGAGCAGGCGTACGGCTTCTCGCCCGTGTGGGTCCGGGTGTGCGTGACCAGGTCCGATTTCTGGTTGAAGCTCTTGCCGCAGACGGCGCACTTGTGGGGCCTCTCCCCCGTGTGGGTCCACTTGTGGATGACCAGGTGCCGCGTCTGGCTGAAGCTCTCACCGCACTCGGGGCACTTGTAGGGCTTCTCCCCCTTGTGGCTGCCCTCGTGGATCACCAGCTGCGGCCGGTAGCGGAAGCTCTGGCCGCACTCGGCGCACCGGTATGGCTTCTCCCCCGTGTGTACCCTCCGGTGGCGCAGGAGGTTGCAGCGCGTGCCGAAGCTCTTCCCGCACTCGGGGCACTTGTAGGGCCGCTCGCCCGTGTGGGTCCGCTCGTGGATCAGCCGCCCGATCTTGTCGCTGAAGGTCTTGCCGCAGGCCGAGCACTTGTACGGCTTCTCACCCGTGTGGAAGCGCTCGTGGATGATGAGGGACTCCTTCCGCGTGAAGCACTTGCCACAGGCCGAGCACTTGTGCGGCTTCTCGCCCGTGTGCGTCCGCTCGTGGATGATCAGGTGGGCGCGGCAGTCGGAGATCTTCCCGCAGTACTGGCACTTGTGGGGCTTCTCCTTGGGCGGTGCCTTCAGCGTCTTCGGACGGGGGCCCAAGACCACCTTCTTCCTCACATGGCCGTACATCCCCTCCTCCAAGCCGGCCGCTCCCCCAAGGATATATTGCTGCTGGTCACTGACTCCTGGAATAACGCAAATAAGGGGTTAAGAGGAGTCTGCTGGATCAGGCCAATGCCCCATCTAGCTTAGGGTCCCATTCTCACAGTGGCCAACCAGAGGCCAGTAGGAAACCAGGAAGCAGGATTGGAGCACAAGTAGAGCTGGGCGCTATCTGCTTTTGAACTACAGTGGTATCTCGGGTGTAGAATTTAACCCGTTCTGGAGGTCCGTTCTTAACCTGAAACTGTTCTTAATCTGAGGTACCACTTTAACTAATGGGGCCTCCCACTGTTGCTGCACGATTTCTGTTCTCACCCTGAAGCAAAGTTCTTAACCCAAGGTACTATTTCTGGGTTAGCGGAGTCTGTAACCTGAAGCGTCTGTAACCCAAGGTACCACTGTATGTGCTATATCAGCAGCTAAACATCACAATACAGTGGTACCTCAGGTTACATATGCTTCAGGTTACAGACGCTTCAGGTTACAGACTCCGCTAACCCAGAAATAGTACCTCAGGTTAAGAACTTTGCTTCAGGGTGAGAACAGAAATCGTGCGGCAGCAGCAGGAGGCCCCATTAGCTAAAGTGGTGCTTCAGGTTAAGAACAGTTTCAGGTTAAGAACGGACCTCCAGAACAAATTAAGTAGTTAACCCGAGGTACCACTGTATACCGAGCTAAGTAGAGGCACTGGCTGGCTTCACGTTTTTTCCTGCATCGTGATTTCTGCCTGCGTCTGCTCTTGTGATCCGCTGCATGAGTCAGGGGAGAATCAGAACTTACAGGGTTAAACAGTTCTGAGTGACGTCTCACATTCTGACGCGTGGCTATGTTCACATAGGGGAGTGTTTCTCTGTGTGTCTTTTTTCTTTCGCTTTTGCCGAGAAAGCGGAGGGATGGCAGCCAGCTTACCAGGCTGATTAACGATGTTTTTCTATGCAATAAAGACTTTGGAGATAAGAGTAAAACCTGCATTGAAGTCTGAATTATTCCCACACAAAGCAACAGCTTTCCCGCTGTGCAAGCTCTGCTACGAGTGCTAAGGAAGCTGGAAGAGGTTTTTACCGGCACGGACAGCAGCAGTGACGCAGCTAAGAAGAGTGCCGGACGCCATCATGGCACGGAGCTGAGCAGGCAGAGCTAACAGGGGCTGCAGATGTATGCCCAGAGATGGAAAGAAGATAAAGTCCCTACTAGAGAAGAATGACGGGTAAAGTTGATGGATTATGCTGAAATGGCTAAAATGACCGGAAGAATCAGAAATCAGGAAGACCAAGATTTTAATAAGGAATGGGGGAAATTTATAACTTATCTTAAAGACCATTGTAAGCCGGTAAAATTATTAGTAGGGCTGGAATATCACTTGCAGTCTTAAGAGTGAATCCTGGACACAATGGAGATGTAAAAGATTTGGATCATCACAAAAGATGTGGGAGGAAATGACCAGGAGATTTCTTGGAATTATGATTTATGTTTGATATATACATCTCTGTAAAAAAATTAATTTGAAAATCCAAATAAATAATTTTTTAAAAAATAAAATAACAGGGGCTGCAGGAATTGAGAGAAGCATTGGCTGGCTTCATGTTTTTTCCCCATATTGTCATTTTTGCAGAACACACAACAACATTATGATTTGCGATATATTGCAAGGTCAAAAATTATGAAACCAATATCACGATATGGACTTCAAACAGGTTTTGAATTACATATCCAAACCGTGTCCCTTCCTGTGGTTTCCAGCAACTGATGTTCAGAGGCATCCCTGCCTCTGACCAGCGGATTCAATCTTTTGTCAAAGGGCTCTGTCCTCACCTGTACCCCACCTCCCCCCCAAACCCCACTTTGAGTCTCCTCACCATCACCATCCACGGGCAGCTCAATCTTCACAATGTCTGACGGATCCAGCTCCGACTTGGGGGAACCGGCAGCAGAACTGTCCAAATCCTCCACTGTCTGGGGGGGGGGGAAATAAGGGCAATATGCAATATGTTTTTTTAAAATGAGTTTGGAAATCCATGTGAATATGCACATGTATGTTGGTGTGTATCAGGGTGGACAAAAATCAATGATTTTTTTTAAAGATAAAAAATCAGATTTTTAAAAATTTTTAATCATTTTTTTTTTAAAAAAAGTCAGATTTTTAAAAATTTAAATCGGATTTTTAAAATAAAATGCTTTCGGAGGAAAAATCTTTCTAAAGATAGTTTTCGATTTAAGTTACATTATAGTCCAAAGGCTACTCATCAGGAAATAAGGATTTGTTTAAGATTTTCATGTGTGCCATAACTCAGTCTAAGTATTAGTTACAGATAGGTAGCCGTGTTGGTCTGCCATAGTCAAAACAAAAAATTCCTTCCAGTAGCACCTTAAAGACCAACTAAGTTAGTTCTAGGTATGAGCTTTCGTGTGCATGCACACTTCTTCAGATACCTTCAGGTAAGGGAAAGAGGGAAAGAAAGGGAGATCCCTGTCTTATTACACCAAAACATGACAAAGTTGCCCCATTTTTCTATGATTTATCTGAAGAAGTGTGCATGCACACGAAAGCTCATACCTAGCACTAACTTAGTTGGTCTTTAAGGTGTTACTGGAAGGAATTTTTTGTTCAGTCTAAGTATTGTTTTAAAATTGTTTAACCACATCAGTTAACAAACATGGATACATATGCTATGTTATTGTTCCAGTTAAATAAATTGTCTAAACTGTTATTGAGGAAATTATTATTTTTCACCTTCCAATAAAGTACAGCAGAAGGGCCCTGCTCCTGCCACTCACCACCTGGCCCAGGGCGGGGCCTGACAGGCCTCACAAGGACTGCTTCTGCTGTGCTGCCCAGGAGGACTCCCCTGCGTAAGTACCTGAGGGCCCTGCTCCTGCCACTCACCACCTGGCCCAGGGCAGGGCCTGACAGGCCTCACAGGGACCGTTGCTGTCACTGCTGCTGCTGCCCATGAGGACCCGGAGGGGCGCAGAGTTCTTTTTAAAATGTTTTAAAATTTTCCTTTCCCTTTTGACTTTTTTGTATGTGGGGGGGTGGGGGAGATGGATGTTTGGTTGGGCTTGGGAATTTGTTTGATTTTGATGAATTTGTAATTTTTACAGGTTTTTGTTTGTATTGTTTTATTGTTTTCTGGGTTTTTTTTTATTGTTTTAAGGTTTTATTTTGTTCTTAAGGGGAGGGGTCAGGGCTGCCGGGGAGTGGGTCCCAGCCAACAAAATGGCTGGGGCATGTTCCACAGAGGGGGATGCGCTGGGACAACCAATCTCAGTGATCACGGGTAGGAGGAGGAGTTACGCTAAGACCAGACCATGACATTACAGAGGAGGCATGTTTAGTCGTTGTCTAAGGGCTATCCCTGGCTCCGGGTCTGGTCCTGACCGAACGGATACTAGAATCAGCAAGGGATACCCACATGACCTGAAGGTGCTGCTGTGCAATGCCAGGTCAATGATTCATAAGACCACTGCCATCCATGACTTTATCATGGATGGAGGACTTGACCTGGCATGTGTAACAGAGACTTGGTTGGATAAAGCAGATGGGCGTGTCCTTGCCGCTTCTTGTCCACCAGGTTTCTCTTATGCACAGCAACCCAAGTCATGTGTGCAGGGAGGGGGGGTTGCAGTGTTTTTTAGGAAGTCATTAGTTTGCACCAGGCGTCCTATTGGGAAGACCCAGTTCTCTGAGTGCATGTTCTGGAAGTTGGGTAATAGGGGCAGTACAGGATTCCTTTGGTGTACCGACCTCCCCACTGCACCAAGGATTCCCTGCCCGAACTGCTTCAGCTTGTGGCAGATGTTCTCCTGGAGACACCTAGTTTGTTTGTCTCAGGGGATTTTAACATCCATGCCGACATGACCTTACAAGGGGCCGCTCGGGACTTCATGGAAAGCATAGCCTCCATGGGACTGTCCCTGAATAAGTCTGGCCCAACCCATAGCTGTGGATATGCCTTGGACCTGGTGTTCACCTCTCTGGATGTTGGTGATCTGACACTAAGTAAAAGCGAAACGAAAGAAGTGCCATGGTCAGATCACTTCCTGGTGCAACTGGACTTCTCCGTGACCCTTCCCCTCTGCTGGGAGGCGGGACCAATTTGGATGGTCCGCCCCCGCCACTTAATGGATTCAAATGGTTTCCAGAGAGTGGTAGGGGATGTTTTATCCCATGCTGATGGCCTTTCAGCTGATTCCCTGGTGGCCCGCTGGAATGTGGAGTTAACCAGGGCTATTGACTGTTTGGCTCCGAAGCGCCCTCTCCGATTGCATGGAGCCCGGACAGCCCCATGGTTTTTCACGGATCTGAGGGCAATGAAACAATCGTTGAGACGGCTAGAGCGCCGGTGGCGGATGACCTATTCTGAAGCTGACCGGACACGGGTTAGAGCTCAACGTCGAGCCTAGCAAGTGGCGGTAGCGACGGCGAAGACTTTCTTCACCACCTCTATTGCATCTGCAGAAAACAGCAGCAGGAGACTTTTCCAGGTGGTTCACAATTTAGCGGAACCACCTGCTACATCGGGGCCCAGTACGGGCCACATGATCTCCTGCAATGATTTTGCAAAGTTTTGCAGATAAAGTCGTTCAGATTCGGGAAGAGGTAGATGCCACCGTGGGAGTAGGGCCGGAGCGGGAGAGTCTAGTCAAATTGCGTGGAATCAATTCCAATCTGTTACCTCCAAGGATGTGGACAGGCTGTTTGGACAAGTGAAACCAACCACCTGTCTCCTTGATCCTTGCCCATCTTGGCTTATAAAAGCTAGCTGGGAAGGGCTGGGCGATGGGCTTCGTGGGGTGGTGAATGCTTCCTTCCGTGAGGGAGCCTTCCCAGACCTGCTGAAAGAGGCGGTTATTAAACCGCTTCTTAAAAAACTATATTTAGATGTGGCCACAATCGCCAACTATCGCCCAGTCTCAAATCTTCCATTCTTGGGCAAGGTGATTGAGTGAGTGGTTGCTGAACAACTCCAGGCACGCCTGGAAGAAATGGACCATTTGGATCCCTTCCAGTAGGGATTCAGGCCTCATCATGGGACTGAAACTGCCTTGGTCGCACTGGTTGATGATCTCTGGCGCGCTAGGGACAAAGGTGAGAGCTGTTTCCTAGTTCTGCTGGATCTCTCAGCGGCGTTTGATACCATCGACCATAACATCCTTCTGGACCGTCTTGAGCGGCTGGGAGCTGGGGGCACTGTCATACAGTGGTTCTGCTCCTTCCTCCTGGGCTGTGTTCAGAAATTGGGGGGGGGGTGAATGAGTGTTCAGAGCCCTGGGCTCTCACTTGTGGGGTGCCTCAGGGTTCTGTCCTCTCCCCCATGCTTTTCAACATCTACATGCAGCTGCTGGGAGAGATCATCAGGGGGTTTGGGCTGGGTGTTCATCAGTATGCGGATACCCAGCTCTACCTCTCTTTCAAATCAGAACCAGTGAAGGCAGTGAAGGTCCTGTGTGAGTGCCTGGAGGCGGTTGGAGGATGGATGGCGGCTAACCGATTGAGATTGAATCCTGACAAGACAGAAGTACAGTGGTGCCCCGCAAGACGAACGCCTCGCAAGATGGAGAACCCGCTAGACGAAAGGGTTTTCCGTTTTGGAGGCGCTTCGCAAAACGAATTTCCCTATGGGGTTGCTTCGCAAGACGAAAATGTCTTGCGAGTTTTCGCGGGTTTCTTTCACTTTTTTCGCCCTTTTCCTAAGCCGCTAAGCCGCTTCTCAGCTGATCGCTAAAAGCCTCTAGACCGCTAATAGCGCTAATCCGCTAAGCCGTCAATGGGCGTGCTTCGCAAGACGAAAAAACCGCTAGACGAAGAGAATCGCGGAACGGATTCTTTTCGTCTTGCGAGGCACCACTGTACTGTTTTTGGGGGACAGGAGGCAGGCAGGTGTGGAGGATTCCCTGGTCCTAAATGGGGTAACTGTGCCCCTGAAGGACCAGGTGCACAGCCTGGGAGTCATTCTGGACTCACAGCTGTCCATGGACGCACAGGTCAAATCCGTGTCTAGGGCAGCTGTTTACCAGCTCTGTCTGGTATGCAGGCTGAGACCCTATCTGCCTGCAGACTGCCTCACCAGAGTGGTGCATGCTCTGATTATCTCCCGCTTAGACTACTGCAATGCGCTCTACGTGGGGCTACCTTTGAAGGTGACCCGGAAACTACAACTAATCCAGGATGTGGCAGCCAGACTGGTGACTGGGAGTGGCCACCGAGACCATATAACACCGGTATTGAAAGACCTACATTGGCTCCCAGTACATTTCCGAGCACAATTCAAAGTGTTGGTGCTGACCTTTAAAGCCCTAAATGGCCTCGGTCCAGTATATCTGAAGGAGCGTCTCCACCCCCATCATTCTACCCGGACACTGAGGTCCAGCACCGAGGGCCTTCTGGCAGTTCCCTCATGGGGAGAAGTGAAGTTACAGGGAACCAGGCAGAGGGCCTTCTCAGTAGTGGTGCCCTCCCTGTGGAACGCCCTCCCACCCCTGTTTAGGGAAGCTTTTAATGTTTGATGTATCACAGTATTTTAATATTTGGTTGGAAGCTGCCCAGAGTGGCTTTGGAAGCCCAGCCAGATGGGTGGGGTATAAATAATAAATTATTATTATTATTATTATCATCATCATACCTCACAATAATTTCATAATTATTGGTCTATTGGAAACCTTCATCTGATTGGTTGTAAATATTAAGATTATACCAGCAAGAATGAGTCTTTCTGTAAAAAAAAAAATGTTTTAAACCAAGCCTTACTGACTAATGATTTAAATTGTGATTTAAATTGATTTGATTTAAATCAAATCCACCCTGGTGTGTATTCAGTAGCGAATTCAGATCTGCAGTGTCCCTTGAGCTCCTTGGGTAAGAGGTGGGATACAAACAATAAATAAACTTTTAAGCCCGCATTGAGCAGCGGGTTGGGCTGGATGACCTCCTGGGGTCCCTTCCCACTCGACAAGCAACCTGCCCTCACCTTCTGCTCCGTCCTTTGCGGCCTCCACAGGAAATCCTCTGCCAGGGCCACAGCCTGGTTGCCGGTCTCCGGCCCCCTCTCTCGAACCCAGCACTGCATCTCCAGGGGCAGGATCATCAGGAACTGCTCCAGGATCACCAGCTCCAGGATCTGCTCCTTGGTGTGTCTCTCGGGCTTCAGCCACTGGCGGCAGAGCTCCCAGAGCTGGCAAAAGACCTTGCGGGGACCCTCAGCCTCCCGGTAACCGAAATGCCGGAAGCGCTGGCAGCGCATCTCCATGTTGAGGGCGTCTGGGATCTCCTCCTTCACTCCCACAGAGGCGTCTGCGTTTTCCTGAGCCTCGTGGACCTCCTTGCCGCTCAGGCCTGGCAGGGACAGATTTGCACTCTCTTCTCTGGACCACTGCTTAGTGTCTGACGCCCCTTCGAAGGAGGCCTTCGTCCCTGCAGAACTCTCCTCCATCGGGGGCCGAGGCAATTGTGCATCTCCCCACCCGGGATACGAGGACGGTGCCGCCGTCTTCAGGAATTCCTGCTTCCTGGCTTCCCAGAACTCCTGCACCCGATCCTCTGGTTCTTGCTTAACCCGAGGCGGAATCGATTCCGCGCTCGTCCCAACTTGGACAATGCGAAGTTCTTTCCCTGGCATGCCCTCCGCCGACGTGAGTCCTGGCGAGGCCAACTCCTCCATTTTGACTCCTGGCACGCGGCACCTAGACAGGAAAGGAAATTCCATCAGTTTAAGTGGGAAAAAGGAAACCGGTGCAAGATTGGACCAAAGAAGTATCTCCTTGAACGCACCACACTCCTGTCGCTTCCCAATTTGAGGAATGTGGACACGCACTTAAGGCCGCATTGTGAAGACAAATTGACTTTCGGCAATTAATGTTATTTATCCGTTTGTATGCCAAAAAGGCTTTTTAAGTGGTTTGCAAATATGAAATCAAGTTATAAAATCCACACGTAGTTAAAATGAAGAAATAAAACAATTCCAAAGCAATTAAACCAGTTTTTTTTAAAAAAACAAAGCAATTGAATCTTCCAGGACAAAGTCCCTTCACTGAGTGCAAGAGGTCCCTGCCCCAAGGAGCTTACAATCTTAAACTCAACACAGGGAACAACAGAAAAAATAGGGAAAGAGTAAAAAGAGAAACAATGTGATTTCTGCTACATGCAGACCTCCGTACATGGCCCTCAAGTGTCTCCTAAGAAGGCCACATCTCTCACTTGTCCTGCTTCATGCCCTCTGGGCTGGAAAACATCCTTGAACTCTGATCAGCCTTGTTTATGGTCCAGCTCTCACTTCCATACATCACTACTGGGAAAACCATAGCTTTTACTATACGGACCTTTACTGGCAAGGTGATGTCTCCACTTTTTAAGATATTGTTTAGGTTTGTCCCTGCTTTTCTCCCAAGAAGCAGGCATCTCTAAATTTCGCGACTGCTGTCACCATCTGCAGTGATCATGGAGCCCAAGAAAGTAAAATCTCTCACTGCCTCCATTTCCCCCCCTTCTGGCATCTCAGCTTAGTGCTGTCAAAACACTGACCGGCAGCGCTTCTCCGGGCTTTCAGGCTGAACCTGTAGATACCGCTGGGGACTGAATCGAGGCCTTCTACATGCAAGGCAGGTGCACCAACCGCAGGTGCTGCTCATTCCTGGAAGGGCTTGTGTGTGCTTGGCTGTGATGCTGATGACAGATTCCTGGGATATGAGCCTGTCCTGGATCTGGGAGGGCGCGGGCACTTTGTGCCTTCACTCCGCGCCTGAACCGGGGGAACCTTCTGCATGCAAGGCAGCTGCTCCTGCCGCCGAGCTTGCAGCTCTTCTGCAGAAGGAGGCTGCTATTAGCATACACGTGTGTGTGTGTATTAGCCAACACGTTTCATCTTAGGTACTCCTGCCTGCCTGCGTCCACCTGGGAGACTGGGAAAACGCCCGCCACATCTCCGACTCTCCCGATTCCCACCTCCCACCCCTCTTCTCCCTCCCAGGAATCCTGACTCCTATTATTATTATTATTATTATTATTATTATTATTCACTCGCCTGTTGCTTCCACTGCCTTTGCAAACCGTCCACGTTTTCCGGGCTCCTGCCGTCCCCAGCAGAAGGCAATGATGGGAAGGGGGAGGGAGGAGGGCTGGCGGTGCAAAAGGGAAGCTTCCGACCAGGAAGGGGAGAAGGTGGGGCAGGAAAGTGACCTCACTGCTTTTCTATCTCTTTGCGCACTCTTTCCCTTCCCTTCCTCGCCATGTGGTTCTGGTTTCCCTCCTCTCTAGGCGCGCGAAGCTCGCTGCACTTAACCCCTTGAGGGAGAGAGAGAAAGAAAAGAAGAGAGAGAGAGAAGGGAAGTTCTCATATAACTGTCGCGTCCTAAGGGGTCCCGAGGGTCATCCAGTCCAACCCTTGCAATGCAAGGGATCTCAGCTACAGCAGCCATGACAGATGGCCCTTCAACAGCAGAGACACTGCGTGTTGTCTATGTGAAACCAGTGTCATTCTTAGGGGAATCTGTCTGCCTGTCTGGGGAGACAATGGGAATCCCTTGCAGACGACCGCAGTGCCTGGAGACGATGTTGCTTCGAGGTGTTGTGTGGGAAGTGGCTGGAAGAAGTGGGGTGGTGGACTAGGAGCCCGGTGGAGCAAGATGAAAATGCCTTGCTCAGCCCAACCTACATCGCAGGGTTGTTGTGAGATTGAAATGGAGGGCGGGGCAGATGGGGAGAGAACCATGATATCTGTGATATTTTAATGTATTTTTGGTTTTTATGGAAGCCGCCCAGAGTGGCTGGGGAAACCCAGCCAGATGAGCGGGGTACAAATAATAAATTATTATTATTATTATTATTATTATTATTATTATTATTATTATTATTATTTACCTGGATTCCTTTGGAGGAAATGCCGGCTGTAAATGCAACGGGAGTAATAGCAATAAACAGAAGAATAAATAATGTACAGGGCAACTCTTGTTCAGGGCTGCTCAGAGCTAAGTTCAGTGGGACGTACTCTCAAGTAAAGGTATACAGTGGTACCTCGGGTTACATACGCTTCAGGTTACAGACTCCGCTAACCCAGAAATAGTACCTCGGGTTAAGAACTTTGCTTCAGGATGAGAACAGAAATCGTGCAGCGGCGGCATGGTGGCAGCGGAAGGCCCCATTAGCTAAAGTGGTGCTTCAGGTTAAGAACAGTTTCAGGTTAAGAACGGACCTCCGGAACGAATTAAGTACTTACCCTGAGGTACCACTGTACAGGCAGCAGCTCCCTGCTATACCTAGAGAGGCTCAGAAGCAAAAAATCGAGGAGAGTTGGGTTCTGAAGGAGTGGTACCTCGGGTTACAGACGCTTCAGGTTACATACGACTCCACTAATCCAGAAATAGTACCACGGGTTAAGGACTTCGCTTCAGGATGAGAACAGAAATTGTGCTCCGGCGGCAGCAGGAGGCCCCATTAGCTAAAGTGGTGCTTCAGGTTAAGAACAGTTTCAGGTTAAGAAGGGACTTCCGGAACGAATTAAGTACTTAACCCGAGGTACCACTGTAAAGCAATTTTGCTTGACTGGCTGGCTCCTTATTGCGCTCCAGGATGGATAACTATTTCCAGCCTGAGGGCCACATTCCTTTATGGTCAGCTTTCCAAGGGCCACATGGCAGTAGTGACCAGTGGGTGGAGCAATGGATGCAATTTTTAGAAATTTCGAAGCCTGGCACTCAGTTAAGAATTCATTGAACAATTAACTTACAGTACAGTGGTTTACATGGCTAGTCAGAAGTTTATTGGTGTTTAATGGGGCTTACTCCGTTTGTGTGCCGCCGCCGCCGCCGCTGCCTCTGTTGCTGTTGCTGTAACCCACCTGAGACCAGTTAAAGTTCAATGCCCTAGGCCATCAGAGTATTTCAATGTCTCAGACCAAAGATAGGCAACCTGTGGCCCTCCAGATATTGCCTGCCCCTCAATGCCTCAACTCCCATCATCCATGCTGGTGGATGGGAGTCTAGGACTGTCTGGAGTTGCATTCAGGGAGTGGATCATACTCAAAGATACAGATTTGCTAGACCTAGAGGGTTTCGATAACCAGTTCTGCTGGCATGCATATTTAGCTTACAATAAGGTAAAGGCGCACAGGTTTTTTAAAAATCATATAATCAGGAGATCTCTTTATAAGATCTGGGAGAAATACAGATGTTGTTGGAACCTAAAGCCCTCTGGTGGACCTCTCTGATAGAAGTCACGGCTGTAAAAAGGAAAGATGCAAAAGGTGACTGGGCAACGTATAGAATGGTATTAGAAGAAAAAAACAATAAGCTAAATTTGAAGAAATTAGAGGGTATGTGACAGATTGGCTACAATGAGAGATTGAGTATCGACAAATGAAAGGATTCAAAAAAGAAACTTCAAGATTAGAAAAATGGAAAGTAGAGGCATGTAATAGTTATTTGTTTGGACTTATTCAGTCAGACATTGTTGCAGTCATGTCACAGGAAACAACGTGGAAGGTCAAGTCCACCACGATAAGGAACAGATGGAACCCCTATCTTCAATGGATAAAAACTACTGGAACAAATTACATTCGGTGGAAACTAAAGACACTATACCCATGGCTGAGGATAATTGTTTGAACCCTTCCAATGGATATTGGGGGGGGGGGAATTGTACGGAAAATTTAAGAATTGGAAGGAGGTAATATAATGTATGTAAAAATCCCAAACTCGAATAAAACTGTTCCAAAAGGGGGGGGGGGATAAAAATAGATGCTTTGTGATACATCCCTCTGCTCAACTGCTTCGTGAAGTTCAATAACAAAGGCACTTGTCTGCAATGCTATCTTCACAGCTTTTGATGTATTAACATCATCTTCTTGCCCCTGCAACAGTTCCAGCTTTTCCTCAAAGCACAATGATATAGCGGGTCTCTTCCGAAGCTCATCCTGTTTATCTAAGTCTTTTGTTTATCTTAGACTAAACTGCACTGGAAGAAACCCAACAGCATCCCAAGCTGAAGCTGAGATGGCAGGATATACTTTAGCTAGAGAACCTCCCGCAAAAGTCTCCAATAAAGGACTGGAGATTCTATCCACAAGCTCAGATAAAAGAAAATAAATACTTCTTCATGCAGGGCATAGTTAAATTGTGGAACTCACTCCTGCAGGAGGCAATGATAAACTTGGATGTCTTTAAAAGAGGACTGGGCAAATTAATGAAGAGTAAGGCTATCAATAAAAGGGACGGGGTGGCGCTGTGGGTTAAACCACAGAGCCTAGGACTTGCCAATCAGAAGGTCGGTGGTTCAAATCCCCGCAACAGGGTGAGCTCCCGTTGCTCGGTCCCTGCTCCTTCCAGCCTAGCAGTTCGAAAGCTCGTCAAAGTGCAAGTAGATAAATAGGTACCGCTCTGGCAGGAAGGTAAACGGTGTTTCCGTGCACTGCTCTAGTTCGCCAGAAGCAGCTTAGTCATGATGGCCACATGACCTGGAAGCTGTATGCCGGCTCCCTCGGCCAGCAATACGAGATGAGTGCCACAACCCCAGAGTTGGCCACGACTGGACCTAATGGGCAGGGGTCCCTTTACCTTCACCATTGTTGGAGGCAGGGATGCTTCTGAATCCTGTGGACCACGGGGGTGGGGGGCGAGAATACTCTTGTGCTTAGGTCTTGCTGGAGAGTTTTCCAGAGCCACCTGTTTGCCCATTGTGAGAAAAGGATGCTGGACTAGATGGGACATTGAACTGTTAACGGAGAAATCTGAGGGCTCCCTTGGACAAAAAACAAGGACACCAGCCAGGAATACCAGAGCAAAACAGCAGCCAGTAGGCTTGGTCTTTATTGAAGACTGTCGCCACAGGACTCCCACCTGCCACAAGGTGGAACAAGATGGAAGCCCCGAACAAAAGAGCACCCAAACTTTTATTAGCTGCTAATCCCCATGTTACATCCCCCACAAACTACATCACTCATACATCACAGTTACATCATGAAAGGGGAGGTCTGGTGGCAGTAATCTGAGCATCCTGGACCCTGCCCCATGGTTCTCCTTGCCCTCCACCAAACACCCATCAAGTGTAACAAAAGAGATACAGTCATACAGTAGCTTCAAGTTAAGTATTTTCGGGTTGCGCTCCGCGGAGATCCGGAAGTAACGGAGTGTGTTACTTCTGGGTTTCACCACTCACACATGCGTAGATGCTCAAAATGATGTCATGCACATGCACAGAAGTGGCGAAACGCTGCATGCGCAGACACGCAGTCACGTGTTACGTTTACTTCAGGATGCGAACGGGGCTCCAGAACGGATCCCGTTCGTATCCAGAGGTACCACTGTATTTACATTTCCCTGTTTCCCATCCAAGTTAATCACACCCTTTTGTCTTCATCTGGGTTTGTTATTTCTGAAATGGCTCAGAAATATACTCAGAGTCGAGAGTGGATTTCATGCTCTTTATTCAGCTCATAGTGGTGAGGAGGAATGGAGGTTCCCCCAGAATGTCTGCCTTATATACATTATTTACATAATGGGCAATGCGTGATTGGCTAATTTCCGGGATTCACCTGTAGGCTAATCAGGTTGCAGATTCACTTCCACCTGGAGCTGGATTGGGTGGCTCCTGCGGACCAATCAGACTGCTGCATTCTGGAGCCTATTGTTCTGGGACCAGTCAGGCTGCGGCATTTTGGATTCTATTCAACTTAGTACATAACAACCCATAATACACTTCCTAGGATTTGGGGCGTGGGGCGGGGAAGCTGTGACTGTGATGTGATACTGCTTTAAATGTACTGTGCAGATGGGGCCTAACCCAGCATTCGCAAGCTACGAACTTGGCTTTTGAATACCAAGACAAGCCCTTCTTAGAATTGTAGCTCTGGGAGAGGAATAGTGGCACCCTTAAAAAACAACAGTTCCCAGAATTCTTAGGGCTGCTTAAAGTGACACTGCTTTACAAGTGGTACCTCTAGTTGTGGACTCGATCCGTTCCCGGGTGCCATTTGCACCCTGAAAAGTCCTCAACTAGAGTGCTGCTTCTGCGCACGTGCGCGGCACAATAGAGCGCTTCTGCGCATGCATAAAGTGTGCAGATCGCTTCTGCGCATGCGTAAAGCGTGCAGATTCCTTCTGCGCTGCGCATGCAGCGAACCCAGTGCTGCGTTCATAACCTAAAAAGATGCAACGTGAAGCGGACGCAACACGAGGCATGACTGTATGGGTGTAGTGCATTTCCATCCAAGGCCCATCCTAGAGCTCACTCTATTCTCTCTCTAGACAAGTTCAGGGGAAAAGCGTAGGCCGGCAAAAGCCACATACAGAGGATGGGAGGCAAGGGGAGAGGTGTGGTCTGGGGAGACTGAATGGCGTGGACCAGACAGAGAGGATTGGAGGGCTACATTTGAGCCGTAATGTTCTCCCTCACTTATCTAGCTCAGTACTGTCTCCCACAAACTCTCTGGGGTTTCCAGGCATATTAGGAGAAATTTGCCCCCCCCCCTGCACTAGAGGGCTGAAATTCAAACTCGGTCCTCTTGCATCGAAACCAAATTGCTTCAGCTTTTGTGCAACGTTTGCCCATAACGGGAAGAGTTTTCTTGCCTGGCAGTGAGGTGCAGTCGTGTTGGCCTCCCTTTCTTCTCAGCACAGGGTTGCAGTGAGTCCTCTAATGCCTTAGTCCACAGTGCCATGTTCATTTGGGTGCAGTGCCCCCTCCAGGGTTGTCCTCTCCCTCCCCCCCTCCGTCCCATATTCTCCCCACCCTGTTTGCATGTTGACGAGAGTTCCCTGGGTAACAGGAAACCTTTCTCCTCCCATTCATTGTGTGGGGCAGGAAACCTTTGACAATGGAGTACAGAGACGGCAGGATGTCCCTCGTTCTTTAAGCAGGGCGGGGGTGGGGGTGACAGGGACAAATCCGTTGCACAGCCGTACAGCCCATCTGCAGATATGGGGGGCTCCGTGGGTGGGGGGCACCCAAGGGACACCTCTTGATCCGGTTCTGTCCAACAATCTTGGCTTCGCTTTTTGACACCCTTCCCCGGACGCCTGGGTTCTGCCTTCTGAACTCACTTCTGGACGGATAGGAAGGGAAGTTGCGGGTTGGGGGGGGGGTCCTGTAGGGTGGTCTTCAAACAGGATGGATCGCTTGCTGCTGCTGGCCTTGATTCCACTCGCTCGAGGTGAGTATTAAGTAAGCCAACCTGTGGCAGGTGGAAGGGGTTCAATCCTTCATCCTCGCTGGATTTCAGCCAGGGAAAGTTCCCAACTTCTCAGCCCATCTATGCAACTGTGCCTTTGCCAGCAATTTGATCTGACCACAGCAATGCTCAGTGCTTGTCTTGGTACAGAGAGTGATGCTATCAGCTGCTGAATTGCTCCAGATCCAGGTGCTGTGAGAGGCGCACAGCTGCAGAGAAGGGCTGAAACGTTGGCAACCGGAGGCACCATTTATCTATACATTCTTGTATGCAGTTGATGTGGCTCTTCGGGGCAGCGTGTGGCTTATTTGTGTACATGCAACTGTTTCCGTTTGCGTGTTTGTACATGTGGACACACTGCACACATATATGTGCAAAACCACACTTAGGTTTGCTCATTGGATGTTGTTGTTTAGTTGTTTAGTCGTGTCCGACTCTTTGTGACCCCCTGGACCAGAGCACGCCAGGCCCTCCTGTCTTCCACTGCCTCCCGCAGCTTGGTCAAACTCATGCTGGTAGCTTCAAGAACACTGTCCAACCATCTCATCCTCTGTCGTCCACTTCTCCTTGTGCCCTCCATCTTTCCCAACATCAGGGTCTTTTCCAGAGAGTCTTCTCTTCTCATGAGGTGGCCAAAGTATTGGGGCCTCAGCTTCAGGATCTGTCCTTCCAGTGAGCACTCAGGGCTGATTTCCTTCAGAATGGATAGGTTTGATCTTCTTGCAGTCCATGGGACTCTCAAGAGTCTTCTCCAGCACCAGAATTCAAAAGCATCAAGTCTTCGGCGATCAGTCTTCTTTATGGTCCAGCTCTCACTTCCATACATAACTACTGCTCATTGGATAGGTATATGTAAAGCAAACTGGGAGGGGGACCTGTAGCCCCTTGGATATTATGGACTACAATTCGCCATCATCTCTGACCACTGGCCATGCTGGCTGAAGCTGATGAGAGCTGGAGTCCAGCAACATGCTCTGGAATACAACAGGATCTTCCTCCCTGACGTAAAAAGCATGAATTGAAGAACTGGAATTGTGGCAAAGGAGGTGTGAATCAGGTTACTGTGTGTAACCAGTGACAGCTCCTGCTGTTTCATATCCTTTGAGCTACTAACAGCTGAACCCAGGGCCATCTACCCTCAAGCCATGTGCTCTATCCCACAGCCGTGCTCTCTCCCTTGGTGTGAGTTTTCACGCAAAGCAGCAAAAGAAGCGGTTAGCCCATGGGCAGGGCAAACTAAGGCCCAGGGGCCGGATCCGGCCCATTCGCCTTCTAAATCCAGCCCGTGGATGGTCCAGGAATCAGCATGTTTTTACATGAGTAGAATGTGTCCTTTTATTTAAAATGCATCTCTGGGTTATTTGTGGGGCCTGCCTGGTGTTTTTACATGAGTAGAATGTGTGCTTTTATTTAAAATGCATCTCTGGGTTATTTGTGGGGCATAGGAATTCGTTCATTATTATTATTTTTCAAAATATAGTCCGGCCCCCCACAAGGTCTGAGGGACAGTGGACCGGCCCACTGCTGAAAAAGTTTGCTGACCCCTGGGTTAGCCTGTTCCCAGGCTGCACTGATTTAAACTACAGGTAGAGGCAACTGATGTAACTCCATACCAACAAAACTAAATAAAACCCCCCAGATGTAGAAATCTAGCATCTCAGGGAGAGAGACAGTGCTTGAAACTGTCCCCCTGGCATGCTAGTTTTCTAAGTGCAGGAATATTTTTTAAAATCCTGGAAGAGTATTTGATCATGCTGAGCTTAAAATGGCACAGCCCAGAAACAGATTCACAACAACTCTGTTGTTTATATGAATTAATCCCATGGACTTGAACCATCTCGTTGTTCTGTTTTCTCTCCTGGCCAGGTCTGTCTTGCAACCAGGTTCCCTGCAAGAATGGAGGCATCTGTGTGACTCACACCAATGGGACTTTCTCCTGCCTGTAAGTTTTCAGGATTCACAATAAGGAAATAAATAATGTGACTGGGATAAAGGGGCAAGGAGTTGAAACTATCCCAAGAGAGAGAAAATTTTCCGGGATGATGTTCCCTTTCTTAGAATCGAACTATGCAGAGGATGACTCAGCCTTCGTTACTCTTTTATCCCCCTCCCACCTGCCCTTCCTCTAATTAGCCCAGAGTGATGTAACACAGCATTTCCTAAGCCACCTCCTTTTGCCATCACAACAGCCCTGCGATGTAGACTAGACTGAGAAGCAGCCAGCGGCGTTTTGCTAGGTACTCGAAAAGTCCGAGCCCAGGCTGGTAAAAAGAACACTGCCTAGAGTTTGCATAGGGCAGTTTATAGATACTGAATGCAAATTTAGGCTGGATTTTGGAGCGGGCAGGAAGGAGTAAATGAAATCTGGCTCTTACTGCCAAGCTGTGAGCTGTGCGGGTGCCAACGAGGTATTCTGGGCTCAGAAGCCTGGACTGTACCGCTGGCTTCGTTCGATTTCATTTGATGCCACTGCGACATCAGGTGATTAACAGGCAGGCGGCAGGGTGAGGCTGCACTGGTTTTTGGGCTTCCCCAGTGGTGGTGTTCCTGTCGGTTACCAGGAAGGAGAGGGGCAAGGCAGTACTGAGGTCAGCGCAGTATAAACCGGCGGAGCTAATGTGGCATTCTTGATAATGCATTTGCACCGCACCGACTTTTCCTTTACTCCCCTAATAATTTACAACAACTCCACTGCCAGGAGCTCAATTCCTGCCCTGCCCGGTCGACTGATTCTAGTGGGAGTCCCTACCAGTCTGTCAAACTTGCCCCATAGGGAGTGGGGGAGATATGCTGCCCAACAGACAGATCCAGTTCTCCAGCCCCCCCCCCCAACAGACAGATCCAGTTCTCCAGTCCCCCCACCACCAACACACATCTAGTGCAAACGACCCAGGGCTCAGCCCCCACCACAGAGGCCACCCTCTAACAATGCCCCCCACGCAGAGATAGTAATTGGATTCAGTGTCATCCAGTGAGCAGGTAATCTGCACAGGCTCAGAGTCACTCAAGGTTTCATGTTCCTTCCTGCCCCTCTGCCAGGGACTGAGCCCTGATATTGAAAGCAAGTCCTGAACCAACATTGAGCATATTATGACCTCCAAGGTCCCTTTTTTGAACACAGTGGTACCTCGGGTTACAGATGCTTCAGGTTAAAGACGCCGCTAACCCAGAAATAGTACCTCAGGTTAAGAACTTTGCTTCAGGATGAGAACAGAAATCGTGCGGTGGCGGTAGCGGGAGGCCCCATTAGCTAAAGTGGTACCTCAGGTTAAGAACAGTTTCAGGTTAGGAACGGACCTCCAGAACGAATTAAGTTCTTAACCTGAGGTACCACTGTATGTGGCTAAATCCACACCATACATTTAAAGCAGTTGTGGGTTCCCTCAAGGAATGCTGGGAACTGTAGTTTGTTAAATACGCCGAAACGTTGGGAAAATATATTCCTGCATCGCCGGGGCTTGGACTCGATGATCCTCGTGGTCCCTTCCAGCTCTACAGTTCTGTGATTTTTATCAAGAGGCCACCTTTCCTCCTAAGAGAATAATAGGAACACGGAATTGTCGAGCTTGCAGGGACCCTGAGAGTCATCTAGTTCAACTTCCTGCAACGCAGAAATCTCAACTGAAGCATCCATGACAGGTGGCCCCCAAACTCAGCTTTGAAACCTCCAGTGAAGCAGAGTCCAGCAATTCTCCACCAGTTTTTCCAGATGTTTAGACGGAATCTCCTTTCTTGGAGCTTGAATCCATTGGTTCAGCTCCTACCATCCTGAGCAGGAGAAATCAAGCTTCCTTGTCACAGGCCTTTAGATATTTAAAGATGGCTATCCTATTTCTTCTCAGGGCTCAGCTTTTGCTGTGCCTAGAAAACTCAGCTCCAAGCAGTTTTCCTTTTGCTTTCTCTTCCCAGAGCTACAGTTCCCAGAGTGGGTGGTTATTGATTGATTGATTGATTGATTGGTTTTCACATATTACATTACAAATGTACCAAAGCCAACACCATTTCCTCGCCATCCCCCCATACGTTTACATTTATATTTCCTCAATCCATCATATTATTCTTTTCTCTTTCCTCCCACTTCCCTCTGCCCCCACTCGATTTCCTCCACATTTACAATAATCTTTGCATTCTGCAGTCTTCTCAAATCATCTATATATTCTTATTATCTTCCCTTACTAATTTTTCTTCCATCCAGAGTGGTTTAACGGTCATCTCCTCTGGGAATTGAAGGGAATAGTCATCTCCTAACAACTCTCAGCACCCAAAACAAATGACTGGCAACTATATAGCTCGGACTCAGGCTGCATTAGAGCTTTTTGTGCTTTGGGGAAGTTTATCCTTTCTTTAACTTTTCTTCTTCTTCTTCTTGCCTTGTCAGGTGCCTCGCCGGCTACGTGGGAGAGACATGCCAATTTGTGGACCCCTGCACACCTGGGCGCTGCCAGAACAGGGGCACCTGCTCCCTCACGGCCCTTCTTCCCCCAAATGCCCCTGCCTACACGTGCCTGTGCCCTCCAGGTTTCACTGGGGAGGAATGCCAGGGAGTGGTTGGAGACCCCTGCTTCCCTTCCCCCTGCCAACATGGGGGCACGTGCCACTGGATCTCCGGGAAAGAGTATCGATGCCAGTGCTTGCCAGGGTGGACAGGTATGGCAAAGGAAGACACACACACACTTGTGGCTTCTGTTTGGGAAATCAACTCAGGGTAGGCCCACTGCAATCAACAGACGTGATTAGCTTAGGTCCATTAATTCCAATGCTCTTGAGTAGAATTTAACTTGGTGCAACTCACAGTCCAGGATGCGCTATGAGGGCGAACGTATCCATTTCGGTTTCTCTCATTTCATCATTTCTCCAGTCTTAAATTCAGCTACCCACAATTCCACATCAGCTTGCGATTCTTTCTTTCTTTTTAAGTTCCTCCTAAAAGTTCATTAGTATTTTAAGCGCTGATTTCTCTTAGCTTGTGCATTTTTGTACGCAATTTCCCCCCCAAATACCGTCAAACCTCTGCTCCCGAACACCGAAAACCCAGAAGTAACTGCTCCAGTTTTCAAATGATTTTCGGAAGCCAAACAGCTTCCAGGGAGTTTTTTTTCCTTTTTTCTCCATTGACTTTGCCGATCATCCTCTGATTCTCGGTTGTCAAACAGATTCGACAACCGAGGTTTGACTGTACGTAATTTTGCAAGGTGGTTCTGCCTTTTCGCAGGTTGTTTTCACTAATAGATGTTGAAGTACATGCATTCTTGTACTTTGACCCAACTGTATATGCATCCTTGTACACGCTACTACGATGGAGAATGGCATTGTAAAATGTAGGCAAGTGGGAATTTCAAAGGATGGCCATATCTCAGTGTTGGGAACGTATTGTCACAGTGTTTAAAGGGATTTTTCCCAGCCCTCCCTGGAGATTAAACCTGAGACAAAGCATTAAGCTGTGGCTCTTCTCCCAGAAGAAAAGCACAGTAGGAAGGACGGACATAATTATGTAGCATAGGACTATCATAATAACATGGTTAATGATAGCATGAAGAGAGACTCCATATTCAGAGTTAGTCTATCATGGAACGCCAGTTGCTGCATGGGCCAGGGAGGACTATTGCCCTGCTTCTGAGAGTTAGCAAAGTCACTTAAATAAGAGAGACGGAGTCCAGAGAGAAAAGAAATCATAAAAGAAACAGTGTATAATCTGAGGAGAAAGGAACCAAGAGGTTTTGTGATCTTTAATTCAGGCCTTGCACATCACAGGGAGACATTCAACCAAACATACAGAGGAAAACTCCTATAGAACTACACAGCCAATCAAAGCACACCTTACTTCAGGGAAGGTCATGCCACTTTGCCTGGCAGCTAAGCAGCACCTTCACCCTATGCCTACATGGGCACTGGCTGGGGGTGGGAGTGGGGCGTGCCAACCTTCTCCACTCAGCGCAGCAGCTTGGGGGTTGCCACTTCCTTCGCACCTTCCAATCTTAGCCTGTTGAATGTAACAAACGACAGAGTTAACCCTTTAGCTGCTCAAGGCATGATCTCTGCTGCGGCACTTCCGACGCCGTGCTTCCTTTGAAAGCCATCTGGGCGACTACTGTCGGAAACAGGATGCTGAATTGCATTGACCTTTAACCTTACATTCTTGTGAGAGCCAGAGGGGAGGAAAAAGCTGGGAAACAAGGTTGGCTTACGCGTTTGGCTTTGCTTCCAGGGAAGAACTGCCAGCTGATGGACTTCTGCCCGGCGAATCCCTGCGCCAACGGCGGGACTTGCGTCATCACCTACCCGGTCATCGTTTGCCAGTGCCGGCCAGGCTTCGAAGGGCACACCTGCCAGCACGATGTCAACGAGTGCTTCGGGGACCCTCACCCCTGCCTCAACGGAGGCAGCTGTATTAATAACATTGGCTCGTTCCGCTGCATTTGCCCACCCAGTTCTACGGGTCCGCTCTGCCAGTACCGTCTGGGACCCTGTTCCCCGGATATCTGCCTCCACGGTAGCACCTGTCACCCTGTTGATGAAAGATATCATGGCTGCCTTTGTCCCCCAGGTAAGAAACAGGCGAGGTTGATAAACCCAATCCGTGGATTCTGCCTGGATTTTGGGTGGAAGGATCTCTACATTTCAGTGCTCATGGTTTCTCATTTGTCCAAGCTTTGATTCAATTCTCCATGTTTTTGCAGCAATTTCGGAGGGTTTTTTTTTAATATAAGAAATGCACGTGGAAATTCATTATTGTGAATTGCACTCAACTCTGCAAGCGGTTTTACCCTAAAGTAATGTGTTTTGTGTGTGCTGTTTTCACCAATATGTTCATTTTTACTCACGCTCTCCCCTAATGTTGGGGGACAGAATGTGAAGTATGAAGCAGCAATAAGAATAATTTATTATTTGTACCCCGCCCATCTGACTGGGTTGCTCCAGCCACTCTGGGCAGCTACCAGCATACATACTATTGGCTTTAAAGTCTACCCAGGGGGGGAGGAAAAGGGGTGCAGTGGGTGCGGGACACCCCGGGTGTTGTTGTTGTTGTTGTTGTTAAATGGAAAACTCCCTAAGTATGGGCTTATTTTGCGTAATGGTTCGTGCGGCCCTGCAGGTAACCATGGTTACCATCTAAGATGGCCGCCAAGAGCAAATGGTGGCTGTAGGCCTTCTTCCACACAAGTACCTGAGGAGGGCCCTGTTGCATCAGAACCAAGGCCTGTCCACCTTCCCAACGAATCCTCCATGAATTTGTTTTCTCCCCCCCTCTAGGCTACACAGGT
The DNA here is from genome assembly GCF_964252035.2 of Podarcis erhardii. Classification (NCBI taxonomy): domain Eukaryota; kingdom Metazoa; phylum Chordata; class Lepidosauria; order Squamata; family Lacertidae; genus Podarcis; species Podarcis erhardii. Next base: position 115,676,297 of record NC_138498.1, on the reverse strand, counting down.
CAATACTGCGAGGTGAACCCAGACGACTGCATTGGGCATCAGTGCCGCAACGGGGGAACCTGCCAGGATGGGGTGGCATCATATACTTGCCACTGCCTGCCGGGTTGGACAGGTGAGGTACCAGCATGTTCCCACCACCATCTTTGGCAGCTTTTCAAGGTTTCAAGGCAGGGGACATTCCCAGCCCTCCCTGGAGATGTCGGGAATTGAGCCTGGGACTGTCTGCATGCAACACAGATGTTCTACCCAAGCTGTGGTCCTCCCCACATTAAAAACAAACCAACCATAGGTTGCCTTATACCAAGTCAGTCTTCCAGCCCCATACTGTCTACACTGACTGGCAGTAGCTCTCCAGGATTTCAGAAAAGGAACATTCCACCCCACCCCACCCCAAGATAATAACAATTGAACCTTTTGTGTTCAAAGATTGGCCCTTTCCCTCACCCTGAGGAAAAGTCACAGCGCTCAAACGGTTTTGTAAAATGCTTTGAGGGGTTTTCTTTCTTGCACTGTATCAGTTTTATGAAATAATTGTTTATGAAGTAAGGGGAGGGAGCAGTGGTATTGTGTGATGGGTTCTGAACTGACCAAGGATAGATCTCAGGGGAGCAGCTGAATGCTCAAGGGACACACCGTCTTGGTGAGTTGGCAGCGACAGCAAAGGGGGGTGGGAGCAAATGCAATGTTAGGAAAGGGATCAGAAATAAAACAGATAGCATCATAATCTCATTAAAGAGCTACCGATCCTGCCCCACCAGCCTCTTAACGGGTAAACAAGGAAACCAGGAAGCTCCCGGCTTCCTGAATGAGCTGTAAAAGGAGCTCTCTGGCTATCGTAAGAAAGCGACTTGCCTAATGGTCGCCTGAGAAGCAGAATCCGCAGAGACACCCTGTGATGGGTTGGCGAGAGCCTTCTGAGCTGAGAAACAGCAAGCACACGTGGTTTAGCATTAAGTAGGGATGTTTCCCAGCCACATTGACCTCTCACTTCCCTGACAGCGGTTGCACTGTTTGTCAACATCCTGTTGCTGACACGGTTGAGAATGTTGTTTGCAAATACTGCAGGACACTAGGGCAGCCCAGACATCCACAGAAGCAGCTGTGTGCTGACTGCATCAGACCACTGGTGTGTCTGTTATCTGACCAGGTGAAGCACCACAGGCTAGCAATGCAAGAACTGAGCCTGGGGTCTTGTACATTTGCTGCACCACTGAGCTATGAGCCCTACTGTAGGCGGTTGGAGAGAGGGGCTGCTCATAGGAAGGAAGGTGACAAACAGATGACCGACTCCTTATCTGATGGGTGGTATTCAGTTAAACTTTAATCAGAGTAAAGGGACCCCTGACCATTAGGTCCAGTCGTGGCCGACTCTGGGGTTGCGGCACTCATCTTGCTTTATTGGCCGAGGGAGCCGGCGTACAGCTTCCGGGTCATGTGGCCAGCATGACTAAGCCGATTCTGGCGAACCAGAGCAGCACACAGAAACGCCGTTTACCTTCCCGCCGGAGCGGTACCTATTTATCTACTTGCATTTTTGACGTGCTTTTGAACTGCTAGGTTGGCAGGAGCTGGGACCGAACAACGGGAGCTCACCCATCGTGGGGATTCGAACTGCTGAGCTTCTGATCGGCAAGTCCTAGGCTCTGTGGTTTAACCCACAGCGCCACCCATGTCCCTTTAATCGGAGTAGACCCCCTGAAATAAATGTGCACGGCAAAGTTAGTTCTGTTAAGTTCAGCGGGTCCACGATGAGTAAGACTTAATTGACTCTGACCTCTTGTATGCAATTTGAGCTCCCTCCACCCCTTTCAGAATCTGGACTGTTTATTAACATTCTGTGAAATCACCACAGTGCTGTCAACACCAACAGATGGGACCAATATGACCTGGAAACTAAGGCTTATGAGGAACAGTTGAGGGAATTGGATATGTTTAGCCAGGGAAAGAGGAGACTGAGAGGAAATATGATAGCAGTCTTCAAATATGTCACATCGAAGATGGAGCTGTTTTTTCCTGCTCCGAAGGGTAGGATAAAAACAAAGGCTTTGAGCTCCAAGAAAGGAGATTCTGACTAAACATCAGGAAGAACTTTCTGACACTAAGAGCTGTTCCACAATGGAACCATCTCCCTCAGAAGAGGGTGGACTCCCCTTTCTTGGAGGTTCTTAAGCAGAGGTTGGATGGCCATTTGTCATGAATGCTTTAGCTGACATTCCTGTATTGCAGGGGGTTGGACTAGAGGCAGTGAGAGATTTTACTTTCTTGGGCTCCATGATCACTGCAGATGGTGACAGCAGTCACGAAATTAAAGGACGCCTGCTCCTTGGGAGAAAAGCAATGACAAACCTAGACAGCATCTTAAAAAACAGAGACATCACCTTGCCAGGAAAGGTCCTTATAGTAAAAGCTATGATTTTCCCAGTAGTGATGTATGGAAGTGAGAGCTGGACCATAAAGAAGGCTGATCACCGAAGAATTGATGCTTTTGAATTATGGTGCTGGAGGAGACTCTTGAGAGTCCCATGGACTGCAAGAAGATCAAACGTATCCATTCTTAAGGAAATCAGCCCTGAGTGCTCACTGGAAGGACAGATCGTGAAGCTGAGGGCTCCAATACTTTGGCCACCTCATGAGAAGAGAAGACTCCCTGGAAAAGACCCTGATGTTGGGAAAGATGGAGGGCACAAGGAGAAGGGGACAGCAGAGGACGAGATGGTTGGACTGTGTTCTCGAAGCTACGAACATGTGTTTGACCAAACTGCGGGAGGCAGTGGAAGACAGGAGTGCCTGGCGTGCTCTGGTCCATGGGGTCACGAAGAGTCAGACACGACTAAACGACTAAACGACAACAACAGGACTAGAGGACCCTCGAGGTCCCTTCCAACACTTTGATTCTATGAAATGTTGTAGGCTGGGGTTACCATAGGGAGGCATGCAGGGCTGGTGTTAGTTTGAGGGCGTGCCAGCTTCCATCAAGGGCTGTTCTGATAACCGCCTATATCTCCTCCCACAGGGCTCCTTTGCCACCTGCATGATGCCTGTCTGAGCAACCCATGCCACCCCGATGCGTTCTGTGACACTGACCTCCGGACCGGCAATGCCGTCTGCACCTGCCAGCCAGGCTACGCTGGGCCCACGTGCTACGAAGACATCAACGAGTGCCTGATGGGTAAAGTGGGTGGCGTGGGTTGGGGTGGAGGGAAATATGCCTGCCATCATAAGTAGAACCTGATTGGGAACGAATGCTGAATAAGAGGACCGTCCGGAAGCACTCTGTGTGAGCAGATGGCCACGTCCCCTTCCCTGCGTCTGTATCGGGGTCGGAGTCAGGTGCAGGTAGGCAATGAAACAATAAATCACCCAAGGCCAGTGAAACAAAGGAAACAAACCGCAAGCTCTGGCCTGGTGATCTCAGCAACTATCCTGGAGGTCTTGCCTCAAGGAGACAGACAGTTGTGAGCACCTCCGTTCTCTAAGACTCCTTCCCTAGCAGCCTAAGGCAGAAGTTCTCAACTTGTGGGTCCCCAGATGTTGTTGGACTACAGCTCCCATCATCCCTGAGCTCTGGCCTTGCTAGCTAGGGGTGATGGGAGTTGTAGTTCAATAACATATGGGGACCCACAGGTTGAGAAAGGCTGGCCTAAGGTTTCTCCTTCTTGCCTCTTGTCGCTCTGCCCTCTTCATTTCTCTGCATGTTCTGGGAGACCAGGAAGAGGGGAGTTGGTTGCAGCAGGAGGGAGATTCCCCATCTTCTTCTACAACCGGTGTTGAGTTGGAATAAACGACAGACGAGTAGTGGTGTCATCTGGGAGGCATCCCCCGAGCACGTCTCGGGGAGTCTCTTTTATTGAATATTACAGCATTGCCACATATGTGCTTGTTGCTGATTGGTCAACACAAGTACAATGCAAAGGTTGCATATAGGCATTAATCATCAAAAGACCAAAGGCTGGGAAAGGGAACACAGAATTGGACAGGCGTGAAAACCTCCTTGTTAAACTATTACTAATGATTAATATGGCAAGACTTAAACAATTACTCGGTGATTAATATACAGCATTCATTTGTAAATGTGGTCAACCAAGCACTAAGAACAGGTCAGACTAAGAACAAGTCAGAATGCAATGTTTTCTGATGTGCAGAAACAAAACTTTCCTTCAAACCGGCCTTCACTCAGCCTCTTGACTCCACCCCCATCCCTTTCAGCCTTGGAGTCTGAACTGCTGTCTGCCACAGCCTCTTCCTGCTCACTAAACCCTGTTGCCCCTCCTGCTCCTGATACCTCCTCCTCCCAGTCTACTCCTTCTCCCTCTCACCACTCATCGTCATCCCACCATCAACTCCCTGGCTCTGAACCTTCTTCCCTGGGGGGTTGCCTCCCACCAGCGTCCTGTACATCCAGCCAGTCCATGACAGTCTGTTCCTCTCGGCCTGTCCAGGTGCAGAGCCCTGTGAACACGGAGGAAGCTGCCACAACACACCCGGATCTTTTACCTGCCGCTGCCCTGAGGGCTACACGGGCTCTCGCTGTGAAGCGAACCTCAACGAGTGCCTCAGCCAGCCCTGCCACAACGGAGCCTCTTGCCTGGATTTGCTGGGACGCTTCCAATGCCTCTGCCCCTCGGGTAAGGAGCAGGGCTGGGAAGAGAAAAGGTGGTATAGCAGTCGGGCTGTCGAGAGTCGAGTCAGGGAGTCCTGGGTTCAAATCCTGAAACTCAGCCCTCCAGTTTCTTTGGGTTTCCCCTTGGGCCAGTCACGTAAGAGCATAAGCAGAGCCTGTGGCCCTTCTAGCCAAGCATTCTGTTCCCACAGTGGCTAAGCCAGTGGGAAACCAGCAAGCAGGATTTGAGCACAGGAGTCCTCTCCCCTCTTGTGGTTTTGCCCATCCCTGCCTCCAGTGAGAGCAAGTTCCATACAGTGGTACCTCTGGATGCGAACAGGATCCGTTCCGGAGCCCCGTTCACATCCTGAAGCGAATGCAACCCGCGTCTGCGCATGCGTGGATTGCGATTCGCCGCTTCAGCGAATGCGCAAGACGCCATTTTGAACATCTGCGCATACGCGAGTGTTCCATTACTTCCGGGTTGCCACAGAGCGCAACCCAATAATGCTCAACCCGAAGCTACTTCAACCTGAGTATGACTGTAGTTTAATTAGGCACCTTCTTTTATCCATCGTCACCATCTCCTTCAGCCAAGTGTCCTTCAATATATTGCCCCCAGATGTTGCTGGACTACAACTCCCATCATCCTCAGCCAACATGGCCAACAGTCAAGGATAAAGGGAGTCGCTGACCAAAACAGTGTTCTTCATCCTTGGGTCCTCAGGTGTTGTTAGACTACAATATCCTTCATCCCCAGCCAATTTAGCTTTTGGGGCTCCACAGATCAGACTGTCCTGATCAGATCAGCCTCGCAGGCTAAGTTTGGCAGGTGGGTCATGCTGCCTACCTCTCAGTCACCTGATGTCACAGTGAGCTCAGGTGCAAGGTGCTTTGAAGTCCCATAGTCGGGACTTCAAAGCACCTTACAAGGCATTCCTTTTTTAAAAATAGGTTTGGTTCCCCATCCTGGTTTTAGCAGGGGTTTGTGTGGAATCCCCTACTAAAATGGAGTAAAAAAAAAACCAAAACACATTTGTTTTAGCATGCACACCCCTGCCTGATTCAGGATGTGGTTTGCATGAATTCCTGCTGAACTGGGCAGGATTTAACAGCCCCACCAGCCCCCACTCTTCAGTTAGCAAGTGCGGGAAGTGCCTTAAACCTTCCTGCTTTGACTTTCCCTACTGGGAAGAGGCATGTATAGCCAGTGGGTTTTTTAACTCCTTACTACTCCCTGTCAGCTGGTGTCACAGGGAAAACAGCCTCCTGGGCCAACTTGAACCCTTTTGATAAGCCAAGTCTGGATGGGGGCTGGAGATTGCCCACCCTTGCTCTGACCAGTGTACTACACTGCCTTCTTACCCCTAATAATATCTTTCTTCTGTTGATTCCTCTCCAATGTAGGCTTCAGTGGGCCATTGTGTGAAGTGGGACAATGCTCCCGAGATAGCTGCTTCAACGGAGGAACCTGCCTGCAACAGAGCCATGGAATTGCCTGCCAGTGTCCTCATGGTAAGTGAGGAACGCAAAAAGAGGAGTCAGAGATCTCAAGCCAGGAGGGGATTTCTGAAGTGGCTGGTTCTTCCTCCTTCCCATTCAACTGCTTGCTCCTAGTATAGTGGTACCTCGGGTTAAGTACTTAATTCGTTCCGGAGGTCCGTTCTTAACCTGAAACTGTTCTTAACCTGAAGCACCACTTTAGCTAATGGGGCCTCCTGCTGCCACTGTGCCGCCAGAGCACGATTTCTGTTCTCATCCTGAGGTAAAGTTCTTAACCCGAGATAATATTTCTGGGTTAGCGGACTCTGTAACCTGAAGCGTATGTAACCTGAAGCATATGTAACCTGAAGCGTATGTAACCCGAGGTACCACTGTAATGTATTCATCCCCATCTAGGGATGAGTCAATCTTTCTGTTTCTCTCCATTTCTTCTTTTTTCATTCTTCTCTTTCAGCCTCCACGTTTTTGCATTAGTTTGTGAATTTGTTTATTTTCTGCTTTACGTATTTCTGTGCTGCAGTGCCCCTAATATGACATATTTGGTTCAAAAATCTCTCACCTGCGCCTGAAAGGAGTTCCCACAATCGCTATGTGAAGTCGACATCAATTAAATTAAATTGTGGGTAAAGGTTTGAACAGCTTCCAGTTCACCTTCAAGATCATTCTCCTAAATGTGTGCACGTGTTTAAACTCTTTAGACTCTTTGGACCTTTAAGCTTAAATATTGTCATTGGTGGAGGGAATGTATTTTAAAAATGCACATTCCCACATGTATGTGTTTTGATGCTCTCTCGGCATTCTTAAATGTATTTTGTACATGGAACAGCATTTCCTAGTTATTGTTTTTCTGGTTGGTATGCACTGACCTTTGACCTTTTGCCCTGCTCTTATTAGGTTTTGAGGGACCCCGGTGTAAGATGGAGGTGGACAGCTGTGCCAGCTCCCCCTGCAAAAATGGGGGCCAGTGCCAGAACTCTGCAGGGATTTTCCATTGCTCCTGCCCTCAAGGTAACTGTCTGTGTGTGTGAGAGAGAGAGTGGGGGGCTCATCCACACTTGTTCTGTGCCTAAAAAGCACACGTGAGCATTTTTCTGCTTGCCCCATGATCTAGATAAGGGTCCAAGCGATTTTACCTCACCACTTTCCCCCAGAAAACCCACTCTTTAGCAATAGATCAGAGCAAACATTAATCTGTGGAAAATCTGACTGCTGTTTGCTCCAATCTAGGGGTAAACTGTGGGTTTTCCCAGGGGAATCTGGTGTAGCGTACGGAAGTGCAATGAGCCTGGATTGAGAGAGAACGGTGGTGTTTAACTGGTAGAATATGAAATCAGGAAGAATAAGTCCTTAAGATGGGGGGGGGTGTAGAATATTTAATAGGATCATAGAATCACAGAATCGTACAGTTGGAAGAGACTCTGAGGGCCATCTAGTCCAACCCTCTGCAATGCAGGAATTCGAAAAATTATTGTAAGCAAATCAAAACGTTAGCAGGATTAGCAGTTTAAAATAAACTGGGGGGGGGGGGATGGAAAAGAAATAATAAAGAACAATTAGAATATGCAGCAGCAAAGGAAAACTGAAATGAACCATGGAGTGGAGGGGGAGCAGTTGGTGTCTAATGGACAGTTTGTATTTTGATAAATAAAAAATGTGTGAATTTTGTAAAATTAGAAAATGATAAATCTTACTGAAAGAGAATAGAGAGAGAAAGAGAGTGAAGGGTGGTGGGGAGGAAACAAGACCACAAAGAAAGCACTTTATTCGAGGGGAAATCACGCCAAAATGGCCGCCGTTCTCTCACAATAAAAAAATGGGATGTCCCAGTTTGGTCAGGACACTTGCGGGGTATGCCAGTTGCCTACTGCAGCTCCAAGTGTTGGACCTGGTTTTTGTGTTGTCATTTTTTAATTGAGGTCTCAAGGCAGAAATTAGCACTGACTGCCGCTGAGACCGTTGGGGCCTGGCAGCTGACCCAATTTGCCCGACGATGAAGTCACATGACCTGTAGCAAGCACACTATAAGCTTCTGTTTGTTCGGGGGGGGGCCTTGTACCTCAAAGCCCTCTGACTTTCATGACATCACATGAGGGCAGAGTGGAATTGTGGGTAAGAGAGAGAGAACAGGAAACGTGTGGCTTGAGGCCAATGACGGTGTTGAGGCTCCCCCTTCTTGCAGGTTTCGAGGGACACCAGTGCGAGAGAGATGCAGACCTCTGCCGCGCTGCCCACTGCGGTCATGGAACCTGCTTGAACACACCGGGCTCCTTTACCTGCGTTTGCTCTTTGGGCTTCACGGGACCCCACTGCACAGAGCTCAGCGACCCCTGCCAGAACTGGCAGTGCCTCAATGGGGGCAGCTGCCAAGGGGCAGAATTTGGGTATGGACGGGGAAGCAGGGGGGAAGGGTGTATGTCAGCCATGATTCCCAGATGTTGTCTACGCTAACTCAGCACTGGTTTTAAGCCCTGTTCCTAAGGGTTTGTTTTGAAACAGGGCTACTCAGGAGAATGAATTTCGGATTTCTACACACATGCACGCACCCAAAAACATGCAAGCCTTCTCTCTTTTAGGGATCTTCTCTCTTAGATTTGAAATTGATTACACTTGAGATATGGGTCACTCAATGTCACGACTCTGTATTGCCCTATGGCATCCTTCCCTAACTTGGTGCCCTCCCAGTGTTTTGGACTGGAACTCTTTATTACCCCCAGGAGAGGATTTTGTCTTAGGAATAGAATTGACTGGACCAGAAAGTGCTTGGGATCTGGCCTAATCAATTTCAGTGCTCTATTAACCTGTCGTGGGCTAGGGTATCCTTCTCCCGACCTTCTCTCCCAGTTATTTCGGCCTGTGGTTCTCGTCCCATTCTCCAGCCAGCCTGGGCTGCGCTGTCTTGACCTGATGGGAACGGCACAAGCCAAAACCTCTGACAGGCACCAGATTAGGGAAGGCCAGACCAGGGGAAGCTCTCGTTTTCTTCTTCCTCCCGCCCCACCCATTTATTATTATCATTTATTAAATAAGTATCCCGCCCTTCATCTCAGGGCAGTTCTCAAGATAAATTTACAGTATAGAAAACACAAAGTACAGAATAAAAATAAGAACAAAAGCAAACCAATAACCCCCCTCCCACAACACATTTAAAAGATCTTAGAATGTCAATCACGGCCTGGTTGAAGAGGAATGTCTTCACCTGGCGCCTAAAGCAGTATAATGAAGACACCGGGAAAAGCTCCCTGGGGGGAGAGAGAGCATTCCATGAACATGGAGCCGCCACAGAAAAGGCCCTGTTCTCATGTTGCCGCCCTCCAGACCTCTCACGGAGGAGGCACACAACGAAGGGACTCTGAGGATGGTTGCAGGGTCCGAGTCGGTCTGTATGGAGAGAGGCAGTCCTTGAGGTATTGTGGTCCTGAGCCGTTTCAGTTCCCACTGCTCCTCCATGAGCACTAGCATTCCCAACCATTGCTATATTCTGCAAATTCTGATTGCAGAGATGAAGTTCAGTTGGAGTTCTTGTGCGACAAACCCATTACCTCACAAGCACCACTACTGGACTTTTTTGTGATAAGGAAAGTGATTATATTATTATTATTATTATTATTATTATTATTATTATTATTTACACCCCACCCTTCTGGCTGGGTTTCCCCAGCCACTCTGGGCGGCTTCCAACAAAATATTAAAAATATATTGAAATGTCAGTCATTAAAAGTTTCCCTAAACAGGGCTGCCTTCAGATGTCTTCTAAAAGTCAGATAGTTGTTTATTTCCTTCACATCTGAAGGGAGGGCGTTCCACAGGGCGGGCGCCACTACTGAGAAGGCCTTCTGCCTGGTTCCCTGTAACCTCACTTTTCGCAGTGAGGGAACCGCCAGAAGGCCCTCAGTGCTGGACCTCAGTGTCCAGGCTGAATGATGGGGGGGGGGGGAGATGCTCCTTCAGGTATACTGAGCCAAGGCCGTTTTGATGGGGAAGATGCAACCAGAAAGGTTGAAAAGGTTAACAGGGCATCTCTCCGTCTCCCTGCAGGCCACACTGTCTCTGCCTCCCAGGCTGGACAGGACGGGATTGTGGCATGGAGGTAGACGCCTGTGCTTCCAGCCCCTGCCACCAGGGGGCCACGTGCCTGAGTCGCCAAGGGGTCTTCAGCTGCATCTGCCCCAGCGGTTACGTAGGTAACACGTCCCTCAACCCTAAATCCCAGCCGGGATGATTACAGATGATTCCCCATAACCCTGGCCCATCCTCTCGCCTCGTCCCAGCCCTCCACGACTCCCGCCATCTCTCTGCTCCCTTCCCAACCCCTCCCAGGTTCGACGTGCGAAATAGATGTGGATGAATGCACCTCCAGCCCCTGCCTCAACTCTGGATCCTGCCTTAACAGCCCTGGGACTTTCCGCTGCCTTTGCCCTGAAGGTTACACAGGACTCAAGTGCCAGGAGACTTTGGACTTCTGCTCCCCCAGTGAGTATGTGGAGGTTCATCAGCAGTACAGTGGTACCTCGGGTTAAGAACTTCGTTCTGGAGGTCCGTTCTTAACCTGAAACTGTTCTTAACCTGAGGTACCACTTTAGCTAATGGGGCCTCCTGCTGCCGCCGCAAGATTTCTGTTCTCATCCTGAGGTAAAGTTCTTAACCCGAGGTACTAGTTCTGGGTTAGCGGAGTCTGTAACCTGAAGTGTCTGTAACCTGAAGCGTCTGAAACCACACCTGCAAATCGATAAAGCGAGACACACTGTCTGCACTACTCAGCTGATTGGCACTGATACTGAGTGCCTTTGAGGGTATCAGCTGGGGTCATAGTGATTTAGAGCTGGGCAGCCCCAGCCACCTGTCAAAGTGGCCTACAGCAGAAATCAGCAGAAATTGCTGCATCGCGTGGCCAGAGAAGTTGAAATTCATCAAAGCGCTTGGCAACAGTGCCTGCTATCAAGTGGAAAATCCATCTACTTTGTCCTCCCTCTCTATTTCTCTCCACCCATCGCAACAGATCCCTGCAGAAACGGAGGCCGGTGTGTAACAAAGGCGTCCGCCGCCTATTGCATCTGCCCCCCAGGCTGGGGGGGCTCGCAGTGCCAGCAGAGGGCAAGCCGGAATGGCAACAATTGTACTGATCAAGCTGGAGATCACGGTTGTCAGGTGAGCATCTGCCTCCTGGGTCTGAAGAACTCCCCAACAGGAGTGCTAGCAAAGGTCACTTCCAGACAACCTGCTTATTCTGCATCCATCCCAATCTGCTTCCACAAAATTTGCGGGGAGGCTCCGTGATGCCAGCTACTTCTTGAGTATTTGTTCTGATTTGTTTGTGGGGAGGTTAGACGAGCTTGCTTCCATCCAGTGTTTTCCCATCTTCTGCTGTGCATTTGCCCATCACTTCTGTTAAGAAGAAGAAAAGGAGTTTGGATTTGATATCCCGCTTTATCACTACCTGAAGGAGTCTCAAAGCGGCTAACAATCTCCTTTCCCTTCTTCCCCCACAACAAACACTCTGTGAGGTGAGTGGGGCTGAGAGACTTCAGAGAAGTGTGACTGGCCCAAGGTCACCCAGCAGCTGCATGTGGAGGAGCGGGGAAGCATACCCGGTTCCCCAGATTATGAGTCTACCGCTCTTAACCACTACACCACACTGGCTCTAAGGACATAAGACATTCCTGGCTGCTGGATCCGGCCAAATGCCCATCACAGTCTAGCCTCCTGTTCTCGCAGGAACTGTAGCTTGCAACTCTGTGAAGGGTAAACGACAGTTTCCAATGTTCTTTGGTTGGTGGGGATGGCGAAGTGCTTTCAAACTATGTCGTGTAAACAGCCGAAATTGATTTGGTACTCATGAAGGAAACCTGCTTCCCCAACCCAACACTGAAATCAGCCCGTTTGCAGTAAGTGATGGGAAGATGCGCTGGGAAATGCTGGATAACATTTGCTTGACATGACGCCGTCTAACTTTCCTTCAAACCAATCAGAATAAATGCTCCAAAACCAGCTGACATCGTCTAACTTCCCTGTGAAGTTTGTGTCAACAAATTGGGGTGAGCGCTCAATAAACAGTGGTGTGAAAATGGAGGTAGAAGAAGAGTTTGGATTTGATATCCTGCTTTATCACTACCCTAACGCAGGTGGCGCTGTGGGTTAAACCACAGAGACTTGGGCTTGCCGATCAGAAGGTCAGAGGTTCGAATCTCCGCGACGGGGTGAGCTCCCGTTGCTCGGTCCCTGCTCCTGCCAACCTAGCAGTTCGAAAGCACGTCAAAGTGCAAGTAGATAAATAGGTACCGCTCAGGCAGGAAGGTAAAACGGTGTTTCCGTGCGCTGCTCTGATTCGCCAGAAGCAGCTTAGTCATGATGGCCACGTGGCCTGGAAGCTGTACACCGGCTCCCTCGACCGATAAAGCGAGATGAGCACCTCAACCCCAGAGTCGGTCACGACTGGACCTAATGGTCAGGGGTCACTTTACCTTTACCTAAGGAGTCTCAAAGCGGCTAACATTCTCCTTTCCCTTCCTCCCCCACATAAAACACTCTGCGAGGTGAGTGGGGCTGAGAGACTTCAGAGAAGTGTGACTAGTCCAAGGTCACCCAGCAGCTGCATGTGGAGGAGCAGGGAAGCGAACCTGGTTCACCAGATTACGAGTCTACCGCTCTTAACCACTACACCACACTGGAGGGGAGGAAATGTTCTTTGCGACTTTTCCTGCTTCAAATATAGTTGTCATGAATTGCCTCGGGATCTTTCCAATTGCAGTGCCTACCGAAGAAGTGTCTGAACGGGGGAACCTGTACTAGGACACAAGATGGGTTCCGCTGCTTGTGCCCTCCGGGGACCAAAGGTAAGTGGAAGCAGAGTTTAACCTTGGGCAGAAAAAGTACACAAGACCAGTGGAAGCTGGTGCCCATTGGGACTTAGAGAATCATAGATCTGTAAAGTTGGACCCCAAAGGTCGTCTAGTCCAACTGCCTGCAATGCAGGAATCTTAGCTAAAGCACCCATGACAGGGCCATCCAGCCTCTGCTTAAAAGCCTCCAAGGAGAGCCCACCAACTCCCAAGGGAGAATGTCCCACTGTTGAACAACTCTTACTGCCAGAAAGCTCTTCCTAATGTCTAGTAAGAATCTCCTTTCTTGTAAGTTCAATCCATTGGTTCTGGTCTTCGCTTTCAGAGCAGGAGAAATCAAGCTTGCTCTATCTATTAACAACAACAACAACTTATTTATACCCTGCCCATCTGGCTGAGTTTCCCCAGCCACTCTGGGCAGCTTCATGTGACACCCCTTTAGGTTTTTCAAGGGTGCCTATCCTATCTCCTCTCCATCTCCTCTTTCGCAGGCTAAACATACCCATTTCCCTCAACCGTTCCTCATCAGGCTTGGTTTCCAGACTCTTGATCACCTTGGTTGCCCTCCTCTGCACACCTTCCAGCTTGACTGGATCCTTTTTCAATTGTGGCACACAGAGCTGGACACAGTATTTGTTGATATTTTCAGCCCCCTCTCATTGCGAGAATCTCCTGATCTGATGTTTTGAGAAAGGAGGGGGCAGAAACTGCTCTTCTGCTCTTCCACTCCTGACTGCCTGCCTGACTCTGTGTGTGGAGAGAGTCTTATCTACCGGATTTTTTGCTCTATAGGATGCACCCGACCATAGGACGCACCTTGTTTTAGAGGGGGAGAACAAGAAAAAAATTTATTCCCCTTCCATTTCTCCTCCCGCTTGGCTGAAGGGGCGCTGCGCAGCTCTCCCTCTCTGCTGAAGCCAGGAGAGTCTTGCTCTCCCAGCTTCAGCAAAAGGAACCCGAAGTCTCCGGAGCGTGGAGGGAGTGCTCCCTCTGCGCTTCGGAGGCTTCACTTTGCTATCGCTGAAGCCAAGGAGCCTGCATTCGCTCGATAGGACGCACACACATTTCCCCTTAATTTTTGGAGGGGGAAAAGTGCATCCTATAGAGCGAAAAATACAGTATGTAGTGACTAGATGGCTGAGTGGGAGATGTAACACTCATGCAAGCCAGTAGTTCGTTAGTTTGTAGTAGCTATTAGAAATAAAAGAAGTTATGCTTCACAGCTAGCTCTCATGTTATTTCTACTCTGCTGAGTCTGGTGCTCACAATGCACAGTTGTGAGTCCAGGGCACTGAGACCTGCTTTCCAGGATTGGAAGGTCTCTGAAAGTGCTCCAGTCGCCTAGCCCAGTCAGGGCAGAACCAGTTATTGAGCCCAGTCACTGACAGTACTGGGTGTACTGACAGTATCCCAGGTGTGCATATGGTGGGGTGGAACGCAGGGAGCCCAGCCAGTAGGTGGAGCCAGTGACAGACAGACAGAGCTACCTAATTTCTGTTCTGTCCTCACCCTCTCCTCTGCTGAGTCCTACAGGGACAACTTTGAGACCAAGCTGATATTCAGAACCACTCTCTAGAGCGGAAGTGAGGTAGGTGGGGCAGTGCCCCCACCTGCCCCAACAGAGCAGCCTCCACTGCCCATCGCAAGGAACCCATTAGATGCAGATATTACAGTGACTGACAAAACAGAAACCTTGCATTCTTAAAGGAAAACAGTGAGGCTTCCTCATTCATCAGTTGCTCTGATAAAAACTGGGGCTGTTTGCGTGGCGATTCCCGCCCCATCCCAAAGATGAAGTAAATAAAGACACCGGACACCAAATTTTAGGTTAATGGGCGAAAATGGCCACAAGTTTATTGATTACAGGTAAGAGCGGTATTGGCTTTAGGCATTGGCCCTACCAGACTATCCGGTCTAACCGGGAAGGGTTAATCACCAACCGGGGGAGCCCCCGAGATGCACATCCCTGGGCGCTCCCCAGGGGGTTACCGCTCAGGAGCGCGCTTTAGGCCCTAGCCTCCGTAGGTTTCGGACGAGGCGACGCCCCCCAGAGTCCTTTAACGAACTACCCTTCAAGCTTTGGGGGAGGTGATGGCGTTCCTCCCCCCCCAACCTCATTTCCATAACAATACCCCTGCCAATGCCTAACCGCCCAAACCAAGGAGTTGTGACGTTTTGCTACGAGGTAGGCGAAAAAACCAAGTGGCTTCCAATGCAGCCAATTTGCCAAATGGAAAAACTCCTACCAGGCCCCTTGCGGCGACCAGCCGAAGCCCATAGCAAAGTCCGAATGCAAACCTAGAGGGCGGGTGGGTGGGAAACCGCTGCTGCTGTGGGAACGAAAAGGGGCGAGCCAGGGCTGCCCCGACCTTAAGTGATCCCGGGAGGCCCGCCCCTAGCGGCAGCTGATTGGCTGTCGCTGTGGGCGGTGAATATTAATGGGCGTGAGCCCGCAACTCCACCCCCTCTTTAGGTCGGTAGTGGCTTTCCGATGAGCTCTGAGGAAAGGAGGCTCAGAGAGGCTTCGTTTTCTGAATCAGAGCAATGCTGGGTTGAGCCCTTGCAATGTCCGTGTGTTCAGTGCGTACAACCAGAATTTCTCCATCTCTGCTAAATCTGACAGGCTGTGGTTCTCAGAATTAAAGTGTTTGGCATCATGGCATCAGGCTGCTCCAATACTTATGTATGTATGTATGTATGTATTTATGCGGAAATCGATCTCTGGGCTTGATCGATGGAGCCGCGATCTCAGACAGCTTTACGATCCCAATCAGTCATTTGCAGCGTCCGGCACGCTTCCTTCTAGCTGCGCACCAAAGTCTGCTGTCTCTTTAGCCACGGCTTAGCAGTCAAGCTATCAAGATCGATTTCCTGACAGGTTATGGTCAGTGACATGGCTGCAAGCAGTGATGGACAAATGTTTGAATAAAAGCTGTAAATAGCCGAATCTGTCTGTGTATGCTTGCATGGAGCAAGGGAGAAAAAGACTGCTTTACACCGCTGTATGCTACTCTGCTAAGCCGTGGCCAAAGAGACAGCAGACTTACTTGCGCAGCGGAAGCGTGCCGGACGCTGCGAATGACTGATTGGGATCGTAAAGCTGTCTGAGTACACGGCTCAACGGTCAAGCTATCAAGATCGATTTCCTGACAGTATTTATGTATGTATGTATGTGCAATTGATAATAATAATAATAATAATAATAATAATAATAATAATAATAATAATTTTTATTATTTATACCCCACCCATCTGGCTGGGTTTCCCCAGTCACTCTGGGAGGCTTCCAACAAAATATTAAAATTTCAATAAAACATCAGACATTTAAAAATGTCCTAAAGTCTTCAGATGTATTCTAAGTCAGATAGTTGTTTATTTCCTTGACATCTAATGGGAGGGCGTTCCACAGGGCGGGCGCCACCACTGAGAAGGCCCTCTGCCTCGTTCCCTGTAAGCTCGCTTCTCGCAGTGAGGGAACTGGCAGAAGGCCCTCGGAGGAGGACCTCGGTGTCCGGGCTGCATTTATTTATTAAATTTATATACCACCCTTCATTCAAATATCAGAGGGCGGTTTCCATCTGCCGCCCTCCAACCTGAAATGCTGTCTTTTCTATCTCCCACAGGTCCCAAATGTGATTGGGACCCCTGTTCCTTTCCTGGCCCCCGTTGCTACCACGGGGGGACCTGCCAGGCTCAGGCCGAAGGATTTTCTTGCATCTGCCCAGCTGGGTACGTTGGCGAGAGGTGCCAGGGGGTAGTGGATGCCTGCTTCTCTCAGCCATGCCACCGGCCTGGTGCCCATCGCTGCCACTCCAATGAAGATGGCTTCCGATGTTTGTGCCTATCAGGATATACAGGTAAGTGTTTGCTGTTATGAACGCAGCTTAACCAGTTCATTTTTTCTTTAGTCTGTTTAATGTGTGTATGTGAGGAACTTTTTTAAACAATAATTTTTATTTGATTTTACAAGTGTAGTTATAACAGTACAAAATACATATCCATATTTAGAGATTTCTCCGAATCTCTAGAGTTCCCACCTTCCCATCCACGGATCCTGTTATAAATCTTTTCAACTGCATATTATTTCCTCATCCAAATTTTATGTCTCTCCATTTTGTCCATAATATTTTCTACATTACAAGTGTTATTGCAACCCTGCTATTGTTTTCATCTGCTTACAGAGGTATCTCAAGTAAATTATAAATGTTTCCCATTATTTATTGAAGTTTTGGTCTTCTTGGTTCCTGAGCTTTCTGGTCAGTTTTGCCATTTCGGCATAATCCAACAGCTTAGTTTGCCATTCCTCTCTGGTAGGGACTTTGTCTTCTTTCTATCTCTGGGCTAGTAACATCTGTGCGGCTGTCATTGCATACATGAAAAGTCTTTTCTGCTCTTTTGGGATCTCAGTACGTACAATTCCAAATAAAAAAAGCTTCTGGTTTTTTTAAATAAAAATTATTTTAACATTTTCCCCCCAATTCATTACATATCATTTCCCAGAATGCTTTTATTATCTTACACATCCCCCACATATGGTAAAATGTGCCTTCTTTTTCATTACATTTCCAACAGATATTTGCACTTGTCTTATACATTTTTGCTAACTTAAACTAAAGGTAAAGGTACTCCTAACCATTAGGTCCAGTCGCTGGCAACTCTGGGGTTGCGCGCTCATCTCTCTCTATAGGCCGAGGGAGCTGGCGTTTGTCCGCATACAGCTTCCGGGTCATGTGGCTAGCATGACTAAGCCGCTTCTGGCGAAACCAGAGCAGCACACAGAAACGCCGTTTACCTTCCTGCCAGAGCAGTACCTATTTATCTACTTGCACTTGACATGTTTCAAACTGCTATGTGCGCAGGAGCTGGGACCGAACAACGGGAGCTCACCCCCTCACAGGGATTCCTTCCTATCGGCAAGCCCTAGGCTCTGTGGTTTAGAACACAGCGCCACCCACATCCCTTTTGCTAACTTACAAGGAGTCAAATACCACTGGTACATCATTTCCATATAATTTTCTTTCAGCATACATGCTGAGAATTTCAAGTCAGTTTTCCATAACCTTTCCCAGCCTAAAAGTTGGATAAAGGTAAAGGTAAAGGGACCCCTGACCATTAGGTCCAGTCGCGGACAACTCTGGGGTTGTGGCATTCATCTCGCTTTATTGGCCAAGGAAGCCAGTGTACAGCTTCTGGGTCATGTGGCCAGCAGGACTAAGCTGCTTCTGGAGAACCAGAGCAGCACACGGAAACGTCATTTACCTTCCCGCCAGAGTGGTACCTATTTATCTACTTTCACTTTGACGTGCTTTCAAACTGCTAGGTTGGCAGGGACCGAGCAACGGGAGCTCACCCCGTCGCGGGGATTCAAACCACCGACCTTCTGATCGGCAAGCCCTAGGTTCTGTGGTTTAACCCACAGATATTATGCCCCAAATCCTTTGCCCAGTGTATCATTACAGATTTAACATACTCATCCTTTGTATATGAGGAATTTAACTACTCTAGCTTTACTGCTCCTCTTATGACTGCTCCTAGTGGTGCTGCAATGAAACTGCTAGCCCGTCCCAGAAGCTAAGCAGGGTCCAGTGTGGTTTCAAATCGGATGGGGGGGCCACATGTTGAGATTCCTGCTTTGGGGGGGGATTGGACTTGATGACCCTCGGAGTTGTGTGTCTAACTCTACAATCCAGTGAGTCTATGAAGCATCAACATGGCTAACAATAAATGACAAAATAAATTGCTGAACTATGGCAAAATTTACAGGAAGAATCAGAAACCAGGAAGAGGAGGTCTTTAATAAAGAATGGGGGAAGTTATAATTTGCTTGAAAAACTACTGTAAACAATTGCACACGTTGGTGGGATTGACAGAAAACTTGTAGTAAAAATTTGAACTATGGAATGATAAAGGATTTTCCCCTCCACCCCCGTCAACAGGTATTCTTTGTGAATCTTTGATTGATAGTTGTCAGTCAAATCCCTGCCTCAACGGGGGAAGCTGCAGCGTGGTGCCAGGTAACCCTCTTGAATTCACCTGCCACTGTCCACAGGTATGAATGGGGCTGAGGATTCGCAGCTAGTCTGTGGGGGGAGGAGGGTTGTTCAAATTCTAAAGTGGGTGTGCTCCATGTAGGGATGGAGGCAGGGATACAATTCTGTTTACGCCTATAAAGTGATCGTTAGTCAAAACTGCATACAAAATAATAATAATAATTAGGAAAAAATCAGGTCCAAATGCAGATGAATTTTCAGGAGAATTTTTTAAAAATGTGGAGAACTGGCTTTCAGATTTGGAAAAATGAGAATCTTGGAAAAGCAAAATGGACATATTTTTGACATCTCCAATACCAGGTCTTAAGCATGCACATAAATCTAACCTAAAAACAATTTCAAGTTATCGCAGCTGATAACTGTTGCTGGACCCTGCAGCCACAGCACCCTGCCTTATGGCCGATCAGGCAATTTGTTCAGTGCAAGAACACTTCCCAAAGAGGGCATGTTGTTGTTGTGTGACTGGCACCCATCATGTATGCCTAGTCTCCATTATGTCACTGCTATCAAAATGCAGGCTGCGTTCCTTCCCTACCCACTCTGTCAAAAAAAGAAAATGTAAAAAATCTAGATTTACCCCTTTCTGATGCCCATTGACCAGGGGACAGCATCCTTTTTCAGCTGTGGGTCCACTGTCTCTCAGACCATGTGGTGGGCTGGACTATTTTGGGGGGGGGGGGATGAACGAATTCCCATGCCCCACGAATAACCCAGAGATGCATTTTAAATAAACGGACACATTCTACTCATGTAAAAACACACTGATTCCCGAACCGTCCGCAGGCCAGATTGAGAAGGCAATTGGGTTTCTCCAGCCACCCTGGGCGGCTTCCAACAAAATATTAAAAATACATTGAAACATCAGTCATTAAAAACTTTCCTAAACAGGGTTGCCTTCAGATGTCTTCTAAAAGTCAGATAGTTGTTTATTTCCTTGACATCTGATGGGAGGGCGTTCCACAGGGCGGGTGCCACTACCGAAAGGCCCTCTGCTCTGAGAGGTGCCGGAACTGAGTTCCAGCTGAAAAAAAAAGCCTTGTAAGTGCTAATTAATTCTAAATGTGCCATCTTGTTTCCAGACAGAAATAAAAGTAGACTGTGGAAGTTTGTTGTTTTTTTTAAATGACCTTTACTCCCCCACTCATCACTACCTAGGGTTATGAAGGAACCACCTGTGAGCTGCGAGCCCCTCCTTGTGGATCGCTCCACTGCCACAACGGGGGAGTTTGCATCGCCCACCCGTCTGGACTCCGGTGCCTGTGTGTGGAAGGGTTCTCTGGACATGACTGCCACCTCCCCCCCTGCTCCTCGGGTTCCTGTCCCACCACCAAAGCCACCACGAGCTCCGAGTGCCGGCTGGTGGCAGGAGACCAGCGCTGTGACCAAGCCTGCAGCTCCCCCGAGACCAACTGGGATGGTGGCGACTGTTCCCTGGGCGTGCTTGATCCTTGGAGGTCCTGCCCAAAGCAGGAGATGTGCCAGGCGGCTTTCCGGGACGGGGATTGTGAGCGCCGCTGCCGTAGCGAGGACTGCCTGTATGACGGATTTGACTGTGCCCCGTGGAAGCCTTGCAAGTGGGTCATTGCCAGGGGGTGTGGCGAATGGGGGGGTCTGTGGGGTGGGGAGCGGGGTCTAGCATTGGCCGAGTAGGACAGAGGCGGCCAACCTCTTAGGGCCGATGGACTTGTTTGTAGGCTGGAGAAACTGCTGTGGGCACCAGTGGAGGCTGGCATCTTACTTACTAGTGGTTCCATGGGGTGGCAGTGGCTGGCGGGTTTGCCTTCCACCTGAGTCTCAGCAGAGATGAGGATGGGGGCAAATGACAGGAGCGAGCCAGCAGTAAATCACACTGTGCAAGTTGAAGTTAACTCTTTATTAGCAAAAATGGGATCTGCACAGGGGTGTCGGGCCTAATGAGCACAGCAACCCATCTTCAGCAGGTGTGAGCCAGTGTGGTGTAGTGGTTAAGAGCTGTAGTCTTGTAATCTGGGGAACCGGGTTCACTTCCCCGCTCCTCCACATGCAGCTGCTGGGTGACCTTGGGCTAGTCACACTTCTATGAAGTCTCTCAGCCCCACTCACCTCACAGAGTGTTTGTTGTGGGGGAGGAAGGGAAAGGAGAATGTTAGCCGCTTTGAGACTCCTTCGGGTAGTGATAAAGCAGGATATCAAATCCAAACTCCTCCTCCTAATCCTCCTTTTCTTCTTCTTCTTCTTCTTGACCCCATGAAGCGGTTGCTGAGACCGAAGGTCCCCCGCTCCCTCACCACAGCTGCCCTCCTCTCCAGGGTTTCCCCCAAGCAATCTGAGACTGTGCCTGCACAAAGCTAACGTCTCCTCTGCCCCTTTCATACCTCTCCGGGTTCTGCGGTTTCCAGCAACTTGGCTTTCAGAAGCATTGCTGCTTCTGTCAGTGGAAGGGAGAGCATCTCCAGCTAGTGCGGAAACCCTCGAGAGCCACTCCCTGTCAGTGTAGACAATACTGTGCTAGATGTAGCCATGGTTTGACTTGGTTTAAGGCAGCTTCCTGTGTCCCTGTGCACTTAGCATGTGGTGTGTGTGCCTCAAGGCACATATAGAAATGGATCTGAGGGTGGCAGAGTGCCAATTTATCTCTCCTGGCAAAACAGAGCCAGACACTTCCTTGCCTGTTCTTAAAAATCTAAGAAGGACCCGGCTGGACGAAACCAAAGGCCCATCTGGTCCAGCGTCCTGTTTATCACAGTGGCGACCCAGTGCCTCTTGGGAAGCCCACAAGCCGGACGTAGAGACAATATGGAGCTGGTTCCCCTGCCGTTTGTTTACAAAAGTGCCCTCCAAGATGCTTCCTTGCGAGCCAAAAACTGAAATAGACAAGTGTTCTTCTCTTGCTTGTCCTCAGCTGTTGATATTCAGAGGTAGACTTCCCTTGAAGCTGGGGGTTCTATTTTGAACGTTCATGAGGTTCTGTTTTTTTAAAAATTCCACAAATGGCTGCAAAATGTAGAAAAGTGAGGGACTGGCAGATCTTCCCATCCCTATCAAGTTTTAGTGGTATAGGTGAAAAAATGTTTTATGGACCCACTTTCCCCATGACATTCCTCACACGACAAACTTTTCTTCCTCAGCCCTTTCTATGAGCAATATTGTCGGGACCACTCCTCGGACGGGCACTGCGACAGAGGATGCAACGAGGCTTCATGTGGCTGGGATGGGGGAGATTGTCGGTCTCATCCTGGCCCACTCGGGAACTCCGCCTTGGGCCTGGCTGTCCTGCTTCCCCGCAAGGACCTTCCCCATTTCCTGTATTCTCTGGCGGTCACTGTGCGGACGGCGCTGCAAGTTCAGCAAGATTCCCGGGGCAGGGAGAGGATTTACCCCTACACGGGAAAGGAGCTGCTTGGAAGCAGGAGCAACTGGACGGAGGTTCGACCTGAGACTTTGGAGGAGACTGTTGGGTAAGAGAGAGCCTCCCTTTCTCTGTGTCTGCACCAATCATTCCACACCATGCCAGACCTCTTCTTCCTGATTTCTAATTACAGTGGTACCTCAGGTTACAGACGCTTCAGGTTACAGACTCCGCTAACCCAGAAATAGTACCTCGGGTTAAGAACAGTTTCAGGTTAAGGACAGACCTCCAGAACAAATTAAGTTCTTAACCCAAGGTACCACTGTGTTCCTGTAAGTTTTTGCCATCTCAGCATAGTTCATCAGTTTTGTCTGCCACTCTTCTTTGGTCAGAGTTGTACCATCTTTCCATTTCTGGGCTAACAGAATCTGCACAGCCGTGGTCGCGTACATAAATAGTTTCGGGATCTCTAGACCTATGATACCTAAAAGAAAAGCTTCTGGTTTCTTAGGGAAAGTTATTTTCAATATTTTTCTTCCAGTTCATTATCTATCATTTCCCCCGTCTTTCAAGGCACAGGTCTGTCCTTTAATGCTTTGTGTTTCTAAGCATGTCCCTCCCCCCCCCCCCGAGTGTTCCCTACAAAAGCCCACTCTTTGAAGCTGAATCGGAGCAATCGTCAACTAGAGTTTTCTATGGATGGACATTTGTTCTGATTCAGCTCTAAAGCACAGCTTTTTGTGGGGAAAACCCCAGAGCAAAAAAACAGGACGCTTGGACGCAGAGCTTTAAATCGCAGGCCGTGCCTGGAAAGAGCAGAGGAAAAGCAAGTGTGTACCACACAGAGTTGCAGTTTCGAGGTCCCTGGAGAGAAAGATTGCTCAACTATTTCGTATTTATTTTACTTTGCATTTATTTTTGGCTTTCTTGTCATTTGTTGCAGATTTACCATCTTCTTGGCCGTGGATGGGAACCAGTGCTCAGGGCAGTGCTTCACATCCCCCCAAAGTGTCCTGAATTTCTTGGCGGCCTTATCAGCCAAAGGAAGCCTTGAGTCCCTGGTGCCATACCCAGTGGTAGCTGCCTGGGTCGAGTCTGCGGGAAATGGTAGGTAGCAGACACGCTAGGCCCGAATTCCTGAGAGTTTCAAGCAGCAGTTCTCAACCTGTGGGTCCCCAGATGCTGTTGGACTACAACTCCCAACATCCCTGAGCTCTGGACTTGCTAGCTAGGGGTGATGGGAGTTGTAGTTCAACAACATCTGGGGACCCACAGGTTGAGAAAGGCTGGATGGGAAAAGAGAGCCCTCCTGTCTGGTTAGAACAGAGTGGAGTTTCACTTCATACTTTTCCTTCATAAATATGGGATACACGGTTTTCTTCCTGCTTGTTTTCATCCTCACACGAACCCTGTGACGTAGGCCAGGCTGAGGGACAATGCCTGACCCCAGGTCACCCATTGTGTTTCTCTTTTTATTTTTCTCTTTTTGTTTGCATCTCACCATGTTTGGTGCGCATATACCGTATTTTTCGCCCCATAGGGTGCACCGGCCCATAGGGTGCACCTAGTTTTTTGGGGGGGAAATAAAGAAAAAAAATTTTATTTCCCCCCCAGGCACGGGGCTGGGGCGGGGGAAGCCCGAGCTTCCCCTGATCCCAGCCCCCAGAATAGGCTGTTATCCACAAGCCTAGGGAGCCCGGCGGGAAGTCGCGCCGGTGTCCCAAGGGTTGCGCAGAGCTGCCCGAAGCCCAGGACGGGCTCTTCAGCGCGCCCCAGGCTTCGGGATGCAGGCAGCTCTGCGCAACCCTTGGGACACCGGCGCGAAGTTGCACCGGTCTCCCAAGGGTTGCGGGGAGCTTCCTAAAGCCTGGAGAGCGAGAGGGGTCAGTGCACACCGACCCCTCTCGCTTTCCGGGCTTCAGCGAAAGCCTGCATTCACCCCATAGGACGCACACACATTTTCCCTTCATTTTTGGAGGGGAAAAAGTGTGTCCTATAGGGCGAAAAATACGGTAGTTTTGTATTTTTGAATTTTCAATAAAGATGTTACCCAAAAGGTAAAAAAAGAAAAATAAAATAAAATTCTTCCTATTGATTAGAGTGTATGATACTGTTTTAAGTCTGTTATGTGGATGGGGCTTTACTCTTTTTTCGTTTTAAAGGCAAAGCAAGCTGGGAATCTGGAAATTATGGCATATCGGGGGGGAGGGAAGAGGCCCCCTTACCCCCTACAGCCCAAAGGATAGCCACAAAAATGCCACTTCTGTTTTGCAGAAAAAGTTAGTCAAGGGGGAGTTTGATTCAGAACGTGCTCCCAGTCCAGATTAGGGCCTTCACGCCATTTTTCTGCTGGAAACCCCACCTCTGGCCTGCTATTTCTCCCTCCCCCCCCCCCAATATTCAGGGCAAATACCAATGGATCGTTACCAGATAATTCTTGCCAAACCACAATTCCCGCAATTATTTAGAAGGAAGCCGTGCTTAGGAAACTGGTATGGAACTGATATAAATCGGTAGCGCAGATGGGATTTTGTGAGGGGGGGCTCCTGTTTCACATTCTCTCTCCTCCCCACCACCAGATCCGCAGGCCTCTGTTTCCCATTTCTCGGGGCCTCTCATATACGGCGTTGGTGCTGCCATTGTGGTCATAGCGCTGGCCGTCTTCCTCGGAGTCTGGAGGATCCGCCGGCCCCAGAGGCGCGAACACGGCTCCCTCTGGTTCCCCCCTGGGTTTGCTCCACACCAGGCCAAGAAGCGACGGTGCCGCCGGGACCCGGTGGGAGAGGACGCCATTGGGCTCAAGTGAGTATGAAAGGCGTGGCTGGCGGCAGCCTTGGCTTGGCACCAAACAAGGAGGATGGCTTGGGTACTCAGTCCACTTACAGTGGTACCTCAGGTTAAGAATTCGTTCCAGAGGTCCGTTCTTAACCTGAAACTGTTCTTAACCTGAGACACCACTTTAGCTAATGGGGCCTCCTGCTGCTGCCGCACTGCCGCTGCGCGATTTCTGTTCTCATCCTGAAGCAAAGTTCTTAACCCAAGGTACTATTTCTGGGTTAGTGGAGTCTGTAACTCGAAGTGTCTGTAACCTGAAGTGTCTGTAACCCGAGATACCACTGTATTTGCTTCAGTGGCGGCTGGTTGGCATTGGGCGGAAAGCAGGGAGGCTGAGAGGTGGTTGAGCCAAAGGCAAAGACAGACAGAGCATCCTGATTTGCTTAAGGGCCAATTATATTTGCTCAAGGGGCAATTAGACAACGCTGCAACAAGCCATTTCCCCCCCACACACACACCTCATTTTCCAGTGCATTATCCTTTTTGGGCAGAGGCAGATTTAGGAAGCACAACTGCTTCTGTCACACTGGGCGCAGAGTCTCGAGGCACCATAACCATGATGTAGAATGAAAGGTGAGAGGCTGTGGGGAGGCCACTGCTGATATTTGAGACCCCCAAAGTCTGCCAATGTTTGGGGGAAAGAGGGCTTGTTGCATAAGACCTCTCAATCAACTCTCATTACGCTGCCTGAATTTGCCAGTATGTGACACTGAATGCTGCCTGCAAAATAGTGTTACACGTCCGCATGCCCCCCGATGTGTGAGCGGCGCACTATTCCAGGGGTTCCAAGCGCTTACCCAGGGTATATGTTTCCTTTTGGAAAATGAGACACAGCAGAGACTGTGATGTCTTTATGATACATGGTTTGCTTCCAGAGACAGTCAAACGTTTTGGCTCCTGAACACCGCAAACCCAGAAGTGAGTGTTCCAATTTGTGAACATTTTTTGGAACCCAAACATCCTCCATGGCCTCCTGCAGCCAATCAGAAGCTGTGCCTTGGTTTCCGAACGTTTTGGAAGTCGAACAGACTTCCGGAACGGATTCCGTTCAACATCCGAGGTACTATTGTATATTAAACCTGAGCTTGCGATGGAGGGGTTCAGTGCATTGACATCCCAAAAGGGTACTGCTCCTCCGCAGCTGTGGAGTCAAACAAAAATCAAATATTGTTCTCAAACATTCTCTAACTCTCCAATCTGCTGCTATACCTCTAGGTCACATCACTGCTCTCCAATTCTTTTTTGCCTTTTTTCTCCTTCTCCCTATCTGTGAGTTGAGGGAGGGCATTTGCCGTCTCTCACAGACCCCTTTCCTTTGTTCTCTTTATACCTCACCAGGGAGCTAGACAGGCTATTCCAAAAATTAGAAGCCTTCATTTGATTTTAGCACTTGCTGGATCCAGGGATTAACGCCGCAATCTCATAACAACAGCAGCAGCAGCCTGGGATCTCTCCTTATTCCTATTCATTTCTTTCCCCCTCTCCCCACAATCCAGGCCAATGAAGCCGAGTGCTGAATTTGTAGATGACCCCGACATGTGCTCCAGCCCCCACTTTGATGGACCACTGAACTATGCAGATATGGAGGTATTTGGTCCGGATGAGGAGGCAGTGCTGCTGCTAGGATTTGGATGGCAGAGTGTATGTCTAGAGCCCTACAGCCCTACAGGCAAGGCCAGGGCCAGGGCCATCATAACAACTTTTAAAAATAAATCAATATATCACAGAGAACCAGTGTGGTGTAGTGGTTAAGAGCGGTAGTCTCATAATCTGGGGAACCGGGTTCGCTTCCCCGCTCCTCCACATGCAGCTGCTGGGTGACCTTGGGCCAGTCACACTTCTCTGAAGTCTCTCAGCCTCACTCACCTCACAGAGTGTTTGTTGGGGGGGAGGAAGGGAAAAGGAGATTGTTAGCCGCTTTGAGACTCCTGAGGGTAGTGATAAAGCGGGATATCAAATCCAAACTCTTCTTCTTCTTCAAGTGTGGCACCATAGTTGGGCCATAGAGAAAGTGGTGGGGACGAATATGTCCCCTTTTACTTTATTTCCCCCCACGAAGGAACAGAGAAGGGTCACATTTGTTCCCATCACAGTGCCAGGTAATCAGGGAGAATGGGTGGCAGGCAGGGTGCAGAGGGTGGCAGAGGGGAGACGCCCGCAGTCGCAGCAGTGCCCATGTTGTTGGTTGCGTTCCACTAGCAGGGACAGAGCAAACTTTTTATAGCCTCTTTGATACAGGGTGATGCAGATGCCGTCTCAATCCCAGACCGAGGCCAGTCTAGGCCAAAGAAGCAGGTGCA
This sequence comes from Podarcis erhardii, assembly GCF_964252035.2. Taxonomy (NCBI): domain Eukaryota; kingdom Metazoa; phylum Chordata; class Lepidosauria; order Squamata; family Lacertidae; genus Podarcis; species Podarcis erhardii. Next base: position 115,648,845 of record NC_138498.1, on the reverse strand, counting down.
GTTCAGCACGCCGACCTCAAGCCAGGAGAAGGACCCCAAGCCGAAGGCCATCAAGACTCAAAAGCCAGGTAAAGAGGGAAGCAGGCCATCAAGGGAAGCCGTCAACAACAAGCCCCTGGACTGGATGTAATAAGGAAAGATCCTGCCCACAGGGCTGGTCTGAACCAGGGGGGGAGGGCAAGATAAATATAATATTATATCATAATGAATTATATAATAATAATACTAGGAGAGATTGCTTTGCAAACACGTGTATATTTGCCAAAATTGCACACATAAATGTGTATGAAGGGAGAAATTTGCACTAAAAGGCTGGCAAATTTTCATGAGGCGGCTTTTCTTCTTTTAAAAAATTGACTTAATAGAAATATTGTTTAATGGAAAATGGAGAAGACATGGACTGAATGTCTTAAATAATTTCTTTTTTAAATGTAACAGGCGGCAGATGGAAAACCAGAAGCCTTCTTAATTTTTCTCTAATGCTTGTTTTCCTTTTTTCGTTCTTTTCTCTCTCTTTCCTTTCTTCTTTTTGTTTCGTTATCTTATTGAGATTTTAAAAAAATAGAAATCTCACCAATAAACCCAAAAATAGATAAATAATAACGCTGACAAACTGATGAGGAAATCTGGGGAACGGAACTCAAGATTGGGAAAATGAGAGGCAGAGGGAAACCGAAATGGATGTCCGTCCCTAGTTACAAGTCTGACCTTCATGAAATGCCCTTTTTTATCCCTCCAGTTTGTGGCCTGACCCCCATGATGCCCTTGGCCCATTCTCCTGGATTGGATCTAGAGGGATCCTGGGCAGAGGGGCAGAAGGGAAGCCCTGGAGAGACGCCCCTTCACTTGGCAGCTCGATTCTCCCGTGCTGATGCCGCCCGCAGGCTCCTGGCCTCCGGCGCCGACGTCAACGCCCGCGACCAGTGGGGACGGAGCCCCTTGCACAGCGCCATTGCTGCCGATGCGCTGGGTGTATTCCAGGTGACTAAAATAAAACGGAGGTGCAAGGGTGAAATGACATCACACTCCCAGAAGGCCTTCTCCATACAAAAGAAGGCCTTCTCCATACAAACAAGACTCTTTGAACACAGAGGACAAGGCTATCATACTGGTCACAATGACCATGTTCTCTCCCAGTGTGGTGCTTTGGTTAAGAGCAGTAGACTCGTAATCTGGTGAACCGGGTTCGATTCCCTGCTCCTCCACATGCAGCTGCTGGGTGACCTTGGGCTAGTCACACTTCTTTGAAGTATCTCAGCCCCACTTACCTCACAGAGTGTTTCTTGTCAGGGAGGAAGGGAAAGGAGATTGTTAGCCGCTTTGAGACTCCTTCAGGTAGTGATAAAGCGGGATATCAAATCCAAATCCAAACTCTTCTTCTCTCTCCACTGTCAGAGGCAATATATGCCTCTGAAGAGCACTCGCTGGGAATCACAATTGGGGAGGTGGGTGCACTTGGGTCCTTCTCTCGGGCTTCTTGGGGGCGTATATGGTTGGCCATTGGGAGAACAGAATGCGAGACTAGGTGGGTGTCTTTGGACGCAGAGGAACGGTGGGGGAAACCAGCTGGGGAACCCTCAAAGGAAGAGGGCTGAGAGCCCTGGGAGTGGTGGTGGGACAACAACGAGTGGTCAGAGGGAGAAGACTGGAAGGAGGAGGTGTGGGAAGCTGAGGAGGTAACAGGGCTTGGTGAGCAGGGAGACTGTAGCAGAGAGAAGTCCAGAATCGGAAGCAGGAGAGGAGGGAGGTCAAGAGGCACAGAGGAGTCAGGCTGGTGAAGTGTCATAGGTTGTCTCCTCCATCCTGTTGCGACAAGCTCCCCTTCCCTCTGGTCTCCCAGGACCAAGAGAGGCATGAAAAGAGCAGAGGAGAGGTTGGCTGCATGCAGGAGCAGTCTCTGATTGCTTGGGGGAAACCCTGGAGAGGAGAGACTGTGGCAAGAGCATAAGGAGAGCTCTGCTGGATGAGGCCAGCGGCCCACTGGCAGGAGTGAGCCAGCAGCAATTTTTTAAAAAAGGGAACATTTTCTCCACAGATCCTTTTGCGGCACCGGCATACAGACTTGGACGCATCAGCGCACGATGGCACCACCCCTCTCATGCTTGCCACACGGCTTGGGGTTGAAAACATGGTGGAGGAGCTGGTCGCCAATCACGCCGACATCAGGGCTGTGGATAAGAGAGGTGAGGGCATTGCTTGTCCGTGTGCTGAACCCAAAGTGGCATGTCCCAGAAGGCCTGCAAATGCCATCTTGGTAGCCAAGATAACACCAAAACTAATAGTTGTTGTAGGACTGAGCTTATATATGTCTGTGCATTCACTCACTTTGATGTATGCTAATTGGGTTGCATTGATGCTGTGCTTATCTGTGGAGAGACTTTGGGCAGTTGCCACCTATGGCCTCACCAGCCGGGTGCAATGGGAAGTTCTAGGTAAACAGATATACACTTTTGTTGTTGTTGTTTAGTCGTTTAGTCGTGTCTGCCTCTTCGTGACCCCATGGACCAGAGCACGCCAGGCACTCCTGTCTTCCACTGCCTCCCGCAGTTTGGTCAAACTCATGCTGGTAGCTTCGAGAACACTGCCCACCCATCTCGTCCTCTGCCGTCCCCTTCTCCTTGTGCCCTCCATCTTTCCCAACATCAGCGTCTTTTCCAGGGAGTCTTCTCTTCTCATGAGGTGGCCAAAGTATTGGAGCCTCAGCTTCAGGATCTGTCCCTCCAGTGAGCACTCGGGGCTGATTTCCTTAAGAATGGATAGGTTTGATCTTCTTGCAGTCCATGGGACTCTCAAGAGTCTCCTCCAGCACCATAATTCAAAAGCATCAATTCTTTGGCGATCAGCCTTCTGTATGGTCCAGCTCTCACTTCCATACATCACTACTGGGAAAACCATAGCTTTATGGATTTTGCTTTGTGCATAAAGGATGCAGAACTGTTTGCTTGGGTGCAGACAAGCCATCTCCTTGCTGCTGCGTCCGTCCCACATCTGGGGTCCTGGCAGGCTGATTTGCTGTAAGTTAGGGTTGCCATATTTCAAAAAGTGAAAATTAGGACACAAAAGTTTTTAGTTTTGCCCAGACTTGTTGAGCTTTTTCTTGCTAAATCTCAAAATATTATTTTTTTTGAGTTTTTGAGTTTTAGGTTTCTGAGCTATGTTTAAGGAAATACACTTCCGAAATGGGTTGTCATACGACTGAATTTTCCCGCACATTTCAGTAGTTTCCGTCTGGGCACTGTTCTGGCTATGCCCAGGAAATTCTGGACATATGGCAACCCTACGTAAGTCTACACCAGGGAGCTCCTCCAAGGAGGTTTGGTTTGGCTGATTGATGGTGACTTGGCCAAGCTCACTCAGAGAGCCTCATGGATTTCGATTCATTAAATCCCTGTATTCTCTGTCCCACAGGAAAAACGGCCCTCCACTGGGCTGCGGCGGTCAATAACGTCCGTGCCACCCTTGTCCTGCTCAGAAATGGAGCTGATAAGGACAGCCAGGATAATCGGGTAGGTAATGTATTTCTGCTCACGCCATCTGAAAACAGACACGTCAGAGGTGGAGGGGAAACTGTAGGGGTCTGCGTGGGGTCTGCTAACAAGCCGCAGCACCTTTAACAAACTGCATTTCCCAGCATTCCTTGAGGGAAGCCATGACTGTTTTATAAGAGTGCTTTAAAGAGATTTGTGCAGAAGCAGCTCTTAACTTTTATCTATTTTGCGCCCTCCCATCAGGCACAGACCCCGTTGTTTGTGGCTGCCCAAGAGGGGAGCTACAAAGTGGCCTGCCTTCTTCTCCAAAACGGAGCCAAGCAGAGCATCCGGGACCACATGGGCCGCCTCCCGAAGGACGTGGCCCTCGAGCGCCTCCACCACGACATCCTGGCCCTCTTGGACTGCCCCCGCCCCTCCCAGCAGCTCTCGCCACACAGGCCACGCCCCCAGCCCCAACGGTCTGCCGGCAGCCCACGCAGGTTAAAGTGGCAACCTGGCAACCAGCGGCTAACTCCGGTCCCAGAGACCAAGGGCCCTTTTAAGGACCTCCCCGCTCCTACGCTGCCGATTGGCCAATCAGAAAACGCTGTGGGGCCACCCGACGAGTGACTCTGCACCCTCTGGGTCTGGGTTGGCCAGAGGCTACAGCTGCGCGTCAGTGACAGCGGACTGGGCCATGGTGTGGCGCTTCCTGATGAGGTCATGCAGGGCTGGGATGATGTCACAGGACGGCACCACGAAGGGAGGCAATTCAGAGCCGAGCGGTGCCCGAGGGCAGATTTAGATGTCCTGCATGGAGGAACGAGGAGGATCTTGTGTAAAACCGGAGAACTCTCTGAGGACACATCTGACGTCATGCAAGGTGTTGTTGCACAGGTCCGTGGCAATGATATGTCACACAGCTTGGAGAGTACGGAAAAACCCTTGATCATAACTTGCTGTTGGACAAGGGTGGACGATCTCAGGCTACTGGGGTCAGAGTGGTCTTTCGCCCCGCTTCCCCAAGCTGCAATTCCCCAATATACGCGCTGTCATAGTTGGCTTTGCTTTTCCACTGGTGCAGAATCAGATAGACGGGAGTTTATGAAGACCAGGCCTTGCAATGATTACACACCATCCCTGCCACGTAGCATAGCTCAGCTCTGCCTGCTTAGAACCTCGAGGGCTCCTTAGAAATCAGAACCAGGGATCTGTTCTCTTGTGGCTAATCTTCCCTGCTCTTCCTTCCAGCACCTAAAGAAAATTATCAGGGAGAAGGGAGGAGCTCTGTCCCCCAACCCTTAGAAAAATTGGGAGGGGGGCATAAGAAGAGCCTGCTGGATCAGTCCAAATGCCCGTCTAGTCCAGTGTCCTGCTTTCACAAAGACCAACCAAATGCCTGTAGGAACACTGAGCGCAAGAGAACTCTCTCCACCTGCATTTCCCAATAACTGATATTCGGAGGTGTGCTGCCTGTGACAGTGGAGACTGAGCATAGACACTGTGGCTAACAACCCAAAAACAATTGAAGCAAGTGAAAAATCTCCTGGCAGTGTCCTGGGGAAAGGATTGGCTGCCATGCTTGAAAAGTTCATTTTAAAAAAGAGCTAGTTCAGGGTGTCCAAAAAAGGAAAACTACTTCTAGTACCTGTGCGATATAAACTAGTTTGGTTCACGCTTGGTTTAGATTTATCCAAATTATCCTTAGCAAATACACACACACACATTCAGCATTCAGAATGTTGCAAGCAGCTGTGCTGAAGTATAAAATATACCGTATTTTTTGCTCTATAAGACTCACTTTTTCCCTCCTAAAAAGTAAGGGGAAATGTGTGTGCATCTTATGGAGCGAATGCAGGCTGCTTTCACTGCGCAGCGATCCCTCTTGCTGTTCTGGCTTCTGAGATTCAGAATATTTTTTTTCTTGTTTTCCTCCTCCAAAAACTAGGTGTGTCTTGTGGTCTGGTGCATCTTATAGAGCGAAAAGAGGAAGGCTAAGCAAATATCAAAATCCACACACAAAGCAGTTTTTAAGATATATTTTCCCCAGCCATTATGATCTTTAAGCTTAAAAGCCCAAAGAGTCTAAAGAGTAAAAACAAAACAAAACAAGTAAGCCAATGAACCTGAAAATGAGCTAGAAACCGTTGAAAGTTCTACAAACACACCCCACACACAATAAAACCCAAACTTATTTTGCATTCAGTTCACCCAGAAATCATTATAATGACTTTTGGGCGTTGTTCAGAGATTTTTGAACGAATTCAGTCCGCTTCGCTAAACCAAACTGGTTCATTAGAAGCAAAATTTCGTGCGTGGCAGACTGCCATTAAAAGCCAGTACAAAAAGGTAACCCTTGCCTACACTCTGCACATGCTCAAAAACACTCTCCCCTTGTGTCATCCAGTCACATATCCTTGGATTGAAAATTAGGTTCTGGACTGGCTCTTGCTGGAACTCAGGCTGAGCCCTGAATATCTGAAAATGTACTGCTAAAATAAATGTACTAGCTTTGGAGGCTTTTTACGAGCAGTTTTTCCCCCCTTCCCCCACCCACTGTCGAGTCGCCTGCTCCCAGTTTCATGGGAAATAACATTTATTGAAAAAGCACCATGATCTTAACTAAAAAAACACCAGCAACACTTGGAATGATTCCTCATCACCCTCCATCTTATTTCAAGCATGGTTTCTCTGTCTGCAACAGCTGCACTAACCTATCTAACATGGTAGCATTCAGAGCTTCTACAGCAAGGAGGGGAACACCTGTAGCCACCTAGTTGTTCCTGAACTATAACTCCCAGCATCTCTGACCAATGGGACATAGTGGCTGAAGCAGATGGGAGCCCGTCAACATCTGTAGAGGAACAAGATCCCCACCTAGGTAGTTTTGAAGATGCCATGGGACTCTCTCTGTGCGTAGGCTGTTTTTGCGATTGCCAAAAACAGGTGCCCCTCTCTCTTCTCCCTGTCTAGGAAGCTGCAGAACTCTTTGCACATTAAGAGCAAAAAAAGCAACCACACTCATCGCAATTGCAAACAGTCCCCATGCTCAACTTCTCTCTACCGGAGAGAAGCAACACTTTCTCTCTACCGGTTGTCATTCCAGGTTTAGCCGCAGGGTGGCAAACGGTGCCATGCTTGAAAACAGTAACAAGTTCCACAAGTTCTCGTTTCTCCCAGAGGTGCTACAGCAGCCTCTTGGGGGAGGGCGGAGCGAGGGGGGCGCAGAAACACACCCCGCTCTTTTCACAGATCCCCGTATGAGGCAGGACCAAAGAAGGAGGGCGGAAGGAAGGCAGCGCAGGGTCACACCAGCCACCAGAAGCGTATGTAGATCATAAGTATCACAAAGACAAGACTGGTAGCAGCGGCTTTGGCGTAGGCGGAACGGCTGTTGAGGAGTTTGGCGTCATGGCGGTATTTCTTAGAGAGAGTTGACAGGTTGCTGGCCTTGTAATCCAGAGCTGGAGGGCAAATAGAGGAAAAAAAGAAGACAGGGCTGGCTAACGGACCTTTTAAAACCCCATCTTCGCCGTTTTTTCTCTTCCCGCTCGCCACGGCGAGCGGCTAACCTGTCGTAGGTGAATATGTCCAGGCCTGGATTTCCTCCCAAACCTGGGGATGTGATATCCTCGCATCCACCCCAGGCCCCAAATTAGACAGATGTGATATTTTGCTCTGTGACTTCCAATACGACACGCAGATCACTGCGTAGACACAGATCTCCCCGCAGCACTGATCACAAACCCCCTTTCCCCCATACCTGATAAGGCCTCTCCACGTTGGAGCACCTCTTCAATGTTGGTCACCATGATCTTCTGAACATCCTGTAGCTCCATGTTGATGCTGCTCAGGTGGCGCTTGGACCAGGTGTCCAGGTAGGATTTCTTAAGCTTCTGGATATAGAGATCTTTAAAAAAAAATAGGAGGGTTTCATGGATTGGCAACATCTGAGATGAACTACTACTAGGCCACAGGGACTCAGCTTTTGGGGGTGGGTGGGGCTGAGGCCACTCACCCAGTGGTTTGTTGTTTTTTTGCACTGGTATCCTGATTTTTCTCTAAGGACTTCAAGGTAGTGCCCACAGTCCCCCCCCATCCATTTTATCTGTGTAACAACACAGGTCCAAGCTCACCCAGTGGTCTTCATGACTGAGTGGGGATTTAGAATCATAGAATCATAGAATAGAATCATAGAGTTGGAAGAGACCACAAGGGCCATCGAGTCCAACCCCCTGCCAAGCAGGAAACACTATCAGAGCACTCCTGACATATGGTTGTCAAGCCTCTGCTTAAAGACCTCCAAAGAAGGAGACTCCACCACACTCCTTGGCAGCAAATTCCACTGTCGAACCCTGCTCTCCCAGGTCCTAGGCCAGCATTCTGGCCACTACTCCATACTGCTGTGGTGTGTACACGTGGCCCAAAGTGAATGTGGGTCTGCTTTTATTTTTATTCCAAGTTTTGCAGGGGGTCAGAAAAATTGGCTTGAGGGAGCAGGCAAATTAGCTCTCGCCTCCCCACTCACCCAAATAAAGAAAGAAACCTGGAGGTGGTCCACTATCTCTTCTAGACAAATAGATAAAAGTACACTCCAGATCCAGTAGCCACCAGGACTGAACCTAAGGTCTTCTGCTTGCAAGGCAGGTAGGAGTTTTGTGTTGCCTAACACAGTTTAGACAATGAGGACTAGAAGGCTGGCAGGGCCGGGCTGGAAAGGCTCCCCCAGTTAGTACGCACCAAACTCGATGAAGGCGTACGGCCGTGACACGGAGGACACCTTCTTCCCGTACAGCTCCCAGAATTCGGCTTGCAGCTCCTCCAGGAAGGCGAAGGCCAGCTTTTTGGAGTAAGCGGCTTCGCACAGCGTCAGGTAGCAAATGCCCTGGCTGATCAGGTAGCTGCAGAGGAGGAAGAGGGCACAGAAGCGAGGAGGAAGGGAAATCGTGATCCGGCTCTTTCAAGCGAGCACAAACAGCCTCACAAGCAAGTTTCTAGACCCTAGGAATTTGTAGCAGCGCAACCACACTAGTAAAGTAATGCAAATAATTTACAACGTTGGGATAGCTTGTATGAATAAATGAACCATCGTCTCCCAATTGGGAACATAGGCGACCATGCAAGTTGTTATTTTGGTGAAGGTGGTTTAGAAGCAGCAGCTGGGTGTCATGTGGAGCTGCCTTATACCGAGTCTCACCATTGGTCCATCTAGTTCAGTGTTGTGAAATATGATTGACAGCAGCTCTTCCACATCGAAGAAAGAGACATTTTCCAGCCCTGCTGCCCAAGAATGCTTTTTTAATCTGGACAAGCAAAGGGACTGGGCCTTCTGCATGCAAAGCACATGCTCTATCTCTAAGCTGGGGCCCCTCCAACTTCTCTCAATTGTAGCTTCCCCCAGTCCAGGCAGGTTTCACATTCAGGATTCGAACACAGGGCCCCCCACACTCTAAGCAAGAAACACGCATCCGCAGCAGGGATGGGGAAACCTGCGACCCGCAAGCTGTTCTTGGACTCCAGCAGGCATCAGCCCCAGCCAGCATGGCCGGCGGCCAGGGATGATGGGAGCTACCTTGGGCAAAATATTCCTGCATTGCAGGGGGTTGGACTAGATGACCCTCGGGGTCCCCTTCCAACTCTATAATTCTAAGATACGTCTGTGAATAACATCCGGAAGGAGCCAGATCCCCCAAACCATCAGCCTACTGCCCTGTCAATCCCAGCGCTGTTATAGCATCTTTTAACAGTTTGCAGGTTCTGAAGAGAGATGCCCTTTTAATACCACGCTCCCTCCTTATTTCTGAGAAACACTTACTGGAAAGTCATCGCCCCAGCCTGCAAGGAACAGCGGTTCGGCGAATGCTCCCCAAGCTTCCGGAAAAGTTGCTTCGCTTGACTGTGATATTCTTGGAAGTTCCGGTTCGACTGCAGAGGAAATAATAGGGACTAACACCAAGGGGAGAAGGCTAGCGGAGACTACGTTTTCCCTCCCCTGTCCGGGGGCTGAATATTCCTCTGAATATCAGTTTCTAAGAGCTACAGGTAGGAAGACTGGTGGTGTCGCTCTCTGGCGGTCCTGCTGTTGAGCTTCCCAGAAAAAAGGCATCTGTGAACACTCTGTGAACAGGATGCTAGACCAGGGTAGGCCACAGGCCTGATTCAGCCGTTCTGTTTTTACCCTGATCTTGGATACTCAAGAGGTATATTTTTACGACCCACCCTGTTCCTGCGGCTGCAATTTGTTTTAAATGGTTTTTAATGTTGCGTTTGAAACTGTTGTGATGTGCCCTTGGGGCGTTAAGGTGAAGGGTGGGAAACAAATCAAATGATTATACTTATAACACCGCAATAATAATTCACCTCCGGCGGCAAAATCTCTCGCACCAGCCAAGGAGCTTAAATAAAAATTCTGGGAAGGGGACTGGTTACAGCTGGTTGTGGGGTGGGAAGAATCTCTATGATCCCAAGACTTCTGGGCTCCCTCAGGAAGAGAGGAAGGCAATTACATTATTAGGCATCATTAGAGGATTGTTACAGCACACTTAATCCTACAACAGCTTTGAATGGCAGGCTGGCATTATTGCCTGAATACTAAAGATGGGAGCCTGAGGGCACACATTGGATTGCCTAAATCCGTTTAGGGAAAAGAATAACAGTTTTGCTGGATAATCTAGTCTGGCAACTTGTTTTCATCACTTGCCAGTTTAAGGTCCAGTCGTGGCCGACTCTGGGGTTGCGGCGCTCATCTTGCTTTATTGGCCGAGGGAGCAGGCGTACAGCTTCTGGGTCATGTGGCCAGCATGACTAAGCCGCTTCTGGCGAATCAGAGCAGCGCACGGAAACGCCATTTACCTTCCCGCTGGAGCGGTACCTCTTTATCTACTTGCACTTTGATGTGCTTTCAAACTGCTAGGTTTGGCAGGAGCAGGGACTGAGCAATGGGAGCTCACCCTGTCGCGGGGATTCGAACTGCCAACCTTCTGATCAGCAAGCCCAAGTCTCTGTGGTTTACCCCACAGTGCCACCTGCGTCCCTAGTTAGCTGCCCATTTTTGTTAGCTTCTGAAGGACCCTTGTGATCTTCTCCCAAGTTCTGGTATTCAAAGGTAAACTGGCTCTGAGCCAGGAAGCTCTCTTTAGCAGTTATGGTTCACCTGCCTAAAGCTGGTTCTATATATGAGTGTGTGTAATGAATTGCCAGGGAAAGACAAAATTAGCTTACAATACAAAGTACACTTGAAGCGGTCTCCTATACGTTGGAGCAGCCCTTTTTGCATCAAGGGCCGCGTTCGCCCTCAGCCAAACCTCTGAGGGCCACATGCCAGCAGAGGGCGGGGCCAAAAGTGGGCACATTCATCTGCCCTACACATCAACTGGGAGGCAGGAGAGGGATTTATTCTTCCTTTTTCCAATGGCAGGAAGGATAGATCTGTAACGCAGGAAGCTGCCTTATAGTGAGTCAGACCACTGGCCCACCTAGCTCAGTACTGTCAACACTGGCCGGAAGCAGCACTCCGGGGTTCCAGAGTGAGGCCTCCCCTAACTGTACCTGGAAATATCAGGACTGGACCTGGGAATTTCTGCAAGCAAAGCAGATGCTCCACCACTGAGCATTCACCATCTTACTTTTTAATTTACTTATTTATTTTGCACTGCCTTCAAAACCCATGGGATCTCGAAGTGGGGCAGAAAAATTACCAAGAGGAGGAGTGGGTCCAGATCAGGTCCCCCAAACTGGCATTTATCCACCCCTGCTATATGTATTATTATTATTATTATTATTATTATTATTATTATTATTATTTCTACTCAGAAAGGTGTCTCGTTGTTTTTCAGTTGAGTTTCCTTGCAGATGTCTGTACACGACTGCAGCCTTCAGACGCCCCATGACGTTTGGTGCTATTAATTTATTTGTTTGATACCCCCACTCCACGTGTGCCAATGTCATAACCCCTACATAAATCATCTCTGAAACCAGTTTTGAAAGTTCACTCCCCCACCACCAACAATAATAATAATAATAATTTATTATTTATACCCCGCCCATCTGGTTGAGTTTCCCACTTAGAACAAAACCAGGAGCAAGTAAAAAGTAGCGGAAAGGGTCCTAAAAAGCGGAAACGTGACCCTTGGGAGGAAAGGATTTCCTAGTGGTTAGAGCTGGAGAGGGTCGGCTGAGCGGGGGGGGGGGGGGCGGAGATGCCCTGGATGCCCCGGACTCCTGGGTTCCTCCTTCCTCTTACCTGCTCCGTTTCCTGCATAGAAGCTGCCAGGAGAAGCCCGTCTTGGACCCGGCTAATCATGGTAAGCAAGACCATCCTGGCTGGGGGGGGGGGAGGGGGGGGGTCCTGGGTTTTTTTTTTAAGGTGGGGTATCCCTCTCCCCCTCCCCTCCGGAGCCTGCAGCCAGACCCGGACTCCCGGCTGACGTGGCCGACGGGAGGGATGCAAATCGCGAGCGAAGCGGGGCGGAGCGACGCCGCCAAGAAGTTAGTTTGGCCCGCCCGGCCTCCGAAGGGCTCCTCCTCTCTTTCGCCTTGGAGGTAATATCCCTGCTAGTAATATCGTTAGCAGCAGGAACTCTTTAGCTTGTGTTGATTTTAGTCATTGTGGGAGTTTTGCAAAAAAAAAAAAAAAAAAAAAAAAAGTTGCAATTAGTATTGTATAGCTTGATGGGCTTATCTGCTTTGGCCATCGTGGCTGCATTGGGCATTTTTGCAACTTTGATTATTTGACCTTGTAGGTTGCATTATCTTGGTGGTGGTTTTGTATTATAATAATACAATTTTGCAAATAATAATAATTTGAAATTTACTGAACAGGAATATGGCAGACATCAAAAACAGCAGGCAGCAGTAAATTACCAAAGTAATGATGCCAAAAAAAGAAGCGGAAGTAACTTTTTAGGTTGTCTGGTTTTGGCTATTGTGGCATGTTGCGCTTTTGCAATTTATTTTGCAAAACTTACAAACCACTCAAAAAACGAGTGGCCACTGGGGGTGCTTCCCAGCTTTACAGCGCAGTTCTACATAGGTCTACTCTGTGGTGTAAAGTTTAAGTTCTGCTGTTACAAATTGCAGGCGCGTTGAGCTGAGGGGGCTTCTGAGCCTGTGCAGAGTTCCTTTGCCTGGAGTATTCCCGGAGCATCTGTTTTCTTTGGAATGGACACCATTCACTCAGTTATTCTTGAAAAGCCAGTTGTTGCTCCCTAGACTGATCTCGTTTCCCAGCTGCCCCCTCCCTCCAGCATCTCATCCCCCTCAACTGCTCATTTGTAGCATTTCTTCCGCTCCCCCAGCTTCAAATGCAATTGCACAGGAACACAGGAAGTTGGCTTATGCCGAGTCAAACCCTTGGTCCACCTAGCTCAGTATTGTCAGCACAGGCTGGCAGCAAAGTTTCAAACAGGGGGCACTCTTGCCCTTTTTTTGGAGATGTCAGGAACTGAACCTGGGACCTTCTTCAGATGCTCTGCCCCATGGGTAGGCAAACTAAGGCCCGTGGGCCGGATCCGGTCCAATCGCCTCCTCAATCCGGCCTGCAAACGGTCCGGGAATCAGCATGTTTTGACATGAGTAGAATGTGTCCTTTTATTTAAAATGCATCTCTGCGTTATTTGTGGGGCATTGGAATTCATTTCCCCCCCAAAAAAATATAGTCCAACCCCCACAAGGTCTGAGGGACCTCTGCTGAAAAAGTATGCTGACCCCTGCTCTGACCCCTGAGTGACAGCTCTTGGTGCTTGCAGAGACTGACACCACTGTCTTGTCCTGCCTTCTGGGGAGTGTCCCTTGACACAGGCTGTGTCTTAGATGTGGAAGGTGGGCGCTTCCAGGCATGGGCTACATCTCACAAACGGTTCACTCTGATCCAATTTTTCCGTGCGCATCACTGGTGCCATGGCCACCCACTCACTCATTTTTGAAAGCACGTGTTCTTCACAGACATTGTATTGTTTCCTGGCCTAGGGCGAAAGTAGACTTTATTTCACACACCCCCCATGTGCATTTGCGTACCCCCCCCCCACAGAGGCTGGGAGCTTCCACTGGGGCAAAAAACAACAACCCAGCTAGCCCCCCTGCAGCTACAGCTCCGCCTGATGGCCATACCAGTAGCAAGGAGTGCAGTGTCCTGCATGAAATGTTTTGGTGCTGTCTTCTTGGCCCTTTTGCGGCCATGCATACAGGTAATTCTGTCCCTGTGCCTGCACACCATTAAAAAAAATGGACAGGAAGTGTGAAACTGCAGTTATTACAAGCTCCTAGTTTTCATGTTCCACAATGGCCTAGAGGGATGCTTGTACTTTCTGGAGAGTGAGCAAGACTGATGTGCTTTGGGCCTTGCCGCCCTCGTTTTTGTTCTTGTTTTACATTTTTAAGATACAGGTCTTGCGCAAGGCAGACATTTGGCCATGCCAAAATTCTGATAAAGGAGTCTTGGGCGAGACCTCTGCACTAGTACCTTTTAAAAGTCCTTATTCAGTCACACGTTTTAAGCAAAAAGCTCTCCTGAACTAGGGTAGCCATATTTCAAAAAGTGAAAATCTGGACACAAAAGTGGGGGGGGGGGCGGCAAATATTTTTTTTGGGGGGGGGTGAAATGTTGTTGAGCTTCTTTTGCAAAATCTCAAGCAACCCGGGTTTTTGAAAATTCAACAGATGAATCCTGGCTGTTTCCGGTCATATGGCAGCCGTATCTGAACAGAGTTGCCGATATTCCATTGTGCTTTTGGCATGCGTCTGTCCATATTGTTTGGAAACAAAACGGTTTTGCTCCTATAACAAATTGTACAGAAAGAGGAGAGGACAGGAAAGTGTGTGGATAGGCCCTAAATGTTAAAGGGATAAAGTGCAGGTTGGCATTTTGATGAGGATGCTGATATCGTATGAGCAGTTCAAAAAATGTGCATGCGCCTACAACCCTGGGCAAAGTATACCTTCACCTGCAAGCGCCTGACAGTCTTTTTCAGAGGCTAATGGCCACAAAACAGCGATAGCTTGCCTCGGGCTGCTAGTGGCTGGGATTCACAGGTGGGAAGAGCAGGGCTGCTGCACTCAGGTGGGCTCTGCATGTTCTGAAAAGGGATGTGAGAGGCAGATGGGGCTCGTCAACCTGGGAAGGGAGCCCATCTAGGAGAAGGAAAACTCTGGTCCTCCGCTGCCTTGCAGGATATCTATACAGCTGACTGTGCCCCCAAATACCCCAATAATAAGATCATTAAGTTCACAGATGATACAACAGTAGTTGGTTTAATCACGGCTGGAGAGGGGGAGGCGGCCTAGAGGAAGGAAGTTGAGCAGTTGGGGGAGTGGTGCAGGAAAAACAACTTACTCCTGAACTCAAAGAAAACAAAAGAGATCATTGTGGACTTTAGGAAATGTAAATTGAATATTGAGCCACTTATTATTGAGGGGAAGTGCGTGGAACAGGTCTCGGTGTTTCGATTTCTGGGAATAGAGTTGAGAAATGACCTAACCTGGGGAGAAAACAGCAAAGACCTGATGAAGAGAGCACAGCAGAGGTTATATTTTCTGAGAATCCTCCAGAAAAATAACCTCTCAAAGGACCTGTTGATGGCATTTTACCACTGTACTGTTGAGAGTGTATTAACTTATGGTCTGTGTGTGTGGTTTGGGAGCTGCATGGTCAGCGAAAAAACAATGCTGTCCAAGGTTGTAAAGACTGCGGAGAAAATAACTGGGTGCACTCTTCCCACCTTGGATCAAATCTATGCTTCCAGGTGCCATAAGAAAGCTGCAGAGATAGCGCAGGATAGTGCGCACCCCGGAAATTATCTCTTTCAGCTTCTGCCTTCTGGAAGAAGGTACAGGGTTATAGAGACTAGGACTAGCCGCCTGAGAAACAGTTTCTATCCAAATGTGATTTTGGTTTTAAACGCAGGGTAAGGAGTCTCTATGGGAGTATATTGTATTTAAAAATGGGGTATCAGAGTTTTTAGGGGGCTAACCAGGTTGGGATGGCTGGGATAGCAGGCTTGTTGGTTTTTGAATGTCTTGTGTAGATTTTTCAATTTCGTTGTTCTGTATGGGACAATGACAATAAAGATTATCGTTTTGTATCGTAAGAAAAGGCTCAGGAGTAACCCGACACAAATCCAGAGTCGGATTCCTAAGACAGTTGCATGGCGCCTTGTTCGCCTCCTTCCAGCAAGTCCTGCAGCCCAGCTGCTGCCAAATGCCTTGCTCTGCTTTCCTGTGGACCACACCAGTGAGGACAAGAGGGGAGTCTTGTGGTCTGAGCAGCCCAGGACTTCCAGACACGTGGCCCAGTCTTGCACCCCAGGGGAAGTCATGGAGGAGGTGCATTTCCTGTTTGCACCTTTGCTCTTGGTTTTCCTGCCATGTGGCCCCTGCATCTATCGTTTCTTTCCCCCTCTTTAAATTGTGTGTGCATGCAGAAGCACAAACAGCTCAAGAACACGCAAGGAAGTTTTATTATGATGACCGCACTAAAGCGCAACCGTGCATAAAAACGACAAACTTTTCTTGCAAGGGCGGCCAACCGCTGCCGTTTTATCTTAGCTTTGCAACGCAGCAGCCGGCAACTGCGGCCCTGGGCAGCGAGGGTTTGCAGGTGGGCTGCTGTACATAAGCCAGGCAAAAACCCCTTTTGCAATCAAGTTCTCGGATTGTGATTCTAAAAATTAAAAAAACAGGTAACTATCACACAGATAATATTTGGTGCATTTGCACTTGCCTAGAACAAAAAGGGGGTTCTGCTCTGGTGGGATTCTTTGCATAGGCCCACCAGAGCTGCACCCCGAATGTGTAGTGCGGACAGGGATGGCAGGATGGAGGAAAACAGCTCCATTTGTAGAGCCACTATTTTAATTACTACATTTCCATATGATTGCATTAAGGGACACAGCGTGGAAGCAGCTAAATAAGACAGTACCCATCACCACTGCTTTATAAAAGATTGGAAGCACGTAAAACCGATCTCTTTCAAAGCAAGCGTCAATCAGCTGAATTTACATTTCAGTTGCGCGCACACACACACACACACACACACACACTCCAATACATTCTGACCCTAATTTTAGAACAGGAAAGGCTATGGAAAATGTTGAAAGACTACAGCTCCAGTGATCATTGGCCACACTGACCAGGGCGAAGTCTGGCAACATCAGGAGGGCCATAAAAGATTGCTGTGAAGCTACAGTGTAAGATGGTGGATTAATCTAGCAAAATGTGGTGGTTCTAACAGCTTGATGCCTCCCAAAGACAGTTCTAGATCTCTGATCTAGAACATCAGGTTATCCACTTGTTCAACCTCCTTTGGGGCGGGAATTATTACTATCACACATACCTAACGTCTGCTAATTGTTTATCTGTGTGATCTCCCCCCCCCCTTTCTCTGCCCACCTGAGGAAGAGGTAGGACCATAGAGTTTTGGAAGGGACCCCGAGGATCATCTAGTCCAACCCCCTGCAATGCAGGAACTTTTTGCCCAATGTGGGGCTCAAACCCACAACCCTGAGATTAAGAGCCTCAAGCTGTATCCCAGCAGACTCAGAAACATACTGACTTTCCATGGCTCCCAAAAAACATATCACACTTCTTCTGCGCCCAGTTCAGGCCATTTTGCTCGTAGACGGGTTAGAAGGAAACGCCATAGATTGTCGAGGACAGAAAGCTTAGCCGGGAATCAGATACAGTGCTGCATTTGAAGAGAGGCTGCCTCAGTTTTGCACCAACCCTCCTTTTTTTTTCTACAACACAGGATACCTTCACAGTATTAAACTTTTTCAAAGCGGCCCATCTCAGTTTCTCAGTCCACGCTGCCTTGCTCAGTTTAGGCCTCGCAAGGGTTCCATCTTTCGGCGCAATGTGTGTCTCGAGTCACTAGAACCACATCTGTTGGAGGGAGGAGTCTGCCGGGGGACTCAGGCACTGCATGGGGAAGGAAGTGTGCGCCCCCAGCAAGGACGGCCCACCGAGACCAGGAGGGAGAGCCGAGCGCTGGTCTTCCATCCGGGTGCCTTGGGCTTTGAGCAGCAGATCCAGTAGGCCCTGAATTCCTACTGGGATGGGAGGCTCGGTGCGCTGGTCTTCGAGACGCTGGCTCTGTAAGGAAAAGAGGAGATGCTGAGCTCCGCTAGCCGACTGAGAGGCAGCGTGGCGTAATGGTTAGTGTCGGACTAGGACTTAGGAGAGCAAGGTTCAAATCCCCGCTCAGCCATGAAGCTCGCTGAGCGACGTCGGAGTCAGCTGCCGTCTCCTAGCCTAACCCACCTCACAAGGTTATTGTGAGGATAAAATGGGAAGGAGGATTGCCCTAAGGCAGCTACATCAAGTCCTCCATTTCCAGTGTTTAGGGTTCGAGTGCCATAGTTTCTAGAGCCAAAACAGCACCACATGAACAAACGGGAATTACAGTGGTACCTCGGGTTAAGAACTTAATTCATTCTGGAGGTCCATTCTTAACTTGAAACTGTTCTTAACCTGATGTACCACTTTAGCTAATGGGGCCTCCTGCTGCCGCTGCCGCCGCCGCCCAATTTCTGTTCTCATCCTGAAGCAAAGTTCTTAACCTGAGGTACTATTTCTGGGTTAGCGGAGTCTGTAACCTGAAGCATCTGTAACCCGAGGTACCACTGTACTGTATTAGCAAACTCGAGGAAATACCAAGAGTTGAAGATGCAAAGGGGGGAAAGTATTTAGGGGGGAAACACCCTTACATTTGGGGGAACCTTGGAAACAGTCCATGAGGACTAGGGCTATAGGAAGTTAGCAAGGTCCTTTCCAAGCCATGTTTCTTGCAATCAGCGCTGCTGCAGTTCAGCTGCAGTTCAGCTTCTGTTAAAAACTATGTCAGTTACCTTTCTGTGGCTGAACGTAATGTAATTAATCACATTGTCATTGTGTAATTCCATCCCATTCGCTTCAATGCAAAGGAAATGTCAGAACAGTGGGGTGGGGACGGACAGACGGACGACGACCCTATAACAAATACCACTTGTATTAATTTGCCTGAAGCCTTGGTTCCTGACTACAAACGAGCATGGAAACCGAGGCAGTTTCCCCTTCTGTGTCTGCTTGGAGGAGAATTTGCTGCTATCCTTAAGGAGGACTGAGCATGCTCAGTAGCCACAAGAGGCTGACTGACCGCTGGGACAGTGCGGACTGCAATCCTGAGCAGAAGCACTCCATGTTGCAACATTTTGTTGCAGATCTCACTGTAGTTGGATTTCAGGATAAGTAATGTTCCCAGGGTGGTTAACGTCAGATGGAAGAGAAGTATCAACATTTTTATCGTCGTCATCAACATCAAGAGCACAAACCACTAGCACAAATGTCCACTCAGACCTTCTGTGGAGACCTCATCGCTCACCTGATGAGCCAAGATAGTGTCGTAGAGCTTCTCTTCAGAGACCCTCGAGTTGCCCGCACACATTTCCGCAGCCTCCTCAAAATCAGCCCGCTGGTCATCAAGCCTCCGGGCCTGGAGTTTGGCCACCATGTCAAAAAACTCCTCCGCTTGGAGAGAGGTCAGCGAAGAGAAGAAGACTGGGAGAAGAGGGGAAAGAGAACAAATTGTGTAGCAGAACAGCCATACGCAGAGGGCAGAAGGATAACACGGAATCCTGGGTGTCAAAGCTTCAGATCCTCCAGCATCACCCAATCAAAACATTAATTGGTTTGAAATACTCTTCTAGCCCTCATGACTGTCAACCAAAGTTTGGAAGTGCTGAGGTTGCACGTCTGTTAAAACCTCCAAGCGTATGTCAGTGGTGGAATATTTGTGGCCCTCCAGAGGTTGTTTGGCCAGGTGGAGAGGCCCCAGGGCTCACAATCTGAGGTCTCCCACCTGTGCTCCAGAACGGTTCTCCCTACCCAAATTTGTGTTGTGTGCACAAGTTAGCATGCACAAGTCTGTGCCACATGAGCCTGTGCTCTGAGACTTGAAAGTACCTACCCACACCCAAAAGCCCCCCCCCCAAGAACCACTTGGAGTAAGAGGATCCTAGGGAGTTAGGCTTTCGGCAACCACCCCTTCAGTTTCCCTGCATCACTTCTTCAAAGAATAATAATAATAATTTATTATTTATACCCCACCCATCTGGCTGGGTTTCCCCAGCCACTCTGGGCAGCTCCCAACAGAATTAGAAGCACAATAAAACATCAAACATTAAAAACTTTCCTAAACAGGGTTGCCTTCAGATGTCTTCTAAAAGTCAGATAGTTGTTTATTTCCTTGACATCTGAAGGGAGAGCATTCCACAGGGCAGGTGCCACTACCGAGAAGGCCCTCTGTCTGGTTCCCTGTAACCTCACTTCTCGCAGTGAAGGAACCGCCAGAAGGACCTCAGAGCTAGACCTCAGTGTCCGGGCTGAACGATGGGGGTATACTGGGCCGTGGCCGTTTAGGGCTTTAAAGGTCAGCACCAACACTTTGAATTATGCTCGGAAACGTACTGGGGGGGGGGCAATGTAGGTCTTTCAAAGGAAGGATACGCCCGGAAATCTTTCTAGAAGACTGCAACATTCTAGTCCAATAAATATTGTTATAAGTTTTCTTTTGGCAGGGCAGGTTGAACCCCCAAAATTAATAAATTGTAGTATTTTCGTTATTTGAGATGTGAAGAGAGAAATACAAGCTGCAGAGTAATTCCTGGGCTAGCCTGAGGTGGGAACAGAGACTGGGGATTTGGAGGGTTGCCAGTTGTGAGAGGAAAGAGTGTCTTTAACAAGGTGTGTTGCGAAGAGGAAGGGAGAACAAAGACAAGAGATCCATTTTGGGCAGATGTCCTTGACTCCAGGGCTGTGGGGAAGACACCCCTCTTGAAAGGACCATGCTGTAAGATCTGGACTCTCTCCCTCCAAACTCAGGTGTAAATACGGGAATAAGCCATATTTCTGAAAGCTACGACAGTCTCCGCCATGTCTTCAATTCTCTAAAGGAGCAGAAGCCCTGGTTGAGGGCCATAGATGACTGCAAACACACCAAATGCCTATTAGCACTGTTATAAGAATTCTAAGGTCTCAAATATAAATTAAATGTTCATAAATGTGCAAGGCAAACACATACATAATTATATAAACCACGTGTCTGAAATAGTACAGGAGAGCAATCCTGAAGCCATTTTGACTCTCCCGAATTGACCGCAAATTTTTCTCTGCAAGGAGGAAGGAAATGGGAATGCCGCCCCCTTCAATTATCTTTTGGGGTGTATTTGTGTATGAATAGGGTGAGCCTTTGACCTGGAGTCAGGAACTAAAGTAGTAGCCACCACAAAAGAATGGTCAGACTGACTATTATCAGGTACCCTGGCAGACAGGATTTCTGCTGTAGACTGCCTCCTTCTGTGATGTATGTATGATGTTTCAGGGGGTGGTGGTCTTGGGCTACAGGGTTGGGCAATTTCAAGAGTCTATATAAGGGCTTGTGCACCATTGTTCTGGGTCCTCCTCCGCTCTCCTGCGTGTGAGGGGAGCATCCTGTTGCAACAGTTTAATAAAGATCATGCTTACTACTGTAGCTGCTTTGCTTCTCAATATTCTCTGGTTGGCCTCTGTTATTT
Organism: Podarcis erhardii; assembly: GCF_964252035.2. NCBI lineage: Eukaryota > Metazoa > Chordata > Lepidosauria > Squamata > Lacertidae > Podarcis > Podarcis erhardii. Next base: position 115,627,832 of record NC_138498.1, on the reverse strand, counting down.
TCTCCTACCGAAAGGGAACCCACTTAAGGACTCTATACGGGCTCCAGAATACCCCATGAGGGAAAAGGAACTGTTTTTTCTTATAACAATGGATGAATATACTGTTCTGTCTGTTGTTGTTTTTACAAGCATTCAAATTAAAACAAAACCTGAAAACTTGCAGGGTTTAGCTTGCTCAAGGTGAGTTGTAGCAGCCCTGAGCCAAGCAAATGTCTCCGGCGTCTGACTTCCTCATAATCAACAGAAACTTCTGCAAACTGCTGTCAAGCACAGTGTACTTTAGCACCTACACACTGGGAGCATCCGGGACAAGAACAAATAGCGTCTCTTTCTTTCTTTTTGAAGTTCAGAAGCTTTTTGCCTATTTCTAAATAAACACCTTCCTTAAAGAAATGAGCAGTTCATGCAAAAAGGCTAGATTTTGCAGACGGGTTTCTGCAGCCTTTCTGAAAAAGTTGAGCCTAATGGAAAAAGTAATTCCAGCCCCCTTCAGCTTAATGATTGATGCAGGGGGGGTTTTGTTTTGTTTCATGAGAACTACAGGAAGTATAATCTCGACGGAGTGAATAAGGGTTAGCAAAAGGTTTACAGGATTTTGCTTGCAATAATTAGGAAGTCAGAAAATAGACGCAGCTCATTTTGTCAAACATTTGGTTTCAATCTTGCGCTATACACAGACGCTAAAAATAGCCTAAGGGCAGGATTGGGCCAAAATTGTTTTGTTTTGTTTTATAATCCTTTCCTCCGAGGGTTTTGGGGCCATGTACAAGGGCATCTCCCCCGCTCTTCCTCCTTCCCCCACTTTATCCGCACAACAGCCCTGCAAAGCAGGCCAGTCTGAAAGATGGTGACTGGCCCAGGGTCACCCGCTGAGTTTTGGGGGGAATGTGAACATGGGTCTCATTGGTACTACGGTGACACCATTCCACACACCGTACACTTAAAACACGCGCAAACCACATTACTTCCCCCAAAGAATACTAGGAACTGTAATGTGTTAAGGGTGCTAGGAACCGTAACTGTGTGAGGATTCTTTGGGAGAAATAATGTGCTTTAAATAAAAGTTAAAGCAACTTTTAAGTTAAAGCACTTGTGGTAATGCAGGCATCTCTGACTTAAACGCACAGGAACTGGTCTGCTAAAATAAAGTTGTTAACCCTGCGGGATTTGACATCTTTCCGCAGGGCCTGCAAGACGGAGCTGTTCCGCCAAGCCTTTGGTCGGGGTTCAGTCTGATTCTTTTCTTTCTGTATAAGAACAGGCATTAAAGAGGCCTCCTAGCCCGTTCACAGGTCCTTTATAAGACCAGTAATAACAGTTGGCCCTAGAGAATATTAACCACTCTCAGTTTTACCCGTGGACTGCCATCTGTCCAGATTTTAATTTGCTCTGAACTGATTTTAAGATTTTGACCAAACTGCGGGAGGCAGTGGAAAACAGAAGTGCCTGGCGTGCTCTGGTCCACGGGGACACGAAGAGTCAGACAAGACTAAACGACTAAACAACAACAAATTTAAAGATGTAATTTAAGTAATCAATTGCCTGTTTTTCTGTTCTTATGTTCTTTGTATACTGTCTTAGTTTCATGATGTTAGCCGCCCTGAGGGCGGGGTACAAATAAAAAGTTATTTATTTATTTATTATTTATTTGGGAAAGGAGGTCTCATACACACCATAGATGTGCAGAAGGACATGCCTTCTGCCAAAGAATACTGGGAGCTGTAATCTGTCAAGCATACTAAGGATTGTAGCTCCCCAAAGGGAAAGTTCCTTTGTGATTCAAATGTGTTTGCCATACATGGTGTGGATTTGACCAGCGATAGCAGGCTGGCGTTCTCATCTTACCCGCCTGGTCTTTCTCCATCTCCCCCGTAGGGGTGGCTGGCAGGGACCTCCAGGGCCGCGCAGGATCCGTCTGCCGTGTTCTCTGCTTTGGACGCAAAAGAGGACCCGGGTTTGGCAGGAGACTGAGGTTGTCTTGAGAGGAGGCCTGGATCTGCTGTGGAGCAGGAAGCAAGGTTGAAAGTAAGTCTCTAACCTTCCTGGAAAGAAGGTTATGGGGTGCAATGAGCGAGTGCCTTCCAAACAATTTCTCTGAAATGAGAGTGAGGGTGGATCTACACACAGGACAAAAACGCTATAAATTTCAGTAATCGTTATGACAGAAGAAAAGAAAACACTATGGAAAATCACAAAGAATTTTTTTTTGCTCTCCAGTGCCATCTGGTGTCGCATGTTTATAACACATTCGAAATGCTGTTTTTTTGACTAAGGTAGCTGAGTCCTGAGTGTAGTGTGACCATAGCTGTCAACTTACAGATTTGAAAATAAGGGATCAGCAGCCAAAATAAGGGATTTTCAAAGCACAGGTATGTTCAACTTCTGCCAAAGGCAGAAAGCCCAGCCAGCAGCCAAACGAAGCCTCAAGCGGTGGTTCCCACAGCGCAGCAACCCGGCAAAGGGGATGCAGCAAGGAAAACCACAGTCACCTCTCCGCTGGCAAGTGCTGAGCAAAGGCAAGTCCCCAGGCAACACGGCCAATTTGATTGGCACAAGGCATGCAAGCTCCACGCCCCAGTCATTCTTAGACTCCTTATTGGATGAGCAACACAGCCAAGCAACACAGTTGGCCGGCAGGGAGAGAGGGAGAGGATCTGCTTCCTTTGAAACCCGGGAAATTTAAGGAACATCATCAATAAGGGACAGCAGTGGGACTTTCCCGCCAAATAAGGGACGGTTGACAGCTATGGGTGTGGCCTCCTTGACCAATCATAGACAGGAACGGAGGAGCTAGGTGGAATCACAGATCTGTAAAAAAGTGTAGACTTGCACACACTGGCCAGTTTCTCTTTTGACTTGAAATGTTCTTTGGGGCTTCTCAGAAGTACGTAAAGGCACGAAGTGGGCAGGGAGAGTGCCGGCTCGCAATGTGCCCACCTGATAGGCGCCAGAACTGTCCTCCAGCTGAAACAAAGCACGGGATGTAGACATCCTGTTTTGCTCAACCAGCAGACCCTCTGGCTACCAGCCCTCTCCCCTTTTCATTTGTGCTCCTGCATACCTCTTGGGGCTCGGCCTAGCATGCTAATACAGCCCTCTTGTTTCCTGGCGGTCCCATTTTGCCTTCGATTCTGTTGGCACTCGGTCTCCCAGATTTGTTTTTAGAGGGAACGATAGCGGCTGCTGCCATTTTCTGTGGCGCACGTGCAGTTTAAGAAGAGCCCGGCTAGATCAGGCCAATGACCCATCTGGTTCTCACATTTAAGTTCAAGCATGGGGTACCTCTGGCTGGTGGGAACTGTAGTTCAGCAGCACCCGGTAGGCCAAAGGTGCTGCTTGGCCCTTATTCCTCTGAGAGGTGCGTAAGTCCCTTACCTGTTCTTCTGTGGCTGTTGCGCTGACATCCAGTCGCATCTCTTCTTCCACTATCACATCCATTTCCTCCATCCTTTTGGTTTAGTCTCTGCCTGCTGGCCGAAGACTCTTGTGGCTGAATAGGCAGAGAAATTGCTTTCCCCCTTGTCCTGGGCAACGGAGAAGAATGGAGATAAGCAGATATCTTGCCCCCCAAAAGTCTCATCCCAGAATGTAGCAGTTCCTGCTTTCGAAAGAATGGTGGGGTGTTTGGAGAAGAAAATAGCATGCTCCAGCTAAATCTCTAGTCTCTGAGCCCTGTCAATTCATAAGAACCGAAGAAAATAGCTCATAAAAAGGTAAAGGTAAAGATAAAGCGACCCCTGACCATTAGGTCCAGTCGTGACCGACTCTGGGGTTGCGGTGCTCATCTTGCTTTATTGGCTGAGGGAGCCGGCGTACAGCTCATGTGGTCAGCATGACTAAGCCGCTTCTGGCGAACCAGAGCAGCGCACAGAAACGCCGTTTACCTTCCCGCCAGAGCAGTACCTATTTATCTACTTGCACTTTGACGTGCTTTCGAACTGCTAGATTGGCAGGAGCAGGGACCAAGCAACGGGAGCTCACCCCGTTGCGGGGATTCGAACCGCCGACCTTCTGATTGGCAAGTCCTAGGCTCTGTGGTTTAACCCACAGCGCCACCCTCATCCCACAAAATAGCTCATAAGAAGGAATAAAAAGCAAACATCAAGAAGGAAGGGTGGGAAGTCAAGAAGAAACGTATTTTTTTTAAAAAAAATAATATGATGATAAATGCTTTGAAATATTGTTGGAGACTGCATATATATATGCATATATATATGCAGAGAAGATAGCTCAGTTGGTATCAGCATGGTGCTGATAATATCAAGATTGCAGGTTCAATCTGCGTATGGGGCGTATGGGACAGTGGCATATTTTTACATTGCAGAGGGTTGGACCAGATGATCCTCAGGGTTTCTTCCAACTCTACAATTCTAAAAGCACTGCTGAATCAGGCGAATGGCCCACCTTGTCATGCTGTTCTCACACCGTGGCCGACCGGGGGCCTTTTGGGGGAACCCCCAAGCAGGACCCGAGCACCAGAGCCCTCACACCTTCTGCAATTTCCAGCAGCTGGTATTCAGAAACATTGCTGAGTACCACCGAGTGCATTAACTGAACCCAGTTAATTCATCATCTGCGGCCATCAATGTGCACAACATTTTTATATGTTAGCATAAACACCCTCTCTCTTTTTCCCCCTTTCCCCCCAAACAATAGCTCCTTGATCTGAAGAGTTTAAAGCTAAATTTGGACATCTGGGAGACAATAGAAGGAAGGGGAGGGTCGCAGCGGAAGTTGGGCCGTGAGGGCAAGCAGGGCAGTGCCCACCAAGGGCTGCTTGCCCTTGGCCAGCCTGCCCCTGCCTGCCTTCTGACCACAAGGCTGAGGTGTGGCTCGGCCTGCCAGATTCCTCTTCCTCTTCCTCCTCAGATTCCTTAGTGTTTTCCCTTGTAGAACTCAGCAGGCAAGAAGAGGACAGTGATAGCTCAGTGGGCCAGGCGGAAGACTCTCCCAACTCTGCAATTCTGTGATTCTTTGAAACCAGAGTAAGTTGGTGTCACCTATTTCTTGCTCAGCCTGCCATTGGCTACGCTTATTGTCCGTCTCTACATGTTCCGCGCAGTCAGTCCCATGCGCACCAGGTTCCTCTGGGAAAGGCTGCAAAAGAATTAACGTAGGGGGGCCAACTGACCTGGGAAATCTGGCCTTGCCTCCTCCTGCGCCTTATAGTGGTAGTTCGCTGTGAAGGTCAACAGCTGCACAGGTTGGGTTTTATTTCAAAAGTGTTGACTTTTGGCGAATTTCCTTAGCTCAGAAACTCCCCCCCCCTTTGCCAAATTAAAAGCTCAAAAAGCTTTGTGTCTGGATTTTCACTTTTTGAAATATGGCAACTGTCAGTTAAATCACTTCCATGCATGCCCAGTAAAAATAAATAAACTCTCACAAAACATCAAAGAGAGCAAAATATTGTTATGAGTTCCGGAGGGGGGTGCTAGATGTCCCTAAATGTGTTATGATGTAGTAAAAGTTAAAATTAATCAAGGTTTGATTAAACTTTGCCAAACATGGAAATCGACAGGATTTAGTTACACTCATGAGCCAAGCCATCTGGGCAGAGCTAGCTGGATGGGCCATCAGCAGGGGACAAAGGCCGTTTACCTTCCCGCCAGAGCGGTACCTTTTTATCTACTTGCACTCTGATGTGCTTTCGAACTGCTAGGTTGGCAGGAGCTGGGACCGAACAATGGGAGCTCCCCCCGTCACAGGGATTCAAACCGCCGACCTTCTGAACGGCAAGCCCTAGACTCTGTGGTTTAACCCACAGCGCCACCCGCGTCCCTCAGGTTGTTTATATGTGTCAATAAAACTATATATCATAATGAAGACACCACAGTCTCTGCTGTGCCTCATGCCCAAAAGGAACAACAAACCCTGGAGCCGCAGGAATATCACCCTGCTCATGGAGACTGGGGTGACGTGTCACAATATCAAAACAAAGCATGACAGATTAAGATCCAATAGAAAAGACAACAAAGATGGGCACCGAAAGCTGCAAAAATGAAGTCCAATGTAGGATTGCCAACTCCCCCCCCCTTGCTGCGCTCCTGCGCCTTTTAAGAACTGCATGATGAGCAGAACCTGGTGTGTAAATGCATGGGCGGGAATAAACTTCCCCTTTTGAATTTCTGCCTGCCATGCAGCTCTTCGGGGCACAGGAGCCTTGGCTGGGAAAACCAGGTGGCGCCACCCCTCTCTCCCTCCTCATTCTGCTACGGCACCTCTCCTTTCCAGCTACGTCTCCCCTCCACGGGGCAAGGGGTGGGGTGTCACTGCCCTCAGCCTGCCCCTACCTTGCCTCCTTTTGTCACTTGCATCGGGCCCAGAGGGTGACTCTGGCTGTCAGCTGCCTGCTCCTCTGTGGCCTCAAAGCTGCTCCTTGTACAACTTGGCAGGGACGAGGATAGGGACCAAAGGAGCAGGAGATGCTTCTGGTTCTGCCTGTCTCTGGCTCTCCCTATTGCCCCATAAGTCGCCAACCCCCCCCCCCCGACTAGACTTCTCCCCTCCCTGTGGTCAGGCAAAACATGTCAAGTCATGGGCCCGCAGCGGGGAGGGCAGGTTGTTGTTTTCAGTGTCTTCTCCAAATTCTGGGCTGAGTCACAGAGCTTGGGTCTGTGTCACAGGACTAATCGCACACAGGCTCAGCCCCCTAACCTAGGTGGCCGGCTGAAAAAGAGAAGAGGGCCCCACAGTCGTTTTGAAAGGGGAATTTCAAACCCGGCATGGCAAGTTACTACACCTGCGGAGAAATTCCGCTTTCCACCCAAGAATGAAAGTTGCCACGAGCACCGTTTTCTTTATAGAACCCTCCCCAAAGTTTCCTTTTTTAAAGTACCAAGGACATAGCTGTGGAAACACAAGGCGCAATGGTGAAGAAAAGAGGGTTTCTGGGAATGTGCAAAGTTCACGTCCCCGTTGGTGCCTTTCCACCTGCTCCTCCACCCACCCCTGCAATCTGTTTCTCTAAAGAAGTGGCTGTGTGTGGCTGAGAGGTATAAAGTACAATTGAGTCCTGCAACAAAATGTTGCAGTATGGAGAGCTCATATTCAGAGTTCCAACAACATATGGAAAACACCTAAAACATCGGACATTAAAAACTTCCCAATACAGAGTTGCCTTCAGATGTCTGCTAAAAGTCATATAGTTGTTTATTTCCTTGACATCTGAAGGCAGGGCGTTCCACAGGGTGGGCGCCACCACCGAGAAGGCCCTCTGCCTGGTTCCTGTAACCTCACTTCTCGCAGTGAGGGAACCACCAGAGGGACCTTAGAGCTGGACCTCAGTGTCCAGGCTGAACGATGGGGGTGGAGATGCACCTTAAGGTACTGTCTTCTGTCTTCCCACCCCACATCATCGGTTTTTTGTCGCTGTCCCCCATACATGTACACGCACACAAAGGCCACTTTTACACCACTTGAACATTTCTGGGAATTGTAGCTTGTTAAAAGTGCCAAGAAAGTTGTTACGAGACAATGTTCCCCTTCACGGAGCTACGATTCCCAGAGCGCTTTAGCAATCAATCCCTCTTCCCAGAGAATTTCTGGGTATTGTAGCTCTGTGAGGGGAATGGGGGTGTTCCAACAACTCTCTCAGTACCTTTAACAAACTACAGTTCCCAGGCTCCTTTGGGGGAAGCCATGACTACTTAAAGTGGTGTGATACTGATTGAATGGTAAGCCGCAGGTGTGGCCTTAATCTGCATTGCATGCCCACTAAATCACCAGACTGTTGGTGGGGGGTCTCCCCTTAGAATTTTTCCCTCTAAATATCTGGTCCACTTCTTTCTGCAAACCTCGGGTTTTTCCCCAAACCTGCTGATACTTCCCTTCAGTGTGTGAACTGCACCGTTTTAAAGATACATGCCTTGCATTCAGAAGGCCTCAGGTTTAATCCGTGGCATGGCCCAAGTAGGACTCGCAAAAGACTCCTGCCATAAATCCAGCTGCTAGCCACTGTATACTGAGCTCAATGAGCGAATGATCTGACTTAGTATAATGAAAGGCACTTTTCTATGGCTTGCAGCAAAATGTTGCAGCGCACTTCCATAGCCTAAAATGATTCTGGCAGTCCAACAACATCCTGAGGGCCACAGGTTCCCCTTCCCTAGTGTAAACACGACCAGGCTAGAGGGACCAAAGAGGCCTAACTCGTTATACGGCAGTTTCTGAGGTTCCTATGTCCGCGCATCAAATTCTTTCAGAAGTGGCACTTGCCTGAGAGAAAAGTCCATCGGTATATGCTCCCATACCCTCCAACATTTCTCCAATGAAAATAGGGATGTCCTAAGGAAAAGTGGGGATACGGGTTGCGCTGTGGGTTAAACCACAGAGCCTAGGGCTTGCCAATCAAAAGGTCGGCGGTTCGAATTCCCGTGACGGGGTGAGTTCCCGTTGCTCAGTCCCAGCTCCTGCCAACCTAGCAGTTCAAAAGCACTCCAAAAGTGCAAGTAGATAAATAGGTATCGCTCCAGTGGGAAGGTAAACGGCGTTTCCGTGCGCTGCTCTGATTCGCCAGAAGCAGCTTAGTCATGCTGGCCACATGACCCGGAAGCTGTACGCCGGCTCCCTCGGCCAATAAAGCGAGATGAGCGCCGCAACCCCAGAGTCGGCCACGACTGGACCTAATGGCCAGGGGTCCCTTTACCTTTATCTTTAAGGAAAAGTGGGACATTCTAGGATCAAATCAGAAACTGGGACAGCTTCTCTAAATCAGGGACGTCCCTGGAATATAGGGTCTGTGCTCAAGAGTTGTTTGGCCCTGAGCAACAACGCCAAGAATCGTCCTTTGGGAGAAGGAGGGAGAAATATTTTGCAGCCTCAAGGGGACATTCAGCTCAAGCTGCCAGGATTTCTAAATTCTAAACATGGCCAATCCTCATTCTCCAAAGGGCTTCCTCACACATGACACATTTCCTACCCAGAGAGGACACTCCCTGCAGGCCAAACTAGACCGAGTTGGTATTGACGTGGTTTTGCCGCTTGCTGCTGCTGCTGCTGTTGTTGTTTAACAAACGACCAATGGGCAGGCAATAGCGGGGGAGCTGACTGCATTTCTTTATTTACTGCACTGCCAAGCCAAACATTAGAATGAACAGATGCTGCAGAACATTCGCAGGGCAACTGAAGTGCAGGGCTGCATTCAATTAGCAGAAGCCAATGCAAGGATTTCTGCTGGTGCAATGGGGCTTCCTGCCCCCTCTCTGACCCTGTGCACCCCCTGCCCCCCAAATTGGCTCAGGGTAGATGGTTCCGGCTAGCAAGCTTGCGCCGATGGAACAAGCTTAACGCAATAATGAATTCCTCCCCCTGGCGGGGGCTTCTGCCTTCCCTCAAGGCAGACAGGGCCTTAAGAAGCCCCTAGAAAGATGGGGGGGGTTACAGGAGAAAGGCTGCCCCACATCTCTTTCAGGCCCTTGACAGTCCCCTCAGAGGCTGGTGAACAGAGCTTCCAGGCTTCCCTCGGGGCTCCTCCTCCCATGGCAAACCAGCAGATGTAAGGAGGAGGCCCGATTCATAGAATCATAAAATCGCTGAGTTGGCAGGAACCTCAAGGGTCCTCTGGTCCAACCCCCTGCAATACAGGAATCTCAACGAAAACATCCATGACAGATGGCCATCTGACCTCTGCTTAAAAACCTCCACCTTCTGAGGGGCGTCCTGTTCACTGTCAAACAGATCTTGCTGTCAGAAAGTTTTTCCTGATGTTTAGTCAGAACCTCCTTCCTCGTAACTTGAAGCCATTGGTTCCAGTCCTACCCTCCGGATTCGGATCAGGACCGGGTCACGGGCAACAACGTCACATGGTCAAGTTTAGTTTTGGGCCCTGGCAAAAAGCCGGCATGTGCAACCGTTTACACACGACCTACAAGAGGGTATTATGGTTATTTATTTAGGTGGTTTATACACCCCTTATTTGCCCAGCAGATAAGAATCCGCGAAAACCCATCAAATAGCAGTCCATAAAACCACGCGCGCCGTATTCCCAAGCCAGCGTCTCCTATCCCACCCCATGCTGCCTAGCTGTGTAAGCAACACGTAAAACCGCACAAGGCCCATCTGTGCGAACCCTGCCAGATGCAGCCCTGCGGAAACGCAACCAGACCCACACCTGCAGCAGACTGCCGCACATGTGGTGAAGCTGCTTTTCGCTCAGATGGGCCGTTGCCAGGTCTCCAACCAGCCAAAGTCGTCTCCTCTGACCAGCAGCAGCTGTCAAGGGGCAGCAAATATGTCAGCCCTCCAGATGTTGCTGGCACCCAGCTCGCATCCTCCCTGCTCATCGGCCATGCTGGCTGAGGCTGATGGAAGTTGGAGAACCCAACAACGTATGGAAGGTGGCTCCACACTGGCTATCCTCAGAGGCAAACACAGCTGTCCTCTCTGTGGTCCTCTTCTCAGGAGATGCCACTTCCCAGCACGCAAGTGACTTGCGCGTCGGAAACCTGTAACTTACGAAGCAACTTTCTAGGGCTCTTTTTGTGCTGGCAATTGTACTCTGCAGCGCTCACCTTTTTTTGGGGGGGGGGTTGTCGGTGTGGTCCCCCCCTCAGATTTATTCCCGCTGTTGCTGACAGTGCCACGTCCCCATCTTCCTTCCTTCCTTCCTTTTCCCCTTGCTTTTGCCCCAGTTGTTTAGTTCTGGCTGTTGTCTTCTCTCCTTCCTCCTTGCGCCTGGACTGTCGCTCGGCTCAGCTGTGGCTACGCCCCTATTTCTACACGGGAAGCCACTACTTCCTGCCTCCGCGGCTCATGCATTTGCTGCTCACTCGCTTTCGCCTCAGCTCCCTTCCCCACAAACCCCCTTCCTTTTATCTCCCCACCCACTCCTTGTGGCTGAGGAAGGAGGCAGGTGCACAGAGGCCTTGCCCTTTACTCAATCAGCCTTCGCTTCCTTCTCAAGAGACCTGCTGGGAAAGCCCCTTTGCCCAGGAGCCTAGCTCTTTGCTCAGAGTCCCTCTGCAAAGCGACGCTCCGTCTCAGAATCCTGGAGACATTGAATTGTAGAGTTGGAGCCTGAGGATCATTTAGTCCAACCTACTTGCAACACAGAGATATGCAGCTGTCCTGTACGGGGATCGAACCTGCGGCCTTGGTATTATTAGTACCATGCTCGGTTTTCCAGCAATAGTCCCGGATTTAGAGAAGCCGTCCTGGTTTCTAATTTGATCCCTTCATGTCCCACTTTACCTTAGGACGTCCCTATTTTCATCAGGGGAAATGTTGGAGGGTATGGAGTTATGCAGCCCTTGAGCCAGCCTTTAGAAGACACCTGAAGGCAGCCCTGTATAGGGAAGATTTTTAATGTTTAATGTTTTATTATGTTTTTATTTATGTTGGAAGCTACACAGAGTGGCTCGTCAACCCAGTCAGATGGGCAGGGTAATAGTAGTAGTAGTAGTAAGGTAAAGGTAAAGGGACCCCTGACCATTAGGTCCAGTCGTGGCCGACTCTGGGGTTGCGGCGCTCATCTCGCTTTATTGGCCGGGGGAGCCGGTGTACAGCTTCCGGGTCATGTGGCCGGCATGACTAAGCCGCTTCTGGCAAACCAGAGCAGCGCACGGAAACACCGTTTACCTTCCCGCCAGAGCGGTACCTATTTATCTACTTTCACTTTGTGGTGCTTTTGAACTGCTAAGATGGCAGGAGCAGGGACCGAGCAACGGGAGCTCACCCCATTGCAGGGATTCGAACCGCTGACCTTCTGATCGGCAAGCCCTAGGCTCTGTGGTTTAACCCACAGCGCCCCCACGTCCCAGTAGTAGCAGTAGTAGTAATAATAATAATAATAATAATTGGATAGAATATCCCTGTTTTCATCGGAGAAATGTTGGAGGGCATGCCATCAGCATGCTTTGTTTTATTTTGCACATTGGGAGGTGAAAAATGAACGCCACCTTCCCTCTCATGGAAAGTCCCAGGTTCAATCCCTGACATCTCCACATATGGCTGGAACAGAGGCCCTGCCCAAATCGCTGAAGAGCTGCTGCTGCTGCCAGTCAGTGCAGGCAATCCTGAGCTCAATGGACCAAGTGGCCTTGAAGCAAGCATCAGAGCCTGTATGGATTCCCACAGACCGACTCATTATAAGGCAGCTTCTGACACCCGTGTCGCATCGCGCTGCCATGTTGTTCTGCCACCTTGTGAGAGGAGCAGGTGGGTGGAAGGATGGCTGTGGACCAGCAGCACATATGCGCCCTGCAGAAATCTCACACTGCGTGTGAAACCGGGCTGGAGCTCAACAGCCTGGCACTTCAGGGTGGCTGTGTGGGCTTCATCGTTTAATCCTGGCTTTCACACAAAATATTCTGGCGGCTATCCCAGAGGTCAAAAAGCGGCCAAGCTGATTTTGTTCTGGTTGGGGTTAGCCAGGACCCTTCTGTGTCCTCTGGGGGGGGGGGAGAGAGAGAGAGAGAGAGAGAGAGAGAGAGAGAGAAAGAGAGAAAGAAAGAAAGAAAGAAAGAAAGAAAGAAAGAAAGAAAGAAAGAAAGAAAGAAAGAAAGAAGACAAGTACAGGGCTCAAAAGGAGCCAGACCAAACTAGGCCTTATCCCGAGAAAACAACCCTGCGCTAAATTTTCAAAGCTCGCAATATATACCAGTACTAAAGCTAGCAGGGAAATGTGTTGCAGCATGGCTTTCAGAGTGTTGACCCCGCTATGTACGTGACATTTGAGCCATACAAATCAACATTTGCACTCTCTTTCAAGCAGCAAACACTTGCCTGGGTGTCAGCATAACGTGTGAACGTGGCCGCTGTTCACACACCCAAGTTTCTGAGCAAGTGAGAAATCTTTCCCATCCTGTTCAAGCATGACACTTGCTGGGTGAGCTTGGGCCAGTCACTGTCTCTCAACCACACCTGCCTCACATGGTTGTTGTGAGAGTAAAAGGCCTGTGCACCACTTTGAGGTCCTTGGGGAGAAAGTGGGATGTAAACATAATCCTAATTATAACAATGAACACAGCAGCCTCCGTGAATACCTTGGGACTGGATTTTCTAAAAATGAAGCTCACTGGGGCATTTGTGATACCTGTGATATATTGTTTTATTTGCACATAGAATTGTAGAGTTGAAGGGACCCTGTGGGTCATCTAGTCCAACCCCCTGCAGTGCAGGAATTTTTTGCCCAGCGTGGGGCTCGAACCCGCAACCCTGAGATTAAGAGTCTCATGTCTACCGACTGAGCTACCAAGGTGGATGTGCACCAACTGAGCTTACGTTGGATGGTCTCACAGGGCTAACAGTCCACCAAAGGCTGGTCCCCCTTTAGTTCTAGGGTTCCTCAAAGAGAGCAAAACCTCTGGGTGTTCCCAGCTCTAGTCTCAATATGAAGTTGACTAGTCTTCTTGCCGATCGGAAGGTCGGCAGTTCAAATCCCCGCAACAGGGGGGAGCTCCCATTGTTCAGTCCCAGCTCCTGCCCACCTAGCAGTTCAAAAGCACGTCAAGTGCAAGTAGATAAATAGGTACCGCTCCAGCGGGAAGGTAAACAGTGTTTCCATGCGCTGCTCTGGTTCGCCAGATGCGGCTTAGTCATGCTGGCCACATGACCCGGAAGCTGTCTGTGGACAAACACCGGCTCCCTTGGCCTATAGAGCGAGATGAGCATGCAAGCCCAAAGTCGTCCGCGACTGGACCTAACGGTCAGGGGTACCTTACCTTACCTTTAGTCTTCTTTTATGCTCTCCCCCAGTCAAGGGATGGTGGGCTGGCAGCTGAGTCCTGATTCCCCAAAGGGCTCCCTCTCGTCCCAGAATCATCCTTCCACCAAGAGGCATTGCCTTAATTCATTGTATATGTTATTCCAAAATTCTTTAATGGCTGTGCATTCCCACCACATGTGCATATATGACCCTATTCCATCCTTAAACCTCCAGCAAGGTGTTGATGTGTTTTTATACATCTTTGCTAGTTTTGCTGGAGTGTGGTGCCATCTGTATAGCATTTTCATAATATTTTCTCTCAGATTATAGCATCACCTTAACCCTCTCCTTCCTCACTCTCACAGTCAAGAATCGCATACCCATCAACCGCCCCATTTCTTCTGTAAAAGGTAAAGGTAAAAGGACCCCTGACCATTAGGTCCAGTCATGGCCAACTCTGGGGTTCTGGCGCTCATCTCGCTTTACTGGCCGAGGGAGCCGGCATACAGCTTCCGGGTCATGTGGCCAGCATGACTAAGCCACTTCTTGTGAACCAGAGCAGCGCACAAAAACGCCGTTTACCTTCCCATTGGAGCGGTACCTATTTATCTACTTGCACTTTGACATGCTTTCGAACTGCTAGGTTGGCAGGAGCAGGGACCAAGCAACGGGAGCTCACCCCGTCGTGGGGATTTGAACCACTCACCTTCTGATCGGCAATTCCTAGGCTCTGTGGTTTAACCCACAGCACCACACGCGTCCCTTTCATTTCTTCTGTGGCAGCCGCCAAATTCATCACAATTTCTCTCGGTGTCCTGCCAAATCCTGATTTTTCCAAGCGGGACAGAAGCAGCTGTAGTGAAGTGCTCTCAGCACGGTGGTTAGCTCGCACCCGAGCAAAAGGCGCTTGGTTTTGGGTCAGGTGCTCTGGCTCATACCAGCATGTCTGACCCAAAAAAGAGCACCCAAATTTGGATCCTCCAAATATTGAAGTGTATGGAATCACATGACTGTGTGGTACCGCTCAAGGAACATATATTCTGGACTAAGACTCAGAATCTGACACTAATGAAGCCATGCTGATGTGAACAGCTTGAGGGGGGGGAAGAGCTGTGAAATTCATGGGGGGAGGCAGGGGGCAACTTCACTGTGCTTTAACGTGAACACACCCGAACACACCCACAGTTCCTTTAACAAAGCCTGGCACGATGGCAGACTCAGGTCTCAAATTTCAGTGACACCCTGTGCAATGCCAAAATTTGGTGCCCCGCCTTTAAATAACAGTTGTGGCATCCCCTGTGGCTCTGTGCTCTCAATCTCTGTTCCCCTAAATCCACCTCTGCGTGGCACAACCCAGTCCAAGGTCAGGTGGAATAAGTTAACGGGAAATTATTTCCAAGTGTTGCTTCTCTCCAGTAGGAAAGGCTTTGCCCGTTGAATTTCAGTCAACAGGGGAAAATATTCCCTGCCCCTCTTTCTCCCTGGTGACCAACAGCTTCACCTCTTGAATTTCAGCCTGTCGCATTGAAGGGGAGAAGGTGCAGATGCTCAGCCATGCAGCGGACTTGCCCCTGCCAATGAAAAGGCTTTCGAACCGGGAGGCGGGTGCGCTGCCTGAAGACTTATCGTCTCCTTGCCTCCCGGCCCACCCAGACACCGGGCTCCTTCATCTTGAAGGCGTTGCAGCGGGAGACAATGTGTGTGGCTGTAGCCAGCCGGTTTGTTTTAAAGGCCGACATCTGTGGGCGACATTTTCCGTCACAGCCTGGAACCAGTTCCTGCCTTTGTCCTATTGTGGCAGCCCAGACAGTGGCCCCTCTCAAGTTCCCGAACTTCGCCGTAGCCTCCTGCCAGCAGTGGCCCCCAACAATTCTGGCACACAACTCCACACACACACACACAGAGCTCCCCGATACCCTGGCCTTGTGGTGTGTATGTGCTGGGTTGGGGAGGGGGGCTCTGCACATAATGCTCTCCCATTCCAGCGCAAAGGACCCTGAGAGTGACAATGAACTGGTTTGTTCGGTGGGGGGTGAGGAATCCCAAGAGGGCGGAGGGGACAATGAGGCCCTGTCTGGGCCACTTGCCTCGTCGGCGGGTTTGGGGTCGAGGGGGGGAGGGCGTGACTCATGCCAGGGGCCGAAATGCCAGGGGGCATTGGCCAGAGGTGGGTGGAAGGGGGGATTTGCTGCGGCTGCTGCTACAAGGGTGCGTGGCGGCTGTCCAAGAAAGGTGGGGACTTGGCTGTTTCACACTCTGCTTCCACCCACAGCCGAGCTGGGAACGGACGGCTGGATGCAGGAGCTCTCAGGTTGGGACCTCGAGGGCAGCAGGAGAGAAGCACCAAGGCTGAGAGGAGACGGAACAGGTAGTGTGCAAGGGTATTTGTGTGAGGTTGGTGGTGGGGACATTTTGCAGCATGCGCTGAGAGTACGTGTGTGTGTCCATCCTGAGGGATAGCTCATCTGGTAGAGCATGAGACTCAAGGTTGTGGGTTCGAGTCCCACGCTGGGCAAAAAATTCCTGCTTTGCAGCAGTTGGACTAGATGACACACCCACCCACAAACACACACACACGGTTGTCCCTTCCAACTCCATAGATCTGTGATTCTGCATGTCAAGTTTGCTGAATTCTCTGCAGTGCAAGATATTGAGGATGGCTCAGGGCTGTCTTTGCCAAACTGGTGTGTTTCAGACTACATATCCCATCAGCCCTTGCTGGCATCTCTGGAGCTAATCAGGTCCAGTCGGCAAGGGCTGATGAAGAGAAACGTTGCTATACTCGCTCCTTTGCTGTTTTGGCACAGAGCGGGTTGAAGGTTTGTTTTATCGTTTTATAATGTATAGAAAACAGAGAGAAGAATTACGACGACTGGCGGAAGTTAAAAGATGGAAAGCAGAACTATAAAACGGGCATGCAGAATGCCCCCAGTTGCACAGGGGTTAAAATAACAAGTCTAAAGTAAAGACTATAAACGTTATCAGAGCACCCAGGATAGTTGCAGATTTGCCAGCCTTGTGATGATGATTGCACTCTGCTGCGTATGTCATAGAAGAATGCCAAACTGTGTAAAAATGGTCTGGAGGTTCCAGTCCTTGTTGAAATATCGAATTAATCATTATAGCTATATTCCAGAATGAGCAGTACCAAGCAGCCAGGGGGAGATTTGGGACTGTTTTCCATTGAGTTGCAGTTATCATTCATGCCGCCAAGATAATATATACAGTGGTGCCCCGCAAGACGAATGCCTCGCAAGACGGAAAACCCGCTAGACGAAAGGGTTTTCCGTTTTGGAGGTGCTTCGCAAAACGAATTTCCTATGGGCTTGCTTCGCAAGACGAAAATGTCTTGCGAGTTCCTGCGGGTTTTTTTCCCTCCCCCCCCTTTTCTAAGCCGCTAAGCGGCTTATCTGCTTATCCGCTAAGCCGCTAAAAGCCGCTAAAAGCCGCTAATAGCGCTAAGCCGCTAAGCCGTCAATGGGCTTGCTTCACAAGACGAAAAAAACGCTAGATGAAGAGACTCGCGGAACGGATTAATTTCGTCTTGCGAGGCACCACTGTAATACCAATTCATAGACTCATAGGATTGTAGCGTCAGAAGGGACCCTGAGGGTCATCTAGCCCAACCCTCTGCAATGCAGGAATCTTTTGCCCAATGTGGGGCTCGAACCCACAACCATGAGCTTCAGGGTCTCATGCTCTATTGATTGAACTAATATATATCTGTTTTAACAGTAGCTCGACACATGGAAATATAGGGTGAAAACCTGTCCTTGGCCTGAGTGGGGCAGGGGGAGCTTTTGCAGCTGGAATTTCTGCATGTTAAGGTGTTCAGCAAAGGAAACAGGACCAAAGGAAGCCAGTAAAAAGAGGAGAAGCCTCGTTGCAATGGACAAGACAAAATTCTGTACAAATTTGCACTACAGTAATTCTTTGGAAACCACACAAAGCCCTACCAGGAAAGATAAATTTTGTGACAAAAGGTCCATCTCCAAAAGATTTTTTTTTTTTTTTTAAAAATTACATCCCTTTCTCTCTTTTATTGAAGAACAGGATATTTTAATGCCATCATCATCATTACAGAGGCGTCTGTGGAGGGGATACGTATATTGATTGAAAATGCCTAGCCAACCAGATTGGAAGCTGGGTTCCTATTGAGTATATTTGGCGAGCCGTCATGACAGTGATGTGGGATTGATCATTCTGTGATATTATGGCAGGGGACAAAGCTGCATTGTAACTTTTGAATACATGTATGATGATAATAATAATAAAATTACATCAGATAATAAAGTAAGGAAAACCGCTCCTTCTCATTCATTTTCCCCTCGCCCTACCACATATAAGGAACTTGAGAGGAGCTGTACTGGATCAAGGCAAGGGGCCCTTTAGAGATGCCAATTTTCAGCTGGGATTCCATCACCTACTGGCAAACTGAGGATGCAGGATTAAGGCCAGTTTGGGAACTCTTGCACGACAAACCCACTTCCCCCCAAAGACCAGGCGTTTTGTGATAAGGAAAGTGTGGACGTTTGCTTCAATCTAACCTTGCCCAGCCTCCCCTGCAAACCAACCGGACTGATGGCTCAGTTAGTTGGAGCGAGGTGCTGATCATGCCAAAGTCACAGGTCCAATCCCCGTATGGGACAGCTGCGTATTCCTGCATTGCAGGGGGTTGGACTGGGTGACCCCCCCAGGTTCCCTTCCAACTCTATAATTCTGTGTCAAGCTGCAGGCAAAGGTGCTGCTTTGTCGCTGAGCCTTTCCTTAAATCCTTCCCTTCTCT
Source organism: Podarcis erhardii (assembly GCF_964252035.2). Taxonomy (NCBI): domain Eukaryota; kingdom Metazoa; phylum Chordata; class Lepidosauria; order Squamata; family Lacertidae; genus Podarcis; species Podarcis erhardii. The sequence goes on along the minus strand of NC_138498.1, from coordinate 115,609,404 downwards.
TCCACAGGTCCTGGGATTTGAACCCGCTCCCTGCCCGCTGTGCTATGGGGACGCTGGGTGTTTCTGCCACAGCCTTCCTCTGCGGGGGGCTCCTCGCTGCCTTCCTCCTGAGGGAAGCGCTTGGACAGAGCAAGAAGCCTGAGACGTAAGGAGAGAGCGGTGGGGTGGGTAACGCAGGCAAGGAATGTGAGGCTGCCCCCTGGATCTGGGCCAGAAAGCTGCAGCAGGAATGGGGATGGGGGGGACGGACTTCTGCAACCGCTTCCCACCCTCAGGGAGGGAGCCAGTGTGGTCCAGTGGTTAAGAGCGGTGGACTCGTAATCTGGTGAACTGGGTTCGCGTCTCCGCTCCTCCACATGCAGCTGCTGGGTGACCTTGGGCCAGTCACACTTCTCTGAAGTCTCTCAGCCCCACTCACCTCACAGAGTGTTTGTTGTGGGGGAGGAAGGGAAAAGGAGAATGTTAGCCGCTTTGAGACTCCTTCGGGTAGTGATAAAGCGGGATATGAAATCCAAACTCTTCTTCCTCCATAGAGCAAGATTCAAAGTTCTTGTCCTAGTGTACAAAGAACTTTTGGCCCAGGGACACCTTTCCTAGTACAGTGGTACCTCGGGTTAAGTACTTAATTCGTTCCGGAGGTCCGTACTTAGCCTGAAACTGTTCTTCACCTGAAGCACCACTTTAGCTAATGGGGCTCCAGCTGCCGCCACGCCACCAGAGCACGATTTCTGTTCTCATCCTGAAGCAAAGTTCTTAACCTGAAGCACTATTTCTGGGTTAGCAGAGCACGATTTCCTGAAGCGTATGTAACCTGAAGCGTATGTAACCTGAGGTACCACTGTACAGTCATACCTCGTGTTGCGTTTGCCTCATGAAACTTTTTTCAGGTTGCGTCCCGCGGCGACCCGGAAGTGCTGGAAAGGGTTATTTCCGGGTTTCACCGCTCACGCATGCGCAGACATGCAAAATGACATGCGCATGTGCAAAAGCGCCAAATCGTGACACGCGTGTGCGCAGATGCACAGATGTGGGTTGCGTTCTTTTCAGGTTGTGAACGGGCCTCCGGAACGGATCCCGTTCACAACCAGAGGTATCACTTTGTATGCTAAACTGGGATAGCTCAGTCGGTAGAGCATGAGATTCTCTTAATCTCAGGGTCGTGGGTTCAAGCACCCCATTGGGCAAAATATTGCTGCATTCGAGGGAGTTGAACTAGTTGTCCCTCGTGTTCCCTTCCAACTCTACAATTCTATGAGTCCAATCACTGAGATCATCGGGGGGGACACTGTGAGAAGCTCCCAATGAACCAGAAACATGAGTCTTTGGGCATAGTGGGCCCAAATCTGTGGAACTCCTTGCCACAAGAAATCAGGCAGGTGCCATCAAGATGAAAATGGTTTTCTGCTCAGGACACCTTCGCAGTTTAAAGCTGTTCTGATGTGACACACACATACACGATGCTTTCATTTGTGTCTTAAATTTTTCCATATGATATTCTTTACCTATGTTGTAAGTCGCTTTGACAAATAACTTGGGAACTGGATATAAGTTCCTTAAATAAAGAGGAACGAGTAACTGTGAAAGAAATAAGAATGGAAGAGCAGAGGCAGGCTGAACACAGCAGAATTCAGCAGCCAAGTTGCTCGCCGGAGCAAGATGGCTTGAGCATATTACGCTGATCCTGGTCCAGACCCAATTCAAAGGGCTAGTTTTGACCTATAAAGCCTTAAATGGCTCAGGACCGCAATACCTCAAGGACCGCCTCTTTCCATATGAACCTACCCAGACCCAGAGATCATCTTCCGAGGCCCTCCTTCGTGTGCCTCCTCCTTGAGAGGTCTGGAGGGTGGCAACATGAGAACGGGGCCTTCTCTGCAGTGGCTCCCCATCTGTGGAATGCTCTCCCCAGGGAAGTTTGCCTGGTGCCTTTAGGTGCCAGGCAGAAATGTTCCTTTTTAACCAGGCCTTTGGTTGATTTGATTGACATCCCATGCCCTTTTAAAATGTGTGGGTTTTTTGGGGGGGTGTTATTGGGTTGTTGTTTTCATTTTGATTATGTATTTTGTGGTTTTATATTTTGATTTTATTCTGTGAACTGCCCTGAGACCCCCGGGTATAGGGCGGTACATAAATTCAATTAATAATAATAATAATAGGCTAGGTGATTGGTGCGTGAGAGTGCAACACACATATGATCACACTTCCTTCTTTTCGAGAACCTGAAACATTGGGATCAAGCAGCTAGGCAGGAAACAGAAGAGCAGAAAAAGGAAGTTCCTTCACATCAAATAGCCCTGAGCTCTGCTGATATTCACAAGGCATCACAATCTGGAAGCATTGACAACAGTCGCAGAATCATGGAATTGTAGAGTCAGAAGGGACCATGGGGTCATCTAGTCCAACCCCCTGCAATGCAGGAATATTTTTGCCTGACATGGGGCTAGGGCAGGCATAAGCAACCTTCAGCCCTCCAGGTGTTTTTGGGACTACAATTCCCATCAACCCTGACCACTGGTCCTGTTAGCTAGGGATCATGGGAGTTGTAGGCCAAAACATCTGGAGGGCCGAAGGTTGCCTATACCTGCGCTAGGGGGTGAGAGAATCCACCGCCACGTTTTCTTGGAGATCCCACTGATTAAGGAAATAAATCTCTTCTTCTTCTTCTTTGGTGATTACTCATAGCCGAGTAAGATTATCTTCCATAAACATGGTTTTAACAATGAGTCCATAAGTGACTGTGGAGGCCAATTCTGGACCCAAATGTCTTTCCATAGTGTGGACATTGGTTCCTGGGCGGGAGTTGATCATGGTGTGGATTTGCCAAGCGTGCCTTCCTCTTAGTATGGTTCTCCCTTGCGTCCTGAGTTCGAGTGTCTTCAAAGCCCATGACACCTTTAGATGACTCCTTGGGGTCCCTTCCACAATTGCAGGATTCTAAGGTTTATTCATTTCAATAGGTCTACTCTGAGCAGGACTTGGTTGAATGCAACCCAATGTTTAAAATGCTTTTCTGGTCCTCATCTTTGGCACGCAGAAAGTCCCGATTCAGTCTTGGGCTTTTCAAAGCATCTCGGGTCTGACAAAAGCCCTTGGCACAGGGCACCAGAGATTGGCACTGAGACAGAACTGTATAGACGGATCCCCGTACAAAAGGCTCTTTTGTCTGAATCCAGCAAAAGACAACATCTCATCTCTTTAAAACAAAGCAAATAATTAAGAAGCGAAGACTGTCCTGGGACCTTCGCTCCCCCCCCCCCCGCCCCTTTCCTCTTGGAAAGATAAAATAAAAATGTGCTGCAAATTGTTTTTTTAAGAGCTGTGGGCTATACAAAGAGGATAAATTATGTCAAACAAAGCAAATGCATGCACACAATTTGTCTGGAGACAGATTCTGGTCCCCACCCCTAACTCTCCCAGGCAGCTTGAAAAAGATGAAAAATTGGGATGAATCCAAAAGCAATCCTACTTCTCCATGCGTCAAATAACTTATGCAGGTTCCTGTATCATTTTAACAACCTGCTTGGCCAGAGGAGACAACAGAATGACAGGTATATATGTATATGCTACAGAAAGCAAACTCTTTCGCAGATGACATGCAACTCTCTTAAAAACATTGTCTCTGCTCAGCTAAGTGGCCAACCACGGCACCTTACACAGAGATCAATTTAACTTTCAATTCAACTCGGTCCCTCTAAAATAGAAGGGTACTGGGAGATATTTTTAGCAGAGCAGCAGCACTGGGAGATAGTGGCTCCTTAATCCTTCCCCCACCTGCCATTTCTCCACTCCAAATCATCTGCCCTTTTTCTCCATGGGTTTCAGAAAGCACAATTTCACCCAGCTCCCAGATATAGCTGGCAGAGAGGCAGGGAGCAGAAGGGGGGCCACAATTTCAGAATGAAAAACTGGTACGTGGGCATTCAAAGAGTTAAGCACCCTGCCTCAATCCAGCAATGAATATCTCATGGTCATGCCCAATGACGTTTTCAAAAAGCGGAATCTGGAGCAACTTTTGGGCATAATCATAGAAATATAGAGTTGGAAGGGACCCTGAGGGTCATCTAGTCCAACCCCCTGCAATGCAGGAAAATGCAGCTGTCCTTAAATGGCCTCAGACCAGTATACCTGAAGGAGCGTCTCCACCCCCATCACTCAGCCTGGACAATGAGGTCCAGCGCTGAGGGCCTTCTGGTGGCTCCCTCGCTGCGAGAAGCAAAGCTACAGGGAACCAGGCAGAGGGCCTTCTCGGTGGTGGCGCCCTCCCTGTGGAACACTCTCCCACCAGATGTCAAGGAAATAAACAACAGTATCTGACTCTTAGAAGACATCTGAAGGCAGCCCTATTTAGGGAAGTTTTTAAAGTTTGACGTTTCACTGTGCTTTTAATATTCTATTGGGAGCCGCTCAGAGTGGCTGGGGAAACCCAGCCAGATGGATGGGGTATATTATAATTACTATACAATTATAATTATAAGAATCAAACCTGCAACCTTTGCATTATCAGGACCACGTGCTAACCAACTGATGCCCATGAGTAGTTTTAATTGGACGGCTGGGGGAATATGGATGGGTTTGGGCAGAGAATTTAGCAATCTATGCGGCACCCTGGTTTTAAACCAGAAGCCGCATTATGCAGTCAGGTACTTAGTCCATCTATCTCAGTATTGTAGACACTGACTGGCAGCGCCACTCCATTGATTCAGGCCGGGGATTGTAGGGGATTGAACCTGGAACTTCGTGCAAGGAAAGCTGATATTTTAACCACTGTGCTAAGACCTTTATTTTCAATGTGTTAGCAATCCCATGTGGTTTAAGCCACCACAGGTGTTAGGTTGTGGGTGAACATATCAGACGACACAGCGATTCTTCAAACAGCTCTCGTTTATTCAAAGGCCAGAAATGAACTGAACTGAGGAGCTCAGTCAGCCTGCTTATATAGAGCTCCAGAACAACGTAACTGTTGCAACTTTCTAAAACTATCCAATCACTGAACATCACTTTCGATCCTTCATTTGCATACAAACTATCCAATCATTGAACGTCACTTTCGATCCTTCATTTGCACAACTATCTACAGTATCCCCCTGCTGGCCCAGGGTGAGAACTTCAGTACATAACAACAGGGCTCTGATATTCTAGAGGCTGGAAGGAATCACCAAAACCCTCTCAGTTGTGTACCCTCTCTGACCCACAGCCGAGTGTGCGCACGGCGCACGTTGAGGATCCCCTTGTTCTACAACGAGACCTACGCCAAGCCTGCACACCAGCCGTATTTGACGCTGTGCGCTGGACCCCGAGTCTGCAGCACCTACAGGTATGCGAAGTCCATGGAGATTCCAGGGGTGAGAAGGGTGGGGAGAACATGTTACTGAACCGTGCATTTTTAGGGTTGTGTATTTCATACCCCTCGACTGTCCCATTTTTAAGTGGGACATCCCAGAATCACAGAAGCCAATCCCAGCTTCTGTTTGGTGCTCTGGGGCGACCCTGCTGATTGGCACCAGAGTGCCAGAATGAAAGATGCTTGTTTTTTTGGTCTCATGAGAGCGTCTTTCGGTCTTGTACTCCCACAGGACCAAAAAAGGAGTGTCCCGATTTTGATGCCACAAATGTTGGAGAGTATGGTTTCTGCTGGTGTTTGTTTTTTTAAAAAACTGCTATCTGTTTTAACTTGCTGAGGGAGAGGGTCTTTTCTGAGGTGGCTCCCTGCTTATGGAATGCTATCCCCGGTGAGGTCTGCCTGGAGCCACCTTTAGCATTCTCTCGACACCTAGGCATTGGACAGATTGTCACGATTTTCTGTTCATTGATTACGTCAGGGATAGCCAACATGGCTCCCTCCTGATGTTGCAGACTCCACCTCCCTTCACCCTTGGTCATGCTGGCTGAGGCTCATGGGAGTTGTAGTCCAAAACATTGGCTGCCCCTAGATTGTACGCCTTGGCTGCTGCTTCGTTAGATCTGTTTCATGAGTCACCGTGTTGCCTTTTAAAGTAATTTCATCGTGCTTAGTTTAAGAAAGAAATGTCGTGCTTTATGTTCTTAAAATTCCGTAAGTCACGTGGAGACTTCTTATACGGCAAGTCGCTAGTGATTTGAACTCATGACTGTTGTAATGCCTGTTGTGATTTTTATCTTTTCTTTTTAAAAAAAAATTATTCATTTTATAACACAAATAAACAACACAACACAAACAGAAAAAAACAAACAATACAAACAAATTCTTGTCTTATCCTTATTTTTTCTAAACATTGTTTGGTGAGCTTCCCCAAGTCCCCCCCATCTGATTTTCATTTTACCTCATCTTCAGCAGTTTACATATATCATAATTTTTAACCATTTTTTAATCACACTTACTTTTACCATAAAAATCTTCACATTTTATCCCTTACATATAATACTATTTTAAAATACACTATCTTCTACTTCTAACCCAACAGCCTAGATTTTGATCTTTTAGGCTGCATTGTATAGTTATCTGCTTTGTATACAGTCGTTAAAAAGGTGAGATATAAATAAACCCTTTTCCTCACCAGTGGTCCTCACCAGCTATTTGCCACAATAGCTAGGAAGGGAGGCTCATAATTTCCAGTTGCTGAAGACAAATAACAAAGGATGCTGATTCCCCTTTCCCCCTGGTGTGCAGTGATCATAGAGTTCTGGTCCTTTGCTGTGTGTAGCATGTCTGTCGCTGTGAGACCCTAATAAGAGGAGAGACTTTCTGGTCAGACGTCTCTCTACGGTTCCTGCTTCAGATAATGCTGGCATTGTCTCATCTTAAACACTGTATGGTGTCAGAAATAGAAATCATCATTTACCCAGTTTGGTGAGGAGAAGTAGCCAAGGACACTTGGGTTTTTCCTCTTCCCTAGGACTACCTATCGCGTAGCCACACGGCAGGTGCGGAAAGACATTCTGCAAACCCACATCATCTGCTGCCAAGGCTGGAAGAAACGCCACGTTGGGGACACCAAGTGCGAGGAAGGTGAGTCCTCGAACCGTGGTTTGTGCCGCAGAAATGTGATGGAAGCCACAGAGTCTGGCACCACTCAGTTATCCCCACATCCCTAAGATAGTTGGTTATCTCCTTGGCATCTGATGGGAGGGCGTTCTACAGGGCGGGAGCCACCACCGAGAAGGCCCTCTGCCTGCTTCCCTGTAACCTCACTTCTTGCAGTGAGGGAACCGCCAGAAGGCCCTCGGCGCTGGACCACAGTGTCTGGGCTCCTTCAGCCTTGCTCTCTCCTTTCTCCTGCCAGCCATCTGCCACAAGCCCTGTCAGAACGGAGGCACCTGTGCCCAGCCAAACCAGTGCCAATGCCAACCAGGCTGGGGTGGGCGCTACTGCCACGTTGGTGAGTAGAGAAGCTGGGAGCGACGAGAGGCGAGGGTTAGCACTGGGTGGCTGTTGGGGGACATTGGTCACGGCTAGCCTGGCATTAAAGGCACCATCGCATCCTTTCCGCCTGAACCATTAGGAAGGCGCCTCAGGTGGCAATTCCTGGGAGGTCCGGGGTGGTGCCCTGTGTCTTAGCCTGGTGCCCTTTATTGCAACAGAAGGCACCACCAGGGCTCATTTAAGGGATAGCTCCGTCGGTAGAGCGTGAGACTTTTAAATCTCAGGGTGATGGGTTCGAGTCTCACACTCGGCCAGGCATAAATTTCCTGCATTGCAGGGGGCTGGACTAGATGGGTCCCTTCCAACTCTACAGCTCTAAGGTTCAGATTTCCTGTGGGTTGGCAGATACTTGGCTTAAAGGCCTTACTCACCAGGACTAGAAACTTGAGGTTTCCGGGGTTTCTGCAGGTTGGCAGATTATTTATTCGAGGTCCCGAGAGGAAGATGCAGCCGGGGTTCTCCCTCCCGTCAGACTATAGCTGTCAACCGTCCCTTATTTGGCGGGAAACTCCCTTATCCCAGCGCTGTGTCCCACTGCTATCCCTTATTGATTATGCCCCTTAAATTTCCCGGGTTTCATGCTCCCCCGGCTCGGGAGGGAAGCAGCGGCTCGGTGTTTGCCGCGCGAGAGAGCGCGTGCTGGCGCCGTCGTCCTGGCGCGAGGAGTTCCATTGGCCCTTCCCTGTCCGGGGGGGGGGGGAGAGAGACTCTCACCCACGCCACCCGCAAGCCTGGAGGTGGCAGCGGTGGTGGCAGCTGAGGAGGCAGCCTGAGGGAGGAGGAAGAGGAGGGGATGGGAAGGGACGCAGAAGGGCAGCGCTTCAGCGGCTGCCACGGCGCTGCAACCGCCTCATGCCGGATTGACAGCATCTGGCAATCCTACCAATGTATGTAACTTTACAACACCCAAATCCCTTATTTGGGCTGCTGATCCCTTATTTTAGAGGCTGCTGGTCCCTTATTTTCAAATCTGTAAGTTGACAGCTATGCGTCAGACACGTAGACTCCTAACCCAGCTGCTGTCTTTCCTTAGACGTGGACGAGTGCCACGCACCCATCTCTCTCTGCGACCAACGCTGCCTCAACACCGCAGGGAGCTACGAGTGCCAGTGCAACCCTGGCTATGCCCTGGAACCAGATGGCAAGAGCTGCCGCTTGCTGCCCACTGCCCAGGCCGCCCCTCTGCACGCCAGCAAAGGTGGGTACTCACAAGGACTGGGAGAAAGCTCTATGGAAGGGAGAGGAGGACGCTTTGCAGGCCGAGGGCCGCATTGCCTTCTGGGTAACATTCCAGAGGCCACATGTCGGCAGGGGCTCTGAATTTTGCCTATGCACCCTAAACCAGTTTCTATTTGTATTTATGGTTTGCTTGTGTGTTGCATCTTTTCCCTACCTTTATCTCTGAGGAGCTCAAGATGGCGTACGCGGCTGTCCCCTGCTTCGTTCTCTCCCTACAACAACCCTGTGAGGTGGGTCAGGCTGAGGGGCAGTGACTGGACCAGTGAGCATCATGGCTGAGTGAGGATTCGAACTCTGATCTCCCAGGTCCTAGTCTGACACTCTAACCGCTATGCCACGCTGGCTGTGTCTCTCTCACACACAAACCCCTCTGCCCTTTATCCGGGCAAGCAAGATACCTCAGCAGAATTTGAGGACACGTCCCAGCTGTGCCAAAACACTCCTGGAAGGTGCGAAGCTGGGCTGGCGAGGGGCGTGGCCTGCGGAGTGGGGTGGGGCCTGTTGAAAGGGGGTGTGGCCTGCAGAAATTCTCAAGGGCCAGATAGACCTGGCAGGCAGGCAGGTGGGGGCCGGCAGAGGGCAGAGTGAAGAGTGAAGTTGATGGGGCAGGGCCCCATATGCTTTATGTCCCTGGCCACATCCTTACCAACCACTTAAAGTAACTCTTATCTCACTTTCGCAGTCATGGCTTCCCAGCAAGGAATTCTGGGAACTATAGCTGGTGGAGAGCACTGGGAATTATAGCTCCATATGGAGCAGGGATTTTAACAGCTCTCTGGTTCCCAGAAATCTTTGGGAGAGGAAGCCACGGCTGTTTAACAAAGCGATACAGTGGAACCTTGGTTGTCGAACGTAATCCATTCCAGAAGAACTTCCGAAACGTTTGACAACTGGGGTGCAAAGGGCTGTCTGCAAATTCAGCTGAGAAAATTGAAAAACACACAGTGGGAGCCGTTCAACTTATGAGGTGCGTTCAAAAACAGAAGCATTTACTTCTGGGTTTTCGGCATTTGGGTTCCAAAACGTTCATCAACGGAGACATTCGAGAACCAAGGTTCCACCTGCGTGTCGGTGTGGGTGAAGGCCAGTGTGCCCCACAACCGCCACCTCCTCCTGCCTCACGCAAGCACCTTGTTTCATCCCCTCATAGAAGGAAGCAGCCGGCTCTACCATTGGGCAGAGTGAGGCAGCTGCTTCAGGCGGCAGTTGATGTTGACAGGTGGCGTTGAAGGGCAGGTGTGCGCTTGTGTCGTCAACTTGTGTCCACAGTGCCTTGAGGCCATTTTTAAGGGGGTTTTGGGTTCAATCCCCGCCATCTCCCTGGAGAGCTGGTAGAATTTCCTGAACTCCTGGGGAGAAGCTGCCAGTCCGTGTAGGCAGCACTGAACCGGGATGGACCAATGATCCAATTCAGTGCAAGGCAGCTTCATAAGTTCGTTAGGGCTGCTCAACATGATTTTTTGGGGGTCGCAGGGCATCTTCTCCCTCACTCCCTTTCCGTTTACTGGTTACTGAGGTGGAGGAGAGAATGACACCTTCAATTGCGCCACTTCCTGGCTTCTTCTTACAAACAGATCTGTTCTTCACGGGTCACAGAGGCAGCTGCCTCAGTCTGTGACCCCACACTGCTGAGTGTATTTCACAACTTCCCTGTAAAAAGCAGCTTTGAATCTGGCCACTGAGTTCAGTTCCAAGAACCTCTTTCTGCTTTGGTTTGCGTGAAAAAGGAAACAAAACAAAAAGTGTAGAGGCCCTGAGAGTCGCGGAACGCAGTCTTCAGTTCCTTTGTAAAGTACCCTAAACCAACAGATATGTACACAGATTGGCTTAGGGTTGTATCCAATACTAGTCCTACTCAGAGTAGACTTATCTGAGTTAAGGGACCTGACTAAATTATGAGTGGGACCAGCATTGGCTGAGGGGCGGAGTCTGGACACTCAAGGGCGGTGCCTGCTGGAAAAGGAGGTGGAGCCTGCCAGGGACCTATTAGTCGACGCCCCTAATTAAGTGTACAAAGAGCAGAATGCTGATTTGTTGTGTTCTGTACATGTGTTCAAATCTTGCCCTCCTTGGCCCTTCTGCCAGCGTGGCATAGTGGTTAGAGTGTTGCACTTCGGAGACCAGGGTTTGAATCCAGTCACTTGGAGACCTTGGGCCTGTCACTGCTGCTCAGCCTAACCTACGGTTCCCATACGTCCGGAATATCCCGGACATTACCCGGAATACTGCAGTCGGGTATACTGCAGAAAAAAATTCCTGAAAAATAGCTATTAAAAAAAATCAACCTTTTTTTTTTTGCAATTATGCCAAAAAAGCTCAACATTATTGGGCAAAAACAAAAAGTTTTGAGAAGAAAGGAGAAGAGGAGAAACCATGTACAGTGGTACCTCAGGTTACATATGCTTCAGGTTACATACGCTTCAGGTTACAGACTCCGCTAACCCAGAAATTGTGCTTCAGGTTAAGAACTTTGCTTCAGGACGAGAACAGAAATCGTGCTCCAGCAGCGCAGCGGCAGCAGGAGGCCCCATTAGCTAAAGTGGTGCTTCAGGTTAAGAACAGTTTCAGGTACGGACCTCCGGAATGAATTAAGTACTTAACCTGAGGTACCACTGTATTCCACCTTGAGCTCCTTGGAGAAAATGGTGGGAGATAAATACAAAAAAAAAAAAAAAGAACAATTTTGGACCCTCTCTGGGGCTTCACCACACACCGGTATTTCCAGTCCTGCTCCTTCTCACGGTCTCTTCTCCCTCGTCGTCCTCTTCTCTTCCCCCCAGTGCAAATTTTAGGGGCTCAGGAGACGATTCCCAATGAGATCCAGGAGCTTCAAGCCAAAGTGGAGCAGCTGGAAGAGGTGAGAGTCTTTGTAGGTCTCTGTCCCAGGAGTCTGACTGGCCACTGTGAGAACAGGAAGGTGGGCTCTATGGGCCATTGGCCTCATCCAGCTGGGCTCTTTATTATGTTTCTGTTCTGGCCCCTTACTTTTGAGTTTCAACCAACGGCTGACCCATAAGGGACAGTGGCCTTCAAAAGAAAAAACAGTTTCCTAACTCCAATTTTAGTTGTCATTGGACCACCCCTCCCTGGTTTTTGGCCACCACACTCCTTACATGCCAGGGAGGGAGAGGCCCTCGAGTTTCCAACAGCTGGGTCTGTTTCAGATAGTTGCTGGATGAGGGGATAGCGGACAGATTGATAACTTTTAAAGACCCAGGTGGAGGGAGCTAAAGGCCAGAGATTAGCAAATCAAAGAACTTAGCAGTAACAAGATTTCAGTGCGGCATTTCTCGGAGGTAGAAACAGAGACGGGGGTTTAGCCTGGGATACGTGCCATTTTTCCCCCTTGCAACACGTGTGGGCATAAAGAATTTGGCAAAGCCAGCTCTGGATAAATAGCAGATGAAGAATCCATAGTGAGTGCCCTTGAAAATGGTTATATCCTGGCTATACCCTTAGGTGGCCAAAGTGCTATTTTGGAGGAGGAGGAGCCAAAAAATGCAGGGCATTCCTGCAATCGCTCCCCCTCCCATGATGGGATTATTATTATTATTATTATTATTATTATTATTATTATTTTATTAATATGCCCCACCCTGCACTGTAAGGTTGAAAGGTGGGCTGCAACAATTTAAAATACAGTATTATTAGCACTGTTGTTGTTGTCGTTTAGTCATGTCCGACTCTTCGTGACCCCATGAACCAGAGCACGCCAGCATTAGTATTATTAATTAATTTGTATGCCACCCTTGATCTGAAGCAGGGGTAGGCAAACTAAGGCCCGGGGGCTGGATGTAGCCCAATCGCCTTCTCAATCCGGCCCGTGGACGGCCCAGGAATCAGCGTGTTTTTACATGAGTAGATTGTGTCCTTTTATTTAAAATGTATCTCTGGGTTATTTGTGGGGCATAGGAATTCGTTCATTCCCCCTCCCCCCAAAAAAAATAGTCCGGCCCCCCCACATGGTCTGAGGGACAGTGGATGGGCCCACGGCTGAAAAAGGTTGCTGACCCCTGATCTGAAGACCCCAGGGTGGTTCACCACAGAAAAATACAAAATGAGAACATACACAAAGTTCTTAATAAAAGCAAAAACAAGCCAAATAAACCCCTCCCACAAAGACATTTAACATTTAGAATGTTAAGCAGCCAAAGGCCTGGTTAAAGAGAACAGTTTTTGCCTGGGGCCAAAGGTATGTAATGAAGGCACCAGGCAAGTCTCTCTGGTGCCTTATTAAGTGCAATACAAATTAACGTATTTTTCACTCTATAGGGTGCCCTTTGACCATAGGGCGCACCTAGTTTTCAGAGGGGGAAATCAAGGGGGGAAATATGATTCCCCTCCCCCCAGCTCTGGGAGCAGCGGACAGGCTGCACGCAGCCTGTGCGCTACTCCAATACCTGCTACTGCGGGAGGTGGAAGAATTCCCCCACCTCCCGCAAAAGCCCACGGGGTTCCTGCAGGCTTTTCGATGGAGCTTGTGCCCCCCCCCCCGAGCCTGTGGGGCTGGCGGTGGGGGGAAGCGTTGCTTTCCCCCACCGCCAGCCTCAAAGACCAGACTCTCCAGGCTTCAGCAAAAGCAACGCAAAGCGCTTCGGAGGCTTCGCATTGCTATTGCTGAAGCCAGGGAGCCTGCATTCGCTCCATAGGACGCACACACATTTCCCCTTAATTTTTGGAGGGGGAAAAGTGTGTCCTATAGAGCGAAAAATACAGTAGTTATGAGGAATGGGCTTCTGCCCCACCAACTTGGGTCTGCCATCAGTCAGCCCCCACCTTTGCAGCTTTGAGAGTCCATTGAGTGGCCCTGCCTGACAGCTGCCTCCTCCTCCTTGCTCTCAGTGTTGCCCCATGTATAACAAAGCCAGAACACGTTAGCTGTCTCTGGCGCCACCTACTGGCTGGCTCCCCACCTTCTGCCCTATCAGTCCCAGTGGGCCCCTGCCACAACTGCCCTGCAGCCCTCCTCTCTCCATGCCACCCCTCCAGCGCCTGGAACGTGCCATCGCCATCTTGCCGCCTTCCCTGGAGCCCGCCCAGCTGAAGGAGCTCTGGAGTCGCCTGCTCTACCTGGACCAGGTGGAGTCACTCAGTGATCAGCTGCTTTTCCTCGAAGAGAAACTGGGGGACTGTGAGTATCAGAAAGGCCACGTGGCCCCTACAACCTCGGCTGCAAGAACACGCCACGCGACTCATGGGTACCTGAAGTGAAACAGGAAGGTGCCACCTAGCACATGTGCCCTGCACCACCCAAACTTCCCTTGCACTCTCCGCTGAACCCTCACATATGGGGTCGCACAGCTGGGGCTTCCAGGTTCTTGCGAGAGTTTGCCGGAAGCTGCCGCAGCCGCTTCCACTCACTTACCCAGCGGTGGCAGTGATGTCCCCAGAATTTCGCCGCCTGAGGCACCTGCCGCAGTCTGCCTCATGGATGGGCCGGCGCCATCCACAGGAGGCAAATGATTTCATGCAGGTGAGGGTGTGACCTGGGGTAAGGGCATGGCTAAGGAGAGTCCCAAGGGCCAAGTGGACTGGTCTGGTAGGTGCCGCCCCCCCCCCCAGACCTGAGGCAGTAACAGGCTGGCTCAGGGGTGTGGAACGCTTTGCATTCTCCTCTGAGCAACTTTTCAAGGGCCGCATGCAACTCTCCAGAATTTCAAGCAGCGTATTTCTCCCAGCCCGACCTGTAGATGCCTTGGGGACTGGAACTGGAACCTTCTGCAAGGAAGCCAGATTTTTTGTATGCATCCCCCTGCTTCTTATTGGGCTAGGAAACATTGCTTTCAGGTACTTTGGCTGCTAAGGGACGCGGGTGGCGCTGTGGGTTAAACCACAGAGCCTAGGACTTGCCGATCAGAAGGTCAGTGGTTCGAATCCCCATGATGGGGTGAGCTCCCGTTGCTCAGTCCCTGCTTCTGCCAACCTAGCAGTTCGAAAGCACGAAGTGCAAGTAGATAAATAGGTACCGCTCCGGCGGGAAGGTAAACGCTGTTTCTGTGCGCTGCTCTGGTTCGCCAGAAGCGGCTTAGTCATGCTGGCCACATGACCCAGAAGCTGTACGCCAGCTCCCTCGGCCAATAAAGCGAGATGAGCGCCGCAACCCCAGAGTCGGTCATGACTGGACCTAACGGTCAGGGGTCCCTTTACCTTTACCTTGGCTGTTACAGCTCAATTCACCCCTCCATCCCACGTCACCCCTGCAGATAATCAATTTTGCCTTGCTGGTGGGATGTGCAAGCCTCTCCGCTTAATATTGGGAGCTGCCTTATAGCAATTCAGCCAATCATCCACCTAGCTCAATATTGTCTACACTGGCTGGCAACAGCTCTCCAGGGTTTCAGAATGAGCTCTCTCCCAGATGCCATGGAAATTGGGACCTTCTATGTGCAGATAATGCTGAATGCCCTTTCCCATAACTCTTAATTAAATAGCTGCCAACTATTTCTACGAACTGCCCTCCCTCTAGTATCGGGTGGTTCGAGGTCTCTTGCACTTTTCAAACCTCTTTTTTTTCTCCTTCTCGGTTCCTTGCTCCCAGGTGCCTGTCAAAACGGTAAAAATGGCTTTGGCTACGACATTGCCCGGTGATGGCTGCGCCCTGGACTCGATTGATGGGAAACCACCCCCCACACACACACCTCCTGCTCTTGACTCTGGGCTGGTGGCTACTGCTCTAGGAAACTTCAGCTTAACATCTCCCTGGGCACACTCCACTCATTACTTAAAAGCAAAATACACACAGCCTCTAACGGATTAACTGATGGAAGCAAGCTTCTGAGTCGCACAGCATTCTTCTGGAAGAATTCAAAGCACGGCCACACAGAATTCTTGAGGCAGTCACAGCCAATGCAAAAAAGAGAGGAAAATTCAGCACTTTGGATTTCAATGGGAGATTTACAATGCATTTCTTTGCATGTTGACTCACTTGTAAATCCTGCTGCAACCAGTAGATTATTCCCAACTATGCAAAGGACAGCAATCTTAAGCCCGTGCTTAATGCCCCCACAGAAGTGAATGGAATTTAAAAGTGTTAGCGTACGACTCATGCCAACTTTTAAGTAGCAATGTTGTTTATCCTGGGCTTGTTTATCCTGGGCTGATCTCTCCACCACCATCAGTCCAGAATTCAGCAGGTAGAGCTCTTAACTCCTCTCGAACTCCCTTTATTCTGAAACGCACCAAACTCTTAACAAGCTAATGATCGTGGTCTGCACCACATTCCCTGCAACCCTGTACTTCTTCCAACCACACGTGAACAACGGAAGGCATTTATTTGCTTTTGAGATCTCGCTGTCCCTGCTAAGTTGGCTGCAGTGTTGTTGGACAACGCAACTCCCATCTTCCCTTACCTCTCCCCCCCCCCCGGTGGGGGTGTGGTGGGCATGGATGGTAGATGGAAATCCAACATCTAGAAGGCCACAGGTTACCCAGCTCTGGAACTAGGGAAAGATCTGCATTCAATTCCTCTGCCTGGAAGCTCACCCTAAACCTATGTATGCTACCCTTGAGCTCAGTATCCAATAGGGCAAGCTATGATTGCATGTTGCAGCATCTGAAAGATAAAATGGCTTTATTATGACATAATCCTTCATGGCGAAGAATAATATTTTTTTAAAAAATCTTCTTCTTTCTTCTTTGGCAATCACTCGTAGCCGAGTAAGATTGTCTTCCATGAACACGGTCTTAACAGTGAGTCCGTAAGTGACTGTGGAGGCCAATTCTGGATCCACACCTCCTTCCACAGTGGGGACATAGGTTTCTGGATGCGAGTTGATTACGGTGAGGGTTTGCCAAGTGTGCCTTCCTCTTAGCACGTTTCTCCCTTTTGTCCTGAGTTTGTGCTTTTTCAAAGTCCATGACACCTTTGGTAAAGGCTGTTCGCCAATTGGAGCGCTCGCAGGCCAGTGTTTCCCAGTGATCAGTGCTTATACTGCATTTTTAAAAGATTTGCCTTGAGAGTGTCTTTATAAACCTCTTTTGTTGTCCACCGGTATTTTGCTTTCCATTCTTTGGAAGATGACAATCAGGCATCCGAACAACATGACCAGGTCAACGAAACTGTTGTTGAAGAATCATTGCTTCGACATGGGTGATCTTTGCTTCTTCAAGTACTCTGGCATTAGTTTGCTTGTCTTCCCAAGTGAATTTGGGGGTCGTGGGAACCTGACGCCGAGTTTCCCAGGGACAGCTCTCTGGGCAAGAGAATATTGTTCAAGCTGCACTTTTGACATAGTTAATTTCCTTTTATTAAAAAACAAATAAATAAAAGGTCACTTATTAACTTCTTGAATGGTAGCAGTCCTGTTTGGAGAAAGATGCCATTTTAATTCCACAGACTCTCTTGTAAGATCCAGTTAATAACTGTTCATTGGAATGAACTGCTGCAGCTGGATTTATTTGGGAATAAAATAATAGTAGTAGTTTTATTATTTATATGCCGCTCATCTGACTGAGTTGCTCCAGCCACTCTGGGCGGCTTCCAACAAAAAGACATTTAATAATAAAAATCACACATTAAAAACTTCGCTAGACAGGGCTGCCTTCGGATGTCTCCTAAACGTTTAGTTATTTATCTCCTTGACATCTAAGAAGAGGTTCCAGAGGTGGGCACTACCACTGAGAAGGCCCTCTGTCTGTTCCCTGTAACCTCACTTCTTGAAATAAGGGAACCACCGAAAGGCCCTCAGAGAAGGCCCTCAGCATCCAGGCAGAACAATGGGGGTGGAGACGCTCCTTCAGGTATAAAGGGTTGAAGCCCTGTATGTAAATATTAATGATAATAATATCCATGCATCTATCTAATCCCATTTTTAAAGCCATCCCAGTGTGTGACCATCACTACCTCCTGTGAGGGCAAACCCCACAAGCTCTTTCCATAGTTTATCTGCAGGTAAATAGCTGCAATTCTGGTAACGCCTGCAGCAAATGCACAGAAAGGCTTCGCCTGCAGCTCAACCCCAACATCTTTGAAAAGGTGCCAAAGGCAAAGGTTACAGGACCCCACCATCACACAAAAAACCCACCTTTATCTGCTAGAGACACAGAGCGAGACGCGTTGCAATGGTGGGGGCTTGTTTGAGGGTCTTTATTAAAAGCAGGAAGGTCTTAGGAACATGGACTTGGTGATGCCCCTTTTGCCCGTCGCCCCCTCCCCACATCGACGCTCCCCCGACATCAACAGCCCCCCCCCCCCGGAAGGGCATCTGGCGGGAGGGATAGGCAACTGGGTCTCCAACTGGGGAGAGGACAGAAATATATCAGGGGGGGGGAATTCCCCAAAGGCAGGAGAGGAGCAGAGGCAGCCGCCCCTCTTCCCCCCAAAGCAGGGAATATTTGGCAAAATCCCACCCACCCCACGAACAAGCGCACGTTCCCTGAAACAGCTCCCCAAGCACGCCTGCCCCCCACAATAGAGGGGTCTCTCATGCTAAAATTAGAGCCTCTCCCCAATCCTAATGGCCCACCCTCATAAAAAATATAGCTGCACACAGAAATCCACTCCAGTCCCAGGAAGCGTGCACAGGAAGTGCATGCATCTGACTGCCCCCAATTCGTCTCTCCTCCATTCCAGGCCTTATGGGGCACCAACATGGCACCCTCCCGATCGCCTGGACTACAACTCCCATCAGCCCCAGGGCTAGGGAGAACAGGTCCGGGAAAGGCTTTTTCCTCCGCCTGAGGCCTTGGAGTAGGCCAGGCAAAGAGGTGCCCTCCAGCGGCTGCCGTAAACCCAGCTCCCATCAGCCTCAGCCAGTGTGGCCAGTGGTGAAGGATGATGGGAACTGTAGTCCAGTAATAGCTGAAGGGTGCCGCATCAACTACCACCACCACGCTTTAATTCCTGCTTGGCCCAATTGGCTAAAGGGCACCAGCCTCATGCCACTAGCCCCCTCCTCCATGTTGTGCACCCCTTCCCCCCCAAAAAAAAATCGGCCTACAGACCCCGCACCCAAACACTGGTTGCCCTTCCCCAATGCCCTGTCCCAAGACCTCAGCCTTCCTGCCATGTTTTGCCACAGAGGGAGCACACACACACACACGTACCTCCCCTCTGACCATCTCCGAGACCAAAAAATGAGAGTTTGCAGCGCCCGATGCCTCCAACTGGAGCCAGGAAAGCAGGCTGCCACGTTGACGGAGCTCAGATAAGGGCAGGCTTGCTTCCCCTTTCGCAGGGCAGTTAAAATATTTTAACCAACACAAAAGTAAGAGGCCCAGAGAGGCTGTCAGGAAACGGGCATATTCTCACGTTCCTGCACTCGCTTTCCCCCAAAGTAGCATCCCTAATTTCCGCCCCACATCAATTGGGTCAAGGGCTGGTCCCATAAACTGGGTTCCACAGGGTCAGCCCATATTATTTTAGCCCCCCCCCCCCGCAAGACACACCGCAACCCCCCCTCCCTGCAAAGCTGCTCTTTCGTTCCCTCGTTTCACCCACCGGGTGACTGAAAAGAGCCAATACGGAGTCACATTCTTTCTGTGTCCCCAGCCCCCCACCCCGCCGCAGTTTCCCCATTCGCCGTGCCCCTTTCACAGAGGGAGGTAGTCTTGTCCACCGTTTTATTAGAGCTGCTGGTCAGTCCAAGGCCCGGGTGGGTCATAGTCTGCAAAGTCCTCTGGAGTGGTTCGTCGCCGCCTCGTCCCCACCGCAGGCAAGATGTAGCAGATCGATCAATCGTGCCCATTCCGTCTCCCTTATCTCACACGCAAACACACACACACCCTTCGTGAAAGGCCAGCGGGGTGTTTGCAACCAGCCCGCAACCCGTTTTGCAGTGTTCGCACTCAGAACCTGCCCTGCGCCCATCTCGTCCCCTAGAGGTGCGCCGGGATGAATCTTCCCTCTGCAGGGTTCGAGGAGTGGTTCTGTTTATACGGTGCCTGTGGGTCAGCCCACAAAATGCTCCCCGCCCCCGGAACAGGGGGCTGGAGTGGTCCAGTCCGAGAAGCTCAAGCGGAACAGTTCACATCGACAGAAACGGTTGAGGGGAAGAAGACCTGGCGGGGAGAGGGCTGCGCCATCTACCTGGTTGTGGGAGGGGAGAATTCTGGTCCGAAAGGTGGAAGCGGGCGTGGCTGGGATCAACTCCGCCTCTGCGGCTCCTTGTGGGCGTGGCCAGGCAAAGCCCGCCCCAGCTTGCAAATCTCCGAGTTTGGTTGTAGCGTGGGCCGTTCCCATCACCGCCCCTGCCACTCCTGGTCCCGGCTTGGCCGCTGGGGAGTTAATTTTGCCCTCTTCTGCCGTGGCCCCCGTCCCAGTGGGCGCAAAGCTGTTCCCAGTCCCCACCCCATAAGCTCCTCTCTCTCTGTCTCTCTCTAGGGCCGGATGTTGGGAGGGAGAAAGTAGTAAAAGGGGGTCACTGCGGGGCACCCAGCTCCACCGAGAGCCCCTCAAAGGCAATGAGCATGGCCTGGCGCACGCGATCTGTCAGTGCTGGCACGTCTTCAGCCACCAGCTCCCGCGTAGGCATGGGAGGCAGGATCTGGACCGTGCAGCGCCCTGCGCCGGAGGAGGAGACGGAGGCAGCGGAAAGGGGCAGTGGTGATGTACCCGGACCAGGTGGGGGGGGGCAGAAAGGGAGAGAGAAGGAAAGAAAAAGAAAAGTGTTAAGTGTGCAGGCTGCAAAGAGGCAGGGCAGGGCAGGGCAGGGCAGGGGGTATTTAATTACAGTCATTCCTCGGGTTGAATGGGCTTCAAGACGAGCGTGTTCGAGGTGCGCTCCGCAGCAACCCGGAAGTAATGGAGCGCGTTACTTCCGGGTTTTGCCGCTTGCGCATGCGCAGATGCTCAAAATGACGTCACGCGCATGCGCAGAAACATGACGGAGACGCGCAGACACGGGTTACGTTTGCTTCTAGATGCGAATGGGACTCCGGAACGGATCCCGTTCGCATCTAGAGGTACCACTGTATTTTCATTTATTTGCCTGCTAATTTCATATTCCCACTTTCCTCCCAGGTCAGCTCACAGCGTAAATTAAAACAGATTCAGTGGACGCTCGGGTTGCGAACGTGATCCGTGCGGGATGCACGTTCGCAACCCGCAGCGGTGCATCTGTGCATGCACGTGTTGTGATTCTGCGCATGCGTGATTGCTGAAACCCGGAAGTAACCTGTTCCAGTACTTCCAAGGTTTCAGCGGTCCGTAACCCGAAAAAACACAACCTGAAGCGTCTGTAACCCGAGGTATGACTGTACAACTAAAAATGTATGATTGATTTACCTATTTTAGCCCCCCCCCAACTAAGTAGCCCTATTGAAAGCAGCACTGAAAACACTCAAAGCCATTTAACCCCCAAAATTACATCACCCACCTTCAGAAGACCCTACCACACCAGCCAAATTTGTCAGAACCAGCCTCGTCCCTGGGGATAAGGGAAGGGGAAGAGAGGGAAAAGGAGCCAGACGGCTGGACTCACCCGTGGTGAAGCGCCTTTCCCTCTTACTGTAGAAATCCCGATAGGATGAGATCACAACTGGGATGATAGGAACCTGGAAAGGTGGGGAGGGAAGGAGGGAGGGAGGGACAGAGGGAAGAAGACAAAAAGGTCATACACTTCACGGAGGGCTGTTAAAAAAAAAGGTGTCTAAACATCTTTTGAAAGTTGTTTTGATTTGGTGGCTGTCGTGACATCTTTTGGGAAACGAATCCCAGAGTTTAGTTGTGTGCTGCATGAAAAGAGTTGCAGCATTATGAGAAAACGAGAAAAACCTTCCTTCCTTCCTTCCTTCCTTCCTTCCTTCCTTCCTTCCTTCCTTCCTTCCTTTCTCCCTCCCTCCTTCTTCAGCTCTTTCTTCCCTCCCTTCTTTCTCTCCTGTCATGGTGGTCTAACCTATTAAGGACTTTGCAAGGACTGGGAAAAGGCAGTGCACCCGATTCTCTGAATAGTGCCATAGGAATGCTAAGTTTTTTGTTATGAAAACACACCTCTTTGCACTTTTTGACACCTCAGGTGCTTCACTGAATGGTGCCCACCTCTTTTCCGGCATCGACTCTGTTCCGTACAACTTGGAGCGGTTCTGTTTTAGAGCAGCACTGGTTTCATCTGCTTTTATAACCATGTGCTTCATGGCTGATTCCTGCGCTGCAGGGGGTTGGACCCTGGGGGTCCCTTCCAACTCTGCAATTCTATGCAATGAAAGGACTCTGCCTCTGAAACCCTGGATAGCCCAGTGTTTCCCAAACTTGGGTCTCCCGCTGTTTATGGACTACAATTCCCATCATCCCTGGCCACTGGCCTTGCTAGCCAGTGATAATGGGAGTTGTAGTCCAAAAAAACAGTTGCGAGACCCAAGCTTGGGACACCCTAGTTTAGGCAATACAGAGTCAGGCAGACCAATATTCTGACTCTTTCTAAGACACGTTTCTTTGGCTTAACAAAAATAAAAAGCAGCGCTCCTGGTTCATGCTTTGCGTACATCTTCCTGCTAATGTTTACAAAACAGCCCTGCGAGGTACAATCATCCCCGTTTGGCCGATGGGAGAGGTCAAGGTCGAAAGAGAGAGGAAGTGGTGTGGCAGAGACCGCTTGGCAAGTCAGTGGTGGAGGAGAGACTTGGAGGTGGCTTCCTGGCTCTTAACCTGCTGCTCTGCAACCTTAACAAGACACATGCTATGTGCGTTGGGCTCAGAGACCCCTGCTGGATTTCAGAGGGCAAAACCGCACAGGAGGCTGCAGCACGAGTCGCCCCCACGACTAAGTAAAGAGGAAAGGACTCCCTACCTGGGCTTGCACAGCCAAATGGAAGGCACCCCGCTTGAAGGGCAGCATGGAGCCGTTGTGGTTCCTAGTGCCTTCGGGGAACACCCAGACCCGAACCTGCAGGGGGGTCAGAGGAGAAAAGGAAGGAACATAAGTAGCTGCAGGCTGCACAAATATAGCTACAGTGGTACCTCGGGTTACATACGCTTCAGGTTACAGACTCCGCTAACCCAGAAGTAGTACCTTGGGTTAAGAACTTTACCTCAGGATGAGAACAGAAATTGTGCGGTGGCAGTGGGAGGCCCCATTAGCTAAAGTGGTACCTCAGGTTAAGAACAGTTTCAGGTTAAGAACGGACCTCTGGAACGAATTAAGTTCTTAACCCAAGGTACCACTGTAAAGGGGTTCCTTTCTGTGCCCTCAATTCCCCAAGCCGAAAAAGCTTTCCCCAGTGGCTGCTAGAGACCCAGCACAAGAACCCACCATAAGAAGAGCCCGGCCTGGATCAGGCCCAGGATATGTTTCCCAAGCAGAAGCACATGAGCAGAACATCCCTCCACTGTCGTTTGGGTCCCAGAAACTTGTATCTGGAGCAAGGTAAAGGTATAGGGACCCCTGACCATTAGGTCCAGTCGTGGCCGACTCTGGGGTTGCGGCGCTCATCTCGCTTTACTGGCCGAGGGAGCCGGCGTTTGTCTGCACTCAGCTTCTGGGTCATGTGGCCAGCATGACTAAGCCGCTTCTGGCAAACCAAACCAGCACACGGAAACACCGTTTACCTTCCCGCTGGAGCGGTTCCTATTCATCTACTTGCACTTTGACGTGCTTTCGAACTGCTAGGTAGGCAGGAGCAGGGACTGAGCAATGGGAGCTCACCCCATCGCGGGGATTCGAACCGCCGACCTTCTGATCGGCAAGTCCTAGGCTCTGTGGTTTAGCCCACAGCACCACCCACGTCCCGTATCTGGAGCTACACTGCCTCTAAAAATGGACAATCCATTGGCCAAATAGATGTCGCAATCCACACACTCCACCCTGCAGCGTTGTCGATTTAGCAGACGGCTAACTTGGCGCAGTGCAAAGCCAAAAAGCCCTTCTCTGCGGAGAGAGCTTGAGGCTGGTTTGTTTTCCTACAAAAGCATCACCCTCCACCTTGTGCACTCCAAGATGGCGTGTTCCACTCACCGAGGAGACTGTACCAGTACAGTGGTACCTTGGTTCTCAAACTTAATCCGTTTGACTCCCGAAACCATTCGAAAACCAAAGCGTGGCTTCCTATTGGCTGCAGGAGCTTCCTGCACTCAAGCGGAAGCCACGGCGGACATTCAGCTTCTGAAAAACGTTCTCAAACTGAAAAACTTACCTCCATGTTTGGGGCGTTCGGGAGCCGATTTGTTCAACAACTAAGCTGTTCGGGAACCAAGGAACCACTGTGATTAAGAGCCAAATGCTACAATGGCAAACTTCCCTCTCTCCCACTCTCTGCCCAAAAGGGCTATACCAGCAAGTTAGCATTTAAGTATGAAATTCCAAAAGGCCGGCACCCAGGCGCAAGCCCTTAAGAATTATAGGGGGAAATAATTGATATTAGCTCTCTTGCTCCATCCTGTACACCCAGCCATGACACATACACAATCCCACTTCGCAATCC
Source organism: Podarcis erhardii (assembly GCF_964252035.2). Lineage (NCBI taxonomy): Eukaryota > Metazoa > Chordata > Lepidosauria > Squamata > Lacertidae > Podarcis > Podarcis erhardii. The sequence goes on along the minus strand of NC_138498.1, from coordinate 115,585,412 downwards.
CTTCCTCCTACCCACCTCCAGATCCCCCACGATTCCCCAAAATGTAGGCAGCCCCCCTCTACCGCTCCAGCAGCACTCACATCCTCACAGAGCATGGTTTGCGCCGTCTCTGCCATGACGCTAATGGCGTCGTCGGTTTTCTTGCGGTTGATGAAGATGATGCCCCCTAGCCAGCACGCCAGCCCCACCGTGCCCATGTACATCAGCTCCTTCTTGGCGATTGGCACACACCGGTCGGGCAAGACTTCCATCATCCCTGCAAGGCGGGACAAGGCAGCGGAGAGGGAGGAAAGTGGGAAGGTTAGCCCCGGCCACAGATCAAGGCCGCCTAGCCCACTATGTGCCAGAACACCGGTCGGGGGGCAACCACAGCCTGGTGCCACAGCAAAGTCCCAGCCAGAGTAAACCAGAGGTGGGGAATCTGTGGCAATTTGTATCTTGTTGACTACAACTCTCCTCATCCCTGACCACTGGGCCATGCTGCCTGGAGGCTGTTGGGAGCCTCAGAACCTTCTGTAGGGCCACAGCTTCTCCACTGGGATGTAAAAGCAAAATTTTAAAAATGTTTTCACCCTTCCTGGACTCCCTTCCTTTGCAAAATTCAACTAAAAAGGTCAACCAAAATTTGAGGCAGCCAATGCAGTCCCCTCTGGATGTTGTTTGACTCTCAGCAGACAGCGGTCTAGGGGAGCAGGAGTTATGGTTCAGTCACATCTGGAGGGTTGGCTATCCCAGACTAGATTACTTTTGATAATCAGGCCTGATTATCGTCTTCCAAAGCAACTCCTCTATTCTGAACTTAGAAATGGAAAGTGTAATGATTACGGTCAACAAAAGAGGTTTAAAGACTGTCTCAAATCTAAAAAAAAGTAGTATAAACACCAACAACTGGGAAACACTGGCCTGCAAGCGCTCCAGTTGGAGAACAGCCTTTACCAAAGGTGTCAAGGGCTTTGAAGACACTCAAACTCAGGACGCAAGGGAGAAATGTGCTAGGAGGAAGGCACGCTTGGCAAATCCACACCGTGATCAACTCCCACCCGGAAACCAATGTCCCCACTGTGGAAGGACGCGTGGATCCAGAATTGGCCTCCACAGTCACTTATGGACTCACTGTTAAAACCGTGTTTATGGAAGACAATCTTCCATAAGCTACGAGTGATCACCAAAGAAGAAGACTTTTGAAGATGCCTTCCCAACTCTGCAAATCAGGTGTGGAGAACCTCTGGCTGCCAACTGCCACCATCCCTTGCTGCAGGCCACGCTTACTGGGGCTGATGGGAGTTGTTGTAGTTTAGCATGAGACTTTGAACTGCAGGTTCGCAGGTTTGAGCCCCACATTGGTCAAAAGATTCCTGCACTGCAGGGGGGGTTGGGCTAGGTCAGTGCTTTTTTCCTTTAAAAAATGTTTAGGGGTACAGTGGTACCTCGGGTTACAGACGCTTCAGGTTACAGACCCCACTAACCCAGAAATAGTACCTCGGGTTAAGAACTTTGCTTCAGGATGAGAATAGAAAATGTGACGTAGCAGGAGGCCCCATTAGCTAAAGTGGTACCTCAGGTTAAGAACAGTTTCAGGTTAAGAACAGACCTCCAGAACGAATTAAGTTCTTAACCCGAGGTACCACTGTACTGCCCCTCAATGAGGCCAAACTTAAGATTCACAAAATGTTTAGGGGTATGCGTCCCCCCAGGAAAAAAGCACTGGGCTAGGTGAAGCTCATGGTCGCTTCCAACCTTACAATTTTTTGAACATCTAGGGGTCCAAAGTCTCCCCGCACCTGCTTAGAAACCAATGAAGATTGCTTTAAATTGGGCAGGAACTCTTAATAATTTGGTGGTATTGTAAAATGGACTGACGGGAGAGGCCATGAGGGGTTTTCTACTCACGTTCTGGCCACCTACCCAGACCCCCTCCCCCCCCCCACTGCCCAGGCGTACCGAGCAAGTCAAGCGAGCTCTGATGGTTGGACACAATCACGTAAGGCTGCTTGATGTTGAAGTTCTCTGTCCCCCGCACGTCAATCTTGATCCCGTACAGGTATTTCACATGTAGCATCATGGACCGGATTATCCTGGAGATGGAAAAGAGAAGAGAGGAGAAAATTTGTTCACCTGCGACTTCCGCACCTCACTGCACCACAGTCGCTGATGATGACAACAACAACAGTTTGCCATCTTCCCTTCTGCAAGGTTTACCTAGTGGCTTCATTATACAGTGGCACCTTGGTTTTCGAACATAATCTGTCCCAGAAGTCTGTTCGACTACTGGAAACGTTCAAAAACCAAGGCGCAGCTTCTGATTGGCGCAGGTGCCATGGAAACAATAGCCGACAGCAGCATCGGACGTTCGGCTTCCAATAAACTTTCGAAAACCGGAATACTTCTGGGTTTTCGGGATTTGGGAGCCAAAATGTTTGAGGACCAAGGCATTTGAGAACCAAGGTTCCACTGTATATTTTTAGGTGCCAGGCAAAAACATTCCTCTTCAACTGGGCCTTTGGCTGATTAATTTGCCACAACCTTTTAAATGCATTTGTGGGAGCGCGGGTTACTGTTTTGTTGCTGTCGTTTAGCTATTTATTTGTGTTTTTATCTTGTGAATTGCCCTGAGATCTTTTGATGAAGGGTGGTGTAAATATCTAATAAATACAAATAATAATAATAAAATAATAAGCTGTCAGTCAAAAATAATTTTTGAGGCACTGAGGTGTCTGGAGGGCTCATGCTCCCTCTAGAGGCCAGTGTTGTTCAATGCAGATTTCACTTTTCAAAATACCAAAGTAGCGAGAAGTTGTTTGTATTGCTTTTGTTGGCTCTCCTCTTTCTACCAATACAGTAAAGGTAAAGGTAAAGGTAAAGTCCACAGGAGGCCAACCTGCATATAACCATGTAAGAAGCAGCTGCCACAAGATATTTTGCTGTCTCAGGTGAAGTCCAAGATGCCTCTCTGTGGCACTCCACTTACTTAAAAGATCGCCTCCTCCCCTAAGTCTCAGATATATAAGTTAATCATCAAATGGCACCTTAAACCCAGGTTACAGTGGCCACAACGGAATGTCTACGTACCTCTTTGTTTACAATCAATTTTGGTGTGATGGTGGTTCATTTTATTTTTATACTGATATATATATATATACATATATATATATATAATTCTCGAAGCGTCCTTGGAGGTTTTTAAGCAGAGGTTGGATGGCCCTCTGTCATGGATGATTTGGCTGAAATTCCTGCATTCAAGGGGGGTGGGCTAGATGACCCCTGGGTCCCTTCCAACTCGTGATTCTATGATATCTGCCAAATCTGCCCCAAAGACTCGCCTTCAGTCCTTAAGCCACACTGCTAGCTAAAACCAAGCCACAGGTCCATGTAGCCCACATTCCGTTCAGAGCAAAATTCCAGGAGGCCAAATGTCAGTGGTGGGCAGAGCCAGAGACAAAAGATGGCAAATAAAATTAATGCGAAATTTACCTTTGTGCATTAGGCTAGTTTACCCTGTTCTATCCTTAATCTAAGGAAAGAAGAGGCATTGTCAGAGTCTGCGGGGACATTCCAGCTAGGCCAAAAGCTATCAAGGATGGGTGCAGAGCAGAACCGCATTAAACTGATTTTATCTATAGATATTCCAGAAACAATGGAAATGTGTAAATGATTATTTATGTAGACAAAGATTAAATGTAAGGTATTGGTTGTGTTTAGAATAGATTTATGAAAGATTTAGAAAACTTATTGATTAGAATATTTGTATGAGATTGTATGGGGGAAATACGGAATAACAGATATAATTTTGCTTAAAATGTATATAGGAAGTGCAGTGTAAGCGATTGAAGTCAATCAACGAAATTTTATTATTGAGATATTTGTAGAATAAATTTGGAAGAAATTCTTCCAACTTTTCCTCCTTATTTTTTCTTTTTTCTTTTCTGTTCTTTTTTATATATGTGTGCTTATCTGAAATATATATGTATGTATGTATGTATTTGCAGTATTTTGCTTGTATTTTGTAATCATTATGTTAAATAAAATAAATAAAAAAACAAAAAAACAAACAAACTGATTTTATCTATAGATACTCGTAATGGGAAAAGCTTAAACTGCAAATAAAACTCAGTTCCAGAGAGTAACACAAATAATGCAGGAATTATTCTTTACAAAATGCAAAGAGATAACAAGTGTCAGTATTGTTCTTACTATTTCAGCCAGCACAAAGAACTATAATTTCTACATAGCAACATACTGAGATGGGGGCTATTCTGTCGTGAATTTCCTCGTTCAAATACATTACAAAATCACACCATTCAGATCCAGATGTTTCACCCCTCCCATTGCAAGAATCTGCTGACAATGTTTCAGAAAGGAGGGGGCAGATTTTGCTCATTGCTGCTTCCGCTCCAGCCTGACTTCAAAGGGAGTCTGAGTGTTATCTGTATATAGATAAGGTGGCTGCTCAAGCAGCTGTAACACTCAATCAGTCCAGCGCCTCCGATTAGTCGTGAGTTTATGCAGTAGCTGTAGAGAATAAAAGAAGTTATACTTCAGAGCTGTCGTTCGTGTGGTTCATGCTCTGCTGTGCTCCGCTGACTTTTGGAACTGAGTTTGGTGCTCACAGCTCTAAGTTGTGAGTCCACAGCACTTAGACCTGCTTCCTGCGTGAAAGGTCTCTGAGACTGCTTTCCCAGCTCGCCTGGCCCAGTCGGGGCTGAAGAGGTTGAGCCCAGTCATTGGCACTGGCTCAAAGGCGAAGCTGGCACCCAACCCCCCAGCCGCCCTGTCCTCTTAAAATTTATTCCCAAACTTTTCAACCAAAGCTACATCCCAAACCTTTTAATGCTTTTTAACGTGTGTTTTATTCTGTGTTTGTATTGGTTATAGGTTTGTATTTTGGCGACATGGTTTTTTTCCAGATTGCATGCCGCTTAAGAGGTTTTTAAAACATTAAGCAGTTCATAAATGCTTTCGGAATAAATCACTCAGAGATGTACCAGTAGAACCCAATTTATCTTCTGCCCATCCCTCCTCCAAAGTATCATCGTACAAATATGAAAAATGCTCTGTGTAACTTAAGTCACATTACACAGAGATACCAAAGTTATGGAAACTGAAACGAATAGCTGCTTGGAGCTCTTTGACATGCAGAGTGTACATTGTACAACTTGTGAATCTGGTTAGAGAGTAGACGTCACTTGTTGCATTTGCACACAGAGCAGAGTAAGAAAAATAGCTTTATTCTGGGAAGCTCAGAACCTGGATAGAAAAGTGTTCTAGCTCTAACCTAACTAATCGAAGACAAAAGGAGCCATGCTTGCTTCTCTGTTTTCCAATGATAGATTCAAGGTGACCTCTCACCTTGAGGTCTGAGGAGGAAACGTGAGAAAGTTGTAAACAGGATGCAACCTACGACATAGCCGTCTGAATTTTTAAAAGAACAGGGAGGCCAGAAAAGAGGTCAGAGGCTACATAGAATCAAAGTGTTGGAAGGGACCCCACGAGTCATCTAATCGATTTCCTGCCCACAGCCGTCCCTGGGCAGTCTCGGTTAACAGGCACAGGGATAGTATCAGGGTCAGGAGGTCCTTTGTTTTGCTTGCCTTAAAGGTAAAGGTAAAGGTAAAGGGACCCCTGACCATTAGGTCCAGTCGTGGCTGACTCTGGGGTTGCGGCACTCATCTCGCTTTATTGGCCGAAGGAGCTGGCGTACAGCTTCTGGGTCATGTGGCCAGCATGACTAAGCCGCTTCTGGCAAACCAGAGCAGCGCACGGAAATGCCGTTTACATTCCCGCAGGAGCAGTACCTATTTATCTACTTGCACTTTGATGTGCTTTCAAACTGCTAGGTTGGCAGGAGCTGGGACCAAGGAACGGGAGCTCACCCCGTCGCGGGGATTCGAACCACCGACCTTCTGATCGGCAAGTCCTAGGCTCTGTGGTTTAACCCACAGCGCCACCCACGTCCCATCTGCCTGCCTTAATCCCATGCAAAAAAACTCTCTCTTTTCTTCTCAAGTTTTAATTTATGCTTTTCAAGTCTATACATTTCATTAGCTTTGCAATCAATTTAACATTTCTAAGTTGGACTTCCTTCCCCCTCTTCCTCCTCCTTCAGCAAGCAGAGTCATGCCCAATCTTCCAACAAAAGATTTACGAGTCGTCCCGTCCCGTCCCCCAGCCATCCCCCCCCCCAGCCAAACACAACAAAAGCTGCACCCACCATTGCGCTGGCTATGTGAACATCGCGCCAGCACAGGGACTTCCTTTGGCATGGAAGAACATTGTTCCCCAAGCCACCGTCCCTCATGGGCCCCCTAAATCTGTTCTAGGGGGTTTCCCCACTCCACCCCAACACTCTGGAGCAGATTTAGGGAAGGTGGAAGGGAACAGGGGGAGTCCCACTGCATGAACGAAAACCCTTGCACTAGTAGAATGAGATAACTGAATACCTCCCAAAGAGCCTAATACACACAAACAAACTCTTGTACTTACTTCATATTCTCCACGTTGCGCCCACGGACTGCACAAATTGGGATGACGATGACGGCCAGGAAGAGGATGTAGCTGTTGTAGAACGCCATCTTGCAGAAGTACTTGAAGGTGGTACTCCATTCGTAGAGAAGCGGGACCACCACCAGGAACAAAATGAGGAGCCCCTGGCCCAGCGAAACCTCCATTGTCCCTGCAGGGGGGAGGGAAAGAGTTAACTCCGTTTCTATTTCAGCAGCCATTTTAAAGCCCTTCTTCCAATTTATAGCTTGCTTTCCATTGGGTTTTGTTTCATCTCTGTTGTATTTGTTACACTTATCATACACTGCTGAGAGACGGCTGCAATTAAGCAGCATATAAATTTTCATAATATTTATGCACCGCTTGTTGTTGTTGTTTTTTTTAAAAAAAAAAACCCTCAAGGAAGCTTTCGAAAAGACACGACAAATAAAATTAACAACAATTCAAAACTGTCAAAAAGTTATCATGGCAATAGAATGAAATGGATTAAAACTCAGAGATTAAAATGGTCAAAACAATCATCATTAATAGATATTTTGGATTGTTGTAAGCGCTGCATGCCAAACACAATCCCCCTAAAAGCAGTTTCTGTAAAAATGTATATAAATAACAAAATCATGAAATTAAGTTATAGCATACATAATAATTCATAACACTGTGTTTTTTTCACTTCTCGGGTTGGCACGGCCGTCGGTTGGGATATGAAGATTGGCCAAAGACGTTCAAGCGAGCTCATAGCTGCACCGAGAGAAGTGTTGCACTGGGGACACCCAGCACCTCGTGTGTGGTCATGACTCCAATATACCCTTCTGCATCTTCACTGCTTAAGCTTGGTGCATGGCAAAGCGAACTACAGCTAGAAGGCTCCATTCCCCACTCAGAGAAGACCTGTAAGCCCCTCTTTAATGGGCAGACTTTTGCTGTGCTGTCAAACCATCAAATTTCTGCCTTGAGGCCACCCAAAGTCGGCACCCAGAGATCTTCTCTGATTAGCAAGTGTGGCAGGTTCCTTAATTTTGCAAGCTTATGTCCCAAGACTGCAGGAGTAGAATGTTTTAATGCAGTTCCTTGCAAGTACAAACACACACACACACACACACACACACACACACACACACAAATGTGGCACCTGAGATTTCACCAGGAGTGGATCCACACACACCGGAAAAAACGCTATGGAAAATCGCATAGAATTTTTTTTTTTGCTCTCCGGCGCCATCTGGGTGTTGCATGTCTCTAACACATTCAAAATGCTGTTTTTTGACTAATGTAGTTGAGTCCCAGATTTATTCTGGACCAGTGTCTCGCCTTGGTAAAGGACTGGATGAGAGCCAGCAAACAAGTTGTTGTTTTTATATTTATTATATATATTTGTGGTTTTATATTTTGATTTTCTTCTGCGAACCGCCCTGAGACCTCCGGGTATAGGGCAGTTTATAAATTCAATAATAAATAAATAATAATAATATTCTTTCCAAAGATTTTTAGCAAAATCTAGCTTTAAAATAAAGGGACACGGGTGGCGCTGTGGTCTAAACCACTGAGCCTAGGACTTGCCAATCGGAAGGCCGGTGGTTCGAATCCCCGCGACGGGGTGAGCTCCCGTTGCTCAGTCCCAGCTCCTGCCAACCTAGCAGTTTGAAAACATATCAAAGTGCAAGTAGATAAATAGGTACCGCTGTGGTGGGAAGGTAAATGGTGTTTCTGTGCACTGCTCTGGTTCGCCAGAAGCGGCTTAGTCATGCTGGCCACATGACCCAGAAAAATTGTCTGCGGACAAGCGTCGGCTCCCTCGGCCAGTAAAGCGAGATGAGTGCTGCAACCCCAGAGTCATCCGCGACTGGACTTAACTGTCAGAGGTCCTTTACCCCCCCCCCTTTTTTTTTTTTAGCTTTAAAACACACACACACACACCCTCCACTTTCCCACAGCACTATTGCAACATACGCTATGGTCTGGTCATTCAAACCATCCTGCTAATGTGCACTGAAAAACAAGAGAGGCAGTGCAGGGCACTGACGCCAAGGAGCAATGATGGAGGGAAAAGCTCAGGGCGGCTGGCAGGCAGGTTGGGCAGCCGCCCAGGAAATCAATAGTTTTGCAACCACACATCAAGGAATCCAGCAACCCAACCTTGCTAGGAGGCAAGCTGCCAAATTATGCCCTGTGTTCCTTTGTTTGTGCCCTATCTCTCTCCACCCACCCACATGCGTGCCTTTTCCCAGCTCCTGAGAGTTTGCCACTTGGGGGCACAGATACTTGGCCACTGTACTGCATGCTGCAGTAACTTCCAGACTAGATTGCTGCAGAGCACCCTACATGGGGCTGCCCTTGAAGACAGCTCAAAAACTCCAAGGGGTCCAAAATGCAGCGCCCAGATTACTAGCTGCGGTTCCGTTTGCCTCTCGCACAACATCCATTTTAAAACAGTGGCACTGGTTGGGAGAGCAAGACGTGGAAGAGGATTGGAAGAAATTTAAGGAATATCTGCAAAAACATTGTAAATTATATGAATGTTAAGAAGGATGAGAGATTTGAAAATAACAGGGCCCATAAAGTTAGTTGATAAGACTATGAGAATGAGTGAACCTTATGAGAAAAATAAATTTTGAATAAATATTGTGTTAAAATTAGGTTTTAAGACCTAGATAAAAATATTCAAAGTTAGGGACAAAACATTGGAAATGTGTATAATAAGAATTGAAATAAGGTGATAAGTTGCTGGCTAAAATTTTATAAATGTGGAACGCAAGAGCGGGAGATGTGAGGAAGTCCAAAGGATGTAGAAAAGATGGGTACTACAAGATGTTAAACTTTATGTTTGTTTGTTTTTCTGTCTATTATCTGTTTATTCTGTCTTTTCTCTATTGTATTAACAAAACTTTTAATAATTTTTTTAAAAAAAAAAAAAATAAATAAAACAGTGGCACTGGTTGTTTCTGTTGGAAAAATGCCCAGGAAGGCCACCACCTTCCCAAGACACTGGGGCGTCTCTCCGGTGGTAACCCTCTGGCTGTAAATCTTCCTCAGTCAAGAGAGACCGGTGATAAGTGACCCTCCTGAGAGGAGCACACTCGTCTTCTGGCATCTCATTGCAGAAGAAAGAGACAATCGTAGCTTTAAAATTACTTTATTCAACGGTCTATATAGAGAGACTCCATCAGCATGTCTGCTCTCTCTCAGCAGCAGTACAGAACAACATCTCACACAGAAGTGGAAGTACCGTATTTTTTGCTCTATAAGATAATAATAATAATAATAATAATAATAATAATAATAATAATAATTTATTATTTGTACCCCGCCCATCTGGCTGGGTTTCCCCAGCCACTCTGGGCGGCTTCCAACAGAGATGAAAAATACACTCAAATGTCACATATTAAAAACTTCCCTGAACAGGGCTGCCTTCAGATGTCTTCTGAATGTCAGGTAGTTGTCCATCGCCTTGACATCCGATGGGAGGGCATTCCACAGGGCGGGCGCCACCACCGAGAAGACCCTCTGCCTGGTTCCCTGCAACTTGGCCTCTCGCAGTGAGGGAACCGCCAGAAGGCCCTTGGAGCCGGACCTCAGTGTCCGGGCAGAACGATGGGGGAGGAGACGCTCCTTCAGATATACTGGACCGAGGCCATTTAGGGCTTTAAAGGTCAGCACCAACACTTTGAATTGTGCTCGGAAACGTACTGGGAGCCAATGTAGGTCTTTCAAGACCGGTGTTATATGGTCTCGGCGGCCGCTCCCAGTCACCAGTCTAGCTGCCGCATTCTGGATTAGTTGTAGTTTCCAGGTCACCTTCAAAGGTAGCCCCACGTAGAGCGCATTGCAGTAGTCCAAGCGGGAGATAACCAGAGCATGTACCACTCTGGCGAGACAGTCTGCAGGCAGATAGGGTCTCAGCCTACGTACCAGATGGAGCTGGTAAACAGCTGCCCTGGATACAGATTTGACCTGTGCCTCCATGGACAGCTGTGAGTCCAAAATGACTCCCAGGCTGCGCACCTGGTCCTTCAGGGGCACAGTTACCCCATTCAGGACCAGGGAATCCTCCACACCTGCCCGCCTCCTGTCCCCCAAAAACAGTACTACTGTCTTGTCAGGATTCAACCTCAATCTGTTAGCCGCCATCCATCCTCCAACCGATTCCAGACACTCACACAGGACCTTTACCGCCTTCACTGGTTCTGATTTAAAAGAGAGGTAGAGCTGGGTATCATCTGCATACTGATGGACACCCAGCCCAAACCTCCTGATGATCCCTCCCAGCGGCTGCATGTAGATGTTGAAAAGCATGGGGGAGAGGACAGAACCCTGAGGCACCCCACAAGTGAGAGCCCAGGGGTCTGAACACTCATCCCCCCCCACCACTTTCTGAACACAGCCCAGGAGGAAGGAGCGGAACCACTGTATGACAGTGCCCCCAGCTCCCAGCCCCTTTAAGATGGTCCAGAAGGATGTCATGGTCGATGGTATCAAACGCCGCTGAGAGATCCAGCAGAACTAGGAAACAGCTCTCACCTTTGTCCCTAGCCCGCCGGAGGTCATCAACCAGTGCGACCAAGGCAGTTTCAGTCCCATGATGAGGCCTGAATCCTGACTGGAAGGGATCCAAATGGTCCGCTTCTTCCAGGCGTGCCTGGAGTTGTTCAGCAACCACTCGCTCAATCACCTTGCCCAAGAATGGAAGGTTTGAGACTGGGCGATAATTGGCCATCGTGGCCGCACCTAAAGATGGTTTTTTAAGAAGCGGTTTAATAACCACCTCTTTCAGCGGGTCTGGGAAGGCTCCCTCACGGAAGGAAGCATTCACCACCCCACGAAGCCCATCGCCCAGTCCTTCCTGGCTAGCTTTTATAAGCCAGGATGGGCAAGGGTCCAGGAGACAGGTGGTTGGCTTCACTCGTCCAAGCAGCCTGTCCACATCCTCAATAGACCTGGTTAACTCCACATTCCAGTGGGCCACCAGGGAATCGGCTGAAAGGCCATCAACATGGGATAAAGCATCCCCTACCACTCTCTGGAAACCATTTGGATCCATTAAGTGGCGGGGGCGGACCATCCAAATCGGTCCCACCTCCCTGCAGAGGGGATGGGTCGCAGAGAAGTCCAGTTGCACCAGGAAGTGGTCTGACCATGGCACTTCTTTCGTTTCACTTTTACTTAGTGTCAGATCACCAACATCCGTAGAGGTAAACACCAGGTCCAAGGCATGTCCGCGGCTATGGGTTGGGCCAGACTTATTCAGGGACAGCCCCATGGAGGCCATGCTTTCCACGAAGTCCCGAGCGGCCCCTTGTAAGGTCGTGTCGGCATGGATGTTAAAATCCCCTAGGACGACCAAGCTAGGTGTCTCCAGGAGAACATCCGCCACGACCTGAAGCAGCTCGGGCAGGGAATCCTTGGTGCAGCGGGGAGGTCGGTACACCAAAAGGAATCCTGTACTGCCCCTATTGCCCAACTTCCAGAACATGCACTCAGAAAACTGGGTCTTCCCAATAGGACGCCTGGTGCAAACTAATGACTTCCTAAAAATCACTGCAACCCCCCCTCCCCGCCCACATGACCTGGGTTGCTGTGCGTAAGAGAAACCTGGTGGACAAGCAGCGGCAAGGACAGGCCCATCTGCTTCATCCAACCAAGTCTCTGTTACACATGCCAGGTCAAGTCCTCCATCCATGGTCAAGTCATGGATGGCAGTGGTCTTATGAATCATTGACCTGGCATTGCACAGCAACACTTTCAGGTCATGTGGGTATCCCTTGCTGATTCTAGTATTCATCCGGTCAGGGCCAGACCCGGAGGCAGGGATAGTCCTCAGACAACGACTAAACCTGCCTCCTCTGTAATGACATGGTCTGGTCTTAGCGTAACTCCTCCTCCTACCCGTGATCACTGAGATCAGTTGTCCCAGTGCATTCCCCCCTGTGAAACATATCCCAGCCATTTTGTGGGCTGGGGCCCATTCCCCGGCAGCCCTGACCCCTCCCCTTAAAAACAAAATAACCCCTTTAAAGAACAACAACAACAACAAAAACCACAAATAAAACAATACAAACAAAAAACAATAAAAATTACAAAAATTACAAAAACATAAAATCAAACAAATTCCCAGGCCCAATAAACATCCACCCCCCCACCCCCCACCCCACATACAAAAAATTCAAAATAAAAATTTTAAAACATTTTAAAAGCTCTCCTAAAAAGTAAGGGGAAATGTGTGTGCATCTTACGGAGCGAATGCAGGCTGTGCAGCTATCCCAGAAGCCAGAATAGCAAGAGGGATCGCTGCTTTCGCTGTGCAGCGATCCCTCTTGCTGTTCTGGCTTCTGAGATTCAGAATATTTTTTTCTTGTTTTCCTCCTCCAAAAACTAGGTGCGTCTTATGGTCTTGTGCGTCTTATAGAGCGAAAAACACGGTAACTTCTCTCGCAGTACCCAACTTCCTGTCTCACGCTCTCAGACACTCACATGATATAAACAACCATAGTTCTACTTGCTGAGCAGCTGGTGAGATAAAAAATCCTAACAGTTTCCGGGCCCAATTCAAGGCGCTAACATGTTAAGCAAACCCTCTTGGTTGTTTCACTACCCTCAAAGGCTTGAAGGGTAGGGGTGGCCCAGGAGAGGCCCTGTTTTGTGGCAGCCCCTAAGTTGTGGGGCCACCTCCCCACAGAGGGGCACATTGCAACTTCCAGATGTACCTTGGTAATACAGCTATCAGCGAATGTTATAGACACACTGCTAATCTTGGATTTCAACACAGGTCTACTTTTGGGGGGGGGTAATTTCATCAGTTTTAAATTGTTGCAGCCTATTTTTGCCATTGCTTAATAATTCGTTTCCATGAACAAGTTATGTCTGAAGGCAGAGAGCCTTCTCGGTAGTGGCACCCACCCTGTGAAATGCCCTCCCATCAGACGTCAAGGAAATAAACAACTATCTGACTTTTAGAAGACATCTGAAGGCAGCCCCTGTATCAGGAAGTTTTTTATGTTTGACGTTTTATTGTGCTTTTAATTTTCTGTTTGGAGATGCCCAGAGTGGCTGAGGAAACCCAGACAGATAGGCGGGGTATAAATAATAAATGATGATGATGATGATGATGATGATGATGAAAAAGATCTCAAGGCTATTTAATATTGTCATGATCATTATTATTTATTAAATTTGTATACTGCCCTTCATCTCTCAATCTCAGGGTGGTTCACACCATAAAAATAGAAGATAAAAACATAAAATGCATAATAAAAACAAGAACAAACCAAACCAATAACCGCCCCCCTTGCCCCTCCACAGTTTTTCCCTTATTCATTGGGGGGGGGGGAGTATAGGGATCCAAAAGGAGCTAAACAATATCAAAACACAAACCAAACCAAAGTAATAATTAAACACAAACACAACTAAAAAGATTTCAAATCAAATTGGTGATGGGGGGGAAAGAGTATAATACAATTCGATTCATGCAAAATGCGTACATATTAGGTCGGTTTCCTCAAAACCAAACATTTCCCTAAATAAGTGGCTAAACAAGAACACTGTCACAAGACCCTATAAGCGGACGCACTGAGATTAGTATAGTGATGGCACAGGGTATACAGTTAAGCTTTAGTATTTTATTTCATAGAATCATATAGCTGGAGGGGACCACCAAGGGTCATCTAGTCCAACCCCCTGCAATGTAGGAATCTTTTGGGGCCCAGATACATGATTAAGAGTCTCAGGTTCAAATAAATAAATAATCAAACAAACAAACAAACAAACAAACAAACAAACAAACGATTTATTTATTTATGCATTTATTTATTTATACCCTGCCCACCCTGGCCAGAGCTGGGTTCAGGGTGGCTAACACCAGTAAAATTCCACTAAAAACATAATGGGGGGAACCCAATTTAAAATAAAGTGGTACCTCGGGTTAAGAACTTAATTCGTTCCGGAGGTCCGTTCTTAACCTGAAACTGTTCTTAACCTCAAGCACCACTTTAGCTAATGGGGCCTCCCGCTGCCATCGCGCCGCCGGAGCAAGATTTCTGTTCGCATCCTGAAGCAAAGTTCTTAACCCGAGGTACTATTTCTGGGTTAGCGGAGTCTGCAACCTGAAGCGTTTGTAACCTGAAGCGTATGTGACCCGTGACACCATTGTACAGGTTAAAATGCAATTTAAAATGCAACCTCATTTTAAAAGTAGCCCATAGATCAAAACCATAAGGGGAGGGCAACATAAGGGTCAGACTGAGTCCAAAGGCCAGGCGGAACAGCTCTGTCTTGCAGGCCCTGCGGAAAGATGTCAAGTCCCCCAGGGCCCTGGTCTCTTGTGACAGAGCATTCCACCAAGTGGGGGCCAGTACTGAAAAGGCCCTTTCCTCCAAGGAGCTTAAGTTCATCCTCACATACCTGAATGGCACCACATGGCTTAAGAAAAACGCCTCTTCCCCACCTGAAGGAACTGCAACTCCCCACTCCGACTCAGGCAAGTGAGGAAATGAATACCTGTATATCTTGGACTGGGGATCCGGTCTGGTCAAAGAGAATGAAATTTCTGACCAACAGGAAGAAGAGGAGGAGGAGGAGGAGGAGGAGGAGGAGGAGGAGACGCTGCCTCTGGCTTTTAGATTCCAGGCAGGCAGGACCAGGCAATAATAATAATAATAATAATAATAGGCTTTCCCTGGAGACTTCGCTTCTGGCAGAAGCTCAGGTCTCGGCATTATCCTGAGAGGAACAAAGGCTTCATCAGAGAGGCCAGGAAGAGAACGCAGAGTTCAGTGTCATTTGTCTTGGGTAACCAAGCTGGAAACTTGCCCCAGCAAGATCCCAGCATGCCAAAGGCATGCCAAAGGCAAAGTGGGAATGGGGAGAGGAAGAGATAAGAAGGGGGGGGGGGAATACACACATTGGGGTGGAATGTAGGAAACAGATTCCTGCTTCATGCCAGAGATAGTGAGATTTCCAACTTATCCACTCCAGCCCAGAGGCGGCATTTGAAGCTGTAGCTTCCAGCACAGAGCTGCTGCTGAAAGAGTTGGCAGAACTTTATGGCAGAAATGTGGAAATATGTGGTTGGTTAACCAAGGGCTAAAAAAATAATAATAATAAGGCAGCGGCGAGAATGAGCATTAAGGACACCGTAATTTCTCTTTTAAAACGAAGATCTAGCACCGCACAAAACAATTTGAAATCATAATAATAAGTTTTATAATAATAATAATAATAATAATAAAGTTTTGAAAATGGCCAACGAAAACTTGTCAGAAACCGCTCTTCCATCACCAACATGAAGATGCCAGTGAGATTTGGCGAGCATAAACCTAGTCACCTGCCTACGAGAAAGGTCCTGCAAAGTTCTCAAGGGAACCCACCTGCACAAAGATCATAGAATAACAGACTTGGGAGGGACCTTCAAGGGTCATCTAGTCCAACCGCCTTCAACACAGGAATCCTGCCCACAGCTCTCCCTGTGCAGCCTTTCGGTCGAAGAAGAAGAAGAAGAAGAAGAAGAAGAAGAAGAAGAAGAGGAGTTTGGATTTGATATCCCACCTTTCGCTCCCTTTAAGGAGTTTCAAAGCGGCTAACATTCTCCTTTCCCTTCGTGCCCCACAACAAACACTCTGTGAGGTGAGTGAGGTTGAGAGACTTCAGAGAAATGTGACTAGCCCAAAGTCACCTAGCAGCTGCATGTGGAGGAGCAGGGAATCGAACCCGGTTCACCACATTACGAGTCCACCGCTCTTAACCACTACACCCCACTGGCCCAGATACACTGACCCACCCAATACTTGTGGGCAATTGCAAAGCACACACTGGAGGCATTATGCGGCAGGTAACATAGGATCACCTGTGCACAAGGTATCACAGCTCAGCGCAGCTTAAAAGTTTACAAAGCAGTACTGGAATGCTGCCAGGATTCCAAGTACGAGCACTGACGCAACAGAAGAACTGGGCAGAAAGGTTGATAGGGGTGGAAAGGGTCAGAAATCTGGGCACATACCACTGTGTAATGTTGTTGTTCGGAATCCCGACACACACACAAATCTATCCTGTCGGCAGTACGGCATCTGAACAACATGATACAGAGACGACCAAATGTTGCCTCGGAATGAGTTTCCAGAACAGTGCAGAGATGTAGTTGTGGACATGCCTCTAGATCATGGGTAGGCAAACTAAGGACCGGGGGCCGGATCCAGTCCAATCACCTTCTAAATCCAACCCGCGGATGATCCAGGAACCAGCATGTTTTTACATGAGTAGAATGGGTGCTTTTATTTAAAATGCATCTCTGGGTTATTTGTGGGGCATAGGAATTTGTTCATCCCCTCCCACATATGTAGTCCGGCCCCCCACGGCTGAAAAAGTTTGCTGACCCCTGCTCTAGATCTCCTGTCTGGTCATTCATACAGTTTTCATCCCTGTCAGACTACCCAAGTAAGTGTGCTAAGATTTTGATTGCAATACAGGGGTTGCCCAATCTGCCCTAGTCTTCGAGGCCAGCATCGCCTAAATCTCCACTTCTACTTAAGTTATATGGCTCTGGTCAGGGTCTATTTGATTTAAAGCAAATCGATTTAAATCACAATTTAAATCGCTAGTCAGTAAGGCTGGATTTAAATGTGTTTTGTTTGTTTTTTACCGAAAGACTTCATTCTTGCTGGTATAATCTAAATATTTACAACCACATGAAGGTTTTATTTTTGGAATAATAAATTTTCAGAGTCATTTTTATAGTTATATAAAAAATTACTGATTTGGTTATACTATTAGAAATGCATAGTCCAATAATGATGAAATTATTGTGAGGTTTAATGTTAACTGTTTATATTTGGACAACTTTTCTGCTGTACTTTATTGGAAGGAGAAAAATAATCATTTCCTTAATAACAATTTAAACAATTTATTTAACTAAAACAATAACATTATAGCATATGTATCCATGTTTGTTAACTGATGTGATTAAACAATAACAAAAAACAAAAAACCTTAGACTGCTTTTTAGCACACATGAAAAACTTAAAACAAATCCTTATTTCCTGATGAACAGCCTTTGGACCATAACGTAACTTAAATAGAAGACTATCTTTAGAAAGATTTTTCCTCCAAAAGCATTTTATTTTAAAAATCTGATTTAAATTTTTAAAAATCTGATTTAAATTTTAAAAATTTGAATAATTTTTTTATTAAAGGGGGGCCGCTAGGGGCGCCTTGGAAGATGGCCAACAATACCATCTCTCTGGCTCACACGAGGTAATTAAGAGGGTAATGATGGGAGTAAATTAGCCTCCCGAATTTTCCCAGGGGATGGGAAGATGCTGCCTCATTCGCGGTTGCCAATAAATCACCCCCAAATTTGAAAGAAGGAGGGGGTGGGGGCACTGGACGGAAAGCCCTCAAGTGAGTTTCTGGATCTCCCGGACACTACTTCTAAGTGCGATCCTAGTTGCATTGCTTAAGATAAAATAATTGGAGAAGAGTAAATGCACATGTTTCGAGCGAAGGAAAGGGTGTACTGATTGCTAATTAAATTGACCACTAAGAAGCTGAGTGACGGGTTGGAATGAACAGAAGACTACATCAAAGAATCACAGCTATGTCGGTATGTTGAAACGGATCGGAAAGGGGGGGGACTTTTCTCTTTTTCAACATGATTTACCTAACAACCCCTCCCCTAGAAGAACCGCCACATGATTAATAGCAAGTGAGACGGGAAAATAAACTGTGTGGAAACAAAATTATTAACTAAAGGCTTTGTTTTGCGGAAGATCTGGAAAGGAAACGAAAGGCTTTTGGGTGACGCAGTTCTAACTGGGAACCACCATTATGAGACAGACTTTGTTGCGAGATTTACAGTCAAAGGGGGAGGGAGCCGCTGTTCTGTTATCATATTTGAATTCTACGTCTGATTTGGCAAGAACTCCCCTGGAAAGGCTGATTTATGGAGCAACTGGTCTGGGAAAGTTAATGAGCAGACGCTTAGACTGTATTTCATCAGAACTGTTGAAATGGCGCCTGCCGCTCGAATAGGACTTTTGGACTAGAGTGAAAATCCACACAGGACTATAATAATGTTTGCTTCAACTCGCTTGTGGAAGAAACTCAGAGGTTATTAAGAAGAAAAATGATAACAACAAGAAGACTGGAAGACGGGACTTGTGAACATCAAAGCAGCAGAAATATGAGAGGATTGGACCCTTCTGAGCTCAAAGCATGGGTACCCCCAACAAAAATCTAAAAAAATTGGCAAAATGTTTGGATTTTATGATATGTATTGGCATAATTCAGATTAATTAATGAGACATGATTGGATTGTTAAATGGAAATTTAATAAAAAAATTTTTTTTAAAAAAATTGATTTTTGTCCACCCTGGCTCTGGAAGTGCAAAGCACACAATATAAAAGATGTGAAGTCACTGCTGAGGACCTTTGATGTACCGTGTGGCAGACAGGAAGGGGCAACAAAAAGGGGTGGGGGGGAGCCACTGAAGGAAACAAGAAGAGAATAAAATGTTTTACCTACAGAGACAACCAGAGTGGGGACGCACAAACCTCAGTCAGGCCAAACCTAACCTACACCCTCTTGGAAAATGGCAACAGAGACACACTGAGCCCATGTCTAGGGGACAGCAGCAAACGCATGTGCCTTTGATTCAGTCTCACATATCTTCTGAGGAACAAAGGGCAGGCGCTTTTGTCTCTGGCAAACATATTCCAGCGTGAACAACTGCCAGGCGGCATGGATAAATCAGTTGTGAAACAGCAGTGTGCAGCTCTGTGCCAGTACTACTGGGGGCAGAATTGCAAAAGAGCAATTCAACAGTGGAACAGACTCCGTTGGGAGGGTTTAAAGCAGAAATTGGATCGCCATCTACCATGGGCAAGAGGGGGTTGGACTAGATGACCCCGAGGTTCCCTTTCTCCATTGGACTGGTCATGTTGTGCGGATGCCTGGTTATCCTCTTCCGAAGCAACAACTCTATTCCAAACTTAAAAATGGAAAGTGTAATGCTGGTGGTCAACAAAAGAGGTTTAAAGACTGTCTCAAGGCAAATCTAAAAAAAAGTAGTATAAACACCAACAACTGGGAAACACTGGCCTGCAAGCGCTGCAGTTGGAGAACAGCCTTTACCAAAGGTGTCATGGGCTTTGAAGACAAGCGAACTCAGGACGCAAGGGAGAAACGTGCTAAGAGGAAGGCACGCTTGGCAAATCCACACCGTGATCAACTCCCGCCCGGAAACCAATGTCCCCACTGTGGAAGGATGTGTGGGTCCAGAATTGGCCTCCACAGTCACTTACAGACCCGTTGTTAAAACTGTGTTTATGGAAGACAATCTTACTCAGCTACAAGGGATCGCCAAAGAAGAACTATGAAAACAGCAAATGCTCAGAAGCAGGTTGTCCAGAGAAGCAAAGGGCAGAGAACAAGGCATCTACCAGGACCAAAACAGGAAGAACACGAGATGTTACTGGTGGAGACCACACAGGAGAACCACAGCTGGTGGCCTGGGACCCAGGGCGGCTGGGACACGACCATCACACCCACTGCTTGCACGTGGCCCTTGAAAGTTTGCCTAGGAAGGAATACGGCCCTCGGGTGAAAAAGGTTCTCCGCACCGGAAATTTTCTGTTTCCTCGCACACCAAGGGCAGAATCCAGTTCTGGAAGTGGAGTGGGAAAGAAGGAAAGGACTGGAATAAGGAAACATTTAAGGCTGCAGTCCTAGACACCAGCCTGATGTTTTGACTGACCTGATGTCCTCCGCACAGAGTGCAAAAAAAAAAAAAAAAAAAAAAAAAGGTTTAGGGACAGACAAGGACCCTTGGAGTTCTTAGAGAGAAGAAGAAGGAGGAGGAGGAGGAGGAGGAGGAGGAGGAGGAGAGGAGTTTGGATTTGATATCCCGTTTTATCACTACCCGAAGGAGTCTCAAAGCGGCTAACATTCTCCTTTCCCTTCCTCCCCCACAACAAACACTCTGTGAGGTGAGTGAGACTTCAAAGAAGTGTGACTGGCCCAAGGTCACCCAGCAGCTGCATGTGGAGGAGCGGGGAAGCGAACCCGGTTCACCAGATTACGAGTCTACCGCTCTTAACCACTACAAGTGGCCCAAGAAGAAGAAGAAGAAGAACTGGGATCCTGGGCTTCGCGTCTTCCATTTTCCAAACACATTTCTTTCCTTTTTTCCCCTTTCTTTTTTAAAGGATTAAGATTGGTAAAGAGGCAGAGACACTTGCCAGAAATGAGATACTGTGGGAGGGTGTTAATTGATTTCTGCTCTTATGATCATGTTAATGAGGAACACACACAAAGGCGGAGCAGCTCGTTCCTCCACCAAACTTGCCCAATTCAATTCCAATCGCCTTTCCATGCAAGTCCCAGCTCAGGATTTATGGCTTTGAAAGAAGAGAGTTGGGAACCAAATCTTCTGCACTTAAGTTACGTTCACAACTGCCACTGAGGGCTCCAGAGAGGGTAGAGGCCTGAGATCTTGGGAACAGAGCAAACCATCGCAAAAAGCAGCCTTCCCCCAGCGTGAAGTCACGGGCTGGGTGGACGCAGAGGAATGATGGGAAGAACCAGCTGAGGAACCACCAGGGGGCGGGAAAACACAGAGCCCGGGGAGAGGTGGTGGGACAACGATGAGCGGTCAGAGGGAGAAGACTGGGAGGTGGGGGTGTCTGAAGCTGAGGACGTAACAGGGCATAGTGAGGTGGGGTGGCGGCAGAAAGAAGTCCAGAATCAGAAGCAGGAGAGGAGGTCAAGAGGCAGAGGTGAGTCTCTCCATCCTGCTGCGACAAGCTCTCCTCCCATCTGGTTTCTCAGGACCGAGAGAGGCATGAAAAGAGCAGAGGAGATGTTGGCTGCATGTAGGTACAGTCTCCGATTGCTTGGGGAAAACCCTGGAGAGGAGGCAACTTTTAGACGGCTGTGGGGAGACCTTCAGCCTCAGCAACTGATTCATGGGGCCAGACCTACTGAGAATGAGCTACTATGCTCATTAGGCCTTGTAGGAATGAAAATCACGGGAGACGAGTAGTAGGTGTCATGTGAGAGGCGTCTGCCGGGGGAAGCCCCGGGAACTCTCTTTTATTGATTATTACAAACATTGCCACAGGTGTGCTTATGGCTGATTGGTTGATACAAACACAAAGAAACTTAATGCTGATTGGTTAACATACATACAAGGCGGGAATTACATGTAAGAGGTGGGAATTACATGTGAACATTAATCACCGATAGATTAAAGGCTGAGAAACGAGGTTGAAACCAGACAGGCATGAAACCTCCTAATTAAATTATAACTAAAGATTGATATAGCATGACTAAAACAATTACTAATGATTGATCATAACATGAAAGAATATAATAATCGAATTCCATAGATGTGGTCAGCTATGCATTGAGAACAGGTCATCATGAACTTAAGATGAACTGAGCGATGAGGGAATGTCTTGGTGTTTGGAACAGGTTCGTACAGTGTGTGCAGAAGCAGAGAAAAGATTATAAGCGAGACTTCCCAGAATGCCAGAGAAAAGAAGCAATACTTCCCATAGCAAGACTTCCCATAAGGCCACAGTTATGTGCAGGAACAGAATTTCCCTTCAAGGCCTGACAGTTCATTAGTCTGGGAAGACTACCTTTTTTCTAATAATAATAATAATAATAATAATAAAGAGCTAACTCCAGTGTTGACGGTGTGTCTCGGCCTTAGACACCTGGTGACCTCCTGATGCTTTGAACCACATCTTCTGCCAACCCAGCTGTAGTTCAAAAACATCTGGAGAGTACCCAGCTGGGGGGAACCAAGGTAGACAAATCTGACCACGAATTTTTTTATTTGTGGGCTGCTTCTTGATAAACAAACTAAGATTTCTCAAGGAGCTTTCGGATAAGCAAGGATTCAAAAGGGGCGTCTGTAAGAAAGGCGGAAAGAGGGCAGTCTGGGATTCCCTAGCTGTGATTCCTGAATTCCAGGGGGTGGACTCGATGACTCTTGGGGACCCTTCCACCTCTATCACTTACGGGAAGAGTAGAACACGGGACACATTAATGGGCCGACTCCAAGAAAGCCATTACATGAGTGGAAAAACTTCCTCTCGTGCAAAAGGAAAGATCCCTTCCTTTTCCTCACCTCACCAATCTGGAGATTTGTTAGAAGGCTGTGGCAGCCCCTAAATTTGCAGCCTTCTGGCATTCCCACTGCACAGCGTTTGCCATATGGTGAAGACACGTCCCGAACCCCAGCCTTTGGCCGTTAAGGCATTGCGGGTTGCATCAAACGCTGCACCAGCCCCGTTTGCGCAACGTATATAAATAATAATAATAATAATAATAATAATAATAATAATAATAATAATTTATTATTTGCACCCCACCCATCTGGCTGGGCTTCCCCAGCCACTCTGGGCGGCTTCCACAAAGACCAAAAATACACTAATATGTCATACATTAAAGTCTTCCCTGAACAGGGCTGCCTTAAGATGTCTTCTGAATGTCAGGTAGCTGTTTATCTCTTTGACATCTGATGGGAGGGCGTTCCACAGGGCCGACGCCACTACCGAGAAGGCCCTCTGCCTGGTTCCCTGTAGCTTTGCTTCTCACAATGAGGGAACCGCCAGAAGGCCCTCAGCGCTGGACCTCAGCGTCCAGGCAGAACGATGGGGGTGGAGACGCTCCTTCAGGTATACTGACAAAACGTAACTTTTGTCTCCTCCTCTTTCCATGCCCGACCAAGTGCAGATCTCGAGGGCACACAAGGGAGGGAGGGCGGGTCTTGCCGCTTTACAGCAGATTGTCAACACATGTCTGTCAGGGAACGGAAGGCAATGCCCATAGCTGTCAACCGTCTCTTATTTGGTGGGAAACTCCCTTATCCCAGCGCTGTGTCCTGCTGCTGTCCCTTATTGATGATGTCCCTTAAATTTCCCAGGTTTCATGCTCGGGAGGGAAGCAGCGGCTCGGGGTCCTCCGCCACATGAGAGAGAGCACGCACGAACTGCCGTGTCTCCATCTCTCCCTTTTCCCCCTCGGAGGGGTGGTGGGCGGGCAGGCAGCCCCTCTCTTGCGAGACGTCTGCCGCGTTGCCGGAGGTGGCTGAGGAGGCTGCCTGAGGAAGGAGGGGATGGGGAGGGATGCAGAAGGGCGGCGCTTCAGTGGCGCCACAACTGCCTCATGCCGGGCTCGCGGGCGGCTTGGACGAGAGTCTCTCTCCCTCCCTCTCGGGCGGGGAAGGGCTGATGGAACTCCTCGCTTCAGGACGGTGGCAGCCCCGACGTTCTGCTTAGCATACCCACCAACCAGTGCAGCATCTTAATGTAGTGATTTCCCCCTCTGCATCCCTTTCATAACTCTATTTTTATAAATCATTTGTCCATCCATATTTCAAATTTTTACTACAAGTTTTCTGTCAATCCCACCAATGTATGTAACTCTTTACGATAGCTTTTCAACTAAATTATAAACTTTCCCCATTCTTTATTAAAGAGGTCCTCTTCCTGGTTTCTAATTCTGCCTGTAAGCTTTGCCATCTCGACGTCGTTCATCGGTTTTGTCTGCCCCTCTTCTTTGGTGGGAGTTGTAGACCCTTAGGATCATCTAGTCCAACCCCCTGCAAAACACAGTCAGTGGCAGCAAAAGAGGCATGGCTCCATGAGTGCCGGATTTCTGTATAAGTTAAGCAAAATCCCTTATTTTGGCTGCTGGTCCCTTATTTTCGAGGCTGCTGGTCCCTTATTTTCAAATTTGTAAGTTGACAGCTATGACTCTGCCTAGTCACATAAGTTTAGAAGAAAGAAAGAAAACCCCAAGAAAACCCAAGGGCACAGAGAGGTTGCAGCTCGGTGGGAGAGCATTCGCTTTGTGTGCCAAAGCCCCAGGTTTAGAGACCTTTGTCTGAAACCCCTGAATAACCTCTATCAGTCAGGACTGACAGTTCTGAACTAGGTCGGCACAGTACAAGGCAGCGTCCTTGTGTCCAAGCTTAACAAGGTCTTTGATGACAGTGGAAAAGCCCCAGCAGGCCAGATCTGAGGCTCGCCATACAAACACATGTACACCCTGCCCCGCAAGCAACACATGCTTTGCACTCTAGAAATAAATATATTAATTTTCAATTACAATAATCCAATAATAGCCTCATTATAACAATGCCAAATTATAATACAATTACAGTGGTACCTCGGGTTAAGTACTTAATTCGTTCTGGAGGTCTGTTCTTAACCTGAAACTGTTCTTAACCTGAAGCACCACTTTAGCTGATGGGGCCTCCTGCTGCCGCTGTGCGATTTCTGTTCTCATCCTGAAGCAAAGTTCTTAACCCGAGGTACTATTTCTGGGTTAGCAGAGTCTGTAACCTGAAGCGTATGTAACCTGAAGTGTATGTAACCCGAGGTACCACTGTACTGATACAGTGGAAGCTTGATTCTCAAACTCCTTGGTATTCGAACATTTTGGCTCCCAAACACCAAAAACCCGGAAGTAAGTGTTCCAGTTTCTGAACATTTTTTGGAAGACGAACATCGGGTGCCCGCTATTGATTCCGGGGCACCTGTGCCAATCAGAAGCTGCCCCTTGGTTTTCGAACATTTCAGAAGTCAAACGGACTTCTAGAATGGATTATGTTCGAGAACCAAGGTACCACTGTACTAATCATTCAGATGCCAAATTATATAATTTAGATGGCCCTCTGAGTGCTAGAATTGTTGGTTTGATTTACTTTATTTCTGCGTTCCTAACTCTTATTAATTTCAATTGCACTGCAGTCAAAATGACAATCCCTTCCACAACAACTGTAATATGAACGACTTTCATTCGTATTGACACATTAAATGATTTCTAAATCTACAGGTGTAGCATTCAAACTACACCCTTGTTTTACCTGTGTGTGGCAATTATTCCATCCATGGTGTTTCTTTCTGTCCTCGTAAAATATTATGTCTATCTTTTCCAATAATGCCTTGGGCAGAACTAATATTCCACTGTGAATTCAGAGGTTCTCCATTGCTCCATTCCCATGCTTCCTTGTTTTGCAACTTTAACAGCAGCTGCATAAATCACACCGTCCCAATAAATAACCTGTTTTCGCCCTTTACCTCGCCGCCTAGGAAGGATCTGTGAGCTTGCCAAGGAGTTGATAAGGTTCATTGCTGAGTTATTTGAAGTTTGACAGATCACTCTCCTGTACTCTAGAATTCAGATCTTTAGTTAAACTGCTCTGGTTTCGAGCACCCCAGTGTTCCAGCACGCTAACTAGTCCCCAATTAAACGAATGACAAGCAAGTTTACAAGCTGAATTCTTGAGGCCACCTGAATGAAAGAAACTTAGGGAACCTGCTCTGCATCCCAGGTCCAATCCTGCAAACCTCATCCAGCCCAATGCAATGCAGGAAAAAAGCAACTGTTTTCAACGACCCCATTGCCAGTTTCTATGCAGGCCGCAAATGAGGATGCAACCAGGGCCAGGACTGAAACGCAAGCTCCTAGTCTCTAATAACAGGTGGATTGACAAGGCTGAGTAAACAAACAAACAAACAGCCTCTGCCCCCGGGGGCTCCTGGCTCCCAGATCCCCTGGCACATTTGTCCGAGCAGGATTTTACACAAGGGGGGGAATGGGGGGGGGAGAGAGCGTGAAAGCACGCTTTGTGGACTTGCCAAAAAACGCCAGGCCAGCGTTCGCCAGCTGGGGCAATCGAGGAAGCAGTTCCGATTCACATGCACGTAAACACAGGATTCCTCAGAGCACAGAAATGCACGGCGCAATAATTGTGCACGTACTCCCTTTCCCCAGACAGGGACCTCAGGTGACAGGCCTTACGTCAACCTCTCAAGGAGCCAATCCCATTCCTTGCAAACCTCCGGCTCAAAAATAAAAATGCACAAGGACACCCCAACAGCATCCTGGTGTTCATGCAACCATATCCCAGGCAGCAGGTTGCCGGGAAAAAACCACAGGAAACAAACTGGTCAAAGCTCAGGCATTTAATGCAGTTTTTTTAAGAACAGAGCAGCCCTGAGAGCTCCAGGTATAGGGCAGTATATAGATTCAATATACAACAACTACAACTACAACTACAACTACCTCCCTTCTGCTCTACCTGCCTCAGTGATACTGAAAAAAATATTATAAAGAAACCAGAGGCCTTTCTTCTTGGAATAACTGGTCTGGAATTGCCCAAGAAAGATATTAAATTATTTTTGTATGCCACAACTGATGCTCGAATTTTGCTAGCTAAGAAGTGGAAAATGCAAGAGGTACTAACTGTAGAAGAATGGCAGATGAAGATGATGGAGTTTTCGGAGCTAGCCGACCTGACCGGAAGAGTCCACGACCAGAAGGAGATCAGAAAGAATGGACGAAATTTAATGATTATTTAGTTAAATACGTTAAGTTAAATTAATTGGGGAAAGCTTGCAAGTATTAGATCGGCCTAGGATTTATATAAAAGCTAAGTGATGAATTAATATGTTTAATGCTGAATGGGTATGATAGAAGGGTGTTAAGAGATTAAATTAAGTTTACAAGAACTCTGTTTGGAAAACCATTAAAAGGATATGCATTGAAATTCAACCATGGGAAAGCGAGAAAGTCGCTTAACAATATCAATAAGATTAATTGTAATAAGGTTATGATTTATGTTTGTTTGTTTACTTATTTGTTTATAATTTTGTGAAAACCAATAAAAAATTTTGAAAAGAAAAAAAAAGATACTGAAAAAAATAACAACCCAAAACTCTTAATAACTTTGCCTCCCAGGATGGTTGTGAGCGAGGAGGGTGCCCAGCACCGAGAGCATTGAAAAGGATTTTGGGTGCTAATGACAGTCATCTTAAACAGTGCTAGCTGCAAATAATTGCCAATAGCAGCAGCAATAATAATATGACCTAAATTGGAGGTTTCTCTGCTGGACAGTTTCCAGATCTGGGATTTCTGAACACATGCACAAACACACCCCAGCGACATGCCATTGTGTCAGATCTTTCAGGAAGCAACAAGCGGTCGTCTTCAGGGGGAGCAGGCTCATGCCAGCGTTTGAAATTTACCAGGTGCATTTTGCGACCAAGTGAAGATGTCTGGGCGCCAGGATGATGCCCGACATCTCCACCCCATCTGGAGCTGCATGCCCAGGGGACTGTTTTCTCACACTAATGCCACATCCTAGAGTTCTATCCGTGGTATTTCAAGTGCACAATCAGAATGAATTTAAGGAACCCAAAAGACGTCTGCTTTGGCAACCGTAACCCTGGTTTAAGGAGCCATTTGGCACCTAGCTTATTTATCTGAGTTTCTAATGCGGCTCATGACCGGTGGGCAAATTTTGCACACCAAAACCCCCACAATAAATCCCTGGAGATTTCCAGTGAAGTGGCTTTCCTGGAAGCGGAAAGGGGTCTTGCCCACCACCCTGGAGATCCACTGCTGGAAGGAGCCTATCAGCCTTCCCCAACTTGGTTTCCCCAGATCTCCTGAACTACAACTCCCATCAACCCCAGCTAGCCTGAGCAGCCCTCAGAGATGATTGGAGCTGTAGTCCAATAGCATATGGAGAGCTTTGGTTGTTGTTGTTGTTTAGTCGTTTAGTCGTGTCCGACTCTTCGTGACCCCATGGACCAGAGCACGCCAGGCACTCCTGTCTTCCACTGCCTCCCACAGTTTGGTCAAATTCATTTAGGTAGCTTCAAGAACACTGTCCAACCATTTTGTCCTCTGTCCTCCCCTTCTCTTGTGCCCTCCATCTTTCCCAACATCAGGGTCTTTTCCAGGGAGTCTTCTCTTCCCATGAGGTGGCCAAAGTATTGGAGCCTCTGCTTCACGATCTTTCCTTCCAGTGAGCACTCAGGGCTAATTTCCTTCAGAATGGATGCTTTGGTTGCTAGGATACCCCTATTTCCTTCCCTGAGTAGTTTAACAACCAGTCTTCCCAGGGAACTCTGGGGATTATAGCTCTGGGAGGAGAATGAGGTCTCCCAACAACTCTCTGCACTCTTAAACTACAGTTCCCAGAATTCTTTGGGGGAAGCCATGAATGTTTTGAGTGGTACCACAGTGCTTCAAATAAATGGTGTGGATGTGGCCTCAGAGAATGTTACTTGGCACCATCTTACAACATGATACAGTGGTACCTCGTGTTACAAACGCTTCAGGTTACAGACTCCGCTAACCCAGAAATAGTACCTCAGGTTAAGAACTTTGCTTCAGGATGAGAACAGAAATTACAGGGCAGCGGCAGGCCCCATTAGCTAAAGTGGTACCTCAGGTTAAGAACGGTTTCAGGTTAAGAACGGACCTCCAGAACAAATCATGGCAAGAAAAATTGATGGACTATGCAGAACTGGCAAAACTGACATACAAGCTACGGGACAAGGATAACTGTGACTTTAAAGATGAATGGGAACCCTTTACAAAGTATTTGAAGACGCAACAAAGCAAACTGGACTCCTTGGCTGGTTTTGAATAAACATTCACAAACTTTATATTGATAATAATCAGCTAAATAGTTTGAGGATCTATACAACTGTGTAACATGCCGAAAACAGCATTTTTAGAGAAATCAAAGACTGGAACTGAGGGAAGTCGGGGTGGGGGTGGATGGGCTCTGTGGGGGGAGGGAGGGGGGAGGAAAAATGCGGGGGAATAAGGATGATATGTTTCTGGATAATATGTTTTGTTTTAATTTTGAATAAAAAAGTTATTAAAAAAAAAAAAGAACGGACCTGGAGATTACAATCTAGATTCCACACACACACACACACACACACACACACACTTGATAGTGGGAAGAAAACCAGAGACGGAGAAGGCAAATGCGGTAATACAGAGACAGAAGCCGGACGACACAAAAGAGGTCATGGGGTTAAATTCAAACATTATCCTTGTATTTCTTTGTCGCTTGCTACAAAAACATTCTTACAGCGACAAACAAAACTTAAAACACACCCGAAAGATTTAAAAAGCATTACTTAGAAACACAGAATTGTAAAGTTGGAAGGGACCCCAAAGGCCATCGACCAGAGGTTTATCGGCAACGTTGCAGAACATATTTGACTTCTCAGCCTCTTGAAATGCCGGAATCAGAACAGAAACATCCCTGACAGATGGCTACCCAGCCTCCGCTTAAAAATCTCCAAGGAAAGAGAGTCCACTGCTTTCCGAGGGGGTTCTTTCCACTTGACTAAAAGTGCTCATCCTGCAATAACATATATATGGCAACCATGCCATAAGACCCTAATTAAGAGCCATATGCCTGAAGATGAATGTCACTGCCTAGCACCTAAAAGCAGATAATGGAGATAATTTAAGATTTCTTTACTTAATCTGGGCAGTGGATTCTCTTACCCCCTAGTGCAGGCGTAGGCAAACTCGGCCCTCCAGATGTTTTTGAGACTACAATTCCCATCATCCCTGACCACTGGTCCTGTTAGCTAGGGATGATGGGCGTTGTAGTCCCAAAACATCTGGAGGGCCGAGTTTGCCTACGCCTGCCCTAGTGGAAGAACTCCTGGGATAACTCAATAGAGCACAAGAATTTTAATCTCAGGGTTGTGGGTTCAAGCCCCACGCTCGGCAAAAAGATTCCTGCATTGCAGGGGGTTGGACTAGATGACCCTGGGTCCCCTTTCCAACTCTACAATTCTATGGTTCTATGATTGCAGTTCTATGATCCAGGCTGTGATGCCTTCTTCCAGGAAACTATAAGCTTGTCAGGGGCACTGCAAATCACCCAAGCTTTCTATTTTATTTCCTCACAATAATTATGACAAAAAAACCACACTCATATAACAAGACAGTGCTTTAAACCAATAAATAAAACACAGCGACCAGCAGCAATATAACTTAAAACTGCAGAGCAAATAATACTTTAGGACACAAATGCCTACAGATGCGAAAACATCCTTAACCATTTCTTTAAAAAAATACTTTTGCAGTGGGGAGCATTTTAAAAGGGCAATACATTTTTTAAAACATGCACTGAAATCCACATTGCCACCCTACCACAATTCAAAATATGACTAGAAGTTCACAGAACAAGGAAGCTCAAGAAACCGTTTTCCACATAGTACAAGGCAAAAAAAAAAAACAGTTTGTTTTTTTAGACTGCGCACCACTTTTCAAAAATCATTAAGTGTTTTACAACATATCTTAAATCACAACGCTCAAGTACAACAAAAAAACCCCCAGAAAAAGTCTACATTAAAGACCGCAACGGACAGCTAAACAGGGCATCCTCTTAAATTATAAATAAAAAATCAACTCAAACAAAATTCAGTAAAAACCACACATTTTAAAATAGCATAACTAAGCAAAAAATAAAAATAAACTCGCTCTTCCTAACCCATCATATGCTCAATCATACCATTAAACAAGGGAATCTGATTAAATCCCCAGCCCTAAATGCAATGATAAACAAAACTTAAAACTGAAACTAAAACTGCTCTCTGATTCATATGTGACCCTTCCCTCCAAAAAACCAATAGGTATCTGACCACCTGCGTTCACTATTAAAGAGAAATTTCTATTTTTCACTTTTCTTCCAAAGAGTTCAGAGTTTTTCCCCTCTTCCCATTTCATCCTCACAACAACACTGCGAGGCTGCTCAGGCAGTGAGATAGGTCAGCCAGGAAGCTTTGCAGCCGTTCCTAGTCCAACATCCTACCTAAACCATGTATAGGGAACTTGAGTGGCCCTACAGTCTGCTGCTGGACTACAACTCCCATCATCCCTGACCATTGGCCAAACAGGCTTGGGCTGATGGGAGCTGGGGTTTTACAACATCTGGAGGCCCAAAGGCTACCATCCCTGTTCTAACCACACCATAGCAGCTCTCCTTAAGAAAACCTTCCCCAACTTGGTGCCCTCCCGATATATTGGACTACAACTCCCATCAGGCACAGCCAGGTATTGATAGAAGGTGCAGGACTAAAGAGTTTTAATGAAATTAATATATATAGACACACAGAGAGAGAGAGAGAGAGAGAGAGAGAGCGCGCAAGTGAAAATCACTCCCCAAGATTTTATGTACCATTGCAGCTTTAAAAAGGGGGAGGGAAAATAATTTTAAGCAAACAGAAAAGCAAAAATCAATTGCCAGCTGACAATGAACGTAAGAACATTCCATCAATCCTGCTTTAAACGTAGGCATTAATATAGGCAGCCCAAACAGGCATCTAAGCGAAACGGGGGGTTGTTAAGTCGCATGTTCTAATGTAAGAAGGGACGAGTCAAAGTAGAACAATTAAAACCACAGAGACGTTCTTGGCCTCCGTACAGGCCTAACCCTGTTCTGCTTAGGCTGCAAACTTCTCAGCCGCCCCCCACTTCTCGCCAAAGGAGAAAAGCAGCCTTGTTAGTCTGGCAACCAGGACTTGTGTGCAGGCAAGTAAGTGGGCTGGAGGAAGATGGTGGGGAAAGGGTGAACATCTCTGTCGTCCTCCTCCCAGCACAGGAACCCAGTGGATCGTAAGGCTAGTCCAAAGGGGTTTTTGTTTTGTTTTGCAGGATGAATACTTATGGGTGCATGGAGTGGATGAAGCATGCCTTAAGTCCATCTATTGGTTCCCAAAAATCTTTTCAATATATATATGGTCCTCAAAGAGAGGACGTATCCGCTATTAATTATATTAACCCAACGCACTTCAGCTGCAGCGAGCTTCCTCCAGGGGCTTATCTCGCTTGTTTCTTTGAAAGCTGCTCAAGGACCATCCAATTTTAAGAGACCTTACAGGGCAAGATATAAGCCGCTGAAGGAGGCTCACTTGAGCCAAAACACACTGGGCTAATGTATAAAACAAATATTCATCCTTTCCAGCATCTCTGGGATCATAGAACTGTAGAGTTTGAAGGGACCACAAGGATCATCTGGTCCAAGAGCCTCAAGCCATGTTTCTCCCTTTTTAAAAGAAAAAAAATAAAATAAAGCATTTTGATACCACTGTCCCTAGCTGAAGATAGTTCCAAAATAGGCTCAGGTTGCAGCTAACCTCCTGGGAAAGGCAGGTTCCGCTCTGAGGCCAAATTTTAAATCAGTGGTTTCTTAACTTTTTCCAACCACCACCTCCTTGGTTCTATAAACGTGCCCCCGGTGCCCCCACCCTAATAAAAAGCATTATTCGGAATTGTAGTTTGCACAGAAGATAACAACACATCAAGTTCAAAACAGCAGCAATTATTTGCGTTTATTCAAAATCCAACTGAAACGGTTTAGTTTAATTAATTCAACAAAATGGATGAACTTGACCTGGCAAAGCCAGTTTTTTTTTTGAGTCCGATAGTCATTTGGTCTCCCTTTGCCTCCCAGGGGGCGGGGCGGGGCGAGGCACCACCCACAACTGGTTCAAATGGGCTGCCTGCCAGTCGATACTGGAATAAAGGATGCTCAGATCTTAGGGACAAAGTATTCCTCGCTGCCACCTCCATAAGAGCACATCTGTGTGCACACTATGTCAATCAGATAAATGAGCAATCTGTGACAACAGCGCTTGGAAGGAAGCCACAGAGAGAGGCGCTCTCCACTTCTCTGTCCTCCCTCGCAAAACTGACCCTCAGAAATTAAGGCTTGCCTGAGCAGAAGGATCTATTGAAAGGATAAAGTCAGGGTGTATGTAGTAGAACAATCTCCTTTCAGCCATCTTAACTGCATTACAGCCACTGACAACAGTTTTAAGAGCTAACTAATGCATAGGGAAACTGAACTTTTAATTATCTTCCACACACACACCCTTACAGGACAGTATATTGCCAGTACAGTACAGTATATTGCCAAACTCTTTGGCAAAGCAAGATAGAGCTGTGACTAGCCCTGTGAAGGCGTGTGAAATTTTCCAGTTATGCCCACCCGCAGGCTTCCTGGCCCTTATCTGAAGAAGGCTTCTGTGTGACTCAGAAGCTTGCTATCCCGTCCATGGCATCTGCCAAACTAAGAAGGTAATTTGAGCCCTTTGGAATGTTTGCCTCAACTACCCTAAATTTCTTGTCTGGAAGCCTGGATATTGTAAAACAGGAAGTTATCTTCACTGCGGCACAGAAGGACAAGTGCCAAAGGACACTGGTTCTCTTCAACCAATCCCAAAGGAGTAGAAAAAAAAGCCACTCTGCTACAAAATCTACACTCCTGTCTTGGCTAAGACATGTCCACAAAATGGAAGATGGCAGAATCCCCCAGGGATGCGCTCTGTGGGGAGCTGGCCTCAGGCACCCGGTCCACTGGCAGACCAACTCTGCGATACTAAGATGTCTGCAAATGTGACCCAAAGGCTGGCGACATCAACCCCGCCATGTGGGAATCCCTTGCAGACGACAGACTATGCATCCATAGCAGCAACCAGAGGAATGACCCCTGGGAGGAGCGCAGAGAGAAGAAATGCTATGGTGCATTTGTAACAGCAAAACTGGACGCCTTCATCTGCCATGGCTGCAACAAAACATGTCTCTCCCGTATCAGTCTCTACAGCCACAGCAGGCGCTGTAACACTCCAACAGTTTTGACTTCGCCCACGAAGGCGCATTCTTCCATTGTCTCCCGAGACAGACGGATGCCAAATAGTTATCATAATTTGAAAGGCTTCTCTTTCCAGGTTAGGAGCTGATGCCATTTGCCTTATGGCAAGTCAGGCCATTGTTCCTATCTAGCTCTGCATTTTCTACCATGGCTCTCTGGGCTTTCCGGGTGGGTCCTCTCCTGGACACTGAACCTGGGACCTTCTACATGCAAAGCAGATGTCCTGCTACTGGCCTACGGCCTTCCCCATTTCCTCTTCTGACCCAACGCTTTATAACCCCCAAAAGCCTTTCCCACCACCCTGTGCAAAGACACTCACTTCCCATTCAATGCACAAAGACTTCTATCAGGAACAGTGCTAGATATATAAGCTAGGCGCCTTAAACCTGGATGCGGTTGCCACAGCAGAACGTCCATATGCCGGGGGTTGGACTAGATGACCCTCGGGTCCCTTCCAACGCTACGATTCTACGATCTCAACGACATTGCTTGGCTGTAGCTTGCTCTGACAACAATTCACTTGTCCCAGTGTGCAAGGAAGAGAAACACACACGGTGAAAATGAAAATGGTATTAACCATGGACTAAGGCAGGGGTTCTAAACTGTGGCCTGTAAGCTCCACTTGGTTGGCCTGATGTGACGGAGGACTAAGATGCCCAGCAAGGTGCCCATCATCTGTGCCACAGCGCAGGAGCAAAAGGCATGCATCTTTTGCTGTGCAAAAAATCAGGTTGCCCGATAGAGATGCCCCATGCCAACCTCGCGCCTAGAAATCTCCACACCGTCACTACTGGGTTTGCTCAGCATCAAGATGGCATTAGGTACAGCCAAAGGGGTTCCCAGTCAATTATCCCACAGAACAAAGGTGTCAGAAATCTCAATTAGATTAGATTCCTGCGGATTAGATTAGATTAGATTCCTGAGGTTGAATCCTGACAAGACAGACGTACTGTTTTTGGGGGACAGGAGGCAGACATGTGTGGAGGATTCCCTGGTCCTGAATGGGGTAACTGTGCCCTTGAAGGACCAGGTGCACAGCCTGGGAGTCATTCTGGACTCACAGCTGTCCATGGAGGTGCAGGTCAATTCTGTGTCCAGGGCAGCTGTCTACCAGCTCCATCTGGTATGCAGGCTGAGACCCTACCTGCCCTCTGGACTGTCTAGCCAGAGTGGTGCATGTTCTGGTTATCTCCCGCTTGGACTACTGCAATGCGCTCTACGTGGGGCTACCTTTGAAGGTGACCCGGAAGCTACAACTAATCCAGAATGCGGCAGCCAGACTGGGGCCTGGGAGCGGCTGCGGAGACCACATAACACTAGTCTTGAAAGACCTACACTGGCTCCCAGTACATTTCCGAGCACAATTCAAAGCGTTGGCGCTGGCATTTAAAGCCCTAAATGGCCTCGGTCCAGTATACCTGAAGGAGCGTCTCCACCCCAATTATTCTGCCCAGGCACTGAGGTCCAGCTCTGAGGGCCTTCTGGCAGTTCCCTTGCCGCGAGAAGCCAAGTTACAGGGAGCCAGGCAGAGAGCCTTCTCGGTAGTGGCACCCGCCCTGTGGAATACCCTCCCACCAGATGCCAAAGAGAAAACCAACTACCAGACTTTTAGAAGACATCTGAAGGCAGTCCTGTTTAGGGAAGCTTTTAATGTTTAATAGATTATTGTATTTAACATTCTGTTGAAAGCAAGCCACCCAGAGTGGCTGGGGAAACCCAGCCAGTTGGGCGGGGTATAATTATTATTATTATTATTATTATTATTATTATTATTATTATTATTATTGCAGGGGGGTTGGACTAGATGACCCTTGGGTACCCTTCCAACTCTAGAGTTCCATGAACCATACTCTGGTTGTCAACAATCAAGCCTTCAGTGTTACGGGCCCCGTCTTGTGGACGACTCTTCCAACGGAGATGTTCAAACGTTTGCTGAAAACTTTGCCACCAGGCAGACCATAGAAGTATCCTACCACTTTAAGAAGTCACGGCTTCCCCCAAGGAATCCTGGGAAGTGTAGTTAATGAAGGGTGTCAGGCATGTCCCAAGCTTCCTCTGAAGAGGAATTGTTCAACCTCTCTGGCAACCGTGGCTCTGGAACAGGGGTCTCCTAACAAATCTCGGCACCCTCTGCAAACTGCATCTCCCAGAATTCTTTGGGTAAAGTGGTATTTTAAGTGCTTTAATTCCATGCTGCGAATGTGCATTAAGTAGAACTCAGCGGGAACCCATCCCAAAATCCTGAACATTGGCCATACTGACTGGGGCTGGTAGAAGTTGAGTCCCACCACCTAAATTCCCGGGGAGTTATTGCAAGGGTTACTGAAATAATGGTACAAGAAGCACTCTGAAGAGTCAAAACAGCAGTATGTAGACAGCCGAGTACTGTGACCACTTTCTCCACACCTTTGCAGTACAGCCAATCTAAACTGACTCCTCCTTGCACCCCCCCCCCCGAAATCTGCAGAAAGTACCATAACGGAGATGGCACAAGGTTGTGGACATAGACCTTTCATTCCGGAATACCTCTGCCAAGACCCCAGCCTTCCTGGTCTTTTGCAAACATGGAAACTCCAGAAGGCCTCACCAATTCAGTTTTCAGTTTTCAAATACTCCTTGTGGGAGGCCCAGATCCCGGAAGCCCTGGATTCAAGTCCTTAGTCCAGCCATGGCAATTCAGCCCCTGTTTCACCACCATCTCAAATAAAGGCCTCTCACTCTGGGCTGCTGCAGGAATGTGATAAAGATTATCATCATCATCATTATGTATTTATTTATACCCCACCTTTTCCCCCAACAGGGACTCAAGGCGGCTTACAGATAAAACAGAAATAGCTAAAAACATTTGGGGGGAACGACAATTATTAAAAAACCCCAAATTAAACTTTAATAGAATTAAAACTCTCTCTGCAGATTAAAGGACCTACTAAAAACAGAGATAATTACAATAAAAACAGCATGGCACCAGCCCTTTCCTTAAAATCAGTCGGTTCCCCAAAGCCTGTTGGAATAAGGTTTTCACCTGCCAGTGGAAGACCAAGAAGGAAGGAGCCAGTCTGGCTTCTCTAGGAAAGGAGTTCCAGAGTCTGGGAGCCACCACCGAGAAGGCCTTTTCCCGCATCCCCACCAAGCAGGGCTGAGGGTGGTGGGACCCAGAGAAGGGTAACCCCCGAAGATGTCGTAACCCGGGCTGGGTCATATGAGGAAACACAGTCTTTCAAAAAGCTTGGACCCAGGTGGTGCTGGGCTTTCTAGGTCATAGCCAGCACTCTGCATTGAACCCGGAAATAATATTATTATTAGTGGTAGCTATTGGAGCTGTTGTCTGCTCCATGTAACCAACCCTGGTCGACAATCTGGCTGCCGCTTTTTGAGGCAGCTGGGAGTTTCTGAGCGCTTTTCAAAGGCAGCACTACGTAGAGCAAGTTGCTGTAATCCAAACGGGAAGTAACTAAGGCGTGTGTCACCGTGGCCCAATCAGAACAGTGATAAAAACCTTTTGAAGGCTGCTGCTCTTAATCCCCAGAATGGCACCATCATCAGAACAGGGGAGGGAAAACAAGACAGAAGCTGCTAAAGCAAAAAAAAAATTAGGCTGCATAAACACCATGCATTTAAAGAACATGGCTTGCCCCAAAGAATTATGGGAACTGCAATTCACCCCTCACCAAACAATGGAACTACAAACGATGGAACTACCCCATTATTCCTTTTTTGTGGGGGGAAGGAGTTGAAATGTGGATGCAGCCTCATCAGGGCTTTCCTCTTGGGTAAAGATGAGCCCAGAGCAAGTCTGCGTGTCCAGCTCTGCCTGGCCTCAAGCCCTTTTCACCCACAACCTGTTCACAAAAAGCTTTTATAAGGGGGTGGGGTGGGGAGATGGCAGCCACACTCCCACTCCCAGCAGCCCTGGCCAGCATGACCAATGGTCATGGCTGAGGAGAGCTGTGGCCCAGCAATGTTTGGAAGACCAGATCCTCCCTGCCCCTGCTTGAGTGTTCCCCTGGCCTGGTGCCTTGCAAACTACCACACCCCTCACCCCTAACCATTGGTCATGCTGGCTGGGAGGAGAAGGCCAACAGCATCTGGCTGGGGGCAGCCGGCCTGCATCGCATCGCGTTTCCCAGGCTATATATTCAGTATATTACGCCTCCCGCTTCCAGAAGCACCCCATCGCTTGCGCCGTATCATAGCCATGTGCTCTTCCAAATTCCTTGAAACCCTTCCACTAGGCCCCTCGCCCTCCTCCCAAGACACATATCAAGTTATATCTTCCTGTTCCCTCTCAGCAAGTGCCCCCACTGCGCTGCCCCTCTCGCAACCAGCTGCCCCATCTCATTATGCTTCCGCCCTCCAAAAAAATAAAATAAAAAAATCACAACTCATTGGAAACCCCCTCCTGGTACCCATCCCAAACCTCTATTTCTCCCCAGAACAAAATACACCCCCCCCAAAAAAAAGTAGTCTCCCTCGGAAAGCCACCCCCATATTGTAGACCCCATTGCAGGCACCCCAAACCTACACGCACACACACACACACAGGCTCTTACTTTCCAGGCCAGGGCCCTGCCCCCCAAGTTATACCTCCCAGCTGCTCACCACCACAAGCACTCCCAATAGCCGCCCCCAAAAAACCCTACACACAGTCTCATACTGTCCAGGCCAGGGCCCTGCCCCCCAAGTTATACCTCCCAGCTGCTCACCACCTCAAGCACTCCCTATAACCCCACAGCAGCCCTTCAATTGCCCCCCCCCCAAAAAAACCCTGGGCACTTTGCAATTACTATTATTACCCCCAATTGCTACTCGCCCATCACCGGCGGCTCCCAGGGCGGGTTACAATAACCCCCCCCCCCAACGAGGTTAAAAGGCTTCTGAGTTCCCAGCTTACCTCCACCGCTGCGAAACATCCTCCCCCAATTCTGCTTCCTTGGCCCCTCCCACCCCAACCCCTTAAAACTCTCTCTCCCCGCCCCCGCCCCACTGACCAAGACACCCAAGGCGATTTATACCTCGCGTCGGAGAGGAGGACCCTTTCCCAGCCCCATAGCACACCCCCGCCCCCAAAGCACACCCCTCCTAGAGGGGCTTGTAGCGGGACGACTGCCCCCCCTCTCCCACCCACCTACCCCGCTCTGCGGCTGCACCCCAGCCCCCCAGCCCAGCTGCCCATCACCCCCTTACCTGGCTGCGCGGGGCCTCCCCCTTCGTGGGGGAGGAGGGAGGCGGGGGGGGGCTCCTGAAGGCCCCTGCCCGGCTACCCCCCGCGCCCCCAGGGCCAGGCCATGGTGGTGGAAGAGGAGGAGATGGAGCTGCTGCAGCTACAGCTGCTGCTGCTGCTGCTTCAGGGATGCGCTGTAAAAAGGAGGAAAAGTGGGATGGGGGGGGTCTTGTTGGAAGAAGAGGAAGGTGGGGGGGAGGAATCGGATACTCGAGCCCGGCTGCCTGCTGGTGGCTCTACCGGCGCGGGCCACTTCCTCAGGGCTGGAGTCAGTGTGGGGCGGGGGGGGGCGCCAGAAAGGCAGGAAGTGGGGGGCAGCTGATGGGCAGCCCCGGCCGCCAATAGCAGCAGCTCCTTTCCCTCTTGTTCCCCCCCCCCACTCTCTCTCCCTCTCCCCCTCCCCACCCCGTGACCACTGTGCTCGCTCTCCGCGCCCCCCCCCCCTCTTGCTTCCTCTGCTGCTGGTGCTTCTCGCGCATTCTCGCGGCTCGCCACCCCTCCTCTTCCTCCCGCTGGCCTCCCACCCGGGGCTCCCATTCATTCATCCCGTCGCTTCATTCATTCCTGCCAAGCATCGCCCCCCCCCCCACCCCCCGAGCGTTCTTTCTCCTCTTCCTTCTTCTCCGCGGGGGAAAAGGAATAGAGATAAGGGAGCGTTTGTCTCCTCTCCGTTAGCTTTCGGAGTGGTTCATGTCTACTCGGAAGGAGGAAAGCCGGTTTGGGATGTGATGCTTAACAGGGCCCTATGCCTTTTTGGGTGGGGGGTGCGTAGGGTTGGCGATGTACAAACGAACATGTTTGTTTCAACATACATGACGTATAAATGAATAAGTTTATAATCCTCCCTTCACCAACAGCAGGTCCCAGGGCAGGTTAATATAGTTACAAATTAAAAACAGATATATGTATGTATATAAATGTGTGCGCACGCGCATATATGTATGTGTATATGTGTGTGTGTAAGTGTACAGTGGTACCTCAGGTTAAGTACTTAATTCGTTCCGGAGGTCTGTACTTAACCTGAAACTGTTCTTAACCTGAAGCACCACTTTAGCTAATGGTGCCTCTTGCTACTGCTGCGCCGCCTGAGCACAATTTCTGTTCTCATCCTGAAGCAAAGTTCTTAACCCGAGGTAATATTTCTGGGTTAGCGGAGTCTGTAACCTGAAGCGTATGTAACCCAAGATACCACTATATATATGTGTGTGTGTGTGTGTGTATTCTGTATTTTTACTCATTGAAGCAACCTTAGTGTCACATGAAAAGTGTTATGAAAAAGCTTTAATAAAATCTTGTTTATTTTAAAAAGCCATGCAAAATAAAAGGTAACCCTTTGAGTTCACTAGGGCTTACTCTCAGGTGTCTTTTATGGGCATAGGTCCCATGCATGTTTACTCTGGAGTAAGCCTCATGGGGCGGTGGACTAGCAATGCAGTCCTGTGCATGTGCCCTGTATTTGTAGGATTGCTCCCAAACAGCATGATCCTATACTTGTGTACTCAAAAGCAACCCCAGGCTTTTTCTTCAACAGGGCTTACTCTGTAGTACAGCCTTCACCTGCCTGAGCCCTCTGAACTACCTATGCATCTTCCATTTAAAAGCACCTGGCTGGTAGGCTTCCTGTGGGTCTCACTGACCCACACTGAGAAATGGATGCTGGACTAAATAGGCCTTTGGCCTGAACCAGCAGAGTTCTTATGTTCTTATAGCATGTCCCCTGCTCCCCAAAGAATCCTGGGAATTGTAGTGTACCCCTCACAACTGCAATTCCCAGCACCCTTAACAAACTACGATTTCTAGGATTCTTGGGGTGTGTGTGGAAAATGTACTTTAAATGTATGCAGCCCAAGCTGGGCTTATCTTGGGCCCAGCAGCAATGGCTGGAGATGATGGGAGTTGCAGTCCAACAACATCTGGAGGGCACCGGGTTGGCTAATGCTGCGCTAGCAAAAGTGTGCTTAGGTCTGTGACGAAAGCTGCATTGAAAGGTTGCAGAGGGAATCCTCCAAGTGGCACCTCCAGACAGGCTGGCGGTGCAAACTCCATTGCACGCTTACTCAAAGGTTCCATGGAGCACACTCCCAAGTAAGTATGCATGCAACTGGAGCCTGAATTATTCTATATTTTTATGACTATCCAACATATGATAAACGTTGACATTTCACATTTATATGCTAACAATCCCAGATGGATTTTTTGAATGTTAACACACACATCATAATACCTTATTTAAATCCATGGAAGTGCAATCATGGCATATTCTCCCTCAGTTTCTCTGTCTCCATTTCCCCTTCCTCTACTGCAGATGTGGAAAGCCATGCACTCCCCAAATAGTGAAAGACTTCCATATTTACTCACACTTTCCAAGCAAGCATTGCTGGATTCTGGCAGTCACATCCACAACCTGGTTCCTATGCAGTGTTAGGTATGTCAAAATCTATTCCAATCAATAAAAAGTATGCAGCCAAGGAGTTGGCTGGTTCCTTCAAATCAATGTGTGAAATTCAGCTACACACGCATACACACATCCTGCTTTATGACCTTCACTGGCCCCTTGATGTTTCTAGCGCCCAACATTGCAGTAAAAGACACCATGACTGGCAGAATTTCAGGGTGAGTGGGGGAGAAACTACATGTCACACAGGAGACCATTGGATCACCTTATGTTAAAACATGCATAAGCAGCCAGCCTCAGAGAGGGGACTATTTGGATAGAGATATTAGTGTCTCGAGAATAAGGGCTTGGTCCTTTCCCCTAGTGCTGTTTCCAGGTTGGGGTGTGGGTAAAGACAGGTATCTAGAGTGTAGTTGTACTGTTTTTATCCACAGTCCCCTGTCTCAAAGAAGGCCAAATGTCAGCTTCAGAGGGTGATTGTAACTGGGCAAAATAACAGGGGAAAGAATTAAAAACCCTTCCCCAGTGAAGCTAGGAGATTCAAACTATGGATCTCCCATGCCATGTTTAATCTGGCCCTCACCAGACCAAGGATGGGGACATGGGGCTCTCCAGATGTTTTGGGGCTCCAACTCTCATCAGCCCCAGCCAGCAGGGCTAGTAGTCAGGGATTATGGGAGCTGTAGTTCAGCAACACCTGGAGGGCCACAGGTCTCCCATCCCTGGTGCAGACTCTGGTGCCCTCCAGATGTTTTGGAATACAAATCCCACCATCCCTGACCGTTGGCTATGTCGGGTGGAGCTGAGGAGAGTTGAGGTCCAATAGCATCTGGAGGGTCCCAGGCTGGGGGTGTCTGCTGTAGACACAATGATATCCTCCCTTCAGTCATGTCCCTTGCATGCCTCCTTTTTCCTGATCTCATGCTCTGTAAAATTTCTCCAGAGTCCTATCTCAGATAACTTCCTAGCTTCAATTCCCTTCCTGCATTGAACTTTACTGACAGCTGCCTACCCTTCCTCAAGGTTCCTCTTTCTCACTCCATTCCCTTCTCTGCATCCTTCTTTTAGCCACCTTGTCCCTGAGTTTCCTGCATCTTGGGACTGTTTGACTGGGCTTTCCCCCCAAT
This sequence comes from Podarcis erhardii, assembly GCF_964252035.2. NCBI lineage: Eukaryota > Metazoa > Chordata > Lepidosauria > Squamata > Lacertidae > Podarcis > Podarcis erhardii. The sequence goes on along the minus strand of NC_138498.1, from coordinate 115,542,692 downwards.
AATAACGGAAGAGGATCCCTGCTGGATCAAACCAAAGGCCCATCTAGTTCAGCATCCTGTTCTCAAAAATATATGCCCCTGGGAAGCCCGAAAGTTGGATATGAACACAACAGCCCTCTCCCCACCTGTGATTCTCAGCAACTGATGTTCAAAGGTGTACTACCTCCGATTCTGGAAGCAGAACAGACCTCTGCCGGACTTTGTGTGAAGCTCCTAGCCCAACTGACAATTGTCCATTCCCTTCCGGAAGTTGGATGGCAAATTGTTTAGTTCCCCGAGAAATCAGAACCATTCCTGGCCACCAAGCCAGCCAGCATCACAGGCTTCACTTTCACCGATATAGACAGGAGGAAGAAACTAACATTCTAGCCTAGTTCAATGTCCAGAATTGTAAGGTGTGTACACCACTTCTGATGCACATATCATAGCACATCTTGCATCTACCCAAAATTTGCAGGAGCCACTGTGGAAGAGGGGGAAACAAAACCCCACTGTATTACCTTTCAGTCTGTACAGTGCAATCTTTTACATGTCTATTCAGAAATAAGCCCAGCTGAACTCCCAGGTAAGTATGTAGAACTGCATAGCAAGTGCTCTCAATAAGTTGCTGAACTCCAGCTCCCACCTTTCCTGGCTGTTGTTCGTGCTGACAGAGGCTGATGGGGGTTAGAGTCCAACAACACCAGGAAGGCACCAAATTGGCAAACCCTGATATATTGCATCGCAGCCACAATCTGCTTTAAAAATGAGTGTTGGCATTCCCAATCCGGTGCCCTTCAGACATTTTAAACCACAATTCCCATCAGTTCCAGCCAACATGGTCAATGGACAGGAATGATGGGAGTTGTAGTCCAAAATTGTCTGGCAGGGGAAAACCAGGTTGAGGAAGGTTGAGGTACTGTCTTGCTTGTGCTACCCAGAATGAGAGACACCCCCCCCCATGTGCCTAGAAAGAACAGCAGCAGAGTAAACTGAGTTTCCTTTGCTCCCACGACCCTGAGATTAAGAGTCTCATGCTCTACCACCTGGGGCTGCTGTGACATTGGCAGCAATTGTGATGGCTGTGGGTTGCCATGGCGCAGGCAGGGATGATTCTCAGTCTTAATAACCCAATCCTAAGACTGGCGGCAAAGCCAGAACTTACATCCTAGTAAGTCTGTTCGCAGGGTGGCTGTAAATTGTCGCATTAATCCCAGGAGCTCTGGCTGAGTGCAGATATGCATTAGTAGATGGCTAGATTTGTGGTGACTCTGGCTTAGCCTGTTGAGTTGGACGGGTAACATCAGTTGTTGGGGCAATGGGAAGTGTGTGTTGTCATGACAATGGTGGTAGCAGCAAGGGAAGTTTGTGATTAGTGTACGGCTTATTGTGGTAACAACAGAATCCTTGGAATGGTTTGGTTGATACCAAAAACCAAAATTGTGGTTTAAATGGGGCGGGTAAAATTACCAACATGGACCACAGTGGCACTGATGGATAGCAGGTTGCCATGCCAACAGCATCACTGGCAAGCAGGTGTCTGGTTGCTATGGTAACACCTCACTTTCTGCAGTTAAACCTGGTTGAGGAGTAGTTGACTTATCCAGGTAATAACTGTCTGCCATAGTGAAGGGCTCTGGGCTGACTTTTACTATAGACACCCTTATATCTTGATAGCTGCCATGACAACATGCTAAGATCTAAGGAAGAAGCAGTAAACTTAAGGCCCGAGGCAGGAAGTGATGTTTCACCTCCCATGAACCTTCGCCTTAAAAAATGGGCAAGCTTGGCACAGCTCAGCACGAGAGCAGACTCCGCCCTTTGGCCAAAGACTCTGATTGTTCATTGGCCACCCTATAATGCAATCGTGATTAGTTCCCGCCCCGAACTGGGATTCTGGCCAATCACAATATGCTTGGGCGTGTGCTTGCCTTTCGTGCTTTCAACTGCATTCCAGACGTGCCCTTCGTGCATCCGCCCCCAATCCCTGCTGTCTTGCTCTTGACAGGTTGCCTTTCCAGTCAATCAGGCTACGCCCCACCCCCACATCGCGCTTTAAAGTCACATGACATCTTATTTTGCTCGACGGCGGGAGGCGGGAGAGTGAGGCCTCCCTTAACCAATAACGTAACCTCATATTTTGACACCCGAGCGATGCAGCCAGTCAAAAAAGTTTCGAGCGCCCCCCCCCTAGAGCTGTGAAGGCGGGACTAACTCGGACGTGCGCAATCATCTTCGCCAGGTGCCACAACGGACTGCCTCTGCCTCCAATGAAATATCGGCAAGGCGAGAAAGACGGGCGCCGGGGCCAATTGCTGAAGAGCGGGCGTGTCCGGCTCCCCTCCTTCAGTTTAAGTGAGGGCGGAAGATGGCGGCGGCGGCCGGGATGGGTCCGGGGGTCCCGGACGGGGAAGCCGAGGGTTCAAACCGCGACCGCAGCGCTTTCGAATGCAATATCTGCCTGGAGCCTGCCAGAGAGGCCGTCATTGGGCTCTGCGGCCACCTGTACTGGTGAGGAGGAGTGGGGAGCAGAAAGGGGCGTGGCCCTGAAGAGTTGGGGGGCAGCCTTAAAAGGGCGGGGGGGGCACAGAACAAGGTGCCTGGCAGGGAGACCTACCATTGTTCTTACTGGGTCTGGCAGGTGGAAGGTTTGCTCCATTGCAAAGAAGCCTGGGAAAGAAGCTTCACCTGCTGGATTTCTGCCTGTCGGGATGGCCTTAAAGCTGCAGGGGCTGCACCAGATTTCGCTTGACTTCGACTGCCACTTCACCACTGTCTAAAAACCAAAGAGGGTGGGTGGCAACCTCGAAGGACAGACCATGTGGCATCACACGGTTAGGGTGTGTGGATCAGAACCAGGCTCTGTGAAGCTCCCTGTGCGTGATGTGTGGCCAGTTGCGGGATTAGCTTTCAGAAGGTATCCAGGGTGCGAATTTCAGAACCTAGAGCTTTTCTCTGTGTGGCCTTAGTGGGGCATATGATTCTTGTTTTTTTAAAACAAACAAACCAACCAAAATTGCATTATTATTCCAGGTTTTAAAAGGGTCACTCGCTTTTTCTTCTCTTTTTTTCCTAGCTGGCCGTGTCTTCACCAGGTGAGTGTCTCCCTTTCCTCGGCTGCTGACCTTTAGGGCGAGGAAAGGTGAAGGTGTCAAAGGACGTCATTGAGGGAACCTGCCCTGGTGTGTGAGCCTACCTGCCATGGTGTCAGCCTGCCAGGCGGCCAATCTAGATGCCTATGGGAAGCTCGCAAGCAGGACCTGAGTGCAACAGGGCCAGTTTGTGGAGTCCCCACAGGCTATTGGGAGAACAGGATTCTCAAATAGATAGGCCATTGGTCAGATCCAGGCATGGCCAAACTTGGCCCTCCAGATGTTTTGGGACTACAGTTCTCATCATCCCTGACCACTGGGGCTGTTAGCTAGGGATGATGGGAGTTGTAGTCCCCAAACATCTGGAGGGCCAAGTTTGACCATGCCTGGTCAGATCCAACAGTCTCTTCTTATGTTTTTATGGGAGGCAGGCTTTTATAGGAGGCTTTAATAATATTTGTGCCTATTGAGGATGCTCAAGGAAAATGCAACCTCCATGTGCAGAAGCGATATATCTTTTTAACTGCTGAAGGCAAACCACAGGAGAAGAGAGCAGGTTTATCTGTGTTCTACCTTGTTTGTGAGCCTTCCTTTTGTTTCTAATCTGGCAGACTTCTGTTGAGACAGAATCCTGATCAAGATGGACCATTGGTCTCACCTGGTTAAATATTTCCTATTGGAGCAGCTGGCCTTGAATTGAACCTTTCCACCACCAATAAGAAGTCTGTCTGTGCTTAATTAGTAAAAAAATAACAGAGTTCTGTTGTGCTCAGATCCTGCTTGAGGCCATTGGCCATTGTGAGAAAAGGAGGCTGGTTTAAGATGGTCTGGGGACCTTGGGCAAAGCCAGAGGCAAAAGTGAGCAGAGTCGCAAATGTGAATTTTGCCTGCACTCAGCTCTCACCTGTGGTTCCTAGAAGCTGTCAGCGTGTGACAGCAGCCACAGCCCAGGAATAGCTTTGTCTGGCAGGCTAAACCAGGTGAGGGCAGCCGATGGGTTTCAAACCCTCGGTGAGTTAGGGGCTTCCTCAGCGTTGAAGACAGGCTTCAGCAGATTAGACCAGTGGTGGGTCCAACAGTCAAAAAGGCTGTAGAGGAAGTGAGGGGCAGATGGGGCTCGTCAACCTCCAGACACACTGCCCAAACCTACGCCCTAGGGAGGTCATTTTTGTGCTGCTACCGCAATGGTTTAACTTCACCCCCAGATGCACTCTCCATTGTCTCTTGGGACAGATGGATGCAAACAACAACAGTAGCGTAGTTGTACACCCTTCTCTGTCTTCCATTCAGACAAGCAAGAGGCATGATCAGAGTTCAAGGTCTCATTCCAGTCAGGCAAAACATTTGGGTTTGAAGCAGGGTCAGGGTGGGGTGGATGGCCTGGAGAGAGTTCTGCATTTGTGCCCACTTGCCTGCCTGCTCATCTGCCCTGGGGGCCTGAGATTTCCCTGCCCTGGTTACATATCATCTGCATATCTTTGGGGACAGGTGGGAGAAACTCTTCCACATTCACTGCCATCTTTCCCCCCTCCATAGTGGCTAGAAACTCGGCCAGAGCGCCAGGAGTGTCCTGTATGCAAGGCAGGAATCAGCCGGGACAAAGTCATCCCTCTCTATGGACGTGGAAGCTCCGCCCAGCAGGATCCCAGGTAATCATTTCCCTTTACTATGCTCCCTGCTAGTTTGGTAATCCTCAGTGATAGTGGAATTCTGGGCTAGAGTGGTATTTCCTTTTCCTGTAGGCTGGTTGGTCTCCCTCCCTTTCTTCTGCAATATCTCTCGCTGTGAGTCCTTTACTGGCTCTGAAGAGTCTCTTATTCTGATAAAAGGAAAGATTTGTAACTTTCCGGGTCCCAAGCCCAGTATCTCTGGGCAACTGCCTAGCCCAGGAATGTGTGATAAATAGAATCATAGAGTTGGAAGGGACCAGTAGAGTCATCGAGTCCAATTCCCTGCAATCTCAACTAAAGCATCCCGGCCTCTGCTTAAGGAAGGAGATTCCACCACCTTCCGAGGGCGTCTGTTCCTCTGTCAAACATTTCTTACCATCAGAAAGTTCTTCCTGACATTTAGTCAGGCATCTCCTTTCCTGTCATTTGAATCCACAAGATGGCCACGAACTTGAATTGCTTTAAAAGGGGCGATGACAGATTCATGGAGCAGAGAGCTATCGATGGCTAGTAGTCGTGCCTCTGAAAATCAGTTGTTGAGAATCGCAAGCAGGGAGTGCGCCATTGCTTCCCATGCGCATCCAGTTGGCTGCTGTGAGAACAGAATGAATGACTAGGTGGGCCTTTGGCCACATCCAGCAAAACACTTCTGAAGCTGCAGATGCTCTCCTTCCAATGTAAACATGTTGCCTCTCGGCTGCATTGAATTGCAGGCTCAGGGCAAGGACCTGCTCCGTCCTCTGTAGATCTTCCAAGCACAGCCACCACCTCCCCCAGTGTTTTGTAAATACTACATCCTTATCCTAATGTGTTTTTAAAATCCCTTCTGCGCCCTGTTATGGGGAAGACAGGGGATGATGGTGAAAATACTGCATAGCTGTCAACCTTTCCCTTTTCTTGCGAGGAATCCTATTCAGAATAAGGGAATTTCCCTTTAAAAAGGGAAACATTGACAGCTATGAAATACTGATGAATGGGAGGAGTGTCTGCCTACCTGCCAGTGCTGTTTATGCATATCCCCCCCTTCCTATCACAGGTTGAAGACCCCTCCTCGGCCACGAGGGCAGCGCCCAGAGCCGGAGTCTCGAGGGGTGAGTGGCACTTGCTTGTAGCCCTCTATAGACTGATCCCGGCTGGAATGCTTTGCAGTTTGCAGCAGACTACTAACCTACGTTTTCCCCCTTTCTGTTTTTTGCCCCCTGCTCCCCCTCCCTCCGACAGGGCATGGGCGCCTTTCCTGATGCGGCCACTGGCTTCCACATGGCATTTGGCATTGGCGCGTTCCCCTTTGGGTTTTTTGCCACTGGCTACAGTACCCCAGGAGAAAGGGCAGGTAATGCACTACTTTTAAAAACAGGTCTAAGCTTGTTGCACAAATCTGCCCATAAGGGCACACTCAAATTCTACAGCTGTGCTCACTCGTCCGATCAACCAGCCTCTGGGATTATTATTATTATTAATTTATACCCCAGCCACTCTGGATGGCTCCTAACAGAGTATTAAAAATATGATAAAACATCAAACATTAAAAACTTTCCTAAACAGGGTTGCCTTCAGATGTCTTCTAAAAGTCAGATAGTTGTTTATTTCCTTGACATCTGGTGGGAGGGCGTCCCACAGGGCAGGCGCCACTACTAAGAAGGCCCTCTGCTTGGTTCCCTGTAACCTCACTTCTTGCAATGAGGGAACCACCAGAAGGCCCTCGGCGCTGGACCTCAGTGTCTGGGCTGAACAATGGGGGTAGAGACGCTCCTTCAGGTATACTGGACCGAGGCCGTTTAGGGCTCTAAAGGTCAGCACCAACACTTTGAATTGTGCTCGGAAACGTGCTGGGAACCAATGGAGGTGTTATATGGTCTTGGCGGCCACTCCTAGTCACCAGTCTAGCTGCTGCATTCTGGATTAGTTGTAGTTTCCAGGTCACCTTCAATGGTAGCCCCACGTAGAGCGCATTGCAGTAGTCCAAGTGGGAGATAACGAGAGCATGCACCACTCTGGCGAGACAGTCCATGGGCAAGTAGTTGGTAGTTGTTGGGGTCTGTCTGCCTCAAGAGATAATGGAGGACACCTCCAGGGGTGAAGTCAAACTGCTGTGTTAGCAGCATCAAAGTGACCTCTCTGAGGCGCAGGCCTGGGCTGCCCAAAGGACAAGACCCACCTCTCATCTTCGCTGATGTGGTGCAAAGGAAAGCAGAGCAAGAGTTTTGACAACAGCTCGGCTGCAGCAGTTGCCAGAAGGAGGCATGCAAAGCACCATCCAACTGTCTTAGGGACTCTGCTCCGGATTTGTGTAGGGTTTACTCCCTTAGCCTTTCCTACTTCTGAAGATATCCCGCAAGGCAGCATGGGTTTAGGATCAGACTTTTCCTTCTCCTACCTTCCCAGGTGGGTGAGCTTCACCTGTCCCTCCCTTCCGTGTATGCCATGTGCAGAAACTGCCTTCTCGACGGTTGGACCCACTATTGGTCTCATCCACCGAGTTTGCCAGAGCCTGTCTTCACATGAAGGGGACGTCCCTAACACACTGAGGGTTTGAAATCCATCAGCTGCCCTCAGCTGGTTTAGCTGGCCGGTCGAAGCCATTCCTGGGGTGTGACCACTGTCACACACCAACAGCTTTTAGACACCGCAGGTGAAAGAGCTGAGTGCAGGATGGGGACCAAAGGTGGGCAGACTACCCCAAAAGGAGCATGATGTGTCCCCCGGCAGAGGTACTACCCCTCCCTTAACACCCTGTACATCCCTGGGATTACTGTATTTTTCGCTCTATACGACGCACTTTTCCTCCTCCTAAAATGAAGGGGAAATGTGTGTGCATCCTATGGAGCGAATCCAGGCTTCAGGAAGCTATCCGCAAGCCTGCGGAACTCCCACCGGGCTTCGCAGGCTTGCGGATAGCTCCCTGCAGCCTGAAGCCCGGGGAGCGTGGCAGGAAGCTATCTGCAAGCCTGCGGAGCGCTCCCCCAGCCCGCAAGCTCCAGGAGTGGTGGCAAGGCTGCGCAACCATGCCTCCGCTCCCAGACCTGTTCTGGGGGCTGGGGCCGGGGGAAGCTCGGGCTTCCGCCGCCCCAGCCCCGTGGCTAAAAAGGAAGCCGGGCGCAGCCTCTCCCGGCTGGAGAGGTTGTGCGTGGCTAAAGAGGAAGCCAATTTCCCCCCCTAAAAACTAGGTGCGCCCTATGGGGTAAAAAATACGGTAATCTCTTGTGTTTTCCCATGCTACCCTTTGTGGGTTTTACCCAGGTAAAAGCTGCGTCCTCACCCTGATTTGCAGTGTCTGTGCTAAGTTCAAGTGTACCATTTTTTTGCGGCTGGGCTTGGGCAAGGCACCATGTCTCTCCCTGCTAAGCTGCCACTAATAGAACTTGGCAGCAGCCCCGTGCTGGGTCACGTTTACACAAGCAGGTGCTTGAGTCTTAACCTGTGCTTGAAATCCTTACCGTTCCACTTTACTGGCTTAGAGAAGGAGTTGTTCCACCGTCATGCTCTCACACGCGTCCCTTTCATGTTCCTCTCTCTCCAGGGCTGCGTTACTTCCTTCTGAGTAGTAGCATCTCTTTCCTTCTCTGTATCTGGAGAGGGATTTTAGCTCGGCATCAGAACACTTGCCTTGCATTCACAAGGTCCGAGGTTCCATCCCATAGTGGTATCTCCAGTTAAAAGGATTGCTGGTGACATGTTCTGGGAAAGGATCTCTCTCTCTCTCTCTCTCTCTGCCAGAGATCCTGGAGGAGCACTGCCAGTCAGAGCAGACAGTACTAGTCTAGATTGTCTAGCCTTAACCAGTATCAGGTCGCTTCCTACCTTCTCTTCCTGCCTCAAGTCTTAGGGTAGGGAACTTCTGATCTGCAGGCCATGTTTGGCCCTCAAGGCTGTTTGGTCTAAGCCATGCCCACCCACTCTGCAATCAGCTGGTTGTTGGGGGCTTGCATAGCTCCAGGCAGGGTGTTTTGCAAATCCTGAGCGCTGTAGCCTTTGTAGCTCTAGCAATACATGGAGATCTGCCCTGATTATCATGATACATCCATAATTACCGTATTGGCCTGAATATAAGCCTCACTTTCCCCCCAAATTCTGACTTAAAGTGCGACTTAAATTCGCAACCTTACAAAAATTGGCTTTTACATTATCACTGCTGAAACAGACAGACGTTAAAATGGAATGGGTGTGAGTGCCTGCAGAATTTTAAGGGAGCAGCTTATATTTGGGTACTGTCTTTTTTTCTTTTTTCCCCTTGAATTTTAAAGGTGCAGCTTATATTTGGGTGTGACTTATATTCAGGCCAATATGGCATTATTATTGTATAATTATAAGATTATTGTATAAGGACGTGTCATTTGGGGGGATCATTCTTAATTTTTGCACATTTCTTCAGTGACTGGTCATAAAAAAATTGTTTTTGGGTATGAAGAATTCAAATTGGCTATTATTTTTGTCATCAGACAACACTGAGCTTGGTAAGTCTATGTTTGATGAAGAAGCCCATAAGCTGCTTTTGGCAAACCAAATAATTTAAAATTTAACTTCTGGAAATGTCAGGTAATACCAAACAATGATGATGATGATGATGATGATGATGATGATGATGATGATGATAATAATAATATATGAGACGGAAGATACTTCTATTCCACCCCTAACACAATAATCTCTGTGGAGAGGATACTTGAGGTGATAATACATAAATAAACATATTGTTTGTGTACTATGCACTGCATATGAAACATTAAAAATGTACCACTAGACATGTTACAGTAGTTATATGTTGTTCTTGTATTTAAATGCAAAACAATAAAAATTGTTGGGAAAATAATATGAATAACAGTAGTAATAATGATAATAATAATAATAATAATAATAGTAATAATATATTACTGTAAGTACTTGGCAATCATTTTTAATTATTTCTATGCAGTCTTATACACATTTTGCTTACCAAGCAAAACTAGATGATGAGGATGATGAGGATTCATTCATTCATTCATTCATTCATTTTCTTATCTGTACCCCACCCATCTGGCTGGGTTGCCCCAACCACTCTCAGCGGCTTCCAACACATATAAAAACATAATAAAACATCAAACTTTAATAAGAACAATCTGATCCAATATTAAAGAGTCACAATAACTTTAAAATAGACAACTCATATCAAATAATGCAATTTTCAGTAATCCATTAGAAATTATGTTAATTTAATTTTTTAGCATCCCTCATTTTTGGAATTTGAAAGCTGAATTCTTCAAATATGTCTCAGTGTATCATCTTATTAGAAGGGGTGTGATGACTGTGACTTTTGAATTTGCCACTACACTTACTGCCTGGAAATGGATTTATATGAAAATGGTATCGGCTACCTTAACTTTTGGGGACGCGGGTGGCGCTGTGGGTTAAACCACAGAGCCTAGGACTTGCCAATCAGGTTGGCAGTTCGAATCCCAGCGACGGGGTGAGTTCCCATTGCTCAGTCCCTGCTCCTGCCAACCTAGCAGTTTGAAAGCATGTCATAGTGCAAGTAGATCAATAGGTACCACTCCGACAGGAAGGTAAACGGCGTTTCCGTGCGCTGCTCCGGTTTGCCAGAAGCGGCTTTGTCATGCTGGCCACATGACCCGGAAGCTGTACGCCGGCTCCCTCGGCCAATAAAACGAGATGAGCACCGCAACCCCAGAGTCGGCCACGACTGGACCTAATGGCCAGGGTTCCCTTTAGCTTTACCTTGAATTTTGCATCTACCTGTAATGGTATATGGTGCCTCCTCCTAACCTTGAGCTCCTCCGTCTCTCTTTTTTGCTTAGACGCAGAAGCTGCCCGCCCATCCAGCTGGCAGGATTCGCTCTTCCTCTTCATTGCCATCTTCTTTTTCTTTTGGCTGCTTAGTGTCTGACTGGCTGGACTCCGCTGGACTTGCCCTGTACTAAAAAAAAGAAGGAAGTCTATCAGAACAGGATAGAAGGACTTTCAAACTATGGGGAGGGGAAGGGGCAGCTGCGGGGAGGAGGGTGGAATCATTTCCTGCCTGCGCCCAGGCGAGGCAGGAGGGGACTGACCTGCAGGGTGGAGGGCAAGGTGGCAGAGCCGGGGCCTGGTGTTTATCCCTCCTCAACCTCCCTCCTTCACCCCCCTACGCAGAATTAAAAGTATAATAGGGTGACTTGGGGAGCTGACGATGCAAAAGAGGTGTATATTTGTGTTCAAAGTGTATCTGTGTGTATGTGGGGGCGGGGGGCAAGTCGTAATTATCAAGGTGTTTTCATTGTTTCCTCTAATCGCCCTTGACTGAAGCGTTCCAAAGTTTGCCTGAATTGCAGGTGGGCTGTGTTAAAAAAAAATAATGGAGAAGATGTAGAAGAAGGTAGCCGTCAGGAGCTGTGGGGCCCGGGAGCCAAATCCGGCCTGTCAGTCCTCTGCTCTACTCACCCCCCCATGATATTTTGCTCACCTGCATTCTCCCTCCTTGCAGGCCAGAGGGGTTTGGGGGGGGGGCTATCACTTACTCAATAGCATTAATGGGACAAAATCCCACATTTGCAGCCAGACCACCCTCTCTTAACGGCTTAAATGCATCTCTTGGCAACTAGGCCTCAAACAACGACAACAAAATCGAGATTCGTTCCTACCTGTAAGCTTACAGTGGCATGAAATGCTACGTAGTGGGGAAAAGGGGGCGTTTTTAGGAGGGGAAGAGAGCTGTGGTCTCCCTCCCTCTTTTCTTTATAGGGGCAAAAAGCCCACCACACCCACCTGCCTCAGCAGGTGTTGCGGTAGGGGGAGCAGAGGCAAGAAAAGTAGGGCAGTGGGGTGATAAAAGCAAGAGGTGGGCTATGGCAATGGAGGGCGCCACAGGAAAAACATCAGGGCTTCTTCCTCCCCCCCCCCCCCCGCATTCCTGTGGCCAACCACTGGGAGGGAAATGGGCCTCAGGTGTGTTAATTTAACTGGTCACAATGAAGTTCCTTGTGGTTAGTTTTATATATAATAATAATAATGTCCCGTCTCACCCCTTTAAAAAAATTGACTTCCAGAGATGTAAGAAGCCACGTACTTTTACAGACTGTTTTATTTTCTAGGCTGGTGACGAAGGACTAGTCAACTGGCTGTATTTCTCTCTTTCCCCCTGGTGCCCTCCCCTCAATCTTCTGAGGTCGTATGGTACAGTCAGCGCTGGTGGGATTTGTCACTGCTTGGGTTGGGATGGGGGCGGGCGGGGGGAGTAGCCTTGGCTGGACTAACAGTATTTAATTGCCCAGAAATCTCTGTTGGGGGGACGGGACTCACCCACCCACTTCCCTTTCTTCCCATTTGGGTGACAAGAGGGAAGATGTGATGTAAATTAACCGATGCTGTAAAATTAAATTAACCTGTGATTCATATCTGCTTGCGAGTGCAGTCTCCTTGCTGTTTTCTGATGTTGCGAGAGGTGTGCGTGTGGGAAACATTGGGCAGGTTGATAAGAGATGATTTGCGCAACTCATTCCGCTGACTTGTGTGATGCGGTGGGGTTGAGGGAGTGCCTTATGTAAGCAAACAGAAGTCCAGCAGCCAAAGGCCCTCGTCATCCAACGTCCTGTTTTCAAAGTGGTCCACCAGATCGTTTCTGGGAAGCCCTCAAGGACTACCTTTCTCCGTACGAACCTACCCGGACCCTGACATCATCATCTGAGGCCCTTCTTCATGTACCTCCTCCAGGACAGGTTTGGAGCATGGCAGCACGAGAACGGCCTTTTCTGCAGTTGCACCTTGTTTGTGGAACACTCTCCCCAGGGAGGTTCAGGTGGCACCTTCATTATACATCTTTAGGCACAAGGCAAAAACATTCCTTTTCGGCCATTGGCAGACTGACCTTCTATGCCCTTTTAAATGTGTTGTGGAAGGGGGAATTGTTGGTTTATGTTCTTATTTTTATTATGTGTTTTGTTTTATTTTGTAATTTTATGTTGTGAAACGGCCTGAGATCTATGGATCAAAAGCGGTATACAAATTTTAATATTAATAATAGAATTGTAGAGTTGGGTCGGTCATCTAGTCCAACCCCCTGCAATGCAGGGATTGTTTCCTCAGTTTGGGTCTCGAACCCACAACCCTAAGGGTCACATGATCTACCAACCGAGCTATCTATTTGCTCCCTCTGCATGTTGCATTATTATATAAGCCTGTTTTCCTTTTTTCCTGAAAAGGCCCCAAAGTTGTAGTTTTATGGCTTTGAGGTGTTCCAGTCCCTTGTTTTCATTACCTTTTCCCAACTGCTGTGGGAAAACACAGGGGTAGACAGATCTAGGTGTCTTGTATTAGATCAGCAGTGGCTTCTTGTCCCGCAATTATTTTAGAATAGAAACAACACAATGACTTATTTCCACCCAATTTTAGCCACTGAAATGAAGCTACCCTGGAGCGCATGTTTTTGTAACAGGACTATGAGTTTGGTTGAGTTCTTGGTACTGAAAACCAAGTCTTGAGCTCAGAATGACCTCGGTAACATCCTGTTATTTAATCCTAAGTGAATTCTAAGTCTCTTGCACCAGCTTCTGGTTGGTAATCTTGGGCTTTTTTAATTATTATTGAATTTATATACTGCCCTATACCCAGAGGTTTCTTCTGCTTAGAAACAACCACCCAGATGAGATCCAACAAAGTGGAAATCTCCCCCCTCCCCCTGCTTTTAATAGGGGAAGACACAAAACTATTCCCAATTTGAATGCACCAGAAATGGGATACTGCTAAACTTATTTTTAATCCCTAGCAATGGAATTTGTCTTCCCACCCCCCATCCACTGCTACTGCATTGAGTTGTTAAAAAAAATTCAAGCCATTGTCACGCAAGCACTCTTTCCTGTTTGGTTACATCCCAGATCCCATCAGCTTCTGAAAAGTTTGCCCTTGCTTATGTTAAGAACATAGCATCCGTGCTGCGTCATGCCAAAGGCCCATGAGGTCCAGCTATGGAATTCACGCTCAATGAAGGTAGAACAGCCACTGATACGACTGATCAGTCACAAACGTGTCTAAATCCTTTCAAAGCCACCCAAATTAGTGACTTTTGAGCGTGAATTCCATAGTTTTAACTATGCGCAGTGTGAAGAAGCACTTTGCCTGCCCTGAATCTTCCAACGTTCAGCTTTTTTGGGTGCCCCATCTGGAGATCTAGCGTCATAAGGAAGAAAAAAACTTGATCCTCTTTCTCTCCACAACATGCAGATTTATGCCCCTCTTATCCGGTCTCCTCATTTGCTCGGTTTGGGGAAATCCTTTTGGAAGGCTTCTCAAATCTGCTTGGATTTCCATCCTGAATAACCGGGTCTTGTCTGCAGTGATGGCAGCCATGCCCTATAGAACACAGTCATCTAGCCCAGCCGCCTGCAATCCAGGCATCTGTTCGCTCCTAACTCCAGATCATCCATGAACATGTTAAATAGCAACAGCCCCGTCCTTTGTGCGAGATGGGGGACACCTCCAGTTTATATTGCATTTACTCTTTAGTTCCTATTCGTTAGCTGAAGATCTAGAGTGCACACCCTTTCTGTAGTATGCCTGCTAACTCAGAACTCTTTAAGTTCTCTAAAGTAGAAATAATGGGAAAGCACCAGTGGAAAAAAATATATTTTATTGTTTAGGCAAAACTGTACAAGAGAGTGATGGGGGAACCTCCAGAGTATATTCCCCCCCCCCCCCGTTGAAATCCATCCTTCCTCTGAAGCCTCCAAAGGCCCTCTGTATTTGTGGATCCCTTTGCTTAGGCTTCCGTCTGCAAGGAAGTAACAGACTCCACCTCAGGGAAGCCAACTTTGGGGGTGGGGGTGGGACCTCTGTGACTTTCGACAGTAAAAATCCAACAGATGCTTTCTTTCTGCATCACTGTCATTACTACACTGGGGGAAAGGCAGTCACACCACCCAAATTAAACAATTGCATCCATGCCAAAAGGGCAGGGAGCCAGTTTTGGTCTAATGTTACTAAGACGGCTACTTAGCCCAGAAAAGAGCCCATTTTGATCTTTGGGTAGTTAAAAATGCAGGTGAGTGGGACATTCAGTGTTATAACATAGCCCACTCCGGGAGAGGAGTGTTCAAAAAGCATAAAGAAAAATGGGGGGAAATGGAACCACCATTTTACCACATTATCTATCCTTTTATGCATGTTAAAACATGAGAAATCTTGAACATGCACCTTGAAAGATCCTGTGTGTATATTCTTGCCCAGACATCTTAATTAACTCTCCATTTAACTTCACCGCCACCAAGGTAGCCAAAGGTTAGCCTTCTGCACATACTTGGGAGCATAAACTATTAAACTCGGCAAGACTTGCTCCCAAGTAAACATTTAATGGGCATGGGCTGGGTGCGGATGCTTTAGTTCTGTCAGGGCGCAGTTTGGGGTTTGCAACAGAATCCTCAGAAACATTACCCAATGACAATTCCCAGAATGCTTTGGGGGGAGGGAGCCATGACACTTCTGTTGGTAAAGCCTTGCTTCAGATTTGCAGTGGCAATTCCCTGAGACTTAGGGGATCATCGCAACGACAAATCTCAATCATGGCTGTACCAATGGAAGGATCCCCCACCCCAGCCAAATGAACTGAAATTTGGGGTTCTCCATTCTTCCAGCGTGGCTGGAAAATCTATGGTCCTTTCAAACTCCCGTCAGTCATGATGGGGGTCACAGCCTAACATCACACGGGCCAATGGATCTCTATCATTGTCCTAGTGACTCCTCACTCCCCTTCTGCCTTTCTTTCTCTGTTAACATGCCTCTGTGCGCCTCTTAAATGCTTTTGTTCTCCCCTTCCAGCTCACCTATGCTCCCATGTGGGTCATGGGTTTGCCCCTTGGCTTACAAAAGGGCTTTTTATTTCTGTAGTGGGACAGAGCTGGGAGCAGATTAGATCCTGCCATTCCGTAGCCTCCAGCAAGAGAAACGCAAACAGCAAAAGCTTCCTGTTTGCTCTTGCGGCTGGGCATGTTGGGTGCACACATGCACTGTATTCCAGTGTAGGGTGAAGAAAGCGCAGAGGCACATAAACCACTCCACGAACAGCACTGGTGCACCTTTTTAAGAGTCTCACAAAGGGTGAAAATTGCCACAATGGTGGTTTCCATTACAGGTACATCATGTTGGGACCTCCTGAAATATTAAGGCTGCCCCAAAAGAGTCTCAAAACCTGCGTCTTAAATGGTGTATAAACTGGGCAGGGCTGACAACCAGCTAGTCAGGTGAGCGGTATTATTTGGTGCAGTGGTTCCCAAATTTCTGCACCTGTTTGTTAGATGTTAAGGTGCGCACCGGGGGGAAAACCAAAAAATTAAAAATGGGGAAAAGCCACCCCCCCAATCATTGGTACCAAAGGACAACCACCAGAAATGTGAATCTGGCTCATTCATTTTATCATTCTCATAAGTGTGCCATTCAGGGCCTTTCCTGGCACTGCTTTAGTTGTTGCGAAAAAAACAGAGGTGCCAGTACTCAAATGAAATGCTGAGGGTGCCAGCACAAAATGGTTGCCATGGGCATCCAAAAATAAATGAATGACATGGCGGTGCTCTGTACTGGTGAGCTCTGTCACACACAAAAAGCACTGCTTCTAGCTAATCTGGACGGGTCGGCAGGAGAACCAGGTTCTGGAAATCTCCTTCCATTGCCATCTTGTTTTGTATAACTACACCAGAAAGCTGCATATTGGAATGGAGAAATGTCGTGTGAATCCTTCCCCAGTCACACAGACCGTTTTCCCAGTCACATACTAAACCAACCCCTCACCCCACTTGCCTCACCTGGTAAAATATAGAAGTTACAAAACATACAATCACACAGAAATAATTAAGCCAACCCCCACTATTATTGTTAAAAAGAAAAAGAAAATACCGTGAGAGAGAAAAAACTACACATCTAGTTTGGCCTTAAGGCTGTAACTTATGTTGTCAATTCAAGTAGATCCAATTGGAATTTGTGTGCGGGAACTGTTTCAACATGGGTGTCCTAACCTCATTTATCTTTCCTCGTGTTGGCAGACAACCAGCCATTGTTTTAGGATTACCACTTAAAAGAGAAAATCAAAACCATAAGGAATAAGCTGCAGGGCCTGGTTTTGTTTTGTTTTGTAAGAAACAGAACAGGTACATCAGTCAGAAATTGGCCAAGTGGCAATCCTAACCTAACCCCTCGGCCTAAGAAACAAAATGGCTGCCGTCAGCCACCAAGGACCAGAACAGAGATTAAATGTTGTGCTAGGCAAATTGCTCCAAACAACTTTGTAAGCAGCTTCATGTGGCAAGCTGTGTGAAGTGGTTTCTCGTATGGTTCAAAGCTATTCCAACCCGCTTCACAGTGGACATTGGCATGGTGGAAAAAAACCCCCAAATAAGAGCTGTTCACAAAAATGTATTGGCACGTAAGCGCTTCTGCCACAAGACATTTTGAGCTTTCCCCCACACACTGCAAACTGGTCTGAATGGTGCAAAGTGTGGTTTGGTCTCTATGTGGGCTTATACAGATAACCAGCAAACAGGTGTGTGTGTTTTGGGGGTGAACCAGACTTTCTTCCCCACTCATTTCCTCCTCCTTTTACCCAAATGAATCCCAGGGCAAAAATTGTCTCCAATTTTATAGAAGAAAAATGATGATAATAAAAGCAAAGGCAATCTAGAGCAAGAAAACAAAACAAACCCAAAACAGAATAAGTCAAAACGGCCAGTCAGGGTGATGAACCCCAATACCCTCAGTCAAAGGGAACGGGGCAGGGAGGTTTTTTAGGGGGGGTCTCACAGCACTGTTCTCCCCCCAAAAAACCCCCACAGGGCACACAGAGGTAGCAGGTTCAAAAGGTCTCTGTCCCAAGACTCTATTGGTTTCTTGCGCCATGAGGTAATAAAGCTATTGGACTGACTAGCATGGAGCCCTCCCTGCGAGCAAGGGGGAGAGCAACTTGAAAAGTCTTATGTGGGTTTCCGTTGCTCCTAATGGGTCTCTCGTGCCATCAGGATTTGCGCCTGTCGCACCCAATGTCCACCCGTGGGTCTGAATCCCTCCGGCTTTGGCAACTTCCACAAGCAGGCCTTTCCTCCGTCCTTTGAACCATTCCTTCGTCATCTTTTGCAATCCGATTGCCTTTATCCACATTCCGTCTTTCGAGTTTTATTTTGGTATCTTCTCACGTCCAAATCCTCTTTTCTGATCCAAGTACACATTCCTCTTGTGAACAGGTGCCGCTGAATGCATGTCCCTCCCCCCCCCACAATCTATTGGATCTTTTCTACTTTATAATCCTTTCCCACTAAATCTTCTAATTTCCCTCTTTCCTGCCTGCAATCTCTTTGTTAGTTCCCAACTCTTTCGAGTTTCAATATTCCTGTCCTTCAGATTTGTCTTCCTTAGTTCATATTCTCTTGCCGGGAGATTTTAGCTTATCTCCCTACCATTTCTGCTTTCGCACTGTGTTTCATTCCCACCTCTCACTACTTTTGATATCGCTCTCTCCTATTTCATATTTCTCACCCAGTGTCTGCTCTTGTGCACTTGGATCCATTCTGTGTGGTTTTTACTAGATTTACTTTACAAGATTTTCCTTGTCTCCCTCCTCAGCTTCTGCCTCTTTCAGGTCATTCGCTTCCCAAGCAAAACTATTTACACACTCATACCATTTCTTTCCATCACAGTGGGGGAAACGCCTTACTCAATTCTGGATAAAACGGTCCTTTGAAATATAAACTATACTAGCTTCCTAAGCATCGCTAGCGACCCCTTTGGGCTGGAATTCATAGGAGCAAAGGGAGGGAAGGAAATCAATGAAGATGGGATACTGGAGTAATGCTTTTGGTTTGTTCAAATCCTCCATATTTGCATTGGGCTAAAGGAAAAATGGGAGCGTCAACTCGAGTGAGCTTTTCTGCACAAATCAGGATTCTGGAGCAGGTGGTGGTTGCACAACAAATGATATTTTGTTCCCAAACCTCCCCTAATATCTGTCCCTTCCTTTGAAAGACTATTGCGCTGCCAGAGCATTTAACCAGAATACGCTGTCCCTGGCAAAATGCAATTTCCCTGGCTGGTACTGTAGCACTTTCCTTGTTTTCCTACCTTCAGTTTCTCCATCCCTTGCAGATCTGCCACAGAGACTCTACCCAGTTGCAGAGGATTCTGGGAGTGTTCCTGGGGCATCTGATCAATCCACACTCAATCAAGCCATCACCAGATGTGAATTGAGAGAATATACCTTCAACCAAGCCTGCTGTCCCCACCCCCCTCTTTTGACTGGTGGTGATGGTGGGCAGATTCCCTTTCAAGGACACCCATCCATCAGGACCCACTTTCAGATCACAGGGGCTTCAAACCCCATTTTAAACCATACATTACATTAAGTCCCATCAATTAACCTGGTGGATTTTTAAAAAAACAAAAACTGCAAGCAGGACTCTTGCCAATAAAAAAGCCCCCTGAAGCAATTTCAGTAATGGCAGCTTTCCTTCCAAGGCAAGCAGACATTTTTGGGTGTGGAGGGGGATTTTTTGGAACTGCTCCACATGTCTGTTTTTAAAAGTGAAGAAATGAAATGGTGCATTTAACATAATTTATAGTTTGTCCCAGATACACAGCATATCTATTTAATGGGAAGGGATACTGCTATGCCCAACCTGTATCTCCACCATTCTGTAAACTCCCTTTAAAAAATATATTTAAAGGTCATTTTCTCCATTTTGAACGAGATTAGGGCCTGCACAAATATCACACAAAGAGGACTGTGACATTCAGAAACCTATCTGATTGTGCTTGGGTCAGACCAGGCAGAAAAGCCCTAAGATGGTGATGGGTGGAGAAAGGGAAAAGAACTTAACAGGGGGGAAATATCAAGAAAATAAGAAACAGCAGAGGAAAAAAACTCAAGAGAGAAACTGTACACACAATAAGAAATGGTTACAATGGGAAAAACTGAAATAGAGAGAGAAGAGGCCAAAAAAACCCAAACCAGCTCAGAAAGCAAGAGATTTGACAGAAAGAAAAGCAGACCCCCATCACCCATAATGCAGCTACAGTATACAGCATGTGTAATGTGGGGTGTGCTGGGCTCTCTTAGCCCTATGGCTTCCCCCACAACTTCTAGTCCTGCCTAGGAGATAGGAAGTTTGTGCTTATTACTACTTCCCCTCCCCTATTTTCTTGAACCGCCATTTTGGAAAGCCAGCCCCCACTGTCTTTCTGATAAAAGGTACCATGGTATGTTCTGTCTCTTTAGCGGGGAACCTTTGGCTCTCCAGATGCTGATAAACGACATCTCCCATCAACCCAAGCCAGCATGGCCAACAGCTGAAGACCAACAACCGTTGGAAGGCCAAAGGTTCCCCACTTCTGGCCTAATGGAAGAGCCCCTCACAACTTCTCTTCAGGGCTTTCTGATTCAGATGGTAGCCATCTTAGATCTTCATACCCACGGAACCTATTCACTGAGAGGTATAACGGTTTCTCCAGCCTAGGTGAGGGTTTCGCCATGGCTCCACACAATCTTGCAGCGAGGCCCTTGTATCGCCTTACATGTTCGTTTTCTGCCAAAATATTTCATAAGGATGTTGGTGTCTCTGGTCAGCACCAGCAAAGGAGATGCCTACCTTGAGTCCAGCCAGAATCCATGCCTGATTTCCCTTCTCTCTTTCTCTCTTTTATATATACATGCCATGTTCAAATCTCGACAGGAAGACGCCACAGTTTGCTATCTTGGAATCATCCCATCATGGAGAGATGCCAACTTAAGCCCTCTTCAGCCAACGTCTCTGCTCACCCTACTACCAAGAGACCCATTGCTGCTGCCATCTTGAATCACAATCCCACGATAAGCAGTTTAGATGCCATCTCGACGCCCCTCGGGCAGGTGTGCTTATCTACAAGGCCGAGCCAGCAGATTATGATATCGCATTGCAGGTACATTAGCTCATCTGCCTAGCCCCTCCAAGCAGACGGACCGCTTGAGATAGCCCCTCCCACCCGCTCCCCACCCCGCCTCCCACCGTCTTGGGTCCCCTTCACCGCTTCTAGAGTTGCGTCTTGCTTATTAAGAGGTGCTGTTCAGGATCATGGAAGGATCTTGGATCACAACGGGTGCCATCTTGAATTCATCGTCCCCATGGAGTGTTGCCACCTTGAATGCCAAGAGATGCTGTACTTGCTTCCCTCCCCTGCCCCGACACTGCGGGTGGTGCAGTGATCTCCTGCCAGGTGGGAGAAAAGACGAGTTCTTTCCCTGCCCAGCCTAGTTCAGCACTAGGGTTAATTCCCTCCCCTCCACTGGAGCCAGGAAGAAAACGACAGAGGAGGGAGCGCAGCCCAGCAGGATCAGTTGGAGGTGTCAGAGTGGACACTACCAGGACCTTCTGTTGGGGAGGTCACAGAGGATGGGGTGGCTGCTTCTTGCCAGCCACCATTGGCCTGGTGAAAAAAAGGAGGGAAACAGTTGTTACCAAAAAAAAAGTAGAGGCATGTTAATTTGCAGTTTCTTGCAAAGTTCCAACCTGCTAAACCTCTTTTCCTTTCCGTGGGAGTTCTCCTAGCTCCGCTTTCCCAGAGACTGGGGACTGTTTGTTCCCTTGGCACCATTATAGACCATTAGGTGTCAGCAACTTGCCCAACTCTTCTCTGAATCCCTAATTTTGCTATCAAAAACAGTTCTACGGTAGAAGAAAGAAAGAGTTCAGGGGTGGGTGGGTGGGGATGTATGTATGTGTGTTGACTCCCTTTATTTTATTGGATCTAATGAGCAGTCCGTGCAAACAGCAGATCACGTGATAAAACCTTCTCCTGGACCTTTGACTACTTTGGACTCAGATGAATCATTTGACTAAGCTTCACCAAGTAAGAAAGAAAACCTCGTATTTCTTTCTTTCCATTGAGGAACGTGCGCATACCAGAATGTAAAACTGGGCACATAATTCAGCTCCACAATCATCTTGGGCTTGTCTCTTTAAACAGGCTCCTAGGTCGCACGACTCTACGGTGGTACCTTGGGTTACATACGGTTCAAGTTACAGACTCCGCTAATCCAGAAATAGTACCTCAGGTTAAGAACTTTGCTTCAGGATGAGAACAGAAATCATGCTCTGGCAGCGCATCAACAGCAGCAGCAGCAGCAGGAGGCCCCATCAGCTAAAATGGTGCTTCAGGTTAAGAACAGACCTCCGGAATGAATTAAGTACTTAACCTGAGGTACCACTGTACTTAGGAAACATGCTGGAATGCTTGCTGAAATCTCAGAAGCCACTGTGGCGTTTGAAGTCATTGAATGGGGCAGGGCTCCCACTACCTCACCTCCCCCATCGCTAGCAAGGCCAGAATAAAATATTTGAGTGAATTGATATTTAGCCTTTCCTGACATAGAACTGTAATTATGTTTAGCACCGAGCATGTGCACAGCTGTGGTTCGAGTCTAGGCTGTCCCCAAAGATAGTGGTTTTCTTTAGTTTTACTAGCAGGAATGCAGTTTATTGATGTGGGAGCATTCAGATATGCAACCGCCACAAGCTGCTGTTATACATTTCACCACACTGGGCACAATCCTCTACCCTCACTTGGGTTCTTGTGAGGTCCAGGAGAGCCTGGAGAAGAGGAGGTTAAGGGGTGATATGATAGCCATGTTCAAATATATAAAAGGATGTCACATAGAGGAGGGAGAAAGGTTGTTTTCTGCTGCTCCAGAGAAGCGGACACGGAGCAATGGTTCCAAACTACAAGAAAGAAGATTCCACCTAAACATTAGGAAGAACTTCCTGACAGTAAGAGCTGTTCGACAGTGGAATTTGCTGCCAAGGAGTGTGGTGGAGTCTCCTTCTTTGGAGGTCTTTAAGCAGAGGCTTGACAACCATATGTCAGGAGTGCTCTGATGGTGTTTCCTGCTTGGCAGGGGGTTGGACTCGATTGCCCTTGTGGTCTCTTCCAACTCTATGATTCTATGATTCTAGGAATAATATCTTCAGTCCCTGAATCTCCTCAAACCAAATCTTCTTCACACGCAAGGCATAATTAAATGTCAGCCTGGAAGCTGTGGCAATGGCCATCAAGCTCAGATCGTTTTAAAAGGGGATTAGAGGGAGGATTTGCGGGGTGGAATCCAATTGGTGTCCTTGCAGCAAGGGGGACGGCTTTTGCATACGAAAATCGGAGGGAGGGAATTTTTGCAGATATCCCCCTGCAGCCCCAAAGAATTGGGAAGCCTTCCAGAATAGATGGAAGGGCTGAACAAGGAACTGGCAAAATCGCCTTCGCCTCCTCTTCTCTTAGCAGATTCCTCCCCATCAAAAAGACACCTCTGTGAGTGCTGGGATACCAAATGGATTCCACCCATAAGAGAATGGCAAGAAACCACAACTGGTTAAATGAAATCTCCACATTCAGAAGCAGTCTATCACCGAACAACCTTTGCCAGGCTATTGCATTCCTGCTCTGCTAGTGACTTAACCACTGTGGAAAACACGAGTTGGACTACGGTCTATACATTTAAAGCACCTATGATACCACTTAAAACAGTCACGGCTTTATTGAACAGTATTAATTGTTTTGATGACTCTGTCACTGCAGTTTGCTTTATTTATATGCTATTGTGTTGGATATTATAATGATTGCAATGTTTGGGTTTTTTCAGTGCTATTGTGATTATGGTGAGCCGCTTTTGAGCTCAGCGCTTGTTGTTGGAAAAGCAGAATGCAAATATTAAACCAAATCAAAATTAATGCCTTTCTGTCAAAATAATTTTGGGAACTGTAGTTTCTTAATGGTGCTGAGGGGCCAGGAGACTGCAATTCCAGCTCACAAAGCTTCAATTTCTCTGTGAAGTGGGTCTGATTGCTTGACCGCTCTGGGAATTATAGCTCAGTGAGAAGGAATAGGGGTCTCCTTACAACTCTTAAGCACCATTAACAAACTACTGTTCCCAGAACTCTTTCAGGAAAACCACGAGTGCCTAAAGTAGCATCACAGTGCTTGAAATGTTTGGTGCCTAGGTGGACCTTTGTCCTAATCTAGCAGGACTCTTGTATAGTGTAAGCCCTGACATGCATGCAACACAAAGCAATACCTTCCAGACAGAACAAAGTTACCTCTTCAGTGAGAACCAGGTGGGTCAAGTCTCCCGACGCACAAACTCACCCTCATTTCTCGTGGACTGTACATCTGGGTGGCAGCCATGCTGTCCCCGTAGCCCCCTGGCCCCATCGAGTGACGCATCGATTCCACCTAGTAGTTGAGGGAAGACACATAAAAAGGGCAGAATGACAGCAGGGATGGGGAGAATAAGACAGGAGCAGCAGTTATGTTGGGCTGAAAACTTCTCATGAAGACTTGAGTGGGTGTTAAGAAGGATCGAGCCATGTGGAGTTTACTCAAAACTGTCAACTGATTTACGGCACTGTTTTGCTATGTAGCGTATATTTTCCACTTTACGTCAATCTTTCCTCTCTCTTTTTTTCTACAAGGGACAGGGAAAGTTTGTTAAAATTGCCAATTTCCTCTAATTTTCTTCTCTTTTCGTTTTTAAAGAAAAATAAGACTTCTGCTAGTATTTTGGAAAGTGTTGCGGTTTTTGGGGTTGCAAACCTGGAAGTAACCCGTTCCTGTACTTCCGGGTTTCGGCGGTCTGCAACCCCAAAAAACGCAAACTGAAGCGTCTGTAACCCAAGGTATGATTGTACTGGGCCGAGGCCATTTAGGGCTTTAAAGGTCAGCACCAACACTTTGAATTGTGCTCGGAACTGTGCTGGGAGCCAATGTAGGTATTTCAAGACCGGTGTTATGTGGTCTCGGCGGCCGCTCCCAGTCACCAGTCTAGCTGGCCCATTCTGGAGTAATTGTAGTTTCCGGTCACCTCCAAAGGCAGCCCCACATAGAGCGCATTGCCGCAGTCCACGTGGGAGATAACTAGAGCATGCCCTGAGCCGTCCCAGGAGGGAAAGGAACTGACCTGTGATGTGGGATACGAGTCTCCATTCAGACCCTGAAGGCCCATGAACATATCCCCAGAGCTGGAGAGGTTGAAGGAGCCGCCGGAGCCTGCCAGAAAACAGAGGAAGGGGCGGGAGCAAAAGAGAGCAACAGGGTGACTGGGGGTGGAACGCACGGTTGCTTCGAGCAAAGAAAAAGGTGAACACCACTGCAAAAGGCAACTAGCTGAAGAAGCAAGCCAAGATGACCTGCCTGCGGGAGGAAGCCTTGGCTACTCCAAGGCGACGGGGGGGGGGGACGCAAACACCGGTGTGTCGGGGAGCGGGGTGTGAGGGGGCACCTCGCTGCTCTGCGCCCAGGAGGGGGCGCGCACTCTGACCATGGGGGTGTGGGGCAGGGGGCGCTGGTGTTGGAGGGATCTCCTTCGGGAACTCCAGCGCATGTTGGAGGGGAGGGTTCCACGTTTCTCCAACCCCAGCGAGGAGGACTCCCGCACCAACATGGGGTGTGGCGGAGCTTTCTTTTCGGGGGGAGGGGAGTTACCCGCGGAGGAGGGGGTGTTGGGGGAGTCGCCCCCACTCTGTGCGGCGCTGACAGCCGTTTTCACGGCGTAAATATTGGCTTCCTCTTGGAACTTGCCGATGTTCTTCTTATAGCGGATGCGCTTGTTCCCGAACCAGTTTGAGACCTGGAAGGAGGGAGGGAGGGGGGAAGTCGGGGGGGGGGGGAGGAAAGGTCAAACATGAAGGGACGGGAAGTGGGGAGGGAATGAGGGGGGGAAAAGAGGGGTGGGGAGGGAAGGGAAGGGAAGGGGATTATGTATTGACAGGTCAGCCAAACAATGAGCTTTTCCTCCCCATCCCAGCCAACCCTGTCCCATACTCAGGGGCCTCTCTAGCACAGCCTGGGGCCTGACCCACACACCTCACACACACCCCAACACACACCCTGGTACCTGTGAGACTGTGATTCCACACTTCTTGGCAAGCTCCTCTTTGGCCTCTTCGCTGGGGTAAGGGTTGCTCAGGTGAGAGTAGAAATACTCATTGAGCACCTCCGTAGCCTGCTTGCTAAAATTGCGCCGCTTCCGCCTGTGAGTGAAAAAAGAAGAAGCGCAGGGTTGGCAGAGGCAGCAATTTGGGAAGAGGAAAAGGAAGGCAGTCAGGGTAAGCAGTGGGGTGGGTGTGCAGCATGTGGAATCCAGAATTATTGTTGCTATTTATGAAATTTGCATTTCGCCCTATACCCGCGGGTATCGGGGTGGTGGAACCGAGCTACAGTGGTACCTCGGGTTAAGTACTTAATTCGTTCCGGAGGTCCATTCTTAACCTGAAACTGTTTTTAACCTGCAGCACCACTTTAGCTAATGGGGCCTCCTGCTGCCGCCGCACCGCCAAAGCACGATTTCTGTTCTCATCCTAAAGCAAAGTTCTTAACCCGAGGTGCTATTTCTGGGTTAGCAGTCTGTAACCTGAAGCGTATGTAACCCGAGGTACCACTGTATTCTTATTTATTAAATTTGTACCCCACCCTTCCTTCAAAAGGAGCTCAGGATGCCAAGTGATCAAAACAATTTCGGGCCCCACATTTCTCTCCACAGTGTAGGACTCGAACCAATGGCTTCAAGTTACAAGAGAGGAGATTGCAACTAAACATCTGGAAAAACTTTCTGACAGTAAGAGCTGTTCAGCAGTGGACTCCCACAAGAGGTGATGAACTCTTCTTTCTCGGAGGTTTTTAAGCAGACCTTGGATGGCCATCTGTCATGGATGCTTTAGCTGAGATTCCTGCATTGCAGGGGGTTGGACTAGATGACCCTTGGGGTCCCTTCCAACTTTACAATTCAATGATTCTAAAAGGCTTGTAGGAAGAGGAAGGTCTTTGGCAGGCACCACAACAGCAACAGAGACCATGTCTGCCTGACACTTGATGGGAGGGAATTCCACCGGCCAGGTGCCACCAACTTGAAGGCCTATATTGTGCAGTAGACTCCAGAAAAAGTGGCATCTGCAATAGGCCCTCAAAAAGTTAAAAAGACGTGAGGAGAATTAGAGGCTGGGCTATATGCTCTGATAAAGTGTGTGGCACTGAATGTTAGATTGACAAGGGTTTAAAAATAATGTGGTTTTCAGAGATGTTGAGTAAGGAAAGGAATGGAATTAGTAAAAAAAAAAAACTTTTGGGAAATAAGGGAATGGATTTGCTGATGGGATAACGAAATTAGAATACAAAACGGTGAGGTATGAGGAAGTCGGGGAAATTAGGTTGAGAAAATAAGGTTTGAAATTATACTTGTTGTCTTTTGTTTGTGTTTGTTTTTATTGTCGTTGTTTGTATTTGTATGTTTTTATTGGAAAATTTAATAAATATTATCTTAAAAAAAAAAAAAGATAAAGTGTGTGGCACAGCCCTTCTAGGGCTGTGCGGCTTGACAAATTGCATGATTTGAACATCCCTTGTGTGTTTTGTTTAATGCCTGCTTGTGTAGGAGACTAACATGCAAAAGTCAATGCATGTCAGGACAGAGGCTTGGCCAGATACCAGGCCTGATACAAGCATACAGAGGTTTTGCAGAAGTGCTGAAACAGTCCACTGTGCACCCTTGGTGCGCCATTCAGCTTCTTCTGAATCAGAGATTTATATTTTATGTTGTTTTAAGAAGACAGGAATCTAGCCCTTATGGCTATAGCATCTTTCCTAAAAGTATGTTAGCAATGCCTGTTGAAACCCCGGGGGGGGGGACAGAGAACCACTGAGGTTGCCAGAGACTGGGGAACAGGTCTTCAGTGTTGTTCCTAGATAGTTGCCTCTCTCCCAGCAAATGCAGAATTATGCTGAGAAAAGGTAAAGATTTAAACACCAACATTTACTCAATTTGCATAATTAATACAGGTGGAGGAATTAAACTATAACCGATGCAAAATTTTAATTAATGAAGAGTGGACAGCTGCCCTAGAACTCATTCCCCTAACATGCTAGATTTCCACAGGTGGACTACTGCAATGCACTCTACGTGGGGCTACATTTAAGGTGACCCGGAAACTGCAATTACTCCAGAATGCGGCAGCTAGACTGGTGACTGGGAGCGGCCGCCAGGACCACATAACACCGGTCCTGAGAGATCTGCATTGGTTCCCAGTACATTTCCGAGCACAATTCAAAGTGTAGGTGCTGACCTTTAAAGCCCTAAACGGCCTCAGTCCAGTATACCTGAAGGAGCGTCTCCACCCCCAATATTCAGCCCATACACTGAGATCCAGTGCCAAGGGCCTTCTGGCGGTTCCCTCATTGCGAGAAGCCAAGTTACAGGGAACCAGGCAGAGGGCCTTCTCGGTAGTGGCGCCTGCCCTGTGGAACGCCCTCCCTTCAGAAGTGAAGGAAATAAGCAGCTATCTTCTCTTTAAAAAAGATATCTGAAGGCAGCCCTGTTTAGGGAAGTTTTTAATATTTAATGCTGTATTGTTTTTAACACTCGATTGGGAGTCGCCCCGAGTGGCTGGGGAAACTCAGCCAGATGGGCAGGGTATAAATTTATTATTATTATTATTATTATTATTATTATTATTATTATTATTATTAAATGCGGAAGAAGCACTGAAATATGCAATACTTTCCCCGGGGTCATGCTATGGAAAGAGCAGGGGAGTCCTGCTTTGGAAAGAACATTCAAGGTGAGGCAGCTGCAGGGTGGAACGGGCCGTGAAGCCCCACTTCTGAAATTATCTCCCCAGCGAGGTTTGACTAGAAGCAGGGGTAGTCAACCTGGTCCCTACCGCCCACTAGTGGGCGTTTCAGGATTCCAGGTGGGCGGAAAGGGGTTCTACGCCACATGTTACTGAAGCATTGGTGGGCGGTAAGGAAATTTTACCATCAAGAAAAAAATGAATTAGTGGGCGGTAAGTATAAAAGGTTGACTACCCCATGCTTTTTGATGGCTTTTCTGTACAAAGTGAAATCCTCTCTAAGAATATAAGAACATAAAGGAAAGCCCTGCTGGGTCATGCCTAGCGTCTAGGGGAAGCCTAGGCTGAGTGCTACAGAGCTCTTCCCACCTGCGATTCCCGGCACCCGCTATTCAGAGGGATATGCTACCTCTGACAATATTATTGATTTCCCCCCGATGAAAAATTCAACATGGTGGAATGCTTTATCCTGCTGTTTTTCACCCTTCTCGTGTATCAAATCGTTCACGTAGTGTCTATTTATTTATTTATATATTTTTTAAACTACACCCACAACCAAACACCACAAACTACTCTGGAAATACTTATTGAAAGGCAGCGTGCAACTTAAAAAATTAACAAAATCAAGTTTCAACAGTTCTGCTCGCCACGGCAAGCCTTCCTCCCAACTCTGAAGCTGCGGAGGGAGTGGAAATTTTGTGCTAACGCCTGCCCCTCTCTCCGGTTCCAAGGAAGGACGAGGACTGGGTTGGCAACTGTACGGCCACATGGGTCAAGCCAGCAGACCTTGATCTCTCTTTCCTACTCCTAAGTGTTGCTAACCAGCATGGCCTGAATCCCTTCCTGGTCTTTTTCACAGGGCAGAGAAGCAAAAGGAGCTCTGAACCCCTTAAATAGGCAGCAGCTGCAGCTGGCATTCTTCCTGCCTCTCTTAAGCGAGAGATGTTAGGTGCTGGCGGGATGCAACAACCCACACGCAGCAGTGGCTTGTGCCCATTTGGAGTGGTAGGGGAGAAGGCAAGGAGACCAACTCTAGGGGGCACCAGAGTCAACTTATTCGAGTTTTGTCTCTGTCCTTCCTGCCAAGTCCGAAAAGAAGCAACGACATAAGAAGGGCAGGCAGTGTTAGAAACTCAGTTATATAAATGTAAAGGCCCCCTGACTGGTCCAGTCGCAGACGACTCTAGGGTTGCGGAACTCATCTCACTTTACTGGCCAAGGGAGCCGACGTTTGTCCACAAACAGTTTTTCCAGGTCATGTGGCCAGCATGACTAAGCTGCTTCTGGCGAACCAGAGCAGCGCACGGAAACGCCGTTTACCTTCCCTTACCTATTTATCTACTTGCACTTTGACGTGCTTTCGAACTGCTAGGTTGACAGGAGCAGGGACTGAGCAATGGGAGCTCACCCCGCCGCGGGGATTCGAACCGCCGACCATCTGATTGGCAAGCCCTCGGCTCTGTGGTTTAACCCACAGCGCCACCCGCGTCCCTAAGGTAAAATAAAAAACCACTTCAGATATAGGTGAAGTAGTAACCTGGCATCGAGGAAGCGGGATCTCAGGATCATGACAGCCTCGCAGGTGCTTTGCTTCAGCTGCATCTGGATGGAGCTGAACTTCCGGTGGATGATGCTGACCATGCGCTCTATCTCCTTGGGCGACACGGGGCGCGTGCGGCTCTGCTCCCGAAGGAGGTTCATCACATGTGTCGTAAACTCGTTGCAGGCCTGACGAGGAGCAGGTGAGAAAGGGGAAGAGGCTGAGTTGGAGGAGTAGCAGCTCCAATACACAAACCCAAGGAATATTAATACCCCCCAAAAAATCCCTGCCGCCAACTCCTAATGCAAATGTAGGGGACCTGTGCCCCACCCAGATGTTTTATTATGTATTTTTGGTTCTCCTTTTGCATTTTTATGTTGTGATCTGTCCCGCAATCTTCTGATGAAGGGTGGTATACAAATTTAATAAATACAATGGTGCCCCGCAAGACGAACGCCTCGCAAGACGGAAAACCCGCTAGACGAAAGGGTTTTCCGTTTTGGAGGTGCTTCGCAAAACGAATTTCCCTATGGGCTTGCTTCGCAAGACGAAAATGTCTTGTGAGTTCCTGCGGGGTTTTTTCCCTTCCCCCCCCTTTTCCTAAGCCCTAAGCCGCTTATCAGCTGATCCGCTGATAAGCTGCTTATCAGCTGATCTGCTAAAAGCCGCTAAACCGCTAATCCGCTAAGCTGTCAATGGGCTTGCTTCGCAAGACGGAAAAAACCACTATACGAAGAGCCTCACGGAACGGATTAATTTCGTCTTGCGAGGCACCACTGTAATGGCAATAATGGCAATCACATCCTTACCTGGTTATGACCTAGAAAGCCCTGTCTGGTTTTGTCCCAGGCTATCTGAAAGATCGTATCTCTTGATCCCACCAATGTTGGACTCATGCTTGGAAGTGGTGAGAGCAGAAACCTATTCTAGGTTGCTCCAATATTATGGAATTCCCTCCCAAGCAGTGTTGGAAATTAGCCAGGTACGTTTCACTACTGGCATGGGTCCAATTGTGACGACATGAGAGATTTCTGGGCACCAGGTGGGCAACCACTGTTTAAAAACCTCTGCCTTAAGTCCATAGTTAATACCATTTCCATTTCCACTGTGTGTGTTTCTCTTTTTGCAAACTGGCTCAAGTGAACTGGTGGAAAAGCAAGCTACAATCGGGCGATACAGTTGAGCTTATAGAATTGTAGAACTGGAAGGGACCCCAATGGTCACCCATTTCAACCTCCTGGCAAATAGACATTCCCTTCTGCTGAGTGTAACCTAGATTTGGTAATTCTTCACAGAACTCTAGCCCAACGGTTGCCATCAATTTGATTTGAACTGATTTTATAACAAATTGATTTTAGAATGCTGCATTATTTTACTGTTGTTAGCCGCTCTAAGCCCGGCTTCGGCTGGGGAGGGCGGAATATAAATAAAATGTTATTTTATTATTATTTATTATTTAAGATGCCGTTTGGCACCTAGTTTATACATCTGAGTTTCCAACACTGCTCCCAAGAGAGGTTAGAAACATCTGTCTCCCTCCTTGTTACGTATACTAAGAACTTCCTGTTCAGACAGGCCTTTGAAAACTGCTGCGCCGCCAATCAATTGCTAAGCAAGCTGGATTTTAAACTGGCGCCCCTAAACGTGTTTCAATGTGGTTCCAACTCCTCATTGATAACTGGCTTGCTTTTCCATTTTACAATGGGTGTTCTTGAACATGGTAGAAGCCGCTGCAAGTCCCAACTTCGGAGAAACGCAGGGCAGGAATACAACGTATATAGCCATCACCCCCTCCATCCTTACCTGCTCGTACTTCTCCAGCTCCGAATGGTAGATCTGGCGGATCTGGGAGAGCTTGTTGCGGTAATCGGAGTGCTCAATGGAGTTATCTGGGGACACCCCCCCTGCCGCCGCGGCCGCTGCTGCCGCCGCCGCAGACCCACCCCCTTTCTCTGGGCCGGCCACCCCCTCGGCCAGCAGCATATTGTCCAAGCGCATCAGCTGGGGGTCCACCGGCTCCTCCTCCTGGGAGCTTCGGATGCTCAGTCCTAAAAAGGTAGACGGCAGGGGGAAGGAAGGAGTTAACGGTGGGGCAGCCATGTTCACACACACACACACACACACACACACACACACACACAGAGGCATTCCCAGCCCCCCCTTTCCTGCCCTTCCTTGGTGGGCTTCCCCTCCTCCCTCCCCCTCCTGGTGCCTCCTTCCTCTTTTGTCGCTTGGCAGGAGACTAGGTCACCCCGAGGTCGTTGCCACGGCGACGGTGGGCCCAGAAAAGGGGTAGCAACTTTTGGCAGACAGACACAGAGATATTGGGGGGGGGGGCGGAGAGAGAAGAAAGAAAGAAAGAAAGAAAGAGCAGAAAAGAGGCCCGAGGTTGAGCCAAAGAAGCAACATATTGAGGATCCCTAGGAGAGAAAGGGGAAAAAATAGGGCCCCCTAACTCAACCCCCCCCCCAAGCACCACCTTCAATGTCAAAGCTGCCTCCATTTAGGGACTGGCTCTGTTTTGGCTTTGAATTGCCACCTGATCCACATTTTCCACGGAGGAAAAAGAACCAAGACTCTGCCGCAGCACCCCAGACTTGATTTATTATGGCACTGAGCTTTCAGGCCCTAATTGTTTTGCTAAGTCTCTCTAAGGCAGGGGTGGCAAGCTCAGTCTGGCCCCCGGAGCGTTTCCTGCTCTCATCCCATCCCAAAGACCCTACAAATGTTGGCGATGAGAGGCAAAGCCACACGAAAATTCAAGGAGGGCGGCCGATCATTCCACCCCCCCCACCCTGACCATTGATATGATCAAATATCAATCATTTGATAAGCAAAGAGAGGAGCGATAGGCCTCTTCCCTGCATGCGGCCCCCGCCCCGCAAGGTTAGCAGCCCCTGGTGTTGCAAGACTCTTTGTTGATCTCGCATATATTTAGCAGCCGGGTGTCTTCACCGGCCAAAACGTCTGTAGGTCAGGCCGACCCTAAAACACAGCACAGCAGCAGGGGCCCAGTTTAATGTTTTAAAAAGGAGTAACACGGCTGCCAACTGGCCAGAGCAACAACAAAACCCGAAGCGAGAAACCACCTTGCCTACTCCTGTCCCTTTAAGAGAACTTTGCTGGGCAGGAATCCATGGCCCAGCGCCAGACAGGATCTCCAAGCCTATGGCTGCACCTCAAAGTCCTTTTAAAGAGACCAGCCGAATAGCTAAAGCACTCTCAGACCACTTTAAACACTCCCCAAGAAAGCTGGGAACTGTAGTTGGTTACTGGGAAGAGGGACAAGCTCTTAAACCACTCTGGGAATTGTAGCTCTGGGTTGCAGGAAGCTATGGCTGTTTAAATTGGTAATATTCCCCTCCCAGAGCTACAATTCCCAGAGTGGCTTAACAGCTCATCCCTCTTCCCAAGTACTGCTGGGAATTCTAGCTCTCAGCACCCATAACCAACCACAGTTCCCAGGGTGCTTTGAGTTGGCATAACATAGTAAACTCACTTGGGGGGGGGGGAGAGACACGACAGAGCGTCTGACAAACTGCAGAGATTAGGCGGTAGAGCAGGGGTCAGCAACCTTTTTCAGCTGTGGGCCGGTCCACTGTCCCTCAGACCATGTGATGGGCCGGACTATATTTTTGGGGAGGAAATGAATGAATTCCTATGCCCCACAAATAACCCAGAGATGCATTTTAAATAAAAGCAAACATTATACTCATGTAAAAACACCAGGCAGGCCCCACAAATAACTCAGAGATGCATTTTAAATAAAAGGACACATTCTACTCATGTCGGTTCCTGGACCGTCCGTGGGCCGGACTGAGAAGCCGATTGGGCCGCATCCAGCCCACGGACCTTAGGTTGCCTACCCCTGTGGTGGAGTTACCAGGCAGGCCTAAGTGAGAAAAGCAATAAAAGCAACCACACCAGCTATTTTACACCCCCCCAACTCCTCCAGAGCCTCCCCTCCAATGCAAGAGGCAAAACGGGGGCTTGGAGCCAGGGAAAATACTCTCCATCTGGTCAGGCCTCAAAGTCCCATGTGAGCCACAGAAAAAGACAGAAGGAAATTGGGAGGCAGACAAAACGCTCTCTCCCATGGGGAGTGGGGCTCAAGATACTTTGATGCCCGAGGCCAATATGCCCACCCCAAGATGGCAAAGTTTTCCCCTCATACATATTAACAGGGGGCAGGATTGGGGCAAGGCAGCGGGAGGGCCATAGGCACACCCACCGATCCCAGTCCTTTTCAGCCAAATCCTGTCCCGACTGTAGCATTTTTCTAGAACCCTAACTAAGGGGGTTCCCCAAACGGGAGGCAGGTGCCCCCTCTGCTCCATTAATTCAAGCAATCCTTTTGCATTGAGAATGCAAGAGGCTGCGGGTCCAGCATCCTGCTTTTACAGTAGCCAACTAGATACCTATGGAGAACTGGCAAGCAGATCCTGGGTGCAATAGTCCTCCCCTCCCCTGCGATTTCCAAAAATGTTCAGAAGCATATGGCCTTAGACAGTGGAAGGACGATGTTCGCCACCATGGTTAGTAGCCATTCGTAGTCTTAAAGGTAAAGGTAAAGGGACCCCTGGCCATTAGGTCCAGTCGTGGCCGATTCTGGGGTTGCGGCGCTCATCTCGCTTTCTTGATCGAGGGAGCCAGAGTACAGCTTCCGGGTCATGTGGCCAGCATGACTAAGCCGCTTCTGGCAAACCAGAGCAGCACACGGAAATGCCGTTTACCTTCCCGCCGGAGTGGTACCTATTTATCTACTTGCACTTTGACGTGCTTTCAAACTGCTAGGTTGGCAGGAGCAGGGACCGAGCAACAGGAGCTCACCCCGTCGCGGGGATTCAAACCACCGACCATCTGATCGGCAAGTCCTAGGCTCTGTGGTTTAACCCACAGTGCCACCCGCGTCCCTTCTGGTAGCCTTATTCGTCAATAATTTGCCTAATCATCTACTAAATGCATGCATTTTTAAAAAGCAAGGCAGCCCCTATAGAAGCATGAGGTGGGAAGATGTACCACTGACAACTACTTGAAACACTGGAAAGCGCATCTGTCAAATGCACTGGCAAAGGCCGGGGGAAACTGAACTCTTCCCGCGGGAGAAAATCCTGTAGCCAAGTACATGGGTATTTTGTTCATTTTGTTCTTAACACAGTTCTAATAAGATTATTGGGACGCGGGTGGCGCTGTGGGTTAAACCACAGAGCCTAGGGCTTGCCGATCGTAAGGTCGCTGGTTTGAATCCCCGCAATGGGGTTTGGTCCTGTTGTTCGGTCCCTGCTCCTGCCAACCTAGCAGTTCGAAAGCACACAGTGCAAGTAGATAAATAGGCACGGCGTTTCCGTGCACTGCTCTGGTTCGCCAGAAGCGGCTTAGTCATGCTGGCCACATGACCCGGAAGCTGTACGCCGGCTCCCTCGGCCAATAAAGCGAGATGAGCGCCGCAACCCCAGAGTTGTCCGTGACTGGACCTAATGGTCAGGGGTCCCTTCACCTTTAGTAAGATTATAAGGAACTATACAAGGTATTATGCTGAATACAGCTACTTTAACCTGACAAGATGCAGAGAACAGCATTTTGAAAACTGCGCAGTTGTCCAGGATTTTTCCAAAACAAAACAGATAAATATCACTTGACTCAGGAAGAGGGGGGGAAAAGGACAAGTGTTGATCCTTCCGGCACCTCTCACTTTAAGCTCCCAAAGTCTTGTTTTTACAGGACATTTGTGCACACCCCTGTGCCTTTCACCCAACCCTCTTTTCTGGTTGAAGAGGTTTGGTGGGTTTCTGAAGCCACACAAAAAATATGTTTAACCAGTAGGAGAACCGGGAAGGGCGACCCAATTTGCAAACCACATAGAACTCTTGCCAGTAGAGTATTGCCTTAAGTATGCTCATGATAGCAGACCTTCAGGTGGTGTGGCAGATTATAAGGAGAGAGAGAGAGAGAGAGAGAGAGAGAGAGAGAGAGAGAGAATATGAATATGCTTTGCATATGGCTATAAGGCTCAGGGTGAAGGTGATATGGGGGGAAATGTTTGCTTGAGATCCCAGAGCCACTGCCAGTCAAGAGGTGGCAATATTGGGCTAAACAGACAAATAAGTTTACCTGGCATAAGGTAGGTACTTTCATTGAAGCAGTAGTTTCAATGTATTAATGCCCCTGTATTAACTTCTACTATAAAGTACCCAAATTCTGCTCCTTGAACATTCATTTCAGAGGGGAGTAAATTCGCTGCTGTTTCCCTACAGTTTTTTCCCCTGGCAGTGAAAACATATTTAAGTTAGAGGAGGAGAAGTGGGGGGGAGGGGGAGAGGGATAAATCATTTTCTGTTCAGGAGGGTGAACTAAGGTTCAAAGTCCCACTCATATCCAGGGATGAATTGCAAAAATAAGTAAATAAAGTAAGTAAGTAATTTAAGTAAGTAAGTAAGGGGGCTATCCAGCTACATCACTGAGTTATTTAAGTGCGAGGATTTTAATGGATCTGCCCCGAATTTGAATGATGTTAAACTATCACCCAGTGCATTTTAAGAGTGTTTATTGTGGCTGCTATTTTTATACCTCACTATAATCACAGCTGTGTTATCAACACAGGACAAACAGGCATCCCTTTTGCAGCGAAGATTTATGAGCCTCTTGAGGCCCATTCTGGCATTCTAATCCTCGGGGAGATTACGATTGCCCCAAGGGAGAGTGGGGCACTAACTCTGCCCTCCCCTGTCACTTTCCACCAGCTGAAGGCAAAATACCAGCAGCAGGGGAGACTGCTCTACTCATCTAGGTCCCCTACACAATTTAGGATCCTGCATAGCCAGGGGACTAAATCAAACAGAGAAGCTACACAAGCAGAAAAAGGTTAATACTCGCAACTAGCAGAGGGCAAGGGGAAGTGGGGAAGGTACAGGAAGGAGCATAGCTTAAGGGCAGAACATTTGACTTGTGTGCAGAACATCCTAGGAAGTGTAAGAAACTCAGCTACAGTGGTACCTCAGGTTACAGACGCTTCAGGTTACAGACTCCGCTAACTCAGAAATAGTACCTTGGGTTAAAAACTGCTTCAGGATGAGAACAGAAATCGTGCTCTGGCAATGCGGCGGCAGCAGGAGGCCCCATTAGCCAAAGTGGTGCTTCAGGTTAAGAACAGTTTCAGGTTAAGAACGGACCTCTGGAACGAATTAAGTACTTAACCAGAGGTACCACTGTACTCTCATCGCCAAATAGCACCTTAAACCTAGGTTACAATTGCCGCAATTAAATGTCTAGGTGCTATTATTACTATTATTATCACCATTTCTATACCACTTTATATTTTAAAGAACAAATCTCAAAGCGGTTTACGACACATTAAAACATCAAACAAAACAATCCAGAATCAAACAAATTCAAGCATCAAGAAAAAAATATTTCGCATCCTTCTCTAAGTGACATTTTGCTTCCCCCAGTCACCAGTCCAGCACCTAGAAATTTCCACGTGGTCGCAACTGGATCTGCACCCGTCACAAAACATGCCTAATTTCTAATTTCTAACACTGGTCCCAGGTTTGATTCCCAGCATCTCCCTTTCCTGCAACCCTGGAGAACCACTGCCGTTCAGTGTAGACCTGCCGTTCCCAACGCATGGTGTTAGAACACCAAAATCTCTCCCGTTCACAGTCCCCCAAGGTGAAGAGAGGATCAGCTATCCCATAATCCCGTACATCGGTTAAGAATATGCAGGGACGTTACTTTAGGTCTCTGCAATGTTTCCACTTGGTCCTAATAAAAGGTATTTCCCCTGCTGCTCCCTTTTTAAGAGGATGCTCTATAAATAGCCACCTCTCTCTGGCTGCGAAGATAAAATCCAGAGCCATCCCGACTGTGTTTTTCAAGCATCCTTGGGGAGGTAGCTGCAAACGACCGCTGGACTTCCAGCAGTAATTCAACACCAAACTACGACTGAGTGTTAACAGCTGAGGAGTGGCAGGAACGCCCAGCGGAGGCTGAGCGCTAACTATCAGGGTGAATCTACCTCTGCAAGAGGCCTCCCCAACCTGGCGCTTCAAACTACAACTCCCATCAGCTCCGTCCAACTTGTTTTACCAAAAAGCATGTTATTTTGGGTCCCTGTATCTTAATAAAATCCATGTTCGGGTTTTTCATAAGAGCTGGTTTGAAGAGCCTCACGTGGATTATCTCAGTAA
The DNA here is from genome assembly GCF_964252035.2 of Podarcis erhardii. Classification (NCBI taxonomy): domain Eukaryota; kingdom Metazoa; phylum Chordata; class Lepidosauria; order Squamata; family Lacertidae; genus Podarcis; species Podarcis erhardii. The sequence goes on along the minus strand of NC_138498.1, from coordinate 115,504,643 downwards.
TGCTTTCAACAGACCCTGCAAATTTTGTTGGCAACCATCAGTCTCGAGATACAATGGAGTGTGCCACTGAGGGTGAGGTCAAACTGCTGTGAATTAAAAAGTAAAGGGACCCCTGACCATTAGGTCCAGTCATCGCCGACTCTGGGGTTGAGGCGCTCATCTCGCTTTACTGGCCGAGGGAGCCGGTGTACAGCTTCCAGGTCATGTGGCCAGCATGACTAAGCCATTTCTGGCGAACCAGAGCAGCACACGGAAATGCCATTTACCTTCCTGCCGGAGCAGTATCTATTTATCTACTTGCACTTTGAGGTGCTTTCGAACTGCTAGGTTGGCAGGAGCAGGTATCGAGCAACGGGAGCTCACCCCGTCGCAGGGATTCAAACCGCCAACCTTCTGATCGGCAAGCCCTAGGCTCTGTGGTTTAACCCACAGCGCCACCCGTGTATTATACAATTGTGGAGTTGTAAGGTAGCCCAAGGGTCATCTAGTCCAACCCTCTGCAATACAGGAACAACAAAACTATGTCAACTGCTTTGATACTCTTATTGTATGTGGAGGGAGGGCTGGGGGTTGACAGTGGTTTGTTTATACTGTTTATACAGTTGATTACTTTTAGAGGCTTCACAAACCATGGTTTATGGCGCCGAAGGGTCTCGGGGCTGAACACTCCTCCCCTCCACCTGAATCAGGGAACTCCGGCTTAAAAACAAGCCAGGATCTTTGTGCCAAGTGCGATGGGGGGGGAGAGAGGAATGAGCTCTCTCCACACCAGTGCTCCTTCCTGGCTTCACAGACCGCAGTTTATGTAGCCCCAAAGGCCCATCTGAACTGGGAGTTAATGGCCAAGCACTAAATTTTATCAAGAAAGTCCCTAGCCTAACCTCTTTAACACTCCAGCCCAGCCTCTTCACAGCGTCTCCTTGTAATAAATCAATTCTGCTTCCTTGGAGGTTTTTAAGCAGAGGTCATGTGGCCATCTCAACTCCTTCCTCCCCCCACCAAAAAAAAACCCTTTTTGCTTCTTTTCCCCCCACAGCATTTGCCCACAGTTCCCCCTTTTCAAATTCACAGAATCATAAGAGTTTGAAGGGTCAGCTTAGTCCCACTCCCTGCAAGGCAGGAATCTTTTGTCCAATGTGGGGCTCGAACCCACAACCTTGAGATTAAGAGTTACCTGCCACAGCCTAGCCTCCCTCGTAGGACTGTTGTGTGGACAAAAAAAGGAGTGGCGCAGAGGTGAAACCACTTTGATTGAGCTCCTTGGGAGAAAAGGGGAGATAGAAATGGAATAATAACTAAATAAATGCTAAACTGCACTAAGTCCTACCCTATCCCCGTCCTGTCTATTTCTGCCTGGCCTCTCATGTCAGACATCCCAATTATTCACACATGACCACACTCTCCCAATTACAGGCCTATAGGACCTGTTTTATGTTCAATCAAAAGATGTGCGTTGATTTAAACAGGCCCAATTTGCATTTATTTTGTTTTATTGCAACTTGCACAGCCTTTGCAGCTGCCAGATCTCCTCAAGGGCGCCATTTCACAACCGCAGCTGCCAAGGGCACCAATTTAACTGCCAGGTTTCGCAGGCTAAAGATAAAAGAGGGGGGACAAGCGAAATTCAGCAAGATTCAAAGCGCCGCTCTTGAACACATTCAAGATTGAACTGTGTTTTTTATTTTTTAAAAAGTGTCCTCCATAAAATAGAAGGGGTCTGTGGATCCTGCCTTCCACCATCCCATTACTCCTTTCAGAAAGACACTCTTCCCTGGTCTACAGGGTTAAATATACATATATTGGAATCACAGAATTGTAGAGCTGGGATGCCAAGGGTCATCTAGACCAACCTGCTGGGCTGTGACAGTCGTAATGTACATGTTAGCTCAGTACTATGTTCTTCCATCGGACTAGATGACCCTCAGGGTCACAATTCTATGATTTCTAGGTTCAGAAAGGTTCCACTCCAAGGATAAGCCCAGGCCAGGTGTGAGGAAACTTTGGCTCTCCTGAGGTTGCTGAACCACCTCTCATGAGCCCCAGCAAGAATGGTCCAGGACAAGGGATGATGGGAGTTGTAGTTCAGCAGCACCTGGAAGGCTGAAGCTTCCCCACATTTGATCTAAAACAAATAAATATCTAAAGCCACTTCTGGGCACCTCTCACCCTTGGGCAACTGGCCTGTCCTATCTGAGCCAAAACAAGGCCTGAGGCCTGTGCTGCTGGGCCTGAGAAGCTTCCACTGACAATAATACTTGTATTTTTCTTTCTAAACCCTAATAAAAACTTTATTATTATTTTTTTAAAGAGCTCGCATTTTAAATATAATGTTAACTCTGGGGTAAGGATGCCATCATGGGAGATTCAGATGGCAGCCCCGTTTCGAAGTCTCTTTTACTATCAAGGGGCCCAGCTCGGCTTGTGTGAAGACGCCGCGGACCCCGACAAGAGAGCAACGTTCACCACGAAACAACAGATTCCCATGTATGCACTGTGAGGAAAGCTACTGCAGCTCCTCCAGATGCAGGCGAACATATGGATCTCTAAAAATAAAGGAGCCGTGGCACATTTTGCCTCCTGTGGAGGACGCCGGGCCTTGCCTCCCACCTTAACAATGAAAGCAACAGATGCTCTTTCCAGCCATGGGAAATGCAGCTAATTTATGTTCTTTCTAATTTATGTCTTTTGGGGAAGGGCTGTAGCCCAGCGGAGAAGCATCTGCGCTCCATGTTGAAGGCCCAGGTTCAATTCCTTGGCATCTCCAGGTAACAGGCGACGGGGAAATGTCTACTCCCTGAAATTCTGCACAGATGCTGCCGGTCAGTGTAGACAATACTGACCTGGGGGAGTCGATGGTCTGAGTCAGAATAGGGCAGTTTCTTATATTCCCCTAGTCCATCCACGCACCCTAAATCTTTAGGTGGGCAAATCACATGCTCTTCTTAAGTTTTAAAAAGGTACCACCAACACCCATGTAGATCAGGAGTTGGGAGCCTTTAGTCACCCTGATGTTGCCAAACTACAACTCCCATCAGCCGCAAGAAGGAAAGCCAACGATGAGGGAAGATGGGAGTTGTAGTTCAGTAAACATCCGGGACAGCATCCGGGACATCCGGGACAAATTAAAAGACGCCTGCTTCTTAGGAAAAAAGCAATGACAAACCTAGACAGCATCTTAAAAAGCAGAGACATCACCTTGCCAACAAAGGTCCGTATAGTTAAAGCTATGGTTTTCGCAGCAGTGATGTATGGAAGTGAGAGCTGGACCATAAAGAAGGCTGATCGCCGAAGACTTGATGCTTTTGAATTCTGGTGCTGGAGGAGACTCTTGAGAGTCCCATGGACTGCAAGAAGATCAAACCACTCCATTCTGAAGGAAATCGGCCCTGAGTGCTCACTGGAAGGACAGATCGTGAAGCTGAGGCTCCAATACTTTGGCCATCTCATGAGAAGAGAGGATTCCCTGGAGAAGACCCTGATGTTGGGAAAGATGGAGGGCACAAGGAGAAGGGGACGACAGAGGACGAGATGGCTGGACAGTGTTCTCAAAGCTACCAGCATGAGTTTGACCAAACTGCGGGAGGCAGTGGAAGACAGGAGTGCCTGGCGTGCTCTGGTCCAGGGGGTCACGAAGAGTCGGACACGACTAAACGACTAAACAACAACAAAACATCCAGGAGCCCAGAGGCTCACCACATCTGACGTGCATCTGTATGGGATGACTTTTAAATGTTTTTTCATGAGAAATAATTATTCATTAAATTTGTATACTGCTCTTCATCCAAGTATCTCAGGGCGGTTCATGAGATAAAATAAACATTGTATTACACAGAGACACGCACAACCTGCTTTTTAGAATAGCTTAAAAACCGGCCAGGACAGGTGATACAGAGGTGAAGAAGTGACATCATAGGGGCCAGCCAATCAGCACAGGGCACAGCCGGATTCTGATGAGAACATGTGACAGCCAATCAGCATAGGGCACAGCCAGCTTCTGATGTGGACAGGAAGGGATGGGTTTCCCCTGACTCAGAAGGAAAGGCTGCACTTCTGTACAAAACTAGTATATTTATTGCTCTTCTGTACAAAACTTCTATACACTTCCCTGGTGGGCTGAGTGCTTGTGTTGATGCACCCAGTTTGGAGCAAAAACATGCTTGCCCCGGGGGTAGATGCAGCTGCTATACAGATGGGGCTCTCAAACCAATGCCACCAACAGACAGGTTTTAGTGCCTTACCTTCCTGCACCCCTGCTCCCTAGGAGACCAGGCCTTAAGGAAAAGGGTGTCCTTTGTGGATGTGGACCTGGCCTGAAGAGAGACTCAGGTGACCTTCCCAGCTTGAATAGTGCCCGATGACTATGCCGGCCAAGATGCACCAAACCCAGTAAATCCCACTACCTGCCTTTGACCTCACATCTGCTTCTGGCCACTCCATGCCCTTACTGCCGCCTTGGAATTCGACCTTCCGTCTGCCTAGAACTCTCTTCTTCACATCTATCGCTCATCTCGCCTGCCCACACCCAAAGCTGGACTGTGACTGCGGTTTGTCTCAGAGCTAGGGGAAGGCCCAATGACATTCTCCCATTCCCAGGACTGCACAACTCTGCGCTCAAAAAGGCAGCCTGCAAAAACAAGTTTCTGGACCTCATGGTTATGAAGATGCACATAAAGCAGCCTGGGACATAAGGCCCTAAAAGTTATTAGCCTATAAAAATGTTTACTAGCCTACTGAGGACCTGCAGATGGTTTACCTGCTGTGTTTACATGCTCATTGTGCAGGTGGGAGCTTTTTTCTTCCGAAAAAGGGATGGGAAGCTTTTGGCCCACCATTTTGGCCTGCAAATGCCATGTCCCCCAACCCTACCCACCTGTCAATCAGCTGACATCACTCATGACATCAGCTGCTGGGTGGGAGGGTGAGGTCCAATTCTGAGTTGCACAGACAAGTTTCCGGCAGCGAACAGGCACTCGCAGCCGAATCCCCTGATGAGCAGGGATTAAATCCTGCTCAGTTTGGCTGTGCATGTCTGTTGTTTGCTAAGTAGAGGCCTGCACAGCCAAAGCGAGCAGCTCCAGGTTTTTTGCAGCATCGACTTGCAAGCCTTTTCCCTGTACTACCAAGCGCAGAGCTGGCAACACCCCTTGCACTGTGGTTTACGAGTGCCCGGCGTGATGTCATTATGATGTCACATGATTGACAAGCAGGCTGTCCCTGGAGCCAAAAATCTTCACCCCTGCTCTAGCAGCTCACTCTGGTTTCTGTGCTGGGCACAGGAAAAGAATGGACAATGCCGTCTCTCCTCTGCCAGTCTACACACTTGCTTCCATGCACGTGTCTGTGGTAACCAGGCTAGTCCTTAACTGCAAGGTTCCCTTAAATAATATGAGCCAGAAGTTTTAGAGACTAGAGACAGGTGTGGCCAATTAGCCTTTCAAGCAATTGTCAGAAGAATACCAGTGCGTTGCATAACTTCCCCTTTCTCCTTGCCAAACCAAAGCAGGATTAATTATGCAAAATGAGCAAATTATGAACATCTGCATCAACTCAGCCTTTTCTTTTTTTGGTATGGAATTAAGCTTTCTTGTGAAGATTTGTTTTTTTAAGCAGAGAGAACATACCTTGCTCTGGATCTTGAGGGAATGAAGATTTGCCTCTGGCAGTTAGGGAGGGGCGCAGCAGCTCTAAGCCTCCCCGAAGGTTCCAGGTACGGCAGGGCAAAGGTTCAAAAAATAAATAAAACACCCGTGCAAATGCGCGAGGCAGCCAGTGGGAGGGGAGAATAATTAAAAAATAGCAAGACTTGGCATGCATACACGCCCTTTGTACAATTAGCGTGATTTCAGTGCCACTTCTAGACTTTAAATGGCTTGCAGCAAAAACGTTTAAACCGCAACAACACCAAGCCACTTCATTCGAGTTGTAAAACAACCAGAAAATGACCCTGTAATTAATCCTACTTTGCGAAGTCAAGAAGAATACTATCTCTTGCTCGGCATCTCATCCTAAGGGGGTCAAAAAGATATGAAGACAAGAGGTTTCACATGAGGAGCAAGGATTCCACTAAGCAGGATTCTTCAATTGCTGGGGGGGGCGGGTTGGACTAGATGACCCTCGGGGTCCCTTCCAAATCAAATTCTGTGATTCTAGCAAGAAAACACTGCTCCTGGCGAAGGATAGCCCTGATTTGGTGAGATTCTCAACAGGAAATCTCTATTTGGTTTAAATCTCTCTCTTTTGGGGGGGGGGGTCATATGGGAGAAGGTGCTCAGTCAAATATGCCAGGGCATCTATTCCTGCATTTAAGGGGGTTGGAGTAGATGACCGTTGATGTCCCTTCCAGCTCTACTATTCTACGAATCACCCTGACAAAACTGGTATAGTACATTCCTCCCTTGGGGTCCCTTCACACCCCATAATTCTAGGATTCCAACAGTCAATGCAATGCATTCGAGACCAGCTTCAGTTTCCAGACTGTCTGCAAGGCCAGCCCTCCGTGCAACTGATTGCAGTAATCAAGCCAAGAAACTACCAGCGGATGCATCACAGCATCTATCTAGATGCTATCATGCTATCTAGAAAGAGGTGCAACTAGCTGGAAGAGGTGAAACCTCACACCCAGCTGCAACTACCAGAGCAGTCTGTGGCCAAGTACGGATATGGTTCAGATCCCCAAGTACGGTTATGGTTCAGATTGAGATGGGATGCAGAAAATCAATTTAAAATTTTTAAAATATGGAAAAAAAATTGCTGATTTTCAGGACCAAAGACCTTTCAAAGCAGCTTGCAATCACGACAGCATGACCAACCTGACCTTTAAAACCACATACAGATAAGGATTTTTTCCAAAAGCCAAAAGGTTAGCAGAACACCATAAAGACAAAAAGAGGACCTATTATAGTGCTAGGCTGCTTGCATCCATCATATAGAGTTGACATACAGCTAGCCAGCTTGCAAATAACACAAGCAAGTTTAAACCATCCCAGCTACCTAAACAAAGGCAGATTGAAATGGGAATGTCTCCAAGGCTCAACTATACGGACAGAGCCAAACTACGTATGTCATCTCCAAGGGAAGGAGTCCAACAGATGAGGGGCCACCAGGGTGGATAAAAATCAATGATTTTTTTTTATTTAAAAAAAATCGGATTTTTAAAATTTAAATCTATTTCTTTTATTTAAATTGGATTTTTAAAATAAAATGCTTTTGGAGGAAAAATCTTTCTAAAGATAGTCTTCTATTTAAGTTACATTATAGTTCAAAGGCTATTCATCAGGAAATAAGGATTTGTTTTAAGTTTTTCATGTGTGCTAAAACTCAGTGTGTGTGTGTTTTTAAAAATTGTTTAAGCACACCAGTTAACAAACATGGATACATATGCTATAATGTTACTGTTTTAGTTAAATAAGTTGTTTAAATTGTTATTACGGAATTGATTATTTTTCTCCTTCCAATAATGTACAGCAGAAAAGTTGTCCAAATATAAACAGTTAACTTATTAAACCTCACAATAATTTCATAATTATCTGTCTATGTATTTCTAATAGTATAACCAAATCTGTATTTTTTTATAAAACTGTAAAAACTAATCTGAAAATTTATTATTCCAAAAATGAAACCTTCCTCTGGTTGTCAATATTAAGATGATACCAGCAAGAATCAGTCTTTCTGTAAAAAAAAGATTTAAATCAAGTCTTACTGACTAGTGATTTAAATTGATTTGATTTAAATCAAATCCACCATGGGGGACACCACCAAAAAAGGCCCTGTCTTGTGAATTCACTAACAGGTCTGCACGCAGGGCCTCTGGGGCCCAACATTTACACCAATGTGGGGCCCTTGCAGACTTCTCCTGGAATTGACAAAGCTTCTGAGCACCTGTATATTCACACCTATTGCCCTCCTTTCTCCTGGGAAAAGTACATAGAGATAAAGGAGGAAGTTGAAAAAGCAACGCTCTCCCCCACTTCCTCTTTCGCCTTTAGGTGCTTTGCAAGGCTCAGATTACTTCTACTGGCTCCCACGAAAAAGCATTCACACCCTCTCTTTTTTTGTCTCTCCAGTTCGCAAGAAAAGGGATCAGAGGGGGTTGCATCCGGAAGAAATTTAAAGTTTATCTTCAGAAATATTGTAAAATTAAGGATTGTTAGAAAGATGTTGGGGGGGAAAAATTATGTGGTTTTAGCAGAAAGGATATAAAGGATTAAGTAAAAATGAATTGGTGAAAGAGAGAAGGTAAAATTATAGTATGTTAAGATAAATTATTAGGATAAAAACAAAGTTGGAAGGATTTGCTAGAATATTTAATTGAATTAGAATACAAAAATGGGAGGCGTGAGGAAGTCAAGGAAATAAGTGAATGTAAGTAAGTGAGTTAAAGGTTTGACTTTTTTATTTCTTTTTTCTTTTTTCTGATGATTTTTTTTATATGTATTGTTTTTTCTTTTTCTTCCTTGACTGTTTTCTTTTCTTTTTTTCCTGTAACCTTTAAAATCTTAATAAAAATTTATTTAAAAAAACAACAACAGAGGGGGTTGCATCCATGGCCCTTGCTCAAAAAATACAAATGTGCCCACAAGCCGCCCCACAAAAAAAGTTTGACAGCCCCTGATTTAGTACAAGAATGTCTGAGCTGTCTAGCTACATTGCCTTACCTAGGAAGAAGATTCTTAAATTGGTTTATAACTGTTTAACCCAAAAGGACCCACAACAGGCTTTTTCAATGTAGGCCTCACTACTGTCCTCCATTAAATGCAACTGGAAATTTTGGCTTCCTCAATGAAGCATTATCTGCATCACCTCCCCTATCTAATTGGTATCAAAAGCGCCCGGGTGGATCAGTCCAAAGGCTCACCTATTTTAGCATCCAAGTCCTACCCCAATTTAAAGTTTAATAGATTTATAAGCCACTTTAAGAAGACATTCTTCACAAAGCTGTGCATGATAACAAAAGCCACCAAGGAGAATAATTTCAAAACATATAGAAAACCAAACTTATTTTGTAATATTCTAGAACAAAAGCCCATCAAGCAGTGCTTTATTTTTCCCATTTCTGAAGTAACAACGAACGGACACAAACTTCAAATAACTATAACCCGGCAGCCTCCAAGTTTTTAAACATGCTCAATTCGTTCTCTCAGAAAATAATTTCCAACGCATCCTGAAAAAATTCCAGTGCACATTACCCCAATTTCATAGGAACACTTTCCTAATTCAAATTTGTATGGGAAACCCACATCGGGGGCAAAAAATAAACATACTTCCTGAAATTTAGAGCATTATCTCTACAGTCCAGTTTGCATCAACCGCAAAAAGATACAAAGAAAAAGGTAGGTTCTCAAGGACCACCAAAAGGAAGGAGCCAAACTGTCCTCCCGGGCAACTGAATTCCTTAAGTATGGGGCCATCGCCGAGAAGGCCCTGCTCCATGTCCTCACCACACAGATCATCTTAGCTGTCAGGCACCCGAGCAAGGCCTCTGGAACAGATCTTAAGGTTATTTTCCCAGCAACTGGTATTTCAGAGGCATAATGCATCTAAAAACCGGAGGTAGGATATAACCATTATTTCTTGTTACCATGGATACATTTATCCTCCTCAGGATCATATGCCTCTGAACACCAGTTGATGCAAACCACAGGTGGGAAAAGTAGTTCTGTTGCATTCAGGTCCTTTCCTCGTGGGCTTCCCATCGCAATATCTGGTCGGCCACTGCGAGAACAGAAGGCTGGACCAGACAGGCCCTTGGGCTAATCTAACAGGGCATCCTCTAACCCAGGCGTCCCCAACCTTCGACCCTCCAGATGTTTTTGGACTACAATTCCCATCATCCCTGACCACTGGTCCTGTTAGCTAGGGGTCAGGGGAGTTGTAGGCCAAAACATCTGGAGGGCCGCAGGTTGGGGGTGCCTGCTCTAAGCACTGGCCCACTTATGAGACAAGGTGAGGCGACTGCCTCAGGCGGCAAGATTGACAGGACAGCAGATCCAGCCTCCAAGAGAAGCATCTGACAGAGACTGACGCACTGACAGAGATGGATACGGCACACACCTGGGAGGTCTCCTCCCACCCTTGCTCCCGATGTGGGTCTTTATTGCCCCCTTGTTCCCTGGCAGGGAGGGGACACCATTTTGTGGTTCAGCTGCCAAAATGCATTTCGGCCAGCACTGGCTCCTCTTATGTTCTTATCAATTTTTTTAATTTAAAGCTGTCTAGGCCAGTGGCCTTTGTCACCATTTTATGGCAGAGAATCCCATAGTTTAACTACATGCCCTGTACCTCCCCTTTGTTCCTGAGGGCAGATCCACACTCGACACATATTCAGAGCACACAAATTACCCCCAGGATTCTTTGTACAGTGGATGCTCAGGTTGCGAACGTGATCTGTGCGGGAGGCACGTTTGCAACCTGCGGGCTGCGATTCGGTGCTTCTGAGCATAGCGCGATTTAGCGCTTCTGCGCATGTGCAACCGCCAAAACCCGGAAGTAATCCGAGGTATGACTGTATTGTCAAGGGTGCTGGGAGCTGTAGAAGAGGAAGTTGCAGTTCCCAGGATTATGTGAGGCAGGCGGAGTCATGTGCTTTCAATGTGTGTTGGGCATGTTTTAAAGGTATGGTACGGATCTGCCCCAAATCTTCTGTCAATCACCTTCAGAAGAACATTGAAAATTGAAATTGACCCTCTGGTAGTAGGAGAGCAGGAGGAGATAAACTTCTCCTTATCCATTTTCTTGACGCCATGCATCAGTTTATAAACACAAACGATGCCTTTTCCCTTCTGACAACAGATTGCAGCGCTCATGTTTCATAAGCAGCCTTTTAAATTGCAAGCTTCCACCCAGCATCTCTGCTTTGGGTGGTGTTGCAGAAGCAAAACATCCATCTCATATGGAAACCACAAGGTGCTTTCCCCAACTTGCAATGCTTCAAATACGATTACACTCCAACGCCCATCAGCCCCAGTGAGCAAGGCCAAAGGTCAGGGAAAATAGGGAGATGCAGCCCAGCGATATCAGGAGCGGACCAGCGGTCGGAGAACGCTGCAGGAAAGGAAGCAAACCAAAAGCCGGAACCTTCTGCACATTTATTCAGAATCAAATGCCAATGTACTCAGTTGGTCTCCCTCCCAAGGAAGCATGCACAGGCTCCCATTGTCTGCACAAGCCCCACTGAATTTTGTGGAGATGATCTCTGAGCAAAGTTGCACAGGACTCGGATGTGACTGCTTGCCTAAACTAGGGACCACTTCAAAGGCAGGAAACTTTTTCAAACCAATTTTCTTGGCGACCTTCTGTGGGTCACATGACATGGGTGAGTGGGGCCGAGCAAGAAGACACTTATTAACACACGCCAAAACATTCAGTCCCACAGCTTTCACCCATCGTTTTTTAAACCTCCGGACCTATCTTTGATCCCAAAATGCAAAGAAATGGGACTCGCTGTTCATATTTTCCTGCATGTCTCTCTCCCATCTACGACTTTTACCTCCTTTTAAAAAACACAACAACACACCCTAAAGCAGCTGCTTACAGAAGGGACGAAAATGGGAGGAGCGCCATCGGTGTGACACAACTTATCCCCGAGTGCGTGGTCCGCTTGAGAGTTCCAACCCACCGGTTGGAAGATCAGCAATTCAGAGCTCACGTTAGAGCAAAACAAAACAAAAAGTATTCACACTCACTCTCTGAAACTTAGATTAGTGTTTCCAGAATCCAGCTTAATGCTTTTCTGGCTGCAATCCCACTCCCAGCGAGGCCTCCGAACTCCTATTGACTTGAGTGGGATTTAAGCAGTTTAAATAAACGAGCAGATGACCAAACGAGGACCTAAAGACAGCTGGCCATTACTTCGGATACATGTGGCCCAAATCCCGGCAGCTTAAGACTGGATGAACTTTAATGACAATCCCAACACACACACACATACACAAACCCTTCGCTCTCACTCTCTCCTTTTCAGTAATCCTTTTAAGGCTTGGGCTGCTGGGTTCTTTTCACTTTTTAATCTGGGCACAGCACAACTTCCAAGGAGCTGGCAGGAAACTCCAGTTTCTCCTCCCTGCCTCTCTCATGCAGAAACACAGCCTTAAAGGCACTTTGCATATCCCACCCCCACCCCCCTCAGCAAAAGGACACCCCACAGGGGAGCCTAAAACTTAAGAAGCAAGCCAGTCAAGGAAGCATCCCAAAGCAAGGGAGAATTTTGGGGAACACAACAGTGACGGGAGGAAAAGGCGGGGATGAAAGTTTCAAAGACAGGAGGGGAGACCTGGGTGGGTGGTATTTATTTCAGTGGACAAAAGATCCTGATGCTACCAGAGACCCCCTTTATGGACTAAGCGACCCCCATTACAAGTGAGGCAGTGTGAGCAAGGGGGGGGGAGAGATAGGGGGACATTTCCATCCTTGCACACAAAAATACAACATGGTCAAACAGCGGACGGGTGGAGGCAGAGAGAGGAGGCAGGTGGTGGGGCAAAGTTGCTACAAAGAAAACCAGGCAGGCGGAAAAAGAAATTTCAGACGCATCAAGATGGCGCAGGAGACGACAGGCCTCTGGCAAAAACCTCTGGAGGGAAAACACCAGCTCTTCTGCCTTCCTCCTCTCTACCACAGACTCCCCATAATCCTCATTCCAATCCCTCCTTTTCTTCGCTCGACAATATAGTGGGTTGTGGGGTTATTTTGGTAACAGGTTGACAAATATATGTGTGTGTGTGTATTTGAACAACAACATACAGCCGCCCCTCCTCTCAAACCCGGAGCCCAAACAATACAGTACCTGTCTTTTCTTTGATTTCGCAGAGGACGGTGAAGAGAGCTGGCTTCATGCGGTGACAATTCAGGGCATGTTTCCTGCAGTTTAAACAGTGGGAGAGAGAGCAGATAAAGCCGGTGGTTTTTGAGGGGAGGAAAGACTGGATTTGGAGTTGTCATAAAGAGAAAGGAAGCCTCTATCCATTTCCACAATAGCTCGCAGGCCTGAGCCTGGCGAATCAATCAATCAATCCTCGTTTATTCGCACATATACTGTAATGGAGTCCCCTCTCCGCCCCGAGTAATTCCCAGTATAATTCCAGCACCTGAACAGCCTAAACAATAAAAATAATATATATTTCCTTCAGTTGTTGAATGGTTTCTAAGAATGTGGAGGGGTGTTCAGGTTCAGTAAAATGGGCAAAGTTTGGTCAAGTTAGGGAAGGAAGACAAAACGGGGGGGGGGGGGAGGAATTTAAGCAATGATCCCTGTTTACCCTTCACTGGAATTACATTTTTGCATTGCTTTGATTCCTCCATCTCTCATTTTTAAAAATCCATTTTATGCAGTATAAAACAAATTTCAAACACTTTCTTCTGATATATAATTGCAGCCTTTGACATTCTTTTGGTTATATAGCTTTCCCCAATTCTAAACAATAACTCAGTTCACAAAACATTGGACTCGTGTTTTGCAACTCAGAAATTGAATAAAACCTGGATATACCGGACAATCAAAGCACACATTCAGAGAAATAATCTTCAAATTATTTTGTTCCCCTGCCCCAAACAGAACTCAGTATTTAGACCATCACACAAACTCACAATTCTCCCCTCAAAGCACAACTTCCAAGTTCAGACCAACACAGTGTCCTGAGAGCCCTTTTCTCTCTATAGTGCTACAACTTCCACAAACCAAGAATTCAGCACAGAAAACCTCTCCGCAGACCTTGATATCTACAATTCACCTCACATTGGATTTAATCCACATAGCTACACGGATCATAGGAAATAAAAAGACACCCCTGAGGATTTTAACTTTCTCAGTATAAAATACCTCTCTTCCCAACAGCCACTTCACAACCCTTAACCACACTGGTCTTGCATTCTCTCTCACAAACACGGTGCCAATTCCCAGCAGGGGAGAAAAACAACCTCCCAGGAATTTAGATGTCCAGACCTTTTGATACAAACCACTCCACACACAAACTCATATCTGAAACCAAACTTCTGGCAATCGTTCTGTCAAACAGAAACCATCTGACCAATAATATTGCCTCTAATCTAAAGATTGGCCTACAATATAAAGTCTTTTTAAAATATAAGTAAAAATAAAAAAATACAGCAACCACACAAACTTATTATTCAAAGTTAGACAAAAGTCATAATTTCAGCATAAGACCCTTCAAAGAGTTTTATCTGCAAATAGGTAATTCTTTGCTCCCTCCAGCTCACCAAATATAATAAAAAATTTAACTGTTAATATATTTAACTACACAACAGAGACCCTCTAAAACATCAACCTCAGGGGTTTGGGATACCCCTGAACCAAATGTGAAAATCTGGTGGCTTGGCTAAGTGAACAGGCAGGGAGTGGAAAGCCAGGCTACTAAAACATCTGGAAGGGAAGCAAGGTCTAGTGGTTTAAGCAGAAGGTATGGGCCACAGGAATAATGTGAGCAGCAATCCCCAGAATCTCTCTCTTCAACCAAATTCTACATCCCCCTATTATTTACGCTGGGATTCCACACCAACCACCCCTCCCAAACCAGTTCACCAGCAACACCATCCTGTACATATGTACGCCTCACAACAAGCTACAAACCCCTGAGAGTATGTTCAGTTACCCTAAAATGGCCCAAGTCCCAAATGGAACAGGCCCCAGCAACCCTCTCTATAATCCACGCTTGGCTCCCCTGAAATCCGAACCTCTCCTTCCCAACTTCTCCACCCAACAAAAACAAGAGCCAACTTGCTCCAGACTTCCAGGCCTCAGGCTCTCCTCCTTTCAGAAGAGGCTCCACTCACGTTTCCCCCAACAAACAAGGAAATCCATTCTTAACCCACAACCTCATCTTTCTTCCCCATCAAGTTCCCCCAAATAACACCCCCTCCACGTTCAGTTCCTGCCCAATCCAGCTTCCCAACTCCCAAATCCGGATTTGGGAGAATACCCCAATAAAACTGGAGCATCTCCACCCGAAACCTTGAACTTCCAAGTCTCCACCCAAGCGCACAACATGCGCCCCCGAGATCCGGCACCACCAAACTCCGCTGGAAAGTGCGGGCCGCCACCCCCCCCCCGGCCCCCAGGTCTCGGTCCCACAGCTTGCATCCCAAAGTACTCCCCGCCACACACAAAGGGAGAAACCCTCCCAGGCAACTTTCCAGCACCCCCCTCTCCCCCCCCAGCCCGTGCGCCCCGGAATGGCGAGAGGGTAACCAACTTTGCCTGCGCCTCGTCCAAGCTTTGGTCGGTGATGGTCATGATCTGTTGCAGGATGTCGCCGATGTCTTGCTTGCGCGGCTCGCCGTTATCCGAGGGGGGCTCGTGGAGGGAGTGGGGGGTCATGCTGGGGACCCCCGGCACGGCCGGATGGCCCGGCGGGAGCCCCACGGCCCCCCGAGCTTGGATCAGCCTCCCTTGGTCATCCATTCCGCGGGGGCGCAAAAAGCCACCAAGGCGAAAACTGTCCAGCCGAGCGCGAGCGAGCGCGCGCGCACACAAAGACGCCGATCCTAAGGCTGCCCAAATCCGCAGGCGCCCGGGCGACGTCCTCGAGGCACGGCTGGGTTTTGTATAGCTATATAGATCTACAGATCTATATGCAAGATCTAGAGATCTCTATTATTCCATCTTGGCTGCGCACTCCCACGGCCCCCTTCCCTTGGAGACTTTGGGGCTGGGAAAATGGAGTCCCACACAAGGGCTGGAGGAGGAGGAGGAGGAGGAGGAGGAGGAGCTGGAAAGAGGGAGGGAAGAGGAGGAAAAAGGAGGAGGAGATGGAGGAGGAGAGAGCAGCTTCTCTGGGCTTTCCTCCCTCCTCCTTCTCCTTTCTTCTTGACGCCTCGCCTCCTTTTCCAAGCTGGCGCTGCTGTGTGTATATAGAATACATTTACTGTATATGGAACAGCGCTCTCTCTCTCTCTCTCTCTCTCTCTCTCTCTCTCTCTCTCTCTCTCTCGTCTCTTTGCTGCCCCCAGCCGGCTCGCTGGAAGAAAAGAACCTGGAGGGGGGCAGCGAGAAGGCGCAAGAAGCCAGCCGGCTTCCTTCCTCTGCTGCTGAAGATTAGAATACTGTATAATCATAGAGTTGGAAGGGGGCCTCCGGGTCATCTAGTCCAACCCTCTACCATATAGGACTATGCAGCTGGATCGAACCTGCTGCAGCCTTGGAGTTATGAGCTGGAGAGAAAGAAAGAAGGAATGGATGAGCGGGATGCTTATGCACAGTATCCTTAAAGCACATGACCCCCCCAAGACTCCTGGGAACTGTAGTTCAGCCCCTTGCAGAGCTGCAGCAACTACAATTCCCAGGGATGTTTGTTTGTTTGTTTGTTTGAAAGGGGGTAACCATGTGCTGTAAATGTGCGTGTGTTCCCAGAGCAGGAGATTCTTCATCTCAGGGTTGTGGGTTTGAGCCCCATGTTGGACAAAAAAATAAAAATAAAACGATAAACAAACTGGGGTGGAGGACCTGGAGGGATGATGGGAGCAGCCATTTTTACAAAGAAAAAAAAATCAAATTTATGGGCCCACCAAAAATGTTTGGGCAGGCAGATATGGGCCATGGGCTAACCAACCCTGACCTCGAGGGGGTGTGTGTGTGTTATGTACTGAAGTTCTCACCCTGGGCCAGCAGGGGGCTACTGTAGATAGTTCAGGTCCACATATGCAAATAAGGGATCGAAAGTGACATTCAGTGATTGGATAGTTACAGAAAATGGTTACTGTTGTGTTGTAGTGGAGTTCTATATAAGCAGGCTGGCTGAACCCTTCAGTTCTGTTCTGGCCTGTGAATAAACAAGAGCTGTTTGAAGAATCGCTGTGTCATCTGATATGTTCACCCACAACTTAACAGTGGGGCAGACCCCTACACCCCTAAAGGCTGCCCAGACTTTTGGACATAATTCTGTTAGTCTCACTTGTTTGTGTTGTATTGAGAATGAGATAAGTTCAGCAGAATTCTTCTGTTGTAAAGAAGACTAAGTAATAGGTGCTGAGTGAACTTGAGTATGAGCCTGAGGGGGCAAAATCCTAGTTGCTTCTGACCCTATAGCGTTGCCTCATGGATATCCACTCAAGTTGTGTGGGGACAAAAAAACCGCTCTAACAGAGGAATAGAGAACCATTTTAAGGGAGGGGGCGGATTTGCATTCTCTTCCGGTCCAGTTTCTGAGGGTCGCATGCCAGTGTTGAGTGAGGCCAGAGGCAAACGTGGGTGGAACGAATTTTACCTTTAGGCTACTACTTCCTAGGCCTAAAAAAAGGCTCTCTGTTCTCCCACCCTGGGCTAAAACCTCTCAGCCAGCCTAAGTGCTGCAGAGGCTTTCCATTTAGGAGAGGCTTTGCCTCGAAGAGCAGTATATAAATGTGTTCTAAACAACTAAATAAACACAAGGGATTCACATCCCATCCCAGGCCTGCTGTCACTTTCCATGTAGCAAAACCAAAAAGGTTTGCCGTGTAGGAGAAACGTAGTTTGTGGTGGAGGTATAAGCCTCGTACGTAGGAGCACCGTGTATCCTACCTGGGTTTCTACTGAAGTTTAACATGAGAAATGGGAATTGGCTACAAAATTTAAAATCTTGGCTCTTGTTATGAAACAAGAAGGAACAAGTTTCTAGGGCTCATGATTCCAGAAAGAAACCTTCTTAAAAACGTGGCGCCAATACCTCGCTAACCCTCTGGAGCCAGAGCTCAGTCGAATGTATAGCAATCAGCAGGTGGAGCTAGCGGAAGCCAAATAAAATTATGCAAACTAAGGAAAAGTCTGCACTGATGCATCAATTATACAGATTACAGGCATTCGCTTTTCTTGGCATGGGATTTGGACAGGATCCCAGCACTTTTTAGGGCACATGACATTCTGTCCTGGTCACTCTGTGTCCTTGGATGTGACTGAAATATACAAAACACTGAGGTAAAATGGGGAGGGGGTGGGTTTTTTTTTGGTGTTGCCTCTTCTGTTCCCCCTGTACAGTGGTACCTCAGGTTAAGTACTTAATTCATTCCGGAGGTCCGTACTTAACCTGAAACTGTTCTTAACCTGAAGCACCACTTTAGCTAATGGGGCCTCCAGCTGCCGCCGGAGCACAATTTCTGTTCTCATCCTGAAGCAAAGTTCTTAACCTGAGGTAATATTTCTGGGTTAGCGGAGTCTGTAACCTGAAGCGTATGTAACCTGAAGCATATGTAACCCAAGGTACCACTGTAAAAAGAAACCCCCCCCCAGCTGTTTGGGGGCTGCATTCAAGAGGGTGCAAAAGTATCCACACATCCAAAGTGAAGGTATCGTGACTCAGAAAGCATTGATCTCACTATGCATTAGCTGCGTTTGATGTCAGTGATGTCATCATGTGGCCAGGTAGGGTTAGCTGTGCAGTAGTGTTGATACTACTCCAGTGTAGGGGGAAATTGGTGGCAAAGCAGCATGAAATGGGGGGATCAAACTGTGCCCAAGACAAGCAGCAAGGATTTGAGAGGAGACACTGCATGCTTTCGGAGAGCATTATGCTACGCAGTGTTCAGATGTAAAAAGGAAAAGGTGTGGGTGTACTCTATAGATTTAAAGCAGACTCCCCAAGTGTCCCTCTATTCCAGGGACAATCCTGGATTTACAGAAGCTGTCCCGGTTTCTGATTTGATCCCAGAATGTTCTGCTTTTCCTTAGGTTGCCCTTATTTTCACTGCAGAAATGTCGGAGGGTATGAAGTTAACTGACCTCCAAGCCAAGGAGATAAGTAATAAGATTTCTTTAGAAGAAATCTGAAGGCAGCCCTGAATAGGGAAGCTTTTTTTTAGTGTGTAATGTTTTGTTATGTTTCTATAGAAGCCGTCCAGTGTGACTAGGGCAACTCAGTCAGATGGGGTGGGGGGGAGATAAATAGTAAAATTATTATGGAATAGGACATAGGTAGGCAAACTAAGGCCCGGGGGCAGTATCCGGCCCAATCGCCTTCTAAATCTGGCTGGTGGACAGTCAGTGTGTTTTTACATGAGTAGAATGTGTCCTTTTTTAAAAAATGCATCTCTGGGTTATTTGTGGGGCATAGGAATTAATTCATTTTTTTTCTCTTCAAAATATAGACCGCCCCCCCACAAGGTCTGAGGGATGGTGAACTGGCCCCCTGCTGAAAAAGTTTGGTGACCCCTGGAATAGGACGTCCCTGTTTTCATTGGAGAAATGTTTGAGGGTATGGAGCACACACAGAAATATCCAAAGGGATCAGACATTTGTGATAAGGAAAGTGATGGGGAAATGTGCTAGAAAGGGCAGGGCTTTGATGTCATGTCATGTCATGTTATCTGAATGCCTTGAGTCAGGCCTTTGCTCCATCTAGCTCAATATTGCCTCAAGTGACCAGCACCAGCCTGGAGGCTCCAGACCCAGAAGATACCCGGTGTTAAGTTGTGGGTGAACATATCAGACGACACAGCGATTCTTCAAACAGCTCTTGTTTATTCACAGGCCAGAACAGAACTGAACTGAAGGGTTCAGCCAGCCTGCTTATATGGAGCTCCAGTACAACGTAACTGTAACAACTTTCTGTAACTATCCAATCACTGAACGTCACTTTCAATCCCTTATTTGCATATGTGGACCTGAACTATCTACAGTATCCCCCTGCTGGCCCAGGGTGAGAACTTCAGTACATAACACCCGGGGTCTTCTGCATGCAAAGCTCATGCTCTGAACCTCTGATCTACAGATATTTCATAATCGTACGGTGAAGTGTCTCCCCTGCCACTTTGGCCTGTAAAGTGGAGTGATATCCATGTGCGTTACATGCACAAAAACCCCAAAATAAATGTGGGAAATTCTGGTTATGGAACGTCTCTCTATCTCTCTCCCACATACACACCCAGACCTGTTTGTTTTGCCTTTTGTGGGGGAAAATCCATGAATAAAATTCATGGCAGAGAGGGGTTGTCTAATGCCACCCCCACTGATGGCTCTGATGGTGGACTCGTTGGGCCGTGGGCCTGATCCAGCAGGGTCTCCTTATGTTCTTCATATTAAACATGCAGAGCAAGGGAAGTGGCAGAATCGAAAAGCTTGCAGTTTCTAAATATGTTAACTGACCGTAAGTAGTTTCAGTTCCCGCAGGAAGCACTTCTTGGGCAACATTAGTGCACGCGTTTGATGGTCAGCTAAAAGTCCGACTTGGCCTTCGGACCCCTGGTTTGGACTTCCTAGAGCAGGATATGTGATGGTGGTGCAGCTGCTACGTAAAATAAGGTTATCAGATGTTTTTTCAATGAATCTGGGGACACTTTTCAACTAAATAGATGGATTTTGTCAGGGGGCTGATTTGTAAATCCGGGGACTGTCTGGTAACCTTAACGTAAAACCTAATCCACACTGGCGGCATTCACTCTCCTTCCTTGGAGGTTTTTAAGCAGGGGTCAGATGGCCATTGGTCATGGATGCTTTCGCTGAGATTCCTGCATTGCTGGGGGTGGACTAGAAGACCCTCAGGGTCCCTTCCAACTCTATGATATAAGGCACTAAGATACCACTTTAAACAGTCATGGCGTTCTGCCCAGACACTGCGGTCCCGCGCCGAGGGCCTTCTGGTGGTTCCCTCGCTGCAAGAAGCCAAGTTACAGGGAACCAGGCAGAGGGCCTTCTTGGTAGTGGCACCTGCCCTGTGGAACGCCCTCCCACCAGATGTCAAAGAGAAAAATAACTACCAAACTTTTAGAAGACATCTAAAGGCGGCCCTGTTTAGGGAAGCTTTT
Source organism: Podarcis erhardii (assembly GCF_964252035.2). Classification (NCBI taxonomy): domain Eukaryota; kingdom Metazoa; phylum Chordata; class Lepidosauria; order Squamata; family Lacertidae; genus Podarcis; species Podarcis erhardii. The sequence goes on along the minus strand of NC_138498.1, from coordinate 115,483,922 downwards.
AATGTTTAAAATATTATTGTATTTTAGTGTTTTGTTGGAAGCTGCCTAGAGTGGCTGGGGAAACCCAGCCAGATGGGCCAGGAATAAATTATTATTATTATTATTATTATTATTATTATTATTATTATTATGGCCTCCCTCAAATAATTCTGGGGAAATGTAGTTTGTTAAGTGTGCTGAGAGCTGTCAAGAAGCCCAGAACCACATTTCCCAGAATGGTTAACAAGCAATCCCTCTGGCAACTCTGGAAATTGCACCTCTGCAAAGAGAATAAGGATCTATTGGCAGGGATGGACTTGGGTAATCTTTCGCAATATGGCGCTCTGTGTGAATTTGCCAACGTTTAGTGCTACCAAATGGATCTTGTTTTTGCACCGCCTCAGCTCGGCGCCCGTTGGGGGTGGGACACACCAACCGCAGTGCCTTAAATCCGGCGCTGCTGTTACCAATGCTCAGCAACCTTAAGTGGCTACAGTTCCCATGATTCTTTCTGGGGAAGATACTGGTTATTGTTTAAATGACACTGCTTTAAATGTGTAGGGCAGATAGGGCCAGATTCTGCATCAGCCTGGCAGTGTAGAAACACTGTTCAACAAACTGTTGAAAATTTAACACTGAAGGCCCCTGCAGAATTTCCACCGGAAGATTTTTCCACAATAAAGAAGGCTTGACTGCATGTTGATGTTTGTATTATGACGAGCAAGATTTTTGACACTGTTCTTCTGTGGAATGACAGACAACACCTAGGGGGCTCCCAGGCCATCTCCCAGCTCAACGCTGACCCAAGCCAGATCTGCTTAGCTTCAGCAAGGTTGCTGGGTCATGAGCCCTGAGGTGAGGGAACGATAACATTGTGGGCCAGTTTAAGTCTGTTGACCTTCTTTCTCTCTTTCAGCTTGATTTTGTTACCCTGACTGAAATTAACTGTTAGCCATCTGCAAGCAATATTTGCATTACGATAACTTGCTGTCGTTAAGCAAATAAGTCTTAACTGATCTAAAAAGAGGACCTGGGAGCAGAAAATACGGGTCCCAAACTAAATCTAAAACCTCGCTCACACTGTGTATTTAAAGCATTATGATACTCCCTCTTAATAGTTGCGGCTTTCCTCCAAAGAATTCTGGTAACTGTAGTTTTGTTGAAGGTGATAAGAGTTGTTAAAGGTAAAGGTAAAGGGACCCCTGACCATTAGGTCCAGTCATGACCGACTCTGGGGTTGCGGCGCTCATCTCGCTTTCTTGGCCGAGGGAGCCGGCGTACAGCTTCTGGGTCATGTGGCCAGCATGACTAAGCCGCTTCTGGCGAACCAGAGCAGCGCACGGAAACACCGTTTACCTTCCCGCTGGAGCGGTACCTATTTATCTGCTTGCACTTTGACATGCTTTCGAACTGCTAGGTTGGCAGGAGCAGGGACCAAGCAACGGGAGCTCACCCCATCTCGGGGATTCGAACCGCCGACCTTCTGATCGGCAAGTCCTAGGCTTTGTGGTTTAAGCCACAGCGCCACCCGCGTCCCTAAGAGTTGTTAGGAGGCCCCAATTCCCCCCACAGAGCTAAAATTCCAAGAGTGGTTTTACAATCAATCCTTCTTTCCTGGGAACTCTGGGAATTGCAGCTCTGTGAGGTGAATAGGGGCCTCCTAGCAACTGACAGCACCCTTAGGGAACCACAGTTCCCAGGATTCTTTGGGGGAACACCACCGTTGTATAATAGTGCATTAAATGGTGCAGATGGATGTAGCACAAGTCGCTTGTGGGAGTCATGGGCACCCAAAGGACCTGTGTGAGATTGGGTGTGACTGGTCCACCCCAGCCGCCCACCAATCCGGGGCCCATTTCCTGAACTACAACTCCCATCACCCATCACCACTGGCCATGCTGGCTGCAGCTGATGGGAGCTGGATTCTCCACTTCTGAGTTAGAGGAACCAATGGCCTGGGTATTTATTAGGCAACATCTTTCTCTGTTGTGTATAACCCTACTCTCATCTCAGTTCCCACAGCCTCCTAGAAGCCATGGCTCCTAGCAGGGCTGGGGAGCGTGGCTGACACAACAGTGAGGCAAACACCTTCTGCACATGCTCAGAAACACCTTTATTCTCTTTCTCACACGCACACAAACACACACCAGGTACCTGTTTCCCAGAAGTTGCATCGGCGAAGTGACAGACGGGACGACCTCAACAGCTCAGCAATCAGATTCTAAGACATGCTGGCTCATTTTTCTTCCGCTAATTAGTCCCCTAATTACAAGGCTGTTTTGCTTAATTAAAACCGGAGAGGGAGAGGGAGTCAGGAAGGGGGGGGGATTTATTAGGGGGTTCCACACCTCGCTCCTAATCAGCGCTAATTAATATCATCTCCAACTGCACGCTTAATGAGCCACTAATTAACGAGGGAGGGAGGGGGAAGGACTCATTCATTCTCCGCTCACCTGATTAGCTAGTCAACCCCCCAAAAGACATGAACCTGATTATGATGATTGGCCCCACACGAACCTTTTTTTTAAATAGGCTTAGCCAAGGCCCGGCAGAATCCTGCCTCATTCCCACACACTCACTCTGCGAAGGGCAGAACTTTCCCTGGTTTCCAACCAGGAGTAACTTTCTGTTTATACAGGCAAGTGGATTTCTCGTAAATCACGTGGGTCCAGTTCCCAGCAGTGGGAGGATGCGAAGAGGAAGAGAAGCAACCAGAAATCCCCAGGGCAATGTCTAGTTTTTGAGTGTGCAAGCCGGGGGTGCGGGGTGGGCTTTTTGAGAGAATACGAGGACAGAGCAGCACTTCTCTCTCCACCCCCACCCCACCCCACAAACAGGGTTTTATTTACCCTTAGCACAGGGAGAAGGAACTTGTGGCTTTCCAAATCTGGCTGGGCCAAAATGGCGACCAGCCACATTGTTGTTGTTGTGATACCTTGGCTGTGCATTTATCAAGGGAGGGGGTTGTAAAAACAATTTTGTGCCTTGAATGTGCTACTCTGTACAGTGGTACCTCGGGTTAAGTACTTAATTCGTTCCAGAGGTCTGTTCTTAACCTGAAACTGTTCTTAACCTGAAGCACCACTTTAGCTAATGGGGCCTCCTGCTGCTGCTGCGCCGCCGGAGCATAATTTCTGCTCTCATCCTGAAGCAAAGTTCTTAACCCGAGGTACTATTTCTGGGTTAGCGGAGTCTGTAACCTGAAGTGTATGTAACCTGAAGCGTATGTAACCTGAGGTACCACTGTATTAGTGCATTATTAGTAAAGGTGAGCTGCTAGCTCAGTACCTAAATGCATGCCACCCACTCACAAATTTACTATAAAATGAAATAATAATCATAGAATCATAGAGCTGGAAGGGACCCTGAGGATAATTTCCTCCTAATATTTCTCTTTTCCCTAATATGCATTTCTGTATGATATTGTTACAGAAGTCGGGGGCCTGCCCAGTGGCGTAGGAAGGGGGGGCGTAGGGGGCAGGCCGCCCCGGGTGCCACTCTGGGAGGGGTGACAAGATGGCTGTCTGTATGCGTTGTCAGTATCTCTGTTACATCCCTTATGGTCACCGCACATGTGCAGTCCGTCCGGGATGCTGCTCTCGCGGCAGCCTGTACGGTCACTATGCAAGCGGCAGCCCAAATGGACTGTGCATGTGCACCATTCTGTACGGAGTGTGCATGTGCGAAATGCCACACATGCGCAGTCCGTACGGGATGCTGCACATGCGCAGTCCGTGCAGGCTGTGCCGCCCCAGGTGCCAGAGAGAGGTCCTCTGCCACTGGACCTGCCCCCCTCTCTGCCGAATGGTGGCAAGCGCCCATGGGTTCCCAGGCATACACATTTGGAGAATAGAAAACATGATGGAGACTGTTGTGCTATAGCCCCCCCCAAACCCAGACATTTCCTTTTGAAATGTAAAAATGTGCCCAAATGGGCATGTTTAGGTTTTCCCAGACGTATGGCAAGTCTGGGGGGGGGGGAGATGGGGTGCGGACCCCCCGGGTGTGTTCTATGGACCCCTAATTGGGAACCACTGTACTAGACTATGTATTCTCAGACACCTGCCTTTTTTATACCTGTTACTCAGCTGGAGACCCACATTGCAAAATTCAGATGGGTGCCAATTTCAAAGGATGGCTGTGTTTGCGGTCCCCTTTTGGAAAGTGCCATGAGGTAGATTTGCCTTAAAACATGAACGGAGACGATTATTTATGTATGCGACGGCAGCAGCAGCACGGATACCACTGGCCCAGAGATGGAAAAAAGATAAAATCCCGACCAGAGAACAGCGTCTGATGAAGGTGATGGACTACGGCAAAATGGCGAAAATGACTGGGAAAATTAGGAACCAGTAAGAGAGAAACTTGAATAAGGAATGGGGAAAAATTACAATTTACCTAAGAGAACACTGTAATCAACTAAAAACTTTGGCAGGATTTGAGTAACGTTTGTAATGCACTAAAAACTGAGGTAGAAATGGATTATTTTAAGAAAAACAGAGAAATATATGATGCAGCTGGAAAAGTTTGAAGATGGAAACCATGGAAGGGTGGAGGGCATAGCTGTCAACGTTTCCCTTTTTTAAAGGGAAATTCCCTTATTCCGAATAGGATTCCTCGCAAGAAAAGGGAAAAGTTGACAGCTATGGTGGAGGGAAGTCTAAGGATTCAGGAAAGCCTAAATGTTGATGATTATGACTAGTGTTTGAATTCAAACGTGTGGTGTAAAACTGAACAAAAAAGATTACAAACAATAAAACAATAAAACATGAAGGGAATTTAATTTCTGTGCTCTGCATCCCTAGCTCTCCCTATCTCTCCCTCTTAAGTTTTCCTTTTCCCTGGACTTGTTTGCAAAATACCTTGTCTTAACCCGCTTGAGGGCAGGGCTTTGGGCCATGAATGGTGCTCACAGCAGCTGCACATCACTCCCCCTCTGACCCCGCCTCTTCTGTCCAGCCCGGAGACTGAATTGCAACACCCCCTCGCAGCCTCAGGCAGAGCAGCAGAACTGTCCACTCTGCGCGGTTACAGCCCAGAGATGGCATCTGGGAAGAGGGTGCCTCTCTGGCTGGCATGCTTCGGGGCTCTGGTGACTCTGAGCCATGGCGCTCCAAGGTGAATATGTTGGGCAGGGACGTGGCTTTGCCAGTCCCCAGTCCCCTTTATGACTCTTGTCTCAAGAATAGCTTCTGTTTTTCTGCATGGGCTTTAAGAACGACCTGGCAAACAGAAGTTCAACAGGTGAAGGGTGGGGTGGGTGTGTTGCATCCTTGCTTCACTAACAGTTACCTGTTGAAGTTTTGCCTGTTGCCCAGGTGTCAAAGGCACAGGAAAAGTAACAATGCTTGCTCTCTTCAAAGGCATCTGCATGCTCTCAGTAATTCGGCTGTGTGCATGTTTCAGTTATTTTAACCATGTCTTAGGCTGCAATTCTATGCTCCCTTATCTGACCAGTTGGGCTGCTATTGGCATGTTATTGGTCCTCAATGGAGAAAAACAAGTTGTTACAATCGCAGGAAATAAATATTAATCTGCATGCATTGCCAGTGATTAAGCAGCTGGCTCTTCTTCTTTAAAATGGATTGATTATGAAGGATTTGGTTTTGTGTTAATGCACTATTTTATGCATGATATAATTTGATGCAATTTTTATGCAGCAAATAAGGTTTTATGTAAAATATGCTGAACTTAAAGGGAGGTGGGGAAAATGTCATATAATAGTGTTATCTAAGCATCGGCTGCTCTCGAATGTAGAAAGTAATTTGTTTCCCCTCCAAACTTGTCAAGTATTGCTTACTTTGATCAATACATTATTGTCAATTTTTGTGATTAGATTTATTTCACAGGATAGTATGTAACTCTGAGGGCTATGGAGTGCAATCTTGGGCATTTTACTCAGAAGGAAGCACCACTAAATTGAATGGGATTTTATCTCAAGTAACCGTGGGAAAGGTTACAGTTTAGCTAAATTCTTTTCGGGTGCCTCCAGAGTGTCAGAATTTTGTGGGAAAGATCCAAGCCCATGCTGGGACGTTCAGGGTGGTATTCAGTGTTAGTGCTACTCAGAGTAAACACATCGAAATTCATGAAGGTGACTAACTTTTAGTAATGGGTGCACTCAGAGTATCACTTGGAATCATAGAATTGTAGGGTCAGAAGGAACTCTGAGGATGATAGATAGATAGATAGATAGATAGATAGATAGAGTGGTGCCCCGCAAGACGAATGCCTCGCAAGACAGAAAACCCGCTAGACGAAAGGGTTTTCCGTTTTGGAGGCGCTTCGCAAAACGAATTTCCAAAAGGGCTTGCTTCACAAGACGAAAATGTCTTGCGAGTTCCTGCGGGTTTTTTCCCCTCCCGCCCTTTTTCTAAGCCGCTTATCTGCTTATCCGCTAAGCCGATAAGCTGCTAAAAGCCGCTAAAAGCCGCTAAGCCGCTAATAGCGCTAATCAGCTAAGCCGCCAATGGGCTTGCTTCGCAAGACGAAAAAACCGCTAGACGAAGAGACTCGCGGAACGGATTCTTTTTGTCTTGCGAGGCACCACTGTAGATAGATAGATAGATAATTTATTATGGTCAAAGACCAGCTCACCTAACATAACACAATAAAAACAGCGTTCACAAAGATAAAATATACAATCGGAGCAGATTGCAGCCATAGCTCATGCGTTAAAATTGAGATATATACCTACACCCGTACAACTGAGATTTGGGCCATAGCTGTCAACGTTTCCCCTTTTTTAAGGGAAATGCTCTTATTCCGAATAGGATTCCTCACAAGAAAAGGGAAAAGTTGACAGCTATGATTTGGGCTACCCTGAGGATCATCTAGTCCAACCCCCTGCAATGCAGGAAAATCCCCATACGGGGATCGAACCTGCAAGCCTGGCATTATGAGAACCAAATACTAACCAGCTGAGCTATCCAGACTGAACATCAACCTTAGGTCTGCACCATTAAAGTGGATTAATAAGCTCTGTTGCTGTAGAGCAACGCATCCTGTTAAAAAGGGGGAACCTGACTTCTTGTGGTTTATAAAGCATCGGTTTCTGCAGAGCCATCAGCAGATTGGTATGTGCCTTTCTTCTTTTTCTTTTGCAGAACCAGCAAAAAAACAGTGCTGTTTACACACACACACTTTTATTATTTGAAGCATTTTCTTTTAAAAGTGATAGTTTGTTCAACTCGGGAATTCCCCAACTCATTATATCTAGATGGCGTTAAGGAAACAACACTCAGTGGAAGGCTGCCAATATCAATATTGCGAAAGAGTGGAAATTTGTTCCCACTCTGAAATCTTCTTTTTTGTTGCTTGCGTTTTGATTATTTATCAGGGAAGGAACAGGGTTGGGCCAGAAGCTCGGACACAAACAGAACTGGGGGGTTGGGGGGTTGGGTTGGAGCCCTATGCTCAGTCTCCTGGGAGTAAGCACTCTGCTTCTGATACACTCCACCTTCCTACCCACTTCTATCATGAATCCTCCTTCTGCAACGGTCTAACTTGGCCGACTCTACTTTCTTTCCCCACTCAAGCAACCCACATTTGCCGCAGTCCCTCCCCTTAAGGTTCTATCTCCATACAGGGGTGCAAACTTGAATAAAATAATGTGGGGGGCCAGATAAGGCCCACCCTGCATAATCGATCACATGACACAGTGCACCCACACTATTTGAATGGGAATACCCATTAACTTTGTGTGGACTCAGCCCCCTGAATATTTTATTGTTGGCTCCTATGCATAGCTGTCAACCATCCCTTATTTGGCGGGAAACTCCCTTATCCCAGCGCCGTGTCCCGCTGCTGTCCCTTACTGATGATGTCCCTTAAATTTCCCAGGTTTCATGCTTGCCCAGCTTGGGAGGGAAGCAGCGGCTCGGGGTCCTCCGCCGCGAGAGCGCGCGCATAAGCTGCCGCGTCTTCGTCTCTCCCTTTTCCCACTCAGGGGCACGTTGTGAGGAGACGGGTGGCGGAGGGCGGGCAGGCAGCCCCTCTCTTGCGAGACTTCCGCCACGCTGCCAGGGGAAGCCGGAGGCGGCAGCGGTGGCGGCGGCGGCTGCTGAGGAGGTGGCCTGAGGGAGGAGAAAGAGGAGGGGATGGGGAGGGACGCAGAAGGGCGGCACTTCAGTGGCCCCTGCGATGCCGCAACTGCCTCATGCCGGGCTCACATGCCGGGCTCACGGGCGAGAGTCTTTCTCCCTCCCCCCTTCTCTCTCGGGCGGGGAAGGGCCGATGGAACTCCTCGCGCCAGGACGATGGCAGCCCTGACGAGCTGCTTAGCATACCCTTCAACTAGTGCAGCATCTTAATGTAGTGATTTCCCCCTCTGCATCCCTTTCATAACTCTTTCATAACTGCAAAAGCAGCATGGCTCCATCAGTGCCGGATTTATGTATAAGCTAAGCAAAATCCCTTATTTTGGCTGCTGATCCCTTATTTTTGAGGCTGCTGGTCCCTTATTTTCAAATCTGTAAGTTGACAGCTATGCTCCTATGTCTCCTCACCCTCTAACATTTCTTTGATGAAAATAGGGACATCCTATTTGATAATATTGGGCACCGATCAAACATTAAGCATTAAAATACTTCCCTATGCAGGGCTGCCTTCAGATGTCTTCTAAAGGTTTATAGTTACGTATCTCCTTGGCTTGGGGTGGGTCACATGACTCCATACCTTCCAACATTTCTCCAGTGAAAATAGGGGGCGTCCTACCATACCCTCCCAACATTTATTTGATGAAAGTAGGAATGTCCTAAGAAAAACTGGGACATTTCAGGGTCAAATCAGAAACCGGGACAGCTTCTGTAAATCCAGGACTGTCCCTGGAAAATAGGGACACGGAGATCTGTATCTCTCTTTCGCAAACACACACATACATTTCTTCTTCTACTTTGGCAATCACTTGTAGTCAAGTAAGATTGTCTTCCATAAACACAGTTTTAACAATGAGTCCATAAGTAACTGTGGAGGCCAATTCTGGATCCACACGTCCTTCCACAGTGGGGACATTGGTTTCCGGGTGGGAGCTGATCATGATGTGGAATTGCCAAGCACGCCTTCCTCTTAGCACATTTCTCCCTTGCGTCCTGAGTTTGAGTGTCTTCAAAGCCCACGACACCTTTGGTAAAGGCTGTTCTCCAACTGGAGCACTCGCAGGCCAGTGCTTCCCAGTTGTCAGTGTTTATACTACATTTTTAAAGATTTGCCTTGAGACAGTCTTTAAACCTCTTTTGTTGACCACCAGCATTACGCTTTCCATAAACACACACAGGAAGAACACGTATCCCTCCCTCCCAGACACACATGCATACATTAGGGTTGTTGTATTTCAAAAAGTGAAAATCAGGACAGAGTTGTTTAGTTATTTTTTTGCCCGAAGTTGTTGAGGTCCTTTTGGTTGTTGTTGTTTTTAAGGGGAACCAAAGTTGCTTAGCTTTTTTTTTTAGTTGAAGGTACAATAATTTTTGAGTTTTGAAGCTTTTATTTTTTAAAAAATAATTTTTATTAACAAACCAATCAAATCACATTAGTTCCAAATTACAAAGCCAAATTTTAAATTTTGTTGGGGGTACCCATGCTTTGAGCTCAGAAAGGGATCCAATCATCTCTTATTGCTGCTGCTTTGATGTTCACAGTTCTGTCCATATGATGTTTACAGTTCTGTCCATTCCTCTCTTCGTTGTTTTCCTTTACAAATAAACTCTTCTTGTTGTTATCATATATTTTTCCTTTCTTTATAACCTCTGAAAGTCTCCACAAGCGAGTTGAAACAAACGTGTTATAGTCCTGTGTGGATTTTCACATTAATCCAAAAATCATATTCAAACAGCAGACGTCATTTCAGCACTTCCAAGGAAAACAGTCTTAGCGTCTGCTCATTAGCTTTCACAGACTTGTCGCTCCCACTTCAATCTTTTTCAGGGGGTTCTGCCAGGTAAAACACAGAGTCAAGTAAGATAACAAAACCATGGCTTCCTCCCCCTCTTGATCGTCAATCCTGCAACAAAGCCTGCCTGTCATGGCGAATCTCTTTTTAGAACTGCGTCATTCCAAAAGCCTTCCATTCCTTTCCAGATCTTCCACGACACAGAGTTTTGAAGCTTTTAAAGGGCATTTTTGGCACGATTTAACCCCCATTATTGGTTTTCCAGGATATTTGGCCGATTTCCGAAAAATAATCCAAGACGCCATTTTCGGAGGCGAATTCCAGGACATGTCCTGGAAAATCAGGACATATGGCAGTCTTAGCATACATACCCTTTCTCCTTCCTTCCTTCCTTCCTTCCTTCCTTCTTTCCTTCCTTCCTTCCTTCCTCTCTCTCTCTCTCTCTCTCTCTCTCACACACACACACACACACACACACACAGATAAAACTTGCTTCCCTCTGCCACTCATGTGCTTGCCTGCCCAGGCTGTCATTCACATTCACAGTCTATTCCATATAATATATAAATGAGCGTATGAAGAATTTGCTGGATCAGGCCAATGACCCACCTGGTCCAGCATCCTGTTCTCACAGCGGCCAAGCTGCTTAGAGGTTTTTGCTGTTAAATCCTGTTAAATATATATTTTTAAAGAAATACTATTGAAAAAGAAAATAATAATACATGCCAAAAGTATGCACCTGTATATGATCTGGTTTGTTCCTCCCTCCCTTCAGAGCCTTTTCTTGCCTGTCGCAGCTTGCAAAAGTGTTTGGCATTTTCAGAGCCGCATGAAGAATGGCTGCAGGAAGGAAATAGTGGGGCCAACTCTGTTACTATATCTCTGCCCACTTTGCAGGTTGCTGATGGTAGCGCCCAGCGTGGTGACGGTGGGGGTGGAGGTGCCGATCGCCCTTCAGGTAGAAGACGCCCCTCCAGGCGGGCTGTCAGGCACCGTTTATCTCCAGAATGAGTATACCAGGACACTATGTTCCCACGAAGTGCGCTTCACGGTCGGGCCTGATATACAGAAAGTGACCTTGAAGGTAGGAGATGCTGTTGCCCTCAGGAGATAATTCCTGGTTCTAAGCAATCGCCAACACCGGCAACTCCTAGAGCTACCTGGAGCCCATTGAAACTGATTGGGCGGAAGGCAAGGATGCCAACACTAGGGGGAGCCAGAGCCAACAAGAGGCAGAGTGTTTTGCACAAGCAAGACCTTTTGCCTCTCCTGGGGCCTTCTCTCCACTGTCTCACCCCTTTCTTGTTTTCTCAGGTGACCCCCGAACTTTTTAGGCAATGTGGCTTAACTCAACTTCGGCGGACAGGCTACATCCAGCTTGTGGCCCGCAGCAATCAGCTTCCAACCCCGAACGGAGTTCAAAGCCTCAACCTGCGGTGGACGGCCCGGAAAGGGTACCTGCTTCTGCAGACCGACAAGCCAATCTACACCCCTCGACAAAAGGGTGAGTCCTTGAGCATTTTGGTGTTGCTCGGCCGACGTTTTCCATTTGCAGGCATGCACCCTTAAAAAACCCACGTGGCACCCGAAAGAAAAGCTCAGCCTGTGCACATGCAATAATAATAATAATAATAATAATAATAATAATAATAATAGTTGTTGTTGTTGTTGTTGTTTAGTTGTTTAGTTGTTTAGTTGTTTAGTCGTGTCCGACTCTTCGTGACCCCATGGACCAGAGCATGCCAGGCACTCCTGTCTTCCACTGCCTCCCGCAGTTTGGACAAACTCATGCTGGTAGCTTCGAAGACACTATCCAACCATCTTGTCCTCTGTCGTCCCCTTCTCCTTGTGCCCTCCATCTTTCCCAACATCAGGGTCTTCTCTTCTCATGAGGTGGCCAAAGTATTGGAGCCTCAGCTTCAGGATCTGTCCTTCTAGTGAGCACTCAGGGCTGATTTCCTTCAGAATGGAGAGGTTTGATCTTCTTGCAGTCCATGGGACTCTCAAGAATCTCCTCCAACACCGTAATTCAAAAGCATCAGTTCTTTGGCGATCAGCCTTCTTTATGGTTCAGCTCTCACTTTCATACATCACTACTGGGAAAACCATGGCTTTAACTATACGGACCTTTGTTGGCAAGGTGATGTCTCTGCTTTTTAAGATGCTGTCCAGGTTTGTCATTGCTTTTCTCCCAAGGAGCAGGCGTCTTTTATTTTCGTGACTGCTGTCACCATCTGCAGTGATCATGGAGCCCAAGAAAGTAAAATCTCTCACTGCCTCCATTTCTTCCCCTTCTATTTGCCAGGAGGTAATGGGCCCAGTGGCCATGATCTTCGTTTTTATTATTATTATTAATAATAATAATAATAATAATAATAATAATAATAATAAATATATTATTTATACCCCACCCATCTGGCTGGGTTTCTCCAGCCTCTATAAATCCCATCTTTTCCCTCAAAGTTCATTCCAGGCACTGTCGCCTGTTACCGGTGGCTGGGAATTGTAACTCTGTGAGGGATAAGACAACAGCATCCACAATTCTTTGAGGGAAAGCTCATAGATCATAGAGTTGGAAGGGACCCTGAGGATCATCCAGTCCACCCCGTGCAACGCAGGAATATGCTGCTGTCCCATATGGAGATCGTACCTGCAACGTTGGCGTTATCAGCACCACGCTCTAGCCAACTGAGCTGCCCAATTAAGAGTGTGCTTTGAGTGCCCGAGGCTGCATACACACCAAATATTTAAAACACATTGTCCCCCCACCCACCTCAAAAAGCCTGTGAACCGTAGTTTGCTAAGGGTGCTGGGAATTCTAGGGGTTCTTATGGGTTCCAGGCAGGACCGTCTTAAGCCTATCCAGTGCCATGGTGCAAAGATCCCTCTGGTGCCCCCCAGCAACTCCAAAACAAAGGAGGGGGCAGTGGAAAATGTCCTCTGCCTTCTCCACCGCCCTGATCCCCTGCATGGTGGCGGCGATCAAGCAGGGAAACAGGCTGGTGGACATGATCTCCAGCCCTATGGGAAAGACGGCTCTGGTTCCAGGATTCTTATGGTTGAGGGAGATTACTTTAAATTCATAGCCTGGCATGCAGCCTTGGAACAGCAGCCAAGTGTGCTGCGTACATTTGGGGCTCATCCGAAGATCCCACTGCCTATGCTGCTGTTCTGTACTTAGAGGAGGAGCAGCCTTTCCCAACCTGGTGCCCTCAAGATGTTTTGAACTCCTAGGTCCAGCCAGCACAACTATAGCTGCCTTCGGGCCCCACCCCCTCCCCACCAGACACCCCCTTTCTACAGTTTTGTGATTCCTTATTATCCAAAATGGCACTGTGAGAGAACCACTTCTATCACGGCACGTGGGTTGGGGAACAAAGACCCATCTTGCAGAATCCTTTGCCAAAACCCATAGCCTGACTCAATGTTGTCCTTTTCGCGTACACGGCAACGTCTATTTACATGGGTCCAAAGGTGAAATAGCAAAGTCCAGTTTGCTCCGCACCTCGCGTTGCACACCCAACCTGGCTCAATTGCTTCTCTGCCTTTGTAAGCAAAGCCCTGCGGATTCCCACACCAGCACACAAACACACACACAGGGAATTTGGCTGCCAAGTAACCACCAAGGCCGAAGCCAGTACATAATACTCTGCAAAGGCAGCCGCTTAAGTTATCAATGTAACTGGGATACAAAAGCAACTACACTTTAGAGTAGGATTAAGCAGTTTAATGTGCAATGCCATTCTAACTCTTCTTGTGTTGCTGTATAGGGAAGTATTTAATGTCTGATATTTTATTATCCTTTTATATGTGTTGGAAGCCACCCAGAGTGGCTGGGGCAACCCAGGCTGGATCTACACTGACCTATTGAACGTTATTCGAACGTTATTAGATATATCATTCTAAAACGTCACAGGGCATACTTGTAAATTAGAAGTGTTTCTTACCTTGTTTTCTCTGTAAAAATGTTGTTTTCTTGCTGCCAATTCCTGGTTGCTCTGCAGCGCTCTCTGTTGTCACATTTTAATGACGCATTGTGAACGTTAAAAGTAGGACGTAATGTGTCCATTGATGTTATGAAAACCCTTCCTTAATATTCTAAACCATGAGTGTAGATCCACCCCCAGTCAGATGGGTGGGATACAAACGGCTTTATTTCAGCCAGAATTCGCCACCTCTCAGGTGGCCATTATAAGAGAACAAGGGAGGCATTCATGGTGAGTTCCAGAACCTCTTTTTCTAGTAAAAGATCACTGGGTACAAACATCATCATCATCATCATCATCATCATCATCATCATCATCATTATTATTTTCCTACTTCTTCCTCACACTCCATTTTTGGTTCTTCTGTTTCCAGTGAATTTCCGAGTTTTTGTCCTGGATCACAAACTGAGGCCAACTTCCGAATCCGTGGTTGTCACTGTGCAGGTAACTGAGGGCGTTGTTCCAAAATGCAAAGGCATGGGAAGTCGAAATTGACACTCCCTATCAAACAATCCATAGCCTGGAATCCTGTTCTCACAACAGCAGACCAAATCCCTGCGGGAAACTTGCGAGCGGGACTTTAGTGTGACACAAGCACTGTCCCCTCTTGTGGCTGCCAGCCTCTGTTATTCAGAAGTATCCGGCCTTTGACTGTGGAGGTGGAACATCACCATCTTGATTGGTAGCCAGGATGAATTTATCTCAGTCCCCGCTACCAGGGAACTCTGGGAACTGTAGCGCTGCGAGGGGAACAGGCGGCCTCAGCACCCATAACATATGTTAACGGAGAAATCTGAGGGCTCCCTTGGACAAAAAGCAAGGACACCAGCCAGGAATACCAGAGCAAAACAGCAGCCAGTAGGCTTGGTCTTTATTGAAGACTGTCGTAACAGGACTCCCACCTGCCACAAGGTGGAACAAGATGGAAGCCCCGAACAAAAGAGCACCCAAACTTTTATTAGCTGCCAATCCCCATGTTACACCCCCCCCAAACTACATCACTCATACATCACGGTTACATCATGAAAGGGGAGGTCTGGTGGCAGTAATCTGAGCATCCTGGACCCTGCCCCATGGTTCTCCTTGCCCTCCACCAAGCACCCATCAAGTGTAACAAAAATATATATTTACATTTCCCTATTTCCCAGCCAAGTTAATCACATCCTTTTGTCTTCCTCTGGGTTTGTTATTTCTGGAATGGCTACCTGTCTGGCACTCAGTTATCAGGATGCCAGGGATTATCACTCAGGCAGAGGGGCTGCTGAGTAGCTGAGCTCACATGTCTATATGAATTTCTGAAGTTTTCCCTGTGAGCCAGTACATAGATACATCTATCAGTGAATTCTTACATTTGGTATCCCTTCCAACATTTGCAGCAAAGGCCCTTTGAATAGATAGGAAGAAACTGTGATGAAGTGTTTTGTGGGGACAAATCACAAAAGTCACAAAAGCGATTGTGCTGATTTTGGTAGTGGGCTGCATGTGCATGATATCTGCTGGAGGGGCAAACCCCTCCCCAACCTATACATAAATTTCTGCAACACATACTACCAGGGCTTTTTTTGCAGCCGGAATTTGCTGGAAATCAGTTCCGGCCCCTATCAGGAGGGAACCATTGCCATTCTAAGAGATGAGGGAGGCGTCCTGGGGGAAGCCAATACAGTTCAACCCCTCCCAATAAAATATTTGAGGGGCCTGCATCCCAAGTTAATGGACATTGCCATTCAAAGGGTGGGTGCGCACAGCATCATGTGATTGATTTTTGGGGGCGAGGCTCCCCCCCAATATTTTACAGTCATACCTCGGGTTGTAGTTGGTAGGTTGGTAGGTTTCTGGATGAAACATCGGCTCTGGATCCATTCCAGTCCAGCTTCCGTGCTGGTCATGGGACCGAGACGGCTCTGGTCGCCCTAACAGATGATCTCCACAGGCAGCTGGATCGAGGCGGGTCGGGGCTCCTGATTCTCCTAGACCTGTCAGCAGCCTTCGACATGGCTGATCACGAACTCCTGGACCACCGCCTTGGGGATCCAGGGCACAGTCCTTTAATGGCTGCGCTCGTTTCTCTCTGGTCGGGGACAGAGGGTGGCACTTGGGGGGGGAATTGTCATCGCGCCACTCCTTGGTGTGTGGAGTGCCGCAGGGTGCAATTTTCTCCCCGATGCTTTTTAACATCTTTATGCGCCCCCTCGCCCAGCTTGTCCGGAGTTTTGGGCTGGGCTGCCATCAGTATGCTGATGACACCCAACTCTATCTGTTGATGGAGGGCCATCCTGACTCAGCCCCAGACACACTGACCTGATGTTTGGAAGCTGTGGCTAGATGGTTATGTGGGAGCCGGTTGAAGTTAAATCCTTCGAAGACAGAGGTCCTCTGGCTGGGACGGGGCGATATAGGATTGAGGGGGCAACTCCCATCTCTTGCGGGGGTGCAATTAGTGCCAGCATTGTCCGTTAAGAGTTTGGGTGTAATCTTCGATACCTCCCTCTCTATGGAGGCGCAGATTACAGCTATAACAAAGGCGGCATTTTTTCATCTCCGCCAAGCTAAGCAGTTGGCCCCTTATCTCTCTCGCCCTGACCTAGCCACTGTGATTCACGCGACGGTCACCTCCAGACTGGATTATTGTAACTCGTTCTATGTGGGGCTGCCCTTGAGACTGACCCAGAAACTCCAGCAGGTGCAGAATGCCGCTGCGAGATTCCTTATGGGGTCTTCGCTGCGAGATCATATTCAGCTGGTACTATACCAGCTGCACTGGCTCCCGGTGGAGTACAGGATCAGGTTTAAGGTGCTGGTTTTAAGCTTTAAAGCCCTATACGGGACCGCCTCTCCTGGTATGTCCCACAGAGAAATTTACGGTCTGCAAATAAAAACATCCTGAAGATCCCAGGCCACAGAGAGGTTAGGCTGGCCTCAACTAGAGCCAGGGCTTTCTCGGCCACGGCTCCAATCTGGTGGAACGCTCTGTCCTGCGGGACCTGACATCATTCCGCAGGGCCTGCAAGACAGAGCTGTTCCACCAGGCCTTTGGTCAGGGCGCAGCCTGACCCCCTCCTCTGGCAATCTGCACAGAATTTTGCTTAATGGTTGCCATCAATTTGATTTTAAATAATTTTATAATGAATTTTTTTAGAATGTTGGATTATTTTGATTGTTGTTAGCTGCCCTGAGCCCAGCTTCGGCTGGGGAGGGCGGGATATAAATAAAATTTATTATTATTAGTAGTAGTAGTAGTAGTAGCTTCAGCTTAAGCATTTTTGGGTTGCGCTCCGCGGCGACCCAGAAGTAACAGAGCGCATTACTTCTGAGTTTCGTCGCTTGCGCATTCGCAGACACTCAAAATGATGTCACGTGCATGTGCAGAAGCAGCGAATTGCGACCTGTGCACATGCAGACGCGGGTTGCGTTCGCTTCAGGATGTGAACGAGGCTCCGGAACGGATCCCGTTTGCATCCAGAGGTACCACTGTATTCAAGTTAGCACCCTTGAACTGTTTTATATGTACATTGCAGATGTAGCCATGATAACCTGTTGTCAAAACATGGATGTCTTCCTGTCTCTCTCTCTCCATCAGAACCCGCGAGGTATACAGGTGCGGAAAGTCGAGCGTATGCCGGTCCAGTTTGTGATAAATGATCACCTGTCAATCCCCGATATCTCTGAGTAAGTTTAACCAGTGGTGTGTCAATCAGGTCCAGGTGAATCCGAGAGGTGGCAGAAATTCAAGGGTGGAGACCCTAAAAGTGCCCCTATTTTCCAGGGATGCCCCTGATTTAGAGAAGCCACCCAGGTTTCTAATTTGATCCCAGAATGTGCCGCTTTCCCTATTTTCACCGGGAAAGTGTTAGAGGGTATGGTTAAGTAAAGGTAAAGGGACCCCTGACCATTAGGTCCAGTCGTGACCGACTCTGGGGTTGCGGTGCTCATCTCGCTTTATTGGCCGAGGGAGCTGGCGTACAGCTTCTGGGTCATGGGGCCAGCATGACTAAGCTGCTTCTGGTGAACCAGAACAGCGCACGGAAACGCCATTTACCTTCCCGCTGGACCTATTTATCTACTTGCACTGTGACGTGCTTTCGAACTGCTAGGTGGGCAGGAGCAGGGACCAAGCAATGGGAGCTCACCCCATTGTGGGGATTTGAACTGCCAACCTTCTGATCGGCAAGTCCTAGGCTCCGTGGTTTAACCCACAGTGCCACCCGCACCCCTAGAGGGTATGATAGGATGTCCCTATTTTCACTGGAGAAATGTTGAGGGTATGGAGTTATTTGACTCCCGAGCTGTTTGAAGGCAATCCTGTATAGGGAAGTTTAAAAAAAAAAGTTTAATGTTTTATTGTGTTTTTATATATGTTGGAAGCTGCCCAGAGTGGCTGAGGCAATGCAGTAAGATGTGTGGGGATATAAATAGTAAAATTATTATTATGGAATGAGACGTCCCTATTTTCATCGGAGCAATGTTGGAGGGTATGTGAGCAGTGAAGGTGTTGGCCTTGTCTCCTTACGCTTGCGCTGTTGGGATTCCAGGAGCTAAATACTGCCCCAAAGCAGCAGCTCTTCCTAATGACCCAAGCACCTATAATAATAATATAATAATAATTTATTATTTATACCCCGCCCATCTGGCTGGGCTTCCCCAGCCACTGTGGGCGGCTTCCAACAAAATATTAAAACACAGTAATGCATCAAACACTAAAAGCTTCCCTAAACAGGGCTGCCTTCAGATGTCTTTTAAAAGTCTGTTAGTTGTTGTTCTCTTTGACATCTGGTGGGAGGGCGTTCCACAGGGCGGAAATACCTTGAAATAAGGAAGTAACCTTTTTTATCCTAGAAGGAATAAATATTGTACTTTAACAGTAGTGTGCTGGGCAGGATTTTAGCCCGGGCTAAAAGGAAACAATGATGATGAAAGCTTTACCTGTTGGATTTCTGCATGCATGCAACCGTTTCATGGCAGGCAAACAGTTGCTTGCTGCCTCATGCTGAATCAGGCCACTGGGACATCTAGCCTTTAAAGGCACAGGAGCATGGAGCGGCAGTGAAGTTGGCAACTGTTTTTTTAGGCCAGGGTGCAAACGTCTGGTTTAGGGCTTGTGCTCATCTGGGAGGATTTAAAACAAAAACAAAAAACCCCTGCTTTTCTCATTTGAGTGATAGACCCCTAGGAAGCGTTACAAATTGCTTTTGCAAATTTATTGCTGTCTAGATATACATTGCCACTCAGCTTTTTTTTGGGGGGGGGTGCAACTGCTGTTCAATATGCAAAACTAGTTCCCTGGTTCTTTACATTACTATGGCCTGGCTTGAGTTTTCTTCCTGTTCTTTCTGCCTTCCCCTCCTCCTAGGCCTGGCATTTGGCGAATCACGGCCCACTTCACCACCACTCCGGGTCACAACACGACCACTGAGTTCGAGGTGAAAAAATACGGTATGTTCTGCTAAGGCAGAGGGCTTTCTGAGAGCTGTGTGTGACAGGCAGCAGCTCAACAGGGGCAGTTGTTGAAACAACCTGATAATATGATTCTCCCACCCTCCCTTTTTGTGAGGAAGCGGTACATTCTTAAAAGGTAAAGGGACCCCATTAGGTCCAGTCGTGACCGACTCTGGGGTTGCGGCGCTCATCTCGCTTTATTGGCCGAGGGAGCCGGCGTACAGCTTCCGGGTCATGTGGCCAGCATGACTAAGCCGCTTCTGCCGAAGCAGAGCAGTGCACAGAAACACCGTTTACCTTCCCGCCGGAGCGGTACCTATTTATCTACTTGCACTTTGCCGTGCTTTCGAACTGCCAGGTTGGCAGGAGCAGGGACCGAGCAACAGGAGCTCACCCCATCGCGGGGATTCGAACTGCCGACCTTCTGATCGGCAAGTCCTAGGCTCTGTGGTTTAACCCACAGCGCCACCCAATTATTAGGCTGCCAGGTGTTTTGGTACCATATCTCAAGTAACAGAAACCTGAGTGCTGCTGATGGGCTGAGGGGAATGGTCTGAATCGGAAAAATGCAGCTTCACAAAGCTGGCAGCTGAGGGGGCTAAGATTAGGCACTTACCAGGATCTCAAAGACTAGCAAAGGCCTCACTCCAACACTGTGCACAGGGCATCCAAACATTGCAAAATGCAATATTCTACCTGCCTGCACAAGAAAGGCAGGTGAGAGAATACAGGAGCCTAGGGAGCTCCCAGAATCAGTCCCAAGCATCTCTGAGTAGGTCCTTGGAGAGACCCGCATGTGAAATTCTGCCGCTCCCATCAGCCACAGCCAGCACATATAGAATCATAGAGTTGTAAAGTTGGAAGGGACCCTGAGGGTCATCTAGTCCAACCCTCTGCAGTGCAGGAATCTTTCACCCACCGTGTGGCTCAAACCTGCAGCCCTGAGATGGAGAGCCTCATGCTCTACCAACTGAGCTATGAAACCTCTCTGTGGAGCAGAAGGCAACCCAAAAACCCTCTTTCAAAAGGCTGCCTACCTCGGCAGCGAGTCCCATTCCATAAAGCCGGGGGGCCATCGCAGACAAGGCCCTGCTTCCAACTGCATGGCCAGAGCTTTCCCAGAAGATCTTACATGGCACAGGCCATTTGCACCATAACGCTGATTAGCGCACCACCTACCGAATTTCAGCCTGTCTTTCTCTCCTCAGTGCTGCCTCATTTTGAGGTGACGATCGTCCCGGAGCGGAAATATATCCTGACCTCACCCCAGCAGAACTCCGACTTGAGTATTGACCTTCAGGCTAAGTAAGTTCCTCTTACGGGTTGGGACGTTTCTGATATACTGTAATTAACTAATTTGAAACATTATATAAGCCACCCTTCACCATTTAAACATAAACTTTAAAGGTGCCTAGCACAAAAGCCCCTGGACCGATTTGTCTGATATTTGGAAAGTTTATTACTCAGGGACACCTTTCTCAATGTTCCCCAAATTGAGGTCCCAACCAAATGTGGTTTGTTCACACCCCTACTAAGTGGGCCTTTGGTTTGGTTCAGCAGAGGTCACATTAGGATATATTCTATATTATATTGCAAAAAAAGCACCGTTTAAGAACGTGTAGTGTGGTTGTTGCTTTAGGCCTCAAACAAGACCCCTGTTTGACCAGAGGGCAGACAGTCCATCTTTACACACACACACAAACATACGCACAAAGGAATTTTGCATTTCTGGTTTAAAGACCCATTTACTATTTTACAGTAAAATAGTTTTCCAGTGACACGCGAAACCACTGTTTAGCATGATGTGAAGAAATGTAGCCACATTAGTGTAGCGACTTGACTGGGTGTAGGGCAGGGTCTGGAAGTTTTTTGTTTTGCCTTTGGTTAACCATAGTTTGTTGTGTCGTCAAGTACAACAAACCACGGTTAAAACTAACTGGTTATTTCTATATTTGTCCCTGGCTTTTTTCTGGCCCACATAGGACCAGTCTGGATAGTTGGCCTTGGTGAAGATTTGATGCTTTCATCCCCAAAAAGTTTTTGATTTGAGTTTCTACTGAAATGAGGCTGCATTTTAATGTTGTATTTTAATCTTGTTTTTAAGTTGTATTTTAATCAATTGTTTTTATACTTGGGGGTGGCCGCCCAGAGCCTGGTCTTGGCTGGGGAGGGCGGGGTATAAATAAAATTTATGACTGTTGTTGTGATGTTGTTAATTTAATTTATATGCCACTCTATACCCGCAGGTCTTGGGGACGGTTCACAGAATAAAACCAAAATATAAATCACAAAATCACTAACTATAGTTAATTTCTACCAAGCCACCTTCAAACCATGATCTGAGACATGTTGAAATTCACTTTAGTTAGCCACAGTTTCTGGTTTGTGTTGTGTATTGAGTCAAAGGATTTTATATCTGTATTATTATTGTCTGTATTTGCATTAGGGTAAAGTAACTGCCTTTTGGTTCCAGAGGGTACAGCTACTATTGGTTCATTTAAGCTGCTGTATTTGGATCCTCTGTCTTATTGGTTTCCTCCAAAAGGCAGGACTGTGATTGCCTGATATTGTTCCCTCCAAAATGCATCCTTTCTAGCTAGTTCCCTGTCCACAGCTGGAGACAGGGAAGCTTTTGAGTCCTGGTTGTTGGCCGCTGTGAGAACAGGAGGCTGGACTAGATGGGCCACTGGCCTGATCCAGAAGAATCTCCTTACGTTTGCAATTCTGCCTCTTAGCCACACAGGAGAGGAAAGGAGAAGCTAGGCCCACCCTGGTTCATTGTGACTATTAAATGCAGGCAGTGGCAATGTACTCTGCTTGCTCACCCCAACTCCTCGCCTTTGAATTATCCCCGGTTTCTTCTCCCAACAGATTTTTTTACGGGAAGGGAGTGACTGCCACGGCCTACGTGCGTTTCGGAGTGACAGATGAAGATGGGGGCAAAATGTTCGTCCCGGGACTGGAGCAACAAGTCACGGTAAGAAACTTCCCTGCCCTTCATCAGCTCACAGGCCTTCCTGCTGGCTTTCCAGAGATAATAATAATAATTTATCTATGGAGTCGAGCCCTCCTAGTTTCCCCTTGTAATCAGTGATCCATCTGACGCTTAGCTCCTAAAATCAGGAGCGCTGGTAGGATACCTGGAGACTTTTAACCCTGCTCCCAGATGTCAGCGCATTGTCAGCGTGTGTGGAATGGATTCCGTAGCGAGGCAAGGTTTTCTGCGCATGGTTAAATGCACTATTTCCTTCATTAGGGCCAGTTTTGGCAGATGGGCAGGACCACCCAACCTGTCATCCACCTGGCGTTATTATGATGTCCGGTGATTGATAGGTAGGTGGTCTCTGTCAGGGAAAAAGGCAGGATGTAAATAAATAGATGATGATGGTGATGAGCCATAAGATAACGATCTGGCCCAGTGGGCCAAAAAACAAACTCCTCACCGCTGCTGTAATATAGCAAAGCAGGCCTAAAATAAAGTAATAACCAGGCAGAGGGCCTTCTCGGTGGTGGCACCCGCCCTGTGGAACACCCTCCCATCAGATGTCAAGGAAATAAACAACTATCTGACTTTTAGAAGACATCTGAAGGCAGCCCTGTTTAGGGAAGTTTTCAATGTTTGATGTTTTATCGTGTTTTTAATATTCTGTTGGGAGCCATCTAGAGTGGCTGGGGAAACCCAGCTAGATGGGTGGGGTAGTAATAATAATAATAATAATAATAATAATAATAATAATAATAATACTGTTTGCCTCTTCCAATACCCTTATGACTTAAGGCCCTCCATCTGACCCACAAAATTAGGGTCTCTTCTACCCTCCTCACTCCAAACTCAGCTATGAAATTCTAGTCTCTCGTTATGTTAAGGCCTAGGCCCTAGGGAAATTTGGGTTTGTTTTGCTTTATATATAAAACATATAAATATTTATATATTATAATAATAAATTCTATTTATATATAAATATATAATAATTTATATTTGTGGCACGCATGGTTCTTTCCTCCCATCCTTTATCCTAACAATGACCGTCTGAGGTACGTGAGGCTGGGCGATGGTGACTGACCCAAAGACTGACCCCTGAACTTTATGGCTGAGCAGGGATTTGAACCCAGGTCTCTCAAGTCCTGAGCCAGCACCCTAACCACTACACCACACAGGTCCTGCTTGAATATCAGCACGGTACAACTAATTTTATATCCCACTCTGCTACCATCTCCTCTGACCTAATTCCCTCCGTATTCAGGTAACGGATGGTCACGGCTCACTCATCCTAAAACCCAGCCTCCTCTCTGAGAAACTGGGACGTCCGCTGAGGAGTCTAGCCGGGACGACGCTCTACATCACAGCCACTGTGATAGAGAAAGCAAGTAAGTTTGCAAATGGGACATGTCTGAACCACTTTAGACATGGCTTTCCCTCACCAAATAATTCTGGGAGATGTAATTTCATATCACCTCATACAAGGTGACCCGGGTTTTGAGATCTTTGGGGGAGGCCCTTCTCTTGGTTCCACCATCCTCAGAGGCCTGCTTGGTGGGGATGCATGACACGGCCTTCTCAGTGGTGGCTGCTCACATGCTTTGGAACTCCTTACCTGAAGAAGCAGGCTGGCTCCTTCCTTGCTGTCTTCGGCCAGCAGATGAAAACCTTCTTATCCCAACAGGCCTTTGGGAACTGTCTGGTTTTTTTCAAGGGAAGGTCTTTTAATAGTGTTGTGCTGTTTTTGTTATCTATTTTTTAATAGATTTTTATTTTTAAAATTGTTTTAATTTTATTAGATTTTATTTACTTTTTAGCAATTATCTTTTATATGTTCTTAGCATTTTGTATTTTAGCTGTGTTGTTTCAATTAGCGTGAGTTGTCTGGAGTCCTGGTCTGGGGAAAAGGCAGGATAATAATAATACAGTCGTACCTTGGTTTTCAAGGACAGGTGGCGCTGTGGGTTAAACCACAGAGCCTAGGACTTGCCGATCAGAAGGTTGGTGGTTTGAATCCCCGTAACGGGGTGATCTCCCGTTGCTCGGTCCCTGCTTCTGCCAACCTAGCAGTTCAAAAGCACGCCAAACATCTAACAGGGCTTTCGCAGCAGCTTCATGCAGCCAATCAGAAGCCACGCTTTGGTTTCTGAATGTTTTGGAAGTTGAACGGACTTCCGGAACGGATTCCATTCGACTTCCAAGGTACAGCTGTAATAATAATAATAAGGAGCATTGCAGAACAACCAATAAAGTAGGATCAGTCCACCATGATTGCACCATGACTGTGCCAAAAACACATTGTAGAATATAAACCCATAATAAAACACTGATCTGGAAGGGCGTTCAGAGAGCGAAGGCCACAATGGTTTCCGTTTCTTCACTGTCTTTTCCCTTCATTCTCATAGGTGGTGAGCTGGAGGAGCAGGAGCTGGCCTCGGTGAAATTTGTGGAATCTCCATATTCGGTCGACCTATCCAAAACCAAGCGCCATTTTGTGCCCGGGGCACCCTTTGAAGTGCTGGTGTGTATATTGCGTCTCCTGCTGCTCACGTATTTCCCGTTTTGTTGGTTTGTTCCAAGATTTTATCCATTTTAGGGTTCCCAAAGAGGCTGATAAAAGTTAGTACAGTGGTACCTCGGGTTACGTACTTAATTCATTCCGGAAGTCCGTTCTTAACCTGAAACTGTTCTTAACCTGAACACCACTTTAGCTAATGGGGCCTCCTGCTGCTGCCGCACCGCCGGAGCACGATTTCTGTTCTCATCCTGAAGCAAAGTTCTTAACCTGAGGTACTATTTCTGGGTTAGCAGAGTCTGGGTTAGGAGAGCCAGTGTGGTGTAGTGGTTGAGCGGTGGACTCGTAATCTGGTGAACCAGGTTCGCTTCCCCGCTCCTCCACCTGCAGCTGCTGGGTGACCTTGGGCTAGTCATACTTCTCTGAAGTCTCTCAGCCCCACTCACCTCACAGAGTGTTTGTTGTGGGGGAGGAAGGGAAAGGAGAATGTTAGCCGCTTTGAGACTCCTTCGGGTAGTGATAAAGTGGGATATCAAATCCAGACTCCTCCTGTAACCTGAAGCGTATGTAACCCGAGGTACCACTGTAATAGGACGGTCTTTTGCCCCTCAGGCTTGCAATCCAAAAGACACAGCACAAACACAAAAAGCGATTGGGGAGGGAAGAGGAAAACAAAGAAGCTCGTGTAGCACTCCTGGATTTGCATGTTGTTGGGGCAGGGAGGGGAGCGAAGGCGAAGGCAGGTTTTAAAATGGTGGTTTTAAACAACAGCAGAGGTTTGAAAAAAGCAGGGCCACAGAGGAGCTGTGGGGGGCTGGAAGGAGCCGCTAAGGGTTGCGTGGGCTGGAATGAGCTTTGAGGATATGGAAGGGCCAGGTAGGCAGGATTTGCAAGCAATGCAAGCAAAGGTGGCACCTGGTGTGGATGTCGTCATAAACTTTTTATGTTTCATTCCAGGCTACTATTTCACTCCCAGATGGCGCACCTGCCCCCCGCCTCCCGGTCCATATCTCAACCCAGATAGCAGGAGGCTCATCGCCAGCTGATGCCCAAATAGAAAGCAACGATCATGGAATTGTGACACACAGATTCAACGTTCCCGCTGGTGCCACCTCAATCACCATCCTGGTATGTTGTTGTTGTTGTTGTTGTTTTGATTAATATCTGCCCTTCACGCGCAGGGCAAGTCGCAACAATTAAAAATGCGACATTAAAAACAGTCCAAAACAAATGACCGTTGCGTGAATAGGGTGTGTATATCTCAGGCATCAAATGCTGAGACACACAGAGGGGCTTGTCTTCTGCATGCAACGAAAATTTGGCAGCGAAGTTGCCACATGCTCTGTGGAAAGAGAGTTCCACAACTTAGGGGGGCGTCTGAATTACTGAGGGCAGTGGAACTACAAACTGGACGTGCCCTAAACAATAGGAAGTTCATTTCAACCTTCAGTTTCCTCTGGAGGAGGAGGAGTAGACAAACCACCAAAGGTGGGATCAAATGAAATTCTTGGGGCAAGGTATTCCAAATTTTAAGTTGTGAGCGAACATATAAGACAACACAGCAATTCTTCCAAAGCAGCTCTTTATTTGTAAGCTGGAACAGAACTGAACTGAGGAGCTCAGTCAGCCTGCTTATATAGAGCTCCACTAGAATGCAATAGTAACCATTTTCTGTAACTAGCCAATCACTGAACGTCACTTTTGATCCTTCATTTGCATACAAACTATCCAATCACTGAACGTCACTTTCGATCCTTCATTTGCATAACTATCTATAGTATCCCCCTGCTGGCCCAGGGTGAGAACTTCAGTACATAACACCAAAGATGCTGGGGTCACCACCGAAAAGACTGTCCCTGTTGCTGGCTAAATATATATATATATATTTCTCAGTGGGGCAAGTCAGACAGCAGAGTCTCCAAGGCCAGTCTTAGCTTCTAGCAGTTCTGGGTGAATGTGGGCCTTCTAATAACCAGGTCCCACAAGACTAAGGCAGAGGCAGTATACCCTTTTTCAGTACTCAAGGGCTACCTTCTTTCTTGGCAAACCTTCTGGATTTGTGTGTGTATCACATGACAGTGTTGGGTGGGGCCAGAGGCAAGCAAGTTTATTTTATTTATTTTACTTATTAAATTTGTATACCACCCTTCACCCGAAGATCTCAGAGTGGTTCACAATTCAAGGATGCATTTGAGCTAGCCAAAAGCACTCATTTATTTCATTTTTTTATTTCATTGAATTCATACATTATTTTATTTTATTTTTTTGTTTGAACAGCGCAAAGCAATTTACAAAAGACAAAACAGCAAAATCAGGAAAATTCCGTCCATACTAAAGTTAAAATACTAAAACAGATTAAAATCACCTCAGCTTTCTAAGAATCTGGGTAGACTTGTCTAAACAAGAATAGGTAGTCAATGCAACTGTTGCAAATCGGATATGCATAAACCATATAGCCAAAGGGTTCTGTCAAACAGTAAATCATACTGTTCAAAGCTGGAATTAACTCTTTATTAGCACAGAAGTGATCTTTGCAGACTTGTGGTGGAGCATCAGGCCTAATGAGCACAGCAGCTCATCCCCAGTAGGTCTGGCCCCATGAATCAGTTGCTGAAAGTTCCCACCTCCCCATAGCTGTCTAAGTCCCCTCCTCTGCAGGGCTTTTCCCAAGCAATCTGAGACTGTGCCTGCAGAAAGCTAACTTCTCCTCTGCCCTTTTCAGCCCTTTCCTGGTCCTGGGAAACCAGGGAGGAGGGGAGCTTGTCGCAGCAGGAGGGGGAGACACCTGTGACTCTTCACCGGCCAGACCCATCTCTACCTCTTGGTCTCCCTCCTCCTTATCACCTGCTTCAGCTTTTGCCTTGTTCTGGACTTCTCTCTGCCACAGACTCTCTCAGCTCACTAAGCCCTGTTACCTCTTCCCAGTCTTCTCCCTCTGAGCACTCATCATTGTCCTGCCACCTCTACCCGGGCTCTGAGCCTTCTTCCCCTGGTGGTTCCTCAGCTGGTTCCTCCCACTGTTCCTCTGCACCCAATCAGAAGCCCATGATAGGTACTCAACATGGTGCATCTAGATGTCGTGGGACTTCAACTCCCATCAGTCCCAGCTCTCACAGCCCAATGGTCAAGGGTGATGGGAGTTGTAGTCTAAAAACCCCTACATTGGCTGTCCAGCAATCTAGCTCCTGTTGGCCTTCTAAAAGAAGCCTTCTGTACCCGTTGAAGTTTCCAAACTGTGTTTAAATGTAGGGCCGTGTAGAGAGCACTCTAGTGGTCTATTCTGGGTCCGAGAAGTGAATATGTGACTTTGTGTTTTTGTGTGCCTTTGTCACCCACACAGCTAAGAGTCGGAACAGAGTCTCCAGCAGAGGTCACCTTGACTGCCAAACGCATGGACTCCCCAACAGGAAACTACTTGATCATCGAAAGCCCCAAATATCAAGGCTTGAACCCTGGAGAGACCCTTACATTAGGGTTGAAAAGCGTTGGATCGACTGCCTTCTCCCGATTCTATTACATGGTGAATCCTTCCTGGGGTGTTATAAGGGGCCCTAACCTTCCTAGGATGAAGGAAAGATGGGTTAAGGGCAAAGATGGGCCAATCAATTTTTGGTTTCTCTTGGTTTTTCGTTTTTCCAGATTTAAGTTCATTTCTCCGCATTCCCATGTCACTTTGCGTTGGTTCTATTTAAAACCGTCTCGAAAATTCATCAAGCATTTTGGTGTGAATTTATTCTAAGAAACACACTTTTGTAGGCAACTTGGCCTAAAATTAGGGCAGTGCCCTCCTGAGGGAAGCAGGCTAGACTGTGGGGCACGGGGAAAACTGTGTAGCCGTCACAGCTCTGTCCCCAAACACCTCACCAGCACTAAGGCGGCTGCCTTACTCATGTTATATGGTTACCTCAGTGCTAAGACAACATATATGAAACATGAACATTCAAAATCACTGCATATTCCCGTGCTGAAGCACTTTTCGTTGAACTGATCCTTTCCCTCCAGGTGTTGAACAAGGGGGACATTGTCTCTGTCAACAGCGTGGCCCAAGGCTCCTACACTGTTGTTTCCATTCCCATCACCCCCAGCCTGATGCCCACGTTTCGATTTGTGGCCTTTTACCGCCTCAGGGACGAAGTCGTGGCCAACTCCATCTGGGTGGATGTCGTTGACAGCTGTGAGGGGAAGGTGAGGCCTTCTCCAAAAAAATTGTGAAAATTCTCCTTCTCGGAACCTTTCCTGAATGGAGCAGATGTTTACAAGGGTATTGGGGGCATTAAAATGCAGGTTAAAATGGCTGCCCCTAATGTCTATGCCCCTCCAATCTCCAGCTGGTACTCCGGACGTCAAGTACTGATCTGCAGCCTCAGGACTTCCTGACCCTCACCATAGACACCGATGCGAGAGCCTACGTATCCCTGGCTGCCACCGATTCAGCTGTTTACGCCCTCAACCGGAAAAATCGCCTCACACAAGACAAGGTACAGCCACACACATTTCTCCTCAGTCTCTTTCTTGTAATTTTTAATTTTTTTTTAGTTGTAATCAGCATTAGTCATCCTCAGAGGAGGTCCACTGAAATTCACGGATGTGAGGAACCCATCTCCA
This sequence comes from Podarcis erhardii, assembly GCF_964252035.2. Taxonomy (NCBI): domain Eukaryota; kingdom Metazoa; phylum Chordata; class Lepidosauria; order Squamata; family Lacertidae; genus Podarcis; species Podarcis erhardii. The sequence goes on along the minus strand of NC_138498.1, from coordinate 115,454,535 downwards.
TTAATTTTGAGGGTCTACTCTTGAGTAGAACCCTCTTGGAGACAGCCCTTTGTTTCTAGGCTCCTTGGCTACCCCTGGAATACCTTCCAACAGGTTATTGTCATTGGGGTTGCCTTTTCAAAGGCATATCTTTTTGCCTACGCTCTCCCTGGCCTTCTTTTGGTCACTTTCATTTTTAAAAAAACTTCCTTTATTGCTAATATTTCTAACAACCCAAAAGTGCAGCAGCAGAGTATGGCATCGTTCCATATGCTAAAGCCAACAAGGAATAAACAAATAAAGAAAAGAAAGTATTTATACACAAGTATAAATCACAACGTCCCCATTTCCTAAGCTGGCGTGGATGGTGAATATTTAGCATCTATGTCCGAAGAATAGGAAATAAAACCTCAGCAGATGATGTTCTGAGTCCTCCACACCCCCAGAAACAAGCAGTTTGTGTGTAACTTCTTCTGCAACAGCCAAAGTCCACAAGTCCTTATTCCACAAAGACAAATGTGGATTTTCCAAGGTTTTCCACTGCTGAGCTATTTCAATCCCAGCTACAGCTAACATCCATGTCAAAACTGATTTAGACAGACAAGCTTTCCATGTTGTCAGTCCACCTACCCAGTAATGACAGCCGTGGGGGAGCCCAAACAGGTGATTTAATTAACTTACTCAGTTTGGTCCCTTTTATGACCAAATTCCTGTTTGCAAGCTCTTTTTATTACACTGTTTTACAGGTGTGTGTGGGTTTTTTAAAGTAGCACCTCAGTTTTTACAATGCTGCTTTATTGGGGGGTTTTAAAATTGCACTTAGAGTTACGATCTGTAAACTTCTTTGAGGGTGGTTGCATGTGTGGGGTTTTTTTGTTTGTTTGTTTTACAACCATGCCGTTATATCAGTTTTGATAAATAAATAAATAAATAAACAAACAAGCCTTTTAGGAACCCTTTTGAATAAATACGTACAGGCAGCGACCAGTTTAATGATGCACAATCCAAATGATGCACAATCACACATGTGCGCATAGCTCCGAAACCAGATGAGGGTCCAAAACATAACCCTGATGCAAAATGAGGATTGCCTGTGCGTAGGTAAATTCTGCTACCACCCTCATGTCATAGCAGGGAAGAGCCATAGCTCAGTCGATAGAGCATCTGCTTTGCATGCAGACGGTCCCAGGTTCGATTCCTGGCATCTCTGGCTACAGCTAGGATAGGGTTACCAGATGTCCCCAGTTTCCGGGGACAGTGCCAGATTTGCAAATCTGTCCCTGGACAAATTCCGTCCCTGGAATGTCCCCAGATTTGCAAATCTGTCCCCGGGAAACGTGGCAGCGGCAGCCTTAGCAGCCCAGAGCCAGCCTGGTAGCATAGCTGGTTCTGGCTGGCTTCAGGAGCTGCTCACTGCTGCCGCCGCCACTGCCGAGGGGGAACCAGGGATGTCCGGCGGTACAGATCTCCTGCCCCCTTCTCCCTTTGTTTTGACAGATTGGGGGAGGCTCGAGAGTTGCAGGCAGGCAGCCGTTGCCCAGGAGGGGCGCAAGGCGTGCGGTTTCTCTGCCACGCAAGGTGCAAAGCCCCTCTTTCACACCCTGTGAAACATAAATGTGCAGAGTTTTTTTTAAAAACGGGGAAACCCCACGACTCCCAAGCCTCCCCTGATCAGTCAAAACAAAGGGGGAAGGGGGAAGGAGATCGGGGGAGGCTCAGGAATCACGGGCAGGTGGCACGCCGTTGCCCAATTTTAAAAAAACTCTGCGCATTTATGTTTCACAGGGTGCGAAAGAAGGGCTTTGCACCTTTATACAATATGCATGTCTGCTTGGGGCCAGGGTCTTTTGCCTCACCATCCCCACTACTGACTGACTCAGCTTCCAAAAAAAAAAAAAAAGAGAGTCCCTGGATTCATTGAAAAAAATCTGGTGACCATAGGCTAGGAGAGACACCTGCCTGAAGCTCCTGAAAGCTGCTGCGGCTCAGTGTAGAGACATTCCCGAGAGAGATGGGCCTAGTGGTCTGACATGGTATAAGGTAGCTTTCTGTGTTCCTTCTGGCCTGCTTGTGGGCTTGTCTAACCAGAGGCACCTGGTTAGGCACTGTTGAAAACAGATTACAGTCTTGGATCCAGAACGCCTTCTGAGTCGAACGTTTTGGCTCCCAAACAATGCAGAAGCCAGTGCGGCTTCTGCGGCTTCAGATTGGCTGAAGGAGCTTCCTGCAGCCAATCGAAAGCCGCACCTTGCTTACCGAACGTTTTGGAAGTCGAACGGACTTCCGGAACAGATTCTGTTTGACTTCCGAGGTATGACTGTAGTGGCCAGTGGTGTAATCCAAGCAGAGTCGTCTTATCTATTTATCAACATTTACATACAGTGGTACCTCGGGTTACTGATGTTCCAGGTTACAGATGCTTCAGGTTACAGTCTCCGCTAACCCAGAAATAGTACCTTGGGTTAAGAACTTTGCTTCAGGATGAGAACAGAAACCGCGCGGTGGCGGCGCGGTGGCAGCAGGAGCTCCCATTAGCTAAAGTGGTACCTCAGGTTAAGAACAGTTTCAGGTTAAGAACAGACCTCCAAGTCTATTTCAATCTCTGAAATAGACTTGAGGGCTGGAGATGTGAGGAATCCTGGCTAGGAATTTTATGGGAGGATAACTACCTGGGAAGGGACAGATACCCGGGCAGGGAGGGAGGGGGGAAAACAGATTTTTGAAAAACTTTATGATTTTTGGTTATTGTAAATTTGATTTATACTTTAATACAAAAAAAGGGGAGATTGGTATATAAATTTTGATTGATCTTAGAAAAAAGGATTTATTGCATATAAGAAGATAGGGTAATAATATGGGGTTTAATAAGATGAACTAAGTTGGAGAATAATGAGATTAAGTTTAGAGAGAGGAATAAGAACTTGCTGAATTAAATGGGGGAAGTGGGATGTATGTGGGGGGGTGGGGGGAAGTCATATGTGTTGTTTGTTGTTAAAAAATTTGAAAACCCAATAAAAATTTAATAATAATAAAAAAAAAGAACAGACCTCCAGAACAAATTAAGTTCTTAACCCAAGGTACCAGTGTACCTCACCAAAGCCTGTGAAATGCAAAATGTACATTAAAGGATATTAACTGATGTTATGTTAAAGGATGCCAGAGGCAAGTTTTCAAAATAAAATTAGGCACACTATAAAATAAAATCTCACATTAAAATACACACCAAATTTACAATGTCAGGTTAGGCTTGCTTAGACAAAAAAAGTTTTGAGCAGGCACGGAGACCAGGGCAGCAAACGCACCTGCCCAACGTCAGTGCTGCCGCTGCCGCACTGAAGGACTGATTCCGTGCACGTTTGGATCATGTGCACTGTTGCACTGACCCATCTCTGTAATCCTCTCTTTCTGGAAAACAGGTCTTCCAGGCCATGGGAAGCTACGACCTGGGCTGCACGGCCGGCAGTGGGGAAAACACCCTCAGCGTTTTTGGGGATGCTGGACTCTCCATTCGGGCTGGCGAGCTGATGAGCCCCCTCCGGAAAGGTGAGTTCGTTAGGAGGAGCAGAAAACAAGGATATGGTCAGAGAGGGGGTTTGGGGGAGCGGGGAGCATTGTTGACTGACACACTTACATCTCATTTCTACCATTGCAACTTGTTCTTTCTTTTTTACATAATGTTTATTTGGTTTTACATATTTAAGTTTATATTCATACCACAACACCTCCGAAATGACAAGATTCCCTCCAATCTCTGGACTTCCCACTTCCATGGGTTCTTTTATTAAACCTTTTCTACTGCATCTTTTTTTAGATAAGCCAAGTTTTCTATAACTCCATTATATCCATAGTTCTCGTTACATTACAAGTGTTTTTGCAGCCCTGCTAATGTTTTCAGCTGCTTACAGTGGTCCTTAAGGAAAATTGCAAATTTCCCCCATTCCATATGAAAGTTTTGGTCTTCCTGGTTGCGTGGCGAGTTTCCGAACCCCCCCCCCCCCCCGGTGGAAATAATGACACACGACACAATTATTAAGGTTAATGGGCTAAAAAAAGGCCACAACTTTATTGGGTACAGGTGAAGAGCTGTATTGGCTTAGGCATTGGTCCTAACTGACTATATCCGACTCCAGCCCGTCTGCTCGAAGTCCGGGAAGGGTTAACCACCAGTAGGGGGAGTCCTGCTGAGGCACATCAACTAGGAACTCCACCGGGGTCACCGCTAGGGGGTGTGCCTTAGGCCGTCACCTCCCCAGGCTTTGGACAGGGCCACGCCCCCCCCCCCCGGAATCCTTTATTGGACTACCCTTCAATATGTGGGGCAGGTGATGGCGCTACCTCCCCTCTTCCATCTACAGAACAATACCAATGCCTAACCGCCAATACCCAGAAAGTTGTGACGATTTGCTACGAGGTAGGTGAAAACCAAGTGGCTGGTGCCAATTTGCCAAGTGGAAAATTCCTACCAGGCCCCTCAATGGCGACCAACCATGGTCCATAGCAAGGTCAAGGAATGAAAACCTTATAGGGCCGGGAGGGTGGGAAAAGCAGGAACAGCTGACGGGCAGCAAAGAGGAAGATCCCCGGCCGCGTCCTGCCTTAAATAGGGCAGGCCACGCCCCCGAGCCATCCAATTGGCTGGCCAGGGGATGATGCGGCTTAGAATCCCCCCAATTGCGTGGGGCTGGCTTCTGCCTACCGCGCACGTGGGAGGAGCCGTGAAGTCCGCAACCCCACCTCCTCCTTAGGCAGAAGTGGCTTTCCTGAGCTTTCTGGTCAGTTTTGCCATTTGGGTATACAGTGGTACCTTGGGTTACATAAGCTTCAGGTTACACACTCCGCTAACCCAGAAATAGTGCTTCAGGTTAAGAATTTTGCTTCAGGATAAGAACAGAAATTGGGCTCTGGCGGCACGGCAGCAGCAGGAGGCCCCATTAGCTAAAGTGGTGCTTCAGGTTAAGAACAGTTTCAGGTTAAGAACAGACCTCCAGAATGAATTAAGTACTTAACCCAAGGTACCACTGTAATCCAATAGCTTCATTTGCCATTCCTTTCTGGTAGGGACCTTATCTTCTTGCCATCTCTGAGCTAACAGCATCCGCGCAGCTGTCGTTGCATACATAAAAAGTCTTTTCTTCTCTCTTGGGATTTCGGCACCTACAATTCCGATTAGCACCTTGTTCTTTCTGTTCTTCTAGCACATGGATGCAGCCCCAATGCTTCCCGGAAGAAGCGTTCACTGGAGTTCCACAAAGAGCTCCAGAAGAAGCGTAAGTGACGCGAGGGAAGAGGGGTGATAACCCTGAGGGGGTGGGAAATGGAGGACGCTTCCAGGGCCGGCTCTACTTTGAGGCATAATGAAGCAGCTGCCTCAGGTGGCAGATGCAGGAGGGCAGGGAGTGGTGGCAAGGTGTTGGAGACAGAGCTGTGTGTCCCCTGTGTGGCCAGTCCTGTGCCCCAATGCCAGTCTATGCCCCTCAGGCGTGGCGGAGGTTGCTGCCCCATTGCCAGCGCTGAAGTCAGATTCAACTGAGGCACACACTCCGACACCTTTGAAACACTCTACCTGATTTTTTTTAATCATGTGTTTGCTATTGTTTAGTCATTGTCCATTTATTTAGCCAAAGGGGCTAAATGTCTTGCAGTCTAAAAAGACATGACACACGAGGAAAAAGAAAGGGGAAGGAGGAGGGAAAAGAAAGCACAAGGTTTCTTAAAGTGACAATTGTTATAACAACCCAGTTAAGACCAGCAACTCCTTGCTGATGTCGTTGGTGGATCTGACACCCATCAGTCAGTCTGACATCCGTCAGTCACAGCCACACCCCCTTCCAAGATGACGCACCCTTCTAAGATTGTACAATAATATCATAATTATGCAAGAATTCTAATTAGGGGTGCACTGCAACCATTGATGTTGATCTCCATGTGTTGTCTTTCAGCTAGTTCTACTGTTTTCTGCGCTTGCAATCTGGGCAAATGGTTTGGAGGGCTTGTGCTTCCCGTCAGGTTCTGCTGTACGTAACAGAACTTGCACACCATTCTCTTGAAAACGAAGCACCATGTGTCATTTCAGCGCGGTGGCGCTGTGGGTTAAACCACAGAGCCTAAGACTTGCCAATCAGAAGGTTGGCGGTTCGAAACCCAGCAATGGGTGAGCTCCCATTGCTCGATCCCAGCTCCTGCCAACCTAGCAGTTCAAAAGCACGTCAAAGTGCAAGTAGATAAATAGGTACCGCTCCGGCGGGAAGGTAAACAGCGTTTCCGTGCGCTGCTCTGGTTTGCCAGAAGCGGCTTAGTCATGCTGGCCACATGACCCGGAAGCTGTACGCCGGCTCCCTCGGCCAATAAAGCGAGATGAGCGCCACAACCCCAGAGTCGGCTACGACTGGACCTAATGGTTTACCTTTAAATGCTTAGCTTTGGAGCGCACAGATCAGTTCCTCCTCGGTTCTCTTCCCACATACCACCCCTCTGTCCTTGCAATAATGCGAAAGAGGCCTGAACCTCACGGAAGAGAAAGTGGCTGCGTTTATTTTGGTTTCTCTTTCTCCCGGCCCCCCAACCTCCTGGCGTTCCTTTCTCATCCACCCATTCATTCGCTTTTTGGTCCTCCTTTCCTCTCTGCAGTTTCCAAGTACCAAACCCCAGAGCTTCGGCGGTGTTGCCAGGGGGGCATGGTGCTGCTGCGCCAAAAGCTGACGTGCGAGGACCGTGCCAAGCGGATCCAGGGCCCAGGCTCCCAGCAGTGTCGCCAAGCCTTCCTTGATTGCTGCAAAGTTGCTGCTGGCCTACGGCGAAAATCCTGGGGATCCCACAGCCTTGGGCGGAGTGAGTCGAGAGATTGGGAGCCTCCAATGCCAGATTTTGGGTGGCACGGGCAGTTCCCCCACACAAGCACTGAACCGGGGGGGGGCATGCACAAAATTGAGAAGATTGATAACTGAGAAGACCCACTTGGGGGTTGCAAAATTGTGGCCTCGCTCAGGGTGCCATATTACAGTGGTACCTCGGGTTATATACACTTCAGGTTACATATGCTTCAGGTTACAGACTCTGCTAACCCAGAAATATTACCTCAGGTTAAGAACTTTGCTACAGGATGAGAATAGAAATCGTGTGGTGGCAGTGGGAGACCCCATTAGCTAAAGTGGTGCTTCAGGTTAAGTACAGTTTCAGGTTAAGAACAGACCTCCAGAACAAATTAAGTTCTTAACCTGAGGTACCACTGTATCAAAGTTTTTCGTAGGGGCAGATGGGGCTCATCCACCTGAGTAGGTAGCCCATCTAGGAGAAGGAAGACTCTGATCCAAAACCTCTGCTGCCTTGTGAGATTTCTTCAGGAGAAGGGAAGGCAGAGAAGGGATACAAACTCTATCCCTCAGCCCAGCTCTCAACATGGAACCTCCTCTTTCCGTGCAGCACAAACCCAGGAGCTGGAAGAGGACTTATTCGATGAGGAGTTCATTCAGTTGCGGAGCGTCTTCCCCGAGAGCTGGCTCTGGAAATCGTACGACGTGGAGCGGACCTTCACGTAAGTAGGTCAGAGAGCTGGGCCTCAAGGCATCCTGGGAACAGAAGGTAGGTAGACAGAAGACCAGGATCTGCTGATAGATCTCTGGGTGATTTGCAGTAGATCAGCAATGAATTCTGACTCTCACGGTAGCTGTTGTGGCGTGACCCCCGAAACTACTGGTTTGCTGACCTTGCAGAACTACAGTTCCTTTTTTAATTATTTTATTTATGCTTTTCAGGTTTATACATTTCACTAATTTTACAATCATTTTATTCTTTCAAAACTTGACTTCCTTCCTCCTCTTTCTGCAGTTCCTTACATTTATTTTTAATATCTTCTGCATATCCAAATTAACTTAATTTGTTCATTTATTCATCTTCTTTAAATATATACTTATGAAACTGCAGGTTATTACAATAATCCCGCCAATGTTCTTATCTGTTTACAATTTATCTGTAAATACTCAGTGAACCGTTTCCATTCTTTTATAAAGTTTGTTGTCTTTATTTCTTATTCTTCTGGTAAGTTTCGCCATTTCTGCATACTCCATTAGTTTTTCTATCCATTCTTCCTTTGCTGGGACTTCTGCTTCTTTCCATTTTGGGGCGAGCAACATTCTTGCCACTGTAGTTGCATACATGAATAAGTTGCTATTCAGTTTAGGTAGCTCTGTCCCTATAATTCCCAAAAGAATTTGAGGAAATTATAGCTCTTTTGCAGAGCTACAGTTCCTGACATCCTTTTACATGCTGTAGTTCCCAGGAATCTCCACGAGTAGAATAAGGGTGCTTTCAAGACATTGTGTGGATGTGGCAGGTGTAAGATGACTGGGCTTGGTCATCTGAGGCTTGGTTCTTGAAATATACTCTTAGTCAAGAGTGGATTTCATGCTTTTTATTCAGCTCATAGTGGTGAGGAGGAATGGAAGTTCCCCCAGAATGTCTGCTTTAAATACAATATTTACACAATGGGCCCCACGTGATTGGCTTGTTCTTCCGCCATGTTGGGCCCTTCCTGCCTCTCACAGTATATTTAGGCCCCATTTCTGTCTCCCACAGGACAAACGTGATTCTTCCTGATTCCATCACCACCTGGGAGATCCAGGCTGTTAGCATGTCTAGTACGAATGGTGAGCTGGGCGTTTATGTATTTCTTGGACCAAAACACTGTACTCTCTAGCTGCTGGTACCTTAAATACTCATTTATCCCTTTCAGGGTTTAATTCATCCATTTTCATTCAACTGACTACAGAAACCCATCATAACACCCAGCCCATTCTGCCATGCCGCATAAGCCTACATTATTATTTACTGCTTTCTACAAATGGCATGTCTTCTCAAAGTAGTTCACAATCTGATATCAGCATGCAATGAAATACCTTTAAAAAAAATTATAACTGAACAAAACAGCATTGCAAACAGTACTAAACACCCAAAAGCCAGCAATATGCCAGCAAAATATAGAAAAACAATCCAAAATAGTAATCATGCAGCTCAAATCTCTTTAATTAACTGAAGGTTTCAGCAAAGAAATGAATCTTTAAGGCCTTTTTAAAAGCCACAATTCTCAGGGCCAGCCGGATGTCCAATGAAATTGCCTTCAGCAATGGTGCAGCCACCACCAAAAAGGACCCGTGTTTGTGTGCTCACCACCTTGATCAACAGGCACCTCAGTAAAGCTTCAGAGGTGCATTTTTAGGTGTACATGGCATCGCACATGGCACAAATTGAACACATTCATACGGGGTGGCAGCCAATGGCAGGCAAGTAGGGGTTGTGCCCTTGAATTCTGTGGGTAGAGTGAGTTATCCAGGAGAAGGCTTGGCACCTTCCTTATACAGCTTTTGGCGAATGTGGAAGGCACACCTCTTTACCTTGAGGTGTATATTTTTAGAACCTACCTAAATAATCATAAAAATAATTTATTATTTATACCCCGCCTATCTGGGCAGCTCGCAACAGAATATTAATAATAATAAAAAGAGATAAAACATCAGACATTAACAACTTCCCTAAAGAGGGCTGCCTTCAGATGTCTTCTAAAAGTCAGATAGTTGTTTATTTCCTTGACATCTGATGGGAGGTCATTCCACAAGGTAGGTGCCACTACCAAGAAGGCCCTCTGCCTGGTTCCATGTAACCTTACTTCTTGCAGTGAGGAAACCTCCAGAAGGCCCTTGGCGCTGGACCTCAGTGTCCAGGCTGAATGATGGGGGTGGAGACGCTCCTTCAGGTATACTGGTCCGAGGCCGTTTAGGGCTCTAAAGGTCAGCACCAACATTGTGCTCGGGAAATATACACCTTAGGGTCCCAGTGCGAGCAATTAATAATAAGGACAATGATAAAATAATATCTGTGTCAGGGACCTGCCAGCAAAATGGCAGCTTTCAGCTCAGTTCTGGAAGTCTGTGTTGCCGTTGTGATCTTTTCTTAATCCCGTGTCTCCTGCAAAAAAATACAACCAGGAAATGTCATTCCCTCCGGTTATCCGACTGCCCATATTTCCCTCCCTCCCTCCTCCTTCACTTGGGCTCATTCGTTCTCGTTCTCTTAGGCATCTGCGTCTCAGAACCCGTTCGGGTCAGAGTCTTCCAGAACTTCCACATCTCTCTCCGGCTGCCCTACTCAGTGAAGCAGTTTGAACAGATCGAGCTTCAGCCGGTTCTCTACAACTACCAGCCTGAGCCCATCAGCGTAAGCAAAGCCCCCACAATCTCCTCTCCCTTCCGCTGATCCTGTGCCTGCACAGGTCACCTGCTTTGAATGCAGAACGCCCCTCGTTCACTGCCTAGCACCTCTGCTAGGGACCGTGACCATACCCTGTCTGGAAACCCAGGAGAACTGCTGCCGGACGGTGCAGGCAACACTGAGGTGACCTGGCAGCTTCCTATGCGAGTCCCTGGGAACTGCTGTCAGCCCAAAAAAGCCAAGGCAAGCGACATGAGGCAGGAACAGAAAGTGTGGAGCCAGTTCCACAGAAGATTTCTGGGCAGGCATTGCAATGAAATAGCTGGAGAGGGCAAATAAGAAGGGCTTGTGGCTGCTAAGCATTGGGGCAAAAGGATCACTGCCCCACCAACCTCCGCTTGTTCCCCCCTGCCTGCCTTCTTACTTTCAGCCAATCAGGAGGCTGCACTGCCTGTCATTGGCTGTGGTTCATTTTATTTATTTATGTCATCCCGCCGTTGCCTGTGGCCAAAATAGGCATTGCAGGTTTTCAAAACAGTACTGAAACTTGCGAAACCTGTTTACCAGAAAGGAAAGCAGGCCGTGCACACGCACCTTTCGGAATCTATATTTGAAAAAATAAAATAAACTCCACCTGTGTATCCACGGTCTATTCAATTACCGTATTTTTTGCTCTATAAGACTCACTTTTTCCCTCCTAAAAAGTAAGGGGAAATGTGTGTGCGTCTTATGGAGCGAATGCAGGCTGTGCAGCTATCCCAGAAGCCAGAACAGCAAGAGGGATTGGTGCTTTCACTGCGCAGCGATCCCTCTTGCTGTTCTGGCTTCTGAGATTCAGAATATATTTTTTCTTGTTTTCCTCCTCCAAAAACTAGGTGCCTCTTGTGGTCTCATGCATCTTATAAAGTAAAAAATACGGTAATTTTTACTTGGAGAAAACCCGCCGAAAAGCAAGGCGTGTCAGTTTCAGCAGGTCAGCCCTGAGTAAAAAAAACTCAGTTGAATGCTGCTTGATCGGATTCTTCTGCCTCCTGATTCTTTCTTTTGTCCCCTTTCTAGGTGTCAGTATACCTGGAGCCCCATGACGGCCTCTGCTCTCCTGCCACTGTAGGCCCAGCACGGAAGCAGCGGGTGGAGGTGCCCGGGAACTCTGCGGTCCCCATCCCCTTCGTGTTGGTTCCCATGGGAGCGGCCGACATCCCCATCACGGTCGTCGCCCTTGGTGGCTTCGGGGGAGGGGACAAAGTCTCCAAGAAACTGAGGGTCGAGGTAAGAGGCCTTTCATCGCAGGGAATGTTTTTCCGCTCCTAAGACCACCACCACTCTGGGCCCACCTTCTTCTTCTTCTCCTTCTTCTTCTCCTTCTTCTTCTTCTTCTTCTTCTTCTTCTTCTTCTTCTTCTTCTTCTCCTTTGGTGATCACTCGTAGCCGAGTAAGATCGTCTTCCATAAACACTGTTTTAACAGTGAGTCTGTAAGTGACTGTGGAGGCCGATTCTGGATCCACACATCCTTCCACAGTGGGGACATTGGTTTCCGGGCAGGAGTTGATCATGGATTTGCCCAGTGTGCCTTCCTCTTAGCACGTTTCTCCCTTACGTCCAGAGTTTGAGTGTCTTCAAAGCCCACTTACAGATAGGTAGCTGTGTTGGTCTGCCATAGTGTGTATCTGAAGAAGTGTGCATGCACACGAAAGCTCATACCAATAACTAACTTAGTTGCTCTTTAAGGTGCTACTGGAAGGAATTTTTTTTTGTTTTGTTCAAAGCCCACGACACCTTTGGTAAAGGCTGTTCTCCAACTGGAGCGCTCACAGGCCAGTGTTTCCCAGTTGTTGTTGTTTATACTACATTTTTTAAGATTTGTCTTGAGACAGCCTTTAAACCTCTTTTGTTGACCACCAGCATTACGCTTTCCATTTTTAAGTTTGGAATAGAATAGTTGCTTTGGAAGTAGATAACCAGGCTTCTGCACAACAAGACCAGTCCAATGAAGTTGATGTTGAAGAATCATTACACTTTCAATTTTTAAGTTTGGAATAGAGTAGTTGCAATATTATTATTTATACCTCCACCCACCTGGGTTTCCCCAGCCACTCTGAGCGGCTTCCAACAAAGTATTAAAAATACAATAAAACACCAGACATTAAAAACTTCCTTCAACAGGGCTGCCTTCAGATGTTTTCTAAAAGTCACATAGTTGTTTATTTCCTTGACATCTGATGGGAGGGCGTTCCACAGGCGGGCTTTCCAAGGAACTTAATGGCTAGGCAAGGATTCAAAGCTGGATTTTCCACGCTGGAGACCAGCCAGCTGCCCCACTCTGGCTCTTATGGTGACATGCACCCAAGTCTTCTTCATTTTTTGATAATTTTATTAGTTTTCGATTACAATCGAATAATAGCCTCATTATAACAATACCCATTTATAATACAATTCCAATAGTTCAAAAACCTAATTATATAATTTAGATAAGGTGGTCCCCCACATGCTAGAATTGATGGCTTGATTATTTGCTTTATTTCTGTGTTCCAAAATCTTATTTAATTTCCATTACATTCCGGTCAAAATAATAACCCCTTATTCAGCAACTGCAATATTAATAACTTCTATTCAAGTTAACAAGTTAAATGATTTATAAAACTACAAGTGAGGAACTCAAACTATATCCTTGTTCTTCCTGTGTGTGGCAATTATTCTTTCTGTGGTATTTATTCCTGTCCTCATAAGATGTTATGTCCTTCTTTCCCCCTGTTGTTGCTGTTATCCATCATGTCTTGGGCGAAGCTGATATTCCATGGTTGTTTCAGAAATTTCTCCATTTCTCTGTTGTTTAGCAACTTTAACAACAGCTGCAAAAATCCCTCTGTCCCAGTGAATAACCTGCTTTCACCATTTCCCCTCTCAGCCTAGGAAGAGGAGTGATCTGTCGAATTGCAGATGACTCAATAATGAAACTTATCAGTTGCTTGGCAAGTTCACAGACTCCTTTCATTCTTCCGTCCAACTGAAGATAAATGAACAATTATACTTCCAATTAAATTAAATTCCGGGTCCTCTTAGCGTTATTCCAATTCTTCTTCATTTGCAGAAAGAGGGTGCCGTCCAAGTGGAGGAATATTCCGTTTCCCTGGATAGTAAAGGTAGGAGACTTGAACACAGATCTGAAACCCAGTTCCTGAGGGTGGGTGGTGCAGAAACAACTCTTGGCATTTAAATACGGAACACGCATACATACACCACACCCAAAGCATTACATGGGTTATTTCCCCCTGTCGCCCATAGGTTGATAGCAGGTGAGCATCCTTTTAAAAAATGGAGAAAGTAAAAAGAAACCCCCAACCTCAAAAGAGAAGTCAGATAAGGAGGGGGCACCTGACACCCTCCAGATGTGCCCCCCCCCCGCCAGCATGGCTAGTACAGTGGTGCCTCGCAAGACGAAAACAATCCGTTCTGCGAGTCTCTTCGTCTTGCGGTTTTTTCGTCTTGCGAAGCAACCCTCTTAGCGGATTAGCGCTATTAGCGGCTTAGCGGCTATTAGCGGCAAAGCGGCTAAGCGGCTATTAGCGGCTTAGCGGCTTAGAAAAAGGGGGGGGAGTGAAAAAAATCGCAAGACTCGCAAGACGTTTTCGTCTTGCAAAGCAAGCCCATAGGGAAATTCGTCTTGCGAAGCGCCTCGAAAAACGGAAAACCCTTTCGTCTAGCGGGTTTTTCGTCTTGCGAGGCATTCGTCTTGCGGGGCACCACTGTATTCAAGAGTCCCTTCCAGCATTGATTATATTTCTTGCACTTGTGGTTTGGAAGATGGGAGCTTGTGAGCAGAGAGCCTGCACTCTTGCCTGCCTGTATTTGGAGAGTAGAATACGCAGTATAATAGTAATAATAATAAATTTTTATTTATACCCCGCCCTTCCCGGTTCAAAAACCGGGTTCAGGGTGGCTAACAATAAATTTAAATCACTTAATTATAAAAGCAGCATAAAATATAGTATAAAAACATGATTAACAATAAAATTCAAAATTCAAAAATCAGTTTAGGGGAAATAAGTATTAGATAATCCCCGGGGCTAGCTGGCTGAATTGGTCCTACTTGGGCCAGTGAGGAGGCCAGGGGAGAATTAGCTGTGGGGTCTCAGAGCGGGTGATCTTCATAAAAGGGGAGGGGGAGGGTAGAGAAGGGAAACAAAAGATTAGGCTGAATTCAAATTAAAGGGCAGGTGGAATAGCTCTGTCTTACAGGCCCGATGGAAGGAGGTTAAATCCTGAAGGGCCCTAGTCTCATGGGACAGAGCATTCCACCAGGTCGGAGCCATCACTGAAAAGGCCCTGGTGGAGGATAGTCTGACTTCCTTAGGGCCTGGGACCTCTAAACTGTCATTATTCATGGACCTTAAGGTCCTCTGTGGGGGCATATCAGGAGAGGCGGTCCCATAGGTAGGAGGGCTCTAAGCCACAAAGGGCTTAGGTGTATAGTGTATAGTGGCAATCTCCCAAATTATTATGATTTATTACATCTAGGATCATCCAAATGCTTGGCCGTTGGAAAGGAAAGGATTAGAGAGCAACAGAAACATCTTGTGAGCTAGAACATGAGGAGTGTCACTGTTCCATTATAGGGCTACCCAAAATGCATCTGGGGTTGCCACTGTCAGAACAGGGTGCTACATTATGATGGGCCCATGGCCTGATCCTGCTACAGAGCTCTTCTCACATTCTTTACATACAGGAACTTAGCTGCTGTAAGGAAATTTCAAACAGGCTTTTTGGGGAGGCTGCCTGATGTTTCCAGGAAGTAGACAGACCATGGTAGTCTGCACTGGCAAAGGGAGGAGGTTGCGAATCCCAGATCCCTAAATTATTCGGAAGGGCTGCAGAAGCTGTTGGCTTGGAGTGGTGAGGAGCTAAATGTTTTTCCTTCTCTCCCCCCCTCCCCCCGTTCGAGACAGATGGGCGCACCAGAACGGTGGAGATTTCAGGCGAGATTCCCTCCAACGCCATTCCCGGCAGCGACTTCAAGATGAGCGTCCGTTTGACAGGTGCAAGGAACAAGCCAGAGAGGGAATCATAGAAATGTAGAGTTGGAAGCCCTTGAAATGGAGGAATCTTGATTCCAAACCTTCCTTTAGCTTCACTTGTTCTCCAGCTGGCAGTTAAAAGATTTCCAGATTGTAGTGGCACACTGGCATGGCAGACTTAAACCGGTTTGGATCAAGCAAGCAGGGGACGCTGTGGGTCTCCAACAGAGAATTATCAGCACCTTAAACAAACTAAATAATAATAATAATAATAATAATAATAATAATACCTATGTTTCTGTTTGTTAAGGGAGACACCTGTTCCCCTCCCAGAGCATGGCTTAACAATCAATTCCTCTTCACAGGGAAATTTGGGAGGGGAATAATCTCCTTTAGCAAACTGCACCTCCCACAATCCTTTGCTGGAAGCCATGACAGTCCAAGGTGGTGCCACAGTGCTTTAAGTGGACTGTGTTGCTTTGGCCCGGGCCTTGTTGCAAACATTGTTTTAAAAGCATAGACGTTGGCCGGGGTTTTGGTAGGGGGAAGATGGGAAATAGTTTTGTTGTTTTCCCTCGCTGGCCCGTGCCATGTTCTGAACCATTGTTTTGCCTTGGGCCCCCAGGCTCAGTGCCTGCTGATGTCCTTCAGAGTTCCCTGACCCCGGACGGCCTCTCGTCTCTGCTGAGGGTTCCCCAGGGATGCGGGGAGCAAACCATGGTCCTGCTGGCCCCTGGAGCCTATGCCATGCAGTACCTGGACAAGACAGAGCAGTGGCTGCACCTGAAACCAGAGAGCAAGGAAAAAGCACTGGAAAACCTCCGTTCAGGTGATGGGCCATGATGCATGCTGGGAGACGTAAAGGGGATGCGCTGAGCTGTATTGACTTACAAATTACTGCATGCGCCCCGGTAATTTACACATCTGCAATTTTCACCAGGAAAAGCATACTATAAAATTACTGTATATATAAACAGACTGGCCACGTTCATCCTTAGCTAACAGCTCAGTAGTCCAAAGAGGCTGCAGCACTGATTGGCTGGTGCCTGTGACGCCACAACTCCACCTCCCCATCCTGCCTTGCAGTCCATCTCCATGTGCCAATTGAAGCAGGCCAATTTGGGGGTGGGCAGGGACGTAGGAGGACCATTTGGCCTTGGCCTCAAGATCAGAGAGACTTCAAAGAGCATGGATCAGCTGAGGATCTCCCGCTCCATTCGTTCATTTTAAGGTTCTGCCTTCACTCATGCATGGCCCCTGAAGGATCCTGGCCTGTTTCTTCCTTTAACCCTATGCCACCAAAACTAAAACTAAAACGAGGAAATCCTTATGGACGTTTTGCAGAGAGGAAGCAAAGCAGCCATGATAGATGTGGGATTCTCTTGCCTTTTGCACTGCAGGCTATGAGCGGATCCTCACCTTCCGGAAGTCAGATGGATCCTACGGAGCTTGGATCACCCACCCCAGCAGTGTCTGGTGAGACTCAGCGCTGTGAAGGAGGCGGGAGGAGAGGTTCTGGGTGCGAGTATTGGGATGGTCCCATACTAGACCTGCTTAATCAATCTTTATCCCAATCCCCTTGCACTGCGTGGTTAGGCCATATCTGGTCTTCATTTGGCCTTGGCTCTGTCTGTTTATGGCAGTGAGCATTTGTCCTGCATTATGCTTCCTTTGCAAGGTGTTATACGTGTCTTCCCATTATTCACCCCCTCATCCCTTTGTTTTCAAGGCCTTTCCGTGTCATTTTTCAAATCACAAAGAAGTCCAGTTCTTTTTTTTTAGGCCTGCCCTGTTATTTATTTATTTATACCCCGCCCATCTAGTTGGGTTTCCCCAGCCACTCTGGGCGACTTCCAACCAAAAATTAAAAACAAAACAGACATTAAAAACTTCCCTAAACAGGGCTGCCTTCAGATGTCTTCTAGAAGTCAGATAGTTGTTTATTTCCTTGACATCTGATGGGAGGGTGTTCCACAGGGCGGGCGCCACCACCGAGAAGGCCCTCTGCCTGGTTCCCTGTAACCTTGCTTCTCGCAATGAGGGAACCACCAGAAGGCCCTCGGAGCTGGACCTCAGTGTCCAGGCTGAACGATGGGGGTGGGGACGCTCCTTCAGGTATCCTTGACCAAGGCCGTTCTTCTCTTTGACATCTGGTGGGAGGGCGTTCCACAGGGCGGGCGCCACTACCAAGAAGGCCCTCTGCCTGGTTCCCTGTAACTTGGCTTCTCGCAGTGAGGGAACCGCCAGAAGGTCCTCGGAGCTGGACCTCAGTGTCCATGCTGAACGATGGGGGTGGAGATGCTCCTTCAGGTATACTGGACCGAGGCCGTTTAGGGCTTTAAAGGTCAGCACCCTTTGAATTGTGTTCGGAAACGTATTGGGAGCCAATGTAGGTCTTTCAAGACCGATGTTATGTGGTCGCTCCCAGTCAGATAGTTGGTTATCTCTTTGACATCTGATGGGAGGGCATTCCACAGAGCAGAAGGCCCTCAGCACTGGACCTCAGCGATGGGGGTGGAGATGCTCCTTCAATTATACTGGAAAGGAAGTGTTCTGGCAGCCCCCAAGCACTTGTAGGCACAAACCGTATTGTCATACATGTGGGTAAAATGATTCATTGTTAACGTTAGGATTTTGATTAATTGGGATATGGATGAAAGTGTAGAACTATGCCAGACAGGGAATTCAGGGAAGTCCTGGGCTGGCTTATGCAAACCAATCTGGCCACCTGTGGGGAGAAGAACAGTTACAAAAAGGCGTTGAAGGGCCTTTGAGGTGAGGAATCCTTTAGCATCCTGTTACCAAGGTGATGGAGTGTGTGTTTGAGGGGACAGGAAAAAGGAGGTTTGAAGCAAGGGTTTCTAGGAGAAAGCAGGGCTGAGATCCATCTTGGCGAGAAGAGGCAAGTTTGCCTGCAATGCTTTTTGGGCCATGCCATAAAATCTGGACTCCCTCTGTGCAGACTGAAGGTGTAAATGGGCAAATGAGGCCTATTTCTCAAAGCACTACAGTCTCCGCTGTGTCTTCTATTCTCCAAAGGGACACAAACCCTGTGTGTGTGCCTGGGACACCATGGGCTCTTGCCACCGCTCACATAGCTGTTAACGTTGCCCTTTTTTAAAGGGAAATTCCCTTATTCCGAATAGGATTCCTCGCAAGAAAAGGGAAAAGTTGACAGCTATGACTGCTCGGCAGAGAGAGGGGCAGGCACCTGACTTTCGTAACAGCATTAGTTACTTGTGACTGATCTAGCAGCATCAAAAGGAATGTTGTGGCCTCTGAGTTTCATGGTATGTGCTTGAAAACCTCTGACATAATGCTGACCGCTTGGAGGCACCCCAAGTCAGCAGAGCAGTCCCTGCAGCCATGTTCAGTGCCTCCTTTTTAAATGCGAGCTCCCATTATGGGCCCTGGGTGCGCATGCGAGTGTTCAGATGTGCATGCGCACACCATCTCCACACCTGTGTCTGATTATTTGCCTGTCCTCCGACTCTCATTCCCTCCAGGTTGACGGCTTTCGTGACCAAAGTTTTGACTCTGAGCCGCGAGTACCAAGAGGTGGATGAGGCCAAGATCCGTGAGACGGTGCAGTGGCTGCTGAATAAGCAAAAAGAGGATGGTTCCTTCGAAGACCCACATCCTGTCTATCATCGGGAGATGCAGGTGAGCTCCTGAGCAACCATTAAAAAAGCAAACCTAATGAAAACTCACCGGCGTTTTCATGCCAATTTCTCCTAATTAACACATTGGTTTATGTACACATTTTTGCAAGCACTTTCCCCATAATATAATGCATTTCACCAATATCTTCATTTTTACGCACACTATTATTGTAAACTTTGTTTGGAGAACTGCATCACAAAAATCAGGGGAGTGCAAATTTCAAAGGATGGCTGAGTTTTGGTTTCTATTGCGACTCGGAAAAGGTGAATCGATTCTCCGTCAGCCATGCGTTCCCTTGTCTTTCCTCCCCAGGGTGGCGTTGGCGGCCTTCATGGAGGCATCTCGCTCACGGCGTACATCACCATTGCGCTTCAGGAGGCCTTGGCTGTGTACAAAGACGAGGAGTCGGATCCAGAGCAGGAAACAGCGAAGCAGGAACAGCTGAGTCGACTGGTAAGAAGCAAGGGAAGGCTGCGGCGGCGGGGCAAGCAGGAAATAGCTGCAGTGAGGTTACAGGGAACCAGGCAGAGGGCCTTCTCGGTGGTAGCTCCCGCCCTGTGGTATGCCCTCCCATCAGATGTCAAAGAGATAAACAACTATGTGACTATTATTATTATTATTATTATTATTATTATTATTATTACAGTGGTACCTCGGGTTACATACACTTCAGGTTACAGACTCCGCTAACCCAGTGCTTCAGGTTAAGAACTTTGCTTCAGGATGAGAACAGAAATCGGGCTCCGGTGGCGCGGCAGCAGCAGGAGGCCCCATTAGCTAAAGTGGTGCTTCAGGTTAAGAACAGTTTCAGGTTAAGAACAGACCTCCAGAACGAATTAAGTTCTTAACCCGAGGTACCACTGTATTACATTAAGAAACCACTGGAGAGCCAGCTAATATGCTGGACATGGAAATCCAGTCGTCCCAGAATCTCCATTTTCAACTTTTTAAAAAAACACACACACAATCAAGTTTCTATCCCTCATGGCACCTGACACCTGGCTGATCCTGCCTCTTCCTGCCCAGGCAGCAAGGCTTCCCACCTCCTTCCTTCCCTCCTCCCTTGACATCACTGTAATGTTGCATGTCCCACCTTGCTGTGTTCTTATGGCAAATTGCAAGCTACAAACACTCAAATACGTATCAATCAATATTTGCTTTTCTTTCTCTTCCAGAGACACGGCCTGGCTCGGGCAACTGCCTTCCTTTCCCGCAAGCTGGAGGATCAGTCCCTGGGCCCGTACCCTGTCGCCATCACCAGCTACGCCCTGTCGATCGCTTCTGACGACAAGTCAGCCATCGCGAGTGCCGGCGTCCGCCTGAAGAGTCTCGCTACGGAGGACAAAAGTAATCACCCTCAATCCCAATAAAACTCTGGACTTTCAGATTCCGAGCTAATGCACGAGATCCTGGCCACGTGTGTGTGTCCCCTTCCCCAATACATCGCATCTGCATAGCCCCTACATTCTGACCTCTCATTCTTCTTCCAGACAACACCATGATGTTCTGGGAAGTGGAGGAGAAAGACCGGCGGCAGAATGAGAAGAAGGCTGACCGGGTGCCTCCTGCTTCAGCCATCACGGTGGAGGCCACCGCATACGGACTCCTCTACCTGTTGCAGAAAAACGACATTGCGTCAGCAGGCAAGGTGGCTCGGTGGCTGACGGAGCAGAGGAACTATGGGGGCGGCTTCAGGTCGACCCAGGTATGGTCTCCCACAGGGCATGTTTTGGTTTTTTAAAAATAGATTTTTATTAAGATTTTAAAAATTACATGAATTTCAAAAAATAGTAAAAAACACACCCAATTAAACAAAAAAGAAAACAAAACAATACATAAAGACAAGTCACATCAAAGAAAAAAAGAAAAAGAAAAAACAGACCAAAAAAATGAAAAAAGGCATACAATTAAAAAAAGAACAAATCAAACCTTTACATAACTTTCTTTCTTTAACTTATTTCCTTGACCTCCTCACACCTCCCTTCTTTGTATTCTAGTTCAGATAGATATTTCAGCAAATCCTTCATCTTTGTTTTTATCCTAATAATTTATCTTAATATACTATAATTTTACATTCTCTTCTTTCACCAATTAACCATCCATTTTTACTTTAATCTTATTTCTCATTAAAACTGATATATTTGAACTTAATCTCTTAAGACATTTCCCCTAGAGGGCATGTTTACAAAACGGAGGGATTTTCTTGATTTACAAAAGTGTGTGCAATGTCTCTTATCTCCTATTTTTTCCCCCCATGTAACATTTTTGCAAATCAGTTTCATTTGTTGAGACATTAGGTAGAAAAGGGGGCAAGAGGTGGAGGGGGGGGGAGATGAGGGGGGGTTGGGTGGCGATGTTTCTATTTTACTTACTATATGTGGGGTTTGGTGCCAGCGTCGCTTGTGCAGCTTCTCTGCTGTTCACTTGTGTTCCTTTGGTGGTGAGAGAGGTTGGGGTTGGCCTAGGCTGTGGTTGTTCATTTGTGGTTGGCTGTGGTGGTCATTGTTTTCATGTGAGAATGGGGTGGGTGGGTGTTTTGGATTACATTAGCCATATTGATTTGTATGCTTTTGGTGGATTTTTGTCCTTGTCTTGTTGGGCTGTGTATGTGATAAAGGGGAGCCATCCCGGGGCGAAGGCATCTTCTTCTATTTGTCCCGGAGCCAGTTTCAGTTTATTGGTTAATTTTTCTAGTAGGGCTCTTTCCCATACTATTTGGCACCATTGGTCCATGCTTACTAAACGGAGGGACTATTGATGGCCACCAGCTCAGGTGGCTTTCAAGGGCGCTTTGACGAATGCTCGGAGGGTAGTCTTTGTGGCTGCTGGCCCTCATTTCTCAAGTTCCTGGGGACTAGCCCAGTGCAGGCTGTCTTTTCCCACTCAAACTCTCATAAACTGGCCCATTTCTCTCTCCTTTCAGGACACAGTGGTGGCACTAGAAGCTCTGTCCCGCTATTGGATCAGCTCCTTCGAGGAGGAGGACAACGAGCTGAAAGTGACCCTCAAGATCCCCGGGAAAAGCTTGCCGAGGACCTTTACCTTTGGGCGGTCGAGTGATCCAATCCAGGAAGAACTTCAGGTGAGGGTTTGGGGTAGGGATGTTAGTTTCTGTTTGCCACTGAGCAGTTGCTTGGAGTCACAGGACTCGGTTTACATTCCAGAGACCTTCCAGGCTGTTGCAAGTCTCACGGGAGACGGATGTGACGTTACTGGTTTCCTGTTCCTTTGTTTCAGTTGCTCCCTGCTTTCATAGAGAGAGGATGTGTTTTTCTTTGCTGTCTGCGTAGCTTAGAAATAAAACTCTTTGCAATGAAGCCATAAATCTCATCACTTCCGCATGCTGCTGGAATCTCTGCTGAATTGGGGGAACGTGCCTTGGGGCCTCATCAAAGGCTCAGGTCGTTAATTATTTGTTGGGAGGTGATTCCGAAGGCTCAGCCAGAGGAAGATAAGCTTTATCAGCTTGGCTGAGCAGAGATCCCGGCAATGGATTCCCGCCAAGCTAGGATTTCGGACACTCGCCTGATTCGATTTGGGCAGATCAGCCTGACCTGGGGTGGATCGTGGGATCCCTTCAGAATCCATAGTCCCACAGGCCCCTTCATGAGGCGGACCTTGGGGGCTGCTGTCGCCGTGTGGGTATTACAGTATTATTTGGCCTGGCCGTTCACTTTCCCTCCTCGTTTTTCTCCCACCTTTAGTTTTCCATGGGAAGTAACATCCATCTGAAAGTGGAAGGGAAGGGGAAAGGGACTCTAACCGTGAGTAGCTTCATAATTTGTCTGCTTTGCTTTTAATTAATACCAACTGATTCTCTCTCATTTGTATAAGCTTTATATTCAGGGAGGGCTGCACTGTGCTCTATGTGGGGCTACCTTTGAAGGTGACCCGGAAACTACAATAATCCAGAATGCGCCAGCTAGACTGGTGACTGGGGGCGGATGCCAAGACCACATAACACCGGTCTTGAAAGACCTACATTGGCTCCCAGTACGTTTCCGAGCTTAATTCAAAGTGTTGGTGCTGACCTTTAAAGCCCTAAACGGCCTCAGTCCAGTATACCTGAAGGAGCGTCTCCACCCCCATCGTTCAGCCCAGACACTGAGGTCCAGCACCGAGGGCCTTCTGGCAGTTCCCTCGCTGCAAGAAGCCAAGTTACAGGAAAGCAGGCAGAGGGAATTCTCGGTAGTGGCATCCGTCCTGTGGAACGCCCTCCCACCAGATGTCAAGGAAATAAACAACTATCTATGACTTCTAGAAGACATCTGAAGGCAGCTCTGTTTAGGGAAGTTTTTAATGTTTGATTCTATTTTTAATACAGTCATACCTTGGGTTACAGACGCTTCAGGTGGCGTTTTTTTGGGTTGCGGACCACCAAAACCCGAAAGTACCGGAACGGGTTACTTCCGGGTTTTGGTGGTCATGCATGCGCAGAAGCACTAAATCACGCTTTGCGCATGCTCTGAAGCTCCAAATCGCAACCCGCGTGTGTGCAGATGCGGGCTGCGAACACCGTGGGTTGCATCCCACATGGATCACGTTCGCAACCCGAGCGTCCACTGTATTCTTTTTTTTTTTTTTTTTAAAGATATTTATTAAAGTTTCAAAAATTATATAAAAACAAAACAACAATACAAACAAACAAAACAAGTATAATTTCAATCCCTTATTTTCTTGTAACTTACTTCCCCGACCTCCTTATACCTCCCCTTTCTGTATTCCAATTACTAATTATCAATTCAGCAAATCCTCTCCCTTATTTTTCATTAAATTTTTAGCCTTTCTTTTCTTTTTACTGGATCATTACAGCTGAAAACCACTTAATTTCTAAACCAAAGTCATTCTAACATTCATTAATTTTGCAATGTTTCCTAAGATAGTCCTTAAATTTCTTCCAATCTTCTTCCGCCGTCTCTCTTCCCTGGTCTCGGATTCTGCCAGTCATTTCTGCCAATCCCATATAGTCTATCACCTTCATCTGCCATTCTTCCAAGGTGGGTAGATCTTGTGTCTTCCAGTACTTTGCGATGAGTATTCTTGCTGCTGTTGTGGCGTACATAAAGAATGTTCTATCCTTCTTTGTTCTATCCGAGCGTCCACTGTATTCTCTTAGGAGCTGCCCAGAGTGGCTGGGAAAACCCAACCAGATAGGCAGGGTATAATTATATTATTATTATTATTATTATTATTATTATTATTATTATTATTATTATTACTACTACTACTACTACTACTACAGCCCCCCACCTGCCTCACTTTCTACCTGAAGCCTGCCAGCTTCCTCCTCCTTAGGCTCCCACTCCTGAGCTCTGAACAAACCTTTACTCCAGTGTCGCTACTGCGAGCGCACAGTTCGAGAGCAAGGAGGAGCACTCCTCTTCTGTCTCTGCTCCCTTCCAGGTCCTGAAGCAATACCATGTCTTGGCTGTGCAAAACACTTCATGCCAGACTCTCGGGCTGCAGGTGGACGTGAGTGGTTCTTTTCAACGGGCACGTAAGTCTGGGCTTCAGATTCCAGTTCTGTGGTCAGGGAGACCGCTGCTCTCCACATTAATCACCGTGGGCTCCACTATTGCCCTCTGAGGCCCTTCTCTGTGAGCCAGCTACACGAGAGGTTCAGAGGGCCGCAATGCAAGAGCAGGCCTTATCAGTGGTGGCTCCTAAATTGGGGGACGCTCTCCCCAGGGAGGCTCGCCTGGGACCGTCGTTACTTGTCTTTAGGCTCCAGGCAGAAATTCCTTTCCTCTGGGCCTTTGGCGTTGAATTATCCACAGCCTTCTTGAGTGGGCTTTATATATACATCTGTCATGTATCTCCCAGCATTCATCACTATGAGAGAAAGAGGGGGGAACTTTTCTCCAGCCACTGCATAATTTTATAAACTTCTATTATGTCAACTCGCCTCTAAACTCAAATGTCCCAAATGCCACAACTGTTGCCAGTAGGGAATTTGCTCCATCCCCTTAACAATTTTGACCTTTTTCAACAGCCGAATTATTAGACTACTACTATGAATATGAAGATTACGGCCCAGAGGATTCTGAGCCAAAAGCAGATGCCGCCGACCAGCCGTTGTCACCGATTGAAGTGTTTGATGCCCGCCGACGCCGCAGGAGGGAAGCCAAAGACCCTGGTCAGGCACAGAAGGAGGTCACCTACAATGTCTGCTTCTGGTAAGGTTTGATGAACGGACTTTTCTAGAACAGGCATAATATTCTGGTTCTAACCAGAACTGGGCCATTTTGAGGAGGAAAGAACTCCCTTCCTCTCTTTGGGCACTGCCTTTTAGGGGATGGCAAGTACAGTGGTACCTCGGGTTAAGTACTTAATTTGTTCCGGAGGTCCGTTCTTAACCTGAAACTGTTCTTAACCTGAAGCACCACTTTACCTAATGGGGCCTCCTGCTGCCGCCGCACCGCTGGAGCCCAATTTCTGTTCTTATCCTGAAGCAAAGTTCTTAACCTGAAGCACTATTTCTGGGTTAGCGGAGTGTGTAACCTGAAGTGTATGTAACCCGAGGAACCACTGTATTTGCCTGGTAGTGGCATGCTAGCCCAACACTCTATAGCTCAACACTCTAACCATTGCACGATATTGCCGCTACTTGAAAAACAGAATATCCTTTCCCTAACCTTTCTGTTTTTGCTTCTTTCCTCCATACAGGAGACAACCAGGGGCTCATGTCTCTGGCATGGTTATCGCGGACATCACCCTGCTGAGCGGCTTCCATCCGGACGAGAACTACCTTGAGGAGGTGAGCAGAGGCTGTGTGGGCATTTTGGCATATGACAAGGGTCAGAGTCCAGGCCTGCCAAGACCCTACCAAGCCCCATTGAGTTCCCTTCCCTGTGGGGCCTTTAGATATGCTTCAGCACAATTGGAGCCTGGTCCATTAGCACACTAGCCCTCCAACAAACGGCTGGGCCTGGCCTAGTATTATGGGCCACCAGTCCGTCTGCTGTATTAATAATAATAATAATTCCTAGCCCATCTGACTGAGTTGTCTCATCTGCTAGAGCCTCATCAGGACAAAGGACTGTGGTGATGCCATTCAGCTATGAGAACCTTATCCTGCTTAGTAGCCTCAATTGTTGTTGTTGTTTAGTTATTTAGTCGTGTCCAACTCTTCATGACCCCATGGACCAGAAGAGCACGCCAGGCACTCCTGTCTTCCACTGCCTCCCGCAGTTTGGTCAGACTCATGCTGATAGCTTCGAGAACACTGTCCAACCATCTCGTCCTCTGCCGTCCCCTTCTCCTTGTGCCCTCCATCTTTCCCAACATCAGGGTCTTTTCCAGGGAGTCTTCTCTTCTCATGAGGTGGCCAAAGTATTGGAGCCTCAGCTTCACGATCTGTCCTTCCAGTGAGCACTCAGGGCTGATTTCCTTCAGAATGGAGAGGTTTGATCTTCTTGCAGTCCATGGGACTCCCAAGAGCATAATTCAAAAGCATCAATTCCTTGGCGATCAGCCTTCTTTATGGTCCAGCTCTCACTTCCATACATCACTAATGGGAAAACCATAGCTTTAGCAGTACCCTCAATGGCTATTATTATTAATGTTATTATTATTATTGCCACAATGGCCATATTCTCTGCTGTTGGAGGCATCACCAGATGTCAAAGAGAAAAACAACTACCAGACTTTTAGAAGACATCTGAAGGCAGCCCTGTTTAGGGAAGCTTTTAATGTTTAATAGGTTATTGTATTTTAATATTCTGTTGGAAGCTGCCCAGAGTGGCTGGGGAAACCCAGCCAGATGGGTGGGGTATAAATAATAAATTATTATTATTATTATTATTATTATTATTATTATTATTATTACTATTACTATTTTATGCCTCTTAGAGCTCATGCAGACTTTCCTGCCACCTTCCCCCTGGGGAAACTCGATCTTTAGAACTGAAGCAGAGCAAACATTGGCGCCTGCTCCAATTCAGTGCCAAAGAGTGAGTTTTCCTGGGGGGAAAGAGGCAGAGCACATGGGAAGCTGCTCAGACCTGTGTCTAGGAAGCACAGGACGAATGGGAAACTTGTTGGACGAGCCTTCAGTTCCAGTGGGCAGGAATCGCAGGTGGGGAGAGAGTAGCGCTTCTGTCCTCAGGCCCTCCTTTCGGGGTTTCCATGGGGGCGTCCGGTTAGCCGTTGCAAGAACAGAACGCTGCACCAGAGCCAGCTCTCCTTACGACCTCCACGCTCCTGCTTGCTGGTTCACCATTTTTGCAGAAATTTATGTATAGGTTGGGGGGGGGTGTCCCTCCAGCAGATATCATGCACATGCAGCCCATTACCAAAATCTGCACACTTTTGTGATTTTTGTGATTTGTCCCCACAAAACACTTCATCACAGTTTCTTCCTATCTATTCAAAGGGCCTTTGCTGCACGATACTAAATGTAAGAATTCGCTGATAAATGTATCTATGTACTGGCTCACAGGGAAAACTTCAGAAATTCATATAGACATGTGAGCTCAGCTACTCAGCAGCCCCTCTGCCTGAGTGATAATCCCTGGCCTCCTGGTACCTGAGTGCCAGACAGGTAGCCATTCCAGAAATAACCAACCCAGATGAAGACCAAAGGGTATGATCAACTTGGCTGGGAAATGTAAATGTCTCTTTTGTTACACTTGATGGGTGTTTGGTGGAGGGCAAGGAGAACCATGGGGTGGGGTCCAGGATGCTCAGATTACTGCCACCAGACCTCCCCTTTCATGACGTAACTGTGATGTAGTTTGTGGGGGATGTTACATGGAGATTAGCAGCTAATAAAAATTTGGGTTCTCTTTTGTTCGGGGCTTCCATCTTGTTCCACCTTGTGGCAGGTGGGAGTCCTGTCACGACAGTCTTCAATAAAGACCAAGCCTACTGGCTGCTGTTTTGCTCTGGTATTCCTGGCTGGTGTCCTTGTTTTTTGTCTAAGGAAGCACTCGGATTTCTCCGTTAACAGCTCCTTGTTTCTTTCCTTGATCTCCCAGCTGCGAACTCTCCCCGATCAATACATCAGCCACTGGGAGATCCAAGGACGTCGGCTGCTGCTCTACTTTGACTCGGTGAGAGAGATGCGTGCAGGATTATGCCATGAGAACAGAGGCAGCGGGGGGCAGGGGGGAAGGGCAGCTGCACAGACGCGTTCAGATAAACTCTCTCCCCGCCCCCTTTGTAATGTGCAAGAGGCCAGGATGGCACCCACCGTACCAACCTGTCTTTTGATTTACTCCACTTTGGACTAGATGGCAGAAGCAGAAAACCTTTTTTATCTGAGCGAGGGCCACATTTGCTTCTCTGCAACCTTCTGGGGGCCGCATGCCGGAGGTGGGCGGGGCCAAGGGGTGAAAGTGGGCGGAGCGACAAAGGTCGATTCTGCCCTTGTACGCTAGGCTAGTTTCTGCGCACTCTGACACCTGCCTCTCTATCCTCCACCCAAAGAAGCAAGAGTTTGAGGACACCTTCCAGCCAAGCAGCTGGAGTCCCCTCCCTTTTGAAGTGACTGGCCCAGTGAGCTTAATGGCCGAGTGGGGATTCGAACTCAGATCTCCCTGCTTACAGCACAAAACCAACTCTGAAATGATATGCAGGAGGCCCCGGATTTGGTCCCTCACGTCTCTACTTATCAGCGCTTTTGCCTTTGCAGGGCTGTTTCCACTTAGCATAGACCGCACTTGGCAATCACACCTGTGCCCTTCTGATGTTTTGGGCTAAGTGGAGGCCTTGCCAGCCTCGATCTGCCTTCAGCCTGCCACGTTACTTACATCCCATCCAGCCAGCGGGTGGCGCTGGCTGTCAGCCTCCTCCTTCCTTGGTCTCAGCATTGCCATTATAGAACTCAGCAGAGAGGAGGAGATAACGCATTGCCTGTGCCTGCCATTGGCTCTGGCACCACCTACTGGCAGCCTCCCTGCCTCCCGCCCTATCACTTTTTATACCGTATTTTATGCTGCTTTTTGTTGTATCACAATTACGTGTTTAAAATTTGTTGTTAGCCACCCTGAGCCCGGTTTTCTGAACCGGGGAGGGTGGGGTATAAATAAAAAAAATATTATTATTATTTATAATTACCAGTACCAGTGACCCCTGTGCTACCTTGGGGCTGATAGTTATCCAAACCATTTGGAGGGCATCAGGTTGGGGGAAGCTGGGGGAGATTGCCCAGCAGCCTGATCCAATATAAGGAAGCATCATATGTTTCCTTTACATTATTGTTGTGCTCCCCCTCTGGGCTTTGTGTTGGATTTTTGCCTCTGATCTTTTTCAGTCGCTTTTTGCGGAGGTTTAGTTGGTCGGCTGCTTCGTTTACTTATTTCAGAGGTGGTTGTGGTGCTCAGCTCCCGCTGGCCACTGTGAGAATAGGATGCTAGACAAGACAGGCCACTAGATCGATACAGCAGACAGGGCTTTCTCTTACGTTCTTAAATATACCCATCTATAGGTGCCAGCATCTGGACGCGAATGCGTATCATTTACAGCAAAGCAGCTGGTGCCTGTGGGGAAAATCCAGCCAGCTAGTGCCACCATCTATGATTTTTATGAACCAGGTAAGTGATTGACAGGTCACAGGGCCTGGGGGGGGCGGGGTAACCAGGCTGCATCTTTCTGGTGGAGAAAAGGTTTAGTAGCTGCGGCCTTAGGGAGCAGGAGAGCATTGCCTTCGCTTACCGTGGCAGGCAATTAAGGGATAATTTTTGCTTATTAAATTGTAACCTGACATGACAACATCCTCTTCAGTTTGAGATTGTAATTTAATTACCACATGCACAACTACCCAGGTTAATTTTATCCAGGGTTAACAGGAGCTGCTTGCAACTTAAAAACCTAGGCAGAGAGAGAGAGAGAGAGAGATGCTTATGTCTGAATCAGGCCAGAGTGCTTTCCATGCATTAAATGTTCTGCAGAAGTTTGATATTTTCTATCCAGGGGATTAATTTAGGTTGGCTCTGGGCGGAAGTCAAATGAGTTTTTGCATTCATGGAAAAAGATTCTCCCTTCCCTTTGTAAGCTGCCACAACCCCTAAATCTGCTTTGGAGCAATGGGAGAATTTCCATTGCAGGTTTATGGGGTACACAGTGAGAAGATAGGGAAGGAAAGCCCTATGCAGGGGAGATTATTGGGTTGTTTTTGTTTTTATTATGTATTTTATGTTTTTGTGATTTTATGTTGTAACCACCCGGAGATCTGCAAGTATAGGGCAGTATACAGTTTAATTAATAAATAAATAATAAAAATAATAATAACTTCATTCACTTTCTGAAAAAAGACGAATATGCTGAGGTTTTGGTGATATGCAAATGTATTTTCTTTTATTTATAAAAATATTTCTATACGACTACAGTGGTACCTCGGGTTACAGACGCTTCAGGTTACAGACGCTTCAGGTTACAGACGCTTCAGGTTTCAGACTCCACTAACCCAGAAATAGTACCTCAGGTTAAGAACTTTGCTTCAGGATGAGAACAGAAATCACGCGGCAGCGGGAGCTGGAGGCCCCATTAGCTAAAGTGGTACCTCAGGTTAAGAACAGTTTCAGGTTAAGAACAGACCTCCAGAACGAAGTAAGTTCTTAACCCGAGGTACCACTATATTCACAAAAAACCACCACCCATCAGAACAGTTTGCAACAATTGTACATAACTCCATAAAATAAAACAAATCATTAAATAGTTAAAATAAGAAAGCAGCTGACTATTTTGGGAAAATGTGTTCTTGATTGCCTGTATGGGTCTGGTGGTGGAACAGAAGACTTGTCCACAGGCGTTTAAAACTTGAAACAGAAGGCAGCTGCTGGATCTCTGTTGGCAGAGTATTTATTCCACAATCCTGGGCTGATGATGCTAAAAGCTCGGTTTCTTGTTGTGTCCAAATGAACTTAACCAACTTGGGGAATGACAACGGCAATCACAGAGCTCAAGGTGGGATATAGTGGTTTATGATCCCTGACATACTCTGGACCTACGCCTTGCAAATTAACAGAAGGACTTTGAACCTGGATCAGATTCACAAAAGCTTATTACAAAATTGTTGTTGTTATTTAAATATCGCTTTATATTTCTAAGAAATAATCTCAAAGTGGTTTACAATACATTAAAACATCAAATAAAACAATCCAGACTGAAACATTACAGTGGTACCTTGGGTTAAGTACTTAATTCATCCCGGAGGTCTGTTCTTAACCTGAAACTGTTCTTAACCTGAAGCACCACTTTAGCTAATGGGGCCTCCTGCTGCAGCTGCGCCACCGGAGCACAATTTCTCTTCTCTTCCTGAAGCAAAGTTCTTAACCTGAGGTAATATTTCTGGGTTAGCGGAGTCTGTAACCTGAAGCGTATGTAACCTGAAGCGTATGTAACCCGAGGCACCACTGTACTGAATAAAGTCAAATATAAAACATACATTCAAAGTAATTAACAGGAAACTCAAACGCCATCTTAATGAATGAAAAAAAGACCATTACAAAGCAGATGAGAATGCACATTTAACAAAGTTAACAAACAAAAAAATTACCTTAAGCATTTCAGAAGAAAACAAAAGCAAGTCAGATATAAAGTGCATATTTAAAGGAGCATAACAAACAAGGGAATAAAATATTATCATAAGCTTAGGACGTATCTGTTGCTGTTGCCACCAGACCTGCCAATGGTGGTTCATGGCAGGTGCTGGCTGTGGAAGCTCAGGCTCTGCACTAAAGAGACAGGTGGGGGTGGAAACATAACATGAAAAGCCTGATCTTTTGGGAGAAGCAGGTTTGTTGTGCAAGACCTCCCAATCAGCTTTAATAGAGCGGCCTGAGTTCGTCAGAATTTGTTTTGAGTCCTACCTGAAAATAGCATCTGCCTGGAAGTCCCAGGGTGTGTGGGTGTGAATATATACACACACATGCATGCACATTCACAGGCAATTTGTTTTCTTCTTTTTAAAATAATTTTTATTGAATGATTTTATGGTACAAAAAACAATACAGCCAAACTACCACTAAATATAATTAAGAAATAAAAATTACATACATCAATATTTTGTTTATCATTTGTGATTTACCATCTTATTTCCTCCCAAACATTCCATACAAAGACACACATGTGTGCAGACACCCACACACAAAATGATAATAATGAAAGTAAATATTTTTCCCCTTTTATCTTACAAAATCTTTTCTTTAACTTTGACTTCCTGTCAAGTCCCTTTGCATATATTTTATCTTACAATCGAATGTACACAAAACAAAATTTTCTATATAAATTTTCCAATACATTCTGAAAACATAATAAATCCTTTTATTTCCTTTATCATTCGAATGCTAGCACAGAGTCAAAACTATTATTGTATTTTTGAACATATCTTCTATAACCATCCCATTTTTCCGCAAATTTTTGCTTTGAACTTCCTCTGAGTTTACTAGTCAATTGAGCCGTCTCCACCAATTCCTGTAATTTAATTTGCCAATCTGTTATTTTTGGAGCCTCGTGATCTTTCCATCCCTTGGCCACAAGTATACGAGCCGCTGCGGTTGTATACAAGAATACCTCTCTTAGATTTTTTGGGAATACTTAATAGAAATGCCTCTGGTTTTTTCGTAAAAATTATCTCCATCATCTTTTTTAATTCATCGTATATTTTCTCCAAAAAAATCTTAATCTTTTCACATGTCCACCACATGTGGATCATGTCACCGTTATGTCACACACAATTTCTAAGTGTTCTCCTTTCACCTTTCAGACCAGCGCTGCAGCATCTTCTATGGCGCCCCCAACAAACCTCAGTACGTGTCGGCCTTGTGCTCCGAAGACGTCTGCCAATGCGCCGAAGGTGAGGTTGCCTGGGCGGCCTTCCGCTGGGGGTGGTGGGAAATCTGGAGCAAGGCCATCGGAGGCCCATCCCTCCTGCAGCACAAACAAGCCACCTCCTTCATTTCGCCTGGATGGTGGGTTGAGGTTCCCTAAGGAAATGAGACCAGAAGGCTCTTGCTTGCTGGAGCCCAACAGCAGGATCTGAGGGACCCTGCACACACTTCTTCTTAGGCTGTGCTTCAAACCCCACCTACCTGGGAGTTGGGATGGAGAGATGCTGCCAGTGTCTGTTTTCTCTCTTTTTCCCATTTTTCAAGTCTCAAATTCAGCTTCTCTGCATTTCTGCAGCCATTTGTGATTAAACCACAGAGCCTAGGGCTTGCCAATCTGAAGCTCGGAGGGAGGGGGGAGAAAGGTTGTTTTCTGCTGCTCCAGAGAAGCGGACACGAAGCAATGGTTCCAAACTACAAGAAAGAAGATTCCACCTAAACATTAGGAAGAACTTCTTGACAGTAAGAGCTGTTTGACAGTGGAATTTGCTGCCAAGGAGTGTGGTGGAGTCTCCTTCTTTGGAGGTCTTTAAGCAGAGGCTTGACAACCATATGTCAGGAGTGCTCTGATGGTGTTTCCTGCTTGGCAGGGGGTTGGACTCGATGGCCCTTGTGGTCTCTTCCAACTCTATGATTCTATGGTTTGAATCGCCGCGGCGGGGTGAGCTCCCGTTGCTCGGTCCCAGCTCCTGCCAACCTAGCAGTTCGAAAGCATGTCAAAGTGTAAGTAGATAAATAGGTACCGCTCCGGCGGGAAGGTAAATGACATTTCCATGTACTTCTTCACCATACCAGGAATCAGGATTGTATAAAAACACAAATACAAAAATCACATTATTTTAGAGGGACTTGCTTTGCAAAAATGGATACGTTAGGAGAAAGCTGCACTAAAACGCTGATTTATTTTCATGAGGGCTTTTATTATCTTTTTTTATATAAAAGAAACCTGCCGACTGATGTGGAAATGTGGAGAGTTTGAGATGAGAAAAGTCAGAGAGGAACTGGAAAGGACAGATTTGCCCATTGCTGGTCCCCATTCCGTGCTCACTTTCCCTATACCTCTCCCATTACAAACCTGGACTGCCTAAACTCCACCTCCCTGCCCACTTCTGTTGAAGCATCTCAGCACCCAGCCTTGCACTATTGCACCATCCATCCCCTGCCAGGGTCAAACTTGGAGAGTCCTCCCCTCCCTTTGGTAACTCCATAGATAAGAATCAACAAGCAGTTGATAGATTTATAGCCAGTGTGGTGTAGTGGTTGTGAACGGTGGACTAGTAATCTGGTGAACCAGGTTCGCATCTCCGCTCCTCCACATGCAGCTGCTGGGTGACCTTGGGCTAGTCACACTTCTTTGTAGTCTCTCAGCCCCATTCACCTCACAGAGTGTTTGTTGTGGGGGAGGAAGGGAAAAGGGAATGTTAGCCGCTTTGAGACTCCTTCGGGTAGTGATAAAGCGGGATATCAAATCCAAACTCCTCTTCTTTTATTAAAGCTTCATGTTGCGATCACAAATACACAGCTCTCCGCAAGGAGGGCAGTTGCCTGCTCTCAATCCGACTCCCTACCTCCGCAGCAATGAGCACGCCAACATAAAGTTGCTCCCCCTCTCTGCCTCTTTTGCTCTCTGATATGTACGGACCTCCGAGTCCGTGGGGAGGGGGGTTCCCCCACACTCCCAACTGATGTGTCTCCCAACTGCCCCCTCCCTTCTGGATCTCTTGCCATTATCTCGTAGCTGGGTATCTCCTCCCTAATCTGTTCAGCTTCTGTGTCTGTGTCTGCCTGTCTCTTTGCTTCTGAAAACGCTGGAGGGGGCGGCGGTGGTGGGAGGCAAATACTCCCCCTTCTCTTCTGAGGAAGGTGGTCTGCCTGTGACTGCATTCTCCCATCTGCAGATCCAAACCATTCCCTGACACCTAGTTAACCTGACCTTATCTCCTCCCTCACTTGCACAGGTGCCTGTCCGCGTTTGAAGCGAACCCTCGACGAGGCCATTACGGAGCAAGCACGCATGGAGTTTGCATGCTATAGTCCCCGTGTGCATTACGGTAAGGGGTTAGGGGAGGGATTGGAGACCCCGCAGCCTCTCCAGCCCGGCTCTTTTGGCTCTTGCCTCACTGATGTCTCACCATCTCTAACCCCTAATAATAATAATAATAATAATAATAATAATAACATCCCATCAGATGTCAAAGCAATAAACAACTACCTGACATTCAGAAGACATCTGAAGGCAGCCCTGTTCAGGGAAGTTTTTAATATGTGACATTTTAGTGTATTTTTCATCTTTGTTGGAAGCCGCCCAGAGTGGCTGGGGAAACCCAGCCAGATGGGCGGGGTACAAATAAATTATTATTATTATTATTATTATTATTATTATTATTATTATTAATTATACCCCACCCATCTGGCTGGGTTTCCCCAGTCACTCTGGGTAGCTCGCAATAGAATATTAAAATACAACAGTCCATCAAACATTAAAAGCTTCCCTAAACAGGGCTTCCTTCAGATGTCTTCTCAAAGTCTGGTAGTTGTTGTTCTCTTTGACATCTGAGGGGAGGGCATTCCACAGGGCGGGTGCCACTACCGAGAAGGCCCTCTGCCTGGTTCCCTGTAACTTGACTTCTCACAGGGAGGGAACCGCCAGAAGGCCCTCGGCGCTGGACCTCAGTGTCTGGGCTGAATGATGGGGTTGGAGATGCTCCTTCTGGTATATAGGGCTTTAAAGGGCTTTAAAGGTCAGCACCTACACTTTGAATTGTGCTTGGAAATGTACTGGGAGCCAATGTAGGCCTTTCAGGACCTGTGTTATATGGTCTTGGTAGCCGATCCCAGTCACCAGTCTAGCTGCTGCATTCTGGATTAGTTGTAGTTTCCGGGTCTCCTTCTAAGCCTCTGTGATGCATAATTTCAGACTTTGCATCTTTTCTGCTCGTGGCTTGCATGCAGCTCCATAGCCAACTTGCAGACCCAGCTGAGGTCTGACGTTTTTGTCTTTGTTTAAAATATTTGTATTCTGCCCTCTGCCTGAGAGATTTCAGGGCGGTGGAGAACAACATGAAAGTTGGAGAGTTTTTTGTTTGTCTGCTGTGCATCTGTACATCTCTTAAAGTATCGTAACCAAATTTTGCACGGTGGTCCTTGAGATCAGGCAGCAGATTTCTTTCCGTGCTTAGATGCATCTGGGCACATTCTTGAATCAACATGACAGACTGAACCTTAAAAAAAATGCAGTGGTTTCAAACTGCTGATTTCAAAACTGCACTGATTCTAAAAACTGGTTTCAGAACTGCCCCCGGGTTCATGGCTGCTAATAAACAACAAAGCCACAGCATTAACAAGCAGATGAGTTAACAGCTAAAAACTTAAAGGCCTGACACAAAATGCATGGGAAAATATAAAATGACTTAACCAAGGATGGAGGGAGGTTTTTTTGGCAATAGGAAGACCTCTTTGAAAATGGCATTCCATATTGGAGTGAAGTTCCTAGTCCAGTGCACTTAACAGTCTCCAGATCCTTGTGGGGTTTTGTCTCCTTTTGTCAGTGGGCGCTTCCTGACAACCTGCGTATTGAGAAATCATCCTGATTTGCTTGCACAATGCTCACACAGCAGTTAGACTGAGCCTGGTCTTTATTGAACATTCATTCTGATCATTCTGATATTTTTATGGGGAGGTTCTATGACAATGAGCATGTGTCTTTCATTCATCTCTGGTTGCTTGCAGGATATTTACAAATCTTCTCATAAATTATTCATTTATCCTCCATACTTTCCCTGTCTGTCATTTACCAAACTGCAAAATGTTGTTTTTTAGTGGGATTTCTTGCCCCTGGGTGAAAAGAAATGTTTTAATCCACTTTATCTGCACAAACCTAAAATTCTGGTTCCAGTTACAGATAGGTAGCCGTGTTGGTCTGCCATGGTCAAAACAAAATAAAAAAATTCCTTCCAGTAGCACCTTAAAGACCAACTGAGTTAGTTCTAGGTATGAGCTTTCGTGTGCATGCACACTTCTTCAGATATCTGAAGAAGCCTCAGTATCTGAAGAAGTGTGCATGCACACGAAAGCTCATACCTAGAACTAACTCAGTTGGTCTTTAAGGTGCTACTGGAAGGAATTCTAAAATTCTGGTGTGTGACCATATTCCTCCTGCAAATTATTGAATGTCTGGAGGTGCCTTTTGTTTCTTTATTACTTTTATATGTTGGTTTTGGAGACTTGTTTTCTTCATTAAGCAGTGTATGGTCTGAAATTAGTTCCCGTCTTGTGGGTTGCGGGCATGTACCTTCCCGACTATTGTCACTTTTTTCTAAGAGCCAGCATGGTGTAGTGGTTAAGAGCAGTAGACTCGTAATCTGGTGAACCGGGTTCGATTCCCTGTTCCTCCACATGCAGCTGCTGGGTGACCTTGGGCCAGTCACACTTCTCTGAAGTCTCTCAGCCCCACTCACCTCACAGAGTGTTTGTTGTGAGGGAGGAAGGGAAAGGAGGTTGTTAGCCGCTTTGAGACTCCTTCGGGTAGTGATAAAGTGGGATATCAAATCCAAACTCTTCTTCTTCTTCTTCTCTCCCACCTTCAGGGTTCCGAGTTCGAGTGGAGCGCGAGACCCAAGAAAGCGCCTTCCGCGTCTACGAAGTTATCATCCTGGAGCCTTTGCAGTACAGTGAGCGATGTTTATTTCATTTTGTTAAGTTTACGAATCGCTTCCTAGGAAATACCTCGAAGCGATTCAACCATAAAGACGACGACAGCAACAACAACAACAAAACAATTTGACGTATAAAAGCCATTACAGCAATTGCATGCATAAAAACGGATTCAAATCCAACACAGACACTGGCTGGGCTAAAAATCTCCGCTTGTTGGAAGCAGAAGGGCATCAACAGAAGTTGAGAAGGCAATGGAGATGGCGACAGCAGCGGAGGAGTGTGTGCCCCAAGGGGGCAGGGCGCAGAGGACGCCCTCTGCGGGTCACTGTTCAGGGTTAGGAGAGGGGCGGGAAACTGCTGCCCACACTCCTCCTGCTCCGGGCTGACCTGGCAGCAGACCTGGCACCAGAGGAGGTGCCTCGCTGCCAAGGAGCCCCACGGAGCTGCGCTGGGCACAGGCGCCACAGCCAAAGCACAGCTCCTCCTGATGCGTAGTCAGGCCATAGCTGTCAACTTTCAGATTTGAAAATAAGGGATCAGCAGCCTCAAAAATAAGGGATCAGCAGCCTCAAAAATAAGGGATCAGCAGCCTCACCTCTCCAGGGGACAGTCTACAGGATATCTAACAATCCAGGATAGCAGCGGGAAACGACGCTGGAATAAGGGAATTTCCCACCCAAAAAAGGGAAGGTTGACAGCTATGCCTGCAGCCCGAATGGGTAGCTGGAGGAGGCAGTCCAGTTCCCAGCTCTGCTGGTTGGGATCATGCAATCACTTCGCTCCAGCAACCGACCTTTCCAAACCCTCCAACATTTCTCTGATGAAAATAGGAACATCCCATTCCATAGATATAATTTTACTATTTATACACTGCACATCTTATTGCGTTGCCCCAGCCACTATGGGAAGTTTCCAACATATATAAAAAACATAATAAAACATTAAACATTAAAAAACTTTCCTATACAGGATTGCCTTCAGAGGGCCGGGGGTTGAATAACTCCATTCTCTAATTCTAAACAGTGGCACTTGGAGGGTTTCTCTTTCCCAGTTATGAGTCAGGCTCCAATGAAAGAGCCTGCTGTGGGGGCGCAAACAGCAAAATTGGGCCCGGGACCACGGCACCCACAGCGCCCCTCTGCTTGGTGCCCATTCCAAATTGCCCAGCTGAAGCCTTCTTAGAGGGGCAGTTGGTTGCAGACCTGTTAGCTATGCTTTGCTCCTGTTGTCTGCCACCTGTAGCTGGTCCCCCCCCCCATGCAGTGCCGTAGCTCAGGCCCCTGGAGCGCTGCGTGTGCCCTCTACCCAGGGGTGGGGCAAGCCACCCATCGGGCGGGGCGAGCTGGGCAGGGTGCGCTGCATTGAGCCTTGCCAACGCAACCCACCCCCCAGCTGTAGGATGGCTGAGGGAGAGGCAGCGGGCGGATGCAATAATAATAGAGTGGTACCTCGGGTTACATACGCTTCAGGTTACATACGCTTCAGGTTACAGACGACGCTAACCCAGAAATAGTACCTCGGGTTAAGAACTTTGCTTCAGGATGAGAAGAGAAATCGTGCTCCGGCAGTGGGAGGCCCCATTAGCTACAGTGGTGCTTCAGGTTAAGAACAGTTTCAGGTTAAGAACAGACCTCCGGAACAAATTAAGTACTTAACCTGAGGTACCACTGTAATCATCATCATCATCATCATCCTCATCATCATCCTCATCATCAATTTATACCCCGCCCATCTGGCTGGGCTTCCCCAGCCACTCTGGGCGGCTTCCAACAAAATATTAAAATACAGTAATGCATCAAACATTAAAAGCTTCCCTGCTGTTTTGGGCAGTGTGGAGCCTGCAGGTGGCCAAGCCGCCACGTCACAAAGCCCTGAGGCATTTTGTCACCCCTTTCAGGGATGACACCCAGGGCGACCTGCACCCCCCCCCTTCCTATGCCACTGGATGGCGATTATCTTAAAAATGAAACAAAATAATTATAAGTTTTTATTGAGGCCTTTATCCCACAATGAAACTAACCTGACCTGTTCAGCTCATTTCCTCTTATATTATTCTCACTGCCCCCCCATCACCCCCTGAATCCCATTCTCTCTTCCTCTCCAGTCGCAGACATCGGGATCTCTGAGAACGAGATCAGGCGCTTCGTGGTCCGTTCTGCCTGTCGGACGCGCTTGGTCACCGGCCAGGAGTATCTGCTGATGGGACGCGATGGGGAGACCCGGGATGCCGAAGGACGGTAGGTTGAGGAGGGGAGGGGAATCAGGTGTTCATTGGGCTGGTTGGGGGGCGGGAGGAAGGCCCTGTAGGAACTGGTACCCAGAAACAGAGTTCACTGGCCTTCAGGGCTTTTTGAGAGAAGGGAGTTGAAATATGCCCGGAGTCGAGAGTGGATTTCATGCTCTTTATTCAGCTCATAGTGGTGAGGAGGAATGGAAGTTCCCCCAGAATGTCTGCTTTATATACATTATTTACACGGTGGGCCCCACGTGGTTGGCTAATTCCGGGATTCACCTGTAGGCCAATCAGGTTGCGGATTCACTTCCACTTGGAGCTGGATTGGGTGGCTCCTGTGGACCAATCAGCCTTTTGCATCCTATTCAACTCAGTACATAACACCAGTCATGCTTAGGGATCAACTGCTGAGATGGGATGGCCAACGTGTGGCCCTTCTAGAGGTTATTAGACTCCTGTTCCCATCAGCCCCAGCAAGTCAGGGATGATGGGAGTTGTAGTTCAGCAACACCTGGTGGTACACAGGTTCCCCATCCTTGGGGCAACGGTCAGGCACTTGCTGAAGCAGAGAAGAAGTGGAGCGCAAATGTTTAACAATAACAACGCTTTCAATCTGAACTTAGCCTGATCTTTTATTCCCCTTCCTTCCCTCCCTCTCCCCTTTTTATGAAGATTACCCGCTCTGGGATCCCACAGCTAATTCTCCCCTGGTCTCCTTGCTGGCCCAAATAGGAATAATTTAGCAAGCTAGCCCTGGTGATCATCTAATGTTTATTGGATGGATTTTCCCCCTAAATTGATTTTTGAATTTTGAATTCATTGTTATTCACGTTTTATACTGTATTTTATGCTGTTTTTTGTTGCATCAATTAAGTGTTTTAAATTTGTTGCTAGCCGCCCTGAGTCCAGTTTTCTGAACCAGGAAGGGTGGTGTGTGAATAAAAAATTTATTATTATTATTATTATTATTATTATTATTATTATTATTACACAGACTGGCAGCAGCTCTCCCTGGTTTCAGGCAGGGGGCACTCCCAGCCCTCCCCAGAGGATTCTGGGGACTGGAGGATTCTGGGGACTGGAGACACAGTGTGGTGTAGTGGTTAAGAGCGGTAGACTCATAATCTGGTGAACCGGGTTCGCTTCCCCGCTCCTCCACATGCAGCTGCTTGGGCCAGTCACACGTCTCTGAAGTCTCTCAGCCTCACTCACCTCACAGAGTGTTTGTTGTGGGGGAGGAAGGGAAAGGAGAATGTTAGCCGCTTTGAGACTCCTGAAGGGGAGTGATAAAGCGGGATATCAAATCCAAACTATTCTTCTTCCTGCATGCAAGGCAGAGGCTCTCCTGCTCAGCTACAGCCCCTCCCTCAAACGTTCCTTCTCTATAAATGCAGCTGTTTTGGAGCGTATCTTTGCCCAGGCAGCTCCAGATTAAACTCTCCTGCGTACATTTTTTGTGGAAGGGGGTGAATATGCCTGGCTTCTTACATGCTGACCCATCTTCTCTGCAGCCCCCAGTACCTGATGGATATGAACTCCTGGATAGAGGAGCTGCCAAAGTCCCAGAGCTGCCGAGCCACACAGCACCGCAACACCTGCTCCCAGCTCCAGTCATTCATCTCTTCCTTTGCTGTCAGCGGCTGCCGGGTCTAAGCCAGAGAAGGGGCTTCACGTCTCCAGTGCTCCCCCCCCCCATTTAGATGCACCAGAACTGTGGCCTCTGCAGTGGAATCACTTCAGAGTACGATATATCAGCTCTGCTACATTTGGGATGGGGCCTCGCTCACCCTGCTGACAAGGGACCCCTGCGCCTCAGAGTGTGCCTGGCCTTTCTATGCTTTAACGAGATTCTGGCTGCTAATTTCTAGGGAGCCCACAGAGCCACTTAGAAATAACAGGGATATGTGGCCAAAATGGCGGACGGCTGCCTACAATGTGTTTCTTTAAAATCGGTGTCTGTTCCATAGGAACAGGAAAATGTATGCCCAGAGCTCATTTGAGCAAAACAGGCATTCTCACCTGAATTTAAAACGACAGTTTTTCTTTGCATAACATCAGCTACGTTTACAAGTTCAAACAGCAACTTCCGTCTGCAAATGAAGACGAGGGGTGGTCGTTGGCCGAATGAGAAGTACCGGCCTAGTCCTGTCCAAAAAGCTCTCGGCATTTACCTTTTTTATTTTAGGTTTCGCCTGCAGCACCTTACAACGTATTTGCACTGTTTAAACGGCATTTTTATTCATTAAAAAGAAAGCATTGCTTCCTGGTTTTGTTTCCTCTGCCTGTTAATTCTTTCTGCTGCATTCTTGAGTCTTGAGGGGTCGCCAGGCTCAGGAGTAATGGAGTGTCCAGTTGAGGGGGACAAGGAGGGGAAACAGGAGGATGACATGCGGCAAGCTGAGCTTCAGGAGGTGGGTGCTTCACCCTCCCAGGATACGGATTCCCCGGCTGGAGAAGCAGGACTCCCATCTCTGCTCCCCCAGACTGACCCCCCAGACTCATAAGAAACTGATAACACAAGATTATGTTTTGCCTCTCGTTGCACCCAATGTATCCATGGCTAGTCGTACTCAGAATGGGTCCATTTAAGTTAATAAGGTAAAGGGACCATTTAAGTTAATAAGGTAAAGGGACCCCTGACTGTTAGGTCCCGTCGCGGATGACTCTGGGGTTGCAGCTCTCATCTCGCTTTACTGGCCGAGGGAGCTCTGGTGAACCAGAGCAGCGCACGGAAACGCTGTTTACCTTCCCGCTGGAGCGGTACCTACCGTATTTTTTGCTCTATAAGACTCATTTTTTTCCGTCCTAAAAAGTAAGGGGAAATGTGTGTGCGTCTTATGGAGCGAATGCAGGCTGTGCAGCTATCCCAGAAGCCAGAACAGCAAGAGAGATCGCTGCTTTTGCTGCACAGCGATCCCTCTTGTTCTGGCTTCTGAGATTCAGAAATTTTTTTTTTCTTGTTTTCCTCCTCCAAAAACTAGGTGCGTCTTATGGTCTGGTGCGTCTTATAGGGCGAAAAATACAGTATTTATCTACTTGCACTTTGACATGCTTTTGAACTGCTAGGCTGGCAGGAGCAGGGACTGAGCAACACGAGCTCACCGACATCATGGGGATTCAAACCACCAACCTTCCGATCAGCAAGTCCTAAGCTCTGTGGTTTAAACCACAGCACCACCCGTGTCATTAAGTTAGTAGACGCAATTAAATTTGGCCAACCCGTTTGTTCAAACACACAGGGAAACCTCTTTGATTATGCCAAATCAAGGTGCTTAACTAGTAAGCCAAAGTTATTAGGTAGACAGAGAAACGGGTATCATAACATTGTAGAGCTGGAGGGACTCCAAGGGTCAACTCTATGATACTAGGTTTAAGAACCATACTGAACATGGGTTTAAAAACAATACAAATAAAAAGCCAGGGTGGAGACCTGTATGTATGTATGTACAGTGGTACCTCTGGTTGTGAACAGGATCCGTTCCGGAGCCCCATTCGCAACCTGAGCAGAATGCAACTTGTGTCTGTGCGTGCGCGGGTCGCAATTCACTGCTTCTGTGCATGCGCACTATGTCATTTTGAGCGAATGCGCATGTGTGAGCGACGAAACCCAGAAGTAACCCTTTCCGG
The DNA here is from genome assembly GCF_964252035.2 of Podarcis erhardii. Classification (NCBI taxonomy): domain Eukaryota; kingdom Metazoa; phylum Chordata; class Lepidosauria; order Squamata; family Lacertidae; genus Podarcis; species Podarcis erhardii. The sequence continues at coordinate 115,411,335 of NC_138498.1, read as the reverse complement.
TACTTCTGGGTCGCTGCGGGACGCAACCTGAAAAGATTTAACCAGAAGTATCTTTAACCTAAGGTATGACTGTATTTAAATTTCTATACTGTCTTTCATCTGAGGATCACAGGGTGGTTTACAAAAAACCAGCTGGAAAATCTTTTTGAAACAAAAATGTCAGTTGTTTCTGGAAAGTGCAGAGTGTCTCTGCCTGTCATCTCTCATGCTGTTCCACAAAACCTGAATCTGCCGCACTGAAAGCCCTACTCTTGAGTAGCTGTGCATATTGGGCTTGGCTTTTGGGGGGGATTGCAAGCCTTTCCTGCAGAGCACAGTAACCCACTGGGTGCCTAAGGAGTAAAGGGGTCTCTAGGGTAGCCTGACCTCAAGCTCTCTGGGGCCCAAACCTTGTACTTTGTCCTGGAACAGACTGGCAGCTCAGTATGCACTAGAGAGGGATGATGGGAGCTGTCATTCAACAATTGATGGAGGCCAGCCCCCTCTCCCACTAGTTCTTCCATAGTATCTAGGGTTGCCATATTTCAAAAAGTGAAAATCCGGACACAAAAGTTGAACTTTTTTGGGTGAAGTTGTTCAGTTTTTAAGCTATTTTTAAGGAATTTAACACACACACAAAAATCAACACTTCCGATATAGGCTTCCATACGCTCAGTTTTTCTGGACATTTTAAGCAACTTTCAAAAATTGCCCAGACGCCATTTTTGATGGCTAGATCCTGGCTATGTCTGGGAGATTTTGGGTGTATGGCAGCCCCAACAGTATTTTCCTCCTCACAGAAGCTGGATTCAGATATGTAAAAGTCAACCGAACCCACCTGAAAGAGCAACTTCTCTCGGTGCAGAATCCACTCCGCACCGTCCTGTGCAATCCTATATATATATATCGATTCATATGGCAGTTCTGCTGTGTTCAGTGGGGCAGGCAAGCGTGCCTAGGACCCACAACTTGCAATTGCTTAGCATTCAGAAACTTTCCAATGCTTTATAACGGAAACAGCGGTATTACTTGCCTTACCCTCTCCCCCAAATTACAACAATTCTCTGGGCTGGTGTGGCCATCCAGATGTTTGGCTGCATCTCCCATCAGCCCCAGCCTGCATGGCCAAACACCAGGGGTGGTGGGATCTGTGCCACAACAACACCTGGAGCGCCACGGGTTGCAGTTCTTCCTCTAAATTTTATGGTTGCATCTCAAAATAGAGCAACCAAATCTCTAGTTCTCTTGATGCCATAGAAAAATCCTACTTAAAGAAAGAAACAAAATAGGTAAAGGTAAAGGACTCCTGGAAGGTTCAGTTCCGTCAAAGACGGCTATGGGGTGCAGAACTCCTCTCGCTTTTCTGGCCGAAGGAGCCGGCGTTTGTCCACAGACAGCTTTCCTGGTCATGGGGCCACCATGACTAAACCACTTCTGGCGTAATGGGACACTATGATGGAAACCAGAGCACACAGAAACACCGTTTACCTTCCCGCCACAGCGGTACCTATTTATCTACTTGCACTTGCGTGCTTTCGAACTGCTAGGGTGGCAGGAGCTGACAGAGCAACAGGAGCTCACTACCGTAAAGAGGATTCGAACCATCAACCTTCCGATCGGCAAGCCCAAGAGGCTCACTGGTTTGGACCACAGCACCACAAAATAGATGTGTGGGGCCCTGGCTTCACTTCAGAAAGGAATCCTGCTTTGTGACCTCGGCTCCGTCAGTTCGAGCCCCACGTTGGGTAAAAGATTCCTGCATTGCAGGGGGTTGGACTAGATGACCCTGGGTCCCCTTTCCAACTCTACAATTCTAGCAGTTCAATCCATCCACGCGCTCAGACTGCAGATTGGTCGGGCTGGACTTGCCAGTCGTCGGGCTCGGCTTCAGCGAGTCACATGATGGGAAGCGGAAAACAAAGGAAAAGCCTCCCGCATAAGCAGGAAGGAGAAGCCCGAGAGGCATTTAATGCAAGTCGGGCCCCCCCCCCTTATTTTTCATTTTTTTAAAAAAAGGCTTAATTCGAATCCTTTCCACTGACGACCAGTTTTGCATGCTGAAGATCAGTCGCAGCGCCATCCTAGGCAGGTCTACTCTGGAGCAAGCTCCGTGGGGTTTGCTCCCAGGTAAGGGTGCGCAGGATTGCAGCCCTAATGCGGATTAGCGGCCCCCTTCGTGCAGGGTGGACCATTGCCCGGCCGTGTTTGCGATGGGAAAGGTAAATTTAAAGGTCGTGCATACGGGCGTGTGCGCTTGAAATAAAACTAAACCAACGCGTGCCGCTGGGGGAAGAGGGGATCCTAACCCGCGTTTGAGATCCTGGGCTTTTTTCGTTTTGTGTGTTTTGCTCTGTCGCGGTTTCATTGGCCTCGGGCAGCCGAAAGGGTCAGACTTTCCTGGGCTTTGACATTGGGGAGGCGCCTTGGAAATTGCTGGGCTTGCAGGAAAGCGGAGAAGCTGCAAGATCTAGTTAGCTGCTAAATCGGTTCAGAGCAATCTCTTCTCTCTCCCGACCAGCAAAGAGCCTCTCTCCGCTATTGTTTCGCCCCAGTTGGGGCAAGCCACGTAGTTTTCCTGCATGACCTTTGAAGTGCTATATTCAGGCCTATAGTCAGGCACCCGTTTTCTCTCTGTCTCTCTAATATAGGTGCTGGCTGAGCACTTTTATTGTTATTGCCACAAGCCTAACCAGGGCTTTATTTATTACATTTACCTTCCAAGGATCTCAAAAGCGCTGTACATTGTCCTCCTTCTCTCCATTCCAGCCTCACAACAACCCTGTGAGGGAGGTTAGGCTGAGAGATGCCAACGGGCCGTCTTCATGGCTGTTGTGCGGGGATTCGAACCCTGCTTTCTCAGATCATAGTCCAACACTCTAACCCGGGGTTTCCCAAACTGGGGTCTCCAGCTGTTTTGGGATTACAGTTCCCATCATCCCTGACCACTGGTCCTGCTAGCTAGGGGTGGTAGGAGTTGTAGTCCAAAAACAGCTGGGGACTCAAGTTTGGGAAAGCCTGCTCTAACCATTATGCCACACTGGCCAGCGCCAGCCCTACTGTATTCCTTCACTGCAGGGGGTTGGACTGGATCACTCTATGTGGGGCTGCCCTTGAGACTGACCCAGAAACTCCAGTGGGTGCAGACTGAGACTCCTTACGGGGTCCTTGCTGCGGGATCACATTCACCCAGTGCTATACCAGCTGCACTGGCTCCCGATGGAGTAGAGGATCAGGTTTAAGGTGCTGGTTTTGACCTTTAAAGCCCTATACGGCCTAGGACCCTCATACCTACGGGACCATCTCTCCTGGTATGTCCCACGGAGGAACTTACAGTCTTCAAACAAAAACATCTTGGAGGTCCCTGGCCACAAAGAGGTTAAGCTGGCCTCAACCAGAGCCAGGGCTTTTTCGGCTGTGGCCCCGATCTGGTGGAACACTCTGTCACAAGAGACTAGGGCCCCGCGGGACTTGACATCTTTCCGCAGGGCCTGCAAGATGGAGCTGTTCCACCAGGCCTTTGGCCAAGGCACAGTCTGACCCGCTCCTTCGGTAATCTTCACAGAACTCTAGCCCAATGGTTGGCACGAATTTGATTATGAATTGATTTTAGAATGTATTTAAATTAATTGATTGTGATTTTATGTAAAGTGTATTATTTTTACTGTTGTTAGGCGCTCTGAGCCCGGCTTTGGCTGGGGACGGTGGGATATAAATTATTATTATTATTATTATTATTATGACCCCTTAGTTCCCTTTCAACTTTACAGTTCTAGAATTATGCTCAGAGGAGCCCCATTGAGGTTAATAGACATGACCGACTCGGGTTCATTAATTTCAATGAGTGGCCTCTGAGTCACATTCACATTTAATGTGCTGAGATTCCACTTTAAACAGCCTTGGTTTCCCTCCTAAATTCCTTAGGACCACAATTTCCAGGGTACACTGTGGAGAAGAGCTAGCTAGCTGCTGAAATGTCTCTGCGAAGGCTGGTAACTTTTGAAGGATAGTTTGCAAGGCAGGGTTCGTCCGCCCCCTTGGCTGCAGCTCAGTCCAAACCCTGGCATCTCTGGGTATACCAAGCTGAGAATGTCCCCTGCCTGAAACTCGCAAGAGCCTCTGTCGGTCAGTGTAAACAACACTGAGCTAATTGCGGCTTTGTATAATAAGGTTTCCTATCTAGGAAAGATTCTCCGCTTGAGACCCTGGAAAACGGCTGCCAGAAAGAGACCCCAGCCCTGGGCTAGATGAACCAGGGGTCTGATTTGATACCATATGCCATGCCAGCCTCAGTTACTTATCTGTAAAATGGAAATAATAGCGATTCGTGTTACAGGGTCGTTGTTGTGAGGGCTGCATGCAGTACAGAGCCTTTTATCCCAGTCTACATCTTCACTGCAGCTATTTTTATATGTGGAATTATTTTCAGATCTTGGCATTGTTTGTATATTTGGAACCATTTTTACATTTATGATTGTAACTCTTTTGTTTTACACACACACACACACACACACACACACACACACATATATAAATTCTGTGGATTTTTAGCTCTTCTGTAGCAAAAGTGGTGCTGTTGTTTTGTTTCAAGGAAGACTTTTGAGGTTATGGCTGTGTGAATTTCGTGGAAGTGTGATGAAGATCTGATGAACTCAAACAGATGACTTCTATCCCGGGTGGTCCTGCAAGAAAATCACAGGAATATGGCCTCTCTGGGTAAGGATTCCTTTCTGAATTTTTGTGTTAGACGGCTTAGAAGCCTAGGGCTGTCTTCGGCAGTTCCAGTATTCATGGAAGACTTGTGCTTGGAGATTACAGAGCTGATTTTACCCCTGCCCTTTGTGTGAATGAAAATGTGCTTTGAATAAGACTGGTTAGTCCAGATTTCAGAAAACAAAGGACATTTTATTGAAATTAGGGGTTGTCGTCCCCCGCCCTACTACAAATATTTTGAAATAATGAAGGTCCCTTGTTGTCTTGTTCTCCAAAGACTAAATGAAATCCTCACCAAAATAGTTAACATTGAGAAACAATTGGATACTAGCTCCTCCCCTTTAAATGCCCAAGGGCTTAAAAGGATGATAAGAAATGACTTTGTTAACAACTCACCAACTTAATCTATGGATGAAGTGAGGTCCTGTCAAGTCTTGCAAACAAACCAGATAATGCTTGAGATTCACCGATACACTCATAGGTGGATGAACCGCAGACAAATTACTATGTCCTTGTCTCAGCTCCTGAATTACCATTACCGAAATGTAGATCTAGAAAATTTCCACTTCCTGCCTACCGTGAGAAACACCACGCGCCTACTTATGACCTTTAGGCCATCAGCCCTCCCATCTCGACTCATGGAGATAAAGGATACTCTATGGCGGTTCCATTCTCTCCGCCCAGTGAGGGTATTTAAGGACGAAACAAGGAGGCAATTGGTCCCTTGCATAGAGTCAAAGCTAATGCGGATAAGGAAAACAAAGCTCAATACTAGAAACACTAATTGCCCGAAGGATAAAAAGAACTCTGTAAGCTTAGAATTACAAGACCTGAAGAAGAGGCTAATGAGTATAAAGACTGAGATTTCTACCCAAAATATAAGGCCAGTAGAGCCTAGAGCACAATATTTAAAGACGTCCAACAGCTCTTTATCCCGTAGAAAGTCATCAGTGCAACTCCCTGTTCCTTTTTCAAACGACACCGAATTAGATGAGGAATTTTGAACCTCCGACATTTCTATGGCAACAACCCCTAAAGAACTCTATGTTGCTGACAATCTGGAGATATCCAGCAGCAAATCTACATCTGGACCTTTGCCTAATGTTCCCAAAACCTATCAGAATGATCAACCTTCTCTACTGTACTCCTGGCGAGACAGGATGGACAGATCTTCCGAAGCTGTCTCTTTGTTGGCCAGTGATCCGCATTTAATAGCGCATACCTCCTTAATACTCCCACAGCCACAGATAGAACCAACAATCCTCCAATTAACCCAGGAGGGAGAGGGGGATTGACAGTTAATGAAACACCATGGGACTGTCCTCCCCGCTTGGGGTGCGCTTGGTTGGGTTTTATCTTCTAGGGATACTTACCCTATCAGACCTCCACCTCTTCCCCTTACCATTTTGACCCAGGAGTCCTGGCCCAAGGATGACTTGTTATTGAGGGGATGTTACCCCTCTATTGGGGAGGCTAGTATGGGATCTGGGATTTCCACTATTGAAGGGCTAGGGAGGAATGGCAGTGGGGCTAAATATCTCTATCAGCGAAGGGTTTCGAGATGCAGTGATCCTCGAACCCCTTCCAATTTACGCCCCATCCCAAGGGATGAGGGTAGGAAGAGCAAGGATTACACACCTCCGTCACTGGTCCTGTGCAATGCCAGGTCCATAGGCAACTTTTTTGTCTCGCAGGGGATTGACCTGGCTTGCGTGACGGAGACCTGGGTAGGGGAAGGCGAAGTAGTCTCCCTACATGAGATAACACCCCCAGGTTTCTCTGTCCTCCATCAATCGCGGACTGTGGGTCGGGGGGAGGAGTAGCATTGTTAATCCGGGAGGATTGCTCTTTCAGAGCTCTGCCATCACCGGCGATCTCCGGCATTGAATGTGTTGGTCTCGTGTGGGGCACCAAGGAGAGCTTGGCTGTCTGGCTAGTGTACCGACCACCCAGCACACCGGCAGCCACCCTGTCAGACCTGCTGGAGGTGGTGGCGGGCTGGGCCTTGGAGTTCCCAAACCTACTGGTTTTGGGAGACTTCAACGTCCATGCCGATGCCGCTCCCTCCTCACAGGCTCTGGACCTACAGACTTCCATGGCAACACTAGGGCTCTCCCAGTTTGTTTTGGGCCCCACTCATCAAGCAGGCCACACGCTGGATCTGCTCTTTGGGGCTGGCATAGATGTGATCATGCTTCCCCCTGTGGAAGTGCCATGGTCTGATAACTACGCTCTGAAAGCCAAGATTGACTTCCCGCTCCTCCCCTGCTTGGGTGGCGAACCTATTTGGGCTCGTCCGCGAAAACAGATGGATCCTGATAGATTCCGACAAGCCTTGCGGGACCCTGCTCCTCCTGGTGACTCATTAGATGACATTGTTGAGGACTGGAATAACCGGCTCTTGGCAGGCATTGATAAGATTGCGCCTAAGCGCCCTCTGCGACCCCGTCGAAACCAGGCCCCTTGGTTTACTGAGGAGCTCCGGAAAATGAAGCGGGATCTCAGACGGCTAGAGCGAGTATGGCGACTGACTCGTGACGGAGCCTCAAGGACATCTTATAGGATGCTTATGAAAGCCTATGAGATGGCTATGAAAGCTGCTAAGAAATCTTACCTTGCAGCTTCCATTGCATCCGCTAGCTGTCGCCCGGCACAACTTTTTAGAATAATTAGGTCAATAACGTCCTTAGGAGGACAACCAAATTTAAGCACAAATTCGACCCACAGCTGTGAGGCATTCGCGACCTTTTTTGCAGAGAAAGTCCTGTTGCTCCGCCGTGACCTCCCTGCCAATTTAGATACAGTTACTGAACTGGAGGCCCTTCGACTGACTTCAGGTCCAGTGTGGGACCATTTCGATCGGATACTCCCTACTGATGTGGATAGATTCCTCCAAGTTGGTAGGCCCACCACCTGCCTCTTTGATCCGTGCCCATCTTGACTGATTAGGGAGTGTCCAGATGTTGCGCAGACCCCCCTGGTTGAAATTATCAATTTGTCCCTTGACACGGGGACATTCCCAGGGGAACTGAAGGAAGCAGTAGTGTGTCCACTCTTAAAGAAAACTTCATTAGATCCCTTAGACCTATCCAATTACCACCCAGTTTCAAATCTTCCATATCTGGGTAAGGTAATTGAGAGAGCGGTTGCTGAACAACTTGGTAGGTTTCTGGAGGAAACATCAGCTTTAGATCCATTTCAGTCCGGTTTCCGTCCTGGTTTTGGGACCGAGACGGCTCTGGTTGCCCTAACAGATGATCTCCGTAGACAACTGGATCGAGGCGGGTCAGGACTACTGATCCTTTTAGATTTGTCAGCGGCCTTTGACATGGTCAATCATGATCTTCTGGACCACCGCCTCGCAGACGTGGGGATACAGGGCATAGCCCGTAACTGGCTGTGCTCTTTTATCTCTGGTCGGGGACAGAGGGTGGCACTAGGGAGGGAAATGTCGTTGCGCCATTCCTTGGTGTGTGGAGTGCCGCAGGGCGCAATTCTCTCCCCGATGCTTTTTAACATCTTTATGCGCCCCCTTGCCCAGATTACCCGGAGCTTTGGGCTGGGCTGTCACCAATATGCTGATGACACTCAGCTCTATCTGCTGATGGATGGCCACACCGACTCGGCCCCGAACACACTGACCAGATGCTTGGAAGCTGTGGCTAGATGGTTTCGTGGGAGCCGATTGAAACTAAATCCTTCAAAGACAGAGGTCCTATGGCTGGGTCGGGATGGCATGGGGATGAGGGACCAACTCCCTTCTCTTGCGGGGCCCAATTAGTGCCATTGCCTTCAGTTACGTGTTGTAATCCTTCCATGGAGGCGCAGGTTACAGCAACAGCCAAGGCGACATTTTTCCACCTTCGCCGCATCAAGCAGTTGGTCCCTTACCTTTCCTGCCCCGACCTGGCCACAGTGATCCATGCGATGGTCATCTTCAGGCTTGACTACTGTAATTCGCTCTACGCTGGGCTGCCCTTGAAGCTGTCCCAGAAACTCCAGCGGGTGCAGAATGCTGCAGCGAGGCTCCTCACGGGGTCTCTGCCATGGGAGCATATTCACCCAGTGCTTTTCAAGCTGCACTGGCTCCCGGTGGAGTACAGGGTCAGATTTAAGGTGCTGCTTTTGACCTTTAAAGCCCTTCACGGCCTAGGACCCTCGTACCTACGAGACCGCCTCTCCCGGTATGCCCCACGGAGAGCCTCAAGGTCCATAAATAGCAACACCCTAGTGGTCCCGGGCCCTAAGGAAGTTAGATTGGCTTCAACCAGAGCCAGGGCCTTCTCAATGCTGGCTCCGGCCTGGTGGAATGCTCTGTCTCATGAGACCAGGGCCCTGCAGGATCTGATTTCTTTCCGCAGGGCCTGTAAGACAGAGTTGTTCCGCCTGGCCTTTGGCTTGGAGCCAATTTGATTCCCTCCCTCCCTCTCTTTTTTTCTTTCCTTCTCCTCCTGCGTTGAGGCTACATTTTATTTTACAGTGGTGCCCCGCAAGACGAATGCCTCGCAAGACGGAAAACCCGCTAGACGAAAGGGTTTTCCGTTTTGGAGGTGATTCGCAAGACAAAAATGTCTTGCGAGTTTTTCCGAGTTTTTCCGAGTTTTTCCCCCTTTTTCTAAGCCGCTAAGCCGCTTATCTGCTTATCCGCTAAGCCGCTAAAAGCCGCTAATAGCGCTAATAGCACTAATCCACTAAGCCGTCAATGGGCTTGCTTCGCAAGACGAAAAAACCACTAGACGAAGAGACTCGCAGAACGGATTAATTTCGTCTTGCGAGGCACCACTGTAATGTTGTAATATTTTAATGTTGTATTTTAATTTTGTTTTTAAGTTGTAATCATTCAACTTGTTTTTATTATTGCTTGTAAGCCGCTTTGAGCCCAGCCTTGGCTGGGGAGGGCGGGGTATAAATAAAAAATTATTATTATTATTATTATTATTATTGGTGGCAGATCTCATTTTTTAACTGGTTGGAACATGGCAGGAGGAATCACATAATTGCAAGCATAAGAAAAGTATTATTATTATTACAGTGGAACTTCGGTTTTCAGGTGTCTCGGAACCTGAACAATTTGGAACTCGAACGCTGGAAACCTGGAAGTGAATGCTTCCATTTTCAAACATGTCTTGGAAGTCGAATGGCTTCCAAGGCACGTTTCTCCATTTTCTCAATGGATTCTGCAAATCATCCATTGCGTCTCAGTTGTCAAACGTTTCGGAAGTTGAACGATCTTCCAGAAAAGATTACATTCGACAACCAAGGTTCCACTGTATTATTATTTATTGAACGTATATACCAGCCGGTACCCACACGTCTCAGGGTGGTTCACAGAATAAAACTACAAAAAATGAATATCAATAGCATCAAAAACCCCACAAACAATACCCCAGCCCAATACATTATTATTATTATTATTATTATTATTATTATTATTATTATTATTATTATTAAAATCTACCGACTACATTCCTCATGCTTAACAGTTCCGGACATCACTAATTCCAGACGTCTCAGACCTTCTCCTCTTCTCTTTGATTAGAGTTTCCTCATGTGACCATAAAGCTGGAAGATGAAGATGAGATGCCATGGCTCCCGAATAACCAGGGATCAGAGGATATTAAGAATTTCCCAGGCGACCGCTCAGGTGACGGATAGGTTCAGCTAAACTGTGCGATGCATATATAAGTATTCATAGATAATTTTTTGTTTCAGGTTGCCCACACCACGCTTTCTGCCGACTCTGGTGGATAGAAAAAATAAAGGCTGGCGCCTTTCATGAGAACTAGAGGCATGAAATAGCTGAGCTACCAGCCAGGATACCCATTATGGTTATCTCTGATCTCAGCCCTGAGTTTGTTAGGCAGCCTTTGCCAAGCTTTGATTCTTAGCCTCCACTTTCCTTCTCCACCAGCTGCGGTATGGGGATAATACAAGGACTTCACATAGAACAGTGGTTCTCAGCCTGTGGGTCCTACAACTCCCTTCATCCCTGAGCTCTGGCCTTGCTATCTAGGGGTGATGGGAGTTGTAGTTCAGCAACATCTGGGGGCCCACAGGTTGAGAAAGGCTGACTTAGAAGGTTTTCCTAATGCTAAGTCCATATAAATGTTACATCAAATTATTTTATCAAAGGCTGTTCCAGGTGTTTATTGCTTTCCATTATTATTATTATTATTATTATCCAAAGCCCTATGCGACAAGTACCTGTAACCTTGTTCCTTCTGATTACACTGGTCACTTTTTTCCCTCAGCAGGATTCCCTGTTCCTAAAACTGAAGTGGTCCATGGGGGAGATCCATGGATCCCAGAGCCTGCTTTGGAGGAAAGAGAGATCCCAGCGGACTACGGCTCAGGTAAATGGAAAGATCTGGGCAAACTCTTGGGAATCAACCTTGGCTTTTCACAGGAAGAGAATGTGGAAACTCTTGCTTGTTCATAACTTTGGGAGACAGTGCGGTGCAATGGGTAGTGTTAGACGATGACTTGGAAGACCCAGGTTCACAATCTCATTCAGTCGGGATAAAATATTGGTAGAATGGGGGCCAACCATCGCAAACTTCTTAGAGGAAGGGTGACTCAACAGTGTGACACATCAGGGTTGGGAGTACTTGTGTGTCCCTCCAGATGCTGTCGGGACTCCATTTCCCATCAGCCCCTAGTCAACATGGCCGATGCACAGGAATGCTGGGAGTTGTAGAGACATAAACAGAGGAGCGCAAGGCCCAGCCCGTTCCAAACAGCTCCAAAGTCATAACAGGAGGATCTGGACAGCTTTTCTGTGGGTGGGGAAGTGTAACATGTAGCCTGGTTCTGCGTTATTGGGGAAAGCTCTGGGTTTTGGACTGGTTGGTGCCCGCTTCTGCCTGTCAAGGAGCCAGCTCCTCAGCCGCCCTCCTCTCTTCTCATTCCCCGAGCAGAGCTTCCAGATGTGATAATTAAGTTGGAACAAGAAGAGGTGCCGTACGTTCCCTGCCGCCCGGTTTCGGAGACCAGTGTGACATTCCAGGCGGCCCACTCAGGTGAGTGAGCTTAAAACAAACTTGCTCTTGGGACCTTCATTAGCCTCATAACTGCATATGCAGTTTCTCCTCACGATAGTGGCCAACCTCACAAGCAGGACCCAAAATCTCCCAGCTTCCCCTTGCTATTTGTTTCCGATATGTGAGGCGCACTTGCAGATACACTGCTTTTGAATATGGGGGTTCTGTCTTGGTATGGATAATATGACAGCAAGTGTGCCATGACTGTGGCAGAGAATGTTTCCCATGCAGAAGGTCCCATAGCAGCCATCTTCAGATATCTCAAGGGCTGTAACGTGGATGAAGGAACAAGCTTGTTTTCTCCTGCTCTGGAGGGCAGGATTCGAACCAATGGCTTCAAGTTACAAGAAAGGAGATTCCAACTAAACATCAGGAAAAACTTTCTGACAGCTGTTCAGCAGTGGAACAGACTCCCTCGGGAAGTGTTGTATTCTCCTTCATTGGAGGTTTTAAGCAGAGGTTGGAGGGCCATCTGCTATGGATGCTTTAGCTGAGATACCTCCATTGCAGGGGGTTGGACTAGATGACCCTCGGGGTCCCTTGCAACTCTACAGTTCTATGATTCTGTGATCAGTCTTGAACATGAGACCTTCTGCATGGGATATGTCTGTTTGCAGTGTTTGGGAGAGTGGTTTTGTGGGGCTTGTTTGGCCCTGCTGTAAAGTCTGTCTGCAAGTTCTTTTTGTCATTGACTTCGTAAAGAAAGACGTTAAAGCGCTCTGTTTACTCTGACAGGAGATGGACGCGACAGAATATTCATGGGAGAAATGCCATATTACTCAGGCTTTGGGAGAAGCTTCGGCGACAAACAAGGCCTTATCAAACATGAGAGCCAACACCCCGCAGAGAAACCACACAAGTGTTCCTGTTGCTCTAAAAGCTTCATGAAAAGATCCAACCTTCGCACACACGAGAGAATCCACACGGGAGAAAAGCCATTTCGGTGCTCCGAGTGCGGGAACAGCTTCAGCGACGGATCCAGCCTTATTCGGCATAAGCGGAAACACACGGGTGAGAAACCCTACAGTTGCTCAGTCTGTGGGAAACGGTTCAATCAGAGCTCCAGCCTTATCAGACACGAGAGAAGCCACACTGAGCAGAGACCTTACAAATGCTTAGAGTGTGGTAAACGATTCAACCAGAGTTCGACCTTGGTCAGACACGAGAGGATCCATAGAGAACAAAAACTCTTTAAATGTCCGGATTGCGACAAAAGATTTATTCAGACTGCGAGCCTCCTTGCACATCAGAGAATCCACCGGGGCGAAAAGCCGTATACCTGCTCCGTGTGTGACAAGGGCTTTGTTCAGAGATCAAACCTCCTCATTCACGAGATGAAACACACCGGCTTGAAACCGTTCAAATGTTCGGACTGTGGGAAAGGGTTCAATCAGAACTCGAGCCTTGTCATACACAGGAGAATCCACACCGGAGAAAAACCGTACAATTGTTCCCACTGCAGGAGACCTTTCAGCGACAAATCGAGCCTTAACAAACACGAGAGAGCCCACAGAGGGGACAAGCCGTTTAAGTGCTCCACTTGCGGGAAAAGCTTTGTCCGGAGGTCGCACCTTCTCACACATGAGAGAATCCACACGGGAGTGAAGCCGTTCAAATGTTTGGATTGCGGGAAAAGCTTCAGCAGCCGCTCGCATCTGATACGGCACGAGGGGACTCACACGGGCGAGAAGCCCTACGATTGCTCTTTCTGCGGGAAGAGCTTCAACCGGAAGTCCAACCTGACGAATCACGAGAGGACGCACACGGGAGAGAAGCCCTATAGGTGCTCCGACTGCGGGAAAAGCTTCAGTGACAGGTCGAGCCTCATCAAACACGAGAGGATCCACACGGGGGAGAAGCCCTACAGCTGCGCGGCCTGCGAGAAAAGCTTCAGCGACAAGTCGAGCCTCATCAGGCATGAGAGGATCCACACGGAGGAGAAGCCTTACAAATGCTCGGATTGCGGGAAGGGGTTCAACCAGAGCTCGAGCCTCATCGTCCACGAGAGAACCCACACGGGGGAGAAGCCGTTCAAGTGCTCAGACTGTGGGAAAGGCTTCATCCGGAGAACGATTCTCAACAAGCACGAGAGAACCCACACTGAGGAGAAGCAGTGAAAGAAGGCCTGGACTGTGACCGTGGCTCAGGTTGTCTAAGCTGTGAAGAACCGCTGGAATGAGACTATTAGGACTGATATAGTGATAGCGATGCATCTGTGAAATAAGAAGTCCCTGGTTTGGTGAGATCGCCTCCGTCGTGATCTCAGGTCACCGTAGGCGAGCCAATCCTCCTAACCTTTGGGACGTGGATTCACACCTGGGCTGTGGCGCAACACAGAATTAGGCCTAATTAAAATTCACTGATTACAGTGAGCCGAACATGCTCAACCTCAATGTCAGATGGGTTGTGATCCTCATATTTTTCCAGGGTGGAGAAAATGTCTGTGTTGGGGGAGGGAAATGGGCAAGGGGCTCAACACCAGGTATAGGCAGACTTCAGGCTTGCTGGTTCTAATTATTATTATTATTATTATTATTATTATTATTATTATTATTACATGAGCTTTGTTTTTTTTAAAAAAAATCCATCTAAAAGGCTATCTGTAGCAGCGAATAAAAACAGACAGAAGCCTAAATACAGAAAATAGTACATGCAGAAATAATTGGGTAATCATACTTTTTGCATTACAGTATTAGCACTGAAGTGTCTGTGGGCTGGGGATTGTGGGAATGAGTCAGCGGGCATTTACTGTAACGGATTAAATAATCCACTTTTATGTTTTGGAGATTCTTGCTTGTTGGGAGTGGAGTTTCAATATAAATGACAAAATCGTCCATTTCCCCTCACCTTGGTATTCAGAGTTAGGTTCTTAGCTTGCCCAACACCAAATTAGGCCTCTTCTGCACTATACATTTAAAACAGTATTTTATCACTTCAAACAGACATGACTTTCCCCCCAGAGCATCCTGGGAACTGTGCTATGTTTGTTTTTTAGATCCCTATTTCCCCTAGAAAACTACATTTCCCAGAATTCCCTCCAAAGGGGGCTTGACTGTTAAACCACTCATAAGGTGGCAGCTCTGTGACGTAAACACAGAATTGTTAGGAGACCCCTGTTCCCCAAATCTGAGAGTCCATCCCTCTTCCCATGGAACTCTGGGAATTGTAGCTCTGGGAATTGTAGCTCTGGGAATTGGGGGTGTCCCCTAACTGCTCTCAGGCCCCTTAACAAACTACAGTTCCCAGGATTCCATGGGGGAAGAAGCCATGACTGTTCAAAGTAGTACAATGCGGCTTTAGATTTATAATGTAGATGGGCACCTTTCTTTCAACCTTGAGACTCACTAACTAAATCCAGGTGCAAAATATGGGTAATGCAGGTGGCGCTGTGGTCTAAACCACTGAGCCTCTTAGGCTTGCCAAGCAGAAGGTCAGCGGTTTGAATCCCCGCGACAAGGTGAGTTCCCGTTGCTCTGTCCCAGCTCCTGCCAACCTAGCAGTTTGAAAGCACACCAGTGCAAGTAGATAAATAGGTACCACCGCGGCAGGAAGGTAAACGGCGTTTCCGTGCGCTCTGGCACTTGTCACGGTCCTCTGTGTGCCAGTAGCGGTTTAGTCAGGCTGGCCACATGACCTGGAAAAGCTGTGACAAACGCCGGCTCCCTTGGCCTGAAAGCAAGATGAGCACCGCAACCCCATAGTCGCCTTCGACTGGACCTAACCGTCCAGGGCTCCTTTACCTTTACCTTTTTTTACAAAATATGGAAGTAGAGGGTGGGGCCACATACAAAATGGCGGCTTGGGGGGTGTAGCTAATTACCAGCTGCGCCTCATGAGCCACACACTGGAGCAACCTGTGTATACAATTGAAATTTTATAGCTTTGAGTTAGTGCTCATCAGGGATTTGGGGTTTTTTTTGCGGTGAGGTTAAGCAGGTGAACTTCCCATAGGCCTCTAGGTGGTCATTGTGAGAACAGGATTCTGAATTAGACGTGCCTTTGGCCTGCATTGCTGCCATATTTAAACAGTTGGCCCCCAACGACTCCTGAGCATGCATCACAAATTACCCAATGATCTACCTGGCAACCCCAGTCTACCTTCTACCTACCCCTGGTGTGGAACAGTTTCCACAGCAGTCACATCCACAATTGTTATTTAAATTACACCGCTTCTCGCCACAAAAATCCTGGGAACTGTAGTGTGCTGGGAATTATAGTTCTGTGAACGAGAATTCTTCAGGGGAAGCCATGTTCTTTAAAGATGATGTGTGTGTGTCCCCCATTCAGCAATACCAGCATATCTTCTCGCATGGATACGGCACCCCTCTTGCACCCCAATTCTTTTATCCTGCATGCTGATTATTCCTCTGCGGAGTCTTAAAAATAAAAGCCACGTTTTGAAGCTGTCTTGAGGTGGAGGAAGGTTCTGTGTGATGATGAAGCAATTTATGCATCTGTAGCAAGACGCAAGTAGACATCCTAATAAACAAATAGTCTCTCTATAATTATTTTGGTCTTCTGGTGTGTTTGAGCAGCCTTCCAGGTACTGGGCAGCGGTCAGTTTGTCCAATGGAATCTTTGGTGGAGGCGCCTGTCTAGAAAGAAATGGCACGCAAGGAAACAGGAACGGGAGCAGAGGAGGAAAAGCAAGTTTAAGTAGTTAGCTATGGCAGCTCAGGCAAATTGGTGGTCTCACTACCAGTGGCAGGTGCTAGAGAATGGACCACAAATTTGGGGGGGGGGGTTATCTTTGGGTCCTCCTCATGAACTCTTGAGAGGCATCTGCCTGGACCTGTGTTAGAAATAGGATGCTGGGTTCTGGGTCCAGCGATACCCAAAGGGCCAGAGTGAAGAGGCTGAGAGAGCCCAGCAGGCTGGATTACTGCAATGTGCTCTGTGTGGGGCTGCCCCTGAAGTCGCTCCTGAAGATGTAGCTGGTGCAAAATGCGGCGGCTTGACTGCTCAGTGTGGCAGGATATTGCCGACACATTGCTAAGTCGAAGGTGCCAGGATACCTGAAAGATTCTCAGCCGGCTTATATATCCAGTTGTGCTCAGCAGGTGAGGGCCTCTCGCAGCTTCCATCTTACCAGCAGGTCTGTTCCGCAGAGTGGAAGACTCGGTCTTCTGTGTGCTGGCACCTCCCCTTTGCAATTCCTCCCTGTTAAATACTCAACTGGCGTGTCTCATTTCAGCACCTACTGAAGGCCTCTTTCAACAAGCATTTAAAGCTAAGATCTTTTCCCAAACTGCACCTGTATTGCAAGGTGCTTTTATTGTTTTATTACTTGCTCATAAACTGGGCTCCCTTGTGAGGAGAGGTGGGATATAAAGTTAATTAATAAATAAGCTTTCTAAAATATGGCGTGCAAAACAACTCGCTGCATGCTTGTGTGTTTCTTGTCCGGGGTAGAAGAAGTATGTCCAAGATAACTTTCGCCTCACTTAAGAGGTGACAAGCAGGCTCTGCAACAAAATGTTGCAGTGTACAGGTATATTGCTTTTTTTGTAGTCAACAGCCATTTCCTCCTTTATGAGGATATGTTATATTCCATTACAGTGGTACCTTGGGTTACAATCGCTTCAGGTTACAGACTCAGAAATAGCACCTCGGGTTAAGAACTTTGCTTCAGGATGAGAAGAAAAATTGTGCCCGGCGGCGTGGCGGCAGCAGGAGGCCCAATTAGCTAAAGTGGTACTTGAGGTTAAGAACAGTTTCAGGTTAAGAACAGACTTCCAGAACGAATTAAGTTCTTAACCCGAGGTACCACTGTATTTCTCCCTGCCTCCTCAACACTCCATGTTCTGGGACCAGATAAACAACTACACAACTCTTTGAAGGCAGCCCTGTATCAGGAAGTTTAAAAACATCATATATTAAAATGTTTTGCTTTGTTTTAATATTATGTTGGAAGCCACTCAGAGTGGCTGGGGGAACCCAGTTAGATAGGCAGGGTAAGAATAAGAATAATTATATCCCGCCCATCTAGCTGGGTTTCCCCAGCCACTCTGGGTGGCACCCAACAGAGGACTAAAAACAGAATAAAACTTCAAACATTAAAAACTTCCCTAAACAGGGCTGCCATCTGTCTTCTAAAAGTCAGATAGTTGTTTATTTCCTTGATATCTGAGGGGAGGGTGTTCTACAGGGCAGGTGCCACAACTGAGAAGGCCCTCTGCCTGGTTCCCTGTACCTTCACTTCTCACAGTGAGGGAACCGCCAGACAGCCCTCTGAGCTGGACCGCAGTGCCTGGGCTGAGCGATGGGGGTGGAGACGCTCCTTCAGGTATACCGGGCCAAGGCTTTCTGTCAACAAATAGTATAATCCCATTTGGGTGGTGTAACCTCCAACATTGATTTTAGCTGTAGACCAAAGAGATCTTGAGGGCCATGGATTCGAAATTAAAATGCACTCCTATACTTCTACCTAGAAGTCCCATTGATTTCAATTGGATTTACTCCCAGGTAAGCATGTATAGGATTGCAACCTGAGGTCAGGCATAAGACTGTTAAGAGGATTATCTGTATGGTGACCTTGGCATTAAAAAATAATTGTCAATGCACTCCAAATCTACATTTATACAATTTATACAATGCATAATTCCTAAAAAAATTCGGCAATTTGCATCATTTTTGTTTTGCTAGTCAAGGGATCTTTGAGACCCTGTAGTCTTGCCCTCAACCAAGGGAAATAGATCTGGCTTCTCAGATTTCAGCAAGCACTTCCCAAAGAGTTGTTCAAAGCCATAAGGACTAATAACTTGCACTTATTTTTCTATTTTAAAAAAATGTTTATTTGAGCAATAATATTCGTAAGCTGCCCACTAACATAGTTGCCCGGGCAGTTTCCAGTTACAATAAAACAAATCAAATATAGAGCAGAGAATAATACCAGCTTAACAACAAAAAAATAAACCTCAGCAACACCCAAAATGTGAAAGCTGGATGCTTCTAGAGACTGATGTCATTTTTATGTACTTCTCAGGAATTGTGGCATACACTCAACCCCTGACTCTTAAACTGAATTTAAATCCAGGTGTTAAGAATAGCTTCTATTCTATATCAATGGACAGCAAAAGAGAGCTCAAATATTTGAAAGGGCATATTCTCAATCAGCCCCACCGTCATCAACCCCCCCACCCCCAAAGTGGATCTACTTTAGCAGAGAATATTCTGAAAGTGGATCTGTTCCAGAGCAGATCTGTGGGATTCCACACCAACACACCAATGACGCATTAAGTGGGGGACTACCGCAACTGTCCATCGCTTCCATGCAGGCAGGATCTGACCATGGGGACTGGCCACCTCAACCAAATCTGGAAGTGGTTCTTTGATGAAACCCTGTTATGACTTGAACGGCTTCCCTCGCTTTCAGATGGTGGCACAGACTTTGTGCCACTGGCCGGCCCAGGAGACCCAGACTCCGCATGAACCTTCCAGATGGCAAAAGACCAGCAATTGCAAAATAGAATTATCAGAGCAGGATTTGCCCTGAAAATATCTAATTTCAGATCTGCAAGAACGGACTCTTGTAATAGTTTCCCATGCTGTTTGATGTAGCCAGCCAAACCAAGTGCTCTCCGCGAACTTTCGCTTTTACCCCTACAATTAATTCCCCCGTGGGAACATTGCAAGCGTTAAAAAGTTTTTGTTCTGAAGTGTGGTACTGCAATGAAGTAAAACGAGAAAAGCGAAAGGTAACGGGACGTACGTATTAAGAATGCAGAGCTCAAGGATGAGGTCTGTGGGGTGAGGAACTGAAGATCACACTAACTAGCCACCAGGAAATTAGTGCTTTTTCCACTAGACTGGACTGCTAGAGGCCTGGTGTGTGTGTGTGCTGATCCTCCATATGCAAAATTCCCCGTAGATAGAAACATAACATGCCCAAGTTCCTTTTATTGATGTGCTAATTCTCTATGTGCAGGAAGATCCTGCCCCCAAATTATGGAACCTTCAACTATGTGAACACCCCACAGCAGTGTAAAATTGTACAGGCCAGAAAAAGCTCTATCACATGACCCAAAGGGAAGATAAAGCCTGTCGTGGTATATCCTGCATTGTTTCCTATGGCACAGCAGGAAATAATCCGCTGTGAGGTTTCTTCCTACCCTACCAAAGCACGAATCTTTCTAGAGTTGCTCTCCGGTGTGACTTTTCTGGTGCCTGATCAGATTCGACCGGTCGCCGAAACTCTTCCCGCAGTCTGAGCATTTGAACGGCTTCTCTCCCGTGTGAGTCCTCTCGTGCGCGAGCAAGTTGGCGCTCTGGTTGAACCCTTTCCCACAGCTGGAGCACTTGTAGGGCTTCTCCCCCGTGTGGGTCCTCTCGTGTTTGATCAGGCTCGACTTGTAAGGGAAGCTTTTCCCGCAGCTGGGGCATCCGTATGGCTTCTCCCCCGTGTGAGTTCTCTTGTGGACGGCGAGAGTCGTTTTGTTGGTGAAGGTTTTCCCGCAGTAAGCGCACTTATACGGCCTCTCCCCCGTGTGCGTCCTCTCGTGAACGACGAGGTTCCGTCTCTCGTGGAAGCTTTTCCCGCACTCGGAACATTTATAGGGTTTCTCTTCCGCCTGGGCCCCTACGTATCTAGTCAGGACTGAGTCGCCGCCGGAACTTTCCCCGCCGTCGGAGGATGGATTCGTTTTCTCCCCTTTGTGGGTCCTCTCGTGCCTGAGGAGATTCGACCTCTGAACGAAGCTTTTCCCGCAATCCGGGCAGGCGTGCGGCTTCTCCCCCGTGTGAGTTCTCTCGTGCTTAACCAGGCTTGATTTGCTGGTGAAGCCTTTCCCGCAACCCGAGCACCCGTACGGCTTTTCTCCGGTGTGAGTCCTCTCGTGCACGACGAGGCTCGACTTGTTCGTGAAGCTTTTCCCACAGGCGCGGCACCAGTAAGGTTTCTGTCCCGTGTGGGTCTTCCTGTGCTTCACAAGGTTGCGCCCGTCGTTGAAGCACCTTCCGCAATCGGAGCACTTGTGGGGCTTTTCCCCCGTGTGGGTCCTCTGGTGCACAATGAAGTTGGATCTCTGGCCAAAGCTCTTCTCGCACTCCAAACACTGGTAAGGCTTCTTCCTGGTGTGGGCTCTCTCGTGGATGAGGAGCTTGTACTTCAAGTTGAAGGCCCGGCCACAGTAAGCGCACTTGTACAGGCTCTCTCCGTTGTGAGGTCCCTCATGCGCGAAGCGCTTCAATTTCTGGATGACACTTTTCCCACAGGCGGAAAACCAATATGGCTTCCCTCCCGCTTGGGTTTTCTTGTGCCTGAGGAGGGCCGACCTATAGCTGAACCTTTTCCCGCAGTCGGAGCACGCGAATGGCTTCTCTCCTCGATGGGCCCTCTCGTGTCTGACCAGGCTCGATTTGTCAACAAAGCTTTTCCCACAGGCAGAGCACGGGTACGGTTTCTCTCCCGTGTGGCTTCTTTCGTGGATGACGAGGCTCAAGCTGTGGTTGAACCTCTTCCCGCACTTTGAGCACTGAAAGGACTCCTCTTCCTTGTGCATTATCTCGTGGGCGTGAAGGTGTGACCTCTGAACGAAGCCTTTCCCGCACTCGGCACATTTGTAGGGCTTCTCGCCCGTGTGGGTCCTCTCGTGGATGAGGAAGTTGGACCTCTGAATGAAGCCCTTTCCGCAGTGCGAGCACTTGTACGGCCTCTCCCCGGCTTCCATCTTCTCGTGCCTCAGAAGCGCCGACTTGTGGCGGAAATTCTTCCCACACTCTGAGCATTTGTACGGCTTCTCTCCCGTGTGGGTCCTCTCGTGCCGGGTCAGGATCGACCTCTGACTGAAGCTCCTCCCACACTCGGCACACCGGTGCGGTTTCTCCCCTGTGTGGGTCTTCTTGTGTCGTACGAGGCTCGACCTCTGCGTGAAGCTCTTCTCGCAGTCTGGGCACGGGTACACCTTCTCCCCCACGTGGCTCCTTTCGTGGACGACGAGGTTGAGGCTGTGGTTGAATCTCTTCCCGCACTTCGTGCACTGGTAGGGCTGCTCGGGCTTATGCGTCATCTCGTGTACCAGCAGGTGCCACCTCTGGACGAAGCTTTTCCCGCAGTCCGAGCACAGGTACGGTTTCTCGCCGGTGTGGATTCTCTCGTGGATGAGGAAGTTGGACCTCTGGATGAAGCCCTTTCCGCAGTGAGAGCATTCGTACGGCCTCTCCCCGGCCTCCATCTTCTCGTGCCTCAGAAGCGCTGACTTGTGGCGGAAATTCTTCCCGCACTCTGAACATTTGTACGGCTTCTCTCCCGTGTGGGTCCTCTCGTGCCTGGTCAGGATCGACCTCTGACTGAAGCTCCTCCCGCACTCTGCGCATTCGTAGGGCTTCTCTCCCGTGTGCGTCTTCTCGTGTCGCACGAGGCTAGACCTCTGCGTGAAGCTTTTCCCGCAGTCTGAGCATTTGTTCTCTTTCTCCTCCGTGCACCTTTTCCCATGGCCCTCTTCTGTCGGGATAAAGGGAAAGCAAACGAGTGAACAAGCAAGTTTGACCGAGAAGGGAAAATGTACAATGTGTTATCTTAACAATGGGTATGAATCTACTTATGTTGTCATGCAAGTGGAACGCCTACTTGCTCAACAAATAAGATAGTTCAGTTGGCAGGGCATAAAACTCTTCATCTCAGGGTCACAAGTTCGAGTCCCACCTTGGGCAAAAGATTCCTGCATTCTGGGCCTTTTGTCAATTTTTTAGAGACAACTATATGCACTTGAAAGGGACACAGGTGGCACTGTGGGTTAAACCACAGAGCCTAGAACTTGCTGATCAGAAGGTCGGCAGTTCGAATCCCCGCAATGGGGTGAGCTCCCGTTGCTTGGTCCCTGCTCCTGCCAACCTAGCTGTTCGAAAGCACGTCAAAGTGCAAGTAGATAAATTGGTACCGCTCTGGCAGGAAGGTAAACGACATTTCCGTGTGCTGCTCTGGTTCGCCAGAAGCGGCTTAGTCATGCTGGCCACATGACCCGGAAGCTGTACCCCGGCTCCCTCGGCCAATAAAGCGAGATGAGCGCTGCAACCCCAGAGTCGGTCACAACTGGACCTAATGGTCAGGGGGCCCTTTACCTTATATGTACTTGGGCCCTGGATTCTTATTGTAGCCTGGGTAGCTCAGTTGGTTAGAGTGTGATGCTGATAACACCAAGGTTGCAGGTTTGATTCCTGTATAGGGCAGCTGCATATTCCTGCATTGTAGGGGGTTGGACTAGATGATCCTCAAAGTCTCTTCCAACACTATTATTATCATCATCATTATTATTTCTACTACTACTACTACTACTACTACTACTACTACTACAGTGGTACCTTGGAAGTCGAATGGAATCTGTTCCAGAAGTCCGTTTGGAAACCAAGGGGCAGCTTCTGATTGGGGCAGGAAGCTCCTGCAGCCAATCGGAAGCCGTGGATGTAGCATTGGACATTCAGGTTCCAAAGAACATTCACAAACCAGAACACTCACTTCTGGGTTTGTGGCATTTGGGAGCCAAAAAGTTTGACTCGCAAGGCATTTGGGATTCAAGGTACAACTTATTATTATCCCTTTACACAGATGGGTCTCAAGGCAATGTACAATAAAAACAGCTTTTAAAAGTTAAAAGCAACACACACACACACACACACACACACAAAGAGATAAATTTATCCAAAACAAAGCAGACATCCAGGCAGGGGCCCATACATTCAACTGGGAAAACCCATTGGAACAGAAATATCTTCAATTGTTTCCAGAAAGTGCAGATAGTGGTCACTTGTCATTATCTCAACAAGAAAGCTATTCCACAGAGCCTGGAGGAGGATCACACTTTTTTTGGAGACACGTGTGCATAACTCCACACAAATACACTCCCTTCCAGCAAACACAGAAGTTGTGCCTGACAGCAAAGTGTAAATCAAGAGTCTAGCTTCACTTTGAGGATGGGGCAAGCATGATGAGAAAAGAGTAGAATTTTGTGAGTATCTGAGGGGCAGTTAACATGCTGCTTATTGTGAAGCCTCTCTGTGCCTGTAGTAGTCTTTGGTTCCAACAGCCACTACAGCCAGCTGTCGCTGGAGATTATCCTTCCAGCTTGCCCTGCATGTTGGGGGCAGAGAGAGCTGCTGCTGAAAATCAAGACACAAATGCGGTTTCGATTTTGCAAAAGCCTATCTATCAGTAGGTATTGTTGACCTGTCTCTCTGACAGTTATTTTAATAGGATCTTGGAAGAGTGCTTTTATTTAGGGATCCAGACTCAGCTAAATAAACCTCTCACCTGAGTGGGCAGGTGGGGATGTTTCGTTTTCCTCAGAGCCCTGGTGATACACCACCCAAAGCTCGTCATCTTCTTCCTTCTTGATTATCACAGCAGAAAACCCTGGTCAGCGGGGAAGACACTTGTTAGTATGTTAATATCAGTACAGGACTTTCGATTTTCAAAGCGCTCCCCCTGCATCATCTAGTTGCAATCTTTACAAACAGCCTAACAAGCCCCCCCCCCCCATTTAACAGATGGGAAGACTGAGGCTGGGATACAAGTGGCTTGCCTAAGGGCAGTTACTAAGTTGATGGCAGAGGTGAGATTTAAACAGGGATTTCCCTTAACAGCTGCTAGGCTGTGCAAGTTGTCCTAAGTGTGGAAGGATATCCTGACCTCCAACAATGGGTTTCCAGGAAGACCCCTCTCCCACAAATCCCAGGGCATCTCATGAGTTGGATTATCCCATCCCTCACTCAAGATGGGACACAACATTGTGAAAATATTAACCATTGGGAAGCCAAAGAACCACAGAATCATGGCAACCATCCAAGAGCCTGAGAAGAAGAGGAGTTTGGATTTGATATCCCGCTTTATCACTACCTGAAGGAGTCTCAAAGCAGCTAACATTCTCCTTTCCCTTCCTCCCCCACAACAAACACTCTGTGAGGTGAGTGGGGCTGAGAGACTTCAGAGAAGTGTGACTGGCCCAAGGTCACCCAGCAGCTGCATGTGGAGGAGCGGGGAAGCGAACCCGGTTCCCCAGATTACGAGTCCACCACTCTTAACCACTACACCACACTGGCTCTCTGAGAGCCACCTTCGCTTGGGGGGTGTCCTTTGGAGAAGGTGGGGCCTGTGAGTGGGGGTGGGGCCAAAAGCAAAAGTGGGTGGAGCAACAGGTGTGACTCTTACCTTTCTGTTTTCGGCTACATTCCAGCCAAACAATATTCTGAGGCCTCCACAGCTACCCACACACATCTCTCCGTCCAGACTAACAAGAAGCATTATCCCACACATTCCAGACAGGCAAATGCACTTCTGCGTGGCCAGAATGTGGCCTACTGTACAATGATAACAGTTGCACCCACTTTCCCCTCTGTCCCTGCCCATCGCTGGCAGGTGGCCCCTCAAAGGCTCTCAAAGAGGCAGTGTGGCCCTTGGAGGTGGGAATAGTCCCTGCCCCTGAATTATAAAGGCAGGTTTAAGGCTGCTCCTCACCCGAGGATACCGTTTCTCTTTCCTGGAGAGAGGAGTTCAGCGGATTTGCTCCTTGTTCCGATTTCTCCGGAAGCCAGAGCTCCTCTTCCTGTTCCACCTTTATGATCACATCAGGAAACTCTGGAAAAAAAAGAAAGACATGGTCCAGAGATTAATTGCCAACAAAGGTCCGTATAGTAAAAGCTATGGTTTTCCCAGTAGTGATGTATGGAAGTGAGAGCTGGACCATAAAGAAGGCTGATCGCTGAAGAATTGATACTTTTGAATTATGGTGCTGGAGGAGACTCTTGAGAGTCCCATGGACTGCAAGAAGATCAAACCTCTCAATTCTTAAGGAAATCAGCCCTGAGTGCTCACTGGAAGGACAGATCCTGAAGCTGAGGCTCCAATACTTTGGCCACCTCATGAGAAGAGAAGACTCCCTGGAAAAGACCCTGATGTTGGGAAGGATGGAGGGCACCAGGAGAAGGGGACGGCAGAGGACGAGATGGTTGGACAGTGTTCTCGAAGCTACCAGCATGAGTTTGACCAAACTGCGGGAGGCAGTGGAAGACAGGAGTGCCTGGCTTGCTCTGCTCCATGGGTCATGAAGAGTCGGACATGACTAAACAACTAAACAACAGCAACCAGAGATTAAACATTTTTGGGATATGATCCATGAAGAGATTTAAAAAGTGATAAAGGTTTCATAGAACAAAAGGGCAGAAGCAGACTTATTCGGAATTTTGGGTAAGGATATCCCCAAAGATAAAATTAACATATTTCTATACGCATCAACAGCAGTGAGAATATTGGTAGCCAGCTAATGGAAAGGAAATACTATTCCAACAAAAAGAGAATGGTTAAGCAAACTATTTGAGTATCTGGAGTTAATTGATGGAGGCACAAATCCAAAATTATGGTACAGAGACAATGGGATTGTCTAAATGAATATTTACACAAGCAGGGCTCAAATACGAAAGTTTGGTTGTGCTTAGACTAACCTTGTGAAGAATATAAAGAATTAAAAGAACTGATGGACTATGAAAGAACTTAAGGAAAGGAAGTGAACGAAGAACAGATGTAAAGGTGAACTAGAAATTAAGAGATGTGTGGTGAATGCAGTGGAAGTCTTTTATAATATTTTAATTAGGATTTTTATAATGTAATGTTTAAAGTATAAATTTTGTATTATTGGTGGATAGTAGTTTTTCCCCCTTTCTTTTTTCTTTTCTTTTATCTTTCTTTTTTCTTTTCCTTTATCTGTTGTCTTTTTTCTCCTTTAGTCTGCATTTGGTAAATATGTAGACCATTGTGTTTATATGGTTAGGTATGGATTTTGTTTTGATTTTCCTTTTCTATTTACCTTGTAATATTTAATAAAACTAATAAAAAATATTATAAAAAAGGAAACTCTGAAAAATAAATATTAAAAGGGAATGAGGCCGAGAAGGTGGAGGGAGTCGATTTTGGGGTTTCGCTCTAGGACTATTGGTTTCTTTTCAATTAGCTTGTTTAAGCTCTCTCACCCTCTCCACCGTCCAATGGCATCTCCCTCTCCTTTCTGGCGGAAAGATCCGGAACCCATGGGTCTTCTCCAGGGCCAAGTCGAGAGAGCATGTCAGGTTCAGGAAGAGAAAAGGCTGAGGGGAAAGGAAAGAGGCAGACACAGTCAGAAGCAACATTTTTTATAGCCATGTTAGCTCATATTCAGACTGTTGGTATTTGGAGGCAGCACATTCCCAGAATTCTGCTTTTGCACATTTATAGCCGGTATAAGTGTTCCGTCACCCTAGTGCAACAAACGCACTTATTAAAAAACCAGACTTTTTGCAGGTTGGAAAGTAGATGGGGGAAAACATTAAAAATGAGCAGTGGTGAACAAACAATCAACAGGAAAATGTGTAAAATCAGGATAAGTGCAGGGCAAATGCTCATTGTCTTATATCCTCCCATAAAAAATTAAATGGCAGCTCAATAATGACCTCCGTGTTAAGTTTTGGGCAAGCAAATCAAGATGGAAGGTGAATGGTGGAAGGGGAAGGCGGATTAATGGTTTGTTTTGTTCTTGTTTTTATTATGTATTTTGTGTTTTTTTAATCTTGCATTTTTACGTTGTGAACTTCATCTATGGATGAAGGGCGGTATACAAATTTTGATATACAGTGGACGCTCGGGTTGCGAACGTGATCCGTGCGGGAAGCACATGCTTCCCGCACGAATCATGTTCGCAACACGCAGCGCGGCGTCTGCGCACGCACGGGTTGCGATTCGGCGCTTCTGTGCTTGTGCAAAGAGCAATTTAGTGCTTCTGCGCATGCGCCGAAACCCGGAAGTAATCTGTTCCGGTACTTCTGGGTTCGGTGTGGTGCACAACCCGAAACCGGGCAACCCAATGCGTCTGTAATGCGAGGTATGACTTTATATATATTTAAAGAATAGGAAGTTGGTCCCTTCCAGATATTCTTGAACTTCCATAAAAACATAAGAACAGCCTTGCTGGATCAGATCAACAGTTCGCACAGATACCAACTGATGCCTTTTTCTAATCATTGCACCTTTATTATTTTGTAAGGTAAACGTAAAGGGACCCCTGACCATTAGGTCCAGTCGTGGCCGACTCTGGGGTTGCAGCGCTCATCTCGCTTTATTGGCCGAGGGAGCGGGCGTACAGCTTCTGGGTCATGTGGCCAGCATGACTAAGACGCTTCTGGCGAACCAGAGCAGCGCACGGAAACGCCGTTTACCTTCCCGCCGGAGCGGTACCTATTGATCTACTTGCACTTTGACGTGCTTTCGAACTGCTAGGTGGGCAGGAGCAGGGACCGAGCAACGGGAGCTCACCCCATCATGGGGATTCGAACCGCCGACGTTCTGATCGGCAAGTCCTAAGCTCTGTGGTTTAACCCACTGCGCCACCCGCATCCCTTTATTATTTTGTACCATTGTTTATTTTCAACAATAAGCTAAGGAGAGCCTCCTGTCACCGTGTTCAACCAGATGCCTGGGGGACGACGACTGGAAAACAGCCCTTTCCTCCACCATTCTTGCCGTTTTCAGCAACTGATATTCCTGTTGGCTACCCCTGGAGTGTAGGATTTTGAAGTGACCATACACTGAAGTTATTAAACCCCTCCCCCCCCATAATTTCTTTAAACTTTATGTGCTTGTTTTGGTTTCAGACTCCTGCCCAGATCAGTATATTATTAATATTTTCCACCTCACCCTTCCTCGCCAAGGGAGGCAATATTTCCCTTGCCCCACGCCTTTCGCTTCACTATAACTGCCCCACAGTTTTAAGTCTTTCTCAGTCTTCTTGGCATCAGTTGCCCCAGGCTCCGTACGCTTCTTTTGATCCTCATTCTACCTGGTCCAGGTACACCTGCCACATAGCTACAGAGAAGCCAGGCGTAAATCTCACTTCATGCACATTAATTCTATTATTATTATTATTATTATTATTATTATTATTATTATTATTTGCAACAACCCTGTAAGGTAGGCTGGTATCGTTATCGCCGTATGACTCATTTACCCAATTTATATCCTGCTCAAAACAAGTGTAGCCAAGGTGGCTTTCTGAAAGCTAAAAAAGCGATAGGAAGATGAATTAAAACCAGAAGACACGTTTAAAGACGACTGGAAAACGCTTAATGAATACCGTATATGGAAAATAATTGTGTACAGGTGAAAAGGATAAATTCAACAGTGTAAATAGGTTTTGGTGGATGTAATAACGGAATAATGAATGGTTTAGTTTACGTACATAAAATATGCAAGGATTTATGTTATGCAAAATGAACCATGGAAAGGGAAGAAGGGAAGACATGGATGTTTTAAGATTGTTTAAACCGCCCTGAGACCCCCCAGGTTTAGGGTGGTACGTAAATTCTAACAACAACAGAGACTAAAGCTGTCAGGCAGAAAGTACCATAAGTCAGACGTTTCCCCGAAAGCAGGGGAAAGGGTATATGCAAATACTGAAAAAATGATGAACAAATAAACAAGCGAATAGACAAACAAACAAACAAACAAATAACCCAAGTGTTATTTGGGGACTATGATTTTTGGAGCACCACCACACTTCTGATCTTCTCGGTGCACAATATGCACACCGCTTTTGTTTCCAGATTCACCGCATTTAGACGAGAGGCTCCTGCCTCTCGATTTCTTTGTCCGCAGCAAATCTAAACAGGGGGTGCGGGGCTCAGGGGCCTTTGCGAGGATGTGCTGCAAAACGAAGACCCTTTGATTTTGTGGGGGGGAGAGGTTAGCTTTCCGCCCCCCCCCCGACTCATCTCTCCTACCTCTTCTTCTCTTTTCCCCTTAAAATGCAAGATTTCCCCCTCTTCGCTTTCTCTCACCCGCTCCTTGCAGCCTTTGCATTGCAGCCTCTGCGAATCCTGCAAACCCCAAATTTCTGCAAGGCGGCGTTAAATCTCCCCAAATCCAGAAAGGGGCGGGGGAGGGGGAACACACAGGAAGGAGGCTCGCTTTTTGCTTTTTTTTTTTTTTGCACTTCCCCATCTCTCACATCTTTATCTGATCCTCTCTAGGAACAGGCGCTCTCTCCGCTTAACCCCTTGAGTCCACGGGGAGGGAACGGAGAGCAGCTGTCCGCAGAAGCGTCCAAGCAAGTCCAGCCGATTGCATCTCCGCGGGGCGCTGGGTTCGAATCCCGCGCGCGCCGCAAACTTTTGAGATTTAGTGCTCACAGCCTGAATGGTCTTTTGCTGCAACACAGGACAGATGTTGTGTCCCTCCAGATGTTACAGGACTCCAGCTGCCACCAGCCCCAGCCAGCAATTTATTCGAACCGCCGACCTTCTGATCGGCAAGTCCTAGGCTCAGTGGTTCAACCCACAGCGCCACCTGTGTACAATAGCCAGGAATAAAAATGGAGGCAGCACCATCAGTTCCAGGAGGGCAGCTCAAAGGAATCGGAGACCCTCATGTCATCCAAGATGGGGCCGTGAAGGAGTTTCTTTCTCAACCAGCTCTCCCCCCAGTTAAGGAGGAGCCAGAGGAGAAAGTGTCGCAGCACTGGGAAGCCCAGTGGCAATTTCTTCTCCTCAGGCCTGTGGCATCTCATTCAGGAAGAGAAGTCGCTTGGCTGCCCACATGCGTAGCAGTAGCTCCTGAAGCGCCGCTGCCACACATCCAAAGCAGCGTCGCCCTGGTCCAGAAAATTTCCACAGAAGATGAGGGCAGCTGGGCCAGTTGGGCTTCTTCCAAAGGATTCTGGGAAGCAGCGTCGCCCTGGTCCAGAAACACTTCCTTTATTTCCACAGAAGATGAGGGCAGCTGGGCCAGTTGGGCTTCTCCCAAAGGATTCTGGGAAGCAGCGTCCCCCTGGTCCAGAAACACTTCCTTTATTTCCACAGAAGATGAGGGCAGCTGGGCCAGTTGGGCTTCTCCCAAAGGATTCTGGGAAGCAGCATCGCCCTGGTCCAGAAACACTTCCTTTATTTCCACAGAAGATGAGGGCAGCTGGGCCAGTTGGGCTTCTCCCAAAGGATTCTGGGAAGCAGCGTCGCCCTGGTCCAGAAACACTTCCTTTATTTCCACAGAAGATGAGGGCAGCTGGGCCAGTTGGGCTTCTCCCAAAGGATTCTGGGAAGCAGCGTCGCCCTGGTCCAGAAACACTTCCTTTATTTCCACAGAAGATGAGGGCAGCTGGGCCAGTTGGGCTTCTCCCAAAGGATTCTGGGAAGTGGTTTATTAAGGGTGCTGAGAGTTGTGAGGAGATATCTATTCCCCTCACCGAGCTACGATTCCCAGTGTGACTTGACAAGCAAACGCTTTCCCCAGGGAACTCTGGGAATTGTAGCTCTCAGTTTTAACCACTGTTCATATTTTATTGAACCATTCTTAGGGTTGCCATATGTTCAGGAAAAGCTCAACAATTGGTTTTTGCCCCGATTTTCACTTCTTGAAATATGGCAACCCTAACCCTTCTATCTTGGAAGCACTGTTTTTATTATTATTTTAAAGTCTTCCACTAGGCAGCAACTACCGTATTTTTTGCTCTATAAGACTCACTTTTTCCCTCCTAAAAAGTAAGGGGAAATGTGTGGGCGTCTTATGGAGCGAATGCAGGCTGCACAGCTGTCCCAGAAGCCAGAACAGCAAGAGGGATTAGTGCTTTCACTGCACAGCGATCCCTGTTGCTGTTCTAGCTTCTGAGATTCAGAATATATTTTTTTTCTTGTTTTCCTCCTCCAAAAACTAGGTGTGTCTTGTGGTCTGGTGCGTCTTATAGAGCAAAAAATATGGTACTTAAAAGTCTACTACTTGGTACCGGCCAATTCTGTTTTGTTTGCATGTCTCTTATATAGGCACTGGTACCTTTTGAAGAGATGGTGGAGAATTCCTTCAAGACAGAATGGCCTACACCAGATGCCGCTGTAGAGTTTGATTCTTCCATGGAAACCACACAGGAGGATGTTGGGGAAGCCAGGTTGCTAGGTAGGACCTCTTTGGCCCTGAACTGTTGGACGGCACTCATCTGCTAGAGTAGGCATAGACAGGGCCGGCCCTCCCATGAGGCAATATGAGGCAACCACCGCAGGCGACAGCATCTAGGGTGGCAGCAGATCTGCCTTCCAAGAAATACATCATCTGCTGCTGCTGTCATTGTGGCAGCAATGGCTGCAGCACACTCCTTAGAGGCCAGTCTTGCTGCTTCAACATCTCCTCCCAGCACGGCGCCTCTACAGCGACCTCTTGGAGAATAGGAGGCACTGCTGGTCTCCTCCCTGATGGATTCTTGCTGATGTAGATCGTCACTCCCTGCCCCCAGCTTGTTCCTGAGGTAGATCCTCACTCTTCCTTACAGAGACCCCCTGCACAGGTTTCTCCCTATTAACGTTTAGCGATCTTCCTCTGTCCGTTTCACTTCAGACAGGTGTCACGGACACAACACTGTCCTCCCCGGTATCTTGAGAAGCCTCTCTCAGCAACCATTCTCCTTCTCACACAGAGAGAGAACAGAAAAGCCGTTAAAAATGACAGTTACTGGAATAACAGTCACAACAGAATGGAATGCCTCTCTCATGTGATTCACAGTCAGCCAATCACATGAGAGCTACTGCCAGAGGAGGGGAAAAACCCATGTTAAAAGTACACAGTACAGTGGTACCTTGGGTTACAGATGCTTCAGGTTACAGACGCTTCAGGTTACAGACTCCGCTAACTCAGAAATATTACCTCGGGTTAAGAACTTTGCTTCAGGATGAGAACAGAAATTGTTCTCTGGCGGTGGGGTGGCAGCAGGAGGCCCCATTAACAACAACAACAACAACAACAACAATAATAATAATAATAATAATAATTTATTATTTATACCCCGCCCATCTGGCTGGGTCTCCCCAGCCATCCTTGGCGGCTTCCAACAAAGTATTAAAATACAGTGGTCTCTTAAACATTAAAAGCTTCCCTAAACAGGTACCTCAGTGGTTTCCTAAAGTGGTACCTCAGTTTAAGAACAGTTTCATGTTAAGAACGGACCTCCAGAACGAATTAAGTTCTTAACCAGAGGTACCACTGTAATTTAACATAAGTAAACATTCCCATTTCAGGGAATGGAATTAAATAATTATTTTTAACAAGGGGTGGCGGGAATTGGAGTCACAGTTTCCCTACCCCTGGTTTAACCCATACCAATGGGTCTGCCATTCTCCTTATAGCTCATTGCCCAGAACTGGCCACAGCACACAGGTTGCGGTCAGACTTGTGTGGGGATATAATGGAAGTGAGCACTCGGTCACGGCATAATTTTGTGTCGTTCTTCTCTGTGTGTTCCAGCAGAACATGAGCAAAAGGGGGCTGATGCAGGGAAGAAAGAGTACAGGTGCTCTTGCTGTGAGAAAGTCTTCACCTGGAGATCCCACCTTGCCAGGCATGAGAGGACCCACACGGGAGAGAAGCTCTATCGCTGTGCCGTCTGCAAGAAGAGCTTTGGCCAAGCGTCGCACCTCGTCATCCACAAGAGAACCCACACAGGAGAGAAACCTTATAAATGTACCGCATGTGGGAAAACCTTCATCCAGAGCTCGGCACTTCTCAGGCACATGGTGCACCACACAAGCGAAAGAGGCCATAAGTGTCCGCACTGTGGGAAAAGCTTCAGGCGGAGGTCACAGCTTGTTAGGCACATGCCTAACCACATAGGCGAGAAACCATACAAATGTGCAGCTTGTGGGGAAACCTTTGTCCAGAGCTCAGCCTTTTTTAGGCACATGATGCATCACACTGAGGAAAATGGCTTCCAGTGTTCGCACTGTGGGAAAAGTTTCCAGTGGAGGTCACACCTTGTTAGGCACATGCCCATGTACACAGGTGAGAAACTCTACAAATGTTCGTGGTGTGAGAAAATCTTCACACAACTGTCCTATACATGAGAGAATCCACACGGGGGGAAAGCCATATTCATGCTCCACCTGTGGGAAAGAGTTCATTGCTAGAGCTCACCTTGTTGTACATGAGAGAAGCCATACAGGGAAGAAACCCTATAGTTGCTCCTCCTGCGCGAGAGGCTTCAGCAGCACGTCATGCCTTGCTAAACATCAGAGAATCCACACGGGCGAGAAGCCGTATAAATGTTCTCTCTGCGGGAAATGCTTTGGCCACACGTCGTCTCTCACCAAACATCAGAGAAGCCACACCGGGGAGAAGCCGTACCGATGCTCAGACTGTGGGAAAAGTTTTGTCGACAGCTCAAAGCTGGCGAGGCACAAGAGAACCCACGCAGAGGAGAGGCCCTACAAATGCACCGTCTGTGGGGAAAGTTTCAGGGAGAGCTACCACCTTATTAGACACGAGAGGAACCACGCGGGAGACAGGCCCTATCCGTGCTCAATCTGTGGGAAAAGCTTTGTTAACAAATGGCGCTGCAGTACGCACAAGAGAACCCACACAGGAGAGAAACCGTATCAGTGTGCGGTCTGTGGAAGAAGCTTCAGCGATCAATCCAATCTTCTTAATCATCAAAGAATCCACGCTGAAGCGAAACTGTATAGATGTGATATCTGTGGGAAATGCTTGAGTCGGTGAGAGCACCTTCTTAATCATTATAGAACCCACACTGGGGAAAAACCCTACAAATGTCTGGACTGTGACAAGAGCTTCATTCAACGAATTCAGCTTCTTGTTCATGTGAGAACCCACCACAGAGGAGAGATTAAATGAAATGTCAAGCCTCTTCCGCAACTAGGTCTGTGATACCTCAAGAACTCCCCCCCCCCGCCCAAACTTTAAGACCAGCCTCAGAGTTCTTGCATTTTACCCTGACTTTGTGGGAGGCAGGTGCAAGAGACCGGGCCTTTTTAGTGGTGGCACTCAGGGCCAGCTCCAGAGGGTGGCAAGATTGGGCATCTGCTAGGCCCCAGGACCAGAGGTCCCTCTGTGCTTAACAAATCTACTCTTTCTACTTTGCGCAGAGTATCCAAAAAGAACAGAACTCCCAGTTTGTATGTCCGTTCTCTCCAGATGAGGTGGGGAGCTCCTGGGGGGTATCGTTCTGAGGACACGCCCCCCCCAATCCTGGAGCCAGCACTGGTGGCACTGAAAGCGTGGCAATCCACAGTTCTTCCTCTCCTGTTTATTACGTGTGTTTTCATAGAATTGTAGAGTTGGAAGGGATCCCGGGGTCATCTAGTCCAACCCCCTGCAATGTAAGAATCTCAGCTAAAGTATCCATGACAGGTTGTCATCCAACCTCTGCTTAAAAACCCCTTAATGCTCCAGTTGTTTAAAGCATAATTAAATATCTAATGACCTACTACTTTTCTGGTACGAAGCTGGCGTAATGGTTAGAGTCTTGGACTAGGATCTGGGAGAGCAGGGTTCTAATCCCCGATCAGCCATGAAGCTCACTGGGTGACCGCGGTCCAGTCACCGTCTCTTAGCTTAACCTAACTCACAGGGTTGTTGTGAGGGTAAAATGGGGAGGAGCAACTCCTTGGAAGATAAAAGTGGTAGAGGTAGATAATTGTAATGGTTATAAGGGGTTGCTTGTGCGTAAGTTACCGCCATTGCTGGCTAGGTTGCCTGGTTAAACCTGTCTTGGCTGACAGCCCTTCACTCCGTGGCCATTCAGTCGCTCGCAGAATCCGTCAGTGGGCGTTTTTTGAACCTCTTCCAGCAAAGAAGTTGTTTGACGCCAAGTCTCCTCCTACTCTCCCTGCGCGGAAATCTTCTGCGCAGGGAGGGAGTGGGCAGAGGAGTGCCCGTGCTCTCCCCACTAGTTTCGGGCGAAGAGTCTTGGAGACCCCTCTCCGAATCCCCCATCTGCTCCCCTTCTCTACTGGTGTTGTGCTGATTTCCTTCCCCAGCCGATGAGCTTCCTCTCTCCCTGCTGGGCCCCTCTCCAGCATCGCTCGGGAGCCTTGCCTCCACCTCTGACTCTGATGTCAGTTCCCTGACAATAATTTATTACGGTCAAAGACCAGCTCACATAACATAACACAATAAAAACAGCGTTCATAAAGATAAAATATACAATCGGAGCAGATTGCAGTTAACAGCACATGAGTTAAAATTGAGATATATACATACACCTGTACAACTGAGATTTGGGCTACCATAAAAAATTGACCCTGGGGCACCCCAAAGGGCAACTTCAGCATTTCCCTAGTAAGCTATTTTATTCTAGAGGATGATCTGTGCCTACAAATCTGGGCGCAGAATCTGGCTACCAGCCAGGTCGTCTTATGATCTGTGCCTAAGAGGAGAGAATTCAGTTTAGACTCTTCAGCAAAGGGTCAATGGTGTCTCTATGAATCTCAAAATAAAAAGGACATCTAAAAAAATATATGTTCAAGGCTTCCTATTTCCCACAATGGGCAGGTGCAAAGTTTCTGTGCATATAGGACCCTTCCATAGGAGCCTTCCGGAGCCGGTGAGGGCAAGGCCGAGCTTCTAGCAAGAGTAAAAGCCCTTGCGTTTCTGGATGTGAGGAAATAGAGATACGCAGCTATAAAGGTGGTATATACCGGTAACTGAAATAGATAGTAATAGGGTAGCAAAAGGCAAGTGCTTGTAACCTTGTTTTTCCAAAGTTATCCAGACCGTTTGGATTTGCCACCAACAAGAATGGTCTCCCTTCAGTTAGCTTCAAAATATGTTTCAATTTCCACTTGCACCAGGTAAAAACCAGCAGAACACAGCTTTACTCTGAGGCACTTAGTGCTTGGGATACTGTATAATTGCTGTAATAATAAAATAAGGGCATTGACTGTATGAGGTTAGCCAGAGACCTTTTTTCTTCTTTATTATTTTTAAACCCAGGCAAGGTGGATATTCTAAAATAAAGAATGCTTACCAAAGGATAACGAAACGAAACAAAAACGTTAGTGAAATCTGTGGTGGTTCTGGATGGCCCAGAGCGCTGCCACGGCTCAGAATGTGTATTTTTCAAACTTTGGCTTGTGCAAATCATAGAATAGCAATGCAGGGATCTCGGTTACGGCATCGCTGACAGATGGCCATCCAACCTCTGTTTGGAAACCTCCAAGCGGCAGTGTCATGGCTGAAGGGTTGAGGTTTTAGACAATGCCATACTCGATGGGTAGGGGAGCAAGTGATATGAGCCTCTCATCCACCGTGGTAGATCGCAAGTCTATTTGATGAGCTTTGACTCTGAGAAGCTCTGATCATCCCTGGCAACAGAATCTCAACATAACAGGACCTCTCCCCTGGCCATGACGAAGTAACCAGTTTACACACTTGCGTGTGAAGCAGAATAGATGCTAATTTGAACATTATGCTATTGTTTTGAAGCAGGGGTTTCCAAAGCAGGCGGTATCGCTGAATCAAGTCCATCAGTTTTGTTGAATTTATTAAATACTTGAATTTGGATTTGGAATAAATGTGCAATTAATTGTTGCTGCTGTGAATTTTATTGTGCTTTTATTTGTCTTCCTTAGTGGGCTGTGCAAACCGCTATTATTAACAACGCTTTTTATACGGTTGGGGTGGGGTGGGGACCAGTGGGAACAAGTTTATAGAAGCGGGGGTGCGTGGGGCGGTGGTTCAAAAAAGTTTGGGAGCCAACTCTATGATTCTCTGATTCCATAAATGCAAATAAAATTTGGACTCCCAACTGCAGGTTGTATCGAGGGTGCATCTCCTAATCTACAATACACACCCCTTAGTGGTGGTATGGCCATATAGAAAATAATGTGTTTTATTTTGGCACATTCTTGTGACAAATCCCAATATAGGAGTTGTGGTTTTCTCTTGCAGCAACTGATCGAGACATTTTGATGCCTGAGCTGAAGCAGGAAGGGGTGCCCTCCCCACCATCACCCACTTTAAGGAGCACAGTATCCAAACTGGTCGTGCCATTATAGCTTCTGAGGCTGAGACGGGGTGGGTGGGAACTGTAGTACAAAATGAAGGCACAAGGTTGGCAGGTGTTACTGCATCTAGGGGTTGGGCTTGTCTTGCATCATGCAAGCAAAGCTCGGAATAGTCCGTTGTAGAGTCGGAAAGGACCCCAACAATCATAGCTTATGATCAGCAATGGTGGGAACTGTAACACAGTGAGATCTGGAATCTCAGTAGTAGTAATAATAATAAATAATAATAAATTTTATTTATACCCCGCCCTCCCCAGCCAAGACCAGGCTCAGGGCGGCTAACACCGAGTATAAAACAATTGATTAAAATACAACTTAAAAACAAGATTAAAGTACAGTACAACATTAAAATGCAGCCTTATTTCAGTAGAAACTCAAATAAAAAACTTTTGGGGGATGAAAACATCAAATCTTCACCAAGGCCAGCTATCCAGTAGTAGAAGTAGTAGTAGTAGTAATAATAATAATTTATTATTTATACCCCGCCCACTCAGCGGCTTCCAACAAAAGATTAAAAATACATTAAGACATCAGTCATTAAAAACTTCGCTGCCTTCAGATGTCTTGTTAATGTGAGATAGTTGTTCAGTGGTTTTCCATCGCTGGGTCTGCCTTTTTAAGACCCAGTCAGACAGGTGGCGATGAAGAAGAAGAAGAAGAAGAAGAAGAAGAAGAAGAAGAAGAAGAAGAAGAAGAAGAAGAAGAAATAATAATTCCCCTGAGCGGAGCTGCTCAGGCCACTAATCTCCCCCACTGTGACTGCCCTATTCAAACTACAGCAATGATTTCCAAATTTCCATTTACCCATGCAAATTTGTCTTTGCAAATCTGTGCCCTCTTTTGTCCTTCTCTTTCCTCCCAGTTGGGGGGGGGGGTGTTGCTGAATTTCCTCTTTGGCGATGCACAAATGCGGCCGCCCCCCCCCCTCGCTCCCCCGAACGCAACATCACAAAAGGCAAGTGTGGGCAAAGTAAGGGCACAAGAGGCTCTTCGCCGGTTGCGAGTGCGCATGCTCGTGCCAGGAGCGTGGGGGCACGTCCCTGTATCATAATAAGAGTTAGGGAAATTTTTCTCTCTCCTCTCTCCCCCCCCCCCCCGATTTGCAGTTTATTCAGTCTATCTGGCCTGTCTTCGTCGTCGTCCCTGTGACCTCTCCAAAAGGGGACCCCCGTTTGGCTTGAGCTGCTCGGAATTGCGCCGCAAACACCGCGATGTAAGGTACAGACTCCCCAAGCAAAAGCCCATTTTGCGCCCAGCTCTCAGCTGCCTGGGAAACTCGAGGGTGCATCAATTGAACAAGCTCCTTTCTGCAACAGTAAAACCCGCCCTATAGTGAAATTTGGAAAGGACCAGGGCAAAATGTACTGCATCTTAGGAGCCAGATTGGGGGTGGGGGGAGCCGTCCACATTCCTAGGGACTAGCGGCTAGGCTTCAAGTTCATCCCATTTCAGTATCAGCTTTTCTCTCTCTTGTCTGGCATTCCTCTCCCCCCGTTCCTTGCTTCCCCAGCTAAATTTAGGGGGCAGAGGAAACGAGACCTCTCCAATTGCACCCAAGGGGTGCAATCTGACACCTCGATTTTTAAAACTGTTCCTTCCTAAGGCTCCCGCACAATGTAGTTCTCCTTTGGGTAGGTCCTTTGGTCCCTAAAGGGGCATTGGACTGCATTTCCCATCAGGCCTCCCTCCCTCCCTCTCTCTCTTTCTCTCTTTCTTTCTTTCTCTCTCTCTCCAACCCACCCTCCGTGGTGCGGCAGGATTGTTGTAGGAATTTGCAAACTTCCTTTGTAACTTACCCCATCGTTCTGATTGGCGGAGCCAGCAGTCCCCGCCTCTCTAGGTGTGCAACGCGCAAAAAATAAATAAATATGAAAGTTGTGGTGCCTGAAGGAAGCCCTGAAATCCCAATTCTCTCTTGTTAGGAAAATCAGACCTTTCAAGCTGAGATCTTCCCCAGTTTGCCTCTGTATGCTGAAATTGCTTTAAATATGTCTTTATTGTTTTATCGTTTGTTTGCCACCCTGGGCTCATCAGGGAGGAAGGGTGGTATATATAAGTTTAATAAATTGTAGAAGTGGTGGAGTTGATAGGGGGTTTCTGCAGTCTTCCGTTGCACTGTTAAAGGCCATGGCTCTGTGGTGAAGCACAGAGCATCTCCCTGTGCTTCTTGTGGCATCTATGATTCTACACCTTGGAGGTCCCAAGTCGCAAGGTGGTTAGATTGGTCCAAACTAGGGCCAGGGCCTTTTCAGTACTGGCCCCGACTTGGTGGAACGCTCTGTCACAAGAGACTAGGGCCCTGTGGGACTTGACATCTTTCTGCAGGGCCTGCAAGACAGAGCTGTTCCACCTGGCCTTTGGTTTGGACTCAGTGTGACCCTTATGTTTCCCTCCCCTTATGGTTTGGATCTATGGGCTACTTTTAAAATGAGGCTGAATTTTAAATTATATTTTAACCTGTATTTTAAATTGGGGTTTTGTGTTGGGTTTTTTTGTAATTTTACTGGTGTTAGCCGCCCTGAGCCCGGTTCTGGCCAGGGAGGGCGGGATATAAATAAAAATTTATTATTATTATTATTCACCCAGGAAGGACAGGGGAAAGACTGAATCATAGAATTGTAGAGATGGAAGGGCCCCATCACCCAGGCCTAGCTAGGTAGATAAAAAAAGAAACATGACATTGGATAAGGCAGGCTTCTGATCTTCCAGCTGATTTGTAAAAAATAAGGCACAGAGATTAAGTTTCCTTTGAATCTCCTCCCCCAAACAATGCTTCATTTTGCTTTATGGTGAGAGCAGCCCAGACTCCAGGACTTCAAAAAATCATAAAAAGTCTCAGTGGGAGGTTCTCGGATGTCCACAAACCACTGGGTCATTACCATATAGCTTTTTATGAATGGCAGGCTCCAGTCCTGTACACACATTAACACATATATACTGCTTGATATTTTAAGTATAGTAAGCCTGCAATTTACATTACGTTTCAGGGATCAGGCTTGGGGGTGTCAAGCACATAAAACAAGGTCCAGTCTTCTGGGTCAGGAAAAGCCTGGGCAAAAAGCTAAGTCCTTGCAATATATCCCAAGTAACTGTTAATTATTTAACTCTAAGTTTGCATGCATTTGATTGCACCACACCATAGCTTGCTTCACAAACTATGGCTTACTGTAAACTAGAAAGTGTGGTGTTCATCTGTACTGTAAACTAGAAAGTGAGGTGAGGTAGGATTCAACAGAATCATAGAATTGTAGACTTGGAAGGGATCTCAAGAGTCATCTTAGCCCAACCCCCCTGTCCTTATTACAGTTGCTGGATGAGCACTTTTAGGATTTCTTTTTCCATTGCATTTTTCCTGTGTAAAAAGTTTTTTTAATCAATGATCAAGTTGTTCTGTATTCTGTAGATCTGTGAGTCGCTTTGAGCCATCTTGTGGAAAGTGATCAATAAATATAATTAATAATAATAATAATAAAACCAGCTAAGGTAATGCTTCTGAATCTTTTCACACTAGGGAATGTACAGGTCATGTTTGTGTTTCCTATATGTATCTGGCTGACCCCTGTGGAACAGAACGCAGGACTTGGACTCTCCTGGTACAATGCTGCAGCAGTCCCCTATTCTTTGCTCCTACAATCTGGTAATTCGGAGATATACTGTCACCGGCCCTGGAGGCTCCATTTGGCTTCTTCTAGTAGCACTGAGCCTCTTGGGCTTGCCGATCAGAAGGTTGGCGGTTCGAATCCCTGCAACAGAGTGAGCTCCCGTTGCTTGGTCCCTGCTCCTGCCAACCTAGCAGTTAGAAAGCACGTCAAAGTGCAAGTAGATAAATAGGTACCACCGCGGCAGGAAGGTAAACGGTGTTTCCGTGCGCTGCTCTGGTTCGCCAGAAGAGGCTTAGTTATGCTGGCCACATGACCCAGAAAAACTGTCTGCGGACAAATGCCAGCTCCCTCAGCCAGTAAAGCAAGATGAGCGCCGCAACCCCAGAGTCGTCTGCGGCTGGACTTAACTGTCAGGGGTTCTTTACCTTTAGTAGCTGCTGACAGACCTGGCCTCCAGCCTTTCAAACATTTCCTGGTCCCGTTGATAAGGCAATGCCTCCTTTCTCATTCTGAACTTGGGTGAGGGTCTGCTGCAGTTTTGCGCATCAGCTTCCGATTTCTCACCCGCAACACCATCCGCTCCTGTTAGGCTGCCGTCCCAGATGCAGACAAGGGTTGCGCTGGTCGGCTGAGAAGGCGGTGGGTTGTTGGGGGGAGAAGTCTTTGGGGCCGCCACAAATCACGCTCCTTGGCTGTTGGATGACCAGATGGTCCCCAGCTCCTGCCTTGGGACCGAGGAGAGGGGAGGAGTTTGCCCTCCGGAATCCTTTCTGCTCAGTCCGGCGGGGTTGAGCTTCCTATAGGGACAGAGGCAGAGCAAAGAGACAACAGATCTCCGGGAGGGGAAAGAAACCCCTCGATTCCCGAACTTATTTTGCATCCAGATTGGTGCGCGCTGTCCAGGACGCAGTGAGTGGATCTAGGCTGGATCAGTACTTTAGATGCGGGTGAGAAAGAAAGAAAGAAAGGCGAAGGAAAAGGAGGAGTTTGTTTTGTTTTGCCGTGGGAACAGAGGGTGCCAGCATGGAGCAAGGCAGCGAGAAGGGACTTGGGTAGGTGGGCAGGGAAATGGGAGAGCGGGGGCCTCGCCCTTCCTATTCCCAGCGACTCCATTGCGCCGGAGACAGGGCGCTCTTTCCGGCGCTGCGCAGGGACCACGTGCAACCCAGCCAGCGGGGCGAGTTCAGGGTGATGCTCTCTGCCTTTCTTTGGCTGCCAACCCATTTAAAGCACACCCCCCCCAAGAAGCCCGAGAGGTGTCCCTCACATAGCACAGTTCCCAGCATCTCGGCCAACTGCAGTTCCCAGGGTCCTTTTGTTTGTTTGGTGGGTGGCATGCGCTTTAAACGGACGGTGGGTGTGCACAGTCTTTGTGGGTCAAGGCGGAAGAGGGCTGCGGATGGATGGATAGCTGGGCGGTCCTTGCTGGGAACGTTTGGACCTGATGATCTCCAAGTGGGATGTGAGCTGTTTGTTGTTTTTGTTTACTAATGGAGAAGTGTGCATTTTGTTTACTAATGGAGAAGTGTACTAATGGAGAAGTATCTGAAGAAGTGTGCATGCACACGAAAGCTCATACCTAGAACTAACTTAGTTGGTCTTTAAGGTGCTACTGGAAGGAATTTTTTGTTTTGTACTAATGGAGAGACCGCCTTACGCCTTACACGGGGTCACTAAATTCTACGGGAGAGAAGTTCCGAAAATAGCAGAAGCAACTGGGAGCAGGGTTCCCACTGTGGCTGCTTCTGTTTTTGGGGAACACCCCTGGAGATGACAGGTGCCAACTATTTGTAGTTTCTGGAAACGATCGGAAACATTTTTGTCTCGACAAGCTTTCGCAGCTAGATATAGATATGGATATATATGGTCTCTGCCTTGGGTGTTTATTTGTCTTCTTTTTAAACCTATTTTAGGTTGCTTTCATTATATGCTTGTAAATTGCCCTAAGGTTTATGCAAAAGGCAATTCATGCAGTAATAAAAGAAATGTATTTTATTAACTGAGGTGATATAGGCATCCCATAACATCAGCTCACGAAGCAAATTCCGCTAAAAGAATACAATGTATAAAATGCTGAAGGGTGTTATAGACTAAAGGCACAATCAAAATACAGATTTATATATTTTTTATGCTAAGTCAGGGATGAGAAAGCTATAGCCGTTGGCATGTTTTTGGACTGTAATGCTCATCATCCCTCACCAGTGAGGGGACTTATTTCAATAAATGAACTCTTATAGCCCATGGCGACTGCAGCTTGTATTTAGCTCTGTGGCTCTTGTTTTCCTCAGCTGGGTTTTATCTGATCCTGGGGATTTGAGTTGCACCATGCCAATACAGTGGTACCTCAGGTTACATACGCTTCAGGTTACATACACTTCAGGTTACACACTCCGCTAACCCAGAAATAGTGCTTCAGGTTAAGAACTTTGCTTCAGGATGAGAACAGAAATTGTGCTCCGGCGACACGCAGCAGCAGGAGGCCCAATTAGCTAAAGTGGTACTTCAGGTTAAGAACAGTTTCAGGTTAAGTACGGACCTCCGGAACGAATTAAGTACTTCAACTGAGGTACCACTATACTGGTCATTGATGGAAATAAAGAGAGTGATTGATTGCATTATGCCTGCAATTTTAAGCATTATCTTATAAGCAAATAAGGTGGTGTCCAGCTAACATGCCCCACAGCGAAAGGATTTCTGCTTGTACAAGGGGACTCCCCCCCCCCATTCTTCCCCCTCCCCAGATTTGCTCAGGAGGGTTGGGGAGTAAACCCTTGTAACAGTTTTGAGGAGGCGAGGAGAAGAGGGGAGTTCTGTTGGACAAGCAGAAACCCTTGTGCTGACAGGCGTACTTAGCGCTAAGTCTCAAACAACCCATGGCAAACACATTCTCCAAATGTGGATCCTTATGTAGCCAAAACAGCAGCATCTACAGTGGTACCTTGGGTTAAGTACTTAATTCGTTTTGTAGGTCTGTTCTTAACCTGAAACTGTTCTTAACCTGAAGCACCACTTTAGCTAATGGGGCCTCCTGCTGCCGCCGTGCCACCGGAGCACGATTTCTGTTCTCATCCTGAAGCAAAGTTTTTAACCTGAGGCACTATTTCTGGGTTAGCGGAGTCTGTAACCTGAAGCGTATGTAACCTGACGTACCACTGTACACTCAAGGGGGAGGTTTTCAGCCAACTTGGGTGAACACCAAGGTTTTCAGAAGCACAAAATAAATTTTACGAGGTGGGAACTTGGAGAAAGGGACTTGCTGGAATCTAAGAAATGAGTCATTTTTTTTCTGCCCAGTATTTCATGGAAAGAGTTCACTTCTTAAATAAAGGGAGGACTCCTCAAATTTGTAGTTCTCAAATTAATGCCCTTAAATGATGCCATGAAAGGAACACATGAAGCTGCCTCGGGAGAAG
This sequence comes from Podarcis erhardii, assembly GCF_964252035.2. Taxonomy (NCBI): domain Eukaryota; kingdom Metazoa; phylum Chordata; class Lepidosauria; order Squamata; family Lacertidae; genus Podarcis; species Podarcis erhardii. Next base: position 115,366,803 of record NC_138498.1, on the reverse strand, counting down.
ATATTTGGCCCACCCATCTGCACATTGCTTTTGCTGCCAGTGATCATATAGGGTCTGTGGGTCACTATGTCTTTCCTTCGAAACATTGTTAGCAGCCCACAGACATACAGTACACAATGTCAGTGTTTCTGTTTTAATGTTTTGCTAGATTTTTATTGTATTTTGATATTGGGTATTGATTTCTTTGCTTGTGCTCATTTGTGTACAGTGGTACCTTGGGTTACAGACGCTTCAGGTTACAGACTCCGCTAATCCAGAAATAGTACCTTGGGTTAAGAACTTTGCTTCAGGATGAGAACAGAAATCGCGCAGTGGCGGCAGCGGGAGGCCCCCTTAGCTAAAGTGGTACCTCAGGTTAAGAACAGTTTCAGGTTAAGAATGGACCTCCAGAACAAATTAGGTTCTTAACCTGAGGTACCACTGTAAACTGCTTGGGGCTTCTGTTCCATTAAGTGTTATATAAGTTATTAAAATGAAATGAAATTAAGGCCCTCCCACAAACACCTCAATGAGGACTTAGCGTGTTCCATGGAACGCTGACTGTTGTTGGGAATGGAATGGAGAATCCTGGGAAAGAGATTGGCAGCTTGGCTAGAACCTTGAATAGGAGCGCTCCACATTGCCAAATTGTTGCTTTTTACTTTGATAATCTCATTTGCCTCCAGCCATAGCAGATTTCCCAAACAAAGATACACAGAGCTCAGATGTGATCTCAAACCGTTTTCTTTAGGTTCCTATGAATGTGTTAGCCCAATGGCATGGCTGCTTGCTTTCTGCACTGCTTAGCTACTGTAAGCAGTGTTTGAAATTAGCCAGGCGCCGGGCGCATTTTGCACCAGGCTTTTCACCACTCGTAACCAGGTGAAGATGCCTGGGCGTCAGGATTACGCCTGACACTCCCCCATCTGGGGATGATGATGATGATGATGATGATGATGATGATGATGATAATAATAATAATAATAATAATAATAATAATAATAATAATAATTTATTATTTATACCTCACCCATCTGGCTGA